>NC_058105.1:80675000-83175000 GCF_020171115.1 Neogale vison
GACTGCCTTTGTTGTGTCTCACAGATTTTGAACCATTGTGTTTTCATTTTCATTTGTTTCCATGATTTTTTTAATTCTTCTTTAATTTCCTGGTTGACCCATTCATTCTTTAGAAGGATGCTGTTTAGTCTCCATGTATTTGTGTTCTTTCCAAACTTCCTCTTGTGGTTGAGTTCTAGCTTCAGAGCATTGTGGTCTGAAAATATGCAGGGAATGATCCCAATCTTTTGATACCGGTCGAGTCCTGATTTAGGACCGAGGATGTGATCTATTCTGGAGAATGTTCCATGTGCACTAGAGAAGAATGTGTATTCTGTTGCTTTGGGATGAAATGTTCTAAATATATCTGTGATGTCCATCTGGTCCAGTGTGTCGTTGAAGGCCTTTATTTCCTTGTTGATCTTTTGCTTGGATGATCTGTCCATTTCAGTGAGGGGAGTGTTAAAGTCCCCTACTATTATTGTATTATTGTTGATGTGTTTCTTTGATTTTGTTATTAATTGGTTTATATAGTTGGCTGCTCCCACGTTGGGGGCATAGATATTTAAAATTGTTAGATCTTCTTGTTGGACAGACCCTTTGAGTATGATATAGTGTCCTTCCTCATCTCTTATTATAGTCTTTGGCTTAAAATCTAATTGATCTGATATAAGGATTGCCACTCCTGCTTTCTTCTGATGTCCATTAGCATGGTAAATTGTTTTCCACCCCCTCACTTTAAATCTGGAGGCTTCTTCGGGATTAAAATTAGTTTCTTGGAGGCAACATATAGATGGGTTTTGTTTTTTTATCCATTCTGATACCCTGTGTCTTTTGATTGGGGCATTTAGCCCATTAACATTCAGGGTAACTATTGAGAGATATGAATTTAGTGCCATTGTATTGCCTGTAAGGTGACTGTTATTGTATATTGTCTCTGTTCCTTACTGATATACCACTTGTAGGCTCTCTCTTTGCTTAGAGGACCCCTTTCAGTATTTCCTGTAGAGCTGGTTTGGTGTTTGCAAATTCTTTCAGTTTTTTGGTTGTCCTGGAAGCTTTTAATCTCTCCTTCTATTTTCAATGATAGCCTAGCTGGATATAGTATTCTTGGCTGCATGTTTTTCTCGTTTAGTGCTCTGAAAATATCATGCCAGCTCTTTCTGGCCTGCCAGGTCTCTGTGGATAAGTCATCTGCCAATCTAATATTTTTACCATTGTAAATTACAGACTTCTTTTCCCGCGCTGCTTTCAAGATTTTTTCTTTGTCACTAAGACTTGTAAATTTTACTATTAGGTGACGTGGTGTGGGCCTATTCTTATTGATTTTGAGGGGCGTTCTCTGAACCTCCTGAATTTTGATGCTCGTTCCCTTTGCCATATTGGGGAAATTCTCCCCAATAATTCTCTCCAGTATACCTTCTGCTCCCCTCTCTCTTTCTTCTTCTTCTGGAATCCCAATTATTCTAATGTTGTTTCGTCTTATGGTGTCACTTATCTCTCGAATTCTCCCCTCCTGGTCCAGTAGCTGTTTGTCCCTCTTTTGCTCAGCTTCTTTATTCTCTGTCATTTGGTCTTCTATATCAATAATTCTTTCTTCTGCCTCATTTAGCCTAGCAGTGAGACCCTCCATTTTTTATTGCACCTCATTAATAGCTTTTTTGATTTCAACTTGGTTAGATTTTAGTTCTTTTATTTCTCCAGAAAGGGCTTTTATATCCCCCGAGAGGGTTTCTCTAATATCTTCCATGCCTTTTTCAAGCCCGGATAGAACCTTGAGAATTGTCATTCTGAATTCTAGTTCTGATATATTACCAATGTCTGTATTGATTAGGTCCCTAACCTTTGGTACTGCCTCTTGTTCTATTTTTTGTGGTGAATTTTTCCGCCTTGTCATTTTGTCAGATAAGAGTATATGAAGGAGCAAGTAAAATACTAAAAGGGTGGCAACAGTCCCAGGAAAATATGCTTTAACCAAATCAGAAGAGATCCCAAATCGTGAGGGGGGAGAAAGGGGATAAAAAGAGGTTCAAAAAAAAGAAAGAAAGAAAAGGAATTAAAAAAAGAAAACGAATAAAGAAAAGTATGAAAAAGAAAATATATATATATTAGACAAACTAGTTTAAAAACTTTAAAAATGAAAAGGTTAAAAGTTAAAAATTTTTTTTAAATTTAAAAAAAAATTTAAAAATTAAAAAATTTAGCAAAAGAAGAGGAAAAAAATGAAAAAGAAAAAAATTACTTTAACTGCAAGACTAAAAAATCACAGGGAGAAAGCCATGAGTTCCGTGCTTTGCTTTTTCCTCCTCTGGAATTCTGCTGCTCTCCTTGGTATTGAAACCGCACTCCTTGGTAGGTGAACTTGGTCTTGGCTGGATTTCTTGTTGATCTTCTGGGGGAGAGGCCTGGTGTAGTGATTCTCAAGTGTCTTTGCCCCAGGCGGAATTGCACCTCCCTTACCAGGGGCCCGGGCTGAGTAATCTGCTGGGGTTTGCTTTCAGGAGCTTTTGTTCCCTAAGCGCTGTCCATAGAGTTCCGGAGGATGGGAATACAAATGGTGGCCTCCTGGTCCCCGGCCCGGAGGAGCCGAGAGCCGGGGCCCCACTCCTCAGTGCGCCCTCAGAGAACAGCACCCAGTAACTCCCATCTGCCTGATCTCCGGCCGAGCTCTGAGCTCACCAAGCTTGCGGCCCGTTCAAGGTAACCCCGAACTGCGAGCTTACTGTCGGCTCTGTCTCTGCAGCCGGCTTTCTTGCTCCAATACCCGCAAACTCTGCGACACTCAGACACCCCCGATCCTTCTGTGATCCTGCAGGACCTGAGGTCACGCTGACCCCGCGTGGGCTTCGCCCCGGTTTAGCCTCTGGAGCAATGTCCCTCAGCGGAACCGACTTTTAAAAGTCCTGATTTTGTGCTCCGTTGCTCCGCCGCTTGCCGGGAGCCGGCCCCTCCCCCCAGGGTCTATCTTCCCGTCGCTTTGGATTCACTTCTCCGCCAGTCCTACCTTTCAGAAAGTGGTTGTTTTTCTGTTTCCAGAATTGCTGTTCTTCTCTTCGATCTGCCGATAGATTTGCAGGTGTTTGCAATCTTTAGATAAGCTATCTAGCTGATCTCCTGCTAGCTGAAGTAGTCTCAGCCTCCTACTTCTCCACCATCTTGACTCCTCCCGGGATAATCTTTTTAATGTACTGTTGGATCCTATTAGCTAGGATCTTGTTGAGAATCTTGGCATCCATATTCATCAGGGATATTGGTCTGAAATTCTCCTTTTCGATGGGGTCTTTGCCTGGTTTGGGGACCAGGGTAATGCTGTCTTCATAAAAAGAGTACAGAAGTTTTCCTTCTGTTTCTGTTTCTTTGAAACAGCTTTGGGAGAATAGGTAATATTTCTTCTTTGAATGTTTCAAAGGAAACATTCAAACATCCGAATCCGTCAGATCCTGGGCTCTTGTTTTTTGGGAGGTTTTTGATCATGTCTTCAATCTTGTTACTAGATATTGGTCTATTCAGGTTGTCAATTTCTTCGTGTTTCAGTCTTGGAAGTTTATAGGTTCCCAGGAATGCATTCATTTCTTCTAGGTTGCTTAACTTATTGGCATAAAACTGTTCATAATAATTTCTGATTGTTTCTATTTCCTTGGTGTTGGTGGTGATCTCTACCCTTTCATTCATAATTTTATTAATTTGAGTCCTCTCTCTTTTCTTTTGGATTAGTTTGGCCAGTGTTTTATCGATCTTACTGATTCTTTCAAAGAACCAGCTTCTAGTTTCGTCGATGTGTTCTACTGTATCTCAAGTTTCTAACTCATTGATCTATACTCTGATCTTGATTATTTCCCTTCTTGTGCGTGGGGTTGGCTAAATTTGCTATTGATTTTTCAGTCCTTTAAGGTATAAAGAGAGTTGTTGTATTCAGGATTTTTTAATTTTCTTGAGCGAGGATTGGATGGCTATGTAGTTCCCCGTTAGGACCGCCCTTGCTATATCCCATACGTTTTGGACCAATGTGTCTTCAATCTCATTGGTTTCCATGAATTGTTTAAGTTCTTTGATTTCCTGGTTGATACAAACATTCTTGAGCAGGATGGTCTTTAGCTTCCAAGTGTTTGAATTCCTTCCATACTTTCTCTTGTGGTTGAGTTCCAGTTTCAAAGCATTGTTCTCTGGGAACACCCAGAGAATAATCTCAATATTTTGGTATCAGTTGAGCCCTAATTTGTGACCCAGTATGTGGTCTATTCTGGAGAAAGTTCCATGTGCACTCGAGAAGAATGAGTATTGTTTTAGGGTGGAATGTTCTATAAATATGTATGAGGTACATCTGCTCCAATGTGTAATTCAAAGCTCTTGTTTCTTTATTGATTTTCTGCTTCAATGATCTATTACTGAGACTGGCATGTTAAGATCCCCCACAATTAATGAATTCATATCAATATGACTCTTTATTTTGATTAACAGTTAGCTTATGTAGTTGGCTGCTCCCATATTGAGGACATATTTACAATTGTTAGATCTTCTTGGTGGATAGACCCTTTAAGAATGATGTAATGCCCTCCTGTATCTCTGACTACAGTCTTTAGCTTAAAATCTTTTTTTAAGACTTTATTTATTTATTTGACAGACAGAGATCACAAGTAGGCATAGAGGCAGGTAGGAAGAGAGGAAGGGAAGCAGGCTTTGTGCCGAGCAGAGAGCCGGATGCGGGGCTCAATCCCAGGACTCTGGGATTATGATCTGAGCTGAAGGCAGAGGCTTTAACCCACTGAGCCACCCAGGTGCCCCTTTAGCTTAAAATCTAATTTATCCGATACAAGAATTGCTACCCCAGCTTTCTTTTGAGGCCCACTGGCATGAAAGATGATTCTCCATCCCTTCACTTTCAGTCTGGATGTATCTTTGGGTTCCAAATGTGTCTCTTATAGACAGCATATGGACAGATCCTCTTGTTTTGTCCAGTCTGCAACCCTGCGCCATTCACCACTGTTGTTCAACATTGTACTAGAAGTCCTAGCAACAGCAATCAGACAACAACAACAAAAAAAATAAAAGGTATTCAAATTGGCAAAGAAGTAAAACTCTCTCTCTTCGCAGACAACATGATACTTTATATGGAAAACCCAAAATACTCCACCCCCAAACTACTAGAACTCATACAGCAATTCAGTAGTGTGGCAGGATATAAAATCAATGCACAGAAATCAGTTGCTTTCTTATACATTAACAATGAAAATACAGAAAGGGTAATTAGAGAATCGATTCCATTTACTATGGCACCAAGAACCATAAGATACCTGGGAATAAACCTAACCAAAGAGATAAAGGATCTATACTTGAGGAACTACAGAACACTTATGAAAAGAAATTGAAGAGGACACAAAAAGATGGAAAAGCATTCCATAGTCCTGGATCAGAAGAATAAACATTGTTAAAATGTCTATACTGCCCAGAGCAATCTACACTTTCAATGCTATCCTGATCAAAATTCCACCAGCATTCTTCAAAGTGGTGGAACAAACAATCCTAAAATTTGTATGGAACCAGAAAAGATCCTGAATTGCTAAGGAAGTGTTGAAAAATAAAAACAAAACTGGGAGCATCACATTGCTTGATTTCAAGCTTCACAACAAAGCTGTGATCTTGACTAAGACAGCATGGTACTGGCACAAAAACAGATACATAGAGCAGTGGAACAGAGTATAGAGTCCAGATTTGGACCCTCAACTCTACGGTCAAATAATCTTCGACAAAGCAAGAAAAAATATACAGTGGAAAAAAGACACTCTCTTCAATAAATGGTGCTGGGAAAATTGGACACCTATGCATAGAAGAATGAAACTAGACCATTCTCTTACACCATACACAAAGATAAACTCAAAAAGGGTAAAAGACCTCAACATGAGGCAGGAATCTATTGAAATCCTAGAGAACATAGGCAGTAACCTCTCTGACATCGGTCACAGCAACTTCTTTCAAGATATGTCTCCAGGGGCGCCTGGGTGGCTCAGTGGGTTAAAGCCTCTGCCTTCTACTCAGGTCATGGTCTCAGGGTCCTGGTATCGAGCCCCACATTGGGCTGTCTGCTCAGCAGGGAGCCTGCTTCTCCCTCTCCCTGCCTCTCTGCCTACTTGTGATCTCTCTCTGTCAAATAAATAAAATCTTAAAAAAAATGTGTCTCCAAAGGCAAAGGAAACAAAAGCAAAAATGGGACATCATCAAGATCAAAAGTTGCTTCACAGCAAAGGAAACACTCAACAAAACAAAGAGGCAACCCACGGAATGGGAGAAGATATTCGCAAATGACGCTACAGACTAAAGGCTGATATTCAAGATCTATAAAGAACTCCTCAAATTCAACACGCAAAAAACAAATAATCACATCAAAAAATGGGCAGAAGACATGAACAGACACTTCTCCAAAGAAGACATACAAATGGCTATCTGACACATGAAAAAAATGTTCATCATCATTAGCCATCAGGGAAATTCAAATCAAAACCACATTGAGATACCACCTTACCCCAGTTAGAATCACAAAAATTAACAAGACAGTAAACAACGTGTGTTGGGAGAGGATGTGGAGTAAGGGGAACCCTCTTACACTGTTGGTGGGAATGTAAGTTGGTGTGGCCACTTTGGAAAAGTGTGGAGGTTCCTTAAGAAATTAAAAATAGAGCTATCCTAGAACCCCACAATTGCACTACTGGGTATATACAAAGATACAGATGTAATGAGAAGAAGGGCCATCTATACACCAATGTTCTAGCAGCAATGTCCACAATCGCCAAACTGTGGAAAGAGCCAAGATACCCTTCAACAGATGAGTGGATAAAGAGGATATGGTTCATATATACAATGGAGTATTTTGCCTCCATCATAAAGGATGAATACCCTACTTTTGTATCAACATGGATGGGACTGGAGATTATGCTGAGTGAAATAAGTCAAGCAGAGAAAGTCAATTATCATAGGATTTCACTTGTGGAGCGTAAGGAATAGCATGGAGGACATTTGGAGCAGGAAAGGAAAAGTGGATTGGGGGAAATAGGAGGGGGAGATGAACCATGAGAGACTATAGATTCTACGAAACAAACTAAGGGTTTTTGGAGGGGTGGGGGGGTGGGGGCATGGGTGAGCCTGATGGTGGATATTAAGGAGGACATGTATTGCATGGAGCACTGGGTGTGGTGCATAATCAATGAATCTGGAAACACTGAAAAAATAAATTTAAAAAATTCAAAAAATAAGAAAACTATACCATCATGAACAGTGGAGGTGTGGGAATAGCAGTATAAGAATTAAGGGATTTAGTTGACAATAAAATGAAATTAAATGCAAAAAAAAACTGAAAAAAGAGTGTATTTAAAGGGCTTGATAATAGAGGATGGCACACAGTAGGTGCTTAATCAATGTTAAGGTGACAGTATAATGCAGAGGAAAGAATCTGCACATAGCTTTTATCACATCTGGGTTCCAATCCTGGTACCAACATTTAATGTTTGGGTTATGTCCAAACAGCTTCCTGAGCCTGTTTGTCTTTCATATGGGGAGACTAATCCCTGGGAGAACTGTATTGAGGGTTAAAGGAGCTAACAGGTTTTTGGGGTTTGGTGCAATTTGTGCTCAAGTAGTACTTAATTCTCTTCTTTGGCTGCCACAGAATGCAGGAGTGGGCTGCATTTCCCTGCCAATCAGCCTGCAGCCAAGAGCTCCAGTCCATCATGTGGTTCTGATTTTAGAATTTGAACAGGTAGAACACCTGGGTGGCTCAGACAGAAGCATCTGCTTTTAGCTCAGGTCATGATTCTGGAGTCCTGGAATCCAGTCTTGCATTGGGATCCTTGCTCAACAGGGAACCTGCTTCTTCCTTTGCTTGCCGCTCGCCCTGCTTGTGCCTGTGCTCTCTCTCTGACAAATAAAATCTTTTAAAAAATTGAATAGGTAAATTAGCAGTGACATCATAAGTAAAGAGTAAGATGATATGGACGTTTGGAGTAGGGGGAAAGAGTAAAGTGATCTAACAGCCACTCCCTTCAAATGTGCTCAGTTCCAATTAGATTATGTCAGCTAACGCACCCCAATATAGAAGCTCCCTTGAGGATGTAGGCTATGAATAAATGGTACCAGAACCCTTCTGAATCATGGAATTCAAACACTTGTCCTGGATGAGAAGTGGTCATGGAAGGGTGGGGCCCAGCCAGAGTGCTTCAGTTCAAGGGCTCCTCCAACCCAATGTGCCTAAAAATGCCCCAAGATATGATTTGCCCCTAACACATCTAGGCACAATACCAACACACACCTTGTTTTCCTTTCATGCAAACACGGTAGCACTTACAACCAGCCAGGCTTGTTTTCTTCTCTCTATCCCTGCCCCAGGCCCTTTTAGAGACAAGGCTCATAACTATCCCCCCTACCATCACTGCCACCCAGATGGGGACCTGCAGACTTGGTGGAAGATGTATAGCCTACAGCCCATCACAGGAATGTCTTGCCACTGAGATCTGTTGCACACTGATAAAGAAATCATCACCCTGCCAGGGAATCCCCCCACCCAGGTCTACCAGCAGCCTCGCCTCTAGTTGTACATTTAACTGTCCAAGACGGTTTTGTGAGAGTTACTCCTCGAACCAGACCAACCTACAGGATGAGGGACAAATCGTTAGCATCAGGGATCTGACGGTAATTTTATTTCTCTTGTAAAACAGAGTAGGGGTTAAATAAAGGATATGGGGTTTGCTAGTCCAGTGACTCTGAACTCTTTTTTTCTTGGAACAATGAAAGGGACAGTGAGAAGGGGCATGGTGGATGAAGAGGTTTTTTTTAATATGCAGGTATTTCAGGGAGAAGCACACCATTCCATCTGTATTCCCCCATCCCACTGGAACTGGTGCTTGGAGGGACAAGAGGGGGTGAGACTAGTCGATCAGTCATCAGTGTTGCCAGAGAGGTCGAGGACAGACATCATGGAATCAGACAACTTGCTGGCGAGTTTATCTGCAGATGGAGAAATACAGGTAGTCACTTGGTGGCTGGCTTGCCAACAGAATGCCCACAGGAGCTGGCCTAGAGCTACCCTGGTCTATACCAAACTCCCAAACTGGCTCACTTACTCCCAAGACTAAACAACAAAACAACTGGGTGGGGGGTGTTGGCAGCCAGCATGCAATCTCACAGGTAGACCCATCTGCCTACCTGTGAAATGCTCACCCCAATATAGCTTCTATCTCAGAGTGTCAGACTCACTGGTCTCCAAGTATTTTTATCCCTTCCTAGTATCCAAACAGCAATTTTCTTTTACTGCGTTGAGCTTAGCACTCTGTCATTACACTCAAAGCTCTCATAGCAAAGGGGCAGCATGGAATTAGGGACTTTAAACCTAAATGCTCACCTCCCATCCTCTAGCCATACCCTACTGTCCCTCAGGGTTCCCCTCAGACATAACCTCCTCCAGGAAGCCCTCTCTGATCACCCCTACCCCACCAGAATCCAGGTTAGGTTCACCAGGCTGAGTTAGGTTTCCTCACTCTGCTTTCTGTGTCTGTGAATACTCTGTGATGCCAGTGTCTGTTTTCTTATTTCCTCCTCACTCTCTTATAGTAAGACCAGGAGTTCAAGGGTAATTCATCTCTGGATTTCCAGTACTCAGTGTGAAACCAGGCCAAGAGCAAAGAATTGGACTTCTGTGGTCAATCCTAGGTTTACATTTTGGCTCCATTAAATAGCAGTTGTTTTACCTTGAGTGTGTCAATTAATGTCTCTGGGCCTCAGTTTTCTCACATACCAAATGGGGATAATACTTGCAATGAGTTAAAGATTAGTGGAACATGAAGACCTAACTCAGCCAACTACACAACAGACCACCATTAAAATGAAGGAGGAAGTTCTTTTGTGAACTGCCATTAAATGGAAACATGATGTGGCAAAACTGTATGTTCAGGTGACTAGTGTTTGCATAGAAACAGAGGACAAAAAATATAGATATAGAGATATTTGCCTGTGTACCTATCTCAGAAATGAGATAGAAGAAATTAACTGGTCACTCTGTGAAGAGGTCTAGATGACTGGGAGATTGGAAGGAGAAAAACATTTCGCTGTATATCCCTTTGTACCTTTTGAATTTTGAGTATATCACCTATGGATAAAGTAAACATTACATAGAACCCGTAAGCTTCCCAACACAGAGAAAGCAGCTAAGAAATAAATGGTGGCTATTTGACACATAGACTAGGCCAATGGTTCTCCAAGTATGGTTCCCAGAAAAGCAAATCAGCATCAATCAGGAACCAGTTAGCAACACAAATTCTTGGGCCCAATGGCCAACATACTCAATCAGAAACTCTGGTGGGGGGTGCTCAGAACTCTGTGTTTTAACAAGCCATCTAGGCAATTCTAATAATGAGTAAAGTCTGAGAACCACTATGCTAGTAGGTGAGTCCCCTAACCCATCCCTGTCCCTTAACTAGGGTTAGCCTGGCACTGGACACATTCAGGAGCTCCTAATCGGGCCCAAGTGGGCACTTTTTGGAGCATGCGAAGGAGGGGTATGATCAGATGCCCCCACCGGTACGCTTCTGCATCTTCTTCTTATTCTTCAGGGCAGAAGCAAGAGCCTGGCCCTGCTGCAGGGGATCGGTCTCCATGATCCTCTGCAGCACTGGGCGGCGGTCCACAGGGCAAATGTCCACTGTGCTACTCTTCCTGGGGTAGTGATCCGCATTGCGTTTCGCCCACCCCATCTGATGTCGGTTCGGATTGGTGCAATACCCAGTGAGATCTCCAATCTGTAGAGAGAGAGGACAGCAGTTAGGTCTGGGCCCCTAGAGTACCACCAAGACTTCTGCAAAGGAGACAGGTTTGGTTAAGAATAGGAAGCCTAGAGCCACACAGAACTAAGCTCCAAGTCTGGCTCCATCACCAACTAGAAGGTGCTTAGTTAATTTCTCAGCTGTAGCTGGCTCATCTGTCAAATGGGGTAGACAATGGGTAGCTTACATGGCTTTTGCAAGAATAAAATAAAGAAGCAGGGTTACTTAATCAATGACGGTTGGTATTATCCTTTTCTCAAGTGACCCTACAAAGTCTTACTCAATTTAAAAGTATTTTCCATTTTTCTCTCATTGAGTAAATTTATTTACTTATTTATAATTTTATTGTTATGTTAGTCACCATACAGTGCATCATTAGTTTTTGATGTAGTATCCCATGATAGTATTTTCTGATGCCTATTCTGTGCCCAGCTCTATGTGGGGAAATGAAGAAACGAGTCAAATGCAGTCCCATCTTTGAGAAGCAACCAGTCTAAAGAGGATACAACCAACCAATACCACAAACCAAGTTAGAGTTTGTTAAGTGCGCACCAGAAAGACACAGCGTTAAGTGGCAGAGGTTTTGGAGAAGGTGGTGGTCAATATGCTTCTACTGATGGGAAGGTCATTCCTGACCATGAACAATGGAAAAAGCACAGAAAATAGCTGGGCATCCAAAAGGGTGCCTGTCTGACTGGAGTACATGTGGGTACACATGGATGGTAAAAGCAAACATTGACAGAAAGTTCACAATGTATAGTACACACATATACATGTGTGTACACATATATATATGGACACATATACAAACTCATTACTCCTGCAACAGTGCTATGACAAACAAAGCACCTAAGGTCACAGAGCTAGCAAACAGGAATAAGTAAGAACCCTAGCAGTGAGGCTTATACTAATGTATGACTACCCATTACACTATGATGGGGAAAAGGCAAGGCTACCACACTATACAATTCTGGGGCTGCAGCAGAGAGCACCATTCACAATATGGCACACCTAAATGGTTATCTCTCAGAGTTGTACAAGGAAGTGGCCCTGCTCAGGTTCCCTGAACCTGAGTCTGGAACCTATAGCATAGAGCAGGGAACTACTCTAGGTCCCTAAGGAAAAACAGTATGCTCTGGGGCTTATGGGATCATTGAGAAATACTACCAGACAGACTTAAGCACACAACTTTACACTGGTTTTCCTGTAAGCACCAGGGGAATCTTGAAAACTATGAGAATGAGAATGGCATGTCACCACCACACTGCAGGCCTCATCATCTTGCACAGAATATAGGTGCAAGTTTCCTTCCTACGCCCCCCCCCACCTCCACCCCAGTCCCTTTCTTCCCAACCTGATTTTTACTGTGGCTGCCAGAATGAAAGTTCCCTTTTTTTTTTTAAGATTTTATTTATTTATTTATTTATTTATTTGAGAGACAAAAAGAGAGCAAACATGAGTCTGGGGGGAAGGGGAGGAGGATAGAGGGAGAGGAAGCCTGATATAGAACGCTATCCCAGGACCCCAGGATCATGACCTGAGCCATAGGCAGATGCTTAACTGACTAAGCCACCCAGGGGCCCCCTGAGTGTGTGTTCTAATACATGATGACTGTGTCATTTCCTTGCTTAAGAAACCCTTCCAGATATTGTGGAACCATCGAAAATAAAGGATGGCTCTTCAGTAATCATGGGGCACAATCTACAAGATAAATTTGTAAGTGAAATAAGCAAAGTGCTGAATACAACTAGCATGCTATTATTTGAATTAAAATAGATCTATCTCTGTATAAGTATACATGCATGTGCATAAAAGATAGAATAGCTATGAAAAAGACATTCAAGTCTGTGAATAGTGAGTGCCTTCAAGGAGGGGACAAGGCAGCTGGGAGACAGCTGCAGGAGAGAAAGTTACTTTTCACTGTATCCACTTTAGTGTCTTTTAAATTTTATACCACGTACACATACTACCTAGTCAAAAAATAAATAAAAGGTATCCTTTTTTTTTTTTTTCAGGGAGCCCGATGCGGGGCTTGATCCCAGGACCATGGGACCATGACCTGAGCCAAAGGCAGATGCTCAACAACTGAGCCACCCAGGCTCCAAAAGGTATCTTTTTTTATAAAAAATATAAAATATGAAGAACATTTTAAATAAACAAAATGGGGAAAAATAGAAAACCCTTTGACAGAAAAAAAACAACCAATTGTCAGTGTTTTCCTAACACCCCTGGTTTAAGGTCTAACTCAAGGACTGCTATGATCTGATTCCAGATTCATCTCTCCTTGCCTCCACTCTCACTCCAACCACCCCATAGTACTAACGTTTCCCCAAAACACCATTCTCTCTCCTCTTTGGGTCTCAGCATAAGCACCATCCAAGCTTCTGGCCACGGGCCGCTGCCTGACTCATCCAGAGAATTCCTCAGCCTCCAAGAAGTGGCATAAGGATCAAGGCCTTCAGGGGACTTCCCTGACCCACAAGTAGTACAGGTTAGGGCCCTTGGATCCATGCTTTCCCAGCCTCTGCCCTCACCCCTAGTCTGCGTGTCTCCTGTAACAGTGCAGAGGTCTGTATGTGAAACCCATTGAACTGTGAACTCCTGAAGGGCATAGATAGGGAGACTGGCAGAAGCAGCTGAAAAAGCCTCCAGGAATCATAAGCAGGCATACTGACTTGATCACAGAGGTACTGGGGAGCCATGACAGGTGAGGTGACATGGCCAGACTGTGCAATTAGAAACCATGGCACATATGTTGAGGTGAGAAAGGGTTAGAAACTTGGACTAGGCTTATAGAAATGGCAGGGACTATAAGAAGCTGATAGCTTCTCAACAGACATAGGAGGGAGAAGCCACAGGACTTGCTGACTGACCATCTGGTATACTGGATGCTAGCTGGAGGGAAGAGTCAGGAGTACCCAGGTTTGCAACTTGAACAACTGAACAGGGATACCTGTTTTCTAGGCTGGAGCCAGGATGGAAAAGCTACTTGAAAGAGCATGCCTCCTCCTTGGACCTGCCATTGCCTGGTAAAGGATGCACACACCTGATGCCCACAGGGCCCACGGGGAGTGAATGAATGACCTACATTCCCCACCCTTACAGGCATACCTTGTAGAAACCAGGCAGAAAGGACCAACCACTCCCCAGAGCCCTGGGTAGAGGAGAGGGTTACCATGAAGAAAGGGGACGGGTACCTTGTACACAGTGGTTTTATTTTCCATGGCATCTGCTATTTTCATCATCGGAGAATGGAGCCACTTAATCTCCATTTCAAGTGGGTCCATGTCACCCAACAGTTCATCTGCTTCTCCAGTGGCCAAGCCTTTAAAACAACCAACACCACTGTCAGAGCCTAACTCCTCCCTGCTGCCAGGCCCCCTGCCAGTGCCCCCACCAACCCATTCAGGCCTCAGTGGAAAGGATATGTGGACACTGCCCAAAGGAGTTGGGAGAGAATGCTCCTTCATTCCTGATGGGAGGCCACATGACAAAGGATTAAAGACATGGGTCTTGCCATAGGGCATTCACATGCAACCAGGGTCAAGCATCATCATAGGAACATGCACTCTAATTCATCCCAACTACCCACATGGTAGAAGAGAGAAGTAAAATTCAGAAAGAGAATGGACCTGCCAGAAGCCACCTGGGGAATAAAGTCTGAAGCAGGCAAGTCCTCTTGTCCTCATCTGTAATCTAAGGACACTAGAAGGCCCTGAGAAGGAAAGCTAGTGGCCCTCAAGAGAAAACAGAAGCCAGGCCAGCCAGGGCTACTTCCAATGCCCGTGTGTCCACAGACAGGCCCAGAGAGCACAGGGCACCTTTCTGAGGTGGGGTAGAGAAGGAAGGAGAAGCCATAAGCCAAAGTCGCAGATGGTAGTACCTGAAGAGAACAAATTTCCTATAGGAGTTTCTCAAAGCCACATCTCTGTACCCCAGCAAGTGATCACCATAATAACAACTAATATTCACCAAACACACACTCAAAGCCAGCACTGCTGTGTTTTTACATATTAAGTTAGTCTTCATGACCATCTTACTGGGTGAGTGCTACTGTCTCCATTTTATAGATGATGCCATTGAGACTTGGAGAAATGAAGTAATGTATGCAGCATCACAGAGCTAACAGGAAACAAAACTTGAATTTAACTCCAGGCAGTCCATTATTTTATCCACTTAGCTACTCCAGGCTAGGACAGTCTTAGACTACAGGGCAGAAGAGTTGCTTTAAATACTACCTCTGCCTGCCACTGACCATGCACCATTCAGGAAATACCAGCTTTCTGTGACTCCAGTGCCTCCCCACCAATGGGGGGTGAGAACAAAACTCTAGGAATAGACATGCAGTACCTGAGACAAAGCTTAGAGCAGCGAAGGGGTTTTGGAGAGGAGTGTTTTAGTCCACTCCAGGTCCCAAGAGATGGGGAAAGGACCCTCATATTTCCTGAGCAACTCACTGTGTACACGGTACTTTGCAGACTTTCTTTCCTATCTACCAAGAGTCCACAACCACCCACACGGCCCAGGTTAGAATTCTCCACCTTGTGGAAGAAAACATTAAGCTTAGAGTTGGTTAAATAACTTTCCCAAAGCCAGAGTAGGGCCATGGCAGGGTAAGATCAAACATGGGATTTGTTGCTGGGTCTATGTGCCTCCCACCTAGGGCAAGACAAAGTACCAGGCAGGCCAGTCCACTCGGCCCTACTTACATTCCATGGTATCTTCATTGGCCTGCTCAGTATCCTCAATGTCAAAGACTTCAGTCATCTCCTTAATGATCTCAGCACTGAGATGGGCAGGCAGAGTGTGAGTGGCAGGTGGGAGTGTATAGAAGCTGATCTTCCCGCTGCATTGGGAGATAGGAGGAAACTGGCAATGTCATTAAGAGAACAAATGACCAATCAAAGAGAGGAGGAGTTCCCAAGTCATAAACGATGAAGAACAAGGAAAACCCACAGTAGCTTCCAAACAGTAAGAAGCTGACTTGTTGAATAGTCACTGGCCACAAATTCCAAATGGGGACATGATCTGGAGCTTCGGCCTTCCCCTGACCTAGGAAACAGGATGCCAGGCTGCCCCACCACCGCAATAAACAGAGATGCACCCTCCCCACTTTGTGGAACCTGACTCTCCACATGTCCACCCTCACCCCTAGCCTTCTCCTCACCTCACCCAGTCAGCCAAAACAGCTTTGGCTGCCTGCTCCTGACTGTATATGCCTCCCTTCTTCTTCTTCCCCAAGCGGTGAGCCACCGCAGTCAGAAAGTGCTCAGTGGTCTGGAACCCAGAGATGCCATAATAGTTGGAAATCTGGTGAAGAGAGAATGAAAAAAAAACATGAGGAAAAATGAAGGGCCCTTGGAGCTGAGCAAGGCACAAGCAAGAGTCTTCTGTACCTCCTCCAGGTTACAGCGTTGGAGGATGGTCTCTACCGGGGTCACAGGGTCTATCAACTTCTGCACGTGGACACAGTTGCGCAGGATGGTGCCCACCTCTGAGTTCGGTCCTGGGACAATGCCTGGGGCATCCAGCAGCCTAATGAACTTGTCCAGATAGACCTCCTGCATGAATCTAGGACAGGGAAGAGGAGCTAAGAGAGACTGCAAGGCACTCATGAGCTGGGATGTATCTGGTATCCCCTAGGTCCCAGGCACACAGCTGGGACAGGGGCGAGGGGCAGACAGCACACTGATGAAGATGGAGAGATGCGGGCCTAGGGGCTCTGGGGCCTACAGACCTGGGACTAATGCTCCTCTAGTCCCTGCCACTGGTGACTAAGCTGCAGGACTGTGAGCAAGCTCCTGATTCTCTGAGCCTCCGCTGCCCCATCTAGAAAGTGGAGTTGCTTACCTATAGCCCCATCCTGCTTGGCTGCTAAGAGACTTCAAGGAGCTGAGGAGGAAGGACCCAGCTCAGTGCCTGGCCCACACCTAGGGTGTACCAGGTCAATGAGGACTATTACTGAGACTCCCGTGACCAGGGAAGAATCAGAGGCTGGGCCAAGATAAGGAGAAGGGCAGGGGCTGAGGACACAATAAACGGGGGAACAGTATAGTCGAGGAGCTGTGGAGCTGGGGAGCAGGGAGGTGCTTACTTGGTGACGCCAGGAACGGCTCCCACACTGCATGCACGGCTGCGCTTCAGGCTATTGATCAGGCTGCTCTTCCCAACATTAGGAAGACCTACAAAGGAGTGGCAGATGACTCAGGCCAGGAAGGGCCCTAAGGAGCATTTGGGCCAGCCTGTATGTGGGCAGCACAAGAAGGGACAATGACCAAGCTATGGGGAAGCCAAAAACAGAGACTGGCCTTCCCATCCCAGACCCTGACCAAGCCCCAACATGGCCTACCTACCCTTTTCCTCCATTTGTGAGCATACTGGGTAGACAGGTCCCTCTCTCAGTAATGACACTCACCTCCCACTTACAACCAGCCTGGGAAAGGTGCTCAACGCAAGGCCTCTGTAACACGATCCAACAGAAGGCAGACATGAAGAAATGTCTGCAGAACAGAGAACCATCTGTCCTGATGTAAAATTCACCCGGTGGGGAGTGGGAGAGCCCTGTCCAGAGGGCTGAACCACTGTCTGCCCATGGTGTATGCTTTCTGTTCAAGCATCTATGAGTACCTCCAGGCCTGTGGATGTCTTTGTGGGCCACCCCCTCACCAAGTCTCTTGTTCTCACCATTCTCCTTCTCTGTATGCCAGAATTTATGCACATAATGCTCTTTTTAAGATTTTATTTATTTGAGAGAGCAAGAGAGAAAGAGCACTGGGCGGGGGGACAGAGGCAGAGGAAGAAACAAACTCCACACTGAGCAGGGAGCCCGACATGGGGCTGGATCCTAGAACCCTGGGATCCTGACCTGAGCTGAAGGCAGATGCTTAAGCGACTGAGGCACCCAGGCGCCCCCACAGACAACTCTCTTATGGATGATGGATGTGCCTACGTGTGTATCCCCCATGTGTGGAAGTCTCTGCACATCAATGTGTGTGTGTGTGTGTGTGTGTGTGTGCGTGTGCATGTGCATGTGTATGCATACATATGCACATGCACATGCATATCTCTTGGTTGTTCTCATTCTAAATATTACTCTTTTTTCTATGTTTACTTTCTCCCGCTCAGTCTTTTCCTCTATCATGTATTTCTTTCTCTGCATAGCTCTATCTAAGCACCTTTCTCTACTGGTTTTTCTCTTTGTCTCTCATTCTGGCTGTTGACCTTTCTGATTCTCCCCACCCCATCAATTCTGCCTGCCTCTCTTTTTATTTTTTGCTTTTTTAAATTTAAATTCAATTAATTAACATATAGGTATCATTAGCTTCAAGGTATTATTAGCTTCAGAAGTGGAAGTCAGTGATTCATGGTTCTTACATAATACCTGGTGCTCATTACATCCCGTGCCCTCCTTAATGCCCATCACCAGTACTCCATCCCGCCCACCCCCTCCCCTCCAGCAAATCTGTTTGTCTCCTATGATTAAGAGTCTCTTATGGTTTGTCTCCCTCTCTTACTTCGCCTTGTTTTATTTTTTCCTCTCATCCCCTATGATCCCCTATTTTGTTTGTTAAATTCCACGTATCAGTGAGATCATATGATAATTGTCTTTCTCTGATTGACTTATTTCACTTAGCATAATAGCTTCTAGTTCCATCCATATCATTAAAAGTGGCAAGGTTTCATTTTTTTAAATTCTGTCCCTCTTTGCCAATTTCCCTCAGTCTCTCTCTGTTTCTTCTCTCCATGGGCTTGTCTCTGTTTGTATGCCTCTCTGCACATGTTTCACTGTGCTTCCTTCTATCTCTGTCTGTATATCCCTAGCCCTCCCTGTCTCTATTTCTCTGTAAATATGTATTGATCTCATCATAGACATGTTTGTGTATTTGACTCCCTCTGTGGCTCTAGGGATGTGACTGAGTCTGAAGGTCCAGTGTATCTGAGCACACGTGTCTCTCTGTGCCTTTATTTGCTTGCAAGAAACAGAGTTGGGGTGAGTATGTGCAAAGGCCTTGGGTCTGCATGTGTGTTGCCTCTGGGTCTGGACATATCTGCACAAGTGTGGATCTGTACATATATTTGTGGATCTGTATGTGTTTGTAGGACTGTGTGTGTTCCTCTATGTCTACCTCTTTTGTTCTGGTTCCTTCCCTGTGCACCACTCTCGGAATCTGTCTATCTGTGTCTGCCTATCTCTCCATTGTTTCTCTTGAAGGATTTTATTTGTCATAGAGAGAGTGAGAGAGTGTGAGCACAAGCCAGGGGAGTGGCAGGCAGAGGGAGAAGCAGGCTCCCTGCTGAGCAACGGGTCCAATGTTGGTCTTGATCCCAGGACCAGATCATGACCTGAGCTCAAAGTAGATACTAAACCAACTGAGCCACCCAGGTGTCCCTCTCTCATTGTTTCTTTGGTTTGTGTGTCTGCCTCTCTACATGCATAAAGTATCTAGCCCTCTTATGTCTCTCTCTGTAGGTCTCTATATCATTCTGGTGTGTTTTTGTGATCATTAGCTCCCTCTCTTGGCATGCCTCTGTCGTTTAAATCCATCTTTCCTTTCCACTCCTCACCAATCCCATCATTTCCCAGTTCATTTTCTATGTCTATTCAGATCTGTATATCTCTACCTTTTTCTCAGTATCCAGCTCTCTCCAATATCCTTCTCTTTTGGCTTTACTTCCTCTCCCTGACAGTCTATCTCTGCTTTTCTCAATTTCCCTCTTCTCTCTCCCATCATCCTTCCCTCAGTGCCCTGGGTTCCAGACATGCTCCGGTATGAATATTAGCTCTACCTTGTCTCACACAAGGCTGCTCCCCACAAGTCCCTTTCCCTTCTCTGGGCCTTAGTGTTCTTATCTGTCAAAGAGATATGTTCACTCCTCCTTTCCACCACCCACAGTTCTGGTAAGATGAGATGGCACCAAATCCAAGCACAACCCTATGTTATATGGTCCACGGTTCTAACACTCAACATATGGTGGTGACTCTCAGTATGCCTTCCTATGTTCACCAATACATATTACAAATCACAAAACAGTTCCTGAACTGCTCCTCTCTTCCCCAGAAGGGTAACAAAAGCTCCCAGAATCCTTTGCCCAGTGAAACCCCTACCCAAGGAATAAGACTGGGCCCCACAACCTCCCCACAGGTCTTACCCACAACACCCACACGGATATGGGTGCGCACTTCACCAAGGCGGCAATAGTTCCCCAAAACCCTCATGAGGTTTTCAGCTCCAAAGCAGGCTTTGCTTTTCAGCAGTGACTCAGAGGCCTGATCCACTGGAACAGTGCAACGATTCTGGAAAACGAGGGGTATTACAGAAGAGGCATCAGGTGGGAAATGCAGTCTGAGTCCAGATTTCCAGCTTTCAGTGAAACTCTCAGGGCCACCTCCCTGTTATCTCCGAAATCCCCAAGGCTGAAGCAGAGGGCTTCTCACACAGGTCCTGAATACCTACCATCTCCCTGCTTGTACAAGGCCCGTTTTTCCACTGTCATTGTGTCTTCAGTCTTCTCTGCCCCTGCCTCTCTCTAGAAACACATATCTCTTGCCTCCCTCAGCATGGAAAGGATGGCACCCTGGCCTCTTGTCAGGCCGGGTTTGAGTTCCAGCTCTGCCTCTTACAGATGAGTGTGCATCAAATCCTCCCCTTCTCTGGGGCCCAGTGCCCTCATCCACAAAACAGGGACACTGCCTTCCCTGCCTGTGGTGGGAAGACAGTCTCTGGCCCACAGCCTACCTTCTCTTATTTCCTCACTTAAGACAAGGCCATTCCAGCTTCCATCTCCTTACTCCTGATGCCACATCCTCTGCCCAGAATGCCTTTATACCTCCTCCTCTTTCCTTACCCACCACAGCACTGCAAAATAGGAATTAAGCTAAATATCCATCAGTAATAAACAGGTTAAGGAAACAGATCCTTAAAGTGGAATACAAATGAAAGAGAGCTGTTAGAAAAGGATGCTCATCACATTTCTGCCATTGAGAAGGTTAAAAATTATAAATAAGGTTATCAGGTTCTCCCAAATGAGTAAAGATTAAAATGCTTAATGATATCAAGTGTTGGAAAGGATGTAGGGAAATAAACCCTCTCACACATTCATCTACCCCAGTGGTAGGAAGATAAACTGGTACAGCCATTGGAAGGGAGGGAATTTGTCAGTGTCTAGGAAAATGTAAAATACATAGCCACTCCACCTCTCAGTATCCAACCTATATAAACACTCATCTACCAGCCAAGATAACATATGCAAGGGTATGTGCTAAAGTACTGCTTTAATGGTTAAAAATTGGAAACTAATTTTATTTAGCAACAAAAAAGTACATCTCTATTTAAAAAAATCTGCCAAGGTCAGGGGGGAAAGCCAGCCTTAGAATGACACACAGGAAACTCCCAAACACTTCCTTCTCTTTACACATACATCTACATATATATAGAGCACAGAAAAAGATCTGAAAGGATATACACCAACCTAACAATGGTGGTTACATCTGCGTATGGATAAAGGTGCCTAGAATTGAGAGTAATGATAAAAATATTAAAGCTGTCTGTAACTGCTTTTACTTCTTCTATTTTATGTTTTCATAAAGAGTAAGTTCTACACCTAGAGCAAAGTTGAAAAATGTCCCCCAGCACCGAGTTTCTCTCCTCAGACACAATCAATGTTTCTGTAATACTTTAATAGTTTACAGCTAAAATGTATTTCTGTGTTCATTAGAAAGTAGTGTGATTTGTGTTAGAGAAAAATGAAGATATATGTTTTTAAAAGCTAACAGTTAACTACATTTTCCAAATTTTCTAGGATAGTATGTACTACCTCTATATCTGGAAAGAAAATAAAAAAACTTTCCCCAAAAGCTAAAATATAGGAGGAGTAAAGCAAAACAAGTATTAAAAGGCCATCTAGTAAGGTAAAAAGCTCAAAGTTGAAAGCCCAATTCAATTACCAAAGGGCTGAAGGCCCTAGTGCAAGTCATGCTCCTCTAACCCTGGCCCCAGCTTACCAGGTTTTTGACCTGATGCTGTGTGCTGGCCTTAAAAGCCACAGTCGGCAGCTCATTCCGAAGGTACTCCAGCCACTTCTCTACAACCTCTTTGGGGACCAGGTCTGGGGAAATAGAAAAAGGTAGGACTAATAAGGAGAATATCACTTCAATGGCTCAGTCCAAAGATATATCCACCCACTCCCAAGGCTAGGCCCACCTCCTTATCTCCCTGGTCCTATCAGTACCTGTCCAGCTCCCAGGTTAAGATTAGAAAGGATTTCTCTAATATCTTCCCTGCCTTTTTCAAGCCCGGCTATAACCTTGAGAATTGTCATTTTGAACTCTAGATCTGACATATTACCAATGTCTCCCATCCAAGTACTAACCAGGCCAATGTCTGTATTGATTAGGTCCCTAGCCTTCGGTACTGCCTCTGGTTCTTTTTTTTGTTGTAAATTTTTCCGCTTTGTCATTTTGTCCAGCTAAGAGTATATGAAGGAGCAAGTAAAATACTAAAAGGGTGGCAACAATCCCAGGAAAATATGCTTTAACCAAATCAGAAGAGATCCCAAATCGTGAGGGGGGATTTCTCCCCCCTCACGATTGGGTGAGGGATCTCCTCTGATTGGGATCTCCTTTGATTGGGATCTCCCAATCTCTTCTGATTGGGATCTCCCAATCTCTTCTGATTGGTATCTCTTCTGATTTGGGGATAAAAAGAGGTTCAAAAAGAAAGAAAAAAAAGAAAAAAAGAATTAAAAAAAAGAGATTGAATTAAAAATTCAATCAAGAATTTAAAAAAGAATTAAGAAAAAAAGATTGAAGAGATTAGGATCTCTTCTGATTTGGGGATAAAAAGAGGTTCAAAAATAAAGAAAGAAAAAAAAGAAAAAAAAAGAATTAAAAAAAAGAAAATGAATAAAGAAAAGTATAAAAAAGAAAAATATAGGGGAACCCTCCTACACTGTTGGTGGGAATGCAAGCTGGTGCAACCACTCTGGAAAACAGCATGGAGGTTCCTCAAAATGTTGAAAATAGAACTGCCCTATGACCCAGCAATTGCACTACTGGGAATTTACCCTAAAGATACAAACGTAGTGATCCAAAGGGGCACATGCACCCGAATGTTTATAGCAGCAATGTCCACAATAGCCAAACTATGGAAAGAACCTAGATGTCCATCAACAGATGAATGGATCAAGAAGATGTGGTATATATACACAATGGAATACTATGCAGCCATCAAAAGAAACGAAATCTTGCCATTTGCGACAACATGGATGGAACTAGAGCGTATCATGCTTAGCGAAATAAGTCAAGCGGAGAAAGACAACTATCATATGATCTCCCTGATATGAGGAAGTGGTGATGCAACATGGGGGCTTAAGTGGGTAGGAGAAGAATCCATGAAACAAGATGGGATAGGGAGGGAGACAAACCATAAGTGACTCTTAATCTCAGGAAACAAACTGTGGGTTGCTGGGGGGAGGGGAGTTGGGAGAAGGGGGGTAGGGTTATGGACATTGGGGAGGGTATGTGCTTTTGGGTAAATTGGAAGGGGAGATGAACCATGAGAGACTATGGACTCTGAAAAACAATCTGAGGGGTTTGAAGTGGCGGGGGGGTGGGAGGTTGGGGTACCAGGTGGTGGGTATTATAGAGGGCACAGCTTGCATGGAGCACTGGGTGTGGTGAAAAAATAATGAATACTGTTTTTCTGAAAATAAATAAATTGGGAAAAAAAAAAGATTAGAAAGGAAAGTCTAATCTAGGAGACCAGTTGGCCCTGAGAGGACCTCTGTTCCCTGGGGAAAATGAGAAAATTAGCTGCTTGGTCCCAGATACTTTCCTTCCAACCCAGGCTTCCTAAAGATCGCATTTATCACTCTCTCTGTGGATCATTCTAGGTTGGGCCAAATGTCAAGAATAACTCTGATAAGAATATGGCTATCATTTGTAGAGTACTAACCATGCATACACCAAGCACTTTATCATTAATTCTCACAACGACCCTGTGAGATTAGGACAATCACAGCCCATTTTACAGCTAGAGCAACAAAACCTCTCAGGTGACACAACTTGTCCAAGATCCTAGAGAAAATTGACAGAACACCTGGGATAAGACCCAGACCTCAGTGACTCCTGAGCCCATATACTCTTCTGCCCTAGTCTTTGGGTTCCAGCTTGAGGCAGAGAGGAACACTCTGGGGTTGGCCAATAAGGCTCAAAATGGCAAGAACAAGGGACTAAAAGGCAGAGAAGCTTGGACCCCATCCCCAACCTCTGCTTCACTGTGTCTGAGTGTGCATGCACATGTGCATGTGTGTGTATGTCTTTAAATAAGTGATTTCACCTCTCAGATTCCAGGCTTTACAAACTGAACACGAATTCCTACCTCACACAATTGTTTTAACTACCACTGGGCTGCTGAGTCTCAGGGTCTGGTCGGAGCTAGTCTTTTCAAGAAGGTCTGGTCTCTGCCCTGCCTTACCCAATTCTGCCCCAACACCCACCAATCTTGTTCAAGACGAGGACCAGCTTCTTATTGCCTTCTGCCTGCAGGACAGCCTCCTCCATTTGGAAGCAGCGGCAGCCCAATGGGTCCCTGGCATCTAGGACTTCCAAAATCACATCAGAGTATTCTACCACCTGCAGGGCAAAGAACAGGGGATGAAGGCAGAGAAAGGACTGGGTATGAATCATGCAGGTCCATAAAAGAAAGGTCTCCACTGGGGCGCCTGGGTGGCTCAGTGGGTTAAAGCCTCTGCCTTCGGCTGTCATGATCCCAGGGTCCTGGGATCCAGCCCCACATTGGGCTCTCTGCTGAGCGGGAGCCTGCTTCCCTTCCTCTCTCTCTGCCTGCCTCTCTGCCTACTTGTGATCTCTATCAAATAAATGAATAAAATCTTTAAAAAAAATTAAGGTCTCCATCTCAATCAGGAAAAATAGAAATGGAGAGGAGGTGGGATGGGATTGGTGCCCTCCCTAAAGAGCCTTAAAAAAATGGGTCCCATACCTTACGGAACTCCTTATAATAAGCCTTCCTTGTTGCCTCATCATCCAACTGAGGAAACATATTTAATTCTTGCAGAACTTCCTCCTAAAGGAAAAAAAAGAAAGAATTGTCCAGTGAGGGAAAAGGGAGTACAAGTTGGGGCTTTGGAAACCATGACAGGCTGTGGGAGCCATGGAAGTCCCAGCCCACCAAAGAGTAACTGACCAGCCAATAAAGCTGGAAACTGAAAGAATGGACAGAACCAGATGAGGCACGTCTATGCCTATCAAGTATGTGTTTAAGCACTAGCTAGGGACCTGAGTATGCACCTGTGTGTGAGAGGAAGGAATGTGAGGGGGAGGTGTAAGTGAAAAAAAAACAACCCATGTGGGAACATGGGATAGGGAAGCCAAAATATGCACTTTATGCTAGAAAAGGAACTTTGAGCTGAAAAGTGCATCCTCTGTGAAATGAGAATATATTCCAGAAGGGCAATAAGTCCAAGGAGGAAGTTGGTATCCTCTTCACATACCCTCCTCTGTAAACCTTTCCTTCATACTTATTCCCTCTACCCCTGTGCCCTGGTCCTAGGTCTCCCTCTACTCCTAATCCAGTCTTTGGGGCCCAGCTTAGGAGAGGACCTATCCAAGGTTGCCCAATCACAGAGAAGGCTCAAAATGGCTCTCTGCTTCCCTCTCATAGCTCTCTCCCTCCATCCCCACTGTTTCTCGCCTTCTCTGCACCTATCTCCAACGTCCCCCTGCAATGATCTCACATCTTTCCTCTTTCCCTTTCACAGGGTAAAGGCAATAGATGCTTCTGAGCAAACCCGAATGAGTCTAAACCAGAAGGGAAGGCTACTCTCTTACCTTATGCTCAAATTCCTCCTGGCGTTGCAGGACATCCTGACAGTAGCTCTCGATGGTCCTGCGTCTGTGTCTCTCTTGCTCCCGGGCAGCCTGCTGCTTCTCCCTCATCTCCTCAACCTAACAACGGAATACACAGCAGGACTATAGCTGACTAGGTCTGTAACCTAAGGGAGGGATGGGAGACCTACAGTAACAGGGAGCAGGTGACAGAGGGAAGAAACAGGGTTGACAGAGGTAGGAGGAGCAGGGATACAGAGAAAGAGCAGATATGTTAGCAGAAGATAAGGGGTTTGAGAGAAAGGAAACAAGAGATGAAGGAAGGGAAAGTGTGGCAGAGAACAATAAAAAGAGGGCATGTGAAGCTGAGTGAGAATGTGTTCTAGGCAAAGGGAATCAATTAAGACCAGATGGAGAAAGAGGACAAGGTCCTGGGATGCTCCGTCATCTAAAAAGCAGGAAAAGGAAGGAACAAAAGAGACTGGGAAAGAGGAAGGAGGACATCCAGGAGAGGGAGATAATAAGAAAATCAAAGTGAGAGTGCTTCAAAGAAAGCATGGTCTCAAATCCTGACAATTGGCATAAAATGTTGGAAGGAGACTATCCATGAGTGTGAGGTCACAGAATGAACTGGTGAGGTTGACAGGAGAGGTTTCAGTGGAGAAGTGGGAACACAGCAGGGCAGCAATGGACTGGGAGGTGAGGGAGAGATAAGCAAATGGAGACACTAAATCAAGTATCAAAGTGACCACCTTTTCTTCCCTCTTCCGCAAACAGCCTCAACAACCCTTACAACTCTTAGGGCACCTGGATGGCTCAGCTGGTAAAGTGACTGTCTTTGGCTTAGGTCATGATCCCAGAGTCCTGGGATAAGCCCTACATCTGGCTCCTTGCTCAGTGGGGACCCTGCTTCTCCCTCTCCCTTCACCTGCTACTCTGTCTACTTGTGCTGTCAAATAAATAAATAAAATTTTTCAAAAACCCCTAACAACTCTGGTCTTTGCCCTTCCAGTTACCACTTCTGTGGACCTGGCAGTCAGGCCAGGCCCTCTTCCTCCCCCAAGGTCAAGGGCTTACCCTCTTCTTCTTTAATTCAGCCTCCCGACTGGCATGGTCATTGGAGTGAACAAACTGGGGAGCAGAGGCCACCTTGGAAGCTGCTTTCTTTCCGTTCTGTTTTGCAGGCTGGTCACCATACAAAAGGCAACAATGAAACAGAGCTAATGGACCCATGGAAATCACTCTTACTGGAGGGTTAAAGCTGCTCAAAATGTAGTTGTAGGGAAAAGAGAGGAATAAGCAAAAAGAAGAGCTCTGTCCTCAGAGGTCTGCCCATCTGGCTAAAAGGAGACCCTCCCTCTCCTAGGCAGAGACTGACTGAAGAACTCAAAGAAAGGTGGGGGCAAATGGAAAAGTTTCCCAAGTAAAGGCCAAGGGAAACACTAAAGTAGCTCTCAAAGTGTGGTTCTTGGACCAGAGCAGCACCATCACCTGGGAACTGGTTAGAAATATGAATTACGGGATGCCACAACAGACCTAAGGAATCAGAAAATCAAGGGTGAGGCCCAGCAGCAATTTGTGTCTTAACCAGCCCTCCAGATAATTCTGGGTAATCACCTAGAGGGCTGGTTTAGGTTTGAAAACTTTAACCATGTTAAAATTTGAGAACCACTGCCCTGGCCTATCTTATCTGTCTCCACCTTTCATAGCAGGACCAAGAGCTGGAGGCAATTATGTTTTGGCCTCCCTCCTGAACAAGAGCAACAGGGACTTGGCAATCAGACAGACTCAAGTCCCAGCTGTGCTACCTTGAACCTAGGAACTTTCTCACCGAGACTCAGTTTCTTCATCTTAAAAATAGGGTGATCCCTACACCAAGGTAACTCAAGCACAAATCAGCACATGGCTTGTGGTGTTAACTTAATAAATGCTACTGATTCCCTACCACAGCCAACCAGAGAGGGAGGGAAAGCCAGATCCTCTGATTCCAATTTGCTGCTCTGTCTGGAATGACCCAACATATACTGGGGTTTCTAGACCTCTTCTAGGACAGGGAACCTGTTCCTGACCTTACCCCTAACAAGGGGTATACCTTACCTGAGGGTCAAGCCAACTTACCTTCTTGCAGCCTTTGGAACCTTTACCTGGTTTTTTATTTTCTACAGGGGAAAAAAAAAAGCCATTATCCACTTACCCAACACCTGTTTATACCTTAATCAAAGCCAGGCCACACTGGCAACCTAAGGAAGACTGAGACACCATGTTTGTCCAGGTCCAGAACAACAAAGACATGGAGATAACAACAACAGGGTCAGAGGAAGTACTGGATAAAATGTTTGAGACATTATTTCAATGCAGACTGAAAAAATGCTAATGGGAATCCTGTGAAGAGTGCTTGCTTTTAACTCTTCTCTCTCCCCTAACTTCTGGCTGGGGGCAACTCAATAATTGCTGCACCAAGCTCAAGTTGGGGGCTGACGGCATAGGAAGGTGATCTGAGGAGTCCCAGGTGGCTAAGCCAGGGCAGATGCCCTCAGCACATGGGGAGAGAACTGCTCCTTCCTGCTGACCCTGCTCAGGCCATTACCTCCAAAGGGACTTGCCCTGTTTAGCCAAACTGTGGCCTCCCTTGGATACAAGGAAGAAAGAGCTCATCTTCTTCAATCACATCTAAACAAAGCCCAAGAACTTAAGAGGCCTCACCCTCTTCATGAGAAGTCTCATCTGCCATTCCCTTTACAGCTGGCCTCTCAGGGAAGAATGGCTGCCTTAATTCTTACTTCCTGCAAGGGGGCTAAAGGAATTTCTAGAGGGGGAGGTTCTGGAAGGTCAGGATATATACAAACAAATATAGGAGCAGCTTGGAATTACCAGAGAACATGCTCCCCAACCACATAAGGTGGTTCACACCGAAGCAGAGTTAATATAGGAAACACAATTTAAATACTATTGCAAATACTTAAGGAGATTCAAAAAGATACCTCAAAGGAACTGTGTGAGAAAAAAAATTCTCAAAACTTAATACTGAATAAAAATTCAACAGATGTAGCGAAAAACAACACAGACACCACTAATAACCAAACTAATAAGCTGGAAGATCAAGAGAAGAGCTTGCTTAAAGCAAAAATCTAAAGAAATGGAAATTATGAGTAAAAATAAAAAATGAAGAATGGGCCCAGGAGAGCTGATATCTAAATAACAGGAGTTCCTAAAAGAGAAAAAGGCACAGATGGAGAAGCAATTATTTTTTAAAATAACAGATGAAGGTTCTTTCAATTGAAAAGTCTTGAGCGTTCAGATTAGAAAAGCTCATTGAACACCAAGACTAACAAAAAAAGACATACCATAGGGATACCCTGATGAAAATTCTTAACTCTAAGGATAAAAAGAAAATCTCATAAACTTCCAAACAGGAGTTTCCAACAAAAGCAAATATACAACTCTTAACATTTAAGACAGAATAACCATTACAAAGTTCTTTTTAAAAAAGATTTTTTATTTATTTGAGGGAGAGAGAGAAAGAGTGAGCACGAGCGGGAGGGGCAGAGGAAGGAAAGATAATTTGAAGCAGACTCCTCCCTGAGCATGAAGCCTGACAAGGGAGGGATTCAATCTCCCAACCCTGAGATTATGACCTGAGCTGAATCCAAGAGCTGGACGCTTAACCAAGTGCGCCACCCATGCACCCCGTACCAAAGTTCTGAAACAAGGAACTACATACCAAGCTAAATTACTATACTTAAGCAACAGATCACTCTTACAAAAAGTTAAAAAGCATTTTCAGATATGCAAAGATCAGCACCTGTGCTCTGGTAAAACTAGAGATGACCCTTGAACAACTTGAGTTTGAACTCCACAGACTCACTTACACACAGATTTTTTTTTATAAATACATGTAGTACTGTAATTGTGTTTCCTCTTCCTTCCAATTTTCTTAATAACACTGTCTTTCCTCTAACTTCTTGTATTGGAAGAATACGGTAGATAGACATCTAACAAAATATGTGTTAATAGACTGTTCATGTTACTGGTAAGGCTTCCAGTCAGTAGTAGTAGTCTATTAGTAGTGAAGTTTTTGGGAAATCAAAAGTTCTATGTTGATTCTTGACTGCACAGGGGCTCGGGGTCCCTAACCCCCATGTTGTTCAAGAGTCAATTGTCCTTGGGGCGCCTGGGTGGCTCAGTGGTTATGCCGCTGCCTTCGGCTCAGGTCATGATCTCAGGGTCCTGGGATCGAGCCCCGCATCAGGCTCTCTGCTCAGCAGGGAGCCTGCTTCCTCCTCTCTCTCTGCCTGCCTCTCTGCCTGCTTGTGATCTCTCTCTGTCAAATAAATAAATAAAATCTTTTAAAAAAAAAGAGTCAATTGTCCTTAAGGAAGTATACCAACAAAAATAAAAATTAACTCAGAATAAAGATCTAAAGCTAAAGGAAACAAATAATGATGGGCAGGAAATCTATTAAAACTTACCATTAAATTTTTTTAAAACTTACCATTAAATCTTTAAAATGCTACTAATATAGCTAAAAACTCTAATACATTTTTAGAAAAGATTTTTAAAAACTAGGAAGCATATCATAAGGAAATAGCTCAGAATCAAAATACCAAATTATTTCAACAAAATCCTGGAATCAAGCAGCAGGGGTTGGAGAGAAGTAAAATCATGAAAGCATTACTTTGTCATTACTTTGGAATGACAGGATAAAAAATAGTTATTACTTAACTTTGGTAAAGTGACAAGAGAAGCTGAAGTTTAATTATGTCTGATATAAACATGAATGCAACTACAACATAACTTTATCATCACTGGGGGAAACCTGGGTGGCTCAGTCAGTTAAACAACTGCCTTCGGCTTAGGTCATGATCCCAGGGTCCTGGGATCCAGTCCTTCACTGGACTCCTTGCTCAACGGGGAACCAGCTTCCTCCTCTGCCTGCCACGTGCTCTCTCTGACAAATCATTAACAAAATCTTCTAAAAAAACTTTATAATCACTGGTGGAGGAATTTTTTTGAACTTGAAAAGCAAATAAATAAAAGACTAAGAAGAAATAAACAAAAAATAAAAAATAAAATGGCAGAAATTAGACCAAACATATGAATATGCACAGATCAAATTTCCCTGTAACAACAACAGACCTCGATAGAATCTCCTTCTCTTCCAAAGTACTCATGTTGCAATGAAAAGAATGTGAGGTTGGGAATGAACCAGGACTGGCCATTTTACTCAATAATTACTATCTGCCTAATGTCCCTGGAAACTGAGGGCCTGTGTCAGATATAGGGACACAATAAAAAAAAATACATCACTTAGTAAGGAGAAAACACTCCTTGCAGGGCTCCTCAATAACCTCCCCAGATTTGACCATTATCATTACCATTTGGGTCCAAGGTATTGCTGAGAGCTCAGACAGCTGCAATATAAGGCACCTCCCCCACCTTCCACTGCAGTCACTCCACTTAGCCTGATCATTACTTAATTGCAATTTGCCAATCACAGTCTGTGTTTTATGAGCACATGTAAAGTTTTTTTTTAATATTCACAATTTTTCCCACTCATGTAGATGTATATGATTGTTCCTTAACAGGTAATGGTCATACGGTTCCAAAATAAGGTGTATTTTGAGAGGTCTTCCACACTTTTCCCTAACCACTTTCCTCATTGCAACAAGAAACCACTTATTAGTGGAAACGCAAATATAGGTAATCTTATTTCCCCCCATTTTCTCCCATTAAAGATAACAGTATGTCCTCCTGTTGACAACTTGCTTTTTTCACTTAACAAATCCTGGAGATCTTTCAATCAAATAGTTCTTCCATATAATAGTCTTTCTATATAATCTTTTCATACAGTACTTCCTCCTTTATTTTAAATTGCCAGGGTTCTCATAGTTGGGCACCTGGATGGCTCAGTTGGTTAAGCGTCTACCTTCGGCTCAGGTCATGATCCCAGGGTCCTAGGATCAAGCCCCACATTGGGCTCTCTGCTCAGCAGGGAGTCTGCTTCTCCCTCTCCCTTGGCCTGCTGCTCCCCCTGCTCATTCTCTCTCTCTCTCTCTCTCTAATATATAAATAAAATCTTTATAAACTGCCAATGTTCTTTTATATGCATATACTCTATTTAACCAGCTAATTACTCTTTTTCATCACTATCAGTAATTTTATTGTCCTCTGGTATTTGGTGTTCTTAAATAAAATATAATTAATTTTGTTCATATTTCTTGTGTTACTTGAAAAAAATGATTATTTGCTTTTGGTAGTCACCTAGCCAAAGTCTGATTCCTGTCAAAATTTTTGTATGATTATATAAAATAAGTGTATTGAATTTTTTTTCCACCAAGCCCACACAGGCAGGGCCACCATTCACACAGAGTATGGGATCACTGAGTTGCACAAGTCTTGTCTAGTCTATGTTGTCATTTTCTATGTGGATTATAGCAAGATAAAGGCAGGAAGCACAGAACCAGACCTGCCCTAATGCCCTTGCCTTCCCTCTTACACAGGAAAGTCAAGTATCACATTTGTCTTCTCTCTGTAAGCTTTAAGCATAGTGGGAAGAAGAGCACTATGGAGACATTCCAGTGCCTGGCACAAAGTTAGTACCAAATAGCTATGACCAGTTATGCTGGGCCCTTGAGACAAAAAGATAAACCAGGTATGAGTGAGAAGTTAACAGTGCAGTGGAGGAGACAGACCCATTTATACAGTGTCAATAGTCCCAGTTCCTAGGGGCACAGACCATGGAAACCAAAAGAGAAGCTTAATGGGAGAGATTCCTAGAGGAAGTGATGTGTAAGTTGAAATCTGAGAAATTAGCAAGAGTTATCCAGCTGAAGAATGAGGTAGAAGGGAAGAAAAGCATCTCAAAGGCAAAAAGAACAGCAATTTGTCCCCACTGGCATTTACTGCTATTCACCTCAGATCAAGTCAATTAACTGTGCTGAGTCTCAGTTTCCTCAACTGTAAAATGGGAATGCGGGATAAGGGGACCACCACCCCCAAAGAAGTTGGGAAGACAACAATGATACCATACGTAGAAGACAGAGTAAATGATCTGGTACATACTGAGCCATTTTTTTAGGTTTTTTTAATTATTATTTTAGTATAGTTGACACACAATGTTATACTAGTTTCAGGCATACAACATAGTGATTCCACAAGATAAGTCTAAGTCTATGCATTATGCTCTGCTCACCCCAAGTATAGCCACCATCTGTCACCATACAGTGCTACAATACCACCAACTCTATTCCCTACACTGTAGCTTTTAATCCCAAGACTTATTCATTCCATAACTGAAAGCCTGTATCTCTCACTTCCCTTCACCCATTTTGCCCCATCCCCCCATGCCATACAGAGCAATTTTTTAAAAATAGAACTAACCTAGGATCCTGTGATCACACTACTGGATATTTACAAAAACACTAATTCAAAGGGATACATGCACCCTAATGTTTATAACAACATTATTTACAATTATCAAATTATGGAAAAAGCCCAAGCTCAAGTAGCTAGCTGCACCATGAGGTACCTCACCTCAACTGATGGATGGATAAAGATGTGGTGTACATATCCAACAGACTCAACCATAAAAAAGAATGAAATCTTGCCATTTGCAACGATATGGATAGAGTAAGAGAGTATAATGCTAAGCAAGTAAGTGTATAAGAGTATAAAGCTAAGCCAAAATAAGTCAGAGAAAGACAAATACCATATGCTTTCACTCAAATGTGGAATTTTAAGAAACAAAACAAATGAGCAAGGTTAAAAAAAAAGAAAAGAAAGAGAAAGAGACAAGCCAAGAAACAGACTCTTAACCACAGAGAACAAACTGATGCTTAACAGAGGAGAGGTGGGGGAAATGGGGGAAATAGGTGATGGGGATTAAGGAGTGCACTTGTAGTGAGCACTGGGTGATGTATGGAAGCGCTGAATCACTATATTGTACACCTAGAACTAATATAACATTGTATGTTAACTTTCCTGGAATTAAAATGTTTTAAAGAAATTTAAAGAATAAATTTTAAAAAGTTGCCATGAAATACCACAAAGAGTCATGAAAGCTTATCACTGGGAGGGGAGTGATAAAAGAAACTCACTGTGTCTATGCTTCATCATGATGACTGGCTTGAAAGCAGGTAGGTTTAAATCTGCAGGCCTTCTTCCTGTCAGAATGGAAGAACCAATGTGAAGACAGGTTGGGGGACCACAATGCCACAAGCCCCCTTCCAAGCCCCCTACAGGCAAAATGACATGTGAAAAGAACTTGATAAGGAAGCCCTAACAACTGGAGAAACTAGAAGAAGAGGCTGTAATGGAGTTGGGGCCTGGTGTAGCTGTCTACACAGGAAAAGCAGCATCACACTATCCAAAAGGAAGCTAAGTCTAAACCTCTCTTCCTGGGTGAAGACAGTGCCTCAATTTATCAGATGAAATCCTTGGTCCTCAGTGTTATATGCCTTAGTACTAACCCTCTCCATGCTAAGGGGATGGGGTGCACAAGGATGGCCTGTTTCTACATATTAATAGTACCTCCTTTCCCAAGTAGGGCGTTCTATATCTGATCTACCCTGGAAGTAGGGAGAAAGACAGATGGATACCAGCAGTCTACCTTAAGGAAATGGGACCGCAGAACAACGCTTTTAATCTGTGTTTATTAAACTAAGGCTAGGAGTCAGTGCAAAATCTTGGTCGGTGGGAGGGGAGAGTGTATGCCTGCATGTGTGGTTGGGGTCTGTTCCTCGGTGAGTGGGGTAAGGAGATGCCTTCTGCTGCTCTACTCTGGGGTGTAGAGGAACTAGGAAAACCAACACAGTGGCTATGTGCATCTCTGCCACATGGGAGAAAAGTGCAGGTCTGTACATTTCTAAGTTGGTGGGGAGGAGTCCTGGGTCTCTTTATTCTTGGGAGGGCTGGGGTAAAGGGAAGATGATATGCCTGTCTCCACTACAAGGTGACATTAGTTGACAGACTAACAAAGCGGGGAGAGGGAGATAGGCAGTTTTTCATGAATGGGGTCTGCGCTTTGCCTGCTGTGGGCTATTCTGGACCCTTCCATAGGGGTGGGATGGGGAACAATCTGTTTATCTTTTATATGGGTTGAAGTCAGCAGTGTGCTAACACTGATAGGAACAGGACCTCTGGTCCTCCGCATGGAAGGACACAGCTATAAATTCAGTGGATCAGCCCTTACACTTTGCAAAGAGGGGGGCAGTTACCCTGGATGGAGAAAAAGAGATTTGAGCTCATCTACCTTGGGTAAGCGGGGAGCTCACACACACAAAATATGTACGGTGATCAGTGGTGTCACTGCCTCTCAACACTGCGGGGGATGCTGCACCTCTCTGCTCCCTTGGTGGTGGGGGGGCTGTCTCTCATTTGCTACTTTTGGGGATTCCAAATCTTTGGGGGAAGGAGGAAGGGACGGATGATCTTTGTTTACCTCAAAAGGAAAACAAATCTGAGCTTCTCCACCGTGGGGGGGGCCCATAAGGGGCAGATCTGACAACATTCGGGGTTAAGGATTGTTTCTCTTTGCTGCAGGGCATTTCTGGGGCCGGGCCTTTACAAATTCGGCAAACCAGCGCCTCCTTATGGGGTGGGGTGAGGAGTCAGGTCTGATTTTCCACAATGGGGATTCACTCTAGGCAAAAGGAGGAAAATATGCGTGGTTCTCTATGGGCTGAGGCACGTGCCAACCACTTAGAAGAGGGGTGATCTAACATCTCTGCAGTAGTGGGGGCGGGCTTCCACAATTAGTTACAGAGGTGCGAGGCAGGGAAGTCTCCATCTCTTCAGTCTCTGTATACTAAACGTTTCTAAGCTCCTCTGTACTGGGGTCCGGCCGGGAAAGGCGGGAGTGTATGTCTGCGGAGGAGGTAATACATCAAAGCCTATGTCCAAAGGGAAGCGGCATGGAGGCGGATCTGTGTGCCTCCGCGCCAGTAAAGGTCCACAACGCTCACCCGAGGTGGGGAGGGCGGTATGTCTCTATAACCGTGGGATCGAAGTCGCCACATGGAGACGCCTGTCTACACTGGAAGAGTGCAGAATGGAGCCTTGCTATCCTGAAGGCAAGAGGGCACTCGATGCTTCTCCACACAAGTGGGGTCTGTGACTTTCTACATTTTGTAACCAGGGATGTACACCTGGCTGGATAGGATGGGACCGTGCTCCTTCACCCAGCGAGAGTGCATTTAGGCACACTGCCCATTTACGGAGCAATCCCTCTTCCTAATCTAGGCCCTTCTACCTACCATGGATGAGAGCCGGTTCTCTATCTGTCCATTCCAGGCTGGAAGACACTTCTAGCTTCCACCTTAAATACACGATCCTCACCGCGCAGCTGGCTGAGAGAGCGCTCACAACGAGAAAAGAGGAGAGTCGTCTCTTACCTCCACTTCCGGCGGGGATCAGACCGGAGAGAACCGCACCACGATAGGGTTAGTCCGCAAGCTGCGCTCGGGCCGCTAGGCTCCGACTTCCGGATCCCAGCCTCGCGGCGCCGATTTGCCCGCCTTGCTTCCCCCTCCCAAGGGGCGGGGCTTCGGATTGATGGCTCGCGCCCGCCACCCCTACTCCGCTGGCGTACTGGTCCCGCCTCCCTGATACCCCGTGAGGTGAGGAAGAAACCGAGAGGGGTAGGGTGGGAGCGGCGGGTCGACTAGTGCGGACGTATAATCTACTTGTAAGCCAAGATCTTGTCTGTGGGCCTCTGCATGAGCTTAAATATGCCTGTTCCCGGAGCATAGTGACCAAGCAGTCCCCACCACCGCATCAGAGAAGAGCGCTGGTCAGTCCCTTTGTCTACAAAGGAAGATGGCGACGGGCAGGGTGTGGGAAAATGGCCGCCTGGGTCACATGTCTTGCCGAGTGCTCCCCACCTAAAAAGTGACTTGGTTAGCTGTTCCCAACAACCTTTCTGGTTTGTAAGGCACCAGACAAACCCTGAGGCAGGCACTTTCAACTCTTTATGCAGAAGTTCAAATCCATGGTCAGACCCAGGAGCTGAACAACTAAATGTCTCTCCCACCAGTTTGTCCTCCTTGTCCTCCTCCCCCGCTCCTTTCTCCTTCCCTTTGGCCCCAGGGTGGCAAATGAAAAAGGGAATGAATATATACCTCTGAAGTGGGAACAAACAAGAATTTCTTTAGAAACCATCTTGAGGAGCTCCTGACGTGGCTGGTGAATGAGGTCACCCCTTAAGAACAGCAAATACTAGTCTGAAAGTGTCTTCTTTCTGGTAATTTAATCCCAGCCCCTTCTCTTTCTCAAACTTAAACTTTGGGGTAGGGCCCAGCCCCACTACCCCTAGGATATGTTCCTCCACTTCCAGAATATCCAAGCAGAAAATGACTCCCTCTGCCCACTACTACCCCTTGCATATGCACTACTCACTGCCCCTACATTGATGAAAGGCGTCGAACCTCTCACTCTGGAGATACACAAAACTGCGGACTCCATAGGAGTCCTAACCATCTTCTCCCTTACCCCTGCATTAGCAAATTCTTCCTGTTTCTTTAAGACCTAACTCTCGTCACATAAATGAACTTTCCCAGCTGAGTTGGAAACTCAGAACACCTTTCTGCACTTATCCCTTAATACTGTAATCATTTATTTGGATGCATCTCCATTGGAGATGCAGCCTCACCTCCTGAGACTAGGGGCCATATATCTTAAAGACCTCAACAGGACCCAGCACAAGACTGGGTTCAAATCAGGCTTCAGCAAATATATGTGAAATGTGTGAGTTTGTAGGCCTGCACCACAAATCAATAGGAAATGGACAATTTCATAAATAGCACTGGGAAACTTGACTCACCATAAGGAGAGAAAAAAACTGGATCCCTACTTATTTCCATATAAGATGGTGCAGAATTATCTTTGTCACCTACAACTGGGCAAAGACTTTCTCAGTGAAGTCCCAGAAGTCCCAGTCCTTATCCAAAACTATAAGGACGAAGTCCCAGTCCTTATCCAAATTATAAGGAAAAAAATGCAACGAAATCCTTAATAAGAAAGAAATTGGTGTTACTACCTTGGAAAACAATTAGGAAATTATCCAGAATAGCTGAACGTTGGCCCTGGGACCCTGCAATTCTACTGGTAAAGATATATTTAACCTCTAGACTTTAAGTCCTAGAGAAATTCTTACACATATGCACAAGGAGGCATGAGCAAGAATATTTAATGCATAACTGTTTATGATACAGAAAAAAATCTGAACAATCTAAATGTTCACCAATAGGAGAATGAATAAATAGCAGTACAGCCATACAATAGAATACTGAACAGCAGGAGAAAAAATGAAATTCAGTTGCATATATCAACCCAGATAAATTTCAAAAAAACACTGCTGAGATAAAATATAAATTATAGAAGGACATATAATATATGAGACATTTATGCAGATTTTTAAAAATATTTAATCTGTACACCTAATGTGGGGCTTGAACCCATATGACCCCAAGATCAAGAGTTGGGTGCTCTCCTGACTTAACCAGGCAGGTACTCCTATATAGACTTTTTAAATCTAGAAAACAATGCACTAAATTATTTATAGATTATATAAATATATAAACAATATTTTTAAAAGAATTAAATAGAAAATGCAGAATGGTGATTAGTTATGGGGAAGAAAACAAAGGAACAGAAAGAGATACACAGGGAACTTAACTGTTTGTCTAATATTTTATCTGGGTAGTAGGTACATGGGTGTGTGCTATATTATTCTCTATACTTATTTGTATGCCTGAAATATTTCATACCTTTTTTAGAAAGACTACAAGGATCTGTAACAAATTTAGTGACGGTTAAATCTAGATCAGTGGATCTCAAGCTTTGGCCAGCATCAGTGTCAGTGGGAGGGCTTGTCAGAACACTGATTGCTGGGCCCTATGCCCAGAGCTGTGTTTCAGTTAGTCTGGCAGGGCCCAGGAATTTGAATTTCTAATAAGTTTCCAAACGATGATGATGATGATGGAAAAGAAGTGGGGAGAGAGAGGGAGAAGAATCACCTGGGCCTGCTACTAGTCCAGGTATCATACTTTGAGATCTACTGACAGAGAAAATGAGATTATCAGTGAATTTTGTTGTCTTCATTGTGCTTTTCTGTGTTTTCCATAGTCAAAATGAATATGAATTACTTTACAGAGAGGTTTTTTTAGTTTTAAATTCACCTTAATCTCTACTTCAAACTCTTATTTCCCACATAGTTATCCATTCTGTGGTATTTTATGCAGATTTTTTGTTGATATGTGTTCTTGCAAAATATGTATTATTGTTTGGGGTGCATGTATTTCCTCAAAATTTTTATTTTTCACCTTTTCAAAATTCAGAACATTTGAAAAATAGTACAATGAAAGTCCATATACCCTTAATATTTTTCCAGACTTGTTCTACTTCTGTTTATGTGTATATGTATACCTTTTCTTTTTTGATGAACTATATGAAAGTTGCAGGCAATGTAACATAACACCCCTAAATAATTCAGCATACATCTACAAGAATAAGAACATTCTCCTACACCACTACAATGCCATTATCATACGTAAGAAAATTTAACAATAATTCAGTAATACCATTAAAGATACCCTATATTCAGATTTTCAAATTGTGCTCAAAATGTTGTTAGAGCTGATCATTTTTTTAATTACCTTTTTTTTAAAAGATTTTATTTATTTTATTTGACAGAGATTACAAGTAGGCAGAGAGGCAGGCAGAGAGAGAGGAGGAAGCAGGCTCCCTGCTGAGCAGAGAGCCCGATGCGGGGCTAGATCCCAGGACCCTGGGATCATGACCTGAACCAAAGGCAGAGGCTTTAACCCACTGAGCCACCCAGGCGCCCCAGAGCTGATCATTTTTTGATCCCAGGATCTAATCAAGTTTTATGCATTATATTTGGTTGTTGTTTTGCTTTAACTTCTTTTAATCTGGAATACTACTATATTTTGTGTGTGTGTTTTCTTTTACATTGATGTTTTTGAAGAGTCCAGGCAATTTCTTATAGAATGTCCCACATCTAGGTTAATCTGCTCTTTCCACATGATTAGATTCAGATTAAATGTTTTCACCAATAATCATTTACTTCATATTGTATCACCTCAGGAGGCACATACTATCAGGTTGTCCCACTATAGAGGATGTTTTATGTGTGCATTTTTATCTCATTGATATCTCATTGATATCTTACTTTTTTTCATTCAGCCTTGTGTTTTAAAGTCTATCCATATTTCTGTGTGTACATCCAATCCATTGCTTCTACCTGCTCATGCTAACCACAGCCTGCCTTTACATTTTCCCTGAATATTCCAATGATAGACAGCAAGATTGCTTCCAGCTTGCTGATACCACAAATAAAACTTTGATGAATATTCCTGTGTATGTCCCCTTATTGGTCTGTATGAGAATTTCTTTGAAACATACACTCAGAACTTATGATTGCATCATAAAGTGTGCATATACTTAGTTTGACTAAGAACACCAATACTGCTAGGTGGTTCTCTGGGAGAACTACACCATTCCACTGTTTTACCTTCAGTGTACAAAGATTCCTGTGTCCCTACGTGCTCACTAACACTTGACTTTTTCCGGATTCCTACTTTTTGCCAGTCCAAAAAGTATAAAGTATTATTCTTATTTAGTTTGCATTTCTCTGATTACTAATGAATTTTTCAGCATCACTTCATATGTGTGTTAAATGCCTCTTTTGTAAAGTGCCTGCTTATATAGTTGGCCCATTTTTTCCAGTGAGTTTCCCATCTCTCCTATTGATTTGCTAGAGTTCCTTATGGAGCGTAGCTTCTAGTCCTGTGTCAGTTTCAGACATTGCAAATATTCTCTCCCTATTTTAACTTTTTTAAGTTAGCCTTAATAATAGAATAGATATTGTTGAATTTTAGTATCAATATTAGATAAATAAAATTTAGATAAATAAATAAAATTTAGAATAATAGAACAGAAATTGTTGAATTTTAATAGAAATTGTTGTTTTTAATGTAACCCAATCCATCAAATTTTTACTCTATGGTTTCTGGTTTGGGGGTTTTATTTAAAAACTAGTTCCCTCCTCTCAGATCAAAAGCTATTCTCCTATTTTTTTCTATTAACCTTATAGTTTCATCTTTCACCTTTAGGTTTTAATTCGTGTAGAATCCACTCTCATATGTACTGATAGATAGAGATGCAATTTTATTTTTTCTATACACAGTGAGCCACATTTCCCACTATCCAACACCAAACAAACCTTACTTTTTCATTGATTTGCTGGGCCACCTTTGTCACATGAGACACACACGCACAAGTCTGTCTCAGTTCTTGCACTAATACTGCCTTGCTTTTGACATTTTGTAATATAAAATGATAGGGCAAGTACCTCCGCTTTAGTCTTCTTTTAGTATTGTCTTAGCTATATCCCCACATAAATTTTAAAAAAGAATTTATCAGGCTTTTCAGAATCCAAGTGGAATTTTTAGTGGGATCACAATAAATTTATAGATTAATTTTAGAGAATTGACATCAAAATAATATCCAAGAATATTGAATATCCCCTCATTTGTTGAATTCACCTTCTGTGTCCTTTATTAAGAGTTTCAAGTTTTCTCTTTGGAATTGTGTATTTTTACTAATTTAATTCCTAGTTGCTTTGTCGTTTTGTTACAATTGTGAATATTTTATATTTATTTTTGAATAGATAATACACATACATTTTGAATATCAAAACCAAATAAAAATTATACTTTGAGGGACGCCTGGGTGGCGCAGTTGGTTGGACGACTGCCTTCAGCTCAGGGCGTGATCCTGGAGTCCCGGGATCGAGTCCCACATCAGGCTCCCAGCTCCACGGGGAGTCTGCTTCGCTCTCTGACCTTCTCCTCGCTCGTGCTCTCTCTCACTGTCTCTCTCTCTCAAATAAATAAAATAAAATCTTTAAAAAAAAATTATACTTTGAAAAGTGTCACTCTTGTCCATTTCACCCAATTGCCACAATACCCACCCCCAGCAGTTACCACATTTCTTAAATTTCTTATTGAAATATAATTAACATGCAGTGTTACATTAGTTTCAGGTATAATGATTCAATAATTCTATACATTACTCAGTGTTCACCAAGATAAGTGTGCACCTAATACCCTTTACTTATTTCACCCTTCCCCCTAGCCACCTCCCCTCTGGCAACCTCCAATTCATTCTCTGTATTTAAGAGTCTAGTATGGTTTTGTTTTGTTCTGTTTTGTTTACTCTCCTTTTTCATTTGCTCATTTGTTTATTAAATTACACATGTGAATGAAATCATATGGTATTATCTTTCTCTGACTTATTTCACTCAACATTATACTCTCTGTGTCCATTCATGTTGTTGCAAATGGCAAGATCTCATTCTTTTTTATGGCTGCATAGTATTCCATTATAGACAATATTTTATACTTAATATTTTTTCTTTTTTCTTTTTTTTAAGATTTTATTTATTTGTTTAACAGAGAGAGAGAGACATCACAAGTAGGCAGAGAGGCCGGCACAGAGAGAGAGGGGGAAGCAGGCTCCCTGCTAAGCAGAGAGACTGAAGCGGGGCTCGATCCCAAGACCCTGAGATCATGACCTGAGCCAAAGACAGAGGCTTAACCCACTGAGCCATCCAGGTGCCCCTTAATAATTTTTTCTTATACTTGAGTTTACTTTCAACAATCAAGACAGACTCTATGAATGACAAGAGGTTCAAAGAAACCCAATATTTTAACATGCTTTTTAGAAAACAAAACATACATACCGATCTCTATCTAGTATCTTTGTACAGTCATTTTGGTACACAGATACTGATTTCAAGTTCTTTCCACCTTAAGAATTGCTTTTTTTAAGTTCAACAAGGAACATTATGAAATAAGAATGGTACCAAAAAAGGGACAGCAATGACTGGAAGGAAAAAAGGAAGTAAAGGAAAGAAAGGAAGTAGAGAATGCCTCCTTAATTTTTATCTTTGTATATTGTTTCTTTAATGTATCAAATAGACAACCCAGTAACTGAACAGGCCATCTCCCCCAGAATAAGGAAAGACAAAATTAACAAATACATGGTGGAGGTATGTAGGTACCTTACAGTAAATCTCCCTCTTCAGAATGTTCTGTTAATCAGATTCTACAGAAAAGTATCACATTGTTGAAACATCCTAAATTCAAAGGCCAGTGATCTATTTGATAAGAAGTTTGATTTTATACACACACACACACACACACACACACCCTACTATTTGATATAGACCACATCTTCTTTAACCATTCATCTATTGATAGATGCTTGGGTTGCTTCCATATTTGGCTATTATAAATAATGTTACAATAAACTAGGGATGCAGGTATCTTTTCAAATTAGTGTTTTCATTTTCTTGGGTAAATACCCCATGGTGGAATTACTGGATCATATAATTCTATTTTTAATTTTTGGAGGAGTCTCTATACTGTTTTGCACCAATTTGCATTCCCACTTATAGTTTTCCAGGATTCCTTTCTGTCCACATCCTCTCCAACACTTGTTATTTCTTGTGTTTTTGGTAACAGCCATTCAGACATGTGTGAGGTGATATCTCACTGCAGTTTTTTTTAAGATTTTATTTATTTTCAGAGAGAGAGAAAGTGAACAAGCAGTGGGAGCAGCAGGCAGAGGAAGAAGCAGGCTCCCCGCTAAGCAAAGAGCCCAGTACAGGACTTGATCCCAGGAGTTTGGGATCATGACCTAAGCCAAAGGCAGATGCTTAGCAGACTGAGTCACCCAAGTGCCCCATCACTGTGGTTTTGATTTGCATTTCCTGATGATTATGGATGTTGAGCATCTTTTCATAGGTCTGTTCACCACCTGTATGTCTTCTTTGGAAAAATGTCTATTCAGGACCTCTGTCCATTTTTTAATTGTATTTTTTTTCCTGGTGTTGAGTTAAGTTCTTTCTATATTTTGGATATCAATCCTTATCAAATCTAACATTTGTGAATATCATCTACCATTTAGTAGGTTGCCTTTTCACTTTATTGATGCTGTCCTTTGCCATGCACAAGCTCCTTCTTTTTTTTTCTTTTTTCTTTTTTAATTTTTTTATTTTTTAAAAACATATATTTTTATCCCCAGGGGTACAGGTCTGTGAATCACCAGGTTTACACACTTCACAGCACTCACCAAAGCACATACCCTCCCCAATGTCCATAACCCCACCCCCCTTCTCCCAACACCCCTCCCCCCAGCAACCCTCAGGTTTTTTTGTGAGATTAAGAGTCACTTATGGTTTGTCTCCCTCCCAGTCCCATCTTGTTTCATTGATTCTTCTCCTACCCACTTAAGCCCCCATGTTGCATCACCACTTCCTCATATCAGGGAGATCATATGGTAGTTGTCTTTCTCTGCTTGACTTATTTCTCTAAGCATGATACGCTCTAGTTCCATCCATGTTGTCACAAATGGCAAGATTTCATTTCTTTTGATGGCTGCATAGTATTCCATTGTGTATATATACCACTTATTCTTTATCCATTCATCTGTGGATGGACATCTAGGTTCTTTCCATAGTTTGGCTATTGTGGACATTGCTGCTATAAACATTCGAGTGCACGTGCACCTTCGGATCACTGCGTTTGTATCTTTAGGGTAAATACCCAGTAGTGCAATTGCTGGGTCATGGGGCAGTTCTATTTTCAACATTTTGAGCAACCTCCATGCTGTTTTCCAGAGTGGTTGCACCAGCTTGCATTCCCACCAACAGTGTAGGAGGGTTCCCCTTTCTCCACATCCTCGCCAGCATCTGTCATTTCCTGACTTGTTGATTTTAGCCATTCTGACTGGTGTAAGGTGATATCTCATTGTGGTTTTGATTTGTATTTCCCTGATGCCGAGTGATATGGAGCACTTTTTCATGTGTCTGTTGGCCATCTGGATGTCTTCTTTGCAGAAATGTCTGTTCATGTCCTCTGCGCATTTCTTGATTGGATTATTTGTTCTTTGGGTGTTGAGTTTGCTAAGCTCTTTATAGATTTTGGACACTAGTCCTTTATCTGATATGTCGTTTGCAAATATCTTCTCCCATTCTGTCAGTTGTCTTTTGATTTCGTTAACTGTTTCCTTTGCTGTGCAAAAGCTTTTGATCTTGATGAAATCCCAATAGTTCATTTTTGCTCTTGCCTCCCTTGCCTTTGGCGATGTTCCTAGGAAGATGTTGCTGCGGCTGAGGTCGAAGAGGTGGCTGCCTGTGTTCTCCTCAAGGATTTTGATGGATTCCTTTCTCACATTGAGGTCCTTCATCCATTTTGAGTCTATTTTCGTGTGTGGTGTAAGGAAATGGTCCAATTTCATTTTTCTGCATGTGGCTGTCCAATTTTCCCAACACCATTTATTGAAGAGGCTGTCTTTTTTACATTGGACATTCTTTCCTGCTTTGTCGAAGATTAGTTGACCATAGAGTTGAGGGTCTATTTCTGGGCTCTCTATTCTGTTCCATTGATCTATGTGTCTGTTATTGTGCCAATACCATGCTGTCTTGATGATGACAGCTTTGTAATAGAGCTTGAAGTCCAGAATTGTGATGCCACCAACTTTGGCTTTCTTTTTCAATATCCCTTTGGCTATTCGAGGTCTTTTCTGGTTCCATATAAATTTTAGAATTATTTGTTCCATTTCTTTGAAAAAGATGGATGGTACTTTGATAGGAATTGCATTAAATGTGTAGATTGCTTTAGGTAGCATAGACATTTTCACAGTATTTATTCTTCGAATCCAGGAGCATGGAACATTTTTCCATTTCTTTGTGTCTTCCTCAATTTCTTTCATGAGTACTTTATAGTTTTCTGAGTATAGATTCTTAGCCTCTTTGGTTAGGTTTATTCCTAGGTATCTTGTGGTTTGGGGTGCAATTGTAAATGGGATGGACTCCTTGATTTCTCTTTCTTCTGTCTTGTTGTTGGTGTAGAGAAATGCAACTGATTTCTGTGCATTGATTTTATATCCTGACACTTTACTGAATTCCTGTACAAGTTCTAGCGGTTTTGGAGTGGAGTCTTTTGGGTTTTCCACATAGAGTATCATATCATCTGCGAAGAGTGATAGTTTGACTTCTTCTTTGCCGATTTGGATGCCTTTAATTTCCTTTTGTTGTCTGATTGCTGAGGCTAGGACTTCTAGTACTATGTTGAATAGCAGTGGTGATAATGGACATCCCTGCCGTGTTCCTGACCTTAGCGGAAAAGCTTTCAGTTTTTCTCCATTGAGAATGATATTTGCGGTGGGTTTTTCATAGATGGCTTTGATAATATTGAGGTATGCGCCCTCTATCCCTACACTTTGAAGGGTTTTGATCAGGAAGGGATGCTGTACTTTGTCAAATGCTTTTTCAGCATCTATTGAGAGTATCATATGGTTCTTGTTCTTTCTTTTATTGATGTGTTGTATCACATTGACTGATTTGCGGATGTTGAACCAACCTTGCAGCCCTGGGATAAATCCCACTTGGTCGTGGTGAATAATCCTTTTAATGTACTGTTGAATCCTATTGGCTAGTATTTTGGTGAGAATTTTCGCATCTGTGTTCATCAAGGATATTAGTCAATAGCTCTCTTTTTTGATGGGATCCTTGTCTGGTTTTGGGCACAAGCTCCTTCTTTTGGCATAATCCCAATAGTGTACTTTTACTTTTGTTTTCTTTATCTAGAAAAATATTTCTATCGCTGGCGTCCAAGAAATTACTGCCTATGTTTTCTTCTAGGAGTTTTATGGTTTCAGGTCTCACATTTTAGGTCTTTATTTTGAATTTATTTTGTGTATGGTATAATAAAGTGGTCCAGTTTTATTCTTTTTCATATAGCCATCCAGTTTTTCCAGCACCATTTGTTGAAGAGACTGTATTTTCCCCATTGTATATTCTTAAACCTCTTTTGTCATAGATTAATTGACCATGTAATCATGAGTTTATTTCTGGGCTCTCTATTCTTTTCCACTGATCTATGTGCCTGTTTTTTTTAATGACAGTACCATACTGTTTTGATTCACTGTTACCGGTTTTACTAGTGTATTTTTTTATTCGTCCAGTGTTTCTTTATGCAGATACAAACAAACATAAATGTATCTTATTGAATCTCCCCTTGCTTATACATGTATATACACATTGCTTATTTCTCTTAATAATACATCCTGGAGGTCTTTCCATGTCAGGGCATTAGAGTTTCCTGTACATAGGAAGTCACTGTATGGAAGTGCAAGAGTACTCATTCAAAGTGTTCTATTATGTGGATATATAATAGGTTTTTTTAATGACAGTCCCCCATTGTGGATGCTTGGGATGTTTTTAGTCCTTTGGTATTACAAATGGGTGCCATAATAGACATTTCATACATGCACAGATAATTATGTAGGATAAATTCCAATAATTATATTTGTAACTGGTAGATGTTGCCAAAATTCCCTCCATAGGTGTACCATTTTGTACTTACCACCCATGTATGAGTTTATCTGTTTTACCACAGCTGCACCAACAAAGTGTACTATTAAAGACTTAGATATTTTACAATGTAATAGGTAAGAAATTGTATCTTATGGTAGTTTTAATTTATATATCTCTTATTATGAGTGAGGCTGAGCATCTTTTCACATGTTTAAGGGTCAATTTTATATCATTTTTTTCTGAATTGTCTATATATATCCTGTATTCTTCTGTCGGATTATTGGCCTTTCCTTAATTTCTAGAATGTTGTTATATAATTAGAGAGATTAGACTTTTGTGAATTATATCATTTTTCAGTGTTTTTCCTCAGTTTGTTATCCTTTTGACTTTGCTAATGGATTTTTTCCAGGCAAGTTTTGTTTTATTTTATGTAAACAAATTTATGTATTTTTAATGCGTTCTGGATTTTGAGTTGTTGTTAGTGATAGATTGCATTAATGACCCCAATTGTTCATATTGTCTATGTGTTCATTCAATTGTTCATGTGTCTATGTTTCATAGTCCCCTGCTATATCGACTCTGAGTGTGCCCATATAACTTGCTTTAACCAACAAGCTATTGTTGCAAACTTGATATTAAGAAGAGACTTGAAAAAGCTTTTGCATATTCTGTTTCCTCTCTTGGACCCCTGCCACTGCTACAAGGACATATCCAAGCTAACCTTGGAAGGATGTGAGAGACATGTAGAAATGAGCCTAGTCCTTCCAGTCAAGGCATCCTATAGTATCTGGTCTCTAGCCAAGCCATCAGTCTTAGTGCAGACACATGAACTAGCCCAGCTGAGATCAACAGAGCCTGATCCAGATTGTAGAACCTCCCAAATGACCCACAGATTTTAAGTTTTGGTACATAAATATTCATTTTGTCTTTTTACAGAGCATTAGCTGTGACCATAGTCCCACATCATTGCTCTTCCTTTTTGGAGATATCCTGGCTATGCATGCTTGTTATTTTTCCATTTGAACTTTTTAAAAAAGATTTTATTTCTTTATTATTTGAGAGAGAAAGAAGGAGAGAGAGTATGTTCATGTGTGTTTGCATGTAATAGCCAGGAGAGGGGCAGAGGGGGAGGGAGAGAGAATCTCAAGTAGACTCCTGCTGAGCACTAAGCCTGAAGTGAACTCAATCTCACAACCCTGTGATCCTGACCTGAGCTGAAACCAAGAGTCTGATGCTAAACCAACTGAGCCATTCAGGTGCCCCTTCATTTGAACTTTAATTCAACTTGTCTAGTTTCAGAAAAAGAGAAAAATGGTATTTTAAATGAGTTTAAACTAAATTTATAAATTAATTTGACATCTTTATAATTCTGAATCTTCTTATTTAATAACATGGATGCCTTTCCGTTTGTTCCTTCAGAGTGTTATAAATGTTTTCTCATAAAAGTTTTGAACATTTCTTATTAAGTTTGTTTCTAGGTATTTGTGGTAGACTAAATATTTGTGTGCCTCCAAAATTCGGATGTTGAAACCTAACCCCCAGTGTGATGGTATTTGGAGGTGGGGCTTTTGGAAAGTGATTAAGTCATGAGGTGGGAGCCCTCATGAGTGGAATTAGTGCCCCAGTGGGCCCAACTAGAAGATGGCTATCTATGAACCAAGGAGCAGCCCTCAACAGAGATGGAATCTGTTTGCCTTGATCTTGGGCTTTTCAGCCTCTAGAACTGTGAGAAATAAATTACTGTTGTTTATAGGCCACCCAGTCTATGGTATTCTGTTATAGCACCTACAGTGGACTAGGACAGTATTTCACCTTTTCTGTTGCTATTATAAATGGAGCCTTCTCCTCCATGTATCTTTTTAAAAAGACTTTACTTACTTCTACACCCAACATGGGGCTCAAACTCACAACCCCAAGAGCAAGAGTGGCATGCTCTATCAATTGAGCCAGCCAGATGCCCCTCTTCTATATATCTTCTAACTAGATGATTTCTATATATTAATTTTATATCCTTTTACCTTATCTTGTTTAAGGTCGTTTTTCTATTGATTTGCTTGTGTTTTCTGACTATATAATCTTATCTATAAATAATGATAGTTTTACCTCCTCAGTTCCAATTTTATACTTCTAAATTCTTCTTGTTTTTTAATTATAATGCTTGCTACCTCCAATACAATTGGAGGTGTACAATACAATGTTAAATTATAGTGGAGAAAGTAGACAACCTGGCCTAGTTTCAGATTTTAGCATATAAATGCTCCTAGTGTTTCCTAGTTAAGTGAAATGCTGGACTGCTGGATTTGGGGAGATATACACACAAACATATACATAATTAAATCATATCAAGGAAGAAACCCTATATTCCTCTTATTGAATGTTTTTTATAAAGAATGGGTATTGAATTTTGCCAAATGATTCTTCAGCATCTCTGAAAATGATATGATTTTTCTCCTTAGATTTAATAATATGTTAGATTATATTAATGAATTTTATAAGAATGAATGATTCTTGCTTTCTCGGGATAAACCCCACACAGTCAATATTCTGTTTGTTAATATTTTATTTGGAATTTTGCATTGCTAAAAAAATAATTTTGTATTGCTATTCATAAGTGAATATTGGTCTATATCATTTTCTTTGTTTTTTTGTAGAATCTTTGTCAGATCTTGGTATCAATATTATACTCAATTTACAGAAAGAATTTGAAAGTGTTCCTCCTTCATCTAGACTCAGGAAAATAAAAATAGCATTCAAATTACATGCATTGTAGTGTTAGTAAACTCCCCCTGTGAAAGCATCATAGTCTGGTACCTTTGGGGAAAAGCGTCTCTTTAACCCTTTCTCTATTTCTTTCATGGAAGTTGGCCAAATGGGTTTTTCTCTTTTAGGGTCAAATTAAATTATATTTCTCTAGGATATTTTCCATGTCTTCCAGGTATTTAAACAATGTGCATAGAGTTGGACATAAACATAAAAGAAAGTTTTGTGTTTAAAATATCCTCTTATTATGCTTATGTCCAACTTTTCATTTTCCTAATTTGTATATTTGTGCTTTCTCCTTTTTTCTTTTTATTTCTTTTTAGAGGAGGGGGAGGGGCAGATGGAGAGAGAGAATCTTAAGCAGGCTCCATGCCCAGCACAGAGCCCAATGCAGGGCTCACCTCATGACCTGAGCTGAAACCAAGAGCCAGATACTTAACTGACTGAGCCATCTAGGGGCTTTCTCCTTTTCTTGATTATGCTATTTAATGGCTTACATATTTCTATTTAACAGAATCAGCTCATCTATTTATCAGTTCTACTGTTAATCTGTTTTCTAACTTAATTATTTGAACTTCACTGTTTTTTTTTTCCTTCTGTTCTCCTTAACTTTATTATTTCTTCTTTTTCTAAATTTTTTAGTTGGATGCTTAGTCATTTAATTTCTCCCTTGTTTTTAATACAAGTATTTTAAGGCTATGAACTTTGCTTTATTTGTATCCATGGATTCTGATATGTAGTACTTTCATTATCATTGTCTAGAAATTCAGGAGTTTTTATTTGATTTGATTTGATTTGATTCCCTTCTGACGCAAGAGTTGTTTGACAGAGAGATTTTACATATTCAGGTGGAATATCCATTTTACATTGATTTTGGTTTTTTTAAGTGTGATCAGTGAACATTGTATTAGTTCTAATTTTTGGAATTTGTTGAGATTTTCTTCTTGGCCTAATATTGATTTTGTTATTTAGTTTTTTTTAATATTCTTAAGGGTTTTTTGTTTGTTGTTGTTGATTTGATCTGTCCTGGAATGAGAAAGGTGAGTTAAATTTTTCCTGGTTTTAGTGTGTTTCAATCTATTCTCTATTTTTCCTATATCCCTTAATATCGTGGTTTTATGAAAGCTGCTATGTTTTTGGTACAAAAATAGTCATAACTTTATAAGTCCCTTGTAATTTGTGGCCTTTTTGCCTCAATTAATGCTTTTTTATAGCAAACTTTATATTTTGGAATAATTTTAGATTTACAGAACAGTTGAAAAGATAGTGCAAAGTTTCCATATATTCTTCACATGTTACTCATGTTACTATCTTTTTTTAAATTTTTATTTATTTACTTGACAGACAGAGATCACAAGTAGGCAGAGAGGCAGGCAGAGAGAGAGAGGAGGAAACAGACTCCTTAGTGAGCAGAGAGCCCAATGTGGGGCTCGATCCCAGGACCCTGGGATCATGACCTGACCTGAAGGCAGAGGCTTTAACCCACTGAGCCACCCAGGTGCCCCTCATGTTACTATCTTGTATGACATTTGTCAAAACTAAGTATCGGTACATTGTTATTAACTAAACACCAGACTTTATTCAGATTTCACTGATTTTTCCACTAATATTCCTTTTCTGTTCCAGACCCCAAACCAGAATCCCATATTGCCTTTAGTCATTATATCTCCTTCAATCTGTGATACTTCCTCAATCTATCCTTGTTTTTCATAACTTTGACACTCTTAATGCCTTTGGTTTTGAGTTCCCGACTTGTCTGATAATTGAGATTGCAACCCACATTTTCTTTATTAGCATTTGACCAGTATACCTTTGTCCTTTCTTGTATACTTAACCTTTCTGAATCAATTTGTTTTAATTGATTTCCTTTATTTATTTGAGAGAGAGAAGGAGAGAGAGAGAATACATGCATACATGAGAGGGGGAGGAGCTGAGGGAGAAGACAAGCAGTCTCCACCCTGAGCACAGAGACCATCGCAGGGCTGGATCCCCAAGACAATAACCCTAGCCAAAATCAGGAGTCTGATGCCCAACCAACTGAGCCACCCAGGCACCCCTTAATTGATTTTCTTGAATACACCATTTGGGTTTTACTCAGTGATCCAAAGTAAAACATGTTTTTCTTTAAACAAATAAGTTAAGACCATTTATATTTATTGATATAAAAGATGTTTGATGTTAATATTGTCATATTATTTTAAGTTTTATTTTCCTTTTTAGCTATGTGTTTATATATTAAAAGTATTTTACTACATAGTCTATTTTGTTTGGTATTTTTGTAGTGACTCTAACATTTAGTAAGGTTTACATTTTGGCTTAGTGACTAATATTAGGTATCTTTTTTTAATTACATTTTTTCTATTTGTTTATTGCTAATACAAAGAAATACTGTTCCTAGAAAAGAACACAGGCATAATTTCTTTGACATCACCCTTAGCAACATTTTTCTAGATATTTTTCCTAAGAGAGGCAAAACCAAAGCAAAATTTAACTGTTGGGACTATACCAAAATAAAATGCTTTTGCACAGGAAAGGAAACCATCAACAAAACAAAAAGATGACCTACTGAATGGGAGAAGATAATTACAAATTATATATCTGATAAGGGGTTAATATTCAAATATATAAAGAACTTATAACAGACCTATGAAAAGATGCTCAACATCACTCATCATCAGGGAAATGCAAATCAAAACCACAGTGAGCTATCACCTCACACCTGTCAGAATGACTATTGTCGAAAAGACAAGAAATAACAAGTGTAGAGAGGATGTGGAGAAAGAGGAATCCTTGTGCACTATCAGTAGGAATGCAAATTGGTACAGCCACTGTGGAAAACAGTATAGAGGAATCCATCAGAATCCTAGAGAAGAACCCAGGCAGCAACCTCTTTGACTTCAGCCACAGGAACTTTTTGCTAGACACATTTCCGAAGGCAAGAGAAATAAAAGCAACAGTGAACTGTTGGGACTTCACCAAGATAAGCTTTTGCACAGCGAAGGAAACAGTGAACAAAACTAAAAGGCAACCTATGGAATGGGAGAAGATAGGGGCGCCTGGGTGGCTTAGTTGGTTAAGCATCTGCCTTTGGCTTGGGTCATGATCCCAGGGTCCTGGGATCAAGCCCTGCATTGGGCTCACTGCTCAGCAGGGAGTCTACTTCTCCCTTTCCTCCCCACTTGTGCTCTCTCTCTCTCTCGCTATCTCTGTCTCTCTCAAATAAATAAATAAAATCTTTTTAAAAAAAGGAATGGGAGAAGATATTTGCAAAAGTCTTATCAGATGGAGGGCTAATATCCAAAATCTATAAAGAACTTACGAAACTCAACACCCAACAAAACCCACAAAAAATCCAGTCAAGAAATGGGCAAAAGACATAAACAGACATTTCTCCAAAGAAGACATACAAATGGCCAACTGACACATGAAAAATTGCTCCCCATCATTTGGAATCAAGGAAATACAAATCAAAATTACAATGAGATACTAATTCACACCAGTCAGAATGACTGAAACTAACAACTCAGGAAACAACAGGTGTTGGTGAGAATGTGGAGAAACGGGAACCCTCTTACACTCTTGGTGGGAATGCAAACTGGAAAACAGTATGGAGTCTCCTTAGAAAGTTAATAGAGCTACCCTACAACCCAGAAATTGCACTTCTAAGTATTTATCCAAAGGATACAAACATAGTGATTTGAAGGAACACATGCACCCCAATGTTTATAGCAGCAGTATCCACTATAGCTAAACTATGGAAGGAGCCCAGATGTCAATCCACAGATGAATGGATAAAGAAGACAGATATTACTCAGCCATCAGAAAGAATGAAATCTTGCCATTTGCAATGATGTGATGGAATTAGAGGATATTATGCTAAGTAAAATATGTCAGTCAGAGAAAGATAAATATCACACAATTTCACTCATATATGGAATTTAAGACACAAAACAGATGAACATAGAAGACAGGGGAAAAAAAAGAAAATAAGATGAAAACAGAAATGGCAACAAACCGTAAGAGATTCTTAACTATAGGAAACAAACTGAGGGTTTCTGGAGGGGAGGTTGGGGGGGATGGGGTAACTTGGTATATAGCATTAATGAGGGCACTTGATGTAATGAGCACTGTGTATTATATGCAACTGATGTATCACTAAACTCTACCTTGGAAACCAATACACTATATGTTCATTAAATTGATTTTAAACTTAAAAATTAAAAATGCAACTGCCATATGATCCCATAATTCCACTACTGGGTATTTACCCAAGGAAAATGAGAATAGTAATTGAAAAAATATGCACCCTTATGTTTATTGCAGCATTATTTACAATAGCCAAGATATAGAAGCAATCTAAGTATCTATCAATAGGTGAACACATAAGAATGATGTGGTATATATACACAATGGAATATCACACAGCCACAAAAAAGGATGAGATTGTGCCATTTGGGACAGCATGGATGGACCTAGAGAGTACTATGCTAAGTGAAATAAGTCAAAGACAAATACCATGATTCCATTCATAAGTGGAATCAAAAAATGAATAAACAAAAAGCACAATCAGACCTGTAAATACAGAGAACAAACTGATGGTTTCCAGAGGGGAAGGAGTTGGAGTCAGGCAAAATGGGTGAAGGGGAGTGGGGTATACAGGCTTCTAGTTATGGAATGAATAAGTCAGGGGAATAAAATGCACAGCAGAAGGAATACAGTCAGGATGCCTGAGTGTCTCAGTCTATTAAGCATCCAATGCTTGATCTTGGCTCACATCTTGATGTCATGGTCGTGAATTCAAGTCCCATACAGGGCTCTGCAGTGCGCATGAAGCCTACTTTTAAAAAAATAAAAAGAGGGGAGTCAGGATGGCAGAGGAGTAGCAGACTGAGATGACAACAGGTCGCAGGAATTCAGCTAGATAGTTATTAAACCAGTACTAACACCTACAAACCCAACAAGATCGAAGAGAAGAGAAGATCAAAGAGAAGAAGCACAGCAATTCTAGGAACAGAAAATCGACCACTTTCTGAAAGGTAGGACGTGCGGAGAAGGGAATCTGAAGTGAAGGGAAGATAGACCGCAGGAGTAGGGGCCAGCTCCTGGCAAGCAGCAGAGCAATGGAGCACAAAATTTGAACTTTTAAAAGTGCTCCACTGACGGACATCTCTCCAGAGGCCAAGTCGGGGTGGAGCCCTCGAGGGGACAGTGTGGTCTCAGGCCCTGCGGGGCCACAGAAGGATGCAGAGTGTCTGAGTATAGCAGAGCTTGCAGGTATCAGAGCAGGGAAGCTGGCTACAGAGACAGACTGAGGAGTGAGCTCTCAGCTCAGGGTTACCTTAAACTGTGACCCATGGCACAGTTGGACCACTGCTCTTTAAGCAGGTACCCCACAAGTGGCAGGTCCGGGGAAACCAACCTTCCTTCTCTGGAGGAAGGAATCTGCTGGGTTTGGAGACTCCAAACAGAGCTGTGTGCCAAAAACAGAAATGCTCAGTCACAAGCCAGGTAAGCTCAGAGTGTGGCCAGAGACTAGGGAGACAGGAGTGATTGCGTGCTTTTCTCTGAGGGCACACTGAGGAGTGGGGTCCTGAGCTCTCGGCTCCTCCAGGCTGGAAATTGGGAGGCTGCCATTTTCATTACCATCCTCCAGAACTCTGTGGAAATCAGAAAGCATTCAGGGAACAAAAGCTCCTGATAATGAACCCGAGTGGATTACTTAGCCCAGCCACTGGCAAGGGCAGCACAATTCTGCCTCAGGCAAAGACATCTGAGAATCACTACAACAGGCCCCTCCCCAGAAGATCAGCAAGAACATCCAACTAAGTCCAAGCTCACTGATCAAGGAGAACAGCAGAATTCCAGAGGAGGAGAAAGCAAAGCACGGAATTCATGGCTTTCTCCCCATGATTCTTTAGCCTTGCAAAGCTAATAATTTTTTTTTAATTTTTTTAAATTCTAATTTTTTAATTTTCTCTTTCCTCTTGTAATGTTTTTTAACTAGTTTATCTTAATAATAACTTTCTAAAACAAATCTTTTTAAACCTTCATTATTATAGTCATATTTATCCTTCATTGTATCTAACTTTATTTTTTTGTATACCTTTGCGGTTTTTATCTTCTAAAAATTTGGGGGGATAGTTTCTTCTAATAGATCAAAATATACCATAAATCACCACAAAAAAAAAAAAAAGAACAAGAGGCAGTACTGAATGCTAGGGACCTAATCAATATGGACATTGGTAATATGTCAGATCTAGACTTCAGAACGACAATTCTCAATGTGCTAGCTGGGTTCAAAAAAGCATGGAATATATTAGAGAAACCCTGTCGGGAGAAATAAAAGAACTAACATCTAAAATCTAACCAAGCTGAAGTAAAAAAAAAAAAAAAGCTATTAATGGGGTAAAATTAAAATGGAGGCTCTTACTGCTAGGATAAATGAGGCAGAAGAGAGAATTATGATATAGAAGACCAAATGATAGAGAATAAAGAATCTGAGCAAAAGAGAAACAAACAACTACTGGACCACGAGAGGAGAATTCGAGAGATAAGCGATACCATAAGACAAAACAATATTAGAATAATTGGGATTCCAGAAGAAGAAGAAAGAGAGAGGGGAGCAGAAGGTATATTGGAGAGAATTACTGTAGAGAATTTCCCTAATATGGCAAAGGGAACAAGCATCAAAATCCAGGAGGTGCAGTGAACCCCCCTCAAAATCAATAAGAATAGGTCCACACCCCATCACCTAATAATAAAATTTACAAGTCTTAATGACAAAGAGAAAATACTGAAAGCAGCCCAGGACAAGAAGTCTGTAACATACAATGGTAAAAATATTAGATTGGCAGTGGACTTATCCACAGAGACCTGGCAGGCCAGAAAGAACTGGCATGATATATTCAGAGGACTAAACGACAAAAACATGCAGCCAAGAATATTAGATCCAGCTAGGCTATCATTGAAAATAGAAGGAAAAATAAAAAGCTTCCAGGACAAACAAAAACTAAAAGAATTTATAAACAGCTCTACAGGAAATATTGAAAGTGGTGCTCTAAGCAAAGAGAGAGCCTAAAGGTAGTAGACCAGAAAGGAATAGAGACAATATACAGGAACAGTCACCTTACAGGCAATACAATGGCACTAAATTCACAGCTCTCAATAGTTACCCTGAAGGTAAATGGGCTAAATGCCCCCAATCAAAAGACACAGAGTATCAGAATGGATAAAAAAACAAAACCCATCAATATGATGTCTATAAGTAGCTCATTTTAGACCCAAAGACACCTCCAGGTGTAAATTCAGGGGTGGAAAACAATTTACCATGCTAATGGACATCAAAAGAAAGCTGGGGTGGCACTTCTTATATGAGGTCAATTAGATTTTAAGCCAAAGACTATAATAAGAAATGAGGAAGGACACTATATCATACTCAAAGGGTCTGCCCAACAAGAAGATCTAACAAGTTTAAATATCTATGCCCCTACCATGGGAGCAGCCAATTATATAAACCAGTTAATAACAAAATCAAAGAAACACATCGACAATACTACAATAGTAGTAGGGGACATTAACACCCCCCTCACTGAAATGGACAGATCATCCAAGCAAAAGATCAACACAGAAATAAGGGCCTTAAATGAAACACTGGACCAGATGGACATAACAGATGTATTCAGAACATTCCATCCCAAAGCAACAGAATACACATTCTTCTCTAGTGCACATGGAACATTCTCCAGAATAGATCACATCCTGAGTCACAAATCAGGTCTCAACTGGTACCAAAAGATTGTGATCATTCCCTGTATATGTTCAGACCACAATGCTCTGAAGCTAGAACTCAATCACAAGAGGAAAGTTGGAAAGAACCCAAATACATGGAAGCTAAAGAACATCCTACTAAAGAATGAACAGGTCAACAGGAAATTAAAGAATTGAAAAAATTCATGGAAACAAATGATAATGAAAACACAATGGTTCAAAACCCGTAGGACACAGCAAAGGCGGTCCTGAGAGGAAAATATATAGCGATACAAGCCTTTCTCAAGAAACAAGAAAGGTCTCAAATACACAACCTAACCCTACACCTAAAGGACCTGGAGAAAGAACAGCAAAGAAAGCCTAAACCCAGCAGGAGAAGAGAAATAATAACGATCAGAGCAGAAATCAATGAAATAGAAACAAACAAAAAAAAAAAAGTAGAACAAATCAACAAAACTAGGAGCTGGTTCCTTGAAAGAATTAATAAGATTGATAAACCCCTGGCCAGACTTATCCAAAAGAAAAGAGAAAGGACCCAAAGAAATAAAATCATGAATGAAAAGAGGAGAGATAGGGGTGCCTGGGTGGCTCAGTGGATTAAAGCTTCTGCCTTCAGCTCAGGTCATGATCTGGGGGTCCTGGTTTTGAGCTCCTGCATCAGGCTCTCTGCTCAGCAGGGAGCCTGCCTCCCCCACCGCCTGCCTGCCTCTCTGCCTACTTGTGATCTCTGTCTGTCAAATAAATAAATAAAATCTTTTTTTAAAAAATCTCCAAACAAACAAGAGCCCAGAGCCAGACAGCTTCCCAGGGGAATTCTACCAAACATTTAAAGAAGAATTAATACCTATTCTCCTGAAACTCTTCCAAAATATACAAATGGAAGGAAAACTTCCAAACTCATTTTATGAGGACAGCATTACCTTGATCCCAAAACCAGACAAAGACCCCATCAAAAAGGAGAATTACAGACCAATATCCTTGATGAACACAGATGCAAAAATTCTCACCAAAATACTAGCCAATAGGATCCAACAGTACATTAAAAGGAGTATTCACCACGCCCAAGTGGGATTTATTCCAGGGCTGCAAGGTTGGCTCAACATCCACAAATCAATCAATGTGATACAATACATTAATAAAAGAAAGAACGAGAAATATATGATACTCTAAGTAGATGCTGAAAAAGAATTTGACAAAGTATGACATCCTTTCTTGATCAAAACTCTTCAAAGTGTAGGGATAGAGGGTACATAGTTCAATATCATCAAAACCATCTATGAAAAACCCACAGCAATTATCATTCTCAATGGAGAAAAACTGAGAGCCTTTCCACTAAGGTCAGGAACACAGCAGGGATGTCCATTATCACCACTGCTATTCAACATACTACTAGAAGTCCTAGCCTTAGCAATCAGACAACAAAAAGAAATTAAAGGGGGGCACCTGGGTGGCTCAGTGGGTTAAGGCCTCTGCCTTCAGTTTGGGTCCTGATCCCAGGGTCCTGGGATAGAGCCCCACATCAGGTTCTCTGTTCAGCAGGTAGCCTGCTTCCTCTTCTCTCTCCCTGCCTGTCTCTCTGCCTACTTGTAATATTTGTCTGTCAAATAAATAAATAAATAAATAAATAAATAAATAAATCTTTTTTAAAAATTAAAGGCATCCAAATCAGCAAAGAAGAAGTCAAACTATCACTCTTTGCAGATGATATGATACTAGATGTGGAAAACCCAAAAGACTCCACTCCAAATCTGCTAGAACTTGTACAGGAATTCAGGAAAGTGTCAGGATATAAAATCAATGCACAGAAATCAGTTGCATTTCTACAAATCAACAATAAGACGGAAGAAAGAGAAATTAAGGAGTCAATCCCATTTACAATTGCACCCAAATCCCTAAGATACCTAGGAATAAACCTAACCAAAGAGGCAAAGAATATGTACTCAGAAAACTATAAGGTACTCATGAAAAAAATTGAGGAAGACACAAAGAAATGGAAAAATGTTCCATGCTCATGGATTGGAAGAATAAATATTGTGAAAATGTCTATGCTACCTAAAGCAATCTACACATTTAATGCAATACCTATCAAAATTCCATCAATTTTTTTTCAAAGAAATAGAACAAATAATCCTAATATTTATTGGAACCAGAAAAGACCTTGAATAGCCAGAGGAATGTTGAAAAGAAAGCCAAAGTTGGTGGCATCACAATTCCAGACTTCAAGCTCTATTACAAAGCTGTTGTTATCAAGACAGTATGGTACTGGCACAAAAACAGACACATAGATCAATGGAACAGAATAGAGAGCCCAGAAATAGACCCTCAACTCTATGGTTGACTAACCTTTGACAAAGCAGGAAAGAATGTCCAATGGAAATAAGACAGTCTCTTCAACAAATGGTGTTGGGAAAATTGGACAGCCACATGCAGAAGAATGAAACTGGACCATTTCATTATACCACACACCAAAATAGACTCAAAATGGATGAAAGTCCTCAATGTGAGAAAGGAATCCATCCAAATTCTTGAGAAGAACACAGGCAGCAACCTCTTCGACCTCAGCTGCAGCAACTTCTTCCTAGATACGTCGCCAAAGGAAAGGGAAGCAAGGGCAAAAATGAACTATTGGGACTTCATCAAGATCGAAAGCTTTTGCACAGCAAAGGAAACAGTTAACAAAACCAAAAACCAACTGACAGAATGGGAGAAGATATTTGCAATGGACATGTCAAATAAAGGGCTAGTATCCAAAATCTATAAAGAACTTACCAAACTCAACACCCAAAAAACAAATAACCCAATCAAGAAATGGGCAGAGGACATGAACAGATATTTTTGCAAAGAAGAAATCCAAATGGCCAACAGACATTGAAAAAGTGTTCTACATGGCTTGGCATCAGGGAAGTACAAACCAAAACCACAGTGAGTTACCACCTCACACCTGTCAGAATGGCTAAAATTAACAAGTCAGGAAATGACAGATGCTGGCAAGGATGCGGAGAAAGGGGAACCCTCCTATACTGTTGGTGGGAATGCAAGCTGGTTTAGCCACTCTGGAAAATAGCATGGAAGTTCCTCAAAAAGTTGAAAATAGAGCTACCCTATGACCCAGCAATCACACTATTGGGCATTTACCCTAAATATACAAATGTAGTGATCCAAAGGGGCACATGCACCCTAATGTTTATAGCAGCCATGTACACAATAGCCAAACTATGGAAAGAACCTAGATGTCCATCAACAGATGAATGGATAAAGGAGATGTGGTATAGATAAACAATGGAATACTACGCAGCCATCAAAAGAAATGAAATCTTGCCATTTGCAGCGACACTGGTGGAACGAGAGGGTATTAAGCTTAGTGATATAAGTCAATCATAGAAAGACAATTATCATATGATCTCTCTGATATGAAGAATTTGAGAGGCAAAGTGGGGGGTTTGGGGGGCAGGGAAGAAAAAATGAAACAAGATGGGATGAGGAGGGACACATATCATAAGAGACTCTTAATCTCACAATACAAACTGAGGGTTGCAGGGTGGTGCGGGGGGAGGAGAGGGTGGTTGGGTTATGGACATTGGGGAGGGTATGTGCTATGGTGAGTGCTGTGAAGTATGTAAGCCTGACGATTCACAGACCTGTACCCCTGGGGCAAATAATACATTATATGTTAATAAAATTTTTAAAAATATAGAAGAAAAAGGAATATAGTCAGTGATATTGTTACAGTAATGTAATGGGGGAGAGGGTAGCTATCTATACTTGTGGTGAACATAGCATAATGTATAAAGTTGTTAAATTACCAAGATGTATACCTGAAACTAACGTAGCATTTTGTATCAACTATACTCAATAAAAAATGAGGGGGGAATACTATTGATTTTTATAAGTTGGTTTGGTACCTGGCCTCCTCACAAACTTTTTTTTAAATTCTAATAATATATCTGTTGAATCTATTGGTTTTATTTATTCTTTTCTGATCCTTATACAACTTACTTCTTTTGCTCCCATTATAGTATTGTCCATGACTTCCAGTTCTATGTTAAACAGTAGTGGGTGAGAGTAAGTATCTAGTCTTAGTATCTAAGTCTTATCCTCAGTATCTAGTCTTATCCTCAGTCTTGAAGGAAATGTATAAAATATGGTATAATTTTTTGGTATGTAACCTTCACCAAGTTAAATTTGCCTTCTGTGGTGCCTGGCTGTCTCAGTTGGTAGAACATGTGACTTGATCTGAGGGTCATGAGTTCAAGCCCCAAGTTGGGCACAGAGTTTACTTAAAGGAAAAAAAAATTTGACTTCTATTCCCTGTTTTTAATCAGAAGTGGGAATGTAACATACTTATTCTACATTAATTGAGATAATCACATGAGTATTCTCCTTTAGTCTGTTAATGTGGCAAACTACATTGATAGGTTTTCTGAGGTTGAATGAATTCTCTTTACATTCTTGGAATAAACTCAATCAATGTATATGATGTATTATATAACATAATGTTCAATGCAATTAGCTAATATTTTATTTAGGATCTGTGCATCTATATTCATAATTGAAATGAGCCTATAATTTTCTTTTATTATCCCTGTCTAGTTTTAGACTCAAAGTTTTTTTTTTAAGATTTTATTTATTTATTTGACAGACAGAGATCACAAGTAAGCAGAGAGGCAGGCAGAGAGAGGAGGAAGCAGGCTCACTGCTGAGAAGAGAGCCCAATGTGGGGCTCGATCCCAGGACCCTGGGATCATGACCTGAGCCGAAAGCAGAGGCTTTAACCCGCTGAGCCACCCAGGCACCCCTAGACTCAAAGTTTGAAGATTGTACTAAACTAATAAAATGAGCTGGGCAGGTATCTCTCCTTTTCTATTTTCTGGAATAACTTGTATAAAAAGAAAAGTAACTATTCCTTGTGAGTCTGGCACAATACACCTGTAAACTTATCTGGGCCTGGATTTGGGGGGAAAGGGATGAGGTCCTTGCATACCATTTCAGTTTCATTAATACTTAGTGGTCTATTCAAGTTCTTTACTTCTTGCTATTCCATTTTTGTCATTTTTTATTTTTCTAAGAATAAAAGTTTATCGACATTTTCTAATTATTTCTGTCAAGTTCCTAATAGTCAGGTTTCTGGCTTGACTGCCTAGTGCCTTCATAGACAGGGAGGCACTGAAGGAGTAGCATGTCTATCATTTGGGGCCAGAGGAAGTTTGGCTACCTTTGTACTTCTAGCAAAGCAAAGATTTGTATGATTCTCTGTTGCTTTGGAAATTCATGATTGTATATGAATGTGTGCACTTTTGTAAGTGTGTGTGTTTACACATGATGCTCTAGTGTGTTTCTATTTATATGAAAATAGACCAAAAGAAAACATTTTTTCAAACAGAAATTAGCAATGATTCTATGTGTAGCTATTTTTCTGTGTTTATTTGTATGTGTCCCTGAGCTGTGAAGGGGTAATTCCATGGGTCTCTCAGTGTCTCTGTGTATGTCTGCATCTCTGCCAGTGTTGATTCATTCTGTGTGTTTTTCAATGTCTCAGAGTATCTGCAGCTATGAGGGTTTGTGATTCTATGTACATCTTTATGTCTCTGCAAAAGTCTCTGTCTCTAAATGTGCGTGGGTGGGGGTGGAGATTCTGTACGCATCTCTGTGTTTCACTGTAGAAGTATATGCATGGAGTGCACATGCTACGTGGCAAGTTCAGACTCTCCAAGTCTGGAAGAAACATTACAACAGGAAATGCTCTGGATTCCAGCTTCCGGATGGAATTTCACTCAGAAAAATACCCCTTCCTAGTCCTCCCAATAACTGCAGCATTCTTTGTCTTTTTTCAAGAGGCTGGGTTGAAGGGGTTTATGCTAACCTTGACCTCAAAGGCCTTGTCTTTCAGGAGGATTTGGCAGAGCCATGAAATTCCACACCCTGCCACTTGCCTCTTGCCAGGCCTACTTCTTCCTCCTAAAGCCTTTTATAGTTCCACGTTATCTACCAGACCAATTCTGATCCAAACTGTCCAGAGAGGCTTGGGGAAAACACAAGGAGATGAGGAGGAAAAAAAGAGTAAGATTTTTTGGAGTAAATATATAAATAAAGATTAGATTTGAGAGGAGAAGAACAGTTAAAGAAATGATAACAGGAGATAAAGAGACAGAGACAAAGAAATAGGGCCTGAAAGGTAGGAGTAAATAGTCAGAAATAGAGATAAATAAATAATGATGGGGACAGATAGATGGAGTGGGCAGGGTGGAAAAAGGGACAAATGGGGCAGGAATGTAGGGAGAGAGAGAGATGAGGTCAGAGAGGCAGCTACATAAAAGTTGAAGACTGAGAGGAACACAGAGAGGTAATAACAGCCAGGTATATGGGAAGGGGATGTTTGGATTAGATAAACAAAGACAGAAAGAGATAGGAAAAAGATGAATAGAGAGGTTGATGATGTAGCAGTTGACATTTTTTGAGAATTTGTTATGTTTGTTATGTTTGAGGCATGGCCCTACAAACTGTGCATGTGTTAGTTTATTTAATGCTCACAGTAATGCCATGAAGCAGGTACCCTATTTCACAGATGAGGACACTGAGGCACAGCAAGTCAGAGGCATAACTAAGATTTGAATCCAAACAATCTAGCACCAGTGACAGTATTCCTGACTATTCTGTCAGTGATGAGGAAAGACAGAGGAACGGGGAGCTGGGGACAAGAATGCAAACAGAAACAGATAAAATCCACATAGGGACAGAGAGATGGAGAAAAGAGATAGGCACATGAGGAGAGCAACCCAATAAGAGAGATGGTAAGAGGTAGAAAAGGGGTGATAGAGAGATGAGGAGACAGTCATATAGGGAAACAATGGCAAAAAGACCAACATAGAGGGGTAAGAGAGACAGAGACAAAGAGTATGTTACGGGGAGGAGGGGAGATGAAAGAATGGAACAGAAAGGTGAGAATAGAGAAAGATAGGTGAGGAAGAGAGACAGATGAATGCAGCAGTACAAACAGGAAGAGGAGAACTGGGAAACAACCAGAGAGAAGTAGGAACAGAGTAATGGAGACAGAAAGGCAGACAGTAAAGAGGCTAAGGAGACAAAGGAAACTGAAAGAGAAATAGGAAAGACAGAAGTTCTGGAACACACAGAAATTCAGAAACAGATGAGGTAGAGCAATGTGGTATTATAAGCACAGAGACTCAGACCAAGCTGAGAACTATAAGTTAGATAAGAACAGGATGGAGACAAGGCAATCCTCAACATACACAATATTTTAAAAAAAAAAAAAGGAACAAGAAGAGGAGAGAAATGGAAAGAGAATAGGAGAAACAGGAAAGAGAAACCACCAGAGAGATGTAAACAGAGAGACAAGAGAAAGCAAAATATAGACAGAGATAGGGGTGTCTGAGAGGTGGCCAACAGTGATGCTGAGCTTGGGGAGACAGTAAAAAATAAGAAAGAAATAGAGACAAAGATAAAGTCATCTTGATCCAACAACTTACAAGTCTCTTGGATATATCAGGGCTGGCACTGGGCACTGTGGTGCCCACTAGACTATGAGCTTAGGAAGGCAAGGCCCTGGTCTTTGTTATTCACTACTGTATCTTCTACCCACAATATAGTCCCACTCATAGCGGTGACTAGTGTTTTTTAAGCATTAGGTCCCAGAGAAAATGTACATGCATTGCATGGATTTTGTCACTGAATCCTTACAGCTCTGATATAGTAGGTATTATTATCATCATTCCCAATGTACAGATGGGGAAACTGAGACTCAGAGTGTTGAGTAACTTGACCAAGGTCACATAGAGGAAGTAGGAGTGAAGCCCAAGCCAGGTCCAATGGCAAAAGTATTTCAGGAGCCAAGGATGAAGATGAATCTTTCCCTGACCATGCACTTGAAGTACAAATAAATTCTAGTCTGCATGGTTCCAAGGTCTACACATTTGACCACCATGACACACTGCTTCAGCGAAGACTTGCTGACACTGATGGAAGCCTGCTGAGCCAAGGTGCACATGTCCTGACTCCTCCCCCTCTGTAGCTCCCTCCATCCAGTGAAGAAGGCTAACCTGATTAGCTCAGAGAAACTTGAAAAAGTCCTGTGAGTGGCAGTAATAAACTGTGGAAGAACCCCAGCCTGGGGCAATCAGAGAATGCTTCCTGGAGGAGGAGGTAGTTCAAAGAGGCCAGAGGCAGATTTACACAGAAGTCAGTGAAGGTTCAGGACCCCTTATTTGCACAGGTCCCTTCTAAGGCCCTGCTTAACAATCAGTGAAAAATCAAAGAGTACTAAGGATTTTTTACTCTGCAAGAGAACTGAAATGCCCTAAATCTTACTGCTCATACCTAAACTATCAGTAGTAGTTTATTTCTGTCGACCATAGTTTATAGTTAAACTACAACAGTAGTTTATTTCTATCTAAATTTATTAGTTTATTTCTATCCACCACGCTATTAAGAAAGTCTAATGTTTTTATTCTTTCTGTAGAAAATGGCCTTACTTCATGCTTCAATGACAAAATAGAAGCCATAGAACATCAGGAATGGTTACTAGGCCCTTATCCTCCCACTGCCATCTCTCTAAACCTCCCAGTAACTGTGTTCATTCTTGTCTTATACCTACGAGCTATAATGAGGGGCCTGAAGACCTCTCCTCCTTTTGCCTCAGATCCCAACCCCCCTCCTTTCCCTTTCTCTTCTGCATCTTTATCCTCTCCCTCTCTACTGGATCATTCCCAACAGCAAACAAGCAGAGTCTAGTGTCTCCTATCTTTAAAAAAAATATTCTTTTTTTTTAAGATTTTATTTATTTATTTGACAGAGAGAAATCACAAGTAGATGGAGAGGCAGGCAGGGAGAGAGAGAGGGAAGCAGGCTCCCTGCTGAGCAGAGAGCCCGATGCGGGGCTCGATCCCAGGACCTTGAGATCATGACCCAAGCCGAAGGCAGCGGCTTAACCCACTGAGCCACCCAGGCGCCCCTAAAAAAAATATTCTTTGACCCTCTTCCTACCATCACCTTATCTGTCTGGGCTCTGTTTCCATTCACAGCCAAGTTTCTCAGTGGAATTGCCTATACACCTAGCTCTAATTCAGTGGGGATGAGGGTGGTGTTCTGTTCCCTCTGATCTCAGGGAGGGTCCTGTAACAAACTACACTCTCACCAGCACTCTACACAATTATTACTGTTTGTTAAATTATTTTATTTTCATTACATACTTTATATATTTTAGAATCTACATACATAGACAGCTTGAATAAATAATAAATATCTGTGTACCCATCACCTAGCTTGAAAACCAGATCTTTTTCAATGACAAAACCCCCTGGGTAACCCTCCCCAGTCACATTTCTTTCTCTTCCCTGAGGTAACCACTGTTCTGAATTTTTCATTTTTCATTCTTTGCTTTTCTGTATAGTTTTATAACATACAACTGTATCCATATATTGCATAATTTTTCATGTTTTTCAGCTTTATATAAACATATTCTTCTATGACTCTTTTGAACCAGCATTAGGTTTTCTTAATTCCATCCATGTTGATATGTGTAGCTAGAGTCCATTCATTTTTCATTTCTTTATAGTAGTCCATCATATAAATATATCTGAATTTATTCATCCCATGCTCATTTCCATTTCTTGCTATCACTAACAGGCTTTGGTGATATATAGGCTTTTCTTGTAGGATTTCTCTAAGGAAGCAATGCTCATATTTTTTTTTTATCTCAGAACTTCCTTTACATTCTAAAAAATCACTGCAAGATAAATAAATCTTTAAAAAAAAGGGGGGGGGAGGATGGAGCCTGGGTGACTCAGTAGGTTAAGCAACTGACTCTTGATTTTGGCTCAGGTCATGATCTCATGATCGTGAGATTGAGGCCCCACCCCATACACGGGCCCTGAGTCTTCTTGAGGTTCTCTCTCTCCCTCCCTCTCTCTCTCTCTCTCTTTCTCTCTCTGCTCCTCCCCACACACTTGCACAGGCTCTCTCTCTCTCAAATAAATAAATAACCTTTTTTTAAAAAATCACTGCAGGACCTCAAAGAGCTTTCTTTCACAAATGTAATATCAGTTGAGACTTGCTGCATTAGAAATTACAACTACAAAAGTTTCACTATATTAAATTTTAAATAACAACAATAAATCCATCTTTTCAAATAAATAACATATTTTATGAAAAATAACTATTTTCCAAAACAAAAATAGTTCAGTGAAAAGAGTGGCATTGTTTTATGTTTTGGCACATCTCTTTATGTTATAGCTTAATAGAAGACAGCTGGATTCTCATATCTGGTCTGCATTCAATCTGTTGTGTTATCTAGAAAACTCCACTCTACAATCTTGAGAGAATGAGAGTAAAAGAAACAAATAACACCTTACTAGCATTATGGTTTTGGCTCCCTGGCCCCCACCTCTGCCCCCAGGATAACCCAGACCACACAGGGAGAACCACTGCTCTAGGATATATACCTAAAAAGTCTGGGTCATAGAGTATGTGCATCACTGAGCTTTACTAGAAAACATCCAGCTTCTTCTAGAGTGGTTGTATCAATTTACACTCTTACCAGTGGTGTAGCCATTCCCTCTTCATCGATTCTGGTGTTCACCCCTACCACTCCACCAAAACTGCTATCAAGGTCACTTCCAATATCCAAGTTGCCATATTCAATGGACCCTTATCAACCTTCAACTTAGTTGACTTCTCAGTACTCTTTTTAAAAATCTCCAACACAACCTAGTAATGTCCCCATCTCTTTATCTCTTCCTCAGGCTCCTTGCCACCTCCTGCTCCTTTGCCCAATCTCTAAAGTTGAAGTTCCTTGGAGCTCAGTCAAGGATCCTCCTCCTTTCTATTTTCTCTTTCACACTGACCTCTTCTCTCTTGGCTTTTAATACCATCTCTATAGTGACAACTCTTATTTATATCTGAAACTCAAACCTCTCCCTTGGGATGTATATACCATTACCTGCTTCGGCCTCTCCACTTGATTATCTTAAGGGAGTGTAGAATTCAACCCTTGGTCTTCCCCCCTGAAAACCTGTTCTTCTTTCTGTCTTCCTCATCTCAATGAATGACCTAGCCCACATCAGATCCATGGAAGGCATCAAAGATGCCTTCTTCTCCCTCCCTTCCTCAAGCCACCACACCAACCCCTTTCAGTTCTAAATATCTCCCAAATCTATCTACATCTCTCCATCTCCACAGCCACCATGTTAGTCCACTTGCCATTATCTCTGACTGCAGTAGGTTTCTAATCTTGCCCACCTCCAATCCAATCCACAGCAGCCAGAGTACTTCTTTTAAATCATACCACCTCAATCCCAAATTTAAAACTTTTCAATGTAGGGTATTTTAGCATTTGAGAGATGTGAATTATCTACAAAAAAAGTTACTATTTCATCATGGCCCATGGTATGTGCTCAAAACGACATTCATCAAATGAGCAGAGATCTGAAGAACAAATAAAGTAGAATTGGGGAAATGTGGGGTTTTATACAGAAGCAACAGCATATACAAAGACTCAGAGTCTAGAAAGACTAAAGAATGGTCAAAGACTTTCAACTTAGCCTTAAGAATGAAGTCTGGAGAGGTAGGCAGGCATCAAATAAATCATCAAGGGTGTGGCTTAATCTTCCTTGTTGAAGAAGGTAGGCTTCCTTTTGAGCCAGTGGGGAATCATTGAAGGGTTCTAAACATGACAGTGATAGGAGTTGGTTTACCTTTTGAAAAGATCACACTGCCTACAGTGTAGAGAAAGGATTCCAGGGAGCAAGACTGAAACGGGGAGACCATGACAGTATTGCAGTTTAGACATGGTGCTGACTAGGGTTGTGTCAGCAGAGATGAAGAGACTGCATAAATAAATCTGGAAGATATTTGGGAAGTAAAAATGACAAGATTTGGTGATTGCATGGGGGTGGAGGAGAGAGAAGAGTCAGGGGTATAACTCAGGTTTCTGCTTTGACTAGAGTCATTCACAAAAGTAATATACAAAGAAAGACAAACAGGTTGGGAGGAGGATGCCTTGAGGTGACAAAAAACTGAGGTTTTAGGTGTTTCTGGAGTGCTCAGATAGAGCTGTCTAATAACCAGTTGAATGTGTCAGTCAGGAGAAATATCTGGAATTGAGGTATCAGTTTGGGAGTCATCAGCAAAGAGATGATAATTGAAGCCACAGGAGCAAATGTAGTAATTGAAGGAAAGAGCACAGAAAGAGGAGAGAAGAGAGCTCAGGCCAAATCCCCAAGGAGCACCACAATTTAAGGGTTGGACAAAGAGGAGCCTGGAAAGTAAAGAGGAATTTGAACAAGGCAGTAGAAGAAAAATGTGAGTGTGGTGTCATGGAAGTGGTTTAAGGAGGAAGGAGTGGTCACAAGTGCCAGATACTACCAAGAAGTCAAGTAGGATAACCTCTGAAAAGATTGTGTTAGATTTTGTGAGGTAGGCTGTGGCAGACCTTGATGAGAGAGCACTATTAGGCAAGTAGTGGAAGCAGATTGGAGTGGGTTGAAAGATAAGTGGGAAGTGGGAAAATGAAGAGAGTTAAGTGTAGGCAACTCTTTTGAGAAGCTTATGGAGAGGAGAAAGTGATGGTTGGAGAAGAAGAATTTCCAGCAATTGTTTACATGTTTTCCGATGGAAGAGACAACATGAATATGTTTAGATGATGATGGGAAGAAGCAAGGTCTCTGTAGGTTTGGTGGCAAGAAGTCCAGAATTTACTTTCAGTGACTTCTGTTTACTCTGTGAAATAGGAGGTTGGGTCATCTGCTGAGGCTTGGGGGCAAATGGAAAAGCTGTGGGTTTGAGGAGAAGGGAGGTTTGAAAGGGCCACTGTGGAGCATGGGGGGGAAGAGCAGCCAAGGGACACAGTAGAGCTGTAGATCAGTACTGAGGACCTCGTAGATGCTGGGGACCATGAGTCTATAGTGGCACGAATCTGTGAGACTGAATAGTTTTCTCCAGCAGTGTTTAGCTGCCTTTGCACAGGCATGGAAAAAGCGGACAGTCGGACTGATCCAAGGTTGGGATACTGCCAGGCAGATGCAACAGTTCTGAGAACTGAGGCTTTTGGCTAAAGAGTGGCCAAATTAAGGACCATAAGGTCTGGTCTGAGCGGAGTGAAGTGTATCAAAGACAAGTCCTCTATGAGCCAACCATTGGGAGATTCTGAAACCAGTGGAAAGGTTTCTGGAAAAGAGATTGAAGGACGAGCAGACAGAGGAAGACCTGAGAAAGGAACAGAAAGACAGATCAGGGGTTTGAGCCCAGAGACTAGCCTGTGTGGGACCACGGACGGATGGGGAACGAAAGCTGAGGGGAATGCTTAGGGGGAAGCGGACCTTTGGGGGCGGTCGCAGGGAGAAGCGAGGCGGGTCCGAGTTAGGGGGCGGAGCCAGGAGCGAATCCCGGGCGAGGGGGCGGGGCTGTGGTAACTGGGTCCCAGCGCCGCTGTGGCTGCGGCTGCCTCAGCGAAGGCTCCCGCCTCCCCACCCCCCTTCTCCGTCTCCTTCCTGCCAGCCGCCGTGGAGACCTAGGCCGAAGCTGTTACCCTGCCCCCGCGGCTGAAGCATCGTCCAGAGGGATTGGCTGAGGGCGAGCCCCGCAGCCCAAGCGCGCGACGCACACGCGCGCCCCCAGCCAGCGCCATCCTCTCCTCCCTCCCTCCCCTCCCTTCCCCTCCCCTCCGCCCGCCAGCCTCCGCTGCGGCGGGAGGAAGAACCCTTTCCGACCAGTCAGAAGAGCCCAGATCGATTCCCATTTGGGGAGAAAGAGACCCCGCACACCGAACAGACCGACCGCTCGCCCCGGAGCCACGGAAGTGGCTTGCCTCTTAAGAGAGAGCCCGCGCCGAGCGCAGCCCCCCGACCTCACCCAGCCGCTGCCGCATAGACAGCGCTCCTCAGCGGGCTCCCGGCCCCGCCGAGCCCAATCCCTGCGCAGGGCCCGGGCCGGCGATGCCTGGCACGGCAGCGGCGGTGGCCGCGGCTGCTGCTGGTACTGCCACTGCTGCCACAGCTGCTGGCCCGGGCCCGGGCCGGGGGCTTGAATCTCCGCAGTGGGGCTGAGCCCGCAGCCCCGCCCCCCGAGCCTGAGGCCGCTGCTCCGCCGGGCGCCGGGCCTCCTCCGCCCGCGCCTCCGCCCCAGGAGCTGGAGCCAAGCGGGGAGCCCGGGCCCCGCGCCCAGGCCCGGACCATGCATGGCCACCGAGCCCAGGGGGGCGCCGGGCCTTCTGAGCCCGAACACCCAACCACGAACGCCCCCGGCGCCGCTCCTCCGGTCAGTGTCGACACGGATCCTGGAGCCTCTGAGCCCGGACTGCCGGTGCTTAGGGGTTCAGGCTCCGCTCTCGGCGGCCCCCTGGATCCCCAGTTTGCCGGACCCTCAGACGCCAGCCTGGGCGCTGCTCCAGGCCCCCGGGTCTTACCCTGCGGCCCCAGTCCACAGCACCACCGGGCCCTGCGCTTCTCCTACCACCTGGAGGGCTCACAGCCCCGGCCTGGTGAGTGATCGAGAGAGCATGGGAGCCCGAGCCATGGGCCTGGTACTGGGAGCGGGTTCTTGTTCTCGGGCCCTTTAAGCCCCGCCTCGGAGCCGGCCCGCTCACCCTGGCCCTTCGAGTCTTCTCAACCCCCACCCCCTTCCCTCGCTCCTCTTCCGTCCAGTCCTTTCTGCCTCTGTCCGCGGTCTCCTCTCTCTGTCCCTTTGCCCCCTCAATCCTCCCCACCCCCTTCTTATCTATCTGCTCAGACTAATGGGAGAGGGAGCACTCCAAGAAAAACAGTCAGAACTGCAAGGCAGTAAGGGGAATTTGGTAGGGGGAACGGAGTTTGGGAAAATAGGAGAAAAGGAGTCTCCCATTTGCTAAGCGCCTACATTGTGCCAGGCACTGGACTGGGTCCTTTATATGGGCTCTCATTTCATCTTCGGGAACCTCCTGTGAAGTACCATTAGCCCTATTTTGTAGGGTAGGAAACCGAAGCCCAGAGAAGTTGAGTAACTTGCCCAAGGTCCCACAGCTAGAATAGAGCCAGGATTCAAAACCAGATGTATTTGAGTCCAAAGTCTGTGGTCTTTCTCTTTCCCCAAACTGAGGCTGGAGACATGAAAGTAATGCCAAGCCTTCTGCTTATGTGATTTTCTCCTCTACTGTTCAGCAGCTCTGGAGTATGAGTGGAAAAAAAAAAAGAGGGATGGTGGATTGATCCAAGGTTGGGGTTTTTCCAGGGTGTGTGTGGCAGGAGGACAAGAGAAGAAGGGAGTAGAAGGTGCTGATGAACAAGATAGGTGGAGAAGGTGAGCCTTGGGGATCAAGCGGGAGGAGAGGGCTGGAAGGGCTGATAGGTAGGGAGAGAGCAGAGGGGGTTGGGGGCAGCAGCCAGTTGTAGTAGGGCTGTAGATGGGTGGGGCTGCAAGGATGGTTGTAAAAAGAAATCAGGATGCTTGAACTTGAATTTGCAGAGGTGGAGCCACTCTAGGTTGGGCTGGGGCTACAGACTACTGCCTGGAGACGCATTTGCACTGCACAGACTTGAGTGTCTGAGGCGTCCAGCAGGGCCACCCCCATCTGGGGACATCCCATGTGGACCTGAGCCCAGGAGCCACAGAGAAAGAGCAGTGTATTTCTGGTCTGCCTTCCACTGGGCAACACTGACAGAGCTGTTGAGCCCCTGGGACCACCCCCCCAGCACACAGGGCTCACATCCCCAAGCTCCATAAGGACTGTGGTCCAGCACAGTTAGCAGTAAATGAAACATAAAGCACTGGCAAGATGTACCCCTTACTGCTTTTGTGACCTTGGGCTAGTCATGGAACCTCTGGGAGTTTCCAGGGGCTCCCTCAGTGTGGGCTGGAGATATCCAGTTGACAAGAGGCCTTTAACACCCTGCCCTGCATGTTGCTCCTGCTGGCTTTCCAAACACCGCTTGACAGACCCTGTGTGGAGCAGGCTACTTGCCTGCCCTACTGTAGCACCTTCTTTCAAATCCCAAAACATGCCACAATGACTCCCACCTCAGGGTCTTTGCGTCTGCTTTTCCCTCTGCCTGGCAGCTCTTCCCCCATGCCCTACCTGGCTTATTCCTCATCTTTCAGGTCTCAGCTCAGATGTCACCTCCTCCAAGAGACCTTCCCTGACCACTTTGGTGTGGGGGGAAAGGGGGACACTTGTGAGTCTCCGTCACAGCTTCCATCCTTGCCCTTAGTACAGTCTGAAATTATCTTATTGTATGTGTCCACTTGCTTACTGCCCATCTTTCTCCACTAGAATGTGAACTCTTTGAGGGCAAGGGGATTGTATCTGTTTTGTTCAGTCTTGTGTCCCCCCCAGTGAGTAGAGCAGTGCCTAGCATATAGTATGTGCTTAATAAATCCTCACTGGACAAATGCCTGAACAGATATGAAGGGAACACATAGTAGGCCCTCAGTAACTATTGTCTAAGAGAAGGACAGCAGAATTCCCGCCCTCCAGATGCTCTTGGTCTGAGTCAGTAACTGGGTGGTGTCTTGACCCTTGGTCTCTAGCCTCTGGTTGATACTGCCACTGCTCCCACCTCACAGTGGTGATTCCGAGTTGTCTTCCCGCTCCACCAAACCTGACAAATTACCAGTCACAATACCCATCCTGAACTACTCCCTTCCTCCCCAAAAGAGCAAAACAAAGTTTCCAGGATTCTTTTTGGCAATCAAGTCCCTGTGTCTATAATTGGTGGCTGTCTTTTATATATAAATATAAATGGCTGATATAGATAGATGATAGATAGATAGATAGATTCTCCAAATGGGGATTAGGAGTAAGAAGAGTGTTAGGGAAGGACCTGGCTTCCCAACCAACCATTCCTAGCTGACTCACTGTGTGACCCTGGTTGAGTGACTTCCCTTCTCTGAGCCTTGATTTCCTCATCTAGAGAATGCCTTGAGGAGTCTATGAGATACTAGTGAGAAGCCTGCAGAATAAAATTAATTTTTTAAAAAATAAGGGGAAAACCTTCTGAAGAGGAGGCGGAGGAATTACTCAGGCCCTGGCAAAGCAGGCGCTGGGCCATGTGATTCACAGCAGCATGGGGTGTGAGAGGCCTGCCTCCCCCACTGCCCAGCTGGCCCAGGTTTAGGCACAAGTGACTTGCTTCTCTCTCCACAGAACTCGCCTATAATTGGCCCAAAGAGGGCAGGGTTGGTGGTTGTAGGGTGTGTATCTGTGTGTGAGAGAGAGAAAGAGAAACAGACAGACAGAAAGAGAGAGAGTTCTCTCAATTAAAGGGTTGAAACATTTTAGTCCACATGCTAAGATTTCTGTGTGCCTGCCGACTTCCTCCCTCAGACTGCTGAGGCTTGTATTGAATCACCACCCTTAGGGACCAGTGGCCCAACCTGGTGGGGGGGGGTGCTTAAAAATAATACAGTTGATGCTTGAACAATGGGGGAGTTAGGGTTATGAGCCCCCATGCCCCTACTTGCACAATCAAAAATCTGTGTATAACTTTTGACTCCCAAAAACATAACTACCTAATAGCCTACCTTTGACCAGAACCCTTACCAATAATAAAAAGTCAAATAACAAATCATTTTCTATATGTACTATATACTTAATTCTTAAAGTAAGCTAGAGAAAAGAAAATGTTATCAAGAAATCATAAAGAAGAGAAGGGGCGCCTGGGTAGGCTCAGTCGGTTAAGCATCTGACTCTTGATTTTAGCTCAGGTCATGATCTCAGGGTGGTGATATTGAGCCCCACATTGGGCTCTGTGCTCAGTGCAGAGTCTGCTTGGGATTCTCTCTCTCCCTCTGGCCCTCCTCTGACTTGCACACACACTCTCCCCTTCTCTGTGTGTCTCTAAAATAAATAAATAAACCTTTAAAAAAAAGAAAAAAATCATAAGAAGAAATATATTTATGGTACTATACTATATTTATTGAAAAAAATCCACATATAAGTGGGCCTGTGCAGTTCATACTATGTTGTTCAAGGGTCCACTGTAGTTATATCTTATCCATGTGAAAAACCTTCAATTTCTTCAAAGTACTTTCTCTTTACCTGATTTCTGCTAGGGGGAGAGGGCAATTGTTTTTACACCAATTTTCCAGGTTATTTAAACCTGGAAAGATGCCAGAGAGGGCTTTCAGAGAGTCAGAATGGAGTCCCCAGCCTAGGTTTGCTCATAGAGATTTGGGGGAAACCCTACCCTATTCCTCAGTTTTGAGGCCTAGAATATCCTTCTGGATGCTAGGTGGGGGTAGCTTGGGGCCTGTCTCAGTCAAAATAGTTGCATCTAATGTAAGAGTTTGTTCATGGGCAGTGGGAGAACTAAGGCAATTGAGGGGGGCAGCAATAGGGCTGACTCCCCTCTAATTTGGAGCCTAGGACATCATCAGAGACTCCAAGAGTTAGAATGGGAGCCAGAAAGGGCCCTGGACACCATCTAGTTCTGGGTTTCCCAAACTGGGTGAACATCAGAATCCCCCATTGACTCTGAAAAAATAAATGTGATTCCCAGACTCCACCTCAGAGCTCCAGAATCTTGGGGTTGCAATCCAAGAATCTATTTTTAAAGCTTCCCAGGTGATTCTGATGCACAGCTTAGAGTGGAAACTGATTTTTAGCTGGGGTAGTGGAGGCTCAGAGAGGCAGCTTATTCATGGTCCTATGGTGAATCAACATGATTAGAGCCAGGAAGATGTGTAGGCCTCCCTTCTGAGGCCCTTTTCTTAGGACCTTATGTGGGCCTACCTCCTTTCCTCCCAACCCCAAAGGAAGGCAGGGGATCTAAGCTAAAGGGAATGAGTCAACCTCTCACTCACATATGCACAAACACCAGCTGCCTCAGTTTACCACCTATGCCTAACTCTAGTGAGTGGCTGCCATTTGGCATTTCAAGTTGGAAAGCAGTTGCAGTTCTGGGACTCTGGGCAGGAGAAGCCCTGGCATCAGCAGCACCCACCACAGGGCCTGGCCCAAAGCGAGGGCTCTAAAGGGTGTCAGCAAGGTTTGTAGAGCTAAGAGGAACATGGAGGGAAGATCAGGTAAGAATCTCAGTGAGAGGGACGCCTGGGTGGCTCAGTTGGTTGGACGACTGCCTTCGGCTCAGGGCGTGATCCTGGAGTCCCGGGATCGAGTCCCACATCAGGCTCCCAGCTCCATGGGGAGTCTGCTTCGCTCTCTGACCTTCTCCTCGCTCATGCTCTCTCTCACTGTCTCTCTCTCTCAAATAAATAAATAAAATCTTTAAAAAAAAAAAAAAGAATCTCAGTGAGAGCAAGGGCACTGAGGCTTGGGGCATGCTGGGAACTGGGAGTGTATTGAGAGGAGTAAGGGATAAGGCTAGGAAAGGAACTTTATCCTGAGGGCCAAGGGGAACTATGGAAGGGTTTATTAAGCAGGGGAATGATGGGCTCAGATGTGGGTGTTTGGGAGATCCCCATAGCTACATGTGGAGAGTGGATGATAAGGATGCAGGATTGGGAGCAGGGAGACAGGCAGGTGGGGATCATAGTCATCCTGGTGACAGGTGATCGTAGCTTGAGTTAGAGTAATGGCAATAGGTAAGGACGATAAGATCTGAGAGACATTTCAGGGCTAACACGGACAGGCGTTGGTGGTGGCTTGGATGTAGAGACCAAGGAAGAAGTCCAAGATGAGTTTGGTTTGTTGTCTGAAACCAGCTACAGTGACCAGTGGATGGGTTTGGGGCCATCTACCTGTAAGAGAAAGAGCAAGTTTGAGGGAGGATATTGAGTGTGAAAGCCTTGGGGGACATCCACGTGGAAGTGGCCAGCAGGCGTCTGGGTGTAGGGTTGGAAAGCTCAAAAGAGAGAGGACTGGGCCAGAGATGTTTGGGAATTCTCACCACCAATGAATACCGTGGATCACAAAATAGCTCATGGGGAGAAGTGTGTAAGGTTCTGGGGGCCAGTCCCATCCCTGAAGACACAGATATTGAGGTCAGCAGAGTCACATTCAGGTGGGTCATTCGTCACGTGCCCAAACTTTGCCTTAGAAATGCCTTGGGGAGGGAGGGCAGTGTTTTAAAGCACATTTGCGTAAAGCTGAGACCCATTTCACAGATACCCAGGCTAGTGGCTGTTGCAAAGAACTGATGCAATACTCCTGAAACACAAATCAGACATGGGCAAAGTAAATTCCTGTGGCTCTCTTGATGTTCTCCCTTTTGAGGGCATCCCGAGAGGTCACAGAAGGAGGTTGCTCGTGGAAAGAAGAGGGGGCTCATGACAGGAGGCAGGGGTGGGCTCTGCTGGGGATTTTTGGAGAGCAGCCATTTGAGATTCTGAGGGAGTGTCTGGGAAAAGACCCAGATTTGGTTCAGTCAGCCGGGGCCTTCCAAAGAAACACAACAAAATAAAAAGACTCTGGATAGCTGGGTAAAGGACTTCTCCAGACAGAACTAAAGGAATTGAAGCTTCCAAGGTGCAGGTGGTTGGCATCCCCATTTCTTGGCCCTTTCAGGTGCCTCTGTTCCTGTAGGATGGCCTGGCTGGAGCTACCTGCCTCCTCAAAGGTGAGTGGCAGCTGTATCTAAGACAGACTCCAACCATGGCTTTCTGGGGGCCAGTTAGCTGGCCTTAGGGAGATGTGGCTGGCTGGGGCTAGGACCTGCCTGGAAAGAGGGCAGGAAGCACAGTCTGCCATTGGCCAGCCCAGCAGAGTTATGTTCCCTCCTCTGGAGAGAGCAGACATCCTTGGAGCACTAAGTCCAGCCTCTCGGGGCTCTAATACCGGTTCCTTGGACTTGGAAGGCACCACATCTCCAAAAGTGCTTCAAAACCGACACAGAGCTGAAGACAAGGATGGAGGACAGTAGCTGAACAAGCCTCAGGGCTCCTGGCTCTGCCACTGGTGCACTGTGCCCCCTGGACCTCCTTTCTCAGGGCCTTAGTTTCCCCATTTATAACCCTGGGACCTGATCATCTCATTTGTCTGGCATATAACATTGGTAATAAATATTTGGCAGATAAGGGAAAGTGAACAAACATTTACTGAAGATGGACTCTGTGCTTGGCCCCGTGCAAGGTGCTTGGTGTGCAAAAAGACAGGCATAATCCTTGGGCTCACAGAGCTTCTTCCTAGCAGAGAAGATCTACATGACAAGTAATTCTAAGCACAGACGCTGCAGGAACATATGAGGGGGGGTAAGCAGGGAAAAGAGAACACTTGAGTTGAGACTCCAGAGATAAATGGGAGTCCAGAGGTAAGGCAAAGCGGAAAAGCCATTCAGGCCATGGGAACAACGTGTGTCAGAGCCCCAGGCGGAAGAGAGCACTTTCGAGGAACAGACAAGAAACCATTGTGGCTGGAGGGTGGGGGCGGGGAAGTGTTCTTAAGCTGGGCCTTACTTGTCCCCAAGCTCAGGAGGTTGGAGTTCACCCAGGAGGCAAATGGGAGCCCTTCCCAGGGCTGCAGGAATTAAAGCAGACTGTTTGTGAAGCTGGTTGTCGTGTGGAGAATGCCTTGCAGAGAGGATGGGAGGGAAACCAGTTAGGAAGCTGGAGAGTGGGGAAAAGCTTATGGATTCTAAAGCTAAGAAAGTCAGGTCTGCTAGGGCTTGGGGTCTGGCCTGGATGTGTGAGTTGAGGGAGAGGGAGGAGACATGGAGAAAGCCCAGCCTCTGGCTTGGGGTACTGCAGGAATGGATGTGCCACTCTTGGGATAGGGAAGGCAGGAGGAGGAGCCACTGGGGGCTGGATGTGGCTTGGGACGCCAAGAGGCTGAGTGAGCCTGAAGACAGGGGATGGGGTATCCAGGTGGCAGTGCCCAGCTGGCATGTGCTGTGCCCCCCTGGGCCCCAGAGTTAAAGGCAGGAGGGTGAGGGCACAGGTGTGTGGCTGAGGCCCACAGGGAATGGGAGGCTTTTCCCAGTGCTGGCAGCTTTCAGCCCTCTGTGGTGCTTTCCTATAGCCCAGGCACAGAAGGGGTTAAGTCACAGAGGGAAGGTACCTGTAGAAAGGAAAGGTGGGACTGGCAAGGCTGGCCCCAGGGAGCTGCAGCTGGCATAGCAGCCCTTCTCCTTGGGCCTGCTAGAAGCACAGCAGCTGTCCACACCACTACCTCTGCCTTCACCTTCACCTTCCCTGCTCCCCTGCCTTAACTTCTTCCCAGTTACCCTAGGCAGGGCCTCCCTGCCTAATGCGTTCCAGGTGTTGACACAGCCCCAGGGGCAGCAGGAAGTGGGGCAGGGAAGGTGTGGGTCTCTCTTACTGCACATCTCTTAGGGGCTCCAGTCTTCAGGCCTCACAGACTGCTTCTGTTCTCCAGAGAATTCCTTCAGGGATCTTTGGGTCATGAATCTCTGGCAGGATCAGGCAGTGGTGAGAGGCTCCCTCCACCCCAGCCCAGACCCAGCTCCGCCACTTTCTAGCTTCATGTGACCTTGGGCAAGTCTCATCACCTCCCTGAGCCTCAGTTTTAACATCTGTAAAATGGGGTTATCATGCCCACCTCTTAGCGTTGTCTTAAGAATTTGCCACAGGTAACAGAAACCCCATAGCACTCAGCATGACACATGCCGTGTTTGACAAATGGCCCTGGTCTGCCCTTTTTGTTTCTTCCCGCTTGCCTCTCTAAGCCTGCATCCCTCACTGTCCCTGTCTCCCTTCTGACTTGCCCCCACCCTTACGGTTTCCCTCTCTAGCTGTCGGCTCTCAGCAGTCTTCTCAATCTTCCTTCTGGTCTTCTCCCTCCTTGTCTTGGTTTCAGTGCCTCTCTCTTTCTCTCTCTCTCTCTCTGCCTTTTTCCCTCATGATGCCTTCGTGTTACTAACTCTCAAATTTGACCAGGCTTCTGGTGAGAGGGGAAGTGAGATGGCTCAATCTTGGGGTCCTGGGGGTCACACACAGCAGCGATCAGAGGGGTGATCCCCTAGTGGCTTTGTCCTCACAGGAAGGGAAATCCCAGCCAGCGTGGCAGCCCCAGCACTGGGTAATTACTGCCCCATTTCCCCCAGCTGCAGCTCCACTCCCTTCCCTTGCCGTCCTCTGAAGTCCCCAGCCCCTCCTGGGGGTGGAGCAACCACCCCCATCCTTCTCTGGCCTCAGATCCAGAGACACAGGGAGGAGGTGGCCAGGCCCTTACAGCAATTCAGCAACTCGAAGAGGGATGGGCTGCCTGTGCTCCCATGTGGCTGTGGCGTGTGTGTGTGTGTGTGTGTGTGTGTGTGTACGTGCATGTGTGCACATGTGCCTGGCTATCTTTGTCCCCAAGGGTCTGTTTTGTGTGTATCTTAATGTTCTTATTTCTATATGTCCGTCTGTATGTTTGAGTGTGTGTCTATATATATTTGTGTGTGTCTATGTGTATCTTTGGGTCTGTATTTGTTGTATGTTCCTATTTGCCTGCTTGTGTGTCAGCTTGGTTCTGTCTAAGCCCCTGAGAGTTTCTAGATGTTTCTGCACGTGGGTTTCTGTATGTAGGTCTTATGCATACATTTGTGTGTGTGTGTGTGTGTGTGTGTGTGTGTGTGTGTTTCAGTGCCAATGTCTGTCTCTGTATGCCCCCTATGAATTCTGAATCTTGGTTGTGGTTGTGGTTCGTGTGTGGGGGGTGCAGGCGTGACTGCCTGTCTTTTGGCCCTTCCTGCTCCCTTCCTCCTGTTTGGGAACATTTTTACAAACGCAGGACTGTGTTCATTGTGCCCTCAAACATGCTCCTCACCTTCCCACCTACTACTCACACCTTTGCTTAATTTTTTTCCATTGCCTACAGGACCGTGAACTCAAAAACCATTTCCTTTAGCAAGTCATCCCCACTCCCCCCACCTCAAAATGTGATTTCTTTACCAACTCAGCAAACATTGGCTGAGGATGTGCTCTATGACTCTGGACACAGACATGCTTGGGATCCCGTCCCAGCTCTAACTGTGTATCCACAGACAAGCTATTTTGCTTCTCTGTGTCTTGCTTTTCTTGCCTATAAAATGGAACTAATAGTTTGCAGGGTTGTTAGGAGGATGCCATACAGTATTGATACGAAGCCTGATGCTGAGTAGGTGCTTAACAAACAGTTGAACCCCCATACTTTATACTCTCCACTAAAAAGTGAACACTGTCAGTTCCAGAGAGTTTTGAAGGTTTTTGAAATCCCCTGCTCTCTTCAGGCATCTTGCTCAGGGCAAAGTGCAAATTGGACCAAGCAGAACAAAAGGATTCCAGTTCAGGGAACTGCTGACAAGTATTGCATGAGCCTGCTCTGGCTCAGAAAAGATTGGGCCCTAGCAGACGGTGGAAGAAAGGGCTGCCAAGGCTGCCACCTAAAGGCCAAAGCATGTCAGATAGGGCAGGAGGTAAACAACAGAGGTGGAAGGGGCCTTAAGGACCATCTAATTCAGATACCCCAAAGTGGTGGTCCCCAAGCTGAATTTGACTCACAAATAATTGGTCTACTCACTGTTTTCAAAATTAAGGTCTGGATTTCTGATTCTCTGGAATCAGAAATTCTCTGGAAATATCAGAAGATCTGAAAACACAGGGCCCTGTGTCTGCAAAGTGACAATTAGGTAGAAGGGAGGAGCTATTATCCCTGCTTCAAGTGAGGCATGTGGTCTCCAATTTACCCCAGTCTCTATCATTCCCTAATGCCTGATACTGTTCCATTTTACAGGAAGGTCCTCATTTTACATGAGGGTACACATTTTACGGAAACATCCTGCACTTTAGAGAGGGGGCCTCACTCTACAAAAGACTTCCTCCATTTTACAGAAGAGTAACGTTCGGCAGAAAGTCCTTCAGACAGGTCATCCGTTTTACCAAAAGGTCTTTGTAGAACTCTCCTCGCTTTATAGAATGTCCCTCCATTTTGAAGAAGTCTCCTCCACTTTGTAGAAATTTCTTCCATTTACAGAAGGGGCATTCTTTTTATCAAAAAGACCTCCATTTTGTTGAAAGTTTCTGTATTTTGCAGGAAGGAAGACTCTAGGAAACTCTTGGAAGTGGCTCCTACTTTCCAAAAGTTCCTTCACCCTGCAGAAGGTACCTCTGTTTTTCGGCAGAGTCCTTATGTTCAGAATACCAGTCCACTTAAAGGAAGGAACTTTCAGATCTACCCACAGGGTTCCCGTAGACAGCTCTCCCGGCACATCTCTCACTTGACAGAGCTTTGTTTTTGAACTTTCAGAGAGAACATCTGTGAGGCCAAGCAAGTCCTGGGCCACTCTGGCTGCAAAGGTGTAGGACAGCAGGGCTGGACCTCCCATTCAAGGGGAAGGTGGGAAAAGTGGGCAGCTATGTCTTTATCCCCTGCTTTGTTCTCAAACTGAAGGACTCCCCTACCCCCCATCAGAGCTGGCTTTCCAAAAGGCACTTTCTTACTTGCTGTTGTTCTTTCTTCTCCACTCCCTCTGTTCCCTTTTTCCACCCCACCCCACCCACCCACCCAGGAATTCCAACTGTCCCTGGGGCCTACCTCTTAGCCTGGAGAGACAGAGATCTGAGGGTTGTGGGGAGAAGCATGCAGTGGGGGGTCTGGAGGCATGAACACTGGGCCCAGCTTCTGCCCATTCTAGCATCATAATAGGTCCTCAAAATGAGAAGCGCACACATATTCTCCCCCATTTTGCAGATGGGGAAATTGGGGTCCAGAGCTGTGAAGCAACTCCCCAGGTCACCATGGAGTTAATGACTGAGGTCCAGTCTGAGGCCCTATTAGCTAACTTGAGATGAAGCCAAGGCTACAACTAGGAGATGGGAGAGGGGGTATTGCTGACCAGGCAAGGGGGATGCTGGGAGCTTAAATTACAGAAAGAGGTGAGGGAGAGGCTGGGTCATTCCAGTGGAAATGGGCAAATGCAGGAGTCTTTATGTTCCAACCGCTAGAGGACAGACCTGCTTTGCCAGGAGCCCCAAAGCAGGTGCTCAGGGCACCTGCCAAGTAGGGACATGCAGGAATCAGAAACAATTTTTGGAATGATTTTATCATTTCAGTAATAGCAAGTTGTCATGGAAAAATTCAAAACCCCATTTTACTTCTGAACACTTATTTTACAGTTTTATATGATTTGTGTTTTCAGTGGAGTTTGAATTGCGGGATGGGGTACCATTGTCTTTTCTTTGCCATGCCTCCTCTAGTAGGAATCCTGCCCTGATCTGAGGAGCTATCGAGGAGAGTAGGGCTGGATTCTGTGTTCCCTCTCTGGCTGGGTTTGCTCGTGTTTCTTGGTGAGTCAATAGCTTTGTGTTAGGTTGCAGCCTGCAGCCTGAGGGTTTATGTACCTGTGTGCATAGTTTCATGTCTTCACGGATATGTGGTTCTGTTGGCTTTCAAGTTTCACTCACATTGCCGTGTGGGTGGGAGACACTGTGCTCTTTCCCTTCTTTGTTTCATGGACTCAAAATTAGGGGACTGTGATTACTATCTAGTTTTCCGAATAAGGAAACTGAGGTTCAGATAGATGGAGAGGCTTGCCCAGGGTCACACAACTAGTAAGTGAGGGTGTTGGGATTTAACCAGGATCTCTATGGCTCCCAACCAGCTCTTCCTTTTTAAAAAAAAAAAAATAATAAGAAAAGGAGAAAGTGGGGGAGGCAAAAGGAGAGGAAGAGAGAACCTCAAGCAGTTTCCACGCCCAGTGCAGAGCCCATCACAGGGCTTAATCTCACAACCCTGAGGTCATGACTGGAGCCAAAATCAAGAGTCAGACGCCTGACCAACTCAGCCATCCAGGCACCCCCGAACCAGCTCTTACTGAAAAGGTGCCACAACACCTGAACACACACAATCTGGTCTGTGAGCACAGTCATGCCACCCCTCTTTGGGATAGTTTATCACAGGTTCTAAATGATCATCCTTGCTTTTTCTTAATAAATAAGACCAGATTCAAGGTTATCCCTGAAATAATGTCACTGTCATGAGCACTCGGGTGCCCATTGCAGGGAAATTGGGTAGAGACCACAGCTTGCCTGAGGCTTAACTGAACGAGAGACTAGGGGGCCCTCGTTGCCAGGTGCCGCCTCAGAGGCCTGGCTTTGCTTCATTGACTCTAAGCCCTCCTTGACTGAGGTTGCTAAAATTTGCTCAAATAAAGTACAGATAGATTTGAATTTCACATATTTAACAAACAATATTTTAGTATGGCATAATACATTTTTAGTGCAAGTAAGCATGAGACATGCTTATCCTAAGAAATTATTCATTGCTGATCTGAAATTAAAATTTAACTGGGCATTCTGTATTATATATACATTCTGTATTATATATTCTTATCTGGTTGCCCTGGCCCTGGCCTCTCCCTCCCCTGAGCTTCCCCTGTCCCAACAGGCTGTCCCCTACCTCCCTCCCCTGCCTTGCACTTCCTGAGCCTCACTTAACTTTTTTTTTTCCTGAATGAGAGTCTCTTGTCTTTGAGATTGGGAGCTCCTTGAGGGCTAAGATCAAAATTACCTTTTGCTTGCTGAAGACTTGCTGGGACTGCACACCGCCACCCCCACAAAAGAGCTGGGACAGTGCCCCGGCACTCCTGGGGTGCCCAGGGTGTGCTTCAGGTCAATGAAAAGAGATACCAGAATGGCAGCCATGGTTGTGGGCGAGCATAAAGTGCCAAGCATGTTCCATAGGGACATGTGAACGACTGTGCGGCTCTCACGAGGTCTTTGAGGGCTGTGCATTGTCAATGTGTGGCTGGGTAGATTTTCACGAAAGTATCATAATTTTGGGTGGTATAACTTTCTCTCTGTGGGGTGCGGCCCTTTGTGGCCTCTGTTCTAATGGGCCCTGGGGACTCTGGTAAACCCAGTAGTGGAGGGGGCAGTGCCGGTAGAGGACTCTGTCGGGGGCGCAAGTGTACGTGGATGAAAGAGAATGCTGTGGACTGTCAACTATTAAAAAAATGGGCTGGAGAAAACCAATGCAGGACCTAGCCAGGAGGGGATGGGACAGGGTAGTGGGAAAGGCTGTGGTCTTCAGGAAGGGAGAAGGTCTCCCTTGGGAGCTCCCTAGGAGCAGAGATGGGATTTTCACATCTAGCAGTGACTCTGCTAGGTTCAGAGTAGGGCTCAGAAATGCCTGGGGAATCCGAGCTAAGCCTAGGGAAAGCAGAGAGTTCACAGGATCATGAGGTGCCATGGAGGCCTAGCTGAGAAGTTCCTATCCTCCCCATGGGCTGTGGGAAGTCACAAAAGGCTCTCATACAGATAAGTGTCATGCCCCGAGCTGGAGTTCCTTCCACCCATGTGGCAGGAGCAAGAGCTGGGGACAAGGGGGCCACTGAGGGAACCCATAGGAGGAGACAAGGAAATGGAGGCAGAGGGACAGGCATGAGGAGAACCAACACTGGAGGGGGGGGGATCTTGAACCTTCTTCCTTCAGCGGAGCCTCCACTGTTCTTGGCCAGGCCTTGGTTCCTGAGCTGGAACCCTGATGTCATCTCCCAGTCGGTGGGCTGGGTATTGTACTAGTTCACTAGCCACACTGCAGCTCATGACTTTCTTAAGCACTGGGGTACGACACTGCCTTTCCTACTTCCCCTCTTTTCCAGCTTATCCTTGAGGGGCAGGGTTAAGAAAGGAGTCCAGGGCAGGACCCACCTGCCGAAGCTTGGCTGTGGACTTGCCATGTGACCTTGGGCAAGCCACTGCCCCTTCTCTGCCTTCATCTCCTCATCTAATCCTGAGCTCACAGTCCCTGTCCCTCTCTCCTGGGAATGCAGAGTGTCCCAGAATATTTGAATCTTATCCAGCCTTCCGCTATGCAGGGTTGCCCACAAGGGAGCAAAAAGAAAGGAGAGCAGGCCCACTGGTGGGCTCCCAGGTGAGGTGGGGGGAAAAGGAGTAGGAGGTAGGCCAGAGCAGGGCCATAAAGAATGGTATGGTCACCCTATCCCTAGAACAAGTAGTGGAATGAAGAGAGAAAAGCCCAGTCAGGCCCCCCCCCAGCTGCTCTGTACAGATTGGGTAGGCTCACCCAGGAGGACTGCCTGCTTTGAGGTGTGGAGACAGGGTGAGGTGGAGCCCAAAGGAGGCAGACATGGGGCACCTGAGACCCTGGCACCTGTGCCTGTATCTCGGAGAGGGGAGCTCTGCGCAGTAGGGTGCCTGGCTTTGCCTGCTGGATCTCTGGCACCATCAGCTACTCCGTCTCTCACCTTCTCTGGCCATGTGTCTCTCAGACTGAGTCTCCTCATGTGCCACCCTCCAAGTGATTCATCCTCTTCAACCCCACCCAGGGGGATGGTAGGGCAGGACCAGGCCAGAATGTGCTGAGCAGGGCAGGGTAAGCTGAACTGAGAGAAGCATGTCCTCCCTCCCAGTCAGGGCCCTGCCTGCCCAGGTGGGAAAGGAAGTGAGGAAACTGCACTAGAGGCAAGGTAAAGGGTGGTATGAACGAGGCTTGGCCTGGGGGCTGGGCCACCATGTTCCTTCAGGACTGGGAAGGGACCATGACCCAACTCCCCTGGGGCCTACCTGGCTGGATTGGGGCCAGAGTGAGGCCAGAGACCCAGGGAAGCTGCTGGAACAGTGTGGGTTGGGCTATTCTTTCCCTCCAGGACTGCAAGACCTAAAATTCCCTGTGATGATGATGATGATGATGATTTTGCCCATGCAACCCCATAGGGCGTCTGCATGTTGTACCTGTATGTTTTTGCAATGGAGGGCACCTGTGACACCATGACCATTTAGACCAGTAGGCAAATGTCAGGTGTGCATGTATGTCTGAGCCCCTAAGACCCAAGGCCACCTTGGACGTTTGTTTCATAAGTATAACACAGGAGTAAATTAGGCCATATGTCTATGATCGTGTGTCTACATTTCTGGATACATGGCGGTGTATGACTTTGTGATGTCATCCCACTGTGTGAGGTCCTATCTGACATGGTATAATGAACCTGTGTGGCTCTAGTCCTCGTGACTGCGCAGACCACTTGCAGGTGTGTGAACCTGTAACACCGTATTACAGTGTGCATGACACACTGTTGCCCTGCAATTGTGAGATACAGTGTAAATGACTCTGTATATCTTTGTGACTCAGTGTCACCAGCTTTGAGGAGTATATATGACAGTAAATGGTTGGGAAATTATCATATGAAACTGCATAAAATGATAGGCTTGCCACTGTGTGACTGTCTTTGTGAGTGTGCATGACCGGGTTGGCCCGTGTGTGTGATACTGTGATACTGTGGAGCTGTGTGAAAATATGACTTGGTGACTGTGGGTCTTGGTGACTGTGTGTGACCAGGCTTTCAGGAGCATGACGGCATGTGATTGGGTATTGGAGTTTGTGTGGCCCTGCAGTTGACTGAAACAGTCTAAATAACACCATGTGGCTCAGTAACCGCATGGACCCTTTTGTGACTGGTCAGTGTGAGACTCTGTAACACGGGGTAACAGATCCTGTGGCAGTGAGAGATGTGTGGCTGGGGCCCCGCAAAACCAACACCACATGTGGGTGGGAGCTCTGAGAGCTCTTGGCCGCCACTCACTCTCTTGTCCTCACACCTGTTTGCCTGCGTTCTTCCCTATGCTGTGGCCTTTCAGCCATGGCCTTTCATGACTTCCTTCTGCCCACAGGATGATCATCTAGCTCCTCAGCCTGCCTGCAGGGTTTGCCCTCTCTACTTTGTCCCCCACCCCCACACTGACTACTCAGTCACAGCTACCTGCCCAGCCAGGCCCACCTGAGCCCCACGCTCTTTCCCTTTGGCACATGTCATCCTGGAGGGTCCCTCACTGTCTTCCGGATGGAATCTTCTCTCCCAAAGGCAACTGTCCTCTCTCCTAGAACCAAAGACAGAGGAGGACTTAGGGCACCCACAGTGAGGGAAGAGGGACAGCGCAAAAAGGCCTCCCATTTTCTGCATTTGTTGCCTTCCATTTTAAAGCCATTCCTGTGACCTGAACTCTGGGTGCTGGGTGTGTGGTTGTATGTGGGTGTGGAAGTAAAGGAGGGTAATACAGGTTAGTGAGAGGCTGGGCTTTTAAGGAGCAAAACTTTCGCTCATGAAATAGAATTTTGTCAGTTTTGAGCACACTCAGCTGTATGAAATAGCAAACAAGGAAGGCCAGGTGTCCTCGGGACCTTAAAAAAAAGGGTGAAGAATGGCTTAGGCTCAGCATGCCCACTGTGACTATATAAACAAGGGCTACAAACATGTACACAAACTGTAGGGTTCTCGCACCCACCCCTAGCCTGGTTAACATCCTAATAACAATGCCTGCCAACATACAAGGAATCAATGTACAAATCACAAAGAACTCTTGTCTATTGATGAAAACAGCCAGCCACAGCCCTGGGCCTGGCTTCCCACCTGAGGGCTATGGTAGGGGCTTTCCAGAAAGGCAGTATGCCTTGGAAAGGGGCTAAGGGAAACCCAATACCCCAGTACCTGCTAAGACATACAGCTCCCCTGGCCCCTTTGGGGTAACATCAATTGTTTCATACCCAGGTTCTCCTTTTCTGCAGGGCTGCACCAAGGAAACCGAATCCTGGTTAAAAGTTTGTCCCTTGACCCTGGCCAGAGCCTTGAACCTCATCCAGAAGGTCCCCAGCGGCTTCGCTCAGACCCAGGCCCCCCCACTGAAAGCCCCAACCAGCGTCCTTCACCGCTAAAGCGGACACCAGGCCCAAAGCCACAAGGTAAGTGGTTCCAGCAAAGGGAGGAGAAATGGCCCAGGAGAGGGAATAGTGGAGGGGAAAGCTTGACCAGTGGCAGAGGAGAATCCTTGTTAGAAGGATAGGAAGCACCATGGTCTAGCAGCAGAGGGCTGTGACCTGGGGCTGATGCACACACACACTGCCATTTTGCCTCAGGCTTGCTCTGTAGCTGCCTTGAGCAACTGTGCAGGCTGGGGGTTTGTGGAGGGCCTCGTGGCCTAACTATGACAGCCACCTCTAAACTCAGCTCATTGAGATCTCCCCTCTCTTCCCTGTCCATTTCTCCAGTCCCCCCAAAGCCCAGCTACCTGCAGATGCCCCGGATGCCCCCCCCACCTGAGCCCATTCCCCCTCCACCATCACGCCCACTGCCTGCAGACCCCCGAGTGGCCAAGGGCCTGGCCCCCAGGGTTGAGGCCAGCCCCAGTTCTGCAGCAGTATCCTCACTGATTGAAAAATTTGAAAGGTGAGTCCAGTTCGCAGGGGTACCCTGTGGGAGTGAGGGTGGGCCTGGGGCAGGAAGGACAGCTATAAAACAGGACTCTCAATCAAGCTCATACCCTGCCTCCATGTGTGTCCACCACCCACCTCAGAGAGCCTGTGATTGTTGCCTCGGATAGGCCAGCCCCTGGCCCCAGCCCAGGTCCCATAGAGCCAGCCGTGTTACCACAGCCACACCCGCAGCCACCTGTGCCCCAGCTTCCCGAGGGTGAGGCCTCCCGCTGCCTGTTCCTGTTGGCTCCTGGCCCCCGGGATGGTGAGAAGGTGCCCAACCGGGACAGCGGCATTGACAGCATCAGCTCGCCATCCAACAGTGAGGAGACCTGCTTTGTCAGTGATGATGGGCCCCCCAGCCACAGCCTGTGCCCTGGGACCCCTGCCCTGGCCAGTGTCCCTGTTGCTTTGGCTGACTCCCACCGGCCCGGCTCCCAGGAAGTTGATAGCGACCTGGAAGAGGAGGATGACGAGGAGGAGGATGAGAAGGACAGAGAAATCCCAGTGCTCCCGATGGAGAGACAGGAGTCTGTGGAGGTACTGACCCATGTTTACCAAGAGACACGACCATGTGGAAAACCCAGGAGCCTGGCTCTTACACTTGGTTCTTCCCCAGCTTGTTATTCCTCAAAATAGGGCACTGTTTCCACTTTGGATGTTTGGCTTCCCTGGTCTCCGGGTACTAAAATACTAGTAGCAAACCTGTACCTCACCCTGCCCCCTTCACTGTAACTACCAAAATGACTATGCACAGTTCCAAATGCCCACTGGGAAAATTGTTCTCCCCTCATCAGAGAACCACTAGCTGGACCTCAGTTTTTCCATCTTAAAGATGGGCATCCTGCTTGGGGATCCTTCAAGTCCTACTTCAGCCGGAAAACCCCAAGACTCAGTAGCTCTGTGACACTGGGCAAGTCTCCACTCCTCTACCACAAGCTTCGGTTTTCTTATTTGGAAAATGGAAAGTTTCTCACATCCAGACTCCCCAGCAGCTGGCCACCAGAGGGACACAAGAGCTAGAGCTCCTCCTGCCCAAAGGACCTGAGGCTATGGCCATGAAGGCTCTTGGCAGCAGGAAACCCTTTCTGTGCCCCAGCAACCTAAGGCTGCTTTCAGAGGCATCCCTGAACTTCAGTTAGGTTGCAGCTGGAACACGTTCTTCACCAGAGCCCAGCTCCAGTTCAGAAGCTGAGGCCAGCAACTCAGCAACCATGTGTCTAGTGATTTGGAAACTGAGCCAACAGGCAATGAGTTGTATGCATTTTTGTACTTTGGTGTTTTCTACACCCCAAGTACTCAGCACGCCTTTGCTGCCTGAACTGAGTGGGCGAATAAATAACATTTATAGACTACTTAATCTGTAGTCTGCTATGTTTTACTTACATTCAATCATTTAATTATCTCAGTTACCAATGGACTTAGGTCCTATTACTATCAGTATATATAGATGAGAAGACTTAAATACAGAGCAGTTACACAACTTATGCAAGCTAATGAATGGCAGAGGTAGGATTTGAACCCAGGAAGTCTGACTTCCTGGCCCACACAATTAACCACTGTGCTATGCTAAATGGATAGAGAGGGCAAATGCCTGGGTGCATAAGTGGCCAAGTGAGAGAGTGTGTATCATCAGAATTGAGGAGTGGCCTTTAGGATACACTGGGGAGTCAGAGATTGAAGCTGGGAGGCTTATGGGTCCAGAGATGGGGAATAAGGTTCTCCCAGGGTGGCACTGGGCTTAGAGTAGCATCTGAGCGGTTCTGAGAATTCTGTGGGCTTGGGTGAAGGTTAGGGTATGGGGTGATGGATGAGTGGTTGCCTCTTCTCCTTTCCAGTTGACTGTGCAGCAGAGAGTGTTTCACATTGCCAATGAGCTCCTGCAAACTGAGAAGGCCTATGTTTCCCGGCTCCATCTTCTGGATCAGGTGAATGACCCCTTGGAGGTCCTTGGGCCCCAGGACCTGGGAGGTGGGTGTCAGGGAGGAAGTAAGAGGGCCTGAGCCCAACCCTACCATGACCAATATAGAGTTGGTAAGACCCCTTTCTGACCTTGACCCCTATCCTGTCTCTGAAGTCAGTTCTGACTGACCCCAAGTTTGATCTTTCTATCAACCCTCCTTCCTAACTTTGGGTGGGTACATCAACCCTGAATGCAGCTCTAACCTAAATCCTGAATTGACCCCATCTGTAAAGCAGACCCTGGTCGATCCTTATTCTAATCCTGGCCCTATTTCTGACCCCAAATTCACTAGAACCCGTAAGGGTAGGAATTCTGCTTGCTTTGTTCACTATGTCATCCCAGCCATTACAATAGCACACAGTAGGCATTCAAAAATAGGTGTTAAATGAATGGATCTGACCCTGAATCTAATTCTGACCTTGACCCTGCTCCTGACTTCTCATTGTTCCAATGCCTACCTCCAGGCCCTAACCGTGATAACCCCAAATCCAGCCCCACATAGAAGCCTAACTCCATTCCCTCTTTCCTCAGTCTCGAGACCAGTGCTGGTCCCAAAGCTCCAAAGAGCTGTCCACTAACAGTGCCCTCACCTACAAGCTGCCCCTTCCCCAGCCAAGCCCCAGGCCCATCTGGGCTGAACACGCCTGCCCTACCCCACAGGTGTTCTGTGCCCGGCTACTGGAAGAAGCTCGGAACCGCAGTTCCTTCCCGGCTGACGTTGTCCATGGCATCTTCTCTAACATCTGCTCCATCTATTGCTTCCACCAGCAGTTCCTGCTGCCCGAGCTAGAGAAACGCATGGAGGAATGGTGAGGGACTCCAGATCTAGGCTGTCTACCCTTCTGTCCACGCGCCTGCCCAACCCAGGGTACAAATGTCTCCTAGAGTTCATTCCTACCTGTCTTCTCCTACCACCTTTCACGAAGGGAATCAGACTGAAGTTCTGCCTTCTGTGCCCTCCCACTCTAATACGAAACACAGACCAAACCTCCGAAAGTTAGAACAGAATACACAGCCCTTAAGAGTATGAGGTTAGGAGCCAGATTGGCTGGGTTCAAATTTTAGCTCTGCCATTTGCTAGTTTTGTGATATTAAGCAAGTTTCTTAAATTACTATGGTCCACTTTCCTCCTCTACATAATGAGGATAATAATAATAGCCTACCTTGGAGAGTTATTTGAAGGATTTAAATGAGTTGACACATGTTGAGAGCATAGAACAGTACCCCGTATATAATATATGCTCAATGTGAGCTGTTGTTTTGGGGTTTGTTGTTGTTGTTGTTGTTGTTGTTGTTGTTTTTAAATCAGACCTATGTTAGACCTGAGAACGGGAGGCTATGGGAATCCAGACAAATGGACCAAACCTAGTCTAGGATTAGAGAAGGGTTCAGGGAGGTGCTGATTCTTGAGCCAAGTCCTGAGGGAGAAGGGCAGGGTTTACAGGCAATCTCCCAGCCACCAGTCTCTCTCCTCTTACAGTCCATCCTTTAGAGTCTACGCCCCATGCCGTAATGGTCTTTCTGAACAATCAGAGTGTGTTATGTACTACTTAGAATCATCTCCATGTTCCCCACCCCCATGGGATAAAGTATGTCTCCCTCACTAGACTGTCAGCACGGAGGGCTGGTATGAAGCCGTTTTCTACATCTTCCCAATTACCCATTACCCCTGAGGGATAGGCCTGGTCTGCCCCCAGCAGACCGTGACCAACAGGGGCTAAGACCAGGCCTAGTCCTGTGTGTCCCTCAGCTAACTGTGACTCCTGAGGAGTATGAGCAGACTTGTTTACTTTGTCTTCCCTATCCGACAGTGACCATGTCAGGGCTTAGCTCAGTGTGACTCACTTGTGTCTTCAGATTCCCTGAGCTCGAGGCTGGGCACAGAATCAATAAGAAGTGTACGAAGAAGTGGCCCTCACAGGGAGGTGAGGGCAGGTATCTCAGGACATATAACTCCTGGTGCTTGAGAGGGACAGAGTTGGGGCAGGTGGCAGCCTGGGCCATGGCTTCAGGTCAAGCTGAGTCTTTTGGCCTAATTGGCCTGTAACACAAGCAGCAATTCCAGAAGAGCAGAACTGGCCAAGAAGTAGATTTCCAGGAATGCGGTGAAAGTAGCTTACCTGGGACTAGAGGCCTAGAAAGAAGCCCAAGAGAGCTCTGGGGGACAAGGCTCAGCAGCACCGTGCTAGCCCCTGCTTCCACCCCAGGGACCGTTACCCACGCATTGGAGACATCCTTCAGAAGTTGGCACCCTTCCTCAAGATGTATGGCGAGTATGTGAAGAACTTTGACCGGGCTGTGGAGCTGGTAAACACCTGGACAGAGCGCTCCACCCAGTTTAAAGTTATCATCCATGAGGTACAGGTAAGCAGCAAAGCCGGATAGGATGAACTGGGGAGGAGAGTTCTGCAGGGACCCAGGGAGGAGTCTGTGGCCACACCTGAGCCCCTCTGCTTCTGCCTGTCACAGAAGGAGGAAGCCTGTGGCAACCTGACGTTGCAGCACCACATGCTGGAACCCGTGCAGCGCATTCCCCGCTATGAGCTACTTCTCAAGGACTATCTGTTAAAGCTGCCCCATGGCTCCCCGGACAGCAAGGATGCCCAAAGTGAGTGCATGCCTCCGGACCCTTCCTTACCCCTTCCACACACACCCCCCAGACTTAACTCACAGGGTCAGCCTTCCACGGCAACATAATGAGATCCCAGAATAGGATCTCCAGACTGAAAGGCCCACATTGAAGCTCTGCAGTAAGACCCCAGGATGAACGACCAGGTTGAGACTCTGCCTGAATACCCAGGGAGAGCACTCAGGAGTCCCCCAGTCTGAAGTCCCCAACCGGAACCCCGGGGGGTTGGAAGAGTATACCCAGAATGATCCCCTAGAGGGAGCCACGGTTTTCTAGGCCAAGACCCCAAAGCTCACCCCTAGACTCATCCTCAAATGAAGTTGTCCCAAGTCCAGAATGAAACTGAGCCAGAACCCCCAGGGACTGAGAGTGCCCAGACTGACCTCTCAGGCCAAGCCCTCTTTACTGAATCTCCACAGCTGAGCCTCACACAAGGAGACTTGTCTCATCGGGCCCCTGACTATCTATCATCCACATTTAGAGCTCTACTCTGTGTTGCCAGCTGCTACCTAGAACGAACCTCATAAAGAACCTGCCAAGTCTGATCAGAGCCCTACAGAATTACCTCTTCAGAACTGAGCATCCCTGACTGGACCCCAAATTTTCCACCTCCAAGATTTGGATCTCTAGGCTTAGATACTGTCTCCTCAGACTGAGTCCTCACACACAGAACCACTAGAAAACTATTTCATTCTGATTCCTCCAGTATGAGACCCACACACACCCCCAGGGTCACACCACAAAGAGTGCTTCCCCAGAGTCTCCCCAACTTACCCCCCCAACAGAGTATTATTTCCATTTATTCCTTCACTTATATAACGGCTATTTACTGGGCACCTTATTCTGTGCATTGTGGTAAGCACAGGGGATATGGAAGTGAACAAGACAGCAGATAATAAAGAGAAGTAATAAATACACAGAAGAACATTGAATAGGTGCTACATGTAATTCAGAGAATAGGAAGGTGATGTGACAGGGGCTGGGGGGCTTACTTGAGGTTGGGTGGCCTCTCTGAATAGAAGATATTTGAGTCAGACCTGAATAACAAGAAGAAGGGAGCCACATGCCAGCTGGAGAGGGCCATAGCCCCCAGAGGCAACAACAGGTACAGACTTCCTGGGGGTGGAGGGGGCAGCTTGCATATCTTTGGACCATCAAGAGGACCAGTGTGACCTGAGCATGGTAAGTGAGGACAGAATGGTAGAAGTAGGGTTAGAGGGAGGAGCCAGACTTTAAAGGCCTAGATAAGGAGATGGATTTTTCTTTTCTGAGTACAGTGGGTAGCGAAGGGAAGATTTTGATCAGGATTATTTGGGAAGCAAGAGAGAGAGAGACCAGTAAGAAGCCTTTGCAATAATCTAAGTGAGAAAAGTCAGCTTGGACGAGGGCAGTAGCAGTGGAAGTAGAGAGAAATGGTTAGATTCAGGATATATTTTATTTGGAAGCAGCACTGAAAGAACCAGGATTGAGTGGGTATGAGGCTTGGAAGAAAGAGTCAAGAATGACTTGCAGATTTTTGGCTAGTGGTGATCGTTCTTGAGGTGAGCTCAGGAGGTTGATTTTGGACGTGTTCAAAGTGAGCTACCAGGTAGGCAGTTAGATGAGTCTAGAATCCCAGGGAGAGAGAGATGGGTGTCACTGGCTCATAGATAGTATTCAACACTGTGAGACTGGCCCCAATCACCAAGAGAGTAAATGTAAATGGGGAAGAAATGGGGGTCAAGGACAAAGCTGAGGGAGGTGGCATCAGCAAAGGACTTGAGAAGAAGCAGCCCTATAGGTAGGAAGAAAGTTGGGAAAGTAAAGAGTGCTGGAAGCCACAAGAATCAGGAGCAGACAGTTGTAGTCTGCTGCTGTGTCTACTTCCCAAATTGAGTCCCCTCCACCTTACCACATGGGGCACTTTGCTACCAAGCCTGGACCTCTAGAAAGAGCAAGAACCCTAAAATGTTTGACAGCTGAACTCAACAGACATCTGCAGACTAAGTACCTCAGTCCTCTCCCTGACTGAGAACCCCGACTGAAATGCCAGGATGAACTATATAACCTAAACCTTGAGAAAAAGCCTTCCAGACTGATTCCTTAGGAATAGTTCCATGGGCTGACATCTCCAACCGAGCCCTCAGGCTAAATCCAGTATGAGGACCCAGTTATAGGACCCCCCCCCAAAAAAAACTGGTTTCCCCAAACCAAGATCTGGGTTTCCAGAATGCTCCTCCCACCCTGAGCTCTGAGAGAGTGTTCCCAGTCAGAGCCCTCAGCCCAAAGTCCCACAAGGAGATTCCCCCAGTCTAGTCTCCATGGCCACCATTCTATAAACAGGTATTGCCAAACATAGCACCGCAGATTCATCCCCCATTTACTGTCCCTCAGATTGAGACATCTATCCTGAGCCCCTAAAGGTAGATTCTTTTGTCAGAGACTGATCCATGCCACAGACTTAGACCACTGAGGCCTCAGACTGATTTCTACAATCTCTCCAGCTGAGATCAAGCTGCCTGATCTGAGCTCCAAACAGACTCCAGATTGTGTTCTCCCTAATCCCAGTCCCCCAGTCCCCTGTTTTCCATCCCTTTCACTGCGCCCTGGGACTAATGCCCTAGATTTTCCCCCAAATTAAGTCTGATCCTCCAAGTCTGATTTTCCCAGTCTTAACTCCAGACTGACTCCCCACAAACAGTGCCCCCCCACCAGCTTTCTATATCCCAGCCTTGGATTCACAGATTGAGCTTCCCAGGCTAAGTCCTACAGAATGAGGTCTCCAGACTGTGCTCCATATCGAGACCCAAGAATGACACCTCACCCACCACACTGAGTCTCCACATTTTATAACCCTCCAACTGCGATCCCCAGAAGAAGCCCCCTGGCTCGTTTCTCCACCCAGAGTCCATGGATTCTACAGAATCATGTATCCACAGTGAGCTTTTAGGACTGAGTTCTTTCATTATTTCCACACTAGATCTCTAGCATGACATTTCCAAACTGAAATTTCCCAAATGAGCTCTCTGTACTGAACCCCCAAAGTGAGTTGCCAGTGTAATATTCCTAAACTGGGCACCAAGTAGAGTCCATTTTACCAACTATGTGTCCCTGAGCAAGCTGCTTGGTCTCAGTTTTCTCGTGTGTAGAAGAGGGAGTGAAAAGGATACCTCCCTTGTAGAGTTGTTTTCAGGATGAGATAATCCAGGTAAAGCTGTCAGCACAGTGCCTAGCACATGGCAAAACCCCAATAAATGTTAACAGTTTTTATTACTGAATGCCCTGGCTAATGTACTCCATACTGAATGTCCATAAAATCAGCCCCTAGATTGAGTTCACCTAACTTAGGTTCCTATTTTGTACCAATATCAACCCTATCTGAGTCTCCAGAATGAACCTCGGAGCTTGGCCTTGTCCAACTGAGCTCCCCATGCTAAGCCCCAAAATGAACAATGCCCCCCAACCACCACCCAAGAAAGAATTTTCCAGTCTGGTTTTCTGAGATGCTCTGAGTGTGATCCAGTGCAACATATGCTCACTAAGCTACCCAGCCCAAGATTTTGACCTCCCGATGTCAGTTTAAGTGCCTCCTCCCAGAAAGTTCCTCAAGGTCTGAGCCCCCACTGAATCATAGCTCTCATTCCTTAGACTCACTCCCCCCACCTTCTACTCCCTAGACTGAACTCTGGAACCCAGACTCTAGACTGGGTTCCTCAAATAGGCCAAGGGGAACTGCTGGCCTAAACTGCCTACCCTGAGCCCAAGACTGAACTCCAGACCCAGGCTGCCAAAGACTCACCAGAGCTTCAGACAAGACCCCTACACCGACTTCCCCAAACCACACTCCCTACTCCAAACCCCCAAATGAAATCCTAGACTGACATCCCAGACAAAGCCTACATACACCAGACCCCTGGAAATACCAATTTGCATCTCCAGACAGAACTCCCGAGAGCAAAGCCTCTACACGGAGTTCAGTAACCTGTACTGGCCTGAGTGGGTATCTCACAGCTTACCAGAGTCTTCTTTCTGTCCCTTTCCTGGTTACCTCCTACCTCTACCACCCAACATGCCCCCTGCCCTGGAGTGGGGGAGATACAGAATGTGTAGGAGAAAGGGCAGATGGCCGAGCAGGTCCAGCTCCGATGTCAACTCAGCCACTTCCCAGGTATACAGCCTAAAGCCACCACCTCTTCTCTCTAAGTCTGTTTCCTCATTTTGGACAAATAGGTCCCAAATCACACCTATCTTACAGAGTTGTTGTGAGGACTGAGAGGAGCTAATTTATGCAAAGTATCTGATGGGGAGCCCTGGAGAGGGTGGGGGGACCCTGGCCCCATCCTAGGGAGTTTCTAGTCTACTGAGGGATGCAGATTTATCAATACATGATGGATACAGTGTGACTAGTGGGACAGAAGGGAGCGTGGAGGACTGTGGGAACTGAGACAGGGTCCTGACCCAGCCTGGGAACTCCAGACAGGTTACTAAGGGAGGTAAGCTGAATCCAGAAGACTGAGTGGCACTTAGCCAGATGAAACAAGACAGGGCGTGTTTAGGGGGGCACAAGTGGAGGAAGTTGGAGAGGAAAGCAGAGATTTCCAAAGGCTTTCAAGGCCAGGCTAAAGGGCTGGGTTTTCCCCCTACAGGTACAGGAGAGCTATTGATAGATTTAAGCAGAAGGGTTGTCACTCTGTCAAGCTGTATGTGAGAAAGATCCCTATGGCAGTTAGGGTTGAAGATTAGAGACTCCTGAAAGGCCTGAGCTGGGTTAGCAGCTACAGATCTTGAGTACCAAGACTTGGTCATGGAGGCAGAGCCTCCTAGAAAAGCAAGACTTGGTTTCCCAGCCATATGGACCCTCTTCAGAAGCACCTGGACTCCTCCATCACAGGCAGATTTTCTCGTGAGAAAATTCAGCACCCTATAGACAAGAGTGGGATGCAGGACAGCTGTAGCAGGGCCTCAAGTGTAGGCAGGATTGTTAGTGTGTGGGGATGTGTAGGGATTTATTTCAAGATTTTTTTCCCCCCAATGATACCTGGTCGCTATAGGAGATAGGGAAATTGCAGAAAAGATGAAAGAGATAGGGAAGAAAGATGGCTGTGATACAAGCCCCCAGAGAACAAGCACACTGAGCATTCTGACGTATTTTCTTCCCAGTTTTTTTAATACACATATATTTGTGAAATTGAGATCATTTGGTGTGCACAAGTTGGTATCCTTTTCTTAAAATATCTTGAACATTTCACAAATTATGGAAAACTCTACGTAAGCATCACTTGTAAAGGATGTTCAGCATTCTATTCTATGAATGCACAGTAATTTATTTAACTGAACCCTTACAGTTGGACATTTTTTTTGAGAGAGAGAGAAAGACAGTGAGCATGCAGTGGGGGGAGGGAGAAAGGGAGGGAGAGAATCTTTTTTTTTAAGATTTTATTTATTTATTTGACAGAGAGAGATCACAAGTAGGCAGAGAGGCAGGCAGAGAGAGAGGAAGGGAAGCAGGCCCCCCGCTGAGCAGAGCTCCAGATGCGGGACTCGACCTCAGGACCCTGAGATCATGACCTGAGCCGAAGGCAGCGGCCTAACCCACTGAGCCACCCAGGCACCCGAGAGAGAGAATCTTAAGCAGCACCAAACAGTGTGGAGCCTGACAAACAGGGCTTGATCTCATGACCCTGAGATCATGACCTAAGCCATAATCAAGAGTTAGTCGCTTAACCTACTCAACCACTCAGGCACCCCTGTTTTTATTTTAATTCCAGTATAGTTAACATACAGTATTTTATTAGTCTCAGGTGTACAATGCAGTGACAATTTTACACATCACCCAGTTCTCATCAATGCAGTGACAATTTTACACATCACCCAGTTCTCATCAAGCCAAGTGTGTTCCTTAATCCCCATCACCTACCTAACCCTCCCCACCCCCTTTCCCTCTAGTCTGGAATTGTGATGCCTCCAAGCTTTGCTCATCTTTTTCAAGATTGCTTTGGCTATTCAGGGTCTTTTGTGGTTCCATACAAATTTTAGGATTATTTGTTCTAGCTCCGTGAAAAATGCTGTTGCTATTTTGATAGGGATCATATTAAATATGTAGATTGCTTTGGGTAGTATAGACATTTGAACAATATTTGTTCTTCCAAGGGCACCTGGGTGGCTCAGTCATTAAGCGTCTGCCTTTGGCTCGGGTCATGATCCCAGATCCTGGGATTGAGCCCCGCATCGGACTGCCTGCTTTTCCCTCTCCCACTTCCTCTGCTTGTGTTCCCTTTCTCGCTGTCTCTCTCTGTCAAATAAATAAATGAAATCTTCAAAAAAATTGTTCTTCTAATTTGTGAGCAGAGAATGTCCTTCCATTTCTTTGTGTCATGTTCAGTTTCTTTCATCAGTGTTTTAAAGTTTTCAGAATATAGTTATTTTACCTCTTTGGTTAAGTTTATTCCCAGGTACTGTGCAATTTAAATGCAATTGTTTTTCCTAATTTCTCTTTCTGCTTCTTCATTATTAGTATATAGAAATACAACAGATTTCTATACATTGATTTTGTATCCTGTGATTTTACTGAATTCATCGATCAGTTCTAGTAGTTTTTTGGTGGAGTCTTTTGGGTTTTCTTTCACTATAGTATCATGTCATCTGCAAATAGTGAAAATTTTATTTCTTCCTTACCAATTTAGATGCCTTTTATTTCTTTTTATTGTCTGATTGCTGTGGCTAGGACTTCCAGTACTGTGTTGAGTGGAAGTGAGGAGAGTGGACATCTTGTCTTATTCCTGATCATAGGGGGAAATTTCTCCATTTTCCCTCTTGAGTATGATGTTCCCTGTGAGTTTTTCACAGATGGCCTTTATTATGCTGAGGTATGTTCCTTCCAAACCTACTCTGTTGTGGGTTTTTATCAAGAATGGATGTTATTCTTTATCAGATGTTTTTTCTGCATCTATTGAGATGATCATATGGTTTTTGTCCTGTCTCCAGTTGATGTGATGTATCACGTTGATTGATTTGTGAATATTGATCCACCCTTGCATCCCAGGAATAAATCCCACTTCACTGTGGTGGATGATTCTTTTGATCTATTTTTGAATATAGGCTGCTAGTATTTTGTTGAGGATTTTTCATCTGTGTTCACAAGGTATATTGACCTATAGTTCTCTTCTCTTGTGGTGTCTTTATCTGGTTTTGGAATCAAGGTAATGCTGGCCTCATAGAATGACTTTGGAAGTTTTCCTTCCTCTTCAAATTTTTTTGAATAGTTTGAGTAGAACAGACATTTTTTCTAGAAACACAGTTTTTCTTTTCTTTTTAAAGATCTTATTTATTTGTCAGAGAGAGAGAGAGAGAGAGAGAGCAAGCACAGGCAAGGGGAGCAGCAGGCAGAGGGAGAAGCAGAATCCCCCAAGTAAGGAGCCCAATGTGGGACTCGATCCCAGGATTCTGGGATCATGACCTGAGCCAAAGGCAGACGCTTAACTGACTGATCCACCCAGACATCCTGAGAAGAATAAATATTAACTCTTCTCTAAATGTTTGGTAGAAATTGCCTTTGAAGCCCTCTGGTCCTACACTTTTGTTTATTGGGAGTTTTTTGATTGCTGATTTAACTTCCTTGGTGATTATCAGTCTGTTCATATTCTCTATTTCTTCCTGCTTCAGTTTTGGTAGGGTTTATGTTTCTAGGAATTTATCCATTTCTTCTAGGTTGTCCAATTTGCAGGCATATAGTTTTTCACAATATTCTCTTTTGTATTTCTGTTTGTATTTCTGTGGTGTTGGTTGTTTTTTCTTCTCTCTCATTTGTGACTTTGAGTAGTTCCCCCCTTTTTTCAATGAGTCTAGCTAGGGAGTTACTGGTTTTGTTGATTAGAATGTGTATTTTCTTAGTATAGATTCCTATAATCATTATTATTAAGACAAAAATAGGCTTATCTCTTTTTTTAAGATTTTATTTATTTGAGAGAGAGAGGGAGAGAGAGAGCATGAGCGGCAGGGGTGGGGAGACAGAGGGAGAAGCAGACTCCTCACTGAACAAGGAGCCTGACATGAGCTTGATCCCAGGACCCTAGGAATATGACCTGAGCTTAAGGCAGATGCTTAACTGACTGAGCCACCCAGGCACCCGTCTTTGTTTCTTTTTCTTTTTTTTTTTAAGATTTTATTTATTTGACAGACACAGATCACAAGTAGGCAGAGAAGCAGGCAGAGAGAGAGAGAGGAGGAAGCAGGCTCCCCGTTGAGCAGAGAGCCTGATGCGGAGCTTGATCCCAGGACCTAGAGATCATGACCTGAGCTGAAGGCAGAGGCTTAACCCACTGAGCCACCCAGGCGCCCCACCATCTTTGTTTCTTTATATGGCTCTTTTTTATTATAAAAATAATACATGCTCTTTGTCAAAAGTATGGAAAATACAGCAAAATCTAAAGGACATGACGAAAAGCACCACAGTCCCACCATTCAGAGACAACTTGTTAAACATGAGTATGTTTCTTTCCAGTTACCTATGTAATTGTTATTGTTATTTTTAATGGTAATAATAATCCTGTTAAGCTTGCATTTTATTCACTGCCAGTTATTCCATGTACTATAATTCTGCTGTTGTGGGATTAATTGAGATAGTTTCTGATTTTAAGTCATGTTGCTATGGCTATCTCTGAGGCTGGTGCTTTCCAAGATGGGGAGGGTGTAGTCAGGCCAGAAGGAGGTATTCAAGGAGCAAAGAAGCCCCCAAGAGCCTCTTCTCTGCTAGTCTCCCGCTTGACCTCCCACTCTGCCCACAGAGTCTCTGGAGCTGATAGCCACAGCGGCGGAGCACTCTAACGCCGCCATCCGCAAAATGGTGAGTGGCCCTTCTAGCCCCTGCCCCTCCTTGGCCACCCACCTGTGGTGTCTTTGTCCTGGGGGACTTGTGACTTGTGGACATGTTAGGGGAGGCCAGCACCCCAACCCTGCCTTCTGTTTCCTGTCTCCTGCCAGGAGCGAATGCACAAGCTGCTGAAGGTATATGAGCTGCTAGGGGGTGAGGAGGACATTGTCAGCCCCACCAAAGAGCTCATAAAAGAAGGCCACATCCTTAAGCTATCAGCAAAGAATGGGACCACTCAAGACCGATACCTCATACTAGTAAGTGCCAGGTGTGGGGTTGCACACATTGACTTGGTACTCACTCAAGACTATACCTCCTGCTAGCCATTCTTTCCTCTATTAATTCCTTGTATTTTCACTACCTACAGCTAGGAATATTTTTTCTCTACTCCAGAGGGAATGTAACTAAGACTTAGAAGTGACTTGCCCAAGGTTGCCCAACTGGGCAGTGACTCCCATGCCTAGGCTCTTTCCTTCTGACCCGTGTGCCCAACTTGCGCTGTGCTTTCTCCATCTATTGCCTTGATTCCCCAGCAATAAAGCTTCAGGAGACCTGTAAGGATAGGGAGCTGGGCCACACCTCTCCTGGGTCCTCCACACATACATCCCAAAACTTTTCCTTCCTAGTTCAACGACCGCCTCCTTTACTGCGTGCCCAGGCTGCGGCTCCTTGGCCAGAAGTTTAGTGTGCGGGCACGCATTGATGTAGATGGCATGGAGGTGAGCACCAGGAAGTGGGAGATGGGTACCTGGAGTGGGGGCTTGGTTCTGGGAGGGATAAAGTTGTTCTGACTTTGACCACAAGTCTTTGTGTGCATGTGTGCAGAGGGTAAGGGCTCTGTGGAGTTTAGTTATCCTCACAAAGACTTTTTCTCACTCCATTCAGCTAAAGGAAAGCTCCAACCTCAATCTGCCTCGGACCTTCCTGGTGTCAGGAAAGCAGCGCTCCCTGGAGCTCCAGGCTAGGTACTTGACCTTACCTATACCTTCCCTCCAGCTCCCTCTTTCCCTTCAGATATGAAGCATCTAGTTTCAGGCTACCTCGCCAAGGAAGAGATCATTCCACAGAAAAGATGGGCACCTTTTCCCAAAGATGCTTCCTTGCTCTTCTGATGGGTTTTGTTAGGGGAGAGGGGAGAATGAGATATTAATCCCAACAGAAATAACAACAATACAGTTTCCTGTAGATTCAGAGATTGAAGAGAAATAACAACCAAATGCAATGCTTGGTCCATGATAGAGCCTAATTTGAACAAAACCCTAAAATACATTTGCAAGACAATAGGGAAAATCTAAGTATGAACTGAACAATAACTGTTGGGTAATTACTGCTAACTTTTTCAGGTGTGATAATGGTATAATTGTTATACAAGAGAATGGCCTTGTTTTTTCATGATGCATGCTGAAGATTTAGTATTGTGATACCTGTATTTTTAAAAGACTTATTAACCAGAAATATATAAAAACATATACATCATATATAACTATATGTGAACATATATATGAAGTAAATATAGCAAAATATTTTTTAAATTTGCATCTATATAGTAGGCATACATTTAGTGAATTTGTGCTATCCTGTCTGCTTTTCTGTATGCTTGAAATTTTTTATAATAAAACTTTTAAAAATAACAACATTTAAAAATAATGTCTAGCCATTTAACAAAGAGGCTTTCATATCCATCCTCTACTTGGATCATTATAATAATAGCTCACATTTAGTGAAGACTTGCTCTTATGTTAGGCACTGTTTTGAGTGAATTTTAACTGAAACATTTTAAGTTTAACCTGACTTGAATCCTTAAAACAACTCTTGAAGTAGCTACTGTTACCATCAACCCCATTTCACCGATGAGCAAACTGTGGCACAGAAGAGTTATGTACCTTGCCCAAGATCTCATAGCTAGAAAGCAGAGCTGGAAATAGAGCTCACTTTGCCTTCTGAGGGCCCAAGTGATTAGGAACCGAGGTCAGGGTCAGGGCCAGAGAATGGATGCATATGGGTAGATGATTTATTTCTGACAGGCTGCAAGGAAGTGAGAAATGAGAGTCAGAACCCTCACTGCTGGGACTGTGTGGAGGCCGGAAAGAGAGATGAATGTTACCTTTGAAGCTCTGGGGGACTGAGAGAGCATCCACGAGGCCTGAGGCCTGCAGCCAGGAAGCAAGAACAAAGCCAACGTGGGCACATCCAGGAGGGGGCTCAGCAGAACCTGAGTGACAAGTCATATGAGTCAGACAGGTCTTCTGCTGGGAGGATGGGAAGGAGGGGGCTGCGGAAACAATGGAGCCAGAGAGGAGCACTAAGCAGTGTAGGGTTTCCTCCTAGTGGCAGAGGAAAGGCATGGAGGGTTTGCTTTGCAATTGTTTGTACTGCCCTTTAAAAAATTTAATGAAAAATTTCAAATACGCAGAAAAGTGGAAATACAATAAACACCCATATACCTACCATTTAGATAACTAGTGTTCAACCTTGGCAACACAGGGATCAACTAGGGAACTTTTAAAAAATGCTGCTGTCTGAAGTGCACCTGTCTGGCTCAGTCAGCAGAGCATGTGACTCTTGATCTTGGGGTTAGAGGTTTGAGCCCCACTTGGATGTAGAGATTACTTAAAAATAAAATATTTTAAAAAATACTGATGTCTGAAACCCACCCTCAAAGACTGATTGAATTTGTCTGGGCACAGCCTGAACATGAGGAGTTTTAAAAGCTCCTTTGGTGGTTTTAGTGTGTGCACCAAGGTTTAGAACCACCGACTTAAGAATCAACAATTATTGACATTTTGCCATATGTATCTTTGGCTGAACCATTTTAAAGTAAAGACATGATACTTCACCCCAGGCCTTTCCTTTCCTCTAGTTGCATATATATATGTATGTGTATACACACATACATACACCCACATATACACACACACACATTTTCTTTCTACATTTTATTATGAAAATATTCCAAAATACAGAAAAGTTTTAAAAAATTATACAGTGAACAACTATAAACCCACCATACAGATTCTGTAAGTGTTAACATTGTCCTATATTTACTTTATCACCAATGTATCCTTTTATCCATCCACCAAATCCATCTGGTTTTTCTAACATGCATTTCAAATAAGGTTACAGGCATCACTACACCTCATCCCTTAAAGACTTTGGTGTGCATATTATTAACTAGAGTTCAATATTTGTTAAATGTCCTCTCCTTTACTTGAGGGCAAATTTTCACACAGTTAAATGTACAGGTCTTAAATGTGTACCATCACTAAGTTTTGATAAATACAAACATATATGTCACATTTTTTTAAAAAAATGGAATGCTATGTGTATTTTGTTTTTACTTAACATCAAGAGCTTTCTATACCACTTAACATATTATATTTCATGTAACATAAACAGATTTCTATACCATTTATGTTGTCTCACAGTAATGATATACCATCATTTCTTTTTATCTGATCCCCTGTTGGGCACTTAGGCTGCTTCCAATTTTTCATAATAAATAGCATTGCAATGGACATTCTTGCAGCTAAATATTAACTCCTATTCTTAATTTTTCATGAAGTGGTTCTAAGGATGTAGTCAGATTTTCATATTAGAAAAATACTTTCGATGTCTGGTGTGTAGATGTGGAAGGGGATTAGAAGAGGCCAAGAAGGAGTCAGCCAAGAAACCAGGGTCCTGTCCCTAGTAAGCAGTTTATGGAGCTGTCCCAGCCTAGAGGCCTTGGAGACTCCAGGGCAGACAGGAGAGATGGGAAAGGAAGGAAAAAGGAAGAGGTAACTCACACTGATTGAGCACCTAGTGGACCAAGGATTATGCTAGGCACTTACCTATCACTGGTTACTGCTCAGAACAACCCAAACTGATCATTCTCTCCATGTAAAATGGAGAAAATGGACTAAAGGAAAACAAGCTCCCCAACCTTTCTCAAATTTGCCATTCCAACAACAGGGAACTATTTATGGTCTCTTGTGTTCAGTGGGTTAAAGCCTCTGCCTTCGACTCGGGTCATGATCCCAGGGTCCTGGGATTGAGCCCTGCATCGGGCTCTCTGCTCCGTGGGGAGCCTGCTTCCTCCTCTCTCTCTCTCTCTGCCTGCCTCTCTCCCTACTTGTGATCTCTGTCTGTCAAATAAATAAAAATTTTTTAAAAAAACAGCCCCATCCAAATTCCAGGCTGGGGCAGGTCTCTCCTTCTGGGCTTCTCAGCCCTATTTTCACTCCGGGTCACAGTGCTAATCCCCCTGTGTTGTCCCTATCTCCCCTCCTAGACCATGAGCTCCTTGAGGATAGGGCCAGCCCTCTCTAAGCCCGAAGTCTCTAGCACAGGGTCTGGAAATTATTAGTAACTGCTGAATAAATAAACACAGGCTACATGACTTGCCTAAAGTCACATAATAAGTTAAGGACCAGAGGGTCAAAACCCTGATCTGACTCCAAAATACTATTTACCACTCCAGTTGCTTTTGGTTGGCCTGCCTAACCCAACATTTTTCTTTCCCCCCCCGGCCCCGCACCCCAAGGACTGAGGAGGAGAAGAAAGACTGGGTCCAGGTAACATCCAAGAAGGCTTTGTGGTAGGGGGCTGGAGGAGTATTAACAGGTCTCCTTGGGGTTTGTGGACTCTCCCCTAAACTCATATCAGACCAGAATGGGCCTGGACACAGCTTTCCAACAAACTTTACCATCCCTGTTTTACAGATAAGCAAACTGAGGTCCAGAGGTTAAACAGAAATTCACAAATTCTCCCTTTAGAAAGCTGGCTCCTCTGAGGGTATAACCCCAGTGAGTTAAATCCTGTAAAACCTGAAGCCCAGACAGTGGCCAGGAAGACATTCTGTGATTTTTCAACCACTGATCTGAGAATTGGATTTGGGGTTGGGCTTGCTCAAGATCATATGCCTAACAAGGGGCAGAGTCTGGCCAAGAAACCAAGTTTTCTGACTCCAGGCTAGGTCATAGGAAGGTGAGGTGAGGGTGGAAGTAGGTGGGTTGTGAGGTAATCTGACCTCTTATTTCTTAAAACCTCCTTTATAGGCCATCAACTCCACCCTCCTGAAGCACGAACAGACGCTGGAGACCTTCAAACTGTTGAACTCAACAAACAGGGAAGATGAAGACACACCCCCTAATTCTCCAGTAAGAGTCCCCACCCTCTCCCCCTGCACTGGGACCCCTTCCAGGCTTCCAAGTCCCCACTTTACCTTGAAATGATCCTTGCCCCTTCCCGGAGAGTGAACACCAGAGAGGCAGACTGCAGGACCTCAGAAGAACAGTCTTCTTTTGGTATGGCCACAGAGGAATCATGGGGGAAACTGAGGCCCAGAAAGTAAAAATGACTCGTCGTCAGTAGTACGGTAAGGTAAGGTCAGAGCAAGGACTCAAAGGCAGGTCTTCTGAATGTATCTGCTGCTTCCCGCTGATGATCCAAGCCTTCGGGCAGAGGGCAGGGGCTGGCTGGACTGGGCTGGGGAGTAGCTATCTCTGACCTGGGACCTGGCCCTCTCTCCAGAACGTAGATCTTGGGAAGCGGGCACCTACACCCATCCGAGAGAAGGAAGTCACCATGTGCATGCGCTGCCAGGAGCCCTTCAATTCCATCACCAAACGCAGGCACCACTGCAAGGCCTGCGGGCATGTGAGTTTTGGCAGGCAGGGGCAGAGATAGGGAGGGGACAGGCTGGCAGCCCAAAGGCCCACTTCTGAGTGGGTTACCTTCTAAGTAACCTCTAAGTGGGGGAGGCCATGAGTCCACTGTGGGAGCTGGTACACTGAAGGGAAAGACCTGCAGGAACCAGGCTGTTTTTGCCCACTTGCCACCCCAGGTGGTTTGTGGGAAGTGCTCCGAGTTCCGGGCCCGCCTCATCTATGACAACAACCGCTCCAACCGTGTGTGCACGGACTGCTACGTGGCCTTGCATGGGGTGCCTGGGAGCAGCCCGGTCTGCAGCCAGCATACACCCCAGCGCCGGAGGTCTATCCTGGAGGTAAGAGCCAGGTCCCCGACTAACAGTCCCACACCAACCACATGGGCCCAGCCACCCACCGTGACTGACACACATGTGGGCATCTCTGAAATGCTAGGGTGCTATGTGCTTCCACTGAGCAAGTGACCGAGGCTTGGAGTGAGTAAAATGAATGCAAGAGTGAATGAAAGACGAATTTTTATTTAAGTGCTTTAGCCATTTAATCCTCACAGTAAGTAATCTATCCATGCTATTTCTATCCCTGGGTTACAAATGAGGGAACTGAGGCTCAGGGAGTTATTTGCCCAAATTACACAGCCAGCAAGTGGCAGAGCTAGTACCTTTTTTCAATAAACGAATTATCTTTTCTTATTACAAAATAGGATATGTGCGCTGGGGAAAATTAGACAATATAAACAAAAATAATAAAAACACCATATTCCTTCTACCCACTAGATTACCACTAATAATAGTTGTGCTGTAGCATGCCATACATACATTTTTGGTTTTGTTTTTAACCAAATTGAGGTATTTATTTCACTTAACATTTAAAGAACGCTTACTCTGGGGGTGCCTGGGTAGCTCAGATGGTTAAGCGGCTGACTTTCAGCTCAGGTCATGATCTCAGGGTCCTAAGATGGAGCCCTCGGGTGAGTTCCTCACTCAGGGGGGAGTTTGCTTGAGATTTACTCTCTCCCTCTGCCCCTAATTCCTGCTCACGTGCATGTGTGAGCTCTCTCTCTCTCTCTCTCAAAAATAAATAAATAAATCTTTTTTAAAAAAGAATGCTTACTCCGTGCCAGGCACTCTTCTGAGCATTTTGCATACATTAACTCATTTAATCCTTACAACAGACCTATATGTTCTCCTTCCAAGTCAATATATTTTCATCTCAAGCTGGGATTCTAAGCCAAACTGCCTTACACAGCTACCCAATCCTCTTCACAATGCTAGGGTTGCCTCTTGCTAAATCCATGAATGTTATGATGAAATACAACGAACGGGGGGGTATAAAGGCATAAGTGACTTGAGGAATAAATCAACTGATGGAACAATGCCTGCCTGGCATCTAGGTGCCCCTGCTGAAACACCCCTCCCACCAACTCTTAGGAGGCAAGCAGCCACTGCAGTGCAGCAGACAAGCCTGGCTTTCAGCCTCAATCCTAACCCCCAGGGGGTGGGGGTACTGGACAAATCCTTCCCACCATCTGAGCTTCAGCTTTATCAATCCCTATGCTGAGGGCACGTCAAAGCCAAGAGTAGCCAGGCCAGGCCTTCTATCAACACTGATGTCCCCTATGTCTCTGGCCACAGAAACAGGCCTCAGTGGCTGCGGAGAACAGCGTCATCTGCAGCTTCCTACACTACATGGAGAAAGGTGGCAAAGGATGGCACAAGGCATGGTTCGTGGTCCCTGAGAATGAACCCTTGGTGCTGTACATCTATGGAGCCCCTCAGGTGTGCATCCCATTCTTTCAGGGCCTTTCAGCCACCTAGCAAAACCAGGCTGCTCCTCTTCCCTTTCAGTCCTTGACCTCTCCTTGGCCTTGGGAGATTGGGTAAGGCTAAGGGGAAATCAGAACCCCTACCCTTGTGAGACAAAGACCAGCTAGAGACAAGGAGTGACTGTGGGCCAACATGTGTAGGGAAAAGCGGGGTGAGATAGTGGAGCTAGTTTCATGGAGGTTAGGCACTGCTAGGTCCAGTTTGGAGTGGGGAAGAACATGCAAATGGAGGCAACAGCTGAAACAAAGGCCTGCAAATATTATTTGTTATATGCTAAAGAGACTAGCCCAATGGGAAATGGGTATTTGAACTAGCCTGCATGCCTCAGTTGACATTTTTCGGTTGCTATCAATGGAGCCATGGAAGTTTCCAGAGGAGGGGAAGGAAAAGAAGGGTTCAGCTGATGCAAAACTAGTGAGAAGCCCAGCCTCGAGGTGACCCTCAGCTCTATCCTGTTCCCTAGGATGTGAAAGCCCAGCGCAGCTTGCCCCTCATTGGCTTTGAGGTGGGGCCTCCTGAGGCAGGGGAGCGGCCTGACAGAAGGCACGTCTTCAAGATCACCCAGAGCCACCTGAGCTGGTACTTCAGCCCCGAGACAGAGGAGCTGCAGCGGCGATGGATGGCAGTGCTCGGTCGGGCAGGCCGTGGGGACACGTTCTGCCCAGGACCCACACTGTCTGAGGACAGGGAGATGGAGGAGGCACCAGTGGCAGCTTCAGGAGCCATTGCTGAACCCTCCGAAGCCCCCCAGACCCAAGACAAGACCTAGAGGGTTTGGGAGGAACTGGGGCCCACTGCCCCATACTCTAGCTGCCCATGTCCAATTGGGGGCCCCAGCCCCCTCCCTCCCAGCTCAGTCAATACTTGAACTCCCATCACGGGCACTTTCGATCCCCAGTGCTAGGTCTTGGGTTTTTTTATTCATCTTTTCACAAAACATGGGCTTTAAAAAAAAAATTCCTACAGTGATGTTAATTTTTTTTAAATCCCTGTGCCCAGGAAGGGTGGGAGCTGTTGCTAGACCCACTTGAATTAGGCTGTTTTGTCCTCCATCCGTTCAACATCCTACAGATCCTGCCTCCACCCAATTCCCCCCAAACTGGAGGCAGATTTGGATTCAAGTGCCAGTTATGCCACTGACCCCATGGCCCTGGCCCACCCCTGCTCCCCCCAGCCAGTGTCTACACACATTATGTGGGGTGGTGACCAGACCCCTCCTGCCTCTTCCATGGCTTATAGCTTCTACCCGGCCCCAAGGCTACCCAGTATTTTATCGTCCAGACCCATGGCAGGGCCACAGGGCAGGACAGGGAAATGGGGGGAAGACAATGGATACTCTTTGTTTTGTTTTTTAAAGAAAAATACAGTTTATTTCGGGCTTATGGAAACTTTCAGAGTACTGCTGTGTTCCATTTATCCACCTCTTTGTTCACAATAACAGGCTGCTAGGGTGGGCCCCAAAACTGCTCCCTTACTGAGCTCTGAAGCCCAGCTCCTAAAAGGCTGATTCTAAGGCTCTTCATGGGTCAAGTCACAGATTAAACAATTTTAGTATATGTGCTGCCGAAGTGAGCACGAGATTAAACAATAAGGTACTATTTACTGAGGTTTTAAGCCTCATCCCTGGATTTGGGTAAGTATATGGAAAGAGGCTGGGGGAGAAAGAAAACAAAGCCCATGTCCCCCAAGCTCACCACCTAGCCAAACTCTTAGACTTCCTGAAGGAACCCAGGGCTAGAGGCTTAGCTGCAGAAAGGGAGTGTTCCTGGGAGCTTCCAATTTCTGGGCAGGGGTACAGAGCTGCTTTGTGTGTGTATGGGCAGGGGAAAAAGAAGAAGAGGTACCACAGCTATTTTCATTCACATATTCAACTCGTCTTGCTTCTAGTTTGCAAGTTCATCTCAACATTCCTGACCCAGCAGGGTTAGTGGTTCTCCTGCTGGTCCTCTCCCTTCACAGATCCACCTGGCCACTGTCAACCAGTGTTTAGCTTCTCCAGTCATGCCCTCACCTGCTCAAACCTCCCTCTTCATACTAACCACACCTGAGAGGCAATGTACTATGATATCAGGCCCATCATGCAGACAGTAACTTAAGACCCAAGGGAGTGTGGTGAACCAGGTCACACTACCTCGAGAGCAAGGACCCTAGGGTTCTTCTTCCCCTGGAGGAAACTGAACAGGGGAACAGGAAGAGGGTGGAGATGGGGGAACCAGTCCAAGAGTCCACAACCCTCCCCCAAACCCCTATAGACAAGGCTCAAAACAACTAGCAAGCAAGGGCCCAAACCATTTCCAGCCCCACTCATTTCTTTCTCCGGACAATGGTCCAGCCATCCTCCACTATATCCTCTTCTTTAATAGTCTGGGAGTCTGGACCAGAGGATTCAGGCTGGGGGCAAACCCCATCTGTAGCTGCCCCATCATTCGTAGCTGTAACCTGGAGGAGAAATACAGTAAAAAGCTAAATACAACACCTCCTGGCTATGGCCACTGGAGACCCAGGCTCTCTTCCCAGCTTTGCCAGGACTGGCTGTGTGAGCTTAGGAAAGTTCCCTGCCCTCTCTGGATAATATATCCCCCTGGCCCCATCACTTCCCTATGAAACTAGCTGATTTCCCAGAAAATTGAAGATATCTGCATCTCCCCACCCAAGGGGCACCCCCTTTCACCTCCATTTCCTCCACGCTGTCCGCATCATCTTCATCCGTTTCTCTGGCTGTTGTAACTGCAGTGGCTCTGATGCTGTACTTTCTTTGGGTAATGTGAGAGGCCATCTCCTTCAGAGCAGCCCCATCACCCCTCTGGAAGTGGTAGAACATGGTCTGTAGCTGCTGGCTCACCTACCAAGAAAACATTCAACTAGCTTGGATTTTTTGGAGAACCTACAATACAACCCGCATGTGTTTGCAGCGAGAGTAGGGAAGGGCTTGGAATTTTCCAGAAGAGAATGGGGCTCTTTCTTCCCCAAGGAGTTCACTACTGAAGGAATCAGGAATCAGGAATCAGGAATCTGTTCACTACAGAAGGACCCAGGTAAGAGCCTAAAGTATGGAAGGAGAGCTTCCTAGCAAAGGAAGGCACTAGAACTCGTTTTGAAAGACAGAAAAGGTAAAAGGGAAGGCAATCCCAGCAGGGCTTGATGGGGAAAATGTTAACCAGAACAGGGCCTGACCTGCCTTTGGGATGGAGGTGAAGAATGGACCCGGTTGAGAATGTTGTATGGAGAGAAATGAAAAAGAAGAGGCAGAGTTTGGAAAGACCTGGGAAAACTAGACTTTTTCCTTTAGGCAAAAGGGAGTCACAGAAGGTTCTTGCACAGGACTCAAGAAAAGAATGGTTAGACCCAAGGTCTTGGCCTAAAAACAGACAGGGAGAAGAAAGACTGCAGGCAGGGAAATGGGAGTTAGTCCACCATATGCTCACCTGGGGCAGACTTCCATCCTCCACAACCGTATCAAATTCGTTCGTCATGAGCTCCCCGAGGAAGTCCTCCACCTCATCTAGCTCCAAGTCAGCTAATAGGAAAGCAAAGACCAGCCACCTGAATCACTCAGGCCCACTACTGTTCAATACCTACTTGGTGGGTCCACATCCAATTGGTGGGTAAAGGCCGCAACAGTGAGCCTTTTATTCACTGAAGTTCTCTGTACTACAGGTTTTTATGTGATTCTTAAAAACCAAACAAACACTAAACATAAATACTTAATTTCCAATCTCCTGCATCCTACCAATCCCTCTTATTCCCAAAGCATCCCACCCACACTCACCCTCTTTCATCTGACCTATTTTAACTGGCCTCTTCTCTGTGACCTTGAACAAGTTACTTATCTCTGTGTCTGTTTTCTCATCTACAAAGTGGGGCTAACAGCAGCCTTCTTGAAGGTCTGTTATGAGGAGTCCCCTAAATAATGCCTAGCATAGGAGAGACCCATAATCCATGTTAATTTGCATCACTCAAGGGCTGAAGTTTCTGAAATGTAGAAACCCTTCATGACTGTGGCTCCACTGAACGGGATAGATAAGAAAAAATGGACGTTAAGTACTTCCAGTGATGAAATCATCATAGCCTTGACATCAACATCCTATTGTGTGATTCTGGCTAATCTCCACCATCTAGGCTTCAGTTACCTTCTGAGCCCCTGCTCTACTTTTTCTGAATTAGAGAATTACTCAAGTCGGTCTTCCGGTCTTCTGGTCTTCCGCAAAGCTCCTCACTCTCCCTTCCCTCTGGGAGAGCTCGTTAACTCCCTTGACTGTCCCTAACACTCTCATCTAATATCCCCCAAAGCCATCTCCAACACAAACTACACTCTACCAATTTCACAGATGCCTCAGGCCCTCCACATCGAAAGCCAAACTTATCATCTTACCACTTCAAACCTACTTCTTGTCCTTAAGGGTTCCTCTATTCCATGTAAGGCACCTAATCCACCCAGTGACTCAAACCCAAAACCTGCCTCCTTTTTCCTCTCTCTTCACGACCAAACAATCTCCAAGGCCCCAATCCATTGCTATTGCCACTGCCCTAGTTCAGGCCTCATTATTTTCTACACAGAAATAACCTTCTCATCAGTCTTTCCCTCTCCAGTCCATGCTCCATACCGATTATTTTCTGAACTTTCTAGTAACAAATCTCATCCTATTACTCACCTTAGAAAAGGCCCATGAACTTTCATCACCTACAGCAGTGTTTCATATCCTATTTTCAGGAATAGCTGTCCTGCTGGTTTTTAAAGAAAGCTATCCATAGAAAGCTAAAGAGAAACAAAGAAAAACAGGCTTCTTTTTTGTGATTCTTATCATTAGCCAAGCTTTTATTATGTTAATGTTACTGTGACTCCTAAGGAAGAGCTGAAGAAAAGTTCTTACATAATTTGACTGGAGAAGCTTTTTCTTCACTGAACATCTAACAGAACTATTATTCCATAGCCTGCATTTTGGCAAACGCTGGCCTAACAGACAAACCAAAGGCATGTAACATCTTCCACGTCTTAACCTCTTCCCAGGGCCTCCCCACCCCCCAGATTCATTCTCAACCACTCCTACCTACACTCACAAGCACGCACACACCCTTACTCCAATACTGAGCTCCCTGCCACTTTCCAAATATAACACATAATCTTCTCATACCACAGAACTTATTTGTGTGTTGCTCTGTCTCCCCCACCTAGTTAACTCCTTTTCATCCCTTAAGACTTAAGCCAATCACTACCTCCCTGAACAATCTCCAAAGGAAGCCTCCTCCTCAGTCTCAGGCTACCCAAGCACCCTGAGCTCATCCTTATTAGAACATCACCCTGACTGTAAATGCCTACTTACTTAAATGCATCCATCACTAGATGCAAACTTCCTTGTGATAACTCTACCTAATGTCATCTACAAGACCAAAAGAAAAAAACCTGAATAAAGAATTTTGCAAAAATCTTACTATGCAAAAGACCCTCTGCAGGATCCCTTATTCTTACATGACCTTAAAGACACATCAAAGGTGTAGATCTTTGCTGTCCAAATAACCAAAAGTCATTACTGAGCACTCAAAATATGGATAGACCAAATGGAGAAGGTGCTGAAAGTGTAAAATACCCACCAGATTCTGAAACTTAATACTAAAAAGGGATGTAAAATATCTCATGAGTTATCTTTTATACGGATTACTTGTTGAGATATTTTAGATATACTGACTTCAGTAACATTAATTTCATCTGCTTCTTTTTACTTTGTTGAAGCGGCTGCTAGAAAATTTTAAATGACATGATGTGAGTTGCATTGTATTTTTATTGGACAGTGCTGAGGTGAATACTTTAATATCTATTTTAGGCATTAAGAAACAGAGTCTCAGATAAAACAACTTGTCCAGAGTGATACCGCAGGTCAATGACACAGCCTTTAAGGCATCAGAACTCAAGATTCTGACTCCTAAAGCCTGTATTCATTCCACCTCGACCTTAGTTAGGTACCATCCCACAACTGTTCAACAGGAAGTGCGCGCTCTACAGGACCCGCCTCCTCCTCCCCACGCCCCCAAAGACAGGTCGCAGCGCCTCACATTCACTCACCATTGCGGAAGAAGTACTCTTCTACTGCACCCCCCAGCCACTCGGCCTTCTCTTGGCTGTGCACGCCCCCGAAGCCATTCTCCACAGCGATCTGCGAACACAGGCCAGAGCCCACCACGTCAGCCTGGAAGCTGGCCTGAGGTGGTGTAGGGTTGGCTGCTTAAGCCGCCCAGTGGCGCCTCAGGCGCGTTGTCCAGCCAACTCTTGTTCTGCCCCAGACACTAACCTTTATCCTAGCCGTGTTCCTACTCACCTGCAAGGCCGGCCAGGCTTCCAGCGCTGCGCGGACGCCAGCCCCAAAAAGCGCCCGCGAATCTTCCCCAGCTCCGGCCATCATCCGTCCTCTGGCAACGCGATGCCCAGGAGGCCCAATCGCTGCGCAGCACAGCCCAGGCTAAATGAGCCGAAAGCCGAGCCTGAGAACGCAGATGCGCCTTTCCGCGGACCCGGCAGCAAGACTAGAGCAATAGAAAAGTGTATCAGAGCAATGAATGACATCACCGCAGTTAACTCCTAGGTAATAAACCAAAGGAATCCAGGAGTGGAGGTCGGGCGGGGCCGTGGGTTCTTGAAAGGTGTGGGGAACTTAATAAAGATACGGATTCCAGGCCTTGGGGCAGAGGAATCAACCTCAGGGAGCATAGCCTTAAAATTTGCATTTTTTTTTAAAAAAAGTAACATCTAAAAAAGTAACATCCAAAACACTGCACCCAACAGCAACAACAGAATATACATTTTTCTGAAGTGCACATGGAACATTCTCCATGACAAACCATATGATAAGTTGTAAAGCAGGCCTCAATGGATTTAAAGGAGTTGAAATCACACAAAATTTGAAATTGAAATTAAAAAAATAAATTAAAAAATAACAAAGTTGTAAAATTCACTAATATGTGGAAATTAACACCTTTCTAAATAAAAAATAAGTCAATGAAAAAATCATGAAGGAAACTGGGAAACAAACTGAAATGAATGAAAATGAAAGCACAGCACACCAATATTTATGAAATACAGCTAAAATAATGCTTAAAGTTAATTTTAGAGCAACTGGGTGGCTCAGCGGGTTAAGCCTCTGCCTTCCTCTCAGGTCATGGTCTCAGGGACCTGAGATGGAGCCCCACATCCGCTGGCTTCTGCTCAACAGGGAGACTGCTTCCCCCTCCCACCACCCCTGCCTGCCTCTCCGCCTACTTGTGAGCTCTGTCAAATAAATAAATAAAATATAAAAAAAAAAAAACAGTGAGTTTTATAGCTATAAGCACCTATATTAAAAAAGAAGAAAGATGTCAAATCCATAACCTAACCTTTCACCTTAGGAAACCAGAAAAAGAAGAACAAAGTAATCCAAAAGCAAGCAGAAGTAAGAAAATAATAAAGACAGAACAGAAAATACCTGGAATAGAAAACAAAAGCAATAGAGAAAATCATGAAACAAAAGTTGATTATTTGAAAAGATCAACAAAATTGACAAATTTTTAGCTAGGTTGACTAAGTAAAAAAGAAGACTCAAATTACTGAAATCAGGAATGAAAGAGGTGACATCACTACCAACTAAACAAAAAAGACTACATATCGTATAATACCATTTAATATGAAATGTACAGCGGTGCCTGGGTGGCTCAGCTGTTAAGCATCTGCCTTTGGCTCAGGTCATGATCCCAGGGTCCTGGGATTGAGCCCAGCATTGGGCTCCCTGCTCAATGGGGAGCCTGCTTCTCCCACTCCTCCTGCTTATGCTTCTGCTCTCGCTATCTCTCTCTCTAATAATTAAAAAAAAATAAGTAATATGAAATGTACAGAATAGGCAAATCTACAGAGATAGAGAATAGGTTAATGGTTGCCCAGGCTTTGGGGAGGGGGGAAATGGGGTTTCTTTGGGGGGAGATGAAGATGTTCTAAAATTAGATGTGTGATGGTTGCTGTTGGGGCTGAGTTGTGTGCCATCCCTTCCATTCATATGTTGAAGTGCTAAGACCCAATACCTCAAAATGTGACTATATTTGGAGACAGAGCCTCTAAAGAGGTAAATAAGGTAAAACTTAGGCCCTAGTGGTACATGCTAATCCAATACAATTGGTTTCATTGTAAAGGATATTAGGGCATAGAGAGAGACATAAGATGTACAGAGAAATGGCTATGTACATATTTACATAGGTAAATATCTGCAAGCCAAAGAGAAAGGCCTCAGAAGAAACCAAACCTGCTGACAACTTAATCTCGAAGTTCAAGAATTTCGAGAAAATAAATTTTTGTTGTCAAAGCCACCAGTCTGGTATTTCGTTATGGTAGCCCTAGCAAACTAATACAGTTGCACAATCCCGTAAATATACTAAAAACCATTGAATTTTATACTTTAAATGGGTGAAATTTATGGCATATAAATAATATCTCAATAAAGCTGTTCTTAGAAAAATAGCATAGGTGATTCCCTCTCACAGAAAGGATTGCAAACTTTGGACTAGACCATGTTAACAAACAATACTGTCACTTCTGTGCCTGGGCCCCTGCTGAATATTGCTGTGTCATGTGTGGTGTTTGATCAAATGCTTAAGGAATTTACAGTCCATCATGCAAGACTGGCCAAGGACCCTAGAGAATTATCAGTGCTCTGGATTAATCTAAGTGTTAAATGACCTGAAGCAGATAGAATTCTGCAAACTCTCTTTAAGAGAAATGGTACAAATTAGGTATGAAGGTATTGCTTCAGATTTATAAAAGAAATCACAAATGTTACAAATTACAAAACTTTTTAAAAACTGACAAATACCATAAACATTCTCAAACTCCCCAAAATAAAATATTTTTATCAATTGTTTGACTCATCTCCCCACTAATTTTTCTTTTGGTTACAAGCTCCTTGATACCCTCCTCTAAATAAATATGACAATTACTTTATAATAACATTTTCTAGAAAGACTACAAAGAATTCAATGTCATTCAGTTGATAAAAATTTTTATTGGTAGTTTAGAAAAGTGTCGATTTCACAATTTGTTATTAGTGAGGTAAATTTTAAGATTGCTGTCAAATTTGGGGAAACCTCTCTTTTTTTTTTAACATGTGAGCTATAAAATTTCAAGGTATTTTAACTGTTCTTGTGCAATGACAAATTGTAAATGCTCTTCAAATTGACTGTGCTCAATAATCAGGGACTCGGAAGTGGCATGTGTAAGTATGGGGTGCTGAGGCTTAAGCTTTATTGTTCTATAATAAATCCATCTCTGTGCAATGTTAGAGGAGAAGGGAGCACAGGGGCTCATAAGAATCCAGCAGAGGGAGCCCCTGACCCAGCCTGGGGGCTTGTGGCAGGCTCTCAGAGATGACGCTTGAGCTAATTCTTAAAAGTTTGAGCGGAATTTTGCCACGTGGCAAAAACCCCATCCTCTGGTTCAATTAATTTGCTACAGGGGCTCACAGAACTCAGAGAAACATTTTACTTACTAGATCATCAGTTTAGGGTTGCCTGGCTGGCTCAGTCAGAAGAGCATGTGACTCTTGATCTTGAGGTCCTGAGTTGGAGCCCCAAATTGGGTGTAGATAGATAGATAAACAAATTGAAGTTTAGATTATTGGTTTATTACCAAAGGATATAACTCAGGAACAGCTAGATGGAAGAGATGCGTAGTGCAAGGTGTGTGGAAGGAGCAAAGGAGCTTTCATGCTCTCTCTGAATCTCCCTGTGATCATTAACCCAGAAGCTCTCTGACAGGGTTTTTATGGAGGCTTCATTACATAGGCATGATTGATTGAATCTTTGGACATTAGTGATTTGTTGATGGTCGTTTAGTCTTTATTTCATAATCATAAACTTCACCCTACAATCCAGCTAGACTTAGAGTAAGGAAAATATAGAACCCACAGAACTGCAACAAAAGCACAAAGATTATAGGATATTTCAAGCAGCTGGAGGTGAAGGGGTGCTCTCTAAGCTACAGAAGGAAGTATCTCGCAGTTGAGAGAAAACACAAGTCAAATTTATTAGATTTGTCCACAGTCAGCAATGGTGATCTTCTTGCTGGTTTTGCCATTCATGGTCCCAAAGTACTCAATGGCTTCCACAAGATTCACACCTTCTTTCACCTTGTCAAAGACCATATGCTTGCCATCCAACCACTCGGTGTTGGCAGTGCAGATGAAAAACTGACAACTCTTCATGTTGGGTCCAACATTTGCCACAGACAAGATGCCAGGACCTGTGTGCTACAGGCTGAAACTCTCATCATCAAATTTCTCCCCATAGATGGACTTGCCACTGGTGGCATTATTGCATGTGAAGTCACCACCCTGGCACAGAAATCCCAGAATAATCCTGTGAAATCAGGAGCCTCTATAACCAAATCCTTTCTCCCCAGTACTCAGAGCATGAAAGTTTTCTGCTGTCTTTGGAACTTTGCCTGCAAACAGCTCCAATCAGTTAAAATAGATTTATGAATCAGATGAGTGGTCACTTCTTGGTTTCCAGGTCCCTTACCTCAAAGGAGATGTGACCCAAGGGCTCACCACCCACAGCAATGTGCATGGTGGGGTTGACCATGACTGGTGACATGGGAAGTTCCAGGGCAGTGGTGCCTGCAATGCCATTGGTGATTGAATTCAACCTCCAGCCCCTCTCCCCTCCCAAGGAGGTTGAGGGGTGAAACTGAAACTTCAAACTTATAATCACAGGGTGGCTCTACAGGCAACATAGCCATAGATACCTTTTACCATTCTCATCACTTAGGAAATTACAAGATTTTAGGAGCTCTGTGCCAGGAAAGGGTTCAAATGCCAAATACATATTTTAATATATATTTTTAATATTTTATTTATTTATTTGACAGACAGAGATCACAAGTAGGCAGAGAGGCAAGCAGAGAGAGAGGGGGAAGCAGGCTCCCCGCTGAGCAGAGAGCCTGATGCAGGGTTTGATCCCAGGACCCTGAGATCATGACCTGAGCTGAAGGCAGAGGCTTTAACCCACTGAGCCACCCAGGTGCCCCTCAGATACATATTTTTATTATAAATCACAATATCACAGTAGATCTTCTAGAAATACCCACGCTTAGGACTCCATTCTGGGCTCCAACAAACCAAGACCTCTGAATGAACCCTGAGATTTAGCCTTGAGACTGAAGTCCAAGGTGAAGTATACTAAGTGACAGACTTCCTCTTTTCTGTGCCTTGAATCCATCAGGCAATCTGTTGAAGCCAATATGTCCCTTCCCAGATTAATGTTTTTAAATGCATAAGATAAAATTTACATTACAAAGGAAACAAATTATATTAAAATATAGTTATAAGTGAAATAAGTCAAACAGAAAGACAAGTATCATATGGTTTCACTTATTTGTGGAACATAAGGAGTAACATAGAGGACCTTAGGAGAAGGAAGGGAAAAATGAAAGGAGGTGTATCAGAGGGGGAGACGAACCATAAGAGCCTATAGACTCCAGGAATCAAACTGAGGCTTTTAGAGGGGAGAGGAGTGGTGGGATCAGTGAGCCCAGTGATGGGTACTAAGGAGAGCACATACTGCATGGAGTACTGGGTGTTATACGCAAACAATGAATCATAGAACACTACAGCAAAAACTAATGATGTACTGTACAGTGACTAACATAATAAAAATAAATAAAATAAAATATAGTTATCAAAACATTACAAAACTGATTGTAATATACATTTTTAATTAAAGCCTTAAATACAATGCTCTACTAGCAGGTTAGTTGTTAAATGACTCTTGCAATTTCAAATTAATTACTGTAAATAACATCTTTTAAAAAGATTTTATTTATTTATTTGACAGGGAGAGACAGCAAGAGAGGAAACACAAGCAGGAGAAGCAGGAGAGGGAGAAGCAGGCTTCCTGCTGAACGGGGATCCTGAAGCAAGGCTCAATCCTAGGACCCCAGGATCATGACCCAAGCCGAAGACAAGTGTTTAACAACTGAGCCACCCAAGTGCCCGACTGTAAATAACATTTTAAGAGATCTGTTTTGAGGGGTGCCTGGGTAGTACAGTCAGTTAAGCATCTGATCTTAGTTTTACTCAGGTCATAATCTCAGGGTTGTGAAATCAAGCCCTGCATTGAGCTCCATACTGAGCAGGGAGTCTGCTCAAGATTCTCTCTCCCTTTCCCTCTGCCCCTTCCCCTTTATAAAATAAATCTTTCTTTAAAAAAGATCTGCTTTGAAAAATATCTGTGTGTTGGCGACAAATTTAACATTATTGCTAATACTACTGTGGTTGGTTACCTACATTTATTATTGAAAGAAATGCCTATAACAGACACATGAAAAAATGTTCATCATCACTAGCCATCAGGGAGATTCAAATCAAAACCACATTGAGATACCACCTTACACCAGTTAGAATGGCCAAAATGAACAAGACAGTAAACAACATGTGTTGGAGAGGATGTGGAGAAAGGGGAACCCTCTTACACTGCTGGTGGGAATGCAAGTTGGTGCAGCCACTTTGGAGAACAGTGTGGAGATTCTTTAAGAAATTAAAAATAGAGTTTCCCTCTGACCCTGCAATTGCACTGTTGTGTATTTATCCCAAAGATACAGATGTAGTGAAAAGAGCCACCTGTTCATAGCAATGTTCATAGCAGCAATGGCCATGGTCGTCAAACTGTGGAAAGAGCCAAGATGCCCTTCAATGGATAACGGATAAGGAAGATGTGTGGTCCATATACACTATGGAGTATTATGCCTCCATCAGAAAGGATGAATACCCAACTTTTGTATCCACATGAACAGGACTAGAAGAGATTATGCTGAGTGAAATAAGTCAAGCAGAGAGAGTCAATTATCATATGGTTTTGCTTATTTGTGGAGCATAAAGAATAACACGGAGACATGGGGAGATGGAGAGGAGAAGGGAGTTGGGGGAAATTGGAGGGGAGGGGATGAACCATGAGAGACTGTGGACTCTGAGGAACTAACTGAGGGTTTTGGAGGGGATAAGGGTGGGAGGTTGGGTGAGCCTGGTAATGGGTATTGTGGAGGGAACGTATTGCTTGGAGCACTGGGTGTGGTGCATAAACAATGAATTCTGGAACACTGAAAAGAAATTTTAAAAATAAATAAAAATTTAAAAAAGAAACAAAGAAATGCCTAATTTCATTGGAGGTTAGAAAATAAGATGTATTTTTTCACATCTAAATCCACACTTAAATTCTATGCATGACACTTACTCTACTCCTACTCTAGACCCTATTCTAGAGTGAAAATTTCAGACTAGATTAAGCCTAGATGAAGAGGACCAGATTAACATGGTAAAGACTGAACTCCCAGGGGCGCCTGGGTGGCTCAGTGGGTTAAGCCGCTGCCTTCGGCTCAGGTCATGATCTCGGGGTCCTGGGATCGAGTCCCGCATCGGGGTCTCTGCTCGGCGGGGAGCCTGCTTCCCTCTCTCTCTCTGCGCCTGCCTCTGCATCTACTTGTGATTTCTCTCTGTCAAATAAATAAATAAAATCTTAAAAAAAAAAAAAAAAAGACTGAACTCCCAAAACCTAAGCCTAAACTCAATTCCCAACATGAGACCTGAGACTAAAATCCAAGATTAAAACACAGATTGAGTTGCCAAACTGAACTGCTAGTGTTTAAATGCAGCAGGTTCTTCCAGATGGAAATTTTCAGACTAGAACCCAGCCTGGAATTCCAAGACAGAGCCCACCACACAGAGATCCCAGGTGAGGTTACCATATTGAGATCCCCTAGGCTTGGCTCCTCAGTATAAAATATTCTGGACTGAACTCCCAAAATCTGATTGTCCCAAAGCGGCCAGACTCAGCCACCCACACTGAGCCTTGAGCCTGGCAATCACTTGGTGAGAGGCTCAGTCATATCTTAGATAAAAAATCAGTCTTCCATATCAAATCCTTGGGTGTTTCAAGAGTTAACTCTCAGTGTTTAAACCCTCAATGTCATGTCCCCATAATGAACTTCCAGCAGAGGTACGGGATTGAGACCCTAAATTTAGCTACTTGAAGGAGGATAGGGATGATATCTGGAGGAGGTCCAAGCCTGAGTTCCCAGAAGGACCCCTCACATGCTGAGGCCACAGATACATCTCCTCACTGAAAGTATAAAGTGAGCCCATGTTCTGAAACAAGTTCCTCCAGAATGAAAACCTAAGTCTGAGCTCCCAAATAACATGCCCAGAATGAGCCCTAGAGGGAATCCCCAGAGAGAACCACCAGTACATCTCCAGTGGTAGCCATGAGAAAGCATCTCATAGACTTTTTATTTTATTTTATTTTTATTTTTAAAAATTCTTTTGTTTCAAACAGATTTTATTTATTTATTTGAGAAAGACAGAAATAGAAGGAGAGAGCATAAGCAGGGGGAGAGGCAGCAGGAGAGGGAGAAGCAGACTCCCTGCTGAGCATGGAGCCCAATGCAGGGCTCGATCCCAGGACTCCAGGATCATGATCCAAGTCAAAGGCAGATGCCCAACCAACCAAGCCACCCAGGAGTCCCTCTCATAGACTTTTTAGACTTTAGGGAGCGTAAGTAATCAAGTGCCCCAGCTGCTGTGTTCCGAAATCCATCCCTACATTTCTGCAAAGACCATGCTTCACACAAGCTATTCCTAGCTTGAGTATGGCAGAGATACTTTGATGACTTTGGGTCAGGAATCCCAGACAGCCTTGCCAAAACTTCCTTGTACTGCACAGCTGTCTAGAACACTTCTGTTCAATCTTCCCCCCTTCTCTCCTTTTATGGGCCAAACTACATTGTGTTCTGATGGCTCTCAGCCTTCCATGGCAACTACCCCATTTTCTGTCATGGGCATTTCCCCTGATAAAATCTTGCTCACTTAATCCCATCTTGGTGTTTGCTTCTCAAGACCAACACAAGCTCCTGGGCATGAGACTATGTGGTTAATTGCTCCAGACTGAGCTTCCATTTTTAGAATGAGCCTACAGAATGAGATCAGGAGCCACGGTGTTCCCAGATGAGCTAATAAGGTCTCAGCCTCAAACTAATATCCCAGTTTGAGTCCTCAGACTTCTATGGGAGAGGGAGCAATCCAGGTGGAACTACAGAGGCTACCAGATTGAACTCCCACTCTCAAAACTTTAGGTTTATGCTTGCAGAATTAACTTCTAAGACTGAGCCCCTGTCTAACTGCCCCAGAATGAGTTCCTAAATTATTCATTTAACTGACTCCCCTGAGGAAGCTCCCCACAAGCCCCCAGACTGAGCTCCCAATGTTAGAGTTCCTAAGACATATATCAAAAATGGATCTCCAGACAGGCATGCAGAGAGAGGGGATCCTTGTCAATTCAGACTAAGGGCCCCACACTGAATCCTAAAAGTGATGAGTAAAGGCTGATCCCCCAAATTGAGCTAGTTCTCTTAGATTGAGCCTCCAAAAGCTGGGCTTACAAATCCAAGACCCAGGGACGCCTGGGTGGCGCAGTTGGTTGGACGACTGCCTCCGGCTCAGGGCATGATCCTGGAGTCCCGGGATCGAGTCCCACATCAGGCTCCCAGCTCCATGGGGAGTCTGCTTCGCTCTCTGACCTTCTCCTCGCTCATTCTCTCTCTCACTGTCTCTCTCTCAAATAAATAAATAAATAAATAAATAAATAAACAAACAAATCCAAGACCCAGAATAAAGCACCAGACTGGCAATTCAAGAGGCTTAGACACATCCTGGACTGAACCCAGAGGTAGAACATAAAAAATCTGGATCCCAGACCGAATTCTCATATTGAAATACTAGAATGATCCCCTAGTTTGAGCACCCCCAGACTGAACTTCTTATGAATGGAAAACCAAGAATGAGAATCTGAAGACTGATTCTACCAGACTGTCCCCAGACTCAGAAATTGAACTAAATCCTTTAAAGTAAGCTTCTAGACCAAGGTTCCCCAACTTTGATCATGAAACTGATTCCCCAGAATGAATTTCCAATCTCTCAGACCCTAAATTCATACCCCCAGAATGAGTTGCTCGAAATGGTAGCCACAGAATCAGGGGCTCAGACTGAGAATCCCAGGCTGAGATGTCTGTGCAACAAAACTGCTAACGTCACATTCCAACTTACATTTTCCCTTTCTCCTTTGGAACGGAACCCATATTTTTAGCTAAGTGGATATAAGTCCAGCTTAAAGACTATATTTCCCAGTATCCCTTGCAACTGATGGCCATGTGATATAAGCTTTGGCAGTAAGATTTAAATGGAAGAGTGAGGCATTTCCTTGGAACTATTTTTACATGAAAGAAATAAAGGCTTCTATCTTGTTTGAACCATCAGTATTTACTGGCTCTCTATTATGTGCAATTGTATCTGATGCCTGTGGAGCACCCTTGGTTGGGCTGAAGTCTGATCCACAATGACTCAGCATTCTAAGCCCAAATCCTGATGCTGAGTGCCTAACAATGAGTGATCCAGACTGAGCTCCTGACTGACCAATACAGGGAGACTGACCCTCAGTACTAAGCTAGTAGTGCCTTAGCCCTTAGACAGGCAACCATAAAGTAAGTGTTTCAGTTTCTAGACCAAACCCCCCAAAATTATGTCTCTAGAATAAATATCCTGCCTGAGCTCCCTGAAGAAATTTCCCAGATTGTGCACAAGAGATAGTTTGCAGGACAAAGTTTCAGATCCCCATACTGAGGCCACACTCTGAGCCTCCCCAAAAATGAAACTCCTCACTAACCTCAGAATTAACCACTGGATGGAGCTAGCCCATTACATCCAGAGTAAACCTCTTCACGGAACCTAGTAGACAAAATCCCCCAATTGGAGCCTCCAAACTGGTTCTCCAGAGCAGAATTCCCAGATAAATCTCCCTGAAGTCTATCTGCTAAATTAAGGTCCCAAGATCATTTCCCTCAGGCTAAGACTCCAAAATGACCCCCAATTATAGCTCTAGGTGGTCCACCCAAGTTGTTCAGACTGAACCCAAATATAGGCCCTCAGAGTGAGGCCTTCAAACTGATTGCACAGATGAAATTTTCAGATCAAGTTCCTGTACTAAAATTGAGACAACCAGTGACAATGTTGGAACTTATCTGAGCCCTGTGTTCTTGGAAAATAGCCATGGTCCAAAACTCATCCACACTCTGTGCTCTGAGAAAGGGCTAACTACCAAGGACTTCCGTGCTCCCACATATTCTGAGATAAGACTCAGCTCCCCCTTTCCTCAGTGACTCAGATAAGACCTGTCCCTTTTCTTCTTAATCATCCTGTAAGACTCCTTAACTGTCCACCTTTGTCTACTTGCCTCCATAAAATTTCAGTCTCCCTTTCTTTCCTTTAAGACATTTCTCATTAGTGTATGATCTCTCTACTGTAATAGGCTGAATAAAAATATCCTCTTAATTGTCCAGAGTGTTTTGTCTTTCATGCCAATCTCAGTCCTCACATTGAAATACATTGCACTTAAATCCTCAGTGTCTCATTCATTGATTCATTCATTCATTCACCAAATACTGATGGAATGCTGAGTATGTGTCAGGTACTACACTAAGTTCTGCGCTGACAAGGCCCTGCTTTCACAGAGCTTACATTCAAGTAGGATAACAGGTGAGGGAGGAACAGTTTTTAATATGGTGGTCAGGAAAAATGCTGGATGTAACATTTAAATTGTTTTTATAAGGAGAGGATAGGAGGCCAGAAGAAGATGGTTCCAACAAAAGTAACATGCACAAAGACAAGGATAATGGAACTTAGTATGAGAGGAAAAGTGATACAGGAGGTGAGGCATGTGACACCAGCAAGGGCATTATTAGTCCATGAGAAGAAATTGAATTATAGAGAAGCAAAAGTGGAAGCAAGAGACCTGTCAGAAAGCTCTTACAGTAGTTCAGGTAAGAGACAATGGTAGTTTGGTGTAGGTTAGTGATAGTGGAGACAGAGACCTGTGGACAAATTCAAGACAGGTTTTAGAGATAAAACCCATAGTATGCTGTAAGTACTACTGAGTGTGGAGGAGTTGAGGGAAGGGCATGATTCTCAGTTTTCTAATTTAGTAACTGGTAGTTGTACTGAGGTAGAGAAAGGTGGTGGGAGGAAAAGATGGGGAAAATATCAAGATTTATGTTTTAAAGATGTTTAATCTGAGGTGCCTATCAGATATTCAAGTGCAGATAACAAGGGGCAATCCATCTACAAGCTCAGAATGTCAACATTTAGAGGCTAGCGAGAGAGGATGAGAACACACAGACATGATTCTAGAAAGAGGAACTGGTTGACTGACCATGTCAGATTCTACTGAGAGCACAGTTAGGATGAGCAAAGACAAGTACTCATCTGTTGGGTTTGACAACATGAAGTCTTTGGTTACTTTGACAAGAGCAGGTTTCATGGAGAGGTGCAAAACTAGACTGGAGTTAGTTGAAAAGTGAATGGGAGGTGAAATGGGGACAGCAATGTGTAATCCATGTCTTGAGAAGTTTTGCTATGAAAGGAAGAGAGAACTAGGCAGTAGCAGAGGGGCTCATGGAATTCAAGGAGGACTTAAAAATGGTAAATAACAGAGCACATTCATGCACTAATGGGGATGGCCCAAAAGAGGAGAACCTGGTGATCCGGGAGAGATGGGAGTAGCTAAAGGAGTAAAGACCTTGAGTAGGTGAAAGAAGTGTAAAGTAGAACTGAAAGGACTGGTCTTTGATATGAAGAGGTTTAGTTCCTTCACGTGACAAGTCAGAAGTAAAGGAAGTTCTGTGCAGAGAGGATTGTAGATCTGGCGGTGAGATAAGGGAATTTCCATTTGAATGTAGCTATCTTCTTAATGGAAGGTCATGTGAAACCAACAAGCTGAAGGTGAGAACAAAGACTGGAATGTGGAAGGTTTGGGAGGAGCAGAGAAGGTATAAAATAGTAATCTCTGAAAGTGCGGAAGTGAGCATCACAGGATTGCTATGCTATTAATGCCCATTTGAGGTCTGCAATCAATGATTTAGAGTGAAATCAACTGACTTGTTTTGTGGTTTTTTGTTTTCTCTAATAACATTCAGCAGCTCAGATACAGATGTAGAGTAGGTGGGGCATTTTGACTAACCCAGGTTGTGTTTGGCCAGCCAAGTATTAAGATGGGAGGGAGGGGCTGCCTTAGTTTCCTATGCTACGGAACAAATCATCACAAACTTAAGAGGCTTAAAACAAAATGCATTTATAATCTCACAATTTCTATGTATCAGAAGTCTAGGAATAAATTAGCTTGGTCTTCTCTAGGGTTTCATCAGGCTGCAATACAGATGTCAACTAGAACTGCAGTCTCATCAGAGGCTCAAACTAGGGAAAACATCTGCTTCTTGGCTCCCTTGGGCTGTTGGAAGAATTTACCTCCTTGAAGGTATAAGACTCATTTTCTTGCTAGCTTTCAGGCAGGGATGGCTGTCAGCTGCTAGACACCAAGTTCCTTGCCACATGATCCTCCCTATAGGCCCTTTCACAACAAGTCTGCTTACTTCTTCAATGCTAGTAAGAGCGTCTTCAATTCTAATCTGCTAAGGTGCAGTCTTATGGGAATGAAATCCTATCGCTTATCATATTCTATTAGCCAAAAGCAAGTCACAGATTCTGCTTACACGGGGGGGGGGGCAGTGCAGGTTACACAGGGCAATCAACACCTGGTAGTGGAGATTACTGGGAGTTGCTTTAGGGTCTATTGGCTGCAAGGGCCAGAATAGTAAGGAAGTTTGCAAGGGAGATGGATAATGATGGATAATGAAATCTAAGCTGAGTGTATTAATTTTTTATTGCTACATAACAAATTACCACAAACTTTGCAACTTAAAACAACACACAGGGCGCCTGGGTGGCTCAGTGGATTAAGCCGCTGCCTTCAGCTCAGGTCACGATCTCAGGGTCCTGGGATCGAGTCCCGCATCGGGCTCTCTGCTCAGCAGGGAGCCTGCTTCCTCCTCTCTCTCTCTCTCTCTCTCTGCCTGCCTCTCTGTCTACTTATGATCTCTCTCTGTCAAATAAATAAATAAAATCTTTAAAAAAAACCACAAAGTTATGTCACAGTTGCCATGTGTGAGAAGTCTAAGCACAGCTTACCTGGGATCTCTGTTCAGGGTCTCACAGGCTGCAGTCAAGATTTTGGCCAGAGCTGAGGTCTCATAGGAAGCCACATATTATTTCTGTAAGGACCTATTTTAGAAACTGTCCCGGCTCCCCTTCCCCCAGGGGATTTACAGGTAACAAAGCCCAGATACAAAGGTGGGTCAGGCCAGGTGGAGATCAGTGGGTGGGGGGGATGCATACTGTCTCCCTGGTTACCAAGGAGTATGGGCCCCGCCCTTTGGGAGCCCTTTTGGCTCCAATCCCAATCAAGGTGTAATAGGCTGGTTCAAATGTCTACTAGGGTAAATTGTAACTCAGTTGGTCAGCTTCCATCACTGTGGAGTTTCCTGTGTGTGTTACAATCTCATTGGCCACCTGTGCGTGGCCAGGCCTGACCGCATGGCCTTTGCCCTTAAAAGCTAGACTGTGAAACAGAGAAGGGTCGCCCTCTCTTGTAAGAGGTACGGCCCTGAACGTTCAGTTAGATTCTTAATGCTTGGCATGAAATAAAGCTTTGCTTGACCTTCGCTTTATATCAGTCTCGCTTCTTTAATCACGGACCCATTATTGGGGCATAACAATTTCATATTCTCTTCCAATCTCACATGGCTGTTGACAGAATTCAGTTCTGTGTGGTTATAGAACTGAGGTTCTGAGATCCTAGGGTCTGCCCAAAGCTCCCTGCTATGTGGCCTTCTCCATAGGCAGCTCACAACATAGCAACTTGCCTCTTCAAGGCCAGCAGTTGAGTTCCTTGCATGCTAGCAAGATGAAGCCCATCAGCTAGCTAGCTAGATAGATGATAGATAGAGATATCTCCCATCACCTTTGCCATATTCTATTGGTTAGAAGCAATTCACAAATCGTGCACATATGCCAGGGAAAGGGCATAATACCAGGAGGTAGAGATCATGAGGACCATCCTGGAGTTCTGCCTACCACACTAGGTAAGGAGGAAAGTGAGAGCACAAGGGGAGTGCAGGACAGTGAAAAGGTGGTGGGTGAAAGAATCAGAGGTTGAGATGTGTTTGAAGAATTCTTATGCAAGGTAGGTATGAAAGTAAATCAGCAAGAGGACCAGGGAATGATTATTAGAGGGTGATATGTTTGAACTTGAGATGTGGGGAGAAGGTTCCATTTTTTGCTGAAGATAAGGGTTAGGCTGTGATCATGAAAGTGAGGGGCTGAGGTAGCCGAAGAGGAAGGTTGGAAATGAGGAGGTCAGAGATAGGCCAGTGTGGTGGATGGGTCATCTACATCTAGGACCTAGCCATCCAGGAGAGCCTCACAAACTGAGCCCCCCCCACCAATGGAGCCCTCAAATTGAGATCCTAAGGTAGACCCCCATAGCTTTGATGCCCCCTAAATCAAGCCCCTGATTGAACCAGGAAGCTCACATAGGCCTGAGTAAATACCCAGAGAGAGGATATACCCTTAACTTGTCCTTTTCCATATATAATCTCCTACTCTGAGTACCTATCTGGGTGTCCTGCAAGGTTTCATCTTGTTTTCCTCAGTCTCTCTGAAACTAACAGCCTCTTATCCTATGTTGTCTCATCCTTCCCAGCCACCCCAGCCCATCCCCTCCACAACCTACCCCAGGGAGATACCCCAGGTAAGGCTGTTACTAATTCATACAGTATTGTACTCTGAATGTAGTGAAAGAGGCACACTGTCGGCTGGAAAAATTACAAAAATGAGCCCCTTCCAGTGGATGGGCACAAGTTCACAAAGGGGGAGCATCCTTGTTGAGTGGATCCCAGATTATATTTCATTTCAGCCCAGTCCCCACTTAGCCTCTAGATTGGGTATTCTTGTAAATGCATAAACTGCACAACCATTTACAGCAGCCAAAGCAGCATGTGTAGGGGGAATGACCATTGTGAGGCAGCCTTAGCTCTGCCATCTCCTAGCTAGACAACCTAAAGCCAGCCACCAGCCTTCTCTGAGCCTCAGTTTCCTCACTGGACGAATGAGACATAGTCATACTTATAGTACAAGGCTGTTGTGAGGATTAAAAGAACTACTTAATGCAAAGCATTTGATGGAGAGCCCTGGTGAGGGGAGTGGGACCTGGGCCCTGCCCTAGGGGCACAGTCTGATAGTGTATGTGACCTCTTGTGGGTAGGGACCACCTCTGGTAATCTAACGTCTCTCACATTCATTCCTGCACCATATTTCCTTATCTGTGAATGGTCTGTTCATATCCCTTGCTTATTTTTCTAATTGGGATGTTGGGCTTGGTATCCAGCAATGCAAAGATGGGGAAAATGCTTGGTATTCATTCATTTCTTCTAGGAGTAGTAACGGGGGGACCCTGTTAATAATTTTCTGCTGTTATCAAGTTCCCTAAGGGTTTTTGTCTGTCCAGGCTTCCTTTTAATCCTGTGAGTTTCTCCTACTTTCTGTTACTTGCAGCCAAAGAATCCTGATCAAAATTCACATTTGTAAGTGAAGAGATGAAGGTGGGCTGGCCTTCTGTTAATCTTATAAGAATAATTTTGAGGGGAGACCCTCAAAGAGCATCTTGATTGCTAGTGAATGAAGTCTTACAGATTCAAGTTTTGCTCTTTATGGGTGGATTCTAATAAATTACTATGTGATAAGGAATAATAAGCCTATTATAAACCAAAGTTGAAGCCAACATAATACCTTATACCATTTACTCAGAAAATTATCGGAGCCTTGGAGACAGAGTCATTTGGGCAAAATATTGGGCAAGCTTGTCGGGGACCGCCTCCGGCTGGGAAAATCCCCGCCATTACAAGATGGCGTTGGCTCACTGCCAGCAAAATACGCTGCAAGTGAACACCGAACTTTCTGGTGAAGCCCACCTAAAGGAGGACATAGTCATTGGCTGTTTCAAATTTAATCAACATAGTAACAGGACTCTCATTGGCTCTCCCCATTGTTTGGCCCCTTATTGGTCACCTTGTTCACTGATTGGTCATGTAAACGTATATAAGTGTGTGGACTTGGGGAAATAGAGGGAGAGAAGATACTTCTGAACCGGGGCTTCTTGTCGTCCTTGCGGGTCGAGGGCGACAAATGGTACCGGCACCCGGGAATAGTTAATGAGTAAGTAAACCTTGCAAGGAGAAAAACCGCAGGTAAGCGGGGAAGGAACCACCATTAAAGTGGTGGCAATCTTATACAAGACCGCAATAAGAAGCGGGCGGCCATAGAGCCGGGATTTTCTTAAGGGACCACGATTAAAGTGGTGGCAATCTTGTACAAGACCGCAATAAGAAGCGGGGCGGCCATAGAGCCAGGATTTTATTCCGCAGTAAAGCGGGGAATAAAGGTCGACTGAAGTATATGTGCGTTAAAAAGTCAGTGTGTTAGTTAGTGTCTTTAACGTCCGCGTCTGTTGTCGTGTGTTCATAATGGGATCTGAAGTATCTAAAGTGCGGTTAGAAGGGTCTTTAAAAGACCTGCTGTAAGCCAATGGAACTCCACTAAAAGCAAAAACTGCTCAGGCCTTTTTGAATACAGTGGAAAAGGCGGCTCCATGGTTCCTAGATGAAGGCTTGCTAAACATACCTCAATGGGACCACCTGTGATCCAGGGTTTGGCCCCTGTAAAACCTATTAATGCCTCGGGGCCATATCAACCTTTGCCATTGAGGACCCGGTGCAACAGGCAAGACATTATCATAAGCTGTTCCATGTGAATGCTTTAACTCTTCGCCTCAAATTTAACATAACAAAAGCACAGGCAGGGGACATAGTAGTCTCCTGCAGAAATTGCGTGACTTTACTACCTGCACCGTCCTTAGGGGTTAATCCTAAGGGTCTGTTACCTAATCATATATGGCAAATGGATGTCACACATGTTTCAGAATTTGGAAAGTTAAGATATGTTCATGTCTCTGTAGATACCTGCTCTGGAATAATTTTCGCCTCAGTACATACGGGGGGAAAATCCAGAGATGTTATCGCCCATTGCCTACAGGCTTTCGCGGCATGGGGAAAGCCACGCCAGTTAAAGACAGATAATGGTCCAGCCTACACCTCACAACCCTTTAAAGCCTTCCTACAACAACTTGACATTCACTTGATACATGGAATACCCTATAACCCACAAGGACAGAGTGTTGTGGAGCGGGCGCATCTTACAATAAAAAATGCGCTTTATAAACAAAAAGGGGGAATAGGGGACACCTTCAGGTCCCCTAAAGATAAGCTCAACACCATTCTCTTTATTTTGAATTTTTTAACGTTGGACAAAACAGGTAAATCAGCTGCAGACAGACATGCAAGTGCTGCTGCTGCTGCTCCCCCTAAGCCTTTAGTACTTTGGAAGGACATCCTCACAGGAAAGTGGAATGGACCAGATCCAGTGTTAGTATGGAGTAGGGGGTCTGTATGTGTTTTTCCACAGGAAAAAGAGGCTCCAGTTTGGATCCCAGAGTGGCTGATGCGTGCAGCCTTGCCTCCGAACACCAGTCATGATGCTGAAGATGCTGATGATAACGCTGGGGATGCTACACCTCCAGCGGCAGACTCAAGCCAGAGAGCTGCGAGCAGTGGTTAAAGCATGGCTATATCCTTTACCAGTGACTAACTCTTCTCTCATATTCCCTCCTCTCCCTTTGATGCATGGCAGGTCTGTAACTTGTTAGGAGCATGTACTGATATCTCAGCAGTGTCCATGTTAAATGGTGGCAAATCCCTCAACTGTTCTTATAAACAAAATGACTCTAGTACCTTTGAGACAACAGTTAATGTGTCTTGTCCCAATAATATTACTTACCAGCCCACTCCCATATGGGTCTCGCCACTGTTCCTTTTCCTTGTAACAAATGCTAGTGAGCTGAATGATACGTTGAATTGCAATAAGAATTGCTATCTTTCCCAGTGCTGGAATGTCACGGCCTTCAAGCTGGCTGTGATTATGTGTATCCCTACCCATGTTCCTATCCCAGTTTTCATTCCAGAGGACAAGTTACCGGTGGTGCTATCCAGAAAGAAGAGAGACTTTGGTATCACAGCCGCCGTTGTGACAGCATTGGCTATATCTACAGCAGCTGCCACGGCAGCAGCAGTCTCGCTTGCTGCAACTAGACCCACTGCGGAAGCTGTGAACACCCTTGCAGCAGGAACGGCAGCAGCCCTTCAAACACAGACTCAGATCAATGCACATCTGCAAGCAGGAATCCTAATAGTCAACCAGAGAGTGGATTTGGTTCAAGAACAAGTGGACATATTGGGGGCCCTATTGGGACTGGGATGTATAGCACCCTTCCCAATTTGTGGGAACTCCCATAGCCTATGCTAATATGAGTAACTTACAGAATGTCTCCCGACAACTCCCCCAGTATTTGCAGGGTGCTTGGTCTGACAATTTTCAAAATTTCACACGAGTACGCGTGTGCAACCAGCTTCCCTCCCAGAGCTATTTCAAACATTCAGCAATATGTTCCAGTTTACCAAACAATGGGCTGGCACAATTGGTCTTCTTGTCCTCCTTCTTATTGGCATTCTGCTTCTATTCAGAAAAGTTCGCCAATGGAGAACACAGCAGCGAGAGCAGAGCCGAGCTATAGTACAAGCCCTTATGTCAATAGAGGCTGGGACATCTCCCCAGATATGGCTAAGCATGCTAGATCAGTAGTCAAAGACGGGTAAGATCAGTAGAGAAGCATACCAACCTAAGACAGGACAGAGATCATTGATATCTTGTGTCTGATGACGGGTAAGGATGTTTTCTGCTACTGACAACCTTTTATGGCACGATCTCTGCCATAAAACAAAAAAGGGGGAGATGTCGGGGACCGCCTCCGGCCGGGAAAATCCCCACCATTACAAGATGGCGTTGGCTCACTGCCAGCAAAATACGCTGCAAGTGAACACCGAACTTTCTGGTGAAGCCCACCTAAAGGAGGACATAGTCATTGGCTGTTTCAAATTTAATCAACATAGTAACAGGACTCTCATTGGCTCTCCCCATTGTTTGGCCCCTTATTGGTCACCTTGTTCACTGATTGGTCATGTAAACGTATATAAGTGTGTGGACTTGGGGAAATAGAGGGAGAGAAGATACTTCTGAACCGGGGCTTCTTGTCATCCTTGCGGGTCGAGGGCGACACAAGCTGGAACTATTATTGTGAGAACAGGGCAGACAAGCAAAACTCACCCATATTTTTGCTTCCACCACTATGGAATCTGCTCCATACCAAATATGGCCCTATATGGAAATACCATAAGAGTGTCCTGTTACCTTGCCAGGGAGAAACCAGAGCTGAACACTTCCTGGAATTCCCAGCTGCTGGGCCTCACCCACAATAATGCCTATGTCTTGAAGCATTCATCCATCTCTGGGAACCAGGGCTTCATTTGAAGGTTTTATTCAAAGATTACTCCCGTGAAGAAGTTAAAGCTGTTTTTGTTTTTATTTTTTTTTTTTTAAGGAGGAACTTTCTGAATTGTCCTTATCAGCTGGTAGCAATATCTTGGGTACACACTGAGAAACTTGTACTTTGTCTTGTAGCTGTGTATCTGAATTATGAGAACAGCGAGTTTGGGACATGGAGTTCAGATCACCCCTTAATCATGTCTCCTTTCTGCCACATACCCTTTAATAAGCTACTGCATTTTGTAATGTTAAATCTTTTAAACATGGCCTTCCAGCAATTTAATGAACCAAAACAATTATTAATGGAGACTCTGACATTAATGCAAAGAATCTTAGTGATAGGCAGACCTTCTTTCTTTACCAAAGCTTTAGATGAACAGTCATGCATCTGTGCACATAGTTTCCCAGTTTTATTCCAGTTGTTGCTGGGCAAAGAAACTTTCAACCACCTTGAAGATGCCCAAGTGCCTTTATAGTCCCCCAAAGGTGCTCACAAAATAGAATGTCTTTCATGACATTTCATGATGTCATTTCATGATTTCATGACATCAGCAACACATAGAGGTTGAAAACTAGGTGCTGGCTATAGGGAGAAACAATGGTACTTTGACCCAGTTGCCTATTGAAAGGAAGTTGCTGAGATGCCTGGGTGGCTCAGTCGGTTAAGTGCCTGCCTTCAGCTCAGGTCATGATCCCAGGGTCCTGGGATTGAGTCCCACATCCGGCTCCTTGCTCCAAAAAGGAGCCTGCTTCTCCCTCTGCCTCTGCCTGCCTGTACTCTCTCTATCTCTCTGATAAATACTTAAATAAAATCTTTTAAAAAAGAAAGAAAGGAAACTGCTCTCACTTTCTCACAACACATCCCTCCCTTTTTACTTCCCTCCCTCAGGCTTTTCTTCTCCTTCCTTCCTCTAGAAAGGAGGACCAGATTCAGAGCAGCTCTAGACTGATATTCTTTTAAGGCTTGCTGCATCTGGATGAAGGTATTACATCTGTTTGCCCACTCTGCACTCTTTTTGCTCAAAGGGTGATCTGTTGGCATCATCTGGGTTTTTTTGTTTTTTTGTTAAGAAATACAGGATTTCAGGCCTCACTAACTCAGAACCTGCAAGACTCTCAAGTGATTCAAATTCATATTAGAGTTCAGAGAAGCCTGTCTCAGTCAAGATCCAGCTGGTCTAGTTTGGGTCATCTGCCCACTCTTTGACAGAGGAGGGCATACACTATGGTCGGCCTTACTGACAGACTATATCAGTGGGGGAAGTGATCATTTAAATTTCCTGAATCAAGGTGCTATTACCAAAAGAATGGGAAACAAATGAAGGGAAGCAAGAACCAAATAAAATACCCATTTCACCTTTGTTCTTCTTTGGGAGGATGAAGTTTCCCCTTGCAGGCGATGAAGTTATTTTGCCTATGAAAGGGAATTTCAGAGGCTTGAAAAGGAAAGTCTCACTTGGCCTGGGATAAATCCCTAGGGAGTGGAAAGAAGGGTCTGTGATGGGCAAATACCTGATTCAATCTGAACCCTGTGCCTCTGGGGCAGTGAGGTCTCTGAGAAGAGCTAAAGTGTAAACCCAGAAACATTGGTTACTTAGAGTTATAATTTGGGGATTATCTGTAAAGACCATAGTGACCTGTGCTGGAAGGGGGAATCAGCTAAGCTTTGCTCTGGAGTAGACCAGCTGTGCCAAATGGAAACAGGTCAATGTTCAGTAGTGATACATTGTGGCAATGAGGCGTGGCAGTAGAGATTTTTCTCTGCTGAGGCAAAGACATCAGGCCAACCTCCTTTGTGGACTATGGTCAAATCCTCTATGGACTTAGCTTTCTGGATAAGCTAGAGGAAGAGAAGAGCCAAAGTGGGTGGCATTAAATTTTTTGCTAATCTGGCCCATGAAGGCTCAAGCCTGTTTTCATTTATTTTGGAGAAATACAAAAGATAAGATTCTACTTGCTCCTTAAGTCCTAAAGTTCTAAAGCTATCATAGAGTCTACATGCATTTTTATGTAATTATTAGTTCATGGTCTTTCTTCCCAAGAAGAAAATACCAAGAATGGCAGGGATTTTGCCTGTCTTATTCATGCCTGCATCCCCAGAAACTAGCACATAGTAGATGCTCAACAAACATTTGTTGAATGAATGAATAAATATGATGGGGTGTCAGTGTTGTGGGGCTTCAAGACGTGCAATAATGCTGGCCAAATCCAGAAATCATCTAAATGACTTCTGCCTAGATGTACCCAGAAACTACAGCCTGATATGGTCTCTTAGTTCTTTAACATTCTCATAAAATGGCTGAAATCTTAGCCACTTAGAAGTGGCTGATATTTCTCCCCTGATATTTCTGAAGATTCTTGGCAGAATCTCATTTATTCTGGCCGGATTTCCTACTTCTTCTGGGCCTGCCTGCTACTTTGCATTGCCCTGCAAGGTGCCATAGCCACGCCCATTGTTACATACACCAGGAGCAGTCCTTTTCACTGGGGCTTTCCTGAGCTGCCACCAACAGTTCTTGGCACTGTTTTTACCCTGTGCCTGCTTTTCTTCATAGTCCCCACCCCATTCAATCCTTTCTTCTTAGACCTCTTAACCTCCTCTAAGGTCACTGCCACTAATCTGTCCTCCCCCAGACCAGAGTAAGTGACTGTTAAGTAGAATCTGGCATTTGGTAGGGGGAGAGCCCCATAAGATGGCCTCTATTTTCCTCTCTTTTCTTTCCAATCTTTATTATAATATGTTCTGCTCTAATTAAGGATTTCTCTTTTGAGTCAAAGACAGAGTCAAAGTGCATTACCTTTGCACAAAAGCCTAAGTTAGAAGCAAAACAAAACAAAAACCTGAGCATTATCTACCTCTTTATGTTTCTTCTCTAACAATTCTAATTCCAAATTCCCTTCAAGGTGATAATGTACTGAACTGAATGGTCCTCCCTGCAAAATTATGTGCACTCAGAACCTATGAATATAACCTCATTTGAAAATGCTATCTTTACAAGATGGGATTGGGAGGGAGACAAGCCATAAGAGACTCTTAATCTCACAAAACAAACTGAGGGTTGCTGGGGGATTAGGGGGTAGGGATAGGGTGGCTGGGTTATGGACATTGGAAAGGGTGTGTGCTATGGTGAATGCTGTGAAATGTGTAAGACTGATGATTTACAGACCTGTACCCCTGGAGCAAATAATACATTATATGTTAATAACAATAAAAAATAAATTAAAAAAAGAAAATATTATCTTTGCAGATATAATCAGGTTAAGATGAGATCATACTGAATTAGGCTGGGCCTTAAATCCAATGACTGGTGGCCTTATTAGAAGAGGGAATTTTTAACACAGAGACACAGAACAGACACACAGGGAGAGGGCCATGTGAAGATGGTGGCAGAGATTGCAATGATGGATCTATGAACAAAGGAACACCAAGGATGGCCAGCGACCACCAGAAATTAGGAGAGAGGCATGGATCAGATTCTTCCTTAGAGCCTCCCGAAGGAACTAACCTTGCCAATACCTTGATTTTGAACTTTTGTCCTCCTGAGCTGTGAGAGGATAAATATCTGTTGTTTTAAGCCATTCAGTATGTTATTTTGTTATGGCAGCCCTAGGAAACCAATACAAATATGGATGCTCTTGTCTCCTGGTAGAAGAGCTAGGAAAGGTAAGGCAAAAAAAAAAAGAAAGAAAGAAAGAAAAGCGCAAAGATTAAGGTTTCAAGATTGTATCCTGAGATTTTTAATATGGTCTACAACCTTGCTAATCAAAGTAGGTCCAAAGAGCAGCAGAATTAGAGTTTAAGAAGGGCTGACTCTTGGGGCACCTGGGTGGCTCAGTGGGTTAAGCCTCTGCCTTCGGCTTGGGTCATTATCTCAGGGTCCTGGGGTCGAGCCCCACATTGGGCTCTCTGTTATGGCAGGGAGCCTGCTTCCCCCTCTCGGCCTACTTGTGATCTCTCTCTCTCTCTCTCTCTCTGCCAAATAAATAAATAAAATAAAATAAAATACAAAAAAAGAAGGGCTTTAGGTAGCATAGACATTTTCACAATATTTATTCTTCCAATCCAGGAGCATGGAACATTTTTCCATTTCTTTGTGTCTTCCTCAATTTCTTTCATGAGTACTTTATAGTTTTCTGAGTATAGATTCTTAGCCTCTTTGGTTAGGTTTATTCCTAGGTATCTTATGGTTTGGGGTGCAATTGTAAATGGGATTGACTCCTTAATTTCTCTTTCTTCTGTCTTGTTGTTGGTGTAGAGAAATGCAACTGATTTTTTTTTTAAAGATTTTATTTATTTATCAGAGTGAGAGAGAGAGCACAGGCAGACAGAATGGCAGGCAGAGGGAGAAGCAGGCTCCCTGCTGAGCAAGGAGCCCGATGCGGGACTCGATCCCAGGACGCTGAGATCATGACCTGAGCCGAAGGCAGCTGCCCAACCAACTGAGCCACCCAGGCGTCCCAATGCAACTGATTTTTGTGCATTGATCTTATATCCTGACACTTTACTGAATTCCTGTATAAGTTCTAGCAGTTTTGGAGTGGAGTCTTTTGGGTTTTCCACATAGAGTATCATATCATCTGCGAAGAGTGATAATTTGACTTCTTCTTTGCCGATTTGGATGCCTTTAATTTCCTTTTGTTGTCTGATTGCTGAGGCTAGGACTTCTAGTACTATGTTGAATAGCAGTGGTGATAATGGACATCCCTGCCGTGTTCCTGACCTTAGTGGAAAAGCTTTCAGTTTTTTTCCATTGAGAATGATATTTGCGGTGGGTTTTTCATAGATGGCTTTGATGATATTGAGGTATGTGCCCTCTATCCCTACACTTTGAAGGGTTTTGATCAGGAAGGGATGCTGTACTTTGTCAAATGCTTTTTCAGCATCTATTGAGAGTATCATATGGTTCTTGTTCTTTCTTTTATTGATGTGTTGTATCACATTGACTGATTTGCGGATGTTGAACCAACCTTGCAGCCCTGGGATAAATCCCACTTGGTCGTGGTGAATAATCCTTTTAATGTACTGTTGAATCCTATTGGCTAGTATTTTGGTGAGAATTTTTGCATCTGTGTTCATCAAGGATATTGGTCGATAGCTCTCTTTTTTGATGGGATCCTTGTCTGGTTTGGGGATCAAGGTGATGCTGGCCTCATAAAATGAGTTTGGGAGTTTTCCTTCCATTTCTATTTTTTGGAACAGTTTCAGGAGAATAGGAATTAGTTCTTCTTTAAATGTTTGGTAGAATTCCCCCGGGAAGCCATCTGTCCCTGGGCTTTTGTTTGTTTGGAGATTTTTAATGACTGTTTCAATCTCCTTACTGGTTATGGGTCTGTTCAGGCTTTCTATTTCTTCCTGGTTCAATTTTGGTAGTTTATATGTTTCTAGGAATGCATCCATTTCTTCCAGATTGTCAAATTTGTTGGCGTAGGGTTGCTCATAGTATGTTCTTATAATAGTTTGTATTTCTTTGGTGTTAGTTGTGATCTCTCCTCTTTCATTCATGATTTTATTTATTTGGGTCCTTTCTCTTTTCTTTTTGATAAGTCTGGCCAAGGGTTTATCAATTTTATTAATTCTTTCAAAAAACCAGCTCCTAGTTTGGTTGATTTGTTCTATTGTTTTTTTGGTTTCTATTTCATTGATTTCTGCTCTGATCTTTATGATTTCTCTTCTCCTGCTACCTAAAGCAATCTACACATTTAATGCAATTCCTATCAAAGTACCATCCATCTTTTTCAAAGAAATGGAACAAATAATTTTAAAATTTATATGGAACCAGAAAAGACCTCGAATAGCCAAAGGGATATTGAAAAACAAAGCCAAAGTTGGTGGCATCACAATTCCGGACTTCGAGCTTTATTACAAAGCTGTCATCATCAAGACAGCATGGTACTGGCACAAAAACAGACACATAGACCAATGGAACAGAATAGAGAGCCCAGAAATAGACCCTCAACTCTATGGTCAACTAATCTTCGACAAAGCAGGAAAGAATGTCCAATGGAAAAAAGACAGCCTCTTTAATAAATGGTGTTGGGAAAATTGGACAGCCACGTGCAGAAAAATGAAATTGGACCATTTCCTTACACCACACACAAAAATAGATTCAAAATGGATGAAGGACCTCAATGTGAGAAAGGAATCCATCAAAATCCTTGAGGAGAACACAGGCAGCAACCTCTTCGACCTCAGCCGCAGCAACATCTTCCTAGGAACATCGCCAAAGGCAAGGGAAGCAAGGGCAAAAATGAACTTTTGGGATTTCATCAAAATCAAAAGCTTTTGCACAGCAAAGGAAACAGTTAACAAAACCAAAAGACAACTGACAGAATGGGAGAAGATATTTGCAAACGACATATCAGATAAAGGACTAGTGTCCAAAATCTATAAAGAACTTAGCAAACTCAACACCCAAAGAACAAATAATCCAATCAAGAAATGGGCAGAGGACATGAACAGACGTTTCTGCAAAGAAGACATCCAGATGGCCAACAGACACATGAAAAAGTGCTCCATATCACTCGGCATCAGGGAAACACAAATCAAAACCACAATGAGATATCACCTCACACCAGTCAGAATGGCTAAAATCAACAAGTCAGGAAATGACAGATGCTGGCGAGGATGCGGAGAAAGGGGAACCCTCCTACACTGTTGGTGGGAATGCAAGCTGGTGCAACCACTCTGGAAAACAGCATGGAGGTTCCTCAAAATGTTGAAAATAGAACTGCCCTATGACCCAGCAATTGCACTACTGGGAATTTACCCTAAAGATACAAACGTAGTGATCCAAAGGGGCACGTGCACCCGAATGTTTATAGCAGCAATGTCCACAATAGCCAAACTGTGGAAAGAACCTAGATGTCCATCCACAGATGAATGGATCAAGAAGATGTGGTATATATACACAATGGAATACTATGCAGCCATCAAAAGAAATGAAATCTTGCCATTTGCGACAACATGGATGGAACTAGAGCGTATCATGCTTAGCGAAATAAGTCAAGCGGAGAAAGACAACTATCATATGATCTCCCTGATATGAGGAAGTGGTGATGCAACATGGGGGCTTAAGTGGGTAGGAGAAGAATCCATGAAACAAGATGGGATAGGGAGGGAGACAAACCATAAGTGACTCTTAATCTCAGGAAACAAACTGTGGGTTGCTGGGGGGAGGGGGGTTGGGAGAAGGGGGGTAGGGTTATGGACATTGGGGAGGGTATGTGCTTTTGGGTAAATTGGAAGGGGAGATGAACCATGAGAGACTATGGACTCTGAAAAACAATCTGAGGGGTTTGAAGTGGCGGGGGGGTGGGAGGTTGGGGTACCAGGTGGTGGGTATTATAGAGGGCACAGCTTGCATGGAGCACTGGGTGTGGTGAAAAAATAATGAATACTGTTTTTCTGAAAATAAATAAATTGGGAAAAAAAAAAAAGAAGGGCTGACTCAAGGAAATTCTACACATGCTACACATATTCGGGTACATGTTACAACATGGATGAACCTTGAGGGCATTATGCTAAGTGAGATAAGCCAGTCTTAAAAAAACAAATGCTATATGATTCCTCTTCTATAAGGTACCTAGGACAAGCAAATTCATAGAAACAGAAAATAGAATGGTGCTTCCCCAGGACCAAAAGAGGAGGGAAATGAGAAGTTATTATTTAATGGGTACAGAGTTTCAGCTTTGCAAGAGGAAAAGAGTTCTGGAGATGGATGGTGGTGATGGTTGCACAACAATGTGAATGTAATTAATGCCACTAAACCATACACTTAAAAATGGTTAAGTTGATACATTTTTAAAAAAGTTTTTCTTTTTTATTTTTTTAGTAATCTCTATGTACAACCCTGAGATCAACAGCCACATGCTCTTCCAACTGAGCCAGCTGGGTGCCCCTAAGATGGTAAATTTTATGTTACATGTGTTTTACCACAATTAAAAATAAAAAAGAAGGGCTGGCGTACAAAGTCACTTCTGGCTTCTGCCGCCTCTCTAGCCTCATTTAGCCCATTATCCCCCTTACTTTGTGCCCCAAACAACCAGGAGTTTCTTCTGTTCCCTGCATGTATCAACTGTGAACTTTGACAAGATGTGGCTCTCTTTGGTGCATTTTTCCTTCCCTGTTGCCTACTATCAAATGTCCCTTTCTCAGAGCAAAACTTTCCTGACACTACAGACCAACTCAGCCTCCAACTGGACATTCTCAAGGCACCCGTGCTTTTCCTTCTTTATGCTAATTGCGTCAAATACTTAAACAGTCCATTGTTTAAAGTCTGTGTCTCCAACTAGAGTGTCAGCTCCTCTAGGACAGGGATCGTGTCTATTTTGTTTACTGCTGTATCCCTCCTAAAACAGTTAGACATTCAGTAAACATTTGCTGACTGAATGAATGACCTACTCATTGCTAGTTCAAGCTCCTTACCTCATATAATCCAAGGCCTATAAACTTCAACTATGTGGATCCAGATATCTGACTTTGAAGGAACACACAGAGCTGATCCAACTCAGAGCTGGGTGACACAAGCAAACAGTACACTCAATTACTCCACAAAACAGATGCCATTTAATTAATTTATGGAGTGGATGCCTAGTTGAGCAGAGAACTACTGCCAAGAAAGATAAAGAATCTTCAGCAATACTTGCCTGATGAAACAAAATGAAACAGAGAGTACCTCCTAGTAACTGGTATATTTCTGTCTCTGCTCCTACATCGTTTTTAAGGTTGTTGGTTGTTCACAATGGAAATCATGTCTGTGCTCATAGAATCCATGCTCTTCTAGAGGACCAGGCTGAGAAGGGGGATGGGGACTACAGGAATATTAAGGGAAATGAACAACTTCACAGTCTTCCCTCTATCCTTGTATTCTTCGCTCATGATTCAAAGACAGCATCTGGTTGGCTAAGCTTAGTTCATAAGCCTACTGGGCTCAACACACTAGGGAAAAAGGTAATGTATTATTTTGCAAAACAATAGCTAATAACAGCATAGAAGTACTGAGATTAAACTGAGTTAATCTGTAAAAACACATATATTTATGTTCAACCTTAGCTATTAACCTTAGCCAAGCACCACCTTAGCTATTATTTATTTAATTTTCATCTTTAATTCAACTCAATTTATTTCAAAAAGAATATCTTGTATTCTAGAAAATACAAGAATATACAAAGACACATTCTATTGTCCCTCAGAGTGATAATATCATATGTCATATAACCTCTAAGAAATCCCGTCATATATTTGCAAAGTAATGAAAGTGAAAAAGGAAAAGAACATCATGAAAACGGTTATGACCTTGCAGTATGAAAAGGTCTTGGGTATCCCCAGGAGTCCCATAGTACACCTTCAGAACCACTGGCTTAAATCATTCAGGACTTAGTCCTGAGTCACACAGGGTAAGATTGGGCCCTGGAATCAAAGCAGGGCCCTGACAGCCTGGAAAAGGGAGATAACTGAGGGCCTGCTACAGTGGGTCAGAGAGCATTCCCCAAAGACCACAAAGGAAGAAGAAGTGTGTCTGGGCAATCATAAATCAACAAGCAATATCCCCACTCTCTCCCCCCGAGACAGGACTACTATCCATTGGACACTCTCTTTCAGTCTCTGCATCTCTTCTTCACAGGGCTGGGCATGGTTGTCCATGGAACCATTTTTCCTTCAGATGTATTCATAGCCCTGATGAATTTGTATAGGCACTTGGCTGCCTACCTTTATATATTTCTTTCATTAGATGGGTGTTTGCTAAACAGCAGCTGCTGGAGAAGAACCTTAGAATGTTTGCCAAGATCAAGCACCACCTTGGCTATTATTTATTTAATCTTCATCTTTAATTCAACTCAATTTATTTCAAAAAGAACATCTTATTCACTTGGATAGTGAATCATCATCATTCAATCAATCATCATTGACTGAAAGTCTCTCTAAGCTTCTCTAAGGAGTCACAGGAAAAATTATCCACTAGACTATTGATTCTTTCTTAGAATTACATTTGTGTGTGGGTTAAATTGGTCTTAAAAGCCTTTTCTGTTTTTATTGTCTTATCAGATGCTGTGGTCCAGGCAAGCCTAGCATTTCAAAGATGCGGTTTCTTAGTGGAGTTTGTTTTTGTTTTTTTCCTAGAAAGTCAAACCAAACTCTGACCATCATTAATTGTAGCGGGGCAAGACAAAAGGAGAGTTTAAATTCCTCTTTTGTTTCACTTTTCCCCTCCAAAACAAATGGCAAAAAAGAAGACTAGGAGAGATTATGGACTCTGAAAAACAATCTGAGGGGTTTGAAGTGGCGGGGGTGTGGGAGGTTGGGGTACCAGGTGGTGGGTACTATAGAGGGCATGGATTGCATGGAGCACTGGGTGTGGTGCAAAAATAATGAATACTGTTATGCTGAAAATAAATAAAAAATAAATTAAAAAAAAGACTAGAAGTGTAACAACACCCCCTTTTTCCTGTTTCTCCTCTCCATTCACCCCTCCTGAGAGTCAGCCTTATTCAGGCCTGGGAAGTGGGAAGCCCCAGTGGCTTTGAACAGAGGCCGAAGCTCCAGGGTTTTGAAAGTTGCTCATCCTTAAACCTGGGAGGAGGGAGGAGTGTAGAGAGGGGGTGGGGTGGTCACAAGAAAGATTGCAGAGGGCTGGGTGGAGAGTTCAACTGACCCAAAGGCCAACCCTCTGAAGGGAAGGAGAAGAGAGAGACAAAGAAACAGAAAAGCAGAAATCTGAATCACAGAGAAGAGAAAGGGCAACACATAGGAGGGCCAAGAAGGAGAAAAAGTCAGAGAGAGACTAAGGGAAGGAGAGACAAAAATAGAGGAAGACAAGAAAGTAAAGAAAAGTACCAGGAACTAGCTCCTCTAACCTCACTGACAGAATGCTCACCATTTTCTGAGTACCACTCCGCTCAGCTTTCTTAGGATAATCTCATTTCTCCCACATCCAAGTTCTTGCAGGTGACCTAGCTGCCACCTCTCTGTTCAAATCTGCTGGGCTTTTGGGATCCAATATGAGTCCAGGAAGAAGAGCAGACATACCTAGAGCAGAGATTCAGGAAAATTGTATCAGGCAGCGAGGAGACCAAAGGTGAAGTAACTAGCCAGAAGCCTTTTTCAGAAGTTCTGGCAAAGGGATGAGAAATGCAGTAGTGGGACACTGAGGAGGGAAAGAAGGGCTGCAATATCATGATGTCACCAGTTACCTCATGGCCAGCTTTCTAAGAGCTTCCTTCACATCCAGGCTTTCTTTTCATCTGCTCAATCAATTTTTTTCTTTTCAGTGAATATTATATCCATTGTACAAAAGAGGAAACTGAGTCTCAGAAAGTGAAAGAGATTTGTCTAGGATCTCTTGGTGTGTCTGTGGAGGAACCAGGACTAGGGTTGAGGTCTTCCAAGTGCCTATTAAGTACCAGGCCCAGTCTTCCTACTTTTGAACATATGTTTGATCCTCACAGCAACATTATAACATTAAGGAGGTATTAATATCCTCATTTCTCACAGTTTGCACAAATATACAACTGCTCCGGGACTCCTTTGGGAGGGCGGCCTATTGGCTGTTATTCTTTCTAGAGGTCAGATTTCCTCGGGGCTACAGCTTCTTTCCATGGGGAGAGAAACTCTCCATAACCATTCCTACCCCTCTGTTAGAGTAGTTGTTTAGGGCTGGAATGAGTCTGAGCCTACATATTTGGTAGACCTTGGAGCTGCTCTTAGAAAAGCAACAATACTCCATTCTTCCAAGGGCTAGGGCTAGGACCCAAGGCTAGGATTTCCTTAGCATATCCCTTGACCATTTTCTTCCCTCTACCCTGCTTCCACCCTCATCCAAGCTATCACCATCTCTCCCAGGATTACTGCAACAACCTCTTACTAATCTCTTTGATGAGGGCTGTAGAGAGTAGTTGTGCGGTTTGTGCACTACACAAGGGCCTCTGGTTGAGGGGCCCAGTAGGGTCTGAAATCCAGCCTGTATTCTGGTGATAAGTCATGCATGCTGGTGTGGGCCTGTATCTGCAGGAAGAAGGCGCATATTTCTCTTTAGACAAAGGCCCTCTTTCCCAAGCCAAGCCAAGTGCCATAAGGCTATGTCCACCTGGAGATGGCACATTTTATAAAGTCACACATTGACAGGCAAATAGCACCTAAACAGCAACCTTGCTCTTGCTTTCACCCTTGCCTCCTTCAACCTATTCTCACAGCAACCAAAGGGGTCCTGTAAAAACCTAAGTCAATCATATACCTCCTTTGTTCACAGTCTTCCTGTGGCTTCTACCTCACTCTGAGTCAAAATCAAAGTCACTACAGTGGCATACAAGACCCTATGTGAGCTCATCTACCAATACCTCTATAATCTAAACTCTCACCTTTCTCTCACTCATCACTCTATCCTAGCCACACTGGACTTCTCACTTTTTTAAACGCACCAAGTCCATCTCATCTCAGGATCTCTGTACTTGCTTTTCTCTCTACCTGGATTCCTTTTCCTCTAGATATCCACATAATTAACTCCGCAACACAGACAATATATTGTCACTTCTACAAGATCCAAATTAGTACCTAGAGCACATGTTTCTTTTTTATTATTGATCCTGAAGAGTGGGAAGAAAAAAAGGTTTGTGACAGGGGTGCCTGGCTGCTCAGTTGGAAGAGTATGCAAGTCTTAATCTCAGGGTCATGAGTTTGAGCCCCATGCTGGATGCAGAGATTACTAAAAATAAGTAAGTAAGTAAATAAATAAATATTAAATAAACTATTTAAAAAAAGGTTTGTGACATCACTGGAATTGTAACGAATGCTCTCACTTTCAAAGTTTCCTCCATCATAACATTACTCACTCAGGATTCAATCTTAAATGAGAGCCAAATTTGGGTCAAGTGCCCACATGGTGTCTATACCAGGGGGAGGTTAAAAAAAAAGGATCTGGCCCCATTGGCTTTTGTAATGGGAGCCAGTAGTGGGGAGCAGGTGTTGGGAATTCCCTTCCTGCCAATACTGAAACTGGAAAGTATGAAACTGGATAGCCCAAAAAACAACTGTCATGTTTTTAGGTAAGGAGTAGGAGGCTCAGTCTAAAGCAATTTCTGGACAATTGCCACGAAGAAATAGAAGGAGGTGGTGAGATTCTTAAAAGTACTGACTAGTATAGCCATCTTGGCAGGAAATGTAAAGCCATGCCAGGGCAAGTGTCAAAGCTGGTCAAGGAAGCAAGAGTCCTGTAGAGTCCTCCTGCCACCAAGATGAAGATGATTCTCTTTGGGGGAACTTTTCTTTTCTTTTAATAAATTTTAAAAGTCTTTTAAAATTGTTTTAAATTCTGGCTTTCTGGGGCCCAGATTGGGATTGATTTGCTCCATGAGGTGGCAGATAGATCTTAGGATAAGCCCCAAAGATTCCCACCTCTTGATGTTCATGCATTTAGTTGGACAGAACTTGTATCTTGCTTTTAACCAATAGAACATGGCAAAGGGGATGGGTTGACCACTCCCATGATAACATTATATTATATATGACTCTACCTAAGAAGACTGGAGTCAGAGAGAATCTTCCTTGCTGGTTCTGAAGAAGCTGGTACCTGCTGTGCACATCCTGGTGAGATTCTGACAGAGAACTTAGCTTAACTATGCAGAGATCCTTGACACAGAGAAACCGGGAGATAATAAATGTATGTGTTGTTTTAAGCCACTAGATTTATGGTAATTTGTTACACAGCAGTAGAAAACCAATACAATCATACTCCCCACTTAGTGAACTCATCATCAATCCAGACATGGTACCACATGGAGATAATAATAGCATCTTCCTCATAAGGTTGTTGTAAGAATACCTGAGTTTAATTTTATAAAGGGCCTAGAACAGTTCTAAGCACATATGTGTGTTTTTAGGGGTTTTGTTTGTTTTTTAAAGAGGGGAGTGTGGTCTTAATTTTAATTGTATAAAGGGCTTAGGACAGTTCTTCCACATATATGAGTGTTTTTAGGATTTTTGTTTTTTAAAGTGGGGGGTGTGTGGTCCCATCTTCATCCCAATAGTTTCCAAATGTGCATTATTGAGACTTGCTTCTGTTGTCAATTTTACCATCTCTGCAGATCTCATAGGCTGCTGGACCATTCCTTACCCTATTTGGTGTATCACAGAGCATCTTGTATTGTGGCTTAGAGGACAATATATTTAATTCAGCTGTTTTGAGATTTCTTAATTTTTCTGTTTTTTTTTTTCATTTTTTTATTGTGGTAAAAGACACATAACAAAATTTACCATTTTAACCATTTTATTTTTTAAAGATTTTATTTATTTATTTATTTGGCAGAGAGAGAGAGAGATCACAAGTAGGCAGAGCAGCAGGTGGGGGTGGGGGAAGCAGGCTCCCCCATGAGCACAAGCGCGGGGAGAGGCAGAGGGAGAGGAAGAAGCAAACTCCCTGCTGGGCAGGGAGCCTGATGTCGGGCTCCATCCCAGGACCCTGAGATCCTGACCTGAGCCAAAGGCAGAGGCTTAACCCACTGAGCCACTCGGGTGTCCCCCATTTTAACCATTTTAAAGTGCACAGTTCAGTGGCATTAAGTACAGCCATCACCAATATCTATTTTCAGAACATTTTCATTACCCCTAATAGAAACTCCGTGTCCATCAATCAGTCACTCCCTATCCCCCGTCCCTAACTGATGAAATCACAAATATGCTTTCTGTCTCTACGAATTTGCTATTCTGAGTATTTCATATGAGTGGAATTATTGTCCAAAACCAGCCTCTGTGCTCTGGACCAAAATGTAACATAAAGACAGAGTTTGGGGATAAAGAGGAACAATAGTTTTATTACTTTGTCAGGCAAAGGAGACTACAGGAGTCTAGTGCCTTCAAAACTGCAGACCCACCAGGGATAAAAGGCTGAGGGGGTTTATTTATTTATTTATTTACTTACTTACTTATTTTTTTTTAAAGATTTTATTTATTTATTTGACAGAGAGAAATCACAAGTAGATGGAGAGGCAGGCAGAGAGAGAGAGGGAAGCAGGCTCCCTGCTGAGCAGAGAGCCCGATGCGGGACTCGATCCCAGGACCCTGAGATCATGACCTGAGCTGAAGGCAGCAGCTTAACCCGCTGAGCCACCCAGGCGCCCTTATAGGAAAATACATGACCTAGGCAGTTTCAATAGGAATCTGGTATGTGTCACCAGCCATGTTTGTCATGTCTTCTACCTGGCTTCATGATTATTGCTGGCACTGGTCGTCCATGTCTCCTTACCAACTATATATTAAGGTCAGCAAGATGTCAATATCAATACTGAGTTCCTGGAACAAAGGGTTCTACAGAAAAAAAAGTGAAGAGGTGGAGGAGGCTTCAAGAATGAGGAAGAGAAAAATTTGTTCAGTTTTAAGTAAAGCCTTGCTGAAACATCAGTGTTTCCCTTTTAATTTCCATCCATCTTTACTTTTCTATAATGGTTTCAAGAATCATATGATATGTGGCCTTCTACATCTGGCTTGTTTCACTTAGTATAACGTTTTCAAGGTTCATTCACGTTATGGCATGTATCAGTTTTTCACTTTTTTAATGACTGTGTAATATTCCATTGAATGGATATACTACATTTTATTTATCTACTCATCAGTTCATGGACATTTGGGTGTTACCACCTTTTGGCACTTATGAATAGTCTTGCTCTAAATATTCATGTACAGGAATTTATTTGAAAACAAATTTTCAATTCTTTGGGGGATGTACCTAGAAGTAGAGTTTCTAGCTTATGTGTAATTCTATGTTTAACTTGTTGAGGAACCATCAACGTATTCCCACTAGCTACACCATTTTACATTGCCACCAAAAATGTAAAAGGGTTCTAATTTCTCCATATCCTTGCCAAAGCCTGTTATTATTATTATCATATTATTTTAATATATAATATATTGTAATATATTAATAATAATACTATTATTATTAATTATTGCCATCCTAATAGGTGTGAAGTAGCTTGTTTTTTAAAATTTTTTAATTTAAATTCAATTTGATTAATATATACTATATTATTTGTTTCAGAGGTAGAATTTAGATTCACTACAACTGAATTTAGATGTAGGCAACAGATCCATTAGTTGCATACAACATCCAGTGCTCATTAATTCAAGTGCCCTCCTTAATGCCCACCACCCAATTACCACAGGCCCCCACCCACCTCCCCTCCACAGCAACCCTCAGTTTGTTTTATATAATTAGTGGTCTTTTATGTTTTGCTTCCCTCTCTGTTTTATCTAATTTTATTTTTCCTTCCCTTCCCCTATGTTCATCTGATTTGTTTCTTAAATTCCACATATGAGTGAAACCATGTGGCATTCGTCTTTCTCTGACTAGCTTACTTTGCTTAGCATAATACCATCTAGTTCCATCTACATTGTTGCAAATGGCAAGATTTCATTCTTTCTGATGGCTGAATAGTATTCCAGTGTGTGTGTGTGTGTGTGTGTGTGTGTGTGTATCTCACATCTTTATCCATTCATCTGTCAGTGGGCATCTGGGCTGTTTCCATAGTTTGGCTTTGTGGACACTGCTGCTATAAACATTGGGGTGCAGGTGCCCTTTCCAATCACTATGTTTGTGTCCTTTAGATAAACACCTAGAAGTGCAGTTGTTGGGTCATAGGGTAGCTCTATTTTTAACTTTTTGAAGAACCTCCATACTGTTTTCCAGAGTGGCTAAACCAGCTTGCATTCCCACCAACGGTGTAAGAGGGTTCCCTTTTCTCCGCATCCTCAACAACATTTGTTGTTTCCTGAGCTGTTCATTTTAGCCATTCTGACTGGTGTGATGTGGTATCTCATTGTAGTTTTCATTTATATTTCCCTTACGCTCAATGATGTGGAGCATTTTTTCATGTGTCTAGTCATCTGTATATCTTCTTTGGAGAAATGTCTGTTCATGTCTTCTGCCCAGTTCTTGACTAGATTATCTGTTTTCTGGGGTTGAGTTCCATAAGTTCTTTATACATTTTGGATATTAGCCCTCTATCTAATAAGATATTTGCAAATATCTTCTCCCATTCCATATGTTGCTTTTTAGTTTTGTTGACTGTTTTCTTTGCTGTACATAAACTTTTTATCTTGGTGAGTCCCAATAGTTCATTTTTGCTTTTGTTTCTCTTGCCTTTTGAGATGTGTCTAGTAAGAAGTTGCTGTGACTGAGGTCAGAAACATTGCTGCCTGTGTTCTCCTCTAATTTTGATGGATTCCTATCTCACATTTAGGTCTTTCATCCATTTTTATTTATTTTTGTGTATGGTGTGAAAAAGTGGTCTGGTTTTATTCTTCTGCATGTGGCTGTCCAGTTTTCCCAACACCATTTGTTGAAGATACTGTCTTTTTCCATTGGATATTCTTTTCTGCTTTGTTGGAGATCGAGTCAAGAGCCCATTTCTGAATTCTCTATTCTGTTCCATTGATCTAGGTGTCTGTTTCTATACTAGTACCTTACTGTCTTGATGATTACAGCTTTGTAATAGACCTTGAACTCCAGAATTGTGATGTCTCGAGCTTTGGCTTTCTTTTTCAACATTCCTTTGACTATTTGGGGTCTTTTCTGGTTGCATACAAATTTTAGGATTGCTTTTTCCAGCTCTGTGAAAAAGGTTGATGGTATTTTGATAGTGATTTGCACTGAATCTATAGATTTTTCTAGGTACTGTAGAACATTTAAATAATATTTCTTCCTCTAATCCATGAGCATGGAACATTTTTCCATTTCTTTGTGTCTTCCTCAATTTCTTTCATGAGTGTTCTATAGTTTTCAGAGTATGGATCCTTTACCTCTTTGGTTAGGTTTATTCCTAGATATCTTATGGTTTTGGGTGCAATTGTAAATGGAACCAATTACTTGATTTCTCTTTCTTCTGCCTCATTGTTTGTGCTTAGAAATGCAACTGACTCTGAAAAACAATCTGAGGGGTTTGAAGTGGCGGGGGGGTGGGAGGTTGGGGTACCAGGTGGTGGGTATTATAGAGGGCACAGCTTGCATGGAGCACTGGGTGTGGTGAAAAAATAATGAATACTGTTTTTCTGAAAATAAATAAATTGGAAAAAAAAAGGAAAAAAAAAAAAAGAAATGCAACTGACTTGTGTGCATTGCTTTTATATCCTGTGACTTTGTTGAACTCCTGCGTCAGTTCTAGTAAATTTGCTGGAGTATTTTGGGTTTTCTACATAGAATATCATGTTGTGTGCAAAGAGAGAAAATTTGACTTCTTCTTTGCTAATTTAGATGACCTTTATTTCTTTTCGTTGTATGGTTACTGAGGCTAGGACTTCCAGTACTATGTTGAACAACTGTGGTGAGAGTGGACATCCCAGTCATGTTCCTGACCTCAGAGGGGAAAAACTCACAGTTTTTCTCCATTGAGGATGATATTTTCTGTGTGTTCTTTGTATGTGGCTTTTATAATATTGAGGTATGTTCCCTTTATCCCTACAATATAGAGAGTTGTCAAGAAAGGATGCTATATTTTGTCAAATGATCTTTCTGCATCTATTAAGAGGATCATATGGTTCTTGTCCTTTCTTTTCTTTTTTTTTTTTAAGATTTTATTTATTTATTTGAGAGAGAGAGACAGTGAGAGAGAGCATGAGCGAGGAGAAGGTCAGAGAGCGAAGCAGACTCCCCATGGAGCTGGGAGCCTGATGTGGGACTCGATCCTGGGACTCCAGGATCACGCCCTGAGCCGAAGGCAGTCGTCCAACCAACTGAGCCACCCAGGCGTCCCCCTTTCTTTTCTTTTCATCATGTTATGTTAGTCACTATACAGTACTTTAGTTTTTGATGTAGTGTTTCAAGATTCATTGTTTGTGTATAACACCCAGTTCTCAGAGATTGATTTGCCGATGTTTACCACCCTTGCAGTCCAGGAATAAATCCCACTTGGTCATGGTGAATAATCCTTTTAAAGTTCTGTTGAATCCTATTAGCTAGTATCTTGTTGAGAATTTTTGTGTCCATATTCATCAGGGAGATTCGTCTATAATTCTCCTTTTTAGTGGGGTATTTGTCTGGTTTGGGGATCAAGGTAATGCTGGCCTCAAAGAGAGAGTTTGGAAGTTTTCCTTCCATTTCTATTTTTTGGAACAGTTTCAGAAGAATAGGTATTAATTCTTGTTTAAATATTTGGTAGACTTCCCCTGGGAAACCATCCAGACATAGACTCTTGTTTGTTACGAGATTTTTGATTACTGATTCAGTTTCTTTGCTGGTTATGGGTCTGTTCAGCTTCTCTATTTATTCCTGTTTCAATTTTGGTAAAGTATATGTTTCTAGGAATGCATCATTTTCTTCTAGATTGCCTAATTCTTTGTATTTCTTCAGTGTTGGTTGTGATCTCTCCTCTTTCATTCATGATTTTATTTATTTTGATCCCTTCTGTTTTCTTTTTGTTAAGTCTGGCTAAGGGTTTATCAATCTTATTAATTCTTTCAAAGAACCAGCCCCTAGTTTCATTGATCTGTTCTTTTTTAAAAATTTCTATCCTAGTCTTTATTATTCCTCTTCTCCTACTGGATTTAGACTTTATTTGGTTTATTTATTTTATTTGCTGTTCCTTTTCCAGCTCCTCTAGATGTAGGGTTAGGTTGTGTATTTGAGACTGTTTTTATTTTTTGAGGAAGGCCTGTATTGCCATATACTTCCCTGTTAGGACCACCTTTGCAGCATCCCAAAGGTTCTGAACTTTCACGTTTTCATTTTCATTTGCTTCTATGTATTTTTTTTTTTTTTTAAAGATTTATTTTATTTATTTATTTGACAGAAAGAGATCAGAAGTTGGCGAGAGGCAGGCAGAGAGAGAGGAGGAAGCAGGCTTCCCACAGAGCAGAGAGCCCGATGCGGGGCTCGATCCCAGGACCCTGGGATCATGACCTGAGCCGAAGGCAGCGGCTTATTCCACTGAGCCACCCAGGCGCCCCTCTATGTATTTTTTTAAAGATTTTATTTATTTATCAAAGAGAGAGGGAGAGAGAGCGAGCACAGGCAGACAGAATGGCAGGCAGAGGCAGAAGGAGAAGCAGGCTCCCTGCCGAGCAAGGAGCCCGATGTGGGACTCGATCCCAGGATGCCGGGATCATGACCTGAGCCGAATGCAGCTGTTTAACCAACTGAGCCACCCAGGCGTCCCTGCTTCTATGTATTTTTTAATTTGTCTTTAATTTACTGGTTGACCCATTCATTCTTTAGTAAGATGCTGTTTTTAAAGATTTTATTTATTTGTCTGACAGAGAGAGAGAGATCACAAGTAGGCAGAGAGGCAGGCAGAGAGAAAGGGGGAAACAGGCTCCGTGCTGAGCAGAGAGCCGGATATGGGACTTGATCCCAGGACCCCAGGATCATGACCTGAACCGAAGGCAGAGGCTTTAACCCACTAGCCACCAAGGCGCCCCAGTAAGATGCTTTTTTAATCTCCACATATTTGTAGTCCTTCTAAATATTGTCTCGTAGTTGACTTCACGTTTTACAGCATTGTAGTCTGGGGTTGCTTGGGTGGCTCAGTCACTGGTTAACCATGTGCCTTCACCTCAGGTCATGATACTAGGGTCCTGGGATCAAGCCCCACATCGAGCTCTCTGCTCAGCAGAGAGCCTGATTCTCTCTCTCCCTCTGCTGCTCCCCCTGCTTGTGCACTCTCTTTCTCTATCAAATATATAAAATCTTTTAAAAAAACAAAGCATTGTGCTCTGAAATTATGCATGGAACAATCTCAATCTTTTTGTATAAGTTGAGACCTGATTTGCAACCCAGTTTGTGATCTTTTTTGGAGAATATTCCATGTGCACATGAGAAGAATGTGTATTCTGCTGCTTTAGGGTGAAATGCCCTGAATAGATCTGTGAAGTCCGTCTGTTCCAGTGTATCATTCAAAGCCCTTATTTCCTTGTTGATCTTCTGCTTAGATGATTTGTGCATTTCTGTGAGTGGGGTGTTAAAGTTGCCTATTATTATATTATTATCAATGAATTCCTTTAACTTTTTATCAATTGGCTTATATATTTGGCTGCTCCCAAGTTGGAGGTATAAATACTTACAATTCCCTTTTATTACGATACAGTGTCTTTCATGTCTTACTATAGTCTTTGCTTTAAAATCTAGTTTGTCTGATACAAGGATTGTTACTCCAGCTTTCTTTTGATGTCCCTTAGCATGATAAATGGTTCCCCACACCCTCACTTTTAATCTGGAGGTGACTTTGGGTCTAAAATGACTCTCATGTAAAAAGCATATCAATGGGTCTTATTTTTTTTAAATCCATTCTGATATCATATGTCTTTGGATTAGAGCATTTAGTCCTTACATTCAGAATAATAATTGGAAGATATGAAGTTAGTGCCATTATATTACTTGTAAAGTCACTGTTCCTGTAGATCGTCTCTGTTCATTTCCAAACTTTGTTACTTTTGGGCTGTGCCTTAGTTCTAATAATCCCCTTTAATATTTCTTGCAGAGCTGGTTTAGTGTCTACAAACTCCTTTAGCTTTTGTTTGTCCTGGAAACTCTTTATCTCTCCTTCTGTTTTGAATGACAACCTTGCTGGATAAAGTATTCTTGGATGAATATTTTTCTCATTTAGCACATTGAATATATCATGCTAGCCCTTTCTGGCTTTCCAGGTCTCTTTGGACAGGTCTGCTGCCAACCTTATTTTTCCACCCTTGTAGGTTAGGGATCTCTTGTCCTGAGCTGCTCTCAGGATTTTCTCTTTATCCCTGAAATTTGCATGCTTCACTATTCTGTGCCTTGTACACTTGAAATACTGTTTCCTTCCCCAGATTAGGGAAGTTCTGTAATTTTAATTATAGAAGAAGTTGTTTACCATTTTAATTTTAAACTTTCTGATAGACATGCGGTGAAATCTCATTATGGTTTTAATTTGTATTCCCCTAATGGCTACTGGAGTTGAGTATCTTTTCACATGTTTCTTTGCCACCTTTATATTCTCTTAAATGAGATGCCTCCTCATTTTTGTCCATTGTCTAGCTGAATTATTTGTTTATTTTATATTATTTTATTTATTTGAGAGACAGCATGCATTCATTTTGTGAAAAATTTTTGCATCCATGTTCATCAAGGATATTGTCCTGTAGTTCTCTTTTTGGGTGGTATCTTTATCTGGCTTTGGTATCAGGGTAATGCTGGCCTTATAGAATGAATTTGGAAGTTTTCCTTCCTTTTTTATGTTTTGGAATAGTTTAAGAACAATAGGTATTAACTCTCCTTTATTTTTTTAAAAAGATTTTATTTATTTATTTGACAGATCACAAGTAGGCAGAGAGGCAGGCAGAAAGAGAAAGAGAGGAGGAAGCAGGCTTCCCACTGAGCAGAGAGCCTGATGTGGGACTTGATCCCAGGACCTGGGATCATGACCTGAGCTGAAGGCAGAGGCTTTAACACACTGAGCCACCCAGGCACCCCTAACTCTTCTTAGATGTTTGGTAGAATTCTGCTGTGAAGCCATTTGGCCTTGGATTTTTGTTGTTGTTGTTGGGAGGTTTTTTGTTTTTTTTTTGATTGATTCAATTTCTTTGCTGGTTAATAGTTTGTTCAAGTTTTCTATTTCTTCCTGTTTCTGTTTTGGTAGTTTACATGTTCCTAGGATTTATCCACTTCTAGTTTGCCCAATTTGTTTGTATATAGTTTTTCATAATACTCTCTTATAATTCTTTGTATTTCTGTGGCATTGATTGTTATTTCTCCTCTCTAATTTATGACTTTATTTATTTGGATACCTTCTTTTTTATTTTGATAAGTCTGTCTAGAGTTTTATCAATATTCTAAAGTATTTCAATGAACCAGCTCCTTATTTCATTGCTCTGTTCTATTTTTTTTAAGTTTCTAGATCATTCATTTCTTTCATCTTTATTATATCCTCCCATATGCTGGCTTTAAGCTTTGCTTGTTGTTCTTTTTCTGCCTCCTTTGATGTAAGGTTTGGTTGTTTATTTCAGATTTTTCGTGCTTCTTGAGGGAGACCTATATTGGTATGCACTTACCTTTTAGGACCACTTTGCTTCATCCCAAATGCTTTGGAACATCGTGCTTTCTTTGTCATTTGTTTCCATGAGATTTTTTTATTTTTTTCTTTGATTTCATGGTTGACCCATTAGTTGTTTAGTAGAATGTTGTTTAACCTCCAAGTAATTGTGGTCCTTCTAGATTTTTTCTTGTAGTTGACTTCTAGTTTCAGAGCACTGTGGTCAGGAAAGGTGCACAGTATGACTTAAATGTTTTTGTGTTTGTTGAGGCCTGTTTTGTGACCTAGTATGTGCTGTAGAATATCCCATGTTCATTTGAAAAACGTGTACTCTGCTGTTTTAGGATGAGATGTTCTGAACAGTTTAAAAAGCACTGTGGTCTGAGAATACACAGGGTATAATCTCAGTCTTTGGGGATTAGTTGAGACCTGATTTGTGACCCAGTATGTGATCTATTCTTGAGAAAGTTTCATGTGCTTTCAAGATTAATGTTCTGTATATATATCTGTTAATTCCATCTTGTCCAGCATGTCATTCAAAGTCATTGTTTCCTTGTTCATTTTATGTTTAGATGATCTGCCCACTGATGTAAGTGGGGTGTTAAAAATCCCCTACTATTATTGTATGATTATCAATTAGTTCTTTATTTTTGTTATTGTTTCATATATTCGGGTGCGCCCACATTGCATGCATAAACATTTAAAATCGTTATATCTTTTTGTTAGATCTTCCCCTTTCCTATGATATAGAGCCCTTCCTTTTCTCTTGTTATGTCTTTTTAAATTTATTTATTTATTTATTTATTTACTTTTAGAGAGAAAGAGAGAGAGCAGGAGAGCATGTGTGGGGGGAAGGACTGAGGGGGAGGAAGACGGAGCAAGAGCATCTTTCAAGAAGACTCCATGCTGAGCATGGAGCCCATTGTGGGGTTCAATTCCACAACTCTGATATTACAAACTAAGCTGAAACCCAGAATTGGACACTCAACCAACTGAGCCACCAGGTGCCCCATTGTTAAGTCTTTCTGTAAAGTCTAGTCTGTCTGATATAAGTATTGCTACTCTGGCTTTCTTTTGACCTCCATTTGTGTGATAAATATTTCCCCATCCTCTCACTTTCCACTTGCAGGTGGCTTTATGTCTCTATTGAATCTCTTGTAGATAGCATATAGATGGGTCTTTTTTTTTTTTGGCCCATTCTGTTACTCTATGTCTTTTGATTGGAATGTTTAGTCCATTTACATTCAAGGTAATTATTGGTAGATATATATTTATTGCCATTTTATTACTTTTTTTGTCATTGTTTCTGGAGATTTCCTCTGTTTTGTTTTTTTTTCTTGTCCTTGTCACTTTTGGTCTCTACTTTCTACCCCCTCTAATATTTCTTGCAGGGCCTGTTTAGAGGTCATAAACTCCTTTAGTTTTTTGTTTGTCTGGGAAACTCTTTATTGCTCCTTGAATTCTGAATGATAATCTTGCTGGACAGAGTATTCTTGGCTACAAGTTTTTCCAATCAGTGTTTTGAATATATCAAGCCACTGCCTTGCAGTGCAACTGGCTTGTCAAGTTTCTGTTGTGACATCTCCAGCTAGCCTTATGCGCTTTCTCTTGTATGTTAAGGACTCTTTTTGTTTTGCTGCTTTAAAATTTTTTCTTTATCACTATATTTTGCAAAATTAATTATAATATGTCTTGGTGTTAGCTTGCTTTTATTGATTTTGATGAGAGTTCTCTTTGCTTCCTTGATCTGGATAGAGAGACAGTGAGAGAGAGAGAGAACACAAGCAAGGTGAGGGGCAGAGGGAGAAGCAGACTCCCATTTGAGTAGGGAGCCCAATGTGGGGTTTGATCCTGGGACTCTGGAATTAGGACCTGAGACGAAGGCAGAGGCTCAACTGACTGAGCCACCCAGGCACCCATATGATGGCTGTTCTTTCATTTGGGATAAATTCCTCTCTCTTTACCTTTTATCTTTCTCTGCCTTCCTCTGTGTGTTAGAAAAGCTGGTTATGTCTCATGCTCCTGAAAGCTTTATGACAAAGAGATCATGTAATGTCCAGGGCCTGATGCTTCAAGGAATATCTCGGGTGTGTGCTGCATGTGCTCTACTATTGTGTTTTCACCACTCTTTCCTTCAGGCCAGTCATCTGCATAGGCTCTCCTTGACTGCTGTAGATGTATTTGGTCCCTGGCCTGAATGTGGCAAGTTTTAGCTACCTGTATTCTGGTCTGCTTGTGAAATGAGACCTATTATCACCTCCAGCGCAACTAAGGCCCTGCAAAACTCTCCTGTCAGGAAATGTGTGGGCAAGGATTTGTGCTGGTCTTCTGTGGGAGGGGTCTGCCTTGCTGGGACTGAAACAAGTCTGACTGAGAAAGGAAGTCCTTTAAGAGTGTGGGGGATGGGGCTTATAAGCAAGTTGGGCAGCCAGTGTTGGTGCTTCACTTCTTCCCCTAGGTGGCACTTTGTTGATGCTGAGGGGCAGGAGAGGAAAATGGTGCCAGGCAACTCCTTTTTTTCCTGAGTAGGTTATCTCCTTGAACACTGCCTCCCAGTGATGTGCTCTGAGAAGAGCAAATAATCTCCCTATGGCATGCCCCTAGTGCTCTTCAGATTGCTGTTTCCTTGCTGTCTGCCCCTGAGTTATTTGCCTGTCTTCCAGGAGCAACTCAGTGTCCTCTAGGCTCTATTCCAGCCAAGCCCATTGACCTTTAAAATGTCACACTTTAAAGCCCTGCTGGTTGCAAGAACTCAAGAAATTCAACTCCTCTCATTTTCCTAGCCAGTGGCTTTGAGAAATGGTCTCTTTGTGTATTCCTGTGTGCTCCTGTCTCTCTCACCCTTCTTCACAATCAAGGCACACCCCTCCACAGCACCTGTGATCCTTTTCTCCTCTAAATTTCATCTCTGCATTTCCTACTTTCTTCAATGTGCCATCTTCTCTCCCTTTAGTTACAGAGTTTGTTCTGTCAGTCTTCAGGTTGATTTCTGGGGTACTTAGGGTGATTTGGTAGTTATCTAGTTGTGGTCATGGGATGAGGTTCCTACTCTGCTGCCATCTTCCCCTCCCTGAAAAGATTTATTGTGTTTGCTATTCTTAATGCAATTAAATACATTATCAATAGGGTTGATGTGCATTTTCCTAAGATCCAGGGCTAGTGTGAAATTCTAAATAAGTCAGTGAACCAGATAAACCCATGGGTCACAGTTGTTTATGCAAGATTATGCCCAATCTTTATTTCCAGCCAGATTTCTTCCCTGAGCCCCAGACCCAGGTATTCAATTACCTACTGGACATCTCCCTGTGAATGTCCCATAAGCATCTCAAATTTAACAAATATCACTAAACTCACCATCTTCTTTTTAAAAAGATTTTATTTATTTATTTGAGAGAGAGGGAGCACATGTTGGTGGGGGGAAGGGTAGAAGGAGAGGGAGAAGCAGACTCCCTGCTGAGTGGGGACCTGATGTGGGGCTCAATCCCAGGACCCTGAGATCATGACTTCAGCTGAAGACAGATGCTTAACCGACTGAGTCACTGAGGTGCCCTTAGTTCATTATCTTCTTACCCAAACTTGTTTCTTTTCCTATGTTTGCTACCTTAATTGGTGGCATTACCATGACGCACAATGACCAAAGTCAGGAAAAAGCAACAGTATCTCCTGTTCCTGATAAATTTCTCCAAGTAAGGCCTGACTCTACAACTAAAGGTCTATCAAAACAGTATACTATTTTCCATCCCCATGGCCATCTCCTTAATTCTGGCCTCAACATCGCTCTTCTTGATTATTGCGTTTGCCTCTCTAAGTCCAATTTTCATCCTTCAGTCTACTTGCCACAATGACCCCTGGCAATTGTGTCTTGGTAAATGTTTAACAACAGGCTCTGTAGGGGGAAAAAAGCTTTAGTTTGTAGCATTTGTTGACATTCATTCCGTAAATATCCCCATTATGACTGATTTCAAGTTACTAACATGTCAGTTGGCTGGCAAAATTCCTGAAATTTTAAGAATCATCTGTTTTGGGAGCTGATAGGAGCCAGCTGCAGAAAACCACTGGTATAAATGAATCTTTGTAACATACAAATTTGACCAAGTTACTCCTTTGATTAAAACTCAATGACTCTCCCATACTCACAAAATAAAGCCCAAGTTCTTCAGCTCAGCATTCATATTCCTTTGCAATTTAGCCACTATAGACTTTACCAGCTTCATTTCTCAAACCACCCAAACTACAGATCCCATCCATTTTGAATGGCTCAACATTCTTTGATTCACCAGACTGTTTCACACCTTTGTTATCTTATTTCTTGCTTTTTGCTGCACCTGGTGAACACCTATTTATTTTTCCAGACTCATTTGATGCCCTCAGGCAGAACTGGACACGCCCATATCACAATTCATTCAGACTTCTGTCACAGCACCTGTAACTTTTTGTTTTATCTGTTCCTTTATGTTTCTTTCTTTGAGACCAGCCTGTGAAGTTACTTGAAAACGGATAGAGTATCTATCATTCATCCTTATCTCTCTAACACCTAAGGCCTTAGCCTGGTCTATAGATACAATTTAATAAATAGCTATTAGAGAGAAAGTTGATTTATTTTTTATCCTCTTTATTTATTTATTTATTTTTACAGAGAGATCACAAGTAGGCAGAGAGGCAGGCAGAGAGAGAGAGAGAGAGAAAGAGAGGAGGAAGCAGGCTCCCTGTCGAGCAGAGAGCCCAATGCGGGACTCGATCCCAGGACCCTGAGATTATGACCTGAGCCGAAGGCAAAGGCCTAACCCACTGAGCCACTCAGGTGCCCCAGAGAGAAAGTTGATTTAGACTAAGACTTGAAGGAGTTAAGAGTTAGCTGGACAGACAAGTATTAGGAGAGAATTGCAGGTGAGAGAAAGTGTCCATATATACAATATGAGCACTCTCCAATTCCTTAGAAGGCAAAGTGTGTGATATTCCTGAGGAGTTTTTTAAGTATTCCTCTAACTAAGTAAATAAAGAGGCTATTAATGAGCCTATCACGCTGTGGACTTCAATTATGATTAATGGCAACAATCACTATGATGTTTTTCACTACCCACCCCTGGCTCATCTGCCATGGGTACAAAAAATGTGCTGTACTCTGATTAGGGAAAATACAAATGCTCCTTCTTTTTCTACTTTTCTTATGAATGATTCTTAAGACTTCTCTGTGGATGGTGAGGAGACAGATTTAGGATACATTTTAGAGATTGAGCTTTAGAGGACTTGATGGATTTGATGTAGCATGTGAAGGAAGGGGAGATATCAAGGATAACTCTTAGGTTATCTAGGCTGAATGGAAAGATGAAATTTTCATTAACCAAGATGGGGAAGACTGTAGGAGGAGCAAGTTTGTGGTGGGGGAAGATCAAGATTCTATTTTGGACATGCTAAATTAGAGAAGCGTATGAGACAACCAAGTGGAAATTTCAAGTAGGCAGTTGAATACACAAGTATGGAGTTCTGGATAGACTATTTGGGAGTAATTAGTATACAAATGGATGGTAATTAAAGTGCAAGGACGAGGGCGCCTGGGTGGCTCAGTGGGTTAAGCCGCTGCCTTCGGCTCAGGTCATGATCTCAGGGTCCTGGGATCGAGTCCCATATCGGGCTCTCTGCTCAGCAGGGAGCCTGCTTCCCTCCCTCTCTCTCTCTCTCTCTCTGCCTGCCTCTCCAACTGCTTGTGATATCTCTCTGTCAAATAAATAAATAAAATCTTTAAAAAAAAATAAATAAAGTGCAAGGACGGGATGAGATTCTCAGGAGAAATATCTGAGGACTGAGACCTGAATACTCTGAAGTTTGGGGGCTGGAGACAAATCACTGGAGTCAGCATAAGACAATGTGAAGGAGCAACCAGTGAGATAAGGGGAACACTATAAGGTTTCAGTGTTAAAAAGATTAAGAGAAGAAAGTATTGTAAAAATGAAATTATTACCTCTGTTGAATGTTGGTGTCATAGTTTGAGCTGCTAAAATAAAATACCATAGACTGCATGGTTTTAAAAGAGTAGAAATTTATTTCTCACAGTTCTGGAGGTGGAAAGCCAAGATCAAGGTGCCAGTATGGTTGGGTTCTGGTGAGAAACCTCTTCCAGGTTGCACATAACCATTTTCTCCACTTATCTTTACATGGTGGAAAGGGCAAGAGAGTTCCCTAGGACTTATTTTATAAGGGCACCGATTTCATTCATGAGGGCTTCACCCTCATGACCTAATCATCTCCCAAAGATCCCACCTCCTAATACCATCACATTGGGGATTAGGATTTCAACCTGTGAATTTTGGGGAGATACATTCAGTCCATAAAATTTGGAAGTCGTGGAGTAAAATGAAGATAAAGTAATACTGAATGCAGTTGGCAACCTAGAGCTCACTTGTGGCCTTGCCGAGGACAATTTTACTGGAGGAGTAGGGATCAACACCTACTTACAATGAGTTGAGAAGAGAAAAGAATGTGACAATAGCTCTCCACTCTCACCTAGCACTGTCTGAGGTCAGTGAATATTAACCAAGATGTTTATTTCTTCTTGAGATACAGTGTATGATACCATACAGATTAAGACAGACTTTAGAGTCAGACTGCCTGGTTCTAGTCCTGATTTAGTCACTTGCTGGTAGTGTGACATTGAGCAAATGACTTCCCTTCTCTGTGCCTCAATTTTCTCATTTGTAAAGTGAAAATAGGTTGTTGTGAGATATATAAAAATTAATCTATGTGATATAGAATAGTGCCTAGCTCCTAATAAGTGCTAAAGAAATGGTAGATCTGATTAGTGTTTCATTTTCAGCCTTCAGAGAGATCTCTGGATTGGAATACTGGAGGGCAGGCCTCTAGTCCTATTTCTGCCACGGATGAATGACCATGAGTAATTCACTTAAAAATAAAGAAGTTAAAACAAAATATTTCTAGGAATTCAAGAACCTAGAATAAGTTTTAACCTATATGGATGGCAACTTATTCAAATTTGAAATGGGTGAAATAATGGTATTTTATACACATACATTTGCACTCACAGAAACCCCTGGAATTTGAAGGGCCAGATATGAGATCCCATTAGTTGCTGAATTTAATGTTATATCAAGTAGAGGCAGCTGGGATGCAAAGGGAAGAAAGAAACAATCAGAACCAACGTGGCTCAGTTGTCTACATAGGTTAACCAGGCATTTCACAGCAACCCACCATGGTTAAGTATGATTCTCATTTCACAGGTGAGAAAACTGAGGCTCAGGGAGGGTAGGTAATTAGACCAGAGTGGCACAACTATTGAGAAAAAGAATCAGAATTTGAACTCTGCTATTTTGACTCAAAAGTGCCTGCTTTTTCTACCACTAAGGCAGCCACAATGCTCTGTGGTCTCAAGCATAGGCTTTGGAGCAAGAACACCTAGATTTGATTCTAGCTCCTGCCAGTTATCAGCTGTGCAGCCCTCTGCAAGCCACTCCAATTCTCTGAGCCTCTCTTGTTCATTAGTAAAACAGTGATGGTAATAAGACTATTTAATTTTCACAGGACCCCTGTGAGGATTAAACAGTCCTATAAGTGAAGCACTGAGCACATAGTCAAGAATCAATAAATGGTAGCTCACAATAATACAATAGTATGCTACTCAAGATTTAGTTTTAGGTTTAGCCATTTATAGTACACTCAGATTAGTTACTATACTTCCCTGGGCTCCAGTTTCTACCTCATCTTTAAGGTCCCTTTTATGTTTGTTAACAACAACAACAAACAACTTGTATTGAGCTATTGCCTTTAAAGGATTTTGATAGGATTTAAATTCAATCTCAATTTTTTTCAGTAAGCTTTAGGCCCAATATGGTCTTGAACTCACTCTGAGATCAAAAGTCACATGCTCTACCAACTGAACAAGACAGGCACCCCTCAATCTTAATTTTAAGTAACTTGTGTGAATACTAGGTACTTTCACTGAGCTGATTGGGGTCACAAAGATTTTCCATATATTTGGTCTATATCTGCCTAAAATTATTCTTATTTTTATTTTTATTTATTTTTTTTTAAAGATTTTATTTATTTATTTGAGAAAGACAGTGAGAGAGAGCATGAGCGAGGAGAAGGTCAGAGAGCGAAGCAGACTCCCCATGGAGCTGGGAGCCTGATGTGGGACTCGATCCCGGGACTCCAGGATCACGCCCTGAGCCGAAGGCAGTCGTCCAACCAACTGCGCCACCCAGGTGTCCCGCTTATTTTTATTTTTTTGAAGTGTGACTAAAGGTTTTAATGGCATGTGTTTTTTCTTAATTTTATTTTATTTTTTCAGTGTTCCAAGATTCATTGATTGTGCACCACACCCAGTGCCCCATGCAATACATGCCCTCCTTAATACCCACCACCAGGTTTACCCATCCTCTCACCCCTTCCCTTCCAAAACCCTCAGTTTGTTTCTCAGAGTCCAGTCTCCCATGTTTCATCTCCTCCTCTGATATCTCCCAATTCACTTTTCCTGTCCTTCTCCTAATGTCCTCCATGTTATTCCTTATGCTCCACAAGTAAGTGGAACCATATGATAATTGACTTTCTCAGCTTGACTTATTTCACTCAGCATCATCTCCTCCAGTCCCATCCATGTTGATACAAAAGTTTGATATTCATCCTTTCTGATGGAAGTGTAATATTCCATTGTATATATAGACCTTATCTTCTTTTTTTTTTAAAGATTTTATTTATTTATTTGACAGAGAGAAAGATCACAAGTAGGCAGAGAGGCAGGCAAGAAAGGGAGAAGGAGGCTCCCTGCTGAGCAGAAAGCCTGATGCGGGCCTGGATCCCAGGACCCTGAGATCATGACCTGAGCTGAAGGTAGAGGCTTAATCCAGAGTCACCTAGGTGCCCTGGACCATATTTTCTTTACCCATTCTTCTGTTGAAGAGCATCCCTCCGCGGTTTGGCCATTGTGGCCATTGCTGCTATGAACATTTATATATGGCCCTTCTTTTCACTACATCTGCATCCAAGCCTCACCTCAAAAAAATGGAAAAATCCCGAATACACCAACTCTCTTTACATCTTAAAGAACTGGAAAATCAACAACAAATTAAGCCAACCCCATGCACAAGAAGGGAAATTATCAAGATTAGAGCAGAGATCAGTGAATTAGAAACTAGAGATACAGTAGAACACATCAACGAAACTAGAAGCTGGTTCTTTGAAAGAATCTATAAGTTTGATAAACCACTGGCCACACTAATCCAAAAGAAAAAAGAAAGGCCCCAGATTAATAAAATTATGAATGAAAGGGGAGAGATCACAACACACACCAAGGAAATAGAAACAATCATCGGAAATTATTATCAACAGTTATATGCCAATAAGTTAAGCAACCTAGAAGAAATGGATGCATTCCTGGAAAACTTAAAACTTCCAAGACTGAAACAGGAAGAAATTGACAACCTGAATAAAACTATTCTTTTTACAAAAATTATTATCATAACCCCTTCTGTGATGATCTGTCCCTATTCAGCCCTTCATTAGTTAAAAGTACCACATAAACAGCTATTACAGAACCATACATCTAGGTGATTCAATCATTTTGCTGCTTTCATTTCGCCTTTCTAAACACACTCCAATTGACTATACTCAGTACATTCTGGTCATTATTTCTTCCAGAGATCCTCTTTAAGGTATACACAAAGGTGTATGGAGTTTATATCAGTAGAAGTCCTCGAAGAATAGAGTAAAACACTTCCTGCTCTGAGAAACACTACATGAATCTGTTAAAAGAGAATGAGAAAAAGTAAATACATGTCACACTGAAGATACCTGTAACATAACATATTCTCAGCAATTAGTAAAACAACTCAGAACAACATTTACTAAAAGCTCTCAAAAGTGGGAGTTAAAGACCAGAGATTTGGCAACAAATGATGGAAAAACAATTGGTTACACATAAGAAAAAACTGAAATTGGAGGCTAATGCTATGCCATATACAAAATCCAACTCCAGTCTTATTAGACACTTAATAAAGGCAATATTTTAAAAAAGAAAAAAAAAGAATAGTCCTTGATATTCAGGAGCTGGTCTAGCACTCAGCTAGGCCATGTTATTCTCATATTTAGACATAAACAGAGAACACCCACCTCAGACAAGGTTACACTGAGACCATGATAAATTGAGACAAAACAAGGTCATTTCATAATTTTGTCTAAACACTGTGCCACTCACAAATTACCAAATGTCTCCTCTCTTTGCCAAAATGAGTGACTTCTACTTTGCCAATTATAACCTTAGCATTATGCTCTTTTTTCCCTCCCTATAGATAAGATTTATTGAGATACCTGATCATAGACTTGCCCCCTCCCACTGTCTGCTGGCACCCAATTTAGAACAGACTCTCACTTTCTTAGGCTCTCCTCCAAATCACTCAACCAAAGTTCAATTCCAGTAAAAGGTTTTTTTGTAACCCAATTTTATTGAGACACCTCTGGATTCCTTATGGTGTGTGTTTTTTCTTGTTGCAATGAATAATAAATTCAACTTGTTCAATTTTAGGTGTCTTTGATTGGAGGGCATTGACAACTTAAAAACATTGAGTAAAAAATACTGGAGAACGTACTTTTACTTTGGGGTAGTGAAGTATTTTTTAAACAATACACAAAAGCATTAGCAATATAGAATAAAATTGATAAATTTGAGTGTGTGTTAGGCAGCCTCTTACATAGTCCCAATGATCCCCTCATCCTGGTTTTCACACTCTTGTGTAATCCTTATTGTTGGGAGTGGGCTGGATGTAGTAAATTGCTTTTGATGAATACAATAGAGAATAAATGATAGGATTTCACTTCTGAGGTTAGATCATAAAGACTGGGCTTGATCTTGAGTACTCTTTTTCATTCATTCTCCCTCTTAGATTGCTCACCCTGAGACAAGCCATTTGCCATGTCATGAGAAAGCTCTATATAGAAGCATCCATGACAAGGCACCAAGGTTCATTAACCACCACATAAGTGAGTTTGGAAGTGGTCCTCCCTCAGTCAAGCATTCAGATGAGACCACAATCTCAACCAACAGCTTAGCTGCAACCTCATGATACACCTTGAGCTAGAAGCTAAACTATGTTCAGATTCCTGACCCACAGAAAATGTGGAATAAGAGTTCATTGTTTTAAGCTGCTAAATTTCAAGGTAATTTATTACATATTGATAAGTAGCTAATATAGACCACATTAAAATTAAGAATTTTGGTTCATTGGAAGATGTGCTATTAAAGTGAGAAACTACAAAGCTATAAATCATGAAGAGAATATTTGAAATACACATGCTTTTTAAAAAATTTTATTTTATTTTTTCAGTGTTTCAAGATTCATTGGTTATGCACCACACCCAGTGCTCCAGGCAATCAATACATGACCTCCTTAATCCCCACCACCAGGCTTACCCATCCCCTCACCTTCTCCCTTCCAAAACCTTCAGTTTGTTTCTCAGAGTTCACAGTCTCTCGTGTTTCATCTCCCCCTCTGATACCTCCCAATTCACTTTTCCTTTTCTTCTCCTAATGTCCTCCATGTTATTCTTTATGCTCCACAAGCAAGTGAAACCATGTGATAATTGACTTTTTCTGCTTGACTTATTTCACTCAGCATCATCTCCTCCAGTCCCATCCATGTTGATACAAAAGTTGGATATTCATCCTTTCTGATGGAGGCATAATATACCATTGTATATACGGACCGTATCTTCTTTAACCATTTGTCTATTGAAGGGCATCTTGGTTCCCGCCACAGTTTGATGATTATGTCCATTGCTGCTATGAACATTGGGATACACATGGTCCTTCTTTTCACTGCATCTGTATCTTTTGTGTAAATACCTAGTAGCGCAGTTGCAGGGTCATAGGGTAGGTCTATTTTTAATTTCTTAAGGAATCTCTACACTGTTTTCCAAAGTGGTTGCACCAACTTGCCTTCCCACCAACAGTTGAAATATACATACTTATCAAAGGATAACCAGAATATAAATCAAGAACTTCCACAGATAAAAATAGGAAAAAAATAACTCAGTAAACAAATGGGCAAAAGACAAAGATAGGCATTTCATAGAGTGAGAAAGAGGAATGTCAAATAAGCATATGAAAGGACAGTAAACCTCATTAATAATCAGACCAAGGCCAAATAAGATCTCAATGAGGTATTATTTTATTCATTAAACTGCCAAAAGTTAAGAAGTCTGTCAATGCCAAGTAATAGAAAAGGGAATGTTATATACTACTGGTGGGAATGTAAATGGAGACAATCACTTCAGAAACATTTTGCTATTACCTAACTAATAAAGCTGAGCATACCCATATTGTACATTCTGGACATTTCAATCTTAGGTATATGCCCTGGGAAAAGTCTTTCATGAGTGCCCCATGAAACACGTTTACAGCAACACTATTGGTCATAGTCAAAACATGGAAACAATTTAAATGTCTGTTGAGAGAAAAATAAATTGTGATAAGTGCATACAGTGGAATATTATATTTTTGGGAAATGAATTACAAAATGAATGAATCTTTTAGAAACATAATATATTTTATTAACATATAATTTATTATTTGTTTCAGGAATACAGGTCTGTGATTCATCAGTCTCACCCAGTTCACAGCACTCACCATAGCATGTACCCTCCCCAATGTCCATCACCTAGTCACCCCATCTCTCCCACCCCCCTCCACTCCAGCAACCCAGAAACATAATATTGAGTGAAAAAAACAAGATGCAGAGGACTATGGAGAGCATGATATTATATTTATAGAGTTAGAAATAAGGAAAAATTAAGCAATTTATTGATTATGAATACATATATAGGAAATAGAACTTTTCTAAACAAATGACAAATATAAAACTCAAAATAGCAGTTAGTTATGTGGAGAGGTAGGTGTGGGTAGAGAGAATCATATAGATAAATATAAGTTATTGGTAATTTCCAGTTTTTTAGGCTGTGTGGTTGATTCACAGGTGTTTTATTAGGATTTATAGGTTACATATAGGTTACATTTGTAACATAGTTACAAATATTATTCCAAATGTATCAAATATTACTTCACTTAAAACATTTTAAAAAACAGATTAGGAGCATTTTTATTGTTTATTACGGAAAATAAAGAGCATTTTTTTACATCTAGAAAAAGTAACCAAGTTTATTTTTTAAATGGGAAGGAAAAATACAGAAGGGAGAAAAGTTTGGTGAGCTCCTAAGACGATCAAGAAAGGGAATACAATTCAGGGAAAAGGAAAAAAATCTTCCATTTTACACTATGTTATTATTTTAATCCTAGATCATTCAGGAAGCTATGCTGGCTAAAACAGGAATTTATTAAGAAGATTATACATTCACCTGCAGTTCACATCAAGTAATTTCCATCCATGTTCCACATCTACATCTTTAAATAGTTTTTAATGCTCTCCCTTCTCAAATCAGTCTCAAATATCAGAAACCACCACATAAGGAAGTAGATAGAGCTACTTCTATCAGTGCTAGAGGGGAACCAGTCTCAGTTACATTCTTGGGGTTTTCCTAACTGGTTCTGGGGTCTTATGCAATGTCAAATCTTGATAGGTGTTGAAGAGGATCATTTGTCTTTACAAGTTATTACTGAGGGACATCGTCCACATGGCATCTTAGATTGGCAGTCTCTCTGTGGCTTCTGTGCTTGCCTTAGGACACAGAAGTCATAATATTTGTAACTCCAGGCCTTACATTCCTGTCCCTCAATTTTATTAAAGCAGACATTCCTTTCTAGGGCCTCACTGGGAGGCCATGGAAAGAAAGTCCAAGGTACCAGCTGACTTCTACCTTCCTGCCCCCCAGCCCATGGGACCTTGCTTTTGAATCTGATAGACGTCCCATTCTCCCTCAAACCCAATTTTCCTATGCGCTGGGGCTTTTAAAAAAGAAAGCTCAAATATCTTGCAAGCTGACCTGCTTTTGCTCAACCACATACTTCCTAGAAGGCAAAGTACAGAATCTGCATCTCCCAGAAAAGGAGAAAAGGAAAGTGTGAAATACAGGAAGAAAACCCCTCAATATTTCAAAATATTATCTGGAGGTTAAGCAAAAGTTTTTCAGATAGGATTCAAAAAATGCTAACTGGGGCACCTGAATGGCTCAGTCAGTTAAGTGTCTGATTCTTGGTTTCAGCTCAGGTCATGATCTTAGGGTCCTGGGATTGAGCCCCATGTCAGGCTCCCCACAGTGGGGAGCCTGCTTGTCTCCTTTTCTCTCTGTGCCCCCTCTCTAAAATAAATAAACCTTTAAAAAAATCCTGCTAACCATAGAGGGGAAAAATTGGACTCCCTAAAATAAAGAACTTTTGTTTACCAAAATACACTGTTAAGAGAGGGAAAAGGCAAGACAAAAAAGGGAAGAAGATATTTGAAATACATATATCAAAGGATTCATGTTCAGAATATATAACAAGGTCCTATAAATCAATTAAAAATGCAGACAATCCAACTGAAAAAGTACTTAAAACCAGTATTTCACAAGAGAAGATATCCTAATGGCCAATAAACATGAAAAATTGTTCAGCCTCATAAGTCATTATGGAAATGTAAATTTAAAAAAGAATGCAATTCTACTCTACATTGACCAGTATGGTTAAAGTGGGAAAGACTGACAATATCAAATGTTGGCAAAGATGTGGAACATCTTGATGGGAAACATAAAATGGTAAAACCACTTTGGAAAACTGACATTAACCACTAAAGCTAAACAACTGTAGCAATTTCACTTAGATATACACCAAAAAGAAATAAATATATATGTTTATCCATAGGCATATCTAAGAATGTTTATGGAGGTACTACTTATGATAGCCCCAGTGGAAACTACCCAGATGCTCATCAACAGTAATTGGATAAAGAGTAGTATATTCAGGGACGCCTAGGTGGCTCAGTTGGTTAAGCAGCTGCCTTCGGCTCAGGTCATGATCCCAGCATCCTGGGATCGAGTCCCACATTGGGCTTCTTGCTCAGCAGGGAGCCTGCTTCTCCCTCTGCCTCTGCCTGCCATTCTGTCTGCCTGTGCTCGCTCTCTCTCCCTCTCTCTCTCTGACAAATAAATAAAATATTTTTTAAAAAAAGAGTAGTATATTCATACAATGGAATAACATACAGCAATGAAAATGAAGAACTATTTCTACATAAAATACGGAGGAATCTCACCAACCCAACATCAAGTGTAAAAAAAACAGACATAAGAGTATGTGTTGTATGATTCAATTTATATAAAGTTTTAAAAGAAGCAAAATTAATTTTTGGTGTTAGAAATCAGAATAGTAGTTATCTTTGAGATGAATAGTGACTGGAGTGCACATGAAGAGAGCTTCTAGGGAACTGTCCATGTATTATTTTGGGATCTGGATACTGGTTCCACAGCTGTGTTCTCTTTATGAAAATTCATTAAACTCTACACTTAAGATTTGCTCATTTTTCTATATATATGTAATACTTCAAAATACTAAAATACTAAATTTATCTACTTCTAAAATACTAAATTTACCTACAAAATTTTCATCTAAAATTTATGCAGCCTCATTGTACCTACAAGTCTGAGGGCCAGACCCTGAAATGTGATTCACCAAAATAGCCAATGCCTCTTTTTTTTTTTTAAAGATTTTATTTATTTATTTGACAGAGAGAAATCACAAATAGATGGAGAGGCAGGCAGAGAGAGAGAGGGAAGCAGGCTCCCTGCTGAGCAGAGAGCCTGATACGGGACTTGATCCCTGGATCCTGAGATCACGACCCGAGCCGAAGGCAGCGGCCCAACCCACTGAGCCACCCAGGCGCCCCTAGCCAATGCCTCTTTAAAATGTTTTAGGTATTGCCCTTCGCCTTTTTCTTGTTATACCCCTATGCAGCCTTTCCCAGAACACAGCAAAATTTCTTCTCTAGGTCCTTTAGTGAAACTGAATAAAGTAATCTAGGCACACATATAGGTTTTCACAAATTAGAAAACTTGGTATTCTATACCTTCCTCAGCTGGTAGTGAGGGACAGAAATTCATTTAAACCTATTTGCCCAACTTCACTTGATACCCAAACTCACCCATCTTCTGACAAATTGCAATTATCTTTCTTCTTTTCCTATTTTTCCTTTTCCAGAGAGTCTCAATTCACACATTCAACTAACAGAAGATGCCAAACTTTATTACTTTTACAAAATAAGTTTGCTTTTTATAGAAAAATTCAACAATAGAAAAAAGAACAAAGAAACGGGCAATAGATAACCCCAAAATCCCACCACCCAAGTATAACCAGAGTTAGCAATTGGTGAGGACTCTCTGTAGAATGTATTCAAATAGCAAGAAGGATATATAGAAGAAAGATGGATCATGGATGCATAGAGATGGATATGAATATTTAAGCCACAAATTGGAAGAAGACAAGTTGCCATAAATACAGCAGCAAAGGATTAATATCCTATATATGTAGAGAACTACAAACAAAAAAGATGTGCAACTCAATTAAAAAGTGGAAAAATGATATGAAGACAATTTACATGGTATGAACCACAAAAGAACTGATAAACATATGAAAAGATGGTAAATCTTACATGTAATCAACAAATTAAAAGTAGAGGGGGTGCCTGGGTGGCTCAGTTGGTTAAGCATCTTCCTTCAGCTTGGATCATTATCCCAGGGTCCTGGGATTGAGGCCCATGTTAGGCTTCCTGCTCAGTAGGGAGCCTGCCTTTCCCTCTCCCTCTGCCCCCCACTCATGCTCTCTCTCCTGCTTGCTCTCTCTAAATACTGAATAAATTAAATTAAATTAAATTAAATCAAAATAGAGTGACACAGAGTGAAAGTAATGGGACACATTTCCACATGTATGCAATGTTATTGCTACTATTTCACAATAATCATATTGGCAAAAATTAAGTAAGTTTTTAAAAAGTTAATTAGGTCTGGTAATATCAAATATTGGTAAAAGTGTGAAGAAAAAGAAAAGGAAAAAGGAAAGAAAAAGGTTGCAGCATAAATCAGTACAACTATATTGGACATTGTTTCAGAAATATCTAGGAAAATTAAATATTGATGTCCAAGAGAAATCAAGATGCATGTTCACAAAAAACTTCTGCAATAATGTTCATAGCCACTGTATTAGTTATCCATTGCTACAGAACAAATTACCTAAAAACTTAGTGGCTTAAAACAACAAATATTATCTAATAGTCTGGAATACCATGCAGGGTTTAGTTGAATGCCTCTGCCTCGAGGTCTCTCACAGGGCTGCAATTAATGCATCATCTGGGGCTGTGCTCTCATCTGAAAGATCAATTAAAGGGAGGAGATTACAAAAGGTCAGGCATACCAGGAGACAGAGATCATTCAGTCCCATTTTGGTTTTTTATTATTAAACTTTTTTTAAAATTTTAATCCCAGTATAGTTAACGTACAGTGTTATATTAGTTTCAGGTGTACAATATAGTAACTCAATAATTCTATATATTACTCAGTGCTCATCATGGAAAAATGATATGAAGACAATTTACATGGTATGAACCACAAAAGAACTGATAAACATATGAAAAGATGGTAAATCTTACATGTAATCAACAAATTAAAAGTAGAGGGGGTGCCTGGGTGGCTCAGTTGGTTAAGCATCCTTTTAATCTCTTTCACCTATTTCACCCATCCCTCCACCCATCTCCCCCCTGGTAACCAACAGCTTGTTTTCTATAGTTAAGAGTCCATCTTTTGGTCTCTTTTCTTCTCTTTGTTTGGTTTCTTAAATTCCACATGTGAGTGAAATGATACGGTTTTGTCTTTCTCTGACTGGCTTATTTCACTCAGCATTACCCTCAAGATCCATCCCTGTTATTACAAATGGCAAGCTTTCATTCTTTGTTATGACTGAATAATATTCCATTGTGTATATATACCACTTTTTCTTTATCCATTAATCAATCAATGAACACATGGGCTGCTTCCATTATTTGGATTTTGTAAATAATGCTGCAACAAACATAGGCATGCATGTCTCTTTTCCAACTAGTATTTTCATATCCTTTGGGTGAATACCCAGTAAGGGAATTACTGGGTCATATGGAATTTCTATTTTTAATTTTTCTGAATAATCTCATACTGTTTTCCACAGTGTTTGCATCAATTTGCATTACCACCAACAGTGTATGAAGGTTCCTTTTCCCCACATCCTTGGCAACACTTGCTTCTTGTGTTTTTTATTTTATCCATTCTTTTTTTTTTTTTTAAAGATTTTATTTATTTGTCAGAGAGAGAGAGAGAGCGAGCACAGGCAGACAGAATGGCAGGCAGAGACAGAGGGAGAAGCAGGCTCCCTGCTGAGCAAGGAGCCCGATGTGGGACTCGATCCCAGGATGCTGGGATCATGACCTGAGCTGAAGGCAGCTGCTTAACCAACTGAGCCACCCAGGCATCCATTCTGACAGGTGTGACGTGATACCTCACTGTGGTTTTGATTTGCATTTCCCTGATGATGAGTGATGTTGATCTTTTCATGTGCCTGTTCACCGTCTGGAGTTCTTCTTTGGAGAAATGTCTGTCCGTGTCTCCTGCCCATTTATAATTGGATTACTTGTTTTGTGGGGTGTTGAGTTGTATATGTTTTTATATATTTTGAATATTAACCCTTTATTGAATATAACATTTGCAAATATCTTCTCCCATTCAATAGGTTGTCTTTTAGTTTTGTTGATAGATTCCTTTGCTCTGCAGATGACTTACCTGGATGTAGTGTCAATAGTTTATTTTTGCTTTTGTCTCCCTTGTGTTAGGAGACATATCTAGAAAAAAAAATGTTGCTATGACAGATGTCAGAGAAATTATTATCCGTGCTCTCTTCTAGATTTTTGTGGTTTCAGGCCTCACATTGAGGTCCTTAATCAATTTGAGGGTTTTTTTTTTAGATTTTATTTATTTATTTATTTGATAGACAGAGAGATACAGTGAGAGAGGGAACACAGTAGGGGGAGTGGGAGAGGGAGAAGCAGAATTCCTGACGAGCAGGGAGCCTGATGAGGGGCTCGATCCCAGGACTCTGGGATCATGACCTGGGCAGAAGGCAGACGCTTAACGACTGAGCCACCTAGGCGCCCCTTGAATTTATTTTTGTGTATGGTAAGAAAGTGGTCTAGTTTCATTATTTTGCATGGAGTTTTCCAGTATTCCCAATAACATTTGTTGAAGAGACTTTTTCCCACTTCATATTCTTGCCTTCTTTGTCGAAGATTAATTGACGATATAATCACGGGTTTATTTCTGGGCTCTGTGCTATTTGATTGATCTATCTTTCTATTTTTGTGCCACTATCATACTGTTTTGATTACTATAGCTTTAGAGTGTATCTTGAAATCTGGGATTCTGACACCTCCAGCTTTGCTTTTCTTTCTCAAGATTGCTTTGGCTATTTGAGGTCTTTTGTGGTTGCATACAAATTTGGGGGTTGTCTGTTCTAGTTCTGTAAAAAATGCTATTGGTGGGGCACCTGGGTGGCTCAGCCATTGAACATCTGCCTTCAGCTCTGGTCATGGCCCCAGGGTCCTGGGACTGAGCCCCTCATAGGGGCTCCCTACTCAGCAGGAAGTCTGCTTCTCCCTCTCGTACTCCCCTTGCTTGTGTTCCCGCTCACTGTGTCTCTGTCAAATAAATAAATAAAATCTTAAAAAGAAATGCTACTGTTGTTTTGATAGTGATTGCATTAAATCTGTAGATTGTTTTGGATAATGTGGACGTTTTAACAATATTTGTTCTTCTAATCCATGAGGATGAAATATCTTTCCATTTCTTTGTGTCCTCTTCAATTTCTTTCATCTCTGCTTTATACTTTTCAGAGTATGGGTCTTTCACCTATTTGGTTAAGTTTAATCCTAGCTATTTTATTATTTTGGGTGCAATTGTAAATGAGATTGTTTTAATTTCTCTTTCTGCTGCTTCATTATTGGTTTGTAGAAATGCAGTGCATTTCTTTTTAAATTACTTTTATTAATATATAATGTATTATTTGTCCCAGGGGTATAGGTCTGTGAGTCATCAGGTTTACACATTTCACAGCACTCACCATAAGCACATACTGTCCCCAAAGTCCATAACCCAACCATCCTCTCCCTACCCCGCACCCTCCAGCAACCCTCAGTTTGTTTTGTGAGACTAAGAGTCTCTTAGGGACGCCTGGGTGGCTCAGTTGGTTAAGCAGCTGCCTTCGGCTCGGGTCATGATCCCGGGGTCCTGGGATCGAGTCCCACATCGGGTTCCTTGCTCGGCGGGGAGCCTGCTTCTCCCTCAGCCTCTGCCTGCCTCTCTGTCTGCCTGTGCTCGCTCACTCTCTCTCCCTCTGTCCCTGACAAATAAATAAAAATTGAAAAAAAAAAAAGAGTCTCTTATGGTTTGTCTCCCTCCTGATCCCATCTTCTTTCATTTCTTTTTCTTTCCCTAACCCCCAAACCTCCTGATTTTGTATCCTGTGACCTTACTGAATTCATTTATCAGTTCTAGTAGTTTTTTGGTGGTCTTTAATGTTTTCTATATATAGTATCATTTTATCTGCAAGTGAAAGTGTATTTCTTCCTACCAATTTGGATGACTTTTATTTCTTTCTGTTTGGTTGCTGAGACTAGGATTTCCACTAGTATGTTAAATAAAAGTGGGAGAGTGGACATTCCTGTCTTGCTGTCTTGTTCATGACCATAGAGGAAAAGCTTAGTATGTCCACATTGAGTATGATGTTTGCTGTGGGTCTTTCAGATATGGCCTTTATGAGCTATGTTCCCTCTAAACCTACTTTGTTAAGGGTTTTTTTTAAAAATCATAACTTGGTGCTGTACTTTGTCAAATTATTTTTCTATTAAAATGATCACATGGTTTTTATCCTTCTCTTATTGATGTGATGTATCATGTTGATTGGTTTGCAAATATTGAACTAATCTTGTATCCCAGGAATAAATCCCACTTTAATGTGGTGAATGATTTTTTAAATATATTGTTGGATTTTGTTTGCTAGTATTTTGTTGAAGATCTTTGCATCTATGTTCATTAGGGATATTTGCCTGTAGTTCTCTTTTCCTGTGGTGTCTTTATCTGACTTTTGCATCAGGGTAATGCTGGCTTCATAATTTGAATTTGGAAGCTTTCCTTCCTCTTCTATTTTTTGAAATAATTTGAGAAGAATAGAATATTAACTCTCTTTTAAATGTTTGGCACAATTCACCTGTGAAGCCATCTGGCTCTGAACTTTTGTTTATTGGGAGTTTATTACTGATTCAATTTCATTTTTGCTAATAGGGCTGTTCTAATTTTCTATTTCTTTCTGATTCAGTTTTGGGAGGTTATATATTTCTAGGAATTTATCTATTTCTTCTAGGCTGCCCAATTTGTTAGCATATACTTTTTTATAATATTCTTTTATGTTCCTTTGTATTTCTGTGGTATTGTTTGTTATTTCTCTTATTTTGTTTCTTGTCTTTTTTAAAAAAGATTTTATTTATTTATTTGAGAGTGAGAGACAGACAGAGAGAGAGCGAGAGCAAGAGCAGGGGAGAGAGGCAGACTCCCTGTCAAGTTGGGACCTTGATGTGTGGCTCAACGTGGGGCTTGATGTGGGGCTTGATGTGGGGCTTGATCCCAGGACCCTGGAGACAAACCATGAGAGGCTCTTAATTATAGGAAACCAATTGAGGGTTGCTGGAGGGGAGGTGGGTTGAGGGATGGGGTAACTCAGTGAAAGGCATTAAGGTGGCAAAAGATTTGATGAGCACTGGGTGTTAAATGCAACTGATGAATTACTAAACTCTACATCTGAAACAAATGATGTACTATATGTTGGCTAATTGAATTTAAATTAAAACATATATAGTAAAATATTAATAGTAGAATTTAGGTGGTGGGTACGTATAAATTCACTGTACAATTTTTCAACTTTTCTGTATGTTTCAAATAAACAATAATAAATAATAAAACATTGGAGAAAAATTTAAGATGCATATCCCATATTACTCAGTAATCCAATTCTAGGTATTTGCTTACAGAAAAAATCTCAAACATGAGTATAGGTAGACATGTGAAAGGATGTTCACTACAATGTTGTATGTAATAGTAAAAAAGTGAAAACAACTCACCTGTTCTTCGGTAAAGGTTTGGATAGATCAACTGTAATTTATTCATACAGTGGAATATAACATATGGTGGAACTAGATCTACATGAATCAACTTGAATATATCTGAAAAACAATGTTGAATTTAAAATACAAGGTGCAAAATCATGCATACATCATGAGACCATTTATGTAAAAACAAGATAAATATTATTTATGGCTAGCATCATATGAAATAAACCTATAAAAACATCCATTGGAGGGGTGCCTTGCTGGCTCAGTCAGTACAGCATGGACTCCTGATCTCAGGGTTATGAGTTTTAGCCCCACACTGGGTGTAGAGATTACTTAAAAAAAATAAAATCTTTAAAAATATTCATTGGAATAATATATACCAACATCAGAATGACTGTCCCTCTAGGAGGAAAGGATGTGAGTTAGGGCTCTAGAAGTATCTTTTTTTTTAAAAAAAAGATTTTATTTATTTATTTGACAGTGAGAGAGGGAACACAGGTGGGGGAGTGGGAGAGGGAGAAGCAGGCTTCCTGCTAAGCAGGGAGCCTGATGTGGATCCCAGGACCCTGGGATCATGACCTGAGCTGAAGGCAGATGCTTAAAGACTGAGCCACCCAGGCGCCTCTCTAGAAGTATCTTTAATGCATTATGTCTTTCAAAAGTAAAAATATTTGCAGCAATTATGGAAATAATATGTAATATATTTAATCTTAGTGGTGGATTTATACTCATTTTAAATAATTACCATGTGCCAGAAACTTTGCTAAATGTTTTATATATTTTATATCTCATTTAATCCTCAAATGAAATAGATTACCATTCATATTCACTTTCCAAATAAGGAACCTAAGGCTTAAAGAGATTAAATAATTTTAACCAACATCTGGAACACCTGGCTGGCTCAGCTAGTGGAGCATGCAACTCTTGTTCTTAGGGTTTTAAGTTCAAGCCCCATGTTGGGGGTAGAGATTACTTTAAAAAAAATAAAATCTTTAAGAAAGTAATTCATCAGGGTGCCTGGGTGGCTCAGGGGGTTAATCCTCTGCCTTCAGCTCAGGTCATGATCTCCGGGTCCTGGGACTGAGTCCAGCATCAGGCTCTGTGCTCAGCAGGGAGCCTGCCCCCCCCACCTGCCTGCCTCTCTGGCTACTATCTCTGTTCGTCAAATAAATAAATAAAATGTTTGAAAAAAAAAAGAAAATAATTTACCCAACACCATACATGCTAGCAGATCCAGAAAGTCTAACTGCAGAGTCTACATTCTTGACCATTCTATTTATGTTTGTCACCTGATTAACCCTGTGTCTAAACCTCATGGAGAGAGAGGTTTCAAGCAGGATATGAGGGACTGATTTTATAAGGGATGCCATGAGATACAGGGAGACAAAAGGTGACACAAGGTGGATAAAATGGAACTTGTCTTCACTTCTGCACAGAATACAGTATATCTCTACCAATCCAAAGACTGGAAGCAGCAAGAGATACAACCCATTATGCAGATGCTGGTGTTTTCATGATGGATGTTACTCTCTATTGTGTGTTGAATTGTGTTCCCCCCCAATAAGATCTGTTTAAGTCTTAAGCCCCAGTACCTGTAAATGTGATCTTATTTGGAAATAGGGTCTTTGCAGTTGTAATCAAGTTAAGATGAGGTCATATTGGATACTCCTCTCTCTTGACCTCGCATGTTTTTAGGCACTTTAGAGAACAGTCAGAGCCCTGATGGCCCAAGTCCCTGGCCTACTACCTCTGCAGATTCCTGAATTGAAAGCACATTCCAGGTTAACTGCACCTTTGTTTGTTCTTTTATAACCAGGTACCTAGTAAAGTGGAATTTTAAAAAATTATAGCAATTGCTTTAAGTCATTAAGACTGTGACTCATTCTGGGAGGGCTTTTCCTTACTCTTAGCTAAAGAAAAACAAGATCTTTTTTTCTGTGTTTTAGCAATGTTAAGCAGAATTCGGAAGAGTCTTTGGGAGGGAGTAGACCCAATTTGCATAAGAAGGCAAGGTGCTTTTGGAAAGGAAAGGAGAGGAGAATTCAATCCCTTCTTGCTTAGATTTAAAGTTTAGGAATCTGTTGGAGTGGTAAGAAAGGACGCCAGTGGTCCCAAAGGAGAAATTACCTTGAAGGCTAGCAAGAATCTAGGCCGTTTATCTAGGCTGTTTATCTCAACACCAGAACCTAAGGGTTCCTGAGGGTTGGGCTGGTTCTAAAGTTTAAAACCCCAGGACTGAACCTGGCAGGCACAATGGTATGTTTTCAGGGTCAACAGCTAAGAAGAATTAACTGAAAGAGCTGTAACCTTGGCACTCCAAACTCTTGCCCTGTGCAGGATAAGGGGAGATGGCAAGAGAAGCAAAAGAGCTAGTGGACTGAATGGACTTTCTAATTCTCTCTCTGCCTCGAGTTCAGAAATAGGACTCATCAGGGGTGCCTGGGTGGCTCAGTGGGTTAAAGCCTCTGCCTTCAGCTCAGGTCATGATCCCAGGGTCCTAGGATAGAGCCCCACATGGGGCTCCCTGCTCAGCAGGAAGCCTGCTTCTCCCTCTCACACTCGCCTTGCTTGTGTTCCCTTTCTTGCTGTGTGTGTGTGTTTCTCTCTCCATCTCTCTAATTAATTAATTAAATCTTGAAAAAAAAGATACAGTGTAATGATGAAGGAAATGGAGAATTTTTTTAAGATTTTAGACAGAATCAGTATAGATTTCTAATACATACATATGGACTTCTAGAATCGGAGAAATTCACAATTCCACAGAGCTATTCATTAGGGCACAACTTACGATGTACCGTGCTATCAAATGAAAAAAGAGTGGTGTTCAACGTTCTTTGAACAAATTTGTCAAGACCTGAAAAGAAGAGCAGCTGGGTAGCTTAGTTGTTTAAGCAGCTGCCTTTGCCTTAGGTCATGATCTCAGGGTCCTGGGATCAAGCCCTGTGTAAGGCTCCCTCCTCAGCAGGGAGCCTGCTTCTCCCTCTTCCTCTCTCTTGCAAATAAATAAAATCTTAAATAAGAGAGAGGAGTTGAAAAGATACCTCAAAGTTAACATCAAAATTCCATGCTTAATCCTTTGAAATTCATTATCAACAAGTCCTTCTTCCCAACATTAAAACCAAAAAATGTTTGAAGAACTCATGGCCAAATTTTAAAGAATTTGTTGAAGATTTTAGAACCGCAGAACTTTTTTTTTTTCAGCCCCTGACTAAATTGTAAGCTCAAGTGCTAGGACTTGACCTAACTTGTTCTGGGTTCTCACCATAAATTGAGCACAAAGTAAAAAATTAATGAATGTAATAAATAGATGGACCTATAAATATTTGCAACAAATATTTGCTGAGGTCCACTGAAGAGATAATACAGTTCTTGAAAGTAGAGTGCTTTCAAGTGTAAGGCTTATTTGTGAAAGGACCTTCTGTTCCCAAAGATTACTGTTTCCAACAAGAAGTCTGCTATCATCCTTATCATTGTTCTGTGCATAAATTATCTTCTTTTAAAAACAAGCTGTTTTAAGATTTTCTCTTCATCATTGGTTTTAAGAAATTTCATTATTGACATGCCTTGGTGTAGTTTTCTGCCTGTTTCTTTTGCTTAGGGTTTTGTTTTTGTTTTGCTTTTTTGTTTAAGTTTCCTTGGATCTCTGGTTTTCTAATTTTCAACAAATTTGGAAAAAGTTCAACAAATAGTTCTTCAGATATTTGTTTTCTGACACACCCCCCTTTCTGGGACGCCAGTGACATGTGTATTAAGGCCTCCTAAAGTTGTCTCACAGCTCGCTAATGCTCTGTTCATTTTTTTCAGTCTTTTTTTTCCCGTGTTTTTAGTTTCTTTTTCTTATTTTTTTTTTAATTTTATTTATTTATCAGAGAGAGAGAGGGAGAGAGCGTGAGCACAGGCAGACAGAATGGCAGGCAGAGGAAGAGGGGGAAGCAGGTTCCCTGCCGAGCAAGGAGCCCGATGCGGGACTCGATCCCAGGACCCTGGGACCATGACCTGAGCCGAAGGCAGCTGCCTAACCAACTGAGCCACCCAGGCGTCCCTAGTTTCTTTTTCTTATTAAAAAAAAAACCCATGTATTTATTTTTCTCTCTTTTTAAAAGGATTTATTTATTTAGTTTAGAGAGTGAGTGCATGTGAGTGGGCAGAGGGGGAGAAGGAGAGGGAGAGAGAGATTCCCCACCAAGTGCAGAGCCCGACTCAGGGCTCTATCCCCGGACCCAGAGATCATGAACTAAGGTGAAACCAAGAAACAGCCACTTAACCAACTGAGCCACCCAGGCACCCCATAACTAGATAGATTTATTGTTATGTTTTCGAGTTCATTAATCTTTTCTTCTGCAATGTCCAATGTCCAAGAAAATCTTAAAGCAACTTGTTTTTTTTTAAAAATTTTTTAAATTTTTAAATAAACATATAATGTATTTTTAGCCCCAGGGGTGCAAGTCTGTGAATCGCCAGGTTTACACACTTCACAGCACTCACCATAGCACATACCGTCCCCAATGTCCATAACCCCACCACCCTCTCCTGACGCCCCTCCCCCCAGCACCCCTCAGTTTATTTTGTGAGATTAAGAGTCTCTTATGATTTGTGTCCCTCCCGATCCCATCTTTTTTGATTTATTCTTTTCCTACCCCCCTAAGCCCCCCCACATTGCATCTCCAATTCCTCATATCAGGGAGATCATATGATAGTTGTTTTTCTCCAATTGACTTATTTCGCTAAGCATAATACCATCTAGTTCCATCCATGTCTTTGCAAATGGCAATGGCAAGATTTCATTTCTTTTGATGGCTGCATAGTATTCCATGATATATATATACCACTTCCTCTTTATCCATTCATCTGTTGATGGACATCTAGGTTCTTTCCATAGTTTGGCTATTGTGGACATTGCTGCTATAAACATTTGGGTGCATGTGCCCCTTTGGATCACGACGTTTGTATGTTTATGGTAAATACCCAGTACTGCAATTGCTGGGTCATATGGTAGCTCTATTTTCAACTTTTTGAGGAACCACCATGCTGTTTTCCAGAGTGGTTGCACCAGCTTGCATTCCCACCAACAGTGTAGGAGGGTACCCCTTTCTCTGCATCCTCGCCAGCATCTGTAATTTCCTGACTTGTAAATTTTAGTCATTCTGACTGGTGTGAAGTGGTATCTCATTGTGGTTTTGATTTGTATTTCCTTGATGCTGAGTGATGTGGAGCATATTTTCATGTGTCTGTTGGCCATCTGGATGTCTTCTTTGCAGAAATGTCTGTTCATGTCCTCTGCCCATTTCTTGATTGGATTATTAGTTCTTTGGGTGTTGAGTTTGCTAAGTTCTTTATAGATTTTTGATACTAGCCCTTTATCTGATATGTTGTTTGCAAATATCTTCTCCCATTCTGTCAGTTGTCTTTTGGTTTTGTTAACTGTTTCCTTAAAGCAACTTGTTTTTAAAAAGATACTTTATGGGGGTGCCTGGGTGGCTCAGTGGGTTAAGCCTCTGCCTTCGGCTCAGGTCATGGTCTCAGAGTCATGAGATTGAGCCTCAGAGTCATGAGGGAGCCTGCTTACCCCCTCTCTCTCTCTGCCTGCCTCTCTGCCTACTTGTGATCTCTGTCTGTCAAATAAATAAATAAAATCTTATAAAAAAAAGATACTTTATGGGGGTGCCAGGGTGGCTCAGTCAGTTAAGAGGCTGACTCTTGACTTTGGCTTAGGTCATGATCTAGGAGATCCTGGAATCTGGCTGCACCTTGGGTTCCATGCTCAGTAGGGAGTCTGCTTAAGGATTCTCTCTCTCCAAAAAAACAATACTTCATGTACAGAACAATGATAAGGATGATAGCAGATGTCTTGTTGGAAATAATATAATCTTTTAGAACAGAAGCTTCCTTGCCTGGCAAGGTCTGACATCTTAGCTTATGCACTAAAAACTTATGAATGAATGAATGAATTCCTGAATGCCTGAATGCCTGACTGTCTGTAGCACTTATTATAAAAAAATGCACATGTTAATTTGTTCTTCACTATCCTATAACAATTCTTGAATTATTGTTTTCATTTTCGCTTGTTTATGCCTTATTCTTCCTCTGCAGTCTCTGCCCACCTTAAGCAGGGATTATAATTGTGTGCTTCTCTTTTTCCCAAGTAGCAGCATTAGTATAATTATTTTGCCCAGGTTTCCTAACTCTCAGTCCAATACTCTTTTTTAACCATTCCACTAACTAGCATTCTTCTTTTTTTACTTTTTTTTTTGAAGATTTTATTTATTTATTCGACAGACAGAGATCACAAGTAGGCAGAGCAGCAGGCAAAGAGAGAGAAGCAGGCTCCCCACTGAGCAGAGAGTCCAATGTGGGACTCGATCCCAGGACCCTGAGATCAGGACCTGAGCCAAAGGCAGAGACTTTAACCCACTGAGCCACCCAGGTGCCCCACTAACTAGCATTCTTAACAGAAATAGTTTATCAAGGTAATTATAAGTATTCCTTGGCATATGCAACGATGTATTCTTGAAAAGGCATGCATGGTTTAAAATTGTGCAAATCAAAAGCAATTTTCTCTCAAGAAATTATGGTAAAAGATATTATTATGCCATTTCCATTTCAGCTAGGTAAAATTTTTGCTATAGAAGTAACATGTGCTAACCATCCCTAAATCCATACACTCCCAAATGAGGTAATCATTATTAAAATTATGCTGTGGACTCTTTCATAATTTTCTCCAGGTCAATAGGAATAAATGTAATTCATCATATTTAATAGCTGCATAATATACTTTGATGTCGATATACCATAATTTATTCAACTATTCCTCTATTGATAAGCATACAGGTTTCTTGGCGCTTTTATTTCTGTAGGATAGACTCCACACAGCTTGGTGAAAGGGTAGGTGTATGTAATAGACAAAATCAGCTGGCATTTTCCCACTTCTTTCTTGATAACAGAATGCTAATTTTGTTCTGGTATTAGGGAGAGAACCCTGACCTCAAGGAAGGTGGTTCTGCTTCTTGGTCTATATATGATATGTGATTCAGTTATGGCAAAGGAAATGCATGGGCAAGTTTGCTGGGGGATGTCTGGAAAAAACTACCTTCTTTCAAAAAAGGAGAATGGTACCTCCCTTGCTTCCCTGGCCACTGCCATTCTCCTTTTCTACCTTTGAATGAAGTTCTGATAAATATTCAACAGCTCATCTCACACACATGAAGTAAAAAGCCTAGGGATAAAAAGCCAATGTGTCAAAGATGGTGGATTAGAAGGATGGAAAAAAGCCTAGATTCTTGAGACCTCGTTGAGCAGCTGATCCAATGCTAGGATCTGTATCCCTCGTATTTCTTGAACATGAGAAAGAAAAACAAACCTCTGTTTGTTTAAGCCACTATTAGTCAGCTATCCTGTCACTTGCAGCCCAAACCATTCTGGACTAATACTGTAGATTTTTAATTTTATTATATTCTTCAGACTACTTTCAAAAAAGGTAGTAATGAGTCCTACTTCTATTAGCAATGGATGGAAGCAGGGAAATAAACATTCAACTGGAATTTATTTTTGTGTATGGCATAAGGTAGAGATTTTTTATTTCTTCTAGTTGGATGACCAATTTTGAAAGCACCAATTATTAAATAAGCTATCCCTTTTGCACAAAATTAAAATAGATACTTTATTTTTACCTTTTGATTTTTTAATTTTTATTTTAGTTCATTAATGTACACTGTTATATTACTTTCAGGTGTACAATATAGTGTTTCAACACTTCTTTACATCACTCAGTGCTCATCACAACTATTGCACTCTTTAATCCTCATCACCTACTTAACCCATGCCCCTACTCCCTTCCCTTCTTGTAATGATAAGTTGGCTCTCCATAATTAAGAGTCTGTTTCTTGATTTGTTTCTCTCTCTTTCTCTTTTTTCCCCTTCACTCGTTTGTTTGTTTCTTACATTACACATATGAATGAAATCATATGGTATTTGTCTTCCTCTAACTGGCTTATTTTGCTTAGCATCATACTCTCTAGCTTTATCCATGTTGCTGCAAATGGCAAGATTTCTTTTTTTTTTACTGGCTGAATAATATTCCACTATATATATTTATACCATGTCTTCTCTATCCAATTAATGGACACTTGGGCTGCTTCCATAATTTGGTTATTGTAAAAAATGCTATAATAAAGAGAAGGGTGTGGGGCCTGGGTGGCTCAGTCAGTCAAGCACCTGCCTTCAGTTCAGGTCATGATCTCAGGGTCCTGGGACTGAGCCCCATGTCAGGCTCCCTGCTCAGCAGGGTATCTGTCTCCTACTCCCTGCTCATGTTCTGTCTCTGTCTCTCATTCTCTTTATGTAAAATAAACAAACAAACAAATAATAAATAAGTAAATAATAAATGTAATGGTGCATGTATACCTTTGAATTAATGTTTTTGTATTCTTTGGGTAAATGCCCAGTAGTGTGATTGCTAGATTGTAGGGTAGTTCTATTTTTAATTTTTTGAGGACCTTCCATACTGTTTTCCATGTTGGCCACACCAGTTTGTATTCCCACCAACAGTACATGAGTATTGCTTTTTCTTCACATTCTCACCAACACTTGTTTCTTGTATCTTTGCGTTTATCCATTCTGATAGGTGTGAGATGATATCTCATTGTCATTTTGATTTGTATTTCCTTGATGGCAAGGATGATGATTATCTTTTCGTGTGTCTGTTGGCCATCTGTATATCTTCCTTGGAGAAATATCTATTCATGTCTTCTGCCCATTTTTATTGGATTATTTGGTTTTTGGGTGTTGAGGGTTTTTTGGCATTGAGTTTCATAAATTCTTCATATATTTTGGATACTAACCCATTTACAATTGCACCAAAAAATAACAAGATACCTTGGAATAAACCTAATCAAAGAGATGAAAGACCTGTACTCTGCTAGAACCTCCAAACAAGCTCTCAAGGTCCATTTGTACTCTGAAAACTATAAAACACTGATGAAGGAAATTGAAGAGGACAAAAGAAATGGAAAAATATTCCATGTTCATGAATCGGAAGAAAGAATATTATTAAAATTCCATACTACTGAAAGCAATCTAAACATTTAATGCAATCCCTATCAAAACAACAGCATAAATAATCCTAAAATTTGTATGGAATACCCAAAGACCCCAAATAGCCAAAACAATCTTGAAAAAGAAAATAAAAAATTCAAATAATATTTCAAAGCTGTAGTAAAAAAAGGAGTATGGTAGTGGCACAAAAATAGACACATAGATCAATGGAACAGAATATAAAGCACAGAATTAAACCCACAACTCTATGGTCAATTAATCTTCAACAAAGTAGGGTAGAATATCCGATGGGAAAAATAGGAAGAAGACAGCCTCTTCAACAAATGGTGTAAGGAAAGCTGGACAGCAACATGAAAAAGAAAGAAACTGGACGACTTTCTTACACCATACACAAAAATAATTTCAAAATGGATGAAAGACCTAAATGTGAGACCTGAACCCATAAAAGTCCTACAAGAGAACATAGGCAGTAATGTCTTTGATATAGGCCCTAGCAACTTCTTTCTAGAGATGTCTCCTGAGGCAAGGGAAACAAAAACAAAAATAAACTACTGGGACTTCATCAAAATAAAAAGTTTCTACACATTGAAGGAAAAAAATCAACAAAACTAAAAGTCAACCTACAAAATGGGAGAAGATATTTGCAAATAACGTATCTGAAACAGATATTTTAATGTTTCTTATAGTTACTGCTTTTAACTTCTGTATCTTCCTCTCACATCCTTTTGCCCCCATACCCAGGTTTTATTGCCTCAGGGGAAGGGAATGTGGAAGGACAAAAAGCAGATTTCACTTGCCAGTCTCTTTGTTTTTGTGTTTCAAAAGCCCAAGTCCTTTAGGGAGAGAGGATTAGGGACAAAGACAAGTGTTTTGGCCAGAAAAAATGAAGGGCAAAGGATTTTATCCAGTTTAGAGAGGGATTCTAGCACTTCCTGTCCTTAGGGCTGGAGATAATGTAATGCTATCAGAGGTGGGGGCTGGGTAGAGGGGACCTGTGTCCTTCTTCCTGGCACCATCTCTGGATAGACAGGAACATTTGGGAAAACAAGGGCTATTCTAGGCAGCCTTAACAAAAATTCCTGAGCCACTGGCGGGATCCCAATGTAATAAGGACCTGCCAAATAGCAAAGGAACGCTGTGGGCAGAGGTAATGGACCTCTGACTGCTAAGCTGTATTGCCTGATGGCCAAGTACTTGATGAACTTCCGTTCCCAGGCCTTAGCACTGTGTAATAGCCCAGAACTGTGGCATAAGCCTAGGGTGGAGAAATGCCAAGAAGAATTGAGGTTAAGTCACATAGTAAAGGAAATAATGGATAAAATGAAAAGACAACCTACTGAATGGGAGAAAATATTTGTAAATGACATACCTGATAAAGGGTTAGTATCCAAAATATATAAAGAACTGACATAACTCTATACCCAAAAAGCAAATAATCCAATTTGAAATGGGCAGAAGACACAAACAGACATTTCTCCAAAGAAGACATACAGATGGTCAAAAGACACATCACTCATCATCAGGGAAATGCAAATCAAAATTAGATATCACCTCACAAGTTTCAGAATGGATAAAATAAAAAACACAAGAAACAGCAAGTATTGGTGAGGATATGGAGAAAAAGGAAACACTCTTGCATTGCTGGTGGGAAAACAAATTGGTGCAGCCATGGTGGAAAAAAAACAGTATGGAGGGGCCTTAAATATTAAAAATAGAACTACCCTGTGGTCCAGTAATCACACTACTGGGTATTTACCCTGCAAATATGAAAACAGTAATACATGAACCCCTATGTTTATTGTAGCATTTTTTACAATAGCTAAACTAGGGATGCAGCTCAAATGTCCATCGATTGGTGAATGAATAAAGAAGAGGTGGTATATATATATTATATATATATTTATATATTATATATATATATATTATGTAATATTACTCAGCCATAGAAAGAATGAGATCTTGCCATTTGCAACAACATGAATAAAGCTAGAGAATATAATGTTAAGTGAAATAAGTCAGTCAGAGAAAGACAAATACCATGTGATTTCACTTGTATGTGGAATTTAAGAAACAAAAGAAACAAGCAAAGGAATAAAAGAGAGGGGGTGACAGAACAAGAAACAGACTCTTAACTATAGAGAACAAGCTGATGGCTACCAATGGGGAGGCTGGTGGGTGGATGGAGAAATAGGTAAAGGGCAGTAAAGAGTACAGTTATCATGATGAAAAATAAATAAGTAAAATGAATAAAAGGAATAAAAATAAAAACGAAAATAAAAAAGAATTGAGGTTGTCTTACCAGCCCCATAGAAAAGGGAGCTTGGAGTCTAAAGTTAAATGTAATCATAGAAAGATACAACAAAATGATTGAGAGCATGGACTCTGAAATAAACTAACTAGGTTCAAATCTAGCTCTGCCATTTACTTGCTGTGTTACCCTAGCAAGTTATTTAAATTCTTTGTGATTTGGATTAACAATTTGAAAAATGGTATTAATAATGTCACTTAACCTATAGGAGTCAATGGGTTTGTATAAAGCACATTGTAAATGTTATTTCATTATTATTATTATTATTATTATTATTACTAGTAGTAGTAGTAGTAGTAGAATAGTAGTAGTAGACAGAATGTTGGAACAGATACAGAGGGATCAGTGGAAGGGAAGGTGAAGAGAGAGAAGGAGAGAGGAAGGAAAGGCAGGCAGGCAAATGCAGCCTTGTAGGTTAGAAAACTGATTCCCGAAAAAGTATACCATGTTAGACTACACATTTGTTTTTTAAAAAAATTTATTTATTTATTTATTTATTTATTATTTAGTTAGTTAGGAGAGAGAGAGGATGAGCAGGAGGGGCAGAAGGAGTGGGAGAGAGAATCCCAAGCAGACTCTGTGCTAAGCTCAGAGCCCAACATGGGGCTTGAGCTTGTTACCCTGAGCTCATGACCTGAGATGAAACCAAGAGTCAGACCCCTAACTGACTGTGCTACCCAGGTGCCCCTAGACTGTACATCTCTAAATGAATTGATTTTCTTTTGGAGAGATAAAAGTTTGTTTCAGCACCCCCAACTCAGGCTCTGTATCCGGTCCACATGGGGACTTGGCAGAGGAATGAAGATTCCAGATAACTAGCAAATTTTAGAGAAATGATGCAGGTTTACTCTTTTTTTTATGCTAAGTTGTCAAGGCAAAGGCATTTACTATAAATTTGCCCCCCTACCTGATATCTGGCCTGGGGCACATGAGGAAAGACTGTGTCTAGGAAGAGGAGAGCAGACTCCATAGTAAATCTCCAGAAATTGTACCGTTTAATCTGGATGGTGGAGATAGTTGCTCATTTCTGAGCTAGGTGATGTTTGTTCTTACTCAGGCAACACTCAACTTCTCCTGGAAGGAAAGATAGCCTCCTGAGAGGACATTAACAGACCCTAGATGATTCAGGTAAGAAATTTCCCAGTACCAAGCCTTGCCTGGAGAAAAGATCACCCATGCATCCAAGCCCTGGGAGTTACTGTCTTGAGCAGGGGGCATCTCGATGAGAAGTAAATTTTCTTTTTTTTTTTCCTTCCAAATTTTTATTTAAATTCTAGTTAGTTAACATATAGTGTAATATTGGTTTCAGGAGTACAACTTAGTGAATAATCACTTACATACGACACCTGGTACTCATCATAATAAGTGCCCTCCTTAATACCCATCATGCATTTAGCCCATCTGCTGCCTACCTCCACTTTAGTAACCCTCATTTAGTTCTCTAACATTAAAGAGTCTCTTATGGGTTGCTTTCCTCTTTTTCTTTTTTCCCCCATCCCATATGTTCATCTGTTTTGATTCCTAAATTTCACCTATGAGTGAAATCATATGGTTTTTGTCTTTATCTGACTGGCTTATTTTGATTAGCATAATACACTCTAGCTCCATGTACATCATTGAAAATGGCAAGATCTCATTCTTTTGGATGAGTAACAGTCCATTGTATATATATACACCACATCTTCTTTACCTATTCATCAGTAGATGAACACTTGGGCTCTTTCCACAGTTTGGCTATGGTTAATGCTGCTATAAACATCCAGGGGCATGTATCCCTTCAAATCTGCATTTTTGTATCCTTTCAGTAAGAGAAGTAAGTTGTCTTTGCCCTGGGTGCTAAGATTCAATAGAGGGAGAATGTGGCTGGAATGTTTTGAGACATAAATGGATTTTTTCTTTTCTGTATTCCCATCATTTTTCCTCCCCCCCCCCCCGAAAAAGTAGTCAGTTTTGTGGTGTATCTCAGGGCAAGAAGGCAGTGAGGCAGGAAACCAAATACTGTGTCAGTCTCTCTAGCTTTTGTGTTCCAAAACTGGAAGCCCTAGGGGAGGGGGATTAATGTCAGAGGCAAAGACAAAGTATCTGGGCCAGAAAACTAGAAGGAGGAAAGATTTGCATAAGGCTAAAAAAAAAAGGTTCTTCTCTTCCTCACTCCCCTCTCCTTGGTGCATGGGGTGGGGGTGGCAAAGAGAGTTCTTTGGGAGGTCAACCAGCACAAACTGCCAGGAGCAACATTTGGTTGGCTGGAAGGCTGAAGAGAGGAAGGGCTGTGTGGAATGTCTAGGTAGATGGACCAACAGGTACCTTGACAATACTCTCCAAGTATGGCAGAGACATTGGAGAAAACTATAGCACCTGAAAGGACCATGCGGGCAGAGGACTAAGCAGTAACTGACAGGCTCTAAGGACTTGGAAGTATATAATTTTACTCCAGTCCCACTCTCCACCCCCATGCCTGGGTACTACATAAGATCCCCGAACTGTGGCATCACCTGGGATGAGGGGAAAGTACATTAAGATGACTTATATTGTTTTCCCAACAACCTGACAAAAGGAGGGCTCGGGGTCAGAAACTGAGTTTCAGAAACAGTCACAACTCTACCTATGGTTGTAGCAGTTAGCTAACAGTCAGCTTTGAGGTTCATCTCCGTTCCATCTTGTTAATTGAAGGAGTTAACTTCTGTGTAGTAGGGAGGAGATCAACATCTAGTAGGGCCATGAAAATAACCCCCAGCCCCACCCCTGTGGGATGCTGGGGTCTAAAAATGGTTCCAGCAAAACCTTTTGTAATTTCACATAAGATGAACTAGATTATTGGAAGAATGTTTTCCTAGAATAATGTAAGGCCAAATTACAAATAGTTAAAATAAGTCAAATTTTCTATTTGATGAATAAAAACATCACTAATGCAACCTAAGAGTCAGTGGAAACCAGGGGGTTAGAAAGGAATATTCCCTGGCATACATTATTGACTAGTTATAATTGCACATTCCCCTTTCTGCCCATAGTGACATTTGTTCCTACTTATGGATAGGTTGCTTCAAATAGAAGAGCATGGGTGTCAATAAAATGTCTAAACTGAGAAGAGCCTGTGCTTGAAGGGGGAACAAACTGATTTTCTAACTTCTGAAGTTTGTAAAAGTCACACTACTTTACATTTATTTAGCAAATGTTTGACTGTCGAAGAGGGACTTCTCAGAAGGGTTCATATCTGAGCAGGTTGAAGGGCTAACATTTCTAGGTATTGCTCTGTACTGATTACATCATGGCACTTGGAGACTAAGGAAGAGGAGAAGGCCAAAACTGAGGGAGGTACCTACTTTCCTAAAGGTGGATGTGTGTAGTGATGGTGGGAGTACAGAAACATTGAGAGGGCACCTGGGTGGCTCAGTGGGTTAAAGCCTCTGCTTTCGGCTCAGGTCATGGTCCCAGGGTTCTGGGATGGAGCCCCACATTGGGTTCTCTGCTCAGCAGGGAGCCTGCTTCCCTTCCTCTCTCTGCCTGCCTCTCTGCCTACTTGTGATCTATCTGTCAAATAAATAAATAAAATCTTAAAAAAAAAAAAGAAACACTGAGAAATAAAAAGTTGTGGTTCAGTTAAAGAAAATGGTGGGCACAAGTTTCTAGTTGCCATCTCAGTGGGAGTCAGGGGATACAAAGACTTGTAATAACTTGGTAACCTTTGAAACTGCCTTTTGGTAGCTGGCTGTGTTTCCTGTTTTCTTCGTAGTAGTGAACAATTCAACAGGGAAAAGGGATTACCTTCAGGGGCAGTGAGGAAAGGAGTTTAGGAGACTCCATTCATTCCACAGCTAATTTGGAATGTGGAGACCTTTAAGGTAGAGTGGTGGTGCTTTTTGGAGAAATCACACCTTGCTCTTCCAAATTTTGCCAGGAAGATCTCCACAGGTGAAATAGTTGGACCTTGTAGCCCTGAATTTCATTCCTTTAGAGTCTCTTTCCATTGTCAAAAGGGAAGATGGGGATTTGAATTTATTACGGGCATAGTCTGGTTTTCTTACGTATTCTGGCAATCATGGGATCATTAAGTGACTTTCAAAAGGAAAGATGTAAAGACAACAAACAGGGCTATATGGCCTCTCACCATTCCACTCCATTTGAACTCTGGAAACTTATATTTAACTTTATTGACTTTTTTTTTAAAGAGCTGAAAAGGCTGAGGTTTAAAGGCCTATGGTAGGAAAAGAAAAAAAAGTGGGGAGGAAAGATTGATATAACTCTGTAATAGGGCCCTGAGGCTGGGCGGTTGTAAATATTAGCCTGGCGTTTTCCACACAGCCGCCTACACTCAGGGCATCTTGCTAAAGCTTGAGGGGTATTTGAAAGGAGTCCTGCCCCTGAGGAGCTTTCAATCACGGGCTCAGAAACCAGATGAGGCCTGGAGGGTTGAAAAATGCATGGGCTTTGGAGTGAGCACACTTGGGTTCAAGTTAGGACTCCTCCATACTTAGTTGTGTGAACTTGGGCAAGTCATGTCCGTTTTCCCCTCCTGAGCCCAAGTTTCCTCCTTTATGGAGTCAGGATTATTCATGCGAGAATGACAGAAGTAATTCTGTACAATGCCTGATACAATGCAGGAAGCAGTTCTTAACTAAAGCCGCTGTGCTGGGGTTAACGCAGCGAAAGCTTGAAGGAGGTAGCCTTCATTACCAACTAAAGGAGAAAGGACGTGAGCGGTAAGAGATGGTGAGAGCCTGCCTAAGCGGGAGGTGGCCTTTCCGCATGCGCACAGTCTAGGCGACCAGCAGAGCAAAGAGGGGGCGGGGCTAGGTTCCTGAAGGGGTTGCTATGGCACCGAGGGGCCAGGGGAGGTTAACTGAACCCTTAAAACATTACTCCCTCCCCCACCCGTTACTGCCTAGGCCGAAGGCCATTGTTCCCAGCAAAATGGCGTCGGTAATTTCCCTCCCGGTTAGAGGCCTAAGTAAGGCTGAGGATGGGAATTGGACTGGGGATGAGAAGAAAAACTACAATTCCCAGGGTACACCGCACTCGTGGGCGAGGCGCAAGGCACGTGCCCAGGCCTAGCGGTTACATGCCGTCAAAAATCCGTTTCATAGCTTCCCTTTCCCATCCCCACTTTCGTTGTTGCCCAGCCCCCGCGCGCGCGCACTGCGGTCTTTGGGGGGGGGGGGGACATGCCGTGGCCGTTGCCCTCGCAACGTAACCGGGAGACCGGTATTTGTAAATCTGTGCTTCGATTTCTAATCCCGAAGCCGGCAGGTATGGGTCTCGCGAGAAAAGACGGGAGTTGGAAAAAGGGAGTTAGGGGTGGTGGGTGAAAAGGTGCCCGAGGGTACCACATCTCGGCAGAGGCTGCATTTAGAGGCTTGCGGATAGCAGAGTGGATGGTGGGTGGCTGGGAAGTAGTGAGTGCTTGTACTTTTCTTTTTTGGAGGGGAAGAAGGTAAAGCAGCCGTGGAGACAGAGCTTTGAACACAAGGAGGTGTCACGCGTGTCTTTTTGGAAAGGAGAGAAGCCTTTCTCCTGTTCGACGCGCATCCCTCTCTCCCGCTGCGCTGAAGAGGGCGGGGGAGGAGTGCGCTCGCTCTAGTTGGCTAGCCACTCGGCACCTCGCAGCGATAGGGGCTGTTCGGAGTTGGGGCTGATCCGTAGGCTTTCTCCGCCCCTCCCCCTCTTCTTTCCTCCCCTCCCTTCCCCGCCCCCCTCCACCCCTCTCTCCTCTCCAGAATTCCCTGGCTGGAGTACGCGTGCGCCTGCTCTGCTCCCGGGCGAGCGCGAGCTTGGGCTCGTACCCCGCTCCCCTAACCCCGCCCGCTCTTTACCTACCGGCAGTAGCTGGCCCGGTGGGCTCGCGGGAGACGCTCGCACGCGCACGCGCACACAACGCGGAGCGGAGCTGGAGACATCGAGGAGGGGAGTAAGAAGCATCGGAGGAGGTGATAGAGGAAGCGGTGTGCGTATATGTGTGTGTTCTACGGTGTGGCTCGTCGAGGGGCGAGCGCAGGCTGGAAGGAGGGCGAGGGAGAAGGGAAGAGAGTCCGAGTCTCTGTCCGTGAGAGCCTCTAATCTGGTGAGGGTCCCGGGCCGGCCAGGGTTCTGGGCGAGAGGGAGGAGGCCGGGGGGCGTGTCTGGGATCCGGCTGAGAGATGAATGGGCCGGGGATGAATGGAGGGAGGCAGCGGCGGCCAAGAGTCTGTTGAGGAGTAAGCGTCCTAGTGGGGGGCGGCTTGACCGAGGCAGGGTGATTGTTGTCGCCAAGAGGTATGGGACGAGGCCGGGCTTGGGTCTTCGCGGTTGTCGGAGTTGCTGTCCGTTTGAGCGAACAGGCGGAGAGGAAAATTCTAAGGTGGGGGGAGTGGAGAAGGGCAGGTTTGGGTTTGAGGTGCGTTTTTTGTCCTTTTCTATTTTTGTTGGGGGTGGCAACTTTGGGAGTTGATGGAGGACTAGGGAATGGGGAAGGTGAGAGGATACATGGGGGGGTGGGAGATGGTTGACAAAGGACTGAGTGATCATTTAAGTGAGATTGAGGGTGCTGAAAAAGATGATCGCTTCAGGTGTGAGAAGTTGAGTTTCAGTGGGTAAAGGGGTGGGGGAAAGTGGACTTAATATAGAGATTCCGTTGATGTGTGAAAGTCGATAGGGCTGGATCGGGTGAGAGAATATTGCTGTCTGGTTCTGTAAGTGGGTTAGGTTCAAGGAGATTGAGAGGTGTTATTTGGCAACGGGTGGTGTTTTCTGTGACTGACAGCTTGAGGATGGGGAAGAAATGGTATGTTTAGGATAAAAGTGGTGAGGTGGCTTCACTGTGCCGAAAGAGGTTTTGTTCGACTAGTTAAGAGTGGTGAAACATTTATGGAGTGGGCTGTGGATGGAAATCCTGCACGTGTATATCTTCCTATCTTGGGAGTTGATAGATGTGTTAAAATGAAATTGAAGCCTCAAAACAGATGCGAGTGGTATGGCTATTCCTTCTTAAGAATTACCTTTGACTAAAGCAATTATACGAATAAATGGGCTTTAAGTTGTGAAAGTCTTCTGTGTGGTAGTGATTACATCCAATTTGGGGAGGCATTGTTACCTGTTTTTCATGTATAGTATGTCATAATACCAGGATAACTTTTGAAGAGATCTCAGTATATGACACAGAGCAGCAGGTGTTTTCTAGACAGTCTCTAACCTTTAGCTTGATGAATTAAAAAATTGCTTAAAGTCAGCAGCCTAAGGGAAGGATACCCTGCATTTAAGGATGGCTAAAATACACTAAAGCTGATTCTGAATGCTGAAGTAATTATACATAATTTTTTTTGTCATTCTGAATTTACCTTGTTTGAAAATTGGCACTTGCTTTTTGGTTTGAGTTTAAATTATAGCAGATTACTAGGACATTTTGTTCTCTGAATACATTACTTATCTTCTGGTAAGGATGCCTGGTGATGGTTTCATTCTGTTCTGGGTCAAGATTAATAGTTTATGAATTTGTAACTTTTCATGGTTACTTTTTACAAACTTTACTGACATATACTCAGTATCTCGGAAATGTTGCAAATTTGAGAACTTTCCTATGCCCTTTATCTTTTATTCTGATTTGATGTTGCAAAGAGTGTAATCCTTGTTTTGACTACCCAGAGTTTAAATACAAAAGCTAATACTATATTCATACTTTCTTAGATTAAGATGAATACTTGTGTATTAAGCGGTAGAGTAGAAGTACTAAAGCACCATGAGAGCCTGGGAATGTTGCACCAATTTTGGCAGGCAAGGTAGCCTCCCTGTCTTGAACTAGATGTTCCTGGAGTGGAAGAACTTGCAAGTTTTGAGGCTGGAAAGTGTAATCTTGGTATATCTGGGGAGTGGAATGAGATAAGGCTGGAATCTTAGTTTGAGGCTGGGGTGAAGGACTACTCTTCAGAATTAGGAGCCTTTGACTATTTAAGAAGGGGAATAACATGAGCAGGTTTTTGGTGTTCATCTCCCTGCCTTTGCTTCTGATGCCTCTGCCCCCCAAACTGGAATGCTCTCTTTTCCCCATGCTGTGAATTTGAGCTCATTCTTTTTAGACTAACCTCAGTCATTAGTTATTCCCGAAAGCCTTTCTTGCCCCCGACTTTTTTTTTCCTTTTCCCAGCATCCTCCACAAAGCTTCATTAGGTGCCCCACTTCAGTGGTCCCATCATACCTTGTACATATTTTTATTACTGTATTTCTGTTGGTAGGCAGGCAGGAAAGTTATTTGCCTTTTTATACTTAAGAGAGAAAATAAAGCACAGAGAGATAAGACCTGCCCTAGTAAGTAAGCAGTGGACCCTGGAATTCCGACTTCTAAACCAATGTTGATCCTCGTATCACAAGTCTACATTTGTTGATGTAATTATTCTATAGTGTTTTAGGAGTTAAATTTCTCTAATTTGGACTTTAACTTCCTTCCATAAAGTACAGGAATTTTTCATTAAGGTGTGCATTAGTTAGCTAGTAAGTGATAAAGCCAGTGGTTGCATAGAACCAGAGTAATCAGAAATAAATGAGAATTGTTCTATTACTGTAAGATTTATTGTCAGATAATTTACTTTAACAGAAGTTCTAAATTTTTGTGTATATGTTGTGTGTGGGGAGGTTGTGTGCAAGGAAAAAAGAAAACCCTTTCTCAGTACCCCATCTTAGTGTAAGTAGACCAGTTCTATTTGCAGATATATTTGATTATTTCTCTTGGCTAAAATCCGGAATACTTTTGGGGGGGGGGAAGTTCCCATTTTTTGTGTGAGATCATAAAGTTTATGGCACTGTTAGGAGATGTTTGAAGATTGTAAAGGACGTCTATAAAAGATTTCATTCAGAAATTCCCAAAACTTCAAGAGTAGAATTGATGCCATTTTAAATTGTTTTGGTAGAGTTTGTCATGAGATACTTGGTTTAGAAAATGTTGAGGTTAAGTTACTGCAGTAGTGAGCCTTTAATGCCCCTTTCTTCAGGGAGATATATATATTTCATTAACAGAAATGAAGTAACATTGTTTTCTGTGTTTTAACCTGGTAATTTTTTACTGTGATAAAATTCACGTAATGTAATGTACCATTTTAGAGTGTACAATTCAGTGTCATTAAGTACCTTCATGATGTTGCATATCTAGTTCCAAAACATTTTCATCACCCCAGAAGGAAATCCTATACCCATTAAACCATGACTTCCCATTCCCCATTCCTCTCAGCCCCTGGCAACCACTAATATTCCATCTCTATGGATTTTCCATTCTGAGTATTTTGTATAAATGAAATCATGCATTATATTACCTTATTGTCTGGCTTTTTTCACTTCACATGTTTTTGAGGTTCACTAATATTGTGGCATGTATCAGTATTTCATTCCTTTTTAAAAAAGTTTATTTCTTTTTTAGTAATCTCTACACCCACTGTGGTCTCAAACTCACAACCCTGAGATCAAGAGTTGCATGCTCTTCTGATTGAGCCAGCCAGGTGCCCCTATATTGCATTCCCTTTTAACGGTTGAATAATATTCCCTTATATGGATATACTACATTTTGTTTATTTATTCATCAGTTCATAGACATTTGGGATCTTTCTACCTTTTAGCTTTTGTGAATAATGCTGGTATGAATATTTGTATATACATTTTTGTTTGAAAACCTGTTTTCAGTTTTTTCAGGTATGCACCTAGAAGTGGAATTATTGTGTCATATGGTCATTCTGTTTAACTTGTTGAGGAGCCACTAAACTGTTTCCACAGTGGCTGCACTATTTTACATTCCCACCAGCAATGTACAAGGGTTCCAGTTTCTTTACATCCTCACCAACATTTATTACTTTCTGGTTTTTTTGTTTGTGTGCTTTATGGCCATACTAAGTGGGTGTGAAAAGGGATCTCATTGTGGTTTTTATTTGTCTTTCTATAATGACTGATGATGTGTAGCATCTTTTCATGTGGCTGTTGGCTATTTGAATTTGTTCTTTGGAGAACTAAGTCTTTTACCCATTTTTAATTTTTTAAAATGTTGACTTAAAGAGTTTTAAAAGAATACATTCTAAATTCTAGACCCTGATCAGACATATGATTTGCAAATATTTTCTTCTATTCAGAGTTGTCTTTTTACTTGTTAATAGTGTCTTTTGATGCACAAAAATTTGAAATTTGAAGTCCAGTTTATCTTTTTTTGTTGTTGTTGTTGCTCGTGCTTTCAGTGTTATATTTAAGAAACCACTGCCAAACCCAAGACAATGCAGATTTACTCCTATCTCTTCTTCGAAGGGTTTTATTGTTTCAACTTTAATATTGAGGTCTTTGTTCCATTTTGAGTTAATTTTTGTATATAGTATGGGGTAAGGGTCCAGTTGTGTTTTTTGTATGCAGATTATCTTGAAGTTTTATAAACTATAAAATAGATAAGGGGTTGGGAGATATAGGCTTCCAGTTATGGAAGTAGTAAGTTACAGGGATAAAAGGTACAGCCTAGGGAACATAGTTAACGGTATTGTAATAATGTTGTATGGTGACAGATGGTAGCTACACTTGTGATGAGCATAGCATAATGTATAGACTTGTGGAAACACTATGTTGTTTCCCTGAAACTAATGTAACATTTTGTGTCAACTATACTTCAATAAAAAAGTAATACATGATACTATATATGAAGCTATTTTGTGGCAATATGTAATTATTCTTTGGGCTTTTATGGAGGAGAAATGTTTCTAAATGCATTTTTGAAGGTCATGCTTTGTATTTGAAGAGTGGGTATATTCTAAAGCTTTTTATGAGGCAGTTAGACTTTCATGATCAGGAAACCTCAATATGGCAAACTAGACAATCCTTATGGTAAAGTTACATAAGTGTTTTGTTTTTTAGATAAGTGTTTTTCTTTTTTTAAAATAAAGAGTATTTTTGTTTTTGGATTGTTTGTGTAGGGTGAAATCTTTGATTATAACTGGGGGGAAAAGCAGATTTAGTTTATAATTAAGCAGAAATTGATAAGAGCACCCTTATCTATGTGTTATTTGGTTTCTGATTGTGAGCCAGCTTCTTGACCAAAACATATATCAATCAGTACCTTGTGGAGACTTTTTATTTGTAGCTTAGGCTGTAATGACCTGGACATTGTCCTATTCATTTAGGAATCATGTAAGATTATTTTAGTTCCGTTACTTGTAAAAATGAGAGTTAAAATTTAGCACAGCACAATTTGTTGGTAAATCTCAGCCTCTAGTTAAGTGTAATTAAAATAGAGATGTTAGTTTGAATTGTTTTAAACACTAGGGGGTGTGTTTAATAGAAGAATGGGAAATTGGCTTGATTAGACCCAAGACCCATGGGGTGCTAGTTCAGCTCTGACGATATCCAGTGCTGCCCAGAGAATAATTTTGTCCTGATGAGCTACTGTGGCATTTCCATTCATAGTTAGCCTTTGAAGGTTTCTAGCAAGAGGGGGAAAAAACCCCTTGAAGCTCTGTGGTTCATTTACTAAGGAAGCTTTCAAAAGTCCTGATAACTTACTCTGAAGCTGTTAATCCAAATGAATTTTGGAGTATGACTTACCCAGCATATTTGTAAGGTTCTACCATTCCTTGAACAAATATTTATTGTGTTCCTCCGGTGTGCAGGGTTGGTGTGTTGGGAATAGATGAAAAGGAAGCAAAACAGGCAATGACCCTGCTCTCTTTGAGGTTACATTATAGTTGGAGGACAATAGTCAACAAATAGAACATAAATGCTGAGAAAAATGAGTTTTTTGAAAGATTTTATTTTTAAGTAATCTCTACCCAACATGGGGCTCAAACTCCGAGATCAGGAGTTCCATACTCCACCGACTGAATCAACCAGGCACCCTGAGAAAAAAATTTTTTAAAGGATGCTGGGATGTTAGAGAGAAGCCTCTTTAGCTCAGTTGGTTAGTTTGGAAGGTTTCTTTGAGGAGGTGACTTTGAACAGAGATCCGAATGTTAAGAGACCAGCAATTCTTAGTATCCCTTCTGTTAATTATTATTTTGTTAAATTGTTAATTTATCTCTACCAAACATTTTAGATTTCCTGATATTTTAAATGTGTAAGTTATGTGCTTTTGTTTCTTTTTCTTTTAAGATTTTATTTATTTGACAGACAGAGATCACAAGTAGGCAGAGAGGCAGGCAGAGAGAGAGGAGGAAGGAGGCTCCCTACTGAGCAGGGTGCCTGATGTGGGGCTCAATCCCAGGACCCTGGGATCATGACCCAAGCCGAAGGCAGAGGCTTTAACCCACTGAGCCACCGAGGCGCCGCTGTGCTTTTGTTTCTAAGGAAAACAAAACAAAACAAAACAAAACAAAAATGGTGCATTCCTTATGAGAAGAAACTGTGTTTCCATGTTTCACTGGAGTAGGAGTCAGCCTAGGTTCTGGTCTTGCTCTCAGTATAATCTTGTATAAATTGGTGAGCATCGATTTCCTCATTTGTTACTAAACAAAGCAAAAGCCCTACCTATTTTGCAGAGGTTTTTTTTTGTTTTTTTTTTTTTGTTTTTTTTGTCTAACTAAGTGAGAAAATATACTTTGTAAATTACACAACGGTATATGAAACCCAGTGTATTCTATTAACATATTTTTGGAGTCAAAGTTTCTCAATTGAGAAATGTTTTCCTACCAATTTAAAGCTTTTGTGCCTGTAACCATCTGGTAAATTTTAGCACCAAAGATCTAAACTCATTGATTAATCAGGAGGGGTTGGGTTCTTAGAACGTGGCAGTATGGTAGAAAGTATGTTGGATTTGGAGCTAGAAAACTGGGGTTCCAGAATTTCCCCTTCACTTACTAGCTTTGTGACTTGGGCAAGACTATAAACTTTTCTGAGCCTTCCTAATTTTCAGAATTCAGGGTAATACTACGTAGCTCTCAGGGTTGTTGTTAGGAGTCTTTGAGTTAAGTAGATGAAGTTCTTATGGAAACTATAAACCTTTTTCTGTAAAGGACCAGATTGTCAATATTTTAGGCTTTGCAGACCATGAAGTCTGTTGCAATAACACAGCTCTGCTGTTGTAGCAGCCATAGACAATATGTAAATGAATGAGTGTGGCTGTGTTCCAATAAAACTATTTATGAACACTGAAATACAAATTTTGAATGATTTTTCTGTGTCACGAAATACTATTCTTTTGATTTTTTTCCCCAACCATTTAAAAATATAAAAATTTTTCTCGGGTCACCTGCTGCACAGAAACTAGCAGTGAGGTGAGGTGAGTTTGGCTTGAGGGCTGTATGTAGTTTTGCCACAACTGTTGTAAAGGGTCAGGCAGAATAAAGTGCTAATTAGGGATTTGAGGGTAGATGATTGATAAATATAAAGCCAAGTGCCCCGATAAATATAAATTGTTTAATTTTGATAACGAAAGAAGATGGAGATGATCTCAACCCCTTTTCTAATTTGAACCCAGAAATTTCTTCATGTAAAATGAGCATCTTTAATTGAGGAAATGATCTTGCTAAAGCAAAACTGGATGATGGAAGTGAGGAAGAAGATAGTTTTAGTGTTATAAACTCCCAAGGACTGTAATGTGGTTATGCATTGTATGTATCTCTGCAATTCAGGATTGTGTATAGTGTTGTGCATGTGGGTGCATGTCATATGTGGCCCCATATTATGAATAAAGAGTGGACTTGGGAGTCCAGTGCCTGAGTTGAATTCTGGCCCTGGTTTCTACTGGCTGTGTGATTTTAGACAAGTTAACTTAATTTTTGGAGCCTAGTTTCCTCATTTGTAAAATGGGAATAAAAATATTACCTATGTCAAGATATTTGTGGTGATTACATGAGAGAATGCATGAAGGGGCTTACAGTGCTTGGCACAAAGCATTCAATAAGTATTGATATTTATTTGTATTTATATTGTACATACCTTACTTGTTTTCTTCTTTCAGTTACTTTGAGAAATGGTAATATCCTCTTATTTATTTATTTGACAGAAAGAGATCACAAGTAGGTGGAGAGGCAGGCAGGCAGAGAGAGAAGGCGGGGGAAGCAGGCTCCTGCCGAAGAGAGCCCGATGTGGGGCTCGATCCCAGGACCCTGAGATCATGACCTGAGCTGAAAGCAGAGGCTTAACCCACTGAGCCACCCAGGTGCCCCAAGAAATGATAATATCCTTAACTGGTTCTTTTGTACAGGTTATTGATGGACAATTCTGCTTTAAAGGATTAAACTAACATACAGGTAGATTAAAACCTTAAGGTCCACCTTTACACAATTTTTGCCCTCCAGTGGGTAACTATTGTTAAGAGTTGACTGTAGGGCAATGGCCACGGTCGCCAAACTATGGAAAGAACCAAGATGCCCTTCAACGGACGAATGGATAAGGAAGATGTGGTCCATATACACTATGGAGTATTATGCCTCCATCAGAAAGGATGAATACCCAACTTTTGTAGCAACGTGGACGGGACTGGAAGAGATTATGCTGAGTGAAATAAGTCAAGCAGAGAGAGTCAATTATCACATGGTTTCACTTATTTGTGGAGCATAACAAATAGCATGGAGGACAAGGGGTGTTAGAGAGGAGAAGGGAGTTGGGGTAAATTGGAAGGGGAGGTGAACCACGAGAGACTATGGACTCTGAAAAACAATCTGAGGGGTTGGAAGTGGTGGGGGGGTGGGAGGTTGGGGTACCAGGTGGTGGGTATTATAGAGGGCACGGATTGCATGGTGTGGTGAAAAAATAATGAATACTGTTTTTCTGAAAATAAATAAATTGGAAAAAAAAAAGAGTTGACTGTAGGGGTGCCAGTTGGTAGAGCATGAGACTCTTGATCTCAGGGTTTTAAGGTCCCATGTTGGGTGTAGAGATTACTTAGAAATAATTTTTAAAAATCTTTAAAAGGAAGTTGACTGTGAACTTGTACAGTCCTTTTTCTCTGTATTTACATGCATATGCATATGCAAATAAAAATATTTTATGTCTTGCTCTTTTCCCAGAGAATATGACTTAGGGCTCTCTCTCTTTCTCCATATATACACAAACACACACATATATATATGGATCTTCACATCATTCTTTTTAATGAATACATAGTGCTTAATACTAATTGCTTCTTAAACCTGCAGGATAAATTAAGAGCATATCTTTTGGGGCTTTTTTGTATGCATTTAAACATACATGAGTACATTTGGAAACATAAGGTTTTGTAGTTTTTTTTCTCACATAAATGATATGTTGTATATGCTGTACTGTAATTTGTTTTTTTCACTTAATAGTATTTATATGTAGGAGATTTTTATATATTAGTTGTATATATCCATCTCTTATTTTTTAAACATGCATATTATTACATAGTACAGATTTACCACTGCTTATTTTATCATTCTCTTATACATGGATATTTAAGTTCTTTTCAGTATTTTTTGCTATTCCAGACAATGCTTCAGTAAAAACCCTAGTGCATGTATATTTGTATACGTACAAGAATATTTCTCAGGTAGATACCAAAAAGTGTAATTGCTGGTGATAAGTATGTATTAAGATATTTGGACTTTGTCAAGGAGTTTGACAAAGGGTTTGAAAGGGCTATTCCAGTTTGTCTGCCAAGAGTGCATGAAGTGCTGAATTTCTTTTTTTCTTTCTTTCTTTTTTTTAAGATTTTATTTATTTATTTGACAGAGAGGGATCACAAGTAGGCAGAGAGGCAGGCAGAGAGAGGGAGGAGGAAGCAGGCTCCCTGCTGAGCAGAGAGCCCGATGGCGGGACTCGATCCCAGGACCCTGAGATCATGACCCGAGCCGAAGGCAGTGGCCTAACCCACTGAGCCACCCAGGCGCCCAGTGCTGAATTTCTCATACACTTTTCAAAAACAGATTTTTTGGCTCATCTGTTGGATAAAAAATGATATTAAATTTTTTGAATTTGCATGTCCCTGCTCAAAAAAGTTTGAGCCATCTTCCTATCATCCACATATTGGCCTTTTGTATTTCTTACTGATTTTTTTAGTTCTTCGTATATTCTGGATATTAATGGTTTGCTATACATGTTGCAAATATTTGCTCCCCATCTGTTGCTTAGCTTTTAACCTTGTTCATGGTTAGATGGGCAAATGTGTTAGCTTTTTATTAATGGTCTTTGCGTTTTGTCTTTTTATGAAAGCCTTTCTTCAGGTTAGAAATATATTCAGCCATATTTTTAAAAATTAATTAATTATTTTTTCATATTTTCTTTTAATAGTTATATAGTTTTGCTGTTACATTTAGCTCTTTAACCTACCTGGGATTTATTTTTGTGACTGGTCTGGAGTGGGTCTTTAACATCCTCCCCCATGTTATAGATAGCCAGTTATTCTGACAGTGTTTATAATGCTATCTGTTCTGTGCTGAAACTATTATTTAACTTACTATAGCTGCATTATATTACAGTTTTCTTTATATAGGTATTGAATATTTCTTCTTGAGTTTGTTCTTAGATGAGTATGTTACAGCTTTGTTGCTCTTATGTACAAGATAGTGTGTGTGTATTTATTTATTTATTTATTTATTTATTTATTTATTTGACAGACAGAGATCACAAGTAGGCAGAGAGGCAGACAGAGAGAGAGGAGGAAGCAGGCTCCCCGCCGAGCAGAGAGCCCGATGTGAGGCTCGATCCCAGGACTCTGGGATCATGACCTGAGCCGAAGGCAGAGGCTTTAACCCACTGAGCCACTCAGGCGCCCTGTGTGTGTGTATTTAAAATCTCAGTGACCTGCCTTCCTCCAGACACCCAGCCCTTCCCTCCCCTTCTGAGTGCTGCCCAACTCCAGGTCCCTCACCTTAGAATAGCTGCTTTTTAAATTACATTTTCTAGCTGATTATTGACAATGTATAGCAAAGCTATTGATTTCTGTTTGTTGATTTGATCTTTGGCCTTTCTGCTGAGCTCTCTATTCTGCTGAGTTCCTATTATAGTTGTTAGTTGATTTGCTTGGATTTTCTAGACAGATAATCATATAGCCTGCAAGTTTTGAATTTTGTGTCCTACTTTCTAATATTCATACATCTTGTTTTATTTCCTTAAGTGGTAGTTGTGATAATAAGAATTCTTGGCTTATTCATGACTTTAATTATTATTTATGTGAAAGATGCTTAACCTCACTCATAAGATAAATGCTAATTAAAACCACACTGAGATTCCTTTTTAAAATCTATCAGAGTGTTAAAAGTCAAAATATTTGATAACGGGGTACCTGGGTTGCTCAGTAGGTTAAGCCTCTGCCTTTGGCTCGGGTCATGATCTCAGAATCCTGGGATTGAGCCCGCATCAGGCTCTCTGCTCAGCAGGGAGTCTGATTCTCCTTTCTCTCTGCCTGCCTCTCTGCCTACTTGTGATCTCTCTCTCTCTCTCTGTCAAATAAATAAATAAAATCTTTAAAAAAATATTTGATGATGCCTTTTTTGTTGTAGGTAGGAGTTTGAATTGGTACAATGGCCATGGAACGCAGTTTGGCAGCATTATATAAAGATACACATGTATTACGTGTATTATTCTAGATACATTAACATACATCAATAAAAGTTAAATACGTAAATTTCTTTTGATCCAATTATATCATTTCAGGAAATACATATATATAAACACACACACATACATACACACATGTGTACAAAATATGCAATGCTATTTGTCATAACAAATAACATAGAAAATAATTGAATACTATATACTATATAGGTTTTAAAAGAATAAGAATAAGGAATTCTGTGTAGTGACAGGGAAAAAATATCAAGTTGTTGTGACTATAAACAAAAGTTTGGTATACACTGTGCTATTTTTTTGTGTAAGGAAGGAAAAAGAGAGCATATATTTGTATTTGCTTATTTGCCTAAAGAAATTCCAGAGGGCTACACAATAATCTAATGAGTGGTTACCTGTTTGGGGAGTGGTGGGAACTGAATAGATGGGAAACAGGGTTGGGAGGGAATCTATTAATTATATACCTCTTTGATTTTTGAGTTTTAGGACTATATTTTTAAAAATTAAATTAAAAATGGTTTCTTAAATTATTTCACCTCCTCCAAGGACATTTTTGTTTCTCTTGATCTCTCTTTTCTGTATTACAGGTTTTCTCCAAATGGCTGTCTCCTGATTCTGTCCGTATTTAATTTATTTATTAGTCAGAGAGAGAGAGAGAACAGGCAGAGAGGCAGGCAGAGGCAGAGGGTGAAGCAGGTTCCCTGCTGAGGAAGGAGCCCGATGTGGGACTCGATCCCAGGACCCTGAGATCATGACCTGAGCTGAAGGCAGAGGCTTAACCCACTGAGCCACCCAGGCATCCCTTCTGTCCGTATTTAAGAATGAGCTAGTAGAAGGGCCGACTGGGAGTTCTGTGTACGGAGACAGGGTTGTCAACTGGTAGGCTTTATTTTGGGGTGAGTGGGTGGACAGCTGGCTATTACACTTGGAGTACCCAAATACCAGAGGGCAAAGGGCTTTGTTCTGGGATGCCCTTGTTCATCCAGGTTTGTTGAAATTGATACTTTGCGTGTAAGGATTTTTTTCTTGGTGGAATGGGGAAGAGAGTTCATCAACTGTTTCATAATTCAGACCTTCAGTTAGTCCCTTTTTTTCCAGACTTTTTTTTTTTTAAACTTTGGCACTTTATGGGATCACTTATCTCTGGGGTTTGGTCCTGCAAGTCTTCTCCATCCTGGGTTGGAACCATTTCTAGTACATATTTTAGGTTGTAGTATCCTTGGATTTGTGTTACTAGCCAGTTCTTTCCTATTTGCTCTCTGTCAGAAATTGTTGAAATCTTGTATTTGTTATGCCATTTTCCATTTGTATCCTTGGCCTGTGACTTATACTTTTGTACTTTTTTACCATTGCTTTTCCAGGAAAGTACAAGAGATATAAGTGTTCAGTTCATCTTCTTGAACCAGAAGCCAACAGTGGTATATGTTAAACTTGGGTAAACTGTAGGCTCCTTGAGGACAAGGACAGACTTTTTTTCTTTTATCCCCAGATCCTGACCGTGCTTGGCACTTGGTAAATGTTTATTGATGTGGATACATATATGAGAGAGGACTGTTAATGGGAAATTTACCATATAATTGTGACAATTTATTTTAAAAAATTTTATTGAATTATACTTGACATATGGTGTTGTATTAATTTTAAGTGTACTACATAGTAATTTGACAGTTCTATACATTCTGCTGTGCTTACCACAGTAAGTGTAGTTACCATCTGTCACCATACAAAGTTATTACAATATAATTGACTGTATTCCCTATACTGTACTTTTCATCTTGTGACTTACTTATTTTAGAACTAGAAGTTTATATCTCTTAATCATTTCCCCTATTTTGCCTGTCCCCTCACTCTCCTCCCTTGTGGCAAACACCAGTTTGTTCTCTGTATTAGTGAGTTCATTTCTCTTTGTTGTCTTTTTGTTAGTTTTGTTTTTTAGATTTGATATGTAAGTGAAATCATATGGTATTTGTCTTTCTCTATCTGACTTATTTCACCTAGCATACTACCCTCTAGGTCCATTCATGTTATCGTGAATGGAACGATCTCATTCTTTCTTATGGTTGAGTGATATTTCATTTTGTATATATACCACATCTTCTTTATCCATTCATCTGTTGATGGATGCTTAGGTTGCTTCCACATCTTGGCTTTTGTAAATAATGCTGCAGCAAATATAGGTGAGCATACAACTTTTTGAATTAGTGTTTTTATTTTCTTCAGGTATAAACTTACCTGAAGTGGCCCAGTAGTGGAATTACTGAATCATGTGGTGCTTCTACTTTTAGGTATTTTTTAAAAAGACAGGGAAGGGGGAGGAGCAGAGAGAGAGGGAGAGAGATAATCTTAAGCAGGCTCTGTGCTTAGCACGGACCCCGACATGGGGCTTGAGATCATGACCTGAGCTGAAATTAAGAGTCAGATGCTTTAACTGACTGAGCCACCCAGGTACCCCTGCCTGTTTTTAATTGGATTATTTTTTTTGTGTGTGTTGAGTTGTATGAGTTCTTGGTATATATCTTGGATATTAACTTCTTATCAAATATGTCATTTGCAAATGTTTTCTTAAGCAGGTTGACTTTATATACATTCTTTCAATGGCTGGTTTCAAAAGTTGAAGTTCTTGAGCCATGGATTAACAAAGTACTGATTTTATGCTGAATTTCTGATGGATAGAATTTCTGATAGATGATAAGCTATGAAGGAAGATTATTTCAAGCTTTTCACTCAAATGCTCCAACACTATATATCAAACAGGTTAAAGGAGTAGATATAGGGTACACATTTGTGAGAGTTTCCCTATAATTTCAGTCTCTCTGGTAGTGCTTTTGTAGTTATCTTTATATCTATTCCCAGTTTGTTACCATTTTATGAAGGAAAAAATGGTCATATAAAAGTTACAACATATAGCTGTTGAACTTAGTAAGAGACTTGAGTTTTGAGGCCTGATTTTTGTGGACTATTTCACTGAGGTATGTTGCTGCATTGCTGAATGTAGAAGAGTTTATTTCCTGGTCACTGAAGCAATGCCAGCTTGGTTTATTACTGGAAAGCTTTAAAAGAATGCCTGGGTGGCTCAGTGGGTTGAGCCGCTGCCTTCGGCTCGGGTCATGATCCCAGCGTCCTGGGATCAAGTCCCACATGGGGCTCCTTGCTCAGCGGGGAGCCTGCTTCTCCCTCTGCCTCTGCCTCTGCCTGCCACTCTATCTGCCTGTGCTCGCTCTCTCTGTAAAATAAATAAATAAAATCTTTAAAAAAAAAAGAATGCATTATATACTTATCAGCCTTCCTAAGTGAGTCTACTGAAAATCATTTGATTTTTTTAGAGTATTGTGGAATAGTGCTTTAATATAGCACTGCCCCTAGGGGTTATTAAGATGTAGAAAATAAAAGCTTCTATTGATTGATTATTATATTATGCCAGGCACTGTGCTAAGTAGTTTATATGTGTATTTTCATATCAGTCCTTTGAGATTTCACAAATGAAATCAAGAATGAATGAGGTAAAGTAATGGGCCCCAAATCTACTTTGAGGAATGAGAGGCAGAACCAAGATTTGATTCCAGGTTTCTCCCACTCCAAAGCCTGTGTTCTGAACCCCTGTTTTATGGACAAGAAGCTAATGGATCCATGATGGGAAGGCCATAGATATTCTATGCTTAGTGTAGTTCTTGGCCTAGTTTTAAAAAGATTTGTTTTTCTTATTTGTTGTGTTTGTGTCTTTTATTTGTTGTTTTTTATTAATTATTGATGTCAGGGCTTTCCCATTCAGAGCAGTGATTCTCAACTCGGAGGCCAGGCTGAAGATAAAGAAAGTGGACAAAATTGAGTGGGGGAAGATAGAGAATATAATTTTAGAAAGGCATATTTGATATTATGGCTTAGATTTTAGTCAAAATGTTTTAAGATTCTTAAGAGAGACATCATCTTTTATTGAGATATGATTTATATACTATAAAATTCACCAATATAAATGTAAATGATTTTTAGTAAATTTATAGAATTGTGTAACCTTGATTACAGTCTAATTTTAGAATATTTCCATCACCCCCAAAAGATTCTTTAGGCCAGTTTGCAGTTAGTCCTGTTCTTATATACTTCAGCCCCAGGTGACAAGTTATTTATTTTCTCTTTTTATAGATTTACATATTCTAGACTTTTCATAGAAATGGAACCATATGGCATGTTGTCTTTTCCTCTGGCTTCTTTCACTTAGCAAAATGTTTTCAAGGTTTATCCTCATTGTAGCATATATCCGTAACTTATTCCTTTGCATTGCCAAGTAGTATTCTATTGTATGGTTGTAACACATTTTGTTTACCCATCAGTTGACAGACATTTGGATTGTTTCTGCCTTTTGGCTATTGTGAATAGCATTGCTGTGGACACTTATGTACAAGTTTTGTGTGGACATACGTTTTCATTTCTCTTGGGAAGATGGTGTCATATAGTTATTCAATGCTTAATTTGTTGAGGAACTGCTAGACTGTGTTCTGGAGCAGCTGCACCATTCTGCGTTCCCTCCAGCAATGTATAAGAGGTCCATTTCTCTACATCCTTACCAACACCTGTTATTGTCTGTCTTTTGTATCATAGCCATCTTCATGAGTATGAAGTAATATTTCATTTGTGGTTTTGAGTTGCATTTCTCTAAAGAGTAATGATGTGTAACATCTTTTCCTTTGTTTATTGGCTATTTGTATATCTTTTAAAAAATATTTTATTTATTTATTTGACAGAGAGAGAGATCACAAGTAGGCAGAGAGGCAGGTGGGGGTGGGGGAAGCATGTTCTCCATGGAGTAGAGAGCCTGATGTGGGGCTTGAACCCGGGACCCTGAGATCACTACTTGAGCCAAAGGCAGAGGCTTAATCCACTGAGCCACCCAGGTGCCCCTGTATATCTTATTTAGAGAAATGTCTATTCAGATTTTGAGCCCATTGGATTATTTATCTTTTCATTATTGAGGTATAAGAATTCCTTTATAGGAATGCCTGAGTGGCTCAGTCAGTTAAGTGTCTGCCTTCAGCTCGGGTCATAATCCCAGGCTCCTGGGATGGAGTCCCGCAAGGGGCTCCTTGCTCAGGTCTTGCTCAGTGGAGATCCTCCTTCTTCCTCTGCCTACTGCTTCCCGTGCTTATGCGTGCTCACTTGCTTGCTCTCTCTCTCTCCCTCCCTCCCTCCTTCTGATGAATGAATAAAATCTTAAAGAAAAAAAACAAATTCCCTATATATTCTGAGTACCAGTCCCTTATAAGATATGTGATTTGCACATATTTTTGGTCAGTCTTTTTGCTTTTCACCTTCTTGATGGCATCCATTGAAGCACAAAAGTTTTCTTTTTTTTTTTTAAAGATTTATTTTATTTATTTATTTATTTTTTAAAAAGATTTTATTTATTTATTTGACAGAGAGAGATTACAAGTAGGCAGAGAGGCAGGCAGAGAGAGAGAGAGAGAGAGAGAGAGAGAGAGGAGGAAGCAGGCTCCCTGCAGAGCAGAGAGCCCGATGCGGGACTCGATCCCAGGACCCTGAGATCATGACCTGAGCCGAAGGCAGCGGCTTAACCCACTGAGCCACCCAGGCACCCTAAAGATTTATTTTATTTATTTGACAGAGAGAAATCACAAGTAGATGGAGAGGCAGGCAGAGAGTGAGAGAGGGAAGCAGGCTCCCTGCTGAGCAGAGAGCCCGATGCGGGACTCGATCCCAGGACCCTGAGATCATGACCTGAGCCGAAGGCAGTGGCTTAACCCACTGAGCCACCCAGGTGCCCGAAGCACAAAAGTTTTAAAGTTTGATGAGGTCCATCTTCTCAATTTTCTCTTTTATCACTTGTATTTTTGTTATTTTATCTGGGAAATTATTGCTTAACCCAAAGTCACTAAGATTCACTTCAGTGTTTTTTTTTTTTTTAGAGCTTTAGAGTTTTTGCTGCTATATTATGTCTCTGATCCACTTTGAGTTCATTTTAATATGGTGTGAGGTGGGAGTCCAACTTTATCTTTTTTTTAAAAATATTTTATTTATTTATTTGACAGAGAGAAATCACAAGTAGATGGAGAGGCAGGCAGAGAGAGAGAGAGAGGGAAGCAGGCTCCCTGCTGAGCAGAGAGCCCGATGCGGGACTCGATCCCAGGACCCTGAGATCATGACCTGAGCCGAAGGCAGCGGCTTAACCCACTGAGCCACCCAGGCACCCCCAACTTTATCTTTTATATGTGGATATATCCAATTGTCCTAGCACCTTTTGCTGAAAAACTGACAAGGAGCAAGGAGCCCATGCTGGGAGTAGATCTCAGGACTCTGGGATCATTCTTTTCCCATTTGGTAGTCTTGGCCTCTTATTTGAAAATCGATTGACCGTAGATGTTAAGGTTTACTTCTCGACTCTCGATTCTATTCCATTGATTTAAAATTGACCCTTGATGATGTGAGGATTAGGGGCACCAACCCCTGTGCAGTTGAAAATCTGCATATAGCTTTTGGTTCTCTAAAAACTTTGTAGTTGGAGCGCCTGGGTGGCTCAGTGGGTTAAGCTGCTGCCTTCTGCTCAGGTCATGATCTCAGGGTCCTGGGATGGAGCCCCGCATTGGGCTCTCTGCTCAGCAGGGAGCCTGCTTCCTCCTCTCTCTCTGCCTGCCTCTCTGCCTGCTTGTGATCTCTCTCTGTCAAATAAATAAATAAAAAATCTTAAAAAAAAAACAAACTTTGTAGTAATAGTGTACCAAAGCTTTACCAATAACATAAACAATTGATTAGCACATATTGTATATGTTATATATATTGTATATGTATTCTTACAATAAAATAAGCTATGGAAAAATGTTATTAAGAAAATCAAAAGACTATGATGAGTGCTGTGAAGTGTGAACCTGGCGATTCACAGACCTGTACCTCTGAGGCTAATAATACATTATATGTTAATAAAAAAAATTAAGAGAGAGCAAATTCACAGTACTCTATCATAAAATATCCATGCGTAAGTAGATCTGCACAGTTCAAACCCATGTTATTCAAGGGCCAGTTATATGTATCTCCTTTTTCTATTGTTCATTTCTAATTTAATTCTTTTGTGGTAGGAGAGCATACTTTGATTTCAGTTCTCATAAATTTATTGAGATTTATTGTATAATACATGATTTGCTCTGGAGATTTTTTGCATGTGTGTTTGAAAAGAATGTATATTTTGCTCTTATTAGGAGTGTTCTATAGATGGCAGTTAGGTTAAGTTGGCTGTTGTATTGACCAAGTTTTCCAGATTCTTTTTGCTTTTCTGTCTAGTTCTCTCCATCACTGAGAATGGGGTATTAAAGTACTCTACTGTTGTTTTTGAACTGTTTATTTCTTTCCAGTTTTCTCATACTTAAAAAATATCCTTCTTTGTATCTAGGAACATTTTTGTCTTGGGTTTTGCTTTTTTAGAATTTAGAAGCTGGGGAACACTTATTTCCCCATTCCCCTTAATTATTTCTTCTTATCCTTATAGTTTAGGAAACCAGGTGACCAAATGTGTTAGAATTACTGTACCAGAGCAACACTACTGTTTTTTTAAAAAAAAGATTATTTATTTATTTATTTGTCAGAGAGAGAGAGAGAGAGATGACAAGCAGGCAGAGAGGCAGGCAGAGAGAGGAGGAAGCAGGCTCCCTGCTGAGCAGAGAGCCCGATGCGGGGCTCGATCCCAGGACCCTGGGATCATGACCTGAGCCGAAGGCAGTGGCTTAACCCACTGAGCCACCCAGGTGCCCCAACACTACTGTTTTTATATTCGAATTCTGAGTAAGATTTATATTTTTCTTATTCTTTTTTTAAGAGTTTATTTAATTGTCAGAGACACAGAGAGCAAGCTCAAGCGGGCGGTGGTGGGATGGGGGTAGGCAGAGGCAGAAGGAGAAGCAGGCTCCCTGCTGAGCAAGGAGCCCACACTGGGATTAGATCTCAGGACTCTGGGATCATGCCTGAGCCAAAGGTAGACACTTAGCAACTGAGCCACCCAGGCGTCCCAAGATTTAATTTTTAAAAAGAGGTTATGCAGTTAAAAATGTTTGAAGGCTTTTTCCAACTTAAATTCTCCAATTTTATGTATTTTTGTCTGCTGAGAGGTCTTTTTATCTTACTTATGGATCTCTGTTCTTAAGGTTTCTGGATAAGTGATCTTTAGTGAAGTAAAGTGAATAATACTCTTCTTTCTTAAGACTATCCTACCTAAAATGTTTACATTTGGAAAATGTGAGTGAAGGTTATACTGGATTCTTTGTATATTCTTGCAGGGTTTTTTTTTTTTTCCAAGTCTAAAATTATGTTAGAATAAGTTAACGAAAAAAATCTCTGCCTCAGTAAGGCATTGTTAGATACTTTTTTCTCACTTGCAGGCAGTACTAGTCTGAGTCTTAAAGTGTGTTGATTTGGCAGTGTAACCTCACAGAATAGTTTTGGTATTAACATAGTTACTTCCTAGTTCTGTCATCTGATAGGCACATTTCTGGGAATTTTTATAGGCTTTTCTTTTGCCTCACAACCATATTCACTTAGATATAAATCTTGCATTTATTATTTGCTTAACATGTCTTGAGTCTGTCCCTCTTGCCACTGTTTTCACTGAAACCTTAGCATCTCTTCCCTGGATTGTGGCAGTAGCTCTCTAACTGATCTCCTTGTTTTACATTGTATGGCATAGAAATCCTTAGTGACTCTCTGCCTCTCTGTCCTCATCTACGTGCTTCTAATAAGTGAGTAAACTATTATTCATGGTACCACTTACATGCACTTATTCCATACTGTTTTATGACTTTGCTTGTGATCGTCTCTTTGCTTGGACCAGCTAATTTTCTTTCTTTAAAACTCAGTTTGGGGATCTTTCCCAGGAAACCTTTCTTAGAGTATCTGACTTCAGGTTTTTGCATGTAGATATACAATAGTCCTAGCACCATTTGTTGAAAAGACTGTTCTTTATTGAATTTTCTTGGCACCCTTGTTGAAAATTAATCAACTATAAATATGTGGGTTTTTTTCTGGACTGTTTAATTATACTCCCTTTATCTATACCTCTTTATGCCAGTATCACACTATCTTAATATTATAGCTTTGTAGTAGGTTTTAAAATTGGAAAGGGTGAGTGAGTCTTCCAACTTTGTTCTTTTTCAAAATGGTTTTGGTTTTGGCTCTTCTGGGTCCCTTGTAGTTCTGTATGAATTTTAGGATCAATTGGTGAATTTCTGCAAAGAAACCAGCTGGAATTTTGATAGGAATTGTGTTAAATGTGTAGAACAATTTGGGGTGTTTCTCCTCATTTGTTTTAGTTCAGGGTTGGTTTTCTTCAGTTTTTCAAATTTGGTATTTCTGTGTATGCTTCGTTTGGCATAGCAAATTGTGCCTTTGGAGGCATATAACATGATAATGGGTATATAAGTTAACTTCGTGATGCATGTTTGTGGTGGGAAGGGAGAATTTTCTTACTGGTAGTTTTACCATTTTTGAAAAAAGGTTTTTCCTTATGAATTCCACGTATTTCCACACATTCACTGTGGAAAGTTTTAGAAAATACAAGAAAGCAGAAAGTTCATAATTCTACCATTCACAGTTCATATAGTGTGTACATATGTGTATGGAAATATGTATATATTTCTTTTTTCATTTATCTGTATAACATATAGGCAGTGTCTTTTCATCTCACTAAAAACTGTGGTGTTTTTCTTTTTTTTTTTTTTTAATATTTTTGTTTTTTAAGTAGGCTCAATGGCCAGCATGGGACTTGAACTCATGACCCTGAGATCAAGAGCTCTGTGCTTTACTGACTGAGCCAGACAGTCACACCCAAACTTCGGTGTTTCTTAATGCTGTGTCACATCTCATTTTGATATTTAACTAAACCTCTATTAGGCTTATGTTTAGGATAGTTTTTCCAAATTAAAAGTGCTATAGTTAAATCTTTGCCCAGATTCTTGACTATTTTCTAAGGCAAGTTCCTATAAGTGGAATTGCTGGTTCAAGAGGATGCATATTTTTAAGTCTTTTTTGCCATTTTTTTAGTATAGTGATATTTGAAAGCCATTTCTTTATGTTAGTATTTGAGGATAAGCCATTTCTTTATGTTAATATTTGAGGGTAAGCTCATTAACAAGTATTTACATTATTTGGAACTACCATTAGATGTTCATACAGCATTATTCACTGTGGTTATTAAAAGGATAAAAAAAGGCAAAAACAAAAAACCAATCCATTGACCAGATGAATGGAAAAACAAAATGTGGTATATCCACACAATGGAATATTGTTGAGCCTTAAAAAGGAATGCAATTCTGATACACGGTACAACGGTACAACGTGAGTGAACTTTAAGCATGATGTGAAGAGAAATAAGCCAGACATAAAAGGACAAATATTGTATGATTCCACTTATATTTAAGTACCTAGAATAAGCAAGTTCATAGAGACAGAAAATAGTATAGGGATTATCAGAGGCTGGGGAGATGGGGAGTTTAACGGATGTAGAATTTCAGTTTGGAATGATGAAAATGTTCTGGAAATGGATAGTGGTAGTGATTGTACAACATTGTGAATGTACTTAATGCCACTGAATTGCACGCTGAAAAATGGTTAAATGGCATATTTGATATTAAGTATATTTTACCACAATAAAAATACTGCAATTGGAGTGATTTCAGAATTTTAGATAAAAATCACTCACTGAGAAATTATGTGCTTATTTTACTTATTGTGTATTACCTTATAGCTAAGTGAGCTCAGGTTTTGAATACTTGTTTTAAATGTGATAGATTGATAGCTGGTGCTGAGAACTAAGTTCCTCATCAACATTCATGCAATATGAAGATTTATTGAGCTCTGTATGCTAAGTAGTCTGCTAAGCACTGAGGACTACAGTGGTAAACAAGATAAGACACAGTCCCTAGAGTCTCCTGGTTGCTAAGATTGGACAGAAAAAGAACAAATTTCTTATTAAGAAAAAAAGGGATTAAACAATCAGGTGACTTGTTTTCTCCTTAATGATTTCCTTTGTGGGGTGATTTTAAAATATCCGTTTTCCCCCCCTTCAGGTTGCTATGGAAACATATGACTAAATAAACGGAAGTCCATTCTGATAATTCTGATACCTGAGATGTAACTGGACTAAAGAGTGGAACAGGAAAAATTTTAGTGCCAACCTCAATTACAATGGCTACTGATTCAGGAGAGCCAGCTAGCACAGAAGATTCTGAGAAACCTGATGGAGTTTCATTGGAAGACAGAGCTCCTCAGCTTGCAGCAACTTTGACAGTGGAAGCTAGACTAAAAGAAAAAAATAGTACCTTCTCTGCTTCTGGGGAAACTACAGAAAGGAAGAGATTCTTCCGAAAGAGTGTTGAGATGATGGAAGATGATAAAGTTGCTGCATCTTCCTCCAAAGATGAGAGAATGAAGACCACAACCAATATTCCAAGAGTAGAAAAACTTCCTACAAATGTGCTAGGAGGTGGACAAGAAGTTAAATATGAACAGTGTTCAAAGGCAACCTCAGAGTCCTCAAAAGATTGTCTCAAGGAGAAAAGTGAAAAGGAAATGGAAGAAGAAGCAGAAATGAAGGCTGTAGCTACTTCTCCTAGTGGGAGGTTCCTGAAATTCGACATTGAGCTGGGAAGAGGAGCATTTAAAACAGTATATAAAGGATTGGACACTGAAACATGGGTTGAGGTTGCTTGGTGCGAGCTGCAGGTGGGTATATAATTTTCTTGGTCTTAATAAATTACAGTTTTAGCATGCCTGGCCTTCTGAGGGGTCCAGGGGTAATACATATCATGGATTAAAATAAAACGAAAGGCATGTCCACTACCTCCCTGAAATTAATGCTCTTTTCCTAGATCCTCTTAAGGAGCTCATGGCAGCCTTTTTTTCCTCCTCTTTTTCCCCCCCTGTTTTAAAGGGGGAAAAATTTATCAGTGCTTTCTTTGGAAAAATGTTCTCAATTTATTAACGTTGGGAAATCCCCAAAACTCTTGACGTCTCATTTTGAAAACTTTTAGTAAGTTTTAGTTAGTTGCATTATTACTTAGTTGATTGTTCTACTAAGTATTTGGGAGTGTGATACATCAGGGATATATTTAGCACGATACCTCCCTTTTTTTTTCTTTAAGCAATTTTTTTTGGGGTTTGTATGGTGTTTTTCAGAACAGAAAATATTATGCTTGATTCTTTGATGACTTCTTTTTTTTTAGAAAGTATTTTTTTGATTTTTATTTATTTGAAAGAGATCACAAGTAGGCAGAGAGGCAGGCAGAGAGAGAGAGGAGGAAGCAGGCTCTTCTCTGAGTAGAGAGCCAGATGCGGGGCTCTATCCCAGAACCCTGGGATCACGACCTGAGCTGAAGGCAGAGGTCAGCTTTAGCAGAGGCAGCTTTAACCCACTGAACCACCCAGGGGCCCCAATGACTTCTGTTAATATAGACTTGTCCATGCTTTAAATTTACCTCAGAGAGGATCTCTGGAAGAAATAATCACCAGAACCTACTGAGGTTAGTCAACTGGAATGTGTTTAGAAAAGAGAAATGAAAACAACAGATTAAATTTCCTCAGTATTTGGTTCCATATTTGTGTGGTACTTTTAACTAACAAAGGACTAAATGGGGACAGAACATCATAGAAGGGGTTATAATAAGAATAGTTTTAGATAGATACAGTTCAAATATAAAGAAAACCTTTGTGACCTCAGTCAGCCCATGGAAAATGTCACTGTTCACATGAGATGCTTAAAATTAAGATTGAGTAGAGCAAGTCACTTAGTACAGGTTTTTGTTGTTATTCAGATACCTGTGGTCTCTCCATATGGATGTGAATGTAGGTGCTCTGATTTCACCCATTCTGAATTTGCTGTAGGTTGCCATTTAGATAGGTTGAAATTTAGTCCAGGTCCCTGCATTTCTAGGGAGCTTTTTGTTAAACAACATGGTTTTGAAACTTCACCATCTGTAACAGTTAGTGTTTCCTTCATATGTGGATTCCAGAGCCTATTGTCAAAGATTCAGATTCAGTAAGTCTGGGGTGGAACGCAAGACTGCAATTTTTTTTTAAAGATTTTTATTTATTTATTTGACAGACAGAAATCACAAGTAGGCAGAGAGGCAGGCAGAGAGAGAGGAGGAAGCAGGCTCCCCGCTGAGCAGAGAGCCCAGGGCTCCATCCCAGGACCCTGAGATCATGACCTGAGCTGAAGGCAGAGGCTTCAACCCACTGAGCCACCCAGGCGCCCGCAAGACTGCAATTTTAACAAGCTTTCAAAGTACTTTGAAAGTGCTTGGCTCTCTGGAATTCAAGTTACCTAGCAGTCAAGCCATTCTAGTAGTTCTCCAAAGATGTGTGCATGTGTGGGTTTGCTTGGTTTTCTTTTCACCCCCTTGTTCCCCTTTCAGAATTTCAGAATTTTATAAGGTCTGTGTTGTAGTGGAAATATTAGGTCATGTGAACAAATAAATATCAAAATCACCTGAAATTCCACCATTTTGAGGATGCTTTTAAACGGACTCTTTTTTTTTTTTATGTGGGCTCTTTTTTTTTTCAAGTGTGTACATGACTGTTTTTTCCCCCACACAGTGGGATTGTTACTATAAGGTTTTACAAAACCTTTTGTTTTTACTTATGATGAACATCTTTTCATTACCAGTAACCATGAATTAAATTATTATTTTTAATAAATACCTTTATAACTTATTTAATCAGTCCTCTGTTGTTGGACATCTAGAATTTTCTCTGCTATTTCACTGTTGTAAACATGTTTGTGACCAACATCCTTGTATATATAGTGAAAATTATGTACATTTTAATTTCATCTCTACATTGTGCCATTGGTAACACTCATCTTTTAGTGATACTCTGTAAATGGGGGAAATAGTTTCCATTCACTTGGTAGTAGGATACATAGTAAAAATATGTCAAGTATTTTGCAAATTGTATACTCTAGCTATGCTAAAGGATGCTTAGGTAAAACTTAAAACATTCTAGTGGTGGACCTGTGGAGAGAGTGAAATTCACCTGTGGAGAGAGTGAACGAGCCTCTAAGGTCTTAATATTCAAAGTGTGGTCCCTGGACCAGCAGCATGGACATCACCTGGGAGCTTGTTAGAACTACAGGTTCTATGTCTCATCCCAGACCTACTGAATCAGAATCTGCTTCTTAGTGACATCCATAGGTAATTTGTATGCACAGTAGTATTTGAAAAGCCCTGAAAGAAGGGACCACCAGTCTAAGAGCTAGCTGAATCAGAGGAGGAATTCCCTTAATACACCAACATATGCTTTATATTATATCATAGATACTGATTCCTGCTGTCTTCTCTAGACTTTCCAAATCAGAATCTCTAAGAGATGGGGCCCAGGAACTTACTTTTTAGAAGTTGCCCAGGTGATTGGACACATAGCCAGATTTGGTAATATCCATGTGGAGCAAACGCTGTAAATATATAAAATACATTTTTTAAAAAAAGATTATTTATTTATTTATTAATTTGACAGACAGAGATCACAAGTAGGCAGAGAGGCAGGCAGAGACAGAGACAGAAGAGAAAGCAGGCTCCCTGCTGAGCAGAGAGTCCGATGCAGGGCTCGATCCCAACACCCTGAGATCATGACCTGAGCCGAAGGCAGAGGCTTTAACCCACTGAGCCACCCAGGCGCCCCTATAAAATACATTTTAAGTTACATCAAGAACAATTGCAGTTTTTGTCAGAATTGGTGGACTTGATACAATTTTTAGACATCACTTCATTTTCTGCATATTTGTAATTAGGAAAAACATGAGTATTACGCAGTTTGTAATGTATAATTTCTCATATTTTTTTCCACAAAGTCGTCTTTGTTATATAATTAAATAATTTTGTAGAAAAACATCCCAGTCAATAATTTAAATGTTTAAAGTATTCCAAATTCTTCTCCACTCTTTGCTTATATGTGTGTGTGTGTATAATATATAAAATTAGTATGTCCATACTTTTGTTATCAATTTGGTATGTGTTTTCTATTTATTAACATCACTAAAATATTTATATTTTATTGCATTCATGTCACCTCTTGCTTAAATCTGCTTCCCTGAAATTAGGCAGTTCAATTAAAAAAATTTTTTTTGCATGTTGCATTTAACAGTTTAACAAAAGACTTTTATACCTTTTTCTCTTGATGACATTTTCCCCCACTGTGGATATTTGAGCCTTGTGTAGCAGTTGTTAAAAGCTCCATATCCATTTGTTTAGAATACATTGACCTTATGGCAGTGCAAAGAACCAGAAGAGAGAGATTTTACTGCTGATATTTGACTTTGAGGATGTTAAACAAACTCTTTGATGATGTAGGTCTGATTTAGGATTTGGCTGTAAATGTCTGCATTTCAACAGTTTGTCATATTTTATGGTTTCCATAACTTTCTGCATTAGTGGGAAGGCTGACCGATTGTTCTTTCTAAAGAATTTGCTAAACTACTTGGTAAATTGGTAATTTACTGTGAGTGAGGGTTGTAAGTCGTAAGTGCTGTTTGGAAGACTGTTTTAGTTTATGATGTTGAAAGACCTGGTCAGATGTTACTGAAAGGCTTGTTTAGTAACCCCCTAGAAGGAGTCAGTCACAAAAGTTTATAATATTTTTTTCCCCTACCAGCTTGAGAATCAATAGCACTGTTCTTTTACACATGGAAACATAACCAGTTTTTGCTTTACTCTAATTTGGAAAAAATACTTCCACTAGTGCATTTGTCATTTGTTTTCCTGGTGGAACTGAGTTTTCATATAATGGGACTATTTTCCAAATAAAGAGACATCATAGATATCTGAAAATTTTTTTGTTATTTGACTCTTTCTAAAATGTATTTGAGTGTTCTTATAATAAGCTTCACTGTGGGGTCAGATACGGGATTGCGTGCTTCTCAGGGTAATTAAATGGGCCTCCTTTTTTATTTTAATTAATTTTTTTAATTTTAAAATTTTAATCACCATATAGTTAACGTACAGTATAGTATTAGTTTCAGTATAGTGTACAGTATAGTGATTCAACAGTTCATCACCTGGTGCTCATCAGGACAAGTACGCTTCTTAATCCCCATCTTCTATTTAATCCATCCTGTTACCTGCCTCCCCTCTAGTAATCATCAGGTTTTTTTGTCTATAGTTAGTATCTGTTTCTTGGCTTTGCCCTATCTCTTTTTTCCCTTTGCTTGTTTATTTCTTAAATTCCCTGTATGAATGAGATCATATGGTATTTATTTTTCTCTGACTTAATTTCACTTAGCATTATATTCTCTAGATCTTAATGGGCCTCCATCTAACAACTAGACATCTAGCAAGTCTGGCTATAGGGTCTGAACTGAACCAAAAATGGCACTGAAGAAGAGATTTTTTAAAAAAGACTCAGTTGACCGTAGCGAGTTGACATGTTGAGTGAGCATTCTAATGCACTTTCTTTATAGTAGTGAATATATTCAGAGCAATGCAATGGAAGTAGCAGTCTAAAAGTCTATACTTCCACACCCAATGTACCTATCATAATTGTGGAGAAACTTCTTTCCATTTTATTTTCATTCAGCATCTAAAAGTACTTTGGAGATGTATATTTTTTAATACCAGCCCTACATTTAATTGTAAAATTAGAATTAGATAATAATATGTAAATAGTTGAATTTCCAAAAGAAAAATTAAAAAAAATGTTAGAATTTCTGTTTCTGAATAAATATTGTGGTCCAAACTTTTCACTCTGGGATACTTTTGCTCTCAAAAGTTTGTTATGGCCTTCTTGGAAATGCTTCCAGTTTCTGTTTGAGCCACACAAGAAAATGCTTCATTACATAGAAGCACTCCCAAAATATTGTTATTTAGTTTGATTCCTGTCTTTTCATCTGACCTAGCCCTCAAAGTGGAATACTCTCACAAATAAAGAAGATTACATTGAAGGGAGGAGGGATAAGGCTTGCTTAAATATATATGTTCTTGTCTCTTTGTCTAAAAACTAGTCACATAACTCTATCAAGTATAAACCAAAGGCAGATGTTTTCATAAAATGACAAAGGGTGAGGGTGGCAAGAGACAGACTCAGTCTGGAAAATAACGTTTATTTTCTCAGTTCAGAGTTAGTTTTGAACGATCTGTTTGATAGTTAAAAGAACAAACTGATACATCTAGTAGGCTGAATAATTGTACCCCTAGAGGCCCATGTCCTAATTCCTGGAATGTAAGAATATGTTACCTTACATTGTAAAAAGGACTTTGTAGATGCGATTAAAGATTTTGTGGTGGGTAGACTATCCTACATTATCTGGGTGGGCCAAACGTAATCTAAGGTCCTTAGAGAGAGGAGGTATGGTCCTGGTCTGTAGAAGATTTGATGATGGAAGCAGAGGTTGGAGTGAAGTGGTTGATGCACGTGGGCGTGAGACAAGGAACGTGGGAAACCTTTAAAAGCTAGAAGGAAACAGATTTTTCCCTAGAGCAATCCAGCCTTGCCAATACCTTCATTTTAGTCTAGTGAAACTCATTTAGGACTTCTGATCTCCACAAGTAGAAGATAATAAATTTGTGTTGTTTTAAACCACTAAATTTGTGACAATTTGTTACAACAGAAATAGGAAATGAATAGAATACACACAGCTGCCATTCATTCATTGTCCATTCGTTCAACAAATGAATATTCAGTTCTATATGTGTTAGAACTGTGCTAAGTGCTAGGGACATAATGGGGAGGAAAAGCAGACACAGGCTGTATTTTCATAAAACTTACAGTAGAGGGAATTTATAGTCAGTAAGAAGGATTGGAGATTGAAATTAGTAAAAAGATCAAAGGGCTGTTAAATATAGGTTTATTTGAAAGAAATAGTAGGGTTGGGAGTATTGGGCAATGGTGATACCACTCATTTACTACTTAGTTTTCTTTTTTAACTTTTTTTTTGAGATAATTTCTACTAACCAAAGAGTTGCAAAGATAGTATAGAAAGTTCTAATATGCCCTTCACTCAATTTCCCCTTATGATGATATCTTAACCAGAGAACATTTATCAAAACTTAAGAAATTGAAATTAGTGTAATAACTAACCCAGCACTTATTTGGAGTTCACCAGTCTTCTATTGATGTCCTTTTTCAATGCTTTGATCCAATTTAGGATCCCACACTGCATTTAGTTGTTACATGCTCTTAGTCCCTTCCAAACTGTGACACTTCTTCAGCCTTTCCTCTCCTTTTCATGATCTTAAAGAGTACTGCTCAATTATTTTATAGAATGTTGCTTCATCTGGGTTTGTCATGTTTTCTCATGATTAGATTTAGGCCATGAATTTTGGGAAGAATACCATAGAAGTTATACAGCCTTCTCTGTGTGTCATAGCAGGGGGTACCTGAGGTTGTTTAGAGTACTGGGGATGATAACCTAGATCACTTGTTTAGGATGGTGGCTAATAGATTTTTTTCTACTGTAAAATTAATATTTTCCCCTTTGTAGATTGATAAATATCTTGGGAGTAGATACTTTGAGACTATGTACGTATCAGTTTCTCCTCAAACTTTGCCCTGTTGTTTCAACAACCATTGGTGTATCTTGCCTGTAATAAGTATTACTGTTGGTGTTCAAATGGTGATTTTCTATTTCCCACGTTCCTTCTACAGTTCTTCATTGGAATTACCTCTTAGTTTTATGTGGTCACTTCCTAAGTATGACTGTTAAGTTTCTGAGAGCCCAATAGTTGGGAAATTTGTGGCTGAGGAATTTTAGTATATTTTAAATTATTAATAATGATATCATATACTTTGCATTTATCAAAATTAATGTTAATCGAGCACTTGTATGAGTACCCAGATAGGTACTTAATTTGAATATTTTATTTAATCTTCACAGTAATTGTGTGAAGTAGAGATGATTAGTTTTCAGATGGTGGAACTGAGGTTTAAGTACATTAAGTAACTTGCCAAAAGGATAGAGCAGGGAACTGTATTCATCAATTATATATATGAAACATTTACATAGATTATTTAAGAACTTTCTCCTCATTGGTTATTTGAGCAGATCGATCTTTTGTTTTTAATGAATTTAGATCAGTTTCATAAATGGATCCTGTTTAAAATAAAGTTCTTAATATTAAACTACTAAGGCTGAAGGGATACTTAATAGTGTCATTTAAGGACAACCCCTGGCCTGGGGCCTCTGAGGAATAATTTAATGGCTTGGTTGCCTTGGTTCAATATCTGGCCTTCATCTTCTGTCAGTGTCCAGAGGTGGTTGGAAATGTGGGAAGACTGACTTGTGTTCATTCAAAAGCCTGAATCTAGGACACAAATTTATTAATTTAGAATGAGGAGTACATTTGGTAGGTCAAATGTTCTAGTTGGTCTGTAGGCTAGATACATGGGACACTAAATTATAACCAGAAACTGGCTTGGTAAGAATAGAGTCAGAACAAAGCAACTAGAGTCCCTGTGTGTGTGCTGCCAAGACAATAGACCAAGCAAATGAACTCTATGCTCAGGTCCTGCCTGGATGAGGACATCCTCTTTGTTCAATAGTACTGGAAGACAGGTGAACCTGGTTCTGTATTTGGTTCATTCCCTTCTCCATGTGCTATCTTAACTACTATTGATGAGCACTTTTTTAAAAAAAGATTTATTTATTTGACAGAGAGAGAGAGAAAGATATCACAAGTAGGCAGCGAGGCAGGCAGAGAGAGAGAGGAAGGGAAGCAGGCTCCCTGCTGAGCAGAGAGCCCGATATGGGACTCGATCCCAGGACCCTGAGATCATGACCTGAGCCTAAGGCAGCGGCTTAACCCACTGAGCCACCCAGGCGCCCCTGATGAGCACTTTTTACTATTGCTGCCTAAAAGCTTTAAAATGCTAATATGACCAGGCCATAACTATTATATGCTGATTTCTTGATTAGTACTTTGGTATTACCACTTACAAATGATTGTTGCCCTAGTGTGTGTTTATTTCATATAGCTTTAGTTCTGGGATGCTACACTGTCTCTCAAAGGAAAGTGGTTTGTGAATGAGGTATCTGCAGTCATTGCTGTGAAGACTCTTTCTGAGAGGCAGAGCGATGAACTAGAAAGTACTCAGGATTCAGAATATGGCAGACCTGGGTTCTAGTGATGCCTGTGCCCTTTGGGTTTCTTGGGCAAGCTAAGCAGCCTAACATTTTGGAGCCTTAGTTTTTTACTTTTTAAAAAAGAAATAAAATATTTCTATTATGCAAAAGAGAATAAAGAATAACATGGAATATGTGTACATACTGCTCACATAAATAAAATAAAAATATAATAATTTAATAAATAATATTCAATAAAAATAAAATAAAATATTTAATAATAAATTACATTTAATAAATTATTATTAAAATAATAAATAATTATTTTAACAAATTATTATTTTATTTTTAATTATTATAAATATTTTAATGATAATTTAAAATAATTTATTTAATATTTAATAATAAATTATATTTAATAAAAATAAAAATGTTGAGGATCAGAGATAATGATTATAAAACATGGCACATGGTTGAGTGAACAATAAATGATAGTGATAAAATACTGAGTGGCTTCATATTTATCCAGAATACTCATTAATGGACTACTTTGTAAGTTAAGCACCATTTGAAGCCTTCGTTGTGATTTTCTTTACTTGAACAAGTTATTATACAGCTTTTGAAACACCATTGATGATTTCTTCTGTTCATGTTTGCAGAAACAGCCACGTAGCCACTGACCTGGTTATGTAGTTTATTGTTGGTGTTTGCATTAAGAGACATAGCTGATAAGGCTATAGTTTACATTTTGGAAATGGAATGCTTCTTTTTTGTTTTGTTTTTGTTTAAATTACAATTAGTTAACACAGTGTAATATTAGTTTCAGGTGTACAATAGAGTGATTCAGCACTTCCATACAGCACCTGGAGCTCATCACAAGTGATCCTCATCACCTTTTTAACCCATCTCCCCACCTACCTCCTCTCTGTTAACATCAGTTTGTTCTCTAGTTCGGAGTCTGTTTCTTGGTTTGCCTCTCTCGCTTTCTTTTTCTTCCCCCTTTGCTCATTTGTTTCATTTTTTTAAAATTCCACATATAAGTGAAAGCATGTGGTTTTTGTCTTTCTCTGACTTATTTCTCTTAGCATAATACTTTCTAGCTGCATTCATGTCACTGCAAATGGCAAGATTTCATTCTTTTCTTATGGCTGAATTATATTCCATTGTATATATATTCCATTGGCAGTTTTCCTTTCCACTCACTGAATTAGAAGTGGACCTTGGAAGATCTTGGCTAGACCTTTTCGGTGGAGTTTACCTCCAGTAATACATCTGGGGCAACAGTTGTAATTTTGTAAAGTTGTTTACTCCTAATGCTGACTACTTTTGATTCCTAGGATCAAAGGATAAGATGGAGTAGTTTAGTTTGGCACGTGAAAGACTTGTATTCTACTAATTTGATCAGAAGGCATCAAAATTTATTCATTATTCTTCAGAACAGATCTGCTGATCTATCACAAGTGGATGACTTCCAGATAATTATAGGGACAGTTAGGACTTACTTAGTCAGATTAGACAGAAAAATGTAAACACTTATTCCCAGGTCTCTTCCTTTTTTTTTTTAAAAGATTTTATTTATTTATTTGACAGAGAGAGAGAGAGACAGCAAGAGAGGGATTACAAGCAGGGGGAGTGGGAGAGGAAGAAGCAGGCTCCCCACTGATCAGGGAGCCTGATGCGGGGCTCAATCCCAGGACCCCAGGATCATGACCTGAGCTGACGGCAGACGCCTAACAACTGAACCACCCAGGCACCCTCCTAGGTCTCTTCTAAGTGTAGTATTCTTTGCTCTTGTTCTTTAAGTTCCTTAACTCTTTTAGCATTTTTTAAAAAAAGTTCAGATATGCTTGACATAACATTGTGTAAGTTTAAGGGGTACAGTATGTTGGACTGATACATTTATATATTGCAATATGATTGCCACAGTAGCCTTAGCAATTTATCGTGTCATGTGTTTATCTTTTATTTTTTGTGTGAATACAGTTAAGATTTAGTTGCTTAGCAACTTTGACGTTTATGACAGTATTGGTGACAATTCACTATGTTGTCTATTAGATCTTCAGAACTTACTTATTTACTAGTTGTACATTTATATCCTTAAGCAGCATCTTTCAAATTCCCTCCTCCAGTCCCTGGTAACCACTGTTCTAGTCTGTTTTTAGAAATTCACTTTTTAGATTCCTTACTTATTTTAAAAGATTTTATTTATTTATTTGACAAAGAGAGAGTATAAGCAGGGGGCGTGGCAGGGAGAGGGAGAAGCAGGCTCCCACTGAGTAGAGTATGGGCCTCAATCCCAGGACCCTGGGATCATGACCTGAGCCAAAGGCAGATGCTTATCAACTGAGCCACCCAGGGGCCCCTAGATTCCACATTTAAATGATACCACGCAGTGTTTGGATCTCAGCCTACGCGTGATCATTGCAGCATTATTCACAATGGCCAAGATATGGAAACAGCCTTGGTGTCTGTCAGCAGATGAATGGATAAAGATGTGAAGCATATATATAGACAATGAAATATTATTTAGATATACACAGTGGAATATTATTTAGCCATGAGAAAGAAGGAAACCCTGCCATTTATGACAACATGGACAGACCTTGAAGGCCTTATGCTAAGTGAGATAAGTCAGAGAAAGACAAATAATGTATGAGTTTCTTAACTCTTTTTAAAAGATTTTATTTATTTCTTTGAATGAGAGGGAGCAAAAGAGAGCACACACAAGTAGGGGGAGGGGCAGGGGAAGAGGGAAAGAGACAAACTTCTCAATGAGTGAGGACCCTGACATGGGGCTTGATTCCAGCATCCTGAGATCACAATCTAAACCAAAGTCAGATGCTCAACCAACTGAGCCACCCAGGCACCAGATAACTCTTTCTTAAAATACTTTTGTGTTGTGGCAAAATGTACATAACAGTAAAATTTTACCATTTTGGGGGCACTTGGGTGGCTTAGTTGGTCAAGTGTCTAACTCTTGATTTTCCCCCTCAGGTCAGGGAGCCCCCCATGTCGGGCTCCAAGCTCAGCACAGAGTCTGCTTGTCTCTCTCCCTCTCTTCCTCACTGTACTTGCTCTCTCTCTCTCAAATAAATAATAAATAAAATATTTTAAAACTTTACTGTTTTAGCCATTTTAGGTGCATAATTCAGTGGCATTTTGTATATTCACATTGTTGTACGACCATTACCACCTCCCATCTCCAGAACTTTTATTCATCCCAAACTGAAACTCTATACCCATTAATCAATAATTCCCTGTTCCCCACTCTCCCAGCCCCTGGTAACCACTGTTCTACGGTCTTTGTGAATTTCTGTCTCTATGAATTAGCCTAGCCTGTTCTCGGTACCTTGTAAAACTGGAGTCACACAATATTTGTTTTTTTGTATTTGGGTTACTTCACCTAGCATAATGTTTTCAAGTTTTATCCATGTTGTAGCATGTATTAGAATTTCATTCCTTTTTAAGGCTGAACAATATTCCATTGTATGTATATACCACATTTGTTTTATCCATTTGTCCATTGATGTACACTTGTGTAGTTTCTTCTGGCTGTTGTGACTAATGCTGTTATGAATGTTGATGTACAAATATCTGTTTAAGTCCCTGCTTTTAATTCTTTTTGGTGTATATCTAGAAGTGGAATTGCTGGATCATATAGTAATTCTATGTTTAATCTTCCAGGAACTGCCATACTGTTTTCTACAGTGGCTGCACCATTTTACATTCCTACCAGCAAGTCACAACGGTTCCAGTTTCTTTAAATCCTGGACAGATCTTGTTATTTTCTGTTTTTGTTTTGTTTGTTTTTTTATTTTTTTTTAAAGATTTTTATTTATTTGTCAGAGAGAGAGAGGGGGAGAGAGCAAGCACAGGCAGACAGAATGGCAGGCAGAGGCAGAGGGAGAAGCAGGCTCCCTGCTGAGCAAGGAGCCCGATGTGGGACTCGATCTCAGGACGCTGGGATCATGACCTGAGCCGAAGGCAGCTGCTTAACCAACTGAGCCACCCAGGCGTCCCTGTTTGTTTTTTTAAATAACCATCCTAATGGATGTGAGGTACTATCTCATTTTGGTTTTGATTTGCATTTCCCTAGTGGCTAGTGATATTGAGCCTTTTTTCATGTGCTTATTGTCAACTTATATTTCATTCTTTGGAAAAATAAATATTCAAGTCCTTTACTAGTTTTTAAATTGGGTTGTTTGTCTTTTGGTTTTTGAGTTGTAGGAGTTCTTTATGTGATCTGAGTATTAATCCCTTATCAGCTATATGAATTACACATATTTCTTCCCATGCTGTGAATTATCTTTTCATTCTCTTAATAGTGCCTTTGATGTACAAAAGTTGTAAATTTTGCATCATAAGTCCAGTTTATCTATTTTTCTTTTGTTCATTCTGTGATTTGAGATTCCCCATGAATTTTAGGATGGTTTTTTTTTAATTCTGCAGAAAATGTCATTGGATTTTCTTTTCTTTTTTTTTTTTTTAATTTATTTATTTGACAGAGAGAGATCACAAGCAGGCAGAGAGGCAGGCAGAGAGAGAGAGGAGGAAGCAGGCTCCCCGCTGAGCAGAGAGCCCGATGCGGGACTTGATCCCAGGACCCTGAGATCATGACCTGAGCCAAAGGCAGTGGATTAACCCGCTGAGCCACCCAGGCGCCCCTGGATTTTCTTTTAAAAGAGTTTATTTATTTGAGAGAGTGTGCGAGAGAGCAGAGGGAGGGTTAGAGGGAGAAGCAGACTCCTAGCTGAGCAGGGAATCTATTGCAGCACTCCATCCCAGGACCCCGAGGTCACAACCTGAGCTGAAGGCAGTTGCTTAACTGATTATACCACCTAAGCACCCCTCATTGGGATTTTGATAGGGATTGCATTGAATTTGCAGATTTCCTTTGGCATTGACACTTAGCAATATTAAGCCTTCCAGCCATCAAATTCCATTTATTTATGTCTTCTTTAATTTTAGCAATGTTTTGTAGTTTTCAGTGTTAAAGTCTTTCACCTCCTTAATTAAATTTCTTCCTACATATTTTATTTTTTGATGCTGTTGTAAATAAATTGCTTTCTTAATTTCCTTTTTGGGTTATTAATTTTAGTCCATAGAAAGACAACTGATTTTTGAATGTTGAATTTATATCCTGCGACTTTGCTGAATTAGATTATTAGTGTGTGTTTTGTTTGTTTGTTTGTTTGTTATTTATTTGACAGGCAGAGATCACAAGTAGGCAGAGGCAAGCAGAGAGATTGAGGGGGAAGTAGGCTCCCCACTGAGCAGAGAGCCTGATGCGGGGCTGAATCCCAGGATCCTGAGATCATGAAGCCGAAGGCAGAGGCTTTAACCCACTGAGCCACCCAGGCACCCCTAGTTTATTGGTGTTTGATTTTGAGTGTCAGGAAGAGGAAGCTAACAACTTGTGAAAATGAAAAAATGTAATATATTTCTAAGTTAATAGAAATAAAGGAAACAAAAAGTAAAATATATAAACAGCCTGAATAAGATAGAAGGAGTAAAATTAAGTATGTCTTGTGCTAAATCAAATATGTTCCTATTGCATTTGCTTGTTAAAAAAGTGAGACTGTTAAATGGGGTTAAAAGACAAAACCCACATGTTGTTTGCTAAAAACATACTTAACATACTTAAGTAAACATACTTACTAAAGTATGTTACTTAAACATACTTTACTAAAGTATGTTACTTAAACTAAAGTATGTTACTTAAACATACTTAAGTAAACATACTTACTAAAGAAAGGTAAGATAAGTGTATGAACAAGAAAGAAAACAGGAGTGGCAATATTAATATCTGTCACAGAAGGAAGGAAGTAAACTTAGATCACTGAACAGGATTTTATGAAATTACTTACTTCACAGTTTAAGAAGATATATAAAAGAGCGATAGGCACAAAAAATATTTTGTATTTTGGTCAACAGCCACTCCTAATTAAAAAATAAAAGTAATGTGGGAATGTAAGTTCAATGTGTTAAAGTACCCGCAAAAACAAAAACAAAGCAATGGACGTTGTAAGCTGTGAGAATAAAACTTTTTATTAGAATACAATAAAAGGCAGTGATAACTGTTACATCATTATTTTTTTCAATATTTTGAATGTCTTAGCAAAATTGATAAAAAATAAACAGGTCCATCCACGTTGTCTCAAGTGGCACTATCTAACTTTTTATGGCTGCATAATATTCTAATGTAAATATATATACCCATCTTCCTTATCCATTCCTCTATTGATAGACACTTAGGTGCTTCCATATCTTGGCTGTTGTAAATAATGTTGCAGTGAACATAGGGGTGCATATATAGTTTTGAATTAATGTTTTAATTTGGGAATTATTGGATCATATGTTATTTCTATTTTTAATTTTTTAAGGAACCCCCATACTGTTTTCCAGAGTGGCCGCACCAATTTACCTTCCTTCTAACAGTATATAAGGGTTTCTTTTTTCCCACATTCTCACCAGCACTTGTTATTTCTTGTCTCTTTGTTTATAGCCATTCTGACATCTCAGTGTGATTTTATAGCCATTCTGACTTCTCAGTGTGACCTTTCAGTGTGATATCTCAGTGTGATTTTGATTTGCATTTCCCTGATGATGAGTAATATTGAGCATTTTTTTATGTCTGTTGCCATCTGTATGTCTTCTTGGGAAAAATATTGGTTTGGATTCTTTAGCCATTTTTAAAAATATTTATTTATTTTAGAGAGAGAGAAAGAGCCCAAGGAGAGCAGGAGAAGAGAGAGAATCCCAAGCAGACTCCCTGCTGAGTGTGAAGCTGGACACGAGGCTTGATCTCATGACCCTGAGATCATGACCAGAGCTAAAATAAAAAATTGGGTGCTTAACTGACTGAGCCACCCAGACACCCCTCACCGTTTTTTAAATCTCATTTTTTTTGGGGGGGGTGTTGAGTTATATGAACTCTTTATATATTTCACATATTAACCACTTATTAGATATAACATTGACAAATATCTTCTTCCATTTAGTAGATTGACTTTTTTATTGATGGTTTCCTTTGCTGTGCAGAAGCTTTTTATTTTGATGTTGTCCCAATTGTTTATTTTTGTTTTTGTTTCTCTTCCATTAGGAGACATATCTAGAAAAATATTGCTATGGTCAATGTCAAAGGAATTACTGCCGTGTTCTCTTTTTTAGGATTTTTATGGTTTCAGGTTTCACATTTAGGTCCTTACTCCATTTTGAGTTTATTTTCGTGTATGGTATAAGAAAAGTCTGTTTTCACTCTTTTGCATGTAGCTGTCCAGTTTTCCCAGACCATTTATTGAAGAGACTGTCTTTTTCTCATTGTATATTCTTGCCTCCTTTGTTATAGATTAATTGACTATAGAAGTGTGGTTTTATTTCTGGGTTCTCTGTCCTTTTCTGTTGACCTATGTGTCTGTTTTTATGCCAGTGCTATACTGTTTTGATTACTACAGTTTTTTTTTTTTAAACTTTTTTTTTATTTTTTATTTTATTTTATTTTTTTTTTTTAAAGATTTTATTTATCTATTTGAGAGAGACAGTGAGAGAGAGCATGAGCGAGGAGAAGGTCAGAGAGCGAAGCAGACTCCCCATGGAGCTGGGAGCCTGATGTGGGACTCGATCCCGGGACTCTAGGATCACGCCCTGGGCCGAAGGCACTCGTCCAACCAACTGCGCCACCCAGGCGTCCCTGATTACTACAGTTTTGTAGTACGTCTTGAAATCTGAAATTGTGATACTCCCAGCTTTATTTTTCTTTCTTAAGATTTCTTTGGCTATTTGGGGTCTTTTATGGTTCCACAAAAAATTTTAGGGTGTTTTTGCTCTCGTTCTGTGAAAAATGTTGATGGTATTTTGATGGAGATTGCATTGAATATGTAGATCATTTGGGTTGTATGAGCATTTTAACAATAGTAATTCTTCCAATCTGTGAGCATGGAATATTTTTCCATGTTTTTGTGTCATTTTCAATTTCTTTTATCAATGCTTTTTTTTTTAAAGATTTTATTTATTTATTTGACAGAGAGAGATCACAAGTAGACGGAGAGGCAGGCAGAGAGAGAGAGATAGAGGGAAGCAGGCTCCCCGCTGAGCAGAGAACCCGATGCGGGACTTGATCCCAGGACCCTGAGATCATGACCTGAGCCGAAGGCAGTGGCTTAACCCACTGAGCCACCCAGGCGCCCGTCTTTTATCAATGTTTTATAGTTTTCAGTGTATAAGATCTTTCACCTCCTTGATCAAGTTTATTCCTGGTTATTTTATTCTTTTTGGTGCAATTGTAAATGGAATTCTTAATTACTCTTTCTACTACTTTATTATTAGTGTGTAGAAATGCTACCATGACATTGTTATTTTTAAAAAATACTATTTACAGTAGCACCAGAAAAATACTTAAGCGTATATAAAGTATGTGCATTATCTGTATGCTGAAAACCAAAAAAAAGTAAAATCAAAGAAGATCCAAATAAATGGATTGGTTGATTGGAAGACTTAATATTAAGATGTCAGTTTTCTCCATATGACCTACAAATTTAAGACAATTACATCAAAATCCCAGTGGGAATATTTGTAGTTGTTGACAAGCTGATTTTAATTTGATTAATCCAATTAATATGGAAAGGCAAGGAACTGGAATAGCTGAAACAATTTTTTTTAAGATTTTATTTATTTATTTGACAGAGATCACAAGCAGGCAGAGAGGCAGGCAGAGAGAGAGGAGGAAGCAGGCTCCCTGCTAAGCAGAGAGCCCAATGCGGGTCTTGACCCCAGGACCCTGGGATCATGACCTGAACTGAAGGCAGAGGCTTTAACCCACTGAGCCATCCAGGCACCCCTAAAAAAATTTTGATAAAGAAGTTTAACGAATTCCTGTTAACTGATTTTTCAGACTTACTCCAGGGTTACAGTAATTAAGACATGTTTGGTATTGGCAAAAAGATAGACACATAGATAAGTGGGACAGAATAGAATTTGGAAATAGACCCAAACAGATATGGTCAAGTGATTTTTATTTTATTTTGTATTTTATTTTTTTGGAAGATTTTATTTATTTATTTGAGAGAGCAAGCCACAAGCAGGGAGCTGGAGAGGGAGAAACAGACTCCCCGCTTGATCTCAGGACCCCCGGGATAATGACTTAAGCTGAAGGCAGATGCTTAACCAGCTGAACCACACAGCTGCTCCCAGTGGTTTTTGAAAAAGATAGAATGGCAATTCAGCATAGAATGGATGGTCTTTTCAACAAAAGGTGCTTGAGTAATTATACATGTATACTAAAAAAAAATGAACCTCCACCTAATATTCACATGTTATACAACATTTAACTCAAAATAGATCATAGACCTAAAAATGTAAAACATAAAACTGTAAAACCTCTAGCAGAAAACCTGAGAAAATCTTTTCCACTTTTGGTTAGGCAAAGAGTTCTTGGATATAACAATGAAAGCATGATCTATAAAAGTAGAAAATCAATAAATTGGAGTTCAACAAACTTAAAATATTTTGTGTTATGAACGACACTGTTAAGAAAATGAGAAGATAATCCACAGAGTGGCAGAGAATATTTTCAAATCTCATATGTGACAAAGGACTTGCATCCAGAATCTATAAAGAACTCTCAAAACTCAACAATAAGATAAAACAACCTAATTAAAAATGGATTAAAGATTGGAACAGACAATTCAGCAAAGAAGATAGATGTATAGCAAGTAAGCACAAAAAAAGATGCTTACCCTCATTAATCATTAAGGAAATGAAAATTAAAACCATAATCTGATACCCCAGTATACCTATTGGAATGGCTAAAAACCAACCAAGTGAAACAAAATCCTGACAGGACCAACTGCTAGTGAGGATGATGTGGAGAAACTCTAATACATTGTTGGTGAGAATACAAAATGGTAGAACCATTCTGGCACTCTCAGTTTTTTACAGAGTTAAACATACCATATGACCCTTCAATCCCAGTTGAGACATTTATCCAAGGAAACCTACATTCACGCAAACAGTTGTACATGAATGTTTATAGTAGTTTTATTTGTAATTGCCCCAAACTGGAAAGTACCCAAATGTTTTTCATCTGGGAATGGATAAACATATTGTGGTACGTTCATAGGTGGAATACTATTCAACAATTAAAAGCAACAGACTATTGATAGAACAATATATGGATCAACCTAAAAGGCATTGTGCTAAGTAAAAGATGCCAGACTCAAAAGGCTATGTATACTTTCTTCCCATTTATAGGACTTTCCAGAAAAGGCAAAATTATAGGAATAATAAATAGATGAGTAGTTTCTGGAATTTAAGAGTACGAAGAGGGTTTGACTAGAAATGGATGGTGCAAAGGAATTTGTGTGTGTCGGTGGAGAGAGGGTGGAATCAATGGAATTGTTCTGTGTGTAATTGTGGCAGTGGTTACACACTTTATGCATTTGTCAAAATTTAAGGAACTATACATCAGAAAGAATCTGTTTTACTAAGTGATTTTCAAATAAATTAAAATTAAATATGTGTTTCAGGAAACAAATAAGCTAAAAGAGTAACAGGTTTTTCTCCTTGCTCTCCCTCTCCCTCCAAAGAACCTTACTGGAACTCTGGACAAATGGAAAGATACACACCATGTTCTTAGATGGCTTCCTAGTTACAGTTTTCTCCAAATTAATGTCTGTATATTTGATATAAGTCCAATTATATTCCAAGTGATTCTTTTGTTTTAATTGGAAAAGTGATCTTAATGTTTATATGGAACATTAAGAGATGAGAAAGCCAAGAAAATAATGAATAGGGAAGTGATTTGTCTTATCAGTCATTATACATACTGAAAGCCACTATCATAGGAATGGACAGATTAGTGAAAAGAAGCAGAATCTAGTATAACTAGAGACAATATATAACAAACATTTTCCTCAAGTCAGTGAGAAAAGAGTAGTTAAAGTGGTGCTAGCACAACCAATTAACCATCGAGATAAAAAGACTGCATGTACAGGAAACTCCAGTTAGATGAGAAAGTTAAATATAAAAAGTCTTAGGAGACTAAGCTTCAGATAGTCACATAAAAGATATTCAGTAAAGTAAGAGATACTGCTGAGTGACTATGAGGTGTACCATATAGTTAGTCATCATCTGAAGAAAAGACTCACATGCCAATCTCCCTTCCAGATATAATTGCAGCTACTCATTTGTGTATCTGTCTCATCCTATATCTATACATTTGAGTATGTAATAGAAAATAAAGCATTGTTGAGGATGGGTTTTTTTATGTACAAATTACCATCTTGTAATTTTTTCCGAGTGCTTTTTTTTTTTTTCTCAGCAGAATGTCTTAGAGATCTATCCACATTAGTATACATAGATCTCCCTCATTCTTTTAACTTGTTATTTGGCTATAACCCACATTTAGCCCATTTGATCCTGGGCAGGTTACCTAACCATCTTAACCTCAGTTTCTTCATTTGCAAAATGCAGATGACAGTAGTAATGCCTGTCTTAAACTGATTGTTGTAGGACTAAATGTATCAATATATTAAAAAATTTAGAGCAGTACCTGGCATATAATAAACTTTATTATTGACATTTTAGTTGTTTCTAATTTTTCACAATTACAATCCATGCTGCACTGAATATCCCTTTACATATTTCCATATACACAACAAGGAATAATGTGAATAAAATAACCAAAAATGAAATTGCCACGGCCATGATGTGCTGCTTTATTAGGGTTATCATGAAGTCTTTAAAAAAAAAACCTCTTTTTAAAAGTTTCCCCTTTTTTTCCTCTTTTAAAAAATACGTATTTACCCCAAAGATACAGATGTCGTGAAAAGAAGGGCCATCTGTACCCCAATGTTTATAGCAGCAATGGCCACAGTCGCCAAACTATGGAAAGAACCAAGATGCCCTTTAGCGGATGAATGGATAAGGAAGATGTGGTCCATATACACTATGGAGTATTATGCCTCCATCAGAAAGGATGAATACCCAACTTTTGTAGCAACATGGACGGGACTGGAAGAGATTATGCTGAGTGAAATAAGTCAAGCAGAGAGAGTCAATTATCATATGGTTTCACTTATTTGTGGAGCATAACAAATAGCATGGAGGACAAGGGGCGTTAGAGAGGAGTAGGGAATTTGGGTAAATTGGAAGGGGAGGTGAACCATGAGAGACTATGGACTCTGAAAAACAATCTGAGGGGTTGGAAGTGGCAGGGGGGTGGAGGTTGGGGTACCAGGTGGTGGGTATTATAGAGGGCACGGCTTGCATGGAGCACTGGGTGTGGTGAAAAAATAATGAATAATGTTTTTCTGAAAATAAATAAATTGGAAAAAAAAAACGTATTTATTTTAGTAATCTCTACACCCAACATGGGTGTCTCATGTTCTTCTGATTGAGCTGGCCAGGAGCCCCTTAAAGTTTTTCTTTATATTCCAGTTACTTAACATACAGTATAATATCATTGGTATGCAGTATAGTGATTCAGCACTTCCATATAACACCAGGTGCTCATCATAACCAGTGCCCTCCTTAATCCCCATCACCTATTTAACCCATCCCCCAACCCAGCTCCCCTCTGATAAACTATCAATTTGTTCTCTATAGTTAAGAGCCTGTTTCTTGGTTTGCCTCTCTCTCTCTCTTTTTTCCCTTTTCTCATTTGTTTCTTAAATTCCATATATGAGTGAAATCATATGTTATTTTTTTTCTCTGACTTATTTCTCTTAGCATAATACTCTCTAGCTCCATGTATGTTGTGGCAAATGGCAAGATTTCATTCTTTTTATGGCTGAATAATATTCCAGTGTGTGTGTGTGTGTGTGTGTGTGTATGTATACACATATTCCTTACCCATTCATCAGTTGATGGACACTGGGGCTGTTTCCATAATTTGGCTACTGTAGATAATGTGCTACAAACATGAGGGTGCATGTATTCCTTTTATTTAGTATTTTTGGATGCTTTAGGTAAATACCTAGTAGTGTAATTGCTGGATCATAGGGGAGTCCTAGTTTTAACTTTCTGAGGAATCTCCGTACTGTTTTCCAGAGTTGCTTCACCAGTTTGTATTTGTATCAACAGTGCAAGAGGGTTCCCCTTTCTCCACATCCTCACCAATATCTGTTGTTTTCTGAGCTGTTGATTTTAGCCATTCTGACAGGTGTGATACCTCATTGTAATTTGGATTTGTATTTCCCTGATGATCTGTGATGTTGAACATCTTGTGTCTCTTGGCCATCTCTATGTCTTCTTTGGATAAATGTCTACTTATGTCTTCTGCCCAGTTTTTAACTGGATTACTTGTTTTTTTGGATGTTGAGTTTTATAAGCTCTTTATGTGGTTTATCACATATGTCATTTGCAAATATCTTCTCCCATTCTGTAGGTTGCATTTTAGTTTTGTTGATTGTTTCCTTTGCTGTGGAGATTTTTATTTTGATGAAATCCCAGTAGCTTATTTTTTTCAAAAAAAATAAATAAAACAACCACTTTAATGGAAGTCTTTTGTGTCTATCAAGTTACCATTTCTTCTACTCTCTTGAGTTTCATAAAAGTATATTCTATCAATGCTTTTATTATTTATCTTTAAAAAATTTAACCCTTCTCATATTTCCAATACTACTGTGGATTTGCTTATGTATTTCTTTTGTCATTTTGGTGAGATTTAGGAAGAGAAGGGAATTAATTTAATATGTTGTCAGTCATCTTGAAATGAAAATTATACTTAAATTTTTAACTAGGCTACTTGATTATTTCTCTGTCAAAATCAAAACTTAAAATAGTTCTCTCCTTCCTTTCCTGCTCTCACTTTCAGAAGACAAAAATTTTTATTCTTCTTTTTCTGTTTTTTAAAAATTCAATTTATTTTTTTATAGTTTCAAATTTTTATTTAAATTCTAGTTATGTAACATACAGTGTAATATTAGTTTCAGGTATAGAATTTAGTGATTCATCACTTACATATAACACCCAGTGATCATCTGGAGTTTTTTTTTCCAATTTATTTATTTTCAGAAAAACAGTATTCATTATTTTTTCACCACACCCAGTGCTCTATGCAAGCCGTGCCCTCTATAATACCCACCACCTGGTACCCCAACCTCCCACCACTCCGCCACTTCAAACCCCTCAGATTGTTTTTCAGAGTCCATAGTCTCTCATGGTTCACCACCCCTTCCAATTTACCCAAAAGCACACTGGAGTCTTAATTGCAGAATTTCTTTTTGCATTACATATCTTCTATTGAAATTATTGTTTAGAAAATTCCTTCAATTTTAATAACCACATTAACCATGATTACTTAGCCTTGACTAAGCATTATTGGAAATTTCATGCTATTTATTGTTATGTCATCCTCTCCTTTTCTAATGATGTTATTTGGCTAGATTTTTACTGAAATTCTTTGAATAATAGTTTTAGAAAGGGTGTACAGTATGGTAAACCTTGGGTCCTTGTTTTCATGAAGATGTGTTTCTTTTTCCCTTATAAATTTGGTTGGTAGCTTGTCTGGGTTCAGAGTTTTAGGGTTACAGTCTTCCCTCAGAATTCTGTAAATGTTGCTCCTTTGACTTCTAGAATTTAATGTAGCAGATTAGAGGTCCAGTTCCTGTTTGAAGGTATTTTACTGGATGGTAATCTTGTATTTCTGTCTGGAAATATGTCGGCAATTCAGAAGTTTAACCAGAATAAATGCCTAATGTCTAACATTTTGATTATTCCTGGCCTGACATTGTAGATCCTATAGATGTGGAAATTTCAGATTTAGGGAAACTTCTATTTGTTTTGATTATTATGTTTTTTCATTTTGATACCTTGTTCTTCTTTTCCAGCAAAGGAAATTTTTTAAAAAATTTATTTATTTTTTTTCAGCATAACAGTATTAATTGTTTTTGCACCACACCCAGTGCTCCATGCAATCCGTGCCCTCTCTAATACCCACCACCTGGTTCCCCCAACCTCCCACCTTCCGCCCCTTCAAAACCCTCAGATTGTTTTTCAGAGTCCATAGTCTCTCGTGGTTCACCTCCCCTTCCAATTTCCCTCAACTCCTTTCTCCTCCATTTCCACTTGTCCTCCATTCTATTTGCTATGCTCCACAAATAAGTGAAACCATATGATAATTGACTCTCTCTGCTTGACTTACTTCACTCAGCATAATCTCTTCCAGTCCCATCCACGTTGCTACAAAAGTTGGGTATTCATCCTTTCTGATGGAGGCATAATACTCCATAGTGTATATGGACCACATCTTCCTTATCCATTCGTCTGTTGAAGGGCATCTTGGTTCTTTCCACAGTTTGGTGACCGTGGCCATTGCTGCTATAAACATTGGGGTACAGATGGCCCTTCTTTTCACTACATCTGTATCTTTGGAGTAATTACCCAGGAGTGCAATTGCAGGGTCATAGGGAAGTTCTATTTTTAATTTCTTGAGGAATCTCCACACTGTTCTCCAAAGTGCCAGCAAAGGAAATTGTATTTATTTTTCCGGTTTTATTGAGATATAATTGACATATAACACTGTATAAGTTTAAGGTGTATAGCATAATGATTTGATATATGTATATATTATGAAATGATTATCACAGAAAATTTAGTTATCATATGAGGTATTGATTTTTAAGGTATTGATTTTGTAGGTGGATTTAAAACATAGTTATGAACTATGAACTATAACATAGTTATGAACTCTGGCCCCATTTCCATAGTTATGAACAGTGCTGTGGCACCGTTGAATGGGAGGAGTCAAAGTATCCACCTAATAAAATATATCAGTGATTATATAGGTCCTGAGAAAAAAAATTGATAGGTGAAGATAAATACATACATAAATGAAAACCACAAAATAAGGCACATTTGAGCGATGTTACACATGTGCATGAGAATTTCTAGACTCTAATTTGGAAATTCTTTTTTTAAAAAAGATTTTATTTACTTAAGTAGGCAGAGAGGCAGGCAGAGAGAGAGAGAGGAGGAAGCAGGTTCCCCAGCAAGCAGAGAACCCGTTGCAGGGCCCAAACCCAGGACCCTGGGATCATGACCTGAGCCGAAGGCCTAGGCTTTAACCCACTTTGCCACCCAGGCACCCCTAATTTGGAAATTCTTATTCCATTTCAGGATCGGAAATTAACCAAAGCTGAGCAGCAAAGGTTCAAGGAAGAAGCAGAAATGTTAAAGGGTCTCCAACATCCCAATATAGTTCGATTTTATGATTCCTGGGAATCTATATTAAAAGGAAAGAAATGTATTGTATTGGTGACTGAACTTATGACATCAGGAACTTTAAAGACGTAAGTTGACTTTGACAGTGCCAATGAAGTTTTACTTGGAAATAATTTTCAACAGTCATAAAAGTTGTTTATAAAATAACTACTTGATTAAAGACTAGGTAGCATCTGAATCTAGTGACTGTGCTTCAGGGCAGGTTGAAAAATTTAGGATATTAATGAAGTTCATTAGAAAATACAGTATTGAAAACAAAAAAGAAAATACAGTATTGAGAAATGAATATTTGTGGGATCACATAGAATTTTAGAATTAGAAGTAATGTCATTTTGTAAAAATAATGAAATTTCAAGGGTATGGCTCCATTCACATATCTAGTGAGCAGGACTTTATAATTATAGTTTATTTACTTTTATTTCTGACTACAGTTTTTCATTTGATGGTATAATCAGTTATTTATAACTATTAAATGTGAGATATACTTTTTCTGTTTCCTAGCATCTTTGCAGTAAAATTTTACATAGTTAAACCCTGTGGTGACCTTATATAAGCAGTTATTAGAAAGTAGAGAAGAACTTTCTTTTTAAAATTGTGCTACCTTTCCACAAAAGGATACTCTGATTAGAATGATTCTTGTTTTGAATTAAAAATACTAAAAACTGCTAAACTTGGCAGGATTATCTTCTCTAAGAATGAAGCCTTAGATTTTTTTTAAAGATTTTTATTTATTTGACAGAGAGACAGAGAGAGATCACAAGTAGGCCGAGAAACAGGCAGAGAGAGAGGGGAAGCAGGCTCCCCGCCAAGCAGACAGCCGCATGCGGAACTCGATCCCAGGACCCTGAGATCATGACCTGAGCTAAAGGGAGAGGCTTAACCCACTGAACCACCCAGGTGCCCCTGAAGCCTTAGATTTAAAATTGTTTTTCTATAACAGAGAATAGAAAAACAGTTCAGTGATGGCAAGCATAGTACTTACAATAGCAGCCAGCTTACGTGATTTACCCTAATAGTGCTCATATAATAAGCTAGGTATGTGTGTTTACATGTGGTCTTCTGTTTCTTTGTGTAGGTACTTAAAACGATTTAAAGTCATGAAACCAAAGGTCTTAAGGAGCTGGTGCAGGCAAATTTTAAAGGGGTTGCAGTTCTTGCATACTAGGACTCCTCCCATTATTCACCGGGATCTGAAGTGTGACAATATTTTCATCACTGGACCCACTGGATCTGTGAAGATTGGTGATCTAGGCCTAGCCACCTTAATGCGAACATCATTTGCTAAGAGTGTTATAGGTGATCAAACTTTTATAGTTTATTGGTTGGATAAAGGGAGATTTTGCTAATTGTCTATATCTAGAATAGGGATCAGCAAACTGTAGCCCATGAGCCAAATCTGGCCCCATTGCCTATTTTTGTAAATAGCATTTTATGATAACACAGCTATACCCACTCATTTATGTATTGTCTGTGGGTGCTTTTGCACTACAGTGGCAAAGTTGGGTAGTTGTGACAGAGACTGTTGTCTCTGAAATATTTACTATCTGCTTCTTTACAGAGAAGTTTGCTGACTCCTGGACTAGAACGTGAATTTGCTTTGAAATATCTATTACATATTGACTTACTTCAGAGACATCCTAGTGTATTTCTTTTTTGGGATATATTAAAGATCATTAAAAGGTTCTGAAGACTTAAGAAAGAGGATTTACTGATTTAGTTCAGAAAACTTTATAAAGGAAGGATAGAAATAAAAACATTTTAAAAATTAACAAAAAAAAGAAAAAAAACCAGATTTTAGTAATCATTACCTAATCTTGAGTGTTACAGATTGTACTCCATGAGTATAGAAAGTTAAGGAAATTCCTGAAGTACTTTATATAGGTATAGCAAGTATTCTGCAAATATTTATAAATTTGGTTTAGGGAGCAGAAATTAACTCTGGTAATCCTTATGGCAAAGGGAATGTGATATTGGTGGATACATTTTTCTTTTTAATAAAGATGTGGATATGGTATTATTTTGTAGGGACTCCTGAGTTTATGGCCCCAGAGATGTATGAAGAGCACTACGATGAATCTGTAGATGTCTATGCTTTTGGAATGTGTATGCTGGAAATGGCTACTTCAGAGTACCCTTATTCTGAGTGCCAGAATGCAGCTCAAATATACCGTAAAGTAACTAGTGTAGGTATAACTTTATTCTTTTTACTTCCTACATTGTCACATTTCATGGTGAAGTTGGTAAAGTTATTTTAAAACTAATTTTGGTTTAGTGCTATATAACAGTGCTAAATTTAAAATAATTTTAATGTAACAAGCTTTAGATTTATGTTATATACCTATACTTTATTGGGGTCACATAAAATGCTCTGTATTAGTAAATTGGGTAAATTTACAGACATATTATCTATAACCACTTGTTTGTAAATCGCTTTTACATTTATTAGGTGGATATTATTTTTTCAAAGCTGAATAATGAAGATTGACTAAACGGTTTTGAAGGTTTCTGGTTCTAAAAGCCTGATTATAAAAGGGTGTTCAAAATATTATTCAATAGCTATAGTATTTGATTCCCTGTTAGGGGTATTTTGTTGCATTACAAATTTCAAGGAATGTAAAGATGAATAAGAAGTGTTTGCTACCCACAAAGAGCTTGCATTTTTAGTATGGATAAATTCACAAACAGGTATAAACATCAGAGGATAGGAATAGAGTAAGGGATATAAGAGAGGTAGAAGTAAAGTCTTAGGATAGTTCAAAATAGGTCTGTTTCATAATCCAGTTGGGTGGCTCTAGAATAGGCCAAGAAAGAGACTGTCAATGTGTTTAAAGTAACTGATATTAATAGGTACCCTTTTAAAATGCATGCTTATACTGTATACTTTCATATTTAAATCCTTACAAGATGGTACTATCTTCAGTTTATGAATGATGAGACTGAGAACCAGAGGTTGTTTCTTTCCCAAGTTCAAACACTACTAATAATGGTGGATTTTGACCCTAAGTTGGTCTGACTCTAGAGATAATTGTATAGGGAGACTAGAAATAAGGCCAGTATTCCAGAATGTGGGCCATTCTGTAGGGCAAATGACTTAGTTTCTCCAGCAAATCAATTTCATGAAAGCAAAAGGGGGAGGAACTGTTAAAGAATACAAGAGACTTAAAGTAGTGGTGAGCAGGTAAATGTTCACAACCAATTCTCTGAAAAAGAAAAAACACTGATTTTTAGCATTTCCTGATTTCCTTGGTGTTAAATATTTCCACAGTGACTTTTAAGTTTAAGGTTTTTTTTTAAGTTTAAGTCACCAGTGTGACCTCACTGAATGTAGGTTTGGAGACAGTATACATAGTGAAACTTAAATGATATTTCCACCATATGGATAGAATAAACAACCTCAAGAGCATAAATAATAGTAAAATGTAGTAAAATAATTAAGGACTGACTGATATTTTCAGTGTTTATTACTTTGGTTGTTGATATAATTTATTTAATTATAAGCTTATGTAATTTAATTTTTGTAAATGACTGTGTTTAACAGTCAGCTTGCAAAATTCTTGAAAATGTAATAGTTGCCTCTTGTAAGCTTGGTATGAGCCAGGTTTAATGTGCCATACATGTACTATGAGGACCTTGTTTGAATCCTGATTTGAACAAACCAAGTATAAAAAACCATCATTTAGACTATATGGGAAATGTAAGTGTGGACTGTAACAAAGAGCTGAGAAAAAGAGGTAAGGCTAGAATGTCTTTTTAGTCTTGGTCTGTACATTGTACGGCAACAAATAGAAAAAACTGTGTACTCAATTTTTTAAGTTGCAGTTCCCCAATTATTTTCACCTAGAAGCAGTAATTACCCAGGATTCAGAAATAGGTAAGAGATCAATGGAAAGGCCAAAAAGGACTTTTTTTTTTAAGATTTTATTTATTTATCAGAGAGAGAGGGAGAGTGAGCGAGCACAGGTAGACAGAGTGGCAGGCAGAGGGAGAAGCAGGCTCCCTGCCGAGCAAGGAGCCCGATGTGGGACTCGATCCCAGGACTCGATCCCAGGACCCGAGCCGAAGGCAGCCGCTTAACCAACTGAGCCACCCAGGCGTCCCAAAAAGGACTTTTTCTATAAGTAGAATGATGTAACTCCATATTTTGAATGGTGACTTTATTATCTTAAAGTCACAAAAATATTATATCATAATTCATGTTTCCATCTGTAAGAAAGCTTCTAGAATTTGAGATCCCACTTAACTCCTAATCTCACCAATTTATCTACTATGTGATACTGGGCATTCTGATTCTGTATCCTGTGAAGTAGTATGTCAGACCCAGAACTAGGCTTTAGATTGCCTCATTCCATGACAATTATTCTATGATATCTTTCTCCTTCTAGATTAATTTGGAGTTTTTTGTTAAATAACTGTAATGATTTTTTAAAAAGATTTATTTATTTTAGAGAGAGAGAGTGCGCCCATGAGTGGGAGGGTCAGAAAGAGGGAGGGAGAGAATCTCAAGCAGACTCCATGCTGTGTGCAGAACCCCGCTCAGGACTTGATCCCAGGAGCCCGAGATCATAACTTGAGCCAAAACCGTGAGTCAGATGCTCAACCAACTGTGCCACCCAGGCGCCCCTAATGATTATTGTTTTAAATCTAAAACTCATAATTTGAGGGTAATAGAATATAAATAAGCAGATTCAGGCAGCTAACAGCTACAGAAACATTTTTAATTGTCTGGACCTTACTAATTTGTTATTGAATTCCTAGAATCTGATAATTAGCTTTGAGTTTCTCTCTATATTTTAGTATTACTTGATAAAAATAATATAGATTTCTCAGAAATACATACACACAACACACACACACACACACACACACATACATATATATTGATTGTTTATTGCTTCTTGCCATTCTGGAAGACTTGTTTATTACAGTTTGTTAATTGGTGTTATGCTTGCATGTATATTTTGGGATCAAATATTTATTCCCTACTTAATGTTGCAATAAGAGAATTATCCATGTTATTAAATACTCTGAGAACATTTTTAGTTTTTGCATAACAGCATATATATTTATCACATAATTTGTATCTCTTGTTAGAAATTTAGATTGTTCACAGTTTTTCACTGTGAAATTTATTATAGACTATTAGAACTGTGACAATATCTTCAACAGATTGTTTAAGTTTACACCATATGTCTATATTTATCTCATTTAAAGTTTGAATATGGTTTAGTGTTAAAAATTATGTTAATAAGTGTCATATTGACTTGAGCTTTCAATTGCTTATTTGTGACTAGAAACTATTTTTCAATCAATTGCTTAGTTTGTGACTAGAAACTGTTTTTCTTTTCTCAGGGCATAAAACCAGCCAGTTTCAATAAAGTCACTGATCCTGAAGTGAAAGAAATCATTGAAGGATGTATTCGCCAAAACAAATCAGAAAGGTGGGTACAAATGTAGTGAAATGATACAACAGATTGATACATTAAACTCTTCCCTTGGACTGGGTCATTTTCTGACCTTTGAATAATACCAGGTATTATTTTTGAATGGAACACAAACCATTCTGTCTGGGGTGAAGTATAGCAGTGCATGTTGTTTGCCATTTTGGACTTTGATATCATGTGCTGAATTTTTCTTGAACTGGAATTTGGGTTTTGTTTGTGTTGTGACAAGTTTTCATCACCTTCACCCTTCAGTTTAATAGTCACTGATAGTAGAGTGCTTCTGCATTGTCACCTTCAGGTAAGTACTTAGAAAAAAATGATAGCTTAAGAAAAAATTGACCATCAACTCCCCAAGTGTTTCATATTTGACCAATGTCCTTGTGTCATGATAATGGTAAAACAGATAGGGCTATTTATGTCTAAGAATTAGTATTCTAAGTTTATTTATAACACAACTTGTGTTTTTCTTATGGATATATCCCTGTAGTTTTAGCTTTTATTTCCTATTAATTTGAGCTTTGGACAGTTGCCGAGTTAAATCAGTAGGTTAGTCTTTTGATTTTTTTTTTTACCTCCTTATTGATTATGATTAATAAAGGTGATAGGTCCTTTACAGAAATTATTTTTACCCACATTTTATTGACTGTCCCTCATTTTTGTTAGTTTTCTAAGTTTAGTGTTGTATATCTGAGACTATATAAAAGCCACTGAGGTAAAGCCTGCTTCATTGTATCTTTATTACTGAACATTATTTTACCAACAGACTATCTCTAGGTTGTTATATATTTTAATTATGGTAAAATATACATAACCTGAGATTGACCATTTTAATCATATGTTAAGTGTACAATTCAGTAGCATTAAGTACTTTCACATTGTTAAACAACCATCACTGCTATTTCCAGAACCTTTTCATTACCACAACAGAAACTCTGTACCCATTCTCTCTCCATTCCCTCTTCCCCTCAACCCCTGGTAACCTTTATTCTACTTTCTGTCTCTATGAATTTGTTTCCTCTGAGTACCTCATGTAAGTGGAATCAGTATAGTATTTGTCCTTTTGTGTCTGGTTTATCTCACTTAGCATAGGGTTTTCAAAGTTGATTTCCATGTTGTATCATAATTTCCTTCCTTTTTAAGGAAGAAACACGTATACACACACAGCACATTTTGTATATCCATCCATTTGGATACTTGGATTATTTTTACCTGTTGGCTATATGGTGAATAATGCTGCATGAACATTGGTGAATACGTATTTGCTTGAATCCCTGCTTTCAGTTCTTTTCATTATATACCTAGGAATGGAATTACTGGATCATATGGTAATACTATGTTTAATTCCTTGAAGAACTGCCAGTTTTTTTCCACAGTGGTGGCACCATTTTGTATGCCTTCCAGCAACATATGAAGGTTCCAATTTGTCAACATCATCACCAACACTTGCTATTTTCCATTTTTTTGATAATAGCCATCCTGATGGCTATGAAGTGGTATCTCATTGTGGTTTTGATTTGCATTTCCCTAATGTCTAATGATGTTGAGCATCTTTTCTTGTGGTTATATCTTCTTTGGAGAAATGTCTGGTCAACTCTTTTGCCCTTTTTAAAATTAGGTTGTTTATTTTTTGTTGTTGTTGTTACTGGTTTTGAGTTGTAAGAGTTTAGACGTGCTTGTTTTTAAGTGAATCTAAAAATGCAGTTGTCTCTTGAATAACATATTGTACAATACTGTAAATGTATTTTCTCTTCCTTATGGTTTTCTTAATATTTTTTACTCTAGCTTACTTTCCTGTAAAAATATAGTATATAATACATAATGTAATATGGTATATAACACATACAAAATTTGTGTTAATCAACTGTATATGTTATTGGCAAAGCTTCTGGTCAACAGTAGACTATTAGTAGTTGAGTTTTTGGGAAGTTAGGAGCTATACACAGATTTTCAGCTGAGATTGGCACCCCAATCCCCCCTCCAAACATGTTTGAGGGTCAGTTGTACTATGTGGAAGTACCCATTTTAGTTTGGATTCTGATTATTGCTTTTGCAGCATTTTAATTGTGATCTATTACCAAAGAACATTGGAATATTCAAAAGGATTCATTATATATTAGTGTATTAGAAAGAACACAGCTTCTACATCAGACTAAGACTCAAATGTGGACTCACACTTAGCCAGTATGATCTTGAGTGAGTTACCTCTGTTCCTCAAAGCAGGTATTTATTTTGATGATTAAAAAGATATTGCATATAAAATAACTAACAGAGTCATAAGTATTTAATGGTGTCTTCTGCTATTACTGTAGTTATTCCATAGTAAAAATACATAGGCTACATTTTCATTGAAAGGTAGAGGGCTTGACTTGGTTGTATACTTGTTGTTCTTCAGATTTTACCTATTTATTTGAGAGAGAGAAAGAGTGTGTGAGAGGAGAGGGGAGAGGTTGAGGGAGAGGGAGAAGCAGGCTTCCCGCTGAGCAGAGCACCAGACACAGGGCTGGATCTCAGGACCCTGAGACCATGACTTGAGCCAAAGGTAGACACTTAACTGACTAAGACACTCAGGTGACCCTTGGTTGTGTTTTCTTAAACACGTCTCACCTTAGCCTTGAAACTAGTCTGAGGAAGCTTATTCTTTTTATAACAGTCTCTTAATTATTTGTCCCTTGATCACTAAAAACATAATCAGGAGGGTTGAAAATCTTCAACTTACAGGATACCATGCTTCTCAATATACTTTATCTGCTTTAAATAGCCTAAGAGAGATTTTCTATATAGACATTATGAAATACGTGAGTTTTAGCTCTCACTGGCCTATGATATAGATAGATTAGATATTATATATATGTTTTTAGAAATTGACCCAAGCAAAGGACATTAACTGCCCCCAGCTTGTGAAAGAATCTTTTGAACCACTGTCCTTTTTTTTCTCCCCCTCTTCAGAGATGGTTAATCTCTAATATTAGGTAGAGGGGTATCCATTGTATGTATACTTTGGCCTAAAACACTAGGCTTAAATACTTGAAGAAAACCATGGGACTTTTCTGAACTAAATTAATTTCATTCATGGCATTCTCTAAAGAGTGAAGTTCACTGACTAGATTATTATTAATGGAGTCAATGACTTCTATTTATAACGTTTGTAAAAGAGTTTGTATTTCTGATTTCCTTTAGAGGTTATATATCCAGAAGAGTTTTTAGTTTCCTTTGCTGACAATCTGTTGTTTGAGTTCTAGTTTTGTATTTTTTAAAAGATTTTATTTATTTATTTGACAGACAGAGACCACAAGTAGGCAGAGAGGCAGGCAGAGAGAGAAAGGGGGAAGCAGGCTGCCCGGCGAGCAGAGAGCCCGATGCAGGGCTCCATCCCAGGAACCTGGGATCATGACCCGAGCTGAAGGCAGAGACTTTAACCCACTGAGCCACCCAGGTGCCCCTGTTGTTTGAGTTTTAGTAACTTAAGTCAGTGGCTTGGGGAAACTAGTCACTCTACCTAACATACTGTAACACTTCTCCAGTTCTCTAGGCATACTTATAGGTATGTTAAAGTTCAGAATCTAGCTATGCTGCTGGAAACAATCTTTAAGGTGACTTTAAGTGCATGTTGGTTAGGATTTCTTTGCATCCTTGGTAAATAATAAGTTGGATATAAGATTTCATTTTTTCATAATGATGCAGATTAATGGTCTAATAGGAAATTTAAAATAAGATTGTTACTTTGATTTCATTGATGTTTGCTAATTAAGAGTTCTATATCTTGGGGCACCTGGATGGCTCAGTGGGTTAAAGCCTCTGCCTTCGGTTCAGGTCATGATCCCAGGGTCCTGGGATCGAGCCTCACATCGGGCTCTCTGCTCAGCAGGGAGCCTGCTTCCTCCTCTCTCTCTCTGCCTGCCTCTCTGCCTAACTTGTGATCTCTCTCTGTCAAATAAATAAATAAAATCTTTAAAAAAAAAGAGTTCTATATCTTGTTCATGATTAGAAAAATTGATAATGAGATATGTATTTTGTTTATTAGGTTGTCTGTCAGGGACCTACTAAACCACGCATTTTTTGCTGAGGATACAGGACTGAGGGTGGAATTAGCAGAGGAAGATGACTGCTCAAATTCATCCTTGGCCTTAAGACTCTGGGTTGAAGACCCTAAAAAATTGAAAGGCAAGCACAAAGACAATGAAGCAATTGAATTCAGTTTCAATTTAGAAACAGATACCTCTGAGGAAGTAGCGTATGAAATGGTAAGTGAATCCTACAGCTATTCTCCACTCCCCCCACCACTGTTGCCCTTTATAATATCAGGGTTAGTCGATTCCTTTCTCCTTATTGCTTTCTTTCCTCGCTATTTTCTCCTTTTCTTTATTTAAATTCTTTTATTGTGAAATGCATCTCTGTAGCAGAGATGTACAGTATGTATGTATGTACGGTATAAAGAATAATAAAACACTACTTTTGTTAAGAAATGGAACACACTCTCTGTCAAATAAATAAATAAAATCTTTAAAAAAAGAAATAGAACACAACCTGTACCTTAGAAGCCACCTGTATGCCTCTCCCAGTTGTATTCCCTTCCCTAGTCACCACAGGTAATATCTCCCCTGACTTTTATGTTACTCATTTCTTTGCTTTTTGTTATAGTTTATCTAAGTAATATGCTGTTTTGTTTTAAAAACCTGAGTGGCAAGCACATGTCTAGCTGGTTATTGAAGTTACTATTAGGTGAAGATGTTCAGGAGCACATAAACTGAATGGAGTCTCTCAGTCATAGTCTGGCTTCAGCTTTGCTAAGTGTTTACAAGAGTCACTTCTGGGGAAGTCAGCAGGTGAGGTCATGAGTGAGTTCAGGGAAATACATGCATGGCTCACCAGTCAGGTCACCAGTGGACCATTGTGTGGACCTTTAAAATTAGTTGTCTGGTAACAATATGGTTTGATGGGGAGTGGGCCCCTCTGACCTTTCTACTTCTAATCACCCCATGTTCCCCTCCTTACAGAGCAGATGACAGCAGATAACTTCTGTGGTTTTGAATGTGTGTCCCCACCTCTCCCAGGCTACTACAGTGCTTGGAGGGAAGGTGTGTAGGTGCTTTTGTAGCACATAGTCAAATTAGCCAAGTACAGAGCGTCTAAGCCAGGTTAGCCTGGGCATTCTGTCCTCAGGTTAAAAATAAGGATGGAACATTGACATTGGGGATCTTGGAGATGATAGTCTTTAACCTGTCTGTTTTTATAGTAATAGTGTCCTAATCTGGAATGATTGCCTGGACATCTGGTGCACAGCTATTATCCTGATATTTCTCTTTACTATCTTTCTAGACTTCTCTTCCTCTCTTCTATAGGGTTTGATGTTTCTTAAATCCCATGTCTTTCTCTTCCTTGGCTTACCGTCTTGTTTTAGTGACACACTTCCTCTGTCTGCTTCTTAAAGAAAGGGTATAAGAGGTAAATTCTTTAAGACTTGCATGCATGAAAATATTTTTATTCTATATTCATATTTAATTGATTCCTTGGCTGGCTAAGGCGTTTTAGGTTACAGTTTAAAAAAAAATTTAGACTCACTGTTATGTTTTTCTAGCTTTCAGTATTGGTATTGAGAAGTACAAAGTTCTATTTTCTGAATCTTTTGCATGTGATTTGCTCTCTGGAAGCTTGTAGTAGTTTCTGTTTCTTCTTTAGTGTTCTAAAATTTCACAGTGATGTGTCTTGATTTGGGTTTATTTTCGTCTACTGTGTTGGATTCTCAGTGGACCCTTTCAATCTGTCAATGCATATCCTTTAGTTTCTGGGGAATTTCTTGAAGTATTTTATTGATGATTTCTTCCCCATTGTTTTCTTTCTGGAACTGTTATCATTTGGATGTTGAACCTCTTGAACTAATTCTCTAGTGTTCTTAACCTTTCTGTTTTCCATCCTTTTGTCTTTTTATTCTTCTTTCTGGAAGATATTATTAACTTTACCTTCTAACCCTTCCCCTGAATTTTTCATTTCTGCTATCATGTTTTTAATGTCAAGAGTTCCTTTTTATTTTTTTGAACTGTTCCTTCTTTAGAGTAAACATCTTGTTCTTTGTTTTGTGGAGGCAATATTATCACACCTCTTTGTAACATAAGTAAAGAGAGTGTTTTTGACATTTTTTTCTTCCCATACAGTCTCTTTTCTCCAAATTGTTGTTTCACTTTTGATTGTTTTGTGTTTTGTGTTCTTGTTAGAGGCTTTTCTGATATTTCTGATTATTTTTGGCTAGTTGCTCATGATTAATAGATTTTAGGAGACTATATTTGTTTTCTGTTGCAGTGTAATAAATTACCACAAATTTAGTGGCTTAAAGCAACACCCATTTATTATCTCAGTTCTAGAGGTCAAAAGTCCTAGTGGACTTCACTGGATTCTCTACTTAGGATCTCACAGGCTGAAATCAAGGTGTCAGTGGCCTGGGCTCTTCTCTGGCTTTTGGTGGGGAGTGTGAGGAGAGTGTGGGGGTCGGGTACTGCTTTTGAGTTGTTGGCAGAATTCAGTTCCTTATAGTTGTAAGACTGAGGCCCCTGTTTCCTTGGTGGCTATAAGCTGGTGGTCACTTTCTGCTCCTAGAGACTGGTTTTCAGTCCTGTCATGTACCCCACGCCATCTTCAAATTCAGCAATACCATGTTGAATCCTTTTAGAGTTGCCAGCTGGTAAAAGACTCACCCAGATAATCTCCTTATTTTAAGGTCAACTCTTCACAGCAAAATAATGGGAATGATATCTCATTATATTCACAAGTTCAAGGATTAGGATGGGATACCTTTGAGGGGCCATAATTTTGCTGACCACAGGGTCTTACAGCCTATTGGGTGATGTGATTGCTTGTGTCAGAGTTGTTAACTTTGACACATAAGGTAGGGTATCTGGATGGGCCTTTAATTAAGGAATCTTTGACATCAATATTTATAGGTGTGGGGTGCCTGGGTGGCTCATTCGGTTAAGCCTTTGGCTCAGGTCATGATCCCAGGATTGTGGGATCAAACTCCACATTGGGCTGTCCACTCAGCAGCTAGTCTGCTTCTCCCTCTCCCTCTGTGATCTCTTGCTTTCACTCTCACTCAGATAAATAAGTAAAATCTTTATAAAAAATATTTGTAGGTCTGTCTTCTTAGATTGGTCATATTCACCAGAGAATCATCTTTCAATGTCCGTCCTGAAGGGTTAGGATCTGGTTACTGGTACTTTGGTAGCCAAGTGAGGAAAAGGGCTAAGGGTTTCTGCATATGCCATTCAGAATGTATATGGTCATTTAATCTTGTTTTCTACGTAGTAGCCTTACCCTCAGTTGTGCCTGGTGTTCCATAATCCAGAGAGCCCCTCTTTTACCCTCTCCAGAGAACAAAACTCAAGGCTTCTTGGGTAGGGAAGAAGCAATCACCCAAAGGTATGGAATGGAGGGTGGGGCATAGGGATCTAAATATTTAACTGTTTTTCACAACCCTTTCACTTAGTCTTCCTTATTTTAGTCATCTCTTTTGACTTTATCCAGTTCTGGAAGTAACTGGTATTGCCAGTTCTTGTGCCTTAGTGAGCATTTTTCAGTATAAGTCATAATGATTCTCATCTTTCCCTAATTCACCTTTTTCAGGACTGCTAGGTCATTTATTACTTAATCTGTTTTCCACATTCTGCAATGTCCAAAATGTTGCTGCTATTGTCTTTCTCTTATTCTCCCTGTCCCTGTGGGTTTACAACTTAAAAATCCATTTAGTATGGGGTATTTTTTTTTGGAGCTTCGGGAGGGAGTGAATTAAATATATGGATTCCATCTAACATTTTAATCATCTTTCGACTACCACGAAATTTCCCTGAGTCTGCAGACCCCCAAGACATGCTTTAAAAAACAGATTGTAGGACTGAGAATGATATGCCATGACACCTCCTCAAGTCATCTTCTCTGCTACTCAGCCCTGCTCTTCTCAGACAGCAAGCCCTTAACTTCTCTTCTCTCACTCTTCTAATGCCTGGTAAGATGTAGTACTTTGCTGTGAGCATATGTCCCTTTGCCTAGAGTGTGGATCTCTAAACTTCATCCACACCTCCCTTAACAGCCAGCAAGTACCTTTTTTTGTTTTAATTAAAATCAGAGTTAACCTTTCTCTGTGACACTTTCTCTACTTTTTCCTTTAGGGCTTTTGCAGCAGCTCATTTCTACCTTATTTTAAGTTAAATTTGTATCGTCTTACCATCAGATTGTGTGCTCATACAGGACAAAGGACTGATGTAGTAACTTACATGTCTCTGGAGTCCAGTACTGGGCACATTGTAGGCACTTAACGTTGTTGAATAAGGAAACCTTTTTAATCTTTCACAAAGCTAGTGACAATCACAAATGGTCTGTAATAAGACTGCATGTACTGAAACATCAAGTTATTTGTTTTCATTTAAAGTCAGAATTATTTTAACAATGCTTGGTAATGGTATTGTTTTTCTTATGTTGAATTTATGTATGTCTGATTAAGAAAGAACATAGATGTACATCCAAAATAATGAATCACCATGATGTATACCTGAAACTGTCAATTATATTGAATTGAAAAAAAAAAGAACATATAAACAAGTTAACTGTTATTTAATAACATTTAGAATTTGGGGGCACAAAATAATTCTGTTAGTAAAAAGTTAAAATTGTAAATGTTAAAGATGTAGTTTGCTTATTATGTTTTGTTTGTAGGTCAAGTCAGGATTCTTCCACGAAAGTGATTCCAAAGCTGTTGCTAAGTCCATTAGAGACCGGGTCACCCTGATAAAGAAGACGAGGGAGAAGAAGCCAGCTGGCTGTTTGGAAGAACGCAGGGATTCCCAGTGTAAGTCTGCAGGGAATGTACTCCCTCAGCCCCAGAATACAACTTTGCCCCCTGCTCCTGCTCCACACACTGGGGCTGAATGTGAAGAACCTGAAGTTGATCAACATGTTCGACAACAGCTTCTACAGAGAAAACCCCAGCAGCATTGCTCCTCTGTTGCAGGTAACAGTTACAATTTATAAAAGCAAACAAATGTGTAATTGTATTCCCTTATGTCAAAATAGTACTTTTGTGTTTTTCAGTGCATTTTCTTATCTATCATTTCATCAGTCCTTTACAAAACCCCTGAAATAGACAAGCTGGCTAGTTTCCTTATTTTGTGAAATTAAGAAACTTGTGTTATGTGACCTGTCCATGGTGCTAATTGAATAAGGATTATAATCTTTTTACTTTTTTAAAAGGTCTGATGTAAATCCTTTTTTTTTAAAAAGATTTTATTTATTTGACAGAGAGAGATCACAAGTAGGCAGAGAGGCAGGCAGAGAGAGAGAGAGGAGGAAGCAGGCTCCTGCTGAGCAGAGAGCCCGATGCGGGACTCGATTCCAGGACCCAGAGATCACGACCTGAGCCGAAGGCAGCGGCCCAACCCACTGAGCCAACCAGGCGCCCTTTAAATCCTTTAATAAAGAAAATTTGGAACTAAAGGGAGAATGTGTTGTTCAAGAATGAATTTTCTAGATTTTAAGATCCTCTGTATTTTAGACTCAAGTATAAAATTATCATAGTTCCTCTAATTTTTCTGCTATAATGCATTCTCTTCTCTAGAAGGACAGAGTATTTTCACAATAATAACTAATTGTTCTATAATGATAGTATTGTTTTCTAGCCAGGTTCTAGGAGAATGAGAATATGACACTTCGATTTGACTGAAATCCTAGTGGCAAGTATAGATTAGTTGGGTGGGGGAGAAGCAATCACCCACAGGTGTGGAATAGAGGGTGGGACACAGGGATCTAAATATTTTGACTGCTTCTTACAACCCTTTCACTTAGCCTTCCTTTACTTTAGTCATCTCTTTTGAATTTACCCAGTTCTGGAAGTAACTGGTATTGCCAGTTCCTGTGCCTTAGGAGTATTTTTCAATATAAATGGTAATGGCCAGCAAAAGGAGTTGATTTTTATGTGATTCTTTGTTTTTAGGTTTGCTTTACTAAGAAAATTTTAGTTCTACGACAGTGTCAGCATGGAGAGTTTACATAATGGTTTTTGGTTAACTGTGTATTATAAATATTTTATTTCAAGTTGTCTCAGATTGTCAGAGTAAAAAAAAAAAACAGAGAAAACACTTATTTTCTATGCCATTTGGACCTTATGTTTCAGGTTTTTCCTTCTATTTCTTATTTTCTTTGTCATAGGTGACAATTTGTCTGAGGCAGGAGTTGGATCTGCTGTACACTCAGATACTTCAAGTCAGCCCAGTGTAGCCTATTCGTCAGACCAGATGATGGTTTCCAACATCCCACAGGCTGAAATTAATGTTCTAGGGATGATTTTTCCATCCCAGCAGCTAGCAGGACATTACCAGCAGATTTCAGGGGTGAGGTGAACTCATATATTTTTAAATATATAATCCGTATATTTACTATAAATGGGAGAGTTTATCTTTAATGTATTTTTTTTTCTTATTTAACAGTTGCAACAGCAGCCAAAGCTGACTCAGCCCCACATTTTGCCTTTGGTTCAAGGTCAGTCCACTGTTTTGCCTGTGCATGTCCTTGGACCTCCGGTTGTCTCACAGCCCCAGCTTTCCCCATTAACTGTCCAGAAAGACTCACAGATAAAGGTAAGATATATTTTAGAAGCTCTGTATTGGGTTAAAAATTTTTCTGATAAAGCCTCTCTTTCGTAAATTCATTTTAGTTTATATAAAACTCACTGAAAGCCAAAAGTTGTTTATGCTTTCCTTCTCTTGAGATATTCTTGAGGATGTGCCTAACACTGTGAAACTAGAATCTTGAGACACTGCTTATATAACTGGAAAAGAAAATGAGAACTCCACTGATAGATAAACAAATTTATTTAAGACTCAGATCTCTTGCTTTTGGTGATAATGGTTTGTTCTTTGTATTAGACTTTTCTAGCCTGATGTGCATGTGGAGGGATTTCTTTCCTTTTCTCCCCCAGATTTTACTTATTAGAGAGAGAGAGAATGTGTGCACATGAGTGAGGGGTGGTGGGCAGGGCAGAGGGAGAGGGAGAAACAGACTTCCCAGTGAGCAGTGATCCCAATGCAGAGCTCAATCCCAGGACCCTGAGATCATGACCTGAGCTGAAGGTAGACGCTTAAGTGATGGAGCCACCGAGGTGCCCCTGGAGGGATTGCTTCCATAGTTAATTAGAAATAATATTTTATAGACTTAAAATTTTTAGCACTTTCATCCAGATTTATGGAGGTTCCTCAAGATATTAAAAATAGAGCTACCCTACAACCCAGCAATTGCACTAGATATTTACCCCAAAGATACAGATGTAGTGAAAAGAAGGGGCACCTGCACCCCAATGTTTATAGCAGCAGTATCTGCAAATTTTGGAAGGAGCCAAGGTCCCCTTCAACAGATGAATGGATAAAGAAGATGTAGTCCATATATACAATGGAATATTACTCAGCCTTCAGAAAGGGTGAATACCCAACTTACGCTAAGTGGAGTAAGTCAAGCAGAAAAAGAGAATTATCATTTGGTTTCGCTTATATGTGGAACATACGAAATAGCATGGAGGACCATAGGGAAAGGGAGGGAAAACTGAAGGGGGAGAAATCAAAAAGGGAGACAAACCACGAGAGACTATGGACTCTGGGAAACAAACAGGGTTGCTGGAGAGGAGGGGGATCGGGGGAGGGGGTAGCTGGGTAATGGGTATCGAGGAGGGCACATGTTGTGATAAGCGCTGGGTGTTATAAGCAACAAATGAATCATTGAACAAAAACTAATGATGTACTATGCAGTGGATAACTGAACATAATAAAAAATTACTAAAAACATTTTGGCTTTTTAAAAAAATTCTTGGCTTTTTGAGAAATTTAAATTCCAGTTTAGTTAACATACAGTGTTGTATTAGTTTCAGGTATCGTGAAAGTGTAGTGATTCAACAATTCTATGTGCGTTATTCAGTGCTCATCATGTTAAGTGTACTCTTAATCCCAATCAACCATTTCACCTACCCCCCCCACCCCGCTTCTGGTAACCATCAGTTTGTTCTCTATAGTTTAGAGTCTGTTTTTTTTGTCTTGTCTCTTTTTTTCTTTGTTTTGTTTCTCAAATTCCACATCTGAGTGAAATCATATGGTATACGTCTTTCTCTGGCTGACTTATTTTACTTAGTGTTATATGCTCTAGATCCCTCCATGTTGTTGCAAATGGCAAGATTTCATTCTTTTTTATGGCTGAATAATATTCCATTATATATGTGTACACACACACACTCACACACACCACATTTTATCCATTCATCTATCAGTGGACACTTTGGTTACTTCTATAATTTGGCTGTTGTAATTAGTGTTGCTATATACATCAGGGTGCATATATTTTTTTGAATTAGTGTTGGTTACTTCTATAATTTGGCTGTTGTAATTAGTGTTGCTATATACATCAGGGTGCATATATTTTTTTGAATTAGTGTTTTTGTATTCTTTGGGGGGAGTACCCAGTAATGGAAGTGGCTGCACCAGTTGGCATCCCCACCAGCGGATTCCCAAGAGGGTTCATTTTTCTCCATGTCCTCACCAACACTTGTTTCTTGTGATTTTGGTTTTAGCCATTCTCACAGGTGTTAGGTGATATCTCATTGTAGTTTTGATTTGTATTTCCTGAGGATCAGTGATGTTGAGCATCTTTTCATGTGTCTGTTGGCCATCTATATGTCTTCTTTGCAGAAATACCTGTTCATGTCTTCTGTGCATTTTTTAATAAGATTATTTGTAAGTTTTGGTGTTAGATTATATAAATTATATATTTTGGATACTGATTATTGGATCTTGGCTTTTTTTGATTCATGTTTATTTCTATAAGAGAAATAAATGTTTCTGTCTTTTTGACTCTCAAAGTCAGCATTATTCATTTCTGACAAGGAGTAAACAGTTATGAGCGTTCATATATTAAGACTGTATTGTGGTTCCCAAGGTTATGAGGTCTGGACGCATGGTTCAGCTTTTCTTTGCCATCACTGCATTTTCTTTTCTCAGCCTCACCCTCCCCTGTAAGTGCCTTATTTATTTGGGAATGAGGTGGTCTGAACATTCTCTGTATATGATTCAGTTAGCAGCTGGCACGTCTGTTTCTTTTTAAGAGATTGGTATATAGTAAGTGACAGCTTATCAACAATTTTTAATGATTGCCATTTCTGTGGATATAAGATAAAATAAAATATGGTTCTTACCTTCAAGGAGTTCACAGTCTTACAGGGGGAAGCATACATGTAACTTGACAAATGTCAGATACATTTAAAATCTGCTGGGGTAATTTAACCTGATGGAGTTGACAGTAGCCTGATATTTGGCTATTGTTTGTAGGTAACATGGTACATATTCATAATTGAGCTCTTGTGGTTTTATTTGTGTAAGATTTTAATAGAAAGTGTATTGAATGGATGCTTAATTTAACTTAGGTTCAACCATATAAGTATGCAGATATGTATATTTTAAAATGTGTTTCCAATCTTTTTAAAGTTTTAAAAATTATTCTGAATGTTAACCGTATGTGGGGGCCTATGATTTAGTTTGTATTAATGTCAGTCATATTATCAGTCCAAAAACTGACATATGATAAGTTCTAGTAATGTTTTAATGCTTATTGAATAAATAATCATTATTTTAAAAAAATTATTCTGAGTGTTATTTACCTATCTAAAAATAAAGCCTATGAAGTTATAAAATAGACCGTGAAAATCACCTGTTATTTCTCCAGCTAGAGACAACGTTTGTTTACATTTGTGGGTAGAGCCTCTAGGTTTGCCTTTTTTTCCCCTAGGTATACAAAATATGTTATTTTGTTTATATAGACGTCTGTATATCACATACATGCTATTTTTTAGACGTTTTCACCACATATAGAAGCCATATAAGAAAGCACTTTGACCATTGGTGTCTTTTTATGAATGTGGTAGTTCAAGTTCTTGGAATTATTGCAGCCAACCTCTATTTACTCAGCCAACTCTGCTCTCCTCTTTAGAGAACTTCTGTGTTCATTTTAGGTATGATACTGAAATCCTTTTGAGCTTTTTCTTGGAACTTCGAGTGTCTGGTGTGTCATAATGTTAGATTCAGTTACTCTGAATCTCTGCCAGGGTTTGAATGAGTTATATGGCAAGTGCAGTAAATGAGAAGCCATGAGAAGTGTATTACTGGGATTGATCTCAATCCCTTAATGTATTCAACTAGCATTTACTCATGGTATTAAGGATTTCTGTAGTACTAAAACTATACCCAGCACCTTTTTGATAACTTGCTGAAATTTTTAGAACATAGCATTATTTTATCTGTCATTCTGTCTGGGACAGGCCCACTAAAATGGGCATGGTATATATGCATTTGTAATTTGAATTTTCCTTGCACCAGAGCCAACTTCAACTGACCTTTGGAGCAAATGACCAAACTTCAACCTAATCTATGACTTCACACTTGTCAGTTAGAGTTCCACAACCAGTCTTTCTGCAGTTTCTCCTCAGACATTGCCTATTTCACAAATGACCTCCAAGCATGTAACTGTTGGTCTTCAACTTGAGCCTGGGCCTAGAAATGGAAAGCAGGCATTAAACAAATCACCAGATGCTAATCAGACTTTTAGTTTCTTACTGGTTAATTGTCTTCAAGCTTTGTCAAGTCATTTTGCCCAGTATATGAGTAGTGCACAGAATGTTGCTGGTACAGCTCAGGTCCCTTCTGATTCCACTGAGAGGCCATTCCGGGGCCAATTAGCCTTCACAAAAGATACATTCAGTACCCCACCCATATCCAGTAGTACATCAGGAATCTGTGGCTCTAGGTTCTTTAGCACCACAAAGCCAGACTGTGCATTTGAAGAAACCTTGTTTCCAAGCCTCTATGCAGCAGCAGCCATTAATGTTACAACCTGAGATTATGGCATCACTACAAAAAGTTTTTCACCAGGATTATATTCTGCGAGTGTCTGAAGCTCATGCAAGTGAGCAGCAGCTGAAGGATGGCATTGAAAGTGTGATTCAGACTCTGGAATAGCCATCTTACTCTGTTCAACACGCTTATCCAGGACTACCTGCAGAACTGCCATCCTTCTCACTGAAGGCTCCTGGGCAGCTGCCATTGTCGCCAGAAACAAGCTTCTTACCTATCACAACTAACCTACCCAATCCAGACTCTAGCACAGCCTGTTTATTCACTGCCAGCCCCAGAGTATCATCTTACAGTGTGCAACCACCAGGATCATAGTCAACCCATTCTTTTTTTTTTTTCTAAGATTTTATTTATTTATTTGACAGGCAGAGATCACAAGTAGGCAGAGAGGCAGGCAGAGAGAGAGGAAGAAGCAGGCTCCCTGCTGAGCAGAGAGCCCGATGTGGGGCTTGATCCCAGGATCCTGGGATCATGACCTGAGCCGAAGGCAGCGGCTTAACCCACTGAGCCACCCAGGCGCCCCCATAGTCAACCCATTCTATGCTGACTTCTTATCTAGTCCCACCTGTGGGTACAGACCTCTTATTTGGCCCCAGGCCAAGGGCAGCCTGCTTTTCCAGTACAAACTCAGGTTTCATTACCTTTTCTAGACCAGACAGCATATAAGATCCAAGGAACTTACTCTGTAATTTATAGAACAGTTTGCTTACCAGGTACTGCCTATTGAACATGCCCATTATTCAGCACAAACTGTTTATACCATCCAGACAACTCAACAGGCATCCTTCATAACCCAGTAAGTATATTCAGTAAACCTTCCTGATAGCAAGAACATATGTATTAGAAACTCTGCAGATCAGAAGTTACACTTAGGGGGCGCCTGGGTGGCTCAGTGGGTTAAGCTGCTGCCTTCAGCTCAGGTCATGATCTCAGGGTCCTGGGATCGAGTCCCGCATAGGGCTCTCTGCTCAGCAGGGAGCCTGCTTCCCTCTCTCTCTCTGCCTGCCTCTCCATCTACTTGTGATTTCTCTCTGTCAAATAAATAAATAAAATTAAAAAAAAAGAAGTTACACTTAGTACTCCCTTATGTAGCACAGACTTCTGACCAACAAACCTATTTAACACAACCCTAAGGTAGTAATTCTTCAAAGTTGGAGCAAAAGCCATTTTTAACATCACTCTTAGATATACAGACACATTCTATGGAGCATTTGTTTAATGTCCAGCACTCAGAAGCTCCATCACAAGCAGATGTCCATTTTAGACACCAGCAACTAGAAGGCCAGTCAATTAACATTACATCTCAGAGGGCACAGAAGGACAGCTTCAACACCCTGCACAGATGTCCTTCTTTCAGTAGGCTTCCTTACAGACCCAGATCCAGCCCCCACATTTTTCTACACAGTTTTTGCAATCACATCTAACACCAGGCCAGGTTTCTCATTCAGATTTCATTCAGCATCAGCAGATGACTCATTCATCTTACAGACAAGTACAGAAAAGCCATCAGTTGTCTATTTAGGAAGGTCCCCTAAATCAATAGCAGTCTTTGGGTAGCCACCATGCTGCTTTCCAGCAGTGGTTACCAGGCACCAGGTATGTCAAAGGCCATTATAAACATGGTACAGATTATACCTCCTTTGCAAGAACCATTGTAACCAGTGACAGTGGGACAACAATATGTAATACAGCCTTTAGAGCAGCCTCAAGTGCTTCAAACATTAGATAGCAGTCAGACTTTTCCCCTGAAGAAAACCCTAGGTCAGGACCAGCCAATGTGCATTCAGCAGCAGTCTGTCCAGCCACAGTGGCAGCCATCTTCTGACTCAACTCTTGTTTTGGGGTCAGCAGAAACAATGACAACAGCAGACCCTCTGTCAAAGCTCTGGAATAACTCTTTCAAATCAGCCGTCATCTTCTGTTAATCTGTTAATACGTAATATTCTGGTACAGGCTTCCACTGTCTTTCAGAGCATTTCTATGTCACAGACACAACAGCATTTGCAAACCCTCCTGAGGGAAAAATATAGACGATTGTGATTTTTCTGTAACATTCAAGGGTCAAGGACATGAACTAGGTAGAAATGACATCGGACAGGGACTCATAGTCCCTGTTCCTGGGTCTTCCCCTTATTCAGTGTGTGGCCTTGACTCAAATCTCTTTGGAGTTTCCTCATCTGTAAAGTTGGAGGGGTTAAGCCAGATGATGGCTTTGATAACAAAAAAATATTTGAGCACCTACTTGGGATATATCAGTGAATAAAACACAAAAGTCTCTTCTGTCATTGACTTTTGTTTCTTAATGTGGGGAGACTGTCAATAACCTTAATAGAAAGTAAATTTATAGTATGGTCCCAGGAAGTTGGGGGAAATATGGAACAGGGTAAGGAGAAAAGTGGATTATAATTTTAAATAAGGTGGTAATCAGGGTAGGCCTCACTTAAAAGGTGACATTCAAGCAAACATTTGAAGAAGTTGAAGCAGCCCACAGTGCACATGTTGGGTAGAAGGAATAACCAGTGCAAAGGCCTCAAAGAAGGAGAGTGTCTGGTATGTTTGAAGAACAGCAAGAAGGCCAGTGTAGCTGTTGGTTGTAAAATGTTAGGAACCTGTGATTGTCTTATTCTACATTAATAATAAAGCATTTGCCCTTATGAGGCGCTAATAACAAACACTATTGATTCCTAGGTGTCAAATACTGTTTTGATGGTTTTATATGTACTATCCTCTTAACTGTATGAATTGTAGCTACCATTACCCCTCTTTTACGGGAAAGGAAACTGAAGTTCAGACAGGTTACAGAAGGGTCAGGATTTGAACCCAGACTAACTGGCTGCAGAGGCTGTGCCCTCAATCATTACACTATCCAGCCTCTGTGTAAGATAGCATCCTTCCTGCCAGAATTGGAGAAAAAGGGCACGATGACTTCATTGAGATTTAGTTAACTCAGATTTATTGAATTAATTATAGGAAGGAATTGACAATCCAGTTTATTCTCCCCTCCCTCTTTTTTTTAAAGATTTTATTTATTTAACAGATCACAAGTAGGCAGAGAGGCAGGGAAGCAGGCTCCCCACGGAGTGGAGAGCCGGATACGGGGCTCGATCCCAGGACCTTGGGATTATGACCTGAGCTGAAGGCAGAGGCATTAACCCACTGAGCCATCCCGGCGCCCCTTCCCCTCTCTTTTATTCTGCTGAAGATAACTCTAAAGACTCTGAATTGATTGAGTTTGGCTAATAAAATGTTTTGAGTCCTTAGATAAAAGGTATGCTGTACAGTAAGAGTTCTAGTGGTGGCATATTACTTCCAAAAGCTATTTTCTCAAGTACTGTATGTTTTGTAAAATTGTCTTTTCATCAAGGGTGTAAATTATAATGAATTCCAGTGTGTGCAAGCTGACTTCTAACAGGGATGATCAAGGATTAATAAAGATCTTTGCAGTTGAAGTTTTTTCAGACAAGGCGTGCTATTCCTGGGATTTATTTCTTTAGAATAAATTTCTTCATAAAGTATTTTGGGTTGGAATATTCATTTCTGTGGTCATGTGCTATATACTTTCCTTACCTAATTAAAAAAATTTCCCCCAAAATTTATTAAGAAAAATGTCAGAGATACAGAAAAATTGAAAAATTATAAACACCCATATACCTACCAACTAGAATCTGTAATTAACTCCTGCTGTATTTGCTCAGTCACATATCCTCCCTTTATTCATTTATCAATCCATCTCATTTTTCTGGTGCATCTCAAAATTAAAGTTGTTGACATCAGTATATTTCATAAATACTTAAGCATTCATATCATTGACTAGAACTCAGTATTTTTTTGTTTAAATTTATATGCAGTAAAATGCATAGATTATAGTTAGTGAGAATTGACAGTAAGTGTTTGCTTACACTTGTAAGCAAACCAGTATCAAAATATAGACCAGATGTTGACAAACATTTTCTGTGAAAGTCTAGGTAGTAATTATTTTAGGCTTTGGGGCTATATGGTTTCTGTTGCAGCCACTTAATTTTGCTATTACATGAAAATGGCCATAGGCATTATGGAAAAAAATGGACATGGCTGTGTTCCAGTACAACTTTATTCACAGAGCTGGTGGTGCACCAGCTTTGGTCTGCAGGCTGTAGCTTACCTACTCAATAAGGAATACTGCCATTACTACAGAAAGTTCCCTGTGCTCTTCCCCAGTCAGTAGCTCCCATATTCCACCAGAGTCAACCACTGTTGAGTTTTTTTACCTTAATTAGTTTATCCTGTTCTAGACCTTCACATAATTGGAATCATACAGTGTGTACTCTTGCATAAGACTTCTTTCACTCAGTATGTTTTTGGGATTGATCCGTGTTGGATCAGTATTTTTTTTTTTACTGCAGAACACTATTGTATGAATATTCCAAATTTGTTTATCCATTTTACTCTTCATGAATACCTGAGTGGTTTTTAGTTTTGGTTTATTAGGAATGAAACTGCTATGAATATTCTTGTATAAGTCTTTTTGTTAACATACATTTTTATTTCTCCTGGGTAATACCTAGGAGTAGAATTGTTTGGCCTTGGGATAGGTATTTGTTTACTTTTTAAGAAATTGCCAGTTTTCCAAATTGGTTGCACTCATTTACCCTAACACCAGCAATATATGAGAGTGCCACACCCTCAACAACACAAATTTTAGCTATTCTGGTAGATGTGTAGTGGTTTCTTGTTTTAATATGCATTTCCCTGATGACTGTGTTGTTGAGCACCTTTTCATATATTTATTGGTCTTTGTGTATTTTTCTTTGTGAAGTGTCTGTTTAAGGTATTCGCCCATTTTGTTTTGCCTCTTACAGGAGTTATGATATATGCTGGGTAATACTAGTCCTTGAGCAAAAAATTGTTGAATATTTCCTCCAATCTGTGGATTGCCCATTTATTTTTGTAATGACTTCATTTGGTGAAACAAAGTCTTTAATCTTGATGAAGTCTGATCCACCAAAATTTTCAGTTGTGGTTATTGTTCCTGTGGCCTCAGAAACCTTTGCTTACATGAAGTTAAAAAAATACTCTCCTCTTTTATGGTTTTAGGTTTTATATTCAGGTCTATGGTCTATCTTAAATTAATTTTATGAGTCATGTGAAGTAGGAGGTCAAAGTTCTTTTTTTACCCCCATATGAATATCCATTGTTTAAGCTTCATTTGTTGAAAAGATTTCCTTTTCCCATTGAATTTATAATGTATCTAGAAGTTAAGTAGTACAAGTCTTTCTTCTTTGTTTTGCTTTTCCAAGATTTCTTTGGATATTCTAGGTCCTTTGCATTTCCAGGCCTTGACCTCTAGTACAATATTAAATAGCAAAGAAGATACTAGACATTTTTGCCTTGTTCCTGTTATAAGGGAGAAAGTGCTCAATATTTCACCATTAAGTATGCTGTTAGCTGTAGGTTTTTCTAGATGGCCTTTAGCAGATGAAGGAGTTCCCTTTATTCACAGTTCACTAAAAATACTTTATCTGGAGTGGATGTTGAATTTTGTCAAATGCCTTTTCTGTGCCCGGGGATATGATGACATATGACTAATATGACTAAATTTACATATACCATTTTATTCTTTTTTTTGCTTTGCCCCTCTGTTTTTTTTTTTTTTTAATGCCTCATGGCCAGCCTTCTTTGGGTAAAAAAATTTTTTTTAGAATCCAGTTTTAATTTTTCTGTTGTCTTTTTAGCTAAGTATTCTTTCTGTGTTTTAAGAGTTTCTATCAATTTTATTTATCCAGGCATTTTTTAAATTCAGATATAATTCATACACCATAAAATTTACCCTTTTAAAGTGTACAGTTCAGTGATTTTGAGTATATTCATAAGATTGTGCAACCATCACCACTAATTCCACCCTAAAAAGGAAACTCCCTATCTATTAGCAGTCATTCTTTATTCTCTACCTCACCTTCCCCTGCCATTCACTTAGCTACTTTGTATTTAGTTCCTTATTCTAGTCATTTCACATAAATAGAATCATACAATGTATGTCCTTGTGTGTTTGCCTTTTTTCACTTACAATAATGTTTTCAGGGTTTGTCCATGGGGTAGCATGCATCAGTACTTCATTCAAAATTCTAACCAAATAATATTCCATTGTATAGATATTTTTTATGCATTTATCAGTTGATAAACATTTGGGTTGTTTTCACTTTTTTGTTGTAGTGAATAGTGCTGCTATGAACACTTTTATATAAGTTATTGTATGAACGTTCATTTCTCTAGTTAGATACCAGAGATGCTGGGCCACATGGAAACTCCACGTTTAACTTTTTGAGAAACTGCCAAGTTTTCCAAAGCAGCCGTATGGTTTTACATTCCTACCAGCAAGTTATAAGGATTTCAATTTCTGCACATCCTTACCAAAACTTACTCCTTGTCTTTTTGATTGTAGCATCCTAATGGGTGTGAAGTGGTATTTCATTGTGGTTTCATTGCATTTCTCTAGAGGCTAATGATGTTGAGAATCGTTTCCTATGTTTGTAGACCCTTTGCGTATCTTCCTTTTTCTTCTTAGAAGTATCTATTTGGGGGCGCCTGGGTGGCTCAGTGAATTAAAGCCTCTGCCTTCAGCTCAGGTCATAATACCAGGGTCCTGGGATCGAGCCCCACTTCGGGCTCTCTGCTCTGCAGGGAGCCTGCTTCCTCCCCTCTCTCTCTCTGCTTACTTCTCTGCCTACTTGTGATTTCTCTTTCTCTGTCAATTAAATAAAATCTTAAAAAAAAAAGAAGTATCTATTTGAAGTCCTTTGCTCTTTTTTTTTCCAATTTATTTATTTTCAGAAAAACAGTATTCATTATTTTTGCGCTTTTTTTTAATTAAGTTTTTTTTCTTTTCATTGTTGAGTTGTGTTTTTCATGTATATTCTGGATGCACCTTTAACAGATTTGTCATTTGCCAGTATTTTCTCCCATTTACTGTGTTGTCTTTTCACTTTCTTGATCATGTCCTTTGCAGTTTAAAACTTTTTAATTTGATAAAGTCCATTTTATCTGTTTCCTTTGGTTGCTTTGTGCTTTTGATGCTATATCTAAGAAACTATTGCCTACTCCAAGATCATGTAGACTTTCTTCTATATTTGATCTTCTAAAAGTTTTTAAGTTTTAGCTCTTAAATTTAGGTCTTTGCTCTATTTTTGAGTTATTTTTTTGTATATAGTTTGAGGTATTGGTCCAATTTTTTTTATGTGGATATTCAAATTTACTAGCACCATTTGTTGAAAAAACTATTCTTTCCCTATTGACTTGTCACACTTGTTGAAAATCAGTTGACCATAAAAGTATGATTCTTCCAACTTTGTTTTCTTTCTTCAGGACTATTTTGGCTCTTCTGGATCCCCTGCATATGATTTTAGAATCTGCTTAATAGAGCTTAATTGTGTTAACTCTGAATGTTGCCTTTAGTATTATTGTCTTTTAATAATAGTAAGTCTTCCAATCCATGAATATGGGGTGTCTTTTCATTAAATTAAGCGTTCTTTAATTTCTTCCAGAAACATACGGACATTGGGGAAGGTATGTGCTATGGTGAGTGCTGTGAAGTGTGTAAACCTGGCGATTCACAGACCTGTGTCCCTGGGGCTAATAATACATTATAGTTAATAAAAAATTAAAAATTATAGAAAAAGATTGGAAGAATTTAAATAATTAAAATAAAAAAATAATTTCTTCCAGCAACATTTTGTAGTTTTCAGCATACATGTATTACATTGCCTTTTTAAGTTTATTCTGAAACATTATTTTTTATGTTGTTATAAATGGAATTTTCTTAATTTCCTTTTTGGATTATTCATTCCTAATGTCTAGAACTAGAACTGATTTTCATGTGTTGCTCTTATACTCTAACTTTGCTAAACAAGTTTATTAACTCTAATAGTTTTTCTGTATGTGAATTCTTCAGGATTCTCTGTATATGGGATCATGTCATCTAGGAATAGAAATAGTCAAAATTTTTCCTCTCTAATTTGGATGCCCTCTATTTCTTTTTCTTCCTAATTGCTCTTTCTGGAACTTCCGGTGTTTTGTTGAACAGAAGTAGTGAAAGAGGACATCTTTGTATGGTTCCTGATCTTAGTGAGAAATCTCTGAATCTTTCACCATTAAGTATGATGTTAGTTATGGATCTTTCCATTTTTAAACAACTTTGTTCAGGTATAATTTATGAACAAAAAACTGCATATCTCTTTTATAGCCCACAATTCAGTGACTTGACAGATATATGCTACAGTCAAGATATTGAACATTTTCCAAACCTCCAAAAGTTTCTCATGTCCCTTTTCAGTGGTTTTTTTTTGTGGTTGCTCAAGGGATTTTATTTTAAATTCTTAATTCTTCAGTTTCTACATGGCTTTAATATTTTATTATTGTATTATATAAAATATAAGAACGATGTAACCATTTATTCCCTCTAGAATTTAAGTTGTAATTATTATATATATTATACCTACATATATCATTAACCACACAGTGCAGTCTTATAATTTTTGCTTTATATAAACATAAACATTTTTCTTTTTTTCTTCTTTAAAGATTTTGTTTATTATTTGACAGAGACACAGCGAGAGAGGGAACACAAGTTAGGGAGCATGAGAGGGAGAAGCAGGATTTCCACTGAGCAGAGAGCTGGATGCAGGGGCTGGATCTCAGGACCTGGGATCATGACCCAAGCTGAAGGCAAACGCTTAATGACTGAGCTACCCAGGCCCCTAAGCATAAACATTTAACAAGAAATTAAGAGAACATGGATGCCTGGGTGGCTCAGTCGGTTAAGCTGCTGCCTTTGGCTCAGGTCATGATCCTAGGGTCCTGGGATCAAGTCCCACATGGGGCTCCTTGCTCAGTGGGGAGCCTGCTTCTCTCTGTGCCTCTGCCCACTCCTCTGCCTGCTTGTGCTCTCTCTCTCTCTCTGACAAATAAATAAATATATAATTTTTTAAAAAAAATTAAGAGAACAAATTAATTTAAATTTTGATGAGGTCCCATTTTTCAATTTCTGTGGTATTGTGTCTTTGATGTGAAATCTAACTCTTTGCCTAGCCTTAGACCCTGCAGATTTTCTTTTGCTTTTTAATTTATGGTTTTCACTTATGATCTAGGTGATCTATGTTATTTTGTTGATTTTTGTATAAGGTGTGAGGTTAAGATTCAGGGTTTTTCTTTTTCTTTCTTTTTTTTCTTCCTGTATCTGTTCAGTTGCTCTAGTATCATTTGTTGAAAAGGCTATCCTTTTTCCATTGAATCACTTTTTATGCCTTTGTCAAAAATTAGTTGAGCATATTTGTGTGGAATTTTTTTTAAAGATTTTATTTATTTGAGAGAGAGGGAGAGAGAGAAGGAGCAGGGGGAGGGGCAAAGGGAGAAGGGGAAGCAGATTCCCCACTGAGGAGGGAGCCTGACAGGGAGCTTGATCCTAGGACCCTGGGATCATGACCTGAGCCAAAGGCAAGCACTTAACCAGCTTAGCCACCCAGGTACCCTTGTGTGAGACCAAGGGTTCTCTATTCTGTTTAATTTGTTTATGTCTCTATTTCTCTCTTAATTATGTAGATCTTGATTACTGTAGTTATATAGAAAGACTTAACATTGAGTAAAGTGATTTCTCCCACTGTCTTCCCTTTTTAATTCTTTATTTAAATTCAATTTGGCTCTTTTTTAAAGATTATTTTAGCTATTATAGGATGTCTGACTATCCATATAAATTTTAGGATAATCTTGTCTGAATCTACAGCAAATCTTGCCAGGATTTTGATAGTAATTTCATTAATTTTATATATGAATGTGGGGGAGAATTGACATTTTACTATATTGAATCTCCCAGTACATGAATGCAGTGTCTCTCCATATATTTAAGTCTTCTTTAATTGCTTTCATTAGCATTTTGTAATTTTCAATATCCTGAACATCTTTTGTTAACTTTAAGTATTTAATTTTCTTTGGAGAGATTATAAATGGTATTCCTTTTTATTTCAGTTTCCACATGTTCATTGTTAGCACACAGAAATGAAGTTGGTGTGTGTGTGTGTGTGTGTGTATCTTGTGTCCTGTGACCTTGCTGAGCTTAATTAGTTCTAGGAGAGTTTTTTGGGTAGAATCCTTGGGATTTTTTTTTTATGTAGACAACCATGTAATCTCCAAAATGGAGACACTTTAATCTCTTCCTTTCTACTCTATATGGCATTTAGTTCTTATTTTCACTTTATTGCCTGGGTAAGAATTTCTAATATTGTGTTGCATAATAAGACTGGTGAGAATGAACATCCTTATTACCTTGTTCCCCAAGCCTAGAGGAAAATAGTCAGTCTTTCACCATTATGAATGATGAAAGCTATAGATTTTTCATGCATGCCCTTTATCAAGTTGAAGTAGTGCCTGGTGGCTATTTCTGACTAAGAAAATTTGACTTTTCTTTGTTAATTAGTGTAATTTTGCGATTTTTTTCAACTATTGGTATTGTGGATTACATTGATTTCAAATGCTGAAACATCATTGCTACCTTGGAATAAATGCATTTGGTCATAATATATAATTCTTTGAATACATTGTTTTATTTAATTTACTAATATTTTATTGAGGATTTTTGAATCTGAAATTCATGGGAGATATTAATCTGACATTTTTCGTATATCTTTGCTAATTTTGTCTAGAGATCCCATCAATTGCTAAGAGTAGGATGCTGAAGTTTCTTTTTTTAAAAACATTTTATTTATTTACTTGAAAGAGAGAGAGAGTTGTGGGGAGGAAACAGAGGGAGAGGGAGAAGCAAACTCCCCACTGAGCAGGGAGCCCAATGTGGGGCTGGCTCAATTCCAGGACCCTGGGATCATCGCCAAGGCAGACGCTTAACTGACTAAGCCTCCCAGGCACCCCGGATGCTAAAGTTTCTAACTATAATTGTAGATTTATATATTTCTTTTTTTTTTTTTAAAGATTTTATTTATTTATTTGACAGAGAGAAATCACAAGTAGGCAGAGAGGCAGGCAGAGAGAGAGAGAGAGAGGGAAGCAGGCTCCCTGCTGAGCAGAGAGCCCAATGCGGGACTCGATCCCAGGACTCCGAGATCATGACCTGAGCCGAAGGCAGCGGCTTAACCCACTGAGCCACCCAGGCGCCCCGCTTTTTTTTTTTTTTTTTTATTTCTCCTTTTAGCTCAGTCATTTTTTCCCATTTATTTTGAAGGTTTGTTTCATGCATTCACATTTAGGATGGCTATGTCTTCTTAGTGGATTGATCTTTTTATCATTAAATTATATTCCTCTTCATCACTAGTAATTTTCTTTTTTGTGAAGTATGCATTATCTGATAGTTCATATCCACTCCTGCTTTCTTTTGATTAATGTTAGCATGGTCTATCTTTTTTACTTTCTTTCTTCTTTCAAACTATTTATCTTGTTGTGTTTAAAGTAAGCATATTGTAGAAAGCATCCAGCTGTTTTTATATATATATATATATCCACTCTGACAGTTTCTCCCTTTTATTTGGTATATTTAGACCTTTCACATTCAAAATAATTATTGATACCTTAGGACTTGAGTTTGCCATTTTTTTTCCCAATTTATTTATTTTCAGAAAAACAGTATTCATTATTTTTTCACCACACCCAGTGCTCCATGCAAGCTGTGCCCTCTATAATACCCACCACCTGGTACCCCAACCTCCCACCCCCCCGAGTTTGCCATTTTAATATTTGCTTTTTGTTTCTTGCCTGTGTTTCTCTTTCCTCTGTTTCTTTGTTCTTGCCTTCCTGTGTGTTACTTGCATGTTTTTTTTTTTTAGTATTCTTTGTTTTCTTTATACTGTTTTGAGTATCTTGTGCTGTATAGTTTTCTTAGCAGTTGCTCTAGGTATTACTCTGTATATATGTAAGTGACACATTTGCTGGTATGGACATTTTACTACTTCAAGTCAACTACTGAAACCTTTCTTCCATTTAGGTCCCCTTACCCTTCCTACTTTTAAAATAAAATTGTCTCAGGTATATGTTATAAGTTTAATGATCTAGTTCTGAAAAATTCTAGTTTTCTTTTGTCTGAGTATGTATTTTTTTCTTTTTCACTTCTGAATATGTATTTTGCTGGATGTAGAACTCATCAATAATTATTATTTTCTTTCAGCACTTGAATAATGTTATGCCCCTCCTTGTGGCCTCTTATTATTATATGACAAATATGCTGCCATGCATGTTGATGTTCCCCTAACAGTAATGTGTTATTACTTCATAGTTGTTATTAAAATTTAATTTTTTTTAAATTTAATTTTTATAGTATGATGTATCATGCTGTGGATTCCTGTGGGTTTGTCCTTTTTGAAGTTCACTCAGCTTCGTATGTCTGTTTTATTTCTTTGGCCAAATTTGGGACATTTTCAGCCATTGTTTCTTTAAAATACATATATTTTTCTGGTCCATATTCTTTCTTGTTTCCTGCTAAGGCTCCAATTACATGAATTTTCAGTCTTTTTAAAAATTATTTTTCCACAGGTTTAGAGACCCTGTTCATTTCTTCCTCTTTTCTCTCTCATTCAAACTGAGTTAATTCTATTAATCTGTACTGAAGTTCATTCTATTAATCTGTACTGAAGTTTCTGTCCTTTCCAGGTTATTCATTAGCCTGTTCAGTTAGTTTTTTTATTGAGGTTATTATATTTTTCAATTCTATAATTTCTGTATAGTTCTTGTAAGTTCTACTTTTTCCCTGAGGTTTTCTATTTTTTTCATTTGTTTCCAGAGAAATTGTGATTACTCACTGAGGTTCTTTTTCTGATAGCTACTGTAAAGTCCTTATAAAATAATTCCAACATCGGATTTATCGCAGTATTGGTGTGAGTTGTTTATTCCCATTTGAGTTACGATTTTTCTCTTCATAGAACAAATTTTTTTGTTGTATATTGGACATTTGGGGTATTATGACAGGCGGGGATACTCACCACTATACTAACGAGGAATTTGGGGTATTATGATTGGAGACTTGGTCATGTTTGAATCTTCTAGTTTAGCAAAGACTTGCACTAGTAAGTCTAATTAGCCTGTAGACGCTATCCTTTTGTGGGCTGTAGTTTCAAAGATAATTTAGTTTCCTGAGCTCTTACAGTGCTATTCTGGACTAGTTGGTCTTCTGGCTCTTTCTGGTTGAGCTCTTGCTGGGTCCCTATTGGTGCTACGTGCAGTAATGGAAGGGGCTTTTCTGGGCTGCCAAGTTTCAGGAGTTGTGGATGCTGGGCTGAAGGCTGGAGGGCATTTCCCCTGACCTCTTTTCTGGCCACCTGATGCTCGTACCCTTCATACTTGATCTCTTCCAACACTTACCTGGTCACTGTTTACTCCTGGTCAGGAGTTGAGGGGTCTGTATGGCTCTTTGCCACTGGATGGAGGGTGAGGACATTAATGATTTGGGTTGCCTTATGCCATTAGGTGAAGTGTTAGGAGACATCTAGCCAGGATCTTTTTCTGCTGTGTGGTAGAGCACTAGGAACTTTGTGGGTCTGGAATGCTCTGTACTACCCAATTCCTTCCTCTTTTTCTTCAATCTTACTAGAATGTTGGGGTTTTCTTATGATTTTTAGCTGCTTTCAGGTGAAAAGCCATAAAAATGGTAACTCATCCACTGTCCTTTCTTTTTTTTCCTGCTGTCACCTTCTTACCTGTTTTTACCTGCTTTTGCCTACTCTGTCATACCTTCAGGCAGTTGTGGGGTTTTTTTCTTTTTTTCTTTTTTTTTTTTTTACATTTGTCCAGCACTTCTTTTTTAAAAATTTTATTTATTTATTTGAGAGGCAGAGTGTGAGAATGGAGAGCTCAGAGGAAGAACAGACTCCCTGCCGAGCAGGGAGCCCGATGTGGGACTCGATCCTGGGACTCCAGGATCATGACCTGAGCCGAAGGCAGTTGCTTAACCAACTGAGCCACCCAGGCACCCCATTGTCCAGCACTTCTCATTGGTAACTGATGGGGATGGAGGAAGCTATAAGAAGTAGAACTTCACTTTCCTAATTTTTGTCATTGCAAAATTCACTTAAGTTAGGTAATTACTATAGTCCTGTCAGTAAACCCTAGAGAGTTTATGACAAAGGGATGGAGTGAATTTCTTACATTTGGGTTATTTTACTGCTGAGGTAGAGGAAAGAGATAACTTCAGTCTGGTCAGATAGCAAACTATGCTTATATTTTGTGTCTCCCCAATAAAACTGAAATTTTTTTGCACTGAGGTCTGTATACTATTTACCTCTAATTCCTTGCACCTAGGACAGTGTTTGATACAAATAGTTGCTTGCTACATATTTGTTGAATAAATTAATAAGAATATCTGTAGATATCTCTATCAGCCTGTGCTCAGTGGCAGAAGGACTCTTTGTTGATATTTATCATTCTTGTTGCTGCATCAGGACTTCCAAACAGATAATGAACTTCTGTTGGGTGGGCAACTAATCTCTGCTTTTATTTTTCCATTTAGCGATGGACTGGGGTTATATAAGAGACAGGAAGTGAATCACGAGTTTAGATGGTTTTGATCATTTTATTCAAATAACGTGGAAGATCATTTATTCTGATATTTATCTATTGCTAAGGTCAGTATTTCTTACCTTCTCTAGTGTGATGTGTTAGTACTAGTGAATTATTACTTCTGGTTGGTTAAGATGGATTTCTTTTCATTTGACATTGTGGTCTAATCAGACATCCATTTAAATGGTTTCATTTTCAGCTGCTGGAAAGAAATATTAAACCTTAGCATTTCTTTTTAAAAAAGATTTTATTTATTTATTTGACAGAGAGAGAGAGAGAGAGAGAGAGATCACAAGTAGGCAGAGAGGCAGACAGAGAGAGGAAGGGAAGCAGGCTCCCTGCTGAGCAGAGAGCCTGACAGGGGGCTCGATCCCAGAACCCTGGGATCATGACCTGAGCCAAAGGCAGAGGCTTTAACCCACTGAGCCACCCAGGTGCCTCTAAACCTTAGCATTTTATATACAGTTGCATCCTTACTGAGTATAATGTTTGAATATCATTTTGATTCTTTACCACAATATTTGCATTCCTTTTCCTTTTTAAAAAAATATTTTCCCAATTACTTTAATTACATGAGTAATATGCCACTATATACTTTTTGGTAAAAATTATAAACAATACTGAGAAGCCTCATTTGACCCACCCATGTCCTTGTCCCTTCTATTGTCAGCTTGGTGTATGTCCTTCCAGATTTTTTTCAATGTAGTTACATATATAGATATGTATGCTTAGACCATACATAGCATTGTTTTTCAGTTGGATTTTTGTCTTTATGCAAAAAAGATCATCCTACTGCATGTGTTACTTTGTACTTTTTTTTACTTAATTACATGTCTTGGAAATACAACTGTGTTATTACATATGGGTATGTTGGATTTTATTTAATTTAATTGCCCTATAGTATTCATTATTAAGACTGTACTGAGGCTTAGCTATTCCTTCTACCGATGGACATTTTGGCTATTTCCAGTTTTTCACTACTAATGTTACAATGAACAAGGTAGATCATGCTAGAGGAGACACTAGGGCAGAATTACTAGACCATAGTTCTATACATATTTTTTACATTAATACATATTGTCAATTTGCTTTTCCAAGGGACTATACCAATTTAAATTCTCATCCGCCAGTTGCACAATCTGTCAGTATTTGGTAACATCAGATTTTTTGATAGGCTGATGCGTAAAAAATAACATATTGTTTAATTTACATTTCCTTGATTCCTAGAAATTATGAGCATGTCTTCAGATGTTTATTTTTGACTTTTTATTATGAAGTGATTTTAGACTCACATAGAGCTTGCCAAAATAGTACAGAGAATTTCAGTGTACCCTTCATTCAGCTTTGCCCAATATTAACATCATATTTAATCATAGTGCAATCATCAAAACCAGAAAATTGACAGTGTGTGATACTATTACTTAAACTAAAAACCTTGATTGGATTTTACCAGTTATCACATGTACTCACTGATTTTGTGTGTATCTATAGTTCTGTGAATTTTTGTCATGTATAGATTTACATAGCCATCACCTAAATCAGGATGCAGAACATTTCCGTTACTCAAAAAAACTCCCTCGAGCTATCCATTAATAGTCACACCCTCTTCCACCTCTAACCCCTGGCAGTCAATATTCTGTTCCCCTTCATGATCATTTTGTCCTTTGGAAAGTAATGTATCAATGGAACTGTCCATGTATAACCTTTTGAAATGGACTTGAGATCCATTCAACTTGTTACATGTATCACTAGTTGCTTATTATTATTTTTTTTAAAAGATTTTATTTATTTATTTGTGAGAGAGAGAGGGAGAGAGAGTGAGCACAGGCAGACAGAGAGGCAGGCAGAGGCAGAGGGAGAAGCAGGCTCCCTGCTGAGCAAGGAGCCCGATGTGGGACTCGATCCCAGGACGCTGGGATCATGACCTGAGCTGAAGGCAGCTGCTTAACCAACTGAGCCACCCAGGCTTCCCTGCTTATTATTTTTGTATAGTATTTCCTTGGATATGGCTATACCATAGTCTGTTTACTTTTTCATTTGTGGGATGCCTGGGTGGCTCAGTTGGTTAAGCGACTTACTTCTACTCAGGTCATGATCCTGGAGTCCTAGGATAGAGTCTCACATCAGGCTCTCTGCTCAGCAGGGAGTCTACTTCTCCCTCTGACTCTCCCCTTCTCGTGCTCTCTCTCTCTCATTCTCTCTCTCAAATAAATAAATAAAATCTTTTAAAAAAATTTCTTCTTTTTATTGAAGTATATAAGGTACATATGCATTAAAATACCCTAATCTTAAATACATAGTTTAATGAATTTTTACTATTATATTCCTCCATTAAATGCAAACAAAGTTAGAGAATATTTTTAGTCCCCTGGAAGGCTTGCTGAGATCAACCCACATTTTTGTACATACAGGTAGTTCATTTTATTTTTTGGTGTGAATTGTTCTATTCTAGAATATGCCATGGTTCAGTGATCAGTGTTCCTATTGATGTACATTAAGATTGGTTCTGTTTTTTTACTCTTATGAATAAAGCTGCTTTTGTGCTCGCTTCGGCAGCACATATACTAAAAAATGAATAAAGCTGCTTTTAATGTTCCTATATGTTTTATTGATGGACACATACACTCATTTCTCTTGTGTGTATATATTAGAAGTGGGATTGCTGGGGCGCCTGGGTGGCTTAGTTGGTTAAGTGTCTGCCTTCAGCTCAGGTCATGATCCCAGGATCCTGAGATCGAGCCCCACATCAGGCTCCCTGCTCAGCAGGTAGCCTGCTTCTCCCTCTCCCACTCCCCCTGCTCATGTTTCCTCTCTCACTGTCTCTCTGTCAGATAAATAAACAAAATCTTAAAAAAAAAGAAGTGGGATTGCTGGGTCACAGGGACAAGGTTTATTTAACTATACTAAGTAATGTTACACAATTTTCCAAGTATTGTGTCAAAATGCATTCCTACCAGCAATATATGATGGGTATTCTAGTTATTTTACATCCTTATCAACACTTAGCATTACCTGTATTTTATATTTTAGCCATTCTGGTGGAAACAACGTAGAATATATTGTGGTTTTAACTTGCATTTTTCTGATAAGTAACAATGTTGTGCATCTTTTCAGGTAATTCTTAGAGACTCAGATATCTTTTTTTTTTCTTTAAAGATTTTATTTATTTATTTGATGGAGTGAGAGAGAGAGATCACAAGTAGGCAGAGAGGGGAAAGCAGGTTCCCCACTGAGCAGAGAGCCAGATGTAGGCCTTGATCCCAGGCCCTTGAGATCATGACCTGAGCCAAAGGCAGAGACTTAACCCACTGAGCCACCCAGGTGCCCAAGATTCAAATATCTTCTTTTGTGAGGTGCCTCATCAAGGTTTTTTGGGGGTGGTTGTTTGTCTTTTTCTTTAGTTTGATTTAATCTCAAATATTTCTTCAGCCTTTCTTTGTTTTGCTTGACATTTTTGAAAAGCACAGGCCAATTTTTTGTAGATTATCCCTCAGTTTGTACTTGTTTGAAGTTTTCTCATGATTTGATTCAAATAATGGATTTTTGTCAGGAATACCATGTACGTGACATGCTGTTCTGCTCAGGGCATCATATTAAGAGGCCTGCCAGTTTGTCCCAATATTGGTGATACCAACTTTTTTTTTTTTAAAGATTTTATTTATTTGTCAGAGAGAGAGGGACAGAGAGCGAGCACAGGCAGACAGAATGGCAGGCAGAGACAGAGGGAGAAGCAGGCTCCCTGCCGAGCAAGGAGCCCGATGTGGGACTCGATCCCAGGACGCTGGGATCATGACCTGAGCCGAAGGCAGCCGCTTAACCAACTGAGCCACCCAGGCATCCCGGTGATACCAACTTTTATTACTTGGTTCAAGTAGGGCCTGCAAGTCTTCTCCACTATTAAATTGTCATTTTTTCCTTTATAATTTTTGAGTTATTTGCAGGGAGCTGTTTGACACTATGTATATATCCCTTGCATCATCAAAACTTTTACCCACTAATGTAAGTATCTGTTGATGATATTCTAATTTCATCATGCCTCTTTATATTTATTAGTTGGCTCTTCTCCTTTATTTATTTATTTATTTATTTATTTATTTAGAGTGTGGACTCATATAGCCTTATATTACTAAATAGGTTGTGATATAATATTATCATAATTTATTTGATGGTTGAAGTACCCCAGATTTGGCTAATCAGCACAGTACTCAATGGCCTGAAACCCTGCTAGGATCTGGACTCCCCTGCCTAACTCTTTGACTTCATGTAGATTTTCTTTGACTTCTGTTGTCCTTTTGTATGATGATTAAATCCTTCCACTGGTCTGAAGTTTAAGGACAAGGAGATATATACTGTGTATTATTAGGCATTGATCTGCTGTAGTTCTGTAGTAAGATGTGGTTTACTTTTTCCCCCATATTGTGTTCTCCAAAGCTTGTAATAATCAAATATATTAAGACTGTCATCTTCAATATGTATGGCTACCAAAATTTTTCCTTTCTGCATCCTTGCTGATTTGACTTTAGTTGCAGGGACTCTACCTCCCAGAATGCCAAATGGCTCAGTTAGTTCTCTCCTTTTTATTTCCAGTATGAATTCTCTCTCCTTCCATTAAAAAACAAACAAACAAAACAAAAAAACAGGGTTGTTTGCTCTCTCCAAATAGCTGTAGAAAGCCTGGAGGGCTGGGACGTCTGGGTGGCTCAGTTGGTTAAGTGGTGGCTCAAGTCCCACATTAGGCTCCCTGCTGAGCAAGGAGCCTGCTTCTCCCTCTGCCTCCCCACCCCCTGCTTGCTAAGTCTCTCTCTCTCTCTCACAAATAAATAAAATCTTAAAAACAAAAGAAAATCTGAGGAGTTTGAAGTGGCGGGGGGGTGGGAGGTTGGGGTACCAGGTGGTGGGTATTATAGAGGGCACGGATTGCATGGAGCACTGGGTGTGGTGAAAAAATAATGAATACTGTTTTTCTGAAAATAAATAAATTAATTTAAAAAAAGAACATGAAAAAAAAAAAAGAAAAGCTTGGAAGGCTGCAGGAAGAGCAGTGTCTGATCAATTTGATGATCAGTACAGACCCTTGATAACTCAACCAGGGACAGATAATAGGGGGAAAGTATGAGGTATAAGTTGACTTTCAGTTAGGTCCCTTTCATGGGATGCTCCCTAGGGAGGCCCTGAAGTAAAGCCCAGGTAGTTTTATTTCTTTTATACAGTTCTACCTGCCTTATAATTAATGAATCTTCCTCCTAGTTTCTGTCACTCATGCCTGTCAATATTTTGTGTGCCGATGTGTTTGCATCTTTTTTTCCTTGCCTGTTTAATAGCTTGGGTGTCTTTATGTGAGTTTATCCATGGAACTGTTCTATGGATCAGTTATTTCTTAGGGTAAATTTCATTATTCAAAATCTTGGCTTGGCCAGGAATTGGGCTTAGATAAGCAGTGACTTTATAGATGAATGATTCTTTAAAAAAAAAAGATTTTATTTATTTATTTGACACAGAGAGAGAGAGAGAGCACAAGTAGGCAGAGAGGCAGACAGAGGGAGGGGGGAAAGCAGGCTCCCTGCTGAGCAGAGAGCCTGATGCAGGGCTTGATCCCAGGACCCTAAGATCATGACCTGAGCTGAAGGCAGAGGCTTAACTCACTGAGCCACCCAGGTGCCCCAAAGGGTTCTTTATAAAAATATGGAAGTGGACATATACACATTGGTAATTTTTTAAAATCAAATTAACAATGATTTCACTGTTAAACAGGTATATACATCATATATGTAATTTTTAAAAAATTTATTAACATATAATATATTATTTTTTTCAGGGTTACAGGTCTGTGATTCATCAATCTTACACAATTCACAACACTCACCCGCCATAGCACATACCCTCCCCAATGTCCATTGCCCAGCCACCCTATCTGCACCCCCAGCAATCCTCAGTTTGTTTCCTGAGATTAAGAGTTTCTTATGGTTTGTCTCCCTTTCCAGTCCCATCTTGTTTCCTTTTTCCCTCCCTTCCCCTACTCCCATCCTGCCTCTCAAATTCCTCATATCAGAGAGATCATATGATAATTGTCTTTCTCTGATCGACTTATTTCGCTTAGCATAATACTCTCTAGTTCCATCTACATCATTGCAGATGGCAAGATTTTGGGGGGTTTTGATGGCTGCATAGTATTCCTGTGTGTGTGTGTGTATGTGTGTATCTATCTTACATGTTCTTTATCCATTCATCTGTTGTGCATCATACATATAGTCTTGAGCAGTTTGTATCTTTAATTAGACCTGAGTTTGAACAGTGTCTCTTTGAATTATTTACTCTACAATTTGAGGAAAGTTATTTAATTTATTTTAGCTCTGATTCTTTTCATTTGCCAAATGACACTTTTAAAATGCCCATCTTGGATTTGCACCCTACTTTGAAATGTAAAACATAAGATGGATTGATGGATATACATGTGATAAACAATTATAATAAAGTGCCGTAGACTGTGAGTGATGGATATATAGGTTTTCATTAAACAGATATTTAACTTTTGGAAAATTTTCATTGTATCAGAGAAAATGTCTGTCTTGTAGGCTCATTAGAATTAGATGAGGTATATGTAAGAAATGCCTGGCATGTAATTAGTGCTTAATGAATAGTGGTTGTTTAAAAAAAAGCACGTCATAGGAAAGACATGGTTTGTAGTGTTGAGAATACAGTGAGGTAGTTTATGGCATGTTTAAAGGTTTCTTTTCTTGTTTTTTTTTTGTTTCCTTTCTCTTTCTTCCCTCTTCTCCTTCCCTGGAGATTATAAACTGCATCCAGGGCTGAGAATCACTGGTGGGAGGAGGGCAAGTAATGATAAAGTAAGTAAAGGAGAAAGAGGGTTAGGAACCAACAAAACTAACAGAAAGCCTCTGTGGTGTGCACACATGGTCTTTGGTCCTCAATACTCTTTGGAGTCATTTGTCTATTCATTGATTTCCATTTACTGACTTAGTTTTCGTTTCCATTGCTTACAACTTTGGCTTGCTCATTTGTAAAATGAAGATAACAATACCTACTGCTCAGAGTTGTCATAAGAGTGGAATTTAGTTAAATAATGTATATGAAGTGCTTAGCACTTAATAAATGCTTAATAGTGATTGGTGTGTTGTTGTAATAAAAATAAAAATAATAACATGAGAATATTATAATAATGAAAAACTATTATTGAGCATCTATTCCTATTTCAGGTGTTTGTTAGGCACTGGGAATATTGTGATAAATTTTACAGATCTAATCTCTTCCCTCAAATAGCTCACAGCATCATGGGTGAGAAAGGTCTAGAAACTATAAGAGAATGGTTTAGGTATCAAAATGGAGAGATGGGGATGGTATGGCCCATGGAATCCAAGCCTAATTTTGCTTCTCATTTTTGGCCTTATCCTCATTCTGCATGTGTGCAGAGGTACTTCAGTATTATTGAACTTTGCTAGCAAGTTATCAAGGTCTCAGTCATCCAGATTATCAAGGTCTCATTAGGAAAGGGGATTGGTGCCTGTCTTTCATTTGGATTTTAAGGTGGGGATAGTTGAGAAACAAGCACAAGGAATCATTTTTTCACCTTCCCTTTCCCCCTCCAACCTACTCAGCCCATACTGAAGTTTTTTCCTGGACAAATTAGATTAGCTTCTAATTGCAGGTTAGATAATTAGCTTTTTAACATAATCACTGTTTAAACGCTGAAAGCAAGTATTTTGGCAGTGAGATTTCTTTTTTTCATACATACAAGATTCAATAAGATGTATCCAGCTTAACAAATGGTTGTATTAAAGAAATTTTAAAAGAATTATATTGAGTCCCAGCAGGATAGAACAGTGACATGGTGTCCTGATACATAAATCTGGAGGCAAATCCTATGGATTAAGTAAGGAGAAACAAGACATAGTTACTGTAACAATAATCTGGAATGATATTTTATAACAACTTATAATTAATGCTACTTTGTGTCCTTAGAATCATGGCTAATAGTTGGTTTATCTTTTTTATATGATAGCTTCTAATCAAGTTCTCTCATAATATTTTGAGGAGTTTCAAAACTATTATTTATAAATAAATGCTAGGCTATTTTTTTAGATGTCTTTCAGATTTAATGAACTGCTCCCTTTTTACTTTTGTTTAAAGTGACTATAATGTTGTGTATTGAAATAATAGGGACCTGTCTTGTGATTACCAGATTTGAGAAAGTTGGATTTATTTTTTTCTTAATTACTAATGCAAGATGATTACAGATAAGCTTATTAATACCTTATTATGTATTCTTCCAGGCCATTTTATATGCATATATATATATATATGTAATTTTAATGTAATCATAGTATACATATTCTTTTATAATCCTTTTTCATTTATAGTGTTATCTTATATGTTTTAACAAATTTTTAATGGGCTACATAATACTGATTACTATGGATATAGCATTATTTATTTAATGGAACAAGTAAGGGAAACAAGTGTCTAATTTTTTTGCACTTTGTGATTATAATCTATGTTGTGAGGAACATTCTTAAAGCTAAATCTTTTTATATACTCTTATTTCCTTTGTATACACTCTTAATTATATCCTTGGGTAAATTTCTAGAAATGTCATTGATAGATATTTTTAAGACTTGATGCATTCACTGATTGTCAAGTTACCCTTCGAAAAGGTGTAACCAGTTTACAGTCCCACCAGTGGTTTATGAAAATCCCTCTTTTCCTATACACTTAGTATTTGATATCCTTTCAAAGTTTTTTAAATTAGAAAATGTATGTAGTAATATTGTAAAGAGTAGGAAAATAGGGAAAATCACCCAGAATGCTATTCCTTAACATAGCAGTGATTATAATATTTGTTATAGTATTTTCGGCTTTTAACACATGCGTAAGTGGTATGTACACTTTTGTTTTCTACTTTTTTCATTCATTGGTAAGTAGTTTCCCCTGCCTTTACTTGGCCTTCAAAATTCCAGTATTCAATGGCCACATGGTAGTGCAATACATATTTGTATTTACCTAACTCATCCCCTATTCGTGCCAGTTTTTATTTTGTGTAATGCCACAATTAAAACACAGATATCTACCATTTAGTCAGTATTTACTATGAAAAAAACTTTATATTATGTACTTTTTTCTCCCTTTGTATTATTTCCTGGCTTTATGTCCAGGAATGGTAATACTGGATCATGAACATTTTTATGGCACAGTTCTTCTTATGTCACTGTTTTCTTTCTTATTTCTTACTATCTTAAAACATTTATTAAAAGCCTAAAATGTGCCAGACATTGTGTTAAGAGGCACTGAGAATACAAAGATAAATCACAGTCCTTGGAGTCAGACATTAAACATACATGATAAAGAGGGACATGATAAAAGGCAATCCCAGATGATGGTGCATCAGTTTCTTGGTTAATCATTCTTTCCGTCCATCCTCCATCCATTCATCCATCCATTTACACATTTATACCCACTTGATATCCCTCTGAAGCATGAGAGAGCTAGTTGTAGACAGCATGATGCCCATTCATTCCTAAATATTTCAGTTTAAGAATAAGGATCTTTTTTAACCACAGTATAATGACCAAATTCAAGGAATTTAATATGAATATCATACTATTATTTAAACTGTTGTCCACATTCAAATTTCATCAGTTGCCCAAATGATGTCCTTTATGGCAGTTTTTCTTCTTTGATTCAGGATCTAATTGAAGATCATGCACTGCCTTTAGTTGTGTTGTCTCTTTTGTTTCCTTTAATCAACCATTCTTTGTCTTTAATCTTTTTGAAGAATAGAGGTCAGTTATTTTGGTTTTTTTTTCCCCAAGATTTATTTATTTATGAGAAAACGAGCTGGGGGAGGGGCAGAGGGAGAAGCTGACTCCCTGCTGAGCAGGGAGCCAGGTGCAGAGCTTGATCTCAGGACCTTGGGATCATGACCTGAACCAAAGGCAGATGCTTGACCAATTGAGCCACCCAGGTGCTCCAAGGTTGATTATTTTGTAGACTATCATTCAGTTTGGAATACGTGGGTGGCTCAGTTGGTTAAGTGTCTGACTCTTGATCTCAGCTCAGGTCTTGATCTCAGGGTTTTGAGGTCAAGCCCAGCATGGACCCTACTTAAAAAAAAAAAAAAAGGAATGTCCTTCAATTTGAGTCTGTTTGAAGTCTGCTTTTGCTCCGATTCAGATTATGCATTTTTGTTAGGAATACCATGTAAGTGATGAGGTGTTCTTTGCACATCATATTAGGAGGCATTTGATGTCAGTTTGTCCCACTAATGCTGAGGTTAAATTTAATTCTTTGGTTAAGAGGGAGGCTGCTGTGTATAGTTTGTTTTTCTTTCTTTTTTTTTTTTTTACCATAAAGTGACCTTATTTTTGCTTTTGTAATTAATAAGTAATCTGTGGAGAGATATTTTGAAATTACATAAATTTTACCCTCTGGTTTTATCACCCATTGATGATTTTCTGACTTCATCATTCTCTATATTTATTAGTTGGCTTTGTGCTGTAAAAACTTTGTTTGTATTAGTATGAACTCATGTGTTCTTATTTTATTGGGTGGGTTATATTCTGTTACTATCATTATTTATCTTGATGCCCAAATGTCCCATATTGGGGCAGTAGGAACCCCTTCAAGCTGACTCCTGTATATTTTTGATATGTTCCCATCCTTCTTTGAGCAGTTCTTTACTTTTTGGCATAATAAGATGATCCAGCCTCATCTTGTGCTTTCTTTGCTCCAGTGTTGGAATCAGTCATTTCTCCAGGAAACCTTCATCCCTTATAGTTTGGAAAACAAGATAAGAGCTAAGGTATATGTTGTTGTTTTTTAAAGAGTACCCAAAGTGGTTTTCCTGGTTTGTCTGGAACCTATTGTAATAGAGGCTTATTGTATATAGGAGTTCTGTCCATAGAATGGGCAGGACTGAGGAAGAGCTGAAATAGTCCAGGAAGATGAAAGAATATAAGTAGAGTCACACTATGTGGAAGAGCCCTACTCACTCAGAGGAGCTACATTTCAGTGTGGCTTCAAGTAGAGGAGTTTGAGAATGAGGCAGGGACCAGTTAATTGAGGACTTTGCCATCCAATGGAACTTAACCTTAGAGATGAGGAACCATCATAGAGGGTTTAAACTGGGCAGGGAAGAGATAAAATTTTGATAGATTTGCATTTTAAGGACACTGTGCTGTCACCAGTGGCAATATGTAGGATGGATTAGATAAATGTTTAAAATTGTTTTCCAGCATAGTTGGCATTTCCCTTCTTAGAGGTCCAGTATTGCAGCTGCTGATACTAATGCGTCAGAGGGATAGTTGTCAGTAGTTTAGTCTAAAGAGAGTAAGAAAAAGCCAGAGCACACAAGTTAAAGCTTGAGTCATTTATCTGTTTGTTGAAATGGCAGCAACTCTCCCTTTTAGTACTGCTTTTACAATCAAGACTGGAAGATGAATGTCAATGTTTTCCATTGAAAAAAATACAAACAAAAGATATAAAATATTGATGAATATTGCTACATTTTATTTTTCTTTATCTTTGGTAGTAACAGCTAACATTCAGTAATGTAGACATTCTACCTAGTTTGTTATGGTAACCAAAATATGAAATGTAACAACCATGTTTTTTGAAATAATAGCAGATTGCATTTTTAGCTTGAAGTTTGTTGTTATAACAAGTTTTATTTCTGTACTATTTACAGCCTGTATCCCAGGCAGTTGGAATTGAACAAGCAACTCTTCTAAAACCAGATTTAGTTAGAAGGTGAGTATCTTCAAATTCATACCATCAAAACAATGAGAGTGTTTTGAAGTATTTGCGCTCAATGGGTGCTTAGTGACTCTTGATTAGAGAAGCATCTGTTTTCTTGTATTTGTGTGTATGTTCAATAAAATAGTAGGTATTATTTTTACTTTTTAATGTTAATAATCATATAGGATGTTAAATTATTGACTGTTTTCTTGTTTTCATTATTATAATACTCTATTCTTAAGAAAAGCTTAAAGGGGTTAAAAAAGGAAACAAGGAATAGTGTAATTTAGAATAAAAGTCCTGCTAATCTAAAGAAATAGGTATATCCAGGTATATAATTGTGTTATCTGGTCATTGGAAATTAATATTTTTCTCTGTGTTGTTCAGATTGGATAATTTTTATTGTTCTCTCTTCAAGTTCATTGGTTCTTTCTCCTGTTCATTCTGCTATTGTGCCCATTTGATGAGTTTATTTCTATGATTATACTTTTTTCCAGTTTTATTGAGAAATAGTGGACATACATCACTATAAGTTTAAGACATACATCTTATGGTTTAATTTACGTATACATTGTGAAATGATAACCACAATAGATTCAACTAACATCCATTTTCTCATCTAGATATAATAACAAAAAGAAAAAAAAAATCTCTCCTTGTGGTGAGAACTCACAGGATTTCCTTTCTTAACGACTTTCGTGTATCTCATACAGCAGTGTTAACTATAGTCATCATGTTGTGTATTACATTCCTAGTACTTATTTATCTTATAACTGGAAGTTTGTACCTTTTGACCATCTTTCAGTTTTCCCTCTCCCCACCCTCTGCCTCTGGTAACCACAAGTCTGATCTCTTTCTCTGTGAATGTGTGTGTTTTTTTTAATTTCTGTATTTCTTAGATTCCACTTAAGAGATTGTACAGTATTTGTCTTTCTGTCTGACTTACTTCACTTAGCATAATGCCTTCAAAGTCCATTAATGATGCTGCAGATGGTAGGTTTTCCCCTTCTTATGGCTAAATAATAGTTGTGTGTGTGTGTGTGCATGTGCACACACCACAATTTCTTTATCCTTTCATCTATCAGTGGACAGACAGGTTGTTTCCATGTTCCATGTCTTGGCTATTATAAAGAATGCTGCTATGAAAACAGGTGTGCAGATATCTTTTTGAGTTAGTGTTTTTGTTTTCTGGGGATATATTCTTAGAAATCAAATTGCTGAATCATGTGGTAGTTCTAGTTCTAATTTTTTGGTGATCCTCCATACTGTTTTCCAGAGTGGCTATACCAATTTATAGTCCCACTAACTACACAGTCATTCTCTTTTCTCCACATCTTTGCCAGCATTTATTATCTTGTCTTTTTGGTAATGGCCGTTGTAATAGGTGTGAGGCAGTATTTCTAGAGCTCCGTTTGCCAATACCCATTCTTGAGACAGAGGTACCTGGGTGGCTCAGCTGGTTAAGTGTCTGCCTTTGGCTCAGGTCATGATCTCAGGGTCCTGGGATCAAGCCCTGTGTCAGACTCCCTGCTCATTGAGAAGTCTGCTTCTCCTTCTCCCTCTGCCCCTTTCCCCAGCTTGTGTACACACGTGCTCTCTCATGCTCTTTCACTCTCGTACTCTCTTTCTCTCTCAAATAAATAAACAAAATTTTTAAAAATGTAAAAAATTCCTGAGACAAAATGGAAACACAACATACCAGAACTTTGGGATGCAGCAAAAACATTTCTAGAAGGGACATTCACAGTAATAAATGTCTACATTAAGAAGTAGGAGATCCCAAATAAGGAACTTAACTCTGCGCATTAAAGAATTAGAAAAAGAACAAACTAAGCCCAAAGTTAGCAGAAGAAATAATGATTAGAGTAGAAACAAATGAAATAGAGAACAGAAAAACAACAGAACATTAACCAAAGTAAGAGTTGGTTCTTTGAACAGATAAACAAAATTGACAAACCCTTAGCTAGACTAAGCTAAGACAAAAGATTAAGGACCAAAGCAACAAAATTATAAATGAAAAGGGAGGAATTACAGCTGGTAACACAGATATTCGAAGGATCAAAAGAAGCTATGATGAACAATTAAATGCCAACGAACTATACAACCTAGAAGTGGATAGATGCTTAGAAACATACAATTTACCAAGACTGAATCAGGAATCTGAATAGACCAATTACTTATAAGAAGATTGAATCAGTAATCAAAACGTTCCCAACAAGTAAAAGCCCAGGACCAGATGGCTTCACAGGTGATTTTTACCAAATACTTAAAGAATAATTAACATTAATCCTTCACAAACTCACAGTAGTGAAGAGGAGGGAACCTTCCCAAACTCATTTTATCAGATCAGCGTTATACTGATACCAAAACCAGAAAAGGATATTACTAGAAAAGAAAATGATAGGCCTATTCCCTGATAAATATAGATGCACAAAAACCTCAATAATATACTAGCAAACTGAATTCAACAGCAAATTAAAAGGATCATACAATATAATCAAGTAATATTTATCCCTGTGATACAAGGATGGTTCAACATATGCAAATTAATCAATGATTTGATTGAAAGAAATGACTCATGATCATATTAATAGAATGAAATAAAAGAATCATATGATCATCTCAGTAGATGCAAAAAGTACATTTGACATAATTAAACATTCATGGTAAAAACTCTTAAGAAATTAGACACAGAAGGCACATACCTCAATATAATAAAGGCTATGTATGGTAAATCCATATCTAACCTCTAACTCAATGGTGAAATGTTGAAAGCTTTTTCTTGAATATCAAGAACAGAACAATGGTACCCACTCTTGCCACTCTTATTCAACATAAGATTAAAAATCTTAGAGCAATGAGGGAAGGAAAGAGATAAAAGGTATCAATCCCATTTACAGTAGTATCCCAAACAACAAAAATACTTAAGGGATAAATTTAACTAAAGAAGGGAAAGATTTCTACTCTGAAAACTACAAAATATGGGTGAAAGAAATCAAAGAAAACACAAATACATGAGTAGGTATTCTGTCTTCGTGGCTTAGAAGAATTAATGTTAAAATGTCAGTACTACTGAAAGCCATCGATAGATTCAATGCAATCCCCATCAAGATTCCAGTGCCATTTATCACAGAGCTAGAAGAAGTACTCCTAAAATGTATATAGAACCACAAAAGTAGCCAAGTAACCAAAGAAATCCTGAGAAAGAAAAACAAAGCAGGAGACATCATACTTCCTGATTTCAAGCTATAGTATTAAGTTATAGTTACCAAAACAGTATCATACTGGCACAACAACAAATGGACCAGTGGAGGACAATTAAGAGGCCAGATATAAACCCAAGCATATACAAGTCAACTAATATTTCACAAGGGAGCCAGGAATACTTAAAAGACAGTCTTTTCAATAAATGGGGTTGAGGTAATTGGATATTCACATGAAGAAGAATGAAACTGGATCCATATCTTACACTACTCACAAAAGTTAACTTGAAATGGATTAAAGACTTAAATGTAAGACCTGAAGCCGTGAAACTCCTAGAAGAAAACACAGGAATAAAGCTCCTAGACATGGGTCTTGGTAATGGTTTCTTGGATATGGCACCTAAAACATAGGCAACAGAATAGAAAATTAACAAGTAGGACTACACCAAACTACAAGCCTTCTGCACAACAAAAGAAACCATTAGCAAAGTGAAAAGAAAACCTATGGAATGGGAAAATATTTGCAAACTATGTATCTGATAACAGGTTAATAACCAAAATATATAATGGGCTCCTATAACTCAATAGCAAGAAGACAAATACCCCAATTAACAAATGGGCAAAGGACCCAAATAGACATTTCTCTGAACAAGATATACAAAAGGTCAACAGGTATGTAAAAAGATGTTCAATGTCACTGGTCATTAGGGTAATGCACATAAAACAACAATGATATCTTACTAGTGAGTGTACACTCCCAACTTGATTCTGCAGATGAGCAAAACCACTCATTGGGATTACTACTTGGACACTACAGATATGAATTTGTCCGCTATGGAACCATCTGTTGTTCTGTTGCAAACCCTTCCCTCCTTCCCTGTCATACTCGTATTCCCAGTGGTTGAGCCCTGCAGATTCTCCTGCGATGCCTGTAGTGTGAGATCAAAATAGGGGCTCCCACAAAGCTACCCACAATGCTGAGTGAGGGCTGGTTGTCCCCCTGCCAGGTTCTCTTTTCCAGCTGGAGGTATTAGAGGCTCAGGTACTATGCAGGCCTGGGGTAGGAGCAGTGTGGCCAATGTATAGCCACTTCTCTTATGCCTCTTTTTTTTTAGAGGGGGGAAGGAGAAAGAGAAAGAGTGAGCATGAGCAGGTGGAAGGGGCAAAGGGAGAGGGAGAGAAAATCTTAAGTAGGCTCCATGCCCAGCATGGAGCTCGACTCAGGCCTAGATCTCATGATCTGGGCTGAAATTAGTAGTCAGATGCAACTGACTGGGCCACCCAGGTGCCCCTTCTCTTACCCTTCTAATCCAGTCTGACTTGGTCTCTATGGTGCAAAGGGGTGGCTTTAGTCAGTTCTAGGAATGTTCTAGGAATCTTTCAGTGGTGTCTTGTTCTCAAATAGTTATTAGTTGCTCTTGTGAGCAAAGGCAGAAACAACCTATGTTGCCATCTTGGTGATGTCACTTCCTGTGATTGTGCTTTATTTTTGTAATTTTCCTTAATTCTCTCTTAATATCTCTATTTTTCTATGAGATTTTCTGTTTTCATATTTGCTTCAAGAATATTTGTAATTGCTCACTGAAGCATTTTAATGATGGCTGCTTTAAAATCCTTATCAAGGGGTGCCTGGGTGGCTCAGTGGGTTAAAGCCCCTGCTTTCAGCTCAGGTCATGGTCCCATGGTCCTGGGATTGAGCCTCGCATTGGGCTCTCTGCTCCACAGGGAGCCTGCTTCCTCCCCCCTCTCTCTGCTTGCCTCTCTGCCTACTTGTGATCTCTCTCTCTGTCAAATAAATAAATAAAATCTTTTAAAAAATAAATAAGAAATAAAATCCTCACCAATCGGGATGCCTGGGTGGCAAGTCAGTCAAGCATCTGCCTTTGGCTCAGGTCATGATCCCAGGGTCCTGGGATTGAGTCCAGCACTGGGGCTCCTTGCTTAGTGGGGAGCCGGCTTTTCCCTCTATCTGCCGCTCCCCTGCTTGTTCATTCTCTCTCTCTCTCTGATAAATAAATAAATAAAATCTTTAACAAAATAAAATCCTTTTCAGATAAATCCAGTATCTGATTCATCCTGGTGTTGGCATCTCTTGATTGTCTTTTTGTATTCAAATTGTTATTTTCCTGGCTTTTGGTATGATAAGGAATTTTCATTTGTCTTCTGGATATTTGAGATATTATTTTGGGAGACACTGGATCATATTTAAATACTGTATTTTAGTGGACAGTTACCCTATTTAGATGCATAGGTTATGATCTACTTTTGTGGGCTGTGCTTCTAATGACAATTTAGTTTTCAGAGTCCTTGTAGTATTAGTACTAGTAGTACTAGTTCACCTTGCTTGGTTCACCTGACACCACTGGGCCCCATTGCTGCTGCCCCAGGCCAGAACTCCAGGCCACATGCTACTGGTGGAGCTCCCTCTAATCTTACTAGGGGAGGGAAGGGCCACCTGAACTATCTTCTGCTGGGTTGGGGGTCAGGAGACCACTGGTCTTGCTGCCTTTGCCTTTGAGCTGAGAGTCAGGAGACACTGAGCCTGGACTATCTTGTCACTGGGTGGGTAATTGGGAGATGCCAAACTGCTTTGTTTTTCTTGGAGTCCTGGGAGTCCCTAGCCAATCCACTTTCATATTTTCATTCTTCAGTATCTAGCTGTGATTGTCTACTCTATTTAATTTCCACACTATTTAGTTGGACTTAAGAGGTGAGAATAACAGAGCAAGTTGAATTTCTGCCATCTTGTCCCAGACCCTGAACTGGTGTTTTAAGATTACTTTGAAATGCAACTGAAATAGCCCCATTGACTAGAATTATGTCCCTTTTATCCTTTGAAGGTGTTGTTACTAATTTTTTTTGTATATTAAAAAACTAAGAGCAATATTAATGTATCTCCTTCCACTACTTGTTTTTTTTTAAGATTTATTTATTTGAGAGAGGGGGAAAAGTGAATGGGGGGAGGGGCAGAGGGAGAGGGAGAGAGAACCTTCAAGCAGTCTCCCCACTGAGTGTGAAGCCCTACGTGGGGCTTGAAACCAGGACCCTGAGATCATGACCTGAGCTGAAACCAAGAGTCAGATACTTAACAGTCTGCCACCCAGGGGCCCCCTTCTACCACATGTATTGATATAATTTTTTTAACAGGAACACAGGAAAAATTTTAGAAGTTATTTTTATATCTTCTTTCATATATTTATATAAATATTTCAGGTGTAGTTTCCAGAAGAAAGGAATTTACCTAAAAATTAATTTAAAAGATACGTGTTTGGTGCTAACAGATCTTTTCATTTAATTTTTAAATGTGTTTATTGGAAATTTTGTATTTATTGAAATATCTTCAAACTTAAGGAAAAATGCTGAAAAATGTCCTGACACAGATAAACTGAAAGATAGCTGCCATTTCATAATCATACTGATATAAACCTGCAAGATATAACTAGTTAAAATTAATCACATTGAACCATTTTAATATCATTCATTTTTTAAATTTTTTTACCAGAATTGTAGTTTATTTTATTTTATTGAAGTATAACTGACATAAAAATTTATATTAGTTTAAAATACACAACATAATGATTTGATATTTGAATATATTGTAAAATGATCACCACAGTAAGTTTAGTGAACATCTATCACCATACATAGTTACAGAATTTTTTTCTTATGAACTTTTAAGATCTAATCTCTTAGCAACTTTGAAATATACAATATAGTATTATTTTTTTTAAAAGATTTTATTTATTTATTTGACAGAGAGAGATTACAAGTAGGCAGAGAGTCAGGCAGAGAGAGAGAGAGAGAGGAGGAAGCAGGCTCCCTGCTGAGCAGAGAGCCCGATGTGGGACTCGATCCCAGGACCCTGAGATCATGACCTGAGCCGAAGGCAGCAGCTTAACCCACTGAGCCACCCAGGCGTCCCTACAATATAGTATTATTAACTGTAGTCACCATGATGTACATGACATCTCAAGAAATACTTATTTTATAACAGGAAGTTTATGTCTTTGACTGCCTTCACCCATTTTGCTCAACACATTTCCCCCCCTCTGGCAACAATTAATCATTAATCTGTTCTCTGTATATAGGAATCTGTTTTTTTAATTCTTTTTTTTTCCAATTTATTTATTTTCAGAAAAACAGTATTCATTATTTTTTCACCACACCCAGTGCTCCATGCAAGCTGTGCCCTCTATAATACCCACCACCTGGTACCCCAACCTCCCACCCCCCCTGTTTTTTTAATTCTACACATTATATTTTTCTTTCTGTTTCTGACTTATTTCCCTTAACATGAAATATAAAGAGGAAAATAATATCCTGAGGGTCTTTTCATGCTATGGAAAATAGCAGGACTCCATTCTTTTTTATGGCTGAATACTCTTCCTCACTGTGTGTGTAAACATGAATATAACACATTTCCCTTTTTCCTTTAAGTATAGTGTATCATTTTTTATTTTTTTTAACATTCAGTGTTTTATTAGTTTTAGATGTATGATATAGTGATTCAACAATTCCAAATAATTCCCAGTGCTTGGTATGAGAAGTGCAAACTTTAACCCCCATTCCATTTTTAACCTATTCCTCCCCACCTCCCTTTTGTGACACTTTGTTCTCTATAATGATGAGTCTTTCTTCATTTGTCTGCCTCTCCTCTGTATTTTTGTCCCTTTGCTTATTGATTTTGTTTCTTAAATTGCAAATATGAGGGAAATTATATAGTATTTGTCTTTCTCTGTCTTCACTTAGCATTATACTCTCCACCTCTATCCATATAATTTCCATTCTTTTTTATGGCTGAATAATAACCCATTGTGTGTATATACACCACATCTTCTTTACCTGTTCATTAATTGATAGACACTTGTGTTGCTTCCATAATTTGACTATTGTAAATAGTGCTGCTATAAACATAGGGGTGGATGTATCTTTTTTTTTTTTTTAAAGATTTTATTTATTTATTTGACAGAGAGAAATCACAAGTAGACAGAGAGGCAGGCAGAGAGAGAGAGGGAAGCAGGCTCCCTGCTGAGCAGAGAGCCCGATGCGGGACTCGATCCCAGGACCCTGAGATCATGACCTGATCCGAAGGCAGCGGCTTAACCCACTGAGCCACCCAGGCGCCCGGATGTATCTTTTTGAATTAGTGTTTTTGCATTCCTTGGATAAATCCCCAGTAGTGCAATTGCTGGATCAGAGGCTAGTTCTATTTTTTTAACTTTTTGAGGAACCTCCATACTATTTTCTGTAATCGCTGTACCTGTCTGCAGTGCCACCAACATTGCAAGAGGGTTCCCTTTCTCTGCATCCTTGCCAACATGTGTTGATTCTTGTGTTGTAGATTTTAGCCATTCCAACAAGCATGAAGTTGTAGCTTAGTGTAGATTTGATTACATTTCTCTGATTATAAGTGATGTTGAATATCTTTTCATGTGTCTGCTGGCCATCTGGATGTCTTTGGAGAAATGGCTGTTAATTTCTTCTACCCTAATTGGGTTGTTTGTTTTTTGAGTGTTGAGTTTTACAAGTTCTTTATATTTGGGTACTAACCCTTTATCGAATGTGTCATTTGCAAATGTCTGATCCCATTCAGTAGGTTGTCTTTCAGTTTTGTTGATTATTTCCTTCACTATAGAGAAACTTTTTATTTGGGTGTAGTTCTAGTAGTTTATTTTTGCTTTTGTTTCCCTTGTCTCAGGAGACATATCTAAAAATAAGTTGCTAGGGCCAAGGTCAGAGAAGTTATTGCCTTCTAGGCTTTTTATGATTTCAGGTCTCCCATTTAGGTCTTTCATCCATTTTTAATTTATTTCTTGTGTATGGTGTAAAAAAATGGTCCAGTTTCATTGTTTTGCATGTTGTTGTCCAGTTTTGCCAACATTTGTTGAAGATAATTTTTTTTTCCTACTGGATGTTCTTTCCTGCTTTGTCAGAGATTAATTGACCATATAGTTGTGAGTTTATTTCTGAAATTCTGTTCTGTTCTACTGATCTATATGTCTGTTTTTGTGCCAGTACTGTTTTGGTCACTACAGCTTTCTAATATAATGTGAAGTCCAGAGTTGTGATGCCACCAGCTTTGCTTTTCTTTTTCAAGATTGCTTTGCCTATTCAGGGTCTTTGTGATTTCATACTAATTTTAGGACCATTTGTTCTAGTTCTTTGAAAAAAAAGTATTTTGACAGATTGCATTTAATCTGTAGATTGCTTTTTATAGTATAGACATTTGACAATATTTGTTCTAATCTATCACTGTGGAATGTCTTTCCATTTCTTTGTGTCATCTTTAATTTCTTTCATCACTGTTTTATAGTTTTTAGAGTACAGATATTTTACCTCTTTGGTTAGGTTTATTCCTATGTATCTTACTATTTTTGGTACAATTGTAAATGAGATTGGTTTCCTAATTTCTCTTTCTACTGCTACATTATTGATGTATAGAAATGGAACAGGTATCTGAGGTGCGTGGGTGGCTCATTCGGTTAAGTGTAACTCTTTATTTCTGCTCAGGTCATGATCTCAGGGACCAGGGATCGAGCCCCACGTTGAGCATGCTTAAGATCCTCTCTCTCTCTGCCTCTGTCCCTCCCCCACTCATGTGCTGGCTCTCTCTTTCTCTCTAAAATAAATAAATCTTTAAAGAAGAAAGAAATGCAACACATATCTGTATATTGATTTTGTATCCTGCAACTTTACTGATTTCTTTATCAGTTCTGGCAGTTTTGTGGTAGAGTCATTTGGGTTTTCTATATACAGTATCACATCATCTGCAAATAGTGAAAGTTTTACTTCTTCCTACCAATTTGGATGCCTGTTATTTTTTTTTTGTTGTTTGATTTCTGTGGCTTGACTTCTAGTACTATCTTAAATAAAAGTGGAAGAGTAGACATCTTTGACTTGTTGCTGACCTTAGTGGAACACTCTCAGTTCTTCCTCATTAAGAATGATGTTACCTCTGTGTTTTACGTAGATGGCCTTTATTATGTTGAGATATGTTTCCTCTATACCTATTTCATTGAAGGTTTTCATTATAAATGGATGTTATACTATGTCAGATGCTTTTTCGGCATCTATTGAAATGATCAAATGGTTCTTATTCTTTCTCTTATTGATGTGATGTAATGTGTTGATAGATTTACAAATATTAAACCACCCTTAAAATCTAGGAGTAAATCCCCCTTGATTGTGGTGAATGATTTTTTAAAATGTACTGTTAGATTCAATTTCCTAGTGTTTTGTTGAGGATTTTTGTGTCTATATTCATCAAGGTTAAAGGATATTGGCCTGTGGTTCTCTTTTTTTAGTGGTATCTTTATCCGGTTTTGGTATCAGGGTAATGCTAGTCTCATAGAATGGACTTGGAAATTTTTTTTCCTTTTCTATTTTTTGGAACATCTTAAGAAGAATAGATATTAACACTTCCTTAAATGTTTGATAGAATTCACCTGTGAAACCAACTGGACTTTTATTTGTTGGGAGTTTTTGATTACTGACTCAATTTCTTTGCTGGTTATTGGTTTGTCCAAATTTTCTATTTGTTCCAGTTTCAGTTTTGGGAGTTGATATGATTCTGTGAATTTATTCATTCCTTCTAGGTTGTCCAGTTTGTTGCACATAGTTTTTCATAATATTCTCCTATAGTTGTTCATATTTCTGTGGTGTTGATTATTTCTCCTCTCTCATTTGTGGTTTTATTTATTTGGGTTCTTTCTCTTCTTTTTGCTAAGTCTGGCTAGAGGTTTATCAATTGTATTAATTTTTTTCATAAAGCCAGCCCTTCCTTTCACTGGGTCTGTTCTATTTTTTTTTTTTTTTTAGTTTCTATATTGTTTATTTCTGATCTAATCTTTATTCTTCTCTTCTGCTGGTTTAAGGTTTTGTTGGTTTTTTCCTAGCTCCTTTAGATGCAAGGTCAGGTTGTTTATTTGAGAGTTTTCTTGCTTTTTGAGGTACGCTTATATTATTGTTATAAACTTCCGTGTTAGGACAGCTTTTGCTGGGCGCCTGGGTGGCTCAGTCAGTTAAGCATCTGCCTTCAGCTCAGGTCATGATCCCAAGGTCCTGGGATCAAGTCCTGCATCGGGCTCCCTGCTCAGTGGTGTGTCTGCTTTTCCCTCTGCCTCTGTACCTCCCCCCTTCTGCTTGTGCTCTCTCTTTCTCATGCTCTCTCTCTCTCTCAAATGAAAAAATAAAATATTTAAACAAAACAGCTTTTGTTGCAACTCCGAGGTTTTGGACCATTGTATTCTCATTTTCATTTGTTTCCATGTACTTTTAAAATTTCTTCTTTTGTTTCCTGGTTGAGCCATTCATTGACTAGTTGCGTGTTGTTTAACCTGCATATATTTGTGGTCTTTCTAGATTTTTTCTTGTGGTTGACCTCTGGTTTTATAGCATTGTGGTCAGAAAAGATGCATGGTATGACTTCAGTCTTCTTGAATTTATTGTGGCTTGTTTTGAGAGCTAGTATGTGATCTATTCTGTAGGTTGTTCAGTGTGCACTTGAAAAGAATATGTATTCTGCTGTGTTAGGGTGGAATGTTCTGAATGTATGTGTTAAATCCATCTGTTCCAGTGTGTCATTCAAAGCCATTGTTTCCTTGCTGATTTTTTAAAAAAGATTTTATTTATTTATTTGAGAGATTGAGAGTGAGAGAGAAAATGCATGAGCAGTGGGGGGGACAGAGTGAGAGGGAGAAGCAGACTCCCTACTGAGCAAGGAGCCCTCCTCAGGGTTCTATGCTAGTATTGTGAAATCATGACCTGAGCTAAAGGCAAATGCTTAACTGCCTGAGCCTCCTAGGAGACCCAGTTTCTATTTAGTTGATCAGACCATTGATCTTAAGTGGGGTGTTAAAGTACCTAACTATTGTATGATTATTGATTATTTATATTTGTTATTAACTCTTTGTCTTTTTTTGCTCATATGTTGGGTGCCTAGATATTTACAATTATTGTATTTTCTGATTGGCTGTCCCCTTCATGATTATATGTTGTCCTCCTTTTTCTCTTGTTAGTCTTTGTTTTAAAGTCTGTTTTCTCTGATACCAGTATTGCTCCTCCATCTTTCTGTTGATAGCCATTTTCATTATAGAGGTTTCTCTACTCCCTCATTTTCAATCTTTTGGTGTCTTTAGGTCTAAAATGAGTCTCTTGTAGGCTGCATATAGGTAGGTCTTATTTTTTTATCCATTCTGTCTCCCTGTGACTTTTGATTGCAGCATTTAGTCCATTTACCTTCATAGTAATTATTAAAAATGTATTGTCATTTTATTCTTTGTTTTGTGGTTGTTTCTGAAGATTTTTGCTGACCCTTTATTGTTTTTATCTCTTTCATCATTTGATTTTCCTTATTGATATATTTAGTTTTTTTCTTTCTGTTCTCTATGTATTTATTAGTGGTTTTTGATACATGGTTACCATTAGGTCGGTGTGTGATGACTTCTGCAGGTCACAGTCTATATTAATTTGATGGTCGTTTAAGTTTTGACCCATTCTTTACTCTTCTCTCCACATTTTAGTAATATTTTGTCATATTTCACAAATTTACTTATTTTACATGTTTTCCATTTATTTTTTAATGTCTTGACTGAATTTTTACAGAAATATCAATTTTTACTTCTTTAGTTTCCTAGCTTTCTACTTTCACTTTTGGTCTTTCATCTACTCACAGAGTCCCCTTTAATATTTTTTATATAGCTGGTTTAGTCATCATGAACTCTTTTTAGTTTTTATTTCTCCTATTCTGAATGGTAGCCTTGCTGTATAGATTTTTAGTTTTTATTTCTCCTATTCTGAATGGTAGCCTTGCTGTATAGAGTATTCTTGGCTACAGATTTTCCTCATTCAGTACTTTGAACTTATCATGCCACTCCCCTCTGGCTTACAAAGCTTCTGCTGAAAAATCTGCTATCCTTTTACGTTTCTCTTTTATGTTACTATCTTCTTTTGCCTGCTGCTTTTAAAATTTTTTAAAAAGATTTTATTTATTCATTTGATAGAAAGAGGGAGGGAAAGAGAGCAGAAGCAGGGGGCTGCAGAGGGAGATGGGGAAGCAGGCATCTGATGTGGGGTTCAGTCCCAGGACGCTGGGATCATGGCTTGAGCTCTGAAGGCAGATGCTTAGCCGACTTGAGCCCCCCAGATGCCCCTTAAATTTTTTTCTTCATCACTAATTTTTTGCCAGTTTAATTACAATATATCTTGGTATGGATCTCCTTTTGTTGATTTTATTGGGGGTTCTCATGCCTCCTGGATCTGGATATCTGTTACCTTCTCCAGATTAGGGAAATTTTCAGCTATTATTTCTTCCAATAAATTTTCTACCCTGTTTTCTCTCTCTTATTCTAGGACTCCTATAATATGGATGTTACTACATTTGGTGGAGTCACTGTGTTCCCTATGTGTATTTTCATTTCTCAAAATTCTTTTTTCTCTCTTGTTCAACTTGATGACTTTCCATTATTCTGGCTTCTAGATCACTAATTTGCTCCTCTACTTCTTCCATCCTTCTCTTCATTCCATCAAATATGCTTCTCATTTCATGTATTGAGCCCTTTATTTCAGCTATGTTATTCCTTATCTCTATGTTAAGGGTCTCAACTGATGCCCTCCATTCTTTTTTCAAGTCCAGTGAGTATTTTTGTTATCATTACTTTAAATTCTCTATCAGGCACGTTAAGTATTTCTGTTTTGCTTAGATTTCTGGCTGTGGCCTTGTCCTGTTCTTTCATTCCGGATAAATTTCTCTGTCTTCTCATTTTACCTACATTACTCTGCCTGTTTCTATGCTTTAGGAAAGTCAACCACATCTTCTATTCTTGAGGGTAATGGCCTTATGAAGAAAAAATCCTGTAATGCCTTGCCCAGTAGTGTCCCTTGTTCCCTAAGGCCTGGTGCTTACAGGAGTGTCTCCAGTGTGTGCTGTGTATGCTCTTCTTTTGTCCTAGTCACTTTATCCTTCAGGCCAGTTGTTTGCGAAGGCTCTATTTGTGTGTTGTGGGCAGTATTTGATCCCTTGCCTGAATGTGGCATGTTTTAGCTAGGTGTGCTCTGGTCTGTTTGTGAAGTGAGACCTACACCAACACTATAACTGGTGCTCTGCAAAACTCCTAAGTCAGGAAGCATTGTGTGAACAGGGTTTTGGGTCCATCTTCTGGGGGAGGGAGTCATCAAGGTGGGATTGTGGCAATGGAGACTTGGAATGGGAGTTCCACTAGAATGTGGGAGAGGCATGGCTTGGTATAAGCATGTAAGTTTGGGGTTGTCATCATTGTGCTGGTTCCTGTCATGGCTCTGTGGTTCAGGGGAAGGAAATGGCACCACCTCGTTCTTTTCTTCCTGGAGGTTTCTCTCCATGAATGATGCCTCTCTGGGATGTGGTCTGAAATGAACAAATAACCTCCCCACCGTGTACTCCAGATGCTCTTCAGATCACTGTTGCCACACTGTATACTCACAGGTTATTTGCCTGCCTACTCTGCACGTGTAGCACATTGCCCTCTGGGCTGTATCCCAGCCAAGCCCAGTGACCTTTAAAACTCTAGGCTTATGCCTTGCTGGTTGCTGAAATTCATAAAATTTGGCCCCTCTTGTTTTCCAAGACAATTGCTCTGGGGATTTGTTCCCATCCACTCCCCTGTGTATTAGTCTGGTATCCCTTTTCTGTGGCTGCTGCTTCCTTCCCATCCCAGTGACCACTCTCTGATTCTCTCCCTAAACATGTCTCCACACTTTCTTTCTTCTTTTTTTAAGTTTTTATCTTATTTCTTTTCAGCGTAACAGTATTCATTGTATTTGCACCACGCCCAGTGCTCCGTGCATTCCATGCCCTTCCCAATACCCACCACCTGGTTCCCCCAACCTCCCACCTCCCGCCCCTTCAAAACTCTCAGGTTGTTTTTCAGAGTCCATAGTCTCTCATGGTTCACCTTCTCTTCCAATTTCCCTCAGCTCCCCCCTTCTCCTCTTCATCTCCCCATGTCCTCCATGTTATTTGTTATGCTCCACAAATAAGTGAAACCATATGATAATTGACTCTCTGCTTGACTTATTTCACTCAGCATTATCTCTTCCAGTCCTATCCATGTTGCTACGAAAGTTCGGTATTCATCCTTTCTGATAGAGGCATAATACTCCATAGTGTATAGGGACCACATATTCCTTATCCATTCATCCATTGAAGGGCATCTTGGTTCTTTCCACAGTTTGGCGACCATGGCCATTGCTGCTATAAACATTGGGGTACAGATGGCCCTTCTTTTCACGACATCTGTATCTTTGGGGTAAATACCCAGGAGTGCAATTGCAGGGTCATAGGGAAGCTCTATTTTTAATTTCTTGAGGAATCTCCACACTGTTCTCCAAAGAGGCTGCACCAACTTACATTCCCACCAACAGTGTAAGAGGGTTCCCCTTTCTCCACATCCTCTCCAACACATGTTGTTTCCTGTCTTGCTAATTTCATCAAAATCAAAAAGCTTCTGCACAGCAAAGGAAACAGACAGGAAAACAAAGAGGCAACCCAAGGAATGGGAGAAGATATTTGCAAATGACAGTGCAGACAAAAGGCTGATATCTAGGATCTATAAAAAACTCCTCAAACTCAACACACACAAAACAGATAGTCATATCAAAAAATGGGCAGAAGATATGAACAGACACTTCTCCAATGAAGACATATACAAATGGCTATCAGACATGAAAAAATGTTCATCATCACTAGCCATCAGGGAGATTCAAATTAAAACCACATTTAGATACCACCTTATACCACTTTGTATCTTTTTCAGTGTGGCTGCTTCTGTACCTTTAATAGTGTAGTTGTTCTTCCAGTCTTCAGGTCAATTGCTGGTGTATTTTAGATGATTTGATAGTTATCTGGTTGTGTTCATGGGATAGGCAAGCATAGGGTCCTCCTATTCCACCACCATCTTCCAATGAACCTTTACCACATTTTTTAAAATCTCATTTTCATTTTTTGTTCTTTCTTATACCCTGTTCATCTGTCTATCCTTTTGAGTTCAGTACATAAACAGGTATATTTTGAGTGAAAATTGTTTTTTAGAAGATTTATTTGAACACATTAATAATATACCCAAAACAAACAAGATAAAATTGATCAAGAGCATCCTCTGATAAATGGTTCCACAAAGATCCGTCAATGCCCTTGTTTTTCTTTTATTGCCACTACTGTCAGGTGATTGCCAAATAAATACATATTATCTCAGTTTTTTGTAACTTTGAATAATATCTTCATTGAGATATAATTCACATACCATTAAATTAACCAGTTTAAAGTGTACAATGTGCTTTTTGTATATTCTCAGACATTATGTTTCTTATTTATTTCCTTAAACTGATTATGTATTATTTTATAATTGGAATTTTTCTAGAATTATTCTAGATGTCATAGAATTTCAAATGTTAATTTTAATTTGGGTTAAATACTGGGCTTTGAGAATCATGGAATAATGTTTTCTTTGAGAAGTTGAATATGACTTGCTTTCGTTTTTTTTTTTAATAACTAGTTTGAATCCTGATGTGGCAGCTGTGAAAGAAAATATCAATACCCCTGATAATCCATGTGGAAATGGCAAACAAGATCGGATCAAACAAAGAAGAGCTTCCTGCCCTCGACCAGAGAAGGGGACTAAATTCCAACTTACTGTCCTTCAGGTCAGTGTGTAAATATTATTTGGTTAAGTGTGTGTGTAGAGGTCTATGTTGACAGGTTGGGACCATGTTGCTTCAGACTTAAGTATAGAGCATTGCAGAATGCTAACATCTCTTTCATTAAAATTTTTTCTGATTACAATATTCTATACTAGGAAATATCGGCCAAATATTAGCAAGAAAATAAAAATCACTTTTTACCACCTCTCAGAGATAGTTCCTATTAATGTTTTAGTTTTCATCTTTCTTTCCTATATGTATGTGTAGTATTTTACATTATTAAGGTTGTAATAGTACTAGTAATAGTAGCATATTTATTGTATTCTTTTGTGGTAGAAACCCCAAATGTTATGCATTTGTTTTATCATTTAATCCTTCAGTACACCTGTATGATAGATGTTAGTATACTCATCTTTACAAATGAAGATGCTGAAGATTTGAAAGGTAAAGTAATTTGCCTGTGGTCATTGAATTAGCAAGTGATTGTTGGATCTGAATCCATTTCCGACTTTAAAGCTAGTATTCTAACCAATGTGATAAACATTTTGGATGGATGCTTAAACCTATATATATAATTTCATATTCTTCTTTTGCTGAACACACACACACACACACACACACACACACACACACACACACGTATATTAGTTGTATTAAGTTTTTAATTTTAATTCCGGTAGAGTTAACATACAGTGTTATATTAGTTTTAGGTGTACAATATAGTTACTTAACAGTTGTGTGCATTACTTAGTGCTCATCGTGATAAAGGTAATCTAATCCATATCATCTATCTCACCCATCCGCCATATACCTCCCCTGTGATAAACAGGGGAGGTTTTTTGATTACTGACTCACGTTCTTTGCTGGTTATCTATTTCTTGGTTTTGTCTCTCCCTTTTTTTTTCAATTTTTCATTTGTTTTTAAATACCGCATATGAGTAAAATGTTATGTTATTTGTCCTTGTTTCACTGACTTATTGTACTTAGCATTGCACTATCGAGTGCTATCCATTTTGCTACAAATGACAAGATTTCATTCTTTTTTATGGCTGAATGATATTCCATTGTGTGTGTATCTATCTATCTATATACACACCCCACATCTTCTTTATCCATTCTTCAGTTGATGGGCACTTGAGTTGCTTCCATATCTTGCTTATTGAGTGCTGCTATTAACATAGGAGTATATATATCCCTTGGAATTAGTGTTTATGTATCCTTTATGTAAATAGCCAGTAGTATGATTGCTGGACCATGGGGTAGTTCTATTTTGAACTTTTTGAGGAACTTCCATAGTGTTTTCCATAGCGGCTACACCAGTTTGGATTCCAGGCAATAATGCATGAGGGTTCCTTTTTGCCACATCCTTGTCAATAACTTTTTTTCTTGTGTTGTTGATTTTAGCTATTCCAACAAGCATGAGGTGGTAGCTCATTGTAGTTTTGATTTTCAGGTCTGTGATGACGAGCATTTTTCATGTCAGTTGGCCATCTGAATGTCTTCTTTGGAGAAATGTCTGTTTGTGTCTTCTGGCAACTTTGTAATTAGATTATTTGTTTTTGTTGTGTTAGGTTTAAAGATTTTTTATACATTTTATATGCTAGCCCTTTATCAGATATGTAATTTGCAAATATCTTCTCCCATTCGTTCTTAATTGTTTCCTTTGCTGTTTAGAAGATTTTATTTTGATGTAGTCCCAGTAGATCATTTTTGCTTTTGTGTCCCTTTCTTTAGGAGATACAACTAGAAAGAAGTTGCTAGTGCTGATACCAGGAAGTTACTGTTTGTATTCTCTTCTAGGATTTTTGCAGTTTTAGGTCTTACATTTAGGTCTTTAATCCATTTTGAATTTATTTTTGTATATGGTATAAGAAAGTGGTGAAATTTTATTCTTTTGCATGTTGCTCTCCAGTTTTTCCAAAGCCATTTGTTGAAGAGACTGTCCTTTTACCATTGGATGTTGTTTCCCGCTTTGTTGAAGATTAATTGATCCTAAAGTTGTGGGTTTACTTCTAGATTTTCTATTATTGTTCATTGATTTATCTGTTTATTTTTATGCCAGCACCATAGTGTTTTGATTAATACAGCTTAGTCGTATAACTTGATATCTAGAGTTCTGTTGCCTCCAGCTTTGCTTTTCCTTTTCCTTTTATTTTGTAATGATTTATTTGTTCATTTTTTAGAGAGAAAGAGAGAGCATGCATGTGAGTGGAGGGAAGGGCACAGGGAAAGGGAGAGAGAGGGGAAGAGAAGCAAATTGCCTGCTGAGCTTGGAGCCCTATGTGAGGCTTGATCTCACAACCCTGAGCTCATGACCTAGGCTGAAATCAAGAGCCTGATGCTTAACTGACTGAGCCATCCAGGCACCCCTCCTTTTCCTTTTAAATATTGATTTTTGTTTGTATGTTCATCAGGGATATTGGCTTGGAGTTCTCTTTTCTAGTGGTGTCTTTATCTGGTTTTGTGTCAGAGTAATGCTGGTGTCATAGAGTAAATTGGCAAATTTTCCATTCTTCTCTACTTTTTGTAATAGTGTGAGAAGAATAGGTATTAAGTCTTCTTTAAATGTTTGGTAGAATTTGCTTGTGAAGGCATCTGGACCTGGACTTTTTTTGTTGGGAGTTTTTGATTACTGACTCAAGTTCTTTGTTGGTTATCTGTTCAAAGTTTCTATTCCCTTCTGTTTCAGTTTTGGTAGTTTATATATTTGTAGGAATTTATCCATTTCTTCTAAGTTTCCTAATTTCTAGCATATAATTTTTCATAATATTCTCTTATGATTGTTTCTATGTGTGGTGTTGGTTATTTCTCTTTGCTCATTTGTGATTTTATTTATTTGAGCCCTTTTTTTCTTGATAAGTGTTGGTAGAAGTTAACAGTTTTATTCATTTTTTTCATTTCATTTTTTCTATTTGTTTTGTTTTCCAGTTTCTGTATCATTTATTTCTTCTCTAATCTTTATCTTTCCTTCTGCTGGTTTAAGGTTTCGTTTATTGGTTTTTATTTTTTTAGCAAGGTCAGGTTGATTATTTGTTTTCTTGCTTTTTGAGGTACTCCTAGATTGTTGTTACAAACTTCCATGTTAGAACAGCTTTTGCTGGGCGCCTGGGTGGCTCAGTCAGTTAAGTATCTGCCTTCAGCTCAGGTCATGATCCCAGGATGCTGGGATCAAGTCCCGCATCAGGCTCCCTGCTCAGCGGGGCGTCTACTTCTCCCTTTGCCTCTGCACCTCCCTCCTTGTGCTTGTGCTCTCTCTCTCTTTCTCATGCTTGCTCTCTCTCTCTCTCTCAAATGAATAAATAAAATATTTTTAAAAAACAGCTTTTGTTGCATCCCAGAGGTTTTGGACCATTGTGTTCTCATTTTCATTTGTTTCTTTTTTATTTCTTCTTTTGTTTCCTGGTTGAGCCATTCATTGACTAGTTGCGTGTTATTTAACCTGCATATATTTGTGGTCTTTCTAGTTTTTTTTTTTTCTTGTGGCTGACTTCTGGTTTCATAGCGTTATGGTCAGAAAAGATGCATGGTAGACTTCAATCTTCTTGAATTTATTGTGACTTGTTTTGTGAGCTAATATGTGATTTATTCTGTAGGTTGTTCAGTGTGCACTTGAAAAGACTGTGTATTCTCCTATTTTAGGGTGGAATGTTCTGAATGTATCTGTTAAACCCATCTGTTCCAGTGTGTCATGCAAAGCCAGTGTTTCCTTGTTCATTTTCTGTTTGGATGATATGTCCGTTGGGTGTTTAAGTCCCCTGCTATTATTGATTATTATCGATAAGTTCCTTTATGTTTGTTATTACTGTTTTAGGTATTTCACTGGTCCCATGTTAGGTTCATAAATGTTTGTAGTTGTTACAGCTTCTTGTTGGATTGTCACCTTTATTGTTATGTCTTTTTTAATGTCTTCTTATATTTGTGGTTTAAGTGTCTAGTTTGATGTAAGTACTGCTATTCTGGCTTTCTTTTGACATCCATTTGCATGATAGATGTTTATCCACCCTGTCACTTTCAATCTTCATAAGTCTTTAAGTGTAGAATTGATCTTTTGTAGGCAGCATAGAGATGGACATTGTATTCTTTTTTTTTTTTAAAGATTTTATTTATTTATTTGAGAGAGAGAGAGACAGTGAGAGAGAGCATGAGCGAGGAGAAGGTCAGAGAGCGAAGCAGACTCCCCATGGAGCTGGGAGCCTGATGTGGGACTCGATCCCGGGACTCCAGGATCACGCCCTGAGCCGAAGGCAGTCGTCCAACCAACTGAGCCACCCAGGCGTCCCTGGACATTGTATTCTTATACATTCTGTTACCCTATGTCTTTTCACTGGAGTATTTATTCCAGTTATTACACTGAAAGTAATTATCAATTACGTATCTATTAGATATGTACTTATTGCATTTTATTACTTGTTTATGGTTATTTCTGAAGATTTTCTCTCCCCCTTTCTTGTGTTTTTCTCTTTCATATATTGCTGATTTTTCAGTTTTATATTTAGATTTCTTTATCTTTGAATATTAGTGGTTTTGATATGTGATATTGGATATATGATAAACTTGATTTAGCATTTACTGCATATTGCAGTCTGTGTTAGGTTGATGGTCATTTAAGTTTGAACCGATTCTTTACTCCTCTTCTCCCCATGTTTTAGGTATAGGTTAGTTCATGTTATACTTTTTTTGGTGAGTTCCTTAACTGTTTTTTTTTTCTGTACAGAAATACTCATTTTTACCACTTCTCTGTTTTCTGCACCTGTACTGTCACTTTTCCTCTTTTTTACTTTTAAAGACTTATTTATTCATGTTTCAAATTTATTTATTTATTTATTTACTTTGGAGAGAGAGAGGGAGCACACTTGACTAGGGGGAGGGGCAGAAGGAGAGGGAGAGAGAATCTCTAGCAGACTCCTTAGGGGCTCTATTTCACAACCCTGATCATAAGCTAAGCTGAAATCAAGGGTGGGACGCTCAACTGACTGATCCACCCAGTCAACCCATATGCTGTCACTTTTGCTTTCTCTTTTCTGCTCAGAGTTCTTATTAATATTTCTGCAGGGCTGGTTTAGTGATCATGAACTGCTTTAGTTTTTGTTTGTGAAACTCTATCTCTTATTTTACACAGAATGATAGCTTTGCTGTATAGAGTATTCTTGGCTTCAGATTCTTCCATTCAGCACTTTGAATAGATAATGCCACTCCCTTTTGGCTTGCAAAGTTTCTGTTGAAAAATCTCCTGCTAGCCTTATAGCTTTACCTTTGTAAGTTAAGGATTTATTTTGTCTTACTGCTTTTGAGATTTTTTTTTCTTTGTTACTCATTTTGCAAATTTAATTACAATATGTCTTGGTATCAGTCTGCTTTTGTTTATTCTTTTGGGGTTCTTTGTGCCTCCTGGATCTGGATTTTTGCTTCCTTCCTCCGGATGGGGATGTTTTTAACAATTATTTCTTGAAATAAATGTTCTGCTCTCCCCTTTCTCTCTCTTCCTCTTTTGAGATTTCTGTTGTTTGAATGTTATTACATTTGATGGATTCACTGAGTTTCCCAAGTCTATTCTTTCGTTGCATAGTTCTTTTGTCTCTCTTTGTTCATCTTTATTCCTTTCTACTACTCTTTTTTTCCAGGTCACTAATTCATTTCTCTGCTTCTTCTGTCTTGCTTTTCATTCTATTAAGTATGTTTCTCATTTTATTTGTTGTGCCCTTTAACTCTGTTATGTCTTTCCTTATCTCTGTGTTAAGGGTCTCACTCATTTCTTCTATTCTTCTCAAGTCCAGTGAATTTCCTTATCCTTTTTTGCTTTCTTTATCAGGCATGTTACTTATGTCTCAGGCTGTGGCTTGTCCAGTTCTTTTATCTGGTACAAGTTTTTATCTCATTTTTTCTGGCTCTCTGTCTGTTGTGTGTGTGTGTGTGTGTGTGTGTTAAGAAAGCCACCTGTGTCTTCTGCTCTTAAAAGTAGTGACTTTATGGGTGCCAGGGTGCTGCAGTCGGTTGAGCATCCAACTTCTTGGTTTCAGCTCTGGTCATAATCTCAAGGTTGTGAGGTTGAGTCCTATGTCCAGGTCTGTATCGGACTCCCTGATTTTAGGAAGAGTCCTCCACGTCAGTCTAAAATCAATATGAACGTATCTATCTCCTCTGTTCCCCCAGCTTTTTGTGACTTCCTTTTTTTAAAAAAGATTTTTATTTATTTATTTGACAGAGATCACAAGTAGGCAGAGAGGCAGGCAGAGAGGGGTGGGAGAGCAGGCTCCTGGATGAGCAGAGAGCCTGATGCAGGGCTCGATCCCAGGACCCTGAGATCATGACCTGAGCCAAAGGCAGATGCTTTAACCCACTGAGCCACCTAGGCGCCCCTGTGACTTCCATTTTTATGTTGCCTCCCCACAGGTCGCTGTCTCTTTAAGGGCAACAACCCCCAGCTATCACGTGGCCTCCTGGATTGCCCAGTGCTGAGTCAGCTGACCCTCAAAGTTCAAGGTTCTAAGCCTCACTAGTTTTACAAACTCAGCCCCTCTTGTTCTTAAAGCTATACATTATAAGGATTAGTTTTCCTTGAGGACCTGTTTCTCAGCAATCTTTGTATAGCTAGTCCCTCCTGCAGGCAGCCTTCTTTACCATTGACCTTCCTAACCTTTGAGGTAATGTTTCTTCCATATATTTAGTTGTGGAGTTTGTTTTGCCAGTCTTCAGATCGCTGTCCAGTTTATTGACTTGGATGTGGATGATACCTAATTGAAAACACGGGATGAGGTGATCTCCAGGTCCTCCTATTCCACTGTCTTGCCAAACTCTTACTCTCTCTTCTGCCCATTTTGTAATTGGTTTATTTCTTATGTTGAGTTGTATATTTTCTTTATATATTTTGGATGATAACCCTTTATTGGATATGTCAGTTGTAAATATCTTCTCCAATTTAGTAGGTTGTTTTTCAGTTTTGTTGATGGTTTTCATTGCTGTAAAGAAACTTTTTATTTTGTTACAGTCCCAGTAGTTCATTTCTGTTTTTATTTTCCTTGCCTTGGAAGACATGTCTAGAATAATGTTGGTACAGCTAGTGTCACAGAAATTACTGCCTGTGTTCCTATCTAGGACTTTTATGGTTTTAGGCCTCTCATTTAATTCTTTCATCCATTTTGAATTTATTTTGTGTATGTATGAAAGTAGTACAGTTTCATTCTTTTGCATGTAACTCTACGGTTTTACCAACGCTATTTTTCAAAAAGACTGTCTTTTCCAATTGCATATTCTTGGCTCTTTTGTTGAAGATTAATTGACCATATAATTGTGTGTTTATTTCTGGGCTTTCTATCCTGTTCTTTTGATCTGAGTATCTGTTTTTGTGCCAGTACTGTACTGTTTTGATTTTGATGGCTTTGTGTTAATAACTTGTGGAATTGTGATACCTCTAGCTTTGCTTTTCTTTTTGAGAATTGTTTGGGCTAAGCAGAGTTTTTTTGTGGTAACATACAAATTTTAGGGTATTTTGTTCAAGTTCTGTGAAAAATGTTGTTATTTTGATAAGATTTGCATTAAATGTGTAGATTGCCTTGGGTGGTATGATCATTTTAATAGTATTTGTTCTTTAAATCCATGAGCATGGAATATCTTCCCATTTCTTTGTGTCATCTTTATCTTTCATCAGTATTTGATGGTTTTCAGAGTATAGGTCTTTTGCCAATTTGATAGTATTATTCCAAGGTATTTTATTATTTTTGGTACAATTGTTAATGTGATTTTCTTTCTTTCTTTCTTTCTTTCTTTCTTTCTTTCTTTCGGTTTCTGCCGATTCATTATTAGTGTACTGAAATTCAACTGATATCTGTACATTGATTTTGTATCCTGTGACCATAGTAAATTCATTTATCAGTTCTAGTAGTTTTTTCAGTGTTTTGTTTTGTTTTCTTTTTCTTTAAATTTTCTATATATAGTATGTTGTCTGCAAATAATGAAAGTTTTACTTCTTCCTTACTGATTTGGATTCCTTTTATTTGTTTTTGTCATTTGATTGCTGTGGCTAGGACTTCTAGTACTGTGTTGAATAAAAGGGGTGAAAGTAGACATCCTTGAATTTTTCCTGACCTTTGGGAGAAAGGTTTCAGTTTTTCATCATTGAGCATGATGTTATCTACAGATTTTTCACATACAACCTTTATTTTGTTGAGGGATGTTCCCTATAAACCTATTTTATTGAGTATTTTCTTTTTTTTTTAAAGATTTTATTTATTTATTTGACAGACAGAGATCACAAGTAGGCAGAGAGGCAGGCAGAGAGAGAGGAGGAAGTAGGCTCCCTGCTGAGCAGAGAGCCAGATGTGGGGCTCGATCCCAGGACCTTGGGATCATGACCTGAGCCGAAAGCAGAGGCTTTAACCCACTGAGCCACCCAGGCGCCCCATTTATTGAGTATTTTCATCGTGAAAGGATGTTGTGCTTTGTCATGTGCTTTTTCTGCATCTATTGAAATGGATCATATGGCTTATTCTCTCTCATGTTGATGTGTGTGTATCACATTGATTGACTCATGAATATTGAGCCACCCTTGCATCCCAGGAATAAATTCTACTTGATTGTGGTGAATGATTTTTTTTTAAAGATTTTATTTATTTATTTGACAGAGAGAGATTACAAGTAGGCAAAGAGGCAGGCAGAGAGAGAGGAGAAAGCAGGCTCCCTGCTGAGCAGAGAGCCCGATGCGGGACTCGATCCCAGGACCCTGAGATCATGACCTGAGCCGAAGGCAGCGGCTTAACCCACTGAGCCACCCAGGCGCCCCGTGAATGATTTTTTTTTTTAAACTGTGTTGTTGGATTCAGTTTGATAGTATTTTGTTGAGTATTTTTTACATCTGTGTTTATCAGGGATATTGGTTTCTACTTCTTTTTTTTTTTCTTTTGCAGTTTCTTAATCTGGTTTTGTATCCAGTTAATGCTGGTGTCAGAAAGAATTTGGAAGTTTTCCTTCCCCTTCTATGTTTTTGTAGTAGTTTGAGAAGGCATATTCTCCTTTTTTAAAAGCTTAATATATCATGTACATTTTCCTATGTCAGTAATTTTTCAGTAATTTAATATTTCCAATTGCTGTCTTACATAGTCCCTTATATAGAGCTATAACAATTTAAAAATTTCTTCTGTTGTCATTTAGGTTGTTTTCAGTCTCTCTGTCTGCCAGTCTGTGTCTTCTTTAACTTTTTGTCTTTCTCTCTCCTTTTTTTAAAAAAGATTTTATTTATTTATTTGGCAGACAGAGATCACAAGTAGGCAGAGAGGCAGGCAGAGAGAGAGAGAGGAGGAAGCAGGCTCCCTGCTGAGCAGAGCCCTAGGTAGGGCTCGATCCCAGGATGCTGAGATCATGACCTGAGCTGAAGACAGAGGCTTAACCCACTGAGCCACGCAGGCGCCCCCCTCTCTCCTTTTGTCTGTCTGTCTCTGTGTGTTTCTCTGTAACAGACACTTTTGAACATGGATCTTTATAAACATCCCTGATTCTTCTTAATGCTTCATTCCTAGAAGTAGAATTAATGGGTGAAAAGGTGACAAAAAACAAACAAAAAAACCCCCAAACTCATTAATACAGAGAATAAAAGTGGTCGGTAGAGGGGAAGTTGTTTTGTTGTGGGGAATGTACAACAAAGGGAATATAGTCAATGACATTGTAAACATTGTTTGGTGACAGGTGGTAAGTACATTTACCATGGTGAGCACTGAGTAATGTATGGAATTGTTGAATCAGTATGTTGGACACCTGAATTCAATATAACTGTGTATGTTAATATACTTCAATTTAAGATAAATTAATAAAACTAAAGAAAATTTAAAAAAATTTAAATACATATTGCTAGATGGACTGTCCAAAAAGTCTGAACCAGTATACATTTTCAATAGCAGTATGTTTTCTTTTGCTTGAAGAGCCAATTTGTAGGATTAAGAGAATTTTGGCATGAATGACTGAATGATCTTTGCATTTTGGAAAAAATAGACTTCTTCTGACTTTTTTGTCTTTCTTTTTACTTTTTATAGAAGTTGTATTCCTTTTTCATTTCTGTTGGATCACATTTCTAATTTATATTTTGCTAGTTTAACTCCTGTATTTGGCATAGGATGGGTGCTAAGGCACTATTTCAATAGGAAAAAAAACAATCTTTTTATATTTTCAACAGTTTAAACTATTTTTCCATGTATTGAACATATGCTCATCTAGTTCTTTGGTTGATTGCAAAGAGAAGATAATAAATAACTGTGACTCTTAAATTGGTGAAATTTTTGTATCCAGGTATCAATATCTGGAGACAATATGGTGGAGTGTCAACTGGAGACACACAACAACAAGATGGTCACCTTCAAATTTGATGTTGATGGTGATGCACCAGAGGATATTGCAGACTATATGGTAAGTACAGTGAAACCAAGTTATTTAACCTTTAGCATTCTGTATCTTTTTTCACTCATACTCTCACCTCACTTATTCAGAACAGTCTTTTTAGGGTACCATTAGTTTTTAAGATTTGCACAGAACTATACTACTTAAAACAAAAAGTAAGTCACTGTAACTTCTTTCATTTCAGTATATTTATCTCTAAAATATGAGGGGTTTTTATTAAGAGGTCAGTGTTTCTTATCCCGGGCTGCATGTTAAAGTCATCTTAAGAGCTTTTTACAAACAAATCCATTGCCTAGGTCCCTAATTAAATGAGAATCTTTGGATGTAAGGCCTAAGCAGGTAATTCTATTGTGTTAGGTACTGATATGTCATCTTACAAATAGGTGTTTATTTATTTATTTATTTATAAAAGATTTTATTTATTTATTTGACAGAGAGAGATCACAAGTAAGCAGAGAGGCAGGCAGAGAGAGGAGGAAGCAGGCTCCCCGCAGAGCAGAGAGCCTGATGCGGGGCTCGATCCCAGGACCCTGGGATCATGACCTGAGCTGAAGGCAGAGGCTTTAACCCACTGAGCCACCCAGGCGCCCCATAAATAGGTGTTTAAATAATACTCATCATTTCTTTTAGTTTTCATATTTTCTTTGAATTGTTAGGCTTAAGTTAGTTGTTTTGCCCTTTTTGAAATGCAGATAAATAAGGGCAGTAGGAAGAGTAGTTCATGCTTTTTTTAATAGCCTTTATTTTTTTTAATTTCTTTTCAGTATTCCAGAATTCATTGTTTATGCACCACATCTAGTGCTGCATGCAATACGTGCCCTCCATAATACCCACCAATAGGTTCACCCAACCTCCCACCCTCCTCCCCTCCAAAACCCTCTGATTGTTTCTGCCAGTTTTCTTTAGATGTGCATTCCTGAAGAAAACGAATTAATCATTTTTAAAGTTAATAATGTTGTTAGTTCTGCTTCTTTTTTTGTTTTGTTTTCAGTAAATAGTTCATTGATCTAATAATTGTTACACAGGAAATAAAACTGAAATTCTTTAGTAATTAAAAAAATTAACATACAATGTATTATTTGCTTCAGGGGTACAGGTCTGTGATTCATCAGTCTTACACAATTCACAGCACTCACCGTAACACATACTCTCCCCAATGTCCATCACTCAGCCACCCTATTCCTTCCACACCCAACTCCAGTCTAGTTCGGCCTCTTGTTTAACATGTTTTCTGAGTTCTTCAGGCCTTTAGAGATGTTCATTTTGTGATTTAAAAAACTTTTGGGTTTGGACATCTAGTGGTAATCATAAACATTTCCTCAGTTATGTTCCTCAAATGATAATTTATAGAATGTGAGATGTTTTTTTAAATGCTGGCTTTTTCTCTGGTAGGTGGTACCAATCTGACAAGCATCAGTGGTCTCAAAATAAGAATAAGTTAATGTTTTACATGGCATTTTAGTGTGGTCATTTTTTTAAAAGATTTATTTATTTATTTTAGAGAGCGCAAGAGCGCCAGCAGAGGGAGGGGCAGAGGGAGAGCATCTCAAGCAGACTCCCTGTTGAGTGTGGAGCCTGATGCTGGGCTCGATCTCACGATCCTGAGATCATGACCTGAGCTGAAACCAAGTGTTGGACACTCAGCTGACTAAGCCACCCAGGTGCCCCAGTGCTGGTTGTTTTTAATTCTCTTGTGGCCTTTGTATCTAATACTCAATTTTCATTTACTTTTCTTTAAGATAGTCACCATTGATATAATATCACAATCTTGAATAAACTAAATAGACTTACTTTTACTTTTGGACAGGTTGAAGATAACTTTGTGCTAGAAAGTGAGAAAGAAAAATTTGTAGAAGAATTGAGGGCTATTGTAGGTCAAGCCCAGGAGATCCTTCATGTCCACTCTGCTGCAGATAGAGCCATCGGAATTGACTCTATTATTGTGGAATCCAACAATAGCCAAGTAAGAGCAGTTGCTTAGCAAATAGGTCTTCTCAGATATATATCAGGAACTTCTTAATTTATTTGTTCATTTTTAATTCAGACAGGATCATCTGAACAAGTACAGATAAATTCTGCATCCACTCAAACCAGCAGTAAGTATATTTCATAAAATTTACCATGTGGCTTTTGAAGCAAGACATTTGGAAACTTTAATTTATGTATCTTCATTGAGAAAGATACTAGCCCATAAAGGAAGTTCATAAATTGTTAATGTAGATTTACCCACACTTGGAAAGGCCTTTTCAGCCCAGATATAAGAAGTAAAGTCATTCTCCAGATTTTCTTCAAGTGTTGGTTCTTTATCCAATTAATTGATTTCTGAGTCATTGCATGGTATGTTATCAGAAAAGCAGTCACAGTTCTGATGACCTTTAATGGCTTTACTTTTTGAAGTTAATTGGTAAGTTGGTTTTTTAAACCACTGATATGATGTGGACAGTACCTTTCTTAATCAATATCACTATGTTCTAAGTTTGCCTCGGTTTTAATATAGTCATTTATATCTTGATTTCCTTCCACTAGTGTTATACTTCTACCTGCTGTGATCACTGATAAGTTTTTGTAAATCAGTTACTAGCTAAACTTCCAGGGACTAAAAATGGGTTCTTCTGTTTTCTTTTCTGATGACTTTATCTCTCCATTCTTTTCAGCTCTGGTCATGGTTATATTTAGAGTATCTGGGAGGGGGCGAAGAGCCATAGACAAATGAGGACCTGTGAAGGAATTATAACAACATGAAGAAGCAACAGGTGGTGTGGGAGTCATGAAACCAGATACCATTACCCTGAAATTTACTTTGTGTTAGGATGCCAGGGTCCTCCTCTGTTCTTTCTTGCTAGGGGGAATTTGAACGGATTTCTGAGTGATAAAGTATGGTAAAGTTTACAAAACGAATTACTTATTTGAATGAATTTACAAAGTAGGAGTAAAGATGTAGGGACTTTATTTTTAAGTTGTCATATAGTAAAATTGATTTTTTTCTTTTGGTGTATAGTTCTGTAACTTTTAATACCTATAGAATTGGGTAAGCATCATCATAATCAGGATGTAGAATAGGAGATAGAGGTTTTATTGGAGAAAATGCTTTCCATTTTTCCCCAAAAATGTGCCCTCTTCTAATTGCTATTGCTACAATGTTTGCTTTCATATATTTAAAAAATCCTTCCCTAATAATATCTTGTACTTAGTTCTTTAGAGTATTTGCCTGCGTTGGGAGGTCTGGTCTTATAAATTACACATATCCTAATGCTGTTGGAAATGGAGATACAAGACAAATTGGTGTTTTAACCTGGTTTCCTTAATAGGGTAAACATGTTGACAATTGCTTAGCATATTGATTTTTGCTAATTCTTTTTACAGATGAATCTGTTCCACAGTCATCCCCAGTTGGTCGGTGGCGATTCTGTATCAATCAAACAATAAGAAACCGTGAGGCTCAATCACCTCCTCCTCTTCAGCAGTCCGTATCTACAGTTCCTGGGCTGTCTCTGCTTCCTGGTAAGTGTTCATTGTCTGCCAGCTTTCTCCAGACTTGGAGGGGTTACAAGATATATACCATATCTTTAATTTGTGTTCATGGATATTTTATTCTTATGAGAATGTTCATAATAATTTTTGAAGATGTTATTGTTAGGGTCTAACTTAAGCCATTTTAAAAGGTAATATTTTTAAATATAGTATTTATGGAAAAAAATAAAAGGTTTTTATTCCTTGACAGGTTGAATTCTGTGTATTTTGAGTCTTATTTACAAGACTTATTCACACAGGTTCTTGTTTGTCCCTTGCTCCTCTTGTCCCCTTTGAATTTGGTTACTAGTCTCCATGCTTTGTATTTATTAATATGTGCCTAGCTATTCTTTGTTATTGTTCTAGGTCCAAGAACCACAAGTAATAAGGAAATATCACAGGACACAGTGCCCACTCTAGAAAGTAATCCATGCCAGCGTGTACTTTTTGCCTCCAAATCAGAACTCAAGGATGTAGTTGATGGTAAGATTTCTGAATATGCCAGTGTAGAAACTAAGCAGCCAACTATATTGTATCGAGTGGAAGATGACAGGCAGATAATGGCACGAGTTACTAGTAGTTCAAGTTATACTGCTACTTCAGTTCGTGCAGTTCCAGTTGAATGTGAGGGACTCACCAACCGAGCAGGCATATTTCTACCTGTATATCCATGTCACCAAGCTGCCAGTCAGGCTGATGTACCTATGGTCCCTCCTGGCGAGTCAACTCAGATTGCTGGTAACTCTGTTACAACTCTGGCATTTGTATCTGATCAAAAGCCTCAATCCTTAGCAGTGCAGCAGCCAACTATGGATGCAGAGTTTATTTCCCAAGAAGGAGAAACCACAATGAACACTGAAGCAAGTTCTCCTAAGATGGTCATTCCCACTCAGACCCCTGGCCTTGAACTGACTACCCTTCTACCCACTACTATCCTGGAATCAGATGGGGAAAGACCTCCAAAAATGGAGTTTGCAGACAACCGAATTAAAACTCTGGATGAAAAATTAAGAAACTTGCTCTATCAGGAGCATAGCATATCTAGCATCTATCCTGAGAGTCAGAAGGATACCCAAAGCATAGACTCTCCATTTTCTTCCTCTGCTGAAGATACGCTTTCATGCCCAGTGCCAGAAGTCATAGGCATCAGTCACAGTGGAATTCAAGATAGTCCTGCACAGTCCCCTAATTTTCAGCAGACAGGCTCTAAGATTCTGTCCAATGTGGCTGCAAGTCAGCCTGCTAACATATCAGTATTCAAAAGGGACCTGAATGTGATAACTTCTATACCCAGCGAATTATGTTTACATGTAAGTATTATTCTTTCTAATCAATTTCTTACCCTTATTCTTTTAAAGAAATTCCTTTTTTCCTAAAGTTATATCCTTTGAAATGAAATTGTCTATGTCTTAAGATTCTGAGGTCACAGGTTATTTAAGAAGGTCATGACTTTGGCTGCAGGTGCCCAGAATTTCTAGATGGAGACGACTGAAGTATCTTTGGTGAGAGAGCCCTCTGGTGAATTAGCTAGGAACCTGCAAGGATGTCTTTTTTTGTATTAGTGACAACAGGACTGATTCATAGATTGTTTTAGTAGGTAGGAAGAACTGACTTTTAGATTTCCAGTTAAAAGTGCCTGGTCTCAATTTCCTTTCTTAAAAGTTTATGCTTCTAGTTTAATCTTGTTTGGTGGGTTTTATTTGAAAAAAAAATTATTATTTTTTAAAATTTAAATTCCAGTTCACCTCTAGTCTAATATTAGTGCAGGTGTACAATATAGTGATTCAGCACTTCCTGCTGTGATCCAATACCCTGCGCTTATCACAAGTGCCCTCCTTAATCCTGATATCCTATTCTGCCCATCCCTCCACCCACCTCCCCTCTCTGGTTCTTGGTTTTCCTCTTCCCCTACCCTGAGTTCATTTGTTTTGTTTCGTAAATTCCACATGAGTGAAATAATACGGTATTTTTTTAAAGTTATGTACATAGGAACTTAATTTCCCTTTTCTATTCCTTCAAATCACAGGGGTAATGACTATTTGGTGTTTATCCAGTATTTGGTACTTAACCTTCTTAAGCTTACATGGATCTTTTCACATCCCTATAACTTTTTATTTACAAAAATAGGATTGCGCTATATGCATATTGGTCTGCAAATTTATCTTTTCATTTTATAGATTTCTAAATCTTCACCACTGTATCTCTTTATTATTGTTATTATTATATGAGTATCATATGTGTGTATGTAAAGTAAAAGCCATCCCACTTCCAAACCTATAGACACAGCTGTTAATGAATCTTTGCAGACACAGTTTTAACTAACATACAGATATTTGTATAATCATACTTCTTTTTCTAAAGGATTTTATTTATTTATTTGAGAGAGAAAGAGAGCACGAGCTGGGGGAGGGAGCCCCACCTGGGGCTCAATCCCCACCCAAGATCATGACCTGAGCAGAAGTCAGATGCTTAACTGATTGAGCCACCCAGGCGCCCCAGTCATACCTCTTTATTACATATTTACAAAGATATAGATAGATATGTTTTTATACATATACTTCTCTACGTGCATGTGCTATTCTGCATTTTTTCAATTATGAGCATTTATCCATGTTGGTACACATAGTTCCACCTCACTTATGTTTTTTAAACAATGGCGTACTATTCCAGTGAATAGATACAACATTAAGATTTATATTGTTGTAAACTAGTAATTTAAAATTATGTAGTTGATATATAAACAGGAAAGCAATTCAGAAGAATAGAAAATTAAAAGTAATTATGTTAACAACTTCTATACTCCATTCTACTCCCCAAACACTGTTCAGTTCCTGGTTTTAATTCTTGAAGTCATTGCCATTAATAACTTGTAAATAATATACTTATTCATCTATCTTTTGATTGAATACTTTTAGATAATACCTAATAATTCACTACTATGAAGGGTGAGGAAATTATTATATTTTCCCTTTCTTCTTTCCCACATACCTTCTAATTTTTATTACTTGTATTGCTTTTTAACACTGGCAAAGTTTATAACATCTACATTTTTTTTTCTGTAATATTGGTTGTGCTTTGTCTGTGGGTTGATTTGAAGAATTGAAGGTCAGTAAACAGCATTTATATTATGATTATATTGTTATCTGATGATCATGTAAGATGATAAGAACCATTAAAAATGAAAAATGATTTTCTGTCATTTAAATTTTGTTGCTCAGAGGACACTCACGTGTCAAGGTCAAATGGATTCTTTTGTCTAAGCATCCATTGCTACTTCTGGATCGAACTTACTTGCCATTATTTCTGGTGTCCTAGAATTCCTTCCTCCCCTACCCCAAAATGCTTCAATGAGTAATATTTTTAAATTTGTTGCATGGGTGACTAATTTGGGTATTTTTTTAAGTCCAAAAATGCCTTTATTGCTTCACACTTGATTAAGTGTACATGGTAGGGTCATTTTGAGTTAATTTTTGTATATGGTGTGAAATAAAGATTCACCTTCATTCTTTTTTTTTTTTTTTGTAGTGTGACTTTTTTTTCCAATTTATTTATTTTCAGAAAAACATTATTCATTATTTTTTCACCACACCCAGTGCTCCATGCAAGCCGTGCCCTCTATAATACCCACCACCTGGTACCCCAACCTCCCACCCCCCCCCCCCCGCTACTTCCAACCCCTCAGATTGTTCTTCAGAGTCCATAGTCTCTCATGGTTCACCTCCCTCACCTTCATTCTTTTGCATCTGACTATCCTATTGTTCCAGTACCATTGTTATTATGTTTGTTTTTATTATAAATGGAATTGTTTTCTTAATTACCTTTTCAGATTTTTTATTGCTAATATATAGAAATACAACTATTTTTTGTGTTGATGTTGTATCCTTCAATTTCACTGAGTTTGTGTTTCATTTAGTATTTTCTGTATAATATATAAGATCATATTGTCTGTAAATAGAGATCGTTTATTTCTTCATTTGCTGCTTTTCTTATCTATTAACTTTTCACTGTCTGCTTTCTATCTCTTTGTCTTTTTGCTTTTTGTACTGGAATAATTTCTCAATTTTTAAGCTATTTCCAGTCTCCTATTCAGCTGTTTCTTTATGTCAAGGATTCTGTTATTATTTTTTTATTTTAGAGGGCTCCATACCCAGCACAGAGCCCAACATGGGGCTCAATTTCACAACCCTGAAATCATGATCTGAGCTGAAATCAAGAGTTGGATGCTTAACCCAGTGAAGCACCCAGACACCCCGAGGATTATATTTTTAATTTCCAGTAACTGTAGTTCATAATTTTTCTTATGCTTGTATTATCTTCACACATATTTCTGGAGATATTAAAGTCTTATTCTATGTTATTGATGCTATTTCAAAACTTGGCTATTCTTCTTATTGAATTTAGTGTTTTCTTTCTTTTTTAAAGTTTTTATTTATTTACTTTTTATGTAGGCTCCACACCCAATGTGGGGCCTCAACTCACGACCCTGAGATTAAGGGTCACATGCTCTACTGACTGAGCCAATCAGGTGCCCCTAATGTTTTCTTATAGTGTTGACTTCCCATAAGTGTTTGGTGATTCTTAGACTCATTTTTTCTTTTCCCCCTGTACGATTTCTTGTTTGTCTCTCTAAATGCTATATATAATTGTTGTAGCCTTCCTCCAGTAATGGTGGGAAAGGCATTGGACATGCTTCTTGACTCTGAACATTACTGCTTTTCTTGAAATGCTGCCTAGAAGGTAGCTTAATCTTCTTCAAAGGTGGAAGGGCTTTCCCTTCCTTCTGGATGTTGTCTCCTTCCTACGTTACTGGTTGGGCCACAAACATTTTCTTCTCACCACTCTTAGTTGGGAGCAGATGCCTCTGCTGTCTTTTGCTTGCTGTGGAGATAGGGAAGGAAAGAAGAACTGCCTGGCTATTCTTTCTTTGGTAACCCAACCAGTTTACTCTCCCATTCAGTGAGTAAGTCAAGATCTCTCTTTGTGAAGCCCAAATTCTAGTGGGAGAAGATAGATCCTAAACAAATAAATAAAGAAAAAGGCTATGATAGAATGAGTAGGGGATTACTTTATATAGGGTAGTCAGGGAAGAACTTGTGTATGGTGGTAACAGTCACGGGTGGAGACCTGTTCAAGGAACCAAAAGAAGTCCAGAAAGTAGGAGAGTGTTAGGAGATGATGTTGAGGTAGATAGGAGACTGATTGCGGACAGCTTTGTAAGCATTCTAGCCAACCACTCTTCCCTTTGGTTGGCCAGGGCTCGCTCTCACTGCCTATATCTGCCACCCAAGTTTGCAGCATTTTTTTAAAAAGATTTTATTTATTTATTTGAAAGGCAGAGATCACAAGTAGGCAGAGAGGCAGGCAGAGAGAGAGAGAGGAGGAAGCAGGCTCCCTGCTGAGCAGAGAGTCGGATGTGGGGCATGATCCCATGACCCTGGGACCATGTCCTGAGCCAAAGGCAGAGGCTTAACCCACTGAGCCACCCAGGCGCCCCAAGTTTGCAGCATTTTGAAATAGTTACTGCCTGTGTCATGGGCTTCTTTTTCCTCCTCTAGTCATATATACATGTGTCTATGCCTGTTTTTTCTGTCATATCTATGGATTTGGACTGATAAGGTAGACTAGAACTTGTGCTTAACTCACCATCTTGATCCAGGTATTACTTACTAAAAAATTTTATGTAATTTCAGTGGGACCAATGCAACATTTTCTAAATTTAATATTATTGAGAATTTTTTTCTCTTCATGACAGTAGCATTATTACTAGTTCAGAATGAGATTTTTTTTCCAAAATAGGACTTCAGAAAATAAGAACTGATTGTTCAGAATTTTAATAAATGCTGACCTGCCCTGAGTGTTAATGCTTATTCAAGACTCCAGTGTACTTAATGCCACTTGTGCTATCTTCCTGCAGACAAATGCTGAATCCCATTCTTTGAACTTTTTAATACTCATTTAATTTTCTAGATTAGTAGAGACGAGTCTCATGTTCCCAAAGTTGTATACTTTTGTATTAACTGTTATAGAGGATTTATTTTTAAAGTACTCATTTAGAATACAACAGTTAATTCTGACATTTTGTTGGGAGGGATGGGAGGCAAGAAGAGGAAAGTATTTTATAGTGAGCTGTGGCCTGATGTTAACAATTTTTATAGCAAGAATTTGAAATAATTTCAAGGTCCATTGTAAGTTTCTGCGTGCTGACATAAAGTAAGAAATTTGATTTGGTATTATTTCTCTATAAATCTAAATGCCTAGAAAGCTTTTTTCTATGTTTCATAGGTGTTAGGCATCTTTAACTCTCTCAAATAATATGAGCATAAATGAAAGTTTCATTTTAAGAGCATAGGGTTTCAGTAATCTTTTTTTAGTAAATGAAGCATATGAAGGAAATAATTTTATTTTCAGTTTTCAAAGTCGCTGTAATGAGAAATATTCTAGGGTAGAAGGTTAATATTCTGCTCTTTATTTGTCTGAAGTCCAAATAATATTTTTAAAGAAAGGAGAAGGATTAATTCCGCTAAGTTGACTACTTCAGATTCACTCTGATATGCAGGTATACATAGCATTCCATTTTTGATTACTGATTAGTCCATGCAAGAAAGTCTAATGATATAAACAACTGTTTCACCTTACCTAAATTATTACCATTTTGGTTTTTCTCTTTTTGTCTCCATTAGGAGATGTCCCCAGATGCTTCACTGCCAGGGGATCCAGAGGCCTATCCTGCTGCTGTGTCAAGCGGTGGAGCCATTCATCTGCAGACAGGAGGTGGATATTTTGGCCTAAGCTTTACTTGTCCTAGTCTCAAAAATCCTATTAGCAAGAAATCCTGGACTCGCAAATTAAAAAGCTGGGCATACAGGCTACGGCAGTCAACCAGCTTTTTCAAGAGATCAAAAGTCCGTCAAGGTAGTGTGCTTACAGTCAGGGACATAGACTAGGTAACATCACTTTTCATTTACTTCTGTTTTTCTTTTTGTTTGTTTGTTTGTTTGTTCATATACAAACCTTACCACTTTTTTCACGTAGCCCATGTCTGTGACATGTCCCATTAATGTCATTGCCACTTTACTTTTCCTTTTGTAACTAATTTGGTTTTACAGTTATTCATTTCATGTAGATACTAAGTCTTGGGATAAATCTTACAATGTCTGATTTTGAGTTAGGGACTTCTGCAGTGTTGCTTATTACATTAACACTTTTTAATTATTTAGCAGGGGTTAAGCTTTTTCTACTTTTCTTCATTTTTTTGGTAATGTAAACAAATCTAGTCTTAACAGTTTTCTCTTTTCTGCTTACAATTGTGCAAAACTTGCAGTGGAAACAGAAGATACCAGATCAGCAGTTGCTCCTGATCCCATTCCCCTGACGGGAAAGTCCATGGCTGATACTAGGGCTTTGAGTAGATGTAAAGCAATGAGTGGATCATTTCAGCGGGGTCGGTTCCAGGTTTGTGTGTTTGGCTGAATCTTTATCTATAAGGGCATTGTAAAAGAGAATAGCATTGGAATCTTGGTATTTAAATAATACTTATTTTGAATGTAGATGATTGTCATATTTAATTTTTTCCCCTTACAGACATCCCTTACCTTTTGTAGGCTTTGAGTTAAGTCTAAGGAAATGGGGATTTTAGTAGTGGAAAAGAGCACAGAAATGAGTCATCATTTCTCAGTGGGTGGTTGGGTCACCTTTTTTAATAAATCTATTTCTTGTACTTTAGAATCTCAGTAACTTGAATTATTGAATTTTTTTAAATTACAGAATTTTGTTTGAGCAATTTGAAGCCAACTCTCCTTACCCAGGGGACCTAATTGGAAGACTTTGAAAATGAGAATTATAAATGGGGTTTTTAGGTTTGGGTGTTATCGATGTGTGTACGTCACAGCAGACCATTCACTTGTCTGTGCCATATTTTGATATTGAATTTTTTTGTGGGTTTACTCTTTGGAAGATAGAGCCAACCACTTTTGCCTTTTTGTATCTCAGGTGATTACAGTTCCTCAGCAGCAGTCAGTGAAAGTGACATCTTTTGGAATAGAACACACACCAGCATTCAAAAAAATTACAACCCATTCTAGTGAAGAAGCTCTAGTCTTTATGGACAGAGCGAAGCCTCAATTAGTGGAAATCGAGCATGCCATGCACAATCCACAAACTTCACTTTCTTCTCAGAAATTACAAGCTCTTCATGAGACCTTCAAAGAAGGGAAAAGAATTCCCAAACAAGGAGACAACTTCTTATCTTTTAGCACAGCTTGTGAGACTGATGTATCTTCAATGACCCCAGAAAAAGAATTGGAGGAGAACTCAGCCACGGGAAGTAGTATGCATTCTGGACTTGAACTGTTGCTTAAAGAGGGAGAGATACTTACTGCTGGTAAACAGCCTAGCTCTGATAGTGAATTTTCAGCCACCCTTGCTGGCAGAGGGAAGTCAGTGGCAAAGACTGGTCCAGAGAGTGATCAGTGCTTACCCCTCCATGAAAAAAAAGCCTATAACCAAACACAGAGCTCACTCTTCTATTCACCATCTTCTCCAATGAGCAGTGATGATGAATCAGAAATAGAGGATGAGGATTTGAAGGTGGAGCTTCAGAGATTACGAGAAAAGTAAGATTGTTTCCCTTTTGTCACAAATCTGGTTGCCTGGAGTTTTATAGAACTAAGTATTTGACTGATAGCTAATTTACAGTTGGTAACATTTAAAAAAAAGACTTATTTGTTTGTTTGTTTGTTTGTTTGAGAGATAGAGCACATGTGTGCACAGGGAAGGGGCAGAGAGAGAATCTCCAGCAGACTCCGTGCTGAGCGTGGAGCCCAACATGGGGCTCAATCTCATGACCCTGAGATCATGACCTGGGACAAAACCAAGAGTCAGATACTTAACTGACTGAATCACCCAGGTGCCCCATGATTGGTAACATATTAATGATTGAAAAATTTTGATTATTGACAAAGATAGCATCAGATCTCACAGGTTAAGGGCTCAGTCCCACAGATGCCAATCATAAATCCAAGTAGTATTAACCTATGCTTCTGACCAACCTGTTGTAAATCAAAGGTTCCCACAAGCCCTTCTTTGGGTTCAATTAATTTACTAGAGCAGCTTACAGAGTCAGGAAGAACAGTTTACTTACTAGGTTATCAGGTTTTTTTTAAAGATTTTATTTATTTATTTGACAGAGAGAGAGATCACAAGTAGTCACAGAGGCAGAGAGAGCGAGAGGGAAGCAGGCTCCCTGCTGAGCAGAGAGCCCAATGCGGGGCTCCATCCCAGGACCCTGAGACCATGACCTGAGCTGAAGGCAGAGGCTTTAACCCACTGAGCCACCCAGGCACTCCAGGGTATCAGTTTCTTGTAAATAAAAAGGACACAACTGAGGAACAGCCAGATGGCAAGGTATAGAGAAAGGGACATGGAGCTTCCATGCCTTCTTGGGAGTGCCACTGTCCCAGCACCTTTATGTTTTTACCAACCTGGACCCTCTCTCAGCCCTACAGCTAAGGGATTTTTATGGAAACTTCATTATGGTAGGCATGATTAATTTAAACCATTGGCCACTGATGATTAATTCAATCTCTTCCTTTTGTCTCAGAGGTAGAGTGTGAGGGGCTGAAAGTCCCATGCTCTTATCACTTGGTTGGTTCTCCTGGCAATCTGCCCCCATCCTTAGGGGCTGTTTCGAAAGTCAGTTAATTAATATAAACTCAGGTGTGATTCCAAGGGCCTTGTTTTAAATAATAAACATTCCTTTCACCTTTATCGCTCTGGAACTACTTCAGGAACTGGAGCTATTTGAGGACAATAGACCAAATATTAAAAGAAAAGATTCTCTGGGCACCTGGGTGGCTCAGTCGGTTAACCATCTGCCTTTGGCTCAAGTCATGATCCCAGAGTCCTGGGATCAGACCCTGCATTGGGCTCCTTGCTCAACGGGAAGTCTGATTCTCCCTCTCCCTCTGCTGCTCTCCCTGCTCATGCTCTCTCTCTCAAATAAATAAGTAAAAATCTTAAAAAAAAAGATTCTCCTATTGTTTTTTATAGCTTAAGAAATTACTAGGGTTTTAGGAGCTATATTCCAGGAACAGGGATAAAGACCAAATATATATATATATAAATCATAGTATCACAACAGTAAAAAAAGCACACAAAATAATCTCTTATTTCTCATGCCCTAATCTTATTTCTCAGAGGCAACCACTGTGAACTGTTTGGTATATATCTTGCCTATCATTTTTCTGTGCATTTATAAATATATACTTTTTGCCTTTTATGAAAGTGAGGTCATAATATACATGTTATTCTACAGTTTTTTTACTTAATTGTTGCTTAAATGTACATATATGTACATGTTTATATAGATAATCTTTATTCCATATATTAGAATAGCCACTTAAAGTTTATTTAATCCTTCATTAATGGACATTTCAGCTTTATTCCATATTTTGCTTATGTAAACAATGTTGAAGTAAACAGCCTTATATTTTCACATACTTATGTGAGTATTTTTGTTGGATAGATACCTAGAAGTAGAATTTCCGGGTTAAAAGTTATATATACTTTAAATTGATAGATACCGCTAAAATTGTTGTTCAGGTGGCTATATTTTATTCACCAAACAAATATATGTGAAAGTGGGGTGCCTGGCTGGCTCAGTCAGTAGAGCATGTGATTCTTAAGCATGGGATCATGAGTTCCAGCCCCACGTTGGGCATAGAGATTACTTTAAAAAAGAAAAAAAAAATATATATATATATGAAAGTGCCTGTTTTCTCACTTCTTAACAACATTGAACTGGATATTATTGATCCTTTTAGTTTTATTCCAATCAGATGAATTAAAAATATTTCTTAAGAAATAATTGTATTCTCCTAATTAATAGTGAGGTTGTTCATATATCATATTTATTGCCTGCTTGTATCTCCTTTTTGGAGTCACCTTCTCATATTCTTTCCTCTTTTTCCTACAAGGTTGTTTCTTTTTTTCTTAGTGATTTTTTTCCCAATTTATTTATTTTCAGAAAAACAGTATTCATTATTTTTTCACCACACCCAGTGCTCCATGCAAGCTGTGCCCTCTATAATACCCACCACCCGGTACCCCAACCTCCCACCCCCCCTTAGTGATTTTTTAAAACAGATTTTATGTATTTATTTTAGAGAGAGAGAGAGAGAGAGCGAACAAGCATGACTAGGGGTGGTGGGCAAAGGGAGAGGGAGAAGCAGATTCTCCACTGAGCAGAAAGCCCGATGTGGGCTCGATCCCAGGACCCTGGGAACAGGACTTGAGCTGAAGGCAGCCGCTTAACTGATTGAGCCACCCAGGTGACCTTTTCATATTGATTTTTTTTAGAAATTATTTGTATATTCTGTATATTAACCTTTTAGTATATGTTGCAAACATTTTGTTATTTATACTTGCAACATACAATAAGGAGAAGGTTAATATTAGCAATACTCTGTGACTTTAAATTGTATTTCATTGTCTTTCACTATATTGAAGTTTTAAAGATTTTTTAAAATTTATTTATTCATGACAGACAGAGAGAGAGAGGCAGAGGCAGAGGGAGAAGCAGGCTTCCTTCTGAGCAGGGAGCCAGATGCAGAGCTCCATCCCAGGATCTTGGGATCATGACCTGAGCGGAAGGCAGATGCTTAACGGACTGAGCCATTAGGCACCCTATATTGAAGTTTTAGAAATTTGTTCTTGTCACTTTGTTCACTTTTTTCTTAATGTCTGGTTAGTTTAATGTTGAGCTTAGGAAGGCATATCTCATCCTAAAATTGTGAAGATTCTGTATTTTCACACTGTTAATCAAAATTCCTTGTTAAACTTGCCTTGTATTGATGTAGATGTTTCTGGAGTCATCTGTATGGTGCCAGTGCTATTAAAATGCTTTCTGCGTTATTTTCATCTAGACACATTCAGGAGGTGGTAAATCTTCAAACTCAGCAGAATAAGGAGCTGCAGGAGCTCTATGAACGTCTTCGAGCAATTAAAGATAGCAAAATCCAATCATCAGAGGTTCCTGGGCCACCTTCATCACCACGGAGACCAAGATCTTTCAAAAGCAAACTTCGTAGCCGCCCACAGTCCTTGACACATGTGGATAGTGGCACAGCTGCTGCAGGTAAATGGGTCTTAAGAGTGATTTTAAAAATCTGGTCAAATATCAGCAAAGTAAGAAATATAATGATGATATAATTCTTACTTTTTATAATTTATTTCTTATTACACTAAGATGCTTTAAAGAAGTACACGTTATCCCAAGATTCTTTTCTACCTTTTTTGGTAGAAATTCTTTTGTGAAATTATGGTGAGGCTAAATGATAGATTTTGTAGAGAAGATGAGTGTGTTCTATGTTTTCATTTGGAAAACAAACACCTGGAAGCCCAACTTCAATCCTGCAAATAGGGCTTTTTTTTTTTTTTTGATATTTCAGGTTTTTAATTTTTTTATTTTATTTTATTTATTTATTTGACAGACAGAGATCACAAGTAGGTAGAGAGGCAGGTAGAGAGAGAGGGAAGCAGGCACCCTGCTGAGCAGAGAGCCCGATGTGGGGCTCAATCCCAGGACCCTGGGATCATGACCTGAGCCGAAGGCAAAAGGCTTTAACCCACTGAGCCACCCAGGCACCCCATCAGGTTTTTAATTTTTAATAGTTATTTCCTGAGACCAAAAATATTTTTAGGAAATTTTAAAAGTACAGAAATACATTGTTATTGTTGCCACTGATAATTATTAATACATACTACAGGTTTCAAAGCATAGTGTAAATTGGCTGCATCTCAGTCATTAAGCTAATTATTTAATTCTTCGGTCTCTTTAATGTTCATTATCCCATCTCTAACATCTGTAACTCAGAGCTGGGATATTTTCTACTTTCATAGCCAGTTCCATGGAAGAGAGATTTTTTTTTCTTTAGCAAATCTAAAAGAATGCAGCCAAATAACTAAGTCTGTGTTCAAATAATTTTTTTAAATATTTTATTTATTTATTTGACAGAGAGAGATCACAAGTAGGCAGAGAGGCAGGCAGAGAGAGAGGAAGGGAAGCAGGCTCCCTGCTGAGCAGAGAGCCAGATGTGGGACTTGATCCCAGGACCCTGAGATCATGACCTGAGCCGAAGGCAGCAGCTCAACCCACTCAGCCACCCAGGCACCCCAGTGTTCACATAATTTTTAATTAATTCTGAATATATTTGTATATTACTGTTAGCAGTACATTATGCAAATAGTTTTTAAAACGTTAGCAATCATTGGGAGCTAGAGTTTGTTGAGGAGTTTGTAGCTAACAAAAATAATCTTAAAAATGTTCTATGTGTTGTAAGAGAATTGTTTCTTATTTATGAGACTATTAGAAAAATGTACTTCTTTGATTTGAAAATAGAGTATCAGTCTCTTAATAAAGAAGTTGTTAATCGGGTCAGACTTCCTGGTTACATGTGCATATTTAAGTGAGGGTTGATGGTGAACTATAAGGATATACGTAAGATGGCAACAGAATTTGTGGTAGACAGAATAATGGCCCCCAAACATGTCTTTGTGCAAACTTTTGGAAACTGAGAATATCTTTGGTTATATGGCAAAGGGGAATGGGGGTTGTAGATGGAATTAAGGTGCTAATTAACTGATTTTAAAATAGGAAGATTATCCTGGATTAGATGGGCCCAATGTAATCACAAGGGTCCTTTAAAGTGGAAAAGGGAAACAGGAGAGAGGGTCAGAGAAAAGATGTAAGAGGGGGAGCAGTGTCAGATGGATCCAACATTGCTGGCTTTGAAGATGGAGGAAGAGGGCACAAATCAAGGAATTCAGGCTGACTGTAGAAGCTGGAAAAGGCTGGGGAGCGGATCTTCTCTAGAGCCTCCAGAAGGAATAAAGCCCTGCTAACACCTTGATTGTAGTCTGGTGAGACCCATGTTGGACTTCTCACCTACAATACTATAATAAATTTGTGTTGCATTGGTATGGATGTTAGCCACTAATCTATGGTAATCAGTTATAGCAACAATAGAAAAGTAATACCGATCTCAAGAATGGGAACTCTACTTTGTGATCCTCCTAAAGATAGAACTGAAGGGTAAACTTAGATTGAGGGCAACTTTCGGAGTTTAACAGCAGAAGCTTGTGGACTTTCAATCTAATACTCTGCCATTAATTGCTATACTTTTAAAAAAAGATTTAGTTATTTGAGAGAGAAAGAGCCAGTGTGAGAGAGCATGAGAGAGAGACAGAGAAAGAGAGAGAACAAGCAGGGTTGAGGGGTAGAGGGAGAAGCCAACTCCTTGCCTATCAGAGCGCCTTGACCCTGGGATCATGACCTGAGTTGAAGGCAGACACTTAACCAAGGGAGCTATCTTTTGTTCTTAAGTGACTTGCTCTTTTTATGTAGTTTCTGTTTCCCTAGAACTTTGACTTGCAGATGGCTTTGGTTTGTTATGATCGAAAGCATTCTTTCACTTTCTAATCCCTGCTTAACTGGCTTTTTGTTTTGTTTTGTTTTTCCAATTTATTTATTTTCAGAAAAACATTATTCATTATTTTTTCACCACACCCAGTGCTCCATGCAAGCCGTGCCCTCTATAATACCCACCACCTGGTACCCCCAACCTCCCACCCCCCCCCCCGCCACTTCAAACCCCTCAGACTGTTTTTCAGAGTCCATAGTCTCTCATGGTTCACCTCCCCTTCCAATTTACCCAAATTCAGATTGCAGAGACAGAAAATTGACTGACCCTGCTCATCTTTTTCCTGCCAAGAGATGGGCCAGAGGCCATCACCTGTCCTATTGTTAAAGGACTTTCTGTAGGTGAACACAGTTCTTGGTCACACCACTTTGAGGAATGAAGAGGTGGAGAAGACAGAGTGGTAGACAGCAAAGCAAGGGGTGTTGAGTTAAAGCAAAGTGATAGTACAGAGCTCCTGAGGAGGGAGGACCTCAGAGGGTTGCCACCAGAGTTTCTAAGTCAAGGGTGTTTTATGGGCTGGTTGGTGGGCTGTTTTAATCTGATTAATCCTCCCTGCATCTGTCATCCAATCAGGTTTTTGTCACATGGGAGAGGGTGGCAGGCTCCTTCCAGGGTGGTGTAAAATCATTTTAAGGGTGGTTTCCTCTTAGGGCAGAGGGCCCCTTGTCCCTACCTGCTTGCCTTCCAGCTGTCTTTAATCAATATCTGTTGTTGATCCACGGTAGTGAATTTTTTTATTTCAGTTATTGTACTTTTAAACTCCAGAATTTAAAAAAAAAATCCTTTAAAATTTTAGGCATAGTTTTCCTTAAATTTGACTACAGGTTTTGTCTACTAATATCAAAATCTAGACCCCTTTTGGAGATGTTTTTGTTGACTTTTTTCTGTATAGGCAGAATTCTTTTCTATTTTTTGCATGTACCTTATTTTGTGATAAAAATTGGACATTATTTATAATACATTGTAACAGTTCTGGTATCAGATTCTCCCACCTTCTTCCCCACCAAGGTCTGTTGTTGTATTTTGTTTGTTATCATTATTCTGGTATTTTCTTACTGCTGTTTGTTTACTGATTTTCCAGAATAACTGTATTCCCTGCAGCGTATGACCATTCAGTTCTTTGCAACTCTAAAAATGTTTTTATTTTTAAGTCTGGCATGCTGATGTTCACACCTGGGCCAGTATATTTAGTGGTGAGCCAATGATTTTTCAGATTTAATCAAGTGCTTCATCTGGGTGTTTTTGCCAAGGGGATCTCTGAGGAAGGCACACTTTCAAGCTTCACTTTATAAGACAACCTTTGAATTTATTTCCTGCTTTCTCAGGAACTGAACTTCAGCCAGAATGGAATGATTGGTACTTTCTCCTTTCTCAGGTCTTGCCTGGCATGCCAGACATTTATATTCCCAGGAATATGTCAAAGATTTTGAAAGTTTCCTCTGGTCATCTAATTGTCCTAGAATTCCTTTTTAATTCTAGGCCAGGCTCTTGTGTGCCCCAACTAAATCACAGCTTTATGCATCCAAGTTGTTGGCAGCACTTTCCTGTTGTTTCAGTAATGCCCTAGAGGTAGTTCCCTACCCTCCCCCACTCCATATACCCAGCCTGCCTGGGATGACCTGAGCTCCAAGTGAAACCAAATATCCACCACACCCTAAGAATGGAGGTATTTTTTTTTAAGGTTTTAAGTTTAGACACAATATTGACTCAGGGGATGGTGCTTTTTTAAAGATTTTATTTATTTGAGTGAGAGAGTGCTCACGAAGAGTGAGAGGGAGAAGCAGATGCCCTGCTGAGCAGGGGGCCTGATGCAGAACTCATACCTAGGGATACTGACCTGAGCCAAAGCAGACACGGCAGATGCTTAACCGACTGAGCCACCAGGCGCCCCTTGGGATGGTACTCTTTTTTTTTTTTTAAGGTTTTATTTTATTTATTTGACAGACAGAGATCACAAGTAGGCAGAGAGGCAGGCAGAGAGAGAGAGATGAGGAAGCAGGCTCCCTGCTAAGCCGAGAGCCCAATGCAGGGCTTGATCCCAGGAGCCTGGGATCATGACCTGAGCTGAAGGCAGAGGCTTTAACCCACTGAGCCACCCAGGCGCCCCAGTTTTCCCAATTATTAACATCCTACATTAGTATGATATATTTGTCACAACTAATAACCCAATCTTGATACATTAACCAAAGTTCATATTTTACTCTGATTTCCTTAGTATTTACTTATCTTTTATTTTCTGTCCCAGGATCCCTTCTAGGATACCACATTATTTAGTGTTCATGTCTCCTTAAGCTTTTCTTGGCTCTAACAGTTTCTCAGAACTTCCTTGTTTTTGATGACCCTGAAATTTTTGAGGAATACCAGTCAGCTATTTTGTATGGTTTTGTTTTTGAACTCTTCTTTACTTATTAGCACCAGAAGATGCTCTAGGCTAATTTTGTATATTTCCTGGCCCAGTCTTAGGAGCCACCATTTCCAAAAGGAATCCTAATTCCTTTTACTAGAGAATAAACTAGCTGGCTTCTCCCTCTCTCTCCACCCCCATTGATGCGTGTGCTCTCTCTCTCTCTCTCTCTCTCTCTCTCAGTCTCTCGCTCTTCCTCAAATAAATAAATAAAATCTTTAAAAAATAATCCTTTCTATAATGTTAAATTTTTTAAGTAGGAAGTAATTGACCCAGTTTTTTTTTAAAGATGTATCCATTTAGTTGAAAGAGAGTGTGCGTGTGCACACGTGTACGTAAGTGGAGAGAGGAGCAGAGGGAGATAATCTCAGACTCCCTACTGAGTGTGGAGCCCTTTGCGGGCTCAATCCCACAACCCATGAGATCATGACCTGAGTCAAAACCAATTGTTGGCTGCCAAACCAACTGAGCCACCCAGGCACGACTGACCCAGTTATTTTTACCTTGTAAAAATACCTTGCACTAGCCTGTCTTCTTTGGTCCGTTGTTCCAGCTCAGCATTGCTTCTGTAGTACTCTTTGGGTCTTTCCCACATGTAGGTCTCCCAGTGGTCAATCTCAGTCTTCGGTAGTTGTCTTAGTTCAGTTTTCATGTCTTTGGTGTACTGCATTTTTCATGGCTGAGAGAAAGAAGTATGCTCAAGTGTGCCCCTCATAATAAGAAGAGAGTATAAGGAATTCTGTGCATAAATTTCTCTAGATTCCTGTTTCTTTTTCCCTTGCTGATCCCATCATGCATCTTTTTTGCTATAATAAACTTAACTGTGAATACAGCTATATGTTGAGTCCTTACAACTTTGATCGAATCATTCAATCTGTGAGTGGTCTTCAGGACCCTGAAACATAATTGCATTACATAATCACAATCCTCAAAATAACTCTATGGTAGGTAGACATTACTGTGTCTGTCTCTTATGGGTAAGAAGACTAAAGTTGGTGAGGTTAAACAACTTTCCTAGGACCTTAGTTCATAAGCGAGGGAATCCAAATCTGTTTAATCCCAAAGCCTTGGTTCTTCACTGTTACTGTGCATTGCCTCCCAATACCAGAAATTATGTCTGCAGTGGGTTGAGAGAAGGCAGTGAAAGCCTATAGAGGGTGATAATGGTCTGAGACTGCTACATACAGGATGTAGTATTTGAGTTGAACTTGAAGGATTAATGGACAGGATTACAATTGGTGAAGTGCTGTGGGAAGAGTATTGTCTACAGATAGAATTGCATGGTATAAGCATGCAAATGTTAAAATGCAAGATTTATCTCCAAGAAAGAGAACATAACAGTTGGGTGAAATGGAGTGTTTATGTTAGAATTAGAAGGTTTTTCTTACGTACTTCAAAAAAAACCTTGTGGCAACTGCCATAGCTTGTCTTTGCTACAGTTTGGTGTAAGATAATGTATCTGATCTAACACATAATTATATATTTAAGCTTAATAACTGAGATAGTATTTTTGTTTAGGGAAGATAAATATCTGTTCTGCAGAGATAACCATGACTACTACCAATGACTTTGCCACCTAAACAAGTTAAAAACCCACTGTTGTTAGTACTAAGAAACTCCTGAAGTGGAGGGGGCGTTTTGAAGAGAAGAGTGAAATGCTGAAAACAGCATTTAACTGATACTAATCTGGTGACAGTGTGAAGAATGTATTGACTAGAGCTAGGGAGGCAGTCCATTTAGATCATTGTAATCATAGCATTCCATGTATGAGATGATTAAGAGCTTAGAGAATTGTGAAAGTGAAAATAGGTGAAAGATATTGTGTAGGATGAATTGCCATGATGTGGTGATGACTGGATATTTGTATGTTTTTGGTGAGATCCAAATGTTTGGAGTCTGAGTAGTTTGGAGAAAATATGAACGTTATCATAGAAATATGACATTTAGGTGAACTGTTATGCCAAGACCATGTTAGGTTTCATTCTCACTGAATTGTACTGAATTGAACAATTTATTGACGTCCTAGTGGAAAAACACATTTGGGTTCTGAAATTGGATTGAAGAGGGGTAAAAGTTTGAGATAAGAGATGGGAAAATTTGCAATTGAGTGGTCACTAAAATGAACTGAATGTGGGCATCACCTTGGGGAAAAAAACAAAAAAGAGCAACAAGGACCATACTCTGGTTTTATTCATTTCATTAGTAAGAAATGAATATTAAAGAGCATCTTTGAAGTTTTAAGTAATATTATAAGTAATGTTGACTTTTTTTATAACTGTTAAAAACATTTGTATAGTACTTCTTTTCATGTAGGTATTTTCTAATTCGTGAACTTTAAGTGGTCTTTTATAGTATATGAATAACTCTTAAATCAATAATTGTCCTTTCTGTGTATAAAATATAGGCACAAGATAACGTTCAAATAACGTTTTTTTCTTCTCATATAGCACATTGTTCTTGATAACTTCTGGAAGGTATGTGTGTGCATATCTTTCTGTTGTCTACTTAGGAGTCTTGCTCTAAGTTCTGTTTCATTTCAATACCTGTTTGGTTTGTTAATCATTTCTTAGCACTTGCTGACTGTTGTGCCACTAGTGCACCAGCCATCATTACCATCACTTGAGGGTTCGAAATCATTTGTTCCATCACTTTTCCTTAGTGCAGAAATGTTCTTAAATGAATGACATTCAGACTTAGCTCTATGCAACACATTTGTTTTTTTAGAAAGTAAGGGGAATGAGCACAGAAATACTCCTTAGGAGAAGCTGGGTAGACAAAAACGTTGGCACTAATGTGTATATGGTTCTGGCCGTTGTCTCCATTTTACTCCTACCTGCTGACATTTTTCCAGGGTAAGAAGACACTATTAAAAAGCTTCAGCTCCAGAGTCTTACCAATTTTGTTCTGCTATTTGTTCCATTACTGGAATTGACAGAGAATTAGATGAATGTGCAGAGGGATAACAGGAAAAAAATGTCTTTATTATAGGCTGACTTGTTTTCTTTGGGTTTTAAGTGTTAGAAAAGGAGGGAATTCCATCAAAATTTGTATGTCATTTTGGTATCTCATGGTTGCCCAAAAGGTAGTATACATGATTTTTTAAAACATTTTTTATTTTTTCAGCGTAACAGTATTCATTATTTTTGCACCACACCCAGTGCTCCATGCCCTCTCCAATACCCACCACCTGGTTCCCCCAACCTCCCACCCCCTGCCCCTTCAAAACCCTCAGATTGTTTTTTTAGAGTCCATAGTCTTTCGTGGTTCACCTCCCCTTCCAATTTCCCTCAACTCCCTTCTCCTCTCCATCTCCCCTTGTCCTCCATGCTATTTGTTATGCATGATTTTTATAAAACTCTTTTGTATATCTGGGGGCGCCTGGGTGGCTCAGTGGGTTAGGCCTCTGCCTTTGGCTCAGGTCATGATCTCAGGGTCCTGGGATCGAGCCCCACATCGGGCTCTCTGCTCACTCAGGGAGTCTGTTTCCCTCTCTCTCTGCCTGCCTCTCTGCCTACTTGTGATTTCTCTCTCTGTCAAATAGATAAATAAAATCTTTAAAAAAATCTCTTTTGTATATGTGAAGATGGTCCAATTAATTCATCAAACTCTTCTTAAACAATTTTCATTAATGTTTTTATTTAATATTTAATCCCCTTGAATCTAAGCTTTCAGTAATACAGAGTTCATTGAGAATCACAGACTTTGTATAAGCACTCATTCATATTATCATGTTCCTCTGTTTGAAGAAAGTTCCCCATTCATTTCCCACTGTATTCTGTGGGTTGGTATGGTACAATGGAAAGCACACTGACCTGTCAGGATACCTGGGCTCTAACCCCAGCATATAACCTCAGCTTCTGGATCCCATTCTTCTCATGCAAAAAGTAGAATACTTGTTGAGCCTATATCACAGGCCTGTTATAAGTTTCAAAAATGATAAAGAAAATTACTTTGAAAATGTTAATATGGAGGCTTCTTGCATCATCTTCAGCAATTTCCGTATTTTTCACAATTAAAAAAGTACCATAACAAATGTATAAGAAATGTCATGTGCTTGTTTAATAAAGTTCCTAAAAATGTTATTGTGCTTATATTTCACAACTGCATTTCCTAAAATTTATTTTAAATCCACTCTGTAAGTTTTGGCTTGTAAATCAGAGGAATTGGAACTTTATGAATTTTTTCTATGAGAATGATTTAGCAAATGTGTAATAGTACTGAATAATCGAAAGACTTAGTGTGATGTTCAGATTAGGGATTTTTTTGCTAACAGAGACTTCTGTAATTGATTTGCTTCATTTATTTGGACAACTTCTGTAATTGATTTGTTTCATTTATTTGGACATCTTATGCTCTACAACTCATGAGGTTCATATACCATCTGTATTCTTGTTTCTGCCATTTGTTTATCATTAACAAACAAAAATATTGGTTAAAAAGTTAAATGAGATTCTAGTTTTCTGATACTTGTTTGAAGTCAGTATGGTATACTGAAAAGAGAGAGCATCCTCGTCTACACTTGAGCATTCCAAGTCTGAGTCAGCTGATGACTAATTGCAAGAATTGCAAGAACTCAGGCATACTGTTCTTTTTCTGTGGCTCATTTGTCCATTATAAAACAAGTGGTTTGGATTAGACTTCTAAGATTCTTTTAAATTTTAACATTCTATGATTGTTTTTTAAAACTTCTGAGTATCTGAAGAAACCAATGTAAAGATTATAATTGGCACTAATGTTTTTAGAGAGAATATTTAGAAATATTATATTTGACTTATAACTTATACCTTATTTGACTTATACCAAGGTGACCATATAATTTGCCATCCAACAAGAGAAAACTTTTGAGAGTTAAAGGCATACTATTAATAATTACTCCAGGGCAACAGCTTTTAAACCAGGACTGTCTCCGATAAACTCAAATATCTGGTTACCCTATCTGTACCCCATATGTGGGGTTCTGTCAACTGCACTGTTGGCCAAAGAACAGTATTTATCACTTCTGAATCCTTTTTATGGTTTTACTGTTTTTTCTTCTAGATCCGTTGTGTGTGGAAAGTAATGTAGCATCATGCCAGCAATCTCCAGCTAGTAAAAAAGGGATGTTCACAGACGACTTACATAAACTGGTGGATGACTGGACAAAGGAAACAGTAGGAAATTCTCTTATTAAGCCAAGTTTAAACCAACTCAAACAGAGTCAACACAAACTAGAGTCAGACAACTGGAACAAAGTATACGAGGTAAGTTGTTTTTACATGTTCCTCTTTATTTATGAGAACTAAAACCAGGGGCTCCTTGGTGGCTCAGTCAGTTAAGGGTCTGACTCTTGATTTCAGCTCAGGTCCTGATCTTGCAGTTGTGAGTTCAAGCCCCATGTTAGGCTCCACACTGGGCATGGACCTTACTTAAAAAAAAAAAAAAAAGAATAAAACCGTAAAAATTGATTCACTTAGTCACTATGAGAGAATGGTGTGATTTGACAACATAGAGACTTTTATCCTTATCTAGATTCATTATATCCTTGAGCAGATTATCTTTTAGACCAGGGGTCAGCAACCTTTTCCTGAGAAGGGGCCAGTTAGTAAATACTTGCAAGTCATGTGGTTGCAACTAGTCAACTCTGTTGGAGGGCAAAAGCAGCCATAGACAAAACATAAGTGAATGCATGTGGCGTTATTCCATGAAAATTTGACTTGCAAAAACAGGTGGCAGGCTGTAAGTTGCTGTCCCTTGTTTTAGACTTTTATACCCAAAAATGTAACCATCAAGTATCAAAAAGAAAGCATCTAGAGTGATGGTTAATTCAGTCCTGTGGTGCAAGAAGAGTTTGGTTTTGAGGAAAAGCTATCATATGTGGTATGTCAGTATTCTTAGAACTACTGAGTGATCTTAGTTGTTCATTTTTGAAAATAATTTTAAAGCTCTTTAAGCTAGAATATTATGAAAGGCATCTTAAATTCATGGGATGAGATGCCTAGTTAATTGCATATGGCTTCAGTCAGATGTACATGCATTTGAGATATGTAAAGATGTCCTCAGTGCATCTGGAATGGGAAGAAGGTAGGCTTAGAGAATAGTATATACAGTATTTGTTTAAAATTATGGACATTAGATATATGTATATACACATAGAAATAGGAAGAGCTATTAACAATATGTGGGATGGTGGAATTTGGGCCTTATTTTACTTTGTACTTCTCTGTGTTTGAGTTTTTTAAAGTATCACTTTTTCATGATGAGTAAATCTACTAAAATGTGAATCAGGGCTTAGACTCTGAACCCTCATAATTGAAAGAGATATATTTGTGTGTCTGTTTTTCTGTCATATTTGTGTACATGTATGTGTATATTTGTAGTCATTGCATGTAGTTTGGTAAAGAGGCTGAAAACACAGTTAGTGTTAATGTTGAATAAAAATTTCAAAAGCCTAGATTTCCCAAAATAGTAAGCAGTATATTTCTTGGGGACTTTGTATTTATCTTACTCCTGGCACTGATTTATACACAGATAATATTACCATTGTAAACACTGTAAGTCTTTAGAGGCAAATTTCAAGGCATAAATGCATTGGTGTTGCCAGTGAGAGAGCCTCTGAGTACTATGTGAATGGAGACTTTTGTTGCCTAGTAGGAGGATGGTTTTTTGCAGCATAATGGGGGATTTTGGAGGGAAAATGAGTAGAAAATGGAGTATGAACAAAAGTAATTAAGGTCTTTAAACAGTTAATACCTACCTTAGAAGATCGCTGTGAGGATTAAATGAAGTAACACCTATAGAGTAACTAGCACAAGGTAGTAACTACTTTTGTATTTTGAGTTCACTTGATTACATCTTTTTGTGGAAAACTCATCTCATAACCTAATGTTCTTGCTTGTTACTGAGCTTAGAAAAACTGAAAAATAAGAAAATTTGTCACAATTATATTAGGCCCTTTACTATGTGCCAAGCCCCATCCTAGACACTAGGTTTGATGAGCAAAAACAAGTATGTGCCCTATCTCTTGGAACTACACTCTGGTGGGACAGTTCAACATGAACAAACATATAAATATAAAATTGTAGCTATAATATGGACTACAAAGGAAAAACTAAGATATCATAGGTAAGAGATTTGATCTAGTGAAGGGAAGTCAAATTTCACTGAAAAAGTGCTGATTGAATAGCGATCTGAGGAATGAGTAGGTGTTAAGTAGGTGAAAAAGAGAGGGAATGTGATTCCAAGCAGAAAGAACAGCTTATGCAAAAGTCATGTATGGGTAAAGGGATCATGAGGGGACTGAAAGTAAGCTAGTTTGGCTGAAGTGAAGAGAGCAGAGAGGAGTTGGTATGCGGTCAATCTAAGGAGGCTGGGAGGGTCTTAAAAGTGGTGATGATAAGGAACTTCGTCTTTATTTTAAGAAAGGTAGCAGGAGGGAAAAAAAAGTTGTTAGCCATTGAAGCCCTAGGGTTAACATCAGATTTGCTTTTCGAAAATATTACTCTGACTTGAAGCAAGAAGAAAGGATTATGGGGGAGGGGGAGGGTAGAAGTTGATAGATGAATTGAGAGTTAGTCACAGTAGTCTATATAAAGAGAAGCTGAGATAAAAGTGAACAGATTCCAAGAAATGTTTAAGGGATAAAATGGAGGTGCCTGGGTAGCTCAGTCAGTTAAGTGTCCAGCTCTTGATCTCAGCGCAGGTGTTGATCTCAGAGTTGTGAGTTTAAGACCCGTATTGGGTTCCACACTGGGCATGGAGCCTACTTTAAGGAGAAAAAAGGGACAAGATTTAGTGATGCAATGGATGTACATCAAGAGGGAAGTTGTCAAGACTACGTTTCTGGCTGCCATTACTGGGTATCGTTCCAGTGTACCATTCACAAAATGTGAACATGAGTAGGCAGTGTGTTTTGGTAGAGGAAAGACTAGAGGTCATTTGAATCTCAAATTCCTTTGAAATATGCAGAAGGTTAAGTATAAGAAACCATCTCCAATTGTCTTTTTTAAAATAAAAATCACATTATTGTTTGTAAAAATAATGTTCATTGTAGAATTTAATAAGTGCAGAAAAGTACAAATTTTAAAATACCACCTTCAAATCCCACTACCTCTAAATAATTGTCACTAAGTATAAACACCATTTCAGATATCTTTCTATGTCTGTATATGTATACATGGAAATGACTTCATAAAAATGCAGTCATACTATATGTGTCCTTTTGAATCAGAGGTATTAAATTTTACTTTAATGGAACTAAAACACTGATATGAGGAAGAGATTACTGAACTTGAAATAAATGTGTTTTTTCACCAGATGAGATACAGTCATTCATTATTGAGTCAAGCAAAAGCTTTTTACTTTCAACGTTTATTTGAAAGGCTTTTAGCTTGACTAGTCAACTTAAAAGAACTAAGCATTTGGGACTGATACCAAACTCTACTTTAAGTGAGAATTACTTACTTCCGTTTGACTTACTATTACTGTGTGTCTAAAATTTCAGTAATCTTGATAGATGTGTGTAATCACAATAGAACATGATAAGGAGAGTCAGGCAGGAATATATTTTCACAGTACTGCCAAAAACATAATTGTCTTGAGTTTAAACTTCCAAAAATGCAATAGGAATTTTAGACTTTAAGGCAATGATAAGTGGGTAGGGCAGTGACATTTGTTGAGCACCTACTGTATATACTAGACTATTCCCCTGTGCAACACTATATCATGCTCGTCTGTGTCCAAAGAATTACATAATAAGCTGGTCTGTGGTGCTGAATGAGAAAAATTCATGGGGCTAGCAGAAGGAAATAAAAATAGAAGAGTACTGCTACCATAAAGAAATGGACAGTATTAAACTGTGAACAGAGATTTAGCAGAGTCCTTGGAGTTAGCTGGAACTCTATTCAAAGCCTCACCTCACTGTCAAGTTGCTTAGTGATATTGGGTGTCATCAGTTTTGAGCTTCAGTTTCTTTATCCGAAAATGCCTCCCTTATAGGGCAGTAATGAAGAGGTATGCAACAATGCTTGGCACACAGAAAGGTGCTCCAAAAGTGGTAGCCTCTTATAGTAATAATAGAAGTAGTAAGCCAGAAGGAATAGGAAGGAATATAGATGGGTAAAAGCATCGACCAAATGAACTGATCTTTTGTTTTTATTTTTGTTTTTGTTAGAATACTCCATCTACTATGGGCTACACACCAACATGGATTTCTTCTCTGTCCCAAATCCGTGGAGCTGTCCCAACCTCCTTGCCACAAGGACTCCCACTCCCTTCATTTCCTGGGCCATTATCATCATATGGAATGCCCCATGTTTGTCAATATAATGCTGTGGGGGGGCCAGGGTACCCAGTACAGTGGGTAGGAATTTCAGGAACACCGCAACAGTCTGTAGTAATTCCTACTCAATCTGGGGGACCATTCCAGCCGGGAATGAATTTACAGGCATTTCCAGCTTCATCAGTGCAGAATCCATCTGCAATCCCTCCTGGTCCCAAATGAATCAGAGTAGAGATGAAGAAAAGGGAGATTTTTTTTTCAGAATTATTTTCAGGACACCTAAGATACTAAACGTTCTTCTTCTTGGTTCTGCCATATTTTCCCTCATTTGAGTTTACTTTTCCCTGAATTTTTGTTATTGTTGTTGTTCCATTATGGTATTTTATATAGCTCATCATTCTGTAGAACTGTGCAGTTTGTACATAGAGCACTGCACACAGAAATGTTTTTTCACTTCAGATCCTATCCTCTTTGATACTTGATTTTTTTAAAAATACCGTTCAGAATGCTTTAATAAGCTCAGCTTGAGCATTACCATTTCCAGGACACTTTCCATGAATTGCTGAGAAGCCCCCATTTTTTTACTGCTGCTATCTGCAGCTGGATGATACTTTAAAATGTATAAAAACTATTTAAATTGATATTCCCCAAATGTGGACGAAGTGAGACCCTCCAACAGCTGGAGTTTTATGGGATTCTTCACATGTTTATCTTAGGTTTACCTTTCCCAGAAGGCAGGGTAACTTGCTGCAGGAAACGTTTTGGTATATGAAATTAGAATAACTTTGTCAACCAATATAGACCATGAGCCCTTTTTAATGTGATTTTCTTCCCGTCGTCACAGCAGGAGGAGTGAAGCCTTGTTTTAGGTGAGGCGGAGAGAAAGGAAAAAACAGAACTGTAACAGTTCCTTGATTCTGCAGATACTGTAGCTGCTTTAGGATTTCAATAGTAATTCAAAGCAGCTATCTCCTTGTTTCTCATGTGCACACATTGTTTTTGAGCATCTGAGAGGCACTGGTTTGGCTTGCATTCTTTTGTAAGGGATATATTGCAGCTGATATAAATCTCATTTTGGGGGAATCTTGGTATTCCGAACAAAGAGGATTCAAGTTACACCTCTATTGATCCATTGTTCTGAAGTAAAATGTACTTGACACAGTAGGTTGTAGATTTTGAGACTTAAACATGAAACACTGGCTTTACAGGGTTCTAAGGTGTGGGGTATACACTGTCCTGCAGTGAAATAGTAGACCCTCAAAGGACACTATTTAAGTTGCCCTTAGCTTTTTTTTTTGAGGGGGGGATTGCCATTTTTTTAGTTGTTATAATTTCTTGTTAGTACATATAGCATCCTAGATGATTTTAGATCTTACATGATTTTGGCAGCCTCTTTTTAGAATCTGAGAGAGATCACTGTCAAGTTGCACTTTACTGGGTTTTATCCAGTTTTAGAAGGAGGTGAGACAATGTCAAAATACACACTTTTTGCTTTTTGCTTCTTTTCAAGAAGGCTAACTATAATAATCCTAAAAGGCTGGTCACAGAGTTACCTAATGCTCAGTCTGTGAAACCCAAATAGAATTCTTAAATGGTATTAATCAACTATCACATACACTTGTTTGAAATACTTTCTACTCTGAAAATTTCAGGGTCATTTCTACCATACAGTTACCTGATAATGAATTCTATCTACTGGTAACCATTCCATATTACCACCCAACATTTCTTTGAACAGATTTTCCTCCATGTTCCTCTAAAATTTTTACCCCATGAGCTTGCCAGGTAATGAGGAAAACTCAATAGGTATACTTTTTTTTTTTTTTTTTGCATAGTCTACTTTGTGACATTCAGTACCCTTTTTCAAAAAAGTGTGTCTGGTATTTCTTACCTGAGGATCACACTAAACATCATAAAGATTTTGTCACTATCCTTTGGGGTGTCAAAGGCAGCATTTTCAGAATTGCTGTTGATAAGAGCCACAGTTTCTTTTCATAAATCATACTGTGGTTTGGGTGAGTCTCTTATGTACAGATTCTTCAAATTTCTCCTACAGTATTGGTTTGCAAGTCGCAGTGATTTTAGGACATTAGTGTAATGCAAATACTTGCATTGCATTGTTTTCCATGTGTACGAAAACAATGCACCTAAAATCCGTAATTCTTTAAAACTGCTCGTGTTTCATTATAAGAGTTGGCTTTGTGTAATTACATTAAGACTTACAACCTATAAAGTGAAAATCCTGCAGGTTTTAAGATCCCTTCCTCTCTACATGTAATGCTTTTAAACAGTATACCCCAGGATGAAAAAAACCTCCATGGATGACATGCACAATTACATTTATTAATGGCTGCTCTACATCAAATGTCCCACATTTTGCCACCACCTCTGTTTTAGGTATGATTCATCATTCATTTGCCTGCAGACTTTTGCAGTGCCTTGTAATATTTAGAATCTTTTCAGATTTTTTGCTGGAAAGAAAAGTAGTCTTCTGAAGTTTGAAGATAGTGAATAGCATACTGCTGTCTCCATGCTGACCGCAGTAGTTGGATTAACATATGTTATGTATACATTATGTATATGTAACATGTATAAGTTTAAAAATACAGAAAAAAAGTGAGTTTGTGCAGAAATGAAAACAGTGTTATTCACATCACTGTGGGTTTTTATTTTTTTCTCATTAAATGTTTGATTCAGATTATAGTCACTTTGACTGTAAATATTGGCTAGTTTTCTAAGTAGGGGTTTTACATTATTTCATAATTTTGCTAACTCATATAATAGTGCTGTTTTCATCCTTGCTGAGGTAATTTTCCTTCCCAAAAGCAGTTAACTCTTGAGGTGAAGCTCAGAAATTCCCTTCTTACTTAACAAAGAGCCTACTATATAACAAGGGCCTTCTACCCAAAACTGTCCTTTTCATTTTCCTTTTTGTAGGAGAAAGAGGTTGTACTAAACCATCCTACTTGTAAAGTTTATTTGGGGGGATAGTCTGTATGTCCAACCTCTATGTTTACTTCTCAAAGTACAAGTCTGATGAATAGTACTGTATCTCCATATGTGGCAATGTGAGCATTTCATCATGAAGTACATGCTGCTATGTTTGTGAAGTTGGGTGTAACATCATAAGACTATGAAACCAGTATTGGTGTAAATCTAATGAAAATAACCCTATGTATATTTGTAGCAGTCTTGAATCTCTATTTAAGGTAATTTGCTGTAATATAACAAATATCCCTTTTGTTTTTCATCCTTTTCTTGCCAGTTTTTTATATCAAGCATGAATTCTCATGGTTTGACAGCAAAATTATCTGTGAAAGTTTAAAGGGCACTTTTCTGCTGTGATTTTTGGATTGAGTGTGGAGTGTTATGTACAATATGAAGGGTTGTATCATTTTAGAACCCCAGATTTAACCCAGTCCAATTACTTTTGTTTATCTACCTCGTTTTCAGTGCTGTTTAGGGGTGCACAAGTAAACACTGCCTGTGAAACTTGCTTTTTTGCCTTGATTCTCAGTATTCTTTCAGGTTATAAATCTGGCCTGCCTCCTAGTCCCAGTGCTAAGCATGAGTTCGATATGAGAGGGACCACCACTCTGCCACCAATCTGTGTTTAAGTGATGAGAGCCATGTGCCTCTGCAGAATAAACTTTTGGGATTTGGGGAAGGAGAGCAGAGAAAGAAATCCAGCTGGTGGCAATGTAGGATTTAGTTTTAGGAGTCAGTCCTAAAAGAAATGGTAAGAAAGTATCTAGACAGTCCCGTGCCTGCAACTTTGCATCTTTTACTAAAGGTGCATTTCTCGTCTGTGTGCCTAAAGGGCTATGTGTTGAATTGCTTTAACTATCACAGTGACATATTTGCTCAATCCTACAGCAGTGGCCTGTCATTCAGCATATTAGCATACTGCTAGGTATTTTCAGTGGTATTTTGTTACCTTAAAATGGCTGTATGCTTTTAGTTGAATTGTAGTTGGTGGTAACTGTTTATTCAATCTCTAAAGTTTATTGGAGGCATTGACTTTCTTCTTTGCTGTCTTTACTGAATGATGAAATGATGCATTCTTTTTCTTTTTCCAGAACACTCAGCTAATGTTTATAAGCCAATGTTCTTTGTTTCACATGGTTACTATGTATAACACTACAGCATATTTAATGTTAGCAAATACTGTATTTCAGGCTTCATGCACAAATACATTCCTGAAATATATTTGGGATTCAGTTATTTAATCTTCTGTTTGGTTTAGAGAAACTTGAGATTTGAGGTGGGGTGCAGGCCATTTTCTAGAATAGATTGTTCATTTTTTCATTCTATAGTGTATTGGGGACTTTTTTTTATCCCCCTTTGGTTTTGAAGATGAACCGGTGGGGGGTTGTTGTAGAAAAGGCCATTGATTGATGTAATTTCTGATATTCAGTTTTGTATTTTTAAACCAATAGAGACTATAAAATTGTGACACTCAAACTTGGTAAAGTCCTTTGAAATTAGTATGAAATTTTGACAGAGCCAAATGCTTTCAGTTCACCATGGAAACAGTCTTTGTATGTGAAGGATGAACACAAACATTGGTCAGGGTTCTTGATAGCCAACATAGGAGGGGGCCTGGAATAGTGCTTAGGTGACACTGAAGTTATTTTCAAGTGAGATAGTTGGAAGAGTGTACAAACCAACAGTTCCCATTCTGGAAGGTTTTATCTTAATTTAAAAAAAAAGGCTAAAAGTCAAGCAAGAAGGGAAAAGAGAAACTGGGCTCTTGAGAAAAAAAATGTGCCGGTGTAAAATAAACTCCTAATTGCGTGCTTTGTCATCCTTCCCGTTGTTTTTTTTGTTTGTTTGTTTGTTTTGTTTTGTTTTTTAAGTTACATTTCTTTTCCACTATAAGTTAAGATTTCAGATTGAGGTTTGTGGGCCAGACCATACCCTCAGCAGAAATAGTGACTGATCGGAAAGTGCAGTTGTTCAAGGTCTGTCATGCTCAATCACTTAAAGCTGTAACTTGTTTGATATGAATATTAAGCATGTAGACCTAGTGCAGCATGGGAGCCACTCAGGAAGTTTATGCAATTAATAAACTTTCATGCATAATTTGCTATGAAGTATGCAGAATTTCAGCCACTTCTTTACACTTAACATTTAGTTGTATATGCGAATTCTCCTTTCTTAACTGGGGAATGTAGCATTATATAGAAAGAATGTTGTTAAACTTAATTTTAATCCTTCTTGACATTAACCTTTTTTTTTCCTTTGGTAAACCAAGTGATCTGCCTTTAAGCAGTCAACTGATTTTGGTTCTTTGAAACTGTGATTTTTATTTCATTTGTACCCAGCCATTGTAAGTATTTTGTTTTGTTTCTTGGAAATTTTGTTTTGAAACAGAAAATAAAGGCTGTGTTATAAAATGAGTATGGTATCTTATTAAAATGCTTTCATAGTCACTGCAGTCACCTGGCTTAAACTGGTTCTTCGTTTATCAAATGTAATTTTTAGGAGATTTAAAAGATTTAGTCCTATAGATTATGCTGGCTGAACAAATTAACCAAGCCATCGATTATCTCTTGATGTATATAGCTCTAGCAAATTTTGAGTTGTACCTGTTCTTCACTCTTATCAATGAGCTATAATTATATAATACTCACTATGATTTTCCTAAGTACCTGTTGTGTTATTTAGGCTTTTACCTGTGATATTTTTAATTCAAAAAACAATCCTATAAGCTAAGTCTTACTATCTCAACTTACAGAGAAAATTTATGGATCAGAGAGATTAAAGAATTTGCCATGGTTAACACAACTAGGAAATGGTGAAGCCTGGACCCAAACCTAGTTCTGTCTGACTCCCAAGTTCATGGGAAAAACCCCAGGCCATACAACTCTCAGATACACTGTTGGAAAAATAATCCACTTACATTTACAATAAGTTTCCACCTATTAATCAGGATTAGTAGGTGCTCTTTTTAAATGTCTTTCATGAGGTTATATCCAGTGCTTGTTTCATCATTTCAGGAGTAGAACTGTGTTTATGGTACAAACAAGGATTCAAAATGTGCCCTTTGCACAAACTTAAGGAGATTTCCTTTCATGTTGACAATGTTTATGGTACATGTTTAGGGAAAAAAGTATATTTGGAGATTTCCCTCCCACATCTCTCATTTACTACACTGCAGTGACTTGGGAAACTGCCAGATGAGGTCCGATCACTTGTTCACTTGATAACTTAGAAGAACTGAGCATATATTTATGCAACCAGCCCTGGAGGAAGAGTTAGAGACCTGTCAAAAATACCCAAGGTTTGGGGCGCCTGGGTGGCTCAGTGGGTTAAGCCACTGCCTTCGGCTCGGGTCATGATCTCAGGGTCCTGGGATCGAGTCCCGCATCGGGCTTTCTGCTTGGCGGGGAGCCTGCTTCCTCCTCTCTCTCTCTGCCTGCCTCTATGCCTACTTTTGATTTCTGTCTGTCAAATAAATAAATAAAATCTTTTTAAAAAATACCCAAGGTTAGCTGAGGATTTTAAAAATATTTTTAGGGGTGCCTGGGTCGTTCAGTTGGTTGAGCATCTGCCTTCAGTTTGGGTTAATACAGACAGACTCTTTTTAGAGTCCAACAGACCCAGATTTGTATTCTGGCTTTGTGAACTTGGGAACACTGCTTAACTTTTCCACTTTGATTTCCTTTTCTATAAAAAGGATAGCTGCCTCAGTCAGGTTGTTTCCAGACTAAATGAAAAAGCAAAGAGAGGGCTTAGCACTATAGCTTGCACATAGTAGGTGTGCTCAAATAATAGTAATGACTGCTCAAGGGACCTTACATTATCACTGTTTTAAGAGAAGAGGAAACAGGTGACAAAACTGAACCCAACCGGTGAGTCAATGTGAAATCTGTTGGTGGAAGAGATTAGGTATTGGCCCCAAAGGTCCTAGATGATGTAACAGAGTGAGGTCCAGAGGTGAAAGTGTTTAAGTTGGGGAATAAGACAATATAAAACCCACTTAAAATGTGCATCACTGGGGTGCCTGGGTGGCTTAGTGGGTTAAAGCCTCGGCCTTCAGCTCAGATCATGATCCCAGAGTCCTGGGATTGAGCCCCACGTCAGGCTCTCTGCTCAGCAAGGAACTTGCCCCCCCCCCCCGCCTACTTGTGATCTCTGTCTGTCAAAAAAATGGATAAAATCTTTTTAAAAAATCCTTTAATTTGGCCTTCATTTAATATTGCAAAAGCTCTATATGAAAATAATTTGAGGAAAAAAATGTGTACCACTAGATAAAAGAATGAGATGGCAGAATTGTCTGTGCCTAAAGTGTTTTGAAGGAGCTGAAGAAGTAGTAGTGGTAGGAGTAGTAGTAGGGGAGAAGAGGGTGGGGTCACACAACAGAAGCTCAAGACAGAAATGAAGATGTACAGCATAGGTAATGGTCCAAATAGGAGCAGGACCTTGTGATAGGTAGATGAAGAATTGCAAAGGACTAGCTGGCATGCATGTTACTAATGAAGAAATAGCCTCAGAAATTAAACCAGTATTTGTAAGTTTTCTCCATTACAGTTCAGAAGTTCTCAACCCTGACTGCATATTAAAATCACCTGCCTGGGGAGCTACATAAAGCACAACAATGTTAATGTACTTAACACTACTGCACACTCAAAAATGGTGAAGATGGTAGATTTTGTTGTATGTATTTTACTGCAATTTAAAATAATATGTCTGTGTCCCATCCCTACAACCAGTACTGTTACATCCACATATTAATATAATTAGGGTTGAGAACCACTGTCATTGTTTACTAATCAAATGACTTCCCTGCCTGCTATTAGAGAGTTGCTGGTTCAAGAAAAACAAGAAATATGGCAGCCTCATTAGACCTTCTAATTAACTATTTCCTATAACCATATGAGCTTATAGCCTCTCAAACAGGCCCCAAGGTTCTGGGCAATAGAGAAAGCTATGTGGGCCCCTTGCAGACACTGAAGAGCTAGTTGCTATTTAAGTGTAAGATTCCAGAAGATTGAGTCCAGTGTGAACTCTCCAGGCAAACTCCTTAAGCTTCTCTCCACTCTTCATGAAAAGAATGAACATTAATTAGGTGCGTACTGTGCCACTTATTATGCTAAGCACTCTACATCATTTAATCTCCATAAGCTTCTGAGGTAAGTATCCATCTCCTTTCTAAGCTCCTCGACTGCCAAAAACTACTTTCTCCCAGTGTTCAGCTTTATTCCTGGCATGTAGTAGGGACCAAATCTGTTGAACGAATTAATGATTTCTATTTCACATTCTATCACACATATTAATGATATCTATTTCACAGATACAGTAGGGATCAAAAGACTAAGTAACTTGTTAAAGTTAGATAGCTAATAAGGAGTTGAACTAATATTAGAACCCAGACCTTGGCTCCAAAGCACGCACCTTAAATACTGTTCTGTGACATCTACTATCCCCTTCTGCTTTCAGGGCTTTGGCCTCTGTTATCTCTACTTTTTCTGGCCTTTTGAGCATTGAGTTTCTCCTGTATTAGGTATGTTAAGACTCTTGTGTACAAGTAATAGAAATCCAATGTGAACAAGCTTAAGCAAAAAGAGGAATTTATTATAAAGATGGTGGTGTCTCACAAAACCCAGGGATAATGCAGATGGACCTGAGGAACAAATAAATAAAATGGTTGAATGCAGCCAGGATTTTTCACTCTTCTCAGCTCAGTCCCAAATTCTCTGTGAAGGTACATAAAGGATGGCTCCTGCTACAACCATGAGGATAAGCCGAGAAGGTGGTAGAAAAGGGGTGCTGGGAAGACAAAACAACAGATGTTTACCTATACTCCACTTAATTGCCCATAAACACATGCCATTTTCCCCATATCTACAATTCCATAAATGCCCATACCCAACAGAATCCATGGATAAGTGCAAGTCACTTGCAACTTCTGCATCCAGAAGCAACAGCATAGAATAGACATGCCCCTTCCTCATCTACTTCAGTGACAACCTAAATGTGGCTCCTTTTGATCCTGCAACCTTTAGTAAACTTAACTGCAACCAATAGATCTAACATGAGAAATACAGAAATAGATTAACCACCATTAAAATCTGTTTTCCCTTTTAGGAAAGCAGAGGGGCACACCATTATTAGCCACCAGGTCCAAGTATGCACCATTTCCACCCAGATAGGAATAAAGGAAATAAATTACAGGCATAGAAAAACTTTTGGGGGGGCACCTGGGTGGCTCAGTGGGTTAAAGCCTCTGCCTTAGGCTCAGGTCATGAACTCAGGGTCCTGGGATCGAGCCCTGTGTCAGGCTGTCTGCTTGGTGGGGAGCCTGCTTCCTCCTCTCTCTCTGCCTGCCTCTCTGCCTACTTGTGATCTCTCTGTCAAATAAATAAATAAAATCTTAAAAAAAAAACTTTTGGGAGTCAATTTACTAATGCACCTTCTCACTTAACCATCTGTACTTGGACCTATGGCATGTTCCAAAAGAGCAGTGATTCTCATGCTTGAGAGTGCATTACAGTCACCTGGAGGTGAGAGACCTGTGAATACTTTTCTCAACACAAACACTCCCTTCAAACACCTGCGGCAAGAGACTTGACCAAACTTAGTATGGCTTCTAGCAGCCTAAGGCTGGTTCCTGAGATGACCCATTTCCTATCTGGAAAGCTCAGGGCTGTTGCTCTAGCCAACACTTAAAGATAGGACCCTGACTTCCCTTTTTTTTTTTTTTTTAAAGATTTTATTTATTTGACAGAGAGAAATCACAAGTAGGCAGAGAGGCAGGCAGAGAGAGAGAGGGGAGAAAGCAGGTTCCCTGCGGAGCAGAGAGCCCGACGTGGGGCTCGATCCCAGAATCCTGGGATCATGACCTGAGCCGAAGGCAGAGGCTTTAACCCACTGAGCCACCCAAGCGCCCCCTGACTTCCCTTTTTTAAAGCGTTTACTAAAAAGGGCTTACAATTGTTTGTTCTTCCCCTCCCCCCTTGAGATGTGTTATGTATCTCTTACAGCTCAGAAAGATATTTCTTAAGGACCTGAGAGCCGTTCCTTTGAAATGTAATCATCAGGAAGGCTAGAGCCTCTATCTTGAAGTCTCTGTTGGAATAGCACCCTAACTTAGATAATTGCCAGCTAGCAGACCTACCTCGCCTAATCGCTTTTGCACTCTTACCCACTTTTTGTAATTTTTTCACTTCCCTGACTCTACTTGAGCCCCTGCCCCGTCTTTCTCTGTCCTCCCTCATTCTCCCTTTAAAACACCCAGTCACCTCTGCACAAGTGGGAACAGAGCCCAGCTTTTTCCCCTACTGGTTACAGAATAAAATCTGTTCTCGCTGCCTTTTTTTTAATTTCAAGTTTTTATTTAAATTCTAGTTAACATATATGGTAAAACTGGTTTCAGGAGTAGAATTTAGTGATTCGTCACTTACATATAACACCCAGTGTTCATCACAAGTGCCCTCCTCACCCAGCTTTCACTGCTTTAACTAATGTCAAGTTTTATCTTTGATATTACTTAAAACACAGATTGCTGGCCCCACTCACAGAGTTTCTGATTCTACAGGTCTGAGGTGAGGTCTGAGAATTTCTGAGTTTGTAGGTGATGCTGATGTGCTGGTCCAGGGACCATACTTTGAAAATCACTGTTTACGGTCCCTATTCACTAGATAAAAGATTTTCTGGTGAGACAACTTCCTCAAAACTTCATTTGACTGCCTGTGGATTTCATTTGAAGGGACTCAGAATGCTAATAACAAGTCCAAGATCTAGACAAGATCTAAAAATCTTGTCAAAGTATTCTCTTTGAATCTTCAGATCTACTAAAGGGAATAACCTGGCTCATCATGTTGCAGGTTCTATCTCTTAGCATTCTACCTAATGATTCAGCTTATTCCCTGTGGCATTCTGCTCAAGGTCTCCAGTTCAGAGCCTGGGTAGATGATAATTGGCTGAGTTCAAAGCTATGAGGTGTCTTTCTCTGTGTCTCTCTCTAAAGATTTTATTTATGAGAGTGAGAGTGTGGGAGAGGGAGAAGCAGACTCTGTACTGAGCACCCAGCCCAACACGGGGCTTGATCCCATGACCCTGAAATCACAGCCTGAGCCAAAATGAAGAGTCTGGAGCTTAACTGACTGAGCAACCCAGCCACCCCATCCCTCTTTTCTAATCTTCTTTGGGTGTGTTACAACTATCCTCTCTTCCTTGCATTCCAGATGAATGCATTTACAGAGGGAGACATCATCACACTTGGGGGATTTGGAGAACAAGGAATCTATAAGGCTTATACAGATAACCTCATTCCAATTACCTAGATGGCAATTTCTGAATCAGTGAAACATCTGACATGAGAGAGTTCTACTGCTCTAAGTCAGCAAAGCCCACAAAAATCGGACACTCAGCAATTGCACATTTCTTGATACAGGCAGAAGGGCTGCTCTGTTTTGAGTCCCAAGAGCAATGAGCAACTGCTTCACTGCCAAATACCACAGAATGCCAACTTCCCGTTAACTGATGTGGGAGATCTCCAGTCTCTGCCAGTTCCATATTTTAGGGTCTGTAAGTTGTCACACTCCATTTCCCATATCAGTTCTTGAACGGTGTTCTTTATTTATTTATTTAAAAAGATTTTATTTATTTATTTGACAGGCAGAGATCATAAGTAGGCAGAGAGGCAGGCAGAGAGAGAAGAGGAAGCAGGCTCCCTGCTGAGCAGAGAGCCAGATGCGGGGCTCCATCCCAGGACCCTGAGATCATGACCTGAGCCAAAGGCAGAGGCTTTAACCCACTGAGCCACCCAGGCACTCCGAAGGGTGTTCTTTTTGTGTGTGTATGTGTTTTTGTTTTGTCATAAATAGTTTCTAACCCAATTCTGCCTGAAAAATAGTAATAGTAAGGATATGGGGTTGCCTCACAAGACCAAAAATGCTTCTGGAATAATAAAGAACCTGGAACTTAAACACGAAGACTATCTCTCATTTCTGTGCTGGGAATCTGCATTTTTCTTCCCTTTCTATAGACCAGTATATTTTACTTCTGTCCCTCTGTGGTAAAATTGCTGACAGCTTCCAAGTTTTATGCTTAGAGAAAAACTGATCTCTGGCCCAATTCCAATTTTCTAGGGAATGAGATTCTTTTTTTTCTTTAAAGAGTTTATTTGACAGACGGAGATCACAAGTAGGCAGAGAGGCAGGCGGGGTGGGGGGGGAAGCAGGCTCCCCGCTGAGCAGAGAGCCGGATGCGGGGCTTGATCCCAGGATCCCGGGATCATGACCTGAGCCAAAGGCAGAGGCTTTAACCCACTGAGCCACCCAGGCGCCCCCAGGGAATGAGATTCTAATTGACCCAGCTTGGATTATTTGCCTGCCTTCAGCTATGGTTATAAGAACATGGCAGTTTTTGCTGTAACTCTGTCAATGGTAGGAGGGTCAATTCTCAGAAAATGAGGGTTGAGAGACAATCCAATAGGTGTTTACTAGAAAACCTCTATTCTTTCCATCTTTCATCCCTTCAAGCCACTGTGCTCTCCTTTCAGTGCTTGTTTTCAAGAGTTATCTGTGTGCACTGCTTCACCATCTATTTATTCCTTGCCAGTCTAGCTTGTTCTATCTTGTTCTTTTATGATAAATTCCTTTATGGAGCTTGAAGCATTTTCAGCTTTTGAATCCTACTAGACTGTTCTCAAACTTCATTCATCTTGACTACTCTTGGGTTCTGCACTTCTGCATTCTAACTTTGCCTGCTATTACCTCCCATCTTTCATTATGTTCCAAGCCAGATATGGCTACTACTTATCATAAAACAGATCTTGTTTTCTGCCCTCCTCCCGCCAAAAGAGTGGGCCCTAAAAGTCAGTTACTGCTACCTCAGAATCAACTGAGAAGCATGCTGAAAATCTATTTTTTTTCTAAGATTCTGTACATCTGCAATTGTAGCCCTTGCAATTACTCTGCAAGAGCTCCCTGACAGATTCACAGTGAGATCTGGAAACAAAGATCCTAACTATACGACGCCGTAGCTCAGTGAATAGTGGAAAGGTACAACTTGCAGTTTAATCTGTGTTGGTGCTTATTCCCTGACCAAAAAAAAGTGATACTCAATTTCACTTTGTCTCTGCATTGGGTTGGGCAAATAATGTCAATTTCACCACTCATAAATTGGGGTCAACAACTCTTCGAAGAATTACGGTGTCAAAAGTTACGTGGGTTACTACATAAATGTTGGTTAGCACTTAAATTTCATATGTCCCATCTCATTCATTAAAAACTACGCATATTATACCCCCCAAAGGAAAACGCTCCCTCATAGCGAATTTTAGCGTTGTTTAGCTGATCTCAATTAATCCACGCTACTTCCTTTCCCATGATGCATCACTTCTCCCCCCAACTCCTTTTCCTGGGAAAGGCGGTAAATATCCTGAAGCAACTCGGCGAATAGAGGGAATTGGAGTGCCAATCCTAAACACATATCACTCCCCACCATCTCGGATCCTGTGAGCGCTAGGGCAGAAAGAGGTGGTAATCTTGTTCCTGGACTGCATCCTGAGGCCATAAAGAAGACTACAACTCCCAGGATGCCCCTCCGCCCTGCCCCGCTCCCCCTCCCGCAGCTGGAAAGCGTGTACCATAGAGAAGACGAGACAACATGGCTCCCGAAGGTGGAAGGAAGAAGCTTCACCCCTTTTGAAGCGGTGAAGAGCGGCCGGTGAGGGGGGAAAAAAAAAGAGAAAGAAGTCAGTAGACCCTGCCATTGCTTTTATCCTCCCAGCCTCTCCTAAATCGGGTCGGCCTCACCCCTTCTTCCCACCCAAATCCGATCTGTGGTCTCCTCCCCACCCCGCCCTCATCCCCTCGCTCGCTCACCCCTCCCCTCGGGAATCCTTTTCCCGCCCCCCTCGCCCCCCGCGGAGTGCGCACGCGCCCGCCCCCAGCTTCGCGCCCAGATCGCCGCCTAACCTGCTCGCGCAGCCGCTGTCTTGTCTGCCCACCGACGAAGCATGGGCGTCCAGGGCTTCCAAGAGTTCCTGGAGAAGCGCTGTCCCGGGGCCGTGGTGCCCGTGGACCTCCTCAAACTCGCGCGCACGGTCTCGCGCCAGCAGCAACAGCACCAGCATCGTCAGCTGCCGCCTACGGCAGCACTAGCGCCCGGGGCTCCACGCGCCACCAGGGGCTCCGCGCCTCTGCAACCGCCGCTCCCGCCCGCTGCCTTGGGTGCCTACTCCGGGGGCGCGGGGCCGACTCGGCACCATCACCCCGCTCACCACTTCCACCACCACGGCCAAGCGCACCCTGGGCTGCACCCGCCGCTGCCGCCGCCGCCCCCTCCGCTGCCCGGGGCCCGGGTGCTTGTGGACGCGGGCTCGGCGCTTCCGCGGCTTTATGGTGGCTACCAGACGGACTGGGTGTGTGGCGGCCAGTGGAACGCCATGCTGGGCTACTTGTCAGCGCTGTGCCAGGCTTGTGCCTATCCCGGCGGCGACGGCCTGGAGCTGGTGGTCATGTTCCCCGGCGGCCTGGGAAAGGACCGGCTGGCCGAATGGGGCCGTCGGTGCCAGGCCGAACGGCAGACAGCGCAACTGATCGTGGGACACGTGGGCAACAAGGGCACCCCTCCTCCACGGGCCTGGTTCCTGCCACCGGCCTGCCTGAGCCACTGCGTGAGGCTAGCACTCATCCGCTTCCGGGTCAAGGTGAGGGAGGGGCCGGATCTTAAATAATACGCCCCACACCTATTCCCTCCCAGCTAAACACCTAACCACCCACCCGCTAACCTATCCCCCATCTACTCACCGCCTAATCAGCTAAATCACTTGCCTAACCTTTATCATTTTATCCATCTACCCACCCTTTCATACCCCACCTACTGGTTCGCTCACCAACACAACCACATCTACCCATGTCATCCCAGTAACTCCCCTTACCTTCATTATCCAGTGGCCTGTCTCTGGGTTTTAGCCAAATTTCTTTTTGTGATCCCATCTTTCTCCTGCTGTCTTTTGCCTCAAGCTGACATACCTTTTTCCACAATTTTCTACTTGGCATCTCTCTTATGTATGTCTCTTTCCAACCTGGCAACAAATCAGTTAAGCAGATAATGGAATACCTTTTTTCTACAACTTTTTCCCCCCATTTTGACCCTGTGCGCTTTTTTTTTTTACCCATCTGTCCATTCAGCCTTTTTCATTTCAACATGCCTCTAGCTCCTCCTGCCTTAACCAAAACAAATTAAAAAAAAAAAAAAACCCACTGATTCAGTCACTGTTCAACAAGTGTTAGAACACTGAGAGTGAGGGGTTTAAGGGACTGTGAAACATGGTTTCCTGCCCTTGGAAAACCAAATATATAAACATGAAATTTATTTAATGGTATAAGTGTGTATGTGATTATGCTTTATGGTGCAGACTGTAAGTACAAAATCTGTGTGTGGGAGGGTTTATCTATGGGCTAAAAGGGTCAGGGGAGACTTCTTGAAGAAGATGGATCTCTAGTTCTTCAGGGATGGATTGGATTTGAATGGGTTATGGGTTTGGGAGGGCTACTTTAAGTGGGAGAAAGAGAATGAACATGAGCAAAAAGGAATTATCAAGCACGTGAGGCCCCATGGGCAGTTAAATCCAATCTCTGCATGTAGTTGGTCACTGCATATGGGGCCTAGAGAAGAGCTTGGCAGCATTCCCCAGTTCTTGGCACCATTCCTGTTGCTCTGTTGCTTTCCCATACTCTTAGGTTTCAAGTTCTTACGTGTGGAGAATAGCAAGGCTTGAGAAGTAAAGGAGGTGGGCAGGAAGAAGAAACAGTAGTACAGGGTTGGGTAGGACAAAACCTCAAACCCATTTTCCAACCAAGGCTCTTGGGTATGTGGTCACAATTGGAAGACAGGACAGGGAATTGTGAGAATCATAAAGAAATGGTCCTGCGTGGAGTAATGTGGAGGAAAAAAAATCTCATCTGAGAGACAGGAAGACCTGCATCAAGAAGCTTGCAGTGGTCATAGGGTGTGACTACAGTCCATTCATGCTAGAACTCCTTGTGCACATCATCAAATCTGTGTCTGGATTGGATAGATTATAGCTGTTTTTAATAACAAAATTTTTAGTAAAGAGCTATCTCAAACATACAAAGTAGCAAAAAAATACAACATTCATTTGTTTGCCTTCCTGAATGAACATTTTTCTATAGATTGTTCATTCATAAGGATTCTTTTTACTTTGTTTTCATTGCTGCCACCCAAGCTTTAAGGACTTTTGACCTCAGTGTCACTATTAACCTGGTTGCTGGTGACAGTGACTGACTATATGTGCCAGGCACTAATCTGTGTGCTTTAACAACAAAATTATTTCATTTGATCCTCACAATAACCTGTGAAGCAGTATTATCCCTGTTTTCCAAATAAGAAACTAAGGCACAGGAGGTTTAGAAAGTTGCCCAAAGTCACCCAGCAATAAATGGCAGAGCTGAAATTCCAGGATTCATGCCGGGGCAGTCTGACTCCAGAGCTCGTGATCTTAACAACAGTGCTCTAAGACAAATCTAAGGTGCCAATGTGATTATTAGATCCTTCCCATACTTACCTAAAATCTTCCCTGGTTCCTGGTAAAGACATGTCTGAGTCATTTATTTATATTCATTTATTGCTTGCTATAGGCTAGGTACTATGCCTGTTGCTGAGGATTCACGCGTAAAAAAGGGAATCTCAGTACTTATGGAGGTCAGTTTAGTAAAAGACAAAACCAAGCTGTAGATACTGTGAGCTAATTGCAATTGGTGAAAAATATGGTCCCTACAGGGGGCATGGTTAATTTTGAATGAGGGTTTGAAAGTTGGGAAAGGCTTCACAGATTGGACAGAGCCTTGAAAGAGGGCTGGGAAGGATATAGTTCAAGTAGTGGACAAGGATGTGAAAATATAAATGGCCAGCCATGAGATCTGAATGGATTTTGATTGTAGGTTGGCAGGAGAGTTAAGCACTGAGTGTGGATTTGTGGTTTCCAAACTTTGTTCATGCACCCTATCAGTCAAAAGTTTTGAGAAGCAGCCTTACTGTGGCACACCAAAATTCTCTTCTCTTTTACACAGTCTCATTTTTAATCCCAGTAGTTCATCCTAATAAGATGGATTGATAAACCAAGTATAGTGAAAATAGTAGAATCTCAGTGGTGGGTGTTTGTGTGCTTACTGCAAAATTTCAACTTTGTCCTATTAAATTTTTCATAATACAATATTGGGGAAAAAATTCCCAACGGTCCTGAGAACAACCATTTGAGGAATATATAAATTTTATTCCCTATGCTAGATTGTAAACAGATTCTTTGATCTTTTCATATTTTCCATAATGTCCTGAATATTTTAGGTTTAGGATACAGTTTTTTTACCCCTGAATGAATAGGTCAATAACTCTAAGAGAGTGGATTGTAGGGAGTAACTTTTAGAAAATGTGTAGTGTGGGTCTTAATATAGTGGATTTAAGACTGGCTCCAAAATCATATTTGTGAAGTATCTGTGGTTGTTCTCAGTGAATGAAGTTCTCTTTCCTGGTTCTGGTTGGTGATTTTTATTGTTGGAGTGAAGGAGAGCTTCCTGGTTTATAGTACAGATTTAAAAAGTATTGGTTGATAACTGATCATGGTTTGCCTTTATAGAGGAGTGTTCCACTATCTTGAAGATAGCAGTTTTTCACTTTGGATGATCTGCATGGCTACATTTCTTTCAACTGAACTGCTGAGTGCTTCAGAACAAAACCCACTACTTTATTTTTCCTCCCCTTGGTTTTGTTCTTCAGCCTAGGCCACAAAATTGGGCTTTATTCCTAATCTCATTTTCATTTGTAATTGAGAAAGTAAAGGTTGAGGGATTAAATAAAAGATAAATTGCTAGGTTGTCCATTTAGCTTTAGACAATGTAAGACTTCCCATGAGAGGATTCAGCGTATATTATTGGCATAAACTTTGTCATTTGGTTGGTTTCTTTAGTATGTTCTGCAAACCTTTGTAGTGCCAAAAGTTAATAGCAGGAAAATTAAGTAAACTGACCAGTTGCTAGCCTGTTCTCTTCTTTTTTTTTTTTCTTAAAGATTTTATTTATTTATTGGACAGAGAGAGAGATCACAAGTAGGCAGAGAGGCAGGCAGAGAGAGAGGAAGGGAAGCAGGCTCCCCGCCGAGCAGAAAGCCTGATGTGGGGCTCGATCCCAGGACCCTGAGTTCATGACCTGAGCCGAAGGCAGAGGCTTAACCCTCTGAGCCACCCAGGCGCCCCTAGCCTGTTCTCTTCTTAAGGGTCTGAAAAGTAGAGCAGCCAAAAGCAGTTTTAGATTGTAGTTTGGGAGATGACATGGGTGGTTCTGGGGATAAGTGTTTTGTTTTAATAGTTAATGTACATTAGGAAAAAAAGAAAACATCAAACCCACCACTTCACAGTTATAATTCTTTAGAATGGGACCATTAAAAACGAGTTGATTTAAAGAAGAGTATTAAGTTGTAGTACTTGGATGTGGCAGAAATCATGTTGGTGGTACAAGAATGATCAAAGTTTTGAAAAGTCTGACCAAAAGCTGATGTCATTTTATGCTTTCATTCTCTGAAATACAGTAGAGCAATGGCTGCTGTACTTCTGGGTTAATTATTTACCCTTAGTCATAGACACATTCTGAAAGGTCAGGGACACTTCTAGGTGCTCTAATGGTAGGAAAAAGGATTATAATAATTATTACTACTACTACTTGAGCACCAAGTTGTACATAAAGTACTTTTTTTTTTTAAAGATTTTATTTATTTAACAGAGAGAAATCACAAGTAGACGGAGAGGCAGGCAGAGAGAGAGAGAGAGGGAAGCAGGCTCTTCGCTGAGCAGAGAGCCCGATGCGGGACTCGATCTCAGGACCCTGAGATCATGACCTGAGCCGAAGGCAGTGGCTTAACCCACTGAGCCACCAGGCGCCCCATAAAGTACTTTTTAAATATCTCATTTATCCCTTACAGGCTTGCGAATGCACAGTATTCTTCCCATTTTTAACAGTTGAATAACTGAGGTACAAAGAGGTGAAATGATTTTTCTTTGGTCTGTATACTGCTAAGTGCTGGATAAATGTTCTTGTTCTGGGTCTGTGTTGCTCAAAGTCCCTTTCCACAATTCCACCACACTGTTTCCTTCTTTTTGTATATTCTTGTGTAAGATTGTACACTTTTATTGACCAGGTAATATGCATAAATACACGAAGAAAAACAATAAGAAGTCAACTTGTTGAGCACTTAGTTTGTGCCAGCATTGCTAAATTGTACAGTACTACCAATATAAATCACATGAGTAAGCTAAGTGCCAAGTGAGTGAGTCACAGCAGTCTCTTCCTTTTTTGAATTTTCAGTCTTTCCCTCTGGTTTTTGCACTTACAGCATAAACAAGTAACATTTAAACAACAAAAACTTGCCTTTACTTTGTCATTCCCTTAAGCCATTATTCTTATCCCATTCTTCCCTTTTAACCATTATTCATGAACAAAGAGGACTGTATTAATTCCCATTCTCTAGCCTGTTGCCGCTTGATATCTGATGTCACCATTCTCACGCTGCCACATCCATTTCCACTCTTAACCTTTTTTGGTCTTTTGAGATAATTGACACTATCAAGCCATCCTTTCCTTGAATTGCCTTCCTTGGATTTCATAATGCTGCACACTTCTCATTCTCTGTATAAGTCTCAAGTTCTTTCTCTTGTCCTAAGTTGCTCCTTCTCCTTCGCTGCTTTCTTAAGCCTCAGTGCTCTCAAGGCTTCTGTCCTAGTCATATTCTTCTATATTCATTTCCTGAGCAATCTTACCATTATTATGGTTTTAATTATTAGCTGTATCTTGATGATTCCTGTTGCTCTTTCTCTACACCCAAACTGCCTCATGAACTTTTGACATACCTTTTCAGCTCTACTACTCAATGTGTTATAGGTCTTTTAACCTTAAAAATATTCAAGATGGAACTCATTATTTTCCCTGAGAACTTGTTATATTCCCAGTATTCTCTTTTTGTTTGAACATTGTCTTTTATCTATTTCAAGCCAGAGATGATGGAGTCTTTAATTCTTTACTCTCCTGTCACTTCCCACATTCAGTTGGTTACCTGGTCCTGTCAATTCTGTCTCAAAAATGTCTCCAGCATCCAGCCAGTTCCACTCCCATTGCCTTATTCCAAGCTGCAATATTTCTTATCTGAACCATGAAAATAGCTTAACTTTTTCTCTACCATTTTCTGGACTATAGTCCCTCTTAACCATTGCTGTCAGGGATACCATCTTGAAGACCAAAGCTGACTTCGTTGTATGCTCAAAGATACCCACTGGCTGCTTTTTGCCTACTCTCCCAAGTCCATACTTCTCAGCATGGCAGACAGGGCCTTTTACAGTCTGATTCCAAACTGTCCAGCTTTATTTGGTGCTTACCTCTGCCCACACCTGTTCCAGCCATTGGAGTGTCCCAACCATCCTCAACTTTTTAGTTTCCTAGGCTTATGGTGTGCTCACCTAGTGCTTTGCCTATGTTACTCTCACCCTTACATAGAAAATTCCTGCAGATTGTTTAAAAATTATCACCATGCATCTTTCCCAGCCAACATGAATGATATGCTGCCCAAATGCTCTTTAACCTCTCATTTTTTCTCTTTCATTGTATTTTCATATCACATGTAATTCTTTCTTTTTTTTCCCATGTGGTACATTACATCCCCAAAACTTACTTATTTTATAACCTAGAGTTTGTATATAATTCTTTTTTAATTGAATTCCAAGAGGGCAGGGATTTGCTTCCAGGGCTTGACACATTGTATATAATAATGGTTTTTGGAGAGAGTGAGATTGTAGTTGATTGACTGACTATAGAGAGCTTTAAAGGTCAGATAAGGAAGAATTTAGAATCAGTGTTTCATGATGTTATATATTAATTCCATGTAAGTCAACTTAAATTCCAAATGGAATTACAAAACTCTGTTAACTAAGTTTGGTAGCTGCTTAGCAATATATTTATAGAATAAAGTCCCTCTTGGTGGTAGTAATAATAGCAACCACATGGGCTGGATACCTTCTATAGATTCATTATGCCATTTAATCCTCATAGCCACCACTCAGGATATGTATTAATCTCCATTTTTATGGCCAAAATAAAAACAGACTCAGCATAGCTACTGGCCTGAGGTTGCATTGCTAGAACATGATTGAGAACATGTTCTCAATCACACAATGTAATTCATTCAGTCAACGAGTATTTATTGGGCTTCTGCTATATGCCAGGCACATTGTGAAGATAAAGTAGTGAACAAAATGGATTTGTGATCTTACGAACTTTACATTCTAATGGGGAGGACAAACAATAAACAAGATAAAAAGAATACATAGTGTTTTAGGTGGTATAGTAAGTGCTATGGAGGAAAATGAAACAGGGAAGTGAGATAAGGGAGTGTTGATGTCAGGGAGATTCTCTGTCTCTCTCCAGGACAGTGTTGTCTGGTAGGGGAGACAAGTACAAAAATATAGTATGAACCCTTAGGATCATTTCTCTGACCCTTGTCATAGGCCCAATAACATGGTCAGTGGAAGTGGCAGAAACAGGATATGCATACCAGACACCAAAACCCTTGCCCTTTCACCTGTACCATGAGAGAAATTAGAAAGGTTATGGCAAAGATGGCAGACTGGCAGCTGATAGGCCCACATATTTCTTAAAAGAACGTCATTGATTTTTGTTGACCAGTTGTGTTTATCAGAATCTGAAATCAAGCAGCAGGTTTGGACTGAATATTAAGGCATCATCTAGTTGAATAATTTTTCACTTCCCTCTATTTAACTTGTATTCTATGAATACATTTCTTTTTTAAAAAACGAGAATTTGTTGCCAGTATTTTAAAAATTGTGAAATGTTACAGAAAAGTCTGACTTTCCAACCACTTGTGAAATATCAGATACTTTGGCAACATTGATTGCACCCTTTTGCTTAGCCACATGGTCTTCATTTATTGGAATCTCTGCTGTTCCATGGTGTCTCCCTGACACAGTGACCAAGTGCCTCTTGCCATTCATGATAGCAAACTTCTAACAATGGCTCCCAATGTTCCCCACCTCCTGGTATTCACATTCTTGTGTTATCACCCCCTATTCCTTGTGCGTGTGCTGGACCTAATGACTTGTTTCTTAAAAAAAAAAAATTATTGAAGACAGAGAGCATGAGCGGGGTGGGGGGTGGAACATAGGGAGGGGGGAAGCAGACTCCCCACAGAGCAGGGAGCCCAATGTGGGGCTCCATCCCAGGACCCTGGGATCATGACCTGAGTTGAAGGCAGATGCTTAACTGACTAAGCCACCCAGACGCCCCCCTAGTGACTAGTTTCTAATGAGCAGACTGAAGCAGTGATCAGATGTCACTTTCAAGATGAGGTTATAAAAAAAAAAAAAACTGTGACTTCCATCTTGTTTGCACTCTCTTTTTCTCTCTCTGGCTTTTCTTGCTTGATCACTCTGATGAAGCAAGCTGCCATGTTGTGAACTGCCCTATGGAGAGGCCCACATGACAAGAAACTGAGGGCAGCCTCCAACTAACAGCCAGTGAGGAACTGAGGCCCTCAGTCCAACAACCTGCAAGAAACTGAATCCTGCCAACAGCCAAGTGAGTGAGCTTGGAAGCGGATCCTCCCCAGTTGAGCCTTGAGATGACTGCAGACCTGCTAATACCCAGATTGCAGCCTGAGCCAGAGGACCCAGTTAAGCCATGCCCACAGATACTATGAGATAATAAATGTTTTCTTAAGCCACTAAGTTTTGGGGGTAATTTGTTACATAGATAATGAAAACACCATTGATTGCTGTGCTTGTACTTTTTCATAGTAGTTTTGGTAAGCATGAAATATTTCTTGTACCCACATCTATGAAAATCGACAAAAAAATATACAAGAAGGTCACATATTTAAAAATAATAATTTTTTCTTCTAATTCAGTGACAAGGGATTTGTGCTGTAGTGAAAAGAGCAAATGAGTTGAAGTCCAGAGACTTGGATTCAGGTCACTAGTTGGATCTTGGGTAATTTATTATTTCATTTTGAAGATCTTCATTTATAAAATGGATAAGGAAGTAATACCATGTTTCCCAGGACAGTCAAGAAAACTACTGGGTATAATGTATGGGAACATATTATACATATGTGTTAGTTTGTATTAATTTCAGTCCCTCCTGTGTTCCCATAGTACTCTTTACATATTTCCATTGGCTTATACTGTAATACATTGTGATTATCTGTTATATGCAGGTGACTTGATGGAAGGGACCATATTTCATTCATCTTTGCATCTCCTTACACAGTATTTGGACACATACCAAGCTGCAAAAAGCATTTGTTGAAAGAATGAAGGGTGGTTTTGTTAGATAACTAATGAAATTTTTAAAACAGTGCTTCAAATTCTTAACCAAGGTATCTTTCAACTTTGAAAACTTCCTTTTGCCAGTTTGCACATAGGCAGGCATGTCTATAAGAAGGACAATTTTTACAGATAAATCTTCATCTAAGTTCACTATGTAAGGCTTAAATTTGGTCTATCGAATATTTCTTAGCACACCCAAAGCATCTGAACCAGAGCTATAAGAACAGACCAGTCCATCTTCTAGGCACTCTTACATCACAAAGAATACACTTAAGTCTACATATATTTTATGCCCTAAGGCAAAAAGCAGTCATCGGGCTCAAGGCATCGTCTTTTCTCTCTCTCTCTCTTTCTCTCTCTGCCTCTGTCTCTCTCAAATCAAAAAGCTGACAGTATCAACTGAAGAAGGTCACATATTCCTCTATATTATATCTAAATAAAATATATGTGTTGAAATACTGCAGTTTAAGAGACCATTTCAAAATAAACCATTGTAAGAAGCATGACTAGTATAAAAATGAGGAGTCCTGAAACAAAAAGAGGTTTTAAGAGGGCTTGGAATTTCAATAGGCTGTGTTTTGGAATAAAAACAGAATAAGTGATACTGTTATGAATTGCATTTATATAGTGAATGAAGAATTTGCCATGGCTTGAAAGTCTTTCATAGGTGGTGGTTTAAGAAAAAAGTTGTCTTGTTGAGTACAGCAGAGATTACATCATAAACAGTCATTTGTAAAGATAGGAAATACTGTTGCTCAGGATGTTAAAGATTGGTGGCTGAACACTTTTAGGACAAATTGGGTCAAGAAGTTTTGTGAAGTTTTAAATTGCAGCTAGTTACAAGAAATTGCAGCTAGTTACAAGAGATCTAAACACTACCCAAATACCTATACACTTAACTATGTGCCTAGCCAGTAGTTCTCAAAGTTTGGTCCCTGACCAACAGTACTGTATCACCTGGAAACTGGAAATGCAGATTCTCGGGCCCTGGTTTAGACCTATTGAGTCCGAAACTGAATATGGGGCTTGTCAGTCTGTTTTAACAAGCCCTCTAGCTGATTTTGATGCACCCTAAAGTTTGAGAACAACTGCACCTAGATAAAATTTATGTGTTAAGAATTTTGGTGGAATCTGACTCTTTTGGACTTGGAGTCTATGACGAGTACATTCAGAAAAACCTGGATTTTGTGTGTTGATGAAAGTCTTGAAATTTTTAGTATAGGTTGGTCAAAATTATAACTACAGATAGTGCTTCTGCAAATAGTAGTGTTAATCTTGGGCTCAGAATACTTCAATCTGAAGCAGAAATACTTTATAAGGACTTAAAGCTTTTCATTGTGTCACTTCTTAGGGATTCAGTGTTTGTGTGGAAATGTTCAAAATGAATCATGTCAGTATCTAGTGGTTAACATTGTGGTTTACACCAAGCACAGTTGAATACTTTGATTTATTAGATGCTAGACGTTATGGAAATCTGACCTATTATATATAGGTTGGCTTAGTTGAGGTATGGTAGCAAGATACTGGAAAAAAAGGCAGGGCAGGGGGGACTTGTTTGGCATCCAAAGGCCATTCAGTGCATTAGCAAAGACTGAAATAAAATATTTGATCTGTTTGGTTGACATTGCAACTCATCTGGGCACTCTGATAAAAGCAGATTTATTCAAAAGTAGCTTCACAAATGCATGGTTGTATTTGCTCATTCCTAGCAAAATTATGCCTTTGGGAAACTCATTTGGCGGGTGATAAACTGGCTTCTTTACTGTGCTGAAATTCGTTTCCAAGAAATGAAAGTGATGGCCTGAACTAGATCCCCAATATTGCGAAATTGTCTTTTGCATTCCAGGAAAGGCTCTCTCTGGTATTACATTTTATGAAAAGGAACTAATATTTTTCAGTTAGCCTTTCTCAATTAATGTTCATGGTGTGAAAGAAGAGTTGCAATGGTGATACTGAATTACTGTACGATGGTACTGAAAATGAAGCACAATATCTTTGGAATACCAGAATTCTACAAGTATCTTGGGAGTTGTTATCCTAAATATATAAAAAAAGCACTGTGTAAAATGTCTGTTAAGAAATGCCTGCATTTCTAAACAGCTGTTTTCTATTATGAAATAGGATAAAATTAATCATTCCCAATGAAGGGACCAAAGGCTAAATTCTTTACTGCACATCTTAACACAAAAATATAAGACCTAACATTGACCTCTTGGTATGTAAGAAAGGCATTAGACCTGTTGCAAGTTAAAGGAGAATAAATCACACACTCACAAATGTAATAATGAACTTTTTCTATTTTTGTAACAGGCTTTCTGATTTCTCATTTGTTAAAATTTGCTTTGGGCAGAACAGGTAGCCTATACTGGTATCTACTTGTCTCAAATGATTTCTCACGACCTACAGAGAGTAGTACACACCATAGGCTTCATTTCTGCAAAATAAACAGACTATAATTTATTTTATAACCACTTTTTCTGATCCTACATGCAAGGTATTTTATATAATCTCTAAGTCTTTTTTATTTAAATTCAATTAGCCAACTTATAGTACATCATTAAGTTTCAGATGTAGTGTTCAATAATTTATGAGTAGTAATTTCTAAGTCTTAAAATCAGGAATTTGCAAAATCTCGACTTTATAGATGAAGAAGCTAAGTGACTTGCCCATAACTTGCCCATCACTGGAATTTAAGCAAAGGTCCACTAGATACTGAAATTCTTGCTATATCTTCCAATGGTAGAAGTTACTCTCAAAGTAGAGTCTCTAGCCCCCAATTGAACCACATAGCTTCATCGTAATTGAGGTTACTAAAATTGGGTATTTGCAAATTAAAACCAGTACCTTAATAGTCTTTACCAACATTGGATCAGTGTTCTATCTCTCGTCTGAAGGAGATATTTAATGGCAAAGATTATACAATGCAGGGGCGCCTGGGTGGCTCAGTGGGTTAAGGCCTCTGCCTTAGGCTCAGGGCATGATCCCAGGGTCCTGGGATCGAGCCCCACATCAGGCTCTCTGCTCAGCGGGGAGCCTGCTTCCCCCTCTCTCTCTGCCTGCCTCTCTGCCTATTTGTGGTCTCTCTCTCTGCCAAATGAATAAATCAACTCTTTAAAAAAAAATTATACAATGCATGTGTATGTAGATAGTTGAGATTCCTGTAGTCAGGAGAGAAGGCCAATTTGTTGATGTTGCCTTAAATTGGTTTTTCTTTTTTTAATTGCTGCTGTTCTATATTGAATATATTTGAGTTCTATATTCTTTAGCTTCATGACTCTCAGTTTGGTCTCTTACCAGTTGCTGGGCTACACAGTATGTAGTGATGAAAATTTGTTTCAATAGTAGTTTTGGTCTCCCTTTTTTCAGTAGTTAGACTCGAAGGCACAAAGGCCTTGCAGCTGAAATGTGAACTGTCCATATTTCTATTGCTAAAGTGAACTTAAACATAATCCACCCCTCCCCTTGACTTACAAAGTGAAATGAGACATTAAACTTTTCTCATAGAGTTGTTTTCCCTTGAGTTTTCTAAATAAAAGTGTTGCATCCTCTGGATAGCATTGCCTCATTGACTGGTTAAGTCCCTTTCCTCTATGTTTCCATGGCATCCTGTGGTAATAACTTCTTTTTATTTAAGATTTTATTTATTTATTTGACAGACAGAAATCACAAGTAGGCAGAGAGGCAGGCAGAGAGAGAGAGGAGGAAGCAGGCTCCCTGCAGAGCAGAGAGCCCGATGTGGGGCTCGATCCCAGGACCCCGGGATCATGACCTGAGCCGAAGGCAGAGGCCTTAACCCACTGAGCCACCCAGGCGCCCCAACTTCTTAACATGTATATTAAGTGTCTTACTCTGTGCCGTCTGCATCCTGGCACTTAGAAGGTCTTCAATTCGTATTTGTTGTACTGAAGAGTGAGCTAGCAATTAAAAGCTGTAGGCAGTTGTTCAGAATCTCAACTCTTACTTTCTTTAAAGTTCAATCAAGTGTGCTTCTTTTCTAAGTATTTTGGGTATGTTGTTTAAACTTACCTAAATCATTTTAGTCTCTTGAAAAATTGCAAGGTTAACAAATAACTGAATCAGTTTGAGCCAGGAACTGGAAGTCAGTCTGCTTACAGGTGGTAGCAGTCATCACACATGGAAATGGAGCCAGGGTACTCAGCTATTCTGAGGAGCATTGTGGCTAGAAGGTGTCTTCCCTTCCCTGGTCAGGATTTAATTGCCATCAGATAGCTCTAGATATTTTGCGAAAAAATAAATTGCCATGCGGTGTGATCTGACTAGAGAGCACTGTTTCTTCAACTTGCCTCATCATGACAATCACCTGGGGTTCTTGAACGTAACCTAAGTGTTCATTGTTGGATGAATGAATAGAGAAAATCTGGTTTATACAGACAGTAGAATATTATTCAGCCTTACAAAAGGAAATCCTGCCATTTGGGACAACATGGATAACCTGGAGGACATCATGCTAAGTGAAATAAGCCAGACACAGAAGGACAAGTCCTTCATGACACCACTTATATGAGGAATCTAAAATTGTCACTCACAGAAGCAGAGAGTAGAATGGTGGTGGCCAGCAGCTGTCAGGAAGGACTATTGGGGAAGTATTAGTCAAAGGGTGCAAAGTTTTGGTTATAGAAGACAAATGAATCCTAGAGATCTGTATAGCATAGTGCTCATGATTAATAAGTTACTTAGAACTTTGCTAAGACAGTAAATCTTATTTTAAGTGCTTTTATCACAAAAAATAAGAGGGCAGGAAGAAACTTCTGGAGGTTATGGGTATGTTTATGGCATAGACCATGGTGATGATTCTTATTTCTAAACTTGAATTACATACATTAATTATGTACAGCTATTTGTATGTCAATCATACCTCAATAAAATGGTCTAAGAAATATATTCCCAGCCTAGCCCTAGATCTTCTTAATCATACTTCTCAGAGAAGAGACCTGAAATAATTATTACCTTTAGTGAATGGGGGCAAAAGGACTACAGGCATACCTCATTTTATTGCCCTTTGCTTTATTGCATTTCAGACACTGCATTTTTTTTTTCAAATTGGAGATTTCTGACAACCCTGCATCAAGTCTGTTGGTACCATTTTTCCAACAGCATTTGCTGAATCAAGCCATCTCCAACATCCCCTTAAGTCAAAGCCTAATCCAGAGGAAGACCCTAACTCTCCTTAATTCTAAGAAGCTACAGAAGAAAAGTTTGAAGCTAGTAGAGGTTGGTTCGTAATGTTTAAGGAAAGAATTCATCTCCAGAACATAAAACTGTATGGTAAAGCAGCAAGTGCTGATGTAGAAGCTGCAGCAAGTCATCCAGAAGATCTAGCTAAGGTATTCCATGAAGGAGGCTACGTTAAACAGGTTTTCCATGTAGGTGAAATATCCTTCTATTGGAAAAACATGCCATCCAGGACTTTCATAGCTAGAGAGAAGTCAATGCCTGGCTTCAAATCTACAAAGGACAGGTTAACTTGTTAGGGGCAAATGTGGCTGGTAACTTTTAAGGTGAAGCCAGTGCTCATTTACCATTCTGAAAATCCTAGGGCCTTTAAGAATTATGGTAAATATACTTTGCCTGTGCTCTATAAATGGAAGAACAAAGCCTGGATGACACCACATCTGTTTACAACATGGTTCACTGACTATTTTAAGCCCATAGGTGAGACCTACTGCTCAGAAAAAGAATCCTTTGAAAATATAACTGCCCATTGACGGTGTACCTGGTTACCCAAGAGCTCTGATGGAGATATACACCAAATTAATGTTGTTTTCATGCTTTCTAACACAGCACCCATTCTGTAGCCCATGAATTAAAGAATAATTTCAATTTTCAAGTCTTGTTATTTAAGAAATTTTGTAAGGCTATAGCTGCCATAGGTAGTGATTCCTCTGATCGATCTAGGCAGAGTAAACTGAAAATCTTCTGGGAAGAATTGACATCTAGGATATTAGATGCTATCTGGAATACTAAATGCCTTTAAGAATATTCATGATTCATGGGAAGAAGTCAACATATCAACATTATTGAGAGTTCAGAATAAGTTGATTCCAACTCTCATGGATGACTTTGAGGTGTTCAAAACCAACAGAGGAAGTACTTTGCAGATATGGTAGAAAAAGCAAGAGAACTGGAATTAGAGGTGAAACCTGAAGGTGTGACTAAATTGCTGCAATCTCATAATAAAATGAACAGGTGAGGAGTTCTCTCTTATAGATGAGCACAGAAAGTAGTTTCTTGAGATGGAATGTGCTCCTGGTGAAGATGCTGGGAAGATTGTTGCAATGACAACAAGTGGTTTAGAATATTACATAAACTTAGTTGATAAGCAGTGGCAGGATTTGAGGGATTGACTCCACTTTTGAAAGAAATTTTACTATAGGTAAAATGCTATCAAATGGCACCAGGTGCTACAGAGAAATATTCCTGAAAGGAAGAGTCAATCTGTGTGACAAACTTCATTACTGTCTTTAGAAATTGCCACAGCCACCCCAGCCTTCAGCATCCACCACCCTGATCAGCCAGCAGCCGTGAACATCAAGGCAAAACCCTGCGCCACCAAAATAATTATGACTTGTAGCTCAGATGATTGTTAGTATTTTTTAACAATAAAGGATTTTTAAACTAAGGAATATACTTGGGGACATAATGCTGTTGCATACTTAATAGACTACAGTATAGTGTAAACATAACTTATATGCACTGGGAAAACAAAAAGTTCATTTGGCTTGCTTTATTGAGATACTTGCTTTATTGCAGTGTCCTGGAACTGAACCCACAATATCTCTGATGGATCCCTGTATTACTTTTCATCATATACCTTTCTGTATTTTTTATTTTTTTATCTGTAGTATATTCTTTTATTCAGTTGTAATTTATCTTTTGTATTAAGTATTGCAATTCACATTATAAAAATTCAAAAGGTACAAAAGGATATTTGATAAAATCTCCCTTTCACCCCTGTACATAGTCACTAGATTCTTTTCTCCAGAGTTGACCAATATAATCCGTTAGTTGTGTATTTTTCCAGTTATTATGTCTATTAGAGCAAATACTTAAAACTACTTGCTACACACACCATAAATATACATTTCAGAAAATAGTAGCATACTATACATAATTTGTATTTTGCTTTTCTATTTACTATATCATGATTTTTCCATGTGAGTACATAAAAGTTTTGTGCTTATATTTTATGGTTCCACCTTATTCTGTTGTATGTTTATGTAATAACTTATATAACTAGTCTCTTATTGATGGGCAGTTAGATTTTTTCCAGTTTTCAGCTATTATAATAATACTGTAACGAATACTTATACAGTTGCAGTGCTCTTGCCAATACCTAAGCACTTGTGTTGTTCCAAGTACTTTACATATCTAAAAGATCAATCCATAGAAGCAAAATTACTGGGTCAAAGGATATGTGCATTTGTAATTTTGACAGATCTTGCCAAATTTTTCTCCATAGAGATTATACCATTTACATGCCTACCTTCAATATTTGTGTGTGCCTGTTTCCCTTACCAGTATAATATTTGGTAATGTTATAGTTGAAATACCATCTTTTACTATTGTTTTAATTTTCCCTTATCACAAGTGAATTTGATCATTTTCTTATATGCTTACAATCAATTTGTTTTTTCATTTTTTGTGTGTGAACTGTTTTCTTGTGTTGTTAGGTTTTTTCTTTTCTATTAGAGAAATTAACCCTCTATGCAGGGTTTTTGGCAGTTTGTCCATTGTCTTTTGAGTTTACTTACTCTGGCTTTTCCCAAACAATGTTTTATTTTAATAATGTTTTATTTTATGTTTTATTTTTAATAATGTTTATTTTATTTTATTTTATTTTATTATTATTTTTTAAATATTTTATTTATTTATTTGTCAGAGAGAGAGCGAGAGCGAGCACAGGCAGACAGAGTGGCAGGCAGAGTCAGAGGGAGAAGCAGGCTCCCTGAAGAGCAAGGAGCCCGATGTGGGACTCGATCCCAGGACGCTGGGATCATGACCTGAGCCGAAGGCAGCTGCTTAACCAACTGAGCCACCCAGGCGTCCCTGTTTTATTTTATTTTTAAGGATTGATCTTCCTCTTTACTCTTACTGGGTTTTCTCTTACACATAAATTTTCCTCACTGTGAAATTATATTTTTAAAAATCCCCATGAAATCTTCTATTATTTTTATGGTTATCCTAGTTAAAATGTGAGGAATGGATCTGTCTTATTGTTCTCAAACGAATGTCCAGTTATCTCAACACCATCTGTAGAATAATCCATATTATCTTTGTAATTTAAAAAGTGAGTTATGGTTTTTGCAATAGGTAAATGGCATTTAATAAAGGCAGGGGCAACTGTTAAAATTAAGATACTTAGAAGCCATATCAACCAAGTGCAGCATGTGGACCTTATTGGGATCCTGATTTGAACAAGCCAGCTTGTTCAAATGTCAAAAGACATTTTTAACTAATCTTGGAAAATAGAGTAGGAACTGGATATTAAGATATTAAAAAACTTGTTAATTTTGGTGAGATGATAGTTTTATGTGTTCTTTTTTAACTCTTCATCTGTTACAGATAAAGAAAGAAGTATTTATAGGTGATTTGGTATCTGGAATTTGCTTGAAAGTATGCCAGAAATGACCAACAATCATACGAAAAGACGTTCAGCATCATTAACTATCAGAGAAATGCAAATGAAAATGAGATATCACCTCATACCCATTAGGATTGCTACTATAAAAAAGAAAGGAAAAGAAGTTTTGGTGAGGTTGTGGAGAGGTTAGAACCTCGTGCATTGTTGGTGGGAATATAAAATCAAGCAACCTCTATGGAAAGCAATATGGAAGTTCTTTTTAAAAATTAAAAATGAAACTACTATGTGATTCAGCAATTCCACTTCTGAGTATTTACCCAAAAGAACTGAAAACAGGATTTTGTTTTGTTTTTTTAAAGATTTATTTATTCATTTATTTATTTGACAGAGAGAGAGAGAGTGAGAGAGGGAACACGAGCAGGAGGAGTGGGGGAGGGAGAAGCAGGCTTCCCGCTGAGAAGGGAGCCCCATGTGGGGCTTGATCCCAGGACCCCAGAATCATGACCTGAGCCGAAGGCAGATGCTTAATCACTGAGCCACCCAGGCACCCCTGAAAATAGGATTTTGAAGAGAGATTTTTCACATCTATGTTTACAGCAGTGTTAGTCATAATAGCCAAGAAGTGGAAGTAACCCATAAGTCCATGGATTAACGGAGGAAGCAATTGTGGTGTGTACATAGAATGGAAAATTATTCAGCCTTAAAAAGAAAGCCTGTCACATACTACAGTGTGAATGAATTTGAAGGACATTATGTTGAGTGAAAAAAGTCAGTCATAAAAAGACAAATATTGTATGATTCCACTTATATGAGGTATCTAAAGTAGTTAAATTCATAGAAAGTGGAAGGGTGGTTGCCAGGAGCTGGGGGAGAGGTGAAAATCGGGAGTTGTTTAATGGGTATAGAGTTTCAGATTTGCAAGATTAAAAAGTTTTGGAGATGTGTTTCACAACAGTGTTATTAAATCTAACACTATTGAACTATACACTTAAAAATGGTTCAGATGGTGAATTTTATGTGGCTTTTTTTTTAGTCATGACTTTAAAAGTGCCTTTAAAGATGCCAGAAAAGGGACGCCTGGGTGGCTCAGTTGGTTGGGCGGCTGCCTTCGGCTCAGGTCATGATCCCAGCAGCCTGGGATGGAGTCCCACATTGTGATCCTTGCTTGGCAGGGAGCCTGCTTCTCCCTCTGCCTGCCACTCTGCCTGTGCTCGCTCACTCTCTCTCCCTCCCTATCTCTCTCTCTGTCAAAAAAATAAATAAAATCTTTAAAAAAAATAAAAATGGCAGAACAAAAGGGCAGCATAGTAGATGAAACAATGACTTAACATTGATAGTGGTTGAAACAGGATAATGGTATCATAGAGATTCGTTATGGTATTTCCTTTACCTTTGTGTGTTTAAAATTTTCCATACATTTTAAAAGTGAGATTTGGGGAGCATGGGCTGTGTAGACAGAGCTGAATTTGAATTCTAGTTCTGCTTTTTAATAATTGGAATATAATTCACATAATACCATAAAATTTACCATTTTTTAAAAGGATTTACTTAGAAAAAAAAAAAGATTTACTTGGAGAAAATGCACAGTTGAGTGGGAGGAGAGGTAGAGGGAGAGAAAGAATCCTTAAGCAGACTTCCACTGAGTGCAGAGCCTGACTCAGGGCTTGATCCCAGGATCCTGAGGTCATCACCTGAGCTGAAATCGAGAGTCTGCCACTCAACCAATTGAGACACTCAGGCACCCCCAAATTTACCATTTTTAAGGTGTATAAGTTGTAGTCACAGAGTTGTGCAGCTATGATCACTGTCTAATTCCAGAATATTTTTAACACCCCAAAAGGAAACTCAGTACCTTCTAGCAGTCATTCTTCATTTCCCTTTTCCCTCGGTCCCTAGAAACCACTAATCTATTTTTCCCTCTCAGTGGATTTTTCTATTCTGGAAAATTCATATAAAAGGAATAATAGAATATGTGGCCTTTTTGTCTGGCTTCTTGCACTCGATATTGTTTTTAAGTTCATTGATGTTGTAGCATGAATCAGTACTTCATTGCTTTTTATAGCTAAATAATATTCCCTTGTATGGTTATGCCATATTTTGTTTAACCATTTTTTCTGTCGATGGACATTTGGAATGCTCCGTGGCCCTGAGCAAGGCACGTTGCTTCTCTGAGCCTCAGTTTCCTCATCTGTAAGATGGGACTTGTAACACCTACTTGGTCTGATTGTGATGAAGAGATGGAAGGTACCATACTTAGCACTACTCCTGGTACAGATGAATGCTCAGTGAGTGACTTGTATGAGAGGTATGCTGGAACAAACTAGCATCAGTAGACAGCATAAACTGTACTCCTACTCTGACTCAATTGGAGTTCATCATAACCAGGTGTAAATAGTTGCCGCACAAAGTAAGGATTTTTGGTTCCTTTGCTTGGAAAACAAACATGTACACACGTTGTGTGCTATCTGCTTCTCAGTGACCCTCCCCTTGTGGACTTAATGTGTGACATGACTATCTGCTGTGACTAGTCTCTTCCCATAGCCTAGCAGAAGCTTAATGCATTGAAACTCCAGTCAGGCTGCAGAAAACTACCATTATTTTGCAATTATTTATTTATTTTTAATTTCTTTTCAGCATAACAGTATTGTTTTTGCACCACACCCAGTGCTCCATGCAATCGTGCCCTCTCTAATACCCACCACCTGGTTCCCCCAACCTCCCATACCCCACCCCCTCAAAACCCTCAGATTGTTTTTCAGAGTCCGTAGTCTCTCATGGTTCACCTCCCCTTCCAGTTTCCCTCAACTCCCTTCTCCTCTCCATCTCCCCTTGTCCTCCATGCTATTTGTTATGCTCCACAAATAAGTGAAACCATATGATAATTGACTCTCTCTGCTTGACTTATTTCACTCAGCATAATCTCTTCCAGTCCCGTCCATGTTGCTACAAAAGTTGGGTATTCATCCTTTCTGATGGAGGCATAATACTTCATAGTGTATATGGACCACATCTTCCTTATCCATTATTTTTTAATTTAAGTGAAAATAAAATAGGTTAGTTGAGTTCAGCAAAAATATTTATGTCCATAGGTTCGAGAGCCAAAATCCAGGCTTTGTTCCTTCTGGCCATGCGACCTTAGGAATAGCAATGTAAAAATGGAGCTGATAATAATAGATATGGCCTTATAAGATTGAGTATTAAATGAGTTAATGAATGCAGAATACTTGGAATGCTGCTTAGCACATAGTATGTATTCAGTATCTGTTAACCATTATTATTCATATTGTAATGCTCCAGGTTTTATGTTGGAATCAGGAATAAGGAGATAAATTAAGTCTCTGTAGTCAAGGAAGTTAGCAAGGTATAACAAGTATGCAGATTATCTCAGTATGTTCTAAGTGCAGGGATAGAGGCATACACCGGAAGGGCATTTAAGGGTCTGCCTCTGTTACATGAAAAATAATGTTCCCTAGGAAGAAGCCTGGTACTGTAGAAATAAGTGCATTCCAGATTCAGAACAGCCTGAGTTTGAATCCTGTGTACTCTCATTCATTGTGCAGCTTTAGGGGCAGCCAACCTCTCATAGACTTAGTTTTCCCATTTCCAAAATGGGATGACGTTTCTGACCTCTACCTGCTGGAAGTTCTCTGTGGTCTAAGATGTTCCTAAGAAAGCAAGCAAGGATTTTTTTTTAAAAGATTTATTTATTTATTTTAGAGAGACAGTGCAGCAGCCCCCCACCAACCCCGGTGAGTTGGGGGAGGGGCAGAGGGCGAGACTTTTCAAGCAGACTCCCTCCTGAGCATGGAGCCCAACCTAGGGCTCCATCTCACCATCCATGAGATCATGACCTGAGCCCAAACCAAGAGTCAGAGGCTTAAACAACTGAGCCACCCAGGTACCCACAAGCAAGGGTTTTTCTGAAAGGTGTTAGATTAAAAAAAAAAAGATGAACTTAGAATCAGATTCTAACTATGTTAATTTAACCTGTGTCTTTCTACATGTATGTTTATTCATCCATACCTACCTTATTCTTGGTTGTTCTGACCATAAGATAATGTAGGTAAGGTATATGTGGCATATAGAAGGTGATGAGCAATAAATAATAGCTTTATTATCTTTCTAACCAAGATTTCTTCTGTTACTGTGTGCAGCAGAAACTTAAGTAATATATACCATGTTAATTTCAGTATTTTCTTGAAATGCCTCACACCACAGATTCATGAAAGCACTGGGCATCTCAATGAAAACATAGATAATACTATCTTTGTTTATAGTAGGAATAATCAAGTTTGAATCTGGGAGACACTTTTGTTGTTGTTGAGTATTGTGTTCAGCTGTGATCTTAGATCTTAAGAGTGATCTTAAATTTCAACTACAAAAGTTTGTTACTAACTTTCTGGACTCTAACCGAATAATAGTCAGTTTCTGTTACATGACATGTTCCTCTCTTCTTCCCTCCTAGGTCTTTCAGAGCCTCGAAGACCACCATTTGGAAGTGGTGGCTTTTTTCAGGGAAAATGGCTTCCATGGCCTTCTTGCCCATGATTCCGAGTATGCTCTCTACAATATTCCTTCTTACTACAGTTCCCATGCTCTGAAGCTGAGCTGGAATGGGAAGAATCTCACTACCAATCAGTTCCTGATGCAGGAGGTAGCCAAGCAGCTGGGCTTGAAGCGAATGAATTTTCCCATATTTGCTGCACTTCTAGGTAGGTATCCAAGAACGGGCTCTGATTGGTGAAGTTTCCTGTTCCAGTGTTAAGACACAAAGACCAGCAATTTAGCCTGTCATAATTGAATTCATCTTTTTAAAGTCCACATGCTAAACACTCTACTGGGGAAAACCCAGCAGGCTTTTGGGCTTCTTATTAGAAACTCAGCATGTTTGTCTTACGAATTTAATATAGGACATCGTAGAAAATTATTTTGATTTTTGTAAAACTTTTTTTCTTAAATTCCATAACATTTTATACAGAGTCTTAGGCCAAATGTTTTACTAGCCCCAGATAGTTTTGGTTCCCTATTCAGAGCATTAGCATTTCTTTCCTGCTGTCTCAGTTTAGATGAAGAACACAAATTGTTGTATATGTTTTTTCTTTTTCTCTTGTGCTAATATTGTATTATAAGAATTTCCAAACACACAGCAAAATTGAAAGAATTTGGTAGTGAAAATCCTATATATCCTGTATCTACCAGCTATATTCTGCCATTAACATTTTCCTATACTTGCTTTATCATATATCTGTCCATTCTAGCCATCCATCAATTTATCTTTTAAAGATGCATTCAGAAGTAAACTCCAGGGGTGCCTGGGTGGCTCAGTGGGTTAAAGCCTCTGCCTTCAGCTCAGGTCATGATCCCAGGGTCCTGGGATCAAGCCCAGCATCCGGCTCTCTGCTCAGCAGGGAGCCTGCTTCCTCCTCTCTCTCTGCCTGTCTCTCTGCCTACCTGTGATCTCTGTCTGTCAAATAAATATATAAATTTTTTAAAAAAAAGTAAACTCCAGAGAGTTGGTTGTTTTTTTTTTTTTTTTAAGATTTCTCTATTTGAGAGAGAGAGAGAAAATGCAGGTGGGGGAGGGGCAGCAGGAGAGGGAAAGAGAATCTTTTTTTTTAAGATTTTATTTATTTATTTATTTATTTATTTATTTAAAGATTTTATTTATTTATTTGTCAGAGAGAAATCACGAGTAGGTGGAGAGGCAGGCAGAGAGAGAGAGAGAGGGAAGCAGGCCCCCTGCTGAGCAGAGAGCCCGATGCGGGACTCGATCCGAGGACCCTGAGATCATGACCTGAGCCGAAGGCAGCGGCTTAACCCACTGAGCCACCCAGGTGCCCCAAGATTTTATTTATTTGACAGACAGAGATCACAAGTAGGCAGAGAGGCAGGCAGAGAGAGAGGAGGAAGCAGGATCTCTGCGATGCGGGGCTCGATCCCAGGACCCTGGGGTTGTGACCTGAGATGAAGGCCAAGGCTTAACCCACTGAGCCACCCAGGCACCCTTGGGAGAGAGAATCTTAAAGCAGACTTCTGCAGAATGCAGAACCTGATACGGGGCTCAGTCCAAGGATCCTGAGATCATGACCTCATCTGAAACCAAGAGTTGGACACTTAACCACGTGAGCCACCCAAGCACCCTGAGAGTTATGTTTTCAGGTGGCTTTCTAAGTACCTACAGCATGAAGGTTAATACATATTGTCTCAGGTATAACCTCTGCTTATAATCCCAAAGGATTTGAGTTTGGCACATCTAATGGAGTTAGCACAAATCATAGAATTAGGCCTGTGACAAATCGCTGAAGTCACACCTCCCTGGTTTCAATTTCTTCATCTGTGAAATGGAATAGTATACCTCATTGTGTTATCGACAGAATTAAATGAAATGAGACGTATAAAATGCCCAGCACTTAGTAGGCAGTCAGTAATTGTGGGTGCTATTATAAAATGCAGAATGACTGGATGAGAGATAATAGCATGGGCTTTAGAGCTTGCTTCTTATCCTGGTGGGGGCACTTATTAACCAAGCTACTTTGGGCTATGTCACCAAACTTGTCTGAACCTCTGTTTCCTTGTCTATAAAATGGGGATAATAATACTCTTAAGCATGGTTATTATAATAATAAAACATATAATGCATGTGATACATAGTAAGTGATCAACACATAGATACTATAGATACTACATTGAGAATCTACACCTCTGTGAATTATTTGATTATTTTGTTTCCCAGAAGCCCTTTCATGGCCTGGAGGTTCTATGAAAACATTTACACAGTCAATAAATGACAAATGTACTTTATAGGTAACCACATTCTTCCAGATGAGGACCTGGCTGCTTTTCACTGGAGTCTCTTGGGACCAGAGCATCCCCTTGCATCACTTAAGGTAAAGTGTCCCCATTTCCTGCCTATACATCCATGCCTAGGGGATATCAGGTTTTTTCCATTGGAGTTTTGATAGAATAATTACCTTTCATTAGGCTTAAAATATTTCAAATACAGAAATTATAATTATGATCAGTACCCTTAATATCTTTTTCCAGTATAGTTAACACACAGTATTATATTACTTTGAGGTATACAGTATAGTGATTCAATAATTCCACGCATCAAGTGCTCATCCAGACAAGTACACTCCTTAATCACCATCACCTATGTAATCCATCTCCACACCCATCCCTGTCTCTGGCAACCATCAATTCTCTACAGTTAAGAGTCTGTTTCTTGATTTGTCTCTCTCTCTCTCTTTTCTTTTTTTTTTGCTTTGTTCATTTTTTTCTTACTTAAATTCCACATATGAGGGAAATCATTGGTATTTGTCTTTCTCTGACTGATTTATTTCACTTAGCAGTGTATACGTAGCAGTATACTCTATAGCTCCATCCATGTCATTGCAAATGGCAAGATTTCATTCCTTTTTATGGCTGAATATATATATATATATGTATATATATATTTATACACACACACACATACACATAACACCCACATACATACACATATAACACCCACATACATACACACACACATACATACATACCACATCTTCTTTATCCATTTATCTATTGATGGACATTTGGGCTGCTTCCATAATATGGCTATTGTAATAGTACTGCAATAAACATAGGAGTACATATATAGTTTTTAATTAGTGTTTTCATGTTCTTTGTGTAATACCCAGTAGTGCCATTACTGGATTGTAAGGCAGTTCTATTTTTAACTTTTTGAGAAAACTCCATACTGTTTTCCACAGTGCCAGCACCACTTTGCATTCCCACCAACAGTGCAGGAGGGTTCCTTTTTCTCCACATCCTCATCAGCACCTGCTGTTTATTGTGTTTTTGATTTCAGCCATTCTGAGAGGTGTGAGGTGATTCTCATTGTTAGTTTTGATTTGCAGTTCCCTGATGTTAAGTGATATTGAGCATCTTTTCATGTGTCTGTTGGCCATCTTCATGTCTTCTTTGGAGAAATCTCTGTTCATGTCTTCTGCCCATTTGTAATTGGATTATTTGTCTTTTGGGGTATTGAGTTATATCAGTTCGTTCTATATTTTAGATATAAACCCCTTATCATATATGTCATTTGCAAACATCTTCTTCCATTCAGTTATAGGTTGCCTTTTTATTCTGTTGATTGTTTCCTTTGCTGCACAGAAGCTTTTTATTTTGTAGTCCCAATAGTTTATTTTTCCTTTTGTTTCCCTTGCCTCAGGAGTCATGTCTAGAACAATGTTGTTATAGCCATTGTCAAACATATTACTGCCTGTGCCTTCTTTAAGGATTTTTATGGTTTCAGGTCTCACATTTAAGTCTTTAATCCATTTTGAGTTTCTTTTTGTGTATGGTGTAAGAGAATGGACAAGTTTCTTTCTTCTTCATATACCTGTCCAGTTTTCCCAGCACCATCTTTTCAAGACAATACCCTTAATATCTTAAGGATTCATATAAACCTATGAAGTAAAATACTAATACCCCAGTAAATGAGATAATGAGCGAAAGACTGAAGTGGACAGTTCACAAAAGAAGAAATATAGTGGCCAATAGTATGACTAGATAGGTATTGAATCTTCCTAGTGATCACACATGTAAATCAAATAATTTTTTTTAACCTAACAGTTTGGCAGATCCTGAAAAACGAGTCTGTCCACTCCTGTCGAGGCTATGTTGAAACTGATACTCCCATACGTTTCTGGTGGTAGTGTAAGTTGGTGAATATATAACTTTTCTCTAAATCTTTCACTCTGCTAGTTCATACCTTTCCCTCTCTCCTCAAGCTGCTGATACTCCCTCCTCCTTGCTCACTGTCAGCTCATGAACTAGCTTCCCATTTCACTGAGGAAATGGAAGCATTTGGAACAGCACTTCACCGGCTCCTAGCCTTTCATCTTCTCACCTACATGCATCTATGTGCCCGCATGTTCTGCTTGCCTTGTGTTAACTGTGGATGACCTGTCCATGTTCCCATCTAAGGCCAACCCCTCTACTGACATGCCAAATCACATTCCCTCTTGCTAACTGAAGGGCATCACTTTTGCAATTCTTACTTCTTTCTCCTGCATCATCAGTTTTTCTCTCTTCTTTGGATTTTACCCATCAGATTTATAACCATGCATCCATCTTAAAAAAATAAAGCAAATCCTGCTCTTGACCTTACTCCCTCCATCCAAGCTTTTGTTCCATCTTTCCTTTTTTCTTCCTTCCCTTATAGCAAAACCCTCTAGAGAATCATCTACACTTGAACTGTTTATTATCTACTTTCCCTATTCTTTCTGCAGTCTGTTTTAAATGGTTCTTGATGAGGTCCAGATGTTTATAATCCTTGATGTTAATAAATCTAATGGCCAGGGCGCCTGGGTGGCTCAGTGTGTTAAGCCGCTGCCTTCGGCTCAGGTCATGATCTCAGAGTGCTGGGATCGAGTCCCGCATCGGGTTCTCTGCTCAGCAGGGAGTCTGCTTCTCTCTCTCTCTCTCTCTCTCTCTGCCTGCCTCTCCATCTACTTGTGATTTCTCTCTGTCAAGTGAATGAATAAAATCTTAAAAAAAAAAATTAAAAAAAAAATAAAATAAATCTAATGGCCAGTTCTCAGTTTTCATCTTACTTGACCAGTTAGTGGCATTTGACCCAATTGCTCACTCCCTCTTCCTTAGAACATGTTCTTCACTTGGCTTTAAGGACACCACTCTCTTCTAGTTTCCCTCCTGCTTCACCGGCTGCTGCTACTGTTTCCTTTGTTGCTTCTTTGTCTTCTTCTCTACTTCTTACGTTTGGAGTGTCCCTGAATTCTGTCCTTGGTCCCTTCTCTCAGTTCTCCCTACACATTTTGCTTTAGTGATTAATAGCGTCCAATCTCATGACTTTAAGTATCACCAGTCCATTGATGACTCCTAAATCTGTATCTCTAGTGTTGACATCCCTCTTGAACTCCAGATTGTAATATCTAACAGCCTACTAAACATCTTAAGGAAGTGTATCTAAGTGGAAACTTGTGATCTTTCCTCTAAATGTGTTCCTCCCAGAGCCTTCCCCATTTTTATTAATGGCAGTCTCATCCTTCTAATTGCTCAGGCCAAAAACCACAGGTTATCCTTGACTTCTTGCTTTCTTTCTCACACCCTGTATTTCCTCTGCCAGCAGATACCATCAATTCTCCCTCCAATATATGTCCACTTCTCACCATTTTCATTGCTACTACACTGGTCAAGCCACCATTATTTCTTGCTTGGATTATTAGAACAGCTTATTGACTATTGGTCTTCTGTTTGCACTCTTCCCTCCCCAAAACCTATTCTCAGTACAACAGCAAGAGTGAAGGGTAAAAACTGATTCAGATCATGTTACCTCTGTATTCAAAATCCTCCAGTGGCTCTTCATGTCACTCACTCAATTGTGACCATGGCCTACAAAGTCCTGTACTGACTGGCCTCTGTTACAGTTATTATGTCATCTCTTCTTTTCTTTTGTTTGTAGAACCTTTGTACTTATTATTCCCTCTACTTGGGATGCTTTTCCCTCCCACATAGCTTTGTGCCTCACTCTTAAGAGGTTTTCTCAAATGTCATTCTCTCAGTGAGGCCTTTCCTGACCATCTTATTTAATATTATGTGCTTGTGCACATGCATGCACACACTTGAATTCCCAAGGCCATCCTCTGCTTAGATTTTTTCCGTAGCACTTATCTACATCTCACAGTATGCATTTTACTTTTTTATTCTGTTTGACTCCCCTCACCCTATCCTGACACGCCTACAATGCAATTTAAGCTTGCATAGGGATAGCGATCTTTCTATCTTGTTCACTGCTTTATTCTTGGTGCCTGTGACAGTACCTAGTTAGTACACAATAGGCAGTAAACACTTGTTGAAGGAATCAGTGGTACAGCCTTTTGCCCAAACAATTTTATATAAAAAGTCTTTAAGAAGTTTATACTCTTTGACTAATTATAATTTTAGGAAGCTTGTAATTATATAACTGGAAAGTGAACAACAAATCATGCCTACATTTTTATCATGGCATTAAAAAAACCCTGTATTTAAAAAATTTTCGAGCATGATAAAAATAGAGAAAATAATAGCATAGGCAGTCACTATTGTAACATCTTCTAGCTCCCAACAGTTATCAAGATGTAGCCACACTTGCTGGTTTTTGTTTGTTTGTTTGTTTGTTTCTGTTGCTAATGTATTATAAAATAAATTCTGGACCTCAATTCATTTTACTTGCACATTCTATGATATGCATCTCTAAAACATAAGGGCATTTTCATGCATGAGCACAATGCTATTATTACTCTTAACAAAATTAATGATAATTTCTTGGTATCATTTTAATATCTAGTCCATTTTAAGATCTTCCTGATTGTCCCAAAAAGGCTTTTTTGTGGTTAGTTCAAATCGGGATCCAAACCTGGTCTACAAATTAAAACCTTACCTTTAATAGCAAAATATTGAAGCAGCCAAATGGTATTATGAAAGAAAACTGATGAATTGTGACAGTGTCATCAACTAGTGGCTCTCTCTATAGTAGGATTATAAATGATATGATGTTATCTTTCTTCATACTGTTTGATCTTTTCCAAGTGTTGTATACTGAGAATTACAAGGGAAAATACTTTCAAAGAAAAGATTTTAACTATCAGTACATTTACTGAGTTTGAATTCTCTGTATTAGGCCTACCTCACTCTTTTTTTTAAAAGACTTTATTTATTTATTGGACAGACAGAGATCATAAGTAGGCAGAGAGGCAGGCAGAGAGAGAGGAGGAAGCAGGCTCCCCACGGAACAGAGAGCCCTATGTGGGACCCGATCCCAGGACCCTGGGATCACGACCTGAGCCGAAGGCAGAGGCTTTAACCCACTGAGCCACCCAGGGGCCCCCTACCTCACTCTTTGTCTTAGTGATCCATCACTGATGTCAGTGTACCTTGGTATCTTATCTCTTTTAGGTACGAGCTCATCAGCTGGTGCTTCCTCCCTGTGATGTGGTGATCAAGGCTGTTTCTGAGTATGTTAGTTCCATCAAAGACCCCTCAAACCTGGATGTGGTTGGGAAGGATGTTTTCAAACAGTCTCAGGTAAGTTGGCTTCTACTTAAGAGTCACCAGTTTTCTTACCTTCACTAGTACCACCAGCAGATCTGATTTTTTTCCCTCTGTGCTACCTACCTTCTCTCCTTGTAGCTGCTTGTCTTCTCCATGCTTACAGACCAGAGCCCTAAAGTTTCCTTTGAAAACAATACTAGGCCTGGGCTGAAAGGGTTCTTTAGCTTTTCCCCACTAATTATCAATTATATAAGGTCATTCTGGAAAATTTAGAAAATAAAGCCACTTAAAATCTCATTGTTCGCAAACAACTTGCTGTAGTTATCACTCTAGAATATGTCCTCCTTTTCTTCTGTTTGTTTCAATGTTTACTTTAAAGAAGTTTTTGCTTAGTAGAGGTTAATGGGTAATGAAAAAGACTACAAGGTCCACATAAAACAAAAATCAATATGTCGTTGTTAATAATGAAATATGGGCTCTACTGGGAATTTGTCTTGTGAGATAAAATTTAAAGTTAGGAAAATTAAGTCAGTTTTATTTCTAATAATTTAATTTATACTTGTACTATGGGTTTTTCAGTTTATTTTAAAAATCAACATAAAGTAAAACCAGCGTTTATATATGTGTGTATATAGTTCTGTGAATTTTTAGCACATGTGTAGATTAAATCACCCCAGAAATCTCTCATGCTATCCCTTTGTAATCACACCCAAACATCACTACCTCCTACAAACTACCAGTCTGTTCTGTCACTACAGTTATATCTTTTAGAGAATAACATATGAATGAAATCATACAGTATGTAATCTTTTACGAATAACATTTTTCTTTCAACATAATGCCTTCAGGAATCTTCTAAATTGTTACATATTACACATATCAATAATTCATTCCTTTTATTACCAAGTAGTATACATTGTATGGCTATACCATAATATGTTTATTTATTCACCCCTGGAAGATATTTGAGTTGTTCCCAATTTTTGGTGGTTTGAATAGAGTTGCTATAAACATTTGTATACCGGACTTTTTCTTATGAACAAAAGTTTCGATTTCCTTGGTGTGAATGCTTAGGAGTGGGATTTCGGGGTCATATGGTAGGTACATCTTTAACTATAACTTTATAAGCCCCTGCCAAACCATTTTCCAGTGTGGCTGTTCCATTCCTCCCTAGTTCTTGTTACTGTCAGTATTTTTTTACAGCCATTCTAAAATTATGGAGAACTACCACTATACAGTGGTAGTTCTCCATAATTTTAATTTGCATTTTTCAAATAAGTAATGATGAACACTTTTTTCTTGTGTGTATTTGCCATTCATCAACCCTTATTGGTGAATGTTCTTCAACAGTCTTTTGTCCATTTTTACACGAGTTATTTACTCACTGTCGATTTTTTTTTTTAAAGATTTTATTTATTTATTTGACAGAGAGAAATCACAAGTAGACGGAGAGGCAGGCAGAGAGAGAGAGAGGGAAGCAGGCTCCCTGCTGAGCAGAGAGCCCGACGCGGGACTCGATCCCAGGACCCCTGGGTGGCTCAGTGGGCTAGGCCGCTGCCTTCGGCTCGGGTCGTGATCTCACTGTCGATTTTTGAGAGTTCTTTATATATTCTTGCTTAAAGTCCTTTGTCAGATATCTGGTTTGCTAATATTTTCTCCCAGCCCATAATTCATGTTTACATTCTCTTAACAGTGTCTTTTTAAAAATTAATTAATTAATTAATTAATTTGACAGAGAGATAACAAGTAGGCAGAGTGGCAGGCAGAGAGAGAGGAGGAAGCAGGCTCCCAGCTGAGCAGAGAGCCTAAGGCGGGGCTCGATCCCAGGACCCTGGGATCATGACGTGAGCTGAAGGCAGAGGCTTTAACTCACTCAGCCACCCAGGCACCCCTTAACAGTGTGTTTTGCAAAGGAAAAGTTTTAAATTTTCATCTGTTATGGGTCATGCTTTTGGTGTCATATATAAAAATTCTTTGCCTAACTGCAGGTATGCTAATACTGTCCTGTTTTCTTGTAAAAATGATATACTTTTATATTTCACATTTAGAACAAATCATCCATTTTGAGTTCATTTTGTATAACGTGTCAGGTGTTTTTGTTTACATTTTGCATATGGATGTTCAGTTGTTTTCAGCAGTTCGTTGAAAATATTGTCTTTTCTCCATAAATTGCTGTTTGTGTGGGTCTATTTCTGAACACTGTTCTGTTGAGTTGACCCATGTGTCTATCTCCTTGCAAATAAGACTCTGTCTTGAATACTGTAGCTTTATGGTAAGTCAAAATTAGGTAGTGATCCCTCCAATTTTCTTTTTCTTTATCTTTTTCAAAATTATTTTGTCTATTCTAATTCCTTTCTCTCTCCATAATCATTTTAGAATAATCTTTTCTGTAGCCATAAAAATAATCCTGCTGGGATTTTAATGGGAATTCCTTATATTAAATATACAATTGATACTTTAATAACATGGGAGTTAGGGAAACTGACCCCCCCACCCCATGCAGTAAAAAATCCATGTATAGGGATGCCTGGGTGTCTCAGTCAGTTAAGGATCTGCCTTTGGCTCAGGTCATGATCCCAGGGTCCCCACATCAGGCTCCTTGCTGAGTAGGAAGGCTCCTTCTCCCTCTGCCTGCTCTGCCTGCAGCTCTCTGTGCTTCTGCTCTCTATTTGACAAATACATAAAATCTTTTCTAAAAATCCATGTATAATTTTTAATTCCCCCCAAACATAGCTGCTAATAGCCTATTGTTGCTTGGATGCATTACTGATGACATAAACTGTCAACCCATATTTTGTATGTTAAATGTACTATATAATGTATTCTTTTTTTTTAATTTTTAGTTTTTTATAAACATATATTTTTATCCCCAGGGGTACAGGTCTGTGAATCGCCAGGTTTACACACTTCACAGCACTCACCAAAGCACATACCCTCCCCAATGTCCATAACCCCACCCCCCTTCTCTCAACCCCCCTCCCCCCAGCAACCCTCAGTTTGTTTTGTGAGATTAAGAGTCACTTATGATTTGTCTCCCTCCCAATCCAATCTTCTTTCATTTATTCTTCTTCTATCCTCTTAAGCCCCCATATTGCATCACCACTTCCTCATATCAGGGAGATCTTATGATAGTTGTCTTTCTCGGATTGACTTATCTCGCTAAGCATGATACGCTCTAGTTCCATCCACGTTGTCGCAAATGGCAAGATTTCATTTCTTTTGATGGCTGCATAGTATTCCATTGTGTATATATACCACATCTTCTTTATCCATTCATCTGTTGATGGACATCTAGGTTCTTTCCATAGTTTGGCTATTGTGGACATTGCTGCTGTAAACATTCGGGTGCACATGCCCCTTCGGATCACTATGTATTTATCTTTATGGTAAATACCCCGTAGTGCAATTGGTGGGTCATAGGGCAGTTCTATTTTCAACATTTTGAGGAACCTCCATGCTGTTTTCCAGAGTGGTTGCACCCAGCATGCATTCCCACCAACAGTGTAGAAGGGTTCCCCTTTCTCCGCATCCTCGCCAGCATCTGTCATTTCCTGACTTGTTAATTTTAGCCATTCTGACTGGTGTGAGGTGATATCTCATTGTGGATTTGATTTGTATTTCCCTGATGCCGAGCGATATGGAGCACTTTTTCATGTGTCTGTTGGCCATCTGGATGTCTTCTTTGCAGAAATGTCTGTTCATGTCCTCGGCCCATTTCTTTTTTTTTTTTTTCTCCCCCAATTTATTTATTTTCAGAAAAACATTATTCATTATTTTTTCACCACACCCAGTGCTCCATGCAAGCTGTGCCCTCTATAATATCCACCACCTGGTACCCCCAACCTCCCACCCCCCCGCCACTTCAAACCCTTCAGACTGTTTTTCAGAGTCCATAGTCTCTCATGGTTCACCTCCCCTTCCAATTTACCCAAATTCCCTACTACTCTCTAACGCTCCTTGTCCTCTGTGCTATTGGTTATGCTCCACAAATGAGTGAAACCATATGATAATTGACTCTCTCTGCTTGACTGATTTCACTCAGCATAATCTCTTCCAGTCCCGTCCATGTTGCTACAAAAGTTGGATATTCGTCCTTTCTGATGGAGGCATAATACTCCATAGTGTATATGGACCACATCTTCCTTATCCATTCATCCGTTGAAGGGCATCTTGGTTCTTTCCATAGTTTGGCGACTGTGGCCATTGCTGCTATAAACATTGGGGTACAGATGGCCCTTCTTTTCACGACATCTGTATCTTTGGGGTAAATACCCAGGAGTGCAATTGCAGGGTCATAGGGAAGCTCTATTTTTAATTTCTTGAGGAATCTCCACACTGTTCTCCAAAGAGGCTGCACCAACTTGCAATCCCACCAACAGTGTAAGAGGGTTCCCCTTTCTCCACATCCTCTCCAACACATGTTGTTTCCTGTTTTGTTAATTTTGGCCATTCTAACTGGTGTAAGGTGATATCTCAATGTGGTTTTAATTTGAATCTCCCTGAGGGCTAATGATCATGAGCATTTTTTCATGTGTCTGATAGCCATTTGTATTTCTTGATTGGAGAAGTGTCTGTTCATATCTTCTGCCCATTTTTTGATGTGTTTGTCTGTTTCGTGTGGGTTGAGTTTGAGGAGTTCATTATAGATCCTGGATATCAACCTTTTGTCTGTACTCTGCCCATTTCTTGATTGGATTATTTGTTCTTTGGGTGTTGAGTTTGCTAAGTTCTTTATAGATTTTGGACACTAGTCCTTTATCTGATATGTCATTTGCAGATATCTTCTCCCATTCTGTCAGTTGTCTTTTGGTTTTGTTAACTGTTTCCTTTGCTGTGCAAAAGCTTTTGATCTTGATGAAATCCCAATAGTTCATTTTTGCCCTTGCTTCCCTTGCCTTCGGCGATGTTCCTAGGAAGATGTTACTGTGGCTGAGGTCGAAGAGGTTGCTGCCTGTGTTCTCCTCAAGGATTTTGATGGATTCCTTTCTCACATTGAGGTCCTTCATCCATTTTGAGTCTATTTTCGTGTGTGGTGTAAGGAAATGGTCCAATTTCATTTTTCTGCATGTGGCTGACCAATTTTCCCAACACCATTTATTGAAGAGACTGTCTTTTTTCCATTGGACATTCTTTCCTGCTTTGTCGAAGATTAGTTGACCATAGAGTTGAGGGTCTATTTCTGGGCTTTATATTCTGTTCCATTGATCTATGTGTCTGTTTTTGTGCCAGTACCATGCTGTCTTGATGATGACAGCTTTGTAATAGAGCTTGAAGTCCAGAATTGTGATGCCACCAACTTTGGCTTTCTTTTTCAATATCCCTTTGACTATTCGAGGTCTTTTCTGGTTCCATATAAATTTTAAAATTATTTGTTCCATTTCTTTGAAAAAGATGGATGGTACTTTGATAGGAGTTGCATTAAATGTGTAGATTGCTTTAGGTAGCATAGACATTTTCACAATATTTATTCTTCCAATCCAGGAGCATGGAACATTTTTCCATTTCTTTGTGTCTTCCTCAGTTTCTTTCATGAGTACTTTATAGTTTTCTGAGTGTAGATGAATTTGAGTTTTCAGATCCAGTAATACAATTATCTCTCTCCATTTATTTAGTTCATCTTTGATTTTTTTCATCAGCATTATATAGTTTTCAGCATACAAGTCCCATACATTTTTTTATTTTTTATCATTATTCTTTAAATTTAATTAATTAACATAAAGTGTATTATTTGTTTCAGGGATACAGGTCTGTGATTTATCAGTCTTATAGTCTGTAATTCATCAGTCTTATCTAATACTCAGTGCTCATTATAACACATAACCCTCCCCAATGTCCATCACCCTGTTACTGCATCCTCCACCCTCTCCACTCCAGCAACCCACAGTTTGTTTCCTGAGATTAAGAGCCTCTTATGGTTTGTCTCCCTGTCTGGTTTCATCTTGTTTCATTTTTTCCTCTCTTCCCCTATGATCCTCTCTTCTTAAATTCCACATATCAGTAAGATCATATGATAATTGTGTTTCTCTGATTAACTTATTTCGCTTAGCATCAGATACTCTAGTTCCATCCACATAGTAGCAAACAAGCTTTCTTTTTTGGTGGCTGCATAATATTCCATCACATATATATGTGTATGTTTGGATGTGTATGATGGATGTGTATATATATATATCTATCTATAGATATATATCTATAGATAGATATATATATATACATCTATAGATATATATATACATATATACATATACATCTATATGATGTATATATACATCTATGTAGATATATACATATGTATATATGTGTAGATATGTAGATATCTATATATATCTACATATCTACACATATATACATATACATATATGTATACATATACATCTATAGATCGATATAGATCTATATACATATATAGGTGTACATATATACACAAATATACATATGTATCATTTATATATACATATATATGATGTATATATATATACATCATATATATGTCTATGTATGAATGTGTATGGTGGATGTGTGTATACATGTATTATATATACAAACACACACACACACACATACACACACACACACACACCCCACATCTTCATCCATTTATCTGTCAGTGGACATCTGGGCTCTTTCCACAGTTTGGCTATTGTGGACATGGCTGCTATAAACATTGGGATGCAAGTGCCCCTTCAGATTACTACATTTGTATCTTTGGAGTAAATACCCAGTATTGCAATTGCTGCATCATAGGGTAGCTCTTTTTTCAACTTTTTGAGGAACCTCCATACTGTTTTCCAAAGTGGCTGCACCAGCTTGCATTCCCACCAACAGTGTAGGAGGGTTCCTCTTTCTCCGCATCCTCCCCAACATCTGTCATCTGTTGTTTCCTGATTTGTTAATTTTAGCTATTCTGACTGATGTGCAGTGGTATCTCATTGTGGTTTTGATTTGTATTTCCCTGATGCTGATTGATACTGAGCACTTTTTTATGGTGTGTTGACCATTTGGAGGTCTTCTTTACAGAAATGTCTGTTCATGTCTTCTGCCCATTTCTTGATTGGATTATTTGTTCTTTGGGTATTGAGTTTGATAAGTTCTTTATAGATTTTGGACACTAGACTTTTATCTGATATGTCATTTGCAAGTATCTTCTCCCATCTGTCAATTGTCTTTTGGTTTTGTTGACTGTTTCCTTGCTGTGCAAAAGCTTTTTATTTTGATGAAGTCCCAATAGTTCATTCTTGCCTTTGGAGAGGTGTCCAGCAAGATACTGCTGTGGCTGAGGTCAAAGAGTTGCTACCTATGTTCTCCTATAGGATTTTGATGGATTCCTGTCTCACATTGAGGTCTTTCATGCATTTTGAATTTATTTTTGTATATGGTGTGAAAAGTGCTCAAGTTTCATTCTTTTGTATGTTGCTCTCTAGTTTTCCCAACACCATTTGTGAAAGAAATTTTCCCATTGATACTCTTTCCTGCTTTGTCAAAGATTAGTTGACCATAGAGTGAGGGTCCATTCCTGAGTTCTCTGTTCTGTTCCATTGATCTATGTGTCTGTTTTTGTGCTAGTACCATGCTGTCTTGATGATTATAGCTTTGTAATACAGCTTGAAGTATAGAATTGTGATGCCACTAGCTTTAGTTTTTTTCAACATTCCTTTGGGTATTCGGGGTCTTTTCTGATTCCATACAAATTTTAGGATTATTTGTTCCAGTTCTGTGAAAAAAGTTGATGGTATTTTGATAGGGATTCATCTGAATCTGTAGATTGCTCTAGGTGGCGTAGACATTTTAACAACATCTGTTCTTCCAGTCTATGAGCATCGAATGTTTTTCCATTTCTTTGTGTCTTCCTCAATTTCTTTCATGATTATTCTACAGTTTTATGAGTACAGATACTTTGCCTCTTTGGTTAGGTTTATTCCTAGGTATTTCGTGTGCAATTGTAACTCCTTATTTCTTTCTCTGCTGCTTCATCATTGGTGTACAGAAATGCAGCTGATTTCTGTGCATTGATTTTATATCCTGCCACTTTGCTGAATTCCTGTATGAGTTCTAGCAATATTGGGGTGGAGTCTTTGGAGTTTTCCACATTGAGGATCATGTCATCTGTAAAGAGTGAGAGTTTGACTTCTTTGCCAATTTGGATGCCTTGTATTTCTTTTTGTTTTCTGATTGCTGAGGCTAGGACAAGCCCCATACATTTTTTAACAGTTATTTAAGTATTTTTAATTAAGGTACCTATTGGTTTTTTTTTAATTTCAATTTCTAATTGTTCATTGCTACTGTATTAAAATATGATTGTTTTTTGTGTGTTGACCTTGTATCCTGCAACCTTCCTAAACTCACAAGAAGTTTTTTAGTAGATTTCTTGGTATTTCTGTGTAGATGATCAATTGGCTGTGAATAAGGACAGTTTTATTTCTTTTCTAGTCTCTTTGCCTTTTTTTTTCTTACTGCACCATCTAGGATTTCCAAACAATGGTGATTAGGAGTGATGAGAGAGGCTATATCTTTTTCTCATGTTCTCAATCTTTGGGAAGAGCATTCAGTCAGCATTAAGTTTTATATTAGCTATAGGTTTTGTCAATGTACATTATCAGGCTGAGGAAGTTATGTTCCTCTTTTACTAAGAGTACTTGTCATTAAAGAATGGTCTGTTCTGTCAAATGTATTTTTTGCATCTACTGATAAGCTCGTGTGCTTTTTCTTCTTTCTTCTTCTTTTGAATATTGAACCTTCTTTGCATTCCCAGGATGTGCTGAAGGTATACTTCCTTTCTTATATTATTGGATTTGAATTACTAGTACTTTATTTAACATTTTTGCATTTATTTTCTTGAGGAATATTGGTCTATAGGGGTTTTTTTGTGCTGTCTTTTTCTGGTTTGGTGTATCAGGGTAATGCTGGACTCAAATGATTTGGCAAGTGTTCTTCTTTTTTTGGGGGGAGAGATTGTGTAGAATTAGTTTTTCCTCTTTAATTGGTAGAATTTGCCAGTGATTTCTTGCAGAGATTTCTTTGAATTTATGCTGTTCAGAGTTTTCTAAGCTTCTTGAATATTTTAGTATGTCTTTTACTAAATTTGAGAAGTTTTCAGCTATTTTTTTCAAATAGTTGTCCTGTTCCCTGTTTTCTTTTCCTTCCATGGGTATAATGACACCAATGTTAGAAATTTTGGTTTTCCTGTGTATCCTTGAGGCTCTATATTTTTCAATAAAATTTCATTTTTTTCACTGATTTTCACACTGGATAATTTCTTTTGATTTGTCATCAATTTCATTGACTCTTTCCTTGGTCATCTCTGGTCTGCTATAGAGCCCATCCAGTGAGGTTTTTTTACATTTTGGTTATGAATTTGGTTATGAATTGTTAAGTTCTAAAATTTCCATTTGGTTCTTCTTTACATATGATCTTTTTTTTTTTTTTACATATGATCTTTTTTTGCAGAGACTGTCTTTCTTTTTTGTTTCAGAAGTGTTCGCCTTACTTTCAAGCACTTTTATAAAGCTGCTTTGACATCTTTGTCAGATAATTCCAGCATGTTTGTCATCTTGGCATTGAAATTCTTGGTCTTGTTTCAATATAATAGGGAATGTTTACAGTTTTGTTTTAGGAGGCAATTGACCCATTTAGGTTCAGACCACAGGTTCTTACCATCCTTCTGCGGGCAGTGGTATCATTGTCAATGCAGTTTTCAAAGTTTGCAAACTTATTTGGCTTGGTCCCATGTGTATGCTACCCACTCAGTATCCAGTCTGGGACTTGTTTGGTTGTTTATTTCTTCAGTTCTCAGAGTCTGTTGTCTGCTGTTTAGTGTCAGATCCACCCATTCTGTTGTTCTCTCTCTATTATCTCTTCAGTACTTCTGGTTCATATGGTTCCACCCTTTCTCAGTGTCTGGGGCTAACCAGCAGAAGGATAGAAAGAGAGGAAAAGCATCAAAGGTTCGCCATACCCTACTGAGACTGCTGCTTCTCTGATTGGAGAGGAAGGTTGCCATGCTGCTACATTAAGTTTGTTTCAGGCTGGTACACATGAGAACAGACAAAAGGAAAAGAAAAAAACTCGGGGTGTTTCTGCATACTTTCTTGAGTTTTCAAGAACCCCTTTCCCATTCTTTAAGCCAGAACTAAACTTAGGTTTCCCCTGGCTCTCTCTGTCCACATCAGTGTATGCTTCCAGGTGTTAGGCTGCAGTCTGTCCACACCAAGGGATACTGCAAGGAAAAAAAATGCTAAACTCACACTTGATTCTGTGATACTTTGAATTCTGGTCTTCTTCCCCAGTCCTCCTGCCACTGTTTACTTTTTCACAGTCTTCAAATAGTTGCTTCTAGGTTTTATAACAACCTTCCAGTGGGAATAAGGTAGTGTGTTTACTCCATCTTATCTGGAATAGAACTCTCTCCGTAGATTTTTTTTTAAAGCAAATAAAGCATGAAATCAGCACTTCTTTTTGGGAACATAAGTTTTCCTAACTAGTTATGTGGTAGCACAATCTAGTATCCATTACTTTACATCTAACTTTCTAGCATAATTAGAAAAAGGGTTGTTTTTCATTTAAAAAAAATGTACTTGGGCTTTATTTTCCCAAAGGGCTTAATTTCTTTTTATATTCAAATCATTATTTTTCCAGGTGCCTTTCCTAACATCTTTCATAATTCTTTCTTCCACTGTTGTTGAACACTAACTCTACCAGATCTCTCGTTCCATGACTTCTAGCATGATGTACACAGTCCTCCATCATTTCCCTTGACTTGAGGAAATCTTGACCTTTATGATAGATTTTGCTCATTCACTTTGTTGATTTCCATTGTACTTTCAGCTGTTTGCAAAGGCACTGACTCACAAAGAAATTCACATAGTGAGTAGGGAGAGATTTTAGTGTTAAGTAGGAGATACTGTTTGGATGGAGAATAAATTTTCCTTCCCTTTTTTATTGTGATCAAATATATATAACATAAGGGGGCCGGGCTCCCAATTCGGTTCCATCTGGTTTTCCCTCCACCCCCGCGGCACGTTGCAGCAGCTCCGGCGGCGGGAGGAGTGGCAGTGGCCAGGCAGCCCAGCTTCGCGAAGGCTCTCGGCGCGCGCCGGGGCCCGCAGCCACCGGGCTCACGCCCGCCCCACCACCACGATGCCCAAGAGGAAGGTGAGCTCCGCCGAGGGCGCGGCGAAGGAGGAGGCCAAGAGGAGGTTGGCAGGGTTGTCTGCGAAGCCCGTGCCTGCAAAAGGAAGTGAAGCCCAAGAAGGCGGCAGCAAAGGATAAATCTTCAGACAAAAAAGTGCAAACAAAGGGGAAAAGGGGAGCAAAGGGAAAATAGGCTGAAGTGGCTAACCAAGAAATGAAAGAACACTTACCTGCAGAAAATGGAGAAATAAAAAATGAGGAGAGTTCAGCATCCAATGAATGAAGCAGGAGAGAAAGAAGCCAAGTCTGATTAATATCACATACCGTGTCTTATCAGTGGTCCCTGTCTCCCTTCTTGTACAAACCAGAGGAATATTTTTATCAACTATTTTGTAAATGCAAGTTTTTTAGTAGCTCTAGAAACATTTTTAAGAAGGACGGAATCCCACCTCATCCCATTTTTTAAGTGTAAATGCTTTTTTTTAAAGAGGTGAAATCATTTGCTGGTTGTTTATTTTTTGGTACAACCAGAAAATAGTGGGATATTGAATGTGGGAGGCTTTGATGGTCTTGGGTGTCAGCTCAACATCCATAGATGGGGTAGTTTTTTATATCCTGTAATACCAAGCATACTAAATGGCAATTTGGAGTCAGTCGTGCATTTAATATGTCTTGAATCTTTTAAATTACTCTTTTTCCCATGTTGTTTTGGTAGAATTGTTGCCTCAAGAAAACCACTCCTAGATCTTGGCTCTCCCTGTCAGAATTCTTGTGCACTCTGTAACATCTTGGTTGTGGTAGTCCAGTTTTCCTAGTAACTTGGTTAATGTGCTGTGCAAGATTGAAAATTTGAGTATGTAGTGTATATGATATTAAATTATGAATTAATGGGACTTAACACTGTAACAGTGTATCAGCATTTGAATCTATTGGTACTTGATACACTGTTAAGGAAAATTGCCTCCAAATTTTAAGCTGGAAGGTCACTGGAATAACTTTTAGAAAAGAATCACAACTACATGATTTTTTAGATTTTTGGTACGTACATTAGGAATTGTGTACAAAATTGAAATGTCTGTACTGGTCCTCAGAACAACCAATAAAAACTCAGTTACGAAAAAATATATATATATATAAAACATAAAATTTACCATCTTAATCATTTTAAGTGTGCAGTTCAGTGGTATTAAATACATTCATAGTGTTGTGTACCCATCACCATCATCCATCTTCATTATTCTTCATCCTGTAAAACTGAAACTCTGTACCCATTAAATGATAACTTTCCATTTTCACCTCCCCTCTAGCCCTTGGCAACCCCAGTTCTACTTTCTTTCACTATGATTTTTTTAAAAGTTATTTATTTTTATTTATTTATTTATTTATTTATTTGACAGAGGGCAAGGGAGAGAGAGAGCACAAGCAGGGGGAACAGCAGAGGGATAGGGAGAAGCAGGCTTCCCACCGAGCAGGGAGCCTGATGTGGGACTCCATCCAAGGACCCTGAGATAATGACCTGAGCTAAAGGCAGACACTTAACTTACTGAGCCACCTAGGCGCCCTTCTTTCCCTATGATTTTAACCACTTTAGGTGCCTCATCTAAATGGAATTAAACACTATTTGTCTTTTTGTGACTGACTTATTTCACTTAGCACAGTTTCCTCAAGGTTCATCCATGTTGTAACATGTGACAGAATTTCTTTCCTTTTAAACCAAATAATATTCCATCATATGTTGATGGGAAAATGTTTCTAAGTGTTCATCTGAGTTGTGAATATTTTTGATGTTACAGCTTTTGGTTCCCTTTAGAACTTTATGATCTTTGGAATCTGGATAATGACTATTCATTAAAAACAAGGATCCCCCTTTTCACTAAACAATAAGAACAAAAAATTTAAAAAATAGGGACTTTGCTGTGAATTCCACCCTAAATGTTTTACAGTGTTTCCTAGTCTCCTTTGTATGTATGTATGTATGTATGTTTTGATGTGTAAAAAAATTTTTTTAAAGATTTATTTTATTTATTTATTTGACAAACAGAGATCAGAAGTTGGCGAGAGGCAGGCAGAGAGAGAGGAGGAAGCAGGCTCCCCACAGAGCAGAGAGCCTGATGCGGGGCTCGATCCCAAGACCCTGGGATCATGACCCGAGCCGAAGGCAGCGGCTTAATCCACTGAGCCACCCAGGCGCCCCGATGTGTAAAAATTTTTAACCTGCTTTTTTCAGTTAACATTATGTCTTAAAACAGTTTTCATTGTTGTTGTATAATTTTCATACATATCATTTTTAGCAGTTGTAGAATTATGAGAGCTCTCCTAAACAAACATAAAAAAACTGCTAGGTAATAGCATTAAAGGACAATGTTCTTCTCTGCTTCCCATGTTCTCTGGGGATCTATAGAAGAAAAGGAGAGGATATTATTAAACATGATCATATATGAAATACTGAATATACTTCCACAGACAAGGTCCCATGCTAGACACTAAAATATAAGTGTGAATAAACTCTTCTCTGTTCTTGCAGAACTTTTGGTTAAATGGGAGGAAGAGGCACATAAATAAGTAAAATGAAGAAAAACCACAATAAATATGTCACAGGAGGAAAGGTTTCATAGAAATTGTGCCCTTGAAGGAAGAGTAAATGTTATGTCAGAGCACAGAAGAATGATACATTGAGAGACATACTCGTAATTCAGTATTTCAGGGAATGAGGTCTTTATTCACTGATGTTGAATAGTTTACAAGTTAAGTGCAGAAATCAAGTTGAAAAAACAGTATAATAATATGATTTCACAGGGGTGCCTGGGTGGCTCAGTTGGTTAGGCAACTGCCTTCGGCTCGGGTCATGATCCCAGGGTCCTGGGATCGGGCCCCATGTCGGGCTCCTTGCTTGGTGGGGTGCCTGCTTCTCCCTCTCCCTCTGCCTGCTGCTCTGCCTGCTTGTGCTCTCTCTCACTCTCTTTCAAATAAATAAATAAATTTAAAAAAATATGATTCCACATATATGAAAAAAGCAAAACTATATTGGTATATATACATAAAATGTATATGACAGGACACAGATCAAACTGACAACACTGGTCACTTCTGGGGAGGAGAGTAAGTACAGAGCTATAGATATTAAGGAAGACTGTATGTCTTTTATCTTTTAGGAGATTGTTAGGTGTGTAATTAAATACAATCTGGAAATAATAGTGAATATGTAACTAATGGAACCTTGATACAGTGGAATATTATTCAGCCAAATATCATTCTATAAGTCAGTAATTTGCATGTAATCTTGAGATTTGGGATACTTTTTCAGACAATTATATACTCAATAGATTATATTGAGAAAGCAGAGTGATTTTATTTCTAAGTGAAGCTAGAGGACCTGGTGATCTTGATTTCTGTGTTTGTGTACCTGAATGTTTATAAATTAAGACATCTGGAATGCTATATAGATCCTAGAATGTTAGCAATTATAGATTCTGAGAGAGAAGATTATAAATGTTTAAAATTGTACCTTTTGGATTATATATTTTAATAATTTTTATATATTTCTATAAGAAATGTTTCTTGTAGGTGGATGGTTATTTTGTAGAAGGTACTCAACATTGGGGCTATATGGTGAATTGGGCATTCTCATGCATTGATAATGAGAGTATAATTTAAGACATCGGTTTTGGAAAGAGATTTACTATCGTGTCAAAAGTCTATGCATTTTATACTTAAAGACTCCTGTGGATTGAAAGTGAGGAGATGGAGAACCATCTGTCATGTAGTGAACATCAAAAGAAAGCTGGAGTAGCCATGCTTCTCTCAGACAAATGAGATTCTAAAACAAAGACTAACGAGATGAAGAAGGGCATAATATCATAATTAAGGGGTCTGTTCATCAAGAAGATCTAACAGTTATAAATATGTATACCCCTAACTTGGGAGCACCCAAATATATAAATCAATTAATAATAAACATAAATCCACTGATAATAATACAATAATAGCAGTAGACTTTAATACCCCACTTACAGCAATGGACATTCTCCAGAATGATTCACATACGGGGTCAAAAATCAGCCCTCAACAGATACAAAGAGACTGAGATCATAACATGCCTAGTTTTAGACCACAACATTACAAAACTTGAAGTCAACCATAAGAAAAAAAAAAAAGGAAAGACTGCAGATACATGGAGATTAAGGAACATTCTACTGAAGAGTGAATGGGTTAACCAAGAATTAAAGAAGAAATTTAAAAATACATGGAAGCAAATGAAAATAGAAACATGACTGTCCAAAACCTTTGGGGTGCAGCAGTGGCAGTATTAAGAGGGAAGTACATTGCTACACAGTCCTACCTCAGGAAAGAAGAAAAGTCTCAAATACATAATCTAACCTTACACCTAAAGGAGCTGGAAAAAGAACAGCAAATAACCACCTAAAGGAGTCGGAAAATGAATAGCAAATAAAGTCTAAGTCCTTGAGAAAAAGGGAAATAATAAAGATTAGAGCAGAAATAAACTATATAAAAACCAAACCAAAAGAAAACAAAACAAAAACCCCATAGAACAGGTTAAAAAAACTAAGAGCTAGTTATTTGAAATAATTGTGAAAAATTGATAAACCCCTATCAAAAAGAAAGGAGAAAGGACACAAGTAGATAAAAATCATGAGTGAAAGAGTAGTGATCACAACCAACACCACAGAAACACAGTTATAAAACAGTACTATGAAAAATTATATGCCAAAAAACCACGCAACTTGAAACAAATGGACAAATTCCTAAAAACCTACAAACTGCCAAAACTGAAACAGAAACAAATAGCAAATTTGAACAGATCCATAACAGAAAAGAAATTAAATCAGTAATCAAAAATCTCCCAACAAACAAGAGCCCAGGGCCAGATGGTTTCCTAGGGGAATTCTACAAGACATTTAAATAAGAGTTAATACCTATTCTCCCCAAACTGTTTCAGAAAATAGAAATGGAAGGAAAAGTTCCAAACTCATTGTATGAAGCCAGTATTACCTTGATTACAAAACAAAAAAAGACCCCACTAAAAAGGAGAATTAAAGGCAAATATTCCTGATAAACATGGATGTAAAAATTCTCAGTAAACTACTAGCAAATCAAATTCAACAATACATTAAAATAAGTATTTATCATGTTCAAGTAGGATTTAATCCTGGGCCGCAGAAGTGATTCCGTATTCACAAATCAGTCACATCATATTAATAAAAGAAAGGATAAGAACCATATGATCCTATCAATAGATGCAAAAAAAGCATTTGACAAAATAAAGCATCCTCTCTTGATAAAAAAAACCCTCAACAATGTAGGGATAGAAGGATCTTGCTTCAACCTCATATAGGCCATATACAAATGACCCACAACTAATATCATCCTCAATGGGGAAAAACAGAGCCCTTCCCCTATGGTCAGGAATCAGACTAGGATGTCTGCTGTCACCATTATTTAACATAGGCATCCAAATTGGCAAGGAAGAAGTCAAACTTTCACTATTGGCAAATAACATGATACGCTATGTAGAAAACCCAAAAGACTCTACCAAAAAATTGCTAGAACTCATACATGAATTCAGCAGAGTTGCAGAATATAAAATTAATGTGCAGAAATCTGCATTTCTATGCACCAATAATGGAGCAGCAAAAAGAGAAATCAAGGAATCGATCCCCTTTGCAATTGCACCCAAAACAAGAAGATAACCTAGGAATAAACCTTACTATAAGGAGGTTAAAAAAATCTGTACTCTCAAAACTAGAGAACATTTATGAAAGAAATTGAGGAGGACACAAAGAAATGGAAAAGCATTCCATGTGCATTGGAAGAACAAACATTATTAAGATGTTTATACTACCCAAAGCAGTTTACACATTTAATGAAATCCCTATTAAAATGCCACCAGCATTTTACATAGAGCTGGAGCAAAACATCCTACAGTTCGTATGGAACCACAAAAGATCCCAAATAGCCAAAGCAGACCTGAAACAGAAGACTAAAACTGGAAGCATCACAGCTCCAGATTTCAAGTTATAGTACAAAGCTGTAGTCATTAAAACTGTATGCTACTGACACAAAACAGACGCATATATCTGTGGAACAGAATAGAAAACCCAGAAATGGATTCTCAACTCTTTGGTCAACTAATTTTTGATAAGGCAGAAAGGAATATCCAATGGAAAAAGAAAACAGTCCCTTTAACAAATGGTGTTGAAAAAACTGGACAGCAGCACGCACAAGTATGAAACAGGATTACTTTCTTATACCATACACAAAAATAAATTCAAAATGGATGAAAGACCTCAACATGAGACAGGAATCCCATCAAAATCCTAGAGAACACAGGTATAAAACCTCTTTCATCTTGGCAGCAGCAACTTCTTCATCTCCAAATGCAAGGAAAACAAAACCAAAAATGAACTGTTCAGACTTATTCAAGATAAAAACTTCTGCACAGTGAAGGAAAAAATCAACAGAACTAAAAGGCAGCATATGGAATGGGAGAAGATATTTACAAACAACATATCTGATAAAGGGATAGTATCCAAAATCAATAAAGAACTTACTAAACTCAACACCCCAGAAAACAAATAATCCAGTTAAGAACTGGGCAGTAGACATGTATAGACACTTTTCCAAAAAAAGACATTCAGATGGCTAACAAACACATGAAAAGGTGCTCAACATCACTCATCATCAGGGAAATACAAACAAAAAATAACAATGAGTTACTACCTCACACCTGTCAGAATGGCTAAAATTAACAACACCAGAAACAACAGGTGTTGGTGAGGATGCAGAGAAAGGGGCCCCTTCTTGCACTATTGGTGGGGATGCAAACTGATATAGCTACTACTCTAGAGAACTTGGAGTTTCCTCAAAAAGCTAAAAATAGAACTGTCCTACCATCCAGCAATTGTGCTACTGGCATTTATCCAAAGAATACAAAAATACAGATTCAAAGTAGTACATGCACTCCGATGTTTATAGCAGCATTATCAACAGTAGCCAAACTATAGAAAGAGCCCAAATGTCTTTAGGCTGATTAATGGATAAAGAAGATGTGATTTGTATATAACACACACACACACACACACACACACACACACAGGAATATTACTCAGCCATCAAAAGAGTGAAATCTTCCCATTTGCGATAATGTGTATGGAACTAGAGTGTATGATGCTAAGTGAAATACATGTCAGTCAGAGAAAGGCTAATACCATATGATCTCATTCACGTGTGGAACTTACGAAACAAAACAGGATCATTAAGGAAGGGGGAAAAGAACAAATGGAGAGAGGGAAACAAGCCATAAGAGACTTTTTTTAAAAAGATTTAATTAATTAATTTAATTTAGAGAGAGTGGGGTGGAGGGCAGATGGGGAGAGAAGGGACAAGCAGACTCCTCATTGAGTGTGGAGCCCAGTGTGGGTTTGATCTCATGACCCTGATATTCCAACCTTAGCCAAAGCCAAGAGTCAGATGCTCAACTGAGTGAGCCACTCAGGTGCCCCTAAACCATAAGAGATTCTTAACTATAGAGAACAAAGTGAGGGTTGTTGGAGGGAGGCGTGTGGGGGATGGGATAGATGGGTAATGGTTACTAAAGAGGGCACTTTTGATGAGCACTGGGTGTTGTATGTAGTGATGACTCACTGAATTCTACTGTAGAAACCAATATTGCATGGTACATTAACAAACTAAAATTTAAATTTAAAAAATGTGTCTATGAAAATTACCATATCCTTTGACCTAATATTTACCACTTCTAAGAAGTGGACCTGAGAAGTCCCTATGAAATAATCCAAGAAGTTTATGTAAAATTATGCTTATTAAAGCATTTTATATAATGATAAAGTAGAAATGACTTTAATAGTTTATATTCCATTTGATGAAATGTTAGGAAGTTCATAAAATTATATCCAAGAGGACTTTAAAATTACATTGGAAAAGGTTTGATAAGGAAAAACTCCTTCTCAGTCAGCCCTAATCCCTCAGAGATGAACAGTATTTGTACTTCTTTTGCCATAGATCGGTTTTACTTCTACTTGAACTTCATATGTACTCTTTTGTGTCTGTCTCTCTTCTTTCACGTAGTATAAGGTGTTTGAGATTTATCTGTGTTGTACTTTGTTCTTTTTAGAACTGTGTAGTATTCCATTGTAGGAATCTACCACAATTTATCTATTCTTCTCTTGGTATACATTTGAGTTATTTGAGTTTGGGCTATTATGAATAAAGTTCTTGTTAGCATTTTCATTCCTATCTTTTGATGGGCACATGTAGTCATTTTTCCTAGGTAAATACTTGGAAGTAGGATTGCTGCACCATATGGTAAATATATGTTTAACTTTTTAAGAAACTGCCATTTGGTTGTCCAAATTATACCAGTGTATGCTCCTACCAGCGATGCACTGCAGTTCCAGTTATTCCATATTTGTACCAGTGCCTGATGCTTATAACCTTTAATTTTAAGATATATAGTGATGAAACATTGTGGTTTTTATATATGTTTTAGTGCTTTTTATTTTAGTGTTCAGACCTTTTGAACCAATGATTCCACTTTGGGGACATTTTCCTAGGAACGTAATCTGAAATCCAGAAAAAATTTATATGTACATATATGCTCTTTGTTGCATAACTTACAATAGCCAAATGTGAGAAATAACCTAAATGTCAGGTATTAGGGTAGTAGTTATGTAATTTATGATAACATTTATGCTTAAAAATATGGTCATTCAAAATTACAATAGAAGGAGAATATGAAATTATATAGTGTCAACTATAGAAAAATGTGTACATTAAAATAGCCCAGCAATATGTCAACAAAAAAGTTTATTTTAAAATACTGGAAGAAGGGACGCCTGAGTGGCTTAGTTGATTAAGTGCCTAACTCTTGATTTCAGCTCAGGTCATGATCTCAGGGTCCTGGGATTAAGTTCCGTGTTGGGCTCTGTGATCAGTATGGAGTCTGCTTAAGGATTCTGTTTCTCCTTCTGCCCCTCACCCCACTCACATGCTTGAGAATTCTCTCTCTCTCTCTTCCCCCACCCCTCAAATAACTAAATCTTTTTTTAAGATTTAAAATATAAAATATATAAGATAAAATACTGGAAGAAAACGACAAAAATATCTTTGGGTGGTGGTACTGTGTAATTTTTCCCCACTCTTACCTATTTTTTTCTAATGATCATATGAACATTTTAGAATAGCACAAAATATAAGTAAACTTCAGTTCCTTATTTACTTATTTTTAAGCTTAATTTTTTAATTTTACATTTTATGATGCTTTATCACTACTTAATTTTTTCTGCACCATGAAAAATTGCTCTGTGTTTCTTTTTTATTTCTTTTTTTTAAAAGATTTTCTTTATTTATTTGACACAGAGAGAGAGAGACCACAAGTAGGCAGAGGGGCAAGAAGAGTCGGGGAGTGGGGGAGCAGACTCCCCGCTGAGCAGAGAGCCCGACGTGGGACTCGATCTCAGGACCCTGAGATCATGACCTGAGCCTAAGGCAGAGGCTTAACCCACTGAGCCACCCAGGCATCCTCTTTTACTTTCTTTCTTTCTTTCTTTCTTTTTTTTTTTAAAGATTTTATTTATGTATTTGACAGAGAGAAAGACACAGCAGGAGAGGGAACACAAGCAGGGGCAGTGGGAGAGGGAGAAGCAGGCTTCCCGCTGAGCAGGGTGCCTGATGTGGGGCACAATCCCAGGACCCTGGGATCATGACCTGAGTCTAAGGCAGACGCTTAACGACTGAGCCACCCAGGCGCACTTTGGGTTTCTTAATTTATTTCATTTCTGCTACTGTTTTGACTCTTCAGTTATACATTGCATGAAAAACATACTCTCATGTTGTTTCTTCTCCTGAACATCTGATGTTCCAATGTCCAGTCCAGGACAGAAGATAAAATAGAGCGATTCAAGAAAGCAGTTGAATATTATTCTGTCACAACCAAACTCTCTTCACTGCCAGTGGGTCCCTCGTCCTTTCTAGGTAAGGCTTCCATCTGATACAGAGCTTCTGTATCCAAAGGGGAAACCGAGTCCCTCATGGGAACTCCTGGGCCAGAGTGAAATGACAACTTGTATTGCACTCTTATAGAAGTCGGTCCTATTTGGTGGATATTTTCCTTTTGATTTCCATGTAATAAGAGTGGTGACCTGAGACACAGGGCACTGGTTTCTCAAGTTTGTGGATGGCGTCCAATGCCATTTCCTTTGCTTGGGCTTCTTCTGGCACTAACCTCCATTATGGCCTGGTGTAAGAAAAATAGCCCTGTCTTTGAGTTCAGGCCTGAGTTTGAATTCCACCTCTGCTGCTTAATACCTGTGTGATATTAACTAGTCACATTTACATGTATGTTATGTGGCTCATGATACCTATTTTATAGGATTTTTTAAAAAATAAAATAATTTCTCTAAGTTTCTTGTCATGGCACATAGCTGGTGTTCAATAAATTATAACTTATCTGTTAGTAATTTTTCAAGCAATGTGAGGTTAGCAGAATGTATATGGTAGAATTACTAGGATTGACTTAAGTATAACCCTTTCTCTTGGATTCAGGTTTTCGAAATAATCGGCTTGGAAATCCTCCCCTTCCACGAAATCAGATGAGCACTATCTCTGCTGGAAAGCCAATGGTAATATCTTTCAAAAGTCCTAAGACCATGTGATAGCATTAGACTCAGGTTGCTTCTTGATTTTTATACTCTGAGTTAAGGAGTTAAGATAATTCAGTGTTATCAGAATATCAAGGCTCTATATACCTATGTTGCATTCTCAACTCGAGGCTGGCAGATTATGTAAAGAAAATATCCAGATTAGTAACCACTAGGGCACTGTGCAGGTAGATTAGCTAATGTTGGAGAGTGGTTCTAGGAGTCATGTATTGGTCCATTGTCCTGCCCCTGGAGGGTTCTGTCCATATTTCACTGTTAGAATAATTTCTTATTATTCTCAGTAGGTTCTTTGTATCCCAACAATCCCTGCTACTGGCATTATCCACTGTATCACAACTTCTGAGGGAACCATTCTGGAGCCTGTTCAAATGTTAAATAGCTTTTCTGTCTGTTTTATCCTTTAGTTTTCTCACCATGTGCCCCAGAAAATGAAATATCCACCACCATTCCCAATGGGACCCAACTCCTCTCTTCTCTTCTCTCCCCATGCTTTGGGGGAATCCCATGCTTTTTCTGAGGATCCCATGCTGCAGGACAGCCCCTTTGCCAGTTGGGCTGTCTCTTATGATTCCTCTGCATCCCATTTTCCCAATTACTTGACTTCCAAAACCTCACCTCCTTTGGGACCAGACTCTTCTCACTCCTCTTCCTCTGATGGTGATGAACCAAATGGAACCAGCTCTGAGTAAGTATCTCAATAGGCACTTAAGAGAACAGACTTTTGGAGAAAAAAAAATATATATATATATATATTTATTTTGCTTGTAACCTGGGTGGGGCGTGGGGAAGTATATGTTTCTGGCTTTTCTCTGTGGCTCTTTACTCTTAAATGAAGTAGGAAGACTCTATGCTTGACTACTTCATACTCATATTGACTCTGCACCGGTGGTAATTTTCAGCTACCCATGCCCCTGCAATAAAAGGAAGCATTGCAGCTGGTTAGGGAAGCTGTAGGTATGGGTGTGCTACATGTCATGGTTGTCATTTTTTTAAATTTTGAGACGGATGGATTGGATGTAGAGAAAAAATGATAAGATTTATAGAATTGAAGTATTATATGCAGCCATCAAAAGAAATGAAATCTGGCCATTTGCAATGACGTGGATGGAACTAAAGGGTATTATGTTGAGTGAAATAAGTCAATCAGAGAAAGATAGTTGTCACATGATCTCCCTGATATGAGGAATTTGAGAGGCAGGGTGGGGGATTTGGGGTGTAGGGAAGGAAAAAATGAAACAAGATGGGATTGGGAGGGAGATAAACCATAAGAGACTCTTAATCTCACAAAACAAACTGAGGGTTGATGGAGGGGGTAGGGAGAGGGTGGTTGGATTATGGACATTGGGGAGGATATTTGCTATGATGAGTGCTGTGAAATGTGTAAGCCTGATGATTCACAGACCTGTACCCCTGGGGCTAATAATACACTATATATTAATAAAAATAATCTTAAAAAAAGAATTGATTAAAACAGTTGAGTATGCAGTTACATTGCTGAAGATAGGGTTCTGAGGTTGAAAACAGTGGTATTTTATACTAGCTTATTTGTTCTTAGATTATTTCTCCAAGCAGATTTTTCCTGGGAAACACTGAGGTTTCAATTGTAATTAGTTTCTTAGAATGTAAGCTGACTCTAGACATGGCCTTTTATGAGGTGTAAAGGAGGTGAATCAGGTCCAATACTAATGTAGTGTCTTGATTTCCAGAGGGTCTGGAAGAATCCTTAGCCTCAGAACAGACATCTTCAGTTGGAATGTCTTTTTTTTTAATGTACTCATATGTTTATATCTTTGTTTTTTTCCAGCTGAATTACCTTATTATGTTAGTTACCATACATCATTAGTTTTTGATGTAGTATTCAGTGATTCATTATTTGCATATAACACCCAGTGCTTGTTACTCCTTTATCTCTTCTACATGATCTTTTGAAATTTTTAGTCACATCACAGAAACACTTCAGCAGCACCCTGGATGGGAGGATCCAAATGGTGACAGAGGGTCCTGGGTACAGCCCATCGATGCTGGAGTTGCAGATACCAACCTGGGTGATGGAGAGCCCCACATCCCATCCCTGCTGTCTATGTCTACAAGGAACCACATTGACATCACCATTCCCCCCTTACCTCCAGTAGCTCCCGAAGTCTTACGGGTTGCTGAACACAGACACCGAAGGGGTCTTATGTACCCATATATCTATCACGTCCTCACTAAGGTAAGAGAGCACATCAGCACCTACTTCCCTGCTTTCAACATTGTACTACACACTTATAGAACCATAAGTTACCAGAGAAAATTCTAATTGGTTCTGAAGGGAGATAAAATACCAAGTATTCTGGGGCCCCTCGTTGTATTAAGGGCCTCAGGTAAAGTGACGCCAGCAGGAGACAGAACTTTATAATAAATGAGGCCCCAAGAAGAGAACTGTAATTGTGAGATGTCACAGAAGGTCATGCACCATATTAATAGACAGTGGACTTAGGGCTGGACACAATCTAAGAAAAGGTTTTATGCCCTTGTTCTTTACACCCTTGTTCTTTACTTCTACTTTTCCAGAGTTTTTCCCTTCCCCCAGTCTTACTATACAAATCTATCCCCCAGCAAAATGTCTAAGATGTGACTTTCTCCATTTAGTCAGCTATAGTCAGTCATAGCAGAGACTCTAAAAATGGAGCATAGCTTTTAAGCTGGCTATGATCGGGGGCTTATTACACCTTCTTTTTATTCTGAAACTGTTAAATACAAGTAGAAAATTTGGTAGCTTGGCTACAGAGGCTATAGTTCATTACTGATTCTTCTCAGCTCAATTCCAAATCTTGAGGTGACTCATTTTGTTCTTTTTCCTGGATGGTTTTTTTGTTTGTTTGTTTGTTTGTTTTTTGTTCTTGTTAGGGTGAGATTAAGATCCCTGTATGTATTGAGGATGAGTGTAACATGGAGCTGCCTCCAGCCACTCTCCTGTTCCGGTCTGCACGTCAATATGTTTATGGAGTCCTTTTCAGTCTGGCAGAAACACAGCGGAAAATGGAACGCCTAGCCATACGGCGGCGGCTACCTGTAGAAGGTGGGTTTAGTTCTAGCTTCAACAGCTCTCTCAGAGCTTGGTGTGGAACAAAAATGTCTGTGCAAGCACATCATAATACTTTTGGCTATGGAGCAGGCTTCGAGAAAATACATTAATTCACCAGAATACACATTAGTATGGGAACTGCATTAACTTAAGCCTCAATTCTTTAATCATTAAGCATTCAGAGTCACTACTACTTAAAAGAAGCATGCTGGACTTTGGGAATGTAGAGGTATATCTGACATAGATTTTTCTCCTCAGTAAGGTTTTGTTGTGGATTTGATCCCATAGAGAGTTGGAGCCATTGAGATGTTTTAAGCTGCAGAAGGACATGGTCAGATTAGTGTGTTCAGTAGAACCCTCTAGATTTCTGCTTCTGGGAAGATGGAGTACATATACTTTTCCTTATTTCTCCTGAAAATACAACTGAAAGCCCAGGACATTATATATATAACAAGCACAAGACATTCTCAAAGGTGACAAGAAGGCAGCAGACTGGCTAAGGACTTTGGGATCCAAGGAGTGATGCAGTGGTGAGTTCCCTGGGTTTTCTTATTGCTGCATATATCCTAGACTAGGTCTGGGACAAGCTGGCAGCCCAGAAACACCCAGCAGGTACAGACCAGTAAAAGCCCCAAGAAATGCCTTCTCACTCTAGTCGAAGGACCCAAACGAAAGAACCTAGCAACACAATATATTTAGATAATAACCATTCTACACTAGTCAAATACCACAGAAAAACTGCAGCCCACCCTCACCCCTACTAGCAAAGGCCAGATAAATAACCCAGATTTCTATCCTTGCCAGAATGTATATCAAAAGAGAGAGGGGAACTGAGTGGGGAGCCAGGACTTTCATTCACTCCTGCTTGGCAGGAATGAGATAGCATCCCCCTTTATTCACAGTAGTAATAGCAGAAAATACCTGCCAAAACAACAAAATTAAAATAAGATCCTTTTAAAAATTAAAGATCCTTTTAAAAGATTGAATTAAGAATCTTTTAAAATAATATCCCAAATGTCCAGGTTTCAGTTGAAAATCCTTCCTCATACTAAGAACCAGAAAGATTTCAAACTGAGATGTCACACCAAGAAAAGAAAGTCAGTGGGTGCCATCATTGAGATGATGTAGATGTTTGAATTACCTGATAGGGATTTCAAAGCAGCCATCTTAAAAATGCCTTGATGAAGAGTTCTGAACATGCATGATATGACTTAAAAATAGAAAGTCTTAGCAATGAAACAGAAGATAGAAGAAGGGGAAATTAAGAACTAAAAAATACAATAACAAAATACTCAATAGATGGGTTAAATAACAAATTGGAGACAACAAAAGAAATAATCAGTGAATGTGGAGACATAACAATAGAAATTACTCAGTCTGAATAATAGAAAATAGGCTGAAATAATGGACAGGGATCAGTGAAACTAAAACAAAAGGTCTAATATTTGTGTCATCACAGTTCCAGAAGGAGAGGTGGAAGAGGGTGGACTGCAGCAGATGTATTCAAATAAATATTTGAATTTATTTATTTGGCTGGAATATTTTAAAATTTGGGAAAAGCAAGCCCACAGATTCAGGAAACTAAGTGAATTATAAATAATATAAACCCAAAGAAATCTTGTGAAGATATATCTTGATTAAACCTGTGAAAGCTAAAGGCAGAAAAATTCTTGAAAGCCTCCAGAGAAAAGCAGTGCTTTATCTATTGTGGCAAAACAGTATGAATAACAGCTGATCTCTTCAGAAGCCAGAGTCCAGAAGGAAGTTGCACAACATTTTCAAGGGCTGAAAGGAAAGAAATGTCATATTAGAATTCTATATCAAAACAAAAGCATCCTCCAGGAATGAAGGGGAAATCAACATATTCTCAAGTAAAAGAAAACTAGGATAATTTTTCACAAGCAGAAATGCAGTAAAAGAAGAGCTAAAGGTATTCCTCTACACAAAAAAGAAATGATAAAAGGAGAAATCTTGGGAGGAGCTTGGGAAGATGGCAGAATAGGAGGACCCTGAGTTCACCCCATCCCATGTTTCCAGTTAGATATCATCCACATCCAAGTCAATAAACTGGAGAGCAATCTGAAGACTGATATAACAAACTGCACAAACAGTAGACAGATCTGTTCATACTTGTTTCTGAGTATGTTGGGGGACTTCTGAAACAAGGGAGCTGGCAGGTGCTATTTTCCATCCCCAACTGTCAGCGTAAGCACAGAAACACCTGCTGGAGGTGGGGCTGCACAGACACTTGGCACCTAACTCACTAGCAGTGCTCCATGCCCCTGAGTTCTCCTGAGGACTTATCAACTCCAAGCTGCTGTTGTTGACCCTGGGCTCAGGGCAATTTTTAAAAAAATTTATTTATTTTCAGAAAAACAGTATTCATTATTTTTTCACCACACCCAGTGCTCCATGCAATCCATACCCTCTATAATACCCATCACCTGGTACCCCAACCTCCCACCCCCCCGCCACTTCAAACCCCTCAGATTGTTTTTCAGATTTATTTATTTTAGAGAGACAGCACAAGTAAGAGGGGCAGAGGGAGAAGGAAAGAGAATCCCAAGCAGACTACATGCTGAGCATGGACCCTGACACGGGATTTGACCCCACCACCTGAACTGAAGCCAAGAGCTGGACAGTTATGGGGCACCTGGATGACTCAGTCGGTTAAGTATCTGCCATTGGCTCTGGTTGTGATCCCAGGGTCCTGGAATTGAGCCCCACATTGGGCTCTCTGCTCAGTGGGGAGCATGCTTCTCCTTCTTCTCTGCCTGCCATGCCCCTTGCTGTGCTTTCTCTCTGTCAAATGAATAAATACAATCTTAAAAAAAAGAGTTAGATGCTTATCTGACTACACCACCCAAGCACCCCAGGGCAAATTTTGTTAAAGCTAAACAGGTTCCCTACCCAGCCACCAAGGTGCACAGCTGCCACTGAGCACCATGCATGTCTGTCACACTGTGCTTAGCTGTATACCCCTAGCCACCCTTGTGTGATCTCCAGGACATGTACCCCCAGCCACGAGTATGTACCACACTGAGCAGCAATCCTCCAGGCACCTTTGTGCACCCACAGGCATCATCTCCTACCATGCCCAGTTGTGTACCCCCAGCTGGTCTTGTTTTTCTGGCTGCCCAGTGTGCAGCCTCCAACGACTACAACACTAAAGGAGATCTGGCATAGGACTAGTTGCCCAGTATACATTTTGCTAATACAACTGTCCTGTTCCCTTTCCTTGGTGGGCATGCCCCACTCCCCCAGAGCTAGCCTGCCTGGGTCCCACTACCACCATAGAGAGCAAGCACAACCCACAGCAGGCAGAGAGTCAGTGCTGATGACTACATGGAAAGGAAAAGGGACCCATAAACAAAAGAAGGCCATAAGCAATATACATAGGATATTCTCCTGAAGTGCCAGGTTCTGGTGAATGGGGGATTAACACTCCAGGACCCCTTCTTTATGAAGTCACTACTTTCAAGAGGAGAAGATGGAACTGCCTTTGTTAACACAGAGAAATTGACGCAGAGAGGCAGACAAAATGAGTAAACAAATTTATCCCAGCTGAATGAAAGGATAAGGCCAAAGCCAGAGATCTAAGCAAAACAGATGTAAATAACATGCTGGATAAAGACATTAAAGCAATGATTCTAAGGATACTCACTGGACTTGAGGAAAGAGTAGAGTACATGTATGAGACACTTAACACAGAGATAGGGATGACATAGCAAAGATAAGGGGCACAATAAATGACATTTAGAAACACATTTGATGGAATGAACAGCAAGATAGAAGCAGCAGAGGAACATGTACATGGAAACAAATGAAAATGAATTAGTGACCTAGGAAAGAGAGTAATGGAAAGTAATCAAGCTGAATAAAGGAGAGAGAAAAGAATTATGCAAAACAAGAATAGACTTAGGGAACTCACTGATTCCGTTAAATGTAATAACATTTATATTACAGGAGTCTCAGAAGAGAGAGAAAGGTGGTCAGAAAATGTATTTGAGGAAATAACAGCTGAAAAGTTCCCTAAGCTGGAGAAGGAAGCAGATACCTGGGTGCAGGACACACAGAGGAACCCCAACAGAATCAACAAAAGCTGACCAACAGCAAGACATGTTGTAATTAAATTTATAAAGTATAGTGATAAAGAAAAAATTCTAAAGGTAGCAGGTAAAACAAGTCATTAGCTTACAAGGGAAAAATCATAAGGCTAGCAGGGGATTTTGCAACAGAAGCTTTGCAAGCCAGAAAGGAGTGGCATGTTATATTTGAAGAGCTGAATGGGAGAAATCAAGAGTCAAGAATACTCTATCCAGCAAGGCTGTCATTCAGAATAGAAGGAGACTTAGTTCCCCAGACAAACCTAAAGCAGTTCATGACCACTAAACCAGCCCTACAAGAAATATTAAAACGTGAGACCTGATGTTATAAAAATCCTAGAAGAGAACACAGGCAGTAACGTCTTTGTCATTAGCTGTGGTAGCTTCTTTCTAGATAGGCCTCCTGAGGCAAGGGAAACAAAAGCAAAAATAAACTCTTGGGACTAAAAGCTTCTGCACTGCAAAGGAAACAATCAAAACTAAAAGGCAGAATGGGAGAAGATATTTGCAAATGACATATCCACTAAAAGGCTAGCATCCAAAATATATAAAGGACTTATAAAACTCAAACCCAGAAAACAAATAACCCAATTAAAAATTGGGCAGAAGACATGAACAGACATTTCTCCAAAGAAGACATCTAGGTAGCCAACAGGTACATGAAAAGATGCTCAACATCACTCATCATCAAGGAAGTGCATATCAAAACTACAATGAGGTAACACCTCACATCTGTCAGAAAGGCGAAAATCAAAGGCACAAGGAACAACAGGTATTGGCAAGGGTGTAGAGAACTGGGAACCCTCTTGCAGTGTTGGTGAGAATGCAAAGTTGTACAGCCACTGTGCTAAATAGTATGGAAGTTCCTCAAAAATTTAAAACTGGAACTACTTTATGAACCAGTATTTGTACTACTGGATATTTACCCAAATACAGAGACACTAATTCAAAGGGATACATGCACCCTTATGTTTATAGCAGTATTATTTATAATAGCCACAGTATGGAAATAGCCCAAGTGTCCATCAGTTGGTGGATAGATAAAGATGTGTGTGTATGGAATATAATGGAATATTGTATAGTAATATATAATGGAATATTATTAAGTCCTAATAATAACTAAATCTTGCCATTTACAACAATATTGGTGGAGCTAGAGAATACAATGCTAAGCAAAATAAGAGAAAGACAAATACCATATGATTTGTGGAATCATATGGTGGAATTTAAGAAAGAAAAGATATCAGCAAAGGGAAAAAATGAGAGAGAGATAGTCAAAGCAAAAAACAGACTTTCCATCATAGGGAACAAACTCATGGGTACCAGAGTGGGGGAGTAGGAGGGTGGGTACATGTCCTGATGAGCACAGGGTGATGTATGAAAGTGCTGAATCACTGTATTATACACCTGAAACTAGTAACACTGTATGTTAACTAACTAGAGTTAAAGTAGAAACTTAAAGAAGGAATCTTGCAACATCAGGAAGGAAGGAAAGACAATGGAGAGAACAAATATGTAGGTAAAAACAATAGACTTTGCTTTTCTTGAGTTTTCTAAATTTCACAGTTGAAGCAAAAGTATCACTGCTTAATTTGGTTCTTAGTGTCTGTAGGGAAAATATGTAAGACAGTTCTAAGTCAGGAAGATTAAAGGGATGTAACTGGTAAGGTTTCTATACTTGAACGGGTAAAATGTCAATACCAGTGGACTGTAGTAACTTATGTGTACATAATGCAATGCCTAGAAAATGTGTTAGAAAAGGTATACACAGAAATACTAAAAACACTACAGATAAATCAACACGGAATCTAAAATAAGTTCATGTAACCTACAGGAAGGGAAGAGGAAGAAAGCAGAGATATGAAAAACAGAAAACAAACCAAAAAAATGATAGACTTAAGCCCTAACATCAATAATTACATTAAATGTAGTAGTCTAATTATACCAGTTAAAATACAGTCATTCACAGACTGGATAAAAATCATAACCCAATTATATGTTGTCTTCAAAAATTCACTTCAAATATAAATGATATGCATGTTGAAAGTTGAATGATGGAAAATTATTTACTATGAAAACATTAAACAAAAGAAATTAAGAAGGGCTATATTAATACCACATAAAGTAGACTTCAGAGCAAAGCAGATTGCCAGGAAAAGAGAGGGATATTATATACTGGTAAGAGTCAGTATACCAAGAAGACTAGCAGTCCTAAATGTCTATCACCAAACCACAGAGCCACAAAATATGTGATGCCACAACTGAGAAAACTTAGAAGAGACAAATCCACAATTATAATCAGAAACTTCAACTCTGCTTTCAATAATTAGTAAAACAACTAGAAAGAAGATCATCAGGAATATAGAACTCAACAGTACCATTAATGAATAGGGTCTAATTGACTCTTAATAAAACATGCAACAAGAGGAAAATATATGTTCTTTTCACATGTCCACGTAACATATACCATGATAGATTATATCTTGGACCATGAAACAAACTCAGTAAACTTTTTTTATTAGCATATAATGTATTATTAGCCCCAGGGGTACAGGTCTGTGAATCACCAGGTTTACACACTTCACAGCACTCACCATAGCATATACCCTCCCCAATGTCCATAACCCAACCACCCTCTCCCTCCTCCCCTCCCCCCTGCAACCCTCAGTTTGTTTTGTGAGATTAAGAGTCTCTTATGGTTTGTCTCCCTCCTGATCCCATCTTGTTTTATTTATTCTTTTCCTACCCCCCAAGCTCCCCATGTTGCCTCTCAACTTCTCATATCAGGGAGATCATATGATAGTTGTCTTTCTCTGATTGACTTATTTCATTAAGCATGATACCCTCTAGTTCCATCCATGTCGTCACAAATGGCAAGATTTCATTTCTTTTGATGGCTGCATAGTATTCCATTGTATATATATACCACATCTTCTTTATCCATTCATCTGTTGATGGACATCTAGATCCTTTCCATACTTTGGCTATTGTGGACATTGCTGCTATAAACATTCGGGTGCACGTGCCCCTTCAGATCACTACATCTGTATCTTTAGGGTAAATACTCAAACTCAGTAAACTTAAGCTCATTAAAATTATACAGAGTATATTCTCAGACCACTATGGAATCAAACTAAAAATTAAAAACAGAAAGGTAATAGGAAAACCTGGAAATACTTGGGTAGTTACAAAGCACTTTAATACAATCCATGGGTCAAAGAACAAGTCTCAAGAGGAAGAAAGAAATACATGGAATGAAATGAAAATAAAAATACAGTATATGAGAGTCTGTGGTATGGAGCTAAATTGCTGAGAAGGAAATTTATGGTACTAAATGCTCAAATTAGAGCATCATCTGCATTTCCACCTCAAGAAACAAGAGGAGGAGAAAGCTAAGCCTGCAGCAAACCAAAGTGAAGAATTAATAATAAAGAGCAAAAACCAATGAAATTGAAAACAGAAAAATAACAGAGTAATTAGTGAAACAAAAACCTGGTTCTTTGAAAAGAACAATAAAATTGACAAACTTCTAGAAAGTTTGCAAAGAAGAAAATAGGGAACACACAATTACTAATACCAAGAATGAGGCAGGGAATAACACCATAGTACCTACAGATATCCAAAGGATTATATGGGGATACTGTAAACAACTCCACACATAAATTTGACAACTGAAACAAAAGGGAGCAATCTCTGAAAATTGCAAACTACCACAACACACCTAATATGAAATAGATCATTTGAATATCCCTGTAAATACTAATAAAATTTAAATTTTCCCAGAAAAGAAATCTGACTGAATTGATTTCACTGGAGAATTCTACTGAATTTTTAACAGATAATTTTCAAATCCCTATGTTGTACAACTGAAACTAATATAACATTTTTTTAAAGCCAATAAATTTTTATTTAAGGAGTTTTTACATGTGATTCCTTCCACTGCCAGTCACTGCTCATCACCATAGTTCCTCCAAAGTTAGAATCATAATCTTCAAAACAGCCCTTTTAAAAAGAACTTGATCAATCCACAGTTGTCACTGTCACTCCAGAGTTCTTTCAGCTGGGTTTCTTGCATCTCCATTTGAATACGGACATACTTTAAGAACTCCCCACCTATAATCTTTGGGATCCAATGTCTTTACTTCAGGGCCCTGTATAGGGTCTGAGTGTGGATCTGCCTGGTTCTGAATTTCAAACACCCTCTAAATATGAGTGAGTTCAAATCATATTCACCCCTAAACTATCACCCTAGAACTGTACAGATTATTGGGATACACCAATACCTAAGATTTAAAAAACATAACTATTAGGTCAGAGTTTTAGCAGATAATGATAAGTGTCTTGCAGTTCTTTCCCACAGATCTAACACATAGTTCTGTGAATAAAGGAAACCACACAAATACTCTATGAGGCATTTCCAACGATGTAGGTCTACAGAAATAATATAACATTTTTATCAATTATATTTCAATAATAAAATTTTTTAAAAATTTTAATGTAATCTCTACAGCCAACATGGGGCTCGAACTCATGACTCTGTGAGCAAGAGTTTGATGCTCTACTGAATGAGCCAGCCAGGCACCCCTCAATAATAATTCTTTTTTAAAAAGAGTACATAGAGTCTGTCTCGTAAGTCTTTTAATTTCCAACAATGCTTTATACAGTCAGGCACTTATTGTGGACAATAAATCTTTAAATTGAAAAAAAAGTATTGCCATCAATTCTACACAAATCTTTTTCGGGAAATAGGAGAGAACACTTACCAAATCACTCTATGAAGCCAGTTGTTACTGCAATACTAAAACCAGATGAAGACAATATATAAAAACAGTACTTCAGACCAATATCCTTCATCAGTATAGATATAAAAGTTCTTAACAAAATATTCATCTGTAGAATTCAACAATATATAGAAAGAATTACACACCACTGCCCACTGGGTTTATTCTATCTTGTAAGATTGGTTCAATATTTGACAAATCAGTCTATGTAAGCTACCATATAGACAGGATAAAGAAAAAGTATCTGGTCATCTCAATGGATGCAGAAAAATATTTAACAAAATTTAACAGTTCATGATTAAAAAAATCGCAGAAAACTAGAAGTAGAGAATTCCTTCAACTTGATAAAGAACATCTACAAAAACCTTACAGCTAACATTACACTTCATGGTGAAAGACTGAATGTTTTTCTCCTAAAATAAGGAGCAAGGCTAGTTATGCCCTCACTGCTGCTCTTCAGCATAGTATTAGAACTTCGAGCCAGCATAGAAAGGCAAGAAAATGATTCAGAAAACGTACAGATCAGAAGGGAAGAAATAAAACTGTCCCTAGTTGTAGATGACATAGTCTATGTAGAAAATCACAATCTACAACAAAATTCCTAGAGTTAATAAGTGAGTTCATCTTGTTTGTAGGATACATAAGTTAATTATATTTCTGTATACTGACAATGAATATGAGGAACCAAAATTTTAAAATACCATTTATAATTCCTCCAAAGAAAATGAAATACTTAGGCATAAATTTAACAAAAGATGTTCAAGATCTGTATGCTGAAAATTATAAAATGCTGATGAAAGAAATCAGTGAAGAACTACATTAATGGAGAGACCTAGATCTCCATGAATTGGAGGATTCAACATAGTAAAATGTCACTTCTCTTTAAATTGATATGCAGGTTTCACACAATTCCTATCCAGATACCAGCAGGGTTCTTTGTAGATATATACAAGATTATTCTAATATTTATATGAAAAGACAGGAACTAGAACAGCTAAAACAATTTTGAAAAGGTGTAAGTTGGCAACAATCACTCTGTCTTGATTTTCAAGACTTTCTGTGTAGCTACAGTAATTAAGACTGTGTGGTATCGGTGGTAGTAATATGGACAGACAGAGAAGTGAAACAGAATAGGGAATCCATAAATAGCCCCATGCAAGTACAACCAACTGATTTTTGACAAAGCTGCAGAAGTACTTCATTAAAGGAAGGATAGTCCTTTTTAAAAATGGTACTAGATGAATTGGACATCCATAGGTGAACAGGTACCACATATCTAGATTACTGTCTAAAATATATCAAGAACTCTTGAGGGCTCAGTCGATTAAGCATCTGCCTTTGGCTCAGGTCATGATCCCAGGGTCCTGGGATCGATTCCTACATTGGGCTTCCTGCTCACTGGGGAGTCCGCTTCTCCCTTTGCCTGCTGCTCTCCCTGCTTGTGCTCGCTCTCTCGCTCTCTCTCTCTCTGGTAAAAAAAATATATATATATATATATATATATAAAGAACTCTGAAAACTAAGCATTATGGAAACAGTCTGATTAGAATATCAGCAAAAGAATTTGAAACTTTCACTGAAGAATTATATGTGTGGCAAATAAAGACATGAAAAGATGTTTCACATCATTAGCCATTAAAGAATTTCAATTTTTTAAGAAGGATTTTATTTATTTATTTGACAGAGAAACAGACAGTGAGAAAGGGAACATAGGCAGGGAGAGTGGGAGAGGGTGAAGCAGGCTTCCCGCTAAGCAGGGAGCCCAATGCAGGATTCAATCCCATTACCCTGGGATCACAACCTGAGCCGAAGGCAGACACCTAGTGACTGAGCCACCCAGGTGCACAAAGAATTTCAAATTAAAACGATTATGCTGAGTGAAATCAGTCAAGCAGAGAGAGTCAATTATCATATGGTTTCACTCATTTGTGGAGCATAACCAATAGCATGGAGGACAAGGGGCGTTAGAGAGTAGTAGGGAATTTGGGTAAATTGGAAGGGGAGGTGAACCATGAGAGACTATGGACTCTGAAAAACAGTCTGAGGGGTTTGAAGTGGCGGGGGGGTGGGAGGTTGGGGTACCAGGTGGTGGGTATTATAGAGGGCACAGCTTGCATGGAGCACTGGGTGTGGTGAAAAAATAATGAATACTGTTTTTCTGAAAATAAATAAATTGGGAAAAAAAAAAAACTATAATGAGATATAACTATATACCTATCAGAATGGCTAAAATGAATAATGGTGTCAATACCACATGCTGGATTGGATGTGGAAGAACTAGATCACCCATAAATCGCTGGTAGGAATGGAAAATACTTGGCATTTCCTTTCAAAAGTCAAAATAGACTTCTCATGCACCCCAGCACTTACACTTTGGGGCATTTATCCCAGTGAAATGAAGACCTACTTTCATCAGGAACCTATAAAAAATATTCATAGTAAACTTTATTTGTAATAGCCCCAAGCTGGGAACAACCCAGATGTCCTTCAAAAGATGAATGGTTAAACTGTGGTATGGCATACCATGGAATACTACTTGGCAAAAAAAGTATTGATACATGCAGCAACATGGAAGGATCCTAAGGGCATTATGCCAAGTGCAAATGCCAATCTCAGAAGATTACATACTATATGATTCTATTTATATAACATTCTCAAATTGACAAAATTGTAAGGATGGAGAATAGATTAGCAGTTGCCAGGGATGTAGGGCATTGGGTGTGACCATAAAAGGGGTAGCATAAAGTAGACTTTGTAGTAATTGAATAGTTCTGTATCTTGATTACAGTGGTGGTTATACAAACCTCTTTGTGGGGGCGCCTGGGTGGCTCAGTGGGTTAAAGCCTCTGCCTTTGGCTCAGGTAATGATCCCAGGGTCCTAGGATGGAGCCCCGCATCTGGCTCTCTGCTCAGCGGGGAGCCTGCTTCCCCCTCTCTCTCTGCCTACTTGTGATCTCTGTCAAATAAATAAATTAAATCTTAAAAAAAAAATCCTCCGTGTGAGGGGTGCCTGGGTGCCTCACTCGGTTTAAGCATCTGCCTTCGGCTCAGGTCATGATGGTCCTGGGATCAAGCCTCGCATTAGGCTCTCTGCTCAGCGGGGAGTCTGCTTCTCCCTCTCCCTCAGCCGGCCACTTTGCCTACTTGTATTCTCTTTGTGTCAAATAAATAAATAGAATTTTTAAAAAACTACCTGTGACATAGAACTATACACACAACTATACCAAGGTCAACTTCCTAGCTTTGATATTATAATTGTTTTAGATAAAACTTTTGGGAGAAACTGGGTAAGGAGACACAGGACCTCTCTCAACTATCTTTGCAACTCCCTATGAATTAATTATTTCAAAATAAAAATTTTGTTAAAAAGAGAATTCTCACAGTTGTGGAGCATGCATATGAGGTAGACCAGACAGGATGAAGTCTGGGACAGCAGTCTGGTGAAAGGTGATGAGATCTGAACCTCTGCAATATTTGTTGTGATGAAGAAAAGGGCACAGATACAAAATATATTCAAGTAATAGAATCAGCAGGACCTTGGAAATAACCAGATGTGTAGGAGGTGAAGGAGAGTGTAGACTCTGGGATGACTTCCAGGTTTCTAGCTTGGGTAATGATTAAATGCTAGATGTCTTAAGTAAAAGAGGCCATAGCTTAAGAGCCTGACATATACCAGAAGTAGACAGAAGCCATGTTTTCTTCATCTGTTATACCTTCAAAAATCTAAAAGATGTTTTTTTGAGAATTTCGTGAAATTTAAAAAAATCTTTTGGAGCGTCCTGTAGTCTATAATGAAGCCAGATATTTTTTAAAATTTTTATAAACATATAATGTATTATTAGCCCCAGGGGTACAGGTCTGTGAATGACCAGGTTTACACACTTCACAGCACTCATCACAGCGCATACCCTCCCCGATGTCCATAATCCAACCACTCTCTCCCTACCTCCCTGCCCCCAGCAACCCTCAGTTTGTTTTGTGAGATTAAGAGTCTCTTATGGTTTGTCTTCCTCCCAATCCCATCTTGTATGAAGCCAGATACTTAGATAATTCTTAGTTGGACTTCTTCCCTTGCTAGCCTGGTACATGTACTTAAATGAGTTTTAATATAATTAACTGTGTGATTTTGAGACTTTATTTCTTCATCTGAAAAATGGGCACTATGTTTTATGATACTATAATACTTCTCTCTCAGGATTAGAGTTCTGAGTTCTGAGAAATAAGTGAGATTTACATTTATATGTAAAGTTCTTAGCATATATCAAATATCTGATAAGTGTTTACTATTCCTGCTGTTACTACTGTTAACAATAAAATTTAATAGTAACAAAAAATAAAAAGATGTTGAAATATGACAGATGATCCTGTCAATTGTGGCCAGTTGATGAAATGCTCAGACATTCTCTAGAACTTGTTTTTCCTCAATTTCTGTTTTCTAGTTCCTTCAGTGATCCTCAAAGAGTGGTCTGCCTATAAAGGGAAGTCTCCTCAAACCCCTGAGCTGGTGTCTGCACTGACGTTTCGGGAATGGACTTGCCCAAACCTCAAGAAGCTCTGGCTAGGCAAAGCCGTTGAGGACAAGAACAGAAGGATGCGGGCCTTCCTGGCCTGTATGAAGTCAGATACGCCCAGTATGCTCAATCCAGCTAATGTCCCAACCCATCTGCTGCTCATGTGCTGTGTACTCCGGTAAGCCATGTGACAGGGAGGTGGCCAGTTCATTTCTCTTTTACTTTTTTCACATTTCCTTTAAGTATGTGTTTTTATGGTGTTTGGGGATGGGGAGGTTTTTATGTTTAGCTTAGAATTCAGAAACACGAAATGGATTGCTATGACAGTCTCCTCAGTTCATGATCCTCTGTCATCATCAGTTCATGCATGATCTGTGTGAACTTTCGTATTTGGTTTTATGTTTGGTTTTTGTCCCCTTCAGTCTTTATTCATGATCTAGTTCCCTTCTCTTCCTATAGTTACCCTCTCTTGGGTATTTGGAGTATGTCCTTTCAAGTCATTCTTCATGTATTTATTTAGACATGCGTATATCCTTACAGGGTCTATAGTGTTGTTTGTATGTGTAGATTTTTCCCCCTTTTTAACAGGAAAGGTGCTGTACATCTCATTCTACTTATTTTTTTCATTCTGTTATTTTTGAGATCTATCCATATTCATACATGGTTCATACCTCATGACCACTGGATTATGTTCCATCAAATAGTAATGTCACAGTATTTTATTTATTGATTTCCAGTTCTTGGGTGTTCCAAACAGTGCTGCAGGAAGTATTTTCATAGATGTCTTTGTTTCTTTGTGTTCCTGTGTCAGTTTATCTGAAGTATATACTCAGGAGTAGGATTCCTGGACCCTATAAGATACACATATAGGTTTTTTGTCACATATTGCCAAGTTGCTCTAGATCGTTTCTGTACTAATATATAGTTCTGTGAGCAACACTTAAGGGTTTCTCTTTCTTCGTAGTATTGCCAGTACTGATATCACATAACTTCTTAATTTTTGCCAGTCCAGTGGGCTTCAAGTAGTATCTTTTTTAAAAGATTTGTTTGTTTTGTTTGTTTGTTGTTTGTTTGTTTGTTTAAGAGAGGGGTCGGGGAGGGACAGAGGGAGGAAGAATCTGAAGCAGACTCTGTGCCGAGTGTAGAGCCTGACAGAGGGCTGGATAAGGGTCTGGATCTCATGACCATGAAATCGTGACCTGAGCCATATCCAAGAGTCAGACACTTAGCCAACTAATCCACCCAGGTGCCCCTCAAGTAGTATCTTTTATTTTACTTTTCATTTCTTTGACTACAGATAAGATGAGCTTCTACTTTATACATATTAACCATTTGTTTTTCTCATTCTCTGCAGTGCCTGTTTATTTTACCTTGCAAGTTTTCTTTTAGGTTACTTGTCTTGCAGATCATAGAAGTTTCTTGTCAAATGTGTATATATACATAAGTATATAGCAAGTATCATTTCTGTATCTGTGTGTATATCAAATATATTTTTTTATTCACAGTTTTTTAAAACTATGTACAATATTTTGTTGAACAGAAGTGCTTCATTTTCACCAGCTTTTTTATTTTTATAACTTCGTACACACAGAAAAGTTGGAAGAATAGTATGGGGAACACCTGTATGACCACTGCTTAGGTTCTATAATTAATATTTTACTATACTTACTTCATCTTATTATAACTGTCCATCTGTCCATCTCTAAACAGCCATTAATCCATCCTTTTGGATGCATTTCCAAATAAGTTGCAGACATCAGTGTACTTCACCCCTAACCAAGAAATATTTAATTTTGGTTTTGTCACACCTTTCAATTTGTATCCCTGTGGTGTGTGCTTTTGAACTCTTATTTAATAAATTCTTCCCTACCTTTGGGTCATAAAGATAATTCTCTACATTTTTTAATAGTATTATAATGTTGCCTTCCACATCAGTTTTTTAATATAGTGGGTATTCTGTATATTCTGTAAGAAAGGATCTGATTTTATTCTCTTTACATAATAAGCTAGTTTTCCCAACTCCATTTATTAAATGATCTCTTCTTTCCCCATTGATGTATATTACCACCTTTCTTATGTACCAGGTGTCTATATATTCATGAGTACATTGCTGGATTCATTTTTTTTTCCCATTGCCTATTTGATCTCTGACCAGGAGCACCTTGTTTCAATTATTATAAGTTTTTAATTTTCCTTAATATCAGGTAGGACAAATCTCTACTCTGTACTTTTCTTGTGTCAGACGTGTACTATTTCTGAATCATGTGATCTTTATTCTTCCACATATAATTTAAAATTCATCCAGTTTCCACAAAATCTTGTTGGAATTTTTTGGTTAATGAATTGAGTTTATAGATTAATTTTGGGAGAGTTCACATCTTTATCATGTTAAGTACTCCCATCCAGAGATCATAGTTTACTTCTCCCTTTATTTAGGTCTCTTCCTTTATGTCTTAGTAGAGTTACTTTTTTTCCGTAGAGGTCTGCGTTTTAAAGTTGTAAGTACTTGATATATATTGTAGTGATTATGGTTGACATTCTGTTATCTGTTACACTTTCTCATTGTTTATATGCTGATGTAGAGGAAATAAATTTTTGTGTAGAGAAGTCAGTCTCAACAAGTCATCAGGGAAGCCTGGGTGGCTCAGTCGGTTAATCATCTGCCTTCGGCTCAAGTCGTGATCCCAGGGTTCTGGGACCAAGTCCTGGACCAGGCTCCCTGCTCAGCAGGAAGTCTGTTTCTCCCTTCTGTCCCTGCCTCTCCCCACGCCCAGCTCATGCTCTCTCTTTCTCACTCCCTCTCTTTCTGACAAATAAATAAATAAGATCTTTAAAAAAAAGTCATCAAAGGGTTACAGAGCATTGATCTTTGAAATTGGACAGACCTTAATTTGAATTCTGGTTTCGGCACTTTGCAGCTTGGATAAGTCACTTTAACCTTTTAGCACATTCATTCCCTTACCATAAATGGGTATAATAATTCTTATTTCTCAAAGCTCTTTAAGGAGTGAGGTAATACATGTAGGGGCCCTATCACATAATAGATGCTTAGTATTTTAATTTTCTAACTGCCTTGAGATTAAAATTGGTGATTTAAGAAGTCTTCCCAATAAGAATAATGACAGGATTCATTCCTCCTAGCTTCTAACATGTTTCTGGCCCATAGCCCTGAATATTAACTCTGGAATCACCTGCTTTGTTTACCTTTATTCTCAAAATACAGTAATAGCTCATTTTTCCATATGTTTGATTCTCTGGATTTCTTTTTTTTTTTTTTAAAGATTTTATTTATTTATTTGACAGAGAGAAATCACAAGTAGGCAGAGAGGCAGGCAGAGAGAGAGAGGAGGAAGCAGGCTCCCTGCTGAGCAGAGAGCCCGATGCGGGACTCGATCCCAGGACCCTGAGATCATGACCTGAGCCGAAGGCAGCGGCTTAACCCACTGAGCCACCCAGGCGCCCCGATTCTCTGGATTTCTTTAAACACTTCCAGGAGCATGAAAATAAGAATGGCTTATGAGTAGTTATAATAGCTATCACAAAGCCTAGGCTCTAATAGTCTTTTAGGTTCCATATGCTTTTCCCTTTGGCCTCCTTCTTAACCTATTTATTCTTAATTTAGATACATTTCTGACAATTTGGTTATATGATTTTTCAGTGTACAACAGATCAGAAGCAGCAAATTATAAGGGGGGGGTGAGACAAGGAATAGGACTTATTCTTAGAACCAGCCCCAGTGACAGCAATGATAAGTGGCAGCTTAAAACCTGCCTAAAAGCAGGGAAAAAGATATAAAGATTACTTTTTATAATAAAGATTTTTATTTACTTATTTGACAGACAGAGATCACAAGTAGGCAGAGAGGCAATCAGAGAGAGAGGAAGGGAAGCAGGCTCCCCGCTGAGCAGAGAGCCTGATGCAGGGCTCAATCCCAGGACCCTGGGATCATGACCTGAGCCGAAGGCCAAGGCTTTAACCCACTGAGCCACCCAGGTGTCCCTAAAGATTACTTTAAAAAAGACCTAAGAACCCATGCGGTAGAGGGGGAAACTGCCCTGTATAAACCAGGAACCCATATAAGTTCATTAATAAAGCATAGGCAATAATCATTGTTCATAAAATCATCAAGAACAGGTTTTGTAATATTACATGTTATGTACCTGGCAATGTACTAAGTCAGCTTTTTGTGTACAATGCTTCTAATCCTCATAATAGTGCTAATATGTAAATATTATTTATCTCCATTTATACATGAGGGAATAAAGGCTCAAAGAGAAGTGACTTGTGGAGGTTACAAAGCTAGTAATGGGTAGTGTTAAGAGTTTGAACCCAAGTCTCTCCACCTCTGAATTCCTATGCTCTTTAAAAGACAAAATAATAGAAAAATATGCCTTAGAAATTAACATAAAATCTGGTTGGAAATTTAAAATCCAACTTTAAATGAAGATTAACTTATCCTAAGTACTGCATTGCTCAGCAATGTCAGATAAAGACTGGGTAGCAGTGTTGAACTGTGGCCTGACTGAGTACTAGGAGTCTAAACTCCTCAGTTGCTTCTGCTAACTATAAGATACCTCTCATGGAAGTAAAGTAATGCTGGGGAAGTTGTGACTAAAAATTAATGTTGATGCAGCTCGTAGACAATTGGCCTAAAGAAAAGAGAGTCTACAGGACAGGCTAGTACAGTTTGAGGAAGGCATAACCTTCCAGGGGTGGGGTACAGCCCTGTTGAATGTGAGAGGCATGTAGCAAGGCACTTCTAGCAAGGTTTCATTCAAATCTCAACAGTTTTCCAGAAACAGAACATGAAACTGGACAAGGTCATACCTCTAGATTTATGGGTAGAAGTTGAATCTTTCTGGACAAATAATCCTGTTAAAAAGCAGTGGATTTCTTATCAGCTGTAATAGGGCATTTGAGTTAAACAAATGTGCCATCCTGATATGAAAAAGTAAAGATAAAAAAGAACTAGTTTTTGTTCACTTGACAGAATAATTCTAAAGTTTATTGGGAGAAACAAATGAAGAAGAATAGCTTGGGATTATAAAAAAGTCTTGGCTCAAACAAACAAAAATACCAAAATGTGTTATAAATTTAAACTAAAATGATGTGATACTGGCATTAAAATTGACAGGTCATTGTTTCAGAGCAGATAATAGTAAGATCACACATGATTACTTAAAACAAGCCAAAGAAAGCTTCAAAAATCTGAGGAATAGAAGAATTTTTACATAGTTGTTGAAAAAACTGTATTGGTATTTGGGGAGAAAACATCAAGTTTGGGCCTAGTCTCACATACATTCCAGACAGATTTATTACAGAGATAAAGGGAAAAGATAAAAGATAGAATAAAAACTAAACAATGATTTAACTGATCTTGAGAAAAGAAAGGAATTTTTAAATGAAAAGCTTAAGTCCAGGGCAATATCAAAAACAGTAACAGTATCAGGGAAGGCAAACACCTCTGTTGCCAGTGGCTGCTGTACACTGTGCTAAAAATTTAACTGATTGATCTGGGCCATATGATGGTCATAAAGGGCTTTGATAAGCTGCTTTATATTCCTGGGGCTCAGAAAGGTTGTGTACATCCGTAGGGCTATATACACACTGAAGAGAAACTGGAGAGAATGCCAATTACATATTCCTCCCAGGCTGAACATGAGGCCTGCACAAGGTAAAAATAAAAGCCTGATTTATAACTGCCTAAGATTTTAATGCATGTCTAACCTACACTTATATCCCCTTGGCAAAAATGGGAGCTTTATTAGCTCAAGATGTTTCTACACAACCTTTGACTAATCATTGGCTGACCACTAAGCTATGCTGATCCAAGGGAGATGCCTAGGAAGCTAGGCTTAAAAATGAAAAGAAGAGTTAAAAATAAAAATAAAAATCAGAACAGGGCTATCGGGCCACACTCTGCAGGAGGGACACGCTCTGCAAAATTAGTCCAGACATTTCACTAAGCAAACAAAGCAATAGCAACAATAGTGCTTGGGAGGGTTGCTGCAATATATGATTGAAAAGAAGGCTTCCAAAGAAATAATAATGTTTGATTTATACACTGAACAAAGAGCACTGAATAGCAACTGTCTCTGAGGGAGTATGGATGTAGGACAAAGTAAATAAGAATTTTTAATACCTATAATAGATATATTCAGAAAACTAAAGGAAACCATATTTAAAAAATTGAAGTATGAGGGGCACCTGGGTGGCTCAGTTGGTTAAGCCTCTGCCTTTGGCTCGGGTCGTGATCCCAGGGTCCTAGGATTGAGCCCCTCATCGGGCTCCGAGCTCCACAGGGAGCCTGCTTCTCCCTCCCACTTGCCCTGCGTGTGTTCCCTCTCTCGCTGTATCTCTCTCTGTCAAATAAATCTTTTTTAAAAATTGAAGTATGATAACAGTGACCCATCAAAATGAGAATAGCAGTGGAGAGATAGAAATTACAAAAAGAAACCAAATAGAGATTCAGGAATTGAAAAATACAATAATAGAAATGACAAATTAACTTGAAGGAAGAGGCTCCTTCTAGTAGATTTGAGCTGAGAGAAGAAAAAGATCAAGAGAACAGAATGTAAAAAAGAATAAAGATGAAAAGAGACTAAGAGACCTATATGGACATCACACATACCAACATATGCACAATAGGTGAACCTAGAGAGAGGGGGGTGGTTGAAAAAAAATACGTGAAGAACTAAGAAATGAAAACCTCCCAAATTTGGTGAAAAACATTGATCTACATATCCAAGATCAAAAATTCCCAGGTCAACTCAAAGATCCACACTCAAACACTATTAAAAGACAAAGACATTCATGGAAGAAGCAAGGGAAATATAATTGATCACATATAAGGAATCAGAAGAAGATTAATAATAATCAAAATGTATGGGGCGCCTGGGTGGCTCAGTCATTAAGCATCTGCCTTCGGCTCAGTTCATGATCGCAGGGTCCTGGGATCGAGCCCCACATCAGGCTCTCTGCTCAGCAGGGAGCCTGCTTCCTCCTCTCTCTCTCTGCCTGCCTCCATGCCTGCTTGTGATCTCTGTCAAATAAATAAACATTTTTAAAAAAGAAGAAGAATAAAAATGAAAAGAGACTAAGAGACCTATATGGACATCACACATACCAACATATGCACAATAGGTGAACCTAGAGAGAGGGGGGTGGTTGAAAAAAATACGTGAAGAACTAAGAAATAAAAACCTCCCAAATTTGGTGAAAAACATAGATCTACATATCCAAGATAAAAATTCCAAGGTCAACTCAAAGATCCACACTCAAACACTATTAAAAGACAAAGTAACTCATGGAAGAAGCAAGGGAAATATAATTGATCACATATAAGGAATCAGAAGAAGATTAATAATAATCAAAATGTATGGGGCGCCTGGGTGGCTCAGTCATTAAACATCTGCCTTCGGCTCAGGTCATGATCCCAGGGACCTGGGATTGAGCCCCGCATTGGGCTCCTTGCTCAGCAGGGAGCCTGCTTCTCCCTCTTCCACTCCCCCTGCTTGTATCCCCTCTCTCATTGTCTCTCTCTCTGTGTGTCAAATAAATAAATAAAATCTTAAAAAAGATAATCAAAAGGTTGAAGCACCTGTTTCCACTGACGGATGGATTGATAAACAGAATGTGGTATATACGTAAAATGGAATATTATTCAGCCTTAAAAAGGATGGAAATTCTGATGCATGATAGAACAGAGCTGAACCTTAAAGACATTATACTTTTTTTAAAAGTTGTTTTTATTAACAAATAATGTATTATTTGCCCCAGGGGTACAGATATGTGAATCATCAAGCTTACACATTTCACAGTACTCACCATAGCATATCCTCCCCAGTGTCGATAACCAAACCACCCTCTCCCTACCCCTCCCACCTGTAAAACAGCAACCCTCAGTTTGTTTTGTGAGATTAAGAGTCTCTTATGGTTTGTCTCCCTCCCAATCCCATCTTGTTTCATTTTTTCCTTCCCTACCCCTCACAACCCCCTGCCCTGCCTCTCAAATTCTTCATATCAGAGAGATCATATGATAATTTTCTTTCTCTGTTTGACTTATTTCACTCAGCATAATACCCTCTAGTTCCATCCACGTCAGCGCAAATGTCAAGATTCCATTTTCTTTTGATGGCTGCATAGTATTCCATTGTGTGTGTGTGTGTATGTGTGTGTGTGTGTGTGTGTATACACCACATCTTCTTTATCCATTCATCTGTTGATAGACATCTAGGTTCTTTCCATAGTTTGGCTATTGTGGACATTGCTGCTATAAACATTCGGGTGCACGTGCCCATTCAGATCACTACATTTGTATCTTTAGTGTAAATACCCAGTGGTCCAATTGCTGGGTTGTAGGGTAGCTCTATTTTCAACTTTTTGAGGAACCTCCATGCTGTTTTCCAAAGTGGCTGCACCAGCTTGAATTCCTACCAACAGTGTAGGAGTGTTCCCCTTTCTCCGCATCCTCGTCAGCATCTGTCATTTCCTGACTTGTTAATTTTAGCCATTCTGACTGGTGTGAGGTGGTATCGCATTGTGGTTTTCATTTGTGTTTCCCTGATGCCAAGTGATGTGGAGCAGTTTTTCATGTGTCTATTGGCCATCTGGTTGTCTTCTTTGCAGAAATGTCTGTTCATGAAAGACATTATACTTAAGTGAACTATCCAGTCAGTAAAAGCAAATACAGTATGATTTAATTTATATGAGGTACCTAGAGTAGTCAGATTCAGAGATAGAAAGTAAAATGGTAATTTCCAGAGAGTTGGGGTTGGGGAAATAGGGAGTATTTAGTGGGCATGAGTTTCAAGTTGGGAAGCATAAAAGGTTCTGCAGATGGATGGTGTTGATGGTGTAAATTTATTTAAATACCATTGTGAAATACACCGAACATTATTAACATGGTAAATATTATATATATTTTACCACAAGAGAAAAAAAAGTCCATATGTGGTAGGACCCTTCCTCTTCCCCTTCCAGAAGGACACAGTAAGGACATAGACAAACACTCTTCCCAGGAAAATTGCAGCTTATCTGGTGAAAATTATTTTAATCACTTAACCCTTAAGCATATATAGCCAAGAAGATGAGGTTTCCTTTTCCCTGCTCTCGTTCCTGGATTATGGTTTCACCTGGGGAGGAAAATATTGCCATTTCTCATCAATTCCTGCCCTGTGTTCAGGCAGGCATGGTAAAGAAGATCACCTACCAACACCCCACCCCGACTCAGGGCAGAAGGTCTAATCTAGGGGCAGCATGCAAGGAATACTTGGAGCTTACTAATCATTCCTACCCCAGCTCATGTGTAAGAAGGAGTTTCCACACTGGGAAGATCAAGCCAAAAAGAGTAGGGGCTTCCAACTACCCCACCCTTTTTCAGTGCACACTTACAGAGCAGGGGTGTCACTTGTCACTCTGGGAAAAGCAGCCTCAGAATGATGCACTGAGCAGTTCTTTTCAGGGAGAAAGTAGCTGTAAGAATGAGGAGCTCTACACCTGCCTGAAGGGACTGTCTTTACTTGGAGCAGAGTATGGAGAATTCTTTGCATAAGAGTATGTCAAGAATAATAAGTATCTTGATGAATAATTAAGAGGAGGCTGGTAGCTCCATGATCTGAGCAGAACACCAGGGCATCCAGGTTTTATAGAGGACACCAGGGAAAGAAACAGCCAAGAAGAACCCTCCCAGGATCAGAATGAACTCTGGAGATCAGGAATGTTGTATGCATGAGCTAGATGGAACCCACTCAGGAGCAACCAGAACAGGACACAGGACAGACTTCAAAGCATTCTCCAAACCACCGAAGATCATCAATACAGGGCAGATGCCTCACTGATACAAGGAACCGAAATACCACCTCTCATCAAGTATCAACTGAAAAGTAAGCTTTTCTGACCCAGAAGCAACTCCTAGGAAGCCAAGTTTAGCACTAAAATAAAACTTATCATTGCCAGACTAGAAGATTGTAAATATCCAGAGTTATGCCTTCTTAGCAGTGATCAGAGAAGGAACCTCCAAACTAATATTCCCTCACTGAATATGGGTCAAAAATGTGTAAACTCCCTGAATGATGAGAGAAGCCTTACTCTACACATTCGATGGTAAAAGGTAAAAATCTAACTGGCTAAGAAGGCTTAAGTAAAATCTTTGATCAGTTAGTGGCTTAAGCAGACCCAGGGGGAACATCTTGTTTGCTAAGCTAAAAGGAAAACAAGTAGAGACATCAGTAGAGACATCGGAGGCCCTACATTTCTATTTCAGAAACAGAGCTCACAGAATTAGTTCAGCCAAGTCACTAAATAAACAAGAGAACAACCAAGCAAACATCAACCAGCCAGGGGCTGGAGGGCGAGGTCAGTATCCAGTGTCATTACAATATATTATCTAAAATATCCAGTTTTCAACTTCCAAGACTCTCTAAAAAACATGCAAGTCTGACCCACTCGTATTAAATAAAACAGGCTTTTTTTTTAATTTGAGAGAGAATGAGAGAGAACATGAGAGGGGGAGGATCAGATGGAGAAGCAGACTCCCTGCCGAGCAGAGGGCCTGATGTGGGACTTGATTCCTGGATTCCGGGATCAGGACCTGAGTGGAAGGCAATCGCTTAACCAACTGAGCCACCCAGGTGCCCATTAAACAGACTTTTAATGAAACCTAGATTACAGACTTAGCAGACAGACTTAAAAGCAGTTATTTTAAAAATGTTCAAAGAACCAAATGAAACCATGCATAAAGAATTAAAACTTGATGATAGTGTCTCCTCAAATAGAGAATATCAGTAAAGAATAAGTATTTAAAACAACCAAGTGTTCTACACTGGAGTTGATAAATATAGTAAACCAAAATGAAGTTTAGAGATAAACAGTAGATTTGAACTGGCAGAAGAAAGAAGCAGCAAACTTGAAGACAGATTAATACAGATTATGTGGCCTGAAGGCCAGAAAGATAAAAGAATAAAGAAAACTGAACAGAGCCTCAGAAAAATGAGTGACACCATTAAGTGTACCAACATTCATGTAATGGGAGTATCAGCAGGGGGGAATAAAAAAAATTCGAAAAAAATGGCTGAAAACTTCCCAATTTGAAAAAAAAAAACACATTATCTCATACATCTCAGATGAGATGAGTTCAGAGAACCACACTAGATATAGTCAAAATGGTGAAGGACAAAGACAAAAAGAGGATCTTGAATGCTGTAAGGAAGAAAATGACTAATCATATACAAGGAAACCACAAAGATTAGATTCTCATCAGTAACAATGGAGACCAGAAAGCATGGGACAACATAATTCAGTGTGCTTAAATATAAAATTCTCAGCTGCCAACTTTATATCCAATAATACTATGTTTCAGACGTGAGAGCCAAAAAAAGACATTAAAAGGTAAACTGAGAGAATGTGTTGCTAGCAGAATTCTGTTATAGGAAATATTCAAGGAAGTTTTACAGGCTGAAAGCAAGTAACAACAAACAATAATTCAAATTCATACTAAAAAACAATGCCAGCAAAGGTAATTGTGTAGGTCAATACAGAAGACAGAATAATTGCATAGTTCTTATTTAAAATGTAATTGCATCAAACAATATGAATGTAAATTGTATGTATGTAAATGTAAATGGGTACAATTTAATACTTGAAATGTATAGTATGTTAATTTTATCTCAACCTGTAAAATAGAAAGGAGAGTATAATAAATAGATTGCCAGATAACCAAAGATAAGGAGAATTTATTGCTACCACCTTGCATTATAGGAAGTATTAAATGATGTCCTTCAATGTGAGACCTGAAACCACAAAAATCCTAGAAGAGAGCATAGGCATCAGACATAACAACATCTTTCCAGGTATGTCTCCTGAGGCAAGAGAAACAAAAGGAAAAATAAGCTATTGGAACTACATCAAAATAAAAAGCTGCTGTACAGCAGTGGAAGCTATCTACAAAACTAAAAAGTAGTCTACCAAATGGGAGATATTTACAAATGACATTATCTGATAAAGGGTTAGTATCCAAAGTATAAAAATAACTTATACAATTCAACACCCCAAAAAGCAAGTAATCTAGTTTAAAACAGGTAGAAGAATGTACATTCTCCAAAGAAGACGTCCAGTTGGCCAACATAGACATGAAAAGATGCTCAACATCACTCATCATCAGGGAATGAAAATCAAAACTTCGGTGAGATACCACCTCACACCTGTCAGAAGGACTAAAACCAAAAACACAAGAAACAACAGGTGTTGCTGAGGATGTGGAGAAAAGGGAACCCTCATGCACTGTTGGGAGGAATTCAGACTGGTACAGCTGGAGGACAGACAGTATGGACAATGCTCAAAAATTTAAAAATAGAGGGGCGCCTGGGTGGCTCAGTGGGTTAAGCCGCTGCCTTCAGCTCAGGTCATGATCTCAGGGTCCTGGGATCGAGTCCTGCATCGGGTTCTCTGCTCAGCAGGGGAGCCTGCTTCCCCCTCTCTCTCTCTCTGCCTGCCTCTCTGTCTACTTGTGATTTTTCTCTGTCAAATAAATAAATAAAATCTTTAAAAAAATTTTAAAAATAGAACTATCATATGATCCAATAATCAAAACCACTAGGTATTTTCCTGAAGAATACAAAACACTAATTCAAAGTGATATATGCACCACAATGATTATTGCAGCATTATTTACAATGTCAGATTATGAATGTAGCCCAAGTGTCCATCAATGGATGAATGGATAAAGCTGTGGTATTTGTATACAACAGAATATTTTTTAATCAGGAAAAAAAGAAAGAAAACTTGCCATTTGCAACATATTGGATGGATCTAGAGAGTATAATGCTAAATGAAATAAGAGAAAGACAAATACCATATTATTTCACTCATATATGAAATTTAAAAACAAAACAAAAAGAAACAAACCCAAAACAGGCTCTTAAGTATAGGGAACAGATGATTGTCAGAAGGGGGAGGTTGGTGAGGGGATGGGTGAAATAGGTGAAGAGGATTAATAGTACACTTACCTTGATGCACAATGAACAGTAGATAGAATTGTTAAATCACTATATTGTACACCTGAAACTAACTTAATGCTATATTAGCTATGCTGGAATTAGAATGAAAAAAAAATCAGTAAATAAATATGTAAAACAGAAAAAAAAAATCGTGTCCTTTGGGCTGGAAGGCAATGACACCAAATGGACAAATGACCACCTGTAAATGTAATTGCATAGACAAATATTAAAAGTTGTATAAATATATATATATATTTTTAAATTTATTATTTATTTATTTATTTGCAGCATAACAGTATTCATTATTTTTTCACCACACCCAGTGCTCCATGCAATCCGTGCCCTCTATAATACCCACCACCTGGTACCCCATCCTCCCACCCATTGCCCCTTCAAAACCCTCAGATTGTTCTTCATGTCCATAGTCTCTCATGGTTCACCTCCCCTTCCATTTTTTCCCAACTCCCTTCTCTCTAACTCCCCATGTCTTCCATGATATTTGTTATGCTCCACAAATAAGTGAAACCATATGATAATTGACTCTCTCTGCTTGACTGATTTCACTCAGCATAATCTCTTCCAGTCCCGTCCATGTTGCTACAAAAGTTGGGTATTCGTCCTTTCTGATGGAGGCATAATACTCCATAGTGTATATGGACCACATCTTCCTTATCCATTCATCCGTTGAAGGGCATCTTAGTTCTTTCCACAGTTTGGTGACCATGGCCATTGCTGCTATAAACATTGGGGTACAGATGGCCCTTCTTTTCCCTACATCTGCATCTTTGGGGGTAAATACCCAGGAGTGCAATTGCAGGGTCATAGGGAAGTTCTATTTTTAATTTCATAAGGAATCTCCACACTGTTCTCCAAAGAGGCTGCACCAACTTGCATTCCCACCAACAGTGGAAGAGGGTTCCCCTTTCTCCACATCTCCTCCAACACATGTTGTTTTCTGTCTTCCTAATTTTTTTTCAAAGATTTTATTTATTTATTTGACAGAGAGAGAGATCACAAGTAGGCAGAGAGTCAGGCAGAGAGAGCGAGAGAGAAGCAGGCTCCCAACAAGCAAAGAGCCCGATGCGGGGCTCGATCCCAGGACACTGAGATCATGACCTGAGCTGAAGGCAGCGGCTTAACCCACTGAGCCACCCAGGCGCCCCTCTGTCTTCCTAATTTTGGCCATTGTAACTGGTGTAAGGTGATATATCGATGTGGTTTTAATTTGAATCTCCCTGAGGGCTAATGATGATGAGCATTTTTTCATGTGTCTGATAGCCATTTGTATTTCTTGATTGGAGAAGTGTCTGTTCATATCTTCTGCCCATTTTTTGATGTGTTTGTCTGTTTCGTGTGAGTTGAGTTTGAGGAGTTCATTATAGATCCTGGATATCAACCTTTTGACTGTACTGTCATTTGCAAATATCTTCTCCCATTCCATGGGTTGCCTCTTTCTTTTCTTGACTGTTTCCTTTGCTGTGCAGAAGCTTTTGATTTTGATGAAGTCCCAAATGTTTACTTTCGCTTTTGTTTCCTTTGCCTTTGGAGACATATCTTGAAAGAAGTTGCTGTGGCTGATATCAAAGAGATTACTGCCTATGTTCTCCTCTAGGATTCTGATGGATTCCTGTCTCACGTTGAGGTCTTTTATCCATTTTGAGTTTATCTTTGTGTACGGTGTAAGAGAATGGTTGAGTTTCATTCTTCTACATACAGCTGTCCAGTTTTCCCAGCACCATTTATTGAAGAGACTGTCTTTTTTCCACTGTATATTTTTTCCTGTTTTGTCAAAGATTAATTGACCATAGAGTTGAGGGTCCATATCTGGGCTCTCTACTCTGTTCCACTGGTCTGTGTCTGTTTTTATGCCAGTACCATGCTGACTTGGTGATAACAGCTTTGTAGTAAAGCTTGAAATCAGGTAGCATGATGCCCCCAGTTTTATTTTTGTTTTTCAACATTTCCTTAGCGACTCGGGGTCTCTTCTGATTCCATACAAATTCTGGATTATTTGCTCCAGCTCCTTGAAGAATACCAGTGGAATTTTGGTCGGAATGGCATTAAAAGTATAGATTGCTCTAGGCAGTATAGACATTTTAACAATGTTTATTCTTCTGATCCAAGAGCATGGAATGGTCTTCCATCTTTTTGTGTCTTCTTCAATTTCTTTCATGAGTGTTCTGTAGTTCCCCAGTACAGATCCTTTACCTCTTTGGTTAGGTTTATTCCCAGGTATCTTATGGTTCTTGGTGCTATAGTAAATGGAATCCATTCTCTAATTTCCCTTTCTGTATTTTCATTGTTAGTGTATAAGAAAGCCACTGATTTCTGTACATTGACTCTGTATCCTGCCACCTTGCTGAATTGCTGTATGAGTTCTAGTAGTTTGGGGCCGGAGAGTTTTGGGTTTTCCATATAAAGAGTCATGTCATCTGCGAAGAGAAAGAGTTTGACTTCTTCATTTCCAATTTGGATACCTTTTAATTCTCTTTGTTGTCTGATTCCTGTTGCTAGGACTTCTAATACTATGTTGAACAAGAGTGGTGAGAGTGGGCATCCTTGTCTTGTTCCTGATCTCAATGGGAAGGCTGCAAGCTTTTTCCCATTGAGGATGATATTTACTGTGGGTCTTTCATAGATAGATTTGATGAGGTTCAGGAATGTTCCCTCTATCCCTATACTTTGAAGCGTTTTAATCAGGAACGGATGCTGGATTTTGTCAAATGCTTTTTCTGCATCAATTGAGAGGACCATGTGGTTCTTCTCTCTTCTCATATTAATTTGTTGTATCACATTGATTGATTTGCGAATGTTGAACCATCCTTGTAGCCCAGGGATGAATCCCACCTGGTCATGGTGGATAATCTTTTTAATGTGCTGTTGGATCCTGTTTGCTAGGATCTTGTTGAGAATCTTAGCATCCATATTCATCAGTGATATTTGTCTGAAATTCTCATTTTTGGTAGGGTCTTTGCTTGGTTTGGGGATCAGGGTAATGCTGGCTTCATAGAAAGAGTCTGGAAGTTTTCCTTCTGCTTCAATTTTTTGAAACAGCTTCAGGAGAATAGGTGTTATTTCTTCTTTGAAAGTTTGGTAGATTTCCCCAGGGAATCCGTCAGGTCCTGGGCTCTTATTTTTTGGGAGGTTTTTGATCACCGCTTCAGTCTCGTTACTAGATATTGGTCTATTCAGGTTGTCAGTTTCTTCCTGGTTGAATTTTGGGTGTTTATAGTTTTCCAGGAATGCATCCATTTCATCTAGGTTGCTTAGCTTATTGGCATATAACTGTTGATAATAACTTCTGATGATTGTTTCTACTTCCTTGGTGTTCATTGTGATCTCGCCCTTTTCATTCATAATTTTATGAATTTTGGCTTTCTGTCTTTCCTTTTGGATTAGTGTGGCCACTGGTTTATCGATCTTATTGATTCTTTCAAAAAACCAGCTTCGGGCGCCTGGGTGGCTCAGTGGGTTAAGCCACTGCCTTCGGCTCAGGTCATGATCTCAGGGTCCTGGGATCGAGTCCCGCATCAGGCTCTCTGCTCACCAGGGAGCCTGCTTCCCTCTCTCTCTCTGCCTGCCTCTCTGTCTACTTGTGATTTCTCTCTGTCAAATAAATAAATAAAATCTTTTAAAAAGAAAACCAGCTTCTACTTTCATTGATACGTTCTACTGGTTTCTACCTCATTGATCTCAGCTCTGATCTTGATGATTTCCCTTCTTATGTGTAGAGGTGGTTTGATTTGTTGTTGATTCTCCAGTTCTTAAAGGTGTAGAGACAGTTGCTGTGTTCCGGATTTTTCAATTTTTTTTGAGAGAGGCTTCGATGGCTATGTATTTACCCCTTAGGACCGCCTTTGCTATATCCCATAGGTTTTGGACTGAAGTGTCTTCGTTCTCATTGGTTTCCATGAATTGTTTCAGTTCTTCTTTGATCTCCTGGTTGATCAAAGCATTCTTAAGCAAGGTGGTCTTTAGCTTCCAGGTGTTTGAGTTTTTTCGGAACTTTTCCTTGTGATTGAGCTCCGGTTTCAAAGCATTGTGATCTGAGAATATGCAGGGAATAACCTCAGTCTTTTGGTATTGGTTGAGTCCTGATTTGTGACCCAGTATGTGGTCTATTGTGGAGAAGGTTCCAGGTGCACTAGAGAAGAATGAGTATTCTGTTTTTTTAGGTCTATTGTGGAGAAGGTTCCATGTGCACTAGAGAAGAATGAGTATTCTGTTTTTTTAGGGTGGAATGTTCTGTATATATCTATGAGGTCCATCTGGTCCAATGTGTCATTCAATGCTCTTGTTTCTTTATTAATTTTCTCCTTTGATGATCTATTTCTGAGAGAGGTGTGTTAAGATCTCCTACTATTAATGTGACTCATATCAATATGACTCTTTATCTTGATTAATAGTTTTCTTATGTAATCATCTGCTCCCATATTGGGGGCATAGATATTTAAAATTGTTAGATCATCTTGGTGATAGTCCCTTTAAGGATTATGTAGTGTTCTTCTGTATCTCTGATTACACTCTTTACTTTAAAATCTAGTTTATCTGATATGAGAATCGCTACCCCGGCCTTCTTTTGAGGCCCATTGGCATGAAAGATGCTTCTCCATCCCTTCACTTTCAGTCTGGGTGTATCTTTAGGTTCAAAATGGGTCTCTTGTAGACAACATATGGATGGGTCCTGTCGTTTTATCCAGTCTGCAACCCTGTGTCGTTTTATGGGCGCATTTAGGCCATTCACATTGAGAGTGATTATTGATAGATACGTTTTTATTGACATCGTGTTACCTTTGAAGTCTTTCTTTCTGTAGATTGTCCCTTTATTTCTGTTCAATGCTGTTTTTAGGATTTTTACTCTTTTATAGAACCCCCCTTAATATTTCCTATAGTGTCGGCTTGGTGGTTCCGTAGTCTTTTAAGCCTTGCCGGTCTTGGAAACTCTTTATCTCCATCCATTTTGAATGTCAGTCTTGCTGGATAAAGTATTCTTGGCTGCATATTCTTCTCATTTAGTGCCCTGAATATATCTTGCTAGCCCTTTTGGCTTGCCAGGTCTCTGTGGACAGGTCTGATGTTATTCTGATGGGCTTTCCTCTGTAAGTAAGGAGCCTCTTTGTCCTAGCGGCTTTCAAGAGATTATACCTACAATTTTGTTTCCTCAATTTGATTATCAGGTGCCTTGATGTTTTTTTGGAATGTATAATCTTGGGTGGAGACCTTTCGGCCTCTAGTACATGAACGCTGATTCCATTCGCGAGATTGGGAAAATTTTCATGAAGATCTTGTTTCACTATATCTTCTAGACTTCTTTCTTTCTCCACCCCTTCAGGGATTCCAATAATTCTGACGTTTGAATGTTTCATGGCATCATTTATTTCCCTGAATCTGTTTTCGTGGTTTCTAAGCTGTTTGTTCCAGGCTTTCTCCTGGTCATTTCTATCTGTTTGTCCTCCAGATCAATAATTCTATCTTCTGTCTCAGTTACCCTAGCTTTGAGAGAATTTAGATTAGAATGGAACTCATTGAGAGCATTTGTGAGCTTCAGCCCTGGTAGCTTTTAACTCCGCACTAACATTATGAACATCATCTCTGGTCGCTTTCAGCTCGGCCCTAATCAATTCCATTTGGTCATCCATGGCTTTCTCCAGCCTAGCTATTGCCTGGATAATTGTTAGCCTGAATTCTCTTTCCGGCATATTGTCTACGTTGATAGCCGTTAGCTCTGTTGCAGAAGGTCCATCCTCTGTATTCTTCTTCTGTTGGGCATTCCTCCTCCTAGTCATTTTTGTGAGAGATGACTGAACAGATGTAGCTGGATGTATCGACCGTGGTGCATTCAAGGTGCAGCCTCGAACACTTCTGAGTAATCAGGATTCCCCACCCATACGAGAGACAAAAGAAAAGAAAAAAAAAGAAAGAAAGAGAGAGACAGGAAAGAAAGGGAAGATGAACGAGAAGGTTCAGCCCAAATGGACCCCCCAAGGTAAGATTTATGAAGTATACAAACAAAAACAGACAAACAAAAAGACTACTGATAAAAGTATATGACAAGACATCTGTATGTTTGGGGTAAATACCCAGGAGTGCAATTGCAGGGTCATAGGGAAGCTCTATTTTTAATTTCTTGAGGAATCTCCACACTGTTCTCCAAAGAGGCTGCACCAACTTGCATTCCCACCAACAGTGGAAGAGGGTTCCCCTTTCTCCACATCCTCTCCAACACATGTTGTTTCCCGTTTTGTTAATTTTGGCCATTCTAACTGGTGTAAGGTGATATCTCAATGTGGTTTTAATTTGAATCTCCCTGAGGGCTAATGATGATGAGCATTTTTTCATGTGTCTGATAGCCATTTGTATGTCTTGATTGGAGAAGTGTCTGTTCATATCTTCTGCCCATTTTTTGATGTGTTTGTCTGTTTCGTGTGGGTTGAGTTTGAGGAGTTCATTATAGATCCTGGATATCAACCTTTTGTCTGTACTGTCATTTGCAAATATCTTCTCCCATTCCATGGGTTGCCTCTTTGTTTTGTTGACTGTTTCCTTTGCTGTGCAGAAGCTTTTGATTTTGATGAAGTCCCAGAAGTTTATTTTCGCTTTTGTTTCCTTTGCCTTTGGAGACGTATCTTGAAAGAAGTTGCTGTGGCTGATATCAAAGAGATTACTGCCTATGTTCTCCTCTAGGATTCTGATGGATTCCTGTCTCACGTTGAGGTCTTTTATCCATTTTGAGTTGATCTTTGTGTACGGTGTAAGAGAATGGTTGAGTTTCATTCTTCTACATATAGCTGTCCAGTTTTCCCAGCACCATTTATTGAAGAGACTGTCTTTTTTCCACTCTATATTTTTTCCTGTTTGTCAAAGATTAATTGACCATAGAGTTGAGGGTCCATATCTGGGCTCTCTACTCTGTTCCACTGGTCTATGTGTCTGTTTTTATGCCAGTACCATGCTGTCTTGGTGATCACAGCTTTGTAATAAAGCTTGAAATCAGGTAACGTGATGCCGCCAGCTTTATTTTTGTTTTTCAACATTTCCTTAGCGATTCGGGGTCTCTTCTGATTCCATACAAATTTTAGGATTATTTGCTCCAGCTCTTTGAAGAATGCCGGTGGAATTTTGATCGGAATGGCATTAAAAGTATAGATTGCTCTAGGCAGTATAGACATTTTAACAATAAACATTGTTTATGTTTCTGATCCAAGAGCATGGAATGGTCTTCCATCTCTTTGTGTCTTCTTCAATTTCTTTCATGAGTGTTCTGTAGTTCCCCAGTACAGATCCTTTACCTCTTTAGTTAGGTTTATTCCCAGGTATCTTATGGTTCTTGGTGCTATAGTAAATGGAATCGATTCTCTAATTTCCCTTTCTGTATTTTCATTGTTAGTGTATAAGAAAGCCACTGATTTCTGCACATTGACTCTGTATCCTGCCACGTTGCTGAATTGCTGTATGAGTTCTAGTAGTTTGGGGGTGGAGTCTTCATCCTCCATCAGAAAGGATGAATACCCAACTTTTGTAGCAACATGGACGGGACTGGAAGAGATTATGCTGAGTGAAATAAGTCAAGCAGAGAGAGTCAATTATCATATGGTTTCACTTATTTGTGGAGCATAACAAAATGCATGGACGGCAAGGGGCGTTAGAGAGGAGTAGGGAATTTGGGTAAATTGGAAGGGGAGGTAAACCATGAGAGACTATGGACTCTGAAAAACAATCTGAAGGGTTTGAAGTGGCGGGGGGGGTGGGAGGTTGGGGGTACCAGGTGGTGGGTATTATAGAGGGCATGGCTTACATGGAGCACTGGGTGTGGTGAAAAAATAATGAATAATGTTTTTCTGAAAATAAATAAATTGAAAAAAATTTTTTTAAAAGTATATGACAAGAGAAAAAAATATATATATGCAAATAAAGGAAGAACCTCATCAAAACGAACCCCAAGTGTAAGATTTATATACTATCAGGACAAACACAAAAACACAGAAACAGTTGTGGAAAAAAAAGATGGAGAGTGGTTATAAATTCTCAGTGTGGGCAAGGAAGGTTGTTTTTATTCTTCCTGGATGTATCTTGATATCTTTTTTAAAGGACTCAACTTCCCTAAGATAAAGGGGGATTAGAAATTGGCTTACCTATAGGGGTAGTATTGATTGGGGAACGGGGATTACTTTGAAGTTTAACTCTAAATGAATATTAGAAAATAAAAATAAAAATGAATAAACTAGACTAAACTAAACTAAAATTTTAAAAAATTTCAAAAAATAGAAATCCAAAAGAAAAACACCGGTGTATGTATCAGAAAGTTCAGGTTAGAAGGTTATTATGGAATTTGATATACTGGACAGCTGACTGATGGTAAATAGGTTAAAAAATTATCTATATAAAAAAATATTAACCAGAATAGTGGGAATGAGTTAAAAATAAAGGTTGTCCTATGAAGTAGTGGTGGTTTTTCTCTTGTAGTCTTTTTTTTTTTCCTTTCTTGGTTGGTTTTCTGGGGGAGGGGCCTGCCACGTGGGTTTTCAGTCCAAGATGTTCCCTGAGTTAAATCCCCCCATCCGCCTCAAGGGGGGGGGCTCTGAGGAAACTGGTTTTTTTCAGGCTTTTGTTCTCTGGTGGTTTTTATGTTTGTTCACTTTTTTTTTCTCTCACCTTGACCACTTTTGATGGTTTTTGTAGTTTTAGAGGAAAACAAACTGCAGCGATCACACACTGAGATTTTCCCGCTGGCCCGGGCAGGGAGTGCCTGGTCTTTCTGGGTATAAGAGCGCCCGGCTTACGCGCACCTCTTTCAGGGGAGGCCGTGGGTCGTGCACGCTTTTCAGGCTCTGAGAGAACGGGGCACAGGTCTGAAAGCACCAGGCTGGGCCTTCAGGCACCTCTTTCAGGGGAGAGTTTGGGGCGCGCGTCTTAGGCTCTGAAACAATGGCGTGGGTCAAAGAATGCCGGCTGGGCCCTTGTGTACCTCTCTCGGGAGGATGAGGGGCGTGCGCATCTCATGCTGTATAGCAGGGCTTGAGCGTTCTGCCATCCAGCGTGGCTCCCATTCCCTCATAGGAGCCGGACCCCAGGCGTTCTCGGGCTCGCTGGTGGCTTAAGGACCAAGACCTGGTTTCTCCGCTGCACTCTCTCTGGCTCAGCGCCAGGGGAGGCTGTCCTGGGACCAGGGACTTAAGCCCCTGTCCCTAGCCGCCCTGATTCCCACAGTCGTCCCCCTCCCCCCCGCCGTGATCCTTTGCTCTTTTGGAGTGCTTTCAACCAGTCTCCAAGTTAATGCTGGTCCCCAGATGCAGGGCACTCTCGCTCGTATTAGGGGTATTACTTTCCAACCAGTCGCCTCTGGTGGCTCCCTCCCCCTTTTGTTTATCTGCCAATATCAGTTCACCGATATCAGTTCACGTTCCCACTCCGCTTTACCTGCCCACTGGCGTTTTCTGCCCCTGTAGAGATCCTGACAGGTATAATTCTGATCTCAGGCTGATTTCGTGGGTGATCGGAGTTCTTTGGTAGGTAATCAGCTTACTTTAGGGTACAGGTTGAAAAGGTGCCTCCTCCTACTTCCTGCCATCTTGTCTCCAGATATATTTTTTTAATTTACTCACTTAACTGATTTTTTGAAGATTTTGTGCTCTTAGACTTGTAACCAAAAGCACAATTCATAGAAGGAAAAACTAATAAATTGGACCTCCTTAGAGCTAAAAACTTTTGCCAATTGAGCTCTTTTCTTCCCTCTTTCACCATCCCATCCACCCCACAGCTCAGGTCCCCCACTCCTACCCAGCAGAGCCTCCTGTCAGGACCTGGTACGTGGCACCAGGCTCCCTTGTGGCTGCAGGGCACAGAGTTGGCCGGCATCTGGTGGAGAAGAGTGGGGTGACAGGGCCGGGCCTGGGTGAACACCAGGCAGGAACAAAGGGAGCAGCTGCCTGCAAGGGCAAAGAGCAGGCCGAGCAGCTGCAGCCCAGGTGGTCAAGTGTGCAGAAAGCAGGGTGGAGCCAGTTGTGGAGAGCTCTACAGTGAGCAGCCCAGAGAGAGACAGTGAAATCATGGAGCCCAGCCGAAAATGAACTGGTCTCCTTGAGTGTGCCCAAGCCCTGGGGACAAGCCTCTGTCCCAGCACTGAGGTTTTCCTCATCCAGGAGCACTTTGATCCCAGGCTGGATGTGTGCCCCTACTTCTGGACTAGGGGAAGAGAACGTTTGCTTATTTGGCACATGAGCTGAGCTATGGGCACTGACCTTGGCCCTGGGAACATCAAGATGATTTGTGATCATCCTGAGATAAATGAACATTGGCTTCCAGGCTCAATAAAGTAAATATTCCTCCCATGGAGAATGGTGCTGGTTCCTAAAGACTGGAAAGATCTGCAGCCCCAGGGGCCTTAGCCAAAACCAGTCTTGTTTTCCTGTTCAGAACCGAGTGACCGCCTTGAATGCTTCTTTCATTATGATTCACACCAACTTGAAGAGATAGTTGAGTTGCTGTGTGCTGGCCTTTCTCCTATTCGCAGTCATCTGTGGGGAAGAAGAAGAAACGGAGTTACTGTGATTCCCTTAAATTGCAAACCAATTTCAGATGTTGAGAAGTTTGGAGAAATGGTCTAGGGCTTCCAGGACCCCCACAGGGGCAGCAAGGCCTTCAACATCCATGTCCTTAACAGGCCCCGGGGCCCAGCCAAGACCAAACCAGAGCCCTCCTTTCAGGTGTGAAATTAGGACAGCTCTTCCAAAAACCTTATCACCTGGCTGCAGAAAATCTGGAGGAATTATCTGAACATGAAGAAATATAAAGTGGGAATGGAGGAGATTATGCTAAGTGAAATAGGTCAAACAGAGAAAGTCAATTATCATATGGTTTCACTTATTTGTGGAATATCCAACAGCATGGAGAACATAAGGAGAAGGGAAAAATGAAGGGGGAGAAGCTGGAGTGAGAGACTATGGACTCCAGGAAACAAACGGAGAGTTTTAGAAGGGAGGGTGTTGGGGGGATAGGTTAGCCAGGTGATGGGTATCAAGGAGGGCACGTATTGCATGAAGCACTGGGTGTTATACGCAATGAATCGTGGAACACTACATCAAAAACTAATGATGTACTGTATGGTGGCTAACATAACAAATTTTTTTAAAAAAAAATCAGTCAAGCAGAGAGAGTCAATTATCATATGGTTTCACTTACTTGTGGAGCATAACAAATATCATGGAGGACAAGGGGCGTTAGAGAGGAGTAGGGAATTTGGGTAAATTGGAAGGGGAGGTAAACCATGAGAGACTATGGACTCTGAAAAACAATCTGAGGGGTTTGAAATGGCGGGGGGGTGGGAGGTTGGGGTACCAGGTGGTGGGTATTATAGAGGGCACGGCTTGCATGGAGCACTGGGTGTGGTGAAAAAATAATGAATAATGTTTTTCTGAAAATAAATAAATTGAGAAAAAAAATAAGCAGCCAAACAAACAAAAAAATTAAAAAAGAAATAGAAAGTGCTAGGGCCAGGGTTCAAGTTCACTGCCACCTCTGGGACCATGTGAACATATCCATAGTAAAGGCCACAGATTTTTCCCTTCAGCATTTCTGAATGGGAGGGTTTCCTGCCCAAGGAGAACATTGGGACCAAGCCTTGGCCATCGGGCAGATGTGCTATTATCTCAGGAGCAGAAAATCTCTGAAGTCCTCCCAGATGGGCAGACTAGTAGATGATCATGATGCAGTCCTGTGGTTTAATGCAACCAATTTCCAGGAAAATGTGGGCACAAAAACTACCATTCACCTGATGAATTCTCAATTGGTCACCTCTTCGGACATTTCCTCAAGACAGCTTATGCATTGAGAGAATTGTGTGGGACCCGTCTCTTTGCAATTCAGATATCCCAGCATGGAACCAGAGCCCTGACTACAGCTTCTTTAAGTACTATAAGAGCTGTTGCAAGCTGCATCCTGATCAGCCTTTTTACATCCTCAAGCCTAAGCTGTGGGACAACATTCAAGAAGTCTCCACAGAAGACATTCAGCCAAATCCCCCATCTTCTGGGATGCTTGGTGGCATCATCATCATCATCATCATCATGCTGTGTGACCAGGTGGATATTTATGAGTTCCTCCTATCCAAGTGCAAGACCAATGTGTGCTACTACTACCAGAAATTCTTTCGCAGTGCCTGCACAGTGAGCACCTACCACTCATTCCTCTTTGAGAAGAATCTGATGAAGCACCTTAACCAGGGCACAGACAAGGACATTTACCTGCTTGGCAAAACTCCACTGCCTGGCTTCTGGAGAATTCGCTGCTGAGCATGGGCTCCCTGGTCATGTCCCCTAGCTCTTCTCCACCAAGTCTGGGCAGACCACATTCCTGAATAATCACAGCTTGCACTGTAGGCCTTCTGGCCACAAGAGTTCCAGGCTGTAGGAGCCCAACAGCAAGCAGCCAACAGCAACCAGTCTGCCCTGTAGCTACAGAGGTGTGTGAGCCCAAATCCTCCTGCCACACAAGTACACACACACCTAGCTTTCTTTCCACACAAAGGTAAATGCAAGATCTACCTTTCTCACCAGAGCTGGGCTGTTTTCCCCCATTGGAATGATGTTATTCTCACAAACCAGCACTCTATTGCTTGAAATCTGCACCTAGACACTGATCTCATGTGTTAAAGAAATTCACCCAAATTATGATTGAGCTTGCATATAGGGTGGCTCTGGGGGGCCAGTAAGTGGTACAGGACATAGGAAACATGCTCAGTTGCTCCAGTACAAAGTTGCTCCCCCAAGGTCCATGCCCCTGAGAGAGGTGGTATTCTGTCTGTCTAGCTGGTTTGGTGGGTCCTTGGGCTGGGTGCTTATGAGCAAAGGGTCTTGATGATCCCATAGCCACCTCCATCTGGAGGTGAGAGGCACAGAGGGCACAGTCTCCATCTTCCAGTTCCTCATAGTTCACTGAGAGAGAGACAGGGAGGATTCACTGTGTTCAGTGCATGGGGTTGGGGGAGGGAGGTGTTGTGGAGAGGCAAGCACATTTGGGAGGGACCATACACTTGCTGCATCTGTGGCTGGAGAGGGCTTCACAGAGCTGGGGCTATGAAGGAAATTTTAGAGGAAGAGAAGAAACATGTCATGCAGATATTTGAGTCATTTGAATTGTGCTTTCCTTTCTGCCTTTGTTGCCTGTAATTATTCTCTAAGGTCTACCTGAACTTAAAGGGTCAAATTATTTTTTGAGGAAACCCCTTGTCCTGTCTGAGGTAGCAAGTACAGCCCCATGACAGACACTAGGCAAGTCAGATGACCAAAACTGGATTTGTCCAGGCTCACCCTGGCCTGACCCTACCCTACAGCTGGGTTTGCCCACCATGTCCACTGCTTCCCTATTGATGTCCACCCTACCCCCTCCTGACCGCAATCTTGCTTTTTCCCTTTGAAAGTAGTAGTTTTTCCCCCTCTCTCAAATTGCCTTTAAGCATTTTCTACTTTAAAAGTATCCTGACCTGACAATTTCTTTGATCTTCATGGGCCTTTTGTAGAATGTCTCTCAGGGAGTGGGGATGTGGTTCCCTAGAATTTAGTCACTCTCAGAAGTCAGAGATCATAACTCATTCTCTCAAAATTTATCAGACTGCCGTGCCCTCCACCCCTCCAGCAAGGGAACAATGTCAATTATCCAGACAGAGGCCTTGCTACCGTAGTCTGCAAAGGTGCTTCCAGGTAGTTTTGCTACCCCCTCCCCCATTGAAGAACCGCATTGGAATAGTCCGGCCTCCAGTGTGGAGAAAGTAAAGGACTCACATAGGTTCACAAAGTAATGCTATAGAGCCAGGGCTCCTAGACCCAGGATTCTGGACTCCTGGCTCCATGTGCTCAAGGGCCTCTTAAGCGTGAGCTACAGACCAGCCATCTGGGAGTTGCAGTGCTCATTTGATGCCAAACACTTGGCCTAAATAAGCAGTAAAAGGAACCCTGAAGGGAGAAGCTCTGGGTTTTTAAATTGATGATACCCTGTTTACTATCAGTACCACCATGGGTGAAATCTCCTGAGACTATTTCCTCATCTGTAAATTGGGGGTGATGAGCCTACATCAGGACTATTGTGAGGATCACATGAAACATCTGTCTTGGCACATAATAGGTGCTCAGTACATTATGGTTTTCTTCCTTCCTTCATTAAGGGCCTGTTCTGTGCTCACACCTGGTGAGGACCTTGCTTTGAGGGAGGGCAGAGAGGGGTTCCTGTCCTCAGAGAATTAACTATCTTATTGGGAGACAATAACTACCCTGCCTGGAACACCCAGGAAACCATCCAAGGCAGTGGAAGGTGCAGAACATGGCCCTCCTCCTCATCATCATCCCTGCTTGCAGTTCAGGCCTAATTCTGCTTCGGAACAGGTGGAGCACTTGGGCCATTTACTGCTATGTGGAGCAAGTCTTTTCTGGGCCCATGAATTCCTGGCCTGCTTTTTTTTGGTGGGGGGGGGTAATCTCTACACCCAATGTAGGGCTTGAACTCACAACCCCAAGATCAAGAGTCACATGCTGTACTGACTGAGCTAGCCAGGCACCCATCTGGGTTGGTTCCTGTTCTGATCGACACATTCATTGCAATCTTTGAATCACAAACACTGAGTGAGAGGAAGGTGGCATTCCATCAACAGAAGATAGGTGTTGATGTGGACACTGAAACTATGCTGGGTAGATGCTAGCTTTTATTTGTTATTGTAATATAAGGTATCAGATTAATTTTATGTGTGATTCTTGGACTATAAACTTTTTAATTCTGTATTCTTTATATATGGAAACTAGTAAAATGCACATTAGATAGGGGTATTATTGTTGGTCTAGTGACATGTTTAATATTTGTGACAGATAACTTAAAAATGATGACTGAGTGTGACAGGAAAGTCCCTGTCCATAAGGGGAGGAGGGTTCTGTCTTCATCAGTAGCCACCTGTTCATCCTATATCATGAGGTCCTCCTGTCCTTCCACCAATCACATAAGCTATTCACATTGGTTTGGAGACCTCAATCTCAGAAGCTTCAGAAACATGCCTAATCTAATTCTGAATTACCCAAAGATTATGTAAAAATTTTAAATAAGTGTTTAAAAAATACTTTTGCCAATTGAAAGAAAGCCCATTGAATAGGATGAAAAGACAAACTACAGGCTAGAAGAGAATGTTTGCAAACCACATATTCAGCAAAGGACTAGTATCTACAGTATATAAAGAGCTCTCAAAACTCAACAGCAAAAAAAAAAAAAAAAAAACACCACGAAAAACAACAACAAAAAACCCAAACAATCCAATTAAAAAATGGGCAAAATACATAAACAAACATTTCCCTGAAGAGGATATACAATAGCAAATAAATACATGAAAATATGTTCAGGGGCGCCTGGGCGGCTCAGTGGGTTAAAGCCTCTGCCTTCAGCTTGGGTCATGATCCCAAAGTCCTGGGATCGAGCCCCACATCGGGCTCTCTGCTCAGCGGGGAGCCTTCTTCCTCCTCTCTCTAACTGCCTCTCTGCCTACTTGTGATCTCTGTCTGTCAAATAAATAAATAAAATCTTTAAAAAAAAAAAGAAAATATGTTCAATATTATTAGCCATTAGGAAAATGCAGATTAAAACCACAATGATATATTACACAGCTATCAGAATGGATAATATAAGAAATAGTGATGGGGCACCTGGGTGGCTCAGCCAGTTAAGCATCCGACTCTTGATTTCAGCTCAAGTCATGATCTCAGGGCTGTGAGATCAAGCCCCATGACAGGCTCCATGCTGATTGTGAAGCCTGCTTAAGATTCATTCCCTCTCTCCCTCTCCTTCCAACCCTCCCCTGCATGCATGCACATGCTCTCTCTCTCAAAAAATAAATAGAAATAATGATAATACCACATACTGGGGGGATGTGGAGAAACTGGATCATTCATACAGTGGTGTTGGAAATGTCAAATGGTACAGCTACTTTGGAAAATAATTTGTCAATTTCTTAAAAAAATAACTGTACAACCTAGAAATTGCACTCTTGGGCATTCATTCCAGAGAAATGAAATCTTATGTCCCCAAAGAAACCTGAACACTAATGTTTATAACATCTTTATTCTTATTACTACAAAATTAGAAACAGCCCTGATGTCTTTCAATAGATGAATTGTTTATCTATTGTATATATATATACCATGGAATTCTACTGACCAATAAAAAGCAACAAAATCTTGATAACACACAATAACTCAGATGAATCTTACGGAAATTATGCTAAATTTTAAAATTCAATCCCAAAAGATTATATACTGTATGATTCCATTTATATGATGTTGTTGAAATGACAAAATTATGGAAATGGAGAACAGATTGGTTATTTCCAGAGGTTAGGAACATGGAGTGGGGGAAGAAGGTGGGTGTGGTTATAAAAGAGGCAATATGATGAATCCTTTTGATGATGGAACTGTTGTATCTTGACTGGGTCAGTGTCAGTATCCTGGCTGTGATGTTGTATTATATTTTGCAAGATGGTACCATTGGGAGAGCTAGGTAAAGTGTTCACAGGATCCTTCTATTTTATTCCTTAAAATTGCATATGAATCTACAATATCAAACTTAAAAGTTGAATTAAGAACTATGCTAAGGAAAGAAGCCAGTCACAAAAGACCATAAAATTCCATTCGTATGAAATGTTCAGCAAGGTGAATCCATGGAGATAGAAAGCAGATCCATAGTTGCCTTTGGGGTGGGAATGAGGAGTGACTGCACAGGAGAATGAGGGATCTTTCTGGGGCAATGAAAATATTCTAAAACTCAATTATCCTGGTAGTTGCACAATTCTGTAAATTTACTAAACATCATTAAATTCTACACTTACAGTGGATGAGTTTTATGGTATATAAATTATACTCAACTGAACTTTTTTAAGGTAAGTTTCTATATATATAAAAATTTTGCAAAGTAAAAATTTTATTTTAAAAAATGATTAGTGTTAAGTAAAAAAGATAAAGACTTGAGGCACTTCCCCACCAAAAAAGGGAAGATGTAAAAAAGAGATCAATAATTATGAGAACTTGTGTATTCCAAAATACATAAAGTTAAAAGACAAATTACCAACGGGAAATATTTGCAAGTCGGGACAGTTCATCTGTCAATAGTCTCAACATATAATGGCTTTCTAATTAAAAGTATACCTCGGAGATGTTGTGTGTTCGGTTCCAGACCACTGTGATAAAGTGAGTATCACAGTGAAGTAAGCCAATTCAAGTATTTTGTTTGCTAGTACATATAAAAGTTATGTTTACACCATATATTGTAGCCTGTTAAGTATACAATAACATTATGTCTTAAAAAACAATGTATACACCTTAATTAAAAAATACTTTAGTACTACAAAATGCTTACCATCATCTGAGCTTTCAGCAAATCAATCTTTTTGCTGGTGGAGGGTCTTGCCTCAATGTTGATGGCTTCTACTGATAGGGGTAGTGGATGCTGAAGGCTGGAATGGCTGTGGCAATTTCTTAAAGTAAGAGCAGTGAAGTTTACCATTGACTCACTTTCACGAAGAGCAGGTGACTCCCTTGCTACATCCAGCTTCTACATCCAGCATATGCTGCCTCACCTTACACCTTTGTGTGTTATGGAGACTACCTCTTTCCTTAAACCTCATGAACCAGCCTTGGCTACCTTCAAAATTTTCTTCTGCAGCTTCCTCACCTCTCTCAGTCTTCACACAATTGAAGAGAGTCAGGGTCTTGTTCTGGATTAGGTTTTGCTTAAGGGGATGTTGTGGCTGGTTTGATCCTCTACACAGACCACTAAAACTTCTTCCACATCAGTAAAAAGACTGTTTCTCTTTTTTATCATTCATGTATTCACTGGAATAGTAAGAACCTTTTCTTTGCATTTACAACTTGGTTAACTGGCAGAAGAGGCCTAGCTTTCATCCTGTCTTGACTTTTGACATGCCTTTCTCACTAAGTTTAATCATTTTTCAGTTTTGGTTTAGAGTGAGAGATATGTGACTCTCCCTTTCACTTGAACGTTTCCAGGCTGTTGTAGGGTTAACTGGCCTAATTTCAATACTGTTGTGTCTCAGGGAATAGGGAGGCCTGGGGAGAGGGAGAGGGACTGGGGAACAGCCAGTTGATGGCACAGTCAGAACACACACACACACACACAGAGTTATCAGTTAAGTCCACGGTCATATATGAATGTGGTTTGTCATGCCCCCCAAAACAGTAGCAACATCAGATGTTATTAATCACAGATCACCATAACAACCATAATAAAGATGAAAGTATAGGAAATATTGTAAGAAATATCAAAATGTGATACAGAGACACTGAGCAAATGCTGTTGGGAAAATGGTACTGATAGACTTGCTTGATGCAGAGTTGTCACAAACCTTCAATTTGTAAAAAGTGCAGTATTTGCAAAGCACAATGAAACAAGATGCCTGTTCTAGCACCCCAGGACAAAAATGGGTAATTGACACTCTTCAGATTCATTTGTTTACAATGAACAAAAGCCATCTCTGCCTACCAGGTAGGCTCACTGTCTTCCAAGGAAAAGAAAGGTACACACAAGGAATAGTGCTGGAAAGGCAGAAATGGAGACTGCCTACTCTTTCATGGGCCTGTGTCACTCTTTCTGTTTCATCACTCTTGGTATCTCTTAATTCAAGTTCTTGAGAGTCTGGCAAGCCATGGATTGATTTGACTTAGCTTAGCTATATACTCTGTGTCCAAATGGCTGTCACTAACATAAAGATTAAAGCTTTAGATTATCTGAGAAGGAGCTATAAGTAGGACAAGAGAATTGGTAGTTAATGATAGACATAGAGCAGTCATAGAAGTATATAAGTGTTTGTAAAAAAAAATATGCAGCCTTGTGGTGCCTGGGTGGCTTAGTTGGTTAAGCATCTGCCTTCGGCTCAGTCGTTATCCCAGGGTCCTGGGATTGAGCCCCAAGTTAAGCTCCCTGCTCAGCAGAGAGTCTGTTTCTCTCTCTCCCACCGCTGCTCCCCCTGCTTTTGCATGCTCTCTTTTTCTCCCTTTCATAAATAAATGAAATCTTTTAAAAAAATGCAACCTCATCATTAGCAATCAATGAGCTATTTAAATAGCAAGAGCCTTTTTTGCCCATTAAATCATTAAAGATTAATGATAACAATACATGCTTATACACTGCTAGAAGATGGGACAAACTAGTATGGAAAACAGTTCGGCAAAATGTATTGAGGACCTTTAAAATGGACATAACTTTGGCTCAGTAATTCCAAATCTAGGAATCTATCCTAAGAGAATGAATAATCAGAGATACTGATGAGATATGTATGTGATCTTTGTAGTATTATTTATACTATTTATACTATTATATATAATATATGTAAAAAGAAAAACAAGTTTCCACTGTTACAGGAATGTTAAGTAAAGTGGCATGTTCACATCATGAATATGCAGTCATTAAAAATTATGATTTTTGGTTAAAATGTCCATACTACCCAAAGCAATCTACACATTCAATGCAGTCCCTATCAAAATACCAATATTTGCCACAAAACTAGAAGAAATAATACTAAAATTTATGTGGAACCACAAAGGACCCTTAATAACTAAAGCAATCTTGTGAAAGAAAAAGCTGGAGGTATCATAATTCCAGATTTAAGATATACTGCAAAGCTGTAGTAATCAAAACAGTATGGTACTGGCACAAAAATAGACACAAAGATCAGAGAAATGAAATAGAGACCCCAGAGATAAGCCCGCACTTACATGGTCAATTCATCTGTAACAAAGGAGGCAAGACTATACAATGGGGAAAAGATAGTCTCTTCAATAAATGGTACTGGGAAAACTGGACCGCTTTCTGACGTCTTACACAGAAATAAATTCAAAATGGATTAAAGACCTAAATATGAGTCCTAAAGCCGTAAAAATCCTAGAAGAGAGAGCATAGGCACTAACTTCCTTGACATTGGCCTGGCAACATTTTTCTAGATATGTCTCCTAAGGCAAGAGGAACAAAAACAAAAATAAACTATTAGGACCAAAACAAAAAGATTTTGCACAGTGAAAAAAATCAACAAAAAGACAACCTATTGAATGGGAGAAGATATTTGCAAAGGATATATCTGATAAGAGGTTAATATCTAAAATACATAAAGAACTTCTAAAACTCAACACCAGAAGGCAGCCCAATTAAAAAATGGACAGAGAGCTTAAATAGACATTTTTCCAAAGACATCCAGATGGCTAACAGACATATGAAAAGATGCTCAACACCACTCATCATTGGGAAATGCAAATCAAAACCATAGTGAGATATCACCTGTCAAATAGCCAAAATCAAAAGTACAGGAAATAACAAGTGTTGATGAGGATGTGAAGAAAAAGGAACTCTGGTGCACTGTAGATGGAAAGTAAATTGGTACAGCCACTGTGGAAAACAGTATGGAGGTTCCTGAAAAATTAAAAATAGAAATACCATATGATCCAATAATTCTGCTACGGGTATTTACCCATACAAAAATACTAATTCAAAAAGACATAAGCACCCCTGTGTTTATTACAGCATTATTTATAATGGCCAAGATATGGAAGGAACCTAACCGTGCATCATTAGAGGAATGGATAAGAATGGTGGGTGTGTGTGTGTGTGTGTGTGTGTGTGTGTGTGTGTGTGATGGAATTTCACACAGCCATACAAAAAGATGAGATTGTGTCAATTGAGACAACATGAAAGGACCTAGAGGGTATTATGATAAGTGAAATAACTCAGACTGGAAAAGACAAATACCATATGATTTCACTTACATGTGGAATCTAAAAAATCAAATGAATTAACCAAACAAAAAGCAGAATCAGACTTATAAATACAGAGAACAATGTGATGGTTGCCAGAGGACAGTGGGTGGGGGTTGGGCAAAGTGGGTGAAGGGGAGTGGCAGATAGAGGCTTCCATTTAAGGAATGAGTAAGCCATGGGAATAAAAGGCACAGCATAGGGAATATAGTGAGTGATATTTTAATAGCTTTGTATGGTAACAGATGGTAGCTACACTTGTGAGCAAAGCACAATATATAAACTTGGGACATCTGGGTGGCTCAGTCAGTTAAGTATCTGCTTTCAGCTCAGGTCATGATCTCCAGGTCCTGGGATTGAGCCCCTCACCGGGCTTCCTGTTCAGGGGAGAGTCTGCTCCTCTCTCTCTCTCCGCTCCCTCTCTCTCCCTCGGCCCCTCCCTACTGCTCATTCTCTCTCTCACAAATAAAATCATATATATATATAAAATCACTGAGTTGTACACCCCAAACTAATGTAACATTGTGTGTCAGCTATACTCAAATGAAAAAAAAAATTAAGATTTTATTTATTTAGGGGCACCTGGGTGGCTCAGGGGTTAAAGCCTCTGCCTTCCGCTCAGGTCATGATCCCAGGGTCCTGGGATTGAGCCCCGCATCGGGCTCTCTGCTCAGTGGGGATCCTGCTTCCTCCTCTCTCTCTCTGACTGCCTCTCTGCCTATTTGTGATCTGTCAAATAAATAAATATTTATTTTATTTATTTTTATGTATTTTATTTATTAAATAAACATTTAGATATTTTATTTAAATTTTATTTGTTTATTTGACAGAGAGAAGAGAGAAAGAGATAAAGAGCATGCACAAGCTGGGGGAGGGGGAGAGGGAGAGGAGGAAGCAGGATCCCCGCTGAGCAAGGAGTTAGATGTGGGACTCAATCCCAGGGTCCTGGGATCATGACCTGAGCCAAAGGTAGACACTTAATCCACTGAGCCCCCCAGGCATCCCATCAAATGAAAAAAATAAAGAAATAAAGAAAACAAAAGGTAAATGTTTTTGAAAAGTAATTAATGAATGAAGAGTTCTCATAATGTTTGTTGAGTGAAAAAAGTAAGATACAGAATTCTATTTATTGAAATAGAGAAAATTGAGATTCGAGATGCTAGGAAGAAGGAAGCCAAAATCATAATCTTAACAGTGGTAATATCTGAATGGTAAGAGTACAGATTATTTCCGTGTTTATCTTTCATTTCCTTTATACTTTGTTCTTTTTTCCTATTTTCTGAATGATATTGAACATTTGAAATCAGAATAAAATCATAAATATTACTTAAAATTAAAAGAAGTGAAGTAAATGGGGAAACTAACATATATTAAAGCATATTTAAAACTTAAGTCAGCATGGTACTGGCATAAGAAATAAAAATAGAATAAATAAGGTAGAAACAGATTCTTGTATAAATGAGAATTTAATATATGATATGAGGGCCTCACCAAATAGTAAAGGAGGACTTAGACCATAATTAGTTCAGCTACAAATGGTAACCAGTAGTGCTGCTATGGCAGGTACTCTGCTAAGTGCTTTTATGTGCATTTTCTCCTATACTTATTACAACCTTTTGAGATGTAGGTAGTATTATCCCCATTTTAGAGATGAGGAAGAGAACTACAGCCCCTAGAAGCTGAAGAAGCATTTGCCCAGAATCACATAGAAAAGAAGTAGAACCTAGATTGGGACCAACTATGTCAGACTCCAAGTATGTATTCTTTGCTACTATGTTCTGTGTGCATAACATTTATGGCAGAGTGTCTAGAATACAAGAGGCATTTGTAAATGTTGGTCATATGAGTAACTTATAGTTTGCTGCATATATTGTAATATATAATGTTTGTACGTAGTATGTATAATAACATAGGGCACCTGGGTGGCTCAGTGGGTTAAGCCTCTGCCTTTGGCTCAGGTCATGGTCTCAGAGTCCTAGGATAGAGCCCTAGGACTCTGTCAGGCTCTCTGCTTGGCAGGGGGCCTGCTTCCCTCTCTCTCTCTGCCTGCCTCTCTGCCTACTTGTGATCTCTCTCTCTGTCAAATAAATAATTTTTAAAATAATCTTTATAATAATGTAAATACCACTAAGAGTAGTCAAGCTGTCTTGTCATGGGGAATTAGTAATCCTATGATTTTTTCCAGAATAAATCCCCAATGGAATCATGATTTAAAAAATAACACATGATGAGCATCACCAAATATTGGTTGATTTAATAATTACTGTTTCCTCTTGTCTCAGTCACTCTCTTTGGACACTGTCCTCTCTTTCTTGTAATTCATTTAAGGCTGGCTGATTAGCAGCGTTGGCCAAAAGATGGAGCTAGAGTTTCCTTATGAATATCGTGCTGTAGACTCATTTTTTCAGCAAACTTTTTTTTAGTGTTTTAATTTTTTAATAAACATATACTGAATTATTAGCCCCAGGGGTGCAGGTCTGTGAATTGCCAGGTTTACACACTTTGCAGTACTCACCATAGCACATACCATCCCTAATGTCCATAACCCCACCACCCTCTCCCTACCTCCCCTCCCCCTGGTCACCCTCAGTTTGTTTTGTGACAGTAAGAGTCTCTTATGGTTTGTCTCCCTCCCAATCCCATCTTGTTTCATTTATTCCTTTCCTACCCCCCCAAACCCCCCACTTTGTATCTCCACTTCCTCATATCAGGGAGATAGTTGTCTTTCTCCGATTGACTTATTTTGCTAAGCGTGATACCCTGAAGTTCCATCCAACTCTTCGCAAATGGCAAGATTTTATTTCCTTTGATGGCTGCATAGTATTCCATTGTATATATATACCACATCTTCTTTATCCATTCATCTGTTGATGGACATCTAGGTCCTTTCCATAGTTCGGCTATTGTGGACATTGCTGCTATAAACATTCGGGTGCACGTGCCCCTTCAGATCACTACATCTGTATCTTTAGGGTAAATACTCAAACTCAGTAAACTTAAGCTCATTAAAATTATACAGAGTATATTCTCAGACCACTATGGAATCAAACTAGAAATTAAAAACAGAAAGGTAATAGGAAAACCTGGAAATACTTGGAAAATTACAGAGCACTTTAATACAATCCATGGGTCAAAGAACAAGTCTCAAGAGGAAGAAAGTAATACATGGAATGAAATGAAAATAAAAATACAAATTTGGCTATTGTGGACATTGCTGCTATAAACATTCGGGTGCATGTGCCCCTTTGGATCACTACGTTTGTATCTTTACGGTAAATACCCAGTATTGCAATTGCTGGGTCGAAAGGTAGCTCTATTTTCAACTTTTTGAGGAACCTCCATGCTGTTTTCCAGAGTGGTTGCACCAGCTTGCATTCCCACCAACAGTGAAGGAGGGTTCCCCTTTCTCCGCATCCTCGCCAGCATCTATCATTTCCTGACTTGTTAATTTTAGCCATTCTGACTGGTGTGAGGTGGTATCTCATCATGGTTTTGATTTCTATTTCCCTGATGCCAAGTGATGTGGAGCACTTTTTCATGTGTCTGTTGGCCACCTGGATGTCTTCCTTGCAGAAATGTCTGTTCATGTCCTCTGCCCATTTCTTGATTGGATTATTTCTTCTTTGGGTGTTGAGTTTTATAAGTTCTTTATAGATTTTGGATACTAGCCCTTTATCTGATATGTCGTTTGCAAATATCTTCTCCCATTCTGTCAGTTGTCTTTTGGTTTTGTTAACTGTTTCCTTTGCTGCGCAAAAGCTTTTACCCCAAAGACACAGATGTCGTGAAAAGAAGGGCCATCTGTACCCCAATGTTTATAGCAGCAATGGCCACAGTCGCCAAACTATGGAAAGAACCAAGATGCCCTTCAACGGATGAATGGATAAGGAAGATGTGGTCCATATACACTATGGAGTATTATGCCTCCATCAGAAAGGATGAATACCCAACTTTTGTAGCAACATGGACGGAACTGGAAGAGATTATGCTGAGTGAAATAAGTCAAGCAGAGAGAGTCAATTATCATATGGTTTCACTTATTTGTGGAGCATAACAAATAGCATGGAGGACAAGGGGCGTTAGAGAGGAGTAGGGAATTTGGGTAAATTGGAAGGGGAGGTGAACCATGAGAGACTATGGACTCTGAAAAACAATCTGAGGGGTTTGAAGTGGCGGGGGGGTGAGAGGTTGGGGTACCAGGTGGTGGGTATTATAGAGGGCATGGCTTGCATGGAGCACTGGGTGTGGTGAAAAAATAATGAATAATGTTTTTCTGAAAATAAATAAATTGAAAGAAAAAAAAAAGCTTTTCATTTTGATGAAGTCCGAACAGTTCATTTTTGCCCTTGCTTCCCTTGCCTTTGGCGATATTCCTAGGAAGAAGTTGCTGTGTCTGAGGTCAAAGAGGTTGCTGCCTGTGTTCGCCTCAAGGATTTTGATGGATTCCTTTCTCACATGGAGGTCCTTCATCCATTTGGAGTCTGTTTTCATGTGTGGTGTGAGAAAATGGTCCAGTTTCATTTTTCTGCATGTGGCTGTCCAATTTTCCCAACACCATTTATTGAAGAGGCTGTCTTTTTTCCATTGGACAGTCTTTCCTGCTTTGTCGAGGATTAGTTGACCATAGAGTTGAGGGTCTATTTCTGGGCTCTCTATTCTGTTCCATTGATCTATGTGTCTGTTTTTGTGCCAGTACCATACTGTCAAGCTTTGTAATTGAGCTTGAAGTCCGAAATTGTGATGCCACCAACTTTGGCTTTCTTTTTCAACATTCCTTTGGCTATTCGAGGTCTTTTCTGGTTCCATATAAATTTTAGGTTCATTTGTTCCATTTCTTTGAAAAAAATGAATGGGATTTTGATAGGGATTGCATTAAGCATGTAGATTGCTTTGGGTAGCATAGACATTTTCACAATATTTGCTCTTCATGAGCATGGAACATTTTTCCATTTCTCTGTGTCTTCCTCAATTTCTTTCACAAGTACTTTATAGTTTTCTGAGTATAGATTCTTTGCCTCTTTGGGTAGGTTTATTCCTAGGTATCTTATGGTTTGGGGTGCAATTGTAAATGGAATTGACTTCTTAATTTCTCTTTCTTCTGTCTTGTTGTTGGTGTAAAGAAATGCAACTGATTTATGTGCACTGATTTTATATCCTGACACTTTACTGAATTCCTGTACAAGTTCTAGCAGATTTGGAGTGGAATCTTTTGGGTTTTCCACATAGAGTATCATATCATCTGCAAAGAGTGATAGTTTGACTTCTTTGCTGATTTGGATGACTTTAATTTCTTTTTGTTGTCTGATGGCTGAGGCTAGGACTTCTAGTACTATGTTGAATAGCAGTGGTGATAGTGGACATCCATGCTGTGTTCCTGACCTTAGTGGAAAAGCTCTCAGTTTTTCTCCATTGAGAATGCTATTTACGGTGAGTTTTTCATAGATGGCTTTGATGATATTGAGGTATGTGCCCTCTATCCCTACACTTTGAAGAGTTTTGATCAGGAAAGGATGCTGTACTTTGTCACATGCTTTTTCACCATATATTGAGAGTATTATATAGTTCTTGTTCTTTCTTTTATTAACATATTGTATCACATTGATTGATTTGAGGATGTTGAACCAACCTTGCAGCCCTGGAATAAATCCCACTTGGTGGTGGTGAATAATCTTTTTAATGTACTGTTGGATCCTATTGGCTAGTATTTTGGTGAGAATTTTTGCATCTGTGTTCATCAAGGATATTGGTCTGTAATTCTCTTTTTTGATGGGGTCTTTGTCTGGTTCTGGGATCGAGGTGATGCTGGCCTCATAAAATGAATTTGGAAGTTTTCCTTCCATTTCTATTTTTTGGAACAGTTTCAGGAGAATAGGAATTAACTCTTCTTTAAACGTTTGGTAGAATTTCTCCTGGGAAGCCATCTGGCCTGGGCTTTTATTCATTTGGAGATTTTTGATGACTCTTTCAATCTCCTTACTGGTTATGGGTCTGTTCAGGTTTTCTATTTCTTCCTGGTTCAGTTGTGGTAGTTTATATGTCTCTAGGAATGCATCCATTTCTTCCAGATTGTCAAATTTGTTGTTGTAGAGTTCCTCATAATATGTTCTTAAAATTGTTTGTATTTCTTTGGTGGTGGTTGTGATCTCTCCTCTTTCATTCATGATTTTATTTATTTGGGTCCTTTCTCTTTTCTTTTTGATATGTCTGGCCAGGGGTTTTTCAATCTTATTAATTCTTTCAAAAAACCAGCTCCTAGTTTCGTTGATTTGTTCTGTTTGTTTTGTTTTTATTTCATTGATTTCTGCTCTGATCTTTATTTTTTCTCTTCTCCTGCTGGGTTTAGTTTTTGTTGTTGTTGTTGTTGTTGTTGTTCTTTCTCCAACTCCTTTAGGTAGAGGGTTAGGTTGTGTATTTGAGACCTTTCTTATTTCTTGAGAAAGGCTTGTATTGCTATGTATTTTCCTCTAAAGACTGATTTTGCTGTGTCCCACAGATTTTGAACCATTATGTTTTCATTATCTTTTGTTTCCATGAATTTTTAAAATTCTTCTTTAATTTTCTGGTTGACCCATTCATTCTTTAGAAGGATGCTGTTTAGTCTCCATGTATTTGGGTTCTTTCCAAATTTCTAATTGTGATTGAGTTCTAGCTTCAGAGCATTGTGGTCTGAAATATGCAGGGAATGATCCCAGTCTTTTGATACCAGTTGAGACCTGTTTTATGACCCAGGATGTGATCTATTCTGGAGAATGTTCCATGTGCACTAGAGAAGAATGTGTATTCTGTTGCTTTGGGATGGAATGTTCTGAATACATCTATGATGCCCATCTGGTCCAGTGTGTCATTTAAGGCCCTTATTTCCTTGTTGATCTTTTGTTTGGATGATCTGTCCATTTCAGTGAGAGGAGTATTAAAGTCCCCTACTATTATTGTATTATTGTCAATATGCTTCTTTGATTTTGTTATTAATTGGTTTATATAGTTGGCTGCTCCTATGTTAGGGGCATAGATATTTAAAATTGTTAGATCTTCTTGTTGGGCAGACCCTTTGAGTATGATATAGTGTCCTTCCTCATCTCTTATTATAGTCTTTGGCTTAAAATGTAATTGATCTGATATAAGAAGTACCACCCCAGCTTTCTTTGGATATCCATTAGCATGGTAAATTTTTTTCCATCCCCTTACCTTAAATCTGGAGGTGTCTTTGGGTCTAAAATGAGTTTCTCGTGGGCAGCATATTGATGGATTTTGTTTTTTTATCCATTCTGATACCCTGTGTCTTTTGATTAGGGCATTTAGCCCATTTACATTCAGGGTAACTATTGAGAGATATGAATTTAGTGCCATTGTATTGCCTGTAAGGTGACTGTTACTGTATATTGTCTCTGTTCCTTTCTGGTCTACTACTTTTAGGGTGCCTCTTTGCTTAGAGGATCCCTTCCAATATTTCCTGTAGGGCTGCTTTGGTGTTTGCAAATTCTTTCAGGTTTTGTTTGTCCTGGAAGCTTTCTATCTCTCCCTCTGTTTTCAATGATAGCCTAACTGGATCTAGTATTCTTTTATTTTTTTTTTAATTATTATTTATTTATTTATTTTCAGAAAAACAGTATTCATTATTTTTTCACCACACCCAGTGCTCCATGCAAGCCGTGCCCTCTATAATACCCACCACCTGGTACCCCAACCTCCCACCCCCCGGCCACTTCAAACCCCTCAGATTGTTTTTCAGAGTCCATAGTCTCTCATGGTTCACCTCCCCTTCCAATTTACCCAAATTCCCTACTCCTCTCTAACACCCCTTGTCTTCCATGCTATTTGTTATGCTCCACAAATAAGTGAAACCATATGATAATTGACTCTCTCTGCTTGACTTATTTCACTCAGCATAATCTCCTCCAGTCCCGTCCATATTGCTACAAAAGTTGGGTATTCGTCCTTTCTGATGGAGGCATAATACTCCATAGTGTATATGGACCACATCTTCCTTATCCATTCATCCGTTGAAGGGCATCTTGGTCCTTTCCATAGTTTGGCGACTGTGGCCATTGCTGCTATAAACATTGGGGTACAGATGGCCCTTCTTTTCACGACATCTGTGTCTTTGGGGTAAATACCCAGAAGTGCAATTGCAGGGTCATAGGGAAGCTCTATTTTTAATTTCTTGAGGAATCTCCACACTGTTCTCCAAAGAGGCTGCACCAACTTGCATTCCCACCAACAGTGGAAGAGGGTTCCCCTTTCTCCACATCCTCTCCAACACATGTTGTTTCCCGTTTTGTTAATTTTGGCCATTCTAACTGGTGTAAGGTGATATCTCAATGTGGTTTTAATTTGAATCTCCCTGAGGGCTAATGATGATGAGCATTTTTTCATGTGTCTGATAGCCATTTGTATGTCTTGATTGAGTGTCTGTTCATATCTTCTGCCCATTTTTTGATGTGTTTGTCTGTTTCGTGTGGGTTGAGTTTGAGGAGTTCATTATAGATCCTGGATATCAACCTTTTGTCTGTACTGTCATTTGCAAATATCTTCTCCCATTCCATGGGTTGCCTCTTTGTTTTGTTGACTGTTTCCTTTGCTGTGCAGAAGCTTTTGATTTTGATGAAGTCCCAGAAGTTTATTTTCGCTTTTGTTTCCTTTGCCTTTGGAGACGTATCTTGAAAGAAGTTGCTGTGGCTGATATCAAAGAGATTACTGCCTATGTTCTCCTGTAGGATTCTGATGGATTCCTGTCTCACGTTGAGGTCTTTTATCCATTTTGAGTTGATCTTTGTGTACGGTGTAAGAGAATGGTCGAGTTTCATTCTTCTACATATAGCTGTCCAGTTTTCCCAGCACCATTTATTGAAGAGACTGTCTTTTTTCCACTCTATATTTTTTCCTGTTTGTCAAAGATTAATTGACCATAGAGTTGAGGGTCCATATCTGGGCTCTCTACTCTGTTCCACTGGTCTATGTGTCTGTTTTTATGCCAGTACCATGCTGTCTTGGTGATCACAGCTTTGTAATAAAGCTTGAAATCAGGTAACGTGATGCCGCCAGCTTTATTTTTGTTTTTCAACATTTCCTTAGCGACTCGGGGTCTCTTCTGATTCCATACAAATTTTAGGATTATTTGCTCCAGCTCTTTGAAGAATGCCGGTGGAATTTTGATCGGAATGGCATTAAAAGTATAGATTGCTCTAGGCAGTATAGACATTTTAACAATAAACATTGTTTATGTTTCTGATCCAAGAGCATGGAATGGTCTTCCATCTCTTTGTGTCTTCTTCAATTTCTTTCATGAGTGTTCTGTAGTTCCCCAGTACAGATCCTTTACCTCTTTAGTTAGGTTTATTCCCAGGTATCTTATGATTCTTGGTGCTATAGTAAATGGAATCGATTCTCTAATTTCCCTTTCTGTATTTTCATTGTTAGTGTATAAGAAAGCCACTGATTTCTGCACATTGACTCTGTATCCTGCCACGTTGCTGAATTGCTGTATGAGTTCTAGTAGTTTGGGGGTGGAGTCTTTTGGGTTTTCCATATAAAGAATCATGTCATCTGCGAAGAGAGAGAGTTTGACTTCTTCATTACCAATTTGGATACCTTTTATTTCTCTCTGTTGTCTGATTGCTGTTGCTAGGACTTCTAATACTATGTTGAACAAGAGTGGTGAGAGTGGGCATCCTTGTCTTGTTCCTGATCTCAATGGGAAGGCTGCAAGCTTTTTCCCATTGAGGATGATATTTGCTGTGGGTCTTTCATAGATAGATTTGATGAGGTTCAGGAATGTTCCCTCTATCCCTATACTTTGAAGCGTTTTAATCAGGAACGGATGCTGGATTTTGTCAAATGCTTTTTCTGCATCAATTGAGAGGACCATGTGGTTCTTCTCTCTTCTCATATTAATGTGTTGTATCACATTGATTGATTTGCGAATGTTGAACCATCCTTGTAGCCCAGGGATGAATCCTACCAGATCATGGTGGATTGGATCTAGTATTCTTGGCTGCACGTTTTTCTCATTTAGTGCTCTGAATATATCAGTCCAGTTATTTCTGGCCTGCCAGGTCTCTGTGGATAAGTCCACTGCCAATCTAATATTTTTACCATTGTATGTTACAGACTTCTTGTCCCGGCCTGCTTTCAGTATTTTCTCTTTGTCACTAAGACTTGTAAATTTTACTATTAGATGAAGGGGTGTGGACCTATTCTTATTGATTTTGAGGGGGGTTCTCTGTGCCTACTGGGTTTTGGTGCTTGTTCCCTTTGCCATATTAGGGAAATTCTCTACAATAATTCTCTCTAATATACTTTCTGCTCCCCTCTCTCTTTCTTCTTCTTCTGGAATCCCAATTATTCTAAAGTTGTTTCCTCTTATGGTATCACTTATCTTCTGAATTCTCCCCTCGTGGTCCAGTAGCTGTTTGTCTCTCTTTTGCTCAGCTTCTTTATTCTCTATCATTTGGTCTTCTATATCTCAGATTCTCTCTTTTGCCTCATCTATCCTAGCAGTAAGAGCCTCCATTTTTTATTGCACCTCATTAATAGCTTTTTTGATTTCAACTTGGTTAGATTTTAGTTCTTTTATTTCTCCAGAAAGGGCTTTTATTTCTCCTGACAGGGTTTCTCTAATATCTTCCATGCCTTTTTCGAGCCTGGCTAGAACTTTGAGAATCGTCATTCTGAAGTCTACATCTGACATATTACCCATGTCTGTATTGGTTAGGTCCCTAGCCTTTGGTATTGCCTCTTGTTCTTTTTTTTGTGGTGAGTTTTTCTGCCTTGTTGTTTTGTCCAGATAAGAATATATGAAGGAGCAAATAACATACTAAGAGGGTGGCAAAGACCCCAGGAAAATGTGCTTTAATCAAATCAGAAGAGACCCCGAATCATGGGGGGAAGAAAAGGGGAAAAAAGAAGTTCAGAAAAAAAATTTTTAAAAGAAAACAAATAAAAAATATAAAAAAGAAAATATTTTAGACTGGTGACTAGAACACGGTTACCCACTTAATTTGGGGAGTATTTTGGTCTCTTAGAAGAAACTACCTCCCCAAATTTTAAAGAATGAAAAACGTATATAAAGGTAAACACAATGAAGGGATGGAATATGACCATAAAGATGAAAAAAATATTTTTTTAATTTCTAAAAAAAGGAGTTGATATAAGGTAAGTTGGTTGGGAGAACAAAGAAAAAGAAGGTGGAGAGAATTTGCTCAGGCTGGAGACTAGAAGAAGCCCTGTGCGAGATTTAGGGTATATTTTGATCTATTAGAAGAAATTGTACCCCAGTTTTTTTAGAGGAAAAATCCCTATGTGTATACAAAAAATAAAGTTCAATACAATGAAGGATAAAATCTGACTATAATAAAGAAGGTTCAAAAAAGATTTTTTTTAAATGAAAGTTATTGTTAAGATAAACTAGTTAAAAATCGTTAAAAGAGGAAAGGGTAATAGTTTAAAAAAATTAGCAGAAGAAAAAAAAATTAAAAAAATTAATTAACTTTGCAAGACTAAAGAATCATGGGGAGAAAGCCATGAATTCCATGCTTTGCTTTCTCCTCCTCTGGAATTCCACTGTTCACCTTGGTAAGTGAACTTGATCTTGGCTGGATTTCTTGATCTTCTGGGGGGGGGGCCTGTTGTAGTGATTCTCAAGTGCCTTCGCCCGAGGCAGAATTGCACCTCCCTTACCAGGGGCCACGCTAAGTAATCCTCTCGGGTTCACTTTTGGGAGCTTTTGTTCCCTGAACGCTTTCCGTAGAGTTCCAGAGGATGGGAATGAAAATGGTGGCCTCCCAATCTCTGGCCCAGAGGAGCCAAGATCTCTGGCCCCCACTCCTCAGTGTGCCCTCAGAGAAGAGCGCTCAATCACTCCTGTCTTCCCGGCCTCTGGCTGCACTCCAAGCTCACCCAGCCTGCAACCAAGCCTCTCTGTCTCTGGCACACAGCTTTGCCTGGAGTCTCCGGACCCCTCAGATCCCTGAGCTCTTCTAGGGGGCGTCTCCCTGGATCTTGTGGGGACCCCACTCACAGAGCAGTGACCTTTCCACGGGTTATGGTTGAAAGTGACCCCGAGCTGAGAGCTCACTACTCGGTCTGTCTCTGTAGCCAGCTTCCCTGCTCTAATACCTGTGAGCTCTGTAACAGTCAGACACCCCCAATCCTTCTGTGACCCCGCGGGACCTGAGGCCACACTCTCCCCTCATGGGCTTTACCCGGGTTTAGCCTCTGGAGCGGTGTTCCTCAGTGGAGCAGACTTTCAAATGTTCTGACTTTGTGCTCCGTTGCTCTGCCGCTTGCTGGGAGCTGGCCCCTCTTCCTGCAGTCTATCTTCCCGTCGCTTTGGATTCACTTCTCCACTGGTCCTACCTTTCAGAAAATGGTCAATTTTCTGTCTCGAGAACTGTTGCTCTTCTTCTCTTCGATCTCCTGTTGGATTTGTAGGTGTTTGGAATGGTTTCATAAGCTATCTAGCTCATCTCTTGCTACCTGATGTCATCTCAGCCTGCTACTTCTCTGCTATCTTGACTCCTCCCCCTCAGCAAACATTTTTTGCACATCCATTCTGCCATGCATCATGCTAGAGTCAGAGAAATGTGAAAAATTGCAAATTAACATTAACAAGTATCAACCAAGCCAACCAAAAATCTCACATCCTTGGGAAATTAAATGTTCTCTTCTCTGTGAGGCCTTCTCTGATTCTCCCAGGTGAATTTAGTCACTCTTTTTTAAGAGCACCCAAAACAACCTGTTCAACTTGTAAAGTCACATCCCTCTCATTGTATTTGTCTTTCAGTGAGCCTGCCTGTTTCCCACTCTTGACTTCTTTAGGAGCTCCTTTAGGTCAGTTTTTCTTTCATAGTAATAAGGATATGACTGGTACAATTTGCCTTTGGAGGATTTTTGTGGAGGTTTTTTGGTTTGGTGCTTTTTTTTCCATGACTTGGTTGATGCATTCAGTCAGTGCCGTAATAAATATTTACTGATACCTACTCTATGCGATGTATTATGTTAGATAGTGTATAATAAATATGAATAAGAAACAAGACAATAGACAAGGCCAAACAGACAAGGTCCTAGATCTCATGAGATCTCACATGGCCACTTGAAAGAAATATGTTTTCTTTGTACAAAATCAACCAAGCATTTGAACCTTATTTATTGTATTGCTCAAATCTGTGATTTTAAATGTATTTCAGGCGTATTTTACATGTTAAAGCTTAATGGTAGTATGCTAAAGTCTCCCACTATAATTGCATTTCTGTTCATTTTCTTCTATTTTTGCTTCACATTTTGCCAACAAAATCATATGGAAAGATTAAAAATAAAAGAATGGGCAAAGGTAAATCAATGAAGTATAAATCAAAAGAAAGAAACGGTATTAGTTAATAAAATAGTTCCCAAGGCAAAAAAACACTGACAAAGGAGAGTATTTTATATTGAGAGAAGATAAAAGCTCTGAATTGTGTAATGTATAATATAGCATCAAAAAGTGTAAAATAAGGGTGCTTGCATGGCTCAATCAGTTAAGCATCTGCCTTAGGCTCAAGTCACTATCCCAGGGTCCTGGGATCAAGCCCCATGCTGGGCTCCCTGCTCAGCGGGGAGTGTGCTTCTCCCTCTTCCCCTGCTCCTCCCTGACCTTGTGCTCACTCTCTCTCATAAATGAATAAAATATTTTTTTAAAAATGTAAAATAGATTATAAGCTATAAATACATTTTCTAAGGGGAGAACGTGTGGACAGGGAAGAGGGTAGAAATTGTTCTTTATTTGTGGCCCAGGAGGATACCTCCTGGAAAGCCCAGTCACTTAGAACTTCATTTGTAAAGAAGCAACAGAACTTGTCAGCATGTCCTGTAGTCCCAGAAATACCCTTGAGTTCAGGGAAATGACAGTTGCGCTTGAAGAAAGAGTAGTGGCAGGAGGACTCTCTGGGCTGTTGTGATCATTCTGGGTGAGGAAACAGCAGGTTAGAGATTCAAAGGCGGGGTGCCTGGCTGCAGAGCCCAGGCTCTTTTCAGGGTACCATACTGCCTCCTAGTAGTAGTAATGGGATCAGAGTCCCCAGGAATTCATTCCATGTGCCACTCAGAAGAGACCAGCCTTTGCTTTAAATGCCAGCTTTCTCACACAGCTCCAATAAATGTGAATCATCATTGTCTTGTGGGTCTTCAGGAAGCTATGGACAAAGACATAGATGTATTTTTTTTTCGTTTTTCTCTTCCTCTTTCTGCATTTTCTGTGCTTAGAACATTAACATACTCAGTTCATGAAGTTCAGGTCAAATACTCATCAATGAGTACTTACTTCTTTTAATTAGTATATTTCCTGTCTTGGGGAATGGCCCCATCATCTAGCCGTCTGCCCCAGCCAGAATTCTAGGAATCTTAGACTCCTCTTTTTTCTTTACCCCCTTTCAATAACATGCATGACCAAATCCTATGGATTTATCTCCTTAGTAGCTCTTATGTTCGTCCCCTAGTCCTCTCCATTCCCCGGGCCAGTGCTTTTGTTCATAATTCTTTGGCCACATGTTGCTATAGTTGCCTCCCAACTAGTACCCAGGCCTCTTGTCTCTTGCCCTATGAGCCAGTCACTATCACTGTCCTGCAGATAATCCTTAAGTGTCTTCTTACATTTTCAGAACCAAGGCCCACATTCCTCAATTTTGTTTTTTGAGACACTTCATGATCCCGCCTTTTTTTTTTTTTTTAGTTTTATTGAGAAAAAATTGATACACATCACTGTATAAGTTTAAGGAGTACAAGCATGATGGTTTCATTTACATGTATTGTGAAATGATTACCACAATAGGTTTAGTTCATATCCATCATCTCCTATAGATACAAAGAAAAAGAAAAAATTTCTCTTGCTGATGAGAGTTCTTAGGAGCTACTGTCTTAACTTTCCTATATACCACACAGCAGTGTTAACTATAGTCATTATGTACCTTATTTCTAGTACTCATTTATCTTATAACTGGAAGTTTGTACCTTCTGACCACCTTCCCTCAACCCGTCCTTCCCCCAGCATCCCCTCACCTTTGGTCACCACAACTCTGATCTTTTTTTCTAGGAGTTCAGTATTTTTAAGATTTCACATATAAGTGAAATCATATACTATTTGTCTTTCTCTGTCTGACTTATTTCACTTAGCATAATACCTTCAAGTTTCCTCCATATTATTGCTAATGGTAGGATTTCTTCATTTTTTATGGCCGAATAATATTCTGTTATATTTGCATATATTACCACAACTACTTTATCCACTCATCCATCAGTGGTCACCTAGTTAATTTCCATGTCTGGCTATTATAAATAATGCTGCAGTGAACATGGGGGTTGCAGATTTCTTTTTGAGCTAGTGTTTTATTTCTTCTGGACATATTCCCAGAGGTGGGATTGCTCAATTATATGGTAGTTCTATTCTTAATTATTTGAGGAACCTCCATACTGGTTTTCATAGTCTGGCCTACTTTCTAATCCTGCCTTCTGTCACTGCAAACCTGCTAAGCTCCAGCATTATGGAACCTGCTGTATCATCCTGAACTCTACAACTATGTGCCTTCACGTGTACTATTTGCTCAACCCAGGACATCCTTTCTCCCCATTTTGTTTTACTTATTTCCACAGGCCCTTTGAAACCCAGCTCCTACTGACTTTTTTTCAGGATGCCCTCTCTCACTTTTCCAGACTTGCTGTCTTCTGTGCTTGTGTAGCACCCTGGGCATTCTTCTATCTTGGTACTTAACACTCTCCTGTCATTGTTGATGAATGTGCCTATCTCCTCTACCACTCAGACTGCAAGCAACCAGAGGCATAGATGCTTTTACTTTATTCTTTTGGAATTGCCAGAACCTAGCCTGGAGTCTGGTCCATGATAGCTTCTTAGGTTAGTAAAAATGTTTATGAAATGAATAAATGAGCTTTTGTGGCTCAAAAATGATGCTTCTATTTTCTAGGTACATGGTTCAGTGGCCTGGTGGCCGAATCCTGCATCGCCATGAGCTTGACACTTTCCTTGCTCAGGCAGTATCTACCCAGCTTTATGAACCTGATCAGCTTCAAGAACTCAAGGTGATTTGATCTTCCCTCACTTAAATTCTTTCCTCTATGAGCTCACAGCTTTCCTTTTGGTCTTTCCTCATCAGCTTTGGGTGTTCTTTTTTGTCTTTAATTTTTAAATTTTTTTCATAATTTGACAGGCCAAAAAAAGGTATCTCAAGGTGGTGTCTTTTTAAAGTTTTAAAGTTGATGTCTTTTGCGGGGGGAGGGTAATGAGTGTCTTTCAAACTCTCCTGGAATGTCATGGATTGAAGCTACTAGTGAACTCGGATGTCTGTAATTAAAAGCCAACATTTTCAACTTTAACTAGAATAATAAACACAATGGGGACAAGAGTAAATGTAACCAATAACAATAAGTTTTTAATAGTAGTTTTTCCTCTGTGGTGGTTTCAGATTGAAAAACTGGATGCCCGAGGGATCCAGCTTGCTGCCCTCTTCATGAGTGGGGTCGACACAGCTCTGTTTGCTAATGATGCCTGTGGCCAGCCAGTCCCATGGGAGCACTGCTGCCCCTGGATTTACTTCGATGGCAAGCTGTTCCAGAGCAAGTTAATTAAAGCAGGCCGAGAGCGAGTATCCTTGATTGAGCTCTGTGATGGCCAGGTACCAGCAAGTTAGGCAGCTGCTAAGGGCCATCTCTGATCTGCCGTGGGGATAAATTGGCAGAGGGTGGAAGGGAGCACAGACATTAGAGGGGGAGGTAGGAAAAGTGGAAGAATATATCTGCCATTAACCGCACTTGGTCAAGGATCAGCCCAAAGGCTCAGAGTCTGATATGTACATGCTCTAAAATCGTATGTTGGAAAGTATTTTTTATGAACTTCAAATTTTCATAATATTTTCTTACTGAATATTTTTTGCCCATAGAATACTCAGATACACTATATGCCTTTCCTGAAATTCTTAGAATTTCATTTCCCTTATTTGCAAAATACAAAAAAAACCCCTGTTATATACTTTTGCAAGTGATGATATCTTTTTAAAATTTTTATTTATTTTTTTAAGTTCTTTTCAGTGTCCCAGAACTCATTGTTTATGCACCACACCCAGTGCTCCATGCAATACGTGCCCTCCATAATACACACCACCAGGCTCACCCAGCCTCCCAACCCCAACTCCTCCAAAACCCTCAGATTGTTTTTCAGAGTCAACAATCTCTCATGGTTCATCTCCCCCTCCAATTTCCCCCAACTCCCTCTTTTGTAAAGGAACTATGTTTGGAACTAGAAGATGGTGGTAAAGTAGATAACAGAGTAGAAGCAGGGGATTTTTTACAGTGAAACCTTAAGAAAGATGAGGAAAGGCACCCTTACTTCTTTATCCATTTGGGCGGAATGAGCTTAGGGACTAGAACAGGAGTTGTCAAACTACCTCAAAATGCAAAACTTGGAATTTTTATTCCAGTCAAGTTTTATTGGAACACAGCCACATTCTTTCATTTATGTATTGTCTACAACTGCTTTCCCCCGACAATAGCCGAGTTGTATAGTTGTGACAGAGACAGTTTGGCCTGCAAATCCTATCTGGCCCTTTTCAGAACTGGTTTGCTGACCTCTGGCCTAGAGGCATGGACTAATCCTAGACAGAGGTCATGGTTTCTGATCCTGGGTATGGAGGAAAAGGTTAAAAAGCTTGGCATATGTCAGGTTTTATTCTCTTGTTCATCTAATTCTTTTATTTCCCCCTTAAAAAATAACCTAGCGTATTTCTGGTTGTGTGGTAGACCATCAGTAAATACTTATGGTTATATTTGTCTTCCTTGACCTAGTCACTGTGCCTTAATAAGCCCTTGGTCAGAGCTAATATGATCATTTGGTGTCATGTAAAATGTGCCAGGCAGGTTTTCCTGGGTATGGCTCCTTGAGCCATTTAGCCCAGGCCTCAGTTCTCTTAATGGCAATGGATTTGTGAAACTGTAACTAGAATGCCCAGTACTATACCTGAAACATAGAACTTTGAAAATGGCAGCTTTAGGGGTGTCTATGTGGCACAGTTGGTTTAATCCAACTCTTGGCTTTGGTTCAGGTCGTGATCTCCGGGTTGTGAGATCAAGCCCTCATCCGGCTCCACACTCAGTGTGGAGTTCGCATGGGTTTCTCTCTGTCTCCCTCTGCCCCACCCCCCCACGCCATCTCTTTCTAAAATAAATAAATAAATATTTTTTTTAAAATGGCGGTTGCTATTATTAATTCTGTTCTTCCTTTGAAGGCTGACCTGGCAACCAAAGTGGAAAAGATGAGACAGAGTATCCTTGAAGGAGTCAACATGAACCATCTACCACCTTCTGCTCTACTTCCATCACCTACTTTTGTGCCTCCCATGGTGCCCTCTCTCTATCCTGTTTCACTTTATTCCCGAGCCATGGGCTCAATGCCGCCTCCCCCTCAAGGACGGAGCCGGGGATTTGCGGGTCAGTACCTAAAAATGAGGTATTTGTCATCCTCAGTCTGTTTCATAGTAGTCTATCCAGTAATTATTGCCAGATACTGAATCAGCAGTTTTTTTTTATATATGTATTATCTAATTTACCTTCTGTGCTGTGCCGTGGTAGTTTGAAGAGGAGTTTATTGACAGAGGTGTGGCCTAGATGTAGCCTAGGAAGTCCACTGACTTCCCAGACCATGCTCCATAGAGGTAGTTGGTCCCTGAGGATTTGACTGTCACCAACTAAACTCACAAAGTAACTGATGTAGAAACCAGGAGGTACTTTATTACTTCCGAGAACTATATCTCAAGTGAACTGGATCACCATAGTTGCCGGTTAGCTCACTCATTCCCCATAGGCAGATGTACATAGGAGCTTCCAGAAAGACCAAATGGGAGGTAAGAGTAAATGACCAGTGTCCGCAGACAACCATACCTGATGTACTCATTTTGGCTCTGGGGGTAGATGACACATTTCCAGAAGCATAGAGAGAAATAAATTATAGTCCGTGCCCACCAGGGGATTGCAGTTTAGTGGGGAAAACAAACAGACACACATATACCCAGACATACCTAAGTATAAATTATGGTGACACCTGAGATGTGGCTTAGTGATGAAGAGACAGTCAGGCTTAGGTAGCTCAGATAGTGATCCTAATAATTCAGACAATCTTGGCAAAGCACAATATTTTAATAGGGACATTTTGACATGAAATATCAAGGTTTTGTGATCAGGTGGGAGTGTCATTGCTGTGGTTGGAAATGTTTGTTGTCTATTGCTCGTCATTTAAAAAAAATAAAGCTGGAAGTTGAAGTTTGTCTTCAATTTAGGCTCATAAATTTCAGTATGCATATTTAGTTCAAGGCTCTACTTAGATGAGCAGTGTGAATGTCTGCTCTGTTCAATCAGCTAATGAACAAGTGTTATAAACCAGGAAGCTGGCCATTCATTCATTCTATTCCTTGAAACTGACTTTAGAGATCGTTGCTCTCATTTTTTGTGCCTTGATTTTATTGTGTCTCAGAAGACAGCCTTAATTAAGGTTAAGTTCTCGGGAGGTCCTTTACATTGTCCCAGCTCCCAGTGATGCCTGGTCTCCAGTTACTGGTGGTTCATGAGGAGCCTCTTGCCTCCTGAAAGGCCACAATAAGATCCCCCAAATGCAAGTCACTTGAAGTTAATTTTTATTCTATTCTAGCCTCATTACTTTGTCATCTTCTTAAGTTCCCAGCCCAATCTTTGAGCCTGTCACATTTTATCGAGAATAAGGAGACTCAACCTGTGTAAGCTCCACGAGGGTAGAGATTTCCTTCTGTTTTGTTCACCAGATGTTTTCTCACCTGGGAGAGGCCCTGGCACTTCCTGGGCCCTTAACACCTACTTGTTGCATGAATGAAATTTCTTAAAGTCCCTCTTATGCATCTTAAAATGTCGCTGTCCCCTTCTCTTCTTCCTTCCTCTTTCAGAAAATGAAGACCCACTTATTTCCCAAGTTTGTGGGCCTGTGCCCTTGGCCCCATCTCTTCTTTTTTTTTTTAATTTATAGATGATCTTATTTTATTTATTTATTTTTTTAAAATGTTTTTGCATTTATTGATTTTTTTTTAGATTTTCAGCATAACAATATTCATTATTTTTTCACCACACCCGGTGCTCCATGCATTCCTTGCCCCCTATAATACCCACCACCTGGTTCCCCCAACCTCCTACCCCCCCGCCACTTTAAACCCCTCGGATTGTTTTTTAGAGTCCATAGTCTCTCATGGTTCACCTCCCCTTCCAATTTCTCCCAACTCCCCATGTCCTCCATGCTATTTGTTATGCTCCACAAATAAGTGAAACCATTGATAATTGACTCTCTCTGCTTGACTTATTTCACTCAGCATAATCTCTTCCAGTCCTGTCCATGTTGCTACAAAAGTTGGGTATTCATCCTTTCTGATGGAGGCATAATACTCCATAGTGTATATAGACCACATTTTCCTTATCCATTCATCCGTTGAAGGGCATCTTGGTTCTTTCCACAGTTTGGCGACCATGGCCATTGCTGCTATAAACATTGGAGTACCCAAAGTAATGAGGCTAGAATAGAATAAAAATTAACTTCAAGTAACCTAAAATCATACTCAAAGCAAACAGGATCAGCCTGGACTCAGATGGAACCAGCGAACCATGGAGAAATTCTAAGGACACTGACCCTCCCATACACTTAAGTCAGTACATTGTATCCTTCAATCTTACAATTTTATTTGTCAATTTTGCCTCAATAAAGCTGAAAAATAAATAAATAAATAAATAAAATGCCCAAAAAAGCGCAAGTCTTTCTAGCCTTCTTAGGACTAGACTCCCACTGTCATATGAATAAAGCGCTCTTTACTGCTGACCTGCTAAGTGAGTGAAGGGTTATTAACATTCGTGTTTTTTCCATAAACTAAAATTAAAATTATTCTGTGAAGGCTTCCTTTTGTGCCATATTACAAAGCTCTGTTGTGCTGGTGAGCTCATATGTATATACAGCATTGGAATTTCCTGTTTTAAGGAGATATGCTATCTTGTCTTAAATTAGTTCTGGTTTTCAGCTGTTGCTATTCTTGCTTATTAATTATAAGTTAATTAATTATAAGTTGCTTTCAGTTTCATTATTTTCCATTTAGTTTGGTTGTTTGGCTAAGCCTCCACTGTGTCATGGTATGTATTTGAATCAAAAGTGGTTTGGGTTCACTTTATATTAAGTAACTAGAATTTGAATAAAACTTAAAAGAAAAAGAAAAATCATTTGGCCCAAATGAATAAACAAATAAAAATCAGAATCAGACCCTTAATTAGAGAACAAACTGATGGTTGCCACAGGGGAGGGAGGTGGGGGGCTGGGCAGAATGGGTGAAAGGGAGTGGGAGGTACAGGCTTCCAATTATGGAATGAATAAGTCACAGGGATGAAAAGCACAGCGTATCTAGTCAATGGTATTGTAATAGCACTGTATGCCAACAGATGGTATTTGTCCTTGCGGTGAGTAGAGCGTGACTCCATAGTTTTCAAATCCCTGTGTTGTACACCTGAAACTAATGTAACATGGTGTGTCAACTAAACTTTAATAAAGAGAAAAAAGAAAGGAAAATAAAAGTGGTTTTAGCATATAATTTTCTATTAACTAGATTTTAGGACATTCATTCCTTCAACAAATATTGCATGCCTACTCTGTGCCAGCCAGGCTCTGTAGCTGAAAAATGTGTTGTCCACACCCAGCTTGCCAAAGTGGATGTCCTACAGATCTTCAACCCCCCTTCCTAAATTCACTTCCACCATGAACCTTTGTTGTCATCATAGAGTCTTTTTTTTTAAGATTTTATTTATCTATTTGACAGAGAAAGAGACAGCGAGAGAGAGAACACAAGCAGGAGGAATGGGAGAGGCAGAAGGAGAAGCAGACTCCCCACTGAGCAGGGAGCCCGATGCAGGGCTCTATCCCAGGACCCTGGGATCATGACCTGAGCAGATGCTTAACCAACTGAGCCACCCAGGCGCCCCCAGAGTCTTTATCATAGAGAAATGGAAATAAGCAGAGTAGGGGGCACTGTAGGATCTTTTGTTCCACCTCTTATCCTACCTTGCATTTAGCATTCATTACTGCCCTTCTTCCTGTCTTTCCAGGTCTCCATCCAATCCCACCCCAAGGAGGAAAACTGGAGATTGCTGGGATGGTTGTGGGCCAGTGGGCTGGTAGTAGGTCCTCCAGGGGCCGAGGCTCTTTTGGCATGCAAGTTGTTTCTGTCGGTGGGCCAGGAAAAGGGTATGTATTCCAGTAGGTTGATATGAGCTAATGTCAATCAAGGTGCCATTGGGAAAATGCCCAACTACTGAATACTTCTATTAAGGTAAGAGGTATTAACTAACTTTCCATTTTTAAAGCCAGTTTTCAGTTTAGTTCAGCAAACACACACTATATTCCCAGCCTCAATGAAAAAGTTTTTACTCTAGAGGAGGACATGGGACACAGAACAATTTAGTATAATATAGAAATAAGAGAGATAAAGGTTTACAGTGGTAACACAGAGGAAGGGCACCTAACTTAAGGGAGTCAAACTTCCTAGAGGAGGTGAGTAGTTAACTAAGTGAAAATGTGGGTATGGACTCTGTGTATTCCTCAGGATCACTTTTCCCCTCACTTTCTACAGGCATGGAAAAGAACAGACTGGTAGAGGATCCAAAGGACATAAAAAAGGAAACAAACAAGTAAGCCCTGTTTTGAGATTATCTAGCTTCTGTTTGATACCTCTTGTCTTTTCACCTAACTTGCAAAATATCAGATCGGGCATGGAAAACTGTGTTTTCGGGGCTTCTCCCAGCATTTGAGTTCATTCTTTTGCTCTAGTGAGAGTCTAGTGAGGGTTAGTCTGCCCAGGCTTTTCACGCAATGCTGCAGAGTGTCATTCTTTCCTCTGAATGAGACCACAGGACAGAAACCAGGTCCTGTGTCCTGAACACCTGTACCTACCATAGTATGTGCTACATGCAGCCACAAAAGGGCCAGAGTGAAGTTAACAGTGGGATTTCCAGCTGCTCGGGTTTTCTGAGTAGAGATGCTTAGAAAATTGGACTTCAGCCTTTGCTGAATATGAGAAGGAAGGAGATGTTGCCATTTTGTTTATTCTTAATGGCTCAGAATGGTCTTAAACTGTCCTCTAAGGTACACCTTGAATTATATCACAGTTTCTACTGGTCTTTATTGGACATGCCCCTCTCCCCAGACATGATGAACCTAATCTTTATTGAACCAGAATCTTGTATTGGACTCAGCCTGCTGGGCTCCTCCTAGTATAGCAGCTATCATTTCTTTCCTCCTTCCATTTTCTTTCTTTCTTTTCTTTCATTTATTTAGAGAGTACTCATGAGCAGGGTGGGGGTGAGGCCAAGGGAGAGGAGAGGGAGAGAGAGATTCTTAAGCAGGTTCCATGTCCAACGTGGAGCCCATTGCAGGGCTCGACCTCACAACCCTGAGATCATGACCTAAGCTGAAATCAAGAGTCTGTCACTTAACCGACTGAGCCTCGCAGGCGCCCTAGGAGCTATTGTTTTCTTGAATGCCCCCTTTCTACCAAGCCCTCTACTAGACATTTTACATGCAGTTTCTAATCCTCCCAAGGGTCACTGATGAGACCATATTGCAAAGCAGCTTTGACATAGGTTCTCAGTCCCGGATTAGCTCTCCTGTATACAGCCAGCCCTCACTGCATCCAGTTAATCCCCATTGTCTAATGCTTTCTCAAAGTTACGTATTTCCTTTAATGTTATTTTGAGCTAAAAATGGAACTGGGTGTGGTGAAAAAATAATGAATACTGTTTTTCTGAAAATAAATAAATTGAAAAAATTTTTAAAAAATGGAACTAGAATGGTAAGTCCTCCACACAAGTCATAGAGCAAGAGCTTTGAGATTTTTCTAGAGCTTCTCAACTTTTTCCAGAAGCTGTTCAGTAAGATATAAGGGATTATACCTAGAAGGAAAACTGGTCATTCAGATAGGCTCCCATAAGGTAATACAGCCTTGATTAACTAACCGTGATTCAGGGTCTGATCATTAGGTATACAGTCTGAAAAACCTGATTTTTTTTTGGTACAGTAAGAGTAGATCTCTCTCTCTCTCAGGGGTTGACTCACATTAATTAAGATCACAGAAATAGCTATGTGGATATGACCGAAAGAGTGGCACTAGGGAGAAGGGGGGGAGTGAAAGATACTGAAAGATCTGTGAAAGATCTTGTGAAAGGTATGAATTTACAGCATTTTGTCTCAATCAAGTACTTTCTGCAGTAAGTATTGTGATATATTGTACAGTTACTCTTTTCTGGTCACTCTTATAATAAAAACTTGTGAGGTGTTTATTATTCTCCATTTGAAACTGAGGCTCAGAGGGATGAAACATCTTGCCCCAAATTATCCATCAAGTCAATATCAGCGTTGCCCTTCCAGCCTGAGCTGATTCCATAGCCTGTTGCTGTCCTGATTCCCCTGCAGTATAACAGCTCTGATTGGTAGAGACAAGATTCAGACTTAGGTCTGGCTGACACTAGTGCATATGCTCTTAACCATTTCTACCAGAGCTTGCTTTCTTTAAGTGTAAGCTGCAAGGGAAACCATGGTATCGGAAGTTTGCTAGGAGACTTGGAATCAAACAATAGTATTAGCTAGAATTTACTGAGTTTGTACAGTGTGTCAGGCACAACATGTTCTAAGTGCTTTACATAGAGTGTCTCACTGAATCCTTATAGGAATTAAAAAAACAGATACTATTATTATATTTTACAGTTGAAGAAACGAAGGGAAGAAGTAGGGATGGTAGATGATCTTAAGTTTCTCTTTGTGAAGATTACTGGGGATACTGTTACCTACTCCAGAGGTAGCCTGGCCAAGGAAATTCTCATGTTAACTTTGTTTTTTTATTTTTTTTATTTTTTTTTATTTTTTTTTCCAATTTATTTATTTTCAGAAAAACAGTATTCATTATTTTTTCACCACACCCAGTGCTCCATGCAAGCTGTGCCCTCTATAATACCCACCACCTGGTACCCCAACCTCCCACCCCCCCACCACTTCAAACCCCTCAGATTGTTTTTCAGAGTCCATAGTCTCTCATGGTTCATCTCCTCTTCCAATTTACCCCAAAGCACATACCCTCCCCAATGTCTATAACCCTACTGAGGCATGGTTCCTGCACAGAGCTGCTGCTGAGGGCCATGATGACTCTCCTTTTTCTATTCAGCCACCCTTTCTTCAGAGTATGAGATCATTGTTCCAGATTATTTAATCTGCTTACATTATAGTCCTATGTTTCTTATTTTTCTCAAGTCTTTTTTAAATTCTTTTTAGTGATCTCTGTACCCAACATGGGGCTTGAATTCACAACCCCAAAATCAAGAGTCACATGCTCCACCAACTGAGCCAGCCAGCTGCCCCTGTAGTCCTGTCCTCTTGAGATTATTCTTAGGCCACTGGAGTATTGTGTATTTTCAGATTCTTAAGTCACTTACTGGTAATGTTTTGATATATTTGTTAACTCCCTCAGGTGGCTAATTCCATCCATTATGCAGATTTTTACTCGTTTCATCTTTTTTCATCTTTTTTTCCAGGTTCTTGAACAACATTTTATAGTAGTATAGTAGTGTCTTTTTAGAAAAAGATACCGTAAAGCTTTATAAATGACAGCTGTGTCATTACTGCGTGGTTGTCATGGCCATTGAATTTCAGTCAAATCCATCTATTGTCACCCTAATTCTCAGGACAGTCATCGGGGTGTACTATTAGGTGGTAACAAGCTTTGAAGAACTGAAGCAGCTTCTGGAGGCTAGCTTAGGAACATGTTTGGGAAGTGTCAGCCAGTGTGAATAATTACCAATTCCACTGACTCCATCTTTGACAGGGCACTTCTTTTTCTTTTCTTTTTCCCATGGGAGAATTATTTTATTTTCTTGGATGTTAACCTTAAATACTTTTATATCAGCAGACATTATTATTATCTCTAATATTGTCAAATGTCAGGTGTGTCAGGTATCAAAGGCAATCTCTTGGGCTCTGCTGCCTTGACAACAAATCATGGTCTTGGGCGTCCTTGTAGAGCTGAATGCTTGGCTTCCGAGAATTTTTTTTTTATAATTTTTAAAAATTTTATTAACATGTAATGTATTATTGGCCCCAGGGATACAGGTCTGTGAATCACCAGGTTTACACTTCACAGCACTCATCATAGCACATACCTCCCCCCAATGTCCATAACCCAACCACCTTCTCCCTATCCCCCTCCCCCAGCAACCCTCAGTTTGTTTTGTGAGATTAAGAGTCTCTTATGGTTTGACAGGGCACTTCTGATGGAGTTTCTAAATCGCTGGAGCCTCATCAGGGTCGGTCCCACTCACAGGTAAATGGAAACAGTGGCACATCAGTCAAAGAAGAGAAGAGTGATCATCACCTTCCAGCTTCATCCCAGTGTGCCTTACCCAGAGACAACAACATGTGTAATAATGGTAACCGCTACTTCCCTGCGAAGAATGGGGAGAAGAGCCGCTTGCGAGAGCAAAAGCTAGGAACTGTGGCACAGCAGAAGGAAGGGTAACGAGCAGAAGATGGCTTCAGCAGATCAGGAAGAGAGGAAAACCTATACTTTTCTGATTGTAGGCCCAAGTTAGAGGAGGACATGAATGTTTACCCTAGATTTACCCAGGATTTCTTGGGATGTCCTATTGTATTCATCTTTTTCCATTCCCTGTCTTTTTCTGGACCTCCAGACTTAGTGGTCAGCTTCTGGGGAAGCTCTGGCCAGAGATGAATGGCCGCAGCACTAGCTCCTATTCTCAAATTGAATATGAAGTGCCAATATTCTCTTTGCCTCCCCTGGGAGTGTAGTAAGGCAGTGTCTGTCAGAAATCTGGTGTCATCACGTAAGGCCCTATAGAAAAGTTCCAGCTTTGGTTTTCTGAGTCTTCGTCACGTTACTCATTTACAAAACCCATGGATGGTAGGGGTAGGGACTGCCGTCTGTGGCCTCCTAACTTGTATTTTCCTCTGTGAAGTAGTGGGACCTTGGTATATAATCTGTACCCTCCTCTCACTCTTTCTCCCCATTCACCTAACCCAGGATTTTGTACCACCGCCTCTAACTCTGGCCTGACAATCAGATAGGTAAATGTTTTTAGGGAAGTGAAATACTATTGGTTATTTTATTTTATTTTATTTTTTATTTTATACACTTAAAAAAAAAAACTACCAATGGCCTTTGTACTGGGGGATTCTAGTGAGTCGGAAAAGTGCTGGGCAGATTTTTCCTGCCTCTGAACTAATGCATTGTTTGTAAATTAGAAGATGTGGCACAGTTCACCCACTCCTTGCTGCCCACACCCTAAAAGGGTGGGAATCAATGTATTAAAACTGAGTACGAAAGGGAACTGAAAAGACAGTGCATGCATGTGTGTGTGTGTGTGTGTGTGTGTGTGTGTATGGATGGGTGTGTGGGTGGATGTATATATGAATGGGTGTATCTATATGCATACACATACCCTTTATATAAAAGAGACAGATCTATTTATCTATACGTATTTTATATATATAAATATATGTGTGTGTGTGTACACACATGCACACATACATTACATACATGGTGATGTCTCAGAGGATTTACTGAATTTCCCAGAAATGCTTCCACTGCTAGGGAACGGTGGGTTTCAAAAGACCACACTTAAAAATCCTTACTGAGTCACAGCCCATCAGTTACGAGAAGATGGGCTTCTCTAAAGCAGACAAAAAGTACTTTCCAGAGATTGCCTGCTCAGAACAACAAATAGTTGGGTTGTCACAAGTTTAATCTTGAACAGAGCCCTCACATCCTATAGAGTGAGTGCAGGGAGGTTGGAATGGCATGGGGGAAGATTCGAGCCTTTCCTTTGGCCAGAATAGCCATGTTCAGAGAGAGAAAGGGGATGGGAGGTGATTACCAGGGCTTGCAGCTAATTTGGAGGAAACCTCATCTGGAACTCCTGGGTCAAACTGACCTCAGGCTAGAATTGATTGCCATGAATCCTTGAAGAAGAGAGGACTAGCATTGGAAAGATGGGTAGGGAAGTGTGAGGAGAGCGACACTTTGATTTTACATGCCTAGATTGTTTTATTTGTTCATTGATGTTTTGACTACTGGATCTTTTCATTTGCTTTGCAAGGAAGACTTCAGAGGACTCTGGCCCAGGCCTTTAGGGGCATTCTGGAAAGCTCCCAGCCCCTGAGGAGGCCAGAATCTGTCCAGGACAAAAAAAGTTGTTCTTCCTTGCGGAAGATACTCTCGAGACAACCTTGCATTTCCAATTTCCCTCCTCAGCAGCTTTGGTATGAGGGAAGGGAGCATGGCTTACAACAGATTAGCATTGTGTCTTCATTCAGAAACTGAGGCTTCCAGCCTTACACATCTCCTTTTGGGCTTTGTTATATTCTTGCCCAAGAAGTACCATTTCTACAGGAATTCAACTGACTAGACTTCTAGCAGGGTTTCTCTCTCTTTTTGAAAAACCCCATGCACGTTAACCCACAGTAGGTTCTTGGTGATTTTTTTTCCAGACAACCGCAAGGCTGTTTGCTCACTGCCCACTTACAATGAGTGCATCATACGAGACCAGAAACAGTCTCAGACTGTTTAATCCTAGTCTGGCCCAGTTTAAAAGAACCCACAGCTTGTAGGGGGAGGGACCCCTAGAATTCCTCTCCCCCTGCCCAGATACTTCTTACATAAACCAAAGCAAGATGACAAGAGTGCACACCTAGCAAGATATAACCAGGAACAAAGTGTACAGAGACCTCCTCTTTGGAATTTGCTCCCTTAATTTGGGCCCTCCTCTTCTCGTGGACCTGCCCAGCCTTTCACAAAAGTCTTGAAGGGTAGGATGATTGTGTCCAGCAAAATTGGAATTTGGTAATGCACTTAGGTGGCTTGGAAGTTTCTGGAGCCACAGATGGAGGAATCCTCGAAGCTCTAAAAATGACTAGAATTACTGAGCTGAGTTAAATTAAGTATGTAGGCACCATTTTCTTATAGGAAGTACTTGGAGTTCTATGGAAAGGTATTTTCTTCGGTTGCTGTTTCTGTGCATCTTGAATCTATTTGACACAATCAAGTGACAGTATTGTTAAATCTCACAGCCTTAAGAAAATTTCTTATTTTGTAGGCATTCACTGTGAGAAGTAAAATTGCTGCTTTGACAGGGATGATTTCAGTTTGCCAAAAGGCTTGCTTCTCTCCCTTACACATCTCTGCTTTCTCCTAGCCTGGCCCAGGGTAAAGTAAGTGGCTCGCTTCCAACCTTGATTTTTATTTGGACTTCAGGGTTCGGAAGGTTATAAGAAAGAACCAAAAAGGGCCACATTCCTGAATTTAAATTTTCTGCCAAAATACACAGCTTAAAAGCCAGAAAAGCTCAGGTTCATTACTGAAAGATGAACTTTTTCTTATCTGAGGACAAATTGGGGAAGGTGGGTCTGTTCTTTGCTGCGAGTACCACTTGGAGAGACTGTCATCCTCTACTTGAGGTTCCATTTCTTACTATGATGTGTGTGGCTTCTCTTGAACAAAGTCATACAGGTACCCCCAGAGATGATCCCTTGACCTTGTAGGGACACAGGCAAAAGCACCCTGGTTGTATATAGCCACTGATTCCCAAGGACCTGCAGTTCTTGATTTCTGCTGGTATGTCTTGGGGTCAGCCTATAACTCCCATCCTTATTCAGTGGCCCAACAAACTTTTGCTCACTTGCATCATTTTCATTCTGAGCCAGGAGGACTTTGGGTAGACTTTAAAGCCCAAGAAATGGCACTGGCACTGCCAGTGACATTTGATTTTAGTCTCCATCTTGATTTTCTGGCATTATTGATTGGCCAAGTCACATTAGCTCCTTTTGATCACAGAGAAAAACAGCCAGACAAGGCATTACAAGGCATTAGGGAGGGTGGTTAAGGTGGGGTTGGGGGGTGGGGGGAGGAATGCTTATGTAGGGTAGGGAGAATGTGGAAGTAACTGTTGGTTATAGTGATCCAGTCCGTTGGAACCTTGGCTCAGTGGGCATGTCAGTGATACCCTTTCAGTCTCTAAGACCCCCTCTCCTTTGAAATGACAGTACAAGTAGACCACAGTTTAAAGTAGCTAGTAGACTTCTACTAAGGTTTAATCGTTATACTTGTTCACTTCCTGTTGCATATTTCCTAAATATGCTTGGGGTTTTGGGGCAGGGGGTAAGTTTTCACTGTTCCATGTATGTTATTCTATGTTTTCTCCCTCTCGTGACTTTGGCATCTTTAATTTGACTTTCTATTCTCTTTCCCTTGGCTTTATTGCAGTAGTCTGCTGGGGCAGGTAGAGCTCAGTGCACTTATTCCCTTATTATTGCTGATTACCTTCAATATTGTCAAAGGTTGTTTTGATGTTCTCAAAAGATAACTTCATTTTTTTTCTTTTTTTTACAAAATCATCTTTTCCAAGTTAAAAGCAAAATAAAATACCCCCTGTGCTACAGTGCCCATTTCAGCTTTTGACATTGCCATTGTACTTTTATAGCTCTTTTTGTCTGTGTTGGTAGTAACTAATGACTAGTGAATTTTCATGTAAATGAAGCAAATTAAATATTTCCGATTGATCTCTCATAACCCTGCCAAATCTTATGATTTCATTTTAGTTACTTCCCCCCAAGACACTTCCCCTCCTTTTATTTTATTCTATTCTCTTCTATTTTTAGAATAACATACTAGGTTAAAGAAACTTTAACTTCAAGGAGTCAATGATTTTTAGTGCTCCCTAATAAATGATGTTATTGACAAAGTAAATTCTTTCATTGTTTTTTCCTGTGTTAATATCTCTTCTCCTGTGCTCTTGACAGTGTGTTTAGTGGATGGATAATACGTATTTCTCTTTCCCACTCCCAGATTCCAAATTCCCTGCCTTTTTGGCCCACCTCACCACAAAAGCTCCATAGTTTATTAATGTAAGTTTGAATGGATGCTTCTTAGGGAAAACTGCAGGAATTTCTGGAAGTGTTTCAGAAAGGAATGAAAATGTCTCAGGAGTTGTTCTGTGATGGAAATTGGTCTGTTGTTCTGTTAATGCTGATGGAAAGAAACTTACAGTGCTTAATAAAAGTCTATTCTTTTAGTAAAAAAATGTGAAATAATTTTGGGTGTGTGAAGTTTAATTTCTTCTCCCATTCCTGGATCCCTTTCTGCAAGTGGGGGTTATCTCAATTCAGAAAATGTTGCACAGAGATTTAGGAACCTGTTTGTAGGTGAATATCAGGGCAAGAGAAACACGAAAGAATCATCAAAAGGAAGGGTATGTTTAGCTTCCTACTGAACTTTTTTACGTGGATGTTCTAAAGGCACTTTTGACTTGACATTTCCCAGACTGAACCTATCTTCTCTTCTGAAGCCTCCTCCTCTCTGTGAGCACCACCACCTTCCACTCAGTGGTCGAAATCACAAACCAACCCGGGAGTTCTCCTAGACTCAGGGCTTTCCCTCATTTCTGAAATCCAGCTCGTGACAAGATCTGTTGATAATACTCAGCCAGCTTTCTGTTTTTCATATCTGTCTCCTTTTTGTCCGAGCTGCTGTGGTTTAGCTCAGGCCTCTTTATGGCTCACCTGGAATATTGTAGTTGCTCCCCTGTCTTATGCCTAACTGGGAAATTATAAGCAACATTTCATGTTTAAGCATTATGTACCTTTGCCCAATGAAAGGGCCAGTAGCTTTTTTTTTCAGGTTCTTAAAGAAGACTATGACTCAAGAGACATTAAGAACCACTGCTTTAATCCACTATGTATATCAGCTTCCAGAGTAATCTCTCCTAACATGCTGTACCCCCAATTTCATGGTCCCTTCATAATCAGGTCCCTGACCACTTCCCTAGCCTCACATCCTACAACCCTAACCCACTTCAGCAACACTAAAGTGTATCCCATATAGCTCTTAATACCCATTTCTTCTCATTTGCTTATACCATTGCCTAGAATGCCTCTCTCCCTTTGTCTCTGGTGCATTCTCAACTTGACTCCCCAAGATTCAGCTCATAGCTTTGTGATTCTTTTCTTGATCCCTGACTAGGGATCCCTGTACAGACTCTTCACACCCAATCCTATAGCACTTTCCTGCATCTCTGCCCCTCAGTTAAACTAGATAATCTCTGTCTTCTTGGCACCTATCACCCAGCATGTACCTAACAAATCAAGGACAGCTAAGCCACCTTTGAAAATATTCCCTGGTATAAAGCAGATTGTAGACTTCTGAGGCAGGATGTGTTGATGGCAAAAACACAAGATTGAGGATGAAGGTTTAGCACTGGATGGTATTCACTTAAATGTGTTATGGGGCTATAAAAAGAAAAAAAACCAACCCTGAGCTCTGAGTCACCTTCGAGCCATAGAGGGATGCTTATAAACACCTTACACTTACACTTTACACTTAACTGAAAACTCTTATTTGTAATATACTTTGTTTTATATTGGCTTCATTGTGGCTGCAGATGCCTTTTCCTAACCTTTGATCTTTGGGGGTTGGGAGTCAGAAATTAATAGTAGGAAATCTTGAGCATTTGGCTTTTGAAAGTTACCATTTATGGAGCACCTGTTGGGTACGAAGCTCTTGTAGCTTATTTCTAATTTTCAAACCACTCTGCAAAGTAAGTACCATCCCCACTTTGTACATGAGCAGATGCATTCAATGGTGCCCAAGTTTGCACACGCTAATGAGCAATAAAACCAGGGTTCTAAATCTAAGTTTGTTTTTACTAGGTAGATAACTTTGTCTCTGCCTGCCCACCATTCCTTCTTCTTTCTAGCCATTAAACCCAGTTTTCCCCCTTGGGGTAGTGCTCCTCCCTTTCTTGGGGTAGAGGAGGCTTGGTGGTCAGTCACATGGCTTCACCTTCCCCAGTGGGATGGCTGTATGATCTGAGCAGGGCCAATTGTGCTTTTTCATGGATTTGAGGGAGAAAGTGACAAAGGATTAAAATATAGCTCTTAAACTTACAAACATTAGGGATAATATGAGCCTAGAACATTGCCTTCTATTTATATCTTCTACAATTAGTCTTCGTGTGTGAGAAACATGAAAATTCTGTGGTAATTTATTAGGAACAGATTACAGAAAGTGGTCTATCAAAGTCTTGCCAGAGAGAGGTCTGGACACTTTATTTTACACATTTGTATACATTTGCATTTCATTTTTCAGCCCCTATATATCAATAATCTCTAACTGTTAAAAACGGGAGAGTATCAGGCAGAATAAGCTAGGTTTTGCTGCAATAACCCCCAAATCTCAATAACATAATAGAGGTATACTTCTTGTTCATATATGCCCAGCATGCATTGGTAGGGGAGCGCTTCATCTACAGCCCCTCGGGAACACAGACTGACAAGCCCCATTACTGGGTCAGGGGAAGGCATGTGGCAAAATGCAAACTGACTCTTAAAGCTTAAAATGGCACACAGCACTTCTCTCTTGTCATCCTCCAAAGCAAGTCACATGTTTGCACCTAACTTCATGGAAGTGGAAAAGTACAATTCTGCTAGGTGCCTGGAACAAGGGAGAGATAAGAGTTTGGTGAGTTGCAGTAAAAGCATCACAAAGAGAAATGACCCATTTCTGGGTAGAACTGATTCATCACATTTTGTCTGGTTGCCATAACCTAACCACTTGAGCTATTACACCTAAAATTTGAAATGAAACAGTGAAGCCTTCATGCCCATTCAAGTGTCCTAAGGGATTTTCTGCATGTGGCTGAAGTGAATACAATTCAGGTGGTAGCACAAGTTTGGCTCCCCTTGCCCACTTTGTGGGTGTGGCTGTAAGGATTAAGTGACATAGTGTATGTAAAGTGCCTGGCACATAATCCAGCCTTGATAAATATGAGCTGTTGTTGAGATTCTGCAGGAGATGGTGATAGATGAAAGACTTTATGCTCCCAGTCATGGCTTCCTGATAACACATTCCTTCCTTGCCTGTAATTGGGTGCCAGTCCTTCCATTTGAATGTGGCTGCTCCCAAAGGTGACCAGTGTGCTCCCTGTCACCAAGTGCTGGGTGTTCATACAGGCCTTGTCTCACTGAGGACTTTCATAGTAACTGACACTGAAACAGAACTTACTTTCTGAAACTTTCTGGCTTCCCTGGTCTGTCTTTCTCCTCTTTCTCTTTCCTTTTTGACTACTCTGAAAAAAATCATGTAATATTTGATAAACACAAGAGGCTATATGTAACATACATTATGAGATATAATAAATGAACATTCATGGCCCACTGCCTAACCTAAGAACTATTCCATCTCTATATCTTCTGAAAGAGGTATCTTGAGTTTTATTTTTCATTCTCTTGTTTTCTTTTTAAATATTTTTATCACATAGTTATCTCTGAATAATATACTCCTAGGTTTTTAATTTTATACAAATATAATCTTTATGTAGTCTCCCACAACTTCCTTTGCTCACTCAATTTGATTTTTCTGACTCAAATGTGTTGTTGCTATAATTGTAGTTAATTTGTTTTCACATCTATATAGTATTCCATGTATGACCACACCACAATTTACCCATTCTCTGTCCAGTGGAAATAACAGGTTTCCATTGATGTTGCTGTGAAAACTTCTGCACATGGCTCCTGCTGGGACCTAAGGCATGCAAATGTTCACCTTTATAAGATAGTGAAAAAATTATTTGTTTTGTAAAAGAAAAATTATTTTAAAAAGTAGCATTAAGTGGGAATAGTAATACCTGCCTTGCCTCCCTTACAGATAGTTGTGAGCATAAAACAAGCTAATGGATGTGAAAACACATTCAGTACACTAAGAAGACATAGTTGGCCTGCTGGTTTTGAGTCCAGGTTCAGACTCCTAAAGTTGACCCACGTGCATACTAGTTTCTAGGACCAGAAAGACCAAAACTATCCATTGTCAAAGTATTTCTAGAATTTTCTGATAAAAAAGGCTAGATTCTTAGATTCTGAGGCAGGTGTCTATTTGGTTTTTTCTTACCTGACCAGCAGCCCTTCCTTGTTCTATACAGTAATAGCACCTCAAATTTCCAAGGACGTACATCTATTCTATTTTTGTAAGTTTCCCCAAGTGCTCTGTTCTCCCCAGCCAGGGAGAGATTTGCTAACTGTCATTGTCATGGATTTGTTTGTTTGCTTGTCCTCTAAAGACTCCTTTTACTTCTGGTAATTCCAGCATGATTAATTGATTACAAAAATGGCCACAGTTGTTCACATCTTCCTGTATCTACATCTTCTACAGCTCCTCCCATTAAGAGATGGCATCTGTTTCTCCAGCCTTCGAATCCAGACTAGTGTTTTGTTTTGGCCAGTAGACTATTGCAGAAGTGATAATTATGCCAGTTTCAAGCCTAGGCTAGATGCTTCTGCTGACTCTTGAACTGCTGGAACTACTGTGAGAACAAGCCTGGGCTAGCCTTCTGGAGGGTGAGATCCAGTTATCCAGCAATACCAGACAAGACCATCCTAGACCTGTCAAACCTCAGCCAACCCACCAGCAGACCACAGGTACATGATCCAAGCCAAGATCAGCCAAGCTTGGTCCAGAAAGCAGAGCTATGCAGCCAACCTGTAGATTCAAAGCAATAATAAATGGTTTGGTTTCAAACCACTGAGTATGAGGATGGTTTATTTAGCAGCAGTTCTAACTCACATATCCAGCAATATGGTACAAATTGTTTTATGCAGGATCAGGTTTTGGTAGTAGGAGGGTGCTTCAGGATATCTAGCCTTCTGTACTGCCTCTTCACTACTTCATTTCCTTCCTTGGCCTATCTCTTAAGATTAACATTTCTCAGAGTTTCTGTTGTCAGCCAACTTTTCACTATTCTTTCTCCTTGGTGAGATTCATCCCATCCCATGGCCTCAACTCTTACCTTTATATAGATGACTTCCAAATCTACCTCTACCTGAACTCTCCTGAGGAGATACAGAGTTCAAATGGTCTGCTGGGCAAGTCTGTATAATACAATCCCAGAAAAAGCAAAGCTCAATATTTTAAATGTGAAGTCTTGCTACTACTCCTCCATTGTTTCCTACTTCTCCTATCTCCAGCTTGATTCCTCTGTGTTTGGCTAATGTTAGCACTATCCTCACACCACCCAGGCCAGAAACCTCATCATCCCATGTTCTCCTCATCTATTATGTCTAACCATTCTGCTGCAGTGTCTTATATCTATCCCATCTTCTCCATCTCCACAGCCCACTCCCATGCTTCCTTTTTCTTCTTCATTTTCTCCTTTTTTCTTGCTATCAAAGTTTGATCAGTGGTTCAGCAATCACTTGGGAGCCTATAAGAACTGCAGACTATTGAGCCCCACCTCAGATCTACTCAGTCAGAATCTGCATTTTAAAAGTTCCCCACGTGATTCATATTCATACTAGGGTACAAAAAACAACTCTCTAGTTTGGTCTCAATCTAGATAGGTATATGTCCTCACCAGTTTATAACCTGGAGCCTGGTTGAGTACCTGGGAAATCTTCAATTTTCCATTTATCTTTTCATGATTTCATCTTTTAAGAAAGAATATAACATTTATTAGTTGTTTTTTAAATACAGAAATACAAAGAAAGAAACTAAAATTGACCTATACCTTGCCCAGATAACTCTAAGTCACACTTTCTTTTCTTAAAAAAGGAAAATTTACCTAAAGTTAGACAATTAAAAAAAATATGTACAAAGTAATGACTGGAAAACCTCTAGCACTACCCCAATCCCAACCCCTCTCCTCAAATATAGCCATTCTTAATCAGAATTAACCTTCCAGGAAGTAATTAACCTTCTTCGAAATAATTAAGCATTTACTTGCGCGCACGCGCGCACACACACACACATATATCATATATGCACATATATACACATATATCTGTTTATTCTTTTGTTTAAAAAGAATTGTTTATTCTGTTTAAAAAGTATAATTTTTATTATCTGTCTATTCTTTTGCTTAAAAAGTATAAATTATTCCCTCTTAGTCATCATGATTTTTTGTACTTAATGTATCTTATAGATATTTCTTTATGAGCATATACAGACTTTTGTAATTTTTGACACTGCATAGTATTCCATTAGATGTATGATTCCATCAAATCATTTCCCTGTTGAGAAGTGCCTTGATTGCTTCCAGTTTTAGCTATTACAAACAAGGTTGAAATGATCATCCATGGACATATATTTTGGTGAACTTCTGCAAGGATATCTGTAGGGTAAATTTTCAGTGGCAAGATTATTAAGTATAATGAATGATTAGGATGCTTTTCTTTACAAGTAGAATACAACTCCAGCAGTAGGGTGAGCTAGAGCTACACAGTTTCTATTCATCTCCATGTTCTGCAGTCCCTCCTTGGTCCAAGTGGATTTTTAAGCCCATTCCCTGGACCAGCAGCCTCAGCAGCATCTGGGAACTTGTTACAAAAGGAAATTCTTGGTCCCTACCTCAGATACACAGAATTTGAAATTCTGGAGATGGGGATGAGCAATTTGTGTTTTAACAAACTAGGTGATTCTGATGCACACTAAAGGCAAAGAACCATTGCTGTAGGCAAGGTAACCATGAGATGGTTACTGATGTTACAAATCTTCCCTGAAGTAATAATGTCTGTGGCCAGAAGAACTAGGTATAGAATCAGTTTACCCCAAAATACATGGGCTAGGAGTGGGAAGATTAGGTATACAAATAAAAACTTATAAATTGGGGGCACCTGGGTGGCTCAGTGGGTTAAGCTGCTGCCTTCGGCTCAGGTCATGATCTCAGGGTCCTGGGATCGAGTTCCACATTGGGCTCTCTGCTCAGCAGGGGGCCTGCTTCCCTTCCTCTCTATCTGCCTGCTTCTCTGCCTACCTGTGATCTCTGTCTGTCAAATAAATAAATAAAATCTTTAAAAAAAAAACTTATAAATTGGTAGAAAGGAAAAAGTGGGGGAATGACTGCTATGAATGCTATAACAAAGGCCACCACATTCAAAGAGTATGTGCATGATCTATTTTGATAAATATTGCCAATTTGTACGTGTAAAATGTTGCACCAACTTACAGTCTCACCAGTAGTGCATATCTATTTCCTCATATCCTTGCTTGCTCTGCATATAATCAAACTTTAAACACTTCCCAATATGATAGGTGAAAATGGAATTTTAGTGTTTCAATATATATTTATTATATATATATTTTATAAAACATAAGAATATATCTCCTGTATATCTCATGGATGAGATTGAACATCTTTTCAAATCTTTATTTTTTTATTTTTTTTTAACATATAATGTATTATTTGCCCCAGGGGTACAAGTCTGTGAATTGTCAGGCTTACACATTTCACAGCACTCACCATAGCACATACCCTCCCCAATGTCCATAACCCAACCACCCTCTCCATATCCCCTTACACCCAGCAACCCTCAGTTGGTTTTGTGAGTTTAAGAGTTTCTTATGGTTTGTCTCCCTCCCGATCCCATCTTCTTTCATTTTCTCCTTCCGTACCCTGCAAACCCCCACTTTGCCTCTCAAATTCCTCATATCAGGGAAATCATATGATAATTGTCTTTCTCTGACTGACTTATTTCACTCAGCATAATACCCTCTAGTTCCATCCATGTAATTGCAAATGGTAAGATTTCATTTCTTTTGATGGCTGCATAGTATTATGTTGTGTATGTATACCACATCCTCTTTATCCATTCATCTGTTGATGGACATCTAGGTTCTTTCCATGGTTTGGCTATTGTGGACATTGCTGCTATAAACATTCGGGTGCATGTGCCCCTTCAGATCACTACATTTATATCTTTAAGGTAAATACCCAGTAGTGCGTTTGCTGGGTCATAGTGTAGCTCTATTTTCAACTTTTTAAAAAAGGTTTTATTTATTTATTTGACAGATCACAGGTAGGCAGAGAGAGCGGAAGGGAAGCAGGCTCCCTGCTGAGCAGAGACCCTGATGTGGGGCTTGATCCCAGGACGTTGGGATCCTGACCTGAGCCAAAGGCAGAGGCTTTAACCCATAGCCACCCAGGCGCCCCATATTTTCAACTTTTTGAGGAACCTCCACGCTGTTTTCCAGAGTGTCTGTACCAGCTTGCATTCCCACCAACAGTGTAGGAGGGTTCCCCTTTCTCCACATCCTATCCAACATCTGTCGTTTCCTAACTTGTTAATTTTAGCCATTCTGACTGCTGTGAGGTGTTATCTTGTGAGGGGGGTTCTCTGTGCCTCCTGGATTTTATGCTTGTTCCCTTTGCCATATTAGGGAAATTCTCTACTATTAGTTCACTCCAATATACCTTCTGCCCCCCCTTCTTCATCTTCTGGAATCCCAATTATTCTAATGTTTCATCTTACGGTATCATTTATCTCTTGAATTCTTCCCTCATGGTCCAGTAGTTGTATGTCTCTCTTTGCTCAGCTTCTTTATTCTCTGGCATTTGGTCTTCTATATCACTAATTCTCTCTTCTGCCTCATTTATCCTAGCAGTAAGAGCTCCCATTTTTGATTGCACCTCTTTTAATTTCAGCTTGGTTAGATTTTAGCTCTTTTATTTCTCCAGAAAGGGATTTTATTTCTCCAGACAGGGTTTCTCTAATATTGTCCATGCTTTTTTTGGCCCAGCTAGCACCTTGAGAATCATCATTCTGAACTCTAGATTTGACATATTACCAATGTCTGTATTGATTAGGTCCCTAGCCATCGGTACTGCCTCTTGTTCTTTTTTTGTGGTGAGTTTTTCTGCCTTTGTCATTTTATCCAGATAAGAATATATGAAGGAGAGAATAAAATACTAAATGGGTGGCAAAGACCCCAGAAAAATCTACACCAATGAAATCAGAAAAAAACCCAAATCAGGGGGAGAAAAAAGGGGGTAAAAATAAATTTTTAAAAATTTAGACTTGTGAATAGAACAGAGCCACCCACTTGATTTGGGATGTATTTTGGTCTCTTAGAAGAAACTACCTCCCACAATTTTAAAGAAAGAAAATATATATATATATATATATATATATATATATATATATATACATACACACACACACACACAAATAAGGATAAACACAATGAAGGGATGGAATATGACTCTAAAGATGAAAATTTTAAAAAAAAATTTTTTTAATTTAAAAAAGGAATTGATCAGATCAGTTGGTTGAAAAAAGAAAGAAAAAGAACGTGAACAGAATTTTCTCAGGCTGGAGACTAGACAAAGCCCTGTGCTGTATTTAGGGTATATTTTATTCTATTAGAAGAAATTGTATCCCAAAATTTTTTAGAAGAAATAACCCTATATGTATAAAAAAATAAAGTTAGATAAAATGAAGGATAATAATGAAGGTTTTAAAAGATTTTTAAAGAAAGGTATTGTTAAGATAAACTAGTTAAAAAACATTAAAAGAGGAAAGATGAAAAGTTTAAAAAATTAGAATAAGAAAAAAGTAAAATTAGTAAGATTTAATTGATTTTGCAAGACTAAAGAATCATGGAGAGAAAGCCATGAATTCCATGCTTTGCTTTCCCCTCCTCTGGAATTCCACTGTTCTCCTTGATCAGTGAGCTTGGTCTTGGCTGGATGTTCTTGCTGAACTTCTGAGGGAAGTGCCTGTTGTAGGGATTCTCAAATGTCTTTGCCTAAGGCAGAATTGTGCCACCCTTGCCAGGGGCCACGCTAAACAATCTGCTTGGGTTCGCTCTTGGGAGCTTTTGTTCCCTGAATGCTTTCCTTAGAGCTCTGGAGGATGGGAGGGAATGAAAACGGTGGCCTCCCAACCTCTGGCCCAGAGGAGCCAAGAGCTCAGGGCCCGACTCCTCAGTGCACCCTCAGAGAAAAGCCGTTAATCACTCCCATCTCCTTGGTCTCTGGCCATGCTCAGAGTTCACCCGGCCTGTGACTGAGCGTTTCTGTCTCTGGCATGCAGCCCCACTTGGAGTCTCTAAACCCAGCAGATTCCTGTCTCCAGAGGAGGAAGGTGGGTCTCCCCAGATCTGCCACTTGTGGGGTCCCTGCTCAAAGAGCAGTGGCCTGAATGTGCCGCAGATCACAGTTTAAGGTAACCCCAAGCTGAGAGCTCAGTCCTCAGCTGTCTCTGTAGTCTGCTTCCCTGCTCTGATACCTGCGAGCTCTGCTACACTCAGACACCCCGGATCCTTCTGTGACCCCACAGGACCTGAGGCCATACTGTCCCCGTGAGTGCCCCACCTCCACTTAGCCTATGGAGCAATGTCCCTCAGTGGAGCAGACTTCTAAAAGTTTGAATTTTGTGCTGCATTGCTCCACCGCTTGCCAGGAGCCGGCCACTCTCCCCTTAGTCTATCTTCCTGTTGCTTCAGATTCATTTCTCTGCATGCCCCACCTTTCAGAAAGTGGTCAGTTTTCTCTTTCTAGAATTGCTGCTCTTCTTCTCTTCAATCTCCTGTTGGGTTTGTGGTGTTCAGAATGGTTTGATAACTATCTAGCTGAACTCCTGCGACCTGATCTTATCTCAGTTTGCTACTTCTCTGCCATCTTGACTTTCCTCCTCAAATCTTTATTGATGTGTATATGTCTTTGTAAATTACTTGCTTATTCTTTAACTTATTTTACTATTGGGGTTTGCCTTTCTCATGTTGATTTTTTTCTGAACTCATTGTAAATTTACAAAACTAGCCCTTTGTCATATATGTTGCAAGTATGTTTTCCCAGCTCTGTTGATCTTTTGAATTTGTTTATGGTATTTTGGTCTCACAACACTTTTAACTTTTTTTTAAAAAGATTTTATTTATTTATTTGACAGAGAGAGATCACAAGTAGGCAGAGAGACAGGCAGGGGGTGGGCGAAGCAGTCTCCCTGCTGAGCAGAGAGCCTGATGCGGGACTTGATCCCAGGACCCTGAGATCATGACCTGAGCTGAAGGCAGAGGCTTTAACCCACTGAGTCACCCAGGCACCCACAACACTTTTAACTTTTATGCACACAAATTCATCAGTAGTTTTCCTTATGGGTATCTGGGTTTGGAATTCTGTTTAAAAGGGCATTCCCAATTCTTTTTTTTTTTTTAAGATTTTATTTACTTATTTGACAGAGATCACAAGTAGGCAGAGAGGCAGACAGAGAGAGAGGAGGAATCAGGTTCCCTTCTGAGCAGAGAGCCCGATGCGGGGCTCAATCCCAGGACCCTGGGATCATGACCTGAGCCGAAGACAGAGGCTGTAACCCACTGAGCTACCCAGGTGCCCAAGAAACATTATAGAATCTTAATAATCTTTTTTCTACAAAAAATTTTGTTACTTCATTAAATTAGGAATTATGTTTTTAGTCACCAATTATTCCCAAATAAAGGATCAAATAATAAGATGGAGGAATTCTGGAGACATATAAAATAATGATGAAACAATTAAATATAATTACCCTTTATTTTTTTTTATGTGTAAGAAAGGTATTGCATTATCTCTCACTAAGTATTAACAAAAAAGTAGGGAATCCTTCTCTGCAATGTGCTTTTAGATTTCTTCAACTGAGAAATAAGATTTTTCATGTTTGGCAAATGATAGAAAGGGGGAGAAATCTGATAGAGGATTATATTTCACAATTACTAGATGGATGAGATGATGAATTCAATGAGACTGATTATACCCTAGACTTTGATTGTGATGCTAAAATTGACCATACAAATGAAGTCTCAGACTATTAAGTGTCTAACCAAAAATTGAATTAAAAGACAAGATTTGGAAAATAGGAGAAAAATATAAACTCAGAAATATTTCCAGATGATTCAATATGGAGTTTCGAGGAGTTCTAGAAAAAGAGGAGAGGAAATTAATAAAAAGATATCATTATTGAAAAAATTCAAGAAAATTTTGAAAAATTAAGACATTGACTTTACAAACTGAAAGAGTTCACTTAATTCCCAATATAACCTATGAAAAAAGCATGGCCTCATTGAGTGTTGTTTAATTTCATAACTATGGGAAAAAATTCACTGTGAGGTCTCAGAGAAAATAAAGCAGTACACAGAGAATCAATAGTAAAATCAGCATTAAACACAATATTAGAAGCTGAAAATACGCCTTTACAGGTCTGAAGACAAATGATTTGCACCCTAGAATTCTATACTTAACACACTTGTCACTCAAATGTGAGGGGAAAATTTATACATAAGTTATACAAGTGGGTAACAATGACAAAAATTACTATATGTATATTTTTCAATAAACTAATGAAGGATTTTGCCACCAAAAGAAGATAGTAAGCTAGGAACAAGAAGAAAAAAAAAAAGGCAGGGGATCCTTTAAACAGAAGATGCAATGGAAAAAACAAAGCTGTGAAGAACTCACCAATATAAGGATGAAATGAAATAAGGTGTACACCAGTACAAGAGAACAATTATAGATTTAAAAAGTGGAACTTATGAAATAGATATATTAAAGTTCTCCTTGCTGAAGTATCTTTTCCAATTTTCCACTTATTTATTTATTTAAAGAATTTATTTATTCATTTGACAGGCAGAGATCACAAGTAGGCAGAGAGGCAGGCAGAGAGAGAGGAGGAAGCAGGTTCCCTGCAGAGCAGAGAGTCAGATGTGGGGCTCTATCCCAGGACCCTGGGATCATGACCTGAGCCGAAGGCAGAGGTTTAACCCACTGAGCCACCGGACACCCCAGTTTTCCACTAATTTAAATCTGATTTAAGGAAAGTCATGTTTACTAAAGAAAGAGATTATATTTTACTATAAAGACTAATTCCCCAAAGTATTTAAAGCATCACATCCTACTAATGAAATTGATGTCTTGCTTCAGTGATTTAAAGTCAGTTACATTGCTATCTTAGTTTTCCTTGTCTGTAGTTTTTTTTTTCCAATTTATTTATTTTCAGAGGTTATGGACTCTGAAAAACAATCTGAGGGGTTTGAAGTGGCGGGGGGGGTGGGAGGTTGGGGTACCAGGTGGTGGGTATTATAGAGGGCACGGCTTGCATGGAGCACTGGGTGTGGCATTCCCAATTCTTAACCACATGTAAGTACATTCATCTTTTCTTCTAGAATTATGTTGTCATTTTTGTCGTTTTCTACTTCTGATCCATCTAGAATCATATCTTGGTTACAGGAGTAAGGTAAGGATACTCCCTGCCCCATCCCAACACCAAATTGCCAGCTGAGTACTATTTATAGAATAAGCCCTTCTTCCCCCACTAATTTTTTTTAAAGATTTAATTTATTTATTTGACAGAGAGAAATCACAAGTAGATGGAGAGGCAGGTAGAGAGAGAGAGAGGGAAGCAGGCTCCCTGCTGAGCAGAGAGCCCGATGCGGGACTCGATCCCAGGACCCTGAGATCATGACCTGAGCCGAAGGCAGCGGCTTAACTCACTGAGGCACCCAGGCACCCCTCCCCCACTAATTTTAATTGCTACATTTATCATAAACTAAATCCCTTTATGTATTTAGGTCTACTTAAGGAATCTATTTGTTCCATTGATCTAATTCATTTCCTGTTCTAAACTGTATTAATCATTTTGCTTCTGTAGTATTTTTAATATCTAACATAACTAGTTTTGTATAACTTCCTCTTTTTAATTTCTTTTTTAGAAATATTCTAGTTATTCTTCCATGTTTACCTTTCCAGGTGAACTCAAGTCAGTGAAGCTTTTAAAAATTAAGGATACTAGGGTATCCTGACCTAGTGAAGCAAATTTTTTTTTTATTTCTGCTCTAATTTTTTTTCCCAATTTATTTATTTCCAGAAAAACAGTATTCATTATTTTTTCACCACACCCAGTGCTCCATGCAAGCTGTGCCCTCTATAATACCCACCACCTGGTGAAGCAAATTTTTAAAAAAATTTGGCACTCTGTAATGAGTTGAATAGTATGCCCCCAAGATTCTCATTCACCCAAAACCTGTGATTGTAACCTTATTTGGAAATATGGTCTTTGCAGATGTAATCATGCTAAAATGTGGTTCTACTATAGTAGGGTGAATCTTAATCCAGTAATTAGAATCCTTATAAGAAACGGAAATTCAAGCACATGGGAAAATACCATGTGATGATGGAGGTGGAATGATGCATCTACAAGCCAAGGAATGTCAAGGATTGCAACCACCAAAAGCTAGAAAGAAATGAAAGATTCCCTGCTAGGGCTTTCAGAGACAACATGGCCTGCCTTGTTGTCACTTTGATTCTGGACTTCTCACCTCCAGAACTATGAGACAATAAATTTCTATTGTTTTCAGCTATCCACTCTGTGGTACTTTGTAATGGTAGCCCTAGAAAACTAATACACACCCTATATCTAAATTTTAAAAAAATCTGTAAGTATAATTCTAATACTCCACCAGGGCTGAGAACCACTGCACTGAATAATAATAACCATTCTTGACTCACTCAGTATTTAGTAGGGTAGAAAAGCAGGATGAATGACTGAAATAATTTTCCTTTTAGAAAGGGAGTCTTGGTGTTGAAACAATCAGCTATCCATTTGGGAAGAAATTACTTTTCTCTATATCATATCAAATTCACTTAAAATAAACTCTTAACAGTATTCTAGTATCTGGGAATAAGACAAAATCCCTACACTCATAGAGTTTCCAATCTAAGGAGACACAACAAATAAATCAGATAACTTCAGAGAGGTGATCTATAAAGAAAATAAATTAAGGTAATGAACTAGGGCACATCTTTTTTTTTTAAGATTTTATTTATTTATTTGATAGAGAGCAAGTGAGAGAGCACAAGCAGGGGGAGGGGCAGAGGAAGAGGGAGAAGCAAGATTCCCACTGAGCAGGGAGTCCAAGGCCAGCTTGATCCTGGGAACCTGAGATCATGACCGAGCCAAGGGCAGCCATCCACCAACTGAGCCACTCAGGCACCCCAAACTGGGGCGCATCTTAATGGACAGGGGATGGTCAGTTTAGTTAGGGTAGTCAGGGAAGGCCTTTTGAAAAACCAGTATTTGAACCAAGTGCTGAAGTTGTCATCCATAGGAAGATCTGGGGGAAGAGAGTATCTAGATAGAAAAAAGTACAAAGATTTGAGAAGGAAGTGAGTTTACAGTATATTAAAGACCTAAACAGAAAGCACTATAACAGAATGAGAAAAAGAGAAAATGGTTGTTGCCTTGGATAAGAAAGGCCTTCTAATAAAACAGAAAAAGCAATAGAAGAAAAAGGTTGAAATAAATATAGCAAATCAGGGGCACCTGGGTGGCTCAGTCGTTAAGTGTCTGCCTTCAGCTCAGGTCATCATCCCAGGGTCCTGGGATGAAGCCCCACATTGGGGTGGGGGAGGTCCCTGCTCAGCGGGAAGCCTGCTTCTCCCTCTTCCACTCCCCCAGCTTGCATTCCCTCTCTTGCTCTCTCTCCCTCTCTGTCAAATAAATAAATAAATAAAATCTTTAAAAAAATACAGCAAATCACTATCAAATATTTAAAACTTCTGTATGATAACATAAACCATAAACATGTTACATACTATGGAAGACTATCTGCAACATGCATAATAGAAAAAGGGTTAATATCCAGAACTAGAAATGACTCCTACAACTCATTATGGAAAAGACAACCCTGAAAGAAACACTAAACAAAGTTTACAAACAGTTCATAAAGGATGGGCTAATAAACATAGGAAATGATATTCAACTTCACTAATGATGAGAGAATGAAAATTTAAAACAAATAAACATAAGTTACCATTTTTTTCATCTGTCAGATTCGTAAACAATTTGAAGATATATTGATGAGATTGAAAATGGGCATAATGATTTTGAAAGGCAATTGGGCAGTATTTATTAAAATTTCAATGTCCATATTCCATGTACCAGCAACCCACTTTTGAAGTGTCCACTTAGAGAAACTTGACTGACCTCAGGAGGCCCCTACTGGTATGTTTGCTGCCACTCTATATTAGAGAAAATTGAAACCACATTATATATCCATCCGAGGCTAGGGGTATATCAATCTTGTTAATTCTTTCAAAGAAGCAGCTCCTAGTTTCATTGATGATCTGTTCTACTATTTTTTTTTTAATTTCTGTATCATTGATTTCTACTCTAATCTTTGTTACTTCTCTTCTTCTGGATTTAAGATTTATTTGATCTTCTTTTACCAGGTCCATTAGGTATAAGGTTAGGTTCTGTATTTGAGACCTTTATTATTTCTTTCTTTTTAATTTATTTTTTAATTTTTTATTAACATATAATGTATTATTTGCCCCAGGGGTACAGGTCTGTGAATCGCCAGGTTTTCACACATCACAGCACTCACCATAGCACATACCCTCCCCAATGTCCATAACCCCACCACATTCTCCCTCCTCCCCCCTCCTCCGGCAACCCTCAGTTTGTTTTCTGAGATTAAGAGTCTCTTATGGTTTGTCTCCCTCCCAATCCCATCTTGTTTCATTCATTCTTTTTCTACTCCCAAACCCCCCACAACATTTATTATTTATTAAGGAAGGCCTGTACTGCCATATACTTCCCTCTTAGGACTGCATCTGCTACATCCCAAAGGTTAGGGTTAGGGTTAAGTAATTTCCTGGTTGGCTCATTCATTTTTCAGTAGGATGCTCTTTAACTTCCATGCATTTGTGGTCCTTCCAAATTTTTCATGTGGTTGACTTCAAGTTTCATAGCATGTGGTCTGAAAATATGCATGGTATGATCTCAAAATTTTTGTACGAGTTGAGTCCTGATTTGTGGCTCAGTATGTGATCTATTCTGTCAAAAAGAAAAGAGAAAGAACCCAAATAAATAAAATCATGAGTGAAAGAGGAGAGATCACAACCAACACTGCAGAAATACAAACAATTATAAAAGAATATTGTGAGGGCGCCTGGGTGGCTCAGTGGGTTAAAGCCTCTGCCTTCTGCTCAGGTCATGATCTCAGGGTCCTGGGATCGAGCCCCACATTGGGCTCCCTGCTCAGCGGGGAGCCTGCTTACTCCTCTCTCTCTGCCGGTCTCTCTGCCTGCTTGTGATCTCTGTCTGTCAAATAAATAAAATCTTTAAAAAAAAAAAAGAATATTGTGAGCAATTATATGCCAACATATTAGGCAATCTGGAAGAAATGGATAAATTCCTAGAAACATACAAATTATCAAAACAGAAACAGGAAGAAATAGAACCTGAACAGACCCATGATCAGAAAAGAAATTGAATCAGTAATCAAAAATCTCCCCACAAACAAGATTCCAGGGCCAGAGGGCTTCCCAGGGGAATTCTACCAAACACTTAAAGAAGAATTAATACCTATTCTTCTGTAACTGTTCCAAAAAAAAAAAAAAACCAGAAATGGAAACAAAACTTCCAAACTCATTCTATGATGCCAGGATTACCTTGTTCCCAAAACCAGACAAAGACCCCACTAAAAAGGAGAAGTACAGACCAATATCTCTGATGAATGGATGCAAAAATTTTCAATGAGATACTAGCTAATAGGATCCAACAGTACATTAAAAGGATTATTCAACACAACCAAGTGGAATTTGTTCCTGGGCAGCAAGTGTGGTTCAACATCTGCAAATCAATCAACATGATACCCACATTAATAAAAGGAAGGAGGGGAACCATATGATCCTCTCAATAGATGCAGAAAATGCATTTGACAAAGTACAGCATCCTTTCTTGATTAAAAAAACAACAACAACTCCACAATGCAGGGATAGAGGGAACATACTTCAACATCACAAGGCCATATACAAAAGACCCATAACAAATATTATCCTTGGGGGCACCTGGGTGGCTCAGTGGGTTAAAGCCTCTGCCTTCAGCTCAGGTCATGATCCCAGGTCCTGGGATCAAGCCCCGCATCAGGCTCCCTGCTCAGCTGGAAGCTTGCTTCCTCCTCTCTCTCTGCCTACTTGTGATCTCTGTCTTATTAAATAAATAAAATCTTAAAAAAATACATCTTCAATGGGGAAAAACCGAGAGGTTTTCCCTTCTGAGGTCAGGAACATGACAAGGATGTCCACTCTTACAACTGTTGTTCAGTGTAGTACTGGAAGTCCTAGCCTCAGCAATTGGATAACAAAACGAAATCAAAAACATCCAACCTGGCAAATAAGAAGTCAAATTTTCACTCTTTGTACATGGCATGATATTCTATGTAGAAAGACCCCACCAAAAAATTGTTAGAAGTGATACAGGAATTCTGCAAAGTTGCAGGATATGAAATCAACACATGGAAGTCTGTTGCATTTCTATCCACTAACAATGAAGCAGCAGAAATATAAATTAAGGAATCAATCTGTTTATAATTGCACAAAAAAACACAAGATACAAAGGACTAAAGCTAACCAAAGAGGTCTGTACTCTGAAAACTACAGAACACTTATGAAAGAAATTGAGGAAGACACAAAGAAATGGAAAAAAAAACACTCCATGCTCATTGATTGTAAGAACAAATATTGTTAATATATCTGTGCTACCCAAAGCAACCTACACATTCAATGCAATCTCGATCAAAATACCACCAGCATTATTCATAAAGGTGGAAGAAACAATTCTAAAATGTGTATGGAATGAGAAAAGACCCCCAAATAACCAAAGTAATGTTGAAAAAGAAAACCAAAGCTGGAGACATTACAATTACAGACTTCAAGCTGTACTACAAAGCTGTAAACACTGAGACAGTAAGGTACAAAACAGACACATCGATCAATGGAACCCAGAAATGGGCCCACAATTCTATGGCCAACTAATCTTCAACAAAGCAGGAAAGAATAGCCAATGGAAAAAAGTCTCTTCAACGCATGGTGTTGGGAAAATTGGACAGCTTCATGTAGAAGAAAAAAAACTGGACCACTTTCTTACACCATACACAAAAGGAAATTCAAAATGGATGAAAGACCTAAATGTGAGACAGGAATCCATCAAAATCCTAGAGGAGAACACTGGCAGCAACCTCTTCGACCTCAGCCCAGTAACTTCTTGCTAGACATGTTTCCAAAGGCAAGGGAAACAGGCAAAAATGAACTGTTGGGACTTCATCAAGATAAAAAGCTTTTGCACAGCAAAGGAAACAATCATTAAAACCAAAAGACAGGGGGGACAAGATGGCGGGGTACTAGGAAGAGGCGTCTTTTCAGCTGGTACCCCAAAGTGAGCTGATTACCTACCAAAGAACTCCGATCACCCATGAAATCAGCCTGAGATCAGAATTATACACGTCTGGATCTCTACAGGGGCAGAAGACGCCAGTGGGCAGGTAAAGCGGAATGGGAACAGCGGACTGATATCGGAAGATAAACAAAAGGGGGAGGGAGCCACCAGAGGCCACCGGTGCGAAAGTAATACCCCGATACGAGCGAGAGTGCCCTGCGTCTGGGGACCAGGATTAACTTGGAGACTGGTTGAAAGCACTCCAAAAGAGCAAAGGATCGCGGGGGCAAATTGTGGGAATCGGGGCGGCTAGGGACAGGGGCTTAAGTCGCCGGTCCCAGACGGCCTCCCCGGCGCGGAGGCAGAGAGAGTGCGGCGGAGAAACCAGCTCCTGGTCCCTAAGCCGCCAGCGCGCCCCAGAGCGCGGGGGTTCCGGCTCCTGTGAAGGGATGGGAGCTGCGCCGGTCTGCAGAACGCGCACTAGCCCTACCACAAAGCTTGAGATGCGCGCGCACGTCCCTCCAGCTCTCCTGGGTTTCTGAGGCCCGGGGGCGCTTCTTGACCCGCGCCATTGTTTCAAAGTCTAAGCGGCGCGCGCGCGCGCGCGCACGAAACTCTTCCCCGGACAGAGGCGCGCAAAAGCCCAGCCTGCGGCTTACGGGCCAGCGCCCCGTTCTCAGTGCCCCAGACGCGCGCCCGACCCACAGCCGCCTCTGAAAAGAGGTGCGCGCAAGCCGGGCACTCCCAGCCCGGGCCGGCGGCAAAATCTCAGTGTGCGATCACTGCTTGGAACCTCTCTGGCGGTCAGGAGCTCCCAGACAGCCGCCACTGCCTTGGCTTTGGGGACGAGCAAAAGATCCTGCGCCCCCAGGGTCTTTAACTTGGAACCTGCACTGCCAGCGTCCAAGGGGGAATTTATTCAGCTTCTGCACCCAGACTGAGGCTTCTCTCTGAGACGGAGATCAGGAAGTGTTCCAGGGTGCACCTTGACTGCACCAGAGTTGATACATCCAGCTACATCTGTTCAGTCTTCTCCCACCAAAATGACTAGGAGGAAGAATGCCCAACAGAAGAAAAATACAGAGGATGGACCTTCTGCAATAGAGCTAACGGCTATCAACATAGACAATATGTCGGAAAGAGAATTCAGGCTAACAATTATCCAGGCAATAGCTAGGTTGGAGAAAGCCATGGATGACCAAACAGAATTGATTAGGGCCGAACTGAAAGCGACCAGACAGGATGTTCACAATGTTAGGGCGGAGCTTAAAGCTACCAGGGAGGAGGTCCACAATGCTCTCAATGAGTTCCAATCCAATCTAAACTCTCTCAAAGCTAGGGTAACTGAGACAGAAGATAGAATTAGTGATCTGGAAGAAAAACAGATGGAGAGAAATGATCAGGAGGAAGCCTGGAACAAACAGCTTAGATCCCACGAAAGCAGAATTAGGGAAATAAATGATGCCATGAAGCGTTCCAACGTCAGAATTATTGGAATTCCTGAAGGGGAGGAGAAAGAAAGAAGTCTAGAAGATATCGTGGAACAAGTCCTTCATGAATTTTTCCGAATCTCGCGAATGAAACCAGCGTTCATGTACTAGAGGCTGAATGGTCTCCACCCAAGATTATACACTCCAAAAAAACATCACGACACCTGATAGTCAATTTGAGAAATTATAATTGTAGGTATAATCTCTTGAAAGCTGCCAGGGCAAAGAGGCTCCTTACTTACAGAGGGAAGCCCATCAGAATAACGTCAGACCTGTCCACAGAGACCTGGCAAGCCAGAAGAGGCTGGCAAGATATATTCAGGGCACTAAATGAGAAGAACATGAAGCCAAGAATACTTTATCCAGCAAGACTGACATTCAAAATGGATGGAGAGATAAAGAGTTTCCAAGACCGGCAAGGCTTAAAAGACTATGCAACCACCAAGCCGACACTGCAGGAAATATTAAGGGGGGTTCTATAAAAGAGGAAAAATCCCAAGAATAGCATTGAACAGAAATATAGAGACATTCTACAGAAAGAAAGACTTCAAAGGTAACTCGATGTCAATAAAAACGTATCTATCAACAATCACTCTCAATGTGAATGGCCTAAATGCACCCATAAAATGGCACAGGGTTGCAGATTGGATAAAACGACAGGACCCATCTATATGCTGTCTACAAGAGACCCATTTTGAACCTAAAGACACGCAGACTGAAAGTGAAGGGGTGGAGAAGCATCTTTCATGCCAATGGGACTCAAAAGAAGGCTGGGGTAGCGATTCTCATATCAGATAAATTAGACTTCAAACTAAAGACTGTAGTCAGAGATACAGAAGGACACTACATAATCCTTAAAGGGACTATCCACCAAGATGATCTAAAAATTGTAAATATCTATGCTCCCAATATGGGAGCAGCCAATTACTTAAGAAAACTGTTAATCAAGATAAAGAGTCATATTGATATGAATACACTAATCGTAGGAGATCTTAACACGCCTCTTTCAGAATTAGACAGATCATCGAAGCAGAAAATCAATAAAGAAACAAGAGCATTGAATGACACATTGGACCAGATGGACCTCATAGATATATACAGAACATTCCACCCTAAAACAGCAGAATACTCATTCTTCTCAAGTGCACAGGGAACCTTCTCCAGAATAGACCACATACTGGGTCACAAATCAGGACTCAGCCAATACCAAAAGACTGAGATTATTCCCTGCATATTCTCAGATCACAATGCTTTGAAACTGGAGCTCAATCACAAAGAAAAGTTCCGAAGGAACTCAAACACCTGGAAGCTAAAGACCACCTTGCTTAAGAATGCTTGGATCAACCAGGAGATCAAAGAAGAACTGAAACAATTCATGGAAACCAATGAGAATGAAGACACTTCGGTCCAAAACCTATGGGATACAGCGAAGGCGGTCCTAAGGGGAAAATATATAGCCATCCAAGCCTTGCTCAAAAAAATTGAAAAATCCAGAACACACCAGCTGTCTCTACACCTTAAAGAACTGGAGGATCAACAACAAATCAAACCAACTCCACACATAAGAAGGGAAATCATCAAGATTAGAGCTGAGATCAATGAGGGAGAAACCAGAGATACAGTAGAACATATCAATGAAACTAGAAGCTGGTTTTTTGAAAGAATCAATAAGATCGATAAGCCACTGGCTACACTAATCCGAAAGAAAAGAGAGAAATCCCAAATTCATAAAATTATGAATGAAAAGGGAGAGATCACAACTAACGCCAAGGAAGTAGAAACAATCATCAGAAGTTATTACGAACAGTTATACGCCAATAAGCTTAGCAACCTAGATGAAATGGATGCATTCCTGGAAAAATATAAACTACCAAAATTGAACCAGGAAGAAATCGACAACCTGAATAGACCGATATCTAATAACGAGATTGAAGCAGTGATCAAAAATCTCCCAAAAAACAAGAGCCCAGGACCTGACGGATTCCCTGGGGAATTCTACCAAACCTTCCAAGAAGAAATAACACCTATTCTCCTGAAGCTGTTTCAAAAAATTGAAGCAGAAGGAAAACTTCCAGACTCTTTCTATGAAGCCAGCATTACCCTGATCCCCAAACCAGGCAAGGACCATACCAAAAAGGAGAATTTCAGACCAATATCACTGATGAATATGGATGCTAAGATTCTCAACAAGATCCTAGCCAACAGGATCCAACAACACATTAAAAAGATTATCCACCATGATCAGGTGGGATTCATCCCTGGGCTACAAGGATGGTTCAACATTCGTAAATCAATCAATGTGATACAACAAATTAATATGAGAAGAGAGAAGAACCACATGGTCATCTCAATTGATGCAGAAAAAGCATTTGACAAAATCCAACATCCGTTCCTGATTAAAACGCTTCAAAGTATAGGGATAGAGGGAACATTCCTGAACCTCATCAAATCTATCTATGAAAGACCCACAGCAAATATCATCCTCAATGGGAAAAAGCTTCCAGCCTTCCCATTGAGATCAGGAACAAGACAAGGATTCCCACTCTCACCACTCTTGTTCAACATAGTATTAGAAGTCCTAGCAACAGCAATCAGACAACAGAGAGAAATAAAAGGTATCCAAATTGGTAATGAAGAAGTCAAACTCTCTCTCTTCGCAGATGACATGATTCTTTATATGGAAAACCCAAAAGACTCCACCCCCAAACTACTAGAACTCATACAGCAATTCAGCAGCGTGGCAGGATACAAAGTCAATGTGCAGAAATCAGTGGCTTTCTTATACACGAACAATGAAAATACAGAAAGGGAAATTAGAGAATCGATTCCATTTACTATAGCACCAAGAACCATAAGATACCTGGGAATAAACCTAACTAAAGAGGTAAAGGATCTATACTTGAGGAACTATAGAACACTCATGAAAGAAATTGAAGAAGACAAAAAAAGATGGAAGACCATTCCATGCTCTTGGATCGGAAGAATAAACATTGTTAAAATGTCTATACTGCCTAGAGCAATCTATACTTTTAATGCCATTCCGATCAAAATTCCACCGGCATTCTTCAAAGAGCTGGAGCAAATAATCCTAAAATTTGTATGGAATCAGAAGAGACCCCGAATCGCTAAGGAAATGTTGAAAAACAAAAATAAAGCTGGCGGCATCACGTTACCTGATTTCAAGCTTTATTACAAAGCTGTGATCACCAAGACAGCATGGTACTGGCATAAAAACAGACACATAGACCAGTGGAACAGAGTAGAGAGCCCTGATATGGACCCTCAACTCTATGGTCAATTAATCTTCGACAAAACAGGAAAAAATATACAGTGGAAAAAAGAGAGTCTCTTCAATAAATGGTGCTGGGAAAACTGGACAGCTATATGTAGAAGAATGAAACTCGACCATTCTCTTACACCGTACACAAAGATCAACTCAAAATGGATAAAAGACCTCAACGTGAGACAGGAATCCATCAGAATCTTAGAGGAGAACATAGGCAGTAATCTCTTTGATATCAGCCACAGCAACTTCTTTCAAGATACGTCTCCAAAGGCAAAGGAAACAAAAGCGAAAATAAACTTCTGGGACTTCATCAAAATCAAAAGCTTCTGCACAGCAAAGGAAACAGTCAAAAAAACAAAGAGGCAACCCACGGAATGGGAGAAGATATTTGCAAATGACAGTACAGACAAAAGGTTGATATCCAGGATCTATAATGAACTCCTCAAACTCAACCCACACGAAACAGACAAACACATCAAAAAATGGGCAGAAGATATGAACAGACACTTCTCCAATCAAGACATACAAATGGCTATCAGACACATGAAAAAATGCTCATCATCATTAGCCCTCAGGGAGATTCAAATTAAAACCACATTGAGATATCACCTTACACCAGTTAGAATGGCCAAAATTAACAAAACAGGAAACAACATGTGATGGAGAGGATGTGGAGAAAGGGGAACCCTCTTCCACTGTTGGTGGGAATGCAAGTTGGTGCAGCCTCTTTGGAGAACAGTGTGGAGATTCCTCAAGAAATTAAAAATAGAGCTTCCCTATGACCCTGCAATTGCACTCCTGGGTATTTACCCCAAAGACACAGATGTCGTGAAAAGAAGGGCCATCTGTACCCCAATGTTTATAGCAGCAATGGCCACAGTCGCCAAACTATGGAAAGAACCAAGATGCCCTTCAACGGATGAATGGATAAGGAAGATGTGGTCCATATACACTATGGAGTATTATGCCTCCATCAGAAAGGACGAATATCCAACTTTTGTAGCAACATGGACGGGACTGGAAGAGATTATGCTGAGTGAAATCAGTCAAGCAGAGAGAGTCAATTATCATGTGGTTTCACTCATTTGTGGAGCATAACCAATAGCATGGAGGACAAGGTGCGTTAGAGAGGAGTAGGGAATTTGGGTAAATTGGAAGGGGAGGTGAACCATGAGAGACTATGGACTCTGAAAAACAGTCTGAGGGGTTTGAAGTGGCGGGGGGGTTGGAGGTTGGGGTACCAGGTGTTGGGTATTATAGAGGGCACAGCTTGCATGGAGCACTGGGTGTGGTGAAAAAATAATGAATACTGTTTTTCTGAAAATAAATAAATTGGGAAAAAAAAAACTAAAAGACAATGTATGGAGTGGGAGAAGATATTCACAAATGATATATTGCTAGTATCCAAATCTATAAAGAACTTATCAAACTCAACACCCAAAAAACAAAAAGTGCAGTGAAGTAATGGGCAGAAGACATGAACAGACATTTTTCCAGAGAAGACACAGAAATGGGTAACAGATACATGGAAAGATGCCCAACATTCACTCAGTATCAGGGAAATACAAATCAAAACCACAATGAGATACCACCTCACACCAGTCAGAATGGCTAAAATTAACAACCTAGGAAATAACAGATGTTGATGAGGATGCAGATAAAGGGGAACCCTCTTACACTGTTGGGAATGCAAACTGGTGCCACCACTCTGGAAAACAGTATGGAATTTTCTCAAAAAGTTAAAAATAGAACTACCCTAGTAGCCTAGTTGTGCTACTAGGCATTTATCCAAAGGATACAAATTTTATATTTGTTTATATTTGTGCAGCAATGTCCACAATAGTCAAACTATGGAAAGAGGCCAGTGTCCATTGACAGGTGAATGGATAAAGAAGTGGTATATGTATATAATGGAATATTACTTAGCCATCGAAAAGAATGAAATCTTGCATTTGTGTGATGAGGATGGAACTAGAGGGTATTATGCTAAGCAAAATAATTCAGTCAGAGAAAGACAAATACTGTATGATTTCAGTCATTTGTGGAATTTAAGAAACAAAACAGATGTGACACCTGGGTGCCTTGGTTAGTTAGGCAACCGCCTTCAGCTCAGGTCATGATCCTGGAGTCCTGTGATTGAGTCCTGCGTCAGGTGCCCTGCTCAGCAGAGAGTCTGCTTCTCCCTCTGACCCTCCCCCCTTCTCCTGCTCTCTCTCTTTCATTCTCTCTCTTGAATAAATAAATAAAATATATTTTTTTAAAAAGAAACAAAACAGATGAACTGGGGAAGGGAAGGAAAACTAAAATAAGATAAAAACAGAAAGGGAGGCAAACCATAAGAGACTCTTAAATATAGGAAACAAACTAAGGGTTGCTGGAGGGAAAGTGGGGGGAATGGGGTAATTGGGCGATGGGCATTAAGGAGGGCATTTGAAGTTATGATCCCAGGGTGTTATATGCAACTGATGAATCTAAATTCTAACCTGAAACTAATACTACACTCTAGGAAAACTAAATTTAATTTAAATATAACATTTAAAAAATATGTTCATCAGAGGAGTAAGGAAATAAATCAGGACTCATCTAATTATGGAATTCCCTGAACAAGAATTCCAAAAAGAAAGCTAGGTTGATTTTGTTTTTGGTAGAAAGATCTCCAAGATATATTGCCAAGTGAAGAAAGCAATTAGCCAGATAATATGGACAGTATGATCCTATTCATGTGAAAATGATAAAAATCCACACTAACCTCCATATATCTGTATTGTTGTTCTGTCTCTACCCACTGTCAACACAACTCCCAATGGAGAGGAGTTTGGTTAGGGTAGTGAGACTGTTTGAGTGGCTACAATCCCCTAAAATCGCCTACCCCATAATTACCATCAACAGTAGTTGAAGGCTGCTACATAATTTGTGGGGCTTGATGCAAAATGAAAATGGAGGGCTCCTTGTTTAAAGACCAGGGGAGAGGTGAGAAGTATTGTTAAAGGTACTAAAATTTACTATAAAATATAACAGGGGTGAGGTTGGAAGATGGTAGCAGAGTAGGAGGACCTTAGGCTCACCTCCTCCCATGACTATAACTACATAACTACATAATCCTAGACATTGACCTGAAGACTGACAGAACAAACTCAACAACTAAAGGGAAAGAAGAGGCCACATCAAAGAAGGTAGAAAGTGTGGAGAGCCAGTTTTGGAAGATGCAGATTGTCGCTGCTGGAGTGAGGAGGAAGCTGTGGTCACAGAGAAGGGTGAGAGACAGACGAGCATGCAGAGAAAACAAATCCCCATGGCAACTGGCTTGGAAATTGAGAGGGGCCAAATTTTGTCACTTTTGGCAACCATTGGGACTTAGAAACTGGAGTTTCAAATGTCAGTGGGCTTGGCTGGGTTAGAGCCTGGAGGGCAGGGCCCTACTCTTGGACAAAAAGCAGGCAAACAATCTGCAGAGATACAGCATGGAAAGGGTGGTCTGAAGAGCACCTGGGGCACACAGTGGGGAGGTTATTTGCTCATCTCAGAGCATGTCCCATACAGACAGCATTTAGGGAGAGACTCCTCCAGGAAGAAAGGAACAGGCCAGCACCATTTCCCTCTCCCACCACTCAGTATAAGCGCAGAGCCTCCTGTGGAAACCAGTGTGGTGACAACACTCATGACCTAAATTGCACTACACTAAGCCCTGCCACCCCAAGCTCCAGTGGAACTGTCTTTCTCAGGCACACTTGTCTAAGTCCCAACAAGGTGGGGCCCCTCTATGAGAAGACAGGCCCAACCCCTGCGCACACCATGTCTTCCAACACAGGAGTCTACTGTAGCCTTGGTTCCTGCAGTGGTGGTGACAGAGCCCGCCTAGTTAAAAGGCACAACATTCAGGCCAGGGACCAAACTGTCCGCAACAGGCAAACAGAACCTCTGCCTGAAGGAAAAAGTGGCCAGGACTCAATAGCAGAGCACATGCAGCACCCACTGGAGACACTCCTGCAAATAATACAAATACCATATGATTTCACCCATGTGTGGAATTTAAGAAGCAAAACAGATGAACATAGGGGAAGGGAAGGAAAAATAAGATGAGAACAGAGAGGGAGGCAAACCATAAGATACACTGGATTCTAGGAAACAAACTAAGGGTTGTTGGAAGGGAGGTGGGTTGGGGGAAGGGATAATTGGTCATGGGCATTAAGGAGGGCACTTGATGGGGCGCCTGAGTGGCTCAGTGGGTTAGAGCCTCTGCCTTCGACTCATGTCATGATCTCAGGGTCCTGGGATCGAGTCCCGCATTGGGCTCCCTGCTCAGCGGAGAGCCTGCTTTCTCCTCTCTCTCTCTCTCTGCCTGCCTGCTCATGATCTCTCTCTGTCAAATAAATACATTTTTTAAAAAATCTTAAAAAAAAGGAGGGCACTTGATGAAATGAGCACTGGGTGCAACTGATGACTCACTAAATTCTATCTCTGAAAATAATTTTTAAAATTTCAATGCAAAAAGAAAAGACATAGGTGGGCAGAATTAATAAAAAAAGAAACACAAGACCCATCTATATGCTGCCTACAAGAGACTCAGTTCAGACCTAAAGATACCTACAAATTGAAAGTAAAGGTTTGGATGGGGCGCCTGGGTGGCTCAGTGGGTTAAGCCGCTGCCTTCGGCTCGGGTAATGATCCCAGGGTCCTGGGATCGAGTCCCGCATCGGGCTCTCTGCTCGGCAGGGAGCCTGCTTCCTCCTCTCTCTGTCTCTGCCTGCCTCTCTGCCTACTTGTGATCTCTCTCTGTCAAATAAATAAATAAAATCTTAAAAAAGAAAAAGAAAGTAAAGGGTTGGAGAAATATCTATCATGCAAATGGATATCAAAAGAAATCCAGGATACTAATACTTACACTGGACAAAGAGACTTGAATACAAAGACTGTAGGGGCACTTGGGTGGCTCAGTTGGTTTTAACTCTGACACTTGTTTTCAGGTAGGGTCATGATCTCAGGGTCCTGGGATGGAGCCCCATGTCAGGCTCTCTGCTCACTTGAGGTTCACTCTCTCTTTCCCTTTGCCCCTCCCATTGGTGCTCTCTCTCTCTCTCTAAAATAAATGAATAAATCTTAAATAAATAAATAAATAAATGTAATAAGAGACAAAGATATAAAAACAAGTGGGTCAATCCAGCAAGAAGATACAACATTTATAAATATTTATGCAACCAACAAAGGAGTACCCAAATACATAAAACAGTTAATAACAAACATAAAATAACTAATTGATAATAATACTGGAGGACTTTAACATTCCCACTTACATCAATGGACAGATCATCTAAACAGAAAATCAACAAGGAAACAATGGCTTTGAATGACACACTAGAACAGATGTACTCAGAATATTCTATCCTAAAATAGCAGAATACACATCTTTTTCAAGTGCACATGAACATTCAACAGATCATATATTAGCTCACAAAACAAGTCTCACAAATTCAGTAAGGTCAAAGTCATACCATGCATCTTTTCTGACCATAATGTTATGAAACTAGAAATCAACCACAAGAAAGAAATTTGAAAAGACCACAAATACATGGGGGTTAAAGAATGTGCTACTAAAGAATGAACGGGTCAACCACGAAATCAAAGAAGAAATTTTAAAAATATAGAAACAAATGAAAAAGAAAACACAACAGTCCATAACCTTTGGGATGCAGCAAAAGGGGTTCTAAAACAGAAAATTCTCAAATAAACAAACTAACCTTAACCCTTAGTGGGTTAAAACTGAAAGTTTTTCCCTTAAGGTTAGCAACAATACAAGGCTGTCCACTCTCATCACTTTTATTAAACATAGTAATGGAAGTCCTAGCCATAGCAATCAGACAACAAAAAGGAATAAAATGCATCCAAATCAGCAATGAAGATGTCAAAATTTCACTATTCACAGATGACATGCCATATATAGAAAACCTGAAAGACTCCACCAAAAAAATGCTAGGACTTAGGAACAAATTCAGTAAAGTCACAGGATACAAAAATCAACGTACATAAACCCATTGGATTTCCACACAACAATAATGAAGAAGCAGAAGGAGAAATTAAGAAAACAATCCCGTTTACAATTGTACTAACAATAATTAGATAATAATAATAAGGAATAAACCTAACCAAAGAGTTGAAAGACCTGTACTCCGAACAGTATAAAACACTTAGGAAAGAAACTAAGGATGACAGAAAGAAATGGAAAGACATTCCATAATAATAGATCAGAATAACATATATTGTTAAAATGTCTATATGCCCAAAGCAATCTACACATAAGATGCAATCAAAATACGAACAGCATTTTTCACAGGACAAGAATAAACAATCCTCAAATTTGTAAGGAACCATAAAAGACCCTGAATAGCCATCTTGAAAGCCATCTTGAAAAATAAAGCAAAGCTGGAGGCATCATAAATCCAGACTTCAAGTTATAGTAAAAGCTGTAGTAATCAAAAAATTATGGTACTGGCATGAAAATAGACACATAGATCAATACGACAGAATAAAAGAAAACCCAGCACTGAACCCACGACTGTATGGTCAATTAATGTTTGGCAAAGCAGGACAGAATATCTAATTAGTCTCTTCAACAAATGGTGTTGGGAAAACTGGACCACTTTCTTACACCATACACAAAAATATATTCAATATGGAATAATCTCCTATATATAAGACCTGAAACCACAAAAATCCTAGAAGTGAAATAGGCAATAACTTCTTTAACGTTGGCTGTAGCAACTTCTTTCTAGATATGACTTCTGAGGCAAGGAAAATAGAAGCAAAATAAACTGTTGAGACTCTATCACAATAAAATCTTCTGCACAGTGAAGGAAACAGTCAACAAAACTAAATAGAGCTTCCCTATGACCCTGCAATTGCACTCCTGGGTATTTACCCCAAAGACACAGATGTCATGAAAAGAAGGGCCATCTGTACCCCAATGTTTATAGCAGCAATGGCCACGGTCGCCAAACTATGGAAAGAACCAAGATGCCCTTCAACGGATGAATGGGTAAGGAAGATCTGGTCCATATACACTATGGAGTATTATGCCTCCATCAGAAAGGATGAATACCCAACTTCTGTAGCAACATGGACGGGACTGGAAGAGATTATGCTGAGTGAAATCAGTCAAGCAGAGAGAGTCAATTATCATATGGTTTCACTTATTTGTGGAGCATAACAAATAGCATGGAGGACAAGGGGCGTTAGAGAGGAGAAGGGAATTTGGGTAAATTGGAAGGGGAGGTGAACCATGAGAGACTATGGACTCTAAAAAACAATCTGAGGGGTTGGAAGTGGCGGGGGTGGGGTGGGAGGTTGGGGTACCAGGTGGTGGGTATTATAGAGGGCACGGCTTGCATAGAGCACTGGGTGTGGTGAAAAAAAAATGAATAATGTTTTTCTGAAAATAAATAAATTGGAAAAAAACAAACAAACAAACAAAATATATTTTTAAAAATGAAAAAAAAAGAAATGGAGAGTTATCCAACATAATTTATGTAACAAATTATGTTGGATACCAACATAATTTATGTAAATTAAACATACATATAAAACTGTGTTAATTTTTATTCAAAGACACACATAAAACTAATTGTAGCTGTATTGGAAGGACATGCATTTAATATAGTAGAAAAAGTTCCTAAGGGAGTATAAATAAAGTATAAAGTGAAAAATACTAAAAAAAAAAAAAAAAAACTAAAAAGCAAACTACAGAATGGGAGAACATATTTGCCAGTAACATATCCAATGAAGGGTTAGTATCCAAAATTTATAAGAGCTTATAAAATTCAACACCCCCAAAATGAATAATCCAATTAAGAAATAGGCAGGAGACATGAACAGATATTTTTCCAGAGCAGATATCCAGATGGCCAACAGACACAGGAAAAGATTATCAACATCACTCATCATCAGGGAAGTACAAATCAAAAGTACAATAACATATCACTTTATACCTGTCAGAATGGCTAAAGTAAACAACACAAGAAACAAGTGTTGGCAAGGATGGGGAGAAAGGGGTACCCTCTTGCACCGATGGTGAGAAGGCAAGGTACTGCAGCCACTCTGAAAACAGTATGGAAGTTCCTCAAAAAGTTAAAAATAGAACTACCCTACCATCCAGCAATTGTACTACTAGGTATTTACCCAATGAATACAAAAATACAGATTCAAAGGGGATACATGCACCCTGACGTTTATAGCAGCATTATCAACAATAGCGAAGTTATGGAAACAGCCAAAGTATCTATCAACTGATGAATGGATAAAGAAGATGTGGGCTATCTATATATGTGTGTGTGTGTGCATGTGTGTGTGTATGTATGTATGTGTGTGTGTGTGTGTGTATATATATATATATATATCCCACATTATATATAAATATGTGTGTGTGTATCCACACAGAGTGGACTCAGCCATAAAACTGAACAAAATCCTACCATTTGCAATGACATGGGTGGAGCTAGAGAGTATTATGCTAAGCCAAATACGTCAGTAACAGAAAGACAAATACCATATGGTTTCACACATATGGGTAATTTAAGAAACAAAACAAATGAGCAAAGAGAGAAAGAGAGAGAGAGAGAGAACCAAGAAACAGACTCTTAACAACAGAAAATAAACTTATGGTTACCAGGAGGGAGGTGGTTGGTGGATTGGATTAAATAGGTTTGGGGGACTAAGAAGTGCACTTGTGATGAGCATCTGGTGATGTATGGAAGTGTTGAATCATTATATTGTACACCTGAAATTAATATTACACTGTATGTTAACTAGCTGGAATTTAAAGAAAAACTTTAAAAGAAAGAATAAAAAATTTTTTCTGACTCCCTTTTCTGCAAATTCAGTTAGTCATCAAAATTTATATTTGGGGCGCCTGGGTGGCTCAGTGGGTTAAAGCCTCTGCCTTCGGCTCAGGTCATGATCCTGGGATCCTGGGATTGAGCCCTGCATTGGGCTCTCTGCTCAGTGTGGAGCCTGCTTCCTCCTCTCTCTCTCTGCCTACCTCTCTGCCTACTTGTGATCTCTGTCTGTCAAATAAATAAATAAATAAATAAATAAATAAAATCTTTAAAAAATTATATTTTTAGGAACCTCATTTTCTTTTTTAAATTTTTTTTATTTGAGTATAGTTTACCCACAATGTTACATTAGTTCCAGGTATACAACATAGTAATTCAACTCCTCCATACATTATGCTGTGCTCACAAGTGTAGCTACCATCTGTCACCATACAGAGCTATTACATTATCACTGACTATATTCCCCAAGCCGTACCTTTACTACTGTGACTTATTGATTCTATAACTGGAAGCCCATATCTTTCATTCCTCTACACCCATTTTTGCCTCTCCTTCCAACCGTCTCCCCTCTAGCAATCATCAGTTTGTTTTCTGTAGTTACAGGTCTGATTCGTTTTTTGCTTATTCATTTATTTTTGTTTTTTAGATTTAGCAACCTTATTTCCATCTAGTATAATGGAAAGCACCGTAAGTCACAATGTTGCAAATGGTATTTGATAACTTTTCATTTTGAAAGGGAACTCTGTTGGTGCAACTATTACTGGGACTGTTTTTTGTAGGCTGTGGCAAGAGTATGATGGATTTCTGATAAGTTGTTTCAAAAGAAAAATTTTAATGCATCTAGAGCAGATGATTCTTGTAGAAGACTTTTTCAAAAAACAAATGAACTCTTGGGTGCCTGGGTGGCTCAGTTGGTTAAGGGACTGCCTTTGGCTCAGGTCATGATCCCAGAGCCCCGGGATCCCAGCACTTGGATCCCTCTGCTCTGCGTGGAGCCTGCTTCTTCCTCTCCCTCTGCCTGCCACTCCCCCCGCTTGTGCTCTCTCTCGGTCAAATAAATAAATAAAATATTTTTAAAAAAAAATAACTCTTCAGGTGGTGTACGGCTCCTGTAGTGGAAGTGGTGCATGGGAAGGTGCTGGAAAGTCAAACAGAGGGAGATGTGTCCTCTGGACGTGGCTAGCAGAGTAGACCCGCCTCCAGTTGCCTGATTCCTCCTGCTCACGGGACATAGCCAGGAGGCCCCAGCTTCTGCAAGTGTAAACAGCCTGGAACCATCGTGCGGAGTGATTGAACAAGTCTTCCCTGTTCATTTGATGCAATGAAGTATAGCAGATGAGATGGGGAAAGGGGAAAGAATCAACTTTAACAAGATTAATTTTTAAATGTTTGTTGGGGTTTTTAAAAGATTTATTTATTTTAAAGAGAGAGAGAGAGCACAAATGGGAGGGGCAGGGAGAGGGAGAGAGAAACTCAAGCAGACTCCATGCTAAGCACAGAGCCTAACGCAGGGCTCCATCACAACCTGAGCTGAAACCACAAGTTGGACACTCGACTGACTGCACCACCCAGGCACCCCTAAATGTTTTTATAATGTTTGGAATTGTTAAACTGGCTTTGCTGAAACAGAATCTCACCCTTAAGATACTATTTGAATGTTGGTTTCAATAAAGGCTCTTGAAATTGTTTAAAAAAATATATATAAGTGTAACAGGGGAGGCACAAGAATATATATAAAAAAAGGAGCCAGGTCAGAGAGAGTGGGGAAAATCATTCCAAAAATAATATGTTATTTGACATCAGAAAAATGAGCAAGAATAAATAATGTGGGGTTTGTGTTGTGTGTGTGTGTGTCTGTGTGTACATGTGGATGTGTGTATGTTGTATGTGTGGATGGATGTGTATATAGATATATGGGTATATGCATGTGTGCATATGTATGTATGAATCTATGTGTGTATGTATGTGTGTGTAGATATATGGGTATGTTTGGGGGGGGTGTATGGATGTGTGTAGATGTGTGGGCATGTGTGGGTTTGGGTAGATGGATGTGTGGTAGATATATGGGTGTGTGTGTCTGTGTGTGTGTAGATGGGTATGTATGTGGATGTGTGTGTATAGATGTGCGTGTGTGCATGTGGGTATGGACATGTGTGTGGATGTGTGCAAATATGTGTAGATGTGCGGGCATGTGTGGGTTTGGGTGGCTGCATGTGTGTGTGTATAGATATATGGGGGGGTGTGAATTGTCTTTTTGGGTGGATGTATGGGGGTGTGTGTGTGTTTGTTTGTTTGTTTGCATAAGAGAAGCAGTAGAGGGAGAGCCTGGAACCAACACTGAGGGCAGAACTTGTGGGAAGAGGAATCAGCATGCCCCAGGTCCTGAACGAAGTCCAGTGGGACGGGTGACAGGAGGGCAGGGAGCCAGCTGTGGAGCGATGTGGGACACAGATGAAACCGGGCAGCCCTCAGTTCTGTCTCAGAACGCATTGTGCCAAAGAAAGGCAAATCCAAAGCCAAAGAAAAGCTGGGAAGAGTGATGTGTACCTTTCCTGAAGAACCTGTAGCCCTGCTGAAGTCGGGAGCCACCAGCCTCATCCGCCTTCCTCATTTTCCTGAATCCCAGGAGCCGCTGCATGGAAAACAAAGTCTGGACTCTAAAGGGAGAATGAGGGAGGAAGGGTGTCTGAATGGTCCCCCTCTCTCGTCTTTGTTTTAGTGACCCCCAAGTATCTGAAAACAGATTGGACACTTGTTGCTCTTTGAGAATCGATCTATTGATTACCCTCGTGGGGTCTACAGATGCAATGTGTTTGCTGCCATCCCCTCCCTCTCCTGTTCTCTGCAGGTATACCAGTGACAGATCATTTTTAATTGTCCTTTTTGACCTTTTCGACTAACATGAGGTGGAAGAGGGGGTAATGTGATCAGTGTTCCTTTCCTAAATTCCGGCCTCCTCCTCCTTGCTGCACAAGACAAGGAAAATATTGGCACAGGGCCCTGGGCTCTGTGAGACATCTTGGACTTTTTCCTAAAAATAATAGGACATCGGTTGATGATCTTAAGCAGAGCAATGTGATGAAGTTTTTGAGCCAACATCAGAAAATTTCACCTCTCTTGACTAACCATGAAGTTTTCCTAAGGGGGATGCCATCCCGTGCCTGGCCCTTTGCCCTGTGGCGCCATCTCTCAAGCTCAGCGCTGTCCACACTGTTGACCAGATCATTCCATCTTGTAGGCAGTTGTGCTGGTGTTGTCGGGTGTTCATTAGATGCCAGTCACCCCGCCCCCCAACTCTGGGTGTGAAAATCAAAAACATTTTTATATTGCCAGGTGTTCTCTGAGAGGAGAGGGCGAAATTGCCCATGTAGAGAAGCACTCTGCCCTTTGGTTTCAGGCTCACCCTTTTTTTCCTCACCATTTCATGGGACTCTCCTCTAAATTACATCTATCCAAGATACATGGAAGGCTCCATTTCCACAGATACTGATATTAGAGCCTTCCACTTAAGCTCTTGTGGATTTTCTTCTTTTGCTGATAAGATGCAAATCTCTTGCTGGCCCTTCAACCACCTTCTGGGAATCTTGTCCAGCCCCATCCCTGACTGGCCTCTCCTTAGTTCAAATGGGCTCACCTCTCTCACATCTATGCCCACTATTCGTGGGCATAGTTCATTATGTGGTGGTCATATAAAGGCTTGGACAAGGGGGGGCATTGGATCACTGTGATATGACAAACACTATTCTGTGTTGGGAACTCTCAAGGTCTTTTATGATTTACTGGGGATGACTCTAGACCCTTCAGTTGTTTGAGATTTTTTTAAAAAATGACCTTAAACATAATGATCTTTGGTTAACAAGTTAAAAAAATTAGCTCATCATACAAATCACTTTTGTGAAAGTCTGAATCGAATTTTAAATATAAATTTATACAATGGCATCTGGTGTTTCCTCTGACATTTCATGTAACTTGTGGAGGTGTGCTATAGACTGAATTCCTGTGTCTCCCTCCCCAGATTTATGTATCAAAATCCTAATCCCCCATGTGATAGTATTAAGAGATGGTGTCTTTAGTAAATGATTAGGCCTTGAGGGCAGAGCCCTCATGACTGGGATTAGTGCCCTTATGAAAGAGACCCCAAAGAGCTCCTTCACCCCATCCACCACACAGCAAGGAGATAGCCATGGGTATCTCTCACCCAACACTGAATCTGCCAAAACCTTGTTCTTGGACTTCCTAGCCTCCAGAAATAAAATTTTGCTATACCAGCTTAAAGAGACTAAGACAGGCTCATATAAGAAATGGAAAATGGCTTCACAATTTATTTATAACTCAAAATGCCTGTTTATGTATTTTAGCACTGTATCTTCAGTTACAAGGAAAACACTTTTAAACTGTCTTCCTGATTAATAATCAGTGCACCGGAAGCTTTCATCAAATGTATCTAATGTGATGATCTTTAAATTTCCATTTTTATGTCTGTTGTTATTTGTTGCAGTGTTGCAGCAGTTTTGAAAACCAGAGATTCTAAATTCTTCAAAGAATTGTAACTCCTGATGTACTTTACTGCAATGGTCATGGATACACTTTTATTTTGTTACCATTTACTGACAAAGTTTTCTACCCCAGCACCAGAAGTTCCTGTCCTAGGGCTCAAGCCAGAGTTAATATTTGTGCAGACGCTGCAAGGACAGGCTCTGGGCATAGAAGGGCAAGATTGCCTCTCACACCAGGCCCCATCACTGCCTCTAGGCAGAAGCCATCCCCTCTCTCAGGGCTCTAGCCACCCCACCACCACTTCTATTTTTTACTGCTGCTGCACCATTGTCACTGGCCCACTGTCTCCCCTCTGGGCTGCATGGCACCCCAGGCTCCCCCAGATACACTGGTGCACACCAGGTGGCGTGACCACCTGCTCAGCATGCATATAACCTACCATGCACATTGTGATCCAGTGTATCTCTACCACTTACGTGTACACTCCATAGTCACATTGGACTATAATTACAAAACACAAGTCCAAAGACAAAATTATTTTTTAAGGATTTTATTTATTTATTTGACAGAGAAAGAGACAGAGACAGAGGGAACACAAGTTGGGGGGAGTGGGAGAGGTAAGGGTCCCCGTTAAACAGGGAGCCCAATGTGGGGCTTGATCCCAGGACCCTGGGATCATGACCTGAGCCAAAGGCAGGTGCTTAACAACTGAGCCACCCTGGAACCCCTCAATGACAAAATTATCAAGAATGTCAAGACAGCAACCCCACAGGTGGCACATTCTTAAACAAGCCTGGAGGAGTGGGTTTGTGTCCTCAACCTAGTAGTTCGGTACCTGAGGGACCATTCTGCTAGTTTTTATCCCAAGTGAGTATAAACCCTCTTTTGGTTTCTGTGATTCAGATTATGTGAAGAATGGTTGAAAACCTTCCCCCATCTGAGAAACACCAGTTTTTTTTATTTTTTAATTAACATACAATGAATTATTAGCCCCAGGGGTACAGGTCTGTGAATCACCAGGTTTACACACTTTACAGCACTCACCACACCAGTTGTTTTTAAATCCAACTAGTGGAGTAATGGAGTGGCGAAGGGCCTAGACTCTGGACCTGTATCACCAGGAACTCCATCTTGGCCACGGACTAGCTATATGACCTTGAGCAAGTGATTAAAGTCTCTATTCAGACATACCTTGTTTTATTGTACTTTGCTTTATTGAGCTTTGCATATAGTAGGGTTTTGTTTTTTGTGTTTTTTTCTTTTTCCTTTTTTTACAAATTGAAGGTTTGTGGCAGCCTTGCATCAGCAAATCTATTTGTGCCTTTTTCCCGATGTCATTTGTATCTCTTTGTCACATTTTGGTAATTCTTATAATACGTCAAACTTTTTCATATCATTATTATTATTATTATATTTGTTATGGTGATCTCTTATTAACAATCTTTGATGTTACTGTTGTCATTGTTTTGGGGCACCATGAACTGTGCCACATAAGGCAGGAAATTTAATTGATAAATATTGTGTGTGTTCTGTTTGCTCCACCCTCCAGCCGTTCCCCTTCTCTCTTATTCTCCTCAGGCCTCCCTATTCCCTGAGACACAATATTGAAATTAAGCTAGTTAATAACCCTACAATGTCCTCTAAGTGTTCAAGTGAAGGGAAGAGTTACAGGTCTTCAAACCAAGAGCTAAAAATGATTAAGCTTAGTCGGGAAGATATGTTGAATGCCAAGATAGGGCAGAAGCTGGGCCTCTTGCATCAAACAGTCAAATTGTGAATGCAAAAGAAAAGTTTCTGAAGGAAATTAAAATTGCTACTCCAGTGGACACACAAATGGTAAGAAAGTGAAACAACCTTGGGGCACCAGGGTGGTTCAGTCAGTTAAGCATCTGCCTTCAGCTCAGGTCATGATCTCAGGGTCCTGGAATCAAGCCCCATGTCAGGCTCTCTGCTTGGTGGAGAGCCTGCTTCTCCTTCTCTGTCTGCCTGCCGCTCTCCCTGCTTGTGCTCGTTCTCTCTGTCAAACAAATAAAATCTTTATAAAAAAAATAAACAGGCTTATTGCTGATATGGAGGAAGTTTAGTGGCCTGGATAGAAGATCAGACCAGCTACAACATTCACTTATGCCAAAGCCTAATTCAGAGCAAGGCCCTAACTCTTCAATTGTGTGAAGGCCAAGAGAGGTGAGGAAGCTGCAGAAGAAAAGTTTGAAGCTAGCTGAGGTTGGTTCATGAGGTTTAAGGAAAGAAGTAGTCTCTAAACACAAAGGTGTAAAGTGAAGCAGCAAATGCTGATGTAGAAGCTGCAGCAAGTTATCCAGAAGATCTAGCTAAGGTAATTCATGAAGGTGGCTATGTTCAACAACAAATTTTCAATGTAGACAAAACGGCCTTCGATTGGGAGAAGACGCCATCTAGGACTTTCATAGCTAGAGAAGAGAAGCCAGCCCCTGGCTCCAGGCTGACTCTCATTAGGTGCAAATGCAGGTGGCGACTTTCAGGTGAAGCCAATGCTCATCTACCATTTTGAAAACCCTAGGGCCCTTAATGGGGTTCACGGCTGGCTCAGTCGATAGAGTACGTGACTCTTGATCTCAGGGTCATGAGTTTGAGTCCCACATTGGACACAGAGTTTATTTTTTCCCATTTTATTTTATTTCTTTTCAGTGTTCTAGCATTCATTGTTTATGCACCATACCCAGTGCTGCATGCAATATGTGCCCTCCATAATACCCACTACCAGGCTCATCCAACCCCCTCCCTTCCTCCCCTCCAAAACCCTCAGTTTGTTTCTCAGAGTCCACAGTCTCTCATGGCTTGAGATTTTATTTGTTTATTTGACAGACAGAGATCACAAGTAGGCAGAGAGGCAGGTGGCGGGGGTGGGTGGGTAGGCTACCCGCTGAGCAGAAAGCCCGATGCAGGGCTCAATTCCAGGACCCGGAGACCATGGCCTGAGCCGAAGGCAGAGGCTCAACCCACTGAGCCACACAGACGCCCCCAGAATTTAAAAAAAAAAAAAAGAATTCTGCTAAATTACTCTGCCTGTGCTCTATAAATGGAACAAAGCCTGGATGACAATACATCTGTTTATGTGGCTAACTGAATATTTTAAGTTCCACTATGGAAACCTACTGCTCAAAGAAAAGACTCCTTTCCCAAGGACAATGTACCCAGTCACCCAACATTTCTGATAGAGATGTATGTACAATGAGGTTAATGTTGTTTTCATGCTTGCTATGCAACATCCATTCTCTAGCCCATGAATCAAGGAGTAATTTTAACTTTCATGTGATTACTGAATAAATACCTTTCCTAACAGTATAGCTGCCATAGCGATTTCTTTGATGAACCTAGGCAATGTAAATGGAAAACCTTCCAGAAAGGATTCACCATTCTAGATGCCATTAAGAACATTCATGATTCATTGAAAGAAGTCAACATATCAACATTAACAAGAGTTAAGAAGTTGATTCCAAGCAAAGTTTTCCCTCTCATAACCCTGATTTCCCCCTTCAGCCAAAGAAAAGGTGATTGTTTCATAGCCTTGTGCCTGCAACTGGGACCCTGCAATGGTCATCAGATCCATGGGGGATTTCAGACACACTGAAGGAGAATGGGGGAACTCATCTGCACAGCTCCAGACAGTTCTTCACCCCTCTCCCTCCACTCATTGCCACTAAGGGGTTGCTGATCAACCCTGTGGCCCAGGAGCAGTGCAGAGCAGACAACCAGACCTGCATGGCCCCTTCCCTTCACAAGCTTGGAGAAAGGCAGGATGCCCGCCACCTGAGCCCTCTCCACCAAGGGTTTCATTCTTCCTCTGAGGCTCTGATGGGGGTGGGTGCCCTCTGCCAGGCCCAGCACATGATTGGAAGAATGAATTAAGCGCCCAGTTCTTACTGTTAAGTTTTGCTATGCAATCACAGCTGCTATGATAGATATTTTTTAATCAGTGCTTGGTTGGTTTTAAATAAAATGCACTCTATTCCTAAAAAAAAAAAAAAAAGGTCATGGGTGACTTTTGACTTTGAGGTGTTTAAGATTTCAGTGGAGGAAGTATTTGCAGGGTTTGAGGGACTGACTCCACTTTTGAAAGAAGTTCTACTATGGATAAAATGCTATCAAATGGCTCTACATGCTATAGAGAAATAATTTTCTCAATAAAGGAAGAGTAAATCGATGTGGCAAACTTCCTTGTTGTCTTATTTTAAGAGATTGCCACAGCCGCCCCAGCCTTCAGCATCTATCGTCCTGATCAGCCAGCAGCCATCAACACTGAGGCCAAACCCTGCACCATCAAATAGATTACAACTCACTGAAAGGTCAGATGATTGTTAGCACTTTTTAAGCAATGGAGCTTGAACTCATGGCCTCAAGATCAAGAGTCATGTGCTCAACGGCCTGAGCCAGCCAGGTGCCCCAACAATAAAGTATTTTTAAATTGAGGTATCTATGTTGGTTTTTAAGACAAAATGTTGTTGCACACTGAATAGGCTAGTATAGTGTAAACATAACTTTTATATGCACTGGGAAACCAAAAAGTTCATTTAACCCACTTTATCATGATATTCACTTTATTGCAGTGTTCAGGAACTGAACCCACCATATTTTTAAGACATGCCTGTATTCCTTATACTTAAAATAGGGGTAGTACCAGTCCCTACTTTACAGGGTTGCTCTAAGGATTGAGTGAGTTAATGCATGCATATAAGGAGCCTAGAACAGTGCTCAGCACATCGAAAGTCCTCAGATAATGCTACTTGTCATTACTTTTGTTTTCACTGTCCTTGTACTTCTCAGTCTGTTTTGGAGCAAGCCTGTTCTTCCTCATGTAATTTTTCCATTTCCCTCTCTTTCTCCTGTAATTTATAGTCCACTTTAGCCCTTATCATTTTTCATCTAACCAGTTAAATGTACATAACATATGCAGAGAGATGAATTGGAAAAGAGGCCACTGAGGTTCTCCCTAAGGAAGTTGACAGGGACTGAGTGGTGGGCAGGGGGTATCTTCAGCCTGTTTGAATGTTTACAATGGGAATGCATTTACTATTGTTTCTGCAATTAAAAGGAAATGTTTATAATTGCTAAGGGAGGTGGGGTAGGGGAGGAAAGACTCCAGGGCAGCCTCCTTCTATGGCAGCCAGTTCATATCATGCACTGATGCTATGAGGGATACAACCAGACAACACATTTCCAGGACTGCAGCCAGCTGCCCCCTATCCATGGCAATGCCAAGAGTTCCTTTGTCCGCAGAATATGCCTCAGATTCACCTCTCTGTTGGCTTTGCCTTTCCCATTAGCCTTTAGCATGCCCACCCTGCCGCCCAAGGACACCGGGGAGGAACTCTGGGGGATGAGTACTACTGTACCTGGGTCAGATGCCAGCTCCTGTGAAGGCTTTCCTGACATACCAAGTGAACATGTTTGAATTAACTGTGGCTCTTTATTCCCACACATGTTGTTGATACCTGCCTAAGCAGCACTTGGAGTTTGACTTTTTTCGGCCTTGTGTTCATCGAACTTTGACTCTCTCATTAAACTGTTTACTTGGAAAGGGTAAATACAGGGTCTATTATTCATGGCTGGAGACCCCACCGCAGTCACCACCTGTACCTGGCTCAGTCCATCATAAATGCTCAGGAAGTGTTTTATTGAAAGGGTACCCTGAACTGCCCCCCTTCCCCACACCACATTAGGACTTTCGCATTTTATTCCTTCTGCCCTGTCCCTGGCCACTTCATATTATTCAGATCTCAGATTACACACTGCCTTCTCCAAGCACCCTACCTTGAGTACCCTATCTAAAAACAGACTAACTTCTACCTGAATCCTTCTCTATCTCATAACTTGTTTTATTTCCCTCAAAGCACTCACTGCAATCTGAAATTCTCATGTTTGACTCACTTTATTGTCTGTTTCCCTGGCTGGGATGTGAATCACAGGAGGGCAGGGACCTTGTCTTTTTGTGTTTGCCTTGAGTCCCCAGTGCTTAGGACAGTAACTGGTATATAGCACGTGCTCAATAAATATATGAATGAAACTCTATTTGTTTGGTTATTGACTGATCCCCGAGTAGAATGTCAGCTCCATGGAGGCCAGGATCTTTTCTGGGTTATCACTACATCCTCAGCACCTAGCATGGTGCCTGGTGCATAATAAATGCTCAAGAATTTCTGGGTCAGTGAATTAATGTCTCACGCACACTTTAACACAACATGCTCCAAACTGAACTTAGTTTCTTCTCCACCAAACCTGCTTTTCCTTCTGTGCACTCTAGTTCAGTCAATGGCATCATTATCCACTCCTGACACCCAACCCAGAAATGAACTTCATGAAGGAACTAGGATTGAGGGACCAATTGAGGGACCAATGACAGAACACGGGGATAGTAGAGGGTGCAAAGTTCAACTTCTCGGCTCTGAAATTCAAGCCACGTGTCTTCCCTAAGCCCATGTGGTCACTTGATAATAATAAAAGAGCTTCCCTTACAGGGTGAAGAATAAACGCTTCGGAGACGGTGCAAAACAGCCTAGCCACTGAATGTGCTCGAAGACCAGAAGCTGTTGTGCGTACTACACCCCTTCCCTGGCCCAAGCCCGCCCCCACTGTCACCCATTAGTTTTGCCAGTTTGCAGTCACTGAGTTCACCTCCCCTAATAGGACGAGAAGGCTGAGGATGGGGAGGGGAGGGAGGTAGGGAAGGAAGGAGTGGAGGCGGAGGAGGAGTGAGTGTGAGTTAATGTGTATGTGTTGGCGTCGGGGGGTTGGGGGTGGTGGTGGTGCTTAACTCCCCGTTTACCCCGAGGAGGAGGAAAACTGGGAAGGTTCTGGCCCCACTCAAAATGGAGCCAAGCGACTGCCTCGCCTAAGATGGTGGCTTAAGGTCCTCAGTCTCGATTGGTTACCTAGAAGAAACGAACAGGACCAAAGGTAGTCGAATCCCGTCCCCTTTTCTCAAGGTGGCGCCCCGCCTCTGCTGGCGTCACGCGGGAGCCACTAGCTTCCCTTCCCCGCCTCTGCCGCGGTTACCTCCTGTGCCCAGCCCTCATAAGATGGCGGTCGGGTAGCCTCCCCGCGGCGCCACCGCCACTCTCAATATGGTAGCTGTTTATCCCATATTTCTCCTCCCCTCTTCGTTTCAACTTCCTCCTTGTTTTGAATAAACTTTATTGACTACTTCGAATCGCCTACCACTGCCACTGGGCTGCTCCCGGCGACTTTTCAGGCAGTTTTCTCTCCGACCTGGCCGCAGGCGCAGCTAATTCCTGGTTGGCTTCCTCGCAGCGGTCTCCTGCTGGCCCAGCGACGACGCCGTTTGCTTGTTCACCCGGCGGCCACCGACTAGGCCCGAACCGCGGGCTCCAGTAGGCCCTAACGCCGGGCCCGGAGCAAAACCGTGGGGGAAAGCTGCCCTGAAGCACTACGCGGCGCCTGGGGCCGCGAGACCCAGCGGGTGGTTCTGCGGGAAGGCGAGCAAGGTTCGCAGCGTTGCCGTGACGATCCCAGAATTCGGCGCGCGCAGCCGGTGGGGCCGGAACTGCTGGCCGATCCTCCGCTCAGCTAGGCGCCCAGGTGCTCCAGAGCGAGCCCGGCTCCCGGCGGGTCGCTGGAACTGAACTTCGCGAGTGTGAGCAATCCCTGCAGCTTTGCAGATGAGGAGGTCTCTGTAGGGCTTGGGACGAAAGACATTCTTGTCAGGTTTGGGGCGTGAGGAGGTTCCTGTCATTTTGGGAGGCGTGAGATCTCGTAAGTTTCGGGGGCTGCAAAAATATTCCTGTCAATCTTGGGATTTGTGAGATCTCTGTCAGTTTTGGGGGACAAGGGAGTCCTCGTCACTTTGAGGGGGCTGTGAGGAAATGCCTGCCTGTTTCTGATCGTTGGGGGGGGGAATCCCTGCTTAGTTGCAAGAGTGTGAAGAAATTCTAGTCAGTTTCAGGGGTTTAAAGAGATCCTTTTTAGTTTTGGGGGTGCAACGGGAACCCTTTCGTCTTTGAAGTAGGGGACGATCGGATCAGTTCTGAAATTGAGATTTCTTTCATTTGTTGGGGTGATGATACTGCTGACTGGTTGGGGATGGAATGATTTTGAGAGTGAAGGAGAAGACCATTTAAACTCTCAACATAACCCAGAACTGTGATTTGAGTTGGGCGCCTAGTCTTGTTTGCCTTGTTCTTGAAGGCATCAAGGTAATTGTCGAGTAATCTGAGCCAACTTTCAGGGATCCCTCATCTCTCTCTAGTTGCCCCTATCTATGGTGGGGGATTGAGAGTAGGGGCTTTTACTGATGTACCCCAGCGTATTTCTTTAGGCTCTCGTTTGCGTCATAATAGAGCCCTAGGAAGAAAAAGGTTGTGAGCAAGGAGAGGGTACAGTGAGGGATCAAAGAAGCTTCCTGAAGGCGTCAGATATTTCCCTGAAACCCGGAAAGAAGTTATCACGACTCTGGGGGCCGAAGGAGGTAGGGAAAAAACAAAAAAATCCTCGACCGTCAAACGCCGTCCTTTATTTGTTAAGGAAATTTTGGAGGCCGGTGGACTTTTCTCCGATTGCCCCCTACAGCCACACCAGCTGTGTTGCATCCCAGCAGCACTAACTGCCCATTCGTGAACTGAGGGTTGGTACACTGGGGGACCTGATTCACTAGGTTAAAAAGTGTTGTTTGTGCCCAGCCATCGTCCAGAAAGGACGCGTGCTGCTGCCTGCTGCTTCTCTTGACGCTACGAACCTGGCCCGCCGCAGAGCGCTCCAAGGCCGGGCGAAGATGGCCTCGGTGCCAGTGTATTGCCTCTGCCGGCTGCCTTATGATGTGACCCGCTTCATGATCGAGTGTGACATGTGCCAGGACTGGTTTCATGGCAGGTAAGGAGGGCAGGCCATGCTGGGCAGGTGCTCATTTGCTCGCTCCTTTCTCAGCCCTGTTTTAGGTTCTCGCTCAGAAAACAACCCGCACCCCGCGCCCCTCCCCCCACTCCAGTGAAGAATTACCTCCAACCCACCTCCCAGACCCAGGTTCTCTCATCCCTTCTTGCAGACCAGGGCCTAGCTGACATTGGCTTCTGGTGTCTCCCTTTTTTCTCTTTTCCCATATATGTTTCTTCTTTGCCTCCTTTTGACTTTATCTAATTTGCAAAATATTTTTTGAGCCACAGTGTATCATTTTTGTACCCTGGCAGTTGTGTTTTGCCTTAGACTCAGGCTTTGTAGGATACAGTACTATATTCTTGAGATAACTGAGTCCAACAAACATGGGTTTGAGTTGTGGCTTTGCAACTTAATATCAGTGTGTCCTTGGGTAAGTTGCTTTGCCTCGCTGAGTCCCATTGTCTTTGCCTATAAAATATATCTAATATATCTAATACATCTGTTCTGATTATTTAAAGTATTTTGCATGCACTCAGTGAGTGGAGGCAGAAATACAATAGGATTTCTGTTTCTTCAGTATTTATCTGCAGAACCATCCAACTGAATTGAATTAAGCAGAAGAGATATTGGGTAAAACAGCAGGAATAAAGCCACTAATGAATTTCCTCGTTAACCATGTGTGCTCATAAGCACCTGTCACCCAGGATACCAGAGAGGTTAGTGTGTGGGAAAAAACTGATGTTATCCCATAATTGGGACTTAAATTCCAGTTATGGAAAGAAAACCATGAGAGGAGTTTTTGCACTGGAATACAACAGAACAGTATATGGTGCCTCCTGTTGCATGTTAGATTCTAGTTTTCAGTTGTCACTAGTCCCTTACAAATGAGTTTCTGTTGTTTCACCCAAGACCAGACTGAAGGTGCTGATACTGCTAAAATTCTGTTATCAGCAGGGATTGCCCCTTGCAGGGCATTCACGTTCATGTTCACCTGATCTTTATTGAGTATTTCTGTGTGCCAGGTGTGGAGTTCTTTTTTTTTAAGAGATTTTATTTATGTACTTGAGAGAGAGAGAGAGTCAGAGGGAGAAGCAGACTCCCTGCTGAGCAGGGAGCCCAATGCGGGACTCGATCCTGGAACTCCAAGATCATGACCTGAGCCAAAGGCAGTCACTTAACCAACTGAGCCACCCAGGCACCCCAGGTGTGGAGTTCTGTTTGCTGCTTCATGTTGTTTCATTTAAGAGAGGACAGACCTATAGGGTGGGGCATTTTCCTTTCCTCTGGAAATTAGCAGGATTAAGATGATTTTCATGATTCCTGGTATCTTTGCTACTGCTGATCAAGTCACTCCTCTGTTTAAAATTCTTTTGGTGGTTCCCCTATAGAATGAAATTCAGTCTCCTTTGTGTGATAGACAAGACCTTTTGTGATCTACTTGTTCAGTCTCATTTCCCGCCACTCCTCCTTCTGGTTCTTCTTTATGTCCCAGCAAGACTGAACTACTTAGAGTTCTGGGAGAATTTTATACTCCTTTATGCCTCTTCTTTGTGTGTGCTATTCCTACTAATGTCCTCTCTTTTACAACTCATAGCATATACCTCCTCTGTAAAAGGCTTGCATCCTCCTGGTTCCTATTGCACTTTGTGTACATCCTTACTGAAAGTAATTATTTCATCATCTCATAGTCATAAATACATCTGTGTTACTCATTAGCCAGAGCTACTTGAGGGCAGATATGTCATCTTTTCAGTTTTGCTATCTGTAGAACCTAGCTCAGTGCTAAACATTTCATAGATTGAGTGCATTTTTGAATGAATAAATGAATGAATGAATGTGTCTTCTTAAAAAAAGCTATTGCCTATGGCCTTTGCTTTGGTTTATGTGAAAAGTGTGTAGGTTCAAACTTGGGAAGAAATTCCTTCCTGCCTACAATGTAGAGACCCCAACTGCACAGTTTAGGGACAGAAAACTGGACCAAATGCTCTCTCATATGCCAGGCCCCATGACAGGGACTTTGCATAAATTATTTCAATCCACACCCAACCCTGGAAGTTAGATTTTTTTTTTTAAAGTTTTTTCCTGACTGCATATGTGAGACATGCTCATTGTAGTAAAGAAAAATTATAAAGAAGGAAATGAAAATCATCTATGAATCTGCTTTCCTGCATAATCCACTGTTAAATGTTTTGTTGCATTAACTCCTGTCTTTTGACTTAGAATATGAAATTGCATTTTTATAAAATAGGATTGTATTATAAATACCATTTTGTAGCCTGATTTGTATTCTTACTGAACATTATAATGTGAATATTTTACCAGGTCGTCAAATATTCTTCTAAACTTCATTTCTGATATCCCAGCATATATGTGTGTCATCAGTTACTTGGTCATTTCCTCTGTGGTTGGATACTTAACATGAGTTCTACTTTTTTATAATGAAATATTGTGATATGAGGGAAACTTGGAGGATTCTGGAAATGTTTTTCATTTTGATACGGGGTTCTGGTTAAAACAAAAAGAAAAACTTATGGTGAATATTGTTGCACATTTGAGACTTGACATTTATAATGAATGCCACGGAGTTCTTTAAGAATTCCAAATTTACAAATACGGAAATGGGTTTACGGGCTATGCTCCTCCTTAATCACATTTCTATGGTGAGTCCTGTGTTTCTGTAAACACCCCAACACAGGCAAATTGCCTTAATTTCTTTTTTCTATGAAAGAGACCAAATTTTTGTGTCATCATGCATCTGTCTCTGGGCTAGCAGAAAGCAAGGAAGCCAGCTGAGAATAAGGTCCTTGGGTCGCTCTTGCTTACTCAGTGCATTGTGTACATGCACATGCATGCACATACACTAGGCTCACAGTGCTCCATATACAATTGTACTTAAGCACAATTGAAAATGACTCGATATTGTGGACTTTTCATGATTGCTCACAATAGTTAAGCCCACAAATGCCTGTAGGTGATATAAATCTGTCCACATTTCTGATGACTTCCAGAGGCTAGATTTCTTCAAGTCCGGCTGGGGAATAGTAATGCCACGTTACTTCCTGGAAAGGTTATAACAAGGAAGGTGACCATTCTGTTTTGCTGGTGAGAATCTATAATTCGTGGAATTACTTTCTAAAGTCTGGATTTGAACTTAGAATTACCTGGCTCCAGAGCCCAGGTTCTCAAAAGTGGAAAAAACTTGGTATTAGCTTTATTTCTCCTACTATAAAGGGTGGGCGTTTTTGCAAGTCACTTTGATTTGTAGAGCAGTGGTTCTCCCAACTTTAATGTGCATCAGAATCACGTGGGAGACCTGTTAAAAGACAAGGTAGGTAGGCCCCACTTACAGGGTTTCTGATTTAGTAGGTGAGTGGGGACCACCTCAGAATCCCTGATTTATAGCATTATTCTGTCTCAGTTCTTCCCCTTTTCTGCAGAGTGTGACAGCTTCTGATGTTGAGAGAATGGGCAAACTAACATACCCTTATCATATAGTGTTCTCAAAGTGTGGTTCATTAACGAAATTTGTTAAAAATGTGAATTCTTGGGCTGGGACCCAGCAATTTCTAACAAAAAGGAAGAATCTGATGCACCTTAACTTCCAAGAATCATTGTCGTACACTGGCGGAGAGTTAGTTGGTGAGCATTTATTGATGTCTGGGGCTTTGGCAAAACGTCACCCCTTTGCAGTGTTCCTGTCTACAAAGGAAGTATTGGTTGGCACAGCCTCCAGGGGTGACTCTGAACTCTGGAGGAAATGGCACTAGCTTCAGAACTGGGTTCGAGGGGCGTCTGAGTGGCTCAGTGGATTAAGCCCCTGCCTTCGGCTCAGGTCATGATCTCAGGGTCCTGGGATCGAGTCCCATATCGGGCTCTCTGCTCAGCAGGGAGCCTGCTTCCCTCTCTCTCTCTCTGCCTGCCTCTCTGTCTGCTTGTGGTCTCTGTCTGTCGAATAAACAAATAAAATCTTTAAAAAAAAAAAGAACTGGGTTTGAGTTCTGACTCTTCTAATCAAAGGATTTCATCTCTCTGAAGCCTAGTTTCCCCAAGAGTGGTTGTGATTTAAATAAAATGATAATGAAAAAAAAATAATGGCCTTCGTTTACCAAGTACTAGCAAATGTGTCAACCACTATGCTAAATACTTTGCCTAATTAACTTGGTTTAATCTTTTAAAAATTTAATCATTTAAAAATTATGGATTATATTTATTTAATAGTTTTAGGACTATTAAAGTTATCTATTTAATATCGGGTACGTTGTGGTAGTTTGTGCTTGCCAAGGAACTGATACATTTCATCTAAGTTGTCAAATGTAAGTGTGTAGAATTGTTGACAGTATTCCCACAGGCTAGCTTTGTGGTGATACTTCATTCCTGATACTGAAAATTTGCATCTCTTTTTTTCTTTCTTAGACTTGATAGACATTTGTCAGTTTTGTTGATCTTTTCAAAGAACAAGCTTTTTGTTTCATTGGTATTCTCTATTGTCTTTCTGTTTTCAATGTCATTGATTTTATGTCTTTATTATTTCCTTCTGCTTGCTTTGGATTTATTTTGCTCCTCTTTACCTAATTTCTTGAGGTGGGATCTTCGGTTATTGATTTGAGACTTTCCCCATTTTCTACTGTAAGTATTTAGTCTTTCTGATTTCCCTCTTAGTATGGATATAGCTGTGTTCCACAAATTTTGATATTTTCCTTTTCATGTAGTCCAATGTGATTTTTTTTAAGATTTTTTTTTTTTTTTTTTTGGTCAGGGATAGAGGGAGAGAGAGCGAGCGAGCACAGGCAGACAGAGAGGCAGGCAGAGGGAGAAGCAGGCTCCCTGCCGAGCAAGGAGCCCGATGTGGGACTCGATCCCAGGACGCTGAGATCATGACCTGAGCCGAAGGCAGCCGCTCAACCAACTGAGCCACCCAGGCGTCCCAGTTCAATGTGATTTTTTAAAGATTTATTTATTTATTTGAGAGAAAGGGCGGGGGGCAAAGGGAGAGGAAGAGAATCTTCAAGTACACTCCACGCTAAGCATGGAGCCTGATGTTGGATTCATTCTCATGGCTCAGATCATGACCTGAGCTAAAAACCAGTAGTCAGATGTTTAACCGACTGAGCCATCCAGGTGCCTCTAGTTCAATGTAATTTTCAATTTCCTTAGAGACTTCATGTTTGACTTATGGATGGCATAGCAGTGTGTTGTTTAGTTCCCACGTGTTTGTAGATTTTCCTGTTAATTCTGTTACTGATTTCTGTTTTGGTTCCATAGTGCTCAGAGAATATTCTCTGTATAATTTCAGTTTCTTTAAACTTATTGATGTTTGTTTTATGGCCTGGGATATGCTCTGTCTTGGTAAATGTTCCATGGTCACATGAAAAGAATCCTGCTGTTGCTGGGTTGAGTTTTCTATAAATGTCAATTTACTCCTGTTGGTTGATGGTGTTGCTGAATTTTTCCTTGTCCTTGCTGATTTTCTATCTAGTTCAGTCAAGTGTTGAGAATGAGGTATTGAAGTGTCCAGTTACAAGTGTCAGTTTGTTTCCTTTCAGTTCTATCAGTTTCCTTTCAGTTTGTTTCCTTTCAGTTCAGCTTTGCAGCTTTGTTGTTTGATGCATATGCATTGAAGGTTGCTATGTCTTGGTGGATTGACCTTGTTATTATGATGTCTTTCTGTGTCTCTGGTAAATTTTTGCATGGAAGTCTACTTTTTATGATATTAATATAGCCACTCTTTTCTTCGGATTAAAGGTTGCATCATATGTCCTTTTTCGTCCCTTTACTTTCAGCTTACGTCATTGTATATAAAGTGAGTTTTTGTAGCAGATAGCATATAGTTAATTTAGTATCATTTTTATTCACTCTGCCTCTCTTTTAATTGTTATATTTAGACCATTTCTACTTAATGTGGTTATTGATATATTAGGGCTTAAGTCTGTCATTTTGCTTTGTTTTATTTTCTGGTTGTTCCTCTTTTCTCTCTTTTCTTTATCCTACCATCCTGTGGAATTTTCTAGAATTCCACCTTGACTTATCTGTTGTGTTTTTGAATATATCTCTTTGTATAGCTTTATTTACTGCTTGCTCTAGGTACTAACATAATACATACAATCATCTAGTATTGACATCTTACCAATTTGAGTGAAGAGTATAAACCTTACTACCCTTTAAACTCCTTTATGCTTCCAGGTTTATAATATAATTATCTTGAATATTTTCTCTACCTACATTGAGAAGCACATCAGATAGTGTTACAGTTTTTGTTTCAACTGTCAAACAGATTTAGAAAACTCAAGAGGGTAAGGAATTTACCTATATTTTTACTCCTTCCCCTTTTCTGGCTTATTTCCTGATTGTCCCAAAGATTCCTTTGTCATCTTCCTTTTTAGAGAGCTTCCTTTGGCCGTTCTTTTAGGATAGGTCTGCTGGCAACAGATACTATTAGTGTTCCTTCATATGAGAATGTCTTGATTTCCCTTGGATTCCTAAAGGTCTTTTTTTAAAAGATTTTATTTATTTATTTGATAGAGAGTGAGAGCAAGAGAGATCACAGAGGGATAGGGAGAAGCAGACTCGCTGCTGAGCTGGGATCCTGCTCTATCCCAGGATGCGGGGCTCCAGGATCATCCAAAAGATAAATCACACTTGATCATGGTAAATGCTTATTTTAATCTACTGCTGAATTCAGTTTGCTAGTATTTTATTGAGAATTTTTTCATCTGTACTGATCAGGGATATTAGTGATATTAGTGCGTACTTTTCTTGTAGTGTCTTTTAGTGTCTTTATTTGGCTTTTGATTTATTTTATTTGATAATGCTGGCTTACTAAAATGAGTTTGAGAGTCTCCCTTCCTCTTTGATTATTTTTGAAGAGTTTGAGAAAAATTGTAATTAATTTGCCTTTAAATATTTGGGCAAAATTCCCTGGTGAAGCCACCTGGGCCTGGGCTTTTCTTAACTGGAAGTTTTTTGTTGTTGTTGTTGCTGAGGCGGTCTTTATACTAGTAATTGATCTGTTCACATTTTCTGCTTTTTCCTGATTCAGTCTTAGTAGATTCTGTTTTTAAGAATTTATCCATTTCTTATAGGTTGTCCAGTTTGTTGGTGTAGAGTTGTTTATAGTTCAGTCTGTTTTCTTTCTCTTGTTCAAATTGGGTAATCTCTGTTTATCTTCAGGTTTACTGGTCTTTTTTTTCCCCTCTGTTGTCTCCATTTCGCTGTTGAGCCCATCCAGTGAATTTTCATTAAAGTTACTACAGCGTTTAGTTCTAAAAGTGCCATTGGTTCTTTTATCTTCTACTTTGCAGAAAGTCTCCATTTTTTTTTTGCTGACGTTTTCTATCTATTCATTTGTTTCTGGTATGTTTGTAATTGTTCATTGAAACATTTTTATGATTATTCCTTTAAAATCCTTGCCAGATAATTCCAACATCTATGTCCTCTCAGCGTTGAGATTATTGATTTCCTTTGCTTATTCAAGTTATTATTTTCCTTGTTCTTGATATAATGAGTGCTTATTTTCATGATATCCTGGATATTTTGGTTATTATTAGATTCTGGGTATTATTATATCTTCTGTTTTTGCAGGCCTCTTTAGACACGGCACTTTATTGGCAGGTGAAGGGGGTGTGACTTAGTTACTGACAGGTGAGAGTAGAAGTCTAGGTCTCTTGGTCTCTGTTGACACCCACTACTTCAGGTCCTGCTGCTCCAGTAAGGTTGCCTTCTTCTCTCCATCTAAGTTCACACATCCAGTAAGTGGCAGGGTGGTTTGAACGTAGGCAGTTTGGCTCCCAGCTCTGTATTTTTAACCTCTCTGCTGTAGTAACTCTGAATACTTTACAGAATGTCCTGATTGATTGTGGAGATTAAATGTGATTTTATATATATATTTATATTTCATAGCTCAGTTTTCTCCTCAGTTTCCTCTATGCAAGCTTCAAATTCACTTGTTTTCCCCTCACTCATCCCCTTAGCCTGCTCTTTTACTTTTTTACCACTTAAGAAACTTTTGGCACCATTTGTCCATCTTCCCCTCTAGAATGTCCACTCCATGAGGGAGGTGGCTGTTCTCAATCAATATTTATTGAATTTGTGCATTCACTCCTTTAACAAATACTGATTGGCTGTCTACCATGTACCAGGCTTTCTGGTGCACAGTGGGGATAAGTCATCTTAGTCTTGAGACCTGGTGCTGTGATAATTGGCCTCTTCACTAAGGAAGCAAATTAGCATTTAGGACACTTGGTCCCAGGTGATAATTATTGAGACAGTGCAGCCAGAAGTCTGATTTTCATCTGTCTTTCTTCCTGATGTGAGGAATTATCTAGCCCAATGAATGTTTGTTGAATTGAATTGAAGAATAAATAAAACAGGACTGGGAGATGAGTTAGGTAAAGATTTCTGGTGAACAAGATCAGTGCTGTCTACCAAATGTAGTAGGGGCAGATAGCAAGTAAATGAGCAGTTGCAAGTCCACGTGGTGAGTGCTGAAGTAGGGATAGTGTGTGTGGCATGCCATGGTGGCAGGGAAGGGGAAGAGCAGGAATGTCCTCGGCACAGAGAGCCATGTGTGGTGAGACCCAGACCAGAAAAAGCATGGCAGCTGACTTTTTAGAGTAGGACTGACTTCATGGGAATGTGACCAGTCACACAGAGCCTCATATTCATTAGGGGACCCCATCCTTGAGGTTTAATGTTTTGTGGTTATTGTCTTGAAATTCTTAATAACTTTACCTTTGAATTTGTGTTTTGTATGTGAAATCCAGTTAGACAATGCAGTGTGTCCTAGGGACTTCGAGCTTTCACTCACATGTGATCTTCCCTCCTACTGCCTCTCCACTCCCTAAACAGGTTCTCAATTGGCTGCCTGGGGTACCAGGTCTGAATGAAAGTGCAAGAGAGTCAGGGTTAGGTTCATACATCCTGTGCACTGAGCATAGGACGTGGCCTATACTTCCCCTTGAGTATTCTCATGCTAAGGGAGCATGACAATAAATAACAAAAAGCTCTATGACAAGTTGAGAGAGAGACCTAGAAGAAAGGAAGCTTTTTTCTTTTTTTTTTTCTGGTTTTCGTTTGCACCAGCCATCACAAATTATGTAGCTGACACTGTGTGTCAGAGGCCAGAGGTCAGGGTAGAGAGGCAAGGCCTTTTAGACTGTGGTAAGTTTAAACTTTACCTTAAAAAATTGGGAAGCCTGTGAGGGGTTTTGAGCAAGGGTTTTTATTTTATTTTACTTTATTTTATTTTTATTAACATATAACGTATTATTTGCTTTAGGAGTACAGGTCTGTGAATGATCAGTCTTACACAATTCATAGCACTCACCATAACACATATCCTCCCCAATGTCCATCACCCAGCCATCCTATCCCTCCCTCTCCCCGCAGCAACCCTCAGTTTGTTTTGTGAGATTAAGAGTCTCTTATGGTTTGTCTCCCTCCCTGGTCCCATCTTGTTTCCCTCCTTACCCCCAACGACCCCCCGCCCTGCTTCTCAAATTCCTCATATCAGAGAGATCATATGATAATTATCTTACTCTGATTGACTTATTTTGCATAATATCCTCTAGTTCCATTCCTGTCATTGCAAATGGCAAGATTTCATTTCTTTTGATGGCTGCATAGTATTCCCTTGTGTATATATGCCACATCTTCTTTATCCACTCACCTGTTGATGGACATCTAGGTTCTTTCCATAGTTTGGCTATTGTGGACATTGCTGAGCAAGGTTTTTTTTAAATTTTTTTTTAGGTTATTTATTTATTTATTTATTTATTTGACAGACCGATCACAAGTAGGCAGAGAGTCAGGCAGAGAGAGAGGAGGAAGCAGGCTCCCTGCTGAGCAGGTAGCCCGAAGTGGGGCTCTATCCCAGGATCCTGGGTTCATGACCTGAGCCGAAGGCAGAGGCTTTAAACCACTGAGCCACGCAGGCACCCCTGAACAAGGTTTTTTTAAACAATCACTTCGGCTATAGTGGGGAGAGCCAGTTGGGTGAGGACAGAGTAGAGGCCAGGAGCCCAGTTAGGAAGACAACAGTAATCCCAGTTAGAGGTAATAGGGGTCTGGATTAGAGCAAGGGCAGGAAGGGTGAGAATAGGGCTAAGGATATCTACAAGATAGCTACAAGATAGAAGGATAGGATGTGATGATAACTTGAATGGTAGTAGCAACACATACAGAACACTTAACTGTGCACTAGGTACTGTTGTAAACATCTTGTATGGATTAACTCATTTTTTTGATAACCTTATGAGGTATGTGCAGTTTTTATTTCCACTTTAGGGATGAGGAAACTGAGGCACAGAAAGGTAACATGCCCAAGATCCCACAGCTAATAAGCAACAGGGACAGCCGGGATAACTCAGGCAGTCTGAGGTTATGGTGGCAACTGCCAAGAGAGGGAGCAGGTTTAGAGTGCAGGCAGAAGGAGAGTTTTAATTTTGACATGTGAAATTTGAAATAGGTAAGGAGGCTATCCTGTAGAAGTACCAGGAGGCATTTTGTGGGAAGGGTCTGAAACTCAAAAGAAGGATCTGGCTCCCTGTTTTATGGGTGTAGAGGGCACATGGAGTCCTGGCAGTGAGATCAACAAGGGGAAGTGAGGGGAGAAGAATGCCTAGGCAAGAAGGCTGCAGAAACATCAACCTTTCAGGAGTGGGCAGAAGAAAAAGAGTGCAGTGGGAAACAGAAGCAGCAGCCAAAGACATAACTAAGATCACATCACATTCCTGCTCATAGTTGTTCCATGGATTTCACCTGGTTTTTCACTCAGGCAAAGCCAGTGTCCTTTATGATGTCCTACAAGACCCTACTGCATGAACCCATTACTTTTCTGACCTATCACGGTCCCCCACCCCCACTCTATTCCAGAACACTGTTCTCCTCTCCATTGCTTTAATAATCTAGGCACACTCCTGCTATAGGGCTTTTGTCCTTTCTGTTCTCTCTAATTGTGATGTTTTCCCTCATATCCATATGGCTTGCTCCTTTACTCTCCTCAGGTCTTTTTTTTTTTTTTTTTCCAATTTATTTATTTTCAGAAAAACAGTATTCATTATTTTTTCACCACACCCAGTGCTCCATGTAAGCTGTGCCCTCTATAATACCCACCACCTGGTACCCCAACCTCCCACCCCCCCACCACTTCAAACCCCTCAGATTGTTTTTCAGAGTCCATAGTCTCTCATGGTTCATCTCCTCTTCCAATTTACCCCAAAGCACATACCCTCCCCAATGTCCATAACCCTACCCCCCTTCTCCCAACCCCCCTCCCCCCAACAACCCACAGTTTGTTTCGTGAGATTAAGAGTCACTTATGGTTTGTCTCCCTCCCTATCCCATCTTGTTTCATGGATTCTTCTCCTACCCCCTTAAGCCCCCATGTTGCATCACCACTCCCTCATATTAGGGAGATCATATGATAGTTGTCTTTCTCCGCTTGACTTATTTCGCTAAGCATGATACGCTCTAGTTCCATCCATGTTGTCGCAAATGGCAAGATTTCGTTTCTTTTGATGGCTGCATAGTATTCCATTGTGTATATATACCACATCTTCTTGATCCATTCATCTGTTGATGGACATCTAGGTTCTTTCCACAGTTTGGCTATTGTGGACATTGCTGCTATAAACATTCGGGTGCACGTGCCCCTTTGGATCACTACATTTGTATCTTTAGGGTAAATTCCCAGTAGTGCAATTGCTGGGTCATAGGGCAGTTCTATTTTCAACATTTTGAGGAACCTCCATGCTGTTTTCCAGAGGGGTTGCACCAGCTTGCATTCCCACCAACAGTGTAGGAGGGTTCCCCTTTCTCCGCATCCTCGCCAGCATCTGTCATTTCCTGACTTGTTGATTTTAGCCATTCTGACTGGTGTGAGGTGATATCTCATTGTGGTTTTGATTTGTATTTCCCTGATGCCGAGTGATATGGAGCACTTTTTCATGTGTCTGTTGGCCATCTGGATGTCTTCTTTGCAGAAATGTCTGTTATGTCCTCTGCCCATTTCTTGATTGGATTATTTGTTCTTTGGGTGTTGAGTTTGTTAAGTTCTTTATAGATTTTGGACACTAGTCCTTTATCTGATATGTCATTTGCAAATATCTTCTCCCATTCTGTCAGTTGTCTTTTGGTTTTGTTAACTGTTTCCTTTGCTGTGCAAAAGCTTTTGATTTTGATGAAATCCCAAAAGTTCATTTTTGCCCTTGCTTCCCTTGCCTTTGGCGATGTTCCTAGGAAGATGTTGCTGCGGCTGAGGTCGAAGAGGTTGCTGCCTGTGTTCTCCTCAAGGATTTTGATGGATTCCTTTCTCACATTGAGGTCCTTAATCCATTTTGAATCTATTTTTGTGTGTGGTGTAAGGAAATGGTCCAATTTCATTTTTCTGCACGTGGCTGTCCAATTTTCCCAACACCATTTATTGAAGAGGCTGTCTTTTTTCCATTGGACATTCTTTCCTGCTTTGTCGAAGATTAGTTGACCATAGAGTTGAGGGTCTATTTCTGGGCTCTCTATTCTGTTCCATTGGTCTATGTGTCTGTTTTTGTGCCAGTACCATGCTGTCTTGATGATGACAGCTTTGTAATAAAGCTTGAAGTCTGGAATTGTGATGCCACCAACTTTGGCTTTCTTTTTCAATATCCCTTTGGCTATTCGAGGTCTTTTCTGGTTCCATATAAATTTTAAAATTATTTGTTCCATTTCTTTGAAAAAGATGGATGGTACTTTGATAGGAATTGCATTAAATGTGTAGATTGCTTTAGGTAGCATAGACATTTTCACAATATTTATTCTTCCAATCCAGGAGCATGGAACATTTTTCCATTTCTTTGTGTCTTCCTCAATTTCTTTCATGAGTACTTTATAGTTTTCTGAGTATAGATTCTTAGCCTCTTTGGTTAGGTTTATTCCTAGGTATCTTATGGTTTGGGGTGCAATTGTAAATGGGATTGACTCCTTAATTTCTCTTTCTTCTGTCTTGTTGTTGGTGTAGAGAAATGCAACTGATTTCTGTGCATTGATCTTATATCCTGACACTTTACTGAAATCCTGTATAAGTTCTAGCAGTTTTGGAGTGGAGTCTTTTGGGTTTTCCACATAGAGTATCATATCATCTGCGAAGAGTGATAATTTGACTTCTTCTTTGCTGATTTGGATGCCTTTAATTTCCTTTTGTTGTCTGATTGCTGAGGCTAGAACTTCTAGTACTATGTTGAATAGCAGTGGTGATAATGGACATCCCTGCCGTGTTCCTGACCTTAGTGGAAAAGCTTTCAGTTTTTCTCCATTGAGAATGATATTTGCGGTGGGTTTTTCATAGATGGCTTTGATGATATTGAGGTATGTGCCCTCTATCCCTACACTTTGAAGGGTTTTGATCAGGAAGGGATGCTGTACTTTGTCAAATGCTTTTTCAGCATCTATTGAGAGTATCATATGGTTCTTGTTCTTTCTTTTATTGATGTGTTGTATCACATTGACTGATTTGCGGATGTTGAACCAACCTTGCAGCCCTGGGATAAATCCCACTTGGTCGTGGTGAATAATCCTTTTAATGTACTGTTGAATCCTATTGGCTAGTACTTTGGTGAGAATTTTTGCATCTGTGTTCATCAAGGATATTGGTCTATAGCTCTCTTTTTTGATGGGATCCTTGTCTGGTTTTGGGATCAAGGTGATGCTGGCCTCATAAAATGAGTTTGGGACTTTTCCTTCCATTTTTATTTTTTGGAACAGTTTCAGGAGAATAGGAATTAGTTCTTCTTTAAATGTTTGGTAGAATTCCCCCGGGAAGCCATCTGGCCCTGGGCTTTTGTTTGTTTGGAGATTTTTAATGACTGTTTCAATCTCCTTACTGGTTATCGGTCTGTTCAGGCTTTCTATTTCTTCCTGGTTCAATTTTGGTAGTTTATATGTTTCTAGGAATGCATCCATTTCTTCCAGATTGTCAAATTTGTTGGCGTAGAGTTGCTCATAGTATGTTCTTATAATAGTTTGTATTTCTTTGGTGTTAGTTGTGATCTCTCCTCTTTCATTCATGATTTTATTTATTTGGGTCCTTTCTCTTTTCTTTTTGATAAGTCTGGCCAAGGGTTTATCAATTTTATTAATTCTTTCAAAGAACCAGCTCCTAGTTTGGTTGATTTGTTCTATTGTTTTTTTGGTTTCTATTTCATTGATTTCTGCTCTGATCTTTATGATTTCTCTTCTCCTGCTGGGCTTAGGGTTTCTTTCTTGTTCTTTCTCCAGCTCCTTTAGGTGTAGGGTTAGGTTGTGTACCTGAGACCTTTCTTGTTTCTTGAGAAAAGCTTGTACCGCTATATATTTTCCTCTCAGGACTGCCTTTGTTGTGTCCCACAGATTTTGAACCGTTGTATTTTCATTATCATTTGTTTCCATGATTTTTTTCAATTCTTCTTTAATTTCCCGGTTGACCCATTCATTCTTTAGAAGGATGCTGTTTAGTCTCCATGTATTTGTGTTCTTTCCAGACTTCCTCTTGTGGTTGAGTTCTAGCTTCAGAGCATTGTGGTCTGAAAATATGCAGGGAATGATCCCAATCTTTTGATACTGGTTGAGTCCTGATTTAGGACCGAGGATGTGATCTATTCTGGAGAATGTTCCATGTGCACTAGAGAAGAATGTGTATTCTGTTGCTTTGGGATGAAATGTTCTGAATATATCTGTGATGTCCATCTCATCCAGTGTATCATTTAAGGCCTTTATTTCCCTGTTGATCTTTTGCTTGGATGATCTGTCCATTTCAGTGAGGGGAGTGTTAAAGTCCCCTACTATTATTGTATTATTGTTGATGTGTTTCTTTGATTTTGTTATTAATTGGTTTATATAGTTGGCTGCTCCCACATTGGGGGCATAGATATTTAAAATTGTTAGATCTTCTTGTTGGACAGACCCTTTGAGTATGATATAGTGTCCTTCCTCATCTCTTATTATAGTCTTTGGCTTAAAATCTAAGTGATCTGATATAAGGATTGCCACTCCTGCTTTTTTCTGATGTCCATTAGCATGGTAAATTCTTTTCCACCCCCTCACTTTAAGTCTGGAGGTGTCTTCGGGTTTAAAATGGGTTTCTTGGAGGCAACATATAGATGGGTTTTGTTTTTTTATCCATTCTGATATCCTGTGTCTTTTGATTGGGGCATTTAGCCCATTAACATTCAGGGTAACTGTTGAGAGATATGATTTTAGTGCCATTGTATTGCCTGTAAGGTGACTGTTACTGTATATTGTCTCTGTTCCTTTCTGATCTACCACTTGTAGGCTCTCTCTTTGCTTAGAGGACCCCTTTCAGTATTTCCTGTAGAGCTGGTTTGGTGTTTGCAAATTCTTTCAGTTTTTGTTTGTCCTGGAAGCTTTTAATCTCTCCTTCTATTTTCAATGATAGCCTAGCTGGATATAGTATTCTTGGCTGCATGTTTTTCTCGTTTAGTGCTCTGAAAATGTCATGCCAGCTCTTTCTGGCCTGCCAGGTCTCTGTGGATAAGTCAGCTGCCAATCTAATACTTTTACCATTGTATGTTACAGACTTCTTTTCCCGGGCTGCTTTCAGGATTTTCTCTTTGTCACTAAGGCTTGTAAATTTTACTATTAGGTGATGGGGTGTGGGCCTATTCTTATTGATTTTGAGGGGCGTTCTCTGAACCTCCTGAATTTTGATGCTCGTTCCCTTTGCCATATTGGGGAAATTCTCCCCAATAATTCTCTCCAGTATACCTTCTGCTCCCCTCTCTCTTTCTTCTTCTTCTGGAATCCCAATTATTCTAATGTTGTTTTGTCTTATGGTGTCACTTAGCTCTCGAATTCTCTCCTCATGGTCCAGTAGCTGTTTGTCCCTCTTTTGCTCAGCTTCTTTATTCTCTGTCATTTGGTCTTCTATATCGCTAATTCTTTCTTCTGCCTCATTTATCCTAGCAGTGAGAGCCTCCATTTTTGATTGAACTTCATTAATAGCTTCTTTGATTTCAACTTGGTTGGATTTTAGTTCTTTTATTTCTCCAGAAAGGGCTTTTATATCTCTGGAGAGGGTTTCTCTAATATCTTCCATGCCTTTTTCAAGCCCGGCTATAACCTTGAGAACTGTCATTTTGAACTCTAGATCTGACATATTACCAATGTCTGTATTGATTAGGTCCCTAGCCTTTGGTATTGCCTCTTGTTCTTTTTTTTGTTGTGAATTTTTCCGCCTTGTCATTTTGTCCAGCTAAGAGTATATGAAGGAGCAAGTAAAATACTAAAAGGGTGGCAACAATCCCAGGAAAATATGCTTTAACCAAATCAGAAGAGATCCCAAATCGTGAGGGGGGATTTCTCCTCCCTCACGATGGGTGAGGGATCTCCTCTGATTGGGATCTCCCTTGATTGGGATCTCCCAATCTCTTCTGATTGGGATCTCTTCTGATTTGGGGATAAAAAGAGGTTCAAAAAGAAAGAAAGAAAGAAAAAAAATTAAAAAAGAATTAAAAAAAAGAGATTGAATTAAAAATTCAATCAAGAATTTAAAAAAGAATTAAGAAAAAAAAAGATTGAAGAGATTAGGATCTCTTCTGATTTGGGGATAAAAAGAGGTTCAAAAAGAAAGAAAGAAAAAAAAGAAAAAAAAAGAATTAAAAAAAAAGAAAATGAATGAAGAAAAGTATGAAAAAGAAAAAAATATATATATATTAGATAATCTAGTTAAAAATCGTTAAAAAAGAAAAGGGTAAAAGTTATAAAAATTTTTAGCAGAAGAAGTGAAAAAAAAAATGAAAAAGAAAAAAATTAAATTAACTGCAAGACTAAAAAATCACAGGCAGAAAGCCATGAGTTCCGTGGTTTGTTTTCTCCTCCTCTGGAGTTCTGCTGCTCTCTCCTTGGTATTGAAACTGCACTCCTTGGTAGGTGAACTTGGTCTTGCCTGGATTTCTTGTTGATCTTCTGGGGGAGGGGCCTGTTGTAGTGATTCTCAAGTGTCTTTGCCCCAGGCGGAATCACACCGCCCTTACCAGGGGCCGGGCTGAGTGATCTGCTCGGCTTTGCTTTCAGGAGCTTTTGTTCCCTGAGCGCTTTCCGTAGAGTTCCGGAGGACGGGAACACAAATGGCGGCCTCCTGGTCTCCGGCCCGGAGGAGCCGAGACCCCGGGGCCCCGCTCCCCTGTGCGCCCTCAGCGAACAGCTCCTAGTAACTCGTGTCTGCCTAACCTCCGGCCGCGCTCCGAGCTCACCGAGCCTGCGGCCGGTTCAAGGCAACTCCGAGCTGCGAGCTTACTGTCGGCTCTGTCTCTGCAGCCGGCTTTCCCGTTCCAATATCCGCAAGCTCTGCGACACTCAGACACCCCCGATCCTTCTGTGACCCCACGGGACCTGAGGTCACGCCGACCCCGTGTGGGCTTCGCCCCGGTTTAGCCTCCGGAGCGATGTCCCTCAGCGGAGCAGACTTTTAAAAGTCCTGATTTTGTGCTCCGCTGCTCCGCCGCTTGCCGGGAGCCGGCCCCTCCCCCTGCGGTCTATCTTCCCGTCGCTTTGGATTCACTTCTCCGCCAGTCCTACCTTTCAGAAAGTGGTTGTTTTTCTGTTTCTAGAATTGCTGTTCTTCTTCTCTTTGATCTGCCGATGGATTTGCAGGTGTTTGCAATCTTTAGATAAGCTCTCTAGCTGATCTCCTGCTAGCTGAGGTAGTCTCAGCCTGCTACTTCTCCGCCATCTTGACTCCTCCCCTCCTCTCCTCAGGTCTTTAATCAAAGGTCATCTTCTGGGGTACCTGGGTGGCTTAGTGGGGTAAGCATCTGCTTTCAACTCAGGTCATGATCCTGGGGTCCTGGGATCTAGCCCCACATTGGACTTCTTTGTTGGTGGGGAGCTTGTTTCTCTTTCTCCCTCTACCTGCCGCTCCCCAGGCTTGTGCACTCTCTCTCTCTCTGTCAAATAAATAAATAAAATCTTTTTAAAAAGTAATTTTGTCAGTGAGTTGCTACATAAAATTTTAGTATCTACCGGCTTTCTTATGTAAATTTCAGCACCGTTGCCATCTTCCCCCCCAATGTATGTGTGTGTGTGTGTGTGTGTGTGCACATGTGTGCCTGTGTTTGTGTCTCTGTCTGTGTGTAGTTATATACACATGCATATATATATTCCTCTTCCTGCTGGATTCTTCTGCTTGGCTCTTCTCACTGTGATACAATGTATTTTACTGATTACATTGATTTATTTTGTTTCTTGTTTGCTCTGTAGAATGTGAGCTCCATGAAGGCAGGGATTTTTGTATGCTTTGTTCTGTCTTTGTCTCCCCTGCACTTGGACCAGGGCGTGGCAGATGCTCATCAGCTATTAACTGAAGAACTGGACATCAGGCAAAGGGGTTGTTCTGGAAGTCAAAGGTAGAGAGCTTGTCAAGTTGAGAGAGCACAGGGTCAGCACTGTGTGATAATCCCACTAAGAGATCAAGTGAGATAAAGGAGAGAAGTGCTTATTGCTTGTATCACTGAGAAGGTCAGAATATTGATGAGCTCTGTTTTAAAGAAGGTGGGGACTAAAATCAGACCATAGCAGTGGGTGAGAAAGTATACACAGCAACTCTGGAACACCTCTTACAGGTTTTTGGCTCTGGTTAAACGTCTCTGGACAATACCAGGTGGCAAGAAGTCGGTGGACTTTTCACTGTATACAGTTTTTTACCTTTTGAGTTTTGTACAATGTGTAAGTGACAACTTATCCAAACAAGTCATTATGAACCTGCACAGGTTTAAACAAAGAAGATATTTGGCTGTGAAGTGGCAGAGGGGCAGACAGGAGGGAGTGCCTTCTCTTTTTCATCTGTAAAGATCCAGGTGGGCTTGTTGAAATGCTGTTGTGAAGGAGAAGGAAGAAAGGAAGGCAGGAGAGGTTGAAGATACTGAAGAAAGAGTTGATTGATTGAGAAGATCAAAAAGATGTAAACCAGGTGGAAAAGCTGACTTTAGAAAGGAGGAAGGATAGTCCTTTCTAGGGAAGGATGGGTGCAGAAGGAGGTGGTTTCAGTGTGGGAAGTTGAGGTGGATCTCTTCCTATTATTTCATTTTGTCTAAGAAACAGGCAGTGTCATTTTCTGAGAGAGAAGAGGGAGGTAGTGGAATCAAGGATTTGAAAGTCACTGTGGATAACGGGAGAGAGACCGAAGCAGGCAAGTACAGGAGCATTGTGAGGAAGCATGACCCGACAGACTACATTTTATTTATTTATTTATTTATTTATTAAACATTTTATTTATTTATTTGACAGAGAGAGATCACAAGTAGGCAGAGAGGCAGGCAGAGAGAGAGGAGGAAGCAGGCTCCCTGCTGAGCAGAGAGCCCTATGTGGGACTCGATCCCAGGACCCTGAGATCATGACCTGAGCCGAGTGCAAATGCCTTAACCCACTCAGCCACCCAGGCGCCCCCAGACTACATTTTAGAGGAGTTTAAAGTTCACAGTCAAATGGAGAGGAAGGTACAGAGATTTTTCATATTCCTATTGCCTGCACATTCATAGCCTCTTCACTGTCAACATTCCTCACCCGAATGGTGCATTTACCATCAACAGACCTACAGTGACACATGATTATCACCCAAACTCATTGTTTGCATCTTGGCAGCATACATTCTGAGTTTGGGCAAATGTATAATGATATGTACCTACCATTATAGCATTTTCATATCATACAGAATAGTTTCAATGCCCTAAAAAAAGTTCTCTGTGCTCTGCCTATTCATCTTTCTCTCCCCTCCTAACCTCTGGCAATCACTGACATTTTTACTGTCCCCGTGGTTTTGCCTTTTCCAGAATATCCGTTAGTTGGAATCATAAAATGTGTAGACTCTTCAGATTGGCTTCTTTCACTTAGTAATATGCATTTGAGTTTCCTCCATGCCTTTTCATGGCTTGATAACTCATTTATTTTTAGTGCTGAATAAATATTTCATTGTTTGGATATACCACAGTTTATCCATTTACCTACATCTTAGTTGTTTCCAAATTTTGGCAATTATGAATAAAGCCTCTATAAACATCCATATTTAGGATTTTTTGTGGACATAGTTTTCAGTTCCTCTGAGTAAATGCCAAGGAGTGTGATTGATGGATTGTATGTTAAGAGTATGTTCAGTTTCGTAAGAAACTGCCAAATTGTCTTCCAAAATGGCTGTACCACTTTTGCATTCCCACCAGCAGCGAGTGAGAGTTCCTTTTACTCTGCCTCCTCAGCATTTGGTGTTGTCAGTGTTTTGAATTTGGGCTATTCTGATATCTCATTATTTTAATTTGCAATTTTCTAATGACATATGATACGGAGCACCTTTTCATATGCTTATTTCCCATCTGCATATCTTCTTTGGTGAGGTTTCTAGAGAGATCTTTTGGTGCATTTTTTAATTGGGTTTGTTTTATTGATTTTTAAGAGTTCTTTGTATATTTTGAATAACATCCTTTATCAGATAAGTCTCATGCAGCTATTTACTCCCAGTGTTTGGCTTGTCTTTTCCTTCTCTTGACAGTATCTTTCAAAGATCAGGTTTTTAATTTTAATGAAGTCTATTTTATCATTTCCTTCTTTTATGGATCATGCCTTCGGTGTTACATCTAAAATGTCAGTATTGCCATACCCGAGCTCATCTAGATATTTAGCCAATGTTATCCTCTAGGAGTGCTATAGTTTTGCATTTTACATTTAGATTTGTGATCCATTTTCAGTTCATTTTTGTATGTACAAAGTCTGTGTCTAGATTCATTTGTGTGTGGATATTCAGTTGTTCTAGTACCATTTGTTTGAAAGACCATCTTTTTGTCCCATTTGCTCTTTTGTCAAAGTTTAGTTAACTATATTTATGTGGATCTACTTCTGGGATCTCTATTCTGTTCTATTGATCTGTTTTTCTATCTTTCATTAGTACCACACTGTCTTGATTACTGTAGCTTTACTTTCTTTTCAGATCTTTTTTGTTTTTTTTTTTAAATTATTTTTATTAACATACAATGTGTTATTTGCCCCAGGGGTACAGGTCTGTGAATCATCAGGCTTACACATTTCATAGTGCTCACCAAAGCACATGCCCTCCCCAATGTCCATAGCCCAGCCACCCTTTTTTTGTTTTTTAAAGATTTTATTTATTTGAGGGAGAGAGAAAGAGTGTGTGCATGAGCAGAGGGAGGGGCAGAGGGAGAGGGAGAAGCAGACTCCCCACTGAGTAGGGAACCCAACATGGGGTTTGATCCCAGGACCCTGGGATCATGACCTGAGCTGAAGGCAGCTGCTTAACTGACTGAGCCATCTAGGTGCCCCTGATTACAGTAGTTTTACAGTAAGTCTTGGAAGTTAGGTAGTGTCAGTCTTCCAACTCTGTAGTTTTCATTCGATATTGTGTTGGCTATTCTGTGACTCAAATATTTTGGATAGTGTGAATTTTTTTGTGGCATCTGTCCAGTGGGTGATTTTTCTCCAGCCATGTCCAATGGTCCAGTGTTACATGGTTGAATTGAGTCAGGGTTGGGATTTGCATGTGGGGTGATGGAAAGGCAGTGGAGCAAGGGAGGATATCTGTACGACAGTGGCTGAAGTGAGGAATGCTAGAATCTGAGGTAGACTGGGGAAGAAGGGTAAAGTTAAGAATAGGTGAAAAGTAGGATCAAGGGATTTTTGAGGGCAGAGAACAGGTATAATGAATGAGAGCTGGATGATTACATTTGTGGTCACATTGTGTGATAATGTGAATTTCATATTCCAGATGTGGAGCAATTGCAAGTTTTGACAAGTGATGACCATGAGAATAAATAGCTAAAAGGGGAGTCGGCAGAGTAGCCTCTGAAGATGAGAAGGTCAAAGAACTAAGGAGCCAGGATGTTGGGTCTCTGCATCAATACTGACGTCTTGTGGGATGTTGGCAGGACATGGGATGGAGAGAAATCTGCGAGCCGGTTCTTTAATGAGTGAAAGGGTTATGTTGGGGAGTTGAGTAGCTGGCAGTGAAGAGGAGTGGGAAGAGGCATGGCTAGATGATATGAAGCTCAAAGTAGTAAGAGATCTTATACAGGAGTAGAGGAGAGATGATCTCAAAGTCTCACTGGAAAGTGAGGGGAATATCTACTCCCCAGCGCAGCCCCGAGTTAAAGGGTCTGGTAGAAGGCACAGCTTCTGCCTGACAGGGCTCTAGCACAGTGCTTCTTAGACTTTCTGTGTCTAAAAGCCAGGTTGGTTGGTTGGTTTAACTTTCCAATCCATAATGGACCTGTCATTTGGCAAAATCAAAAATGAAATACTAGAAAAAATAGTTGAACAAAAAAAGCTATACAAGCCCCGATTTTTTTTTATTGTTAGATTCAACAGTAGACATAAAATTACTCAGCTAAATTGCCATGTAAGTTTTTTGATTGCTTACTCTGACTTTTTGTAATTACCACAGAGTTGTGGGAAACAGCTGTCAACCAAAACTGTGGTCTGTAGTCTGTGGACCAAGCTGACTGGCATTCGTGTAGGGAAAATGGCTTTCTTCTAGGAGACACTGCTATCAGTTAAGCCAGGAAGGTGAAGAAGGGGTTTGTTGAAGGGGATGTGAATTAGAGAGGTCTGCTTACCAAGGAATGGGGTTGCTGGGGGTACAAGAGAAAAGTTAGGAATGTCAATGACCAGTGGATGTTTGATGGGATGAGAGTTCAGGAAGGAGGAACGAGTGGAGCAGTTCCTTCTTGAGCAGTGTCCCAGGCTAATGGGTGTGAGACTGAAAACAAGTCCAAGGAAGTGAGTTAATGCTACAAGGTCTGGGGAATATATTTAAAGAAAGTTTAGGCAGGTGAAGGGTGACATGTGCTTCTCTGTGCTCATGGTCTAAGTACTATATATATGTTCCTTGAGTCCTTAAAAAAAATTCTACCTAGTTGATGGTGATATCCCCAATTTATATTGATATGCAGCAGGTTTTACGGGCATAGGATTAGCAGTTGGAATGGTTGTGGGGTCCTGATCCCAGGAAGTCAGTTTGCGAACATGATCTTGGACAAAACAGTTACAGAGTTCTGCCCTATTTTTATGCTGACCAAGTAATTCAGGAGTTTGATCTTAGCCAGAAGTTATTAGGAGGGCTGCTGGTGACTTCTTTGGTGAAGAAGGGTTTAATTTTGTAAGATTTCCACCTCACATACATGCAAACTTAAATTTTTGAAATGAAATAAATCTTTTTTAGATGTTACAGTATGAAATTAGTAATACATATTCATTGTAGAGAATTAGAAAATACAAATAAGGAGGAAAAAAACGATTACCTGTGATCCTTCGCTCAGCACTGTCGATTATAAAATACTCTTTTTCAGTCATTTTTATTTAGTCAAGTAAAATAGCTTAATAAAGTTTAAATTTTTGACTACATGTTGAAGTAAGAATATTTTAGATGTATTGGTTAAAATAAATATTACTAAAATTAATTTTAATGCAGCTATTGGGTCACGTTATATTTGTATTGGACAACATGTCCTAGAATCTCTTCTAGCTTTGATCATTCTGAGTCTTTTTTAAAAAAATATTTATTTATTTTAGAGAGAGAGAGAGTGTGTGTGAGAGGGGGGAGGGGCAAATGGAGAGGGAGAGAACCTAAAGCAGACTCCCTGCTGAGCACAGAGCCGGATGCAGGGCTCATCTCAGACCCCAGAGATCATGACCTGGGCTGAAATCAGGAGTCGGATGCTTAATTGACTGAGCCACCTAGGTACCCCTTGACCATTTTGAGTCTTGATGAAGCTTTGCTGTCTATATTTTTAGCTCTGTCATAATTGTTTTAGACCAGTGTGGTTCAGTATAACTTTTTGTATTGATGAATATGTTTGATAATCTGCCCAATATGGTAACTTGAGCCACATGTGGCTACTGAGCTTTTGAAATGTAGCTAGTATGATAAGGTTGTTCCTCCCTGTTTTGAATTAATTTAAATGTAAATAGCATGTGTACTGGACAGCACAGTTCTATGCTTTATGAGAAATAAAATTTCCTTATAAACCCTGACTGATTTTTCTCTTTTCTAGTTGTGTTGGTGTTGAAGAGGAAAAGGCTGCTGACATTGACCTCTACCACTGCCCCAACTGTGAAGTCTTACATGGGCCCTCCATTAGTAAGTAGATCTTGGGGTTTCCAAGAGAAGATGGTCCAGAGGTGAGACAAAGCAAAAGAAGCTTGGAAGGGAGATTGCCTTTGCCTGAATACTTGGGAAATAGCAAAAGCCTGTTTGGGCCCCTCAGGCTAGTAGCTGCCCCACTGAGAGGGCAGAAGTGCAGAGCTTTATCTCCCTAGGGACTTCCTCAGAGAAAGCACCAGCTTCACCAGGAGCTTTCCCTGAGTTTGTGAGGGCCTCCTTGACTCCAGGTGTTCCAAGAAGTTGTTAGATTGGAAGAGAAGCAGGATCTAATGAATCCTTTGCTCCTGGAACCATAGTGCATGGCCATTCTGACTCACAGTCTCATGTCTTTTTCTGGCTTAGTGAAAAAACGCCGTGTATCTTCCAAAGGGCATGATACACAGAAGGGGAAGCCAGTGAAGACTGGAAGCCCTACGTTCATTCGAGAGCTCCGGAGTAGGACCTTTGACAGGTGAGGATTGGTGAATGCCAGGGCTCTGGGAGGCTAGGATCCATCTCTTCCCAACTTTCCCATTGGCTGTCCTGTTAGGTGCCTCCCTCATTTGGGAATGTCTTTAGGGTTCTGTGTGTTCCCTTTGGGGATGGATCTTCTGTTTTAGTCATTTTTTAAAAGATTTTGTTTATTTATTTGAAAGAGATAGGAGAGAGCACAAACAGGGGGACCAGCAGAGGGAGAGGGAGAAGCTGGCTTCCTGCTGAGCAGGCAGCCTGACATGGGGCTCCATACCAGGACTCTGGGATCATGACCTGAGCCAAAGGCAGAGCTTAACCAACTGAGCCACCCAGGCACCCCTGTTTTAGTCATTTTCTAAGAAACATTCTTAGAGTTTCATTTAACATGCAGAATATGTTAACATCTGCTCGTAAAAACCTTTGGTAGATTGGGAATCAGTTTTTACCTTTCAGGAGAGGATATTCACATGCACCCAAGGAATGCTTCAACTAGGAGTCTAAAAATCAGAAAGTTTAATTCTCTCATTGTAGAGAAAAGGAAACTTTTTAAAAATTAAAAAATGTTTGAGTGGTCATGCATTTCTTTTAAATCAAAAAAATATTTTTCCCCTTTTAATCTGTTTTGTTTTTAATTTTAAAAAATTTTTATTTCAAAATTAAACTCTGTGCCCGACATGAAGATCGAACTCATGACCCAGAGATCAAGAGTGTCATGTTCTACTAACTGAGCCAGCCAGGTGGCTTTTTTTCCCTTTAAAAAATATTAATGGGCTTATTAAAAATAAATTACTTGAATAGAAGTAATGAGTTAGAAAAAGTAATGAATAAAGCGCTGTCTTTTGCTTGGTTTTTAATTTGCACAACCATTTTCAGCTTTCCTGTAATTGAAATGTTATTTAGGATTATGTGTTCCTTCAACTTAATATTCTTTGATTTGTTTGTTCAGAGGCAGTGAGTCTCCTTTCTCCTCCCTTAGATCTTCTCCAGTCAACCAGTGTCTTGTGCATTCATTAAGAAATAGTTTTTTTTAATATAAATGTGTGTGTGTGTCTTGCTTCTCTGAAAAAGCATTAATACACTCTGTATTCTGCTTCTTGCTTTTTTTAAAACCAAAATTACATATCTTGGCGATTAATCCATAATAGCATATGCAGATGTTTTTCATTCTTTTTCATGAACATTTAGTATTCTGTTGTATGGTTATATAATTTTTTTTAAAGATTTTATTTATTTATTGGGGGGGGAGAGCAAGCACAGGCAGACAGAATGGCAGGCAGATGCAGAGGGAGAAGCAGGCTCCCTGCTGAGCAAGGAGCCCCATGTGGCACTCGATCCCAGGACGCTGGGATCATGACCTGAGCCGAAGGCAGCTGCTTAACCAACTGAGCCACCCAGGCGCCCCCATTTATAAACATTTTTAAGGCACATATTCTTTGGTCTAGCAATTTCATCCTATCTCTACTCCCCCACCCCCAGCAACCCTCAGTTTGTTTCATGAGATTTAGAGTCCCTTATGGTTTATCTCCCTCCTGATCCCATCTTGTTTCATTTTTCCCTTCCCTACCCCCTACAACCCCCCACCATGCCTCTCAAATTCCTTATATCAGAGAGATCATATGATAATTGTCTTTCTTGGATTGACTTATTTTGCTCAATATACTACCCTCTAGTTCCATCCATGTCACTGCAAATGGCAAGATTTCATTTGTTTTGATGGTTGCATAGTATTCCACTCTATATATATATATATATATATATATGCACACACACACCCCACATCTTCTTTATCCATTCATCTGTTGATGGACATCTAGGTTCTTTCCATAGTCTGTCTATTGTGGACATTGCTACTATAAACATTCAGGTTCACAGAAGGTACATATGTTTTTGTGCTTTTATAAGTCATCTTTATTTCTTTTTCTGGTTACTGCCTGCTTATGTCATTTGACAATTTTTCAATTGGGTTACTGCCCATTTTTACTGATTTATAATAGCTTTTCTTGCACAAAATTTTATTTAAGCATGTATTTATTGTTGAAGTATAATTAACATAGAGTCTTTTATTAGTTTTTCAACTATACGGTATAAATGATCAATTCTATGCATTACTCAATGATCATCATGATCCACATGAATGAAATGCTATGGTATTTGTTTTTCTCTGGCTTGTTTCATTTAGTATTATGTCCTCTAGAACCATCCATGTTCCAGATGACAAGATCTCATTCTTTTTTATGGTTGAGTAATATTCCATTGTATGTGTATATGTACACCCACATCTTTATCCATTCATCTATGAATGGACATTTATGTTGCTTCTCTGTATTAGCTATTGTAAATAATACTACAGTAAACAATGAGGTTATTAGACCCTAGACCTGTCAAAATGGCTAGAATAAAAAAGATAAGAAATAGCAAGTGTTGGAGAGGATGTGCAGAAAAAGGAACCCTTATGCACAGGTACAGCCACTGTGGTACAGCCACCGTGGAAAATTAAAGATAGAAATGTCCTATAATCCAGTAATTCTGCTACTGAGTATTTACCCAAAGAAGAGAAAAACACTAAAGATACATGCACCCCTAAGTTTCCTTGTAGGAGATTTTAATTTTTAATTTTTATGTAGTTAAATTTATTTATTGCTATTTTTTAATTACTACTGGGCCTGTCTCTCCCATGTTTTTCTACTACTCTGTGACTTCATGTTTTTCAGTTTAATCTTAGATCCATTTAGAATTATGTAAAGAGTGAGATACACATTGAGCTTAATATTTTTCCAGATGTTTGTTCCAATACAACTTGGCCAAATAGTCTATCTCTAGCATGATTTCTAGTTTTCTAGTTAACTAAGTATATGTGTTGAGAAGGTGCTTGTAAAAATCAAAAACAATTTTAATTTTATTTTAATTCTAATATAGTTAACATACAGTGTTATATTAGTTTCAGGTATACAATATAGAGTGATTCAACAATTCTATACGTTACTCAGTGCTCATCATGATAAGTGTAGTCTTAATTTTTATCACCTATTTCACCTATCCCCCCACCTACTTCCCTTCTCGTAACCATCTGTTTGTTCTTTATAGTTAAGAGTCTGTTTTTTGGTTTGTCTCTTTATTTTTCTTTGTTTTGTTTCTTAAATTCTACATATGAGTGAAATCATATGGTATTTATCTTTCCCTGACTCATTTATTTGCTTACCAGTATACTTTGTAGTTCCATCCATGTCATTGCAAATGGTGAGATTTTATTCCTTTTTATGGCTGAATAATACACATTGTGTATGTGTATTTGTGTGTATGTGCATATGTACACCACATCTTCTTTATTCATTTATCTATTATTAACTATTGAACACTTGGGCTGTTTCCATTATTTGGCTATTGTAAATATTACTGCAATAAACATAGAGCTGCATATATCCTTTTGAATTATTAGGGTTTTCGTATTCTTTGGGTAAATACCCAGTAGTGTGATTACTGGATCTTATGACAGTTCTGTTTTATTTTTTGAGGCATCTCCATACTGTTTTCCACAGTGGCTGTCCCAGTTTGCATTTGTACCAACAGTGCATGAGAGTTCCTGTTTGTCCACATTATTGCCAACACTTGTTTCTTGTTTTTGATTTTAGCCTTTCTGATAAGTGTAAGGTGATTGCTCACTGTAGTTTGGATTTGCATTTCCCTGGTGATGAATGATGTTGAACATCTTTTCATGTGTCTGTTGGCTATCTCTGTGTCTTCTTTGAAGAAGTGTCTGTACATGTCTTCTGACCATTTTTTAATTGTATCACTTGTGTTTTTTTTTGTGTTGAGTTGTGTAAGTTCTTTATATGTTTTGGATACTAACCCTTTATTGGATATGTCATCCAAAAATCAGTCTTTTCTCTTTATTTGCCAGTGTTTTAAATGAATGATGCTGCTCTGGGTTAGAGTGAATTAGCTAAATTTGCAGATACATCTTTACTTTCTGGACAGGCTGTTGGCTGATTTCTTTTTTTGGCATTCAGAGAAGAGTACCCTATTGACAATATATCCTAAGTTTAGCTCCTCACCTCTGCCAATGACCAGGCTTCTTGCCTAGGATATGTCATTTCTTCCCTGGCAAATGAGGTGTATGACATTAGCTTCTACACCACATTAAGGTCCACTAAGGAAGGCCCCACTCCTTGGGTTAATAGCAGCATCAAGTGAGGCCTTCTGTGGCAGAGCCTCTGGGGCTCAGGCTTTCTCTCATGTGGCCCACAGCTCAGATGAAGTGATTCTGAAGCCCACTGGAAGTCAGCTGACCGTGGAATTCCTGGAAGAGAATAGCTTCAGTGTGCCCATCCTAGTCTTGAAGAAGGATGGATTGGGGATGACACTGCCCTCTCCATCATTCACTGTGAGGGATGTGGAACACTATGTTGGTAAGCACCATAGATCCTCTTAACTGTGACATTGTTTATTCTCATCAAGTCCCATGACCCTTCCCCTCCAGTCTACTTTTACATTTCTTTTCTAGCCATCTTGGGAATCTGAGGCAAAGGGATTTACCCAGAGTCATTCTTTGGTAAAACTAGAACCAAAATCCTGCTTTTCTTTTCCTTTTTCTCCTTGTAGGCCACAAACACCCAGGCTGAGCCCCATTTTTTTTTTTACCTGGAGAATTCCAGGGATCATGGTGGTCTCTTTTCTGTTGAGACGAGAAAGCCTTTGACTTTTGACCTCATGTGCCAGTTGTCTCCTGGCCATGACTTTTTGGGGATAGCAAGAGAAGTGAAGAAATAGGGCCCAGGCACATGGATTGTACTGTGAGTGATGCTGTATGTCAGGCTGTTCTGTTGCTGTAGCAAACCTGGACCCAGCATGTAGATCTAAGGAGAGTATGAGGGATTCCTACCCCTACCTCTAAAACATGCACACACAAATGCAGTGTGTCTGAGGTGAGAAGTTTTGCGTGCCAGTCCATTGTAGGGACAGGTGAGGAGGGGAGGGAGGCTTCCCTGGTCCAAGGCCACTTGGTACAGAACCCATCTCTTTATTCCAGGTTCTGACAAGGAAATTGATGTGATTGATGTGACCCGCCAGGCCGACTGCAAGATGAAGCTCGGTGATTTTGTGAAATATTATTACAGTGGAAAGAGGGAGAAAGTCCTCAATGTCATTAGTTTGGAATTCTCTGATACCAGGTAGGAAGGGCAGGGGTAAGTAAAAAACAAACAAAGTCCTTGGAACTTGTGATATACTGAGTATAAGTGTTCCTTTCCCTTCCTCTTGGTAGTTTCTTCCTTTGGGATGATGAGCTGGTTTATACTTCTAGGGTAGATGATCACATTTTAACAACCAAATTGTGTTTCTCTTCTACAGTTTCTAGCGTTAGATAGAATATGCAGTAGTTATTTTAGTTAATTTTTGTCTCCTTCAAGAGCTAGGGCAGCTTTCTTAGACCTTGTTTTTGGTATTTAGGTTGGGGCATGGTCACTGTTTAACTCTCAGGATAGGCCCTCTGTCCCTGGAAATAGATTTACTGAATTAACCCCAAGTAGTTTCTCTAAGGATAAGGTTTCTTAGATTTAAAAGAAAAAAAAAAAGCTGATAACCTTTAAATGATTCTATGTGGACTCATGCACTCAGTAGATATATGTAGTCTTCTCTGTGCTCAGAACTGTGGGAGTTCCCAAAGTATTATATAACATATCCATTTGTACTTAGAAAGCTTACTGTCTGATTACTTTTTTTTTAAGATTTTATTTATTTATTTATTTGACAGAGATCACAAGTAGGCAGAGAGGCAGGCAGAGAGAGAGGAGGAAGCAGGCTCCCTGCTGAGCAGAGAGCCCGATGTGGGGCTCAATCCCAGGACCCTGAGATCATGACCTGAGCCGGAAGGCAGAGGCTTTAACCCACTGAGCCACCCAGGCACCCCTGATTACTTTCTTAACTTTGAATTTTGACATAATTACAGATTTACAGGAAGTTGCAAAAAAACACACAGGGAGGTCCTGTGTATTCTTCAGCCAGTTTCTATCAATGGCAACATCTTACATAACTGTAGTACAATATTAAAACCCTTGCTGTTGGTTTTAACATACAAATTTAAAAACCTGAGGATTTAAAAAAAACTATGGTTGTTTATACCTCACTTCATCTTGAAAGACTATTTGAAGTGGCTTACAGAGATACAGAGGGAAAAAATGGAAAAATTGGAACAAAAGGAAAATAAAGGGTAAATAAGATGCATCTGGAGGGTAATCTGCACACAAAATATGTGTATGTGTGTCTGGATAGTTGGTAGAGAAGGACTGTAGAGTGTTAAGCAAATTTCCTGAAGGTCAGGATAAGGAAGGAAGTGCAGTATTATAAGGTTTGTGGTTTTTACATAAGACAAAACAACTAGGTATTTGGGAGAGGTACTTCTTTACCTGAAACTGAGCCTTTGAGAAGTTTCTCTAATGGTTCCTCATAAAGACCCTATGAGATGGGGACAGTACAAAAACTGTTATTGACCAAGTACCAAGTGAGTGGGTCCAGGTTGGGAGAGTTATGAGCATTTAGTGGAGGAAATCATCGCCTTTAACTGGGGGATGCTGTGGAGCTAGGACTTAGGACTTTTGGAGCTGAGTGAAATGAGGATGCTGACCAGACTTACAGGAATAAGTGAGCTAGGTGCCCTTAGGGATTCTGCGGAAAGAACTTTTTTGTCTTACTTGACTCTAACTGGGATGGGGAACATTTTATTCAGGCTTTAACCTTTAATTCCCAATCAGCTGACATCTGCTTTCCATCCCTTCCTTGCTAGGCTTTCTAACCTTGTGGAGACTCCCAAGATTGTTCGGAAGCTCTCGTGGGTGGAGAACTTGTGGCCAGAGGAGTGTATATTTGAGAGGCCCAATGTGCAGAAGTATTGCCTCATGAGTGTGCGGGATAGCTATACAGACTTTCACATTGACTTTGGTGGCACCTCGGTCTGGTACCATGTGCTCAAGGTAGGAACGAATGTGACTTCTAGAGGCAGCCTGGCCTTGAACCTCCCTCTTTGTGTCAGGTGGTAGCACAAAATAGGCTGCTAAGGTCTACCCACCTCCCAGATTGTTTGGTGACATATCCATATAACTGCTCTCTTGGGGTTGGGCACTTAGTGGATATGCCATATAAACTGTGTCTACAGTTTTGATGCTTAAGATATTTTTTTATCCGAAAGAAGTTATAGCCTTTATTTTTTAACTTTCTTTTTTTTTAATTTAAAATTTTTTATTTTTTATAAACATATAATATATTTTTATCCCCAGGGGTACAGGTCTGTGAATCGCCAGGTTTACTCACTTCACAGCACTCACCATAGCACATACCCTCCCCAATGTCCATAACCCCACCCCCCTTCTCCCAACCCCACTCCCCCAAGCAACCCTCAGTTTGTTTTGTGAGATTAAGAGTCACTTATGGCTTGTCTCCCGTCCAATCCCATCTTGTTTCATTTATTCTTCTCCTACCCCCTTAACCCCCAATGTTGCATCTCCACTTCCTCACATCAGGGAGATCATATGATAGTTGTCCTTCTCCGATTGACTTATTTTGCTAAGCATGATACCCTCTAGTTCCATCCACGTTGTCGCAAATGGCAAGATTTCATTTCTTTTGATGGCTGCATAGTATTCCATTGTGTATATACCACATCTTCTTTATCCATTCATTTATTGATGGACATCTAGGTTCTTTCCATAGTTTGGCTATTGTGGACATTGCTGCTATAAACCCTCCTACACTGTTGGTGGGAATGCAAGCTGGTGCAACCACTCTGGAAAACAGCATGGAGGTTCCTCAAAATGTTGAAAATAGAACTGCCCTATGACCCAGCAATTGCACTACTGGGTATTTACCCTAAAGATACAAATGTAGTGATCCGAAGGGGCACGTGCACCCAAATGTTTATAGCAGCAATGCTTAACATTTTTTTAATAACCTAAGGTTTTCTCTGACTGTTAATCTTCATTGAACCAATCCATACTCCTATGACTGTGTATGGAAATGTCCATATTTACTGTAGAAATTCTTGGTAACATGAGAAACTTCCCCTCCCCCTTACCATCTTTATTGAGATATAATTTATACACCATAAAATTAGTCTATTCCAGGTGTGTGGTTTGCTGAGTTTTGACAGTCATATGTAGACACATAACTGCCATTACCATTCGATAGAGCATATATAACAGGTCTTTATTTTATAAAAGATTTTATTTATTTATTTGACAGAGAGAGATCACAAGTAGGCAGAGACACAGGCAGAGAGAGAGAGAGAGAGGAGGAGGAAGCAGGCTCCCTGCTGAGCAGAGAGCCCGATATGGGGCTCGATCCCAGGACCCTGAGATCATGACCTGAGCCGAAGGCAGAGGCTTTAACCCACTGAGCCACCCAGGCACCCCTATAACAACTCTTTTTTAATGTCAGTGTTCCTATGGGTAGTTTCCTATTTAGTGGTTGTAAAATTTTTGTAATTAGGGGTGCCTGGGTGGCTCAGTTGGTTGAGCCGCTGCCTTCAGCTCAGGTCATGATCTCTGGGTCCTGGGATCGAGTCCCACATCGGGCTCTCTGCTCAGCAGGGAGCCTGCTTCCCTCTCTCTCTCTGCCTGTCTCTCCATCTACTTGTGATTTCTCTCTGTCAAATAAATATATAAAATCTCTAAAAAAAAAATTTTTTTTGTAATTAGCATATGGATTGTTAGTGACTATGAAGGACTTTTGAGGTCTGGAAAATAATTTTGATTCTTTTTCACCATCATGCTATTTAATTTTCTTAACAGAAATGCCAAGGAAAGAGCCAAAAACTTGGATGTGGCTATTGTCCAAATGATTGTGAATCCTAAACTAGTTGTTTCCACTGGCTTAGCATGAAATTGGAGAATGTAGATCACTGTTACTCAAATGTGAGGTTTAACTTTTTTCTTTTATTTATTTGAGAGAGAGAGCGAGCACAAGTGGGAGGGGCAGAGGAAGAGGGAGAGAGAATCTCAAGCAGACTTCTGTGCTGAGCATGGAGCCTGATGTGGGGCTTGGTCTCATGACCATGAATGTCATTACCTGAGCCAAAACCAAGAGTTAGACGCTTAACTGACTGTGCCACCCAGGTGCCCCTAACTCTTTTATTTTAAAATAATTTTTATAGAAATACATATATATTTTATATATAAAATAGTTTTTATAGAAAAATTGCAGAGTGGTAGGAAGAATTTCTGTGTGCCCTTCACTTAGATTTCCTAATGTTACTTACCATTTCATTATATTCTTCCTCTGAAGTAAACATAATAAATAATAAAATAGTTTCCTCTATATATTTTTTTCTGAAACATTTGAGAATAGTTACAGACATGGTTTCTCTTTATCTTGTAATCAGGTGTATTTCTTGAAAATAAGAGCATTCTCTTTTATATAACCACAGTATAGTTACAAAATCAGGAAATTAATGTTGATTTATATATAATACTATTATCTACTCTACTGATCTGATTCAAATTTTTCCAATTTTACAGTAGATAATTTCTAGTGTTGTTGCTTTTCTACACTGAAATTTATTATCATGAAATACCAGTTAAACTAATCAAGTGTCAGTTGGGGATGTTTTTGTATGCTTTTGTTTCTTTTCTGCCAAATAATCTATCTGGTGATTGTCCAGGCAGAACATAATTAGGAAATAAAATGTTTTTCTAACAGATAATCGCCTAACATATAATCTTCTAGAAGTCCTTTGGCAATTACTGAACTTTTAAACATTTATTAGCTTTGATTGCAGGTGTGAGAAGGAACACTCTTTGTAAATGGCATTTAAAGGCAAATTCAATTTTCTTTTCATCAGTAATGTGGCCTTAAATTCTCTTAGGGCTACTAGTATTGATCTACTCATCTATAGAGGCCATTTCTCATTTGGCCTGGTTGCATCTAAAATAGGATCTTTTGGTGTACATTTGTCCTAAGCCGAACAATTTTGTTTGAGATGCCCTTTCCAAGTCGTTTTGTCAATCTTATAGAAGCTTAAAAATACAAAGTTCAAAAGGACCTTTTAAAGCTTTTCAAATCCACGTGAAAATGATTCTTGGATGGGGTTGGAAAAGAATTCTGTCATGTTACATGGTCTTGAGCATGAGAGAGAGAATATCCTTTCGGAGATCCTGTGGAATATTTTTCTGGAAAACCTGATATTTTTGGCACTTCAACCTCTTTTTGTTTCAGGGTGAGAAGATCTTCTACCTGATCCGCCCAACAAATGCCAACCTGACTCTCTTTGAGTGCTGGAGCAGCTCCTCTAACCAGAACGAGATGTTCTTTGGGGACCAGGTGGACAAGTGCTATAAGTGTTCCGTGAAGCAAGGACAGACACTTTTCATTCCTACAGGTCTTCCGTGGGCCCCTCTGGGAGGGTTTCAGAAGGGCAGGAAGTGGAAGGGAGGTTGTGGCACCAGAGTCAGCCCCTTTCCATGATGTATTGATCTGATTATGTGGGATATCCCTCTCATATCAACTGGTAACTCAGACTGGACCACAGGAAAATTCACATGATGGCCAGTGGGCATCATGGTCACTTCATGAAGCTGCAAATGGGAAGGTCTAGGAAGAGGTTAATGGACTCCCTTGCACTAGACTGATGTCAGCTTGGTGGACAGAGAGAGAATAGGTCTTTCCACCCCATGACTCTAGGGATAGTGACTGGAGGCTGGCATTGCAGTCTATAAATCGGAATGACTTGGGTCATATATATTTCAAAACAATATATGCCTAGGCTTCACCCCTTGAATTATGAATTTATAGGTTTGGGGTGGGATCTGAGTTTTTGTTTTGAAAAAGTGCCCCCGGTTGTCTCAATTTGGGGAAGTTGACATTTTTACCATGTTGAGTCTTCCATGAACCCAGTATGTCTTTCCATTTATTTAGATTTTCCTTGATTTAATTTTCATTCTTTGCTTTCAGTATTAATGTTTAATTTTCTCAAAACTTTGGTAGAATTCTCTAGTGCAGTCACATGGATCTGGAGATTTTTAAGGAAGTTTTTATTAACATTCAATTTCCTTAAACTTTAGCAGGCTATTCAAATTATCTGTTTCATACTGGGTGAGCTATGATAGTTGTGTTTTCAAGGAATTGGTCCATATTATCTAAGTTGTCAAATTTATAAATGTATACAGGTGTTCATAATATTTCCTTACTATCTTTTTGATGCCTTCCAAGTCTTTAGTGATATCCTCTGCTTCATTCCTGATACTAGTTATTTGTGCCTTCTCTTACTCTGTGTCAGTCTTGATGGAGGTTTGCCAGTTTTTCAAACTTTTTAAAGAGCCACTTTCTGTTTCAACAGGTTTTTCTGTTGTCTTTTTATTCAGTTTCATTGATTTCTGCTTTTATCTTTGTTTTTCCTTCCTTCTGCTTGCTGGGGGTATATTTTTCTCCTTTCTCAAGTCTTTTTTTTTTTCCCTTTCTCAAGTCTTGAGACAGGAACTTAGATTAGTGATTTCAGATTTCCCTCTTTTCTAGTGTAAGCATTTAGTGCTATAAATTTCCTCCTCAGCACTGATTGAACTGTGTCACATATTTTGATATGTTGTGTTTTCATTTTCATTTAGCTAAATGTATTTTTAGAAAAATTGGGATGTAATTCACACACCGTAAAACTTTACCATGTTACGAGCACCTTTAAGCATTGGACTCTTGATTTTGGCTCAGGTCATGATCTCGGCATCATAAGCTCCTGAGTTGGGCTCTGTGCTTAGCAGGGAGTCTGCTTAAGATTCTCTCTCCCCTTTCCCTCTGCCCCTCCCTGTTACCTTTGCCTGTGCTTGCTCTCTCTCTCTCAAATTAATAAATCTTTAGGGGTACCTGGGTGGCTCAGTTGAGCATCTTCCTTCAGCTCAGATTATGATTCCAGGGTTTTGGGATCAGATCCCACATCAGACTTCTTGCTCAGCAGGGAGCCTACTTCTCCCTCTGCCTGATGCTCCCTCTGCTTTTGCTCTCTCTCTTTCTCTCTCTTACAGATAAATAAATACAATCTTTTAAAAAATAAATCTTTGGGCACCTGGATGGCTCGGTTGTTAAGGATATGCCTTCAGCTCAGGTCCTGATCCCAGGCTCCTGGGATTGAGCCCTGCATTGGGCTCCCTGCTCCACGAGAAACCTGCTTCTCCCTCTCCCACTCCCCCTGCTTGTGTCTCTCTCTGTCAAATAAATAAATAATATCTTTTTAAAAATAAATAAATAAATAAATCTTTAAAAAAACCTTACCACTGGGCGCCTGGGTGGCTCAGTCAGATAAGTGTCTGCTCAGGTCATGACCCCAGGGTCCTGGGATTGAGCCCCGCATCAGGCTCCCTACTCAGTGGGGAGCCTGCTTCTCTGAACTCTCTCTGCTGCTCCCATTGCTTGTGTTCTCTCTCTCTCTCTCTCTGTCAAATAAATAAATAAAATCTTAAAAAGAAAAAAACTTACCATGTTAAAGGGTGCAGTTCAGTTTTGTTTTTTTAGAGAGGGAGAATGAGAGAAGAAGGGGTTGTAGAGAGAGAATCTGAAGCAGGCCTGGAACAGAGTGTAGAACCCTACAGAGTGTAGAACACTCACAACCCTGAGATCATGACCTGAGCCGAAATCAAGAGTTAGACACCTAACCAACTGAGACACCTGGGTGCCTCAGTGCCATTCATTTTTTTAAACAAGGTTGTGTAACCATCACCACTGTCTAATACCAGAAAATTTTCATCACTTCAAAAAGAAATCCTGTGCCCATTAGCAGTCACCCCTCATTCCTTCCACTCCTTCTCCCACCCCTGTCAACCACTTTTGTCCATTCTTTGTATATGGATTTGCCTGTTCTGCATATTTGTCATTCAATATGTGGTCTTTTGTACCTGGCTTTTTCACTCAACAGAATATTTTTTTAGCAAAATATTTTTTTTTAATTTTTTTTCCAATTTATTTAGCAAAATATTTTTAAGATTCATCCATATTAAAAAAAAAAAGATTCATCCATGTGTTAGCATTTGTCAGTACTTATTCTTTAAATGGCCGAATAATATTCCACTGTGTGGATATACCACATTTGTTTATCCTTTCATCATCTTAATAGATATTTGGGTTGTTTTCATTTTTTGAATATACTGAATAATGCTACTATGAACAATCATGTACGAGTTTTTGTGTTAATGTATATTTTCTTTTCTCTTGGGAACATACCTAAGAAAAGAATTGCTGAGTCATATATTAACTCTGTGTTTTAACTTCTTCAGGAAATGCCAAATTGTTTCCTAAAGCACCCCCACCATTATAGGGTCTCAATTTTTCCACATCCTCCCCAACACTTGTTCTTTTCTGTCTTTGTGATTATAACCATCCTAGTGCATGTGAAGTGGTAGCTCACTGAGATTTTAATTTGTGTTTCCATAATGACTGTTAATGTTAAACATTTTTTCATGTGCTTATTGGATATTTGTGTATCTTTTTATGGAGGAGTATGAATTCAAAACTGTTACCCAGGTAACAGGGTAACAGGTAATTTATTTTTTTAATTGTTGAGTTGTAGGAGTTCTTTATATATTTTGGTCATTAGACTTTGTCGGATATGTGATATGAAAATATTTTCTCTCTTGTCACTTTAGTGAGAGTGTCCTATGAAGAACGAAAGTCCAGTTTATCGACTTTTTTCTTTATTTGCTTGTGCTTTTGGTGTCATATAGAGGAAACCATTGCCTAATTCATAATTTAAGGTCATGAAGATTTACACTTATATTTTCTTCTAAGAGTTTTGTAGTTCTGATTATTACATTAGGTTTTTTATCCATTTCAAGTCAACTTCTGTATATAGTGTGAGGTGAGGGTCCAATTTCATTCTTTTTCGTGTGGCTATCCCAGTTGTCCCAGAACGATTTGAAAAGGCTGTTCTTTCACCTTTGAATTGTCTTGACACTTTTCTCAAAAATCAGTTGACCATAGATGTATTGGTTTATTTCTGGACTTTGAATTCTGTTCCATTGATCTGTATGTCTATCCTTATATCATACTGTTTCAATTACTCTCTCTCTCTCTAATATAATAAACAATCTTTAAAAAAAACACTATATGATATGGTTCTCAGTATGTGCAGAAGAAATATTTAAGACAAATAAATACATTATAAATGCATTTGTAGTAATTTTGAAGTCAGGAAGTATCAGCCCTCAAACTTGGTTTTTCCTTTTCAAGATTATTATGGCTGTTCTGGGCTCCTTGAATTTTCATATGAATTTGTAGCTTCTGGTTTGTATAGATACTTAGTAGTTGCTCTAGTTTTAATTTATGTGTATAATAGATAAGATAGATACATCTTATCGTAAGCTACTGGTATTAACATTTTAATTGACATTTTACCAGTTGGGGGGAAGGGTTGAAGCCTTACCTCTGTTCACATCCTTTGCCCTTCCCATTTATAATATATTTATTTGTCTTAAATATTTCTTCCACATATACTGAGAACCGTATCATACAGTATTTTTTAAAGATTTATTTATTAGAGAGAGAGAAATAGAAATTGCACAAGTGGGGGGGGATCAGGCAGAGGGAGAAGCAGGCCCCCCACTGAGCAGAGAGCCCCACGTGGGGCTTGATCCCAGGACCCTGGGATCATGACCTGAGCCGAAGCCAGATGCTTGACCAACGGAGCCACCCAGGGATCCCTCATACAGTGTTTCAGTCTTTGTTTCAACTGTCAAACATAATTTCTAATATCCAGGTGAAGGAAAGTCTATTGTATTTATCTGTATTTTTACTTTTCTGTTGTTCTTTCTTCCTGGGGTTCCAAGATTCTTACCATTTCCTCTCTGTTTAGTGTGTGTGTATGTGTTTTTTTGTTGTTTTTGTTTTTGTTTTGTTTTGTTTTAGTGAGAGAGTGTGACAGGTGGGAGAGGAGGAGAGAGAATCTTAAGCAGGCTTCCAACACAGAGCCTGACATGGGGCTTGATCTCACAACCCTGAGATCACAATCTGAGCTGAAATCAAGAGTCAGATGCTTAGTCAACTGAGCCACTCAGGTATCCCTGTTTAGAATTTAGGGTAGGTCTGCTGGCAATAGATTTTCTTGGTTCTCCTTCATCTGTAAATGTCTTGATTTCCCTTTTATTCCTAAAGGATATTTTTGCTGGATATAGAATTCTGGGTTCATGGTTCTTTCCTTTAAGCACTTGGAAGAATATTGTGCTGCTTCCTTTTGACTTCCATGGTTTCTGATGAGATTTTGGCTGTCATTCAAATTGTTTTTTCCCTTATATGTGTCATTTCTTGCTATTTGTTATTTCTTTTTTTCTTTAGTTTCTCGCAGTTTGAGTATAATGTGTCTTGGCGTGTACTCCTTTGGGTTTACAATAAATGTGTTCATTGAGCTTCCTGAATGTGTAGGTTTATATTTTTTGTCATATTAGTGAAGAAATTTTTAGCTGTTATTTTTTAATGCTTTTTCAGTCCCATACTCTAACTTCTTTTCTTTTGTGTCTCTGATTATATGAATGCTATATATATTTTCTTGTAATCCCACAGGTCCCTGAATTTATTTTTTTGTTTTCTCTCTTTTGTTTATGTGGAATACTTTCTATTCTGTCTTTAAGTTTTCTGATTCTTTTCTCCATTGTCTTTATTCTTCTGTTGAGTCCATCTCTTTCATTATTTTTTTCAGATACAGTACTTTCCAGTTCTAAAACTTCCATTTGTTTCTTATTTATATCTTCTCTTTTTCTTTTTTTTTTGTTGCAAACATGTTTATAATTGTTCACTGAAACATTCTTATGATAGCTCCTTTAAAATTGTCAGATGGGGTGCCTGGGTGGCTTAGTTGGTTAAGTAACTGCCTTCAACTCAGGTCATGATCCCAGGGTCCTGTGATCGAGCCCTAGGTCGGGCTCCCTGCTCAATGGGGAATCTATTTGTCCTTCTCCCTCTGCCTCCCTCCACTAGTACGCTTGCTCATTCTCAAATAAATAAAATCTTTAAGAAAATAAAATAAGACTGCCATATAGATCTCACATCTTTGTCTGATATGATACTGTATAATGCTGGATTTTCTTTTCTGTTGCACAGAGCTATTTATCTGTTCATATATCAATTATCATGTTGATTTGATTACATTGATTTTATATACAATGTTTAATATGTGCTGAGGCACGTTACCTTCCCCCATACCCACCCACTTTTCTCTTTTCTGTGCCCAGGCATTTATTAATTCATTTATTAATCTTTTAATCCTTTGCCTAATAGAGTGTCATATAATACCTTTTCTATACTGGGCATTTAATAACTGTTTGATGAATTGAATTTGCCTACCAGAGATTTGAGTTGGATTAATTCACTTACTGGTATGAAGTTCCATGAACTAGGTAAACTCTACTTAGTTCCACAAGTATTGCATGTCTACTGAGTACACCCACATGGGGTTAGGTGCTAGAGACAAAAGGTCAGTAGGCCATTTCAGTATCATGTTTTAATAGCCATAATAGAGGCATTTACCACAAGCTGTGGGAGTGTGGAGAAGAGCATTTAGTCTAGCTGGAAGTTTGTGAAAATCTTCTCAGAGGAGTGACACCTCACAGGTAAGTATGGACTGACCAAGGAAAGAAAGGCAGAAGAGTCCTCTCAGACATAGAGAAAGGCATAAGCAAAGCAAGGCCATATGAAGTAGTTCATGCATACAGGAGCCTAGAGGTCAAGGAGGAAGTGAAGCTGAAAAGATAGGCAGATTGAACTTACTCCAGAGGTGACTGGAGAACCATTGAAGTTTTATTTGTTTATGTAGCAAAAGATATAAAGAATAATGTAATAAACATTTATGTGTTTATAGCCCAACTAAAAAGATAAAATATTACAAATATATTTGAAGCCTCTCATATACCTCTCCTCAATTCCATTCCCATTTTTCCCTCTCTGAGCTAGACATTGTTCTGAAGTTGGCAATTATTATCCTCATGCATTTCTATTCCTTTATTATACAGGTCATGGCTCATCAAGTCAATAGTTAGTATTGTTTTACTGTTTTTGAATGTTATATAAATGGAATCATATTAGGTAATTCTTCCCAACTTGCTTTTTTCTCTGAACACTGTGATTGTGAGATTCATTTTGGTTCTTGTTCACTCATTTTACTTACTTTCCAATATTCCATTGTATGAGTATATGGCAATTTATCCATTCTCCTGTGGATGTACATTTTATTGAAGTATTTTGAGCAGGGATGACATGGGCAGATTTGTATTTTAGAGTCAAGATGTGGAGGATAGACTTCAGAGATTGAGATTGGTATTGAGCAGTGGTTTGTAAGCACTTTGGACTCAGGACCCCTTTATACTTTTTAATATTATTGAGGACCCCAAGGCTTTTATTTATGTGGTTTATATTCATCAATATTTACATTATAAATGAAAACTGAGAAAATTTAAAAATATTTGTTTAACTCATTTGAGAAGTAATAAACTCATTACATGTTAGCATGAATAATAATTTTTGTGAAAAATAACTTTTCAAATCAAGAAATGTAGGGAGAAGAGTGACAGTTACATTTTTGCAAACCTTTTTAATGTCTGGATTAATAGAAAATAACTGGATTCTCAAGTCTGCTTCTGCATGTTGTGTTATCATGTCATTTACCCTCTGGAAAAATACACTGTACACCTGTGAGAGAATGAGGGTGAAAAAGACAAATAGCTTCTTAGTATCATCACAAGCATAGTTTTGACCTTACACGTGCTCTCCAGGAGGCTCAGGGAGCCCCAGGATTTCCTGAACCATACCTTGGGAACTTCTGGTATAGAGGAGCCAGTTTGGAGGCTGTTGCAAATAGCCTAGGTGACAGGTAATGAGCGATTTGAACCAAGGCATTGGTAGAATGAATGGATGGGGAAAGGGAGATGAATATGAAAGAGGTTTAAGAAGAAAAATTAGAAGGTCTCAGAAGGCAGTGTAGAGTCAAGGGCAAGGAAACTAATTGAGTTCTAACTAGGTGCAGACTTCACAACCAACCTTTGAAGTAGATGTTTAGCTAGAAAATGGCAGACTTCAAACTCAGGTTTGTTCAACACAAAAGCTCTTTGTTTTACCTAGAGTAAAGTTAGAAGGGGGAGACTTGGCAAGGAGGTAATGCCCTTCTAAGAGATGAGAGAGCAGATGGACAAAACAGCAGAGAAATTTGAAGTTGAGAGGAAGGAAGTAGAAGGAGTTTAATAACCCCATAAATTGGTCCAGTTCAGGGTTATAATGGTGGCAGAATGGATATTTGGAGAGTAGAGGAACTAGAACTTTCTGAGTCACTGCCAGGTTGGGTGTTCTGAGAAGTTGTGTTTGAGCTGAGTTGGGGCAGTGATGTCCAGAGGAAGTAAGGCCCTCTGCCAGCTTTGATTTTTCCATGTTATACTACAGGATGGATCCATGCTGTGCTGACCCCAGTGGACTGCCTTGCCTTTGGAGGGAACTTCTTACACAGCCTTAACATCGAAATGCAGCTCAAGTGAGTGTTGAAGCTGTTGTGATCCCAAGTTGACCATTCCCATCTGCTAGAGTCCTTGGGTTCTCCTTTATAGTGAGAAGTGCAGCATTGGAGGAGGCAAGATGATCAGAAAGGAATAGATCCTGGTTCCTTATAATGATCAGTGTGGGGATGAATAATCCTTCCTCACTTAGTTGTTTATGTGACTTTGGGCAAGTCACATAATCTTTGTGCTCCAGTTCCCTAACCCACAAAGTTGGATTTTACAGGGTAGTTGTGAGGATTATAGGTAGTGGGTACAAAGCATTCATAACCCCATATCTATTAGGTGCTCAGTAAACAGGATCCTTGTTATCATCATTGTTGTTGTGCCTACTTCTTCTAGAGCCTATGAGATTGAGAAACGGCTGAGCACAGCAGACCTCTTCAAGTTTCCTAACTTTGAGACCATCTGTTGGTATGTGGGAAAGCACATCCTGGACATCTTTCGAGGTATGGATCCCTTTACTAGCTGCCCCTTTTAGCCTGTTTCCCTGAGCATGCACATGCACATGTGTGTACATGCATGTAACCATCACCTCAAAGAAGATACAGTACTGTTCCATCACCACAGAGACCCTTTAGTGCTACCCCTTTATCGTCTCACTCATTCTTTCCCCTTGCACTATCCATAACTTTTGGAAACCACTGATCTGTTTTCTATCTCCGTAATTTTGTCATTTCAAGAGTGCTATAAAAATGGAATCCTATAGTGTGTGAACTTTTAAGATTGGCTCTTTTACTAAGTATAATGTAAGGTAGAAAATGGATTTTAATTTTATTTAGCAAAGGTGGCTAAGAAAATTGCATCACAATGAAATTATCCCTAGTTCCTGATAATTAAAGTAAAACTCAATCTGGACAATCTCAGAGTTTCCTGAAAGTGCTTCCTATGGAATGGGGACAAGGCCCAGTCCTTACCAGCCTGGCATCATTGTGTTGGTTCCCAGGTATCAGCCCAGATAGAAGCAAAACTGCTGGGATTTTCTGGTCTGTTTTGAATTAGAGCAGCTCCCTTGCTCAGACCTGAGATTCTTGAAGGTAACTTGGCCATGAGGAATCAGTATTTTAGAGTTACCAAGAACCTCAGGGGCAGGGGTGCATAGGTGGCTCGGTCGGGTTAAGCATCTGACTCTTGTTTTCAGCTCAGGTTGTGACCTCAGGGCCATGAGATCAAGCCCTGTGTTCGGCTCTGTGCTCAGTGTGGAGTCTGCTTGAGATTCTTTCCCCTTCCTTCCCGCTCTGTTCCTCTCCCTGCTTGCATGCACACACATTCTCTCTCTCAAATAAATGAATAAGTTAAATTAAATCTAAAAAAAGATCTCAGAGGCCAATGAGTACAGTCTCCTACCCACTACTTCATGCCCTTATTCTGCTACCTAGACAGGCTGTCACTTATGTGTTCAATCAGAGGCTAGATGACTAACCAGTTATTACCTGTTCAGAACAGCTCAGTTCAGTAGAAGATTCTGTATTGAGCCGAAATCCAGCTATTTGTTATAACCTCCTCCTGGAGTAACTCAGAATAAGAGCATTTGTTAATGGCCTTTCAGCTCTGTGTAGGTGGCAATCAAGGTCTTCCTGAGTGTGGTTGCATTTTGAAACCCAACAGGCAGAGCACTTCCAATGTGGTAGAAGGATTCAGATTCAGGCCTCAGATTCATGGTCCTCGCTCTGGCTCTTACTGGGTATGTCCCCTTGGTTAATTCTCTTTGCCTCTCTGAGCCTCAGTTTCCTGAACTGTAAAGTGAGGATAATGATACTTGGCTTAGAGGATGGGTATAAGGATTCACTGAGATAGTAGATATTAAATGCCTGGCATATAGTAGGTATTTATTAAATGAACACTATTATAAGAACTGAGATCTGGAGTTGTGCTTAGAACGTTGCGTACTTTATCTGGTTGCCTGAAAAAAAAGTAACAAGTCCTTCACTTCCCCGCATGGCTTCATTGACCTTCTGCCTTCCTTTTTCCCCTTTTAGGTTTGCGAGAGAATAGGAGGCACCCAGCATCCTATCTGGTCCATGGTGGCAAAGCTCTGAACTTGGCCTTTAGAGCCTGGACAAGGAAAGAAGTAAATACACTTTTTCTCTACTTCCTCTAGAGTTCTGCCCTCAGTAGAGGCTTGCTTTGGGTAGATGCTTCAGGGAGGTGGAAGAGACCAGGGAGGCCTGTGGGCTCCTGGGGTTAGAATGGAGGACTGAACTAGGACTCCCGGATAACATTTTTTAAACCTTTCTTTCTGATTTTAAAAAGTAACACATGCTTATTCTAGAGAATTAGAAAAAATGAAGAAGATTATAAGGAGGGAAAAACATCACCTGTAATTTTAACACTTGGAATTAACATTAACATTTGGTTATATTTTCTTCTGGTCTTTTTTTATGCATTTAAAAAACATGATTGATATCACTCTGTACATTCAGTTTTATATCTGAGTTTGTTGGCTTATGTTCATTTTCCTGTGTCCTCAAAGTTCTCCACAAACATTTAGTAGTTAAATGATATTCTTTTGCAAGGATGTACCATCCTTATTACCTCACCACTTGTCTATTGTTGCTTTATTTATTTGGGGGAGTAGTTACAGCAAATCATGCAGTGACTGTGTGCTTGCACCAACCTTTGTCCCTCATCTTTTGATTGTTTCTTCAGGATAGATTCCTAGAAGAGCAATTACTGACTCAAAGTATATGAAAAAATGTAAGGCTCTTGACGCATACTGCCAAAATGGCTTTTTAGAAATAACACCAATATCCATCTATCCAATTGAATATGAAACAGCTATAAAAGAGATTAAGGAAGTTTTCTCTGTACTGACTTGGAAAGATCTCTAGAATTTGTCAAGTAAACGTGTACAACCATGTGTGTGATGTGCCACCTTATGTGTTAAAAGGTGGGGGGGAAAACAAGAATAGTATTTTTTATGTGCTTGTATTTGCCTGCAGACACAATCTGGAGGTATGCAGAAGACAGAAATAAAGGTGGTTACCTGTGGGTGTGGGGTAATGACACTTATGGCAGGGACAAATATATTTTGAGGCTTTTCAATGTGTATCTTTTTATATTGTTCAATTTTTGAGCTATGTAAATGGATTACCTACTCAAAATGTTGACTTTAAAAAAATTTTAAGAAATGCAACAAAGTAAAAGAAGAAATATCAATATATTTCCTTATGCTTTTGGTATTCTTTACAGATTATCCCCTTGCATACAATGGCTTAAGGAGACCTTTCAGCCATTGTAGGCTTAACTTGCACAATCTCCCCATTCCCGTTGCCGACCTTCCCTGAGATATCCTTGGACTTCATGTTTTGGGCCTTCTTTTCTCCCTGAACATACCTACACCTGGGCCTTAGCCTAGTCTTCTGTTTCTCCATATCCCTCAGGTGTGGCTACCTTAGGTTTCATTTCTAAAAATGTTCAATGAAAGTTCAATGAAGTGAACTTTAGAGTGACTCTGCTCCAGGAACAACAAAAAGGAGGGGAGTGAGTCCTGATTACTCATGCTGTGAGCCAGGATGGCCCCAAATAGCTTGAGGGAGCTGGAGAAGAGTAGAACACAGATCTGAGGAGCCCATTCTCATCTCATGGACATAGTCTTTTGTGAAATGAAGATGATTTCTATGGGGGGTTCTTGCTCCCTCACCTTTCCAGAGCCCCTGGGCCAGGAGGAGGGAGCTATTAAATTTATCCAGCTGGATCACATGGGTTCTCAGACCCCCACCCCTGTCCAGCCACCAAAATAGATTCCAGATGGCTTAAAAGAATTAAAGGAAAAAAGAATAAAAAAATAAGGTAATGCTGAAGAAGTTTTGTGAAAACTTCTTCAGAAGTGAAGTGAAAACTGGTGGAAGAAATCACAAGGGAAAAGCCTGAGAGCTCTGTCTACATAAAGATGTAAATCTTGAGGACTCAAAAAGATTGCAAATAAATTTAAAGTGAGACACCCAAGAGGTCTCAGCTGGGGTTGCTGTGGAGCTAGCACTGGACCTGTAGCTTCTCAGACCTGAGCTCTGTCCTTACAAGTAGAGAGGCCAGGTTGTCCTCAGGGGTCTCCTCCAGGTTCTTGACTTTTTGAGGGGTATGGCCCAAGCCCACCACTGAGTTACTCACACGCCTTGACACTGTCCTTTATCTAAGACAGGTTTTGCAAATATTTCCTCACAGTCTCTGGTTTGTCTTAACAGTGTTTTTCAAAGAGAAGTGTTTGTTTTTTATTAAGCCCAATTTACTTTTCTTTTAAGGCTCATGCCTTTTGTGTCCTTAGAAATCTTGGTGTCTAACCTAAGGTTCCAAAGATTTTCTCCTCTGTTTTCTTCTAAAGGGATTATAGTTTTAGAGTTTACATTTTGGCTTTTGATCCATTTTGTGTGTGTGTGTGTGTGTGTGTGTGTGGTGCAAGATATGGATTGAGCTTCTTTTTTTACATATGGGTATCCATTTGGTCCAATATGAGTTGTTAAAGAGACTACCCTTTCTCCGTTGAATAACCTTGGTACTTTTGTCAAAAATCAGTTGTCTATTTATGTGTGGGTCTATTCTTCATGCCTTTTGTTTGACAGGCTCTGCCAGACCACGAGGATGAGATTCCGGAGACAGTGCGGACTGTACAGCTCATTAAAGATCTGGCTAGGGAGATCCGCCTGGTGGAAGTAAGAAGCAGGGGAGCAGGGGAGGCGTTTGGGAAGGGCTCAAGGCTCAAGTGGCAGGTCAGGCTTCTTCAGTTGGCTTGAGAGTCCAGGGGAAGGGTTGGGAAAACCCCATCAAGGACTCCAATAATTTAAATAATTATTATGTGCCTCGAGTGTGCTTCGCATTAGGCTAGGTGCTTATAATTCATAAATAATTTATTGTCCACAACTCAAAATCTTTTAGAGGACCCTGGGGAAAGTCCACTGTCTGAACTTCAGTTTCCTTATTTCTAAAGTGGGGATAATTATACCTACTCAGGGATTGTTAAAAGGGTTAAATAAGGTAATACAGGCTGAGCATTAAGAATGGTACTTGGCACATAGTAAGTGTTCAGTAAGTTCTGATGGTGGGTCATGGTAGTGGTGGGTGGTGGAGGTCATAGTAGTAGTTGCTGTATTTAATATTTTGACTCAGTCTCTGCGTTCTACAAAATGACAGTTCTCCCAGATTAAACCTGATTACAAAGCCATCTTTCAACAGGTGGCTTATACCACGAGGCAGTAAGTGTAGATGGTAAGAGACTCAGAGAAACTTGGATTTCGGTTCCTGCTCCATCACTTGCAAGCCTTTCAGAGCCTTAGTACCTTTGTCTGTAAGGGGAATAACACCACCTTTTCAGAGTTCTGTTAGGCTCAAGAGCTAATGTATGTAGAGCCCCTCGCACAGTGCCTGGCAGAGTAAGTACTCAATAAATGCGAGCCATTGTTTTTAATAGACTTTGCAGCAAAGAGAGAACTTGGTGTGGGCTGGTGAAGTAGCAGAGGCACCAGAGGAGAATTGGACTTAAGGAAGCTTAAACTCTCATTTAGCTCAGGAGCTGTCAATTTCCATTTAGCACTCAGGATATAGGCACTACGTCTGAGCTAAAGGGTGGTCAGAGTGAGTTACTGGGAGTTTGGGCTTCTAGCCGCACCGCCTGCAGCATGTTTCACTGCCTACACCATAGCTTACATTGTCCACCTCCTACCTCCCTTTCCTCCATTCCCATCTGTCAGAATCCTTCAGGGTTTAGTTACAAGGCCTACCTTTTCTCTGGCTCTTTCCGCTTAAGCCAGTTTTGTATATACAAAACTCTGGGTTCATTGGAAAAGGACTTAGAGAGATGGATCATGTCTGGTCCACTGGCTTTCAAGTGTTTTAAAGTGATGGAACCTTTTTTTTTTTTGTCAAATGAAATCTTACTTGGAAGGTCAGTATACAACCAATCAGAGGATAGCTGCTGTCAACAAGGTGGAAGGCAAGAGGCTTCGACTTCCACATGTTCCTCTTGTTTGCCTTCCACCTACCTCCAGTCTTCAGGGATCCTCCCAAGAAGTTCAGAGGAGCCACAGAGCACCTCTGACAACCACTTTTACAGTCTGCTCCTTTAATTTTATAGTCGAACAAACAGTAGTCAGATCACTTACCTGAGGTCACAGAGCTAGCTAGTAGCAACAGACTTCAGACCAGACCCTGTCTCAAATCCTGCAGTCCTTAGGGTTGGGACCACACAGTTTAGTACTCAAGTATTTTCTCTCTCATGCCAGCTGCATTTGGAGTCTTTTCTCCAATTTTGACAGTAGTGCTGGGCTTTTTTTCTGCTCGTCTTCTCCTTACTTGTCAGTGGCTGGGTAAAGAAATGCCACCCAGTAAATTCCTGATGACTCATTGTGAAAAATCTAGGCTGTGCATCTAGATGCGGAGCATCTGTAAGACACTTCCATGGCAGTACTGCCAGTGCCATGAACAGACCTCTGCTCTTAGCATAGAGAGAACCCTGGAGTAAGCGCTAACCCCGTCGTGTACTAATACTCTTGTAGGATATCTTCCAACAGAACGTTGGGAAGACGAGCAATATCTTTGGGCTGCAGAGGATCTTCCCAGCTGGCTCCATTCCCTTAACCAGGCCAGTCCATTCCACTTCAGTATCCATGTCCAGGCTGTCACTGCCCTCCAAAAGTGGTTCAAAGAAGAAAGGCCTGAAGCCCAAGGAACTCTTCAAGAAGGCAGAGCGAAAGGGCAAGGAGAGCTCAGCCTTGGGGCCTGCTGGCCAATTGAGCTATAATCTCATGGACCCATACAATCATCAGGCACTGAAGACAGGCTCTTCCCAGAAAGCAAAGGTGGGTGCTGGCCCATGGGTTCAGCCCAGCCCTTTTGGGTCCCTTGGAAGATCAGGGGATCAAAAGGATTGTCCTGTCTTCCCACCTCCCTTAGCGCCCCTGGTGTTTGGCTACCAGTACCACTCATTTAACAGGCGTTTATTGAGACCTTGTCTGTGCTGGGCACTGTGATAGGTGCTGTGAATGTTACCCTCAAGAGACTGGCAGGCTAGTGAGAAAGACAGGCATAAAAACAAATGAGTGCAATGAGGTATGGAGGATGCCATAATCAAGGGTGTGTGGGGGACCCTCAGACACAGAGGGGGGATGAGTTTATCTGGGTAGGAGTGATGGTCAGCAGTTCTTCTCAGAAGACATGACACTTCAGCTGAATCTTGAAGTGCTAGATGGGAATGACATTTAAGAACATGGTATATGAGTGTCAGGTTGGAGTCTTGAACAGGTCTTTAAGTAAAGCCCTTCTCCAGGGTTCCACCTTGCTTCAAGATTGTGGTGCTCTCCCTCTTCAAAAGGGAACACGTTTTACAAGATTGATAGGTTTCCCCTGAGGTAGCCATACATTCTCAACCTGTGATCATTTGCGATCATTTGGGGTGGGGCTGGGGGACAGTGTAGCAGGAAGCCTTGGTTCAGGTGGTTTTAACAGTGAACTCAGCCAGTGAAACCGGAAGGAACTGGTCATCAGGATTCACTTGCAAGTCCCAGACAGGTGACAACTGAGCCTCCTCCTTCTGCAGTTCAACATCACTGGCACCTGCCTGAATGACTCAGATGATGACTCGCCAGACTTGGACCTTGATGGGAATGAGGGCCCGCTGGCCCTGTTGATGTCTAATGGCAGGTGAGGTGGGAAGAAGGAACACAGAGATAACTGGGACTGTCAGTGGCAACATGTCACTGAAACAGGGCATGGAGTTGAGACCTGGGTCTTGGAAATGGGTGGGGGAGGGACTGTACTTGGGGAAATACCCAGGTATTATCAGGTTTCATTGCTTAGTTCAGAGAACCATGGTAGCATTGGGGGAGAGGCCTGGAATCTAATTGGCAGTCTGAGAAAAATTTTATATGAGTTTTAGAAATTTCAGAAAGTCAGTGGGTCAGAACCACTGGCAGAAATAAGAGGGGAATATAGCATGCTGATTAAGAGCATTAGTTTTTTATATACCTTTTGCTATTAGATTTTTAGGAATTTTGCAGAAATATTTGCAAAGGTGTGTTATGAGAAATGTACAGTGTTCATAGCATCGTTGTTTGTAATAGTAAGTAATTAGAAATATGTTTGTCAATAAGAGTTGGTTAAATGAATAGAATACCCTGTAGCTGTTAGAGAAAATGAGTTTAAAATCTGTTGGCATGGAAAGGTGTCCAAGATATATTCTTAAGTGAAAAAATCAGGTCACAAAATAATACATAGTAATAGTTGTATTTTAATTTTTAAAAAGGGTGTGTGTGCATGTGCGTATGTATGCTTGTGTAGAAAAGTGGCATAGATTCTTTATTTTTAATAAAACTTTTTCGAAGAGGTTTAAAATTTAATATATGCAGTTTAAAATTTAAAAAGTATGCAACAGTACAGAGTGAAAAATTTTGTTCCCACCCCTCTCTGTTCCCCAGTTCCCTTCCCCATGGACAACTAGTGTCAATGATTTTTCTTCTAGGGATAATCATGCATATTTATGCAAATAAATGTATTTGTTATATATTTTATACTTGTCACACCAAACTTGTAAGAGTAGTTATCTCTGGAAAGTAGGAAAAGGGAGCCAGGAGAGGAAATTTTCACTTCAGTAGCATTTGAATTTTGTACAATAAGCATGTATTGCTTTTCTTAAAATAATTTCTAACAGAACATTTTCTTAAAGAATAAAATCTAAGCGTTCACCACAAAAAGCACAGGCTTCGAAGCAGACAATCCTGAGTTTGGGTCCCAGCTCTGACACGAATTCATTGTGTGACCTTGGCAGATTAATTAACCCTGCACCTCAGTGTCCTCATTATATCTCTTCTATAGATAAAGCTTTTACCCTAGAGTTGTTGGAGGACTAAATGAGATAATGTATGTAGGGTGCTTATCACAGGGCCTGGCACATAGTAAATGCTTAATTGGTGGTAGCTCTTTCACTAAAATGTTGAAGATGAAAGGAGATGCTGGTAGTGGTGGTGAAGATGGTATGGGTATAGCCAGAAGCTAAGTGGATCATCAGAAACCCTGGAACATGTAGAGAGGCAGAGGAAGACAGTGAGAGTGATCATCTGGACACTCAGAGCACCAGACAGGAGCAGTCCAGAGTCAAGCAGAGTACCAATAGTATAGGAACACAAGTGCCAAGAATACCTTCGTAACCTTTTTGTGGGAAAAGGTCTTTGTATCCCAAGGGCAAGTGCAGTAGGTCCACCTGGCTGGGAGATAAGGAAAAAAGGGAGTGTGAGAGTAGGGCAGATTCTGAAAGCAGCACGGCTATTCTTGGGGTTTCGGACCTAGTTACTAAACAATAGTAGAGCAACTGTTGAGCATTGCCTTGGGCCATCGTTGGTCTCCTGGGGAGGAGAAAATTCAGAGTCCGAAGGGTCCAGCCTGTAACGGCTGTTGAGGACATGAGACATTTTCCCCTTTCCCACTAGTCTTTATGCCGCTTCTGTTACCTCCTGCAGCTGCCAGAGACTGTAGTTAAGTGAACCTAGAGAGACAAGATATAGAAATATTTACAGACAATATGACATTATGTCTGGGCTTTTCTCCAAAATCACCCAGTGTTTCGCAAGGACTGAAGTGTAGATGAAACAAGATTGGCTGTATGTTGATAATTGCTGGAACTTAGTTGGGTGGAAGGTACATGAGAGTTAGTTATACTTTTATATTTTTGTATGTTTGACATTTTTCATATTTAAAAGTTAATAAAAGATCAGTGTATAAATAGCTACCATTTATTGAGCTCCTGCTCTGCATCAGACTTTATCTTAGCTGTTTAGTACATTATTTTCTTTAGTCCTCACAACAACCCTGAAAGGTAAGTGTTGTTATCCCCATTTTATTAATGTGGAAACTGAGGCCTAGAGAACTTAATTATAAGGTTAGCTACTGTTGGGCGCTTGCCATGTGTTAGTTTCTGCATTAGCTCATTCAATCCTCCTAAAACCCTGTGATGTAGAACACAGGTCAGTTTAATGTCAGCCAGTTTACTGAAAGCCGGTTCACCAGATGACTGCTTGCTGAATGTATGTATCAGGAAGACTGATTTGCCAAAAGCTTGTTTCTTTTTTAACTATAAGGTTTATTTCATCAGTTTGTACTGGTTAATACTGCTTACCATATCTAATGGGATTACATAAGCCCATTTCTTAATTTTTCCCATTTCCTTTATATATTTTTAACAGCTTTTTTGAGGTATACTTTACATACCATACATTTAACCTGCTTTAAGTATACAATTAAATGACTTTTAGTAAATTTAAAGAACGCGCAACTATCATCAGAGTCCAATTTTAGAACATTCCTATCACCACAAGATCACTCATACTCACTTACAGCTTTGGTTCTCTTCCCCAGGCCCAAGCAACCACTAATCTACTTTCTGTCTCCCTAGACTGGCCTTTTCTAGACATACCATATAAATGGAATAACATAACATGCGGTCTTCTATGTCTGGCTTCTTGCACTTAGCATAATGTTTTTGAGGTTCATTCATGGTGTAGTGTTTATCGTTAATTGACTCCTTTTTATTTTTGAATAGTACACCATTGTATGGATATACCACATTTTGTTTATACATTAACTAGTGGACAGTTATTTGGATTGATTCCACTTTTGGCTGTGGTGGATAATGGTGCTATGAGCATTCATGTACAAGTTTTTGTTAAGGATATGTTTCCGTTTTTCACTTAGGAGTGAAATTTTGGGTCACATGGTAACTTTATACTTAACTCTTCGAGAACCCGCCAAAATTTATTCTGAAGTGTCTATTCCACTTTACATTCCCACCAGCAATATACTGGCTAACAGTTGTTACTGTCTGTCTTTTTTATTATAGCCATTCTAATGGATATCAAGTGGTATCTCATTGTGGTTTGGATTTGCATTTCCCTAGTAACTAATGATATTGAGCATATTTTTGTGTGATTATTGGCCATTTGTATATCATCTTTAGAGAAATGTCTTTTCAGATCTTTTGCTCATTTTTAAATTGCCTTGTTTGTCTTATTATTGGGTTCTAACCGTTACTTAACTATTCTGGGTGCAGATCCTTTCCAAATAAATGATTTGCAAATATTTCCTCCCAGTCTTTCTATGGCTTGTCTTTTCATTTTCTTAGTGGTATCTTTTGAAGCACAAATGTTTTGAATTTTACCTAATTCCAGGTCATTAAAGATATTTTCCTTTATTTTTTCCTAGAAGTTTTATAATTTTATTTTTTACATTTAGATATAGGATCCATTTTGAGTTAGTTTTTGTGTGTGATGTGAGTTAGGAATCCACATTCATTTCTTTGTATGTGATATCTAGTTATCTCAGCACCATTTGTTGAAAAGACCATCCTTTCCCCACTGAACTGCCTTAGCATCTTTTTTTTTTTAATTTACTATTTTTTTTTAAATTTTTTTCCAATTTATTTATTTTCAGAAAAACAGTATTCATTATTTTTTTACCACACCCAGTGCTCCATGCAATCCGTGCCCTCTATAATACCCACCACCTGGTACCCCAACCTCCCACCCCCCCGCCACTTCAAACCCCTCAGATTCACTCTTCTTTAAATGATTTGCCTTAGCATCTTTTTAAAAAAGGTTTTATTTATTTATTTTACAGACACAAGTAGGCAGAGAGGCAGGCAGAGAGAGAAAGGGAAGCAGGCTCCCTGCTGAGCAGAGAGCCCGATGTGGGGCTTGATCCCAGGACCCTGAGATCATGACCTGAGCCGAAGGCAGAGGCTTTAACCCATTGAGCCACCCAGGTGCCCCTGCCTTAGCATCTTTGGCAGAAATCAATGGCTGTAAATTAAAGGGTTGGTTCTAGACTCAGCTGTGTTCCATTGATGTATGTGTCTATCTTTTGCTAGCATCACACTCCCTTGACTACTGTTGCTTTTTAGTAAATTTTGGAAATTTAGCAGATAAATCCTCCAACTTTGTTCTTTTTCAAAATTCTTTTGGCCATATTAAGTCCTCTGTGTGCCTATATACATTTTAGGATCAGCTTATTAATTTCTATAAAAGAAATTAGCTGGATTTTTATAGGGATTGCATTGAATCTATAGACCAATTTGGGGGGAGTTGCCATTTTAATAATATTGAAAGTGACTATCTTTATGCTCTTCTCTTTCTTTTTAGTACCAAGAGGGTAAAACCCTTATCCAAGTCTCGGCGAGCCAAGCTCACGAAGAAGGCAGACAAGGCTAGGCTGGTGGCAGAACAGGTGTTGGAGGATGAATTTGACTTGGATTCCGATGACGAACTGCAGATTGATGAGAGATTGGGAAAGGAGAAGGCAACCCTGATAATAAGACCAAGTATGTACCTGTTCTTTCTTGTTCCTTTCCTGCCTATTTCACATTTGTTTTGGGTCCTCCTGATAGACCAAAGGCCTTAGGCCTGAGCTTGTTGACATTCTGACTTACCAGCTCTTTAGGCTTCCATGTATTCTTTGCTCTAGAGATTTATTTATAAACCAATTCCTAACCTCCCTAAATTAGTTGTGGCCTGTGTCTGTGGTCATTACTTTTAGGAAAATTATATTCTGACTTTTTTCCCCTGGGTGTTTGGCTCAGATGTTAATCTTCACAATATGTGTATTTCATTATTTTCTAGAATTTCCCCGAAAGTTACCCCGTGCGAAGCCTTGCTCTGACCCCAACCGAGTTCGTGAACCAGGAGAAGTTGAGTTTGACATTGAGGTAGGAGCCTGCCCTGTTGTCTGGTCTTCTGCCATTCTGGTTACAGAGACAGGAGACAGATTGTCATTCTAGGTGGGGGTGGGGGGTTGGGGAAGATACCCTATGCCTTCAATTCCTAAAATATTTATTAAGTGAATGATTATGTGCTAAGGGCAGTGCACCTGAGCATATAACTGGAAGACCATAATTGAGTTGAAATATTTTAAAAATCCTTTAATGCAGGGTAGAATAAAAGGCATTGTGATGTAGCAGAAAGAGTATATGATTTGGAATATCTGGTTATGACCTTACACAACTTAGTTACTTTCCTGAACCTTACTTTCCTTACTTGTAAAACAGGAATTAAAATACCTACCTCACACACACACAAAATAATAATGCCTACCTCACAAAGATGCTGTGGAGATTAAAATGAAAGAGTGAATATTCTGCTTAGTGTTTGATCTGTACTTGGTGCTCAGGAGATACTAGCATCCAGAGTGAAAATGTCAACATTGTACTGGGACCTTACCGGACCAGCCCTCAGCAGCTGAGGTGATACCCTCTTTCCCCAACAGGAGGACTATACAACAGATGAGGATATGGTGGAAGGGGTCGAAGGCAAGCTTGGGAATGGGAGTGGTGCTGGTGGAATTCTTGATCTGCTTAAGGCCAGCAGGCAGGTGGGGGGACCTGACTATGCTGCCCTCACGTGAGTACTGGCTTTGCTCTCCCCTTTCCAGGCGATCAGACAGCACACCCTCCCACCCCCACCTAAAAGGTTAGATGAGCCAATCAACAGATACTTATTGAGCCATTTAAAGGGGCAAACACTTAGCAAGGGCATTCGGGCTGAAAGAATAAAGTAGACATGAAATCTGTCCTGAGGAACTTAAGACCTGATGGAGAGTAGATGTATAAACTTTAAGGGGATTGGTTTTGGGTACGTTGGGATTTGGAAGAGGGGCTAGAAGAGGCATGGAAGGAAAGCCGAGCCTTTTCTGGCCCTGTTTTTTTTTTTTTAATTGGAAGAATTCGGCATGGGTGAACAGGGAAGGAAGTGCACCCCTTTTTTTGCCACCTTCCTTGCTGTCTGTGGAAAGACTTGGGGCAGGAAAGACTGACCTTTACATGAAAACAGCCTTTGGGGTACTATCTTGATCTGTTGGTTTAATTTCTGGTTTCTTATCTGGAATTGTCCTCTCCTCCTTCCTCCCACCCTAACTCCCGTAGCTATTGTCCCTTCTCCCTGACTATTCTGATGACTGGTTTACTCCGACAGCTAGAGAACTCCCTCAAGCATTTCTCTTCTGTCCCTTGCAGCGAGGCCCCTGCCTCTCCCAGCACTCAGGAGGCCATCCAGGGCATGCTGTGCATGGCCAACCTTCAGTCTTCATCATCCTCACCAGCTACCTCCAGCCTGCAGGCCTGGTGGACTGGGGGCCAGGACCGAAGCAGTGGGAGCTCCAGCAGTGGACTGGGCACAGTGTCCAGCAGTCCTGCTTCCCAGCGCACCCCAGGGAAGCGGCCCATCAAGCGGCCAGCATACTGGAGAACTGAGAGTGAGGAGGAGGAAGAGAATGCCAGTCTGGATGAACAGGACAGCTTGGGAGCATGCTTCAAGGATGCAGAGTATAGTAAGGGCCGCCAAGCACTTGGGTCCAGGCCAGAAGTGCTCCCCCTCACCCCAGTCTCAAACCCACTCCCTGTCCAGGACAGCCTGTGACAATAATGAGCAAAGACCTTACCTTAAGCTTGATACTTGGTTTCTCTGAGTCATGTTTTCTTAATCTATAAAGTGGAAATATCTACAGGTTGATGCAAGAATTAGAGATGGTGCTTGTACAGAGCACCTGGCACATTGTCTTACGTATGGAAGACCCTCAGAAAATAATTAGCTATCCATTTTTTAAAAGATTTATTTATTTTTTAGAGAGAGAAAGAAAGAATGTGGTGGGGGTGGGGTAGAGGGAGAGAGAATCTCAACCAGACTCCACACTGAGTGTGGAGCCCAACACAGGCCTTGATCTCATGACCCTGAGATCATGACCTGAGCTGAAATAAAAAGTCAGGTGCTTAACTGACTGAGCCACCTAGGTGCCCCAGCTGTCATCCATTTTTAAAATTGTCTAACCTTCTTTACTAGAAACTATTTTTTTCAAACCCTCTTGCCTGTTTTATTTCTGTCACTTCCATTTCCTTCTCTGTTGTTTGGTTCATCCCTTGCAAAGGTATATAATGATCTTTTGGCAGACTTCTTGCATTTAAGAGATAACCTTTTTTTAAGCTAAGATTTGTTAAGTACTACATTACATAATGCACCTTTTTGTGTAGTGCAACTGACTTTAATGTGGGTTTTAATATTATTTTTTAATTAGCCAACATATTATTAAATTCAATTAGCCATCATTAGTTTTTGACATAATGTTCAATGATTCATTAGTTGCATATAGCACCTTTAAATTAATTCTCATTGACTAAGATTTGAACAAGACAGAGAAAGTAAAAGTGCCCTTTGACTAATACTCTTCTTTCTCTGAGGCAGGTTACCCAGAGGTAAATTGTGTTAACCAGGTAAATTGTGTTAACCAGTTGATACATAACTTTCATTTTGTACTTACAACCACATGTAGACACAAATAGATACAGTTTTGTGTAGTGTTCATGGTTCTACAACTTGCTTGGACATCTTTCAGCATCATTACATAGAGATCTATCTATTGCATCACCACACTGAAATCTACCTGTTGTGTAGTAGTCTATAGCATTGATGTGCCATTGTATTTTTAACCATTCCTTACTGATTAACATTGAGGTTGTCTCTAATTTTATAGTTTGACTAACAACGCTGTAAAGAAAATTCTTGTAAATAACTCTTTGTGCCCATGTGGCAGCTAACATTTCTTTAGGGTAGGTAGACCTGCTAGATTGAAGGGTATGTACAAAATAAATGTTAATAGTGCCAAGTTTCCCTCTGAAAGGGCCAGTGTATGAGCAGTGTATGAACCTTACCAGCAGTGGATATTATCAGTCTTCTTAATTTTTGGAACTCTGATAGCAAAAAATGGTGTTTGAGTTTGTTTTATTTGTTTATTGGCTCTTTTTTATTTCTTTTTTTAAAGATTTATTTATTTTAGAGAGAGAGTGAGCACAGGGAGGGAGAGGGAGTCTCAAGCAGACTGTGCACTGAGTGTGGTATCTGATGTGGGACTCAGTCCCACAGCCCTGAGATCACAACTCAAGCCAAAATTAAGAGTCAGTCACTTAGCTGATTGTACCACCCAGGCACCCCTTCTTTATTTCTTTTCTGTGAATTAATTAATTCAATCTTTCAACCATTTTTTTCTATTAGGATGGTTGTGATTTTTTTTTATTGATTTGTAGTTCTTTATATATTCTAGATTTTTGTTTTTAAAGATTTATTGATTTATTTGACAGAGATCACAAGTAGGCAGAGCAGCAGGCAGAGAGAGAGGGGGGAAACAGGCTCCCTGCTGGGCAGAGAGCCCGATGTGGGGCTCGATCCCAGGACTCTGAGATCATGACCTGAGCCAAAGGCAGAGGCTTAAACCACTGAGCCACCCAGGTGCCCCTAAATTATAGATTTCTTAGGGGGTTTTTTTGTTAATATATTCTGGAAATGTTGCAAAATGTTTTAATCTACTGCTTATATTTTAATTTTAGTTATGGTATCTTTTAGCATGTAGATTTCAGTTTTTGCATAGTTACCTTTATCAATTTTTTTTATTTTGTCTTGTGTAAGAAGACTCATATTTTTGTCAAAAGTATATATAGACATTAAAATTTTACCTCTTTCTCTGGAATTAAGTTTTATGAATTGTGGGAGATAGGAATCTAACTTAATTTTTTCCATATGGTTAGTCATTTTCCCTGACACCGTTTATTCACTAGTTCATCATTATCCCCCTGGTTTGAAGTTCCTCTTTTGTCATAAAGTAAATTCCCATGTGAATGTGGATTTGTTTTTCTACTCTGTTCCCAGCTCTGTCCCTTAATAGCTATGTGAATTGGGCAACCTCTCTGTGCTTCTCTGTTAGAACAGTACCTATTCACAGGTTTTTGTAAGGATTGAATGAATCAATACACATAAAGCACTTAGGACATTGCCTAGCACGTGGTAAGGGCTGTGTGTTAGATATTATTAGTATTTTTCTCTTCTATAAAATTTGTCCCTTTCTGTTGGGATACTGCGTTGGTTACTTACTATAGGCCTTGTATCTGGTAGGGCAAATCCCCTTTGCAGAACTTGGCATTAGACCTAGGGAGATCACAGGTGTTCAGCAAGCCCATCATCTCTGAATGGAGCTGTGATTGATCTTAAGGGCATGCCAAGTTCCTCTGGCTACTCACCCTACCTTCAGCAGACAGTCGCATCAACCTACAGCTAAAACATCTGCCCCTGGTCTAACTACTCCCCTCAGCTTCCTGGTTTGCCTAGTGACATGAGAAAGGCAGTTTAATAAGAAGGAGATGCCAACCTATTTATTCTTATTTTTCCAGAATTTCTAGGCCATTATTGAGGTTTTTTTCTATTCCAGATGGATTTTAGAATCAGTTTGTCAAATTCCATGGAAAATCCTGGGATTTTTTTAATTAAGATTGTATGGCATTTGTAGATAAATTTATGGAAACTATCATCTTTCATCAGAAGCCTTATCTGCTATAATGGAATGTATGTATACTTTATCTATTACATTTTCCATTTGGCTATTGCAAGTATGGAGGAATGTATGAGTTTTCTATTTTGATCCTGTATCAGACTGCCTTACTATATACTCTTTTTTTTCCAATTTATTTATTTTCAGAAAAACAGTATTCATTATTTTTTCACCACACCCAGTGCTCCATGCAAACCGTGCCCTCTATAATACCCACCACCTGGTACCCCAACTTCCCACCTGCCCTGCCACTTCAAACCCCTCAGATTGTTTTTCAGAGTCCATAGTCTCTCATGATTCACCTCCCCTTCCAATTTCCCCCAACTCCCTCCTCCTCTCTAACTCCCCATGTCCTCCATGCTATTTGTTATGCTCCACAAATAAGTGAAACCATATGATAACTGACTCTCTCTGCTTGACTTATTTCACTCAGCATAATCTCTTCCAGTCCCGTCCATGTTGCTACAAAAGTTGGGTATTCGTCCTTTCTGATGGAGGCATAATACTCCATAGTGTATATGGACCACATCTTCCTTATCCATTCATCCGTTGAAGGGCATCTTGGTTCTTACTATATACTCTTACTGGTTCTATTAATTTTTCAGTTAATTGTCTTGGGCTATTGAAGGAGGTGATCTACGTTCCTTAAGTTTGCTAGGGCTGCCATAACAAAATACCACAGACTGGATGACTTAAATGCCAGAAATTTATTTTCTCATAATTCTGGAGGCTGAAAGTCCAAGATCAAAGTGCTAGCGGTGTTGGGTTCCCCTGAGGCCTCTCCTTGGCTTACAGATGACCATCCTTATGCTGCTTCCTCATCTGATCTTACCTTTGTGAACAGAGGACCCTGATGTCCTTGTGTATATCCTAATCTCTTCTTAAAAGGACACAGTCAAGTTGGATTAGGGCCCACTCTTTTGGCCTCATTTTAACTTAATCATCTCTTTGAAAGTCTTATCTCCAAATAAGTCACATTTTAAAGTACTGGGGGTTAGGAACTAAACATATGAATGGGGGGGGTGTTGGGAGACAGAATTCGTTCATAATACCCCTTTTCTTTCAGGTATTCATATGTCTAGATTTTTCTAGTTTTCTTAGGGTGTTGAATAGTCCTTGTCTTGTTTCTGACTTTGAAGGTAATGCTGCCAGTGTTTTCCCACTTAATACATTGGGCTCTGTAGGTCTCTGATAGGCTATGTTCATGAACTTCAGGGGAATATCTATCTCTAGTTTGAGAGGTTTTTTTTTTAAATCAGAAATGAAATTAGGTTTTAGCAAATGGTTTTTGACATCTTTTGATTATAAATACATAGTTTTTCTCTGTTAATTTGTTAATGGTGGTTTACAGTAAGAATTACTGCTTTTTTAAAAAAGATTTTATTTATTTATTTATTTATTTATTTATTTGTCAGAGAGAGCGAGAGCGTGTGCAGAAGCAGGCAGAGTGGCAGGTAAAGGCAGAGAGAGAGAGAGAGAGGAAGGCTCACTGCTGAGCAAGGAGCCAGATGTGGAACTCAGTCTGAGGACCCTGGGATTATGACCTGAGCCACCCAGACGTCCCACAATTACTGCTTTTGAGTTGACATTTCCGTATTGGGATTGGCTGTACTTGATCCTAATGTTTAGCAGTTTTGTTTAGTTCATTTGATTACTAATCATCTTGTTTGTTTACTGTTAATTTCTGGTTTTATTTCACTCCTTTCTCTAAGTGTTCTTTGTATAACATCTTAGATTGAAAGCTCTTTTCCTTTATTTTCAGTCTGTTTTCCCTTTTGATAAAGGGCTTTTTAAAATTTATTTTTTTAAATTAACCCAAAATAAGATCGGCTTTGTTGTTATACACGTTTAGATTCTAATAACTACCACCAAAATGAGCGTATGTTGTCCCCTAGTAGTCATGCCCTCCCTCCACCCTTAAGGCCTGCCAGCCACTTGAGGTCCTCTTCATCCCTGTGGTTTTTGCCTTTGCCAGGATGTCATGTAAATGGAGTTGCACAATACTGTAATATTTTCAGATTAGCCTCAATTACTCAGCATAATGCCCTTAAGATTCATCCATGTTGTTGTTTTTGAATATATTGTAACTTTTTATTGCTGTAGTCCATTGTATACCATAGTTTCTTTATCCATTCACTCACTGAAGGATATTTGGATGGTTTCCAACTTTGGGTGATTATGAGTTGAACTGTTACGAACATGCACATGCAGGCTTTTGTGTAAACATGAGTTTTCATTTCTCTGGGTAAATGCCTTAGAATCGGATTGCTGGACTGTCTGGTCAGTGTATAAGAAATGGCAAAGGTATTTCCCAGAGTGGTTGTGTCATTTTATGTTCCTATCAGTAATGTGTGAGTTTCAGTTCCACATGCTTGTCAGCACTTGGTATTGTCATTGTATTTATTTTAGCCATCCTAATAAGCATATAGTGAATAGCTCATTTAATGGCTTGACTAATGGCTAATGGTGTATCTACTGTCTGTTCATGCATGCATCCTCTTTTCTGAGATGTCTTTAAATAGACACTTTGAATGACTTTCGACTATATTTATTATTGAGGTATAATTAACATAGAGTATTATATAAGCCTCAGGTATATGATTCAACCGTTCTGTACATTACTCATTGCTCATCAAGATAAGTGTACTTTTGGGTGCCTGGGTGGCTCAGTCAGTTAAACATCTGCCTTCAGCTCAGGTCATGATCCCAGGGTTCTGGGATCGAGCTGTGTATCAGGCTCCCTGCCCAGGGGGCAGTCTGCTTCTTCCTCTGGCTGCTGCTCCCCAGCTTGTTTGTTTTCTCTCTCTCTCTCTCTGTCAAATAAATAAAATCTTTTTTAAAAAAGATACGTGTACTCTTAATCCCCTTTTTCTATTTCACCCATTCCCCCTAACCACCTCCCCTGGCAACCAGCAGTTTGTTCTCTGTATTTAAGATTCTGGTTTTTTTGTTTGCTTGTTCCTTTGTTTTGTTTCTTAAATACTTGAAATCATAGGGTATTTGTCTTTCTCTTACTGACTTATTTCACTTTGCATTATACCCTGTAGGTCCCTCTACATTGGTGCAAATGTGAGGATCTCATTCTTTTCTGTGGCTGAGTAATAAATAGTCTAGTGCGTGTGTGTATGTATGTAGATAGATATATAGACATATCTGTCTTGTATCTTCTTTATGCATTCATCTGTGGAAGGACTTATCTGTGGATGAGTTGCTTCTATATCATAGCTATTATAAATAAATGCTGCAATAAATATAGGAGTGTATATATCTTTTCAAATTATTGTTTCATTTTCTTTTGGGTAAATACCCAGTAGTGGAGTTACTGAATCATGTGGTAATTTAATTTTTAGGAACCTCCCTACTGGTTTCCACAGTGGCCACACCATTTTGCATTCCCACCAAGTGCACAAGAGTTCCCTTTTTCCCTGCATCCTTGCCAGCGTTTGTTAATTCTTGTCTTTGATTTTTGCCCTTCTGACAGATGTAAGATGATATCTCACTATAGTTTTGATTTGTATTTCCATGATGATTAGTGATATTGAGCATATCTCATGTGTCTCTTGGCCATTTGTATGTCTTCTTTGGAAAAGTGTCTTTTTAGGTCCTCTGCCCATTTAAAAATCAGATTATTTATTTTTTTGGTGTTGAATTATATAAATTTTTAATATTTTTTGATATTAACCCCTTACTGAATATATCATTTGCAGATATCTTCTCACATTCCATAGGTTGCCTTTTTGTTTTGATGGTTTCCTTTGCTCTGCAAAACTTTATATTTTGGTGTAGTCCAAATAGTTTAATTTTGCTTTAGTTCCCCTTGCCTGAAGAGACTTATCTAGAAAAATGTTCCTACTTGCAATGTCAGGGAGATTACTGCCCATGTTTACTTCTAGGAGTTTTATGGTTTCAGGTCTCACATTTAGATCCATAATCCATTTTGAGTATATTTTTGTGTATGGTCCAGTGAAAATGGTCCAGTTTCATTCTTTTGCATGTAGCTGTCCTGTTTTCCTGTAACCATTTATTGAAGAGACTGTCTTTTCCCCAGTGTATATTCTTTCTCCTTTGTTGTGGACTGATTGACTGTATGAGTATGCACTTATTTCTGGGTTCTGTATTCTTTCTGGTTAATTGATGTGTCTATTTTTGTGCCCATACCATACTGTTTTGATTACTGCAGCTTTATAATATATTTTGTAATTTGGGATTATGATACTTCCAGTTTTGTAGCTTTGTTATTCTTTCTTAAGATTGCTTTGGCTATTCAGGGTCTTTTTTGGTCCTGTGCATATTTTAGTATTATTTGTTCTAATTCTGTGAGAAAATGCTACTGGTATTTTGAAAGGGATTGCATTAAATCTGTAGATCGCTTTGGTTAGTATGGACATTTTGACATTATTTGTTCTCCCAATCCATGAGCATAGAATATCTTTCTATTTGTTTGTGTAATCTTCAGTTTCTTTCATCATCGTTTTATAGTTTTTTTTTTTTTAAATATAGGTCTTTCGCTTTATCAAGTTCACGCCTAGGCATTTTATTATTTCTGGTGCAATTGTAACTTGATTTGTTAATTTCTCTTTCTGCTACTTAATTTTTAGTATATAGAAATGCAACAGGTTTCTGTGTGTTTAATTTTGTTTCCTGCAACTTTACTGAATTCATTTATCAGTTCTCATCGATTTTTGGTGGTGTCATTAGGGTTTTCTTTCTTTCTTTTTTTTAAGATTTTTTAAAATTTTATTTGTCAGAGAGAGAGAGAGCACAAGCAGGGAGAGCTGCAGGCAGAACAGGCAGAGCAGGCAGAGGAAGAAGCAGGCTCCCCATTGAGCAAGGAGTCGGATGTGGGACTTGATCCCAGGACCCTGGGATCATGACCTGAGCCAAAGGCATGCACTTAACTGACTGAGCCATCCAGGCATCCCTAGGGTTTTCTATTTATAGTATTATGCTATCTGCAAATAATGAAACTTTTACTTTTTCCTTACCAATTTGGATACCTTTTATTTCTTTTTCTTGTGTGACTGCTATGGCTAGAACTTCCAGTACTATGTTGAATAAAAGTGGTGAAAGTGGACATCCTTGCCTTGTTCCTGATCTTAGGGGAAAAGCTCTCAGTTTTTCCTTATTTTTTTTTTCAGTTTTTCCTTATTGAGTATGATGTTTGCTGTGGTTTTTTCATAGATGGCCTTTATTGTGTTGAGGTATATCTTCCTTCTAAACCTGTTTTGTTGAGAATTTATATCATGAATGGATGTTGTACTTTGTTAAATGCTTTTTCTACATCTATTAAAATGATCATATGGTTTTATCTTATTGATGTGATGTATGCTGTTGATTGATTTGTAAATATTGAACCACCCTTGCATCCTGAGAATAAATTCCACTTGAGCATTGTGAATGATTTTTTAAATACATTGTTGGATTCAGTTTGCTACTATTCTAAGGATTTTTGCATCTGTGTTCATCAGAGATACTGGTCTATAGGTTTTTTTTTTTTTAGTGTGTTTATCTGGTTTTGGTATCAGGGTTATGGTGGCCTTGTAGAATGAATTTGGGAGCTTTCCTTCCTCTTAAATAATTTGGAAATAATTCAAGAAGAATAGGTGGGTATTAACACTTCTTTAAAGGTTTGGTAGAATTCACTCGTGAAGCCATCTAGTCCTAGACTTGTTTGTTGGGAGTTTTTTGATTATTGATTCAATTTCATTGCTGGTAATCAGTCAGTTCAGATTTTCTATTGCTTCCTGATTCGGTTATGGAAGGTTATATGTTTCTAGGCATTTATCCATTTTTTTCTTGGGCTGTCCAATTTGTTGGCATATAATTTTTCATAGAATTCTCTTAAAATCCATGGTATTCCTGTGGTGTGGTTGTTATTTCTCCTCCTTCATTCTGATTTTGTTTGAGTTCTTTTTTTCTTGATGGATCTGGCTAAAGGTTTATCCATTTTGTTTATGCTTTCTAAGAACCAGTTCTTTTGTTTCATTGATCTTTTCTATTGTTTTTTTAGTCTCTGTTTTATTTATTTCTGCTCTACACCTTATTTTGTCCTTCCTTCTTCTCAGCTTGCCTTTGTTCTTCTTTTTCTAGCTCCTTTAGGTGTAGGGTTAGGATGTTTATTGAGATTTTTCTTATTTCTTTAAGTAGGCTTGTATTTCTGGAATCTTGCCTCTTAAAAGACCTTTTGCTGCATCCAGGTGATTTTGGACTATTGTGTTTTCATCTTCACTTGTTTCCCTGTATTTTTAAATTTTTTCTTTGATTTCTTGGTTGACACATTCATTGTTTAGTAGCATGTTATTTAGCCTCCATTTATTCATGCTCTTTCCAGAGTTATTCTTGTGATTGATTTCTAGTTTCATACTGTTGTAATCAGAAAAGATATATGGTAGAATTTTGTGCTTTTTTAATTTATTGAGGCTTGTTTCATGGCCTAATGTGTGATCTATTCTGGAGAAGGTTCCACATGTACTTAAAAAAGGATGTGTATTCTGTTGTTTTAGGTGGAGCAGTCTGAATATATCTGTTAGGGCCATCTGGTCAAACTTGTCATTCAAAACTGTTGTTTCCTTTTGATTTTCTGTGTGGATGATCTTTTCATTGACATAATTGGGGTGTTGAAGTCCCGTATTATATTACTGTCACTTTCTTCTTTTGTCTGTTAATGGTTGCTTTATGTTTTTAGGTGCTCCCATGTTGGGTACATAAATATTTCTATCCTCTTGTTGGATTGTTCTCTTTATCATTAGGTGGTGTCCTTCTTTGTCTCTTGTGCAGTCTTAGTTTTAAAGTCTATTTTGTTTGATTTCAGTATAACTACCCAGCTTTCTTTTTGCTTCCATTTGTGTGGTAAACATTTTTCCATCCTTTCGCTTTCAGTCTGCATATGTGTTAGGTCTGATGCGAGTCTCTTGTAGGCAGTATACAGTTAGGTCTTATTACTCTTTTAGCCATTCCACCACCTTGTGTCTTTTGTTTGGAGAGTTTAGTCCATTTACATTTAAAGTAATTATTGGTAGGTATGTACTTACTGCCATTTTGTTATTTTTCAGGTTTTTTTATACTTCTTTGCTCGCTTCCCTTGTAGCGTAATTGCATTCTTTCATGTTATGCTTGGCTTCCTTTCCCTTTATGTTTTGTGTATGTATTATACATTTTTGATTTGTGGTTACCATTAGGTTCGTAATGACATGTTATACATATAGCAGTCTGAATTGAATTCATGGTCACTAAAGTTTGAAGCCATTTAAAAGCATTAAATTTTTACCACTCCCCATGTTTTATGTATAAAATGTCATCCTTTTTATCCTTTTATTGTGAATCCCTTGACTGATTTTGTAGATATAGTTGATTTTACCGTTTTTGTGCTTTAACTTCCATATTGGTTTGATAAGTGATTCATGTACTACTTTTATTTTGTGTTTGCATTTTACCTGTGAAAAATTTCCCCATCATTTGATCACTCATGATTATGACTTTCTCTTTCCACTCCAAGAATTCCCTTTAACATTTCTTGGAGGGCCAGTTTATTGGTGATGAACTCCTTTAACCTTTGTTTGGCTGGGAAACTTTTATTTTAAAGAGAGGGAGTAGAGAGGGACAGAGGGAGAGGAAGAGGAGAATCTTAAGCAGGTTCCATGTGCAGTGAGGAGCTTGATGCACACCACTCAATCTCACAGCCCTGAGATCATGACCTGAGCTGAAATCAAGAGTCAGACACTTAACCGACTAAGCCACCTGGATGGCCCTAGCTGGGAAACTATTTATTTGTCTTTCTATTGTGAATGATATCCTTGGCGTGTAGAGTATTCTTGGTTGCAAGTTTTTTCCTTTCAGTACTTTGAATGTATCATGCCACTCCCTTCTGGCTGGACAAGTTTCCACTGAAAAATCAGCTGATAACCTTATGGGGTTTCTCTTGTATGTAACTGTTTTATTTTCTATTGCTGCTTTTAAAATTCTCTTTATCATCAGTTTTTGCCATCTTAATTACTAGGTGTCTTGGAATGGACCTCCTTGGGTTAATTTTGTTGGGTGCTCTCTGTGCCTCCAGGATCAGCATATCTGTTTCCTGCCCCAGATTAGGGAAGTTGTCAGCTATTATTTCTTCAAATAAGTTTTCTGCCCTCTCCTCTCTCTTTTCTTCTTCTTCTTCTGCAATCCCTCTCATGTAAATGTTATCACACTTGATATCACAGAGTACCTTAATCTATTCTCATTTTTTTTTTCTTTTTGCTGTTCAGCTTGGTTTCTTTCCATTACCTTGTCTTCCGAATTGCTGATCCATTCTCCTGCCTCCTCTAATCTATAATTGATTCCTTCTAGTGTTTTTTTATTTCAGTTATTGAGTTCTTCATGTCTCACTGGTTCTTTTTTATATTTTCTGTTTGTTGACGGCCTCACTGAGATTCTCCACTCTTTTCTCAAGTCCAGTGAGTATTTTTATGACCATTACATTGCATTTTCTATCAGGAATATTAATTATTTTCATTTCATTTAGCTCTTTTGCTGTGGCTTTGTCTTGTTCCCTCATTTGATACATATTCCTCTGTCTTCTCATTTTGTCTGACTGTCTTTGTTTCTGTGTATTAGGAAATAAGGCTACAGCTCCTGATCTTGAAAATAGTGGCCTTTTGAAGAAGAGATCTTAGAGTGCCATGTAGCACAATGCCCCCTGTTCACCAGAACCAGGCAATTGGCGTCCGGAGGGGTATCTCCTGTGTTGGTGCATGTGCCCTACTGTTGTAGTTAATCTGTGTTTGCTTTCAGTCCAGTTGGTTGCAGTAGCCCTCTCTGCCTACTTTGGGTGGGCACAAGGGCACAGTTTGGTTCCTGTGATGTTAAAGGGCCTGTCTGGAGTTGCTACAAGCTTGTAGTTGGGTGGTATCAGTAGTTAGACACTTGCTTGCCCTCAGCCCATCTGCTGGGGCTGCAGTCACATTGACCTGCATGGCAGTCTTCTTATGTTGTACTCTGGAAGGCTTTCATTGGTTGGCGGGGCTGACGGACCAGATGCCTGCCTCCATTCCAGGACTGATGGGCAGAGCACTATCTCTGTGCTGCCAGTTATAAGGTTTGGGTGCTGGTATTGAGGGCATTCTGATGTGTTTGGTTATCTTCCCTTCTCCCCAGGGCAGTAGTTACTTTGAAGTGGCACTCTTCCCTGCTGGGGTTGCTTGCAGGGTATGTTGGGACAGGAGTAGTTTTGGAGGGAAGCCTGCTTCCTGATTTGGGCAGGTTGGATGGGCTGAGTGGCAGGAGAGCATGGGGTTAAGGCACATGGTGCTAGCAAGATAGGTGGACAGTGTTTGTACTGGTTTCCACAAGTGGCCTCTCTAGGCTGGGGATTGGGGAAGAGAAATGGTGCCCACCGGCAGTTTTGTTCTTGGAGAGGTCTCCTAAAAACCCGTGCCCCTCCAGCATAAGTTCTGCGATTAGTAAATAAATCTTCAGTATACCCCAGGTGCTTTTCAGATTGCTGTTTCTCTGCTTTATCTTGGCTGGGTTATTTGTAACACTGGCCCATAAAGGGCTGGGACCCAGTTCCTTGTTGTTCCCCAGCTTACCAGGTTCCAAGCCTTCTCTAGGATCTAAGCCTGTTGATTTTTAAAGCACCCAGGGATAAACCCTGCTAATTGAAAAACTCTTGACATGAAGCCCCATTTGTTTTCAAAACCAAATGTTATGGAAATTTGTCTTCCCAGCGTGGGTCTTCTGTGCCTGGGGTGCCTAGAGTGGGGTCTCATCCTCTCACTTCTTTGTGCTTGTATTGTCCCCTTGTGTTTAAGGTTAGTTTTGTTTCCATCCCTCCTACCCTTTTCAGTGTGGCCTCCTGTCTATAATGAACCTTGTAACGTCTGTTCTGCCAGTCTTTGTGTCATTTTCAGGGTAAGTGGCTGTTATCTGGAACAGAGTGAGCTCAGGAACTTCCTACTCCTCCATCTTTCAACTTTTGCCCATTTTTTAATTGTTTTTTCTTTTTTACTTAAATGTTGAGCTTTGAAAATTCTTTATATAGTCTGAGTTCAGGTCTCTTGTCAGATACATATTATTTTCTACTAGTCTGAGCTTCTCTCATTCTTAACACTTCCTTTCTTAAAGCAAGCACTTTCATTTTCCAAAAAGTCTCATGTATCAATTTTATCTTTTAATGATTATGCTTTTTGTGTCTCATTTAACAATTCTTTATGTAAACTCAGGTCATAACAGTTTTCCTGTTTTACATTTCTAACCATGACATAGTTTGGCTAAAGTTTTTCATAAGGTATGTTTAGGTTGAGGTTTACCCTTTTTTTGGCATATGGATGTCTATTTGTTCCAAGACCATTTGTTGAAAAGACTCTTTCTTTTCCCCATTGACTTACATTTACATCTTCGTAAAAAATCAAATGGCCATATTGGTGTGGATCTGTTTCTGGATTGTTTTATTTTTTTTTCATTGATGTATGTATCTATCTCTTTGCCAGTACCTCAGTGTCTTGATTACTGTAGCTTCATAGCAATTCTTAAGATCAGTTAGTATGAGTTCTTCAATTTTGCCTTTCCATGTAAATTTTAGAATTGATTTGTCTGAATCCACAAAAAATTTCTACTGGGATTTTGATTGGAATTGTGTTTAAATGTATACATCAATCTGGGGAGAATTGGCATCTTTATTTTTTGTTGAGGTAAAATTCACAAAACATGTAGTTTAACCATTTTAAAGTGTACAATTCAGTGGCACTTAATGCATTTTCTAAGACATTTTTTTTTCACCCCTGGAAAAACTCCCTATATCCATTAAGTGATTATTACCCATGCCTCCCTCTCCTCCTTGTTTTCTGGTAACCTCTAATCTGCTTTTTGTCTGTGTGAATTTGCCCATTATAGATGTTTCATATAAGAGTAATCATGCAATATGTGACCTTTTGTGTCTGACTTCTCTTCTTTAGCATAATGTTTTCAAGGTTCATATAAGTTGTAGCATATATTAGTATGTTGTTCCATTTTATGGGTAAATATTATTTCATTGTATGGATATGCCACAATTTGTTTATCTGTTCATCTGCTTATGGGCATTTGGGTTATTTCCATCTTTTGGCCATTATGAATAATGCTGCATTTGCATCTGTTTCTGTGTGGACATGTTTTCATTCATTCTGGGCATTTACCTATGAGACACATTGCTGGGTCGTATGGTAATTCTGTGTTTAACTCTTTGAGAAATCATCAGACTGTTTCTACAATAACTTCAAGACAGTTGTCATCTTAGATATTGAGTGTTTTATGTGTATGTTATTCCCTTTGTGTTTAGTCTTTTTAAAATATCTTTTATCAGTATTTTATGGATTTTACATGCAGATCCTGCACATGTTTTGTTAGATTTATCCCAGAGTTCTGTATTTTTTGGAGATCTGAATGGTACCTTTTTTAACTTTTGGTTTCTGATTGTTTTATGATAGGATACATAAATGTGTTTGGTTTTGTATGTTGACCTTGTATCCTGCAACCTTGGTATATTCACTTATTCTAGGAGCTTTTAAAATATATTCTTGGGATTTTTTGTATAGATGATCATGTCCTGTGCAAACATGGACAATTTTATTCATTTCATTCTAATCTGTAAGTCTTTTTATTTCTTCTTGCCTTTTTGTTCTGGCTAGGACTTTCAGCAAAATGGGGTGAGAGTGAACACCCTGACCTCTTTCCAATCTAAGGAGGAAAGCATTCGGTTTTTTCACTCTTACGATGTTAGCTGTAGGTTATCAGATTAAGGAAGTTCATTTTTATTACTATTTTGCTAAGGGTTTGTTTATGAGTGGGTGTTCAATTTTGTCCAGTGTTTTTTTCTAACAATGGGTGTGGTCACATGGTTTTTCTTCTTTTGTCTGTCAGTATGGTAGGTTATATTGATTGATTTTCAAATATTGAACCAGACTTAAAATTATAGTATAGACCTTAGATATTATTCTTTTTATATATTACTGGATTTATTTACTAGAATTTCACTGAGGAATTTTGTGTCTATGTTTATGATGGATATTGGTCTGTAATTTTTTCTTTTGCTCCCTGACTTTAGTTTTGGTGTCAGGGCAGTGCTGGCCTCAAAGAATGAGGTAGGAAGTATTCCCTTCTCTTCTGTTTTGTAGAAGCAGTTTTGTAGAATTAGCAGTTCTTTTTTTTTTTTTTTTTTTTTCGAATGTTTGGTAGAATTTGTGAGTGAAACTACCTGGGCCTAGAGATTTCTTTTTCAGGTTTTAACTATGGTTTTATTTTCCTTAGTAGGTATAGGATTATTCAGGTTATCTGTTTCTCCTTGGGTGAGTTTTGATAGTTTGTGTCATTCAAGGAATTGATGCATTTCAGCTAAGTTGTAGAATTTATGGGTGCAGAGTTGTTTGTAGTATACTCCTTATTATCCTTTTAATGTCTATGATGTCTTTAGCATATCTCTCTTTTTGTTCTTGATATTAGTGATTTGTGTCTTGTCTTTTTTCTTTGTCCTTCTTGCTGGCATTTTATCAATTTAATGAATCTTCTCAAAAGACTTGCTTATGGTTTTATTTAATATTTACCACCATGTTTTATCACTCAGGGTTTAGTCTGTGTTGATAATTTTGCTTTGTGAACTTGAGAAGAATGTGTATTCTACTAGTGTTGGGTTGAGTGTTCTATAAATTTCAATTAGATCAAGTTGATTGATGGTTATGTCTTCTTGTCATTATGTTAGTATGTTATTTCCTATCCCAGGTAATTTTCCTTGGTGTAAAGTTACTTAATAGTCAATCCAGCTTTCTTAAATTAATGTTGGTATGGTATATCTTTTTATATCCTCATTGATTTATTTGTTCATTTATTCATTCATTAATTTATATTTATCATGGCCCAGAACTCAGTCTGTGTCATTCATCTTTGGTTCCCAAGTGATACTCGATTCACATTCACACAGAATAAAGAGGGGAGAAAAGCTTGAATCTGTTCTCAGTGCTATTCACTGAAATAATTTAGAATAAGATGAGGCCTCATTTCTCTCAACTAATCCAAGAGGAAACTGGTATTCACTATTTGAAAAAAAGAAAGGAAAATAAGCTTCTAAGATTGAACTGACTCATTCAGTGGAGGTCAGGAAACACCTATATACCTCACTTTTCAGCGGGAAAATGCAGATGGATACAACCACATAAAAATTCTGACTTTGGTGCTTGCGGGGAGGTGGTAGGACCAGGCCGGTGCAGTCTGGTGAGAGGAACATTAATTGTGAAATCTTACTGTGGAACATGTAGCCCAGACAGTGTCTTCCACAAATCCATCAGGAGATAAGTATGCCAATATTCCTGTAGGGGTCCTTGAGGCCCATCCCTTGGGGGAAGGAGAAGTCAAGGATGGTAAATGTTAGCACAGTCAGAAATAATGAGCTAGATTTACACACAGAAACCTACAGATCTCAGATGTAGCACTGAATAAGAAACTAAGAAACAATGACATTTTGACAAATTAAAAATGCACACAATGCTAGATATTTTTCAGGGGAAATTTAAGTGACTGTTCTATCCTTTTATTTTTAACTACCTGTATGGTTTTATTTAATGTGGGGTTTTTTGTGTCCAGCATTTAGTTGAATCTTACGTTTTTTAGAAAAAATCCTTATTGATAATCTATTTTTAGGCCATTTACATTTAATGTAACTAATGATATGTTCAGATAAAGGCTTACCATTCTATTATGTCATTTATATTTGTTTCCTCTGCTTTTTGTTTCTCTCTTTCTCATTTCTCCCCCTCATTGGAATTGTTTAAATAAACTTTAATGTTGGATTTTAATTAATTGAGTTAAAATTTTACTATTTTTCTTTGTATAACACCAGTTTTTTTTAGTTTATTTTTAAAGATTTTATTTATTTATTTGAGATTGAGAGAGAGAGAGAGAGAGCACAAGCAGGGAGGAGGGGCAGAGGAAGAAGCAAACTCCCCGCTGAGCAGGGATCCTGGTGTGGGACTCAGTCCCAGGACCCTGAGGTCATGACCTGAGCTGAAGGTGGATACTGTAACTGACTGAACCATCCAGGTACCCCTGTATAACATCAGTTTTTAAAGAGACTGTCCTGTCCCCATAGGATAGTTTTGGTACCCTTGTCAAAAATCAGTTGACTAGGGGTGCCTGGGTAACTCAGTTGGTTAAGCATCCTACTCTTGATTTCACCTCAGATCATGACATCAGAGTCGTGCGATCAAACCCTTCATTGGGCTCTGCACTGTGCTTGGAGCCTGATTAAGATTCCCACTCTCTCTCTTTCTCTGCCCTTTTCTCCCCACCCCTCTGCAGACATAGGCTCTCTTTCTCTTGCTCTCTCTCTAAAAAAAAATAATCAGTTGACTATAGATGTAGGGTTTTTTTTCTGGACTCTCAGTTCTATTCCACTGATCTGTATGTTTATCTTTATGCCAGTACTACAAGGTATGGATCATTATAGCTTTGTAGTAAGTTTTAAAATTGGGAAATGGAATCCTCCAACTTTGTTCTTTTTCAAGATTGTTTTGCTATTCTGGGTTCCATTAGAATTTTAGGGTCAGCTTTTCTGTATTTGCAAAAAATGCCATTGGTATTTTAATAGGAATTGCATTGAATTTATAGAATGCTTTGGGTATTCTTGCTATCTTAACAATAGTAAGACATCCAGTCAGTGAACATAGGCTGGTTTTCCATTTATTTAGGGCTTTAATTTCAATAATGTTTTGTGGTTTTCAGTATATTATTCCCATACTTCCTTGGTTAAAATTTATTCTTACTTGCTTAATTCTTCTTGAGGCTATTGTAAATGGAATTGTTTTCTTAGTATTCTTTACAGATTGTTCTTTGCTAGTGTATAGAAATACAACTGAGTTTTAAAAAGATTTTATTTATTTTTTGTCAGAGAGAGAGCAAGCACAAGCAGAGGGAGAAGCAGGCTTCCTGCTGAGCCAGGAGCCCAATGCAGGACTTGATCCCAGGACTGAGATCATGACCTGAGTGAAAGGCAGACACTTAACTGACTGAGCCACCCAAGCATCCTGAAATACGACTGATTTTTACATTGATCTCATATCCTGCAACTTTACTGATTTTTATTATTAGCTCTAATAGTTTTTTGAAGATTCTTTAGGATTTTCTGTACATAGAATAAGATCATCTGCAAATAGAGTTTTATTTCTTCCTTTCCAATTTGGATGCCTTTTATTTCTTTTTCTTGCCTAGTTGTTCTGGATAGAATTTTCTAGTACATTGTTGAATAGTCGTGGTGAAAGTAGGCATATTTGCCTCATTCTTGATCTTCAGGGAAAGCTTTTATTCTTTCACTTTTTTTCCTATTTTTTTAAGATTTTATTTATTTATTTATTTCACAGACAGAGATCACAAGTAGGCAGAGAGGCAGGCAGAGAGGGGGGAAGCAGGCTCCCTGCTGAGCAGAGAGCCCGATGTGGGGCTCGATCCCAGGACCCTGGGATCATGACCTGAGCCGAAGGCAGAGGCTTTAACCCACTGAGCCACCCAGGCGCCCCTTTCACTTCTTTTTTTTTTAAGATTTTATTTATTTAGGAGGCCTGAGTGACTCAGTTGTTAAGTGTCTGCCTTCAGCTCAAGTCATGATCCCAGGGTCCTGGGATCGAGCCCCACATTGGGCAGCCTGCTCACTGGGAAGCCTGCTGCTCCCTCTCCTATTCCCCCTGCTTGTATTCTCTCTCTCACTGTCTCTTCTTTAAGAAGATTTTATTTCTTTAACAGAGAGCACAAGTGGGGGTCACAGCAGAGGGAGCGGAAGAAGCAGCCCCTTCGCCCCCCCCCCCCCCCCGCCCCACGCTGAGCAGGGAGCTGGACGCGGACTCTATCCCAGGACCCAGGGATTGTGACCTGAGCTGAAGGCAGACATTTAACCCACTAAACCACCCAGGCACCCCTAGTCTTTAACTTTTTTTTTTTTTTCTTTCTTGCTTACTCAATTTTATTTATTTATTTATTTAGATTTATTTTCAGCGTAACAGTATTCATTGTTTTTGCACCACACCCAGTGCTCTGTGCAATCCATGCCCTCTCCGATACCCACCACCTGGTTCCCCCAACCTCCCACCCCCCGCTTTAAGTATGATTTTAGCTGTGGGTTTTCATAAGTGCCTGTTACTATATTGAAGAAGTACCCTTTTCTAGTTTTCTGAATGTTTTTATCTTGAGGAGGTGATGGGTTTAGTCATTCTTTTTTTTTTTAAAGATTTATTTATTTATTGGACAGGCAGAGATCGCAAATAGGCAGAGAGGCAGGCAGAGAGAGAGGAGGAAGCAGGCTTCCCGCAGAGGAGAGAGCCCGATGTGGGGCTTGATCCCAGGACCCTAGGATCATGCCCGGAGCCGAAGGTAGAGGCTTTAATCCACTGAGCCACCCAGGCACCCCAGGTTTTGTCGTTCTTTACCTGCTTTGTAACTGAGTTACTCTCTAACATCCTTTCATTTCAGCCTGATGGACTCTATTCAGTATTTCTTAAAGGGCAGGTTTACTAATGACAAGCTCTCTTAGATTTTGTCTACTTGAGAATGTCTTAATTGGCCTTCATTTTTGAAGGACAGTTTTACCCAATATATTATTCTTGGTTGACAGTTGTTTATTTCAGTGTCTTAAATAGATCACCTAACTGCCCACTGGTCTCCTTTGTTTTTGATTAGAAATTGATTGTTAATCTTATTGTGGATCCTGTGAGATGACAAATTGCTTGTGTCTTGGTGCTTTCAAAATTCTTTTTATCTACTGACTGAATATAATGTAGCTCAGTGTGGATCTCTGAGTTTATCCTATTTGGAATTTATTGAGTTTTTTGATGTTTATCTTCATGTATTTCATAAAGTTTGGAAATTTTTTGGCTGTTCTCCTTCTGGGACTCCCATATGAATACATTGGTAAGCCTGTTAGCATCCCACAGGTCCCTTTGCCTCTGTTCATTTTTTCTTCTTTCTTTCTGCTCATCAGACTGGATAATTTTAATTGTGCTTTCTTCACATTCACTGATTATTTCTTCTCCCTGCTCAAAATCTGCTACTGAATCCCTGTAGTGAATTTTTCACAACCACATTGTACTTTTCAGCTCCAGAATTTCTATTTGGTTCCTTTTTATATTTTCTATCTCTGTATTGATACTCTGTTTTTTGTTGAAACATGCTTCTCTTTGATCACATAGGACCGTTGATTCAAAGTCCTTTGTATAGTAATTCCAATATCAGCTTCCTCATGGAGAGTTTTTTTTATCAATTTTTTTTCTGTGAGTAAAACACACTTGTTTCTTTGCATGCCTCATAAGATTTTCTGAAGCTGAGACATTTTGAATATTATATAATGTGGTAACGCTGGAAGTCATATTTTCCTCCCTCCCCAGAGTTTTCTGTTGTTGCTTACTGTGAACTACAATTATGTTTATTCAGTGACTTTCCAAAGGCTTTTTATAGACAGTGTCCTTTAGTATGTGGTCACTGAAGTATCTGTTCTGTAGCCTCAGTGGTCAACTGAGATTTCTTGATAGAAATTTACTTAAATGCCAAACTAAGCAGACTTTTTTGTTGTTGTTAAGCATTTTCCTTCTAAGTTTTTGATTGTATTCCAGAGTCCCCAAAATGTTTATTCTTACAGTTTTTGCTACCTCAACAGTTGCTGCAGTGGAGGGACAAATACTTGGAGCTCCTAACTCCGTTTGGGGGACATCACTCCTTTCTACCTTTACATTTTTAATATGTGTATCTTAACTTCTATTTTCTTTTAATGTCTACACTTACTTAAATCTCTCAATACTTACAACTTTTAAAGGCAGGTAGTATTATTTCAACTTTATGGGTGAAGATAGTGAAACCTAGAGAAGTTTTCCTAAGTCACAAAGCTAGTGGGTCAGTCCAGGATTTCAAAGTAACATCTGATCCCTAGACTCACGGTTTTTCTACCATACCATACTACTTTCCTTGAGATGGCAAACCCTTTCAGACCCAACAAAATAATATTAACAGCCACTGGGACTATTAAGGATGGGATCTTTCTCAAACAATTGTTACCAGCAGCTATTTCTTTTGAGGGACAATCAGTGACCCGTCTTTTTGATTCTTTCAAAGTCAGAAGGCAGGAGTTTTACCTCTTTGCTCAAGAAAAGAAGGCCTGAAAAATGAACTCATTTTCCTATAAAGAGGTCCTACTAGAAGGAAGTATGTGACTAGAATTCCTCTGATGAAGGATAATTCTAGAGAAATTTGAGTATGGTCATTTGGATGAGTAGAATCACTAGGAAGAAGTTTCACTCTCACTTGCTTCTCTTTCAGGTTTAGAAGCAGTAGACACAGAATTTGACTTCATCAGTAGGATCTATCTACATCATTATCCCATTAAATCCTATAGGTGTTACATTTGGATTGTGAGCAGAGTGTGATAAAACTGGATGTTTGTGTGTATGTGTATAGCTTGAGATACTTGTATATGTGTGTTTTGCCTTTCAGATCATTCAGTTGCAGTAATCTTGTTGTCAGTTCAGCCCAAGTGGTCTTTTTGTTCCCTTTGTGTGATAATGTGTATAGCATTTCTTTTTCCATTTCAGCCAACATTTATTGTGTACCTACTCTGCATTGTGTTAGGCTCCCTTAGTTAGTTTGAAATCAAGTAATACTTATCCGTGCCCTCACAGTAAGTTAGGGGTGACTTATTTACTTTTCAACTCTCAAATACTATATAATAAATAACTCCAGTAGAGGTATACCCAGGATACTCTGGAGAGTTGAGAAGCCATCTGAATCAGGTTAGAACAAGGAAGGCTTCTTAGGAAGTGAATCTAGAGCTGAGTTTTGCAAGGTCAGTAAAGTAATTCATGAGGTGACTCACTAAATGGATGTTGAGTGAGTGAATCAGAATTAGGTGATGCTTGGAGAAGGACATTTGCAGCAAAGGTACAAAAGTAGAAAGACATGAAAAGTATGTGGCATATTCAGGGATTCATGCATTTGAGTGTGGATTAAGTAAAGGGTCTACTGGTGGGGGAGTGGCAGGAGCTGAGGTGTAGGCATCATTCCGTCTTCACCCTTCTGGATGAAATATCAGTTTACCCTGCTTTTCCTTCTCATTGCAGTTTACCCTTCCCTGGAGTCTGATGATGATGACCCTGCTTTGAAATCTCGGCCCAAGAAAAAGAAGAATTCAGATGATGCTCCATGGAGTCCTAAAGGTGATCCAGTATTCTGTCCTTAAACTCTGTAGGTATGGTTTGGGGAAAATAGGCTGGGGGTAGTTGGGATACATAACATAAGAAGATATGATTCAGTCACTCATTTGTTTATTCAGCAAACATTTGTTGAGTACCACCTGTGTGCCAGGGTACTGTGTTAGGTGCTGGAGCAAAAATAGTGGATAAGACACATTTCATGCACTCAGCTCAGCAAAGTCAGAGGTGATGGAGCATGTTTCTTCTGATGTTATATGGCTTGAGGTGAAAAGAAGGCCTTGAGCAGATTCCACTTAGCACTCTGAGGCTTCTGAGAAGCTACCATCATCCCAGACCTTTGGTAATACTTTGCCAAATGAGGGAAATTCTGCTGACTGTTGAACTTCACAAGGCCCAAGGCTCCTTAGACTGTCACATGTACTGCCTGAGAGGCCAGCTCTGAGGAGGGAAGAAAGAATGATCATTGAGTTGAATGTGGAATTTAGAGTGTAATACAAGAATTTTATTCATCTCTCTGGTTGGGTGGTTTTCACATTGGAGGGCGTGTCCGTTAGCCTTTGCTGCTTATCAAACTACCCCAAACTTCGTGGCTTAGAACAATGACAGCTGATCATTTCTCATTATTCTGTAGGTTGGCTAAGCTATTGTTCTAGTCTGGACTGGCTTGGCCTGGGCTGGGTGGTCTAAACAGATCTTCAGGAGTCTAGACCTAATTTGGGGTGGCTAATGCCTCTCTCCATGTGGTTTCTCCTAGTCCACCAGGAAGCCAGCATAAACTTTTTCACAGGAAAGCAGAAACATGTCCATTAGCAAGAGAGGGAAAGCCCCAGTTTTCAAGCACTTTTCAAGCCTCTGCTGGTGTCATGTTTTCCATTGTCCCACTAGCCAAAGCAAGTTACATGGTCAAGCCTCAATTCCAGGGGTGGAGGTATGGATTACACCTCTCGAGAGAGGGAACTGCAGAGCTCTCCTCTGCATGTAGGGAGATGTGAGCAAGTTGAAAGCTACTACTGCAACAGTCTGCTGCAGAGGGTGCTGGTACCTCCATACCCATGGGTCCCCAGGATATCCCCTGCTGATTCCACCCATCCTATTTTTTTATTAACATATAATGTCTTATTTGCCCCAGGGTGGGTTCTATGAATCATCAGGCTTACACATTTCACCGCACTCACCATGGCACATATCTTCCACAATGTCCATAACCCAGCCACCCTATCCCTCCCCCACAACCCCCCAGCAATCCTCAGTTTGTTTCATGAGATTAAGAGTCTCTCATGGGGGCACCTAGGTGGCTCAGTCATTAAGCATCTGCCTTCAGCTCAGGCCATGATCCCAGTGTCCTGGGATCAAGCCCCACATTGGGCTTCCTGCTTGGTGGGAGGCCTGCTTCTCCCTGTCCCACTCCCCTTGCTTGTGTTCCCTCTCTGGTTGTTTCTCTCTGTTAAATAGATAAATAAAATCTTTTTAAAAAAAGAGTCTCTTATGGTTTGTCTCCCTCCTGATCCCATCTTTTTTCATTTGTTCCCTCCCTATCCCCCATGATCCCCGCACCCTGCCTCTCAAATTCCTCCTGTCAGAGAGATCATATGATAATTATCTTACTCTGATTGACTTATTTCGTTCAGCATAATACCCTCTAGTTCCATCCATGTCATTGCAAATGGCAAGATTTCATTTCTTTTGATGGCTGCATAGTATTCCATGACACACACACACACACACACACATATCTTCTTTATCCATTCATCTGTTGATGGACGTCTAGGTTCTTTCCATAGTTTGGCTATTGTGGTCCCACCCATCCTTATCTGCCTTTCTGCTATTTGCTGGGGATCAGGGGAATGGGGTGGTAGGGTAATCCTTGAAAGTGTTCTCTTAGTGAGTCAGTCAGCAAATGTTACTTTTTTTTTTGTCAGAGAGAGTGAGCACAGGCTGACAGAGTGGCAGGCAGAGGCAGAGGGAGAAGCAGGCTTCCTGCTGAGCAAGGAGCCCGATGTGGGACTCGATCCCAGGATGCTGGGATCATGACCTGAGCTGAAGGCAGCCGTTTAACCAACTGAGCCACCCAGGCATCCCACTATTTTTTTATTGTATTTTTTCCTATAGTTTCTGGCTGATTAGCAAAATAGAAGAGTTGGAAAATACAGAAAATAGAAGAATGTATAAGGAAGAAACCACCCATGATTCTGCTACCCAGAGGCAGCCCCTGTGTCAATGTTTTGACATGTTTCCTTCAGATCTGTTTTTCCTATGTATCTCTTTTTATGGTTGTGTATATAATCCTATATCTTGCTTTATTGACTTTTAATCAAATTAATGTGTACATTTGGTAGCAAATCATATATCACAGAGGAGTTTAGGATGAAATGCAGTGGTCTTCACTTCTGCTTTCCTCACCTCCAATTCCATGCCTAAGAGTCAACCTTCTGGTTTTTTTTTTTTTTTTCTGGTCATTACCTCCAAAACTCAAGATGGTAGGGTTTATACCACTATTTCTTGATGTATCAACTTAGTCTCTGTTTCTCTTTCTCTCAGCTCTGTCACTCTCTCTTGATTACCCACTTTCTAAGATACAGACATTAGAACACTATTCTTTCTTTCTTCTGACCTTCTGTGAACTGCACATTTTCCCTTACATTGTCAAGGTTGTTAGCATTATATTGCCTTGTGATTAATACTTTATATTAACTAGGGGTTGACTATAAAAGTTGAAAACCAATACATATACCTGGCCTTTTAAATATTATTTCATAAGTATGTCCTTATGCCATTGTTTTAAATATTTTAATGGCCACCAGATATTCTATCCGTGGATATACCTTATTTACCTAACTTCTTTAATGTGAGGCATTTAGTCTATTGCCAAGTTCACATTTGGGGTGAACATATTTATATGTGTTGGTTTCTCTGATTATTTTTAGGATGGATCCCCACTAAATTCCAAAAGGACGAAACTTATATGTGGGTATATGGTAAATCTTTCCCTCTCACCCCTGTTCCACAGCCTTCACTTCCCCACTAGAATTCTCCACTGGAGGGTTGCCGTAAGCCTTTAGCTTCCAGAGTTCTGAAAAAGTTTATTCTGACATTTTTTACCAGATTTTTCATTGTTTTAATTCAGGAATGAGTGTTTGGAGATCCTTAACTTTGTCATTTTTGCTGTTGTCATCCATCATAACATACTAAATAGTTCAGTATGCATTTATATGAAAATGACATTTTCTTCTAGAACCATAGTACCGTTTTATGACACCTGAGTAAAGTAGCATTTATTTTCTCATATCATTTGGTACCAAATCCTTATTCAAATTCCCCCCCCAAAATTGTACCAAAAATATCTTATTTGCTTATTCAAACCAGATTCTATTCAAGGACTGAATTGAATTTAAATTTAAAAAAAAGACATTTTGTGGGGCACAGTTGGTTTTGATTTGTATTTCCCTGATGATGGGTGATGTTGAGCATCTTTTCATGTGTTTGTTAGCTATCTGGACGTCTTCTTTGGAAAAGTGTGTATTCTTGTCTTCTGACCACTTCTTAACTGGATTATTTGTTTTTTGGGTGTTGAGTTTGAATAGGTCTTTGTAGATTTTAGATACTAACCTTTTATACAACATGTCATTTGCAAAGATCTTCCCCTATTTCGTCAGTTGCCTTTTAGTTTTGTCAGTTGTTTCGTTCACTGTCCAGAAGCTTTTTATCCTGATGAAGTCTCAATACTTAGTTTTTGATTTTGTTTCCCTTGCCTCTGGAGACATGTCTACTAAGAAGTTATTGCAGCTGAGGTCAAAGAGGTTGTTGCCTGCATTCTCCTCTAGGATTTTGAGGGTTTCCTGAAAGACATTTAGGTCTTTCATCCATTTTGAATTTATTTTTGTGTATGGTGTAAGAAGGCGGTCCCGTTTCATTCTTTACATTCTTTTTTCCATTGGATATTCTTTCCTACTTTGTTGAAAATTATTTGGCCATACAGTTGTGGGTCCATTTCTTGGTTCTCTATTCTGTTCCATTGATCTGTGTGTCTGTTTCTGTGCCAGTACCCTGCTGTCTTGATGATCACAGCTTTGTAATACATCTTGAAGTCTGGAATTGTGATACTTCTCGCTTTACTTTTCAACATGCCTTTGACTATTTGGGGTCTTTTCTGGTTCCATACAGATTTTAGAATTGTTTGTTCCACCTCTGTGAAAAATGCTGGTGTTATTTTGATAGGGATTGCATTGAATGTGTAGGTTGCTTTGGGTAGTATAGACATTTTAATAATATTTGCTCTTCCAATCCAAGAATATGGAATGTTTTTCCATTTCTTTTTATCTTCTTCAATTTCTCTGATAAGTGTTCTGTAGTTTTCAGCATACAGATCTTCGCCTCTTTGGTTAGGTTTCGTCCTAGCTACATTATGATTTTTGGTGCAGTTATAAATGGGATTATTTCTTGATTTCTCTTTCTCCTGCTTCATTATTGGTGTATAGAAATGCAACAGATTTCTGTATGTTGTTTTTATATCCTGTGACTTTGCTGAATTCTTGTATCAGTTCACAATTTTTTGATGGTGTCTTCCAGGTTTTCTACAGAGTATCATGTTGTCTATGAAGAGTAAAAGTTTGACTTCTTCCTTGCCAGTTTGGATGTGTTCTATTTCTTTTTGTTGTCTGATTACAGAGGTTAGGGCTTCTAGTACTATGTTGAACAACAGTGTAAGAGTGGACATCCCTGTCATGTTCCTGACCTTAGGGAAATCTCTGTTTTTCCCCATTGAGGATAATATTAGCTGTGGGTCTTTTGTATGTAGACTTTACAATGTTGAGGTATGTTCCTTCTATCCCTACTTTGTTGAGGGTTTTTATCAAGAAAGGATGCTGTGTTTTGTCAAGTGCTTTTTCTGTATCTATAGAGAGGATCGTATGTTTTTTTATGCTTTATTTTATTAATGCAGTATATCACCTTGATTTGTGAATATTGAGCCACCCCGTGTAGTCCAGGAATAAGTCTGACTTGATCATGGTGAGCAATCCTTTTAATGGACTACTGGATTCCATTAGCTAGTGTTTTGTTGAGAATTTTTGCATCCGTGTTCAACAGAGATATTGGTCTGTAATTCTCTTCTTTAGTGGAGTTTTTGGTCTTGGAATCAAGGTAATGCTGGCCTTGTAGAATGAGTTTGGAACTTTTCCCTTGATCCCCGGTTTTTGGAACAGTTTCAGAAGGATAGGTATTAATTCTTTAAATGTTTGGTTCAGTTCCCCTGGGAAGCCATCTAGCCCTGGACTCTTGGTGTTTTGGTTTTTTTTTTTTTTTTTCCAATTTATTTATTTTCAGAAAAACAGTATTCATTATTTTTTCACCACACCCAGTGCTCCATGCAAGCTGTGCCCTCTATAATACCCACCACCTGGTACCCCAACCTCCCACCCCCCCCGCCACTTCAAACCCCTCAGATTGTTTTTCAGAGTCCATAGTCTCTCATGGTTCATCTCCCCTTCCAATTTACCCAAAAGCACATACCCTCCCCAATGTCCATAACCCTACCCCCCTTCTCCCAACCCCCCTCCCCCCAGCAACCCACAGTTTGTTTCATGAGATTAAGAGTCACTTATGGTTTGTCTCCCTCCCTATCCCATCTTGTTTCATGGATTCTTCTCCTACCCACTTAAGCCCCCATGTTGCATCACCACTTCCTCATATCAGGGAGATCATATGATATTTGGTGTTTTGGTTTTTTGTTTTTTGGTTTTTTTTTGGAGATTTTTGATTACTGATTGAATTTCTTTGCTGATTATGGGTCTGTTCAGCTTCCCTATTTCTTCCTGTTTCTCTTTTGGTAGTTTATATGTTTCTAGCAATGTATCCATTTCTTCCAGATTACCCTATTTGTTGGCATATAATTCCTCATAATATTTTCTTATAATTGTTTATATTTCTTCAGTGTTAGTTGTGATCTCTCCTCTTTCATTCGTGATTTTATGTATTTGGGTCCTTCCTCTTTTTGATAAGCCTGGTTAAGGGTTTATGAGTTTTGTTAATTCTTTCAAAGAACCAGATCCTCATTTCGCTTATCTGTTCTACAGTTTTTTAAAATTTCTATATCACTTATTTCTGCGCTGATCTTAATGATTTCCCTTCTGCTGGCCTTAGGTTTTATTTGCTGTTCTTTTTCCAGTTCCTTTAGGTTTAAGGTTAGGTTGTGTATTTGGGACTTTTCTCTATTACTGAGGATGGCCCATATTGCTATATACTTCCCTCTTATGACTGCCTTTGCTATGTCCCAAAGGTTTGGGACTATCATGATTTCATTTCCCTTTGCTCCCATGTATTTTTAAATTTCTTCTTTAATTCCTGGTTAATCCAGTCATACTTCAGTGTGATGCTCTTTAACTTCCATGTGTTTGTGGTCTTTCCAAATTTTTTCTTGTGCTTGTCTTCAGGTTTCATAGTGTTGTAATCTGAAATATGCATGGTATGATCTCAGTCTTTTTGTACTGGTAGAAGGTTGATTTGTGACGCAGTGTTTGCTCTGTTCTGGAGAATGTTCCATGTGTACCCAAGAAGAATGTGTATTCTGCTACTTTAAGATGGAATTCTCTGAATATATCTGTTAAGGCCACCTGGTCCAGCCTGCCTCTCAAAGCCATTGTTTTCTTGTTGAACTTCTGCTTAGATGATCTGTCCATTGCTGTGAGTGGGGTGGTTTATAGTCCCCTAATATTATTACATTATTGTCCGTAAGTTTCTTTGATTTTGTTGTTAATTCACTTACATATTTGGCTACTCCCGATTTAGGGGCATAAATAGTTACATTTGTTAGATCTTGTTGGATAGACACCTTTATTGTAATATAGTGCCCTTCTTCATCTCTTATTACATCTTTGGTCTAAAATCTAGGTTGTCTGGGCATGCCTGGTTGAGCTGGTGACTTAGTCTTGATTTTGGGCTTGAGTCATGATCTCAGGGTTGTGAGATCAAGCCCCACATTGGGCTCTGTGCTGGGCATGGAGCCTGCTTGGGATTCTTTCTCTCTCTCTGTCCCTCCCCCTCCTCCAAAAAAATCTAGTTTGTCTGATAGCTACTCCATCTTTCCATTAGCTTTGGTTCTAAAACGAGTCTCTTGTAAAGAGCATATTGATGGCTCTTAATTTTTTTAATCCATTCTGATACCCTGTGTCTTTTAATTGGAACATTTAGTCTATTTACATCCAGAGTAATTATTGATAGATAAGATTTTGGTTGCCATTGCATTACCTGTAATGTTCTTGTTCCATTTTAGTCTTTGTTGCCTTCAGTCTCTCTTTTCCTGCTCAAAGTGTCCCATTTAATATTTCTTGCAGAACTGGTTTAGTGTTCATGAACTCCCTTAGTTTTCGCTTGTCCTAGAAACTCTCTATATCTCCTTCTATTCTGAATGACAGCCTTGCTGGATAAAGTAGTCTTGGCATATTTTTCCCACTTAGCAGTTTGAATGTTTCATGCCACTTATTTCTGGCCTGCTGTGTTTCTGTGGACATTGTCAGCTGATAACCTTATGTGTCTACCCTTGTAGGTTAAAAAGCTTTTATCCCTACCTTCTTTCAGAATTCTCTCTTTATCTTTGTATTTTTCAAGTTTCACTGTTATTTCTTGGTGATGGCCTGTTTTTGTTAATTTTGCAGGGAGTTCTCTGTGCCTCTCGGACTTGAATACCTGTTTCCTTCCCAAGATTAGGGAAGTTCTCAGCTATAATTTGTTCAAATAAACAAACCTACTACCCCTTTTTCCCTTTGTTCTTTTTGCTTCAGATCATTTTTGAACAAATACCGCCTTTAAAGAGGGGACTTAAGCCTCCTGAATTGCTTATTCTAGAATCTGCATACTACTTATACAGAAAGGTTTTAATAATTAAAGTAATAATAATAGTAATATTTTAATAATAACAATAGCAACAACAGCAGCAGCAGCAGCAGCAGCAGCTAACCAACCAAGGAATCTTCAAATCTAGGTTGGTACCACTACCACCTCTTTTTTCCTGTGACATTGACTTTTTTCATTAATTAAAAATAGAATATACAATAAATTCCCATACAATCACCACTAACAATAGTTATCAAGATTTTGCCACATTTGACTCATCTATTAGTTCCCTTTTTTCAAAATTGTTCTTTCTTTCTTTTTCTTTTTTTCCAATTTATTTATTTTCAGAAAAACAGTATTCATTATTTTTTCACCACACCCAGTGCTCCATGCAAGCCGTGCCCTCTATAATACCCACCACCTGGTACCTCAACCTCCCACCCCCCGCCACTTCAAACCCCTCAGACTGTTTTTCAGAGTCCATAGTCTCTCATGGTTCACCTCCCCTTCCAATCTACCCAAATTCCCTACTCCTCTCTAACGCCCCTTGTCCTCCATGCTATTTGTTATGCTCCACAAATAAGTGAAACCATATGATAATTGACTCTCTCTGCTTGACTTATTTCACTCAGCATAATCTCTTCCAGTCCCGTCCATGTTGCTACAAAAGTTGGGTATTCATCCTTTCTGATGGAGGCATAATACTCCATAGTGTATATGGACCACATCAAAATTGTTCTTTAAAGCATATCCTACATATTTTGTCATTCCCTGCTCTCAATGTACTTTAATGTACATCTCTAAAAAATACATTTTCTCATATAACCACAATCCTGTTATCATACATAAAAAAATTAGCAATAATTTGATAATTCCTGCACATTATCTAATCCTAAATCCATAATAAAATTTCCTCAATTGTGTAACCATAATAAGGTATTTTTACAGTGGATTTGTTTACATAAGGCTCTAGCAGAGTTCGCATAGCATTTGGCTGTCATGCCTTTTGAGTCTCTCTTAATCTAGAGCATACTCCCTTTTTTTGTTTTGTGCTATTTATTTCTTATAAAAAGTAATAGAATTGTCCAATGACCCATCCCACCTTCTAGATTTGTTTACTTCTTTGAGACATTGTCTTTTTAATAAAGCTAGGGCAGTTATCTTGTAGAATGTCTGATTGTTTTCTCATGGTATCATTTAACTCCTTCTCTTATCTCTGTTTCCCCAAAACTGGAAGTGATATGAACCACTTATTTGATTTTAGATCTTTGGCAAAACTACTTCCAAGGTGATGCTGTGAATTTCATATTGCATTGTATCAGGCAGTGCATGAAGTCAGCTGTCTCACTATTAGTAATAATCAAGTTAATACTTAGTTAAGGAGGTGATATGATCTCACCATTGTAAAGTTAGTTTTTTCCTTGTTGAGACTAGCAAATAGTATGTATGTAATAGTTTGGTATTGTGTTACTATACCGGTCTATAGCATCAGTTGTTTTATTAGGGCTTACAAACCTGTGATTTTCCAATTTTGTCATTCTTTCTACATTAATTAGCTGGCATTCTTCTGTAAATAGCAGCTTTCCTTCATCATCTGGGGCTGTTTGGTAAAATATACTTGCTGTGTAAAATGTGGGATAAATATTTTTTAAAAAATAATTCCTTTTTGATTCAAGGTTGCTAAGGCACTATAAAAGGGTTATACAAGAAGACAGTCTTCTTCAGGAGCTCATAGCCTGTTGGGCTGGCAAAATAACATGTGCATAACAGCACTTCACAGTTAGGGAATGAGACAGGATGGTGTGGTGCTATATATGAAGTGACTGGTATACATCTTAAGTTCAGAGAGGGAGAGACCAATGTGAACAAGACAGGTCCTAGAGGTTTGTTTACAGAAGGTTGATTTCAGCTTACCTTTGAAGGACAGTCAGGTTTTGAAGAGGTGGCCAAAGGAAAGAGGGTACTGTAGGTAATGTGGATGGTGAGGATGAAAGTAGAAAGAGGATGAGCTGTACATATTCTGAAGATAGAATAAGGAATCCATTCTGTCTAGAAAAGCTGAGAGTATGGATGTAGAAATAAGGCTGAGGAGGTGGGTAAGCCAGGAGCAAGACATGGACAACGTTAAATGCCAGTTTAGGAAACTTAACTTTTATCCTATAATCACTGTATGCTTTGTATACTTTGAGCATTTGTAAATTAGCTTCTTACCTGATGGGAAACAAAATCAGACTTTGTAAAAAGCTAGAAGCTAGGAGACAGATGAGACCACCTTTGGGGGAGGCTCAGAGGTAGGGAATATGCTTGACATTCAGATCATTGTTTTCATCCTGTTTCCTCTGCAGCCCGTGTGACCCCAACTCTACCAAAGCAGGACCGTCCTGTGCGTGAGGGGACCCGGGTAGCTTCCATTGAGACAGGCTTGGCTGCAGCAGCTGCGAAGCTAGCCCAGCAGGTAGGTGCTGACACCCAGGCAGTGGCCCTGCTACTGATCCCAGTTTGCCTTTAGGACAAAAACTAGAAATGTCTTAGAGGCTGTCATTGGGAGCCAGCGGAGACCAAGCAGGCCAACTTCTCTCTGTCCTTGAATGAGAACATTTGCCTTCAGATGAAGCCCTGAGGAGGTTACCGGCTGAGTATATTTGAATTCTCAGCCTCCCAATCAGTATCAGAATTTGTTTTTTGGGGAGAGGCTTTCCTTGTCCTCTATACCAAATATTATTTTTTTAGTTTAAATTCAATTAGCCAACACAGAGTACATCATTAGTTTCAGATGTAGTGTTCAGTAATTTATCAGCTGCGTTTAACACCCAGTGTTCATCATATCATGTACACCCTCCTTAATGCCCATTACCTAATTTCCCCATTCCCCCATCCAACTGCTCTCCAGCAGCCCTTAGTTTATTTCCTGTAGGTAAGAGTCTCTCATAGTTTTTCTCCCTTTCTGATGGCTTCCCATTCAGTTTTCCCTCCCTTCCTATATGATCCTCTATGCTAGTTCTTATAATCCATGTATGAGTATTTTGCTTGGTCATGGTTGACATTTTTTATTTTGTTCTCTTGTTCAGCCATTTTTCTCTGGGCAAAATGACTAGAAGGAGGAATTCACAACAAAAGAAAGAACTAAAAGTATACCAAATATTACTACCTTAATATTTACCCCCCTACTTTCCAAGTAAACTTCACCCACTGGTTTTTGTCTTAAGGGGTCACTTCACTAGAACCAACATGACCTCCTAGCAGGTTACAGTTTGCAAAGTTCTTTAATGTGTATACTGTACTCAGCAACCCTGGGAACAGTTAGAGTTGAATTTTTTGATTCTCTCCTTATTAACATCCCTTAGGCAACATCCTATTGCGTAGAGCATTTACTGAGCATCTGCTTTCTGCTAGGTACTTTCATGTACAATGTTTTGTATAATCTTGCCAGTGGCCCTGTTCAATAGGTGATATTTTCATCATTTTGCAGGTGAAGAAAATGAGACTCTCTTTAAGTGACTAGTCCAGGATAATACAGCCAGTAAATGGAGGAGACAAGATTCAAACTCATATCCTCTAACTTCAAATTTTCTGTTACTTGCTACTTCAATAAAATAGTTAAATGTTTATATAATTTAATAATTATATCCTATTTAAGTAAAATTTAATAAAATGATGTTTTTAATATGCTGTTATATGGAGCTCTAGAGTTGCTTAGAAATGTCTCAGTGGCTGTTGTTGGGAGCCAGCAGAGACCAAGCAGACCAGGCAGGCCTTCTTTGACCAGAACTTCTGTTATGTATGTCCTGGTACCGTCTAAGATGTAATTTGGGATAAAAGGGAGGGAGGGGGGTTTTACTCTTTTAAATAAACAGATAAATTAATTAAAGGTGTCAAAACTACTAGTGCCTCCTAAGGAGTTCACTTCTGTTCGGTTTGGTCAGGGGTGACCTCAAAGAAGAGAATTTGAAATTTGGAAGTGGTTTGGCAGGCTCAGCTTTTAGAAGGAACAGGAGGCATCCCAGGAGAAGGGAAATCCTTGGCAAAGCACCCAAGGTCCTATTAATTTGGTCTGTATTCACCTCTCCTCCCTAACCTCCTACCAGCCCCTCATGCACGTGCTTTGCACCAGCCATACTACTGCACTGTGGTGCTTGTAGTTCACCTTGTGTACATCACACTGTCTCATGCCTCTGTGCCTTTGCACAGGTTGTTCCCTCTGCCCATTGGGGATCATCCCTTTCAGATGTCTTACCTAACACTCTTTCATACCACCTACCACCAGTTTATTTCAGTGGCCTTCTATGCTTCTGTAGTATTCTCTCATGGTACTTGTAAGTATGCTTTCCTGTGTCCCTTATTAAACTGTGAGTGCCTCAAGGGTGGGGGTATATCTAATTTAACTTGATATCCCCACTGTACTAAACATGTGTTTAATCCGTGTTGGGTGAGTGAGTGAATGGATGCATGAATGAATGAGCAGATCTTTCTGCGTTGGAGGCTGCATGTTGGAAACTGGAGTAAGATAGATTCAGATTTAAAAAGGGACTATAGAGCCAGCCTGCCTAAGTTCGAATCCTCACTCTACCACTTTAGCACATTACTTGATTTCTCTGTGCCTCAGTATCCTCATAAACTTTGAGGATTAGATGAGGGAATGTGTGGGAAAGCTGTGAGCATGGCACTTGCTGCAGAGCAAAGTACTATAGATGTGTTAGTACTTTGTTATCATTATGGATTGGGTAAGTATGAATGACCAAACATGAATGTCAGATATGCTAACAGGTTTTTGAGCAAGGATTGGCAAGGTGTAAGTGGTCCTGTCCTAAGATGGTCTAGTCTTCAGTGAGGGAATCTGGATAAATTATACAAGGAGATTGGCAATGACAATAGAAAAATTTAGGCTATGTGATCGAGGTGTGAATAGATAATTTATGGATTCAGGTGAGAGAAATGGGGGCAGAAATGTACTTTCTGGTATGGGTGGAATAGCAGTGTCGTTGAGAAAAGAGATTCTGAAGCCGGATGGCTTAGGTCTGAATCCAAGCTTGGTCACATATTGGTCCTATAACCTTGGAAAAATGACTTAATCTCCCTGTGCCACAGTTTCTTCTCCTAAAAATGGGATTTTCATTCTTTCTTCTCATACTTCTGAGTATTAAATGAGTTAAATTATAGAACAGTACTTGGCATGTATTACTAATATTATTATTCTTATCCCCCAGAAATTCCTATGATAGCCACAGCCTGTCAGATCTTCCGAAGGCAGGAGTAGGCCCGTGTTGCCAAGGCAAGGAAATGTAATCACTGAGTTGGTCTGTGTGGCTGTGTAGCATTTCAGAAGGTGAAGTCGTTCACATGCTCTCAGCACCACCTTTCCAGGTTCTAAGGGCTCCAGATGCCCACTATACAGGTACCCACTACACAGTGGATAGTAGATCCATAAAGCAATGGATGGATGGAATCCAAGATATTGGGAGAATTGACACAACTCCTTATTCATCCCTCCCATTCAGAATTGAGGTTTTTAAGACCCAGTGACCTGGAGGATTGCCAAGTCCTCTATTAAAAGAAAAGACCAGCAAGAGGAAGAGAAACCATTGTAAGAGATGAACATAGAATAATAGCTTTCCATTTGTTGAGTACTTATTATGTGCTATAAGTTTTTACATCATTATTTAATCTTTCTGGCAACCCTAAAAAAACAGATTTATTTTGCCCATTTTACAGATAAGGCGATTGAGATTCACAAAGGTTAGTAAGTAACTTGACAAGGGTCATCCCACTTAGGGAACACAAACCTAGATTTGAACCCAAGTTTCTTTCATTCCAAAGCTACTACTCTTTCACACCCAGAGGTCCATTTTTGAGAAGTGTGCAGGGTGGGTATTCAGATAGACCTGGCTGAATCCTAGACCCAACAACTTTTCACCTGTGAGGCTTTGGGCTTATCCTTGTACCTCAGTTTTCTCCTCTATAACCTGAGGGATTTTCCTTCTCATGGCTACTATGAGGAATAAATGAAGTATACAGTTAGCTCTTTTACAACATGGGTTTGAACTATGTAGGTTCAAACATAGATTTTTTTTATTATAGTAGTAGATTTTTTAAATTATAGTAGTATTATGAATGTATTTTCTCTCCCTTATGATTTTCTTAATATTTTCTTTTCTCTGCCTTACCTTATTATAATATTACATTTAACATAACAAAATATATGTTAATCAACCATTTATGTTATTAGTAAGGCTTCCAATCAACAGTAGGCTATTAGTAGTTAAGTTTTAGGGATGTCAAAAGTTAAAATGTGGATTTTTCACCCACATGGGGGAGCAGTATCCCTAACCCCTATGTTTTTCAAGGGTCAACTGTACAAAGGGCCTTAGCTGCTGTCATAAATTCAGCTATTCTTATTAGAAGTGTCCATTTTCCACCTCATAAATGGCAGTGCTAGGACCAAAACCCAAGTCTCTGAATTCATTTACCCTTTTGTTACCACTGTACTGATTCATGGCAGTGGTAACTTAAGGATGGAAGGTACCAAAGAGATGATCTTAGGTGTTAGAAGGCCTGTGCCTTGTGTGTACATACATCCAGGCTAGACTTGGGGTGGGGGTGGGCTGCAGTACCACATTGACCAGTGTCTAGTTTCCTTTCTGGGCAATTCTTTTCTTTTCTCCACTTCTGAATTTTCTCCTTCCACTTGGCTTGTATTTCAGGAGCTGCAGAAAGCCCAAAAGAAGAAATATATCAAGAAGAAGCCTTTACTGAAGGAGGTAGAACAGCCTCGCCCTCAGGAGTCCATTCTCAGTGTGGCAGCACCAGCTCCAACTCTGGCCACTACACCCCAGCTTCTCACCTCCTCCTCGCCCCCTCCTCCTCCTGAGCCTAAACAAGAGGCCCTCTCAGGGAGTCTTGCTGACCATGAATATACTGCTCGTCCCAATGCCTTTGGTATGGCCCAGGCGAACCGCAGCACCACACCCATGGCCCCTGGTGTCTTCTTGACCCAGCGGCGCCCTTCAGTTGGCTCCCAGAGCAATCAAGCAGGACAAGGTATGATGGCCATATGGTTGCAAAACTGAGAAGGATCTTAGGGTCACCAGCTCCAAACCCTAAGCACTCTGGTAGATGTAATACCTGGGAGGGATACTGATGGCCAACCTCAGATGCTTGGATTTGATCTCTTAGGCCATGAAGAGACATTAACTGGTGCTAAACAGAGGAATTTCAGGTGTGGGTTTAGAAGGAGCCTTCTGGTAACCAGAGGATGGGCTGCAGGTGGGAAATCTAGGGAGGAGGCATATACATAGGTTCAGGCTACAGTGAAGAGAGGCTGAGGCTATAGCAGAGGGAACAGAGAGGGAGGGGATAAATTGATCAAATATGGAGGAGGTCACATGGGACCTGAGAGGTGATTTGATGTGTGGAGAGAGAGGAAGAAGCAATGGGAGGAGGGCTTAATCCCCCCTTTTCCTTACTTTGGCCCTCAAAGCCCAGTCCCTGGAACATTCAGCTCAAGGGTAGTGAGGTCAGTGTGGCCTTAGGTAATGAGGATGAGGTTTTCTTTCTTTTTTTTGAAGATGGGGGTTTCTAATGAAAAAAGGCCTTGGGGATAGCACCTTCTGGGACACCAAATATAATCACTAACCAGGCTTTTAACTAATAACAGTGCTCAGGATAAGAGGACAGGGAGGCATAACCACAGCTCCACAGAATTTAGGAAGAAAAATGATTGGGACCAAAGAAATCTGAGGAAAAGGAACCAGACAGACTAACCAGGGGGTTGATAGCTGCTGCAGAAGGTCATAGGAAGAACCAAGGCATGTGGTATTGGACGGAAGTGGTTAAGGAAGCCTTCTTGCCCAATATGTGCTGGAGCCAGCGTAAGGGGTGGGGGAGACTCTGTGGGCAGAGGAACAGAGGAGAGGGGTAGACTGAAGATAGTTGATGCTGGAATTGCTACTGAAGCCTGTGACACAGCCTTTTATTTACCTCTCTTTTCCTCACAGGAAAGCGTCCTAAAAAGGGTCTGGCCACAGCAAAGCAGAGACTTGGCCGTATCCTGAAAATCCACAGAAATGGCAAACTACTTCTGTGAGCCCCCTCGTGTCCTGCCCCTCACCCCTTCACCCCCATTGCCTTCTCCATTGTCACCTCTCGGGGCACTCCTGGATCCTATCTGCCCCGGACAAGGTGCTGAGGCGCATTGTCCTGCTTTCTTGGAACTGACCAAAGGCACGGACTCCCCAACGGGCTCCTGCACCAACTCCCCTAACTCCCTTCCCTACTTCCACTAAAGCATCCTGCCTTCCTTCTCCGTACCTCTGAGTAGCAGTGAATGGGAGAGGTTTCGGCTGACTAGAACCCTCTTTTCTGCTGCTCCAGCCCATTTCCTTTTTACCAGCCTTGTCTGCCCTTTACTCTTATCCCTACTTAAAGCTGGAAGACAGGATCAGGAGAGACATAAAGTGAGCCTGGGTCCCTTGCTCTTTCCCTAGTCATGAAGTGGGATGCCCAGCGCTCAACACTTGCTGCAGCTCCCACTGTCTCCAGAAGCCTGTCCCCCTCTGCCCATATTTCCTTCCCCTTCTTCCCCCCTAGCCTAGTGGACATGTCCCATTCCAGACTTGTTCTTGAGAGAAGGGTCTAGCCTCTGCCCCCTCTTGCCAAATGCTTCATGAAAATAAAGAGGAGATTCCAGAGTCTCCTTCCTGCCCCACCATGGGCCATTTTCAGAGGTGGACTTGAAAGGTTATGGGCTGACTTGACTCACCTTTGGGAAGAAGAGAGATTTCTATCACTTCTCAAGGTGGGGAGAGGACTGACACCCAAGCCTTTGACCATGACTTTGGAGCCCATTGGAGGAAGCTACTTTCGGGTGGCTACAGATGAGGTCCCCTGTCCCAGAGTGAGCTTCAGGGATTTGCCTGGATTTTGAGGTCCCACAGAACATTATCCACTTGGCTGTAGCTGGGCCCCAACAGGTGAAAAACTATCTTCCAAAAGTCTGAGAGTTCCTGCCACTTAAGCAGATAACCCTGGCCCTATGTACAGCCTGCTCTCTTCACCTGTACCACAGAGCTCAGTCAGGACCTTCTGGAGAGGATGTGACAGGAGAGCTCACCCCTGGGTTCTCCATCAGGAGCCTCCCTGCTTCCTTCCCCACCTGAGGTCTTGGTCTGAAGAAGACCTCAGAACTCACATCTTCACTTCTTGGCCTTTGTGCTCCCAGACATCAGGTCAACGCCCAAGCAGAGTGCAGATACACTACTCGGGAGCCTGAGCCTGGGAGAGGTGATGCCCATCTGTAAAGGAGCAGATCTTCTGATCCTCCACTCCCTGTCTTCCCCTTGTGGATGTCTCTGTTGTCCAGACAATGCCCAACCCCTCTCCCTCTTCCTTCTCCTCCTAACTCCCTCCACCTCTGCTTGTCTTGCCTCCCTGGCACCCTGGACTGGATGGAGAATGTCCCTCCATTTTGGTACTGCGCAAGTAGAGCGCATCCTTGCCCTCTACTCCCCACTTCGACCTCACCCCAGTTTGCCCAGTGCTTCTGGGGAACTTAACAGCTACCATGCAGGCCACAGGAGTATGTGAGGCTTCCCATGTCGTCTTTGTATCTCCAATTTGTCTCCCTTTTCTCTACAGCCCACATCTGCTCTTCTTATTTGGAATCAGAGGTCCCTTAAAACCATCTGCTTTTATTTTTTTTTTTTTTAGTTTTGGGAACTCCAGGGGCCATGCAGTCCTCCATCTAGTCACACCAAAGGCAAAAAGCCTGGCTACCTCCCCCCTAGCATGTGAGGTCCCCACTCCCCTCTCCTCTGTTTCCACCCAGCTTTGCTTTCTTGGGGATTTCAAGGCAGCAGAGGGTAGTGAGGGGAGGGAAGGGGGGCAGCCTGTGTCCCTGTGTAGGCAACTACCTGACTAGGCCCTGACTGCTGTAACCAGACCAGGACCCCAGCCCTTCTGCCCATTAACACCCACCCCCTTGATCTTTCAAAGGCAGCTAATTGCTAGCAAATCCCCCTGGTTCCGGCCCTCTTTCCCCTCTGTTTCTTTGTTAGAAGTTTCTGTGGAGCTGAAACCCAACCTCCATTAGACGGGGTTTCCATTTAGTTTAGATGGGCTCTCAGAGCCTCCTGTTTGTTGTTTTGTGTTTTAAATGAAAAGCAAGTTTACCCTCAGAGTTATGCTTTTCCAAAGAGGCTAGTGTGCTTTTTTTTTTTTTTTTTTTTTTTTTACTGTTATCAGGTTCTAAGTGATGAAGTAAGTTGGGGAGGGGTTGGGAGTGGTAGTAACTAAGGTGTAGAACATGGTGAGAGTTACCTCTGGTCTCCAATCCCCAGCACAGAGCTGGGGGTTGGATAGGGGGCAGGGAGAGAGGATTTCTATTCACCTTTAATATATTTTTACAAAAAAAGCAAACAATTTAAAAACAAGCCCACCGCTTCTGTACATGTCTAAATATATTTTTAGAAGTGGGTAGGATTGTGAATTTCTGATGCAGGGCCTTTTTATAAACAGGTTAGAATAGCATCATACAGACTTCTCTGTTGTTTTTTCCCCCCTGTTTTTTTCTTATATTGTGTTACTAATGTAATTTATATTTTTTTTAGATCCTCCCTTTCCTATAGAGATAAAAGTGATTTATCTTGGCAATTGCTTTGCTTGGAATTCTTTTTTGGTGGTGGTGGTGGTGGTGGGTAGTGGGTAGTGGGTGGTGAGTGGTGGGATGGGTCCAGGAGTGCCACCTTCTCTTTATATTTTCTCTGTCCCTCCCTTTCATGAACTCAGCACAAACTTACAACTGAGGTGGGGAAGGGACAGAATCCCAGTCTTCATGAGAGATACAGTTGACACACCAGAAACAGATCATCAGAAGTACAGTGAGGGGCGCCTTGGTGGCTCAGTGGGTTAAGCCTCTGCCTTCGGCTTAGGTCATGATCTCAGGGTCCTGGGATTGAGCCTCACATCAGGCTCTCTGCTCAGCAGGGAGCCTGCTTCCCCCCTCTCACTCTGCCTGCTGCTCTGCCTACTTGTGATCTCTCTCTCTCTGTCAAATAAATAAAGTCTTTTAAAAAAAAGAAGTACAGTGAACAGAAAACAAAGGGGGCAAACAATTCAGAGTGGCCTGACAAGTTTGTTGGGAAGCCTTTCCATATCTCCCATGGGCTATTTTTAGTAGCTACACCTGTATCCTCTTTAAATGTGGAGTTTGGGGGTTTTGTTTTTCTTCCCTCTCTCTTTTTCTGAAATGCTCCTCCAGGCTAAACTTGATTAATATGCTTAGATCCAGTTCAAGGGATAGAATAGAATTATTAGAGCTAACATGACATGCTCGTTTCCTTGTGCTAGACACTACTCTTAGTGTTCTGTGTATATTGATTCATTTTGTCTTCACTGACATCCTCATTTCTGCAGATGCAGGAAACAGAGGCAAAGAAACCTTGCAGCATCAAACATCTTAAGTTGTGGGGCTAGCCTAGTTCCAGAGTCTGTGTTCTTATCACTATACCACAGCTTACTGATAGCCACTACTATTTATTAAGTGACTTTTCTGTGCCAGGCATGGGCTTGGGGTTTACTAGGATATCCCGTTTAATTCTCACTGACAACCTTTAAGATGGTTGTTAGTCCCATTTTACAGTGAAGGAGACTGAAGTTTGCCAGTGGTCTTCCACAGAAGGATCTGTCTGACTCCAAAACTAATGTTCTTTACCCTCACTGTCTTAGAAAATCTTCTGCGGATCAATGACCCAACGGATGTTTATTGAGTACCTGTTGTGTGCAAAATGTAGCATTGAGAATTATGTCCCAAAAAGAGCCCACTGGGATAATGTCAGGAGCCTCAGTTCTAGATCCATTACCGTCCTGACTCTGTGTGACCCAGGATAGACTGCTTACTGTCTGAGACTCACTGTAAAAGGAGTTTGGACCCAATGAGAATTTCTTTATCCTAGAGATTCTACTACTGTGGGTCTGGGATGACTCTCTGGGTTTGACACCTACTGGCTAAATGGTCTCCCACTCTTTCAATCTGAATCTTTGTATTAGGATCTAAAGAGCAAAGGTGCTTTTCTGGGCCATGGGGAGCTGTGTCTTCTGGTAGAAATGCTTCAGAAAAGAGGGGAGGGATTTCAGAGCCTTTGCAGGAATGGTGGGGTGGGTTCCCCTTGTCATCAGCTCCCAACCCACCCTTCCCAGGGAGGGACCCAAAGCACTGTCACCAGCCTCAGGTTAAAGGATAAACTAGAGTCTTGGTCACCTTCTCATTTAGGCAGAAGTGCCACCAGATCAGAGGCTCCTGTCTAAAAATTAGGAAAACAAGAGCACCCAACTTCAATCTTTCCTCTTTCCAATATGGAGTAGAAAAGTACATAGGACTTGTCACTAAGAGCCTGCCTTCTCAGTGACCAAGTAGTTTGGGTGATATTTCTCATTGTCTGGATCTCAGTTTCTACATTGCCCAGATGGAATTATTTCAACTATGAAAACTTCTAGAAGCATGGTCACCCCCAAACTTTCTGGATACTGTTGATTCTCAAACCAAAACAGATCCCCAATTCTGCTTGTTCATATTGCATTCCCTGCCTCAAGTACACACCCCCTTCCCTTTCCAATAGGACCCTGTTCATGCCAAGTTGACTGAAATGGCATTTGCTCTCCACTAAACTGAATGTAGCAGAAGAGCACCACATGGTACAGTGTGGTGATAGAGATGAGCACAGGATGCTAGTCAGGGAATCTGTCCTGAGGAAAAGCAGGGAATTCAGGAAGCAGGTAGGTCTTCCTGTCAGGGGTGATGCCTGAGCTGAAGCATTTAAAGTGATTAGCCAGTCTGGTGGAGAACAGTGGGAAGAATAGTTCAAGCCAAGGCAATAGCATGAATAAAAACAGGTGGGAGGGGGGCATACGTGTGTATAGAGGACAAGCAATTTAGTATAACTGCAGCTGTGACTTTCACCTGGGGGATCATCATGAAGAATCTCCAAGAGGTAATGTGTAGTTGGAGAAGACATGATCAAAGTTGATTAGTTTTTAGGCATGATATTTATTTTTAATATCAGATAGGTAATTGGAGGAGATGTAATTTTGATGTTAGTCGAAAGATTTAACTGTATCCCATGAATAACAGAACCGCTAAAGGGTTTTAAGCAGAAAATGACATGATCCAAATTGCTTTTTTTTTAAAGATTTTATTTATTTTATTGGACAGATAGAGATCACAAGTAGGCAGAGAGGCAGGCAGAGAGAGAGGGAGGAGGAAGCAGGCTCCCTGCTGAGCAGAGGGCCCGATGCGGGGCTCGATCCCAGGACCCTGGGACATGACCTGAGCCGAAGGCAGAGGCTTTAACCCACTGAGCCACCCAGGCGCCCCGATCCAACTTGCTTTTTAAAAATATCCCTTTATCAGTCAACTCAGGAGTGGATTCGGGGGAAGCAAGATGAAGTCAGGAAGACCAGTGAGGAAGTTACTGAAGAAGGGGCAGGGAGGGCACCATCTTATCTTCTAATGCCCCATAAAATGCCACTTCCCTAAGGTAGCCTTCACCCGACTGTCAAGTCAATTCTGACCCTTTTTTTAGACTTATACATCTCATAAAGGTCAGATATCCTAGGCTATTTCCAGGAGGCAGACCCATGGAGTTGTCCACTCATACAACACACAAGACAGAAGTTGCACTCCTTTATCCCCCTTCTGGCTTTTTAGCTCTCAAAATAGCTCACCCTTTAAGGCCCTCTCCTTCCCCTTACGACCACAACATAATGCCAGCATACACCTATGAATGTGGTAAGGGATCTACAATACCCATTTTATATTTTTCTTGTCAGGAGCCCAGCAAGCCTCCCTCACATTCCATTCATATCATTCAATGTTATCTCCTGAAAGTCCTCTTTTCATCATCCCATCCTGCACAAGAGCATTCCTGGCTTCCTGCTGCTTATTATACCTTCTGGGTTTCAAGGCTTTTCAGAACCTGGCCCAACCTGAAGACAATGGTCTGTGGTAGAAGGATGTGCCTGGAAGTTGAAAAGACCAATGACTGAATTCCAGCTCTACCACCTATGTGATCTTGAGCTAGCTACTTTATATTTCCTTGAGTCAGTTTCATCATCTGTAAAATAAAGATATAATTCTTACCTCACAGGGTTGTTGGGAGGAATTAAATTACCTAGTTTCTTTAAAGAACTTAATTCAACATCTGACACTCAGGTGATCAGTGAATTTTACCCACTTAAAATTTTCCCAATAAATCCTATAATCTTATAAAGATTACAGAAATATAAAAGCCTTCAAAGGAATTGAAGAGAATATTCCAGACCGTGGCAGGAAAATGAGTTGGCTTCATATGAAAGTGCTTGAAAGACAGAGAGAAATGACTGAGTCAATAAACGTGGCGAGCTTTACACTCCTGTAGAGGAGATACAACTAAGTCCAAGACATGAAGTTGGTGAAAAGTGCCAGAGTATCATCCATGCTAATTCAATTATCACTGGTTCAGTTTTACAATGGTTTATTAAACCCTTTTGTGTCTGTCCCTGTGCACGCCTTTGGAGGGTTCGGTCTTCAAGGAGCAAAAGTTTTAGTACCCAGACTTGGAAACCCAAGTACAGCATGCTGGGATAAATATTATGTTACAAATAAATATGGGGTGCTATTGAAGCATGAAAAAAGGAGATCAAACCCTGTCTGAGAAGCAGACAAGACTTAGAAATTCTGAGTTGAATATAGAAGGGCATTCACTAGGCAAGGGAAGGCAGAAGAATGTATTGGAATAGAGCATTCCAAGCAAAAGGAATAGCATAAGCAAAAATGGAAAGTTGAAGCCTGTTGTGTGGGTGGAGCTATAAGCCCTTGAGTAGGCTGGTGTAAAGGCTAGAGTAAGATGGCAAGTGTTAGGGAGTGAGGCTAAGGCGGTTGGCAGGGATCTGATCATGGATGTTTTCTCTGGTGATCCTTGGGGCAGGAGAGACAGAAGTGGATTAGTGTGGAGGCCAGTGTGAAAGGTGTTGCAAGATCCCAGTTAAGATGCAATGAGGTCTGAACGAGGGTAGTGGCTGTGAAGATACCAGAGACGTTAAACCACACTCCCTTTTTACCCCTGACATTTTACTGTGAACATTTTTGAACATTCAGAAAGTTGAAGTAAGGGCGCCTGGGTGGCTCAGTCAGTTAAGAATCTGCCTTCAGCTCAGGTCATGATCTCAGGGTCCTGAGGTCAAGCCCACATCGGGCTCTCTGCTTAGCAGAGAATCTGCTTCTCACTCCTCTGTGCTCTCCCTCTCTCTTGAATAAATAAAAGTTTTGGGCAAAAAAGTAATTGTTCCGTGAATACCTATATATATATCCACCATCTGGATTTTACAATTAGCATGATATTCATCCTTCTATCTCTCCATCAACCCATCTTATTTTTTATGTACTTCAAATTAGACATTTGTATATGTCCCCTGAACACTTCTGCATGCATGTCATTAACTAGAGTTGAATGTACATTTGTAATTTGTTTAGCTAAAATTTCCATAAAATGAAATGCAGCTATCTTAAGAATATAGTTTCATATGTTTTGATAAGTGTATTAACCTACACTCCTATCAAGATGCAGAACATTATCCTTGACCCAGGGAGTTCCCACATGTCCCTTCCCAGTCAATCATAGCCCTTCCCCCTTCCAGAATAGCCCTTGAGTTTGAATGTGTAGGATTTGAAATGTGTGAAAATAGATGATCCAGGTGGAGAGAGCCTGAGTGGCTCCCTCTCCAGTGAAGTCATAAGGCAATGAGCACTAGTAAACAGGCTTGAATGGATGCCTTGCTACCTCTCCAATCCCCCTACAGAGCCTCATCTTTATAGGTCAGTACATGAAAGAGTGAAGCAGAGAAGAGTGGAGCCATGGGACTGCCAAGCCTTCAGGAGTTAACAATCTTGCAGGGGGAGACAAACACTCATGGTCACAATTCAGTGTGACAAATGTTGAATGTTGCATTGCACCGCGGTCAGTGTTGTAACAGGAGAGAATGGAAAATGAGGTAAAACATAAATGCCACAAGGGTTTGCAGTGTATGTGCATATGTTTGTAGAAGAGAGGGGACCGGGAAACAGGGAAAGAAAAGGTGAATGTTACACTCCTGGGACTGGAGGAGCTCAAAAGAAAAAAGGGAAAAGGAGCATTTAGCAGCCATGAAAATTTTCCTGGAGGTGAGAGGAGTTAATTCTTGAAGTTTGTTTACTTTGATAATAAGATTGGTAGGCATAAAGATGTTTTAAATTACAAATAACAGAAAAGTCAACCATGGAACATTAACTCATGTAATTGCAAAGTCTAGAAGTATGTGGATTTTAGGCACAGTTTAATCAGAGCTTTGGTTCTGATTATCTCAGTTCTGCCCTCATGTGTGTATTAACTTTGCCTTTGGATACATCTTCATGGTTACAAGGTGACAGCACACAACACATTGCTTCTGCTTGTGCTTATTTGCCATCTATATATCCTCTTGGGTAGAAAGTGCCTGTTCAAGTTTTTTTGATATTTCTAATTGGCCTGTTTGTTTTCTTATAATTGAACTTTGAGAACTTTTTATGTATTTAGGATATAAATTCTTTGCAAATATTTTCCCCAGACTGTAGCTTATCCTTTTATTCTCTTAGTATCTTTTGTAGAGCAAACCTTTTTAATTTTGACATTCTAATTTATCAATTTTATTTATTTTATAAATTGTCATGCTTAAAATTTCTTTGACTAACCTTAGGTCATGAAAATTTTCTCCAGTGTCCTAAAAGTTTTACAGTTTTATGTTGTACATTTATATCTGTGATCCATTTTTAGATAATTTTTGTAAGATGTTTAGGTCAAGGTTCTTTTCTGGCCTATGAAATATCCAATTTTATCAACAACACGTGTTGAGAAAATTATCTTTTATCTATTCCATTCCCTTTGCCCCTTTGTCAAAAATCAGGTAGCTGTACTTGTATGGGTCTATTTCTGGAGTTTCTGTTCTGTTCCATTGATCATATGTTTCTATCCTTCTACCAATACCACACTGTTTTGATTACTGTAGCTATATAGTAAACCTTAATATCAAGTTGAGTGATTCCTCCCACTCTGTTCTTCTTTTACAAGATTGTTAAGCTATCCCAGGCCCTGTGCCTTTTTATATGTATTTTAAATTTTTAAAATTTATTTGACAGACAGAAATCACAAGTAGGCAGAGAGGCAGGCAGAGAGAGAGGGGGAAGCAGGCTCCCCACTGAGCAGAGAGCCCAATGCGGGGCTTGATCCCAGGAACCTGAGATCATGACCCGAGCCGAAGGCAGCGGCCTAACCCACTGAGCCACCCAGGGGCCCCTATATATTTTAGAATAAAAGCTTTTCTGTGCCTACAGATACCTTGCTGGTATTTTGAAAGGAATTGGATTAAATTTGTAGATCAATTTGGAGAGAATTAACATGTTTCAGGTTTTTAAATACTTGTAGATTTTTATATAATTTTTTTCAAATATTTTATTTATTTATTTGACAGAGAGAGATCACAAGTAGACAGAGAGGCAGGCAGAGAGAGAGAAAGAGGGAAGCAGGCTCCCTGCCAAGCAGAGAGCTCGATGTGGGACTCGATCCCAGGACCCTGAGATCATGACCTGAGCCGAAGGCAGTGGCCTAACCCACTGAGCCACCCAGGGGCCCCTATATATTTTAGAATAAAAGCTTTTCTGTGCCTACAGATACCTTGCTGGTATTTTGAAAGGAATTGGATTAAATTTGTAGATCAATTTGGAGAGAATTAACATGTTTCAGGTTTTTAAATACTTGTAGATTTTTATATAATTTTTAATTGAAGTATATAATATGCATACAGAGAAGGGCACAGACTCCAAATGTACTGATTGAGGAATTGTTACAAAGCGAACACATCTGTGTAATCATTACCCAGTTCAAAAAGCATAATAAGTAGCACCTAGGGGATTGAATCTTAACACAAAAGACATAGGAGAGTGTCACAGGTTACTTTTTTTCCTGCAATTGGCCAATGGCAAATTTTACTTTCTTTTTTTTTTCCCCAATTTATTTATTTTCAGAAAAAACAGTATTCATTATTTTTTCACCACACCCAGTGCTCCATGCAAGCCGTGCCTTCTATAATACCCACCACCTGGTACCCCAACCTCCCACCCACCCGCCACTTCAAACCCCTCAGACTGTTTTTCAGAGTCCATAGTCTCTCATGGTTCAACTCCCCTTCCAATTTACCCAAATTCCCTACTCCTCTCTAACGCCCCTTGTCCTCCATGCTATTTGTTATGCTCCACAAATAAGTGAGACCATATGATAATTGACTCTCTCTGCTTGACTTATTTCACTCAGCATAATCTCTTCCAGTCCCGTCCATGTTGCTACAAAAGTTGGGTATTCATCCTTTCTGATGGAGGCATAATACTCCATAGTGTATATGGACCACATCTTCCTTATCCATTCATCCGTTGAAGGGCATCTTGGTTCTTTCTATAGTTTGGCGACTGTGGCCATTGCTGCTATAAACATTGGGGTACAGATGGCCCTTCTTTTCACGACATCTGTATCTTTGGGGTAAATACCCATTGACAGTAATTAAAGGATGAAAAATCTATATGCTTTTCTCCTTGGGGGAGAGAGAGGATTTACCTAAAAATATCTTAGTCCAAATTTCCTGCCAATGGCTTGACAAATAGAATAGGAACAACAATAATAAATAGAATAAATTGGAACAATAATATAATCAGTTTAGGACAACACACACACACACACACACACACACACACAAATTGACTTGTGAATTTTGCCAAGTAACAGCTCCACTGTTGTATATTTTGTTTTGTGTAATAAAATTAGTATCAATGTAACCAAATAGGGAACAGTATCTATAATACTAAGCTTTTAAAATCTGTAGCTTTCTGTGTAAACATGTGTGTATAAGAATAGATTTTTTTTTAAACATCTGACAGTGCTTTACACAAAACAGGATTGAACAAGTGTCTGCAGTCTGTAATCAGTCTCAACAGAGCACGGAAGGACTATAGGGCCTGAAGTGGATGAAATCCCTTAATTCTCTGCCTTGCTGTCTTAGAGGAAAAATTTCTTTCATCCTTGAGACTCACTCCAAGTGTCACCTCTTCACTGAATTTTCCAACATATTTCTTAGAAAATAAATTGCTCTCTTCTTTCTCCACTGATTTAAACCTCTGTGTTAAAACTTGCTGTTTATAAATTTATGTCTCAAATTATGTTACTTGAATTCATCAATATAGTGCATGTATTATATACTCAAAAAAAAAAAAAGACATAGGAGATAAGCTCACGGACCCACTTGAGATGAGGAAGTCCTCAAAGATCTATATCCTCAGGGAAAGGTATATTCTCTAAAATAGACTTCCCACTGGCATATGGACACAATGAGGTAGCTTGTCTGTCTTGGCCTGGGCTTTGTAAGGGGACAAATTTTTCTCCTATGTGAATTCTTTTTTTTTTTTTTTTAAAGATTTTACTTATTTTATTTGACAGAGAGCGAGATCACAAGTAGGCAGAGAGGCAGGTAGAGACAGAGGGGGAAGCAGGCTCCCTGCTGAGCAGAGAGCCCGATGCGGGGCTCGATCCCAGGACCCTGAGATCATGACCTGAGCTGAAGGCAGCGGCTTAATCCACTGAGCCACCCAGGTGCCCCTCCTATGTGAATTCTTAATCAGGTAATGAAGCTTCACATAGGTTTGTGATTCAAGCTGCTCATGGGGTTCCAGAATCCACAACTTATGAAATGTACAGAAAAAATGGTCTCTCTGGGGCATCTGGCAAAAGCAAACACCAAACTTCTCGGTATGAACATGTCTGTAAACCAGGTTGAACAAGAATACAACTCAGTTGAACATAAGGTAATTCACAATAAGCAAGAGCAAACACAACAAATAGTAGAGTTAACCTTCCATGAACTTCAGATAATAAAGGAATCCAATAAAGTATGTTAAAATTGATTATGGATATAAAAGAATAAGTTAAAAACATAAAAGAACAAAACACTATTTTTAAAAATTTCTTTTCAGCATAACAAAATTCATTGTTTATGTACCACACCCAGTGCTCCATGCAATCCGTGCCCTCTATAATACTCACTCACCTGGTACCCCAACCTCCCACCCCCCGCCCCTTCAAAACCCTCAGATTTTTTTTTCAGAGTCCATAGTCTCTCATGGTTCATCTCCCCTTCCAATTTCCCTCTACAAAACACTATTTAAAAACAACAGGCAAATGCAAAAAAAGAATAAAAACATTTCTGGAAGTGAAAAATGCAATAATTGACATTAAATAATGAATGAATTAAACAGACACTGTTGAATAGATCATTTAACTGGGAGACAGATCTTAGGAAATTACTCAGCAAATGGCACATAGAGTAAGAGAGAGGAAGAAGGTAAGAGGTTAGAATATGTGGAAAACAATGAGAAGTTCTCATAAACGAGTAACTGGCATTGCAGAAGGAATAAATAGGGGTAAGGGGGGAAAGTAATGTACAACCATCTACTCAATATTTTCACCTGGAAATATATCCAAAATGTAACTCCTGATCTCCCCTTCCCAAACTTGCTTCTCCTCTGCCCTCCCTCATAACAGATGGCAGTAGTAGTAGATGGCAATTTCATCCTTCCAGTTGCTCAAGTCAAAAACTTGGATAATCCCTGACTCATCGTTCTCTCTCAATCTGTATCCAAGCTGTAGGGAAATCCTGTTGGATTTCCTTCAGAATGTTTCCAGAATCTGACCACTTCTTACCATCTCCACTGCTGTCACTTTGGCCAGAACCATCATCATTTCTTACCTGGAAAACTACAAATACCATACTAACTCATCTCGCTGTTCCTCCATTTTTATCCCCTGTAGTCTAATCTCAACACAGAATCAAGAGAAATATTTTTTTTAAATGTTGGTGGGACAACTGGTTGGCTCAGCTGTTTAAATGGCCAACTTTCAATTTTGGCTCAGGTCATGATTTCAGGGTCATGAAATTGAGCCCCCCCACCCCACTTCAGGCCCCACGCTGGGTATGGAACCTACCTAAGATTTTCTTCCCCCCTCTCCCTCTGCCTGCACCTCCTGCTCACTTGATCTCTCACTAAAAATGAATAAATAAATAAAATGTTGGGAGACTTCTATTTCAGAGAAGATAAAGAAGATAATACCTTTCCCTATTCCATCCACTAAGTGCAACTAAGCCCCCTGGATATTATACTGAAAACAGGTATAGGACTTTGAATGGTAGAAGTCAGATCCATTTAGAGCATTGGGACCTGAGGAACAACACTGTAGTAAATTCCTTGGTTTACTTTTTGCCTTATACAACCTAAACTGAATACTGGAGAAGCCAGCAACCCACAAACACCAACAGAGGCAGACAAGAATATCCTGCTTTCTCTAGTCAAAGGACCAATAAAGGGGCAACCTAGCAATATAGAAAACTTTTAGGAATGACTATTTTACTGCAGCAAACCACAGAAAAGCTATGGCTCCCACCCCACCCCCACACCCTCCCACAAAGACCAAGTGAAGAGTCTAGACACTTTTTGGGTTGTGATCAGAGTCTCCAACCTCCCTCCACCCATCATCAAGGTAGTATCCGAGAAAGCCAAGTGGAGAACTAGGACTTCCACCCCTACCTGGCAGTAATGAGTTGACACCACACCTTCCCCTGCCAGAGCCTTCTCAAAGAGGTCAGCTCAAACAGAAGATTTAACTAATGTCCAGAGTCTCATGTAGTAATACTGAAAATGTCCAGGCATTTTTTTTTTCTAAGTAAGCTCTACACCCAGTGTGGGACAGGAGTTACATGCTCTGTCAACTAACCCAAGCAGGCTCCTCTGTTCTATTTCTTTAGGGGGATCTGTTCTATTTTTTAAAGATTTTATTTGTCAGAGAGAGAGAAAACACAAGCAGGGGGGAGTGGCAGGCAGAGGGAGAAGCAGGCTCCCTGCTGAGCAAGGAGCCTGATGTGGGACTTGATTCCCTGACCCTGGGATCATGACCTGAGCCAAAGGCAGATGCTTAACCAACCATGGATGGAGAACCAAATGGAAATTTTAGAACTAAGGTATAAAATAACTAAAATTAAAAACAGTGGATGGTTGCAATAGCAGAATGAAAACAAATGAGAGAATAACCAGAGAAACTGAAGATAGAATAGAAATGACCCAGTTGAACACAGTTCCTGGAACTGAAAACTGACTTCAGCTAGGCCTTATTTACATACAAGATCAACATGCAAAAACCAAATCAATTGTATTTTATATACTAGCATAAAATTAAGGTTATATAAATTAAAACATAAATTTAAAATGAACAATTACTTAAAAAACAAAGTGCTTATATGTAAATCTAACAAAACATGTATAAGACTTGTATGCTGAAAACTACCAAATGCTAATGAAAGATATCAAAGATCTAAATAAACAGAGACATTCTGTGCTCATTGATTAGAAGACACACCATAGTAAGGGTATTTTTTCTCCTAGAATGATATATAAATTTAATGGAATTCCTACCAAACACCCAGCAAGATTTTTCTGTAGATAAGATTATTCTAATATTTATATGGAAAGGCAAAGGAACAAGAATAATTGAAATGGGTTGAAAATGTTGGTCCCCTAAAATATACATCCGAAATCTATGAATATGACTTTATTCAGTAAAAGGATCCTTGCAAATATGATTAAGCTATGGATCTTGAGATCATCCTGAATTATCTGAGTGAACATTAAATGTAATGACAACTGTCCTTAAAAGAGATGACAAAAACACAAAGGATAAGGCATGTGAAGATGGAGGCAAAGATTGAAGTTATGCAGTCACAAGCCAAAGAACACCTGGAGCCACCAGAAGTTGAAAGAGGAAAGGAAGCATTCTCCACTATCACTCTTGGAGAGAGGGCAACCCTACACCTCTACAGGTGACCTCCAGAACTGTTAGAGAATAAATTTGTGTTGGGGCCAAGCCAGTAATAGATAACTTATAATAGATAATGGAAAGCTAAGACAATAGCTAACACAATTCTGGGGAAGGAGAAAATTAGGAAGAATTATTTTATTTGACTTCAACAAATTTTATGGCCACAGTGATAAAGACTGTGCGGTTTTGCAGAAAGATGAACACAGAAATCAATAAAACAAGAACTCAAAAACAGCTAAACTATGTACAAACAAATATAGCCAACTCATTTTTTGACAAAGGTGCAAAAGCAGTTTAATGGAGGAAAGATAGTCATTTTTCCCCAAGTTATTTAAATTCAAATTAGTTAACATATAGTGTTAGTGTTGTTTTCAGAGGTAGAATTTAGTGATTCATCACTTACATATAATATCCAGTTCTCCATCACAACAAGTGCCCTCCTTAATGCCCATCACCCATTTAACCCATTTCCCTACACACCTCCCCTCAAGCAACCTTCAATTTGTTCTCTATAGTTAAGACTCGCCTATGGTTTTCTTCCCTCTCTGTTTCTTGTTTTGTGTCTTTTCATGTCTTCTGCCCATTTCTTAACTGGATTGTTTGTTTTTTGGATGTTGAGTTTAGTAAATTCTTTATAGATTTTGGATACTAACCATTTATCAGATATGTCAATGCGAATATCCTTTCCCATTCCATAGGCTGTCTTTTAGTTTTGTTGACTGTTTCCTTCATTGTGCAGAAGTTATCTTGATGCGGTCCCAATCATTCATTTTTACTTTTGTTTCTCTTGCTTCCTGTGACATGTCTAGTAAGAAGTTGCTACAGCCAAGGTCAAAGAAGTTACTTCCAGTGTTCTCCTCTAGGATTTTGATGATTTCCTGTCTCACATCTAGGTCTTTAATCCATTATGAGTTTATTTTCGTGTGTGGTATAAGAAAGTGGTTGTTTCATTCTGGGCCAGAATGATGATTCTGTGTGTCACCATCCAGTTTTCCCAAAACCATTTGTTGAAGAGACTGACTTTTTTCCATTGGATATTTTTTCCTGTTTTGGTTTCTTTTTATGTTCAGTTAGCCAACATATAGCACATCATTAGTTATTGATGTAGTGTTCAATAATTCATAAGTTGCATTTAGCAGCCAATGCTCATTACAACATGTGCCCTCCTTAATACCCATCACCCGGTTACCCGATCCCCCCAATCACTTCCCTTCTGTAACCCTCAGTTTTGTTCCCAGAGTCCAGGGTCTCTCACGGTTTGTCTCCCTGATTTCTTCCCATTCAGTTTTCCCTCCCTCCCCCTGTGGGCCTCTGGACTATTCATTATGTTCAATATATGAGTGAAACCATATGATAATTGTCTTTCTCTGCTTGGCTTATTTCACTTAGCATAATCTTCTCCAGTTCTATCCATGTCGATGCAAATGATGGGTAGTCATCCTTTTTGGTAACTGAGTAATATTCCATTGCATATATGAACTATTATCTATTCATCTGTTGAAGGACATCTCAGTTCTTCCATGGTTTGGCTATTGTGCCCATTGCTGTTATAAACACTGGGGTGCATGTGCTGCTTCTTTACGCTATACCTGTATCTTTGGGGTAAAAACGGAGTAGTGCAATTGTTGGGATGTAAGGTAGCTCTATTTTATTTAATTTTTCTTTATTATTATTATTATTATTTTAATTTATTTTTAATTTATTTTCAGCATAACAGTATTCATTATTTTTTTCCAATTTATTTATTATCAGAAAAACAGTATTCATTATTTTTTCACCACACCCAGTGCTCCATGCAAGCCGTGCCCTCTAAAATACCCACCACCTGGTACCCCAACCTCCCACCCCCCCGCCACGTCAAACCCCTCAGATTGTTTTTCAGAGTCCATAGTCTCTCATGGTTCAACTCCCTTTCCAATTTACCCAAATTCCCTTCTCCTCTCTAACACCCCTTGTCCTCCATGCTATTTGTTATGCTCCACAAATAAGTGAAACCATATGATAATTGACTCTCTCTGCTTGACTTATTTCACTCAGCATAATCTCTTCTAGGCCCGTCCATGTTGCTACAAAAGTTGGGTATTCCTCCTTTCTGATGGAGGCATAATACTCCATAGTGTATATGGACCACATCTTCCTTATCCATTCATCCGTTGAAGGGCATCTTGTTTCTTTCCACAGTTTGGCGACCATGGCCATTGCTGCTATAAACATTGGGGTACAGATGGCCCTTCTTTTCACGACATCTGTATCTTTGGGGTAAATACCCAGGAGTGCAATTGCAGGGTGGTAGGGAAGCTCTATTTTTAATTTCTTGAGGAATCTCCACACTGTTCTCCAAAGAGGCTGCACCAACTTGCATTCCCACCAACAGTGGAAGAGGGCTCCCCTTTCTCCACATCCTCTCCAACACATGTTGTTTCCTGTTTTGTTAATTTTGGCCATTCTAACTGGTGTAAGGTGATATCTCAATGTGGTTTTAATTTGAATCTCCCTGAGGGCTAATGATGATGAGCATTTTTTCATGTGTCTGATAGCCATTTGTATGTCTTGATTGGAGAAGTGTCTGTTCATATCTTCTGCCCATTTTTTGATGTGTTTGTCTGTTTCGTGTGGGTTGAGTTTGAGGAGTTCATTATAGATCCTGGATATCAACCTTTTGTCTGTACTGTCATTTGCAAATATCTTCTCCCATTCCGTGGGTTGCCTCTTTGTTTTTTTGACTGTTTCCTTTGCTGTGCAGAAGCTTTTGATTTTGATGAAGTCCCAGAAGTTTATTTTTGCTTTTGTTTCCTTTGCCTTTGGAGATGTATCTTGAAAGAAGTTGCTGTGACTGATATCAAAGAGATTACTGCCTATGTTCTCCTCTAGGATTCTGATGGATTCCTGTCTCGCGTTGAGGTCTTTTATCCATTTTGAGTTTATCTTTGTGTACGGTGTAAGAGAATGGTCGAGTTTCATTCTTCTACATATAGCTGTCCAGTTTTCCCAGCACCATTTATTGAAGAGACTGTCTTTTATCCACTGTCTATTTTTTCCTGTTTTGTCGAAGACTAATTGACCATAGAGTTGAGGGTCCATATCTGGGCTCTCTACTCTGTTCCAGTGGTCTATGTGTCTGTTTTTATGCCAGTACCATGCTGTCTTGGTGATCACAGCTTTGTAATAAAGCTTGAAATCAGGTAACGTGATGCTGCCAGCTTTATTTTTGTTTTTCAACATTTCCTTAGCGATTCGGGGTCTCTTCTGATTCCATACAAATTTTAGGATTATTTGCTCCAGCTCTTTGAAGAATGCCGGTGGAATTTTGATCGGAATGGCATTAAAAGTATAGATAGCTCTAGGCAGTATAGACATTTTAACAATGTTTATTCTTCCGATCCAAGAGCATGGAATGGTCTTCCATCTTTTTTGTCTTCTTCAATTTCTTTCATAAGTGTTCTGTAGTTCCTTGAGTACAGATCCTTTTACCTCTTTGGTTAGGTTTATTCCCAGGTATCTTATGGTTCTTGGTGCTATAGTAAATGGAATCCATTCTCTAATTTCCCTTTCTGTATTTTCATTGTTAGTGTATAAGAAAGCCACTGATTTCTGCACATTGACTTTGTATCCTGCCACGTTGCTGGATTGCTGTATGAGTTCTAGTAGTTTGGGGGTGGAGTCTTTTGGGGGTGGAGTCTTTTGAACTAAACCGTTATCTATTCATCTGTTGAAGGACATCTCAGTTCTTCCATGGTTTGGCTATTGTGCCCATTGCTGTTATAAACATTGGGGTGCATGTGCCGCTTCTTTTCGCTATACCTGTATCTTTGGGGTAAAAACATAGTAGTGCAATTGCTGGGATGTAAGGTAGCTCTATTTTATTTATTTTTTTCTTCATTATTATTATTTTTTAAATTTTTTAAAATTTATTTTCAGCATAATAGTATTCATTATTTTTGCACCACACCTAGTGCTCCATGCAATCCGTGCCCTCTATAATACCCACCACCTGGTACCCTGACTTCCCACCCCCCCGCCCTTCAAAACCCTCAGATTGTTTTTCAGAGTCCATAGTCTCTCATGGTTCACCTCCCCTTCCAATTTCCCCCAACTCCCTTCTCCTCTCTATCTCCCCAATTCTTCCATGCTATTTGTTATGCGCCACAAATTAGTGAAATCATATGATAATTGACTCTCTCTGCTTGACTTCTTTATTATTTTTTAAGTTTATTTTTTATTATGTTCAATTAGTCAACATATAGTACATCATTAGTTTTCAATGTCGTGTTCAATGATTCATTAGTTGCATATTAACACCCAGTGCTCATCACAACACGTGCCCTCCTAAATGCTTTTCTTTTTTTTTCATTTATTTATTTTCAGCATAAGAGTATCATTATTTTTTCACCACACCCAGTGCTCCATGCAATCCGTGCCCTCTATAATACCCACCACCTGGTACCCCAACCTCCCACCCCCCCGCCACTTCAAACCCCTCAGATTGTTTTTCAGAGTCCATAGTCTCTCATGGTTCAAGACCCTTTCCAATTTACCCCAACCCCCTTCTCTCTAACTCCCCATGTCCTCCATGCTTTTTATTATGCTCCACAAATAAGTGAAGCCATATGATAATTGACTCTCTCTGCTTGACTTATTTCACTCAGATTAATCTCTTCTAGGCCCGTCCATGTTGCTACAAAAGTTGGGTATTCATCCTTTCTGATGGAGGCATAATACTCCATAGTGTATATGGACCACATCTTCCTTATCCATTCATCCGTTGAAGGGCATCTTGGTTCTTTCTATAGTTTGGCGACTGTGGCCATTGCTGCTATAAACATTGGGGTACAGATGGCCCTTCTTTTCACGACATCTGTATCTTTGGGGTAAATACCCAGGAGTGCAATGGCAGGGTCATAGGGAAGTTCTATTTTTAATTTCTTGAGAACATAGGCAGTAATCTCTTCTATATCAGCCACAGCAACTTCTTTCAAGATATGTCTCCAAAAGCAAAGGAAACAAAAGTGAAGATGAACTTTTGGGACTTCATCAAAATCAAAAGCTTCTGCACAGCAAAGGAAACAATCAAGAAAACAAAGAGGCAACCCACGGAGTGGGAGAAGATATTTGCAAATGACAGTACAGACAAAAGGTTGATATCCAGGATCTATAATGAACTCCTCAAACTCAACACACACAAAACCGACAATCATATCAAAAAATGGGCAGAAGATATGGACAGACAATTCTCCAATAAAGGCATACAAATGGCTATCAGACACATGAAAAAATGTTCATCATCACTAGCCCTCAGGGAGATTCAAATTAAAACTACATCGCATGGACGGGACTGGTAGAGATTATGCTGAGTGAAATCAGTCAAGCAGAGAGAGTCAATTATCATATGGTTTCACTCATTTGTGGAGCATAACCAATAGCATGGAGGACAAGGGGCGTTAGAGAGTAGTAGGGAATTTGGGTAAATTGGAAGGGGAGGTGAACCATGAGAGACTATGGACTCTGAAAAACAGTCTGAGGGGTTTGAAGTGGCGGGGGGGGTGGGAGGTTGGGGTACCAGGTGGTGGGTATTATAGAGGGCACAGCTTGCATGGAGCACTGGGTGTGGTGAAAAAATAATGAATACTGTTTTTCTGAAAATAAATAAATTGGGGGAAAAAAAAAAACTACATTGAGATATCACCTTACACCAGTTAGAATGGCCAAAATTAGCAAGACAGGAAACAACATGTGTTGGAGAGGATGTGGAAAAAGGGGAACCCTCTTCCACTGTTGGTGGGAATGCAAGTTGGTGCAGCCTTAATGCTTTTCTTTTTCAACATTACTTTGCTGCTATAAACATTGGGGTACAGATGGCCCTTCTTTTTACGACATCTGTATCTTTGGGGTAAATACCCAGGAGTGCAATTGCAGGGTGGTAGGGAAGCTCTATTTTTAATTTCTTGAGGAATCTCCACACTGTTCTCCAAAGAGGCTGCACCAACTTGCATTCCCACCAACAGTGGAAGAGGGCTCCCCTTTCTCCACATCCTCTCCAACACATGTTGTTTCCTGTTTTGTTGATTTTGGCCATTCTAACTGGTGTAAGGTGATATCTCAATGTGGTTTTAATTTGAATCTCCCTGAGGGCTAATGATGATGAGCATTTTTTCATGTGTCTGATAGCCATTTGTATGTCTTGATTGGAGAAGTGTCTGTTCATATCTTCTGCCCATTTTTTGATGTGTTTGTCTGTTTCGTGTGGGTTGAGTTTGAGGAGTTCATTATAGATCCTGGATATCAACCTATTTGTCATTTGCAAATATCTTCTCCCATTCCGTGGGTTGCCTCTTTGTTTTGTTGACTGTTTCCTTTGCTGTGCAGAAGCTTTTGATTTTGATGAAGTCCCAGAAGTTTATTTTCGCTTTTGTTTCCTTTGCCTTTGGAGACGTATCTTGAAAGAAGTTGCTGTGGCTGATATCGAAGAGATTACTGCCTATGTTCTCCTCTAAGATTCTGATAGATTCCTGTCTCACGTTGAGGTCTTTTATCCATTTTGAGTTTATCTTTGTGTACGGTGTAAGAGAATGGTCGAGTTTCATTCTTCTACATATAGCTGTCCAGTTTTCCCAGCACCATTTATTGAAGAGACTGTCTTTTTTCCACTGTATATTTTTTCCTGTGTTGTCGAAGATTAATTGACCATAGAGTTGAGGGTCCATATCAGGGCTCTCTACTCTGTTCCACTGGTCTATGTGTCTGTTTTTATGCCAGTACCATGCTGTCTTGGTGATCACAGCTTTTTAATAAAGCTTGAAATCAGGTAACGTGATGCCGCCAGCTTTATTTTTGTTTTTCAACATTTCCTTAGCGATTCGGGGTTTCTTCTGATTCCATACAAATTTTAGGATTATTTGCTCCAGCTCTTTGAAGAATGCCAGTGGAATTTTGATCGGAATGGCATTAAAAGTATAGATTGCTCTAGGCAGTATAGACATTTTAACAACGTTTATTCTTCCGATCCAAGAGCATGGAATGGTCTTCCATCTTTTTGTGTCTTCTTCAATTTCTTTCATGAGTGTTCTATAGTTCCTTAAGTATAGATCCTTTACCTCTTTAGTTAGGTTTATTCCCAGGTATCTTATGGTTCTTGGTGCTATAGTAAATGGAATCGATTCTCTAATTTCCCTTTCTGTATTTTCATTTTTAGTGTATAAGAAAGCCACTGATTTCTGCACATTGACTTTGTATCCTGCCACGTTGCTGAATTGCTGTATGAGTTCTAGTAGTTTGGGGGTGGAGTCTTTTGGGTTTTCCATATAAAGAATCATGTCATCTGCGAAGAGAGAGAGTTTGACTTCTTCATTACCAATTTGGATACCTTTTATTTCTCTCTGTTGTCTGATTGCTGTTGCTAGGACTTCTAATACTATGTTGAACAAGAGTGGTGAAAGTGGGCATCCTTGTCTTGTTCCTGGTCTCAACGGGAAGGCTGCAAGCTTTTTCCCATTGAGGATGATATTTGCTGTGGGTCTTTCATAGATAGATTTGATGAGGTTCAGGAATGTTCCCTCTATCCCTATACTTTGAAGCGTTTTAATCAGGAACGGATGTTGGATTTTGTCAAATGCTTTTTCTGCATCAATTGAGATGACCATGTGGTTCTTCTCTCTTCTCATATTAATTTGTTGTATCACATTGATTGATTTACGAATGTTGAACCATCCTTGTAGCCCAGGGATGAATCCCACCTGATCATGGTGGATAATCTTTTTAATGTGTTGTTGGATCCTGTTGGCTAGGATCTTGTTGAGAATCTTAGCATCCATATTCATCAGTGATATTGGTCTGAAATTCTCCTTTTTGGTATGGTCCTTGCCTGGTTTGGGGATCAGGGTAATGCTGGCTTCATAGAAAGAGTCTGGAAGTTTTCCTTCTGCTTCAATTTTTTGAAACAGCTTCAGGAGAATAGGTGTTATTTCTTCTTGGAAGGTTTGGTAGAATTCCCCAGGGAATCCGTCAGGTCCTGGGCTCTTGTTTTTTGGGAGATTTTTGATCACTGCTTCAATCTCGTTATTAGATATTGGTCTATTCAGGTTGTCGATTTCTTCCTGGTTCAATTTTGGTAGTTTGTATTTTTCCAGGAATGCATCCATTTCATCTAGTTTGCTAAGCTTAATGGCATATAACTGTTCGTAATAACTTCTGATGATTGTTTCTACTTCCTTGGTGTTAGTTGTGATCTCTCCCTTTTCATTCATAATTTTATGAATTTGGGCTTTCTCTCTTTTCTTTTGGATTAGTGTAGCCAGTGGCTTATCGATCTTATTGATTCTTTCAAAAAACCAGCTTCTAGTTTCATTGATACGTTCTACTGTATCTCTGGTTTCTCCCTCATTGATCTCAGCTCTAATCTTGATGATTTCCCTTCTTATGTGTGGAGTTGGTTTGATTTGTTGTTGATCCTCCAGTTCTTTAAGGTGTAGAGACAGCTGGTGTGTTCTGGATTTTTCAATTTTTTTGAGCAAGGCTTGGATGGCTATATATTTTCCCCTTAGGACCGCCTTTGCTGTATCCCATAGGTTTTGGACTGAAGTGTCTTCATTCTCATTGGTTTCCATGAATTGTTCAACATTACTTTGGCTATTCGTGGTCTTTTCTGGTTTCATGCAAATTTTAGAATTGTTTGTTCTAGCTTTATTAAAAATGCTGGTGTTGTTTTGCTAGAGATTGGATTGAATGTGTAGATTACTTTGGGTAGTAGAGATATTTTAAAAATATTTGCTCTTCCGATCCATAAGTATTGAATATTTTTCCATTTCTTTGTGCTTCTTCAATTTCTTTCACAAGTGTTCTATAGTTTTCAGAGTATAGATCTTTTACCTCTTTGTTTAAGCTTATTCCTAGGTATCTTGTGGTTTGGGGGGCAGCTGCAAATGGTATTGATTTCTTGATTTATCTCTTTGCTGCTTTATTATTGGTATATAGAAATGCAACAGGTTGATTGATGTATTTTACATCCTGAAACTTTGCTGAATTCTTCTATTAGGTCTAGCAATTTTTTGGTGGAGTCTGTCAGGTTTTCTATACAGAGTATCATGTTATCTGTAAGGAGTGAAACTTCGACTTCTTCCTTGCCAATTTGGATGTCTTTTATTTATTTATTTATTTATTTATTTATTTATTTATTTATGTTGTCCAGCTGCTGAAGCTAAGACTTTCAGTACTATGTTAAGTAGTAAAGGTGAGAGTTGACATCCTTGTCTTGTTCCTGACCATAGGAGAAGGGCTCTCATTTTTTTCCCATTGAGAATGATACTTGCTGTGAGTCTTTCATATATGGCCTTTTTGATGTTGAGGTATGTTCCATCTATCCCTACTTTGTTGAGGGTTTTATCAAGAAAGGATGCTGTATTTTGTCAAATTTTTTTTCTGCATATATAGAGAGGATCACAGGGTATTTATCTTTTCTCTTATTAATGTCATGTATCACATTGATTGACTGGCAGATATTGAACAACACCTGCAGCCTGGGGATAAATCCCACTTGATCATGGTGAATAATCCTTTCAATGTACTGTTGAATTTGATTTGTTAGGATTTTGTTGAGAATTTTTGCATCCATATTCATCTGGGATATTAGCCTGTAATTCTACTTTTTTTTACAATTTTTTCCAATTTATTTATTTTCAGAAAAACAGTATTCATTATTTTTTCACCACACCCAGTGCTCCATGCAATCCGTGCCCTCCATAATACCCACCACCTGGTACCCCAACCTCCCACCCCCCCGCCACTTCAAACCCCTCCTTCAGAAAGAATGAATACCCAACTTTTGTAGCAACATGGACGGGACTGGAAGAGATTATGCTGAGTGAAATAAGTCAAGCAGAGAGAGTCAGTTATCATATGGTTTCACTTATTTGTGGAGCATAACAAATATCATGGAGGACAAGGGGTGTTAGAGAGGAGAAGGGAGTTGGGGTAAATTGGAAGGGGAGGTGAACCACGAGAGACTATGGACTCTGTAATTCTACTTTTTAGTGAGCTTGGAATCTGGTTTTGGAATCAAGGTAATGCTCACCTCTTAGAATGAGTTTGGATGTTTTCCTTCCATTTCTATTTTTTGGAACAGTTTCAGAAGAATAGGTATTAATTCTTCTTTAAATGTTTGGTAGAATTCCCCTGGGAAGATATCTGGCCCTGGACTCTTGTTTGTTGGTAGGGGTAAAAATCTTTTCAACAAAAAAGGTGCTGGAGCAATTGGATATCTATAAGCAAAAGTGAACCTCAACCTAGACTTTGCAGCTTATGCAGAAATTAACTCAAAATAGATAATAAATTTAAATGTAAGATGTAAAATTATAAAACTTATACCACAGGGGAATATCTTCAGGACCTAATGCTTTGTGAAGAATTTTTAGACATGACACCAAAAACATGTCCATAAAAATATTGACAAATTGGACTTAATCAAATTTTGCTCTGTGTAAGAGACATATAATACTCTTTAAGTGACAAAATTATAGAAAAGGAAAAAAGGATTATTGGTTGTCAGGGATTAGGGATGGTTGTAAGGGAAGTGGGAGTGTTACTATAACAGTGGGAAAGCATGAGGAAGATCTTTATGGTGATGGAATAATGCTGTGTCTTAATTGTGGTGGTTACCTGAATCTACACATGTGATAAAATAACAGAATAATACACAACACAACACAACAAAAACATCAAATTCCCGGTTACACACACTCACACACACATAGTGCAATATAATATTGTACTATAATTGTATAAAATCCATCCATTAAAGGAAACAGGGTGAACATGGGACTCCTTTAAACTGTCTCTGCAATGGTCTTAAAATATAATTTTAAAATAAAAAATTTAAAAATGCAAGTCAAATTATATCATTACTCAGCTCCAAATCCTGCAAAGATTCCTCACTTTACTCAGAGTAAAAGTCCAAATCTTTAGTTTGTCAGGCCTTCCCATATCACCCATAACAACTTTCTGACCTTTTTTCCCACTGTCCCTTTGTTCATGCTAGTCTAGCCACACTGGCCTCCTTACTGTTCCTTAAAATTGCCATGCATGCTCCTCCTGCCCTTGCTCTAGCTAAAAATTTATAACCCGTGGTTCTGGAGATTTTTCTTCATTTTTTGATTCTTTCTTTCTGCTTTCTCCTGTTCTATCAGCAATCCCTATTAATTAGAAATTAGCTTTTCTGGTCTGGACCTCTTATTTCTTCTCTCTCTCTCTCCATATTAATTGGTTGGATTTACTTCCTTGAGTATTTCTTCAAATGTATCAGCCAACCCTTTCAACAAGTTTTTCATTTCTGCTAATATAATTGACCCTAAAAAATAAATGTCTGAACTGTGGGGGTCCACTTATATGCATTTTGGGGGGTAAATACAGCACAGTATAATATATGTATTTTCCTTATGACTTTCTTAATAACTTTCTCTGTAGTTCACTTTATTATAAAAATACAGTATATATCATATGTGACATACATTGACAGTTTATGTTATCAGTAAGACTTCCGGTCAACAATAGGTTATTAGTAGTTAAGTTTCAGAGGAGTCAAAAGTTATATTTAGATTTTTTTTTTTTAGAGACAGATGAGGGGAAGGACAGAGGGAGGGAGAGAATTCTAAGCAGACTTCATGCTCAGCACAGAGCCTGACACAGGGCTCAATCTCACAACATAAGATCATGACCTAGGCTGAAATCAAGAGTTAAACACTTAAGTGGCTGAGCCACCCAGGTGCCCCATATACAGATTTTAAAAATTTATTTATTAATTACTTAAAAAATTCTAGTGTAATTAACATACTATGTTATGATATTTTCAAGTGTACAATGCAGTAATTCAGCAATTCTATACATTACTCAGTGCTCATCACAGTAAGTATTCTTTTTTTTTTAAGATTTTATTTATTTATTTGACAGACCCATATCACAAGTAGGCAGAGAGAGAGGAGGAAGCAGGGTCCCCGCTGAGCAGAGAGTCCAATTCAGGGCTCGATCCCAGGACCCTGGGATCATGATCTGGGCTGAAGGTAGAGGCTTAATCCACTGACCCATCCAGGTGCCCCGCAGTAAGTGTTCTTTTTAATACCCATCACCTATTTCACTCATATCCCCCACCAGGGTCAGTCCTCCACCTCTGAGTTAGTCAAGGGTCAACTGTATTTTTTAATTTCAAAGAGCACATTTTGTTGTTTAAAAAATTGTGTTTTGTTCTTGTTTCATAAATATTTTATCTTACTTCTGAGAAATGGTTAATAGCTTTTAAACAAAGCTTTCTTCTTACTGCATACTTTCCTTCAAGTTTCTTCCCATCCCTCGTTTTCATGTTCAGACTTTCCTCAAGTGACTGATAGTCTTAAACATGTTCCCTTAACTCCCTATTGCAATATAGGTTTCCTAACCTCAGTTTTGTCTAGAGTCGCCCATTCCAGAGACCCTCTGGTTTACCCTCTCCTAAGAAAAATTCTTCAGTCTTTGGTCAGGACACAGGAAATAAATCACCTAGTTCACAGAATGACAAGGGAATATGGAAATCTAAGTGCTTCTTAAACCAACACTCATGCAATTCGTCTGTTTTTAGCCCCCCTTTCATCACCACTTCCAGAAGTATCTGAAATATCCCAATGACCTTTTCAACAGAAATACAAAAAGCTAATTCTAAATTTGATATGGAATTGAAAGGGACCAGAAATAGCCAGGACAATCTTAACATGAACAAAGACAGAACATACACACTTTCCTATTTTTTTTAAAGATTTTTTTAATTTATTTGACAGACAGAGATCACAAGTAGGCAGAGAGGCAGGCAGAGAGAGAGAGGAGGAAGCAGGCTCCCTGCCAAGCAGAGAGCCTGATGTGGGACTCGATCCCAGGACCCTGAGATCATGACCTGAGCTGAAGGCAGAGGCTGACCCCCCTGAGCCACCGAGGTACCCCACTTTCCTATTTTTAAAACATAATATAAATATAGGCATATAGGCCAATGAAATGGGCGCCTGGGTGGCTCAGTGGATTAAGCCGCTGCCTTCGGCTCAGGTCATGATCTCAGGGTCCTGGGATCGAGTCCCGCATTGGGCTCTCTGCTCAGCAGGGAGCCTGCTTCCTCCTCTCTCTCTCTGCCTGCCTCTCTGCCTACTTGTGATCTCTCTCTCTATCAAATAAATAAATAAATAATATTTGAAATTGAGAGTCTAGAAATAAATTCATACCCCTATGGTTAATTGATTTTCAATAAGAGTTTCCAGACCATTCAACTGCAAAGAATACTCTTTAACAAATGGTGCTTGGACAGCTGAATATTCACATGCAGAAAGATAAAGTTGCACACGATATACAAAAACTAACTTAAAATGAATCAAAAAACTAAATTTAAGAACTAAAAATATAAAACTTTTAAAAGAAAATGTAGGCATGGGAGTAAATATTTATGACCTTGGATTTGACAATAGAGTCTGAGATATGACACGAAAAAGATAAACATCAAAAGAAAAAAATAGAGGGGCTCCTGGGTAGCTCAGTTAAGTGTCCAACTCTCAATTTCAGCTCAGGTCATGATCCAAGGATGGTGTGATTGAGCCCTGTGTCAGGCGCTGCCCTAACTGTAGAGTCTGCTCAGAATTCTCTCTCTCCCTTTTCGGCCACCCTACCCCCACTCTTGTGTGTGCCCTCTCTCGCAAAAAAAAAAAAGAAAGGAGGAGGAGTCAAGATGGTGGAGAAGTAGCAGGCTGAGACTACTTCAGCTAGCAGGAGATCAGCTAGATAGCTTATCTAAAGATTGCAAACACCTGCAAATCCATCGGCAGATCAAAGAGAAGAACAGCAATTCTAGATACAGAAAAACAACCACTTTCTGAAAGGTAGGACTGGCTGAGAACTGAATCCATAGCGACGGGAAGATAGACCCTGGGGGGAGGAGCCGGCTCCTGGCAAGTGGCGGAGCAACAGAGCAGAAAATTGGGACTTTTGAAAGTCTGTTCCGCTGAGGGACATCGCTCCAGAGGCTAAACCGGGGCGAAGCCCACGCGGGGTCAACGTGGCCTCAGGTCCCGCAGAGTCACAGAAGGATTGTGGGTGTCTGAGTGTTGCAGAGCTTGCGGGTATTGGAACCGGGAAAGCCGGCTACAGAGACAGAGCCGACAGTAAGCTCACAGCTCGGGGTTACCTTGAACCGGTTGCAGGCTCGGTGAGCTCAGAGCTCGGCCAGAGGTCAGGCACATGGGAGATACTGGGTGCTGTTCTCTGAGGGCGCACTGAGGAGTGGGGCCCGGGCTCTCCGCTCCTCTGGGCGGGAGACCAGGAGGCTGCCAGTTGTATTCCCGTCCTCTGGAACTCTATGGAAAGCGCTCAGGGAACAAAAGCTCTTGAAAGCAAACCCAAGCGGATTACTCAGCCTGGCCCCTGGTAAGAGCAGTGCAATTCCGCCTGGGGCAAAGACACTTGAGACTTATTACACCAGGCCCCTCCCCCAGAAGATCAACAAAAAATCAGCCAAGACCAAGTTCACCAACCAAGGAGTGCGGTTTCAATACCAAGGAGAGCAGCAGAATTCCAGAGGAGGAGAAAGCAAAGCACAGAACTCATGGCTTTCTCCCTGTGATTTTTTAGTCTTGCAGTTAAAGTAATTTTTTTCTTTTTCCTTTTTTTTTCTTCTTTTGCTAAAATTTTTTTTAACTTTTAACCTTTTCCTTTTTAACTAGTTTACCTAAGATATATATTTTTTCTTTTTTATACTTTTCTTTATTCATTTTCTTTTTTTAATTTTCTTTTTTCCCCTTTCTTTCTTTTTGAACCTCTTTTTATCCCCTTTCTCCTCCCTCACGATTTGGGATCTCTTCTGATTTGGTTAAAGCATATTTTCCTGGGGTTGTTGCCACCCTTTTAGTATTTTGCTTGCTCCTTCATATACTCTTATCTGGACAAAATGACAAGGCGGAAAAATTCACCACAAAAAGAAGAACAAGAGGCAGTACTGAAGGCTAGGAACCTAATCAATACAGACATTGGTAATATGTCAGATCTAGAGTTCAGAATGATAATTCTCAAGGTTCTAGCCGGGCTCGAAAAAGGCATGGAAGTTATTAGAGAAACCCTCTCAGGAGATCTAAAAGCTCTTTATGGAGAAATAAAAGAACTAAAATCTAACCAAGTTGAAATAAAAAAAGCTATTAATGAGGTGCAATCAATGAGGCTCTCACTGCTAGGATAAATGAGGCAGAAGAAAGAATTAGTGATCTAGAAGACCAAATGACAGAGAATAAAGAAGCTGAGCAAAAGAGGGACAAACAGCTACTGGACCACGAGGGCAGAATTCGAGAGATAAGTGACATCATAAGATGAAACAACATTAGAATAATTGGGATTCCAGAAGAAGAAGAAAGAGAGAGGGGAGCAGAAGGTATACTGGAGAGAATTATTGGGGAGAATTTCCCCAATATGGCAAAGGGAACGAGCATCAAAATTCAGGAGGTTCAGAGAACACCCCTCAAAATCAATAAGAATAGGCCCACACCCCGTCACCTAATAGTAAAATTTACAAGCCTTAGTGACAAAGAGAAAATCCTGAAAGCAGCCCGGGAAAAGAAGTCTGTAACATACAATGGTAAAAATACTAGATTGGCAGCTGACTTATCCACAGAGACCTGGCAGGCCAGAATGAGCTGGCATGATATTTTCAGAGCACTAAACGAGAAAAACATGCAGCCAAGAATACTATATCCAGCTAGGCTATCATTGAAAATAGAAGGAGAGATTAAAAGCTTCCAGGACAAACAAAAACTGAAAGAATTTGCAAACACCAAACCAGCTCTACAGGAATTATTGAAAGGGGTCCTCTAAGCAAAGAGAGAGCCTACAAGTGGTAGATCAGAAAGGAACAGGGACAATATACAGTAAAAGTCACCTTACAGGCAATACAATGGCACTAAAATCATATCTCTCAATAGTTACCCTGAATGTTAATGGGCTAAATGCCCCAATCAAAAGACACAGGGTATCAGAATGGATAAAAAAACAAAATCCATCTATATGTTGCCTCCAAGAAACTCATTTTAAGCCCGAAGACACCTCCAGATTTAAAGTGAGGGGGTGGAAAAGAATCTACCATGCTATTGGACATCAGAAGAAAGCAGGAGTGGCAATCCTTATATCAGATCAATTAGATTTTAAGCCAAAGACTATAATAAGAGATGAGGAAGGACACTATATCATACTCAAAGGGTCTGGCCAACAAGAAGATCTAACAATTTTAAATGTCTATGCCCCCAACGTGGGAGCAGCCAACTATATAAACCAATTAATAACAAAATCAAAGAAACACATCAACAATAATACAATAATAGTAGGGGACTTTAACACTCCCCTCACTGAAATGGACAGATCATCCAAGCAAAAGATCAACAAGGAAATAAAGGCCTTAAATGACACACTGGACCAGGTGGACATCACAGATATACTCAGAACATTTCATCCCAAAACAACAGAATATACATTCTTCTCTAGTGCACATGGAACATTCTCCAGAATAGATCACATCCTCGGTCCTAAATCAGGACTCAACTGCTATCAAAAGATTGGGATCATTCCCTGCGTATTTTCAGACCACAATGCTCTGAAGCTAGAACTAAACCACAAGAGGAATTTTGGAAAGAACCCAAATACATGGAGACTAAAGAGTATCCTTCTAAAGAATGAATGGGTCTACCAGGAAATTAAAGAAGAATTGAAAAAAATCATGGAAACAAATGATAAAGAAAACACAACGGTTCAAAATCCGTGGGACACAACAAAGGCAGTCCTGAGAGGAAAATATATAGCGGTACAAGCCTTTCTCAAGAAACAAGAAAGGTCTCAGGTTCATAACCTAAGCCTACACTTAAGGAGCTGGAGAAAGAACAAGAAAGAAACCCTAAGCCCAGAAGGAGAAGAGAAACCATAAAGATCAGAGCAGAAATCAATAAAATAGAAACCAAAAAACCAATAGAACAAATCAACGAAACTAGGAGCTGGTTCTTTGAAAGAATTAATAAAATTGATAAACCCCTGGCCAGACTTATCAAAAAGAAAAGAGAAAGGACCCAAATAAATAAAATCATGAATGAAAGAGGAGAGATCACAACTAACACCAAAGAAATACAAACTATTATAAGAACATACTATGAGCAACTCTATGCCAACAAATTTGACAATCTGGAAGAAATGGATGCATTCCTAGAAACATATAAACTACCACAACTGAACCAGGAAGAAATAGAAAGCCTGAACAGACCCATAACCAGTAAGGAGATTGAAACAGTCATATCTCCAAACAAACAAAAGCCCAGGGCCAGACGGCTTCCCAGGGGAATTCTACCAAACATTTAAAGAAGAACTAATTCCTATTCTCCTGAAACTGTTCCAAAAAATAGAAATGGGAGGAAAACTTCCAAACTCATTTTATGAGGCCAGCATCACCTTGATCCCAAAACCAGATAAGGATCCCATCAAAAAAGAGAGCTATAGACCAATATCCTTGATGAACACAGATGCGAAAATTCTCACCAAAATACTAGCCAATAGGATTCAACAGTACATTAAAAGGATTATTCACCACGACCAAGTGGGATTTATCCCAGGGCTGCAAGGACGGTTCAACATGCGCAAATCAGTCAATGTGATACAACACATCAATAAAAGAAAGAACAAGAACCATATGATACTCTCAATAGATGCTGAAAAAGCATTTGACAAAGTACAGCATCCCTTCCTGATCAAAACCCTTCAAAGTGTAGGGATAGAAGGCACATACCTCAATATCATCAAAGTCATCTATGAAAAACCCACTGCAAATATCATTCTCAATGGAGAAAAACTGAAAGGTTTTCCGCTAAGGTCAGGAACACGGCAGGGATGTCCATTATCACCGCTGCCATTCAACATAGTACTAGAAGTCCTAGCCTCAGCAATCAGACAACAAAAGGAAATTAAAGGCATCCAAATCGGCAAAGAAGAAGTCAAATTATCACTCTTTGCAGATGATATGATACTCTATGTGGAAAACCCAAAAGACTCCACTCCAAAACTGCTAGAACTTGTACAGGAATTCAGTAAAGTGTCAGGATATAAAATCAATGCACAGAAATCAGTTGCATTTCTCTACACCAACAACAAGACAGAAGAAAGAGAAATTAAGGAGTCCATCCCATTTACAATTGCACCCCAAACCATAAGATACCTAGGAATAAACCTAACCAAAGAGGCTAAGAATCTATACTCAGAAAACTATAAAGTACTCATGAAAGAAATTGAGGAAGACACAAAGAAATGGAAAAATGTTCCATGCTCCTGGTTTGGAAGAATAAATATTGTGAAAATGTTTATGCTACCTAAAGCAATCTACACATTTAATGCAATTCCTATCAAAGTACCATCCATCTTTTTCAAAGAAATGGAACAAATAATTCTAAAATTTATATGGAACCAGAAAAGACCTCGAATCGCCAAAGGGTTATTGAAAAAGAAAGCCAAAGTTGGTGGCATCACAATTCCGGACTTCAAGCTCTATTACAAAGATGTCATCATCAAGACAGCATGATATTGGCACAAAAACATACACATAGATCAATGGAACAGAATATAGAGCCCAGAAATAGACCCTCAACTCTATGGTCAACTAATCTTCGACAAAGCAGGAAAGAATGTCCAATGGAAAAAAGACAGCCTCTTTAATAAATCGTATTGGGAAAATTGGACAGCCACATGCAGAAAAATGAAATTGGACCATTTCCTTACACCACACACAAAAATAGACTCAAAATGGATGAAGGACCTCAATGTGAGAAAGGAATCCATCAGAATCCTTGCGGAGAACACAGGCAGCAACCTCTTTGGTCTCAGGTGCAGCAACATCTTCCTAGGAACATCGCCAAAGGCAAGGAGAGCAAGAGCAAAAATGAACTATTGGGATTTCATCAAGATCAAAAGCTTTTGCACAGCAAAGGAAACAGTTAACAAAATCAAAAGACAACTGACAGAATGGGAGAAGATATTTGCAAACGACATATCAGATAAAGGACTAATGTCCAAAATCTATAAAGAACTTAGCAAACTCAACACCCAAAGAACAAATAATCCAATCAAGAAATGGGCAGAGGACATGAACAGACATTTCTGCAAAGAAGACATCCAGTTGGCCAACAGACACATGTAAAAGTGCTCCATATCACTCGGCATCAGGGAAATACAAATCAAAACCACAATGAGATATCACCCCACACCAGTCAGAATGGCTAAAATCAACAAGTCAGGAAATGACAGATGCTGGCAAGGATGCGGAGAAAGGGGAACCCTCCCACACTGTTGGTGGGAATGCAAGCTGGTGCAACCCCTCCGGAAAACAGCATGGAGGTTCCTCAAAATGTTGAAAATAGAACTGCCCTATGACCCAGCAATTGCACTACTGGGTATTTACCCTAAAGATACAAACGTTGTGATCCAAAGGGTCACGTGCACCCGAATGTTTATAGCAGCAATGTCCACAATAGCCAAACTATGGAAAGAACCTAGATGTCCATCAACAGATGAATGGATAAAGAAGAAGTGGTATATATACACAATGGAATACCATGCAGCCATCAAAAGAAACGAAATCTTGCCATTTGCAACAACATGGATGGAACTAGACTGTATCATGCTTAGTGAAATAAGTCAAGCAGAGAAAGACAACTATGATATGATCTCCCTGATATGAGGAAGTGGTGATGCAACATGGGGGCTTAGGTGGGTAGGAGAAGAATCAGTGAAACAAGATGGGATTGGGAGGGAGACAAACTATAAGTGACTCTTAATCTCACAAAACAAACTGAGGGTTGCTGGGGGGAGGGGGGTTGGGAGGAGGGGGGTGGGGTTATGGATATTGGGGAGGGTATGTGCTTTGGTGAGTTCTGTGAAGTGTGTAAACCTGGCGATTCACAGACCTGTACCCCTGGGGATAAAAATATATGTTTATAAAAAATTAAAAAAATATTAAAAAAAGAAGAAAAAAGATAAAATGATATTAATCAAAATTAAAAGCTTATACATTAAAGAACCCCATGAAGAAAGTGAAAAGAAAACCTACAGAATGTGATAAAATGTTTGCAAATCATATATCTGACAAGGTCTAATATCCAGGATATTAAAAAAAAACTTTTATAATCCAACAACAAAGACAACCCCTATTAAGATATGTGCTTGAATAGATAGATATTTCTCCAAAAAAGATATACAAATGGCCAATAAGAACATGAAAAGATGCTAAATATTAGTCATTGGGGTTTTATAAATCCAAAGCACAATAAGATGCCACTTCACACCCACTAGAATGTCTATAATATTTTTAATATTTTTTTAAGGCAGAGAGTGAGAGTGAGTGGGGTAAGGGACAGAGGGAAGGAATCTTCAAGCAGACTCCCCACTGAGCATGGAGCCTGACGTGGGACTTGATCTCACAACACATAAAATCATGATGTGAGCCAAAGCCAAGAGTCAGATGCTTAACCAACTGAACCAACCAGGAGCCCAGGATAGCTATAATAATTTTAAAAAACCCCACAGAAAACAGAAAATGACTACTATTGCCAATGATACAGAGAAATTGGAATTCATGTATATTGCTGATGGGACTGTGAAATGGTTCAGCCAGTGTATTAAACAGTTTGGCAGTTCCTCAAAAAGTTAAATATAGAATTCCGATATGACAAAGAAATTCCACTCCTAGTATATAACCCCCAAAATTGAACAGGTATTTAAACAACTACTGATACATGAACATTCATAGCAGCACTATTCACAATGGCCAAATGTCCATCAATGAATGAATGGGTTTTAAAAATGCGTTATACCAATACAATAGAATATTATTTAGACATAAAAACAGATGAAGTACTGAAACATACTAAAACATAGATGAGACTTACCTTCTACCACTAAATCTATAAACCTATTTCCATTTGCCCCATCCTCCTATCTTTCCCTCTTGTCATCTAAACATCACCCACAACATACTGCATTATCCTCTTGTTCTCTGGTTACTACTCTAAGCCTATTTTGCTATGAACTTTCACTATATGTAACCATTAAATACAAAAATTCCTCAGAGATATCTCCTAAAAGTCTTCTGCATTTTATACTATCCCTTTTAAAAAAAATCTCTCACACACCTATGGATCTAAGTACCACCTGAGTACTGATAAAAAGTGCGTATTATAAGAAATCCAAGCAATACAGAAGAGTACAAAGAAGAAAGCAAAAAAAAAAATCACCTTAAAATGCCACACTCCAAATCAGCCATCGTTAACATCAGGTGAACATCATTTCAGACATCTCCCAATGCATGAGAAAATGTCATTAAGTTCTAGAAGATAATGAACTAGTGGGCAATTATCTTTTGTCCCTTGGGTTGTGTTTTCCTTCAAACGTGTTTTTAAACCTGTCTTTGCATTTTATGTTCCTGTTTACTTTTTTTTATTTTACTATGTTAGCATAATAGCCTGTTTCTTTTCATGATGCTTATACTTAAATTGAAAGCCGTGTTCAGTCTGCTATTTTCTCTGATATGCAGTAGATCAATTCTCCCACACTCGTATTTAGCTTATCTGGAAAATTTTCTCCCCCTTCTCAGGACTACACTGTAGGATGTGTGTCTATTGATCCATCTCACTGTAGCTCAAGGGTTCACAGAATGGTGGTAATAGTGGTGGTGGTGAGTAGTCACTCAGAGGGTCGGGGCTCTAACGTTTTTCAAATTTATGGCATGAGGTTATCTTCCTTCATTGTTTTGTTGTGCCTTGTGTGCTTTTTGCTGGATTTTGCTATTTTTCTTTGGAGTTCACTTTAGTAGGCATAGGAGGAGGGAAGTTCTGTGATTTGACTCTATGCCACCGTGTTTTTTCCTGGCAGCTGATGGCATAGTTTATATTTCCAGTCTGGACTTCACTTTGTTCTTTGGATTCATATAACTAATAGAGTCATCAATATCCCCCCTTTTATGTTGTGGCAACCACTGTCCTTGGCCTACCCACAACAATTTCCTGCTTCACCTTTTTGAAGCAGATATTTCACAGAGATCCCTTGATTTCAAGGAGGAAGTGAGAATTGATCTAAATGAGTGATAGTGTTCAGAATCCTCTTAGTTATTGATTGGCCTAAGGGTGGGCATGCAAAGGTGGCTAATGTGATACAAGAGGAATTTTTCCAGGGAGAAACTTCCCTTTTTGTACAAAATGATGAAGTTTTGAAGGAAGAAAAACTTCTCCTGCTTGAACAGCATTTGTGGCCATGAGGAAAAAAGCCAAGTGAATTACAGGGATGTCAGCATTGACATTTTGAATCACTGAACCAACTCCAACAACCATCTTCACAACAAGACCTTTCATTTTGTGAAAGTTTAGGTCTTGTTTGTTTCAACTACCCCTAACTGGGCATTCTGTTGGCATCTGCATTGGTATCAGCAGCTGAAAGAATTACGGTGATGCCCACTCCTCAAAATGAACATAAGTGAATTCATGATCCTCTTCACTAAACTTTTTTTTTGAACACTTTCAATTTATTTATTTGACACAGAGAGAGCAAAAGCAGGGAGAGTGACAGAGGGAGAGTGAGAGAGAGAAAGAGGCTCCTGGCTGAGCATGGAGCCCAACACGGGACTCAATCCCAGGACCCTGCATCCATGACCTGAGCTGAAGGCAGACGTTTAACCCACTGAGCCACCAAGGCACCCCTCTCTTCACTAAACTCTTTCAGTCTCCTCCATCTTTTTTTAAAGATTTTATTTATTTATTTAACAGAGAGAGAGAGAAAGAGATCACAAGTAGGCAGAGAGACAGGCAGAGAGAGAGAGAGAGAGGGAAGCAAACTCCCCACTGAGCAGAGAGCCAGATGCAGGGCTCAATCCCAGGATCCTGAGATCATGACCTGAGCTGAAGGCAGATTCTAAACCCATTGAGCCACAAAGGCGCCCCAGTCTCCTCCATCTTAGTAACTTTTCACACCATCAATTCAGTTGTCTAAGTCAGAAACACATGAGTTTCCTTTGAATCTTCTGCACCTACACACCCCAATATCCTATTACCCAATGTTGTCAATTCTACTTCTTAAATATCTCTCCAATATTTCCATATATGCTGCTACCTCTCCAGTCTAACTTCACAGCATCTATCTCTTGGACTACTGAAAATCATTCTTAACACATCTCCTCTGGCACATCTCCAGTACTTTTTCCAAAACCAGCAATAGTGTTTCTAAAGAAATGTATCTGATCAAGGCCATCCCTTTGCTTAATTCTCTCTAGTGGTTTCCTACTTAACTTAGAGTTAAGTCCAAACTCCTTACAGGGCCTAAAAGACATTAAGTGATGTGAACCTTGATTACTTCTCTAGTCTCATCTCAGCCTTGGTCCTCCTCAATCTCCAGATTAGCATTACTGGCTTTCTTTTACTTTCTTAACCACTTTTAAACTCTGTTTCATATCAGGAACATGTATTATATACATATACAATATTATATATGATTGATATATACCATATAACTATAGGTATTTAGAATAACCTAGTAAAGTCAAAGATGCCCGTGATCTATGATCCAGCAAATTCTACTTTTAGGTGTATATCATAGAACAATACTTTTTCAAATTGCTGGCTACAATACTTTAGTGAATGTGTTGTGAAATTAATGTAGTGGGTTGTGACTATTGTTAAATTAACTTGAGGAAAACAGAATAGAAAATATCAGATTTCATTGCATGTACTAAGCATAAGTAATGTTTTTTAATTAATTAATTACTTTAAAAATTTTAAAAAATTTTTTGTGTTCCAAGAGTCATTGTTTATGCACCACACCTAGTGCTCCATGCAATACATAATGCATAAGTAATGTTTTATGAAGATTTTATTTCATTTATACACATATATGACTCCTTATATGTATAATAAGTATGTGTATATCTATTTGTGATTTCCAAGGCATAATACAAAATGTATTTCTTTTTGCGGTCTCTGTCAAAAATGTTTGCAAAAGCTTTTTATTTGGATGTAATCACAATAGTTTATTTTAGCTCTTATTTGCCTTGTCTCAGAAGACATATCTAGAAACATGTTGCTATGGCCGATGTCAGAGAAATTAGTACCTGTGCACTCTTCTAGCACTTTTTATGGTTTCAGTCATCACATTTATATCTTTAATTCATTTTGAATTTGTTTTTGTGTATGGTGAAGGAAAGTTTGATTTTTCTCCATTTACTTTCCAGTTTTTGCAACACCATTTGTTGGGGAGACTGTCTTTTTTCCGTTGTATATTCTTTTCTGCTTTGTCAAAGACTAGTTGACCATCGAGTTAAGGGTCCATTTCTGAGCTCTCTATTTTGTTCCATTGATTTATGTGTCTGTTTTTGTGCCAGTACCATACTGTTCTGATCATTACAGCTTTATTTTTTTCTCCAATTTATTTATTTTCAGAAAAACAGTATTCATTATTTTTTCACCACACCCAGTGCTCCATGCAAGCCGTGCCCTCTATAATACCCACCACCTGGTACCCCAACCTCCCACCCCCCCCGCCACTTCAAACCCCTCAGATTGTTTTTCAGAGTCCATAGTCTCTCATGGTTCACCTCCCCTTCCAATTTACCCAAAAGCACATACCCTCCCCAATGTCCATAACCCTACCCCCCTTCTAGGAGAAGATTCCATGAAACAAGATGGGATAGGGAGGGAGACAAACCATAAGTGACTCTTAATCTCATGAAACAAACTGTGGGTTGCTGGGGGAAGGGGTGTCATTACAGCTTTATAATATAACTTGCAGTCAGGGATTGTGATGTATCTAGCTTTCCTTTTCTTTTTCAAAATTGCTTTGGCTATTCAGGGTCTTTGTGGGTCCATACAAGTTTTAGGATTGTTTGTTCTAGTTCTATGAAAAAGGATGTTGGTATTTTGATAGGGATTGCATTAAATGTGTAGATTGCTTTGGATAGTATAGATATTTTAACAATATTAAACACTGTCTTACAGAATCTCTTTACACATGTCAAAGGAGATATGTAGAAGTATTCACTGCAGTGTTGTTCAAGCCCTCGGAAAAAGGCTGACTTGCTTGCATAGAGGCTCCTGTAAAAGAGGCACCAGGGTGGCTCAGTTAGTTAATCATCTGCCTTCAACTCAGGTCATGATCTCAGGGTCCCGGGATCAAGCTCCACATCAGTCTCCCTGCTCAGTGGGGAGTCTACTTCTCCCTCTCTCTTTGCCTTTCCCCACTGGTCATGTGATCTCTCTCTCAAATAAATTTAAAAAATCTTTTTAAAAAAGAGAGACAGTCCCCTATAATTCACCTAATCAGTAAGAGCCTCTTTTACAGTGGTTGCCCTTCTATGAGCATTCACATGGGACACAAATATTCTCAAATTCTGGGCCCATCTGGAGAGGTTCCATTCACATACCTCCTCCTCAAGTCTTTTTTTTTTTCCATAGGAAACTTTTATTTATTTATTTATTTTCCAATTTATTTATTTTCAGAAAAACAGTATTCATTATTTTTTCACCACACCCAGTGCTCCATGCAAGCCGTGCCCTCTATAATACCCACCACCTGGTACCCCAACCTCCCACCCCCCCGCCACTTCAAACCCCTCAGACTGTTTTTCAGAGTCCATAGTCTCTCATGGTTCACCTCCCCTTCCAATCTACCCAAATTCCCTACTCCTCTCTAACGCCCCTTGTCCTCCATGCTATTGGTTATGCTCCACAAATAAGTGAAACCATATGATAATTGACTCTCTCTGCTTGACTTATTTCACTCAGCATAATCTCTTCCAGTCCCGTCCATGTTGCTGCAAAAGTTGGGTATTCATCCTTTCTGATGGAGGCATAATACTCCATAGTGTATATGGACCTGGGAATAAACCTAACTAAAGAGGTAAAGGATCTGTACTTGAGGAACTATAGAACACTCATGAAAGAAATTGAAGAAGACACAAAAAGATGGAAGACCATTCCATGCTCTTGGATCGGAAGAATAAACATTGTTAAAATGTCTATACTGCCTAGAGCAATCTATACTTTTAATGCCATTCCGATCAAAATTCCACCGGCATTCTTCAAAGAGCTGGAGCAAATAATCCTAAAATTTGTATGGAATCAGAAGAGACCCCGAATCGCTAAGGAAATGTTGAAAAACAAAAATAAAGCTGGCGGCATCACCTTACCTGATTTCAAGCTTTATTACAAAGCTGTGATCACCAAGACAGCATGGTACTGGCATAAAAACAGACACATAGACCAGTGGAACAGAGTAGAGAGCCCTGATATGGACCCTCAACTCCTCAAGTCTTTTTACAGTTTCGCTAGTCTTATTGCATCTTCCTATTATTAACCACAGCCCTATACATCGGTGCAAGTCCTGATTTCAGACTTCTGTATTTTTCAGGAAAAAGAGTATCATGCATATCATGCATTTATCAAAGTTTCCCTCATTGTTTTGATTTTCCTTCTCCCACAGTGCTTAGGTCCACATCTAATTATTACTGTAATAACACAGAAGCCTATATCCACATGGTTCCAGCACATCTTATAGAACCCTTCATTAAACCAGACTACAGAGTCTTTCTCCTCAGTCACCAGATCATGAGAGACTCCCATTAAACTCACATATGTGGGTTGCGGAACAGATGGCAGCAGAGAGAGGAATAAAAACCCAGTTTTGTATATACCATTTATCTTTGGTGATGAAGTCCTACTAGCTACACTAGACTTAATGGCTTAGTAGATTAGTCAACACCCAGTGTGTGCTGGGGAACTGAAGTCACACAATCACCTCTCTTCTCATGGTCAGTCTCTACCAGTGCCCATAGCAAGCTAGGAATAGTTTCTTTAAAAAACAATAGCTACTTGCTGATGGAGCCATGGGTTTACTTCAACTCTAGGCTCTACTAATATAATTCTGTTACCAGGGATTACTGCAGACTCTATATGGCACCATGATCTGCTATAGATGCTTCAAGCACTGTTCAATTTCTTGAGTCACAAGGGCTTAATGGCAGAGCTGCTTGACTTGGAGCCCAAGAGAGTCAAAGAGCCTTCATTTGCTCTGGGCCACACTCAGTACTGGCTGTTTTTCTTGTCATCTACAAAACGGGTTAGAGCAGGACAACCTAATATGGATTTAAAAAATTATTTTATTTTTTCAGTGTTCAAAGATTCATTGTTTATGCACCACACCCAGTGCTCCATGCAATAGTGCCCTCCTTAACACCCACCACCAGACTCACCCATTTCCTCCACCCTCCTCCCTTCCAAAACCCTTAGTTTGTTTCTCAGAGTCCACAGTCTCTCATGCTTTTTCTCCTCCTCTGATTTACCCCAATTCACTTTTCCTTTCCTTCTCCTAATTCCCTCCATGTTACTCCTTATGCTCCACAAGTAAGCGAAACTATATGATAATTGATTCTCTCTGCTTGACTTATTTCACTCAGCATAACCTCCTCCAGTCCTGTCCGTGTCGATACAAAAGTTGGGTATTCATCCTTTCTGATGGAGGTGTAATATTCCATTGTATATATGGACCATATCTTCTTTATCTATTCGTCTGTTGAAGGGCATCTTGACTCTTTCCACAGTTTGGTGATTGTTCATTGCTGCTATGAACATTGAAGGTACAGATGACCCTTCTTTTCACTTCGTCTGTATCTTTGGGGTAAACGCCCGGTAGTGCAGTTGTAGGGTCATAGGGTAGCTCTATTTTTAATTTTTTAAGGAATCTCCACACTGTTTTCCAAAGTGGCTGCACCAATTTGCATTCCCACGAACAGTGTAAGAGGGTTCCCCTTTCTCCACATCCTCCCAACACTTGTTGTTTCCTAGCTTGTTAATTTTGGCCATTCTGACTGGTGTAAGGTGGTATCTCAATGTGGTTTTGATTTGAATATCCCTGATGGCTAGTGATGATGAACATTTATTCATGTGTCTGTTAGCCATTCGTATGTCTTCATTGGAGAAGTGTCTGTTCGTGTCTTCTGCCCATTTTTGGACATGATTATCTGTTTTTTGACTGTTGAGTCTGAGGACTTCTTTATAGATCTTGGATATCAGCCCTTTGTCTGTAGTGTCATTTGCGAATATCTTCTATCATTCGATGGGTTGCCTCTTTGTTTTGTTGACTGTTTCCTTTGCTATGCAGAAGCTTTTGATCTTGGTGAAGTCCTTAAAGTTCATTTTCACTTTAGTTTCCTTTGCTTTTGGGGACATGTCTTGAAAGAAGTTGCCACGGTTGATGTCAAAGAGGCTACTGCTTATGTTCTCCTCTAGGATTTTGATGAATTCCTGCCTCACGTTGAGGTCTTTTATTCATTTTGAGTTTATCTTTGTGTATGGTGTAAGAGAATGGTCCAGTTTCATTCTTCTATACATAGCTCTTCAAGTTTCCCAGCACAATTTAGGAAGAGACTGTCTTTTTTCCACTGGATATTTTTCCCTGCTTTGTCAAAGTTTATTTGTCCATAGAGTTGCAGGTCCATATCTGGGCTCTCTAATCTATTCTACTGGTCTATGTGTCTGTTTTTGTGCCAGTACCATGCTGTCTTGGTGATCACAGCTTTGTAGTAAAGCTTGAAATCCGGCAATGTGATGCTGCCAGTTTTGTTTTTCTTTTTCAACATTTCTTTGGCTATTCGGCATCTTTTCTAGTTCCATACAAAGTTTAGGATTGTTTGTTCCAGAAGCTTGAAAAATGCCAGTGGAATTATGATTGGAATGGCATTGAAACTATAGATTGCTCTGGGCAATATAGACATTTTAGAAATGGTTATTCTTCTGATCCATGAGCACGGAATGCTTTTCCATCTTTTTGTGCCTTCAATGTCTTTCATGAGTGCTCTGTAGTTCCTCGAGTAGAGGTCCTTTACCTCTTTGGTTAGGTTTATTCCCAGGTATCTTATGGTTCTTGGTGTTATAGTAAATGGAACTGATTCTCTAATTTCTTTTTCCATATTTTCATTGTTAGTGTATAAGAAAGCAACTGATTTCTGTGCATTAATTTTGTATCCTGACACATTACAGAATATGACAATTTTTATCTTTAAAATTCCAGTTGGCCCAGCAAGCATTGTGCCTCATTACTGATAAGGGAAAAAAATTGAAGCAAATTGTCCTCCACATTGGAAGGGATTACTTGACATATCTAAATCAATAGACCCCTAAGCAATTTCACAGACGTAGGATCCTATCATTTCAAGGGATTTGATTCAAAACCTCTGGAACCTCATGATCCTTTCCAAGGTATCTAAGGTACTTGCTCCTTTATCCTCTCTAGATTCTATCAGGATGATGTCATAAAAAATGGACTAGCATAATTCCTATTGGATGGTGGTGTAGTTAAAATCTCCAAAGACTAAACTGGAGCTCAGACTTGGAGATACAATATACATAAGTATAGAATTTTCTATGCCCAAGAAAGCAAACTGCTTTCAGTGTTCTCTGCTAACTGCAGTCTAGAAAAGAGGATTGGTTTATTTCAGGAAGAAGGCCACATCTGGGAAAGCAACTGTTTTGGAGTCACCACCTGATTATATTTATGATAATCCCACTCATGCTCCAAGGACCATCCATCTCTTACACTGAATAAAATTAGAATCGGAATGAGATATAAATCACTATCTCTGCATCTTATAATACTCAGTTGGTGGCACAAATTATCTGATATTTCTACAAGCATGTGATATCACTTTTCATTTAGTATCTTGTTAGGGAGGGAACAATTTAGTTACTTTTTAGCCCTTCTTAGTACAATAGCTCTTATTCCATGTGCAACAGAGGCAACATGGAGATTTTTTCCATTTCTTCCCATTCAAAATTCATCGTCTGGCCATCATTAGCTTCCCTCTGGCTGATGGACCATTCTGCATTGTAAGGCATTAATATCATCTGTAAGTCAATGTCTAGTAAGCATTAAAAAGTGTGAATATTTCCTCTTCAGTAGTGCATATACACTTATCTAAATGTCCCTTGGAGAAATATTAGAATTATGGTTCACATTATACATTTTTAAAAAAGATCTTATTTATTTACTTGAGAGAGAGAGAGAGTGTGTGTGTGAGAGAACTAGAGGGGAGAGGGTCAGAGAGAGCTGAGCAGGGAGTCCAATGCAGGACTCAATCCTGGGACTCCAGGATCATGACCTGAGCTGAAGGCAGTCACTTAACCAACTGAGCTACCCAGGTGCCCTCACATTATACATTTTCATTCATTCCCTGGATTTACCTTAATGTGAGGGAGTCTAGGTCTATTAATTGACCCAGGGTAAGTCATGGCAGGGACTAAATTTCAGTGGATGGTGATTCAAAAGACTCTTTCTTCAACAGACCTCCAGAGTTTTTTTTTTTTTAATTGTCTTTACACAAATAAAACATGATGGTTTGCAATTAATTTTAGTGCATTCTGTTTCTTTAACACTTGTTCCTGCATCTGGGTACAACTTTTTTCCTCTAGTAGTATCTGTTTAAAAGTTCTTTCAATCCCTATTTGCTTTAAATTCCTACTTTGGTCTCACTCTTAAATGATATTATAGCGTATGTGCTTCCAGATTGTCTCCTGACTTCTATTGTTCCCCCTGAAAGCTTCCATCAGTCTGATTGTCATTCCACAGTGGTAATCTCCATTATCACTCTGTCTGCCTTGTCTTTGATGTTTTGTAGTTTTACTACAATATACCGAGTTATAGATTTCTCTTTTTTTTCCTTTTTTAAACCCAGCTTAGGGCTTGTGCTTCTTTCATGTAAGGACTTATGTCTTTCAGCAATTTTGAAATATTCTCAGCCATTAACCTTTAAAATATTTTCTCTGGACTCTCTTCTGGAACATATTTTAGATGCATATTGGCCCTTCTAAGTCTTCCTTCCACTTATCTTCACATCTCTTTCATTGTATCCCTCTTTATACTCTTTCTGCTGTGTTCTGGTTAAGCATATCAAATCTATCTTCTAGGTCTTTGTTTCTCTTTTCAGGTTAATGGTCCATTTTAAAAATTTTATTATGTTATGTTAGTCACCATACAATAAATCATCAGTTTTTGATGTAGTGTTCCATGATTCATTGTTTGTGTATAATACCCAGTTCTCCATGCAATACGTGCTCTCCTTAATACCCATAACCAGGCTATGGTCTGTTTAAACTGAGTATTAGGTTTTCATTTTCAATGACTATATTTTTCAATTTTAGAAGCTTCTTTTGATTCTTTTCACATCAATCTTTTAAAAATAATAATTTGCTCTTTTCTTACTTTTACACTTCTTCTTTTATGTCCTTACTTAAATACACTATTTCTAAGTCTCCATATTGTCATTCTATTAGCTGAAATTTCTAGGGGTCTAATTGTGCTGTTTGTTGTGTTTGTTGACTCTTGCTCATGGGAGAGTCTTTCTTCCCGTGTTTTGTGATTTTAGAATTTGGTCTTCTATTTGGCAGGGCCTTGTGAGTCCTATAGAGAATGCCCCTCCAGAGAAGTTTTGTGTTTGCTCCTGGTGGGCAAAAAGACCAAAGTCTCATCAGCCTGGGAGTACATTTAAGGCCTTGTCTCTCATCTTCACATGGTCATTGAATCCCAAATGCTATGTTACTGGGATCACTAACCTCCCTCAGGGAAGCTATGGTGTCAGCTTTTGTGCTTACAGCATTGTGTTTTGGTTTCCTTTTATTCTTAGCCTCTGTATATATGCTTTAGTCTGTTTGTGACTTCAGTTATATTTTGAAAGAATGTTTGCTCCATTTTGTCTAACATGTTCAGGAGTTTTGTAGTATGTTAGAAGGATATATCTATAATCATACATTTCTAGACAGACTCATTCTTTAATTTATTTAATTACCTTTCCTTTTCTTTCTCATCTCCTTGCCTCCATACATGGCATTTACTCAGCAGAAAATACCCCCTTTCCTTTATTTTGCCTGGCTAACTCATTCTGATGCTTCAGGTCTAAGTTTGTCAGCCAGTTCCTACAGGAACAGTTTTCTGACTATCCCTGCTACAACTATGTTTCTGTACCCCCGTACATCTCCTATAGCACCACTATACTGTTTCCTTTCAACACATCTACCTTCCCTTCTAATTTATGGTAGCTGGTACCATGGCTCATGACTGTTTTCCCAGTGTTTCCACAATGCTTAGCACATACATTTTGATCAATAAATTTTATTTTTTTAATTTAAATTCAATTAATTAACATATAGTGTATTATTAGTTTCAGTAGTAGAGTTCAGTGATTCATCACTTGTGCATAACACCCAGTGCTCATTACATCACATGTCCTCCTTAACACCCATCACCCTGTTACCCCATCCCCCCACAGTCCTCCCCTCTAGTAACTCTCAGCTTCTTTCCTATAGTTAAGAATCTCTTATGGTTTGTCTCCCTCTCTTATTACGTCTTATTACATTTTACTTTTCCCTCCCTTCCTCTATACTCTTCTGTTTTGTTTCTTAAATTTAATGTATAAGTGAAATCATATGATAATCGTCTCTCTTTGATTGACCTATTTTGCTTAGCATAATACCATCTAGTTCCATCCACATCATTGGAAATGGCAAGATTTCCTTTTTCATGGCTGAAAAATATTTCAATGTGCATGCATGTGTGTATGTGTATGTGTGTGTGTATGCGTGTGTGTGTGTGTGTGTGTGTGCATGTGTGTGTGTGTGTGTATCCATCCCACATCTGTCAATAGACATCTGGGCTCCTTCCATAGTTTGGCTATTGTGAACATTGCTGATATAAACATTGGGGTACAGGTGCCTCTTTGGATCACTACTTTTGTATCTTTGGGGTGTATGCCTAATAGTGCAATTGCTGGGTCATAGGGAAGTTCTATTTTCAACTTCTTGAAAAATCTCCATACTGTTTTCCAGAGTGGCTGTACCAACTTGCATTCTCACCAATAGTGTAAGAGGGTTCCCTTTTCTCTGTATCCTTGCCAAAATTTTCCATTTCCTGACTTGTTAATTTTAAGCCATCTGACTGCTGTGAGGTGGTATCTCATTGTGGTTTTGATTTGTATTTCTCTGATGCTGAGTGATGTTGAGCATTGTTTCATGTGTTTGTTGGCCATTTGCATGTCTTCTTTGGAGAGATGTCTGTTCATTTTTTCTGTCCATTTCTTGACTGGATTATATGTTCTTTGGGTGTTGAGTTTGATAAATCCTTTACAGATTTTGGGTATTAAACCTTTATCTCATAAGATGTTTGCAACTATCTTCTCCCATTTTGTGGGTTGTCTTTTGATTTTGCTGACTATTTCCTTTGCTGTGAAAAAGCTTTTTATCTTGATGAACTCCCAATAGTTCATCTTGCCTTTGGAGATGTGTCTAGACAGAAGTTGCTGTGGCCAAGGTCAGAGAGGTTGCTGCCTATGTTCTCTTCTAGGATTGTGATGGATTCCTGTCTGACATTTAGGTCTTTCATCCATTTGGAGTATGTTTATGTTTATGGTGTAAGAAAATGGTCCAATTTCATTCTTCTGCATGTGGCTGTCCAATTTCCTCAACACCATTTGTTGAAGAGACTTTTTTCCTTTCAATATCCTTTCCTGCTTTGTCAAAGAGTAGTTGACCATAGAATTGAGGTTCCATTTCTGGGTTCTTTACTCAGTTCCACTGATCTATGTGTCTGTTTTTGTGCCAGTACCACACTATCTTGATGATTACAGCTTTGTACTACAGCTTGAAGTCCAGAACTGTGATGACACCAGCTTTGGTTTTCTTTTTTATCTTCTTTTTTAAATTTAAATTCAATTAGCTAACATACAGTACATCATTAATTTTTGATGTAGTGTTCAATGATTTATTAGTTGTGTATAACATCCAGTGCTCATCACTTCATGTGTCTGCCTTAATGCCCATCACCCAGTTGCTTTTTCAACTTTCTTTAGGCTATTCAAGGTCTTTTCTGATTCCAAACAATTTCAGGATTATTTGTTCTAGCTCTGAGAACATATCGGTGGTATTTTGATAGGAATTGCATTGAAGGTTTCTAGTCCTCTGGGACGCACAGACATTTTAACAATATTTGTTCTTCCAATCCACAAATGTAGGACATTAGTTCATTTCTTTCTGTCTCCCTCAGTTTCTTTCATGAATATTTTATAGTTTCCAGGGTAGAGATCCTTTATCTCTTCAATTAGGTTTATTGCTAGGTATCTTATGGTGTTTGGTGCTATTGTCAATGGAATCAGTTCTTTAATTTCATTTTCTTCTCTGTCATTCTTAGTGTATAAAAATGTAACTGATTTCTGTGCATTGATTTTATATTCTGCCACATTGCTGAATTCCTGTATGAGATCTAGCAATTTATGTGTGGAGTCTTTGGGTTTTCCACATAACGTATCATAACATCTGTGAAGAGTGAAAGTTTGATTTCTTTTTTGCCAACTTGGATGTCTTTTATTTCTTTTTGTTGTCTAATTGCTGAGGCAAGGACTTCTAGAACTTTGTTGAACAACAATGGTGAGAGTGGACATCCCTGTCATGTTCCTGACCTTAAAGGAAATGTTTAAAAATGTTTAAAAATGTAAAAAACCTTAAAGTTTTTCACCATTGAGAAAGATATTCGCTGTGGGGTTTTCATAGATGGCTTTTATGATGTTGAGGTATGTTACCTCTATCCCTATACGAAGGATAGTTTTACTCAAGAAAAGAGGCCATATATTGTCTAATGCTTCTTTTGCATCTCTAGAAAGAATCATATGGCTCTTGTCCCTTCTTTTATTTATGTAGTCTATCACATTGATTGATTTGCAAATGCTGAACCATCCCTGCAGCCCTGGAATAAATCCCACCTGGTCATGGTGAATAATCCTTTTAATGCACTATTGTATCCTATTGGCTAGTATCTTGGGGAGAATTTTTGCACCCATATTTATCAGGGATATTGGTCTGTAATTATTGTCTTTGGTGGGGTCCTTGTCTGATTTTGGGGTCAGGGTAATGGGGGCTTCATAGAATGAGTTCAGAAGTTTTCCTTCCATTTTTATTTTTTGGAGGAGCTCCAGAAGAATAGATAATAATTCTTCTTTAAATGTTTGGTTGAATTTCCCTGGGAAGCCATCCATCCCTAGAGTCTTGTTTGCTGGGATAATTTTTTTTCCCAATTTATTTATTTTCATAAAAACAGTATTCATTATTTTTTTCATCACACCCAGTGCTCCATGCAAGCCGTGCCCTCTATAATACCCACCACCTGGTACCCCAACCTCCCACCCCCCTGCCCCTTCAAATCCCTCAGATTGTTTTTCAGAGCCCATAGTCTCTCATGGTTCACCTCCCCTTCCAATTTACCCAAAAGCACATACCCTCCCCAATGTCCATAACCCTACCCTCCTTCTCCCAACCCCCCTCCCCCCAGCAACCCACAGTTTGTTTCGTGAGATTAAGAGTCACTTATGGTTTGTCTCCCTCCCTATCCCATCTTGTTTCATGGATTCTTCTCCTAACCACTTAAGCCCCCATGTTGCATCACCACTTCCTCATATTAGGGAGATCATATGATAGTTGTCTTTCTCCACTTGACTTATTTCGCTAAGCATGATACGCTCTAGTTCCATCCACGTTGTCGCAAATGGCAAGATTTCATTTCTTTTGATGGCTGCATAGTATTCCGTTGTGTATATATACCACTTCTTCTTTATCCATTCATCTGTTGATGGACATCTAGGTTCTTTCCATAGTTTGGCTATTGTGGACATTGCTGCTATAAACATTCGGGTGCACGTACCCCTTTGGATCACTACGTTTGTATCTTTAGGGTAAATACCCAGTAGTGCAATTGCTGGGTCATAGGGCAGTTCTATTTTCAACATTTTGAGGAACCTCCATGCTGTCTTCCAGAGTGGTTGCACCAGCTTGCATTCCCACCAACAGTGTAGGAGGGTTCCCCTTACTCCGCATCCTCCCCAGCATCTGTCATATCCTGACCTGTTGATTTTAGCCATTCTGACTGGTATGAGGTGATATCTCATTGTGGTTTTGATTTGTATTTCCCTGATGCCGAGTGATATGGAGCACTTTTTCATGTGTCTATTGGCCATCTGGATGTCTTCTTTGCAGAAACGTCTGTTCATGTCCTCTGCTCATTTCTTGATTGGATTATTTGTTCTTTGGGTGTTGAGTTTGTTAAGTTCTTTATAGATTTTGGACACTAGTCCTTTGTCTGATATGTCGTTTGCAAATATCTTCTCCCATTCTGTCAGTTGTCTTTTGATTTTGTTAACTGTTTCCTTTGCTGTGCAAAAGCTTTTGATCTTGATGAAATCCCAATAGTTCATTTTTGCCCTTGCTTCCCTTGCCTTTGGCGATGTTCCTAGGAAGATGTTGCTGCAGCTGAGACCAAAGAGGTTGCTGCCTGTATTCTCCGCAAGGATTCTGATGGATTCCTTTCTCACATTGAGGTCCTTAATCCATTTTGAGTCTATTTTTGTGTGTGGTGTAAGGAAATGGTCCAATTTCATTTTTCTGCACGTGGCTGTCCAATTTTCCCAATACGATTTATTGAAGAGGCTGTCTTTTTTCCATTGGACATTCTTTCCTGCTTTGTCAAAGATTAGTTGACCATAGAGTGGAGGGTCTATTTCTGGGCTCTCTATTCTGTTCCATTGATCTATGTGTATGTTTTTGTGCCAGTACCATGCTGTCTTGATGATGACAGCTTTGTAATAGAGCTTGAAGTCTGGAATTGTGATGCCACCAACTTTGGCTTTCTTTTTCAATAACCCTTTGGCGATTCGAGGTCTTTTCTGGTTCCATATAAATTTTAGAATTATTTGTTCCATTTCTTTGAAAAAGATGGATGGTACTTTGATAGGAATTGCATTAAATGTGTAGATTGCTTTAGGTAGCATAGACATTTTCACAATATTTATTCTTCCAATCCAGGAGCATGGAACATTTTTCCATTTCTTTGTGTCTTCCTCAATTTCTTTCATGAGTACTTTATAGTTTTCTGAGTATAGATTCTTAGCCTCTTTGGTTAGGTGTATTCCTAGGTATCTTATGGTTTGGGGTGCAATTGTAAATGGGATGGACTCCTTAATTTCTCTTTCTTCTGTCTTGTTGTTGGTGTAGAGAAATGCAACTGATTTCTGTGCATTGATTTTATATCCTGACACTTTACTGAATTCCTGTACAAGTTCTAGCAGTTTTGGAGTGGAGTCCTTTGGGTTTTCCACATAGAGTATCATATCATCTGCAAAGAGTGATAATTTGACTTCTTCTTTGCCGATTTGGATGCCTTTAATTTCCTTTTGTTGTCTGATTGCTGAGGCTAGGACTTCTAGTACTATGTTGAATGGCAGCGGTGATAATGGACATCCCTGCCGTGTTCCTGACCTTAGCGGAAAACCTTTCAGTTTTTCTCCATTGAGAATGATATTTGCGGTGGGTTTTTCATAGATGGCTTTGATGATATTGAGGTATGCGCCTTCTATCCCTACACTTTGAAGAGTTTTTTTTTCCAATTTATTTATTTTCAGAAAAACAGTATTCATTATTTTTTCACCACACCCAGTGCTCCATGCAAGCCATGCCCTCTATAATACCCACCACCTGGTACCCCAACCTCCCACCCCCCCGCCACTTCAAACCCCATCAGGAAGGGATGCTGTAATTTGTCAAATGGTTTTTCAGCATCTATTGAGAGTATCATATGGTTCTTGTTCTTTCTTTTATTGATGTGTTGTATCACATTGACTGATTTGCGCATGTTGAACCGTCTTTGCAGCCCTGGAATAAATCCCACTTGGTCGTGGTGAATAATCCTTTTAATGTACTGTTGAATCCTATTGGCTAGTATTTTGGTGAGAATTTTCGCATCTGTGTTCATCAAGGATATTGGTCTATAGCTCTCTTTTTTGATGGGATCCTTATCTGGTTTTGGGATCAAGGTGATGCTGGCCTCATAAAGTGAGTTTGGAAGTTTTCCTTCCATTTCTATTTTTTGGAACAGTTTCAGGAGAATAGGAATTAGTTCTTCTTTAAATGTTTGGTAGAATTCCCCTGGGAAGCCGTCTGGCCCTGGGCTTTTGTTTGTTTGGAGATTTGACTGTTTCAATCTCTTTACTGGTTATGGGTCTGTTCAGGCTTTCTATTTCTTCCTGGTTCAGTTGTGGTAGTTTATATGTTTCTAGGAATGCATCCATTTCTTCCAAATTGTCCAATTTGTTGGCGTAGAGTTGCTCATAGTGTGTTCTTATAATAGTTTGTATTTCTTTGGTGTTAGTTGTGATCTCTCCTCTTTCATTTATGATTTTATTTATTTGGGTCCTTTCTCTTTTCTTTTTGATAAGTCTGGCCAGGGGTTTATCAATTTTATTAATTCTTTCAAAGAACCAGCTCCTAGTTTCGTTGATTTGCTCTATTGTTTTTTTGGTTTCTATTTCATTGATTTATGCTCTGATCTTTATGATTTCTCTTCTCCTGAAGAGCTTAGGGTTTCTTTCTTGTTCTTTCTCCAGCTCCTTTAGGTGTAGGGTTAGGTTGTGTACCTGAGCCCTTTCTTGTTTCTTGAGAAAGGGAGATTTCATTCTTTTTGATGGCTGAGTTAATATTCTGTTATATATAGATAGATATAATAAGATCAATATTCCATTATATATACAGAATATATATTATATATCTCACATATTATAATTATATTATGTTATTATATTATATTATTATATTGTCATTATATATATTATATATATCATATATTATTATAATGTCATTATATATATACCACTTCTTTATTCATTCATCAGTCAAGGGACATTGGGCTTTTTCCATTGCTTGAATATTGTTGATAATGTTGGTATAAATATCAGGGTGCATATACCCCTTAAGATCTGTATTTTCGTATCCTTTGTGTAAATACCTGGTAGTGCAACTGATGTATCATAGGGTAGTTCTACTTTTAACTTTTTGAGGAACCTTTATACTGTTTTCCACACTGGGTGCCCCAGTTTGCATTCCCACCAACAGTGCAAGAGGGTTCCCCTTTTTCCACATTACCAATATTTGTTGTTTCTTGTGTTGTTAATTTTAGTCATTCTGACAGGTGTGAAGTGGTATCTTATTGTGGTTTTGACTTGTATTTCTCTGATGATGAGTAATGTTGACCATATTTTTGTATGTCTGTTGGTCTTCTGGGTGTCTTCTTTGGAAAAGTGTCTATTCATGACTGCTGTCCATTTCTTAACTGGATTGTTTGGTTTTTGGGTGCTGAGTTTAATAAATTCTTCATAGATTTTGGGATACTAACCCTTTATCAGGTATCTCAATGCAAATATCTTTTCCCATTCCATAAGCTGTCTTTTTTTTTAAATTTTCAGCATAACAGTATTCATTATTTTTCCACCACACCCAGTGCTCCATGAAATCTGTGCCCTCTATAATACCCACCACCTGGTACCCCAACCTCCCACTCCCCGCCCCTTCAAAACCCTTAGATTGTTTTTTTAAAATTTATTTATTTTCAGAAAAACAGTATTCATTATTTTCTCACCACACCCAGTGCTCCATGCAATCCGTGCCCTCTATAATACCCACCACCTGGTACCCCCAACCTCCCACCCCCCCGCCACTTCAAACCCCTCAGATTGTTTTTCAGAGTCCTTAGTCTCTCGTGGTTCACCTCCCCTTCCAAATTACCCCAACTCCCTTATCCTCTCTAACACCCCTTGTCCTCCATGCTATTTGTTATGCTCCACAAATAAGTGAAACCATATGATAATTGACTCTCTCTGCTTGACTTATTTCACTCAGCATAATCTCTTCCAGTCCCATCCAGGTTGCTACAAAAGTTGGGTATTCATCCTTTCTGATGGAGGCATAATACTCCATAGTGTATATGGACCACATCTTCCTTATCCATTCGTCGGTTGAAGGGCATCTTGGTTCTTTCCACAGTTTGGCGACTGTGGCCATTGCTGCTATGAACATTGGTGTACAGATGGCCCTTCTTTTCACGACATCTGTATCTTTGGGGTAAATACCCAGTAATGCAATTGTAGGGTCATAGGGAAGTTCTATTTTTAATTTCTTGAGGAATCTCCACACTGTTCTCCAAAGTGGCTGCACCAACTTGCATTCCCACCAACAGAGCAACAGAGCTAATGGCTATCATCATAGACAATATGTCAGAAAGAGAATTCAAGCTAGCAATTATCCAGGCAATAGCTAGGTTGGAGAAAGCCATGGATGACCAAACGGAATTGATTAGGGGCGAGCTGAAAGCGACTAGAGATGATGTTCACAATGTTAGGGTGGAGTTAAAAGCTACCAGGGAGGAGGTTCACAATGCTCTCAATGAGTTCCAATCTAATCTAAACTCTCTCAAAGCTAGGGTAACTGAGACAGAAGATGGAATTAGTGATCTGGAGGACAAACAGATAGAGAGAAAGGATCAGGAGGAAGCCTGGAACAAACAGCTTAGAAACCATGAAAACAGAATCAGGGAAATAAATGATGCCATGAAACATTCGAAGGTCAGAATTATTGGAATCCCTGAAGGGGAGGAGAAAGATAGAAGTCTAGAAGATATAGTGAAACAAGTTCTTCATGAAAATTTTCCCAATCTCGCAAATGGAACCAGAGTTCATGTACTAGAGGCCAAACGGTCTCCACCCAAGATTATACATTCCAAAGAAACATCAAGGCACCTGATAGTCAAATTGAGGAATCGTAATTGTAGGTATAATCTCTTGAAAGCTGCTAGGACAAAGAGGCTCCTTACTTACAGAGGAAAGCCCATCAGAATAACATCAGACCTGTCCACAGAGACCTGGCAAGCCAAAAAGGGCTTGCAATATATATTCAGGGCATTAAATGAGAAGAACCTGCAGCCAAGAATACTTTATCCAGCAAGACTGACATTCAAAATGGATGGAGAGATAAAGAGTTTCCAAGACTGGCAAGGCTTAAAAGACTGCACAACCACCAAGCCAACACTGCAGGAAATATTAAGGGGGGTTCTGTAAAAGAGGAATAATCCTAAGAATAGCATTGAACAGAAATATAGATATAATCCACAGAAAGAAAGATTTCAAAGGTAACACGATGTCAATAAAAACGTATCTATCAATAATCACTGTCAATGTGAATGGCCTAAATGCGCCCATAAAAGGGCACAGGGTTGTAGATTGGATAAAATGACAGGACCCATCCATATGTTGTCTACAAGAGACCCATTATGAACCTAAAGATACACCCAGATTGAAAGTGAAGGGATGGAGAAGCATCTTCCATGCCAATGGGCCTCAAAAGAAAGCTGAGGTAGCGATTCTCATATCAGATAAATTTGATTTTAAACTAAAGACTGTAGTCAGAGATACAGAAGGACACTACATAATCCTTAAAGGGACTATCTAACAATTGTAAATATCTATGCCCCCAATATGGGAGCAGCCGATTACATAAGAAAACTGTTAATCAAGATAAAGAGTCATATTGATATGAATACATTAATAGTAGGATATCTTAACATGCCTCTCTCAGAAATAGACAGATCATCGAAGCAGAAAATCAATAAAGAAACAAGAGCATTGAATGACACATTGGACCAGATGGACCTCATAGATATATACAGAACATTCCACCCTAAAACAACAGAATACTCATTCTTCTCAAGTGCACATGGAACCTTCTCCAGAATAGACCACATACTGGGTCACAAATCAGGACTCAACCTATACCAGAGACTGAGATTATTCCCTGCACATTCTCAGATCACAATGCGTTGAAACTGGAGCTCAATCACAAGGAAAAGTTCCGAAGGAACTCAAACACCTGGAAGCTAAAGACCACCTTGCTTAAGAATGCTTGGATCAACCAGGAGATCAAAGAAGAACTGAAACAATTCATGGAAACCAATGAGAATGAAGACACTTCGGTCCAGAACCTAAGGGATACAGCAAAGGCGGTCCTAAGGGGGAAATACATAGCCATCCAAGCCTCGCTCAAAAAAATTGAAAAATCCAGAACACAGCAGCTGTCTCTACACCTTAAAGAACTGGAGAACAACAACAAATCAAACCAACTCCACACATAAGAAGGGAAATAATCAAAATTAGAGCTGAGATCTATGAGGTTTCTACCTCAGAGATACAGTAGAATGTATCAATGAAACTAGAAGCTGGTTTTTTTGAAAGAATCGTAGGCTGTCTTTTAGTTTTGTTCACTGTTTCCTTCATTGTGCAGAAGCCTTTTATCTTGGTGAGGTCCCAATCATTCAATTTTGCTTTTGTTTCTCTTGCTTCCTGTGACATGTCTAGTAAGAAGTTGCTACAGCCAAGGTCAAAGAGGTTACTTCCAGTGTTCTCCTCTAGGATTTTGATGATTTCCTGTCTCACATCTAGGTCTCTCATCCATTATGAGTTTATTTTTGTGTATGGTGTAAGAAAGTGGTCCAGTTTCATTCTTCTGTATATCACCATCCAATTTTCTCAGCACAATTTATTGAGGAGACTGTCTTTTTTCTATTGGATTTTTCTTTCTGCTCTGTCAAAGATTAGTTGACCATAGAGTTGTGGGCCCATTTATGGGTTCCACTGACTTATGTGTCCGTTTTTATGCCAGTACTATACTGTCTCAATGCTGAGCTTTGTAATATAGCTTGAAATCCAGAGTTGTGATGCCTCCACTTTTGGATTTCTTTTTCAACATTGCTTTGGCTATTCAGGGTCTTTTCTGGTTCCATACAAATTTTCGAATTGTTTGTTCTAGCTCTGTGAAAAATGCTAGTGTTGTTTTGAAAGAGATTGGATTGAATGTATAGATTACTTTGAGTAGTAGAGATATTTAAAAAATATTTGCTCTTCCAATCCATGAGTATAGAATATCTTTCCATTTCTTTGAGCTTCTTCAATTTCTTTCACAAGTGTTCTATAGTTTTTGGAGTACAAATCTTTTACCTCTTTGTTTAGGTTTATTCTTAGGTATCTTATGGCTTGGGGGGCAACTGCAAATGGTATTGATTCACTGATTTCTCTCTTTGCTGCTTCATCATTGGCATATAGTAATGCAACATGTTGATTGATGTATTTTACATCCTGCAACTTTGCTGAATTCTTCTATTCGGTTTAGCAAATTTTTGGTGGAGTCTGTCAGGTTTTCTACACAGAGTATCATGTTTTCTGTAAGAAGTGAAACTTTGACTTCTTCCTTACCAATTTGGATGCCTTTTATTTCTTTTTGTTGTCCAGCTGCTGAGGCTAAGACTTTCAGTACTATGTTAAGTAGTAATGGTGAGAGTGGACACCCTTGTCTTGTTCTTGACCATAGGGGAGTGGCCCTCAGTTTTTTCCCCATTGAGAATGATATTAGCTGTGAGTCTTTTGTATATAGCCTTTATGATGTTAAGTTATGTTCCATCTATCCCTAATTTATTGAGGGTTTTTATCAAGAAAGGATGCTGTATTTTGTCAAATGATTTTCTTCATCCATGAAGAGGATCATATGGTTCTTATCCTTTCTCTCATTAATGTTGTGTGTTGCACTGATTAACTGGTAGATATTGAGCCACCTCTGCAGCCTGGGGATAAATCCCACTTTATCATGGTGAATAATCCTTTCAATGTACTGTTGAATTTGATTTGCTAGTATTTTGTTGAGGATTTCTGTATCTATGTTCATCAGGGATATTGGCCTGAAATTCTTCTTTTTATTTTTTATTATGTTCAATTAACCAACATCATTAGTTTTTGATGTAGTGTTCAATGATTCATTAGTTGCATATCACACACAGTGCTCATCATATCACATGCCTTCCTTACTACTCATCACTCTGTTACCCCATCCCCACACCTCCCTCCCTTCTGTAACCCTAAGTTTGTTTTCCAGAGTCCAGAGTCTCTCATGGCTTGTCTCTCTCTGATTTCTTCCCAGCTTTCTCTCCCTTCCCCTGTGATCCTCTGCACTATTCCTTATATACCACATATGAGTGAAACCATATGATAATTTTCTTTCTCTTCTTGACTTATTTCACTTAACATAATTCCCTCCAGTTCCAGCTATGTCAGTGCAAGTGGTAGGTATTCATCCCTTCTGATGAGGAATCGTAATTGTAGGTATACAGACCACATCTTTACTTGTTCATCTGTTAAAGGACCTCTCAGCTTATTCCACAGTTTGGCTATTGTAGATATTGTTGCTATGAACATTGGGGTGCTTGTGCCCCTTCTTTTCACTACATCTGTATCTTTGTAATTCTCCTTTTTAGTGGGATTTTGTCTGGTTTTGGAATCAAGGTAATTTTGGCCTCATAGAATGAGTTAGATATTGTTGCTATGAACATTGGGGTGCTTGTGCCCCTTATTTTCACTACATCTGTATCTTTGTAATTCTCCTTTTTAGTGGAATTTTGTCTGGTTTTGGAATCAAGGTAATGTTGGCCTCATAGAATGAGTTTCAATGTTTTCCATCCATTTTATTTTTTGAAACAGTTTGAGAAGAATAAATATGAATTCCTCTTTAAATGTCTGGTAGAGGGGAAATCTGGATTGCTCAGTCAGTTAAATGTCTGCCTTCGTCTTCTTGGGGTCCTGGGATCAAGCAAATTGTGGGTTGCTAGAAGGGAGATGGGTGGTGTGATGGGGTAATTGGGTGATGGACATTAAGGAGGGCACATGATGTAATAAGCACTGGGTGTTATAAGCCACTGATGAATTACTAAACTCTACATCTGAAACTAATGGGCTATATGTTGCCCAACTGAGTTTAAATTTAAAAGAAGAAAAAAAATGTCTGCAAGGGAAAGGAGGGAAAATTGAACGAGAAGAAATCAGAGAGGAAACAAACCATGAGAGACTCTGGGCCCTGGGAAACAAACTGAGGGTTATAGAATGGGGGTGGTGGAGGGATGAGGTAACCAGGTGATGGGTATTAAAGAGGGCATGTGTTGTGATGAGCACTAGGTATTATATGCAAACAATGAATCATTGAACACTACATTAAAAACTTATGATGTACTTAAAAAAGAAAGAGAAATATTTGGTAGAGTTTGCATGTGGAAAAAAATGCAAATGCCAGAAAATTAAAAAAAAAAAAACCACCAAAGTGCACGTTTCAACAGGGTAGAAGATCCCAGCAAAAAGTGTGGAGGACTATAGGAGAAGGGAGGGAAAACTGAATGGGAAGAAGTCAGAGAGGGAGACAAACCATGAGAGACTCTGGACTTTGGGTACCAAACTGAGGGTTAGAGAAGGGAGGAGGCTGGGGAGATGGGATAACCAGATGATGGGTATTAAGGAGGGCTAATTGAACATAATAATAATTGTTTTTGTAAAAAGTGTTCCCCAGTCCCCAGATAGGCAACCATCTTTAGGCCATGGACTTTGCCCAACTACAGGGTCAGCCTTATTTCTAAATCTTCTTTTGACTGGAGCATCCTCTTCACAACCCAAGGAACCCCATCTAAATGTCTGTCAGAACTGGTTTTCAAGGGGCCCATGGGTGGCTCAGTCATTAGTGTCTGTCTTCAGCTCAGGTCATAATCCCAGGTTACTGGGATCAAGCCCCGCACTGGGCTCTCTGCTCATCAGGAAGCCTGATTCTCTCTCTCCCACTTCCCCTGCTTGTGTTACCTCTCTTGTTGTGTCTCTCTGTCAAATAAATAAATAAAATCTTTAAAAAAAAACCCTGGAATCGATTCTCTAATTTCCCTTTCTGTATTTTCATTGTTAGTGTATAAGAAAGCCACTGATTTCTGCACATTGACTTTGTATCCTGCCACGTTGCTGAATTGCTGTATGAGTTCTAGTAGTTTGGGGATGGAGTCTTTTGGGTTTTCCATATAAAGAATCATGTCATCTGCGAAGAGAGAGAGTTTGACTTCTTCATTACCAATTTGGATACCTTTTATTTCTCTCTGTTGTCTGATTGCTGTTGCTAGGAATTCTAATACTATGTTGAACAAGAGGGGTGAAAGTGGGCATCCTTGTCTTGTACACTAACAATGAAAATACAGAAAGGGAAATTAGAGAATCGATTCCATTTACTATAGCACCAAGAACCATAAGATACCTTGGAATAAACCTAACTAAAGAGGTAAAGGATCTGTACTTGAGGAACTACAGAACACTCATGAAAGAAATTGAAAAAGACACAAAAAGATGGAAGACCATTCCATGCTCTTGGATCGGAAGAATAAACATTGTTAAAATGTTTATACTGCCTAGAGAAATCTATACTTTTAATGCCATTCTGATCCAAATTTCACTGGCATTCTTCAAAGAGCTGGAGCAAATAATCCTAAAATTTGTATGGAATCAGAAGAGACCCTGAATCGCTAAGGAAATGTTGAAAAACAAAAATAAAGCTGGCAGCATCACCTTACCTGACTTCAAGCTTTATTACAAAGCTGTGATCACCAAGACAGCATGGTACTGGCATAAAAACAGACACATAGACCAGTGGAACAGAGTAGAGAGCCCTGATATGGACCCTCAACTCTATGGTCAATTAATCTTTGACAAAACAGGAAAAAATAGACAGTGGAAAAAAGTCTCTTCAATAAATGGTGCTGGGAAAACTGGACAGCTATATGTAGAAGAATGAAACTCGACCATTCTCTTACACCGTACACAAAGATCAACTCAAAATGGATAAAAGACCTCAATGTGAGACAGGAATCCATCAGAATCTTAGAGGAGAACATAGGCAGTAATCTCTTTGATACCAGCCACAGCAACTTCTTTCAAGATACGTCTCCAAAGGCAAAGGAAACAAAAGCGAAAATAAACTTCTGGGACTTCATCAAAATCAAAAGCTTCTGCACAGCAAAGGAAACAGTCAAAAAAACAAAGAGGCAACCCACGGAATGGGAGAAGATTTTGCAAATGAAGGTACAGACAAAAGGTTGATATCCAGGATCTATAATGAACTCCTCAAACTCAACCCACACGAAACAGACAAACACATCAAAAAAATGGGCAGAAGATATGAACAGACACTTCTCCAATCAAGACATACAAATGGCTATCAGACACATGAAAAAATGCTCATCATCATTAGCCCTCAGGGAGATTCAAATTAAAACCACATTGAGATATCACCTTACACCAGTTAGAATGGCCAAAATTAACAAAACAGGAAACAACATGTGTTGGAGAGGATGTGGAGAAAGGGGAACCCTCTTCCACTGTTGGTGGGAATGCAAGTTGGTGCAGCCTCTTTGGAGAACAGTGTGGAGATTCCTCAAGAAATTAAAAATAGAGCTTCCCTATGACCCTGCAATTGCACTCCTGGGTATTTACCCCAAAGATACAGATGTCGTGAAAAGAAGGGCCATCTGTACCCCAATGTTTATAGCAGCAATGGCCACAGTCGCCAAACTATGGAAAGAACCAAGATGCCCTTCAACGGATGAATGGATAAGGAAGATGTGGTCCATATACACTATGGAGTATTATGCCTCCATCAGAAAGGACGAATACCCAACTTTTGTAGCAACATGGACGGGACTGGAAGAGATTATGCTGAGTGAAATAAGTCAAGCAGAGAGAGTCAATTATCATATGGTTTCACTTATTTGTGGAGCATAACAAATAGCATGGAGGACAAGGGGCGTTAGAGAGGAGTAGGGAATTTGGGTAATTGGAAGGGGAGGTGAACCATGACAGACTATGGACTCTAAAAATCAATCTGAGGGGTTTGAAGTGGCAGGGGGGTGGGAGGTTGGGGTACCAGGAGGTGGGTATTATAGAGGGCACGGCTTGCATGGAGCACTGGGTGTGGTGAAAAAATAATGAATACTGTTTTTCTGAAAATAAATAAATGGAAAAAAATTGGTAGGTTCTGTTGCGATAAAACACTACATCAATTTCAACTCAAAATTTGGAAATTTTTTAAATAAATTTTTTTGTTTTTTATATATATTTTTATCCCCAGGGATACAGGTCTGTGAATCGCCAGGTTTACACACTTCACAGCACTCACCAAAGCACATACCCTCCCCAATGTCCATAACCCCACCCCCTTCTCCCAACACCCCTCCCCCCAGCAACCCTCAGTTTGTTTTGTGAGATTAAGAGTCATTTATGGTTTGTCTCCCTCCCTATCCCATCTTGTTTCATTTATTATTCTCCTACCCACTTAAGCCCCCATGTTGCATCACCACTTCCTCATATCAGGGAGATCATATGATAGTTGTCTTTCTCCACTTGACTTATTTCGCTAAGCATGATACGCTCTAGTACCATCCACGTTGTCGCAAAAGGCAAGATTTCATTTCTTTTGATGGCTGCATAGTATTCCATTGTGTATATATACCACTTCTTCTTTATCCATTCATCTGTTGATGGACATCTAGGTTCTTTCCATAGTTTGGCTATTGTGGACATTGCTACTATAACATTCGGGTGCACGTGCCCCTTTGGATCACTACGTTTGTATCTTTAGGGTAAATCCCCAGTAATGCAATTGCTGGGTCATAGGGCAGTTCTATTTTCAACATTTTGAGGAACCTCCATGCTGTCTTCCAGAGTCGTTGCACCAGCTTACATTCCCACCAACAGTGTAGGAGGGTTCCCCTTTCTCCACATCCTTGCCAGCATCTGTCATATCCTGACCTGTTAATTTTAGCCATTCTGACTGGTGTGAGGTGGTAGCTCATGGTGGTTTTGATTTGTATTTCCCTGATGCCGAGTGATATGGAGCACTTTTTCATGTGTCTATTGGCCATCTGGATGTCTTCTTTGCAGAAACGTCTGTTCATGTCCTCTGCCCATTTCTTGATTGGATTATTTGTTCTTTGGGTGTTGAGTTTGCTAAGTTCTTTATAGATTTTGGACATTAGTCCTTTATCTGATATGTCGTTTGCAAATATCTTCTCCCATTCTGTCAGTTGTCTTTTGATTTTGTTAACTGTTTCCTTTGCTGTGCAAAAGCTTTTGATCTTGATGAAATCCCAATAGTTCATTTTTGCCCTTGCTTCCCTTGCCTTTGGCGATGTTCCTAGGAAGATGTTGCTGTGGCTGAGGTCGAAGAGGTTGCTGCCTGTGTTCTCCGCAAGGATTTTGATAGATTCCTTTCTCACATTGAGGTCCTTCATCCATTTTGAGTCTATTTTTGTGTGTGGTGTAAGGAAATGGTCCAATTTCATTTTTCTGCATGTGGCTGTCCAATTTTCCCAATACGATTTATTGAAGAGGCTGTCTTTTTTCCATTGGACATTCTTTCCTGCTTTGTCGAAGATTAGTTGACCATAGAGTTGAGGGTCTATTTTTGGGCTCTCTATAATGTTCCATTGATCTATATGTCTGTTTTTGTGCCAATATCATGCTGTCTTGATGATGACAGCTTTGTAATAGAGCTTGAAGTCCGGAATTGTGATGCCACCAACTTTGGCTTTCTTTTTCAATATTCCTGTGGCTATTCGAGGTCTTTTCTGGTTCCATATAAATTTTAGGATTATTTGTTCCATTTCTTTGAAAAAGATGGATGGTACTTTGATAGGAATTGCATTAAATGTGTAGATTGCTTTAGGTAGCATAGACATTTTCACAATATTTATTCTTCCAATCCAGGAGCATGGAACATTTTTCCATTTCTTTGTGTCTTCCTCAATTTCTTTCATGAGTACTTTATAGTTTTCTGAGTATAGATTCTTAGCCTCTTTGGTTAGGTGTATTCCTAGGTATCTTATGGTCTGGGGTGCAATTGTAAATGGGATGGACTCCTTAATTTCTCTTTCTTCTGTCTTGTTGTTGGTGTAGAGAAATGCAACTGATTTCTGTGCATTGATTTTATATCCTGACACTTTACTGAATTCCTGTACAAGTTCTAGCAGTTTTGGAGTGGAGGCTTTTGGGTTTTCCACATAGAGTATCATATCATCTGTGAAGAGTGATAATTTGACTTCTTCTTTGCCAATTTGGATGCCTTTAATTTCCTTTTGTTGTCTGATTGCTGAGGCTAGGACTTCTAGTACTATGTTGAATAGCAGTGGTGATAATGGACGTCCCTGCCGTGTTCCTGACCTTAGCGGAAAAGCTTTCAGTTTTTCTCCTATGAGAATGATATTTGCGGTGGGTTTTTCATAGATGGCTTTGATGATATTGAGGTATGTGCCCTCTATCCCTACACTTTGAAGGGTTTTGATCAGGAAGGGATGCTGTACTTTGTCAAATGCTTTTTCAGCATCTATTGAGAATATCATGTGTTTCTTGTTCTTTCTTTTATTGATGTGTTGTATCACATTGACTGATTTGCAGATGTTGAACCAACCTTGCAGCCCTGGGATAAATCCCACTTGGTTGTGGTGAATAATCCTTTTAATGTACTGTTGAATCCTATTGGCTAGTATTTTGGTTAGAATTTTCGCATCTGTGTTCATCAAGGATATTGGTCTATAGCACTCTTTTTTGATGGGATCCTTGTCTGGTTTTGGGATCAAGGTGATTTTGGCCTCATAAAATGAGTTTGGAAGTTTTCCTTCCATTTCTATTTTTGGAACAGTTTCAGGAGAATAGGAATTAGTTCTTCTTTAAATGTTTGGTAGAATTCCCCCGGGAAGCCGTCTGGCCCTGGGCTTTTGTTTGTTTGGAGATTTTTAATGACTGTTTCAATCTCCTTACTGGTTATGGGTCTGTTCAGGCTTTCTATTTCTTCCTGGTTCAGTTGTGGTAGTTTATATGTTTCTAGGAATGCATCCATTTCTTCCAAATTGTCAAATTTGTTGGTGTAGAGTTGTTCATAGTATGGTCTTATAATAGTTTGTATTTCTTTGGTGTTAGTTGTGATCTCTCCTCTTTCATTCATGATTTTATTTATTTGGGTCCTTTCTCTTTTCTTCTTGATAAGTCTGGCCAGGGGTTTATCAATTTTATTAATTCTTTCGAAGAACCAGCTCCTAGTTTCGTTGATATGTTCTATTGTTTTTTTGGTTTCTATTTCATTGATTTCTGCTCTGATCTTTATGATTTCTCTTCTCCTGCTGGGCTTAGGGTTTCTTTCTTGTTCTTTTTCCAGCTCCTTTAGGTGTAGGGTTAGGTTGTGTACCTGAGACCTTTCTTGTTTCTTGAGAAAGGCTTGTACCGCTATGTATTTTCCTCTCAGGACTGCCTTTGTTGCGTCCCATAGATTTTGCACTGTTGTGTTTTCATTATCATTTGTTTCCATGATTTTTTTCAATTCTTCTTTAATTTCCTGGTTGACCCATTCATTCTTTAGAAGGATGCTGTTTAGTCTCCATGTATTTGGGTTCTTTCCAAACTTCCTCTTGTGGTTGAGTTCTAGCTTCAGAGCATTGTGGTCTGAAAATATGCAGGGAAGGATCACAATCTTTTGATAGCAGTTGAGTCCTGATTTAGGACCGAGGATGTGATCTATTCTGGAGAATGTTCCATGTGCACTAGAGAAGAATGTATATTCTGTTGCTTTGGGATGAAATGTTCTGAATATATCTGTGATGTCCATCTCGTCCAGTGTGTTGTTTAAGGCCCTTATTTCCTTGCTGATCTTTTGCTTGGATGATCTGTCCATTTCATTGAGGGGAGTGTTAAAGTCCCCTACTATTATTGTATTATTGTTGATGTGTTTCTTTGATTTTGTTATTAATAGGTTTATATAGTTGGCTGCTCCCACGTTGGGGGCATAGATATTTAAAATTGTTAGATCTTCTTGTTGGTCAGACCCTTTGAGTATGATATAGTGTCCTTCCTCATCTCTTATTATAGTCTTTGGCTTAAAATCTAATTGATCTGATATAAGGATTGCCACTCCTGCTTTCTTCTGATGTCCATTAGCATGGTAGATTCTTTTCCACCCCCTCACTTTAAATCTGGAGGTGTCTTCGGGCTTAAAATGAGTTTCTTGGAGGCAACATATAGATGGGTTTTGTTTTTTTATCCATTCTGATACCCTGTGTCTTTTGATTGGGGCATTTAGCCCATTAACGTTCAGGGTAACTATTGAGAGATATGAATTTAGTGCCATTGTATTGCCTGTAAGGTGACTGTTACTGTATATTGTCCCTGTTCCTTTCTGATCTACCACTTGTAGGCTCTCTCTTTGCTTAGAGGACCCCTTTCAATATTTCCTGTAGAGCTGGTTTGGTGTTTGCAAATTCTTTCAGTTTTTGTTTGTCCTGGAAGCTTTTAATCTCTCCTTCTATTTTCAATGATAGCCTAGCTGGATATAGTATTCTTGGCTGCATGTTTTTCTCATTTAGTGCTCTGAAAATATCATGCCAGCTCTTTCTGGCCTGCCAGGTCTCTGTGGATAAGTCAGCTGCCAATCTAATATTTTTACCATTGTATGTTACAGACTTCTTTTCCCGGGCTGCTTTCAGGGTTTTCTCTTTGTCACTAAGACTTGTAAATTTTACTATTAGGTGACATGGTGTGGGCCTATTCTTATTGATTTTGAGGGGCATTCTCTGAACCTCCTGAATTTTGATGCTCGTTCCCTTTGCCATATTGGGGAAATTCTCCCCAATAATTCTCTCCAGTATACCTTCTACTCCCCTCTCTTTTTCTTCTTCTTCTGGACTCCCAATTATTCTAATGTTGTTTCGTCTTATGGTGTCACTTATCTCTCGAATTCTGCCCTCGTGGTCCAGTAGCTGTTTGTCCCTCTTTTGCTCAGCTTCTTTATTCTCTGTCATTTGGTCTTCTAGATCGCTAATTCTTTCTTCTGCCTCATTTATCCTAGCAGTGAGAGCCTCCATTTTTGATTGCACCTCATTAGTAGCTTTTTTGATTTCAACTTGGTTAGATTTTAGTTCTTTTATTTCTCCAGAAAGGGCTTTTATATCTCCCAAGAGGGTTTCTCTAATATCTTCCATGCCTTTTTCAAGCCCGGCTAGAACCTTGAGAATTGTCATTCTGAATTCTAGATCTGACATATTGCCAATGTCTGTATTGATTAGGTCCCTAGCCTTCGGTACTGCCTCTTGTTCTTCTTTTTGTGGTGAATTTTTTCGCCTTGTCATTTTGTCCAGATAAGAGTATATGAAGGAGCAAGTAAAATACTAAAAGGGTGGCAACAACCCCAGGAAAATATGCTTTAACCAAATCAGAAGAGATCCCAAATCGTGAGGGGAGAGAAAGGGGATAAAAAGAGGTTCAAAAAAAAAGAAAGGAAAAAAAAAAAAGAAAAAAATAGGAATTAAAAAAAAGAAAACGAAGAAAGAAAAGTATGAAAAAGAAAAAATATATATATTAGATAAACTAGTTTAAAAAAAGTTAAAAATGAAAAGGGTAAAAGTTAAAAAAAATTTTAAAAAATTTAAAAAAATTAAAAATTTTTTTTAAAATTTAGCAAAAGTAGAGAAAAAAATGAAAAAGAAAAAAATTACTTTAACTGCAAGACTAAAAAGTCACAGGGAGAAAGCCATGAGTTCCGTGCTTTGCCTTCTCTTCCTCTGGAATTCTGCTGCTCTCCTTGGTATTGAAACCGCACTCCTTGGTAGGTGAACTTGGTCTTGGCTGGATTTCTTGTTGATCTTCTGGGGGAGGGGCCTGGTGTAGTGATCTCAAGTGTCTTTGCCCCAGGCGGAATTGCACCGCCCTACCAGGGGCCGGGCTGAGTAATCTGCTGGGGTTTGATTTCAGGAGCTTTTGTTCCCTGAGCGCTTTCCGTAGAGTTCCAGAGGACGGGAATACAAATGGCGGCCTCCTGGTCTCCGGCCCGGAGGAGCTGAGAGCCCGGGGCCCCACTCCTCAGTGCGCCCTCAGAGAACAGCGCCCAGTAATTCCCATCTGCCTGACCTCTGGCCGAGCTCCGAGCTCACCGAGCCTACGGCCGGTTCAATGTAACCCCAAGCTGCGAGCTCACTGTCGGCTCTGTCTCTGCAGCCAGCTTTCTTGCTCCAATACCTGCAAGCTCTGCAACACTCAGACACCCCCGATCCTTCTGTGACCCTGCGGGACCTGAGGCCACGCTGAACCCGCGTGGGCTTCACCCCGGTTTAGCCTCTGGAGCGATGTCCCTCAGCGGAACCGACTTTTAAAAGTCCTGATTTTGTGCTCCGCTGCTCCGCCGCTTGCCGGGAGCCGGCCCCTCCCCCCGGGGTCTATCTTCCCGTCGCTTTGGATTCACTTCTCCGCCAGTCCTACCTTTCAGAAAGTGGTTGTTTTTCGGTTTCTAGAATTGCTGTTCTTCTTCTCTTCGATCTGCCAATGGATTTGCAGGTGTTTGCAATCTTTAGATAAGCTCTCTAGCTGATCTCCTGCTAGCTGAAGTAGTCTCAGCCTGCTACTTCTCCGCCATCTTGACTCCTCCCCTTTTTTTCGGAAAACTTTTATTTTTCATTCATTCCCACTATTCTGGTTCATTTTCTTTTTATATATAGGTAATTTTTAAAACCTATTTATTATCAAAGTGAGCTGTCCAGTACATCAAATTCCATAATAACCTTCTAACCTGAACTTTTGGATACATACACCTATGTTTTTCTTTTGCATTTCTATTTTTTGAATTCCTTCTTTTTTTTTCCTAGAAATTCTTTTTTTTATTTAATTTTTTTAATTTTTTATAAACATATATTTTTATCCCCAGGGGTACAGGTCTGTGAATCGCCAGGTTTACACACTTCACAGCACTCACCAAAGCATATACCCTCCCCAATGTCCATAACCCAACCACCCTCTCCCTCCTCCCCTCCCCCCAGCAACCCTCAGTTTGTTTTGTGAGATTAAGAGTCACTTGTGGTTTGTCTCCCTCCCAGTCCCATCTTGTTTCATTTATTCTTCTCCTACCCACTTAAGCCCCCATGTTGCATCACCACTTCCTCATATCCCCTATGACCCAGCAATTGCACTACTGGGTATTTACACTAAACATACAAACGTAGTGATCCAAAGGGGCACATGCACCCGAATGTTTATAGCTGCAATGTCCACAATAGCCAAACTATGGAAAGAACCTAGATGTCCATCAACAGATGAATGGATAAAGAAGATGTGGTATATATACACAATGGAATACTATGCAGCCATCAAAGGAAATGAATTCCTCCTTTTTTAAAAAATTTTAGTTTAGTTTAGTCTAGTTTATTCCTTTTTATTTTTATCTTCTAATATTCATATAGAGTTAAACTTCAAAGTAATCCCCTTTCCCCAATCAATACTACCCCTATAGGTAAACTAATTTTTAATCCCCCTTTATCTTAGGAAAGTTGAGTCCTTTAACAAAGATATCAAGCTACATCCAGGAAGAATCAAAACAACCTTCCTCGCACACACTGAGAATTTATAACCACTCTCCCATCTTTTTCTTCCACAAGTGTTTCTGTGTTTTTGTGTTTGTCCTGATAGTATATAAATCTTCACTTGGGGTACTTTTTGACGAGGTTCTTCCTTTATTTGCATATATTTTTTTCTCTTGTCATATACTTTTATCAGTCTTTTTGTTTGTCTGTTTTTGTTTGTCTACTTCATAAATCTTACCTTGGGGCCCATTTTGGCTGAACCTTCTCTTTCATCTTCCCTTTCTTTCCTGTCTCTCTCTCTATCTCTTTTTTTTTTCTTTTTGTTTTGCTTTTCTTTTGTCTCTCATTTGGGTGGGGAATCCTGATTGCTCAGAAGTGTTCCATGGTGCACCTTGACTGCACCACAGTTGATACATCCAACTACATCTGTTCAGTCATCTCCCACCAAAATGACTAGGAGGAGGAATGCCCAACAGAAGAAAAATACAGAGGATGGACCTTCTGCAACAGAGATAATGGCTATCAACATAGACAATATGTTGGAAAGAGAATTCAGGCTAACAATTATCCAGGCAATAGCTAGGTTGGAGAAAGCCATGGATGACCAAACAGAATTGATTAGGGCTGAGCTGAAAGGGACCAGACAGGATGTTCACAATGTTAGGGCGGAGCTTAAAGCTACCAGGGAGGAGGTTCACAATGCTCTCAATGAGTTCCAATCTAATCTAAACTCTCTCAAAGCTAGGGTAACTGAGACAGAAGATAGAATTAGTGATCTGGAAGACAAACAGATAGAAAGGATCAGGAGGAAGCCTAGAACAAACAGCTGAGAAACCATGAAAACAGAATCAGGGAAATAAATGATGCCATGAAACATTCCAACGTCAGATTTATTGGAATCCCTGAAGGGGAGGAGAAAGAAAGAAGTCTAGAAGATATAGTGGAACAAGTCCTTCATGAAAATTTTCCCAATCTCGCGAATGGAACCAGCGTTCATGTACTAGAGGCTGAACGGTCTCCACCCAAGATTATACATTCCAAAAAAACATCACGACACCTGATAGTCAAATTGAGGAATTATAATTGTAGGTATAATCTCTTGAAAGCTGCTAGGGCAAAGAGGCTCCTTACTTACAGAGGAAAGCCCATCAGAATAACATCAGACCTGTCCACAGAGACCTGGCAAGCCAGAAGAGGCTGGCAAGATATATTCAGGGCACTAAATGAGAAGAACATGCAGCCAAGAATACTTTATCCAGCAAGACTGACATTCAAAATGGATGGAGAGATAAAGAGTTTCCAAGACTGGCAAGGCTTAAAAGACTATGCAACCACCAAGCCGACACTGCAGGAAATATTAAGGGGGGTTCTATAAAAGAGGAAAAATCCCAAGAATAGCATTGAACAGAAATATAGAGACAGTCTACAGAAAGAAAGACTTCAAAGGTAACTCGATGTCAATATAAAAGATTTCTATCAGGGCGCCTGGGTGGCTGAGTGGGTTAAGCCGCTGCCTTTGGCTCAGGTCATGATCTCAGGGTCCTGTGATCGAGTCCCGCATCGGGCTCCCTGCTCAGTAGGGAGCCTGCTTCCTCCTCTCTCTCTCTCTCTGCCTGCCTCTCTGCCTATTAGTGATCTCTCTCTGTCAAATAAATAAATAAAATCTTAAAAAAAAGGTTTCTATCAATAATCACTCTCAATGTGAATGGCCTAAATGCACCCATAAAATGGCACAGTGTTGCAGATTGGATAAAACGACAGGACCCATCCATATGTTTTCTACGAGACCCATCTTGAACCTAAAGATACACACAGACTAAAGTGAAGGGATGGAGAAGCATCTTTCATGCCAATGGACCTCAAAAGAAGGCAGAGGTAGTGATTCTCATATCAGATAAATTAGATTTTAAACTAAAGACTGTAGTCAGAGATACAGAAGGACACTACATAATCCTTAAAGGGACTATCCACCAAGATGATCTAACAATTGTAAATATCTATGTCCCCAATATGGGAGCAGCCAATTACATAAGAAAACTGTTAATCAAGATAAGAGTCATGTTGATATGAATACACTAATCGTAGGAGATCTTAACACGCCTCTCTCAGAATTAGACAGATCATCGAAGCAGAAAATCAATAAAGAAACGAGCATTGAATGACACATTGGACCAGATGGACCTCATAGATATATACAGAACATTCCACCCTAAAACAACAGAATACTCATTCTTCTCAAGTGCACACGGAACCTTCTCCAGAATAGACCACATACTGGGTCACAAATCAGGACTCAACCGATACCAAAAGACTGAGATTATTCCCTGCATATTCTCAGATCACAATGCTTTGAAACTGGAGCTCAATCACAAGGAAAGGTTCCGAAGGAACTCAAACACCTGGAAGCTAAAGACCACCTTGCTTAAGAATGCTTGGATCAACCAGAACGTCAAAGAAGAACTGAAAGAATTTATGGAAACCAATGAGAATGAAGACACTTCAGTCCAAAACCTATGGGATACAGCAAAGGCGGTCCTAAGGGGAAAATATATAGCCATCCAAGCCTCGCTCAAAAAAATTGAAAAATCTAGAACACACCAGCTGTCTCTACACCTTAAAGAACTGGAGGATCAACAACAAATCAAACCAACTCTACACATAAGAAGGGAAATCATCAAGATTAGAGCTGAGATCAATGAGGGAGAAACCAGAGATACAGTAGAACGTATCAATGAAACTAGAAGCTGGTTTTTTGAAAGAATCAATAAGATCGATAAGCCACTGGCTACACTAATCCAAAAGAAAAGAGAGAAAGCCCAAATTCATAAAATTATGAATGAAAAGGGAGAGATCACAACTAACACCAAGGAAGTAGAAACAATCATCAGAAGTTATTATCAACAGTTATATGCCAATAAGCTTAGCAACCTTGATGAAATGGATGCATCCCTGGAAAACTATAAACTCCCAAAATTGAACCAGGAAGAAATTGACAACCTAAATAGACCAATATCTAGTAACGAGATTGAAGCAGTGATCAAAAACCTCCCAAAAAACAAGAGCCCAGGACCTGACGGATTCCCTGGGGAATTCTACCAAACCTTCAAAGAAGAAATAACACCTATTCTCTTGAAGCTGTTTCAAAAAATTGAAGCAGAAGGAAAACTTCCAGACTCTTTCTATGAAGCCAGCATTACCCTGATCCCCAAACCAGGCAAGGACCCTACCAAAAAGGAGAATTTCAGACCAATATCACTGATGAATATGGATGCTTAGATTCTCAACAAGATCCACCAATAAGTGAAACCATATGATAATTGACTCTCTCTGCTTGACTTATTTCACTCAGCATAATCTCTTCCAGTTTCGTCCATGTTGCTACAAAAGTTGGGTATTCATCCTTTCTGAAGGAGGCATAATACTCCATAGTGTATATGGACCACATCTTCCTTATCCATTCATCCATTGAAGGGCATCTTGGTTCTTTCCATAGTTTGGCGACCGTGGCCTTTGCTGCTATAAACATTGGGGTACAGATGGCCCTTCTTTTCATGACATCTGTGTCTTTGGGGTAAATACCCAGGAGTGCAATTGCAGGGTCATAGGGAAGCTCTATTTTTAATTTCTTGAGGAATCTCCACACTGTTCTCCGAAGAGGCTGCACCAACTTGCATTTCCTCCAACAGTGTAAGAGTATTCCCCTTTCTCCACATCCTCTCCAACACATGTTGTTTCCTGTTTTGTTAATTTTGGCCATTCTAACTGGTGTAAGGTGATATCTCAATGTGGTTTTAATTTGAATCTCCCTGAGGGCTAATGATGATGAGCATTTTTTCATGTGTCTGATAGCCATTTGTATGTCTTGATTGGAGAAGTGTCTGTTCATATCTTCTGCCCATTTTTTGATGTGTTTGTCTGTTTCGTTTGGGTTGAGTTTGAGGAGTTCATTATAGATCCTGGATATCAACCTTTTGTCTGTACTGTCATTTGCAAATATCTTCTCCCATTCCTTGGGTTCCCTCTTTGTTTTTTTGACTGTTTCCTTTGCTATGCAGAAGCTTTTGATTTTGATGAAGTCCCAGAAGTTTATTTTCGCTTTTGTTTCCTTTGCCTTTGGAGACGTATCTTGAAAGAAGTTGCTGTGGCTGATATCAAAGAGATTACTGCCTATGTTCTCCTCTAAGATTCTGATGGATTCCTGTCTCACGTTGAGGTCTTTTATCCATTTTGAGTTGTTCTTTGTGTACGGTGTAAGAGAATGGTCAAGTTTCATTCTTCTACATATAGCTGTCCAGTTTTCCCAGCACCATTTATTGAAGAGACTGTCTTTTTTCCACTGTCTATTTTTTCCTGTTTTGTCGAAGATTAATTGACCATAGAGTTGAGGGTCCATATCTGGGCTCTCTACTCTGTTCCACTGGTCTATGTGTCTGTTTTTATGCCAGTACCATGCTGTCTTGGTGATCACAGCTTTGTCATAAAGCTTGAAATCAGGTAAGGTGATGCCGCCAGCTTTATTTTTGTTTTTCAACATTTCCTTAGTGATTCGGGGTCTCTTCTGATTCCATACAAATTTTAGGATTATTTGCTCCAGCTCTTTGAAGAATGCCGGTGGAATTTGGATCGGAATGGCATTAAAAGTATAGATTGCTCTAGGCAGTATAGACATTTTAACAATGTTTATTCTTCCGATCCAAGAGCATGGAATGGTCTTCCATCTATTTGTGTCTTCTTCAATTTCTTTCATGAGTGTTCTATAGTTCCTCAAGTACAGATCCTTTACCTCTTTTTTTTTCAGTCATTTCTTTTTATTTACAGTCTGTGTTCAATGCAAATCAATTCCATAACATGAGAAGTTACTATGAATCAAAGCATAAATACACAAACACAATATACAATCCAAAATAGATGTACAGCATTCAGGTATGAAACAAAATGGAATGTTCATTCACACACACAGTAGCTTGTGATCAGTTGAATATTGTTGTTCTGGTAAAGGTTCCTAAAGATGGGAAAAAATGACTTTGGTTATCAAGACTACTGCGGCCATATTAAATATTGGAACACCTAAGCATCAGTGTGTGACCATGCGAACAAAAGACCTTAGAGTGTCTATTTTTAAAAAGCGTTCTGTGCATCGAGGAAGTTGTAAAAAGATTTACTTGCCAGAATCAAGCCCACTTTAGGCTTAGGACCAGGTTCTAACTATCTAAAGATACTGACTAGCAGAAAGTATTCCAAATGTGGGTATTCTGATTCAGAGTTTAAAAAAAAAAAAGTATTTACAGAAAAGAGTATAAAATTTTCCCAAATTTAATGTAAGCTTCCAGTCTTCACTTCCCAAATACTTGATTTACAATTTTGGCTTCTGCGCACATTTTGCCTTTTTAATTTCAAGATTTGTTGATTTTACCTTCAAAACAGATCATTTTTTAAATTACAAAATATTCAACATATGCAGAAATGAAAAGCATTTTGAAGTTAGCGGAGGTCAATGTTCCTCTACTCTTTGGAATCAGTTTAGTTAAATGACTCTGGCACTCTTGAATACGAGTAAGTGATCAGTATATAAGCAAAATTTACTCATTATGTTAATCGGGGGGTAGATTCCAATCCATCATTGCCCTGAAACATGTCAATTAATATATAAAAAAATCAAATGCAATATCAAATTCAAAGACTCAGAGGAAAGAGTTCAGTTCCCAAGAAACAGTGATAGCTTAACAAGGTAAAACTTTTTATCTAGAGTACACAGGCATTAAGTTAGTACTGCTAAAACAATGCATTGAGGATTTACAGTAACTCCTGGAAGTTCCTTCTAATGTACGAATAAATAGAATGAGGGAAGCTTTCTGTATTAACTGTTTTCAATGGCCTTGAAGATTTAATGAACCGAATGAAAACTGAATGAGTTCACATCTCATCTTTTACATCTAGGTAAGATAAAATCTAGTCTCGTTTTCAAGGTAGAATTTTACATGTCCATACTTCTTAAGCCACATTTAAAGAAATTATCTCTTAACTAATCTTGGATGTTGTCTCTTCATCTTGTACATGGAACTCCAGCAGATTTAATAGACATTCATCATCTAGTCAAACCCTTTACATGTTCTTCAAACCAATCAAATTTGGGATCCTCAAACATTTTCAGTGTCAATAAAATAAGGTGTGGAATTAGCAGATACGATGAAGACCTGTTTTTCCTTGTCACACTGGATGTCTAGACGCCATTTGGACTGGGTTTAGAAGATGGGGAAGTATAGATGTTTTTGGCCCGAGTCTTTTAACAGTAGAGCTGTAGAAGGGAGAACGAGATTGCAAAGAGACTGGCTGTTGACTGCAGAGCACCGCCAGTTGGTGTGGTGGTGGTATTAGCTGGATTGGGAGCAGTCGAGGTACTCTGGGAGGAGTTGTTTGCAGCTGTCATATTTGTTGTATTTGAATAAATCTGCGTGGGTAGGAGCAGCGCCAGAAGCAGCAGCCCCAGTCCGAGCCTGGCCACCATCCCTCTGCCCATGTCCGCTACGTCGGCGTTGGTGCGCGGTGCGTCTCACTGGATGCGGGGTGAGTGGAGAACCGCTGGCTCCGGGCGGGCGCAGGCAAGGTGGGGCGATCCTTTACCTCTTTAGTTAGGTTTATTCCCAGGTATCTTATGGTTCTTGGTGCTATAGTAAATGGAATCGATTCTCTAATTTCCCTTTCTGTATTTTCATTGTTAGTGTATAAGAAAGCCACTGATTTCTGCACATTGACTTTGTATCCTGCCACGTTGCTGAATTGCTGTATGAGTTCTAGTAGTTTGGGGGTGGAGTCTTTTGGGTTTTCCATATAAAGAATCATGTCATCTGCGTAGAGAGAGAGTTTGACTTCTTCATTACCAATTTGGATACCTTTTATTTCTCTCTGTTGTCTGATTGCTGTTGCTAGGACTTCTAATACTATGTTGAAGAAGAGTGGTGAAAGTGGGCATCCTTGTCTTGTTCCTGATCTCAATGGGAAGGCTGCAAGCTTTTTCCCATTGAGGATGATATTTGCTGTGGGTCTTTCATAGATAGATTTGATGAGGTTCAGGAATGTTCCTTCTATCCCTATACTTTGAAGCGTTTTAATCAGGAACGGATGCTGGATTTTGTCAAATGCTTTTTCTGCATCAATTGAGAGGACCATGTGGTTCTTCTCTCTTCTCTTATTCATTTGTTGCATCACGTTGACTGATTTGCGAATGTCGAACCATCCTTGTAGCCCAGGGATGAATCCCACCTGATCATGGTGGATAATCTTTTTAATGTGCTGTTGGATCCTGTTGGCTAGAATCTTGTTGAGAATCTTAGCATCCATATTCATCAGTGATATTGGTCTGAAATTCTCCTTTTTGTTAGGGTCTTCGCCTGGTTTGGGGATCAGGGTAATGCTGGCTTCATAGAAAGAGTCTGGAAGTTTTCCTTCTGCTTCAATTTTTTGAAACAGCTTCAGGAGAATAGGTGTTATTTCTTCTTTGAAGGTTTGGTAGAATTCCCCAGGGAATCCGTCAGGTCCTGGGCTCTTGTTTTTTAGGAGGTTTTTGATCACTGCTTCAATCTCGTTACTAGATATTGGTCTATTTAGGTTGTCAATTTCTTCCTGGTTCAATTTTGGGAGTTTATAGTTTTCCAGGGATGCATCCATTTCATCAAGGTTGCTAAGCTTATTGGCATATAACTGTTGATAATAACTTCTGATGATTGTTTCTACTTCCTTGGTGTTAGTTGTGATCTCTCCCTTTTCATTCATAATTTTATGAATTTGGGCTTTCTCTCTTTTCTTTTGGATTAGTGTAGCCAGTGGCTTATCGATCTTATTGATTCTTTCAAAAAACCAGCTTCTAGTTTCATTGATACGTTCTACTGTATCTCTGGTTTCTCCCTCATTGATCTCAGCTCTAATCTTGATGATTTCCCTTCTTATGTGTAGAGTTGGTTTGATTTGTTGTTGATCCTCCAGTTCTTTAAGGTGTAGAGACAGCTGGTGTGTTCTAGATTTTTCAATTTTTTTGAGCGAGGCTTGGATGGCTATATATTTTCCCCTTAGGACCGCCTTTGCTGTATCCCATAGGTTTTGGACTGAAGTGTCTTCATTCTCATTGGTTTCCATAAATTCTTTCAGTTCTTCTTTGACGTTCTGGTTGATCCAAGCATTCTTAAGCAAGGTGGTCTTTAGCTTCCAGGTGTTTGAGTTCCTTCGGAACCTTTCCTTGTGATTGAGCTCCAGTTTCAAAGCATTGTGATCTGAGAATATGCAGGGAATAATCTCAGTCTTTTGGTATCGGTTGAGTCCTGATTTGTGACCCAGTATGTGGTCTATTCTGGAGAAGGTTCCATGTGCACTTGAGAAGAATGAGTATTCTGTTGTTTTAGGGTGGAATGTTCTGTATATATCTATGAGGTCCATCTGGTCCAATGTGTCATTCAATGCTCGTTTCTTTATTGATTTTCTGCTTCGATGATCTGTCTAATTCTGAGAGAGGCGTGTTAAGATCTCCTACGATTAGTGTATTCATATCAACATGACTCTTATCTTGATTAACAGTTTTCTTATGTAATTGGCTGCTCCCATATTGGGGACATAGATATTTACAATTGTTAGATCATCTTGGTGGATAGTCCCTTTAAGGATTATGTAGTGTCCTTCTGTATCTCTGACTACAGTCTTTAGTTTAAAATCTAATTTATCTGATATGAGAATCACTACCTCTGCCTTCTTTTGAGGTCCATTGGCATGAAAGATGCTTCTCCATCCCTTCACTTTAGTCTGTGTGTATCTTTAGGTTCAAGATGGGTCTCGTAGAAAACATATGGATGGGTCCTGTCGTTTTATCCAATCTGCAACACTGTGCCATTTTATGGGTGCATTTAGGCCATTCACATTGAGAGTGATTATTGATAGAAACCTTTTTTTTAAGATTTTATTTATTTATTTGACAGAGAGAGATCACTAATAGGCAGAGAGGCAGGCAGAGAGAGAGAGAGAGGAGGAAGCAGGCTCCCTACTGAGCAGGGAGCCCGATGCGGGACTCGATCACAGGACCCTGAGATCATGACCTGAGCCAAAGGCAGTGGCTTAACCCACTCAGCCACCCAGGCGCCCTGATAGTAATCTTTTATATTGACATTGAGTTACCTTTGAAGTCTTTCTTTCTGTAGACTGTCTCTATATTTCTGTTCAATGCTATTCTTGGGATTTTTCCTCTTTTATAGAACCCCCCTTAATATTTCCTGCAGTGTCGGCTTGGTGGTTGCATAGTCTTTTAAGCCTTGCCAGTCTTGGAAACTCTTTATCTCTCCATCCATTTTGAATGTCAGTCTTGCTGGATAAAGTATTCTTGGCTGCATGTTCTTCTCATTTAGTGCCCTGAATATATCTTGCCAGCCTCTTCTGGCTTGCCAGGTCTCTGTGGACAGGTCTGATGTTATTCTGATGGGCTTTCCTCTGTAAGTAAGGAGCCTCTTTGCCCTAGCAGCTTTCAAGAGATTATACCTACAATTATAATTCCTCAATTTGACTATCAGGTGTCGTGATGTTTTTTTGGAATGTATAATCTTGGGTGGAGACCGTTCAGCCTCTAGTACATGAACGCTGGTTCCATTCGCGAGATTGGGAAAATTTTCATGAAGGACTTGTTCCACTATATCTTCTAGACTTCTTTCTTTCTCCTCCCCTTCAGGGATTCCAATAAATCTGACGTTGGAATGTTTCATGGCATCATTTATTTCCCTGATTCTGTTTTCATGGTTTCTCAGCTGTTTGTTCTAGGCTTCTTCCTGATCCTTTCTATCTGTTTGTCTTCCAGATCACTAATTCTATCTTCTGTCTCAGTTACCCTAGCTTTGAGAGAGTTTAGATTAGATTGGAACTCATTGAGAGCATTGTGAACCTCCTCCCTGGTAGCTTTAAGCTCCGCCCTAACATTGTGAACATCCTGTCTGGTCCCTTTCAGCTCAGCCCTAATCAATTCTGTTTGGTCATCCATGGCTTTCTCCAACCTAGCTATTGCCTGGATAATTGTTAGCCTGAATTCTCTTTCCAACATATTGTCTATGTTGATAGCCATTATCTCTGTTGCAGAAGGTCCATCCTCTGTATTTTTCTTCTGTTGGGCATTCCTCCTCCTAGTCATTTTGGTGGGAGATGACTGAACAGATGTAGTTGGATGTATCAACTGTGGTGCAGTCAAGGTGCACCATGGAACACTTCTGAGCAATCAGGATTCCCCACCCAAATGAGAGACAAAAGAAAAGCAAAACAAAAAGAAAAAAAAAAGAGATAGAGAGAGAGACAGGAAAGAAAGGGAAGATGAAAGAGAAGGTTCAGCCAAAATGGGCCCCAAGGTAAGATTTATGAAGTAGACAAACAAAAACAGACAAACAAAAAGACTGATAAAAGTATATGACAAGAGAAAAAAATATATGCAAATAAAGGAAGAACCTCGTCAAAAAGTAGCCCAAGTGAAGATTTATATACTATCAGGACAAACACAAAAACACAGAAACACTTGTGGAAGAAAAAGATGGGAGAGTGGTTATAAATTCTCAGTGTGTGCGAGGAAGGTTGTTTTGATTCTTCCTGGATGTAGCTTGATATCTTTGTTAAAGGACTCAACTTTCCTAAGATAAAGGGGGATTAAAAATTAGTTTACCTATAGGGGTAGTATTGATTGGGGAAAGGGGATTACTTTGAAGTTTAACTCTATATGAATATTAGAAGATAAAAATAAAAAGGAATAAACTAGACTAAACTAAACTAAAATTTTTTAAAAAAGGAGGAATTCATTTCCTTTGATGGCTGCATAGTATTCCATTGTGTATATATACCACATCTTCTTTATCCATTCATCTGTTGATGGACATCTAGGTTCTTTCCATAGTTTGGCTATTGTGGACATTGCAGCTATAAACATTCGGGTGCATGTGCCCCTTTGGATCACTACGTTTGTATGTTTAGTGTAAATACCCAGTAGTGCAATTGCTGGGTCATAGGGGATATGAGGAAGTGGTGATGCAACATGGGGGCTTAAGTGGGTAGGAGAAGAATAAATGAAACAAGATGGGACTGGGAGGGAGACAAACCACAAGTGACTCTTAATCTCACAAAACAAACTGAGGGTTGCTGGGGGGAGGGGAGGAGGGAGAGGGTGGTTGGGTTATGGACATTGGGGAGGGTATATGCTTTGGTGAGTGCTGTGAAGTGTGTAAACCTGGCGATTCACAGACCTGTACCCCTGGGGATAAAAATATATGTTTATAAAAAATTAAAAAAATTAAATAAAAAAAAGAATTTCTAGGAAAAAAAAAGAAGGAATTCAAAAAATAGAAATGCAAAAGAAAAACATAGGTGTATGTATCCAAAAGTTCAGGTTAGAAGGTTATTATGGAATTTGATGTACTGGACAGCTCACTTTGATAATAAATAGGTTTTAAAAATTACCTATATATAAAAAGAAAATGAACCAGAATAGTGGGAATGAATGAAAAATAAAAGTTTTCCGAAAAAAAGGGGAGGAGTCAAGATGGCGGAGAAGTAGCAGGCTGAGACTACTTCAGCTAGCAGGAGATCAGCTAGAGAGCTTATCTAAAGATTGCAAACACCTGCAAATCCATTGGCAGATCGAAGAGAAGAAGAACAGCAATTCTAGAAACCGAAAAACAACCACTTTCTGAAAGGTAGGACTGGCGGAGAAGTGAATCCAAAGCGACGGGAAGATAGACCCCGGGGGGAGGGGCCGGCTCCCGGCAAGCGGCGGAGCAGCGGAGCACAAAATCAGGACTTTTAAAAGTCGGTTCCGCTGAGGGACATCGCTCCAGAGGCTAAACCGGGGTGAAGCCCACGCGGGTTCAGCGTGGCCTCAGGTCCCGCAGGGTCACAGAAGGATCGGGGGTGTCTGAGTGTTGCAGAGCTTGCAGGTATTGGAGCAAGAAAGCTGGCTGCAGAGACAGAGCCGACAGTGAGCTCGCAGCTTGGGGTTACATTGAACCGGCCGTAGGCTCGGTGAGCTCGGAGCTCGGCCAGAGGTCAGGCAGATGGGAATTACTGGGCGCTGTTCTCTGAGGGCGCACTGAGGAGTGGGGCCCCGGGCTCTCAGCTCCTCCGGGCCGGAGACCAGGAGGCCGCCATTTGTATTCCCGTCCTCTGGAACTCTACGGAAAGCGCTCAGGGAACAAAAGCTCCTGAAATCAAACCCCAGCAGATTACTCAGCCCGGCCCCTGGTAGGGCGGTGCAATTCCGCCTGGGGCAAAGACACTTGAGATCACTACACCAGGCCCCTCCCCCAGAAGATCAACAAGAAATCCAGCCAAGACCAAGTTCACCTACCAAGGAGTGCGGTTTCAATACCAAGGAGAGCAGCAGAATTCCAGAGGAAGAGAAGGCAAAGCACGGAACTCATGGCTTTCTCCCTGTGACTTTTTAGTCTTGCAGTTAAAGTAATTTTTTTCTTTTTCATTTTTTTCTCTACTTTTGCTAAATTTTAAAAAAAATTTTTAATTTTTTTAAATTTTTTAAAATTTTTTTTAACTTTTACCCTTTTCATTTTTAACTTTTTTTAAACTAGTTTATCTAATATATATATTTTTTCTTTTTCATACTTTTCTTTCTTCGTTTTCTTTTTTTTAATTCCTATTTTTTTCTTTTTTTTTTTTCCTTTCTTTTTTTTTGAACCTCTTTTTATCCCCTTTCTCTCCCCTCACGATTTGGGATCTCTTCTGATTTGGTTAAAGCATATTTTCCTGGGGTTGTTGCCACCCTTTTAGTATTTTACTTGCTCCTTCATATACTCTTATCTGGACAAAATGACAAGGCGAAAAAATTCACCACAAAAAGAAGAACAAGAGGCAGTACCGAAGGCTAGGGACCTAATCAATACAGACATTGGCAATATGTCAGATCTAGAATTCAGAATGACAATTCTCAAGGTTCTAGCCGGGCTTGAAAAAGGCATGGAAGATATTAGAGAAACCCTCTTGGGAGATATAAAAGCCCTTTCTGGAGAAATAAAAGAACTAAAATCTAACCAAGTTGAAATCAAAAAAGCTACTAATGAGGTGCAATCAAAAATGGAGGCTCTCACTGCTAGGATAAATGAGGCAGAAGAAAGAATTAGCGATCTAGAAGACCAAATGACAGAGAATAAAGAAGCTGAGCAAAAGAGGGACAAACAGCTACTGGACCACGAGGGCAGAATTCGAGAGATAAGTGACACCATAAGACGAAACAACATTAGAATAATTGGGAGTCCAGAAGAAGAAGAAAAAGAGAGGGGAGTAGAAGGTATACTGGAGAGAATTATTGGGGAGAATTTCCCCAATATGGCAAAGGGAACGAGCATCAAAATTCAGGAGGTTCAGAGAATGCCCCTCAAAATCAATAAGAATAGGCCCACACCATGTCACCTAATAGTAAAATTTACAAGTCTTAGTGACAAAGAGAAAACCCTGAAAGCAGCCCGGGAAAAGAAGTCTGTAACATACAATGGTAAAAATATTAGATTGGCAGCTGACTTATCCACAGAGACCTGGCAGGCCAGAAAGAGCTGGCATGATATTTTCAGAGCACTAAATGAGAAAAACATGCAGCCAAGAATACTATATCCAGCTAGGCTATCATTGAAAATAGAAGGAGAGATTAAAAGCTTCCAGGACAAACAAAAACTGAAAGAATTTGCAAACACCAAACCAGCTCTACAGGAAATATTGAAAGGGGTCCTCTAAGCAAAGAGAGAGCCTACAAGTGGTAGATCAGAAAGGAACAGGGACAATATACAGTAACAGTCACCTTACAGGCAATACAATGGCACTAAATTCATATCTCTCAATAGTTACCCTGAACGTTAATGGGCTAAATGCCCCAATCAAAAGACACAGGGTATCAGAATGGATAAAAAAACAAAACCCATCTATATGTTGCCTCCAAGAAACTCATTTTAAGCCCGAAGACACCTCCAGATTTAAAGTGAGGGGGTGGAAAAGAATCTACCATGCTAATGGACATCAGAAGAAAGCAGGAGTGGCAATCCTTATATCAGATCAATTAGATTTTAAGCCAAAGACTATAATAAGAGATGAGGAAGGACACTATATCATACTCAAAGGGTCTGACCAACAAGAAGATCTAACAATTTTAAATATCTATGCCCCCAACGTGGGAGCAGCCAACTATATAAACCTATTAATAACAAAATCAAAGAAACACATCAACAATAATACAATAATAGTAGGGGACTTTAACACTCCCCTCAATGAAATGGACAGATCATCCAAGCAAAAGATCAGCAAGGAAATAAGGGCCTTAAACAACACACTGGACGAGATGGACATCACAGATATATTCAGAACATTTCATCCCAAAGCAACAGAATATACATTCTTCTCTAGTGCACATGGAACATTCTCCAGAATAGATCACATCCTCGGTCCTAAATCAGGACTCAACTGCTATCAAAAGATTGTGATCCTTCCCTGCATATTTTCAGACCACAATGCTCTGAAGCTAGAACTCAACCACAAGAGGAAGTTTGGAAAGAACCCAAATACATGGAGACTAAACAGCATCCTTCTAAAGAATGAATGGGTCAACCAGGAAATTAAAGAAGAATTGAAAAAAATCATGGAAACAAATGATAATGAAAACACAACAGTGCAAAATCTATGGGACGCAACAAAGGCAGTCCTGAGAGGAAAATACATAGCGGTACAAGCCTTTCTCAAGAAACAAGAAAGGTCTCAGGTACACAACCTAACCCTACACCTAAAGGAGCTGGAAAAAGAACAAGAAAGAAACCCTAAGCCCAGCAGGAGAAGAGAAATCATAAAGATCAGAGCAGAAATCAATGAAATAGAAACCAAAAAAAACAATAGAACATATCAACGAAACTAGGAGCTGGTTCTTCGAAAGAATTAATAAAATTGATAAACCCCTGGCCAGACTTATCAAGAAGAAAAGAGAAAGGACCCAAATAAATAAAATCATGAATGAAAGAGGAGAGATCACAACTAACACCAAAGAAATACAAACTATTATAAGACCATACTATGAACAACTCTACACCAACAAATTTGACAATTTGGAAGAAATGGATGCATTCCTAGAAACATATAAACTACCACAACTGAACCAGGAAGAAATAGAAAGCCTGAACAGACCCATAACCAGTAAGGAGATTGAAACAGTCATTAAAAATCTCCAAACAAACAAAAGCCCAGGGCCAGACGGCTTCCCGGGGGAATTCTACCAAACATTTAAAGAAGAACTAATTCCTATTCTCCTGAAACTGTTCCAAAAATAGAAATGGAAGGAAAACTTCCAAACTCATTTTATGAGGCCAAAATCACCTTGATCCCAAAACCAGACAAGGATCCCATCAAAAAAGAGTGCTATAGACCAATATCCTTGATGAACACAGATGCGAAAATTCTAACCAAAATACTAGCCAATAGGATTCAACAGTACATTAAAAGGATTATTCACCACAACCAAGTGGGATTTATCCCAGGGCTGCAAGGTTGGTTCAACATCTGCAAATCAGTCAATGTGATACAACACATCAATAAAAGAAAGAACAAGAAACACATGATATTCTCAATAGATGCTGAAAAAGCATTTGACAAAGTACAGCATCCCTTCCTGATCAAAACCCTTCAAAGTGTAGGGATAGAGGGCACATACCTCAATATCATCAAAGCCATCTATGAAAAACCCACCGCAAATATCATTCTCATAGGAGAAAAACTGAAAGCTTTTCCGCTAAGGTCAGGAACACGGCAGGGACGTCCATTATCACCACTGCTATTCAACATAGTACTAGAAGTCCTAGCCTCAGCAATCAGACAACAAAAGGAAATTAAAGGCATCCAAATTGGCAAAGAAGAAGTCAAATTATCACTCTTCACAGATGATATGATACTCTATGTGGAAAACCCAAAAGCCTCCACTCCAAAACTGCTAGAACTTGTACAGGAATTCAGTAAAGTGTCAGGATATAAAATCAATGCACAGAAATCAGTTGCATTTCTCTACACCAACAACAAGACAGAAGAAAGAGAAATTAAGGAGTCCATCCCATTTACAATTGCACCCCAGACCATAAGATACCTAGGAATACACCTAACCAAAGAGGCTAAGAATCTATACTCAGAAAACTATAAAGTACTCATGAAAGAAATTGAGGAAGACACAAAGAAATGGAAAAATGTTCCATGCTCCTGGATTGGAAGAATAAATATTGTGAAAATGTCTATGCTACCTAAAGCAATCTACACATTTAATGCAATTCCTATCAAAGTACCATCCATCTTTTTCAAAGAAATGGAACAAATAATCCTAAAATTTATATGGAACCAGAAAAGACCTCGAATAGCCACAGGAATATTGAAAAAGAAAGCCAAAGTTGGTGGCATCACAATTCCGGACTTCAAGCTCTATTACAAAGCTGTCATCATCAAGACAGCATGATATTGGCACAAAAACAGACATATAGATCAATGGAACATTATAGAGAGCCCAAAAATAGACCCTCAACTCTATGGTCAACTAATCTTCGACAAAGCAGGAAAGAATGTCCAATGGAAAAAAGACAGCCTCTTCAATAAATCGTATTGGGAAAATTGGACAGCCACATGCAGAAAAATGAAATTGGACCATTTCCTTACACCACACACAAAAATAGACTCAAAATGGATGAAGGACCTCAATGTGAGAAAGGAATCTATCAAAATCCTTGCGGAGAACACAGGCAGCAACCTCTTCGACTTCAGCCACAGCAACATCTTCCTAGGAACATCGCCAAAGGCAAGGGAAGCAAGGGCAAAAATGAACTATTGGGATTTCATCAAGATCAAAAGCTTTTGCACAGCAAAGGAAACAGTTAACAAAATCAAAAGACAACTGACAGAATGGGAGAAGATATTTGCAAACGACATATCAGATAAAGGACTAATGTCCAAAATCTATAAAGAACTTAGCAAACTCAACACCCAAAGAACAAATAATCTAATCAAGAAATGGGCAGAGGACATGAACAGATGTTTCTGCAAAGAAGACATCCAGATGGCCAACAGACACATGAAAAAGTGCTCCATATCACTCGGCATCAGGGAAATACTAATCAAAACCAGAATGAGATATCACCTCACACCAGTCAGAATGGCTAAAATCAACAGGTCAGGATATGACAGATGCTGGCAAGGATGTGGAGAAAGGGGAACCCTCCTACACTGTTGGTGGGAATGCAAGCTGGTGCAACGACTCTGGAAAACAGCATGGAGGTTCCTCAAAATGTTGAAAATAGAACTGCCCTATGACCCAGCAATTGCACTACTGGGTATTTACCCTAAAAATACAAACGTAGTGATCCAAAGGGGCACGTCCACCCGAATGTTTATAGCAGCAATGTCCACAATAGCCAAACTAGGGAAAGAACCTAGATGTCCATCAACAGATGAATGGATAAAGAAGAAGTGGTATATATACACAATGGAATACTATGCAGCCATCAAAAGAAATGAAATCTTGCCATTTGCGACATCATGGATGGAACTAGAGCGTATCATGCTCAGCGAAATAAGTCAAGCGGAGAAAGACAACTATCATATGATCTCCCTGATATGAGGAAGTGGTGATGCAACATGGGGGCTTAAGTGGGTAGGAGAAGAATAAATGAAACAAGATGGGATTGGGAGGGAGACAAACCATAAATGACTCTTAATCTCACGAACCAAACTGTGGGTTGCTGGGGGGAGGGGGATTGGGAGAAGGGGGTAGGGTTATGGACATTGGGGAGGGTATGTGCATTGGTGAGTGCTGTGAAGTATGAAAACCTGGCGATTCACAGACCTGTATCCCTGGGGATAAAAATATATATTTATAAAAAATTAAAAAAATTTATTTAAAAAAAAAAAGAAAAATACCAACTTACACCAGTTAGAATGGCCAAAATTAGCAAGACAGGAAACAACATATGTTAGAGGGGATGTGGAGAAAGGGGAACCCTCTTGCACCGTTGTTGGGAATGCAAATTGGTGCATCCTCTTTGGAGAACAGTGTGGAGATTCCTCAAGAAATTAAAAATAGAGCTTCCCTATGACCCTGCAATTGCACTCCTGGGTATTTACCCCAAAGATACAGATGTCGTGAGAAGAAGGGCCATCTGTACCCCAATGTTTATAGCAGCAATGGCCACGGTCGCCATCTATGGAAAGAACCAAGATGCCCTTCAATGGATGAATGGATAAGGAAGATGTGGTCTATATACACTATGGAGTATTATGCCTCCATCAGAAAGGATGAATACCCAACTTTTGTAGCAACATGGATGGGACTGGAAGAGATTATGCTGAGTGAAATAAGTCAAGCAGAGAGAGTCAATTATCATATGGTTTCACTTATTTGGGGAGCATAACCAATAGCATGGAGGACAAGGGGCGTTAGAGAGGAGTAGGGAATTTGGGTAAATTGGAAGGGGAGGTGAACCATGAGAGACTATGGACTCTGAAAAACAGTCTGAGGGGTTTGAAGTGGCGGGGGGGTGGGAGGTTGGGGTACCAGGAGGTGGGTATTATAGAGGGCACGGCTTGCATGGAGCACTGGGTGTGGTGAAAAAATAATGAATAATGTTTTTCTGAAAATAAATAAATTGGAAAAAAAATAAAATTAAAAAAAAAAGAAAAATAAAAGTTTTCCAATGAAGTTGTGGCTGTTCTCTTATAGTCCTTTGTTTTCTCTCTCTCTCTCTTTTTTTTTCTTTCTTCGTTTGTTTTCTGGGGGAGGGGCCTGCCACGTGGGTTTTCAGTCAGTGATGTTCCCTGAGTTAAGTCCTCCCGCCCCCCTCAAGGGGGTGGGCTCTGAGGAAATTTTTTTTTGTCAGGCTTTTGTTCTCTGGTGGTTTTTATGTTTGTTCACTTTTTTTTTTTTCTCACTTTGACCGCTTTTGATGGTCTTTATAGTTTTAGAGGAAAACAAGCCGCACCCTGATCTCCCTCTCAGAGAGATGCCTCAGTCTGGTTGCAGAGCCTAAATAAGTTCCCCCTTGGCTGCTGGCAGAGCAGGTTCCAAGTCACGGTCCCTGGGTACGCAGGATCTTTTGCTTGTACCCATAGCCAAGGCAGTGGCGGCTGTCTGGGCAGCTCCAGACCGCCAGAGAGGTTCCAAGTGGCAATCGCACACTGAGATTTTCCTGCTGGCCCAGGCTGGGAGTGCCTGGTCTTTCTGGGTCTAAGAGCGCCCGGCTTGCGCGCACCAATTTCAGGGGAGGCTGAGGTTCGTGTGCGGGTCTCAGGCTCTGAGAACGGGGCGCAGGTCTGAGAGCACCAGGCTGGGCCTTCACTCACCTCTCTGGGGGGAGAATTTGGTGCAGGCTCTGAAACAATGGCGCGTATCAAAGGGCACCGGCTGAGCCTTTATACCTCTCTCAGGGGAGTATCTCAGGCTCTATAGCAGGGCTCTCTCATTCTGCCGCCCGGTGTGGCTCCCATCCCCTCACAGGAAACCCCACGTGCTCTCGGGCGCGCTGGCGGCTTAGGGACCAAGAACTGGTTTCTCCGCCATACTCTCTCTGCCTCAGCGCCAGGGGAGGCTGTCCTGGGACCGGGGACTTAAGCCCCTGTCCCTAGCCGCCCCGATTCCCACAATTTCCCCCTGCGATCCTTTGCTCTTTTGGAGTGCTTTCAACCAGTCTCCAAGTTAATGCTGGTCCCCAGACACAGGGCACTCTCTCTCTCTCGTATTGGGGTGTTACTTTCCAATGGTCGCCTCTGGTGACTCCCTCCCCCTTTTGTTTATCTTCCAGTATCAGTCCGCCGTTCCCACTCCGCTTTACCTGCCCACTGATGTCTTCTGCCCCTGTAGAGATCTAGACGTGTATAATTCTGATCTCAGGCTGATTTCATGGTTGATCAGAGTTCTTTGGTAGGTAATCAGCTCACTTTGGGGTAGAAGTTGAAAAGTCGCCTCCTCCTACTTCCCCGCCATCTTGTCCCCCCCCCATTTTTAATTTCTTGAGGAATCTCCACACTGTTCTCCGAAGAGGCTGCACCAACTTGCATTCCCACCAACAGTGGAAGAGGGATCCCCTTTCTCCACATCCCCTTCAACACATGTTGTTTCCTGTCTTGCTAATTTGGGCCATTCTAACTGGTGTAAGGTGATGTCTCAAAGTGGTTTTATTTATTTATTTTTTAAAATTTATTTATTTTCAGAAAAACAGTATTCATTATTTTTTCACCACACCCAGTGCTCCATGCAAGCCGTGCCCTCTATAATACCCACCTCCTGGTACCCCAACCTCCCACACCCCCGCCACTTCAAACCCCTCAGATTGTTTTTCAGAGTCCATAGTCTCTCATGATTCACCTCCCCTTCCAATTTACCCCAACTCCCTTCTCCTCTCTAACACCCCTTGTCTTCCATGATATTTGCTATGCTCCACAAATAAGTGAAACCATATGATAATTGACTCTCTCTGCTTGACTTATTTCACTCAGCATAATCTCTTCCAGTCCCGTCCATGTTGCTACAAAAGTTGGGTATTCATCCTTTCTGATGGAGGCATAATACTCCATAGTGTATATGGACCACATCTTCCTTATCCATTCGTCAATTAATCTTCGACAAAACAGGAAAAAATATACAGTGGAAAAAAGACAGTCTCTTCAATAAATGGTGCTGGGAAAACTGGACAGCTATATGTAGAAGAATGAAACTCGACCATTCTCTTACACCATACACAAAGATAAACTCAAAATGGATAAAAGACCTCAACGTGAGACAGGAATCCATCAAAGTGGTTTTAATTTGAATCTCCCTGATGGCTAGTGATAATGAACATTTTTTCATGTGTCTGATAGCCTTTTGTATGTCTTCATTGGAGAAGTGTCTATTCATATCTTCTGCCCATTTTTTGATATCATTGTCTGTTTTGTGTGTGTTGAGTTTGAGGAGTTCATTATAGATCCTGGATATCAACCTTTTGTCTGTACTGTCATTTGCAAATATCTTCTCCCATTCCGTGGGTTGCCTCTTTGTTTTTTTGACTGTTTCCTTTGCTGTGCAGAAGCTTTTGATTTTGATGAAGTCCCAAAAGTTTATTTTCACTTTTTTATTATTTTTGAGGATTTTTGCATTAATACACATAAAGAATACTGGTTTGAAGTATTCTTGTAGTGTCTTTTTCTGGCTTTGGTGGCAGGGTAAATGATAGCCTTGTCGAATGAGTTAATAATTTTCCTCTCCTTTTCAGTTTTTTGGAAGTGTTTGAAAAGAATTGTATCCTACAACTTTGCTGAATATTTATAGAATTGTACCCTGCAATTTTTCTAATTCCTTCTAGAATTACTAATTTTTTAAAAATGTTTGATAAAATTCACCAGTGAAGCCATCTGGTCTAGCTATTTTCTTTGGAAGTTTTTCATTACTGATTCAGTCTCCTTAGTCAGATCTTTTGTTTCTTTATGATTCAGTCTTGGAAGGTTGATTTTCTCTAGGACTTTGTCCATGTCACCTGGATTATCTAATTTGTTGGTGTACAACTGTTTGCAGTACCGTCATAGAATCTCTTATTTCTATTTAGTCTGAAAATCCTATTTACTTCTATACAATTAATAGTAATGTTGCTACTTTCATTTCTGATTATAGTAATTTGATTGTTCTCTCTTTTCTATTCATCAATTTAGATAATTGATATTTTCAAAGAATCAATTTTAAGTATACTTGATTTTTTCCTGTTGTTTTCTATTCTCTTTTTATTTGTCTCCACTTTAATCTTTATTATTTCCTCCCTGCTGCAAGACATGGACTTTTTTAAAAAGATTTTATTTATTTTTTTTATTTATTTTTTTATTTATTAAAGAGAGAGAGAGAGAGTTCACAAACAGGCAGAGAAGCAAGCAGGTGTGGGAGAAGCAGGCTCCCTGCTGAGCAGAGAGCCTGATGTGGAGCTCGATCCCAGATCCTGAGATCATGACCTGAGCCAAAGACAGAGGCTTAATCCACTGAGCCAGCCAGGTGCCCCAAGATGTGGGCTTTGGTTGTTCTTCTTTTCCTAGTTCCATAAGGTCTAAAACTGCTACTGATTTCAGGCCATTCTTCTTTTTTAAGGTATGGCTTTACAGTATAAAATTTTCTCTTCTCACTGCTTTTACTACACCCTGTACGTTTTGGTGTGTTTTGTTGTTTTCATTTGGTTCAAGGTTTTTCTAATTTTCCTTGCAATTTTTTTATCTGACTCACTATTTATTGAAAAGTATGTTTAACTATTACATTTCAGAATTTTCCAATTTTTCTACATTTATTGGTTTCTAGGTTTGAATCTCTTTCTGCTACTTCATTATTAGGGTATGGAAATGTTACCAAATTTTGGGTGTTAATTTTGTATCCTGCAACTTTACTGAGTTCACTTACTATTTCTACTGGTTTTTTTGAAGAGTCTTCAGGAGATCCTATGTATAATATCATGTCGTTTACAAATAGTGACAGTTTAATATCTTTTCTAATATGGATGTCCCTTATTCCTTTTCCTTCTCTGATTGTTGTGGTAAGGACTTGTAGTCCTATGTTGAATAAAAGTGGCAGGAGTGCACATTCCTGTCTTATTACTGAAAGCTCTCAGTAATTCACCATTGAGTATGATATTAGCTGTGGGTTTTTCATAAATGACCTTTATTATGTTCAGATCTGTTCCCCCTAATCCCACATTGTTGACAGTTCTTAATGTGAACAGATGTTGAATTTTGTCAAATGTTATTTCTGCATCTGTGGAGATGATTTTTATCTTTCATTTTGCTGATGTGGTGTATCATGATTTTTTTGATTTCTGAATGTTGAACCATCCTTACATCTCAGCAATAAATACCACTTGATCATGGTGAATGATCTTTTTAATGTAAAGTTGGATGCAGCTTGTTAGTATTTTGTTGAGAGTTTTTGCATATATATTCCCTGGAGATATTGGCCTGTAGTTTTCTTTCTTTCTTTTTTTTTGTGTGTTTTTTGTTTTGTTTTGGTGTCAGGATACTGTTGGCCTCATAAAATGTATTTAGAAGCTTTCCTCTAGAGGGAGAAAATATGGTGGAAGAGTAGGGGACCCTATTTGAACTGGTCCCCTGAATTGAGCTGGATATCCACCAGACAATTCTGAAAACCCATGAAATCAACCTGAGATGCAAAAAGATATATCTAGATCTCTACAAACAGAATATCTCTGGTGGTTGGTCTTAAGGTATGAAGAACAGAGCCATGATTCTACTGGCAGATATCAGAAGATAAACAGAAGGGGGAGGAAACCTCCATGAATTTGCAACAGGAAAGCAAAAGCCTCCTGAGCTGGGGGCCAGGCACACACTCACAGACAGGTAGCAGTGGGGAAAGACTTTAGGGCATCTCCCCAGACTGAAACCTGGAGCTACAGGTTTGTGCGTATGAACTAAGGATAGCTTGGAGTATTAGATGCACAAAGGGCAGAGACATGCCCAGCCCTGGGAGCAAGGGCCGGGAGTGCTGCTATGGGGTGGGGGTGGGGTCAACACAACCCTGCAGTTTTTAGCAACATAGACAGAAATGGAGACATTGTGCCCTGGGAAGCTCAGTGAAGAGCAGACTGTGATCTCTCTGTTCCGGGACAGAGGTTTGGATATGGTCACTTCTGCTCTGACTCTCATAAGAGATGCAGAAAGCTGCAGGGAAAGCCGCCAGAGAACTAAACAACCCCCAAACCGGTTTTCAAAATAAGGGGGCAACATGGGAGAGGAGTAGGGGATTCCTATTTCAACTGGTCCCCTGAATTGAACTGGGTATATACCAGACCACTCTGAACTCCCACAAAATCAGCCTGAGATGTAAGAATGCTGATGTGGGGGTGCACAACACAAGACACTGTGGTTTTTAGCAGCAGAGACAAAAAGAGAGGCAGTGAGGACTGGAGGGCTCACTGGAGAACAGATTGTGATCTCTCAGTTCTGAGACAGAAGTTTGGATACAGTCAATTCTGCTCTGACTCTTGGAAGAGACATGGAAAGCCACCAGGGGAAGTACCCAGAGAACAAAAGCCCCCCCAAAACCGGTTTTCACTGAGCCCATCCCCCTCCAAGAGGGCAGAGCAACTCTGCCCAGACAAGGTTGTCTGAGTAACAGCTCATCAGGCCCATCCTTGAGAAGACAGGCTGAAAGATCAAGGCCAACAACCCTAAGGTCCCTATAAAACAGGTGCAACTTCCTTGGGTTGTGGTCAATAATTTGGACTCTGTACATTCCCTCAACCACCTCTCAACAGAATGACTAAGAGGAGGAAACCCCAACATAGGAAAAATGCAGAGACTGTGACCTCTGCCACAGAACTAATGGATATGGATATAAGCAAGATGTCAGAGTTAGATTTCAGGGTAACAGTTATGCAGACAATAGCTGAGTTGGAGAAAACCATTAACATCAACATAGATTCTCAAGGGCAGAAGTGAGAGCTTATCTGGCAGAACTTAAAAATGCTACCAAGGAGATCCAATCTAATCTAGATACTCTAACAGCTAGGGTAAATAAGACAGAAGAACAAATTAGTGATCTAGAAGACAAAGTCATAGAAAAGAAGGGTCAGGAGGAGGCTTGGAACAAACAGCTTAGAATCCATAAAAACAGAATTAGAAAATAAATGATGCCATGAAACATTCCAACGTCAGAATTATTGGGATCTCTGAGGGTGTAGAGAGAAAGAGAGGACTAGAAGATAGATATGAGCAAATCCTAGCTGAGAATTTCCCTAATATAGGAAATGAAACAAGCATTTGTGTTCTAGAAGTGGAGAGAACACCTCCCAAGATCAAGAAATATAAACCAATGTTAAGGCATGTAGTAGTAAAACTCACAATTCTTAAAAACAAGGAAACCATCTTAAGGGCAGTTAGGGGGGAAAGATTCCTTATATACAAAGGGAGGAACATCATAATAAAGTCAGACCTTTCCACTGAGACCCGGGAAGCCAGAAAGGGCTGGCAAGACATATTCAGGGTACTAAATGAGAAGAACATGCATCCAAGAATACTTTATCTGGCAAGGCTGTCATTCATAATGGATGGAGAGGTAAGAAGCTTCCAGGACTGGCAGAAACTGAAAAAATATGTGACCACTAAGCTGGCCCTGCAATAAATACTAATGGAGTTCTATAAAAGGAGAAAGACCCCAAGAGTGATATAGAATAGAAGATGTGGTATATATACACAATGGAATACTATGCAGCCATCAAAAGAAACGAAATCTTGCCATTTGCGACAACATGGATGGAACTAGAGCGTATCATGCTTAGCGAAATAAGTCAAGCGGAGAAAGACAACTATCATATGATCTCCCTGTTATGAGGAAGTGGTGATGCAACATGGGGGCTTAAGTGGGTAGGAGAAGAATCCATGAAACAAGATGGGATAGGGAGGGAGACAAACCATAAGTGACTCTTAATCTCACGAAACAAACTGTGGGTTGTTGGGGGGAGGGGGGTTGGGAGAAGGGGGGTAGGGTTATGGACATTGGGAAGGGTATGTGCTTTTGGGTAAATTGGAAGGGGAGATGAACCATGAGAGACTATGGACTCTGAAAAACAATCTGAGGGGTTTGAAGTGGCGGGGGGGGTGGGAGGTTGGGGTACCAGGTGGTGGGTATTATAGAGGGCACAGCTTGCATGGAGCACTGGGTGTGGTGAAAAAATAATGAATACTGTTTTTCTGAAAATAAATAAATTGGGGGAAAAAAAGAAATATACAGAAACAATCTATAGAAACAAGGACTTCACAGGCAATGTGATGACAATAAAAATTATTTTTCAATAATCACTCTCAACGTGAATAGCCTAATGCTCCCATGAAATGGCACAGGGTTTCAGACTGGATAAAAATACAGGACCCATCTATATGCTGTCTACAAGAGACTCATTTTGAACCTAAGGGTACATTCAGACTGAATGTGAAGGGATGGAGAGCCATTTTTCATGCCAGTGGACTTCAAGGGAAAGCTGGGGCAGCAATTCTTATTTCAGACAAATTAGAGTTTAAGCTAAAAACTGTAGTTAGAGATACAGAAGGACATTATACCATTCTTAAAGGGTCTATCCAGCAAAAGGATCTAACAGTTGTAAATATTTATGCACCTAACATGGGAGCAGTCAACTATATAAGCCAACTGTTAACCAAAATAGAGACATGTTGATAATAACACATTAATAGTAGGAGACCTTAACACTCCATTCTCAGCAATAGACAGGTCATCTAAGCAGAAAATCAACAAAGAAACAAGAGTTTTGCCTGACACACTGGACCAGGTGGACCTCATAGATATATACAGAACATTCCACCCTAAAATAACAGAATAGTCATTCTTCTCGAATGCACATAGAACTTTCACCAGAATAGACCACATACTGGGTCACAAATCAGGGCTCAACCAATTCCAAAAGATTGAGATTATTCCCTGCATATGTTCAGACCACAATGCTTTGAAACTGGAACTCAATCACAAGAAAAAATTTGGAAGAAATTCAATCACTTGGAAGCTAAAGACCACCCTGATAAAGAATGTTTGGGTCAACCAGGATATCAAAGAAGAACTTAAACAATTCATGGAAACCAATGAGAATGAACACACATTGGTCCAAAAGTTATGGGATATGGCAAAGGCAGTCCTAAGGAGGAAATACATAGCCAGCTAAGCCTCACTCAAAAAAAAATTCCCAAATACACAAATTAACTTTACACTCTAAAGAACTGGAGAATCTGGGCACTTGGGTGATACATAGCCAGCTAAGCCTCACTCAAAAAAAAATTCCCAAATACACAAATTAACTTTACACTCTAAAGAACTGGAGAATCTGGGCACTTGGGTGGCTCATTGGGTTAAGGCCTCTGCCTTCGGCTCAGGTCATGATCCCAGGGTCCTGGGATCGAGCCCTGAATCTGGCTTTCTGCTCAGCAGGCAGCTTGCTTCCCCCTCTCTCTGCCTGCCTCTCTGCCTACTTGTGATCTCACTCTCTGTAAAATAAATAAAAAAAATCTTTAAAAAAACCTGGAGAATCAACAACAAACAAAGACTAAGCCAAACAGAAGAAGAGAAATAAATAAGATTAGAGAAGATATCAATGAATTAGAAACCAGAAATACAGTAGAGCACAACAACAAAACTAGAAGCTGGTTCTTTGAAAGAATTAATAAGATCAATAAATCACAGGCCTGACTTTTCCAAAAGAAAAGAGAAGGGACCCAAATTAATAAAATTATGAGTGAAAGAGGAGATAGCACTACTAACACCAAAGAAATAGAAACAATTATTAGAAATTATTATCAGAAACTATATGCCAATATGGTTTCACTTATTTGTGGGGCATAACAAATAGCATGGAGGACAAGGGGCATTAGAGAGGAGTAGGGAATTTGGGTAAATTGGAAGGGGAGGTGAACCATGAGAGACTATGGACTCTGAGAAACAATCTGAGGGGTTTGAAGTGGCGGGGGGGGGTGGGAGGTTGGTGTACCAGGTGGTGGGTATTAAAGAGGGCACGGCTTGCATGGAGCACTGGGTGTGGTGAAAAAATAATGAATACTATTTTTCTGAAAATAAATAAATTGAAAAAAAAGAGACTATATGCCAATAAATTAAGCAACATGAAAGAAACGCATGTCTTCCTGGAGACCTATAAACTAATGAGATTGAAACAAGAAGAATAAACCTGAATAAACCAATAACCAGTAATGAGATTTAAAACAAAAACCTCCCAAAAAAACAAGAGTCCAGGGTCTGATGTACTCCCTGGGGAATTCTACCAAACATTCAAAGAAAAAATAAAACCTATTATTCTGAAGCTATTTAAAAAAATAGAAACAGGAAAAAAAAAGTTCCTGACTCATTCCATGAGGCCACCATTAACTTCTTTTTCAATTTATTTATTTTCAGAAAAACATTATTCATTATTTTTTCACCACACCCAGTGCTCCATGCAAGCCGTGCCCTCTATAATACCCACCACCTGGTACCCCAACCTGCCACCCTCCCCGCCACTTCAAAACCCTCAGATTGTTTTTCGGAGTCCATAGTCTCTCATGGTTCACCTCCCCTTCCAATTAACGCAAATTCCCTTCTCCTCTCTAACGCCCTTTGTCCTCCATGCTATTTGTTATGCTCCACAAATAAGTGAAACCATATGATAATTGACTCTCTCTGCTTGACTTATTTCACTCAGCATAATCTCTTCCAGTCCCGTCCATGTTGCTACAAAAGTTGGGTATTCATCCTTTCTGATGGAGGCATAATACTCCATAGAGTATATGGACCACATCTTCCTTATCCATTCATCCGTGGAAGGGCATCTTGGTTCTTTCCACAGTTTGGCGACCGTGGCCATTGCTGCTATAAAAATTGGGGTACAGATGGCCCTTCTTTTCATGACATCTGTGTCTTTGGGGTAAATACCCAGGAGTGCAATTGCAGGGTCGCAGGGAAGCTCTATTTTTAATTTCTTGAGGAATCTCCACACTGTTCTCCAAAGAGCCTCACCAACTTGCATTCCCACCAACAGTGTAAGACGGTTCCCCTTTCTCCACATCCTCTCCAACACGTGTTGTTTCCTGTTTTGTTAATTTTGGCCATTCTAACTGGTGTAAGGTGATATCTCAATGTGGTTTTAATTTGAATCTCCCTGAGGGCTAATGATGATGAGCATTTTTTCATGTGTCTGATAGCCATTTGTATGTCTTGATTGGAGAAGTGTCTGTTCATATCTTCTGCCCATTTTTTGATGTGTTTGCCTGATTCGTGTGTGTTGAGTTTGAGGAGAACAGTGTGGATATCAACCTTTTGTCTGTACTGTCATTTGCAAATATCTTCTCCCATTCCGTGGGTTGCCTCTTTGTTTTTTTGACTGTTTCCTTTGCTGTGCAGAAGCTTTTGATTTTGATGAAGCCCCAAAAGTTTATTTTCGCTTTTGTTTCCTTTGCCTTTGGAGACATATCTTGAAAGAAGTTGCTGTGGCTGATATCAAAGAGATTACTGCCTATGTTCTCCTCTAGGATTCTGATGGATTCCTGTCTCACGTTGAGGTCTTTTATCCATTTTGAGCTTATCTTTGTGTACGGTGTAAGAGAATGGTCGAGTTTCATTCTTCTACATATAGCTGTCCAGTTTTCCCAGCACCATTTATTGAAGAGACTCTTTTTTCCACTGTCTATTTTTTCCTGTGTTGTCAAAGATTAATTGACCATAGAGTTGAGGGTCCATATCTGGGCTCTCTACTCTGTTCCACTGGTCTATGTGTCTGTTTTTATGCCAGTACCATGCTGTCTTGGTGATCACAGCTTTGTAATAAAGCTTGAAATCAGGTAAGGTGATGCCGCCAGCCTTATTTTTGTTTTTCAACATTTCCTTAGTGATTCGGGGTCTCTTCTGATTCCATACAAATTTTAGGATTATTTGCTCCAGCTCTTTGAAGAATGCCGGTGGAATTTGGATCCGAATGGCATTAAAAGTATAGATTGCTCTAGGCAGTATAGACATTTTAACAATGTTTATTCTTCCGATCCAAGAGCATGGAATGGTCTTCCATCTTTTTGTGTCTTCTTCAATTTCTTTCATGAGTGTTCTGTAGTTCCTCAAGTACAGATCCTTTACCTCTTTGGTTAGGTTTATTCCCAGGTATCTTATGGTTCTTGGTGCTATAGTAAATGGAATCAATTCTCTAATTTCCCTTTCTGTGTTTTCATTGTTAATGTATAAGAAAGCCACTGATTTCTGCACATTGACTTTGTATCCTGCCACGTTGCTGAATTGCAGTATGATTTCTAGTAGTTTGGGGGTGGAGTCTTTTGGGTTTTCCATATAAAGAGTCATGTCATCTGCAAAGAGATTGAGTTTGACTTCTTCATTACCAATTTGGATACCTTTTATTTCTCTCTGTTTTCTGTTTGCTGTTGCTAGGACTTCTAATACTATGTTGAACAAGAGTGGTGAAATTGGGCATCCTTGTATTGTTCCTGATCTCAACGGGAAGGCTGCAAGCTTTTTCCCATTGAGGATGATATTTGCTGTGGGTTTTTCATAGATAGATTTGATGAGGTTCAGGAATGTTCCCTCTATCCCTACACTTTGAAGAGTTTTAATCAGGAACGGATGCTGTATTTTGTCAATTGCTTTTTCTGCATCAATTGAGAGGACCATGTCATTCTTCTCTCTTCTCTTATTCATTTGTTCTAACACATTGATTGATTTGCGAATGTCGAACCATCCTTGTAGCCCAGGGATGAATCCCACCTGATCATGGTGGATAATCTTTTTAATGTGCTGTTGGATCCTGTTGGCTAGAATCTTGTTGAGAATCTTAGCATCCATATTCATTAGTGATATTGGTCTGAAATTCTCCTTTTTGGTATGGTCCTTGCCTGGTTTGGGGATCAGGGTAATGCTGGCTTCATAGAAAGAGTCTGGAAGTTTTCCTTCTGCTTCAATTTTTTTTTTCAATTTATTTATTTTCAGAAAAACATTATTCATTATTTTTTCACCACACCCAGTGCTCCATGCAATCCGTGCCCTCTATAATACCCACCACCTGGTAACCCAACCTCCCACACCCCCCCCGCCACTTCAAACCCCTCATATTGTTTTTCAGAGTCCATAATCTCTCATGGTTCACCTCCCCTTCCAATTTACCCAAATTCCCTACACAGCTTCAGGAGAATAGGTGTTATTTCTTCTTTGAAGGTTTGGTAGAATTCTCCAGGGAATCTGTCAGGTCCTGGGCTCTTGTTTTTTTTATTCCCAATTTATTTATTTTCAGAAAAAACAGTATTCATTATTTTTTCACCACACCCAGTGCTCCATGCAAGCTGTGCCCTCTATAATACCCACCACCTGGTACACCAACCTCCCACACCCCCGCCACTTCAAACCCCTCAGACTGTTTTTCAGAGTCCATAGTCTCTCATGGTTCACCTCCCCTTCCAATTTACCCAAATTCCCTTCTCCTCTCTAACGCCCCTTGTCCTCCATGCTATTGGTTATGCTCCACAAATGAGTGAAACCATATGATAATTGACTCTCTCTGCTTGACTGATTTCACTCAGCATAATCTCTTCCAGTCCCGTCCATGTTGCTACAAAAGTTGGATATTCGTCCTTTCTGATGGAGGCACAATACTCCATAGTGTATATGGACCACATCTTCCTTATCCATTCATCCGTTGAAGGGCATCTTGGTTCTTTCCATAGTTTGGCGACTGTGGCCATTGCTGCTATAAACATTGGGGTACAGATGGCCCTTCTTTTCACGACATCTGTATCTTTGGGGTAAGTACCCAGGAGTGCAATTGCAGGGTCGTAGGGAAGCTCTATTTTTAATTTCTTGAGGAATCGCCACACTGTTCTCCAAAGAGGCTGCACCAACTTGCATTCCCACCAACAGTGTAAGAGGGTTCCCCTTTCTCCACATCCTCTCCAACACATGTTGTTTCCTGTTTTGTTAATTTTGGCCATTCTAACTGGTGTAAGGTGATATCTCAATGTGGTTTAATTTGAATCTCCCTGAGGGCTAATGATGATGAGCATTTTTTCATGTGTCTGATAGCCATTTGTATGTCTTGATTGGAGAAGTGTCTGTTCATATCTTCTGCCCATTTTTTGATGTGTTTGTCTGTTTCGTGTGGGTTGAGTTTGAGGAGTTCATTATAGATCCTGGATATCAACCTTTTGTCTGTACTGTCATTTGCAAATATCTTCTCCCATTCCGTGGGTTGCCTCTTTGTTTTTTTGACTGTTTCCTTTGCTGTGCAGAAGCTTTTGATTTTGATGAAGTCCCAGAAGTTTATTTTCGCTTTTGTTTTCTTTGCCTTTGGAGACGTATCTTGAAAGAAGTTGCTGTGGCTGATATCAAAGAGATTACTGCCTATGTTCTCCTCTAAGATTCTGATAGATTCCTGTCTCACGTTGAGGTCTTTTATCCATTTTGAGTTGATCTTTGTGTACGGTGTAAGAGAATGGTCGAGTTTCATTCTTCTACATATAGCTGTCCAGTTTCCCCAAACTGGGCTCTTGTTTTTTGGGAGGTTTATGATCACTGATTCAATCTCGTTATTAGATACCGGTCTACTCAGGTTGTTGATTTCTTCCTGGTTAAATTTTGACACTTTATATTTTTCCAGGAATGCATCCATTTCATCTAGGTTGCTAAGCTTATTGGCATATAACTGTTGATAATAACTTCTGATGATTGTTTCTACTTCCTTGGTGTTAGTTGTGATCTCTCCCTTTTCATTCATAATTTTATGAATTTGGGCTTTCTCTCTTTTCTTTTGGATTAGTGTGGCCAGTGGCTTATCGATCTTATTGATTCTTTCCAAAAACCAGCTTCTAGTTTCATTGATACGTTCTACTGTATCTCTGGTTTCTCCCTCATTGATCTCAGCTCAAATGTTGATGATTTCCCTTCTTATGTGTGGAGTTGGATTGATTTGCTGTTGATCCTCCATTTCTTTAAGGTGTAGAGACAGCTGGAGGGTTCTAGATTTTTCAATTTTTTTGAGGGAGGCTTGGATGGCTATTTATTTTCACCTTAGGACCGCCGTTGCTGTATCCCATAGGTTTTTTTTCCAATTTATTAATTGTCAGAAAAACATAATTCATTATTTTTTCATCACACCCAGTGCTCTATGCAAGCCGTGCCCTCTAAAATACCCACCACCTGATACCACTACCTCCCACCCAACCCCCCGCCACGTCAAACCCCTCAGATTGTTTTTCAGAGTCCATAGTCTCTCATGGTTCACCTCCCATTCCAATTTACTCAAATTCCCTACTCCTCTCTAATGCCCTTGTCCTCCATGATATTTGTTATGCTCCACAAATAAGTGAAACCATATGATAATTGACTCTCTCTGCTTGACTTATTTCACTCAGCATAATCTCTTCCAGTCCCATCCATGTTGCTACAAAAGTTGGGTATTCATCTTTTCTTATGGAGGCATAATACTCCATAGTGTATATGGACCTCACCTTCCTTATCCATTCATCCTTTGAAGGCATCTTGGTTCTTTCCATAGTTTGGCGACTGTGGCCATTGCTGCTATAAACATTGGGGTACATATGGCCCTTCTTTTCATGACATCTGTGTCTTTGAGGTAAATACCCAGGAGTGCAATGGCAGGGTCGTAGGGAAGCTCTATTTTTAATTTCTTGAGGAATCTCCACACTGTTCTCCAAAGAGCCTCACCAACTTGCATTCCCACCAACAGTGTAAGAGGGTTCCCCTTTGATCCACATCCTCTCCAACACATGTTGTTTCCTGTTTTGTTAATTTTGGCCATTCTAACTGGTGTAAGGTGATATCTCAATGTGGTTTAATTTGAATCTCCTTGAGGCTAATGATGATGAGCATTTTTTCATGTGTCTGATAGCCATTTGTATGTCTTGATTGGAGAAGTGTCTGTTCATATCTTCTGCCCATTTTTTGATGTGTTTGTCTGTTTCGTGTGGGTTGAGTTTGAGGAGTTCATTATAGATCCTGGATTCAACCTTTTGTCTGTACTGTCATTTGCAAATATCTTCTCCCATTCTGTGGGTTGCCTCTTTGTTTTTTTTACTGTTTCCTTTGCTGTGCAGAAGCTTTTGATTTTGATGAAGCCCCAAAAGTTTATTTTCGCTTTTGTTTCCTTTGCCTTTGGAGACGTATCTTGAAAGAAGTTGCTGTGGCTGATATCAAAGAGATTTCTGCCTATGTTCTCCTCTAAGATTCTGATGGATTCCTGTCTCACGTTGAGGTCTTTTATCCATTTTGAGTTGATCTTTGTGTACAGTGTAAGAGAATGGTCGAGTTTCATTCTTCTACATATAGCTGTCCAGTTTTCCCAGCACCATTTATTGAAGAGACTGTCTTTTTTCCACTGTCTATTTTTTCCTGTGTTGTCAAAGATTAATTGACCATAGAGTTGAGGGTCCATATCTGGGCTCTCTACTCTGTTCCACTGGTCTATGTGTCTGTTTTTATGCCAGTACCATGCTGTCTTGGTGATCACAGCTTTGTAATAAAGCTTGAAATCAGGTAAGGTGATGCCGCCAGCCTTATTTTTGTTTTTCAACATTTCCTTAGTGATTCGGGGTCTCTTCTGATTCCATACAAATTTTAGGATTATTTGCTCCAGCTCTTTGAAGAATGCCGGTGGAATTTGGATCCGAATGGCATTAAAAGTATAGATTGCTCTAGGCAGTATAGACATTTTAACAATGTTTATTCTTCCGATCCAAGAGCATGGAATGGTCTTCCATCTTTTTGTGTCTTCTTCAATTTCTTTCATGAGTGTTCTGTAGTTCCTCAAGTACAGATCCTTTACCTCTTTGGTTAGGTTTATTCCCAGGTATCTTATGGTTCTTGGTGCTATAGTAAATGGAATCAATTCTCTAATTTCCCTTTCTGTGTTTTCATTGTTAATGTATAAGAAAGCCACTGATTTCTGCACATTGACTTTGTATCCTGCCACGTTGCTGAATTGCAGTATGATTTCTAGTAGTTTGGGGGTGGAGTCTTTTGGGTTTTCCATATAAAGAGTCATGTCATCTGCAAAGAGATTGAGTTTGACTTCTTCATTACCAATTTGGATACCTTTTATTTCTCTCTGTTTTCTGTTTGCTGTTGCTAGGACTTCTAATACTATGTTGAACAAGAGTGGTGAAATTGGGCATCTTTGTATTGTTCCTGATCTCAACGGGAAGGCTGCATTCTTCTTCCCATTGCGGATATTTGGGTCTTTCATAGATAGATTTGATGAGGTTCAGGAATGTTCCCTCTATCCCTACACTTTGAAGAGTTTTAATCAGGAACGGATGCTGTATTTTGTCAAATGCTTTTTCTGCATCAATTGAGAGGACCATGTGGTTCTTCTCTCTTCTCATATTAATTTGTTGTATCACATTGATTGATTTGCGATTGTTGAACCATCCTTGTAGCCCAGGGATGAATCCCACCTGATCATGGTGGATAATCTTTTAAATGTGTTGTTGGATCCTGTTGGCTAGGATCTTGTAGAGAATCTTAGCATCCATATTCATCAGTGATATTCGTCTGAAATTCTCCTTTTTGTTAGGGTCCTTGCCTGGTTTGGGGATCAGGGTAATGCTGGCTTCATAGAAAGAGTCTGGAAGTTTTCCTTCTGCGTCAATTTTTTGAAACAGCTTTAGGAGAATAGGTGTTATTTCTTCTTTGAAGGTTTGGTAGAATTCCCCAGGGAATCCGTCAGGTCCTGGGCTCTTGTTTTTTGGGAGGTTTTTGATCATTGATTCAATCTCGTTATTAGATATTGGTCTATTCAGGTTGTCGATTTCTTCCTGGTTCAATTTTGGTAGTTTATATTTTTCCAGGAATGCATCCATTTCATCTAGGTTGCTAAGCTTATTGGCATATAACTCTTCGTAATAACTTCTGATGATTGTTTCTACTTCCTTGGTGTTAGTTGTGATCTCTCCCTTTTCATTCATAATTTTATGAATTTGGGCTTTCTCTCTTTTCTTTTGGATTAGTGTAGCCAGTGGCTTATCGATTTTATTGATTCTTTCCAAAAACCAGCTTCTAGTTTCATTGATACGTTCTACTGTATCTCTGGTTTCTCCCTCATTGATCTCAGCTCAAATGTTGATGATTTCCCTTCTTATGTGTGGAGTTGGTTTGATTTGTTGTTGATCCTCCAGTTCTCTTAGGTGTAGAGACAGCTGGTGTGTTCTGGATTTTTCAATTTTTTTGAGCGAGGCTTGGATGGCTATGTATTTTCCCCTTAGGACCATCTTTGCTGTATCCCATAGGTTTTGGACCGAAGTGTCTTCATTCTCATTGGTTTCCATGAATTGTTTCAGTTCTTCTTTGATCTCCTGGTTGATCCAAGCGTTCTTAAGCAAGGTGGTCTTTAGCTTCCAGGTGTTTGAGTTCCTTCGGAACTTTTCCTTGTGATTGAGCTCCAGTTTCAACGCATTGTGATCTGAGAATATGCAGGGAATAATCTCAGTCTTTTGGTATTGGTTGACTCCTGATTTGTGACCCAGTATGTGGTCTATTTTGGAGAAGGTTCCGTGTGCACTTGAGAAGAATGAGTATTCTGTTGTTTTAGGGTGGAATGTTCTGTATATATCTATGAGGTCCATCTGGTCCAATGTGTCATTCAATGCTCGTTTCTTTATTGATTTTCTGCTTCGATGATCTGTCTAATTCTGAGAGAGGCATGTTAAGATCTCCTACGATTAGTGTATCATATCAATATGACTCTTTATCTTGATTAACAGTTTTCTTATGTAATTGGCTGCTCCCATATTGGGGACATAGATATTTACAATTGTTAGATCATCTTGGTGGATAGTCCCCTTTAAGGATTATGTAGTGTCCTTCTATATCTCTGACTACAGTCTTTAGTTTGAAGTCTAATTTATCTGATATGAGAATCGCTACCCCAGCCTTCTTTTGAGTCCCATTGGCATGAAAGATGCTTCTCCACCCCTTCACTTTCAGTCTGCGTGTATCTTTACGTTCAAAATGGGTCTCTTGTAGACAATATATGGATGGGTTTTGTCGTTTTTATCCAATCTGCAACCCTGTGCCGTTTTATGGGTGCATTTAGGCCATTCACATTGAAAGTGATTATTGATAGATACGTGTTTATTGACATCGAGTTACCTTTGAAGTCTTTCTTTCTGTATTCTGTTCAATGCTATTCTTGGAATTTTTCCTCTTTTATAGAACCCCCCTTAATATTTCCTGCAGTGTCGGCTTTGTGGTTGCATAGTCTTTTAAGCCTTGCCAGTCTTGAAAACTCTTTATCTCTCCATCCATTTTGAATGTCAGTCTTGCTGGATAAAGTATTCTTGGCTGCATGTTCTTCTCATTTAGTGCCCTGAATATATCTTGCCAGCCTTTTCTGGCTTGCCTGGTCTCTGTGGACAGGACTGACGTTATTCTGATGGGCTTCCCTCTGTAAGTAAGGAGCCTCTTTGCCCTGGCGGCTTTCAAGAGATTATACCTACAATTATAATTCCTCAATTTGACTATCAGGTGTTGTGATTTTTTTTGGAATGTATAATCTTGGGTGGAGACCGTTCAGCCTCTAGTACATGAACGCTGGTTTCATTCGCGAGATTGAGAAAATTTTCATGAAGGACTTGTTCCACGATATCTTCTAGACTCCTTTCTTTCTCCTCCCCTTCAGGGATTCCAATAATTCTGACGTTGGAATGCTTCATGGCATCATTTATTTCCCTGATTCTGCTTTCGTGGTTTCTAAGCTGTTTGTTCCAGGCTTCCTCCTGATCCTTTCTCTCTATCTGTTTGTCTTCCAGATCACTAATTCTATCTTCTGTCTCAGTTACCCTAGCTTTGAGAGAGTTTAGATTAGATTGGAACTCATTGAGAGCATTGTGAACCTCCTCCCTGGTAGCTTTAAGCTCCGCCCTAACATTGTGAACATCCTGTCTGGTCGCTTTCAGTTTGGCCCTAATCAATTGTGTTTTGTCATCCGTGGCTTTCTCCAACCTAGCTATTGCCTGGATAATTGTTAATCTCAATTCTCTTTCCGACATATTGTCTATGTTGATAGCCGTTAGCTCTGTTGCAGAAGGTCCATCCTCTGTATTTTCCTTCTGTTGGGCATTCCTCCTCCTAGTCATTTTGGTGGGAGATGACTGAATAGATGTAGCTGGATGTATCAACTCTGGTGCAGTCAAGGTGTACCCTGGAACACTTCTGAGCAATCAGGATTCCCCACCCAAACGAGAGACAAAAGAAAAGAAAAAGAAAAAGAAAGAAAAAAAGAAAAGAAGAAGAAGAAAAGAAAAAGAAAAAAGAGAGAGAGAGAGAGAGAGGAAAGAAAGGGATCATGAAAAAGAAGGTTCAGCCCAGATGGGCCCCAAGGTAAGTATTATGAAGTAGACAAACAAAAAGAGATAAAAAGTCCGATACAAGTATATGGCAAGAGAAAAAATATATATATATGCAAATAAAGAAAGAACCTCGTCAAAAAGAACCACAAGTGTAAAATTTATATGCTATCAGGACAAACACAGAAACACTGGTGGAAGAAGATGGGAGAGTTCTTTTTTTTTTAAGTTTTTTAAAATTTATTTTTATTTATTTTCAGCATAACAGTATTCATTGTTTTTGTACCACACCCTGTGCTCCATGCAATCCCACCACCATACATACCCACCACCATCCATACCCACCAATGGTTACCCCAACGTCCCACCCACCCTACCACGTAAAACCCCTCAGATTGTTTTTCGGAGTCCATAGTCTCTCATGGTTCACCTCCCCTTCCAATTTCCCCCTACTCCCTTCTCCTAACTCCCCATGTCCTCCATGCTATTTGTTATGCTCCACAAATAAGTGAAACCATATGATAATTGACTCTCTCTGCTTGACTTATTTCACTCAGCATAATCTCCTCCAGTCCCGTCCATGTGGATACAAAAGTTGGGTATTCATCCTTTCTGATGGAGGCATGAGAGTTCTTATAAATTCTCAGTGTGTGCGAGGAAGGTTGTTTTGATTCTTCCTGGATGTATCTTGATATCTTTGTTAAAGGACTCAACTTTCCTAAGATAAAGGGGATTAAAAAATGTGGTGAAAAAATAATGAATAATGTTTTTCTGAAAATAAATAAATTGAAAAAAAAATTGTTTTACCTATAGGGGTAGTATTGATTGGGGAAAGGGGATTACTTTGAAGTTTAACTCTATATGAATATTAGAGGATAAAAATAAAAAGGAATAAACTAGACTAAACTAAAATTTTATAAAAGGAATTCCCAAAAAATAAAAATGCAAAAGAAAAATATAGGTGTATGTATCAAAAAGTTCAGGTTAGAAAGGTATTATGGAATTTGAGGTACTGTACAGCTCGCTGTGATGGTAAATAGGTTAAAAAAATTACCTATGTGTAAAAAAAAAAAATATGAACCGGAATAGTGGGAACAAGTGAACAATACAAGTTTTCCTATGAAGTAGTGGTTGTTCTCTTGTAGTCTTTTTTTTTTCCTTTCTTGGTTTGTTTTCTGGGTGAGGGGCCTGCCACGTGGGTTATCAGTCAATGATGTTTCTTGAGTTGAGTCCTCCCACCCCCCTCAAGGGGGTGGGCTCTGAGGAAACTGGTTTTTTTCAGGCTTTTGTTCTCTGGCGGTTTTTATGCTTGTTCACTTTTTTTCCTCTCACCTTGACCGCCTTTGATGGTTTTTGTAGTATTAGAAGAAATCAAACCGCACCCTGATCTCCCTCTCAGAGAGAAGCCTCAGTCTGGGTGTAGAAGCTGAATAAGTTCCCCCTTGGCCGCTGGCAGAGCAGGTTCCAAGTTGCAGACCCTGGGGGCGCAGGATCTTTTGCTCGTACCAAAAGCCAAGGCAGTGGCGGCTGTCTGGGAGCTCCCGACCGCCAGAGAGGTTCCAAGCAGCAATCGCAGACTGAGATTTTGCCGCTGGCCGGGGCTGGGAGTGCCCGGCTTGCGCGCACCTCTTTTCAGAGGCGGCTATGGGTCGGGTGCGCGTCTGGGGCACTGAGAACGGGGAGCTGGTCCGTAAGCCCCAGGCTGGGCTTTTGCGCGCCTCTGTCAGGGGAAGATTTTCGGGTGCGCGGCTTAGGCTTTGAAACAATGGCGCGGGTCAAAGAGCGCTGGCCGGGCCTTTGTAACTCAGGGGAGCAGAGGGATGTGCGCGCGTATCTCGAGCTTTGTGGTAGGGCTAGCGCACGTTCTGCAGACCGGCGCGGCTCCCATCCCCTCACAGGAACTAGAACCCACGCATTCTCGGGCGCGCTGGTGGCTTAGGGACCAAGAGCGGTTTCTCCACCGCACTCTCTCTGCCTCAGCGCCGGGGAGGCTGTCTGGGACCGGGGACTTAAGCCCCTGTTTAGCCGCCCCGATTCCCACAATTTCCCCCGTGATCCTTTGCTCTTTTGGAGTGCTTTCAACCAGTCTCCAAGTTAATGCTGGTCCCCAGATGCAGGGCACTCTCGCTCATATTGGGGTATTACTTTCCAACTGGTCGCCTCTGGTGGCTCCCTCCCCCTTTTGTTTATCTTCCGGTATCAGTCCGCCATTCCCATTCCGCTTTACCTGCCCACTGGCGTCTTTTGCCCCTGTAGAGATCCAGACGTGTATAATTCTGATCTCAGGCTGATTTCATGGTTGATCAGAGTTCTTTGGTAGGTAATCAGCTCACTTTGGGGTACCAGCTGAAAAGGTGCCTCTTCCTACTCCCCCGCCATCTTTTTACCTCAAAGGCAGAGATTTTTAAAAAGATTTTTATTTATTTGGGGGAGGGACAGTGATAGAGAGCATGGTCAGAGAAGGTCAGAGAAGGTCAGAGGGAGAAGCAGACTCCCTGTGGAGTTGGGAGCCTGATGCAGGACTCAATCCCATGGCTCTGGGATCATGACCTGAGCCGATGACAATTGCTTAACCAACTAAGCCACCCAGGTGCCCAAAGGCAGTGAATCTTCAAGGAGACTCCCCCCTGAGTGTAGAGACCAATGTGAGGCTCAATCCCATGACCCATGAGATCATGACCTGAGCCTAAACCAAGAGTTGGATGCTTAACTGACTGAACCAGCCAGGTGCCTCTTGGATAATCAATTTTATTTATCTTTTCAAAGAATCTGGGTTTGCTTTCATTGATTATTCATTGTTGATTTACAATTTTCAATTTAATTTATTTGTGATTTAACTTTTCTTTTTTAGAACTTTTCTTTTTTTTCCTGCTTATTTTGGATTTCATTTGTTCAGCTTTTTCTACTTTCCTAAAGTGGAAGTTTGTATGATTGATTTTAGATCTTCCTTATTTTCTGATATATGCATTCAAAGCTATAAATGACAATGTGTTCAGAGCTTTTGTTACAACCCACAGATTTTAGTAATGTATGTTTTCATTTTCATTTGGTCTGAATTACTTTAAAATTTCTCTTGTGACCTATGTGCTTTCAAGAAGTGTGGTGTTTAATCTTCAAGTATTTGGGGGTTTTCCAGATATGTTTACATTAATTCCTTGTGATCTAGGGCATATTTAGTAGGATTTCTATTCTTTCAAGTCTGTCAACATATGTTACAGCTCAGAATGTGATCTATCTTGTGAATGTTCCTCTTCAGCTTGAGAACAATATGTATTCTACTGTTGTTGGAGGAAATAGTCTATAGATGTCAGTTAAATGCAGTGGCATTCAGTTCAACTGTGTCTTTATTAATAAATATTTCCCCTCAGTGTTTTCTTTCAAGATTTTTTTGTCTTTGATTTTCTTTAATGTGACTATTGTGTCCAGGTGTTCTTTTTTTTTGTTTTGTTTTGTTGCTTTTGGTATTTATACTTCTTGGTGTTCTCTGATTTCCCCAGTTCTGTGGCTTGGTGTCTGATATTAATTTGGTCAGTCATTATTACTCCAAGTATTTCCTCTGTTTCTTTCTCTCTGTCTTCTCCTTCTGGTAGTCCCATTACACATATGTTACACCACGTCTAATTGTTTCACAGTTCTTGGATAATCTGTTATATATTTTCACTTATTCTCTCTTACATTTCAGTTTTGGAGGTTTCCATTAACATCTCCTCAAGCTCCTGATTCTTTTTTCAGCCATTTCCAGTCAATTGATAAGCCATCAAAGGCATTCTTCATCTCTGTGTATTTGATTTCTAGCATTCCTTTTACATTTTCTTAAACTTTCTCTGATTGCATTACCCATCTGTTCTTGTACATTGTCCATTTTTCCATTAAAGCTGTTAGCATATTAATCATAGTTATTTTATTTTTCTTGTCTGATAATTCAAATAGCTCTACTATATCTGATTCTTGTTTCAATGTCTGCTGTGTTTGTTCTAAGTGTTTTTGTCTTTTAGTATACCTTGGAATTTTTTTTGTGTGTAGAAAGCCAAAATAATGTACTGAGTAAAATGAACTGAGATAAATAGGCCTTTAATGTGAGTTTTGTGTTTACCTAGCAAGGGGTTAACCTGTGCTTACAGGGCTTCCTGCAGCTTTAGGAGTCAGAAGACAAAATTTCCTCTGTTGTTCATGTTTTTTGTCTCCCTGTTGCCTTTTGTTTTCCCTTGAAATCTCTTCTCTTTTGTAGATTTTATTTATTTGAGAGAGAAAGAGAGAGAGCGACCATGAGCAGGGGGAGAGGCAGAAGGAGAGGGAGAAAGACGTGCAGACTCCCTGCTGAGCTAGGACCCCCCCCCCCAGAGGCTCCATCCTGGGACCCCAAGATCATGACCTGAGCTAAATTCAGTCACTCAATGGACTGAGCCACCCAGGTGCCCCTGAAAACTTTTCTTAAGTAATGTATGTGGTGTACAGTTTGGTCAGTTGTATTCTTCTATTATTATATGGAGTTCTGTGCCAAGGTGTCAGGTGAGGAGAATTGTTCTGTATTCCTAGGGGTGAGATCTCCTTCTGTTATTGACCTGGCCCTTAGACTGTGAACTTCAAAAGTGATTCTCAGTTTTGTTTTTGTTTTCCTCCCTAAGTGAGACAGGAGGACTACAAAGGGCTGGAATTTGGTGTTTTCATTCTATCAGATCAGCTAGTATCTGTGGTAAAATCATTCCTCTTAAGAGTAAGCCTTGTTTAGGAGAACAATGTTGTGAACATATTTAAAATGACCACTATTTCTCTCCTCATAACAGATGCAGGAGAGAATTTTCCCCCAAGCTTCACAATGAGAACCTGGTAGGGTGCCTGAAATTAAATCTAGGGAGTGTCAGAGACCACTAACACTAAGCTTCCCTGAAGATTTTTTGTAAGATTTTATTTAAATTCCAGCTAGTTAAAATACAGTGTAATATTAGTTTCAGGTGTACAATATAGTGATTCAGCACTTTCATACAACACCTAGTGCTCATCACAACAAGTGCACTCCTTAATACTTATCACCTGTTGAACCCCTTTTCCTATCCACCACCTCTCTGGTAACTATCAGTTTGTTCTCTATAGTTAAGAGTCTGTTTCTTGATTTCCCTCTCTCCATCCCTTTCTCTCTCCTTATCTCTCTCTCTTTCCCTCTTTCCTTCCCTCCCTCTTTTCCCCCCTTGCTTGTCTTGATTCTTAAATTCCACATATGAATGAAATCAGGTCTTTCTTTAACTGACTTATTTCACTTAACATAATACTCTATCCATGTCATTGCAAATAGCAAGATTTCATTCTTTTTTATGGCTGAGTAATATTACACACACACACACACACACACACACACACACACACAAAACACATCTTCTTTTTTTTCCAATTTATTTATTTTCAGAAAAACATTATTCATTATTTTTTCACCACACCCAGTGCTCCATGCAAGCTGGGCCCTCTATAATACCCACCACCTGGTGCCCCAACCTCCCACCCCCCCCGCCACTTCAAACCCTTCAGATTGTTTTTCAGAGTCCATAGTCTCTCATGGTTCACCTCCCCTTCCAATTTACCCAAATTCCCTTCTCCTCTCTAATGGCCCTTGTCCTCCATGCTATTTGTTATGTTCCACAAATAAGTGAAACCATATGATAATTGACTCTCTCTGCTTGACTGATTTCACTCAGCATAATCTCTTCCAGTCCCGTCCATGTTGCTACAAAAGTTGGGTATTCATCCTTTCTGATGGAGGCATAATACTCCATAGAGAACACATCTTCTTTATCCATTCATCAATTGACCAACATTTGAGCTGTTCCCATAATTTGGCTACTGTAGACAGTGTTGCTATAAACATGGAGGTTCACATATACCTTTGAATTAGTATTTTTGTATTCTTTAAGTAAATACCTAGCAGTAGAATTGTTGTGTTATAGGGTATTTTTATTTTTGTGGAACCTCCATTCTGTTTTCCAGAGTAGCTGCACCAGTTTGCACTCCCACCAATACTGCAAGAGGGTTCCCTTTCTCCACATCCTCACCAACAACCTGTTGTTTACTGTGTTGTTCCTTTTAGCCATACTGATAGGTGAGATGTAATATCTTGTTGTAGTTTTTAAAAAAAAAATTTAAATTTATTTTCAGTGTAACAGTATTCATTGTTTTTGCACCACACCCAGTGCTCCATGCAATCCCTGCCCTCTATAATACCCACCACCTGGTTCCCCCAACCTCCCACCCCCTGCCCCTTCAAAACCCTCAGATTGTTTTTCAGAGTCTATAGTCTTTCATGGTTCACCTCCCCTTCCAATTTCCCTCAACTCCCTTCTCCTCTCCATCTCCCCTTGTCCTCCGTTCTATTTACTATGCCCCACAAATAAGTGAAACCGTATGATAATTGAATCTCTCTGCTTGACTTGCTTCACTCAGCATAATCTCTTCCAGTCCCGTCCATGTTGCTACAAAAGTTGGGTATTCATCCTTTCTGATGGAGGCATAATACTCCATAGTGTATATGGACCACATCTTCCTTATCCATTCGTCCGTTGAAGGGCATCTTGGTTCTTTCCACAGTTTGGAGACCATGGCCATTGCTGCTATAAACATTGGGGTACAAATGGCCCTTCTTTCCACTACGTCTGTATCTTTGGGGTAAATACCCAGGAGTGCAATGGCAGGGTCATCGAAAGCTCTATTTTTAATTTCTTGAGGAATCTCCACACTGTTCTCCAAAGTGGCTGCACCAACTTGCATTCCCACCAACAGTGTAAGGGGTTTCCCCTTTCTCCACATTCCCTCCAACACATGTTGTTTCCTGTCTTGCTAATTTTGGCCATTCTAACTGGTGTAAGGTAGTATCTCAATGTGGTTTTAATTTGGATCTCCCTGATGGCTAGTGATGATGATTTGTATTTCCCTAATGCTGAGTGATGTTGAGCATCTTTTCATGTGTCTGCTGGCCATTTAGATGACTTCTTTGGAATAATGTCTATTCATGTCTTCCGCCCATCTTTTCAGAGGAGGGAGGGGCAAAAGGAGAGGGAAAGAGAGAATCTTTAGTAGGTTTCATGCGCAGTGGAGAGCCCTATGTGGGGCTCAGTCTCACAACCCTGAGATTATGACCTGAGCCAAAATCAAAAGTCAGATGCATAACAGACTGAGCCAGGCAAGCCAACTTCTGCCCATTTTTAAACAGGATTATTTGTATTGGGGGATGTTCACTTTTATAAGTTCTTTATATATTTTGGAAACTAACCCTTTATCAGACGTGTCATTTGCAAATATCTTCTACCATTCCGATGGCTGTCTTTTAGGGTTTTAAAAAAATTATTTCCTTCACTGTGCAAAAGCTTTTTACTTTAATGAAGTCCCAATAGGTTATTTCAGTTTTGTTTCTCTTGTTTAAGGAGGCATATCTAGAAAGATGTTGCTTTGGCCAACATCAAAAAATTTAAAATAGAGCTATCCTATAACCCTGCAATTGATCTTTGGGGTATTTACCCCAAAGATACAGATGTAGTAAAAAGAAGGTCCATCTGTATGCCAATGTTCATAGCAGCAATGGCCTCAGTCGCCAAACTGTGGAAAGAACCAAGGTGCCTTTCAGTAGATAAACGGATAAAGAAGATATGGTCCATATATACAATGGAGTATTACGCTTCCATCAGAAAGGATGAATACTCAACTTTTGTAACAACATGGACAGGACTGGAGGAGATTATGCTGAATGAAATAAATCAAGCAGAGAAAGTCAATTATATGGTTTCACTTAATTGTGGAGCATAAGTAATAACATGGAGGACATCAGGAGGAAGAAAGGAATACTGTATTGGGGTAGATTGGAGGGGGAGATGAAGCATGAGAGACTATGGACTCTGCGAAACAAACTGAGGGTTTTGGAGGGGAGGGAGGTGAGCCTGGGGATGGGAATCAAGGAGGGCACGTATTACATGGAGCACTGGATGTGGTGCATAACCAATGAATCTTGGAACACTGAAAAAATAAAATTAAATTAAAAATGTTTTTTAAACCTTACTGCTTGTGTACTGTTCTAGGATTTTGATGGTTCCTGTCACATTTAGATCTTTAATTCATTTTGAATTTATTTTTGTATTTGTTGTAAGAAAATGGTCCAGTTTCATTCTTTTCCATGTTACTATCTAGTTTTCCCAACACCATATATTAGAGAGACAGACTTTTTCCCATTTACATATTCTTTCCTGCTTTTTCAAAGATTAGTTGACCATTTACTTGTGGGTTTATTTCTGGGTTTTCTATTCTTTTCTACTGATCTATGTGTCTATTTTTCTGACAGAATGATACTGTTTTGATTACTACAGCTTTGTAATAAAATACAAAGATTGAATTATGATGCATCCAACTTTGCTTTTCATTTTCTTTCTTTTTTTTACTTCTTTTTTTTCATTTATTTATTTTCAGCATAACAGTATTATTTTCACCACACCCAATGCTCCATGCAATCCGTGCCCTCTATAATACCCACCCCTGACCTCCCACCCCCCCCGCCACTTCAAACCCCTCAGATTGTTTTTCAGAGTCCATAGTCTCTCATGATTCATCTCCCCTTCCAATTTACCCCAACCCCCTTCTCTCTAACCTCCCATGTCCTCCATGCTTTTTGTTATGCTCCACAAATAAGTGAAACCATATGATAATTGACTCTCTCTGCTTGACTTATTTCAGTCAGCATAATCTCTTCCAGTCCCGTCCATGTTGCTACAAAAGTTGGGTATTCGCAATGGCCACGGTCGCCAAACTGTGGAAAGAACCAAGATGCCCTTCAATGGATGAATGGATAAGGAAGATGTGGTCCATATACACTATGGAGTATTATGCCTCCATCAGAAAGGACGAATACCCAGCTTTTCATTTTCTTTTAAAAAATTTTTTTATTAAGATTCAATTTAGGTAACATGTACTATATTATTATTTCCAGGGGTAGAATTTAGTGGTATATCAGTTGCCTATAACTTGCAGTGCTCATTATATAAAGTGCCTTCCTTAATGCTCATCATCCAATTATCCTATCCCCCCACTCACCTCCCCTCCAGCAATCCTCCATTTGTTTCTTACAGTTAAGAGTCTCTTCTGGTTTGCTGCTCTCTGTTTTCATCTTACTTTAATTTTCCTTCCCTTTCCCAACGTTTGTCTGGTTTGTTTCTTAAATTGCAAATATGAGTGAAATCATATGGTATATGCCTTTCTTTGATTGAATTATTTTACTTAACATAATACTTTGTAGTTCCTTCCAATTCATTGAAAATGGCAATATTTCATTTTATTTGATGGCTGAGTAATATTCCATTGTGTATATATACCACATCTTTATCAATTCATCTGTTGATAGACATCTGGACCCTTTCCATATTTTAGCTATTGTGGACATTGCTTCTATCAACGTTGGGGTGCATATGTCCCTTCAAATCACTATGTTTGTATCCGGTGAACAAATACCTAGTAATACAATTGCTGGATCATAGGGTAACTCTATTTTTCACGTTTTGAGGAAACTCCATATTATTTTCCAGAGTGGCTGCAGGAGTTTACATTCCCACCAATAGTGTAAGAGAGTTCCTCTTTCTCTGCATCCTCTCCAACAACCGTTATTTCCTGACTCTAATTTTAGCCATTCTGATGGATGTGAACTGGTATCTCATTGTGGTTTTCTTTTGTATTTCCCTGATGCCCAGTGATGTGGACCATTTTTTTCATGTGTCTGTTAGCCATATCTATGCCTTCTTTGGAGAAATACCTGTTTGTGCCCTCTGTCCATTTCTTCACTGAATATTTTGGTTTTTAGGTGTTGAGTTTGACAAGTCCTTGATTAATTGATTGATTGAGTGATTTATATATTTATTTATTTATTTGACAGAGAGAGATCACAAGTAGGCAGAGAGGAAAGCAGAGAGAGAGGAAGGGAAGCAGGCTCCCTGCAGAGCAGAGAGCCGGATGCGGGGCTCGATCCCAGGACACTGGTATTATGACCTGAGCCAAAGGCAGAGGCTTTAACCCACTGAGCCACCCAGGCACCCCGAGTTGGACAAATTCTTTATAGATTTTTGATACCAGCTGGTTATTAGAAAAGTCATTTGCAAATATCTTCTGTCCATTCTGCAGGTTGTCTTTTAGTTTTTTTTAAACTGTTTCCATTGCTCTTATCTTCATGAAGTTCCAATAGTTCATTTTTGCTTTTGTTTTCCTCGCCTTTGAAGACGTGTCTAGAAGAAGTTGCTATGGTTGAGGTCAAAGAGATTGCTGCCTGTGTTCTCCTCTATGATTTTGATGGATTCCTGTCTCACACTTCAGTCTTACATCCATTTGAGTGTACTTTTTCATTCTCCTGCATGCAGCTGTCCAAATTTCCCAACACCATTTGTTGAAGAGATTGTTTTTCCCATTGTATATTCTTTTCTGGTTTGTGGAAGATTACTTGGCCAAGCTGTTGTGGGTCCGTGTCTGGGTTCTTTATTGTGTTCCATTGATCTATGTGTCTGTGTTTGTGTCTGTACCATACTGCCTTAATGATTGCAGCTTTGTAATACAGCTTGAAGTCCAGAATTGTGATGCTTCCCACTTTGGCTTTCTTTTGAACATCTCTTTGGCTATTTGGGGTCTTTTCTGTTTTCATGCAAAATTCAGTATTTTTTGTTTCAGCTCTGAAAAATGCTGATGGTATTTTGATAAGGGTTGCATTGAACGTGTAGATTGCTTTGGGTAGCAAAGACATTTTAAAAATATTTCTTCTTCCAATCCATGACCACAGAATGTTTTTCCATTTCTTTTTGTCTACCTCAATTTCTTTCATGAATGTTCTGTAGTTTTCAGGGTACAGATATTTTACCTTTTTGTTTAGGTTTATTCCTGGGTATCTTATGGGTTTGGGTGCAATTGGAAATGGGAACGATTCCTTGATTTCTCTTTCTCCTTGTTAGTGTATAGAAAGAAACTAACTTCTGTAAATTGATATTATGTCCTATGACTCTTCTGGGTTTTCTACATAGAGTATCAAGTCATCTGCAAAGAGGGAAAGCTTAACTTCTGCTTTGCCAATTGGATGCATTCTATTTCTTTTTGTTGTCTGATTGCTGAGCCTACGACTTCTAGTACTGTGTTAAACAGCAGTGGTGACCAGGTGGTGGGTATTATAGAGGGCACGGCTTGCATGGAGCACTGGGTGTGGTGAAAAAATAATGAATACTGTTTTTCTGAAAATAAATAAATTGGGAAAAAAAAACAGCAGTGGTGAGAATGGAAATGCCTGTCTTATTCCTGACTTTAGGGGGAAAGCTCTCAGTTTTTTCCCCAATAAGGATGATATCCACTATGGGTTTTTCACTTATGGCTTCTATGATATTGAGGTATGTTCCCCTTATTCCTACTTGGAGGAGAGTTTTTATCAAGAAAATGTGCTGTATTTTGTCAAATGCTTTTACTGCATCTATTGAGAGGATCATATGGTTCTTGTTCTTTCTTTTATTAATGTGGTGTATCATATTAATTGATTTGCAGTTGTTGAACAACCCCTGCAGTCCAGGAATTAATCCCCTTGATCATGGTGAATAATCATTTTAATGTACTGTTGAATTCTATTAGCTAGTATCTTCTTGAGAATTTTTGCATCCATGTTCATCAGGGATGTAGGTTTGTAATTTTCCCTTTTAGTGGGGTCTTTGGTTTTGGGATCAAGGTATTGTTGGCCTCATAGAATGAGTTTGAAAGTTTTCCTTCCATTTCTATTTTTGGAACAGTTTTGGGAGAATAGGTATTAATTCTTCTTTAAATGTTTGGTAGAATTTTTCTGGGAAGCCATTTGCCCTTGGAATCTTGGTTTTTGGGAGATTTTTGATTACTGATTCAATTTCTTTGCTGGTTATGGGTCTGTTCAGATTTTCCATTTCGTCTTCATTTGGTTTTGGTCATTTATTTATATCTGTCTAGGAATGTATCCATTTCTTGCAGATAGCCTATTTTGTTGGCATATAATTTCTTGTAATATTCTCTTATAATTGCTTGTATTTCATTGGTGTTGGTTGTGATTGCTTCTCTTTTATTTGTGATTTTTAAATTTGGGTCCTTTCTCTTTTCTTTCTGATAAGTCTGGCTAGGGTGTTGTCAATCTTATTAATTCTGTCAAAGAACCAGCTCCTAGTTTCGTTGATCTGTTCTACTGTTTTTTTTTTTTTTAATTTTTATGTCATTGATTTCTACTCTGATCTTTATTATTTCTCTTCTCCTGCAGGATTTAGGTTTTACTTGCTGTTCTTTTTCCAGCTCCTTCAGGTGTAGGGTTAGCTTGTATATTTGAGACTTCTCTTTTCTTGATAAAGGCCTGTATTGCTAGATGCTCCCCTCTTAGGACCACCTTTGCTGCATCCCAATGGTTTCGAACTGTCATGTTTTCATTTTCTTTTGCTTCCATGTATTTTTATATATATATATATATATTCCAATTTATTTATTTTCAGAAAAACAGTATTCATTATTTTTTCACCACACCCAGTGCTCCATGCAAGCCGTGCCCTCTCTAATACCCACCACCTGGTACCCCAACCTCCCACCCACCCGCCACTTCAAACCCCTCAGACTGTTTTTCAGAGTCCATAGTCTCTCATGGTTCACCTCCCCTTCCAATTTACCCAAATTCCCTACTCCTCTCTAACGCCCCTTGTCCTCCATGCCATGTATTTTTTTAATTTATTTTTTATTTTCAGCATAACAGTATTCATTATTTTTGCACCACACCCAGTGCTCCATGCAATCTGTGCTCTCTATAATACCCACCACCTGGTACCCCAACCTCCCAACCCGCGCCCCTTCAAAACCCTCAGATTGTTTTTCAGAGTCCATGGTCTCTCATGGTTCACCTCCCCTTCCAATTTCCCCCAACTCCCCAAAATTCTTCTTTAATTCCCTAGTCTATGTTACTACAAAAGTTGGGTATTCATCCTTTCTGATTCATCATTTCTGATAATACTTCATCCTTTCTGATGGAGGCATAATACTCCGTAGTGTATGTGGACCACATCTTCCTTATCCATTCATCCGTTGAAGGGGATCTTGGTTCTTTCCACAGTTTGGCGACCGTGGCCATTGCTGCTATAAACATTGGGGTACAGATGGCCCTTCTTTTCACTACATCTGTATCTTTGGGGTAAATACCAAGGAGTGCAAGTGAGGGTCATAGGGAAGTTCTATTTTTAATTTCTTTAATTTCTTTGGAGAACAGTGTGGAAAGAGGATGCACCAACTTGCATTTCCACCAACAGTGGAAGAGGGTTCCCCTTTCTCCACATCCCCTCCAACAGATGTTGTTTCCTGTCTTGTTAATTTTGGCCATTCTAACTGGTGTAAGGTGATATCTCAATGTGGTTTTAATTTGAATCTCCCTGATGGCTAGTGATGATGAACATTTTTTCATGTGTCTGATAGTCATTTGTATGTCTTCATTGGAGAAGTGTCTGTTCATATCTTCTGCCTAGTCTACCCATTCATTCTTCAGTGGGATGCTCTTTAGTCTCCATGTGTTTGTGGTCCTTACAAATTTTTCTTGTAATTGACTCTAAGTTTTATGGCATTGCTGTCTGAAAATACGCATGGTATGATCTCAAACTCTTTTGTACTTGTTGAGACCTTATTTGTGACCCAATACATGATCTATTCTGGAGAATGTTTCATGTGCACTCAAGAAGAATGTGTATTCTGCTGCTTTAGGATGAAATCCTCTGAATATAACTGTTAAGTCCATCCAGCCAGTGTGTCATTCAAAAACCTTGTTTCCTTACTGATCTTCTGGTTAGATGATCTGTTCATTGCTGTGGGTGAGGTGTTAAAGTCCCCTATTATTGTATGTTATCAATGAGTTTCTTTAATTTTATTATTAATTGGTTTCTATATTTGTCTGTTCCAATTTGGGAACATAAATATTTATAATTTTTAGATCTTCTTGTTGGATAGTTCCTTTTATTATGATATAGTGAGTGCCCTTCTTCATCTCATTATAATTTTTGGTTTAAAAAATCAGTTTGTGTGATATAAAGATGGCTATTCCAGCTTTTTTTTTTATGTCCATTAGCATCATAGATGGTTCTCCACTCTGTCACTTTCAATTTGGAGATGTTTTTGCATTTAAAATGAGAAGCATATTAATTGATCTTTTTTTTAAATTTTCAGTGTAACAGTATTCATTGTTTTTTGCACCACACCCAGTGCTCCATGCAATCCGTGCCCTCTCTAATACCCACCACCTGGTATCCCAACCTCCCACCCCCTCCCCTTCAAAATCTTCAGATTGTTTTTCAGAGTCCATAGTCTCTCATGGTTCACCTCCCCTTCCAATTTCCCCCAACTCCCTTCTCTCTAACTCCCCATGTCCTCCATGCTATTTGTTATGCTCCACAAATAAGTGAAACCATATGATAATTGACTCTCTCTGCTAGACTTATTTCACTCAGCATAATCTCTTCCAGTCCCGTCCATGTTGCTAGAAAAGTTGGGTATTCATCCTTTTTGATGGAGGCATAATACTCCATAGTATATATGGACCACATCTTCCTTATCCATTCGTCCGTTGAAGGGCATCATGGTTCTTTCCAGTTTGACGACCATGGCCATTGCTGCTATAAACATTGGTGTACAGATGGCCCTTCTTTTCACGACACTGTATCTTTGGGGTAAATACCCAGGAGTGCAATTGCAGGGTCATAGGGAAGCTCTATTTTTAATTTCTTGAGGAATCTCCACACTGTTCTCCAAAGTCGCCGCACCAACTTGCATTCCCACCAACGGTGGAAGAGGGTTCCCCTTTCTCCACATCCCCTCTAACATATGTTGTTTCCTGTCTTGCTAATTTTGGCCATTCTAACTGGTGTAAGGTGATATCTCAATGTGGTTTTCATTTGAATCTCCCTGATGGCTAGTGATGATGAACATTTTTTCATGTGTCTGATAGCCATTTGTATGTCTTCATTGGAGAAGTGTCTGTTCATATCTTCTGCCCATTTTTTGATATGATTATCTGTTTTGTGTGTGTTGAGTTTGAAGAGTTCTTTATAGATCCTGGATATCAACCTTTTGTCTGTACTGTCATATGCAAATATCTTCTCCCATTCCGTGGGTTGCCTCTTTGTTTTGTTGACTGTTTCCTTGGCTGTGCAGAAGCTTTTGATTTTGATGAAGTCCCAAAAGTTCATCTTCGCTTTTGTTTCCTTTGCCTTTGGAGACATATCTTGAAAGAAGTTGCTGTGCCTGATATCGAAGAGATTACTGCCTATGTTCTCCTCTAGGATTCTGATGGATTCCTGTCTCACATTGAGGTATTTCATCCATTTTGAGTTTATCTTTGTGTACAGTGTAAGAGAATGGTCGAGTTTCATTCTTCTACATATAGCTGTCCAGTTTTCCCAGCACCCTTTATTGAAGATACTGTCTTTTTTCCACTGTATATTTGTTCCTTTTGTTTTTTTAATCCATTATGATACCCTTTGTCTTTCAATTGGAGCATTTAATCCATTTGCTTTCTGAATAATTATTGAAAGATATGAATTTAGTGCCATTGTATTACCTGTAAGTTTGCTGTTCCTATAGTTAGTCTCTGCGCCTTTCTGGTTTGTGACTTTTGGGCCCTCTCTCCACTCATAGGATTCCCCTTAATATTTCCTGCAGGGCTGGTTTAGTGTTCATGAAATTCCTTTAGTTTTTATTTGCCCTGGAAACTCTTTACCTCTCCTTCTACTCTGAATGTCAGCCTTGCTAGACCAAATATTCTTGGTGCATATTTTTCCCATTTAGCACTTAGATTATATCATTCCAGTCTTTTCTGGCCTGTCACTTCCCTCTGGACAGGTCAGCTGCCAGCCTTATGTGTCTCCCTTGTAGGTTAAGGACCTCTTGATCTGAGCTGCTTTTATGATTTACTCTTTATCTCTGAAATTTTCAAGCTTCACTATTATATGCCAGGGTGTTGGACTACTTTTATTGGTTTTGCGGGGGTTCTCTGTTCCACCTGGACTTGAATACCTGTCTCCTTCCCCAGATTAGGGTCGTTCTCAGCTATAATTTGTTCCAAAACACCTTCTACCTTTTTCTCCCATTCCTTATCTCCTGGGACCCCTATTATTCAGATATTATTTCACTTTATATAATTGCTGAAATCTCTAAGTCTCCCTTTTGTGATCTGATAGTTTTCTTTCTCTCTTTTTTTCAGCTTCCTTATTTTCCATCATTTTATCCTCTATATCACTGATTTGCTTTTCTGCCTCAATCATCTTCATTTTTATAGCCTCCACTTGGGACTGCATCTCAGTAATAGCAATTTTTATTTCACCCTGACTAGATATTATTTATTCTATCTCTACAGTAAGGGATTCTCTAGTGTCTTCTATGTTTTCTTCAAGCCCAGCTAGTATCTTTATAATCTTGTTTTAAATTCTAGTTTGGGTATCTTGCTTATATTTGTATTGATTAAATCACTGGCAGTGAGTATTATCTCCTGTTCTTTCTTTTGGAGTGAATATCTCTGTCTCATCATTTTTTCCAGGAAAGAAAAGAATAAATAAAGAAAAAACAACATTTTTTCATGCTTCTGATAGCCGTTTGTATGTCTTCATTGGAGAAGTGTCTGTTCATCTCTTCTGCCCATTTTTGATATGATTGTCTGTTTAGTGTGTGTTGAGTTTGAGGAGTTCTTTATAGATCCTGGATATCAACCTTTTGTCTGTACTGTCATTTGCATGTATCTTCTCCCATTCCATGGGTTGCCTCTTTGTTTTCTTGACTGTTTCCTTGGCTGTGCAGAAGCTTTTGATTTTGATGAAGTCCCAAAAGTTCATCTTCGCTTTTGTTTCCTTTGCCTTTGGAGACATATCTCAAAAGAAGTTGCTGTGGCTGATATTGAAGAGATTACTGCCTATGTTCTCCTCTAAGAGTCTGATGGATTTCTGTCTCACGTTGAGGTCTTTTATCCATATTGAGTTCATCTTTGTGTACGGTGTAAGAGAATGGTCGAGTTTCATTCTTCTACATATAGCTGTCCAGTTTTCCCAGCACCATTTATTGAAGACACTGTCTTTTTTTCACTGTATATTTTTTCCCATTTTGTCGAAGATTATTTGACCATAGAGTTGAGGGTCCATATCTGGGCTCTCTACTCTGTTCCACTGGTCTATGTGTCTGTTCATCATCACTAGCCCTCAGGGAGACTCAAATTGAAACCACATTGAGATATCACCTTACACCAATTAGAATGGCCAAAATTAGCAAGACAGGAAACAACATGTGTTGGAGGGGATGTGGAGAAAGGGGAACCCTCTTCCACTGTTGGTGGGAATGCAAGTTGGTGCAGCCTCTTTGGAGAACAGTGTGGAGATTCTTCAAGAAATTAAAAATAGAACTTCCCTATGACCCTGCCATTGCACTCCTGGGTATTTACCCCAAAGATACAGATGTCGTGAAAAGAAGGGCCATCTGTACCCCAATGTTTATAGCAGCAATGGCCACGGTCGCCAAACTGTGGAAAGAACCAAGATGCCCTTCAACAGATGAATGGGTAAGGAAGATGTGGTCCATATACACTATGGAGTATTATGCCTCCATCAAAAAGGATGAATACCCAACTTTTGTAGCAACATGGACGGGACTGGAAGAGATTATGCTGACTGAAATAAGTCAAGCAGAAAGAGTCAATTATCATATGGTTTCACTTATTTGTGGATCATAACAAATAACATGGAGGACATGGGGAGTTACAGAGGAGAAGGGACTTGGGGGAAATTGTAAGGGGTAGTGAACCATGAGAGACTATGGACTCTGAAAAATAATCTGAGGTTTTTGAAGGGGCGGGGGGTTGGAGTTTGGGGGTACCAGGTGGTGGGTATTAGAGAGGGCACGGATTGCATGGAGCACTGGGTGTGGTGCAAAAATAATGAATACTGTTATGCTGAAAATAAATAATAAATAAATAAATAAAACAAAAGCAAAACACAAAAACTAAACCTTGGGTGTGTTTTAGCCTGCTTGTTAAAAGAAACTAGTCCGGGCACCTGGGTGGCTCAGTGGGTTAAGCCGCTGCCTTCGGCTCAGGTCATGATCTCAGGGTCCTGGGATCGAGTCCCGCATCGGGCTCTCTGCTCAGCAGGGAGCCTGCTTCCTCCTCTTTCTCTGACTGCCTCTCTGCCTACTTGTGATCTCTCTCTGTCAAAAAAATAAAAATAAAATCTTTAAAAAAAAAAAGAAAGAAACTAGTTCCCAAAATAAGGAAGAAAGAAAAGCCTTGTGTGTGTGTGTATATATATATATATATATATATATATATTCATATATATATATTCATATATATATGAAAAAAAACTAAATGAAAAGAAACAAAAAATTTTATATATCTATGATGTATATATAAAAATAAAAATTTTTAAATAATAAAAAAAGAATTTAAAAAGTATAATAACTGAACAAAATAATACTGAAAGACTAAGGGTAAAAAAAACAAAGAATGCTATATATTGTTTTCCCCAAGAGCTGAAACTTCATGGCCCTCTATGATATGTAAACTTGGTGTGAGCCAATTGTTTGCATTGGTCTTCTTGGGGAGAGGCCTGTTGTGCTGATTGTAAAGGGTACTTGCCCTATGGCAAATGAGCCTCCCTTGTGCAGAGACAGGGCTAAGTGTAAGTGGCTCCACATTCCACTATGTAGCAATGTTTTGCTCCCTGAAACATTTCAGCACCAATGGGCTGATGAATATGCTCACCCAACTCTTTCAGCCCCAGAGCTGAAAGTTCACAACCCCCACTCTTTGGTGAACCCTCACAGAAAAACAGTCAATCACTCTTGTCTCCCCAGTTGCTGTCAGAGCTGTGTTCACCCAGCCTGTGACCAAGTGATTTTTATCTTAGGCTCACCACTGAGTTTTAAAACTCCAAATTTTATAAACTCCTGAGGCAAGGACCCACATTGTTCCTCACAGGAGAGTGAGGTTGCTCTTGTAACACTTCTGCTTTTTGCTGGACTCCTCCTGAGATAGTGGTCACATGATCATGCAGCAGTTCATATTTTATGGCAGCATAGATCAGAAAGTCAGCACCTAGACTCGCTGTTCTCAGCTGGCTTCCCTACTCCCATGCCTGGGAACTCTGCTACTCTCATGCTCCCCTGTTCTTTTTGTGACCCTGGGGATCCTGAAACCATGCTGTCACAACTGGGATTTCGCCCTGTTTCACCACCTCAGCAGCTTTAAGCCAGAGACATACCCCACTATAGCAGACTTCTAAAAGTTCTGACTTTGCCCTCCAATGCTAATAATATTTTGCAGCAACCTTCTTTTTTTTAAGATTTTTATTTTTTTATTTGACAGAGAGAGAGAGAGAGAGATCACAAGTAGGCAGAAAGGCAGGCAGAGGGGGAAGCAGGCTCCCCACTGAGCAGAGAGCCCAATTCAGGGATCGATCCCAGGACCCTGAAATCATGACCTGGGCCAAAGGCAGAGGCTTAGCCCACTGAGCCACCCAGGTGCCCCTTGCAGCAATCTTCTTAAGCAGGCTTCCTCTCCTTTCCCATATCCTCCGATATATCACCCTGGCTCAAGTCTCTGCACCTCTTACCTTCCAAAAAGTGGTTCCTTTACTACTTGTAGAATTGCAGCATTTATTTTCTCCTATTTCTTTTTAAAATTTTTTAAAATTTTTATTAATTTTTAAAATTAATCTCAGTGTTCCAGAATTCATTGTTTATGCACCACACCCAGTGCTCCATGTAATGCATGCCCTCCTTAATACCTACCACCAGCCTCACCCAAACTCCCACCCCCCCCACCTCCAAAACCCTCAGATTGTTTTTCAGAGTCCACAGTCGCTCATGGTTTTTCTTCCCCTCCAATTTTCCCCAACTCTCTTCTCCTCTCCATCTCCCCATGTCCTCCATGCTATTTCTTATGCTCCACAAATAAGCGAAACCATACGATAATTGACTCTCTCTGCTTGACTTATTTCAGTCAACATAATCTCTTTCAGTTCTGTCCATGTTGATACAAAAGTTGGGTATTTATCCTTTCTGATGGAGGCATAATACTCCATAGTGTATATGGACCACATCCTCCTTATCCATTCGTCCTTTGAAAGGCATCTTGGTTCTTTCCACAGTTTGGCAACCGTGGCCATTGCTGCTATGAATATTGGGGTATTGATGGCCCTTCTTTTCACGACATCTGTATCTTTGGGGTAAATACCCAGGAGTGCAATTGCAGGGTCATAGGGAAGTTCTATTTTTAATTTCTTAAGGAATCTCCACACTGTTTTCTGATTGCTTTCTCTGTCCAAATCTCGGGAGAACAGGAGAATAGATATCCATTTGGGTAGAAACCTCATGAGAATTTGGTGGAAATCTCCAGCGAACATGCTTCTGACATCAGGGGCCCTCAGGGAAATCACATTCGACATGATTTTATAACTATCTAGTTCAACATTATCTATAACTATGTAGCTATATTTGAGGGACCAGAGAAACAGGGTCCTGTACTCCTCTGCCATCTTAACTTCTCAATTTTTTTCGTAAGTATTTTGTATTTTTCAGAGCACACCTTTCACCTCTTTTATTCAATTCATTTCTAATTATCTTGTTGTTTTTGGTGAAATTATAAATGGGACCTGTTCCTCAAATTCTCCTTCTGCTGCTTCATAATTGGTGTACAGAAATGCAACAGATTTTTGTACATTGATTTGTATCCTGGGCTATCACTGAATCAGTTCTGGCAGTTTTTGGTGGAGTCTTTTGGGAGAATATTATGTCACCTGCAGATAGTGAAAGTTTGATTTCTTTCTTTCTTTGCTGATTTGGATGCATTTTATTTCCTTTTGTTGTATGATTGCTGTGGCGAGGACTTTCAATACTATATCAAGTAACAGTGATATGGGTGACATTCCTAACTTGCTTCTGACCATAGAGGAAAAGCTTTCAGTTTTTCCCAGTTAAGGATGATATTAGGAATGAGTGTTTTCATATATGGCCTTTATTATGTTGCCCTGGAGTTTTTAACTTATAAAACTTATCCTCACTAAACCTTCAGAAATTAGTCAATGACAGTTTAGGTTTTCCTCTCTTGGCACTATTTTCTGCAATTTTTTCATCCTGAGTTTCTGGTCCAATAAACTGTGATTTTCTTTACTTGTCAGGCTATCTCTTCTATTTGCGGGGCACAAGGTTGCCCTATGACCACAGTTCTCTGAGTAATCCAAGAGGAGCTTTATTTTTCCCCATTTTTTTATTATGTTATGTTAGTCACTTCACAGTACATCATTTGTTTTTGATGTGGTGTCCCATGATTCATTGTTTGATTTTCAGTTTGTTCAGCATTTTTCTTGTACGTATGGAGTGATGACTTCCAAACTTCTTACATGCCAGACAAGAAAATATAAGTATCTCTTGTCTTTCTTCTTTATTCTGTGTTCTGGAACATTTTTTTGACCTTATCTTCTACTGAACATGTTGGGAGAGGAATTTATTTTTAATTTTATTTATTTTTTTGTTCAAGTATGATTAACATACAGTTAATGATTCACTATAATGATTCGACAATTCTATACATCATCTCACTCATCACAATAAGGGTACTCTTAATTTTCTTCACCTATTTCACCCATCCCCTCACCCACCTTCCCTCTGGTAAACACCAGTTTATTCTCTGTATTTAAGAGTCTATTTTGTTTATCTCTTTTTTTTTTCGTTGTTACTTTGTTTTGTTTCTTAGATTCCACATATAACTGAAATCATATGGTACTTGTCTTTCTCTGGCTTACTTATTTCACATAGCATAATACACCCTATCTTCATCCATATCACTACAAATGTCAAGATTTCATTATTTTTATGGCTTAATAATATTCCATTGTATATGTATACCACATCATCTTTTCCCATTCATCTATGGATGGATGAGCTCTTTTATTTTAGAAATTGTTTTAAATTTCTAAAATAAATTATTCTCCAAAAGTACATTTTGGTACTTTTGGAGAAAAGCACTCTTATTCTCCAAAATTACCTTTCTCATAACAACATTTTCTGTTTTCTACTTTATAGATGCAATACTTTCTGTGTACATTTAATAAAGCTTTACTGGAGTCTTGGGGAACATGAGAATTGCCAAGCTAGGAAGGAAAATTGTAAATAAATATCAGATATTACCTCTCCAAGAGAATGCCACCCATGCCTCTCTGAATGGGGCTGCATATTGGATGTCCCTCTTCTTAGCCTCTAGCACTGATACCATTTGAGGGCAAGATGATCATCCAACAACTGGATGAATTTTGGCCATGTGCTCAGATCTCCAGCTCTCACTTTGACATCAAAGAAAGGAAGTCATTGTTCTATTCCCCACTCTCAGGCCTACATGAGGCAAATCATAATAGTCAGCAGCACATTTCACAGAGTGGATTGCTTTTAACATTAAATAATATATACAGTGGAAACGACAATCCAGTCTAGTTCCTTTTTTACAGTCTTTCCTTCCACAGGAGCCAACAGTAATCCAACCTGGCATCTCTCTTGATGTAGTCCCAACAGAGTTATCTTCTCTGAGCAAAGTCTTGGGCAAAAATATGCACACACATCTCTCAGGAACAAATAATTTTCAGGGACAGTCCAGTCCAAACCCATGTTTGGGATAAAAAATGAACTCAGTGGAAGCATAATGCTGTTAAAGGACACCCAAATTATGTGACTGCTCAGAACATTCAACATTTGAATAAGAGTGGATAACATGTGCTGAATGCTTACTCTGTACCTGGCACTTGAATTACCTTCATTTCATGAAGAAGGAAAGTGAGGTTTCCAGTTGTCACTCACTCAGGTTCACAGAGCTAATAAATGACAGACAGGAAATTGCACCAGGACTGTCTAACCACAGTCACCCCCATGTAAGTGGTACATGGTGCTGTACTGGTTTCCACCAGTTGCGTTATGGTTAATGATGATAGAACAACTCTCTCTAAGATTGGGGTCAGATACCTGAGTTGCTTTCGTCTACATAACAAACTTATTCTGCTAAGTTTGCTTCCAAGGTGAGTTGATATCCTTTCTTCTGGAGAGAGAAAACTGCTCAAAAGACAGTTGTTTTACATGAAAAAATGCTCATCATCATTAGCCCTCAGGGAGATTCAAATTAAACCACATTGAGATATCACCTTACACCAGTTAGAATGGCCAAAATTAACAAAACAGGAAACAACATGTGTTGGAGAGGATGTGGAGAAAGGGGAACCCTCTTACACTGTTGGTGGGAATGCAAGTTGGTGCAGCCTCTTTGGAGAACAGTGTGGAGATTCCTCAAGAAATTAAAAATAGAGCTTCCCTATGACCCTGCAATTGCACTCCTGGGTATTTACCCCAAAGACACAGATGTCGTGAAAAGAAGGGCCATCTGTACCCCAATGTTTATAGCAGCAATGGCCACAGTCGCCAAACTATGGAAAGAACCAAGATGCCCTTCAACGGATGAATGGATAAGGAAGATGTGGTCCATATACACTATGGAGTATTATGCCTCCATCAGAAAAGATGAATACCCAACTTTTGTAGCAATATGGATGGGACTGGAAGAGATTATGCTGAGTGAAATAAGTCAAGCAGAGAGAGTCAATTATCATATGGTTTCACTTATTTGTGGAGCATAACAAATAGCATGGAGGACAAGGGGCATTAGAGAGGAGTAGGGAATTTGGGTAAATTGGAAGGGGAGGTGAACCATGAGAGACTATGGACTCTGAAAAACAATCTGAGGGGTTTGAAGTGGCGGGGGGGGGTGGGATGTTGGGGTACCAGGTGGTGGGTATTGTAGAGGGCACGGCTTGCATGGAGCACTGGGTGTGGTGAAAGAATAATGAATACTGTTTTTCTGAAAATAAATAAATTGGAAAAAAAAAGACAGTTGTTTTTTTAAGCATTTCTTTCAGAAAAATCCCAGCACTTTATTTCTAAATTTTAATTTTTTCACCAAATAATCCTTGCATATGGTTAAAAAAATACAGTAGTGCTTAGGAGCTCATAAGAAAACCCAGCAACATGCTGTCTCCTCCCACTGCAAGTCCGGGCTTCTTAGAGGTAACTACATGAAAGGATTGTACCAGTCTTTGGCTGTTTCTTCTGGCATTCACCACTCACAACCCCTTTCCCATTTGTCATCTCTCAGTCAGAGGTTAAGGAGCCAGATACTTTCTTAAGCTTCCTTGTAGCTAGAGATTGGTATGTGTCCCAGTTATGGCCATGGAAGGTTTGCTGAGTGTGGGCAGGGGGATGGGGCTCTGAAAAGGCATTTGTTTTCTGAGACACGCAGAGCTGACTCTGTCCCTTTCCTTCTTCTCTCTATCTTGATTATAGTCGTGTTGCCTGGAGCTATGACAGCAATCTTGTGACTGTGAGGGGATGAACATGAGGATAAAGATGGAACACATGACGAAAGAAAAAGTTAGAGCCTGGTTCCCTGATGGCATCATTGATCAGTTGAACTCATGCCACACTGATATTAGTCATAAATTAACTTCTTGAAACATAAATAAGTGAATGAATAAATAAAGCCATATGTGTTTAAACCAGTCAGTTTGGTTTTGTGTTGATTGTAACTGAAAGGATTTTTAACTGAAAGACCACCGTGTTTCTATATAATATGCTTATATTACTATTTCTCTTTTTTATTGAAGTATAGTTGACATACAATATTATATGATTACTATTTCTTAACTTAGCAACCTGAGACATTATCTCAACTCTCCTTATAGTAGAAGAGGATTTTATCCCCCTCCACATGCACATCCTTATATCCCCTCTCTTCACTCTTTCAGCATGTTTATATACCAATTTCTAATATATCAGTAGTTGGTACAGAGTCAAGAAATGTACTATAATGACCTGGATTTATTTTGCTTTTTTGTGTGTTCCTGTACTTAATAATTGCTTGGTATTATTTTTTTGCTTGAGATGGGCACACTTTAGTTTTTTCCCTTTGCTTCATCAGCTTGTTCATAACGCTATTAGCCTATTTTTTCACAGATGTTCCAACCTGCCAGCCCGTTGAATTAAGAAACCAATAGAAAGTTGATTGGTTGGGAGCCTGTGTAAGATGCAGAGTTTGGTCAAGTCCACTATTAGACTTTCCTTTAAGGTGACTGAGTGGGGATCCACATATTCTGCCAGAGGACAGAAAGTGGAGGCTTTGCTCTGGAACTGTTTGATTTCTTTAAGAAATGCTCTGTATTTTGTTTAAGTGCCGATGCTTGGCTCTTCTAATTTCTGCCAACAAACGCGGGGAAGGGCAAAGGGAGGGTGGGGATGTCAACTGTTTCAACACATTAATTTCAATTGTCCCCCTGTTAGGGGCTCTACATTTCATGCCTACCATCAGGATAGCTCTCCTGTGCCAGAGTCTCACCAGGATTTTGTATGGTAGACCAGGCCTTTCCTTTGCGGTTCCCCCTCCCATATGTGGACTGTGCCTCTCTGTCTTGCTTTTTCTGTTACCTCCATTCCAGCCCCTTTCTGCTCCCAGAAAGTTGTTAGAATCTCATCTGCATCAATGGGACCTCCTCCGGCTTTTTTTTTTTTTTTTGATATGAGGGTTTGTACATGATTCCTTTATTCTTATTTTATAGCGTCTCGGGAATTAGAGGAGACAGACATGTTCCACCTTATTGAATGGAAGTTAGAATCTGAATTTTTAGCTGCCCCAGATTATCTGGATAATCCCCAAGTGTGTAGACCAACATTTGTGAACCACTGGCAGTGGAAAAAGCCTGGGTTTGGGAATCTGATGCATTTGAGTTTGAATTCTGACTCTTTGACCTCCTTACTCAAGTCACATCCATGGGCCTCAATTTGTTCCTCTACAAAAATGGGAATAATAATGCCTATCTGAGAGAGTTCTGGGAAGATTTCTTAGCTACTGTGTGTAAAGCATCCACTATAGGCCTTCGCAGACTGTAGGTGTTCAAAATAGGAGTGATGTCTCTTTAAAGTGGGAAATGTGATTGGAAAGATTTGAATTAGGTTTTAGGAGAGCCTCAGACACCAGGACTTATTTTTGTGACGCTGAGGAGCCCTAGCAGGCTTGTGATAAGGGAAGTCACTTGAACCCAAAGAATATGTCAGATTGTTCCCCCAGCCTGGTGTGGGGAGGGAGCTAGAAGCCCTTGGACCAGCAGCTCTTGGGTTAAAATCTTCGCCTGCATCTGAGTTATTTGTAACCCGTTGTCATGGCAACAAGTTTGGCAAGAGAGCCAGTGCTGAAAGCTCCTGACAGTAGGGAGGGGAGGGCAGTGGGAGAAGTCAGAAGATTTGGAAGGGGGGTCGTCTGTGACCAGCGCCTCACTTTCCTCTGATCTGTCTGAAGCATTCTGCTGAAGATGAGGGTGAACGTCCTCCAGGGAGAATCACTGGACATTGGAGGGTCTCCTACTCAATCTCCTGATATTCCAGATGTGAAAAAAGACCCAGAGAGTTCCAGCAGCTGGCTCAATGCCACACAGTAAGTCAGGGATGGAAACAGGATTCGACCTTTTTAAAAAAGGACTCAGGGTCATGGAACTAAAGCATAACACACCTGGAGAGGACCTTTGGAAACATTTCATCCACCTTTCCACCAACACACACATGCTTTCACTGTTGTTCATATGGGAAACCTGGGACCCAGAGTGGGTTAGAAATGACTCAGGGTCGCACAGCAACTTGGGCGCTGACTTGATATCAGAACCCAGAGGCCTCAGGCCTCCTAGGCCTGGATACTTCCTGAGAAAGTGGCTCTCTCGGGTTCATGATTCAGAGAGGCTCTTCAGTGCTGACTGCCAAGATACAGCCTCCCAGGGTAAGATTCATTTGACTGCCTTGGCCTTTGACCCTCTCAAAGCCAACATGCATGTGTTGAGATCACACTTCCCCTTCCTGCACACCTTCTTCTTATGCAGGTATGCAGTGTGGCCACTGCCAATGGCAATGCTGTTGCACAAATGGCAGCCCAGCCTCAGCCCTCCCTGGACCAAACCCAGCTGCCACACACCTCCCCCTCCAAATCTCCCACAGGGCTAGGCACTTCCTGAACATTCTTTTATGTGATTCATTTCTCACAATTATCATTCTCTGTCTCCTGAGTTAGCAGGTAGACATCTAGTCATTCCTTTCTTTCTTTCTTTCTTTCTTTCTTTCTTTCTTTCTTTCTTTCAATAGACTCCATGCCCACAGGTGGGGCTTGAACTCACATCCCTAAGATTAAGAGTCACATGCTCTGCTGACTGAACCAGATAGGCACCCCCAGCAGGTAGAATTCTAAAGAACCAGGAAGATAAAATGACTGGCCAAGGTCACAAGGTGAGTCTTAGCCTTAATCCCTCCTTGTCCAAAAAGGTGTTTCTGCCTTTCTATCCCATACTAACTTCTCAGTCCTCACACTTCCTCTTGCCATTATATTTGCCTTAATCATCCCCTTGGCACTTGCACAATACATTTCCCCTGTGTCCTCTGCCTATGTGCATCCCAAACCCCCTTCTCTCATCACAGCCAATCCCCTCACCAAGTCCAGATGATTCTCCCTTCTGTCTCTCAAACCCACCTTTTCTCATCTTTTGCCAGTACCTTGATTCAGCCTCAACATCCCTCATATGAGCAACCTCAAGTCTATTCCCTGGATTCTTGCTTCCAGACTGGCCATCTTCAACCTACTATTTTGCACACCAGCATTGAGAGAGTAGTGATGGAGAAACCAACACATTGCTTTCTTCCTTTACATCCTCCCATCCAAGTAGCATTAAATTTCTAGCTCCTTGTTTGGCACTTAAGGCCATCCAAAGTTCCAACCTCCACCAAACCTCTCCAATCTCATCTTTTGCCACACTTAGCCTCACACACTCTGCTCTGACCACTGAACTAATGACAAGTGGTAACTACAATGTACCAGGCTCTCTCTTGTCTAGGTGTCTTCCCATGGAAGGCCTTTACACTGAATTCCCAAACCTGATGAACTCCAAGTGTCACTTCTTTCAAGAAGAGATTATGCTGAATGAAATAAGTCAAGCAGAGAGAGTCAATTATCACATGGTTTCACTTATTCGTGGAGCATAACAAATAGCATGGAGGACATGGGGAGTTAGAGAGGAGAAGGGAGTTGGGGGAAATTGGAAAGGGAGGTGAATCATGAGAGACTATGGACTCTGAAAAACAATCTGAGGGTTTGAAGTGGTGGTAGGGTGGGAGGTTGGGGGAACCAGGTGGTGGGTATTATGGAGGGCATGGAGTGCATGCAGCACTGGGTGTGGTGCAAAAATAATGAATACTGCTATGCAGAAAATAAATAAAAAATAAATTAAAAAAAAAAGAAGCCTACCTTGATTCCCAAGTGGGATTGGATCCCATCTTCTGGGGTCCCACAGCCCCCAGAACTCCCCCCATCTCCCTCATGTGGAACTGATGTCTAGCATTCTCTCTCCTAGTAGCTCAGAAGTTTCCTGAAGGCAGGAATTCTGTCTCCAGCAAAGCCCAATACCTGGCCCCCTAGGAAGTGTTAGTGACTAGTCATTGCATGCATTCAGGTGCATGAATGGTTGGATGAGGAATGGAATTTGGGTTCAGCCCTGTGGTTGCACATTCTTGCCTAAAGGGCCTGTGAGATATCACTAGTTCCTGGCAGGTTCCTCTGAGCTCCAGGGCATGGTTTCTCTGTGAAGGGGCATGGAGTAGGTCAGATGTTGCAGAATGAGGTCAAACTAGTCAAGTTCTGAACCTGAAGGTGAGGCATTTTGGAAGAGAAGAGGTGTGATGTGAGATAGAAAGTGAGGGTGGCCTCTGAGGTAGGTGCTATTATTTTCCCACTTCCTTATAGGTAAAGAAACTGAGGCACACAGAGTCTCAGGTGACTTGTCAAAGCCACACAGGTAACTATGGTTATTCTGTGACTCCAACTCTGTTCAACTCCAAGTCTCTTTTCCCTTTGTCCCAATATCTCCCATGATCCACTTAGGAAAACAGGTTTGTACTAGTTAACAGTGGAGTTGTGCCTCCAACCCGGGTCTTAGAGAAACAATTGACAAGGCAGCAAAGAAAGAAGAAGTCATATCCTAAACACCTACTGTGATCTTAAGCTATGGGGACATCAAGAGGAATGGGGGATGGGGTGGAAAATGAGCTTGAACATTTCTTGAGCTTGTTACCTGCTCAAGTTTCTCTGTACATAAACTCTTAACACTTGAAGTAGCTCCTTTATATGGAAATTATTAATATCATCATTCACCTCTGAAAACCTGAGACTCCTGGAGAGGAAGCGACTTACACAGGTTTAGCCACCTAATAAGCAGCAAGGGCAGGACTTGCATGTGTGTCAGGCTCCACAATGAAAGGGGACGAGAGGGCATGGCTTGCATGGAGCACTGGGTGTGGTGAAAAAATAATGAATACTGTTTTTCTGAAAATAAAGGTGGCTCAGTGGGTTGGGCCGCTGCCTTCGGCTCAGGTCGTGATCTCAGGGTCCTGGGATCGAGTCCCGCGTCGGGCTCTCTGCTTGGCGGGGAGCCTGCTTCCCTCTCTCTCTCTCTCTCTGCCTGCATCTCCGTCTACTTGTGATTTCTCTCTGTCAAACAAATAAATAAAATCTTAAAAAAAAATTAAAATAAATTGGAAAAAAAAAAAGAAAGGGGACGAGCAAAGCTCTGAAGCAAATTAGATCATGGCTTTGCAAGGGGTTGGGCCAGACTGAGAACATCCTGGAGAACAGGAGGGACTGCTGGGGGCTATACTTTGAAAAGGAAGGGTAGAGTTTGGCTCTGGAAGGCCCAGAGCTAGAATTGTAGACCCTGAGTGGGCACTTTCGGTTAAAAAATAGTAAATATGGGTAGCTGACTCTTTTTTTTTATTTTCTTTTTTTTCCAATTTATTTATTTTCAGAAAAACATTATTCATTATTTTTTAGTATTTATTTATTTATTTTTTTTCCAATTTATTTATTTTCAGAAAAACAGTATTCATTATTTTTTCACCACACCCAGTGCTCCATGCAAGCCGTGCCCTCTATAATACCCACCACCTGGTACCCCAACCTCCCACCCCCCCCGCCACTTCAAACCCCTCAGATTGTTTTTCAGAGTCCATAGTCTCTCATGGTTCACCTCCCCTTCCAATTTACCCAAATTCCCTTCTCCTCTCTAACGCCCCTTGTCCTCCATGCTATTTGTTATGCTCCACAAATAAGTGAAACCATATGATAATTGACTCTCTCTGCTTGACTTATTTCACTCAGCATAATCTCTTCCAGTCCCGTCCATGTTGCTACAAAAGTTGGGTATTCATCCTTTCTGATGGAGGCATAATACTCCATAGTGTATATGGACCACATCTTCCTTATCCATTCATCCGTTGAAGGACATCTTGGTTCTTTCCACAGTTTGGCGACTGTGGCCATTGCTGCTATAAACATTGGGGTACAGATGGCCCTTCTTTTCACGACATCTGTGTCTTTGGGGTAAATACCCAGGAGTGCAATATCCAGGATCTATAATGAACTCTTCACAAACTTTTAAATGCCCACAAAAATTCTATTGAATGGATATACTTAGGGAATTCCTTTCTGCATTTTTTTTTACATTTCTACGGAGTATTGTAATTTTAAAACTATTCTTATTATTGATGTATAGTTGATATACAACGTTCTATTAGTTTTTGGTGTACAACAGTGGTTTGGCTATCCTATACATTTTTAAAGATTTATTTATTTATTTTTAGAGAGAGAGAGCACAGGTGGGAGGGGCAGAGGAAGAGGGAGAGAGAAACATCAAGAAGACTCCGGGCTGAGCCCAGAGACCCACATGGGGCTCGATCCCATGACCCTGAGATCATGACCTGAGCTGAAACCAAGAGCTGGGCACTTACACGGGCCACCCCTCAACCATGCTATACATTATATAAAGGCTCATCAACATGGTTACATCTTTCACCATAAAATGTTATTACAATATTATTGACATTTTCATCCCCCTGACTTACTCATTTTTTAACTGGAAGTTTGTACCTCTTAATCTCCTTCACCTATTTTGCCAATACTTTTACTTCCTTCCCCTCTGGCAACCACCACTTTGTTCTCTGTATTTCTGAGTTTGTTTCTGTTTGTTTGCTGTTGTTCATTTGTTTTGTTCTTTAGATTCCACATTTAAATGATAGCATATGGTATTTGTTGTTGTCTCTCTGGCTTATTTTACTTAACATAATACCCTCTAGCTCTATCCATGTTGTCACTATCAATTTATATATAGATACATATCACATTTTTAAATCTTTTCCTCTATTGATGGACACTTAGGTTGCTTCCATATCTTAGTTTTGAAGTTTCATTTTCTTTCCTTAAACTTGTTCAGTCAGGATGGATGAATTTCAAAATCATTATAAAGAATGAATGAAGCCAGACAAAAAAGAGCACATACTGTGTGCTCCTATTTAAACAATGTTTAGGAAGAGGTAAGACTAATCCATAGTGAGGGAATTCAGAACAGTGACACTTTTGTGAGAAGAATGATGTGAAGTGTCATGAAGGAACATTTCAGATTAATGAAAATATTTTAAATCTTGATATAGAAGAGGGTGACAAAGGTTTATGGTTTTGTCAAAACTAACTGAATTTTTTACTTAAGAGCTGAGCATTTAATTGTATGTAAATTATACCTCAATAAAATTAGTGATGACACTCATAAAATATTGGAAAAATATGATTAACTATTTTTATTATCTAGAGTGGGGAAGGGCTTTCTATTGTGTCAAAAAACACAGAAACTAAAAAGGAAAAGATAGATGAAGATTTCAGTTTATTTTGTTATATTTGCTTTTTTTTATTGACTAGGTGAGATATTTACATGGTATGATGGGCTGAATAATGATTCCCCACAGATATCCATGTCCTTATCCCCAGAACCCATAAATGTTACCTTATAAGGAACATGGGGCTTTGCAGATATACCAAATAGAAGATGTTGACCTTCTACAACTTCAAAAAAATTGTGGAGAGAACACTCCCAAACACATTTTATAAGGCCAACATTACTCTAATACCAAAGCCAGATAAGGACACTATAAGAAACAAATTACAGATCAATATCCCTGATGAACATAGATGTAAAAATCCTCAACAAAATATTAATAAATCAAATTCAAGAGCAAACAAAGAGGATCACACACCATGAACATATGGGATTTATCCTTTGGATGCAAAGATGATTTAACATATGTAAATCAATAAATGCAATGCACCACATTAATATAATAAAAGATAAAAATTATACAATCAGGGATGCATTTGGTTAAGTGTCTGCCTTTGGCTCAGGCCATGACCCCAGGGTCCTGGGATCAAGTCCTGTATTGAGCTCCTTGCTCAGTGGGGAACCTGCTTCTCTCTCTGCCTCTCTTCTCCCCTCATGCTCTTTCTCTTTGATGAATAAATAAATAAAATCTTTACAGAAATTTTTAAAATTATACAATCATTTAATAGAATAGAAAAAGCATTTGACAAACTATATCTTTTCATTATAAAAATTCTCAAAAATTAGGTATAGAAGGAATATATCTCAATATAATAAAGGCCATTTATGACAAACCCACAGATAACATCATACTCAAGAGTGAAAAGTTGAGATTTATTCTGCCAAGACCGAAAACAAGCTAAGGGTGCCCACTCTTACTATCCCTATTCAAATGGTACTGAAAGTCCTACCCAAAGCAAGCAGGCAAGAAAATGAAATAAAAGTTATTCTAATCAGGGGCACCAGGGGGGCACAATAGGTTGGCATTCAACTCTGTTTCAGCTTAGGCCCTTGTCTCAGGGTCATGAGATCAAGCCCCATGCTGGACTCCAAGCCCAGCACGGATTCTGCTTAAGACTCTCTTGCTCTATCCTTCTGCCCCTCCCCATCATGCTCTCTCTCTCTAAAATAAATAAATAAGTCCTTTTAAAAAGGTATTCCAATCAGAAAGGAAGAAGCAAAATTATCTTATTCACAGATTATATGACCTTATATATAGAAAACTCTAAAGACCCCACAGAAATTGTTAGAACTAATAAGTGAGTTCACTAACATTGCACATTGCAGGATATAAAATCAATAAATAATATCAGTTGATTTTCTATATTGTAGCAACACATTATCTGAAAAAAATGAAGAAAATAATTATAGTGGCATCAAAAAAAACCAATAAAATACTCAGGAATTAATTTAAACAAGGAATGATGTTGGGGAAACTGGACAGCAAAATGCAAAAGAAGGAAAATCAACTGCTCTTTTATGCCATACACAAAAAAAAAATTTAAAAATGATTTAAAGACCTAAATATGAGACAAGAAACCATAAAAACCCTAGAAAAGAGCACAGTAATCTCTTTGACATTGGCCATAGGAACATCTTACCAGATATGACTCCTGAGGCAAGGAAAACAAAAGAAAAAATAAACTACTGTGACTACATCAAAATAAGAACCTTCTGCATAGTGAGGAAAACAATCAACAAATCTAAAGGGCAGTCAGTGGAATGGGAGAAGATATTTGCACAAGATATATCTGTTAAACGATTAGTATCCAAGACAAATAAAGAGCTTAAAGGGGCACCTGGGTGGCTCAGTCAGCTGGGCAGCTGCCTTCTGCTCAGATCATGATCCCAGAGTCCTGGGATCAAGGCCTTCATTGGGCCCCCTGCTCAGTGGAGAGCCTGCTTCACCCTCTCCCTCTGCCTGCTGCTCTACCTACTTGTGCTTCCTCTCTATCTCTGTCAAATAAATAAATAAATACATAAATCTAAAAAAATAACTTACAAAACTGAATGCCCAAAAAGCAAATAATCGGATGAAAAATAGGCAAAAGTCATGAACAGATACTTCTCCAAAGAAGACATACAAATGGTTAACACACACATGAAGAATGTTCATCATCATTAGCCACCAGGGAGATTCAAATCAAAACCACACTGAGATAACACTGAACACCAGTCAGAATGGCAAAAATTGACAAAGCAAGAAACAACAAATGTTGGAGAGGTTGTGGAGAAAGGGGAACCCTCTTATGCTGTAGGTGGGAATGCAAGTTGGTACAGCCACTTTGGGAAAGAGTGTGGAGGCTCCTCAAAAAGCTAAAAATAGAGCTACATTATGCCTTGGCAATTGCACTACTGGGTATTTACCACAAAGACACAGATGTTGTGAAAAGAAGGGCCACATACACCCTAATGTTTATAGCAGGAATGTCCACAATTGCCAAGGTGTGGAAAGAGATGAGATTCCCTTCAATGAATGAATGAATAAATAAGATATGGTCCATATATACAATGGAATATTACTCAGCCATTGAAAAAGATGAATACCCAAATTTTGCACCAACCTGGATGGAACTGGAGGAGATTATGTTAAATGAAATAAGTCAAGCAGAGAAAGTCAATTATCATATGGTTTCACTTATTTGTGGAACATCAGGAATAGCATGGAGGGCATTAGGAGAAGGAAAGGAAAAACGAAGGGGGTGGAATCGGAGGAAGAGATGAACCATGAGAGACTATGGACTCTGAGAAACAAACTGAGGGTTTTAGATGGGAGGGTGATGAGGGGATATGTATTAAGGAGGAAAAGCATTGAATGGAGCACTGGATGTTAACGCAAACAGTGAATTATGGAACACTACCTCAAAAATGAATGATGTACATGAGAGACTATGGACTCTGAAAAACAGTCTGAGGGGTTTGAAGTGGCGGGGGGGGTGGGAGGTTGGGGTACCAGGTGGTGGGTATTATAGAGGGCACGGCTTGCATGGAGCACTGGGTGTGGTGAAAAAATAATGAATACTGTTTTTCTGAAAATAAATAAATTGGAAAAAAAATGAATGATGTACTGTATGGTGACTAGTATAACATAATATAAATAAATAAATTAATAAATAGGTAAAGCTGGTTGGAATGAAAAAAAAAAGAAAGAATGAAGTGAGACTAAATCAATCTCAAAGGCTTCTTCACAGCCAAAGAAGCCATTAAAATTATAAAAAGCAGTCTATGGAATGGGAGAAAATATTTTCAAACCATATCTTATAAGAGGTTAATACCCAAAGTATATAAAGAAATTACACAACTTAATAGTAAAAATAAATAAATAAATAAACGCAATTTTTTAAAGTGGTCAAAGGACCTGAATAGACAATTTTCAAAAAAAAAAAAAGATGTATAAATGGCCAATAGGTATATGAAATGGTATTCAATCAACACCATTTCAACACCAATTCAACACCATTCAACACCATTTCAATACCATTGAGAAATGCCAATCAAAACCACAATAAGGTCACCTCAGACCTGTTTGAATGGCTATAATCAAGAAGACAAGAGGTGAATGTTAGCAGAGGTGTAGAGGCAAGGGACCTTTGTATACTTTTGTTGGAGATGTAAGTCAGTACATTCATTGCAAAAAATGGTATGGAGATTCTTCAACAAATTAAAAATTGAACTACCATATGACCTAGTAATCCTATTTCTGTGTATATATCTGAGGGAAATGAAATCAGCAAGTCAAAGAGATATCTGCATCTACATGTCCATTTCCAGCACTATTTACAATAGAGAGGACATAGAAACAACCTCTGCATGTTGATGGATGAATGGATAAACAAAATATGATATAAATAAATAAATAATAATATATTATTCACCCTTAAGAAAGAAGGAAATCCTGCCATTTGTGTGACATTAATGAACCTGGATGACATTATGCTAAGTGAAATAGGCCAAAAACAGAATGACAAATACTGCATGATCCCACTTATATGTAGAATCTAAAAAGATGAAACTCATAGAACCAGAGAGAACAATGGTTGCCGGAGTGTGGGTGCAGAGAATTGGGGAGATGCTGGTCAGAGTACAAACTTTCAGTTAAAAGATGACTAAGTTCTGGAGATCTAATGTATGGGACAGTGAGTATAGTTAATAATATTGCATTATATACTTGAAATTTGCTAAAAAGAGTAGATCTTAAACACTCTCAACAGACACAAAAAATGGTAACAAAAAAAAATAAGGTTAAAGTTGTTTAGATGAAGGGATTATCATCATTTGTCTGTGTGGGCTCAATGTAAACACTAAAGTCCTTATGACAGGGAGAGAGGATTTGAGACAGAAGACAACATAATGACAGAGTCAGAGCCAAAGAAGGAAATTATGGGAGCAGAAGTCACTGAGGAGGGAGGTTTCAAGGTGCTGTATTGTTGGCTTTGAAGAGAGGGGAAGTGGATACAAGCCAAGAAATATAAGCAGCCTCTAGAATGTGGAAAGGCAAGGAATGTATTCACTTCTAGAGCACCCAGAAGGACCACATCCCAAGAAGACCCATTTCATACTTCTGACTTCCAGAACTATAAGATAATAAATTTGTGTTGTTTTAAATCCCTTAGTCTCCAGTAATTTGTTACAGTAGCTGTACGAAACTAATACATTACAGTTCAACATAAATACATAAAATTTGTATAAATATTTATATAAATAAATGTATATAAATATATAGAAAGATGCACACTGAGAAGTATTGCTCACACTCTGTACCTTCTACTCGCTCCATCATGAGCCCTATAAATAACCATTTTTATTAATTTCTTGTTCATTCATCTAGTGTTTCTTTAGTAAAGCAAATATAAATATTTATTCCTATTCTTTCCTTTATTATACAAATGGTAACATGCTAGCCATACTTTACTGAACTTCACAATATAACTATAGATAAACAAATAAACTGTAGTAAATACTGTATATTTGAAAGTTGCTAAGAGAGTAGATCTTTAAAGTTCTCATCACAAGAAAAAGTTTGTAACTGTGTGGTAATGGATGTTAACTAGACTTACTGCACTATTTCACAATTTCTACATGTAACTAATCACTATGCTGTACACCTGAAACTAGTATTATGTTATATGTCAACTATAACTCTATTAAAATAAAATTTAATTTTAGAAAGGTAAATTTAACTGTATAAAAATTTAAACATCAGGGTGCCTGGGTGTCTGGGTGGCTCAGTTGTTTAAGCATCCGGCATGCCTGGGTGGCTCAGTTGGTTGGACGACTGCCTTCGGCTCAGGTCATGATCCCGGAGTCCCAGCATTGAGTTCCGCATCAGGCTCCCAACTCCAAGGGGAATCTGCTTCTTTCTCTGACCTTCTCCTCACTCATGTTCTCTCTCAAATAAATAAATAAATAAAAATCTTTAAAAAAATAGGGTTAAGCATCCAACTTTTGATTTCTGCTCAGGGTTGTAAGATTGAGCCTTGCATTGGGCTCCACTCTGGGTGTGAAACCTGCTTAGGATTCTCTCTCCCTCTCCCTCTGTCCTTCCCCTCCTAAATAATTTTAAAAATATCTTATTAATGAATAACACTATTAGAAAACTCAAATAATGTACTTGGAAAAAATATTTGTATACGAGCCACAAAAAAAGAAAGGTTTTTTGGTCCATCAATAGCGAATTGTCCAAACAAATTATTTTGCATCCATATAATGAAATTCTGTGCAGTTATTCAAATGTATGTAAAAGACAGGAAATAAGAATTAGGATATAACAAGAAAAACTTTAGTCTAATGTTAGAGCTTTAAAAATGTATGAGGAATACACATGTATTTCTTGTGTAAGTGCAACTAAAAACCAAAGGGAAAAAACAAGAATATAGATCCATATTTCTTTGGAACTCTACATCAAAAACTAATGATGTGAGGGAAATTGGAAGGGGAGGTGAACCATGAGAAACTATGGAAAAACAATCTGAGGGTTTTGGAGGGGGGGGGAGGTTGGGGGAACCAGGTGGTGGGTATTAGAGAGGGCACAGATTGCATGGAGCACTGGGTGTGGTGCAAAAACAATGAATACTGTTACGCTTAAAAGAAATTAAAAAAAAATAAAAAATAGAAAAACAAAAACAAAACAAAACAAAAAAACTAATGATGTGAGGGGGAGACAAGACGGCAGAGAAGTAAGAGGCATTATTTCAACCTGTCCCCTAAAGTGAGCTGATTACCTACCAAAGAACTCTGATCACCCATGAAATCAGCCTGAGATTAGAATTATACACTTCTGGATCTCTATGGGGGCAGAAGATGCCAGTGGTCAGGTAAAGCAGAATGGGAACATTGGACCGATATCGGAAGATAAACAAAAGGGGGAGGAAGCCACCAGAAGCGACCCATTGGAAAGTAATACCCCAATAAGAGAGTGCCCTGTGATTGGGGACCAGCATCAACTTGGAGTCTGGTTGAAAGCACTCAAAATGAGCAAAAGATCTTAGGGGGAAATTGGTGGAATTTGGCGGTTAGGGACAGGGACTTAGTCCACAGACCCCGGATGGCTACCGCGGACAGGAGAGCAGAGAACACAGCAAAGAAGCCAGGTCTTGGTTCCTGAGCCACTGGTGCACTTGAGAGCGTCTGGGTGGCAGCGCCCATGAGGGAGTCTATGGTGGATGCCAGCCGGCAGAACCACAACATTTTTTTTTTTTTTTGACAGACAGAGATCACAAGGAGACAGAGAGTCAGGCTGATAGAGAGAGAGGGAGAAGCAGGCTTCCCGCTGAGCAGAGAGCCCAATTCGGGGCTCAATCCCAGGACCCTGAGATCATGACCTGAGCCAAAGGCAGAGGTTTTAAACCACTGAGCCACCCAGACACCCCCAAACCACAGCCTTTTGCACTCTGCACGTGTGCTGTGCAACTGGGGTCTGAGTATCGCCCCACACCCACCCCTGAGAGAGGTCCATGCAGGCGCTAGCCGGTGCTCTCTAGGATCCAGAGAGTTTGAACACTCCCAACACGGGCCAGTGGAAAATCTCTGTGTGCTATCTCTGGTTGGGACTTCTCTGGTGCCCGGACCTGCCCAGACAGCCACGGCTAGTATTTCTTATGGTTTTCGGTACAAGTGGGAGTTCCTGTGACCCCATAGACCGTGACTGGGTCCGTGACTATTCTGCCAGTAGCAGAGGGGGAATTTATGTGCTCTGGAGCACCCACAGGGGAACAGACTGAGGCTTCTCTGAGATGGAGGTCTGGGTGCAGTTTGCTTTCCTCTAAACCTCCAAAAATAATCAAAAGCCATCAAGGGGAGAAAAACCAACCAAACAAACAAACAAAAATATCTCCAGAGAACAAAAGCCTGAAAAACTGGTTTCCTCAGAGCCCAGCCCCTTGATGGGGGCAGGGGGACTTCACTCTAGCAAGACTCCCTGAAAAACCACGCGGCAGGCCCCTCCCCCAGAAAGCCAGCCAAAAAAAACCCAAAAAACAAACAAAACAACAACAACAACAACAACAAAAAAGAGGACAACCACTACTACTTCATAGATACAACTTTTTAATTCGTTTCCACTATTCTGGTTGTTTTCACTTTTTTAATATAATTTTTTAACTTATTTACCATCACAATGAGATCTTCAGTACATCAAATTCCATAATAACCTTTAAACCTGAACTTTTTGATACATATACCTGTGTTTTTCTTTTGCTTTTCTATTTTTTAATTTCTTAATTTTATTATTTTTTAAAAATATTCATTTAGAGATAACCTTCGAGGTAAACCCCTTTCTCCAATCAATGTTACCCCTATATGTAAACCTGTTTTAATCCCCCTTTATCTCAGGAAAGTTGAGTCCTTTAACAAAGATATCAAGATACATCCAGGAAGAATCAAAATAACCATCCTCATCCACACAGAATTTATAACCACCCTCCCAACTTTTTCTTCTTTCAGTGTTTCTGTGTATTTGTTTTTGTCCTGGTAGTATATAAATCTTATACTTAGGGTTCTTTTTTATTTATTGATTGATTTATTGATTTTCTCTTGTCATCTACTTTGTTGGTCTTTTTGTTGGTCTGTTTTTGTTTCTATACTTTATAAATCTTATGTTTGGGACCCATTTGGGCTGGGCCTTCTCTTTTATTTTATCTTTCTATTTTTTCCTCTCTCTCTCTCTCTCTCTCTCTCTCTCTCTTTCTTTCTTCTTTCTCTTTGGTGGGGACTTTGATTGCTCAGAAGCGTTCCTCAGGGCACCATGCCTACACCACTGTTGATACATTCAGCTACACATCCATTCAGCCATCTATCACCAAAATGACTAGGAGGAGGAATGCCCAACAGAAGAAAAATTCAGAGACTGAGCCATCTCCATCAGAGCTTTTGGATATGGACATAAACAGTATGTTGGAAAGGGAATTCAGGCTAACAATTTCCCAGGCAATAGCTAGGTTGGAGAAAGCCTTTGATGACAAAATGGAATTGATTAGGGCAGAAGTGAAAGCCACCAGGGTTGTTGTTCACAATGCTCTCAATGAGTTCCAATCTAATCTAACTTCTCTAAAAGCTAGGGTAACTGAGACAGAAGATAGAATTAGTGATCTGGAGGACAAACTGACAGAGAAAAAAGATCAGGAGGAAGCCTGGAACAAACAGCTTAGAAGTCACGATAACAGAATTAGGGAAATAAATGACGCCATGAAACATTCCAATGTCAGAATTATTGGAATCCCTGAGGAGGGGGAGAAAGAAAGAAGACTAGAAGATATAGTTGACCAAATTCTCCATGAAAATTTTCCCAGTCTGGTGAATGGAACCAGCATTCATGTACTAGAGTCACAAGGGTCTTCCCCAAGATCATAGACTCTAGAAAGACCTCGAGACACTGATTGTGAAAATGATGAATAATAATTTTAGACAGAAGCTTTTGAAAGCAGTTAGGGGCAAGAGATTTCCTTACGTACAGAGGAAAGCCCATCAGAATAATGTCATATCTGTCCACAGAAACCTGGCAAGCCAGAAAGGGCTGGCAAGATGTATTCAGGGCACTAAATGAGAAGAACATGCAGCCAAGAATACTTTATCCAGCAAGACTGACATTCAAAATGGATGGAGAGATAAAGAGCTTCCAAGACTGGCAAGGTTTAAAAGAGTATGTGACCATGAAGCCAGCACTACAAGAAATATTAAGGGGGGTCCTATAAAAGAAGAAAGAAACCAAGAGTGACATAGAACAGAAATTTATAGAGACAATCTATAGAAACAAGCACTTCACAGGCAACATGATGTCAATAAAAACTTATCTTTCAATAATCACTTTCAATGTGAACAGCCTAAATGCTCCCATAAAAAGGCACAGGGTTGCATACTGGATAAAACAACAGGATCCATCCATGTGTTGACTACAGAGACACATTTAGAACATAAAGGTACATCCAGACTGAGAGTGAAGGGATTGAGAACCATCTTTCATGCCAATGGGCCCCAAAAGAAACCTGGGGTAGTGATTCTCATATCAGATAAATTAGATTTTAAGCTAAAGGCTGTAGTGAGAGATACAGAAGGAAACTACATCATTCTTAAAGAGACTATCCACCAAGAAGATCTAACAATTGTAAATATTTATGCTCCCAATATAGGAGGAGCCAATTACATAAGAAAACTGTTAATCAAGATAGTCATATTGGTATGAATACATTAATAGTAGGAGGTCTTAACACACCACTCTCAGTAATAGACAGACCAGCCAAGCAGGTAATCAATAAAGAAGCAAGAACATTGAATGACACATTGGACCAGATGGACCTCATACATACACAGAACATTCCACCCTAAAACAACAGAATACTCATTCTTCACGAGTGCACATGGAACCTTCTCCAGAACAGACCACATACTGGGTCACAAATCAGGGCTCAACTGATACCAAAAGATTGAGATTATCCCCTGCATATTCTCAGATCGCAATATTTTGAAGCTGGAGCTCAATCACAAGGAAAAGTTTAGAAGGAATTCAAACACCTGGAAGCTAAAGACCACCTTGCTTAAGAATGCTTGGATCAACCAGAAAATCAGAGAACTTAAACAATTCATGGAAAACAATAAGAATGAAGACACTTTGGTCTAAAACATATGGGATACAGCAAAGGTGGTCCTAAGGGGGAAATACATAGCCATCCAAGCACCCTCAAAAAAATTAAAAAATCCAGAATATACCAGTTGTCTCTACACCTTAAAGAGCTGGAGAATCAACAACAAATTAAGCCAACTCCACACAAGAAGGGAAATAATCAAGATTAGAGGAGAGATCTTTTATCCATTTTGAGCTGATCTTTGTGTACGGTGTAAGAGAATGGTCGAGTTTCATTCTTCTACATATAGCTGTCCAGTTTTCCCAGCACCATTTATTGAAGAGACTGTCTTTTTTCCACCGTATATTTTTTCCTGTTTTGTCGAAGATTAATTGACCATAGAGTTGAGGGTCCGTATCTGGGCTCTCTACTCTGTTCCACTGGTCTATGTGTCTGTTTTTATGCCAGTACCATGCTGTCTTGGTGATCACAGCTTTGTAGTAAAGCTTGAAATCAGGTAGCGTGATGCCTCCCGTTTTATTTTTGTTTTTCAACATTTCCTTAGCGATTCAGGGTCTCTTCGGATCCCATACAAATTTTTGGATTAGCTCTTTGAAGAATACTGGTGGAATTTTGATCGGAATGGCATTAAAAGTATAGAGCAATCGCTCTATAGACATTTTAACAATGTTTATTCTTTTTTTTTTTTTAACAATGTTTATTCTTCTGATCCAAGAGCATGGAATAGTCTTCCATCTTTTTGTGTCTTCTTCAATTTCTTTCATGAGTGTTCTGTAGTTCCTCAAGTACAGATCCTTTACCTTTTTGGTTAGGTTTATTCCCAGGTATCTTATGGTTCTTGGTGCTATAGTAAATGGAATCGATTCTCTAATTTCCCTTTCTGTATTTTCATTGTTAGTGTATAAGAAAGCCACTGATTTCTGCACATTGACTTTGTATCCTGCCACGTTGCTGAATTGCTGTATGAGTTCTAGTAGTTTGGGGGTGGAGTCTTTTGGGTTTTCCATATAAAGAATCATGTCATCTGCAAAGAGAGAGAGTTTGATTTCTTCATTACCAATTTGGATACCTTTTGTTTCTCTCTGTTGTCTGATTGCTGTTGCTAGGACTTCTAATACTATGTTGAACAAGAGTGGTGAGAGTGGGCATCGTTGTCGTGTTCCTGATCTCAAAGGGAACACTGCAAGCTTTTTCCCATTGAGGATGATATTTACTGTGGGTCTTTTGTAGATAGATTTTATGAAGTTCAGGAATGTTCCCTCTATCCCTATACTTTGAAGTGTTTTAATCAGAAACGGATGCTGGATTTTGTCAAATGCTTTTTCTGCATCAATTGAGAGGACCATGTGGTTCTTCTCTCTTCTCATATTAATTTGTTGTATCACATTGATTGATTGATTTGCGAATGTTGAACCATCCTTGTAGCCCAGGGATGAATCCCACCTGATCATGGTGGATAATCTTTTTAATGTGCTGTTGGATCCTGTTGGCTAGGATCTTGTTGACAATCTTAGCATCCATATTCATCAGTGATATTGGTCTGAAATTCTCCTTTTTGTTAGGGTCTTTGCCTGGTTTGGGGATCAGGGTAATGCTGGCTTCATAGAAAGAGTCTGGAAGTTTTCCTTCTGCTTCAATTTTTTGAAACAGCTTCAGGGGAATAGGTGTTATTTCTTCTTTGAAGGTTTGGTAGAATTCCCCAGGGAATCTGTCAGGTCCTGGTTTCTTGTTTTTTGGGAGGTTTTTGATCACTGCTTCAATCTCGTTACTAGATATTGGTCTATTCAGGTTGCCAATTTCTTCCTGGTTCAATTTTGGGAGTTTATAGTTTTCCAGGAATGCATCCATTTCATCTAGGTTGCTTAGCTTATTGGCATATAACTGTTGATAATAACTTCTGATGATTGTTTCTACTTCCTTGGTGTTCGTTGTGATCTCTCCCTTTTCATTCATAATTTTATGTATTGGGGCTTTCTCTCTTTTTTTTGGATTAGTGTCACCAATGGTTTATCAATCTTATTGATTCTTTCCAAAAACCAGCTTCTAATTTCATTTATACGTTCTACTGTATCTCTGGTTTCTACCTCATTGATCTCAGCTCAAATCTTGATGATTTCCCTTCTTATGTGTGGAGTTGGTTTGATTTATTGTTGATTCTCCAGTTCTCTAAGGTGTAGAGACAGCTGATGTGTTCTGGATTTTTCAAATTTTTTGAGGGAGGCTTGGATGGCTATGTATTTCCCCCTTCGGACAGCCTTTGCTGTATCCCATAGGTTTTGGACCAAAGTGTCTTCATTCTCATTGGTGCCCATGAATTGTTTCAGTTCTTCTTTGATCTCCTGGTTCATCCAAGCATTCTTAAGCAAGGTGGTCTTTAGCTTCCAGGTGTTTGAGTTCCTTCTGATCTTTTCCTTGTGACTGAACTCCAGTTTAATGTTCTGTATATATCTCTGAGGTCCATCTGGTCCAATGTGTCATTCAATGCTCTTGTTTCTTTATTGATTTTCTGCTTCGATGATCTGTCTATTTCAGAGAGAGTTGTGTTAAGATCTCCTACTATTCATGAAAGAAATTGAAGAAGACACAAAAAGATAGAAGACCATTCCATGCTCTTGGATCGGAAGAATAAACATTGTTAAAATGTCTATACTGCCTAGAGCAATCTATACTTTTAATGCCATTTCAATCAAAATTCCACCGGTATTCTTCAAAGAGCTGGAGCAAATAATCCAAAAATTTGTATGGAATCAGAAGAGACACTGAATCGCTAAGGAAATGTTGAAAACCAAAAATAAAACGGGGGGCGTCACGCTACCTGATTTCAAGCTTTACTACAAAGCTGTGATCACCAAGACAGCATGGTACTGGCATAAAAACAGACACATAGACCAGTGGAACAGAGTAGAGAGCCCAGATACGGACCCTCAACTCTATGGTCAATTAATCTTCAACAAAACAGGAAAAACTATACAGTGGAAAAAAGACAGTCTCGTCAATAAATGGTGCTGGGAAAACTGGACAGCTATATGTAGAAGAATGAAACTCGACCCTTTCTTACACCATACACAAAGATAAACTAGAAATGGATAAAAGACTTCAACTTAAGGCAGGAATCCATTAGAATCATAGAAGAGGACATAGGCAGTAACCTCTTTGATATCAGTCACAGCAACTTCTTTCAAGATATGTCTCCAAAGGTAAAGAAAACAAAAGCGAAAATGAACTTTTGGGACTTCATCAAGATCAAAAGCTTCTGCACAGCAAAAGAAACAGTCAACAAGACACATGACACTTCTCCTACAGAATGGGAGAAGATATTTGCAAATGACAGTACAGACAAAAGGTTGATATCCAGGATCTATAAAGAACTTCTCAAACTCAACACACACAAAACAGATAATCTTGTGAAAAAATGGGCAGAAGATATGAACAGACACTTCTCCAAAGAAGACATACAAATGGCTAACAGACAACTGAAAATATGTTCATCATCACAAGCCATCAGGAAGATTCAAATGAAAACCACATTGAGATACCACCTTACACCAGTTAGAATGGTCAAAATTAAAAGGACACTAAATAATGTGTGTTGGAGAGGATGTGGAGAAAGGGGAACCCTCTTACACTGTTGATGGGAATGCACGTTGGTGCAGCCACTTTGGAAAACAGTGTGGAGATTCCTCAAGAAATTAAAAATAGAGCTTCCCTATGACCCTGCAATTGCACTACTGGGTATTTACCCCAAAGATACAGATGTATTGAAAAGAAGAGCCATCTGTACCCCAATGTTCACAGCAGCAATGGCCAGGGTCGCCAAACTGGAAAGAACCAAGCTGTCCTTCAGTGGACCAATGGATAAGGAAGATGTGGTCCATATACACTATAGAGCATTATGCCTCCACCAGAAAGGATGAATACCCAACTTTTGTATCAACATGGATGGGACTGGAAAAGATTATGCTGAGTGAAATAAGTCAAGCAGAGAGAGTCAATTATCATATGGTTTCACTTATTTGTGGAGCATAAGAAATAACATGGAGGACATGTGGAGATGGAGAGGAGAAAGGAATTGGGGGAAATTGGAGGGGGAGACGAACCATGAGAGACTATGGACTCTGAAAAACAATCTGAGAGCTTTGAAGGGGCAGGGGTGGGAGGTTGGGTATTATGGAGGGCACATATTACATGGAACACTGGGTGTGGTACATAAAGAATGAATTCTGGAACACAAAAGAAATTTTAAAAATTAAAAAAAGTATTAAAGAAAAAGCTAATGATGTACTGTATGTTTACTAACATAATAAAATAATAGTAATAATAATAAAATAAGTAAAATAAAATAAAGAAAAATGTCAGATATATAGTATTATGTGAACAGACACTTATAAAATAGTATGTATGGTATGACCTCATTTTTGATAAAAATGTACTGCTATTATCCATTTCGAGTTTATCTTTGTGTATAGTGTAAGAGAATGGTCGAGTTTCATTCTTCTGTATATAGCTGTCTAATTTTCCCACCACCATTTATTGAAGAGATTATCTTTTTTCCACTGGATATTTTTTCCTGCTTTGTCAAAGATTGTTTTACCATAGAGTTGAGGGTCCATATCTGGGCTCTCTACTCTGTTCCCTTGGTCTATGTGTCTGTTTTTGTGCCAGTACAGCATTGTCTTGATGATCTCAGCTTTGTAAGTTTGAAATCAGGCAACGTGATGCCCCCAGCTTTGATTTTTCCCCCCAACATTTCCTTGGTGATTTGGGGTCTTTTCTGGTTCCATACAAATTTTAGGATTATTTATTCCAGCACTTTGAAAAATGCCAGTGGCCTCAACATGAGGTAGGAATCTATCAAAATCCTAGAGGAGAACATAGGTAGTAACCTCTTTGACATTGGCCACAGCGACTTCTTTCAAGACATGTCTCCAAAGGCAAAGGAAACAAAAGTCAAAATGAACTTTTGGGATTCATCAAGATCAAAAGCTTCTGCACAGCAAAAGACACAGTCAACAAAACAAAGAGGCAACCCACAGAAATGGAGAAGATATTCACAAATGACACTACAGACAAAGTGCTGATATCCAAGTTCTATAAAGAACTCAATCTCAACACTCAATAAAACAGATAATCACATCAAAAAGTGGACAGAAGACATGAACAGACAGCTCTCCAAAGAAGACACACAAATGGCTAACAGACACATGAAAAAATGTTCATCATCATTGGCCATCAGAGAGATTCAGATCAAAACCACATTGAGATACCACCTTACACCACTTAGAATGGCTAAAATTAACAAGACAGGAAACAACAAGTGTCCAAGAGGATGTGGAGAAAGGGAAACCCTCTTACACTGTTGGTGGGAATGCAAGTTGGTATAGCCGCTTTGGAAAACAGTGTGGAGATTCCTTAAGAAATTAAAAATAGATGGAACTAGAGGGTATTATGCTTAGCAAAGTGAGTCAGTCAGAGAAAGACAACTATCATATGATCTCCCTGATATGAGGAAGTGGAGATGCAACATGGGGGGTTTGGGGAGTAGGAAAAGAAAAAATGAAAGAAGATGGGATCAGGAGGGAGACAAACCATAAAAGACTCAATCTCAAAAAACAGACTGAGTGTTGTTGGGGGAGTGGGGACGGGAGAGGGTGGTGGGGATATGGACATTGGGGATAGTATGTGCTATGATGAGTGCTGTGATATGTGTAAACCTGGTGAGTCACAGACCTGTACCCCTGGGGATAAAAACACATTATATGGGTGCCTGGGTGTCTCAGTGGGTTAAGCTGCTGCCTTCGGCTCAGGTCATGATCCCAGGGTCCTGGGATTGAGTCCCGCATCGGGCTCTCTGCTCAGCAGGGAGCCTGCTTCCTCCTCTCTCTCTGCCTGCCTCTCTGCCTGCTTGTGATTTCTCTCTCTGTCAAATAAATAAATAAAATCTTTAAAAAAACACACATTATATGTTTATTAAAAATTTTTTTAAAAAGAAATTAAAAATAGAGATTCCTTATGACCCTGCAAATGGACTACTGGGTATTTACCCCAAAGATACAGATGTAGTGAAAAGAAGGGCCATCTGTACCCCTATGTTCATAGCAGCAATGGCCACAATCGCCAAACTGTGGAAAAAGCCAAATTGCCCTTCAACAGACAAATGAATAAGGAAAATATGGGTCATATATATAATGGAATATTACATCTCCATCAGAAAGAATGAATACCCAACTTTTCTATCAGCATACATGGGACTGGAGGAGATTATGCTGAGTGAAATAATTCAAGCAGAGAAAGTCAATTATCATATGGTTTCACTTACTTGTGGAGCATAGGGAATAATATGGAGGATGTTAGGAGAAGGAAAGGAGAAGTGAACTGGGGGAAATCGGAGGGGGAGAAGAACCATGAGAGACTGTGGACTCTGAAAAACAGACGGAGGGTTTTGGAAGGGAGGGGTTAGAGGGATGGGTGAGCCTGGTGGTGGGCATTAAGGAGGGCATGTATTGCATGGAGCACTGGGTATGGCACAGAAACAATATATCTTGGAACATGGAAAAAAGACAATAATTTTTTTTAAAAAAATGTACTGCTATTAGCAGAGAAAAAAAATGTAAATAATATTTACCAAACTATTGATAATAGTTATTTGGGATTTGAGATGACAAAGGGCATTTTCTACATGAAATGTTTATGTAGTATTCATATTTTAATAACATGTACATATCACTTTATAATCAGAAAAAAATCAAATATACATATTTAAAATATTCTAACCCTTGAAACCTTTACTAGTCAGGGTTCTTGAGTGAAAACATCAGCAATGACTTTATTTAATTATAGCAGAGAATGAAATTATTGGAAGCCCTGACAGAGTTATTTACTGTTTGCTGAATATTTATATGCTACCCAGTACTCTTAGAGTTACATGAGATGATGTAACTACTTCTGGTCAATAGGATGTGCAGCTAAGAACTGGAGTTCAATCCTCCAGCACTCTCTTCTGTTGTGACACCTAAGGATGCCTCAGGTGGTAGAAAAGAGAACCTCAAGATGTCAGCCTGTATCTCTGAGTTATCACTTGGAAAGGAGCTGTCTTGAAAAGCCCCTCAAGTTGGAGTAGATTTTGCATGAGCAAAAAATAAACATATGTGTTAAGTCATTGATATTTGGTTGTTATTTATCATCAAAGCATAATCTACCTATCATAACTAACAGAAAACTGCAAAAGTAATCCATGGGATCCAAGACAGGCCTGGAGAACAGGGCAGGGTCAGGAAACAAGGGTGGCATGGCATGACATAGCAAAGATTTTGCTGCAGAAATGGTCTGATAGAGTGATGTCTGTTGCCCCATTGCCAGCTAACATTTGCCACTACAATTGAACCCTGCTGTCCCCTGGTATTTTTACTGACTGATCTTTCACCTCCTTGACTTGCCTCATACCTGAAAAATAGAAATATGCACAATCTTCTATTCTCTAGCCAATAATGACCTTAATCAGGTGTGTTTTTATCCTTCCATCATATCCCCAACCCTAGATGAATACAACTTTCCACTTTTTTATGTCAATCCTAGGTTCATATGATTGCTCACATGGGAGCCACTAGAAAGCCATGGTCCCCTACCTCTACTAGGTCCTCTACACTTTCTGGCAATCCAGCTTCCCTTCTCAGTTCTCCAAGACTCCAAGACACCTTTTGAAATCCCCATTTCCTCATCCTTCCTATTATTCTTCCCTCTCTACCCCTCTCACTTCACCCCTAACTACACTCAAAACAGAAAACCCCAAATAGCATTGTTCTCAACTCCTTGTTGCAAACTACCTTCAAACCTATAAGCATCCACACTTGACCACTCCTAGCTCTTTGATTCCTGTCACAGTGCAGGAGGTGTCCTTTTCCTTATTGGCTAATCTTTCTATAGGAATTCTGTGCCCCATTTCCCTCTACCTCCTCAGGAAACTTGATCTATCTGCTTCCTCCTGTATCTTCACTTTTCCCTTTATTTGACTTAACCTTTAAACAAATTGAATTTGGAGGGGAAAAAACCAGAAAGTCCATTCTCTCTGTTTCTTGTAACATCAAAATTAAACCTACCATGTGACCCAGCAATTCTATTCCTATGTACCTATACAAATGGAAACATACGTCCACACCAAGTCATGTTCTTGGATATTTACAACATTATTCAGATACCAGAAGGTGGAAACAACCCAAATTTAGTTCAATTTAATTTAATAATTTAAACTTAATTAAATAAATTTAGTTTAATAATTTATACAAAATATGGTATATAAATTCAATGGAATACAATTCAATAATAAAAAGCAACAAAGTACTAATACATGCTATGTCATGAATGAATCTCAAAAATATCATGCTCAGTGAAAGAAGCCAAACATATACACAAAATGACACACATTGTGTGGTACCATTTATATGAAATTTCTCTGTCCTGCCCCCCCAAAGAAAGGGTAAATTTAGAGGGACAGAAAATAGATTTGTGTTTTTCTGGGGCTGGGAGTGGGATGGGTGTGACTGCAAATGGACGCAGAGGATCTTTTTGGAATGATATAAATGTTCTAAAAGTGGATTTTAGTGATGGCTGTACTACTCTGTAAACAAGCTAAAATTCATTAAATTGTATATTTAAAGCATGTGAGTTTCATGCTATGTAATTATACCTCAATACGGATACTTAAAAACAAAAACAATGACTTAACCACTCATTACACTCTAACTTCTGCCCTATTTCTTTATCCTCTGCCATAGGCAAACAGCTTGAGAATGTTGTTTGCACTTGTGTCCATACTTCTTTACCTCCTCTTCCCTTTTTTCTTATCTGTCTTTTTATCCTTGGGTCAACTCTCTTTTTTTTTTAAGATTTTATTTATTTATTTGACAGAGAGAGATCACAAGTAGGCAGAGAGGCAGGCAGAGAGAGAGGAGGAAGGAGGCTCTCTGCTGAGCAGAAAGCCTGATGCGGGGCTCGATCCCAGGACCCTGGGATCATGACCTGAGCCAAAGGCAGAGGCTTTAACTCACTGAGCCACCCAGGCGCCCCCCTTGGGTCAATTCTTAACCCATCTCATTTTGTCTTCCACTCCTTCCTTTTTAACCCATTGTAATTTGCCATCCACCCATATCATTCCCTGTCCTCTGCAAAAGAACCAGTGACCTTGTTGCTAAATCTAGTGGATGGTTTTCAGACTTTGGTTCATGTAACATCTGACATGTTGACACCTTCCCTCCATTTGGAAGATCACTTGTCCTTAGTTTCTGTGACACCACATTTCCCTGGTTCTACTCTTTATTCTTTGGCCACTTCTCCTCGGTCCCCTTTGTGGGCCCCTCTCTCTGTGTCATTTCCACAAATGTTGGTGTCTGATAGAGTTATGTCCAAGGCCCTTTTCTTTTTTCTTTTTTTTTTTAGCGTTATTTATTTACTTATTTATTTATTTTCAGAAAAACATTATTCATTATTTTTTCACCACACCCAGTGCTCCATGCCAGCCGTGCCCTCTATAATACCCACCACCTGGTACCCCAACCTCCCACCCCCCCCGCCACTTCAAACCCCTCAGATTGTTTTTCAGAGTCCATAGTCTCTAATGGTTCACCTCCCCTTCCAATTTACCCAAAAGCACATACCCTCCCCAATGTCCATAACCCTACCCCCCTTCTCCCAACCCCCCTCCCCCCAGCAACCCACAGTTTGTTTCGTGAGATTAAGAGTCACTTATGGTTTGTCTCCCTCCCTATCCCATCTTGTTTCATGGATTCTTCTCCTACCCACTTAAGCCCCCATGTTGCATCACCACACCCCCAAGGCCCTTTTCTTGTCTCAGTATGTGCAGCCACTGTGGGTGATCTCATCCATTCCTATGGCTCTGATAATCATCTACATGCTGATGGCTCCCAATTCTACAGCTCCTGTCTACATTTCTTTTCTGAACTCCATATATCTGGAGATGGCCCTACCCCCCTTCTCCCAACCCCCCTCCCCCCAGCAACCCACAGTTTGTTTCGTGAGATTAAGAGTCACTTATGGTTTGTCTCCCTCCCGATCCCGTCTTGTTTCATGGATTCTTCTCCTACCCACTTAAGCCCCCATGTGTATTAGCATTTTTCTGGGAGAGTGTGCAGACCATAGCTTTCATCACATTCTCAGGTCTGTGACTCAACAGAAAGTTAATCATATTGCTCTAATTCCATCCACTTCTCTTCATCCACTCCTCCACTATGACCAGATGTAGTCACTAAAGAGGGTTATTTCTCTATGTAACAGTCTCTTTGATCTCTTAGGGCTGCAAATAAGGAGGGGATCTTGCTTAGAAAATAGGCTGAGCAGAGCAGGGCTGGATGTACTCTGTTCCTAGGGGCTCCTGCGTGCTATTGTGGCCTGCTCCTCTCCCCAATTTCTGCTAAAAAATCATTTAATCTTTCCCTTTTTCTTCCCTACCCCATCTCTCCTTTTTAATCTCTGTATCATTTTTTCTTATTCTGTTCTTTCTCTCTCTCTTCCCCATACTCTACCCTATGCTTCACTGACATATTATTTACAGGGTAATAATATATTTAACACACATAGCTTGGAGCCTCTTAATACCAAAACTAGAGGCAGTTTTGCCCTGCTCATTGACTCTCACTCCCAGAGAGCCCTCAGCAACTCCTTGATAGAAGAGGAAAAGGGAGTGGGAGGCCTGAGCATGAAGGTATTGTTTCTGTAAGTAGGAAAAACCCAACCCCTAGTATAGCTGTAGTGGCTTAGGGAAAATATGTGGGACCAGTCAAGGAATCACAGACTGTTAAAATATTTGATTAAAACAAAGTTTGGAAGAAAATTTAAATGTTCTCTAACCCAATCTTCCTACTCTCTAGGACCTATGGTCCTTCTTGATCTTTTTTTCTCACTCTGTACATCAATCAACAAGTTCTGTTGGATACAACTCCAAGTGTGTTCCATTGATCTATGTGTCCATTCTTTCTTCAATACCATTCTCTTGTGTACAGCGGCTTATAGTACTGTAGTTATCTCGAAATAAGGTAATGTGAATCCTCCAATTTTGTTCTTTCTCTTAAGTATTGTTTGGTTATTCTAGGTCTTTTACTTTTCCACATAAACTTTAGAATAATTTCCTCTATATCTACAACACAACTAACTGGAATTTGGACTGAAATTTTGTTAAGTATATATATTAAGTTGGGAAGAATTGACATCCTAATGTTAAGTCTTATCCATGCACATGGAAAATCTCTCCATTTATTTAGAACTCCTTTGATTTCTTTATTCAGTGTTTTGTACTTTTCCACATTCAGATCCTGTACATATTTTGTTATACTTGCATCTTAGCATTTCACTGTGTTTTGCTGTTATTACAACTAACATTTTTAAAATTTCAAATCCTAATTGTTAATTGCTGGTATATAAGAAAGCAACTGGTTTTTGCATACTGATCTTATTATATCCTGCAACCTTGGTATACTTTCTTATCAGTTCTAGGAGACTTTTTTTTGGTAGTTTGAGATTTTGTACAATCCCACAGATTTAAGTAGTTATATATCCATTTTCATTTTATGGGGGGATTACATACCATTTTTATTAATTATTTTTATCAACATATAATGTATTATTTTCCCCGGGGTACAGTTTTGTGCCCTGGGGCAAATAATCAGGCTTACACACTTCATAGGACTCACCATATCACATAACCTCCCCAATGTCCATAATCATTTTCATTTAGTTCAAAACATTTTTTAGTTTTCTTGAGACATCTTTGGTTTATTTACTACTTCTACTTATAAATGTGTTGCTTTTTGTTTATTATTATTATTATGTTCAATTAGCCAACATATAGTACATCATTAGTTTTGATGTAGTGTTCAACAATTCATTAGTTGCATATAACACTAAGTGCTCATGACAACATGTGCCCTCCTTAACACGCATCACCTGGTTTCCCCATCCCCCCATCCCTTTCCCTTCTGTAACCCTCAGTTTGTTTTCCAGAGTCCAGAGTCTCTCATGGTTTGTATCCCTCTTTGAGTTTTTTCCCATTCAGTTTTCCCTCCCTTCCCCTGTGGTCCTCTGATTTATTCCTTATGTTCCACATATGAATGAAGCCATGAGATCATTGTGTTTCTATGTTGTTTAATTTCCAAATATTTAGGAATTTTCCAGCAATATTTTATTGGTTTCTAGTTTAATTGTGCTGTGGTCTAAGAACATGTTTTGTATGAGTCTTACACTTTTAAATTCATTGAGGTATATTTTGTGGCCCAGAATATGGTCTATTTTCGTGACTGTTCCACAAAAGCTTGAAAAGAATGTGCAATTTGTTGTTAGAGTGAACAATGCCAATGAAATCAAGTTGTTGATAATGCTGTCCAGGTATAATATTCTAGAAGTTTTCCTTATGTTTCTATTTTTTTAAACAGGTTCAGGAGAATAGGTATTATCGCTTCTTGAATGTTTGATAGAATTCTCCAGGGAATCAATCAGGTCCTAGGTTCTTGTTTTTTGGGAGTTTTTGATCACTGCTTCAATCTTGTGTCTAGATATTGGTCTATTCAGGTTGTCAATTTCTTCCTGATTCAGTCTTGGAAGTTAATAGGTTTCCAGGAATGCCTCCATTTCTTCTAGGTTGCTTAACATACTGGCATATAACTGTTAATAATTTCTGAGGATTGTTTTTATTTCCTTGATGTTAGTCCTGATCTCCCCCCTTTCATTCATAATTTTATTAATTTGATAAATTTTTGGATTAGTTTGGTCAGTGGTGTAAAGAGAACTCAAACACCTGGAAGCTAAAGACCACCTTGCTTAAGAATGCTTGGATCAACCAGGAGATCAAAGAAGAACTGAAACAATTCATGGAACCAATGAGAATGAAGACACTTTGGTCCAAAACCTATGGGATACAGCTAAGGCATTCCTAAGGGGGAAATACATAGCCATCCAAGCATCCCTCAAAAAAATTGAAAAATCCAGAACACAGCAGCTGTCTCTACACCTAAAGAACTGGGGAATCAACAACAAATCAAACCAACTCCACACATAAGATGGGAAATAATCATGATTAGAGATGATATCAATGACGTAGAAACCAGAGATACAGTAGAATGTATCAATGAAATAAGAAGCTGGTTTTTGGAAAGAATCAATAAGCTCGATAAACCATTGGCGACACTAATCCAAAAGAAAAGAGAGAAAGCTCAAATACATAAAATTATGAATGAAAATGGAGAGATCACAATGAACACCAAGGAAGTAGAAACAATCATCAGAAGTTATTATCAACAGTTATATGCCAATAAGCTAAGCAACCTAGATGAAATGGATGCATTCCTGGAAAACTGTAAACTCCCAAAATTGAACCAGGAAGAAATTGGCAACCTGAATAGACCAATACTAGTAACGAGATTGAAGCAGTGATCAAAAACCTCCCAAAAAACAAGAAACCAGGACCTGACAGATTCCCTGGGGAATTCTACCAAACTTTCAAAAAAAAAAAAAAAACTTTCAAAGAAGAAATAACACCTATTCCCCTGAAGCTGTTTCAAAAAATTGAAGCATTCTTCTACATATAGTTGTCCAGTTTTCCCAGCACCATTTATTGAAGAGACTGTCTTTTTTCCACTGTATATTTTTTCCTGATTTGTCGAAGATTAATTGACCATAGAGTTGAGGGTCCATATCAGGGCTCTCTACTCTGTTCCACTGGTCTATGTGTCTGTTTTTATGCCAGTACCATGCTGTCTTGGTGATCACAGCTTTGTAATAAAGCTTGAAATCAGGTAAGGTGATGCCGCCAGCTTTATTTTTGTTTTTCAACATTTCCTTAGCGATTCGGGGTCTCTTCTGATTCCATACAAATTTTAGGATTATTTGCTCCAGCTCTTTGAAGAATGCCGGTGGAATTTTGATCGGAATGGCATTAAAAATATAGATTGCTCTAGGCAGTATAGACATTTTAACAATGTTTATTCTTCCGATCCAAGAGCATGGAATGGTCTTCCATCTTTTTGTGTCTTCTTCAATTTCTTTCATGAGTGTTCTATAGTTCCTCAAGTATAAATCCTTTACCTCTTTAGTTAGGTTTATTCCCAGGTATCTTATGGTTCTTGGTGCTATAGTAAATGGAATCGATTCTCTAATTTCCCTTTCTGTATTTTCATTGTTCGTGTATAAGAAAGCCACTGATTTCTGCACATTGACTTTGTATCCTGCCACGCTGCTGAATTGCTGTATGAGTTCTAGTAGTTTGGGGGTGGAGTCTTTTGGGTTTTCCATATAAAGAATCATGTCATCTGCGAAGAGAGAGAGTTTGACTTCTTCATTACCAATTTGGATACCTTTTGTTTCTCTCTGTTGTCTGATTGCTGTTGCTAGGACTTCTAATACTATGTTGAACAAGAGTGGTGAAAGTGGGCATCCTTGTCTTGTTCCTGATCTCAATGGGAAGGCTGCAAGCTTTTTCTCATTGAGGATGATATTTGCTGTGGGTCTTTCATAGATAGATTTGATGAGGTTCAGGAATGTTCCCTCTATCCCTATACTTTGAAGCGTTTTAATCAGGAATGGATGTTGGATTTTGTCAAATGCTTTTTCTGCATCAATTGAGAGGACCATGTGGTTCTTCTCTCTTCTCATATTAATTTGTTGTATCACATTGATTGATTTACGAATGTTGAACCATCCTTGTAGCCCAGGGATGAATCTCACCTGATCATGGTGGATAATCTTTTTAATGTGTTGTTGGATCCTGTTGGCTAGGATCTTGTTGAGAATCTTAGCATCCATATTCATCAGTGATATTGGTCTGAAATTCACCTTTTTGGTAGGGTCCTTGCCTGGTTTGGGGATCAGGGTAATGCTGAATTCATAGAAAGAGTCTGGAAGTTTTCCTTCTGCTTCAATTTTTTGAAACAGCTTCAGGAGAATAGGTGTTATTTCTTCTTGGAAGGTTTGGTAGAATTCCCCAGGGAATCCGTCAGGTCCTGGGCTCTTGTTTTTTGGGAGATTTTTGATCACTCCTTCAATCTCTCGACCATTCTCTTACACCGTACACAAGGATCAACTCAAAATGGATAAAAGACCTCAACGTGAGACAGGAATCTATCAGAATCTTAGAGGAGAACATAGGCAGTAATCTCTTTGATATCAGCCACAGCAACTTCTTTCAAGATACGTCTCCAAAGGCAAAGGAAACAAAAGCGAAAATAAACTTCTGGGACTTCATCAAAATCAAAAGCTTCTGCACAGCAAAGGAAACAGTAAAAAAAACAAAGAGGCAACCCACGGAATGGGAGAAGATATTTGCAAATGACAGTACAGACAAAAGGTTGATATCCAGGATCTATAATGAACTCCTCAAACTCAACACACACGAAACAGACAAACACATCAAAAAATGGGCAGAAGATATGAACAGACACTTCTCCAATCAAGACATACAAATGGCTATCAGACACATGAAAAAATGCTCATCATCATTAGCCCTCAGGGAGATTCAAATTAAAACCACATTGAGATATCACCTTACACCAGTTAGAATGGCCAAAATTAACAAAACGGGAAACAACATGTGTTGGAGAGGATGTGGAGAAAGGGGAACCCTCTTCCACTGTTGGTGGGAATGCAAGTTGGTGCAGCCTCTTTGGGGAACAGTGTGGAGATTCCTCAAGAAATTAAAAATAGAGCTTCCCTACGACCCTGCCATTGCACTCCTGGGTATTTACCCCAAAGATACAGATGTCGTGAAAAGAAGGGCCATCTGTACCCCAATGTTTATAGCAGCAATGGCCACAGTCGCCAAACTATGGAAAGAACCAAGATGCCCTTCAACGGATGAATGGATAAGGAAGATGTGGTCCATATACACTATGGAGTATTATGCCTCCATCAGAAAGGATGAATACCCAACTTTTGTAGCAACATGGACGGGACTGGAATAGATTATGCTGAGTGAAATCAGTCAAGCAGAGAGAGTCAATTATCATATGGTTTCACTCATTTGTGGAGCATAACCAATAGCATGGAGGACAAGGGGCGTTAGAGAGGAGTAGGGAATTTGGGTAAATTGGAAGGGGAGGTGAACCATGAGAGACTATGGACTCTGAAAAACAGTCTGAGGGGTTTGAAGTGGGGGGGGTGGGAGGTTGGGGTACCAGGTGGTGGGTATTATAGAGGGCACGGCTTGCATGGAGCACTGGGTGTGGTGAAATAATAATGAATACTGTTTTTCTGAAAATAAATAAATTGGGAAAAAAATTGAAGCAGAAGGAAAACTTCCAGACTCTTTCTATGAAGCCAGCATTACCCTGATCCCCAAACCAGGCAAAGACCCTAACAAAAAAGAGAATTTCACCAATATCACTAATGAATATGGATGCTAAGATTGTCAACAAGATCCTAGCCAACAGGATCCAACAGCACATTAAAAAGATTATCCACCATGATCAGGTGGGATTCATCCCTGGGCTACAAGGATGGTTCAACATTTGCAAATCAATCAATGTGATAGAACAAATGAATAAGAGAAGAGAGAAGAACCAAATGGTCCTCTCAATTGATGCAGAAAAAGCATTTGACAAAATCCAGCATCCGTTTCTGATTAAAACGCTTCAAAGTATAGGGATAGAGGGAACATTCCTGAACTTCATAAAATCTATATATGAAAGGCCCACAGCAAATATCATCCTCAATGAGAAAAAGCTTGCAGCATTCCCATTGAGATCAGGAACATGACAAGGATGCCCAATTTCACTACTCTTGTTCAACATAGTATTAGAAGTCCTAGCAACAGCAATCAGACAACAGAGAGAAATAAAAGGTATCCAAATTGGTAATGAAGAAGTCAAACTCTCTCTCTTCGCAGATGACATGATTCTTTATATGGAAAACCCAAAAGACTCCACCCCCAAACTACTAGAACTTATACAACAACTCAGCAACATGGCAGGATACAAAGTCAATGTACAGAGATCAGTGGCTTTCTTATACACTAATAATGAAAATACAGAAAGGGAAATTAGAGAATTGATTCCATTTACTATAGCACCAAGAACCATAAGATACCTGGGAATAAACCTAACCAAAGAGGTAAAGGATCTGTACTCAAGGAGCTACAGAACACTCATGAAAGAAATTGAAGAAGACACAAAAAAATGGAAGACCATTCCATGCTCTTGGATAGGAAGAATAACCACTGTTAAAATGTCTATACTGCCTAGAGCAATCTATATTTTTAATGCTATTCTGATCAAAATTCCACCAGTATTCTTCAAAGAGCTGGAGCAAATAATCCTAAAATTTGTATGGAATCAGAAGAGACCCCAAATCGCTAAGGAAATCTTGAAAAACAAAAATAAAATGGGGGGCATCACGTTACCTGATTTCAAGCTTTATTACAAAGCTGTGATCACCAAGACAGCATGGTACTGGCATAAAAACAGACACATAGACCAGTGGAACAGAGTTTTGAGCCCTGATATGGACCCTCAACTCTATGGTCAAATAATCTTCGACAAATCAGGAAAAAATATACAGTGGAAAAAAGACAGTCTCTTCAATAAATGGTGCTGGGAAAACTGGACAGCTATATGTGGAAGAATGAAACTCGACCATTCTCTTACACCGTACACAAAGATAAAGTCGAAATGGATAAATGACCTCAACATGAGACAGGAATCCATCAGAATCCTAGAGGAGAACATAGGCAGTAATCTCTTCGATATCAGCCACAGCAACTTCTTTCAAGATATGTCTCCAAAGGCAAAGGAAACAAAAGTGAAGATGAACTTTTGGGACTTCATCAAAATCAAAAGCTTCTTCACAGGCAAGGAAACAGTCAAGAAAACAAAGAGGCAACCCACGGAATGGGAGAAGATATTTGCAAATGACAGTACAGACAAAAGGTTGATATCCAGGATCTATAATGAACTCCTCAAACTCAACACACACAAAACAGACAATCATATCAAAAAATGGGCAGAAGATATGAACAGACACTTCTCCAATCAAGACATACAAATGGCTATCAGACACATGAAAAATTGTTCATCACCACTAGCCATCAGGGAGATTCAAATAAGTCAAGCAGAGAGAGTCAATTATCATATGGTTTCACTTATTTGTGGAGCATAACAAATAGCATGGAGGACAAGGGGCGTTAGAGAGGAGTAGGGAATTTGGGTAAATTGGAAGGGGAGGTGAACCATGAGAGACTATGGACTCTGAAAAACAGTCTGAGGGGTTTGAAGTGGCGGGGGGTGGGAGGTTGGGGTACCAGGTGGTGGGTATTATAGAGGGCACGGCTTGCATGGAGCACTGGGTGTGGTGAAAAAAATAATGAATACTGTTTTTCTGAAAATAAATAAATTGGAAATAAAAAACTACATTGAGATACCACCTTACACCAGTTAGAATGGCCAAAATTAGCAAGACAGGAAACAACATGTGTTGGAGGGGATGTGGAGAAGGGGAAACCCTCTTCCACTGTTGGTGGGAATGCAAGTTGGTGCAGCCTCTTTGGAGAACAGTGTGGAGATTTCTCAAGAAATTAAAAATAGAACTTCCCTATGACCTTGCCATTGCACTCCTGGGTATTTAACCCCAAAGATACAGATGTCGTGAAAAGAAGGGCCATCTGTACCCCAATGTTTATAGCAGCAATGGCCAAACTTGGCCATTTGGTCGCCAAACTGTGGAAAGGACCAAGATGCCCTTCAGTGGATGAATGGATAAGGAAGATGTGGTCCATATACACTATGGAGTATTATGCCTCCATCAGAAAGGACGAATACCCAACTTTTGTAGCAACGTGGAAGGGACTGGAAGAGATTATGCTGAGTGAAATAAGTCAAGCAGAGAGATTCAATTATCATATGATTTCACTTATTTGTGGAGCATAACAAATAGCATGGAGGACATGGGGAGTTAGAGAGGAGAAGGGTGTTGGGGGAATTTGGAAGGGGAGGTGAACCATGAGAGACTATGGACTCTGAGAAACAATCTGAGTGTTTTGAAGGGGTGGGGTGTGGGAGGTTGGTGGTGGGTATTAGAGAGGGCACAGATTGCATGGAGCACTGGGTGTGGTGCAAAAATAATAAATACTGTTATGCTGAAAATAAAAAATAAATTTTAAAAAAAGAGGTGTAAAGAGAGATGGTGTATTGGGGGATTTTTTTTTTTGAGGGAGGCTTGGATGGCTATATTTGGATGGCTATGTATTTCCCCCTTAGGACTGCCTTTGCTGTATCCCAGAGGTTTTATAACAATGTGTCTTTATTCTCATTGATTTCCATGAATTGTTTAAGTTCTTTGATTTCCTGGTTGATCCAAACATTCTTCAGCAGGCTGGTCTTTAGCTTCCAAGTGTTTGAATTCCTTCCAAACTTTTTCTTGTGGTAGAGTTCCAGTTTCAAAAGATTGTGGTCTGAGAATATGCAGGCAATAATCTCAGTTTTGGTAATGGTTGAGCCCTGATTTTTGACCCAGTATGTGGTCTCTTCTGGAGAAAGTTCCATGTGTGCTTAAGAAGAATGAGCATTCTGTTGTTTTAGGGTGGAATGTTCTGTATATATCTATGAGGTCCATCTGGCCCAATGTGGCATTCAAAGCTCTTGTTTCTTTATTGATTTTCTGCTTCAGTGATCTGTCTATTACTGAAATTGGCATGTTAAGATTCCCTACTATTAGTGTATTCATATCAATATGACTCTATATTTTGATTAACAGTTGGTATATGTAGTTGGCTGCTCCCATGTTGGGTGCATAAATATTTACAACTGTTAGATCTTTTTGGTGGATAGACCCTTTAAGAATGATGTAGTGTCCTTCTTTATCTCTGACTACAGTCTTATATTCTAAATAGGTAAATATATTCTAAATCTGCCCACTAATCTTTCTCCACCGTCACTATTTTAGCCCAAGCTATCATGGTTTCCAACCTGAACCTCCTAACTGTTCTGTTTTTAGTTTTATCCTTGCTATAATCCATTCTTAATGCATCAGATAGATTGATCATAAATCAGACGATATCATTCCCAGTTCAAAACCTTCCATTGGAGTTTCCTTGTACTTAGGTTAAAATCTAACACTTTCCCATGGCTGTTATGGCCCTACACAGGCTTGCTCCAAGACTTCTTTTCTACCTCATCTATTCTTTACTCTATGGTCACTACTGTACTTCTTTTCTACCTCATCTATTCCTTACTCTTTGGCCACTACTAGTACAATCTTCCCTCTTATTCTTTCCAATATATTCTCTTGAATATACCAAGCTGGTTCCCACCATAGAGCCTTTGTCCTTGTGTTTCACCTTACCTGGGATACCGTGCCTCTGAATCTTCATGAACTGACTGCATTCTTGTCACTCAATCTTGTTTCAGCTGTCACCACCTCAGAGAATATTTCTCTGACTACTCAATTTAATCTTGTTCCCTATACCTACCTAGCCACACTGCCTTTACACTGCTTCTATTTTGTTTTCATTGCACTTCTGATTTTTTGAAATTACCTTCTTTATGTATTTGATTGTTTGTGTCTGTCATCTTTTCTCTAAAATGTGAGCTCCAGGAGAGCTCTTCTTCACCACTTAGTTTCTAGTACCTACAAAAAGGCCTGGCACGTTGTTCCCCTGATGTCAGGACTAAAAGCATGTGGGACAGAGAGGAAGAGATGAAGTCTGGTTCCAGGCAAGTGGGAGTAGGCAGAGCAGAGAAGATCAAGTAGCAGAAGAAATAAGAACCTACTCCAGATCAGGTTTTTGCCACCTTTGTGAGTTTGGAGACTACTGCTGCTATGAATGAACTCCCACAATTTCAGTTTTCCCTTCATCATGCCATTAATTAAATTTCAAAAAAGTATAGATTGTGTCATGTATTCTCTCTTTGGCTAGGAGTGGAAAGAGCCCCAGAGCATTTTTCTCCACCTCTTTTTTCTTTTTTTTTAAGATTTTATTTATTTATTTGACAGAGAGAGAGAGAGAGAGAGAGATCACTAGTAGGCATAGCAGCAGGCAGAGAGTGGGGGGAGCAGGCTCCCTGCCAATCAGAAAGCCCAATGTGGGGCTTGATCCCAGGACCCTGAGATCACAACCCAAGCTGAAGGCAGAGACCCAACCCACTGAGCCACCCAGGCACCCTCCACCTATTTTTCATTATTACCCCCAAGAAAACTTTTTAGACATTTTTGTTCTAATCATCCCCCTATAAAATTTGAATCCCCTACATAGATCATATATCATAGTTTTAAAAAAACTATGTATATTTGTGCCTTACACATAAAATAGTAAGCTTAATTCTGTAAAATGTCAATACAGGGTTAATAAAGACTAAGTAAATTATTTAAGTTAAAAGTTAATATAAAATGTTTTAAGTTATTAATGAAAGACATTGAAGAAGACACAAATGAATGGCAAGATATTCTGAGCTCATGAATTGGAAAAATTCATATTGTTAAAGTGTTCATATTAACCAAATTAATGTACAGATTCAATGTAATCCTTATCAGAATTCCACTGGCAATTTTTCAGACATAGAACAATCATAAAATTTGTATAGAACCACAAAATACCCCAAATAGCCAAAACAACCTTGAGAAAGCACAAAGCTGGAGTCATTATACTTCCTTATTTAAACTATATTACAAAGTTATAGTAATCAAAACAGTGTAGTATTGGCATAAAACAGATACAGAGATCAAGGGAACAAAATAGAGAACCCAGAAATAAGCCCATGCATATATGATCAATTAATTTATGAGAAAGGAGCCAAGAATACACTATAAGGAAAGCTAGTGTCTTCAATAAATAGTGTTGGGAAAATTGATCAGCCACATGCAAAAGAATGAAACTGGACCACTATCCTATACTATACACAAAAATTAACTAAAAGTGGATTAAAGACTTCAACACAAAACTTGAAGCCATAAAACTACTAAAAAAAACATAAATGGCAAGCTCCTAGATATTGGTTTTGGCAATTATTTTTGGATTTGACACATGAAGTTATGACCTCTCATTTTAGTAACAAGGACTATGAAAAAAAATTCAGAAGATTTCCTGGGACTCATACTCATATAGAAAATAGATTAAACCTTGCTTCACTGGGCCCAGCAATCCTGAGCACACCTTGTAGGAGCTAAGTTGTGAGTTATGGTCCTAAGGAAACCTTAAGGTTGCCACCACAATGATTGTCTGGAATCTGAACTCCTGGAGGTCCTACCTTTACTGGGTTATTCTAATCTGCCTTGAACTCAATGAATTTCCTGGATTCACTGACATGTTCTTTCCTACCCATGGTGTAGCAGACTTCTTATTTTCCCTTGAAAATTATGGCCACTCATTTCAGCCACATAGTAAACACCCCTTTTTTGTCTATTGGTTCAATGGCACAGGGAGCTCCAAATAGCCAGATAGAAGTTTCAACTCCCGTGAATCAAATTTTTGCAAGAGTTTCACTAAGTCAAGTGATGAGAGGTGGTACCCACATTTCCACCCTTTGGCTCCTAGACCTGTGTTCTGTTTATAGGAGGAGAATCATATATTTGCTGACTCAAAGAATACACTGAATTCTTTTTTTAAAAACATCTTGGTTTTATTTTATTTTTTTTCAGTGTTCCAAGATTCATTGTTTGTGCACCACACCCAGTGCTCCATGCAATACGTGCCCTCCACAATACCCACCACCAGGCTCATCCATCCCACCACTCTCCTCCCCTCCAAAACCCTCAGTTTGTTTCTCAGAGTCTGCAGTCTCTCATGCCTTGTCTCCTCTGATTTACACCAGTTCATTTTTCCTTTCTTTCCCCTAATGTCCTCCATATTATTCCTTATGCTCCACAAGTAAGTGAAACCATATGATAATTGACTTTCTCTGCTTGACTTCTTTCACTCAACATAATCTCCTCAAGTCCAAGCCATGTTGATACAAAAGTTGGGTACTCATCCTTTCTGATGGCTGTATAATATTCCAGGGTATATATGTACCATATCTTCTTTATTCATTCATCGGTTGAAGGGTATCTTGACTCTTTCTACAATTTGGTGCTTGTGGCCATTGTTGCTACGAAGACTGGGGTACAGATGGCCCTTCTTTTCATTATATCTGTATCTTTAGGGTAAATTCCCAGGAGTGCAATTGCACCTCTGCGACATGGGCCACAGAAGCTTCTTTCAAGACACATCTCCAAAGGAAAAGGAAACAAAAGTGAAAATGAAGTTTCAGGACTTCATCAAGATAAAAAGCTTCTGCCCAGCAAGAAACAGTAAACAAAACAAAGAGGCAACCCATGGAATGGGAGAAGATATTCACAAATGACATTACAGACAAAATGTTGATATCCAAGATCTGTAAAGAACTCCCCAAACTCAACACCCAGAATACACTGAGTTCTGTATAATGGCCCTCATACCTTACAAAGTGTTGTTTCCTAACTGGCACTATAACTAAATCTTCCTTAGTTAGTCCACCCTTTTGTAAGGACACTTGTTTATGGATGATGGTGTATGGGATAAGAACAGAGAAGCCCATAGTGATTAAACCACTGTCTTACCTGTTTCACTGTGAAATGTGTTCCTTGACCACAAAAAATATTGTATGAGATATTTCAATGGTGTATAGAGCATATAAACTATTTTGAAAACCCAAAGATGATGGTGCCAGTAGAAACACTGCAGGCAGGAAAGACAAATCCATTCCAGAATATGTGATTATTTCAATAATGATAAATTGATGCCCACTCCATGATGGAAGGAGTTCAGTGTAATCCCTCTGTCACGCAAGCACTTGTTGGTATTCCCAGGGAATGATGACATATTTGGGTTTCTGCTGTTGAGAAGGTGGGCACTTAGCAGTGTTGGTAGCCAAGTCAATTTAAGTGAAGATAAATCCATTTTGAAACCCTGCATAACATCTATATCTTCTATGGCAATTTTGTTCATTGGTGCATCAAACAAGCCCTGCAATGTTAGGAGAAAGAGGTTGAGATTTCCACAAATTGGGTCATCATGCTCCCTTTGGTAAGCATTCACATGGGATGCAAATCTTCTCATACTCAGCCCATCCTGAGAGATCTGTTCACTTACTCCATACACACACACACACACACACACACACACACACAGGCAAAGCAAGTAGACTATGCTTTGTACATAATAAACACTAAGTATTTTATTGCATTATTGTTATTGCTATCATTTCTCCAATCTCATTCCTTCCATCTCTGACTATCTGGCCAGACTTCTAATTAGCATTGATCAGTTCACCTATTCAGGTCACTTTCTGGATAAAGTGGTCAACCAGAGGTCAGCCATGTACCAACTAGCCATTGGTACATGGCTCCAAGTTTTGCCTCCTAAGAGGATTTCTCTTCCTTACTTCCCATCAGAGTCATACCTGAATGGGGCTATTAACATCACATTTGTCAACTTCCACCTAGTTCCTGCTTACCAAGCAGCAGCACCTGAAAACCATGCTTTTGGGTTTTTTCCTCTTCATTAAGCTGGTTATTGGAAATAGGAGCTGACAAAGAGCAAGCTACAGCAGGAGTAGGTGCTATGGGAATGTAAACCTCCTTCAACTCACTTGTTCTTCCAGAACCTTCTCCATACTGGTTTTGTGTATACCACTTTCCTTTGGTAATGGAGTGTTGTTATTACCTCCCCAACTTTTTGGGTTGGTGGATCAGATGGCACCAAGCCTAGGATGGGCTACTCAGTTTGCAGGGTCACTTGGGGTACCTTGCTTATGTGTTTAAACTCTACCAGGGCCAGTAATTTAAACTTTTTTAAAATTTCTTTTCAGTGTAACAGTATTCATTGGTTTTGCACCACACCCAGTGCTCCATGCAATCTGTGCCCTCTCTAATACTCACCACCTGGGTATTAACCCAACCTCTCACCCCCTGCCCCTTCAAAACCCTCAGATTGTTTTTCAGAGTCCATAGTCTCTCATGGTTCACCTCCCCTTCCAATTTCTCTCAACTCCCTTCTCCTCTCTAACCCCCCTTGTCCTCCATGCTATTTGTTATGTAACCTTGTTAAATTAGTCATCGGAGTCAGGAGTTATTACTCAAAAGGAGTAATTATTTGACAAAGTACATGACCTTTGTTCCAAAACTCTAGAGGCTTGTGTTTTGATTCTCCAGTTGGGGCTTGTCAGAGGCTCCATACAGCATCCCAATCTGTCACAGACACTCACTCAACTTACTCAGACATTTACGTATTCATTCAACAAACATTCATTTGTGATTAGTGTTCATGGCCCTGTCCTGTGTACCAGGTATCCCATTATCAAGATATAACCAGTCCGGGATGCCTTGGTGGCTCAGTCACTTAAGCTACTGCCTTCGGCTCAGGTCATGATCCCAGGGTCCTGGGATCGAGTCTCACATTGGGCTTCCTGCTCGACAGGGAGCCTGCTTCTCTCTCTGCCTCTGTCTGCCACTCTGTTCACTTGTGTTTTCTCTCTCTCTCTGACAAAGAAAGAAAGAAAGAAAGAAAGAAAGAGAAAGATATAACCAGTCCATGGGGTGCCTGGGTGGCACAGTCAGTTAAACATCAGCTTTTAGTTTTGGTTCAGGTTGTGATCTTAGGGTCATGAGATGGAGCCTGGTGTGAGGTTCCATGCTCAGTGCAGAGTCCACTTAGGACTCTGTCTTCCTCTCCCTTTGCCTCTCCCCCCATGCTCTCTCGCTCTCAAATAAATAAATGAATCTTTTTTTTTTTTTTAAGATACAACTAATCCAATGAGGGAAACAATGCTAGTGCTGAGAGGAACCATGAAGAGCTGTGGGAACCCAAATGAGCAAGTGATTCACTCTTTTTTCTGCATATAGACATGTTATCAATCACAGATGGAGTGTGATTATCATCAGCACAAATGCATAGACACAGGCAAACATGTGTATGCCCAAATACAGGCACTGTGTACACACATTCTAATTATGGATTATGAGTTGGCAGTCAGTGTGCTCTGGTGGAAGGAGCCCTTGATTGGGAGGTAGGTGACAGGGGTTAAACTACCCCCGCTTCCTTACATGGTCTCTGTGTGCTTTGAGACACATTCCTGCCCCTCTATGGCCTTGTATCTCCTGTCTGTAAGATGGGGACAGCATTAGCTCACAAAGCCTGGTCCTGTGAGCATCACATTAGAAAGTGGACAAGTAGCACCCACAATCCCTGGCACACAGTAGGTAAGAGCCACTGTAATTGATTGTGGGTGATAGTTAATGTCATAGTGCTTTGTAAACCATGTATGGTGCACTGCGCCCATGAGCATGAAGATTGGAGCCAGCCATGTGGATGTACATGAGCACATTTGTGTGCAAGGGAGGCACACTGTGCGAGGTTGGCCACATATCCAAACTGAGTGCCAAGATGTGCTACTAGGGGCATGGCTGGCTGCAACGTAGAGACCCTTGGCTGCAGGTGGACTGAGGGGCAAGGATAATGCCACTGGTACCCTCTGATGCTGCTCTAAGGAGGAAGAGAGGTGGAAGTCAGAGGTCACAGTTCAAACCAAGGGAAGCCTACCAGTCTGAAAGTGACAGAAAGGGAGAATGGGTCTTCCAGTGCAGTGCCTGGCCTAGGGCACCAGTACCTCTACAGTGGGGGGATGCTGAGGGGCAGGCCAGAAGGTCCGGTTTTCAATCCTGGCTCTATTTTTTACTGGTTACATGACCTGGGGTTGCTCTTTGCTCCTCTCTGGGCCTCAGCTTCCTCGGGTTTCATAAACTGTTAATGGTAATGCCCATCCCATAGATCTGTTGTGAAGATTGAAAGAGGCCACACATGTGGAAGCAGATGGTGCTGTGTCTGTGCACGGGTGCCCAATAAAAGAGTGCTCTCTCCATCCTGTACACCATTTCCTATCAGTTCTACCTAAGCTACCATCCCAGGAAAAACAATACCTATATTAACAAGCCCAGGAACAGGGCCAGCACTAAGGAAAATGTGTGCTTTTATTTTATTCTATGCCCATAATGTGCAGGTTACTATGCTTGGCGGAGAGAAGAGATTCATGCCATAGTCAGAGGTGGGCCAGAACTGGGAGAGATGGAGTCCAGGGCACAGTGACATGCCTGGGAAAGCAGGAGAGGACAGGAGAGGTCTTCGTGGACCAAACCACGGAGCAGGAGCTAGCACCTGCAAGGGGGTGGAGGAGAGAGAACAGGAAAAGAGCAGTAACTGGTAGGGGATGAGTGCTGACAGTGGGATGTCCTGAAGTGGGTGTGGGGGCTGTGGCATCAGCCCTGAGTAAGAGAGAAAATAGATTCAAGGATGGGTCATATCAGGACAGCTGTCAGGGCACGTTATGGTCACCAGCTGACAGATGAGAGCAGCCTAGGTGGGAGAAACTACAGAAGCAAAGGAACAGAATTGTGAGAGGGAGAGGAGGGGAACCAGTCATGCAGAGGTGAGGAGTGCTCACTGTAATGAGGCTGGAGGAGCAGCCAGAACTGGGCAGGCCTGAAGTGCCAACGCCAAGCTGAAAGAGGTGCAGATGCTGTTAGCACATGGGAGCCATTCAAATATGGGTCAAGACTGAGTGGCTGATTAGGTGAAAGAACGGAAGTGAGCAGAACCTGCTTTTACTCTGTCACTGAGTCCTTCCATCCTCAGGACCCAGGCAGTACCACTCACCCACAGCCCACCTGGGCTAGCTCAACCAGTGCCTGGGGGTGCATGGTGCCCTTCCTACCTGTTTGCCCCAAGTTGAGAGGCCAGAGTAACCTCTGATGCAACCTCTGAGGTTGACTTCACTCTCACTGCACCAGCATTAGTAGATGAAGTGGGGTGTGATTTGGATGTTCCTAAGATAGTAGACTTTGTGGCAGTGAATGTGGTCCTGCACCCAGCTCACCAGGTAATGTGAGCCCTATTGCAGATCTTGATGTAAGACAGATGGCTAGGTCCCCCCAAGCAAGAACAAAGATAACACAGGAGATGATGGTATTGGGCTCTCTTCATTATTCCCCATTTGATCCTCTTGAGCCATATCTATCCCATTCTGTGCCCCAGGATAATGACTTTTCTTGATTGCATCTTCTTGGCTCCTTGTTCTGTAAACAACACACGTTGGCATGAGATGGAGGATGATCAAAGAGTTTAGGGTATTTATATGTGATGATAACTATAAGGGATGATTTATATGTGATGATAACTATAACTATTATATGACTCATATGTGATTTATATGTGATGACAACTATAACTATTAGCATTATTGAGCACTTACTAAGAACCATGTATGGTGGACAGAGGCAAGATGGAGGAGGAGCAGGGGACTCTATTTCAACTGGTCCCCTGAATTTAGCTGGATATCTACCAAACCATTCTGAACACCCACAAAATCAGCCTGAGATGTAAAACTATATATCTGGATCTCTACAAGCAGAAATTATCTGGCAGTCATGAAGGCAGAGTCATGATTCTGTGAGTAGATATTGGAAGATAAACAGAAGGGGGAGGGGGCCACCATAAGCTGGCTCAGGGAAGGTAATGTAATACAGGAGTGCAAATCATCCCACACTGGGAACTAGGCACAGACTCACAGGCCAGCAACAGCAGTGAAAGGGCTTTGGCACAGCCCCCAGACAGGATCCAGGAAGTACAGGTGCTCACCTGAAAACCCAGGGTAGCTTGCAGTTTTAAAATCACAAGAGGCAGAGACAGGCCAGGCCCTGGGATTGGCCTCTGGGAGAGATCCTGCAGGGCACACCACAATGGGAGGCTGCAGTTTTTAGCAGTGCAGATAGACAGGAATGGAGACTGTGTGTCCTGGAAGGCTCAGTGAAGAGCAGACTATGATTTCTCTGCTCTCGGTCAGAGGATTGGGTGCAGTCATTTCTGCTCTGACTCTCAGAAAAGACGTGGGAAAGCTGCCAGAGAACAAAAGTTAAAAAAAAAAAAAGCGGTTTCCACTGAGCCACCCCACTCCCAACAGGGGCAGGGCAACTCTGTCCAAGGAGGGTTACCTGAGTAACAGTGCAGCAAGCCCCTCCCCCAGAAGACAGGCTGTAAGAACAAGAGGATGACTACCCTAGGGTCTCAATAACGGGGACCCAAGATGCACCCAATAACGGGTGCATCTTGCTTGGGTCGTGGTTAATACTTTGGACTCTGTACATTCCTTCAACCACCCCTCAACAGAATAACTAAGAGGAGGAACCCCCAACAAAGAAAAGAACCAGAGACTATGACCTCTGCCACAGACTTAATGGAAATGGATATAAGCAAGATGTCAGAGAAAGATTTCAGAATAGCAATTATGAGGTCAATATCTAGGCTTGAGAAAATTATTTGTGACAATACAGAATCTCTAAGGGCAGAAATGAGATCTAGCCAGGCTGAACTTAAAAATGCTACAAATGAGATGCAGTCTAAACTGGATACCCTGACAAGGTAAATGAGGCAGAAGAATGAATTAGTGAGCTAGAAGATAAGATGATAGAAAAAGAAGAAAGCCAAGGAGGCCTTTTAAACCTAAAAGCCCAAGAGATCAGACTGACAGAAATTAATGACACCATGAAATGTTGCAATGTCAGCATTATTGGGATCTCTGAGGGAGTGGAGAGAGAGGACTAGAAGATATATTTGAGCAAATACTAGTTGAGAACTTCTCTAATCTGGGGAAGAAAAAAAGCATTTGTGTCCAAGAGGCAAAGAGGACCTCTCTCAAGATCAAGGAGAACAGTCCAATGTCTCCACATATAAGAGTAAAACTTGCAAATTCTAGAAGCAAGAAAGCAGTTCTGAGAGCAGCTGGGGGAAGAGACTTCTTACATACAGAGGGAGGAACGTCAGAATGATATCAGACCTTTCCACAGAGACTTGGCTAGCCAGAAAGGGCTAGCAAGACATATTCAGGTACTAAATGAAAAGAACATGCACCTAAGGATACTTTATACAGGAAGGCTGTTATTCAGAATGGATGGAGAGACAAGGATCTTCCAAGAACACCAGAAACAGAAAGAATATGTGACCACCAAGCTGGCTCTGCATAAAATATTAAGGGGGATTCTATAAAAGAAGAAAGACCCCAAGAGAAAGACCAGAAATTTACAGAGACAATATATAGAAACAGGGCTTTAAATGGCACTAAATTCCTATCTTTCAATAGTTACTCTGAATGTAAATGAACTAAATGCTCTAATCAAAAGACACAGGGTATCACACTGGATAAAAAAGCAATACACATCCATATGTTTTCTACAAAAGACTCATTTTAGACCCAAAGACAACTCCAGATTGAAGTTGGGGAGGGGAGAACAATTTACCACGTTAATGGACATCAAAAGAAAGCTGGGGTAGCAATTCTCATATCAGACAAATCAGATTTTAAGCTAAAGACTGTAGTAATAGATTCTGAGTGACACTATATCATATGTAAAGGGTCTATCCAACAAGGAGATCTAACAAATGTAAATGTCTATGCCCCCAACATTAGAGCAGCCAACTACATAAGCCAACTGTTAACCAAAATAAATAATCATATTGATAATAATACTTTAAACATCAGAGATCTCAACACTCCATTCACAGCAATAAATCATCTAAGCAGAAAATCAACAAAGAAACAAGAGCTTTGAATGACACAATGGACCAGATGGACTTCTAGATATATACAAAACATTCCACCCTAAAACAACAGAACAGTCATTCTCAAATGCACACAGAACTTTCTCCAGAATAGATCACATACTGGGTCACAAATCATGGCTCAACCAATACCAAAAGACTGAGATTATTCCCTGCATATGTTCAGACCACAATATTTTGAAACTGGAACCCAATCACAAGAAAAAAATTGGAAGAAATTCAAACACTTGGAAGTTAAAGACCATTCTGCTAAAGAAGGTTTGGGTCAACCAGGAAATCAAAAAAGAACTTAAACAATTAATGGAAACCAAGGAGAATGAAAACACATCAGTCCAAACTTACGGGATACTGCAAAGGTGGTCCCAAGGGGAAAATACATAGCCATCCAAGCCTCACTCAAAAAAGTAGAAAAATCCTGAATGTACAAGCTAACCTTACACATAAAGGAACTGGAGAAAGAACAGCACATAAAACCTAAATCAAATAGGACAAGAGAGATAATAAAGATTAGAGCAGAGATCAATGAAATTATGAATGAAAGGGAGAGATCATGACTAACACCAACGAAATAGAAACAATTATTGGAAATTATTATCAGTAACCATATGCCAATAAATTAAGCAACCTGAAAGAAATGGATAACTTCCTGGAAACTTATAAACTACCAAGACTGATACAGGAAGAAATCAACAATCTGAACATACCAGTAACAAAATTGAAGCAGTAATCAAAAACCTACCAAAAAACAAACCTACCAAAAAACAAGAGTCCAGGGCCAGATGTATTCTCAGGGGAACTCTACCAAACATTCAAAGAAAAAATAATACCTATTCTTCTGAAGCTGTTTCAAAAAATAGAAACAGAAGGCAAACTTCCAAACTCGCTCTATGAGGCCAGCATTACCTTAATCCCAAAACCATCAAAGACTCCATCAAAAAGGAAAATTACAGATCAATATCCCTGATGAATATGGATGCTAAAATGCTCAATGAGATCCTAGCTAATAGAATCCAACAGTACATTAAAGGATTATCCATCACAACCAGGTGGGATTTATTCCTGCGATGCAAGCATAGTTCAAAATTCACAAATCAATCAACATAATAGAACACATTAATAAAAGAAGGGACAAGAACCATATGATCTTCTCAATCAATGCAGAAAAAGCATTTGACAAAATACAGCATCCTTTCCTGATTAAAGCTCTTCAGAGTATAGGGATAGAGTGAACATTCCCCAATTTCATAAAAACCATTTCTGAAAAGCCCACAGTGAATATCATTCTCAATGGGGAAAAGCTGAGAGCTTTACCCTTAAGAACAAGAACATGACAGGGATTCCCACTCTTGCCATTATTGTTCAACACAGTACTAAAAGCCCTAGCCTCACCAATCAGACAACAAAAATAAATAAATAATAGGTATTCAAATCTGCAAAGAAGAGGTCAAACTCTCTATCTCTTCACAGATGATATGATGCTTTATGTGGAAAACCCAAAATACTCCACCCCCAAATTACTAGAACTCATACCGCAATTCAATAATGTGGCAGGATACAAAATCAATGCACAGAAATCAGTTGCTTTTCTATACACTAATAGTGTAAATGTGGAAGAGAAATTAGGGACTCAATTCCATTTACATTAGCACCCAAAACCATAAGATACCTCATAAAAAACTTAACCAAGAAGGTAAAAGATCTATACTCTAGAAACTACAAAACATTTATGAAAGAAATCAAGGAAGACACAAAATGATGGGAAAACATTCTATGCCCATGGATTGGAAGAATAAACATTGTTAAAATGTCTATGTTGCCTAGAGCAATCTACACTTTTAATGCCATCCCTATCAAAATACCACTGACACTTTTCAAAGTACTGAAACAAACAATCCTAAAAATTATATAGAACCAGAAAAGACTCCTAATCACCAAGGAAATGCTAAAAAAGAAAATCAAGGCTGGGGGCATCACGTTGCCTGATTTCATGCTAGATTACCAAGGTGTGATCACCAAGACAGCATGATACTGGCACAAAAACAGACACATAGACCAATGGAACAGAATAGAGAGCCCAGAAATGGACCCTCAACTCTATGGTCAACTAATCTTTGACAAAGCAGGAAAAAAAATATCCAATGGAAAAAAGACAGTCTCTTCAATATATGGTACTGGGAAAATTGGACAGCTATATACAGAAGAATGAAACTTGGCTGCTCTCTTACACCATACACAAAGATAAGCTCTAAATGGATGAAAGACCTCAATGTGAGACAAGAATCCATCAAAATCCTAGAGAGAATATACACAGTAACCTCTTCCACATCTACCACAGCAACTTCTTTCAAGACACATCTATGAAGGCAAGAAGAAAAAAAGCAAAAATGAACTTTTGGGACTTCATCAAGACAAAAATCTTTTTCACAGCAAAGGAAACAGTCAACAAAATTAAGAGGCAATCCCTGGAATGAGAGAAGACATTTCAAATGACACTACAGATAAAGGGCTGGTATCCAAGATTTATAAAGAACTTCTTAAACCCAACAAGAAAAAAAAAACAAATAATCCTGTCAAGAAATGGGCAGAAAACATGAACATACACTTCAGTGAGGAAGACATACAAATTGCTAACAGACACATGAAAAAATATTCATCATCATTAGCCCTCAGGGAGATTCAAATCAAAACCACATTGAGATATCACCTTACACCAGTTAGAATGGTCAAAATTAACAAGACAGGAAACAACAAGTGTTGGGAGGATGTGGAGAAAGGGGAACCCCCTTACACTCTTGGTGGGAATGCCAGTTGGAGCAGCCACTTTGGAAAACAGCGTGGAGATTCCTTAAGAAATTAAAAATAGAGCTACCCTATGACCCTACAATTTCACTACTGGGCATTTACCCCAAAGACACAGATGCAGTGAAAAGAAGAAGGGCCATCTGTACCTTCAATGTTCATAGCAGCAATGGCCACTATCACCAAATTGTGGAAAGAGCCAAGATGCCTTTAAACAGACCAATGGATAAAGAAGATATGGTCCATATATACAAAGGAATATTATGCCTCCATCAGAAAGGATGAATACCCAACCATTGTATCAACATGGACGGGACTGGAAGAGATTATGCTGAGTGAACTAAGTCGAGCAGAGAAAGCCAATTATCATATGGTTTCACTTACTTATGGAGCATAAGAAATAACATGAAGGATGCTACAAGAAGGAAAGGAAAAGTAAATTGGGGGAAATAGGAGGGAGAGACAAAGCATAAGAGACTGTGGACTCTGAGAAACAAACTGAGGATTTTGGAGGGGAGGGGTTAGAGGGTTGGGTTAGCCTGGTGGTGGGTATTAAGGATGGCACATATTGCATGGAGCACTGGGAGTGGTGAATAAACAATGAATCTTGGAACACTGAAAAAATAAAATTAAATTTAAAAATTAAAAAAAAGAAGCTGAAAATGAATGGAGAAGCAATCCCAGCAAGGTCCTTTTCAGAAGGCATGTTTTGAGAGCTTGTACACTTTGATGCTTACTTATCTTAGCAAATATATTCTCCTCTGAAATGGGGGAGAAAAAAAATAAGGCAGGAAACAACAAATGTTGGCGATTATGTGGAGAAAGGGAAACCCTCTTACACTGTTGGTGGGAATGTAGCTGGCACAGCCACTTTGGAAAACAGTGTGGGAGTTCCTCAGGAAGTTAACAATAGAGCTACCCTATGACTCTGCAATTGCACTCCTGCGTATTTACCCCAGAAATACAGATGTAGTGAAAAGAAGGGCCACATGCATCCTGATGTTCATAGCAGCAATGTCCACAATAGCCAAACTGTGGAAGGAGCAGAGATGCTCTTCAACAAATGAATGGATAAAGAAAATAAGGTTTGTATATACACTGGAATATTACTCAGCCATCAGAAAGAATGAATACCCACCATTTGCATCAACATGGATGGAACCGGAGGGGATTATGCTAAGTGAAATAAGTCAAGAAGAGAAAGACAATTTTCATATGGTTTCACTCATATGTGAAACATAAGGAATAATATGGAGGACATCAAGGAAAAACTGAAGTGGGGGGAAATCAGAGGAGGAGATGAGCCATGAAAGACTATGGACTCTGGGAAACAATCTGAGGGTTTCACAGGGGAAGGGGGTGAGGGGAGAATAGTCAGTTGATGGGTATTAAGGTTGTAATGAGCACTGGATGTTATATGCAAATAATGAATCATTGACACTATGACAAAAACTAATGATGCTGAAAATAAATAAATAAATTTTAAAAAACTAATGATGCACCATATGGTGATTAACATAACACAATGATAATAATAATAATAAAGAACCATGTATTGTTCCAAATGCTTTCCATTAATGGTCTCAGTTATTTTTTTTATTTTGTTATGTTAGTCACCACACATTACATCATTAGTTTTTGATGTACTGTTCCAAGATTCATTGTTTACATATAACACCCAGTGCTCCATGCAATACATACCCTCCTTAATACCCATACCAGAGTCACCCATCCCCCCACATCCCTCCCCAAACCCTCAGTTTGTTTCATGGGGTCCATAGTCTCCATGGTTCATCTCCCCCTCCGATACCCCCTTAACTTTTCCTTTTCTTCTCCTAATATCCTCCATGTTATTCTTTATGTTCCTCAAGTAAGTGAAATCATGTGATAATGACTTTCTCTGCTTGACTTATTTCAATCAGCATCATGTCCTCCAGTCCCATCCATGTTTATGCAAAAGTTGGGTATTCATCCTTTCTGATGGCTGAGTAATATTACCATTGTATATATGGACCACATCTTCCTTATCCATTCATCCATTGAATGGCATCTTGGTTCTTTCCACAGTTTGGTGACCGTGGCCATTGCTGCTATGAACATTGGGGTATAGAGGGCCCTTTTATTCACTACATATGTATCTTTGGGGTAAATACCCAGTAGTGCAATTGCAGGGTCATAGGGAAGCTCTATTTTTAATTTCTTAAAGAACCTCCACACTGTTTTCCAGAGTGGCTGTACCAACCTGCATTCCCACCAAAAGTGTAAGAGGATTCCCGTTTCTGCATATCCTCTCCATGATTTGTTGTTTCTTACCTTGTTAATTTTTCCCATCCTAATTGGTGGTATCTCAATTCAGTATTTTCTCTTTTTTTTAAGATTTTATTTATCTATCTGACACAGAGAGAGAGCAAGAGGTCACAAGTAGGCAGAGAGAGAGAGAGAGAGAGAGGAAGGGAAGCATGCTCCTTGCCTACAGAGAGCCCGATGTGGGGCTCGATCCCAGGACCCTGGGATCATGACGTGAGCTGAAGGCAGAGGCTTTAGCCCACTGAGCCACCCAGGTGCCCCCAGCAATTCAGTATTTTTCAAAGAGCTGGAATAAACAAACCTAAAATTTGTATGGAACCAGAAAATACACCAAATCACCAGGGAAATGTTGAAAAAGAAAATCAAGGCTGGGGGCATCAGATATGAGAGCCCAGATATGGGCTCTCAACTCTATGGTCAAATAATCTTTTACAAATCAGGAAAAAATAATATCCAATGGCAAAAAGACAGTCTTTTCAATAAACAGTGCTGGGAGAATTGGACAACTATGTACAGAAGAATGAATCTCAAACATTCTCTTATGTTTTCTCTTCTCTTTCATTCTCTTACCATACACAAAGATAAACTCAAAATGGATGAAAGACCCCAACATGAGACAGGAATCCATCAAAATCCTAGAGAAGAATGGCCGCAGCAACTTCTTTCAAGACACATCTCCAAAGGCAAGGGAAACAAAAGTGAAAATAAACTTTTGGGACTTCATCAAGATCAAAAGCTTCTGAACAGCAAAGGAAACAGTCAACAAAACAAAGAGGCAACCCACAGAATGGGAGAAGATACTCACAAATGACACTACAGACAAATGGCTGAAATCCAAGATCTATAAACAACTTCTCAAACTCAACACCCCAAAAAACAAATAATCCCATTAAGAAATGGGTAAAGTGTTTTTCAGAGTCCATAGTCTCTCATGGTTTACCTCCCCTTCCAATTTACCCAAATTCCCTACTCCTTGAGGGGTTTGAAGTGGCGGGGGGGTGGGAGGTTGAGGTACCAGGTGGTGGGTATTATAGAGGGCACGGCTTGCATGGAGCACTGGGTGTGGTGAAAAATAATGAATACTGTTTTTCTGAACATAAATAAATAAATAATAATTAAAAAAAAAAGAAATGGGTAAAGTGGCACCTGGGTGGCTCAGTGGGTCATGATCTCAGGGTCCTGGGATCAAGCCCCACGTCAGGCTCTCTGCTCTGCGAGGAGCCTGCTTCCCCCCTCTCTCTGTTTGCTTCTCTGCCTACTTGATCTACATGATCTCTCTCTCTCTCTCTCTGTCAAATAAATAAATAAAAATCTTTTAAAAAAAAAGACATGGGTGGAAGACATGAACAGACATTTCTCCAATAAAGACATACAAATGGATAACAGACACATGAAAAAATTTTCATCATCATCAGCCATCAGGGAAATTCAAATAATTATTTCATTTAATCCCCACAGTGTCTATGAAATAGGAGCTATTAGCATTCCCGTGCAATAGATGAGGAGACTGAGGCTTCGAAAGTGTGAATAACTTTTCCAGAGGGCCACAGGGAGCATGTGAATCCTTGCAGCCTGAGCACTTAAGCCTTAAGCTATTAATGGCAGTTCCCTCACCCTTCTCCTTAAAGGTTAGAACAAAGGGTAGAACCAATGGGGATAAAAACAGAGCAAAGACCTCTGAAAAGAAAGAGGGCAAAAACAAAAGAAAAGAAAGAGGGCAAAGAAATGTATTTGAGTAGGCTCCTCAGAGAGTATGGAGGCTCAGTTTGTCTCTAACCTTCCTGACAACTGTAGTAGGAAGATGTAGGCTAACAGATTTCCCAAGTTTCAATTTTCTGGATTAAAGGTGACAAAAAAAATGTCTTGGATTAAATTCCAGAGGACTTGATCTTGTGGCATGCTCAGCAAACATCTGGGACTGGAAATTTTTCTGAGATTTCATGAGACATTAAAAGGCTCATTTATGTGCATGATTTTCAACACCTCTCTCTGAAGGCAGATGGTTATATGAAATTCCATCCAAGTATTTCAGCAGTTTTACCAAACCTCATTCTTCTCAGCCCTCTCATACCACCTTCTAACCCTCACTCTTGCCTCACCTCTGACTGCATTGAAAATAAAAGACAGGGCGCCTGGGTGGCTCAGTGGTTTAAGCCGCTGCCTTCGGCTCAGGTCATGATCTCGGGGTCCTGGGATCGAGTCCCACATCAGGCTTTCTGCTCAGCAGGGAGCCTGCTTCCTCCTCTCTCTCTCTGCCTACTTGTGATCTCTCTCTCTGTCAAATAAATAAACAAAAAATCTTAAAAAAGAAAATAAAAGACACCAGATAGCAATGTCCTCAGTTCCTTGCCACAAACTACCTACAAATTCATGAGCCTCTCCTCAGTCATTCCCTCTAGTTACAGTGGAGGAAGTGCCATTTTTCTTACTGTCTATATTTCCACAAGTGTTCTGTATCCTATTCTCTGATAACTCATCAAGAACCTTGATTAATCAGTTACTTACCTCCCTCCTGTATCTTCAGTCTCTAATTTTTCTCCTGACTCAGCTTGAGTCTCTTACATCTTTAAAAAGATTGCCAAGATGTAGAATCCATTTCCAAGATGGCAGAGCAAAAAGCTCCATGGATACAAGCTCTTCAGCATACAAGCAAAACTGGTGAAGTTAATTTAAAAAAAAATTTAAATCGGGCGCCTGGGTGGCTCAGTGGGTTGAGCCGCTGCCTTCGGCTCGGGTCATGATCTCAGGGTCCTGGGATCGAGGCCTGCATCGGGCTCTCTGCTCAGCGGGGAGCCTGCTTCCCTCTCTCTCTCTGCCTGCCTCTCCGTCTACTTGTGATTTCTCTGTCTAATAAATAAATAAAATCTTTTAAAAAAATTTAAATCTCTGGAAATTATCCAAAAACATAACCAAATGAAGCATTTATTCAAGAAAATCTATTAAAACTGTGTAAGAACATTGACGGTCTGTGGTTTTTGAGCCATGACCACTCCTTCCTTATTCTCTCCCCCTCTCCTCTACTCTGTTGGTGTAGACAAAAAGATGAGGCTCCCACTCTCCTTAGTACACATCTAACAGTTACCCTATCTCACCTGGAGGAGAAGGCCACCAGCATTTCTCATTCCTTCCAACTCTGAATTGAAGAGTTAGGAGGCTCCCGTTTTCTACCTAGCCTCCTACATAGGGCAGAGGCTCTGCCCCAGACCAGGGATACAGATGGCCCAATCAACCTTACCCAATTTCACTCACAAGGCAGAGGTTCCACATGGAGGGAGCACTCAGATTAGTGGCTCATTGATTTTTCCCAATGAGAAAGGCTAAATGCAAGAAAAGAGTTCCAGAGCTTTCCCCAAAAGAACTGACTTTATTTGAAACAGAATGTAAGGAATTTCAAGCCTAAGAGCACTCCTGAAAACAATATCTCCTATTAATTAAGAACAACAAGCTAAATAATAGGCCAGCTAGTTCACCAGAAAGAATCAGAAAAAAATATGCAACTAAGAAGAGCCCTGCTGGGATTATGACAAACCTCAAAGTCTGACCTCAAAAACTCCTACACAAAACTGACTGAATCAGATCATGGAGCAAATTATGACCCAGGATATTGTCAAAAATAATAAAGCAATCAGCCAGTAATTAGTGCAAGCTGACAGTTCTTGGTGATATCAAGTGAGATAGGTAGCTTAACAGGGAGGTCAGGGAGAGAGATAGTCAAAACAAACGCTGTAAAACTACTGTCATCTCATAGTGATCATGCACATGCCCAAGGCTAACAACCCTGTGGAGTAACACCAAAGGTTTCATACTGTGTGGAAATAGCCTTCACTAAAGCAGTTTATTCAAGCCACTTAAAAAATAAACAAGCAAACAGCCACAAAAACAAGCACTGAAGAGAGGGGAGGGTAATCAGTACCCAGAGTTGTTACAATATATTGCTTAAAATGTCCAGTTTTCAACAAAAAATTATGAGACATACAAAGAAACAGGAAAATGTGACCCTACAGAGGGAAAAAAATTAAACACTAGAAACTGCCTGTGAGAGGGGCCAGATATCAGATACAACACACTAGGACATCAAAGCAGTCATTTAAATGGACGTAAAGAACTAAAGGACATCTTTTTTTTTTTTCCCAATTTATTTATTTTCAGAAAAACAGTATTCATTATTTTTTCACCACACCCAGTGCTCCATGCAAGCTGTGCCCTCTATAATACCCACCACCTGGTACCCCAACCTCCCACCCCCCCGCCACTTCAAACCCCTCAGACTGTTTTTCAGAGTCCATAGTCTCTCATGGTTCACCTCCCCTTCCAATTTACCCAAATTCCCTACTCCTCTCTAACGCCCCTTGTCCTCCATGCTATTGGTTATGCTCCACAAATGAGTGAAACCATATGATAATTGACTCTCTCTGCTTGACTTATTTCACTCAGCATAATCTCTTCCAGTCCCGTCCATGTTGCTACAAAAGTTGGATATTCGTCCTTTCTGATGGAGGCATAATACTCCATAGTGTATATGGACCACATCTTCCTTATCCATTCATCCACTGAAGGGCATCTTGGTTCTTTCCACAGTTTGGCGACTGTGGCCATTGCTGCTATAAACATTGGGGTACAGATGGCCCTTCTTTTCACGACATCTGTATCTTTGGGGTAAATACCCAGGAGTGCAATTGCAGGGTCGTAGGGAAGCTCTATTTTTAATTTCTTGAGGAATCTCCACACTGTTCTCCAAAGAGGCTGCACCAACTTGCATTCCCACCAACAGTGTAAGAGGGTTCCCCTTTCTCCACATCCTCTCCAACACATGTTGTTTCCTGTTTTGTTAATTTTGGCCATTCTAACTGGTGTAAGGTGATATCTCAATGTGGTTTTAATACTCCTCAACCTCAACCCACACGAAACAGGCAAACACATCAAAAAATGGGCAGAAGATATGAACAGACACTTCTCCAATCAAGAAATACAAATGGCTATCAGACTAAAGGACATCTTGCTTAAAGAATTGCTACAATGGACGAATGGATAAGGAAGATGTGGTCCATATACACTATGGAGTATTATGCCTCCATCAGAAAGGATGAATACCCAACTTTTGTAGCAACATGGACGGGACTGGAAGAGATGATGCTGAGTGAAATAAGTCAAGCAGAGAGAGTCAATTATCATATGGTTTCACTTATTTGTGGAGCATAGCAAATAGCATGGAGGACAAGGGGAGATGGGGAAAAGGGAGTTGAGGGAAATTGGAAGGGGAGGTGAACCATGAGAGACTATGGACTCTGAAAAACAATCTGAGGGTGTTGAAGGGGCGGGGGGGGGTTTGGGAGGTTGGGGGAACCAGGTGGTGGGTATTAGAGAGGGCACAGATTGCATGGAGCACTGGGTGTGGTGCAAAAACAATGAATACTGTTATGCTGAAAAAAATTAATTAATTAAAAATTTTTTAAAAAAGAAGTAAAGGAAGGGAACATTCAAAAGCAGCCACAGGTATGAGAAATTTAGAAAGCCAAATATGATCAAGCATGCTCAAAAATGACCTGAGAAAACTTTAAGCTTTCTCACCTCAGGTGATAACCAGGCTCAGAGCAAGCCTAGATATTATCTAGGTAAGGAACATCCTAGCAGAGAGCCAGTCTACCAAGACTGATAGAGGTGGTTGATCTCTCTTCTTTTCTTTTTTTTCTCTGTTTCTACTGAAATTCAAAGAAATCTTTGTACAAAAATTAGCTGAACAGGCTCGCCTGGTGGTGGGCATTCCAGTAAAATATGTGCATGGAGCACTGGGTGTGGTATATAAACAATGAATCTTGGAACACTGAAAAAAGAAAAGAAAAGAAAAGAAAAGAATATTCTCCCCTAAGGAGACCTTTTCTTTAATTAACAAGGGAAAACAGAATAAAGTTAGCTGTGCTTACCATTTTATGAAAAAAAAATTAACTGAACAAAAGCTAAAGAAGCAAGACATCAGCAAGCACACACAACAAATAGTCTTTGAAAAAAAATTTTTCAAAAAAATTGAAAAAAGTTTGGTAAGATCAAACAATAAACAGACTACTATAGCTTTCAATAATAATGAAAGAAAAAAAAGCAAAGCCCAGCTCTTTGAAGAATACCGGTGGAATTTTGATCGTAATGGCATTAAAAGTATAGATTGCTCTAGGCAGTATAGACATTTTAACAATGTTTATTCTTCTGATCCAAGAGCATGGAATGGTCTTCCATCTTTTTGTGTCTTCTTCAATTTCTTTCATGAGTGTTCTTCAAAGAGCTGGAGCAAATAATCCAAAAATTTGTATGGAATCAGAAGAGACCCTGAATCGCTAAGGAAATGCTGAAAAACAAAAATAAAACGGGGGCATCACGTTACCTGATTTCAAGCTTTACTACAAAGCTGTGATCACCAAGACAGCATAGTACTGGCATAAAAACAGACACATAGACCAGTGGAACAGAGTATTCAGCCCAGATATGGACCCTTAACTCTATGGTCAAATAATTTTTGACAAAACAGGAAAAATTATACAGTGGAAAAAAGACAGTCTCTTCAATAAATGGTGCTGGGAAAACTGGACAGCTATATGTAGAAGAATGAAACTCGACCATTCTCTTACACTGTACACAAAGATAAACTCAAAATGGATAAAAGACCTCAACGTGAGACAGGAATCCATCAGAATCCTAGAGGAGAACATAGGCAGTAATCTCTTCGATATCAGCCATAGCAACTTCTTTCAAGATATGTCTCCAAGGGCAAAGGAAACAAAAGCAAAAATAAACTTTTGGAATGTCATCAAAATCAAAAGCTTCTGCACAGCAAAGGAAACAGTCAAGAAAACAAAGAGGCAACCCACAGAATGGAAGAAGATATTTGCAAATGGCAGTACAGAGAAAAGGTTGATATCCAGTATCTATAAAGAACTCCTCAAACTCAACACACACAAAACAGACAATCATATCAAAAAATGGCAGAAGATATGAACAGACACTTTTCCAATGAAGACATACAAATGTCTATCAGACACATGAAAAAATGTTCATCATCACTAGCCATCAGGGAGATTCAAATTAAAACCACATTGAGATACCAACTTACACCAGTTAGAATGGCCAAAATTAGCAAGACAGGAAACAACATGTGTTGCAGGGGATGTGGAGAAAGGGGAACCCTCTTACACTGTTGGTGGGAATGCAAGTTGGTGCAACCTCTTTGGAGAACAGTGTGGAGTTTCCTCATGAAATTAAAAATAGACCTTCCCTATGACCCTGCCATTGCACTCCTGGGTATTTACCCCAAAGATACAGATGTCGTGAAAAGAAAGGCCATCTGTACCCCAATGTTTATAGCAGCAATGGCCATGGTTGCCAAACTGTGGAAAGAACCAAGATGCCCTTCAGTGGATGAATGGATAAGGAAGATGCGGTCCATATACACTATGGAGTATTATGCCTCCATCAGAAAGGATGAATACCCAACTTTTGTATCAACCTGGATGGGACTGGAAGAGATTATGCTGAGTGAAAGAAGTCAAGCAGAGAGAGTCAATTATCATATGGTTTCACTCATTTGTGGAGCATAACAAATAGTATGGAGGACATGGGGAGATAGAGAGGGGAAGGGAGTTGGGGGAAATTGGAAGGGAGGTGAACCATGAGACTATGGACTCTGAAAAACAATCTGAGGGTTTTGAAGGGGCAGGGGGTGGGAGGTCGGGGTACCAGGTGGTGGGTATTATAGAGGGCATGGATTGCATGGAGCACTGGCTGTGGTGCAAAAATAATGAATACTGTTACGCTGAAAAGAAATAAAAAATAAAATAAAATAAATAAAGAAGGGCCATCTGTACCCCAATGTTTATAGCAGCAATGGCCACGGTCGCCAAACTATGGAAAGAACCAAGATGCCCTTCAACGGATGAATGGATAAGGAAGATGTGGTCCATATACACTATGGAGTATTATGCCTCCATCAGAAAGGATGAATACCCAACTTTTGTAGCAACATGGACGGGACTGGAAGAGATTATGCTGAGTGAAATAAGTCAAGCAGAGAGAGTCAATTATCATATGGTTTCACTTATTTGTGGAGCATAACAAATAGCATGGAGGGCAAGGGGTGTTAGAGAGGAGAAGGGAGTTGGGGTAAATTGGAAGGGGAGTTGAACCACGAGAGACTATGGACTCTGAAAAACAATCTGAGGGGTTGGAAGTGGTGGGGGGGGTGGGAGGTTGGGGGTACCAGGTGGTGGGTATTATAGAGGACACAGATTGCATGGAGCACTGGGTGTGGTGAAAAAATAATGAATACTGTTTTTCTGAAAATAAATAAATTGAAAAAAAAAAAAAGGACAATGGTAAGCTAAAAAAAAAAAAAAAAAAAAAAAAGCCCAGGGAAAGGGAAGAATCTAATCCCCAAAGTTACAACAATATAATATTCCAATGCCCAAATTTCAACAACAACAACAACAAATCACAAGGAATAAAAGGAACAGAAAAACATGGTTCATTCGAATGAGCAAAATAAATAGTCAGAAATCATCCCCAGAGGGACTCTATGCAGAAACAGAAAAATCCACCCAGAAATTATTATAAATCTTAAGAGATCTTACATAACCAAAATTATCTTGAATAAGAACAAAGTTAGAGAACTCAAACTTCCTGATTTCAAAACTTACCATCAAGCTAAGGAAATCAAAACAGCATGGTATTAGCATAAAGACAGACATATAGACCAATGGAATAAAATAAAGAGCCCAGAAATAAACCCTCACATATGTGGCCAAATGATTTTTGACAGTGTGACTAAGACCATTTAGTGAGGAAAAGACAGTCGTTTCAACAAATGGTGCTGGGAAAACCAGACATCTCCATGCGAAAGAATGATTTTGGATCCATAACTTATACTACTAAAAAAATTAACTCAACGTATTTCAAAGACTGAAATGTAAGAGTCAAAACCACAAAACTCTTAGAAGAAAACATAATGGGAAAGTGCCAGGATGTTGTTTTTGGCAAGGATTTCTTGAATATGATACCAAAAGCATAAGCAACAAAAGAAGAAAATTAATAAATAGGACTTCATCAAAATTAAAAGCATTTATGTGTCAAAGGACACTCTCAAGAGAGGGAAAAACCAACATTGGTTGGAGAATGGGAGAAAATATGCAAATCATGTATCTGCCAAAGGGTTGTCATAGGCTGAATTGTGTCCCTCCAAAATTCGTATTTCCTACCCTATTACCTCAGAATGTGACTGTATTTGGGATAAGGTCTTTAACTGTCATTTTTTGTGTGGTGGGAACATTTAGGATCTATTCCCTTGTCAACTTTCAAGTAGATAACAGAGTAATGCTAACTATACTTATCTTACTCTGCATTAGATCCCTAGCAATTATTCATCTTTAAACCAGAAGTTTGTGCCCTTTGACCAACATCTCCCCATTTCCTCCTCTTCACCCAAGCCTTGGTAATCACCATTCTACTTTCTCATTCTATGAATTCAGCTTTTTTAGATTCCACACAAAACTAACATCTTACACTGTTTGTCTTTCTCTATCTAACTTACTTCACTTAGCACAATGCCCTTGAGTTCTATCCATGTTATCATAAATTACAAGAAATCTATTTTATAACTGAATAATATTCCATTATATATGGGAAAATGCCAATTGAGATACTCTGTCCATTTTTAAAATCAGATTGTACAGATTCTTTATATATTTTGGATATTAATATATTAACTGATAGATGGTTTGAAAAGATTTTCTTTCTTTTTTTTCCCAATTTATTTATTTTCAGAAAAACAGTATTCATTACTTTTTCACCACACCCAGTGCTCCATGCAAGCCGTGCCCTCTATAATACCCACCACCTGGTACCCCAAACTCCCACCCCCCCCGCCACTTCAAACCCCTCAGATTGTTTTTCAGAGTCCATAGTCTCTCATGGTTCAGTTTTCTTTCATTTGTTAGGTTGGCTTTTCACTTTGTTGAAGGTTTCCTTTGCTGTATGGAAGCTTTTTAGTTTGATAGAGTCCCACTTGCTAGTTTTCACTCTTGTTGCACGTGTTATTGGTGACATATCCAAAGATTATTGCCAAGAACAATGTAAAGTGGCTTTCTCCCAATGCTTTCTTCCAAGAGCTTTATGGTGTCAAGTATTACATTTAAGTCTTTAATCCATTTCTAGTTAATTTTTGAGTAATGTAAGACAAAAGACCAATATCATTCTTTGAATGTGAATTCCTAGTTTTCACAATACTATTTATGGAAAAGACTGTTCTTTACCTATTGTGAATTCTTGGCATTCTTGTCGAAGATTAGTCCGTTACTTATTTATGAACTTTTTTTTTCTATTGGTCTATGTGTCTATCTGTATGCCAGTACTATACTGTTTTTTTTCCAATTTATTTATTTTCAGAAAAACAGTATTCATTATTTTTTCACCACACCCAGTGCTCCATGCAAGCCGTGCCCTCTATAATACCCACCACCTGGTACCCCAACCTTCCACCCCCCCGCCACTTCAAACCCCTCAGACTGTTTTTCAGAGTCCATAGTCTCTCATGGTTCACCTCCCCTTCCAATTTACCCAAATTCCCTACTCCTCTCTAACGCCCCTTGTCTTTGTATATATAGTTTGAAATTAGGAAATGTGATGTCTCCACCTTTGTTGTTCTTTCTCAAGATTGCTTGGCTATTTGGAGTCTTTTGTTATGCCCCTACAAATTTTAGGATTATTATTTTTAATTCTGTGAAAAATGTCATTGGAATTTGGTAGCTATTGCATTGAATCTGTAGATTGCTTTTGGTACTATGGACATTTTGATGATATTAATCCCTCTTATCCATGAGTATAAAATATCTTTATTAATGTCTTCAATTTTGTTCATTAATATCTTATGAAGTTTAATGTACAATTCTTTCACTTCCTTGATTAAATGTATTCCCAAGTTTTTTTAATTGTTTTTTTATGTTATTGTAAATGGAATTGTTTATTTTTCAGATATTTCACTGCTACCATATAGAAATGGAAGAGATTATTGTACGTTGATTTTATGCCCTACAACATTACTGAATTAACTTATTTATTCTGACAGTTTTGGTGGAATCCTTAGAGAGTTCTACATATAAGATCATATCATCTGCAAGCAGAGACAATTTTACTTCCTTTTTGATTTGGGTGCCTTTTATTTCTTCTTCTTGCCCAATTGCTCTGGCTAGGACTTCCAATGCTATAGGAACAAAATTAGTGAGAGTGTGTATCCTTGTCTTGTTCCCAATCTTAGAGGAAAATTTTCAGATTTTCAACAATGAGGTAAGCAATATGTTACTTATATATGGTCTTTATTATGATGCAGTATTTTCCTTTCATACCCACTTTGTTGAAAGTTTCCATCATGAAAGAATGTTGTATTCTGTCAAATGCTTTTTAAAATCTATTTTTTCATCTGTTGACATGCTCATATGATTTTTATCTTTCATTCTATTAAATGGGGTCTAACTTTGGTTGATTTATGTATGTTCAACAATCCTTGCATCCCAAGGATAAATCAGACTTGATAATGATGTACGATCCTTTTATTTTTTTTTTAATTTTTATTTTTTGATGTATGATCCTTTTAATGTAGTGTTGAATTCAGTTTGCCGGTATTTTTTTGAGAATTTTCCCATCAGTGTTCATCAGGAATATTGGCTTATACTTTTCTTCTCTAATAGCGCCCTTATTTGGTTTTGGTATTGGTATTGCTGGCCTCATAAATTGAGTTTGGGAGTGCTCCCTCATCTTAAATTTTATGGAAAATCTTGAGAAGAACTGGTGTTAAGTCTTCTTGATTTCCTGGTAGATTTCATCAGCAAAACCATTCGGTCCTGGACTTTTCTGTGTTGGTAGGTTTTTGATTACCAATTCAACTTCTTTACTTATTACTGGTCTGTTTGGATTTTCTATTTCTTAGTTATTCACTATTAGTAAGTTCTGTTTCTAGGAATTTCTCCATTATTCCTAGGGTATCCGATTTGTTAGCATGTAACTGTTTGTAGTAGTCTCTAATGATTATATGTATTTCTGTATCACTACTTGTAATGTCTCTTCTTTCACTTCTGATTTTATTTGAGTCTTCTTTCTTTATTTTAGTCTAGCTCAAGGTAGCCTTCTTTTTCTTTCGAAAGAAAAAAAAAAAAGAAAAAACCCAGCTCTTAGTTACAAAGATCTTTTCCATTGTTTTTCTGTTCTCTATTTCATTTATTTCTTCTCTGATTTTTATTATTTCCTTCCCTTCTACTAACTTTAGGTTTGGTTTGTCCTTCTTTTACTGATTGCTCAAGGTGCAAAGTGGGGTTGTTTGAGATCCTTCTTTTACCTTAATTTAGGTTTCCATCCCTATAAAATTAATTCTTAGAACTGATATTGCTACATAAAAACAGGATTTGTATGTTGTTTCTATTGCTGTTTGTTTCAACATATTTTTTAAAATTTCTTTTCAGCATAACAGTATTCATTGTTTTTGCACCATACCCAGTCTCCATGCAATCCATGCCCTCTCTAATACCCACCACCTGGTTACCCCAACCTCCCACTCCCCGCCCCTTCAAAACCCTCAGATTGTTTTTCAGAGTCCATAGTCTCTCATGATTCACCTCTCCTTCCAATTTACCCCAACTCCCTTCTCTCTAACACCCCTTGTCCTCCATGATATTTGTTATGCTCCCCAAATAAGTGAAACCATATGATAATTGACTCTCTCTGCTTGACTTATTTCATTCAACATAATCTCTCCCAGTCCCGTCCATGTTGCAACAAAAGTTGGGTATTCATCCTTTCTGATGGAGGCATAATACTCCATAGGGTATATGGACCACATCTTCCATTTCCATTCATCCGTTGAAGGGCATCTTGGTTCTTTCCACACTTTGGCGACCGTGGCCATTGCCGCTATACACATTGGGGTACAGATGGCCCTTCTTTTCACTACATCTGTATCTTTGGGGTAAATACCCAGGAGTGCAATTGCCGGGTCATAGGAAAGCTCTATTTTTAATTTATTGAGGAATCTTCACACTGTTTTCCAAAGAGGATGCACCAACTTGCTTTCCCACCTACAGTGTAAGAGGGTTCCCCTTTCTCCACATCCTCTCCAACACATGTTGTTTCCTGTCTTGCTAATTTTGGTCATTCTAACTGGTGTAAGGTGGTATCTCAATGTGGTTTTAATTTGAATCTCCCTGATTGTTAGTGATGGTGAACATTTTTTTTCATAAGATAAGCAACCTAGATGAAATGGATGCATTCCTGGAAAACTGTAAACTCCCAAAATTGAACCAGGAAGAAATTGACAACTTGAATAGACTGATATCTAGTAACGAGATTGAAGCAGTGATCAAAAACCTCCCAAAAAACAAGAAACCAGGACCTGATGGATTCCCTGGGGAATTCTACCAAACCTTCAAAGGAGAAATAACACCTATTCTCCTGAAGCTGTTTCAAAAAATTGATGCAGAAGGAAAACTTCCAGACTCTTTATGAAGCCAGCATTACCCTGATCCCCAAACCAGGCAAAGACCCTAACAAAAAGGAGAATTTCAGACCAATATCACTAATGAATATGGATGCTAAGATTGTCAACAAGATTCTAGCCAACAGGATCCAACAGCACATTAAAAAGATTATCCACCATGATCAGGTGGGATTCATCCCTGGGCTACAAGGATGGTTCAACATTCGTAAATCAATCAATGTGATACAACAAATGAATAAGAGAAGAGAGAAGAACCACATGGTCCTTTCAATTGATGCAGAAAACGCATTTGACAAAATATAGCATCCGTTCCTGATTAAAAAGCTTCAAAGTATAGGGATAGAGGGAACATTCCTGAACTTTATAAAATATATCTACAAAAGACCCACAGCAAATATCATCCTCAATGGGAAAAAGCTTGCAGTGTTCCCTTTGAGATCAGGAACACGAAAAGGATGCCCACTCTCACCACTCTTGTTCAACATAGTATTAGAAGTCCTAGCAACAGCAATCAGACAACAAAGACAATTAAAAGGTATCCAAATTGGCAATAAAGAAGTCAAACTCTCTCTCTTCGCAGATGACATGATTCTTTATATGGAAAACACAAAAGACTCCACCCCCAAACTACTAGAACTTATACAGGAATTCAGTAATGTGGCAGGATACAAAGTCAATGTGCAGAAATCAGTGGCTTTCTTATACACTAACAATGAAAATACAGAAAGGGAAATTAGAGAATCGATTCCATTTACTATAGCACCAAGAACCATAAGATACCTGGGAATAAACCTAACCAAAGAGGTAAGGGAACTGTATTCGAGGAACTACAGAACACTCATGAAAGAAATTGAAGAAGACACAAAAATATGGAAGACCATTTCATGCTCTTGGATCGGAAGAATAAACTTTGTTAAAATGTCTATACTGCCTAGAGCAATCTATACTTTTAATGCCATTCCGATCCAAATTCCACCGGCATTCTTCAAAGAGCTGGAGCAAATAATCCTAAAATTTGTATGGAATCAGAAGAGACCCCGAATCACTAAGGAAATGTTGAAAAACAAAAATAAAGCTGGCGGCATCACCTTACCTGATTTCAAGCTTTATTACAAAGCTGTGATCACCAAGACAGCATGGTACTGGCATAAAAACAGACGCATAGACCAGTGGAACAGAGTAGAGAGCCCGGATACGGACCCTCAACTCTATGGTCAATTAATCTTCGACAAAACAGGAAAAAATATACAGTGGAAAAAAGACAGTCTCTTCAATAAATGGTGCTGGGAAAACTGGACAGCTATATGTAGAAGAATGAAACTCGACCATTCTCTTACACCGTACACAAAGATCAACTCAAAATGGATAAAAGACCTCAACGTGAGACAGGAATCCATCAGAATCTTAGAGGAGAACATAGGCAGTAATCTCTTTGATATCAGCCACAGCAACTTCTTTCAAGATACATCTCCAAAGGCAAAGGAAACAAATGCGAAAATAAAGTTCTGGGACTTCATCAAAATCAAAAGCTTCTGCACAGCAAAGGAAACAGTCAAAAAAACAAAGAGGCAACCCACGGAATGGGAGAAGATATTTGCAAATGACAGTACAGAAAAAAGGTTGATATCCAGGATCTATAATGAACTCCTCAAACTCAACACACATGAAACAGACAAACACATCAAAAAATGGGCAGAAGATATGAACAGACACTTCTCCAATCAAGACATACAAATGGCTATCAGACACATGAAAAAATGCTCATCATCATTAGCCCTCAGGGAGGTTCAAATTAAAACCACATTGAGATATCACCTTACACCAGTTAGATTGGCCAAAATCAACAAAACGGGAAACAACATGTGTTGGAGAGGATGTGGAGAAAGGGGAACTCTCTTACACTGTTGGTGGGAATGCAAGTTGGTGCAGCCTCTTTGGAGAACAGTGTGGAGATTCCTCAAGAAATTAAAAATAGAGCTTCCCTATGACCCCGCAATTGCACTCCTGGGTATTTACCCCAAAGATACAGATGTCGTGAAAAGAAGGGCCATCTGTACCCCAATGTTTATAGCAGCAATGGCCACAGTCGCCAAACTATGGAAAGAACCAAGATGCCCTTCAATGGATGAATAGATAAGGAAGATCTGGTCCATATACACTATGGAGTATTATACCTCCATCAGAAAGGATGAATACCCAACTTTTGTAGCAACATGGGCGGGACTGGAAGAGATTATATTGAGTGAAATAAGTCAAGCAGAGAGAGTCAATTATCATATGGTTTCACTTATTTGTGGAGCATAACAAATAGCATGGAGGACAAGGGGTGTTAGAGAGGAGTAGGGAATTTGGGTAAATTGGAAGGGGAGGTGAACCATGAGAGACTATGGACTCTGAAAAACAGTCTTAGGGGTTTGAAGTGGCGGGGGGATGGGAGGTGGGTACCAGGTGGTGGGTATTATAGAGGGCACGGCTTGCATTGAGCACTGGGTGAGGTGAAAAAAATAATGAATAATGTTTTTCTGAAAATAAATAAATAAATAATGATTTAAAAATAAAAAAATATCTATACTGCCTAAAGCAATCTATACTTTTAATGCCATTCTGATCAAAATTCCACTGGTATTTTTAAAGAGCTGGAGCAAATAATCCAAAATTTGTATGGAATCAGAAGAGACTCTGAATCACTAAGGAAATGTTGAAAAACAAAAATACAACTGCGGGCATCATGTTACCTGATTTCAAGTTTTGCTACAAAGCTGTGATCACCAAGACAGCATGGTACTGGCATAAAAACAGACATACATCAAACCCCTCAGACTGTTTTTCAGAGTCCATAGTCTCTCATGGGTTTGAAGTGGCGGGGGGGTGGGAGGTTGGGGTACCAGGTGGTGGGTATTATAGAGGGCATGGCTTGCATGGAGCACTGGGTGTGGTGAAAAAATAATGAATAATGTTTTTCTGAAAATAAATAAATTGAAAAAAATATGGACTTGAGAATTTGCAAATTTACAAGTCTGTATTTCAACTGCTGAAGAATCTAAATAAAAAAATAAAATATAAATTTGCCATAAAAATGAGACACTATGGACTCTGAAAAACAATCTGAGGGGTTTGAAGTGGCAGGGGGGTGGAAGGTTGGGGTACCAGGTGGTGGGTATTATAGAGGGCATGGCTTGCATGGAGCACTGGGTGTGGTGAAAAAATAATGAATACTCTTTTTTCTGAAAATAAATAAATAAATTTAATAATAATAAAAAAAAACATATGTCTCCGAAGGCAAAGGAAACAAAAGCAACGTTGAACTTTTGGCACTTCATCAAGATCAAAAGCTTCTGCACAGCAAAGGAAACAGTCAACAAAACAAAGAGGTAAACCACGGAATGGGAGAAGATATTTGCAAATGACAGTAAAGACAAAAGTTTGATAACCAGGATCTATAAAGAACTCCTCAAACTCAACACATACAAAACAGACAATCATATATTTTAAAATGGGCATAAGATATGAACAGACACTTCTCCAATGAAGAAATACAAATGGCTATCAGACACATGAAAAAATGTTCAACATATTTTTTAAGTTTAATGTTCTCTAGCTCCATTCATGTCATTGCAAATGGCAAGATTTCATTCTTTTATGGCTGAGTAATATTCCATTATATATATAAAATATACACAAACCACATTATATATTATATATACTTATACATATACAAACACACCACATCTTCTTTATTCATTCGTCAGTCAATGGACACTTGGGTTGTTTCCATATATCTTGGCTATTGTAAGTAATGCTGTTATAAACATAGGGGTGCATGTATCCCCTTGAAATAGTGTTCTTGGATTATTTGGGTAAATACCCAGTAGTGCAATTACTGGATTGTAGGATCGTTCTACTTTTAACATTTTGAAGACTCTCCACACTGTTTTTCCACAATGGCTGCACCAGTTTGCATTGTTCACCAACAGAGTAAGAGGGTCCCTTTTTCCCTACATCTTTGCCAACACCTGTTGTTTCTTGTGTTGCTGATTTTAGCCATTCTGACAGATGTCAGGTGATATCTCATTATAGTTTTTTTAAAAAGATTTTATTTATTTATTTGACAGAGAGAGATCACCAAGTAGGCAGAGAGGCAGGCAGAGACAGAGAGGAGGAAAGCAGGCTTCCCACTGAGCAGAGAGCCTGATGTGGGGCTCTATCCCAGGACCCTGAGATCATGACCTGAGCCAAAGGCAGAGGCTTAACCCACTGAGCCACCCAGGAACCCCTCATTATAGTTTTGATTTGCATTTCCCCCTGGTGGTAAGTGATGATGAACATCTCTCCATATGTCTGTTGGCCATCTGTAGGTCTTCTTTACAAAGATGTTTATTCTTGTATTATGCCCATTTTAAAACTGGATTGTTTGTTTCTTGGGTGTTGAGTTGTATAAGTGCTTAATATATTTTGTATACTAACCCTTTATCAGAGCTGTCATTTGCAAATATCTTCTACCATTACATAGGTTGCACTTTAGTTTTGTTGATTGTTTTCCTTCACTGTGCAGAAGCTTTTTATTTTGATGTAGCCCCAATAGTTTGCTCGTGCTTATCTTTCCCTTGTCTCAGGAGATACCTAGAAAAATTTGTCACAGCTGGTGTCAGGAAGGTTGCTGTCTGTGTTTTCTTCTGGGATTTTGATGGTTTTATGTCTCAACATTTTTTGGTCTTTAATCCATTTTTGGATCCATTTTTTTGTGTATGGTGTACAAAAGTGGTCTAGTTTCACTCTTTTTGCATGTTGGTGGTCCTGTTTTTCCCCAACAACATTTGTCAAAGATTAACTGACCATATAGTTGTGGGTCCATTCCTGAGTTTTGAGTTTCCTATTCTGTACATTCAACCTATGTGTCTATTTTTGGTGCCAGTACCAATAACATTTTTGATTACGACAGTTTTGAAAATATAACTTGAAGTCTGGAATTGTGATGCCTCCCAGCTTTGCCCTTTTTTTCAGGATGTTTTTTGGTATTTGGGGTCTGTTGTGGTTACATTCAAATTTTAGGATTGTTCTAGTTCTGTGAAAAATGCTGTTTGGTATTTTGATAAATGTGCATTCTTGCTTTGTGTAGTATAGACATTTCAACTATATTTGTTATTCCAAGCCATGAGCATGGAATGTCTTTCCATTTCTTTGTGTCATCTTTAATTTCTTTCATAAATGTTCAATAGTTTTCAGAATATAGTTCTTTCACCCCTTTGGTTATGTTTATTCCTAGGATTTTATTATTTCAGAAGTGTGTTGTTTATGAAATAAGTCAAGCAGAGAAAGACAATTATCATATGGTTTCACTCATATGCTGGAATATAAGGAATACCCTCAGAGGACACAGGAAAAGGGAGGGAAAACTGAATTGGAAGAAATCAGAGAGAGAGAGAGAGAAAACCATGACAGACTCTAGACTCTGGGAAACAAACTGAGGGTTACAGAAAGGAGGGGTTTGAGGGATGAGGTAACTTAGTAATGGGTACTAAGGAGGGCATGTGATGTGATAAGCACCGGGTGTTATACACAGCTAATGAATCATTGAAACACTACATCAAAACTAATAATGTTCAATCACCAAAGACAAGGGAAGCAAGGGCAAAAATAAAACTATTGGGATTTAATCAAGATCAAAAGCTTTTGCACAGAAAAGGAAACAAAACCAAAAGACGACGGACAGAATGGGAGAAGATATTTGCAAGTGACATATCAGATAAAGGGCTGGTGTCCAAAATCTATAAAGAACTTAGCAAAACTCGACATCCAAAGAACAAATAATCCAATCCAATCAAGAAATGGGCAGAAGACATGAACAGACATTTCTGCAAAGAAGATATCCAGATGGCCAACAGCCACATGAAAAAGTGTTCCATATCACTTGGCATCAGGGAAATACAAATCAAAACCACAATGAGATATCACCTCACACCAGTCAGAATGGCTAAAATTAACAAGTCAGGAAATGACATGCTGGTGAGGATGTGGAGAAAGGGGTACCCAAGCTGATACAACCACTCTGGAAAACAGCATGGAGGTGCCTCAAAATGTTGAAAATAAAACTACCCTATGACCCAGCAATTGCACTACTGGGTATTTATCCTAAAGATACAAACGTAGTGATCCGAAGGGGCACGTGCACCCGAATGTTTATAGCAGCAATGTCTACAATAGCCAAACTATGGAAAGAACCTAGATGTCCATCAACAGATGAATGGATAAAGAAGAAGTGGTATATATACACAATGGAATACTATGCAGCCATCAAAAGAAATGAAATCTTGCCATTTGCAACGACGTGGGTGAAACTAGAGGGTATCATGCTTAGCAAAATAAGTCAATCAGAGAAGGACAACTATCATATAATCTCCCTGATATGAGGAAGTGGAGATGCAACATGGGGAGTTAAGGGGGTAGGAGAAGAATAAATGAAACAAGATGGGATTGGGAGGGAGACAAACCATAAGTGACTCTTTTTTTTTTCCAATATATTTATTTTCAGAAAAACAGTATTCATTGTTTTTTCACCACACCCAGTGCTCCATGCAAGCCGTGCCCTCTATAATACCCACCACCTGGTACCCCAACCTCCCACCCCCCCGCCACTTCAACCCCTCAGACTGTTTTTCAGAGTCCATAGTCTCTCATGGTTCATCTCCCCTTCCAATTTACCTAAATTCCCTACTCCTCTCTAACGCCCCTTGTCCTCCATGCTATTTGTTATGCTCCACAAATAAGTGAAACCATATGATAATTGACTCTCTGCTTGACTTATTTCACTCAGCATAATCTCTTCCAGTCCCGTCCATGTTGCTACAAAAGTTGGGTATTCATCCTTTCTGATGGAGGCATAATACTCCATAGTGTATATGGACCAGATCTTCCTTATCCATTCATCCGTTGAAGGGCATCTTGGTTCTTTCCACAGTTTGGCGACTGTGGCCATTGCTGCTATAAACACTGGGGTACAGATGGCCCTTCTTCTCACGACATCTGTATCTTTGGGGTAAATACCCAGGAGTGCAATTGCAGGGTCATAGGGAAGCTCTATTTTTAATTTCTTGAGGAATCTCCACACTGTTCTCCAAAGAGGCTGCACAAACTTGCATTCCCACCAACAGTGGAAGAGGGTTCCCCTTTCTCCACATCCTCTCCAACACATGTTGTTTCCTGTTTTGTTAATTTTGGCCATTCTAACTGGTGTAAGGTGATATCTCAATGTGGTTTTAATTTGAACCTCCCTGAGGGCTAATGATGATGAGCATTTTTTCATGTGTCTGATAGCCATTTGTATGTCTTGATTGGAGAAGTGTCTGTTCATATCTTCTGCCCATTTTTTGATGTGTTTGTCTGTTTCATGTGGGTTGAGTTTGAGGAGTTCATTATAGATCCTGGATATCAACCTTTTGTCTGTACTGTCATTTGCAAATATCTTCTCCCATTCCGTGGGTTGCCTCTTTGTTTTTTTGACTGTTTCCTTTGCTGTGCAGAAGCTTTTGATTTTGATGAAGTCCCAGAAGTTTATTTTCGCTTTTGTTTCCTTTGCCTTTGGAGACGTATCTTGAAAGAAGTTGCTGTGGCTGATATCAAAGAGATTACTGCCTATGTTCTCCTCTAAGATTCTGATGGATTCCTGTCTCACGTTGAGGTCTTTTATCCATTTTGAGTTGATCTTTGTGTACGGTGTAAGAGAATGGTCGAGTTTCATTCTTCTACATATAGCTGTACAGTTTTCCCAGCACCATTTATTGAAGAGACTGTCTTTTTTCCACTGTCTATTTTTTCCTGTTTTGTCAAAGATTAATTGACCATAGAGTTGAGGGTCCGTATCCGGGCTCTCTACTCTGTTCCACTGGTCTATGTGTCTGTTTTTATGCCAGTACCATGCTGTCTTGGTGATCACAGCTTTGTAATAAAGCTTGAAATCAGGTAAGGTGATGCCGCCAGCTTTATTTTTGTTTTTCAACATTTCCTTAGCGATTCGGGGTCTCTTCTGATTCCATACAAATTTTAGGATTATCCAAATTGGTAATGAAGAAGTCAAACTCTCTCTCTTCGCAGATGACATGATTCTTTATATGGAAAACCCAAAAGACTCCACCCCCAAACTACTAGAACTCATACAGCAATTCAGCAACGTGGCAGGATACAAAGTCAATGTGCAGAAATCAGTGGCTTTCTTATACACTAACAATGAAAATACAGAAAGGGAAATTAGAGAATCGATTCCATTTACTATAGCACCAAGAACCATAAGATACCTTGGAATAAACCTAACTAAAGAGTTAAAGGATCTGTACTTGAGGAACTATAGAACACTCATGAAAGAAATTGAAGAAGACACAAAAAGATGGAAGACCATTCCATGCTCTTGGATCGGAAGAATAAACATTGTTAAAATGTTATGCTGAGTGAAATAAGTCAAGCAGAGAAAGTCAATTATCATATGGTTTCACTTATTTGTGGAGCATAGCAAATAGCATGGAGGACAAGGGGCGTTAGAGAGGAGTAGGGAATTTGGGTGAATTGGAAGGGGAGGTGAACCATGAGAGACTATGGACTCTGAAAAACAGTCTGAGGGGTTTGAAGTGGCGGGGGGGGTGGGAGGTTGGGGTACCAGGTGGTGGGTATTATAGAGGGCACGGCTTGCATGGAGCACTGGGTGTGGTGAAAAAATAATGAATATTGTTTTTCTGAAAATAAATAAATTGGAAAAAAATAAAATGTCTATACTGCCTAGAGCAATCTATACTTTTAATGCCATTCCAATCAAAATTCCACCGGCATTCTTCAAAGAGCTGGAGCAAATAATCCTAAAATTTGTATGGAATCATAAGTGACTCTTAATCTCACAAAACAAACTGTGGGTTTCTGGGGGGAGGGGCGTTGGGAGAAGGGGGGTGGGTTATGGACATTGGGGAGGGTATGTGCTACAGTGAGTGCTGTGAAGTGTGTAAACCTGGTGATTCACAGACCTGTACCCCTGGGGATAAAAATATATTATATGTTTATAAAAAATAAAAATTTAAAAAATTTTAAAAATGTACATCTTAAAATTAAAAAAACTAATGATGGTCTATATGTTGGCTAATTGAACATAAAACAAGAAGTGTGTTTAATTTCAATACATTTGTGAGTTTTCCAGTTTTCCTGTTATTTGTTTCTAATTTCATACCACTGTGACCAGAAGAGACAAATGATATGATTTCAGTCTTCTTAAAAGTGTTGAAACTTGTTTTATGATATGACATATAACATATTGGAGAGAATTTTTCATGTCAAGCAGAGAGAGTCAATTATCATATGGTTTCACTTATTTGGGGAGCATAACAAATATCATGGAGGACAAGGGGTGTTAGAGAGGAGAAGGGAGTTGGGGTAAATTGGAAGGGGAGGTGAATCATGAGAGACTATGGACTCTGAAAAACAATCTGAGGGGTTTGAAGTGGCGGGGGGGTGGGAGGTTGGGGTACCAGGTGGTGGGTATTATAGAGGGCACAGATTGCATGGAGCACTGGGTGTGGTGAAAAAATAATGAATACTGTTTTTCTGAAAATAAATAAATTGGAAAAAAAAGAAAAAAAATAATGAATACTATTATGCTGAAAATAAATAAAAAATAAATTAAAAAAAAAAGAATGTTGAAAAAGAAAACCAAAGCTGAAGGCATCACAATGCCAGACTTCAAGCTATAATACAAGAGAATAATCAAGAGAACATGGTACTGGCACAAAACAGACACATAGATCAATGGAACAGAATAGAGTATCCAGAAATACACCCTCAACTCAATGATCAACTAATCTTCAACAAATCAGAAAAGAATATCCAATAGAAAAAGAGCAGTCTTTTCAATAAAGTGTGCTGGGAAAATTTGACAGCCACACATAGAAGAACTACACAAAAATAAACTCAAAATGGATGAAAGACCTCAATGTGAGACAGGAATCCATCAAAATCCTGGAGGAGAATCTTCATACTGTTTTCTTTTTTTAATTTTTTTTTTTTATTTGAGAGAGAGAGACAGTGAGACAGAGCATGAGCGAGGAGAAGGTCAGAGAGCGAAGCAGACTCCCCATGGAGCTGGGAGCCTGATGTGGGACTCGATCCCGGGACTCCAGGATCACGCCCTGAGCCGAAGGCAGTCGTCCAACCAACTGCGCCACCCAGGCGTCCCTCTTCATACTGTTTTCCAAAGTGGCTGCACCAACTTCATTCCCACCAACAGTGTATGAAGGTTCCCATTTCTCCACATCCTCCCAACACTTTTTGTTTCCTGTCTTGTTAATTCTGGCCATTCTAACTGGTGTGAGGTGATATCTCAATGTGGTTTTAATCTGAATCTCCCTGATGGCTAATGATGATGAACATTTTTTCATGTGTCTGTTAGCCATTTGTATGTCTTCTTTGGAGAAGTGTCTGTTCATGTCTTCCGCCCATTTTTTGATATGATTATCTGTTTTGTGTGTGTTGAGTTTGAGTTCTTTATAGATCTTGGATATCAGCCCTTTGTCTGTACTGTCATTTGCGAATAACTTCTCCCAATCCATGGGTTTCTTCTTTGTTCTGTTGACTGTGTCCTTTGCTGTGCAGAAGCTTTTGAACTTAATGAAGTCCCGAAAGTACACTTTCACTTTTGTTTAATGTGCCTTTGGAGACATGTCTTGAAAGAAATTGTTGTGGCTGATGTTGGAGAGGTTACTACCTATGTTCTCCTCTAGGATTTTCATAGATTTCTGCCTCACGTTGAGGTCTTTTATCCATTTTGAGTTTATCTGTGTGTATGGTGTAAGAAATGGTCCAGTTTCATTCTTCTATGCCTAGCTGTCCAATTTTCTCACCACCATTCATTGAAGAGACTGTGTTTTTTCCACTGTTTATTTTCTTCCTGCTTTGTCAAAGATTATTTGACCATAGACTTGAGAGTCCATATCTGGACTCTCTGTTCTGTCCCACTGACCTGTGTGTGTCTGTTTTTATGCCAGCATCATGCTGTTTTGGTGATCACAGCATAAGGAATAACACGGAGGGCATTGGGAGAAGGAAAGGAAAAGTGAATTGGGGGAAATAGGAGGGGGAGACAAACCATGAGAGACGGTGGACTCTGAGAAACAAACTTAGGGTTTTGGAGGGGAGAGGAGTGGGGAGTAGGGTGAGCCTGATGGTGGGTACTGAGGAGGTCATGTATTGCATGGAGCACTGGGTGTGGTGCATAAAAATGAATCTTGGAACACTGAAAAAATAAAATAAAATTTTTTAAAAATCCTGGAGGAGAACACAGATAACAATCTCTGTGACTGCAGCCATAGCAACTTCTTGCTAGACACATCTCCAAAGGCAAGGCAAACAAAAACAAAAAAGGAACTATTGGGGCTTCATCAAGATAAGAGTTTCTGCACAGCAAACAGTCAATAAAACTAAAGGCAACCTATGGAATGGGAGACGATATTTGCAAATGACATATTGGATAAAGGGCTAATATCCAAGATACCTAAAGAATTTATAAAACTCAACACCCAAAAAACAAATAATCCAATCAAGAAATGGGCAGAAGACAGGGACAGACATTTCTGCAGGGAAGACATTCAAATGGCCAACAAACAAATGAAAAACTGTTCAACATCACTTGGCATCAGGGAAATACAAATCAAAACCACCTCACACAAGTCAGAATGGCTAAAATTAAGGTGGGAAACAACAAATGTTGGTGAGGACATGGAGAAAGGGGAACCCTCTTACACTGTTGGTGATAACGCAAGCTTGTACAGCCACTCTGGAAAACAGTATGGATGTTCCTCAAAAAGTTAAAATAGAGCTACCCTACAACCTAGCAGTTACACTACTAGGGTATTTACCCCAAAGATATAAAGGTAGTGACCCAATGGGGCACAAGCACCTCAGTGTTTATAGCAGCAATGTCCACAAGAGCCAAACTGTGGAAAGAACCAAAATGTCCATTGATAGATGAATGAATAAAGAAGATGTGAGATATTTATGTGTACACACACACACACACACACACACACACACACACACACACAATGGAATATTCCTCAGCCATCAGAAAGGATGAATACTTATCATTTACATTGACATGTTATGAAACTGGAGGGCATTATGCTGAGCAAAATAAGTCAAACAGAGAAAGACAATTATTACATGATTTCACTCACATGTGGAATATAAGAAACAGCACAAAGGATTGCAAGGGAAGGGAAGGAAAAACTGAATGGGAAGTCATCAGAGAGGAAGGAAACCATGACAGACTTTTATGTATAAGAACAAAACTGAGGGTAGGAGGGTGGAGGGATGAGGTGATTGGGTGATGGGCATTAAAGAGGGCATGAAGCACTGGGTGTTATACACCACTGATGAACTATTTAACACTATATCTGAAACTAATGATATACTACTATATGTTGGCTAATTAAATTTAAATAATAAAAAGATTGTTGGGACACCTAGGTGGCTCAGTTGGTTGGACAACTGCCTTTGGCTCAGGTCATGATCCCAGAGTCCCAGGATCGAGTCCTGCATCAGGCTCCCAGCTCAACAGGGAGTCTGCTTCTCCCTATGACCTTCTCCTCACTCGTGCTCTCTCTCACTGCCTCTCTGTCAATAAATAAATAAAAATCTTTAAATAAAAAAAAGATTGTTTGTTCCAGCACTTTGAAAAATGCCATTGGTATTTGATTGTGGTGGCATAAAAAGTATAGATTGCTCTGGACAGCATAGACATTTTAACAATGTTTATTCTTCTGATCCATGAACATGGAATGTTTTTTGATCTTTTTGTGTCTTCTTCAATTTCTTTCATGAGTGTTCTGTAGTTTCTAGAGTATAGATCTTTACCTCTTGATTAGGTTTATTCCTACATATCTTATGGTTTTTGGTGCCATTGTAAATGGAATCAATTTCCTAATTTCTCTTTCTACAGTTACATTGTTAGTGTATAAAAAAGCAACTGCATAGTTGTGTATAGTGTATAGGAAAGCAACTGATTTCTGTGCATTGATTTTGTATACTGACACAATGTTGAATTGCTGTATGTGTTCTATTAATGTAGGGGTGAGTATTTTGGGTTTTCCCCATAAAGTATGATGTCATCTGTGAAGAGAGAATTTGACCTCTTCTTTGACAATTTGAATTCGTTTTATTTACTTATTTGTAAATAAATAATGAATACCTTTTATTTTATTATATTTGTTGTTGCCTGATTTTCTGTTCCTAGGACTTCTAGTACTATGTTGAACAACAGTGATGAGAGTGGGCATCCTTGTCGTTCTCCTGATCTTACAGGAAATGTTCTCAGCTTTTCCCCATTGAGAATGATATTTGCTTTGGGCTTTTCATTGATGATTTTTATGAAATTGAGGAATGCTCTCTCTATCCCTATACTCCAAAGAATTTTAATCAGGAAAGGATGCTGTATTTTGTCAAATGCTTTTCCTGCATCAACTGAGAGCACCATATGGATCTTGTCTCTTATTTATGTGTTCTATCACATTGGTATATTTACAAATGTTGAACTTCCCTTGCTTGACTCCCAGGGATAAATCACACCTGGTCATGATGGATGATCTTTTAATGTACTGTTGGATCCTATTAGCTAGAATTTTGTTGAGAATTTTGGCAATGATATTCATCAGGGATATTGGTCTGAAATTCTCCTTTTTGATGGGGTCTTTGCATGGTTTTGGGATCAAGGTAATGCTGACCTCATAGAATGAGTCTGGAAGTTTTCCTAAAATTTTTATGGAACCAGAAAAGACCTTGAATCACCAAGGAAATGTTGGAAAAGAAAAACAAAGTTGGGCACATAATATTGCTTGATTTCAAGCTATATCACCAAGAGAGCATTGTACTGGCACAAAAACAGACACATAGACTAGTTGAACAGAATAGAGAGCCCAAATATGGACTCCCAGCTCTATGGTCAAATAATCTTTGACAAAGCAGGAAAAAATATCCAATGGAAAAATACAGTCTCTTCAATAAATGGTGCAGGGAAAATTGGACAGCTATATATGGAATAATGAAATTCAAACATTCTCTTAAACCACACACAAAGATAAACTCAAAATGTGGATGAAAGACCTCAATGTGAGACAGGAATCCAACAAAATCCTAGAGAATAATGGCCACAGAAACTTCTTTCAAGACACATCTCCAAAGGCAAGGGAAAGAAAAGTGAAAATAAACTTTTGGGACTTCATCAAGATTAAAAGCTTCTGAACAGCAAAGGAAACAGTCAGCAAAACAAAGAGGCAACCCACAGAATGGGAGAAGATATTCAAAATAACACTACAGATAAAGGATGGATACCCAAGATCTATAAAGAACTTCTCAAACTCAACACCCAAAAAACAAATAATTCCATCAAGAATTGGGTAGAAGACATACAGACATTTCTCCAGTGAAGACATACAAATATCTAACAGACACATGAAAAAATGTTCATCATCATTAGTCATCAGGGAAATTCAATTCCAAACCACATTCAGATATCACCTTACACCAGTCAGAATGGCCAAAATTAACAAGGCAAGAAGTAACAAATGTTGGAGAGGTTGTGGATTAAGGGGAACCCTCTTACACACTTGGCAGGAATGCAAATTGGTGCCACCACTTTGGAAAATAGTGTGGATATTCCTCAAAAAATTAAAAATAGAACTACCCTATGATCCTGGATGCACTACCGGGTGTTTATACCAAAGATACAGATGTAGTGAAAGAAGGACCATATGTACCTCAATGTTCATAGCAGCAATGTCCACAATTGCCAAACTGTGGAAAGAGCCAAGATGCCCTTCAACAGACCAATGGATAAAGAAGATGTGGTCCATATATACAATGGAATATTACTCATCCATAAGAAAGGATGAATACAAACCTTCTGCATCAACATAGCTGGGACTGGAGGAGATTATGCTGAGTTAAATTAGTCAAGCAGAGGAAGTCAATTATATGGTTTCACTTACTTGTGGAACATAAGGAATAATATTGAGGACATTAGAAGGCAAGGAAAAATGAATTGGGATAAATCAGAGGGGGAGATGAAGCTTGAGAGACTATGGACTCTGAGAAACAAACTGAGGGCTTTTGAGGGGTGTGGTGAGGAGATGGATGAGCCTGGTTGTGGGTATTAAGGAGGGCACGTATTGCATAGAGCATTGGATGTGGTGCATAAACAATGAATCTTGAAACACTGAAAAAATTAAATTAAATTAAAAATAAAGAAATAAAAAGGATTATAAATGAATACTCTGGGAATCTGTAAACAAATTTAATAACCTATATAAAATTGGTAAATTTGTAGGATAACAAACTACTGAAATTGACTTAAGAAGAGAGAGAATACATGAATAATCCCATAACAAGTAAAAATATTGAGTTAGTGTTTAAAAAAAGAGAGAGAGAGAAGACAAGATGGCGGGGACATAGGAGGAGGCACTGATTCAACCTGTACCCTAAAATGAGCTGATTACCTACCAAAGAACTCTGATCACCCGTGAAATCAGCCCGAGATTAGAATTAAACGCTTCTGGACCTCTACAGGGGCAAAAGACATGAGTGGGAAGGTAAAGCAGAGTGGGAACATTGGACTGATATCAGAAGACAAACAAAAAACAGAGGGAGCCACCAGAAGCCATGCATTGGAAAGTAATACCCCAATAAGAGAGTGCCCTGCGATTGGGGAGCAGCATTAACTTGGACTCTGGTTGAAAGCACTCAAAAAGAGCAAAAGATCGTGGGCAGAAATTGTGGGAATTGGGGCGGATAGGGACAGGGGCTTAAGTATCCCGACCCTGGACAGCCACCCCTGGTGCTGAGCCAGAGAGAGTGTGGCTAAGGAGCCAGGTCTTGGTCCCTGAGCTGCCCGCGCGCCTAAGAGCGTCTGGGTGGCGGCTCCTTTGAGGGTGAGGGAGCCTCACAAGCCAGCAGAACCACATCCTTTTGCACTCTTTACGCACTCCTGGCACTACCAGAGTCTGAGTTGCATCCCACACCATCCCCTGAGAGAGATGCATGCAGGCGCCAGCTGGAGCTCTCTCAGACCCGGAGAGTCTGAGCACTCCCAGCCCAGGCTAGTGGGAAAATCTCAGTGTGCTATCACTACTTGGGACGTCTCTGGTGGTCTGGAGCTGCCCAGACAGCCACGGCTATCCTATGGTGGTTTGGGGTACAAGTGGGAGTTCCTGTGACCCCAGAGACCATGACTGGGAACGTACACTGCCAGTAGCAGAGGGGGAATTTATGTGCTCTGGAGCACCCAGAGGGGAACAGACTGAGGCTTCTCTCTGAGGAGGTCAGGGTGCAGTTTGCTTTCCTCTAAACCTCCAAAAACCATCAAAAGCTGCCAAGGGGAGAGAAAACAAACAAATGAACAAATAGACAAACAAAACCTCCAGAGAACAAAATCCTGAAAAACCATTTTCCTCAGAGTCCACTAGCTTGATGGGGGCAGGAGGACTTAACTCTAGGAATATTGCCTGAAAAGCCATGCGGCAGGCCCCTCCCCAAGAAAGCTAATGGGAAAAAAAAAGGCAAGAGGACAACCATCACTACTTCATAGATACAACTTTTATTTTTAATTCATTCCCACCATTCTGATTCATTTTTTAATATATAACTTTTTAACCTATTTACCATCACATTGAGATGTTCAGTACATCAAATTCCATAACCTTTTAACCTGAACTTATTGATACATATACCTGTTTTTCTTTTCTTTTTCTATTTTTTAATTTTTTTATTTTAGTTTACTCTTTTTTAAAAATATTCATATAGAGTTAAGCTTCAAGGTAAACCCCTTTCCCCAATCAATGTTATCCCTATAGGTAAACCAGTTTTTAATCCCCCTTTACCTTAGGAAAGTTGAGTCCTTTAACAAAGATATCAAGATACATCCAGGAAGAATCAAAATAACCTTCCTCACCTACACTGAGAATTTATAACCACTCTCCCAGCTTTTTCTTCTGCCAGTGTTTCTGTGTATTTGTTTTTGTCCTGGTAGTATATAAATCTTATACTTGGGGTTCTTTTTGATGAGGTTCTTTTTTATGTTTGTTTTTATATATTAATTTTTGTTTCTCTTGTCATCTAAATTTGTTGGTCTTTTGGTTTGTCTGTTTTTGTTTGTATACTTCCTAAATCTTACCTTGGGGCCCATTTGGGCAGGGCCTTCTCTTTTATTTTATCTTTCTTTTTTTCTTGTCTCTCTATCTCTCTTTTTTTCTTTTTACTTTCATTTGGATGGGGACTCTTGATTGCTCAGAAGTGTTCCAGGGTGCACCTTGCCTGCACCATGGTCGATACATTTAGCTACACATCCATACAGCCATCCCTCACAAAAATGACTAGGAAGAGGAATGCCCAACAGAAGGAAAATTCAGAGACTGGGCCTTCTGCAACAGAGCTAATGGATATGGACATAAGACAATATGTCGGAAAGGGAATTCAAGCTAACAATTATCCAGGCAATAGCTGGGTTGGAGAAATTCATGGATGACAAAATGGAATTGATTAGGGCAGAAGTGAAAGCCACCAGGGATGATGTTCACAATATTCTCAAAAGGTTCCAATCTAATCTAACTTCTCTAAAAGCTAGGGTAAATAAGAAGGGTAAATAAGACAGAAGATAGAATTAGTGATCTGGAGGACAAACTGGCAGAGAAAAAGGATCAGGAGGAAGCATGGAACAAACAGCTCAGAAGCCACAAAAACAAAATTAGGGAAATAAATGACGCCATGAAACATTCCAATGTCAGAATTATTGGACTCCCTGAAGGGGAGGAGAAAGAAAGAAGACTAGAAGATATAGTTGACCAAATTCTCCATGAAAATTTTCCCTATCTTGCAAATGGAACCAGCATTTGTGTACTAGAGGCAGAAAGGTTTTCCCCCAAGATCATAGAATCTAGAAAGACCTTGAGACACCTGATAGTGAAAATGATGAATCATAATTATAGACAGGAGCTCTTGAAAGTAGCTAGGGCAAAGAAATCCCTTATGTACAGATGAAAGCCCATCAGAATAACATCAGACCTTTCCACAGAAACCTGGCAAGCCAGGAAGGGCTGGCAAAACATATTCAGGGCACTAAATGAGAAGAACATGCAGCCAAGAATACTTTATCCAGCAAGACTGACATTCAAAATGGATGGAGAGATAAAGAGCTTCCAAGACCAGCAAGGTTTAAAAGAGTATGTGACCACCAAGCTGACACTGCAGGAAATATTGAAGGGGGGTTCTATAAAAGAGGAAAAGTCCTAAGACTATCATTGAACAGAAACATATGGAGACAATCTATAGAAAGAAAGACTTCACAGATACGACGATGTCAACAAAAACGTTTCTTTCAATAATCACTCTCAGTGTGAATGGTATAAATGTGCCCATAAAATGACACAGCGTTGCAGATTGGATAAAAAGACAGGAGCCATCCATATGTTGTCTACAAGAGACCCATTTCGAACCTAAGGATACACCCAGACTGAAAGTGAAGGGATAGAGAGGCATGTTTCATGCCAATGGACCCTAAAAGAAACCTGGGGTAGTGATTCTCATATCAGATAAATTAGATCTTAAACTAAAGACTGTAGTCAGAGATACAGAAGGACACTACATAGTTTTTTTTAAAGATTTTATTTATTTATCAGAGAGAGAGAGGGAGAGAGAGAGAGAGCACAGGCAGACATAATGGCAAGCAGAGGCAGAGGGAGAAGCAGGCTCGCCGCCGAGCAAGGAGCCCAATGTGGGACTCAATCCCAGGACGCTGGGATCAAGACCTGAGCCAAAGGCAGCTGCTTAACTAACTGAGCCACCCAGGCATCCCAGGACACTACATAGTTTTTAAAGGTTCTATCCATCAAGAAGATCTAACAATTGTAAATATCTATGCCCCCAATATGGGAGCAACCAATTACATAAGAAAACTGTTAATCAAGATAAAGAGTCATATTGATATGAAAACATTAATAGTAGGAGATCTTAACATGCTACTCTCAGTAATAGACAGATCATCCAAGCAGAAAATCAATAAAGAAACAAGAGCATTGAATGACACATTGGACCAGATGGACCTCATAGATATATACAGAACATTCCAACCTAAAACAACAGAATACTCATTCTTCTCAAGTGCACATGGAACCTCTCCAGAATAGACCACATACTGGGTCACAAATCAGGGCTCAACTGATACCAAAAGATTGAGATTATTCCCAGCATATTCTCAGACCACAGTGCTTTGAAACTGGAGCTCAACCACAAGGAAAACTTTGGAAGCAACTCAAACACCTGGAAGCTAAAGACCACCTTGCTTAAGAATGCTTGGATCAACCAGGAGATCAAAGATGAGCTTAAACAATTCATGGAAACCAATGAGAACGAAGACACTTCAGTCCAAAACCTATGGGATACAGCCAAGGCGGTCCTAAGGGGGAAATACATAGCCATCCAAGCCTCCCTCAAAAAAATTGAAAAATCCAGAATATACCAGCTGTCTCTACACCTTAAAGAGCTGGAGAATCAACAACAAATTAAGCCAACTCCACACACAAGAAGGGAAATAATCAGGATTAGAGCAGAGATCAATGAGATAGAACCTAGAGATACGTAGAATGCATCAATGAAACTAGAAGCTGGTTTTTTGAAAGAATCAATAGGATCGATAAACCCTTGGCCAAACTAATCCAAAAGAAAAGAGAGAAGGCCCAAATTAATAAAATTATGAATGAAAAGGGAGAGATCACAACCAACACCAAGGAGATAGAAACAATCATCAGAAGATATTATCAATAGTTATATGCCAATGAGTTAAGCAACCTGGATGAAATGGATGCATTCCTGGAAAACTATAAACTTCCAAAATTGAACCAGGAAGAAAGTCGAAGATTATTTGACCATAGATTTTTGGACCCATATCTGGGGTCTCTACTCTGCTCCACTGGTCTATGTGTCTGTTTTTGTGCCAGTACCTTTTTTGTATGTCTTTTTTGGAGAAGCATCTGTTCATGTCTTCTGCCCATTTTTTGATGTGATTATCTGTTTTTTGAGTGTTGAGCTTGAGGTGTTCTTCATAGATCTTGGATATCAGCTTTGTCTGTAGTGTCATTTGCGAATATCTTCTCCCATTCCATGGGTGACCTCTTTGCTTTATGACTGTTTCCTTTGCTGTGAAGAAGCTTTTGATCTTGATGAAGTCCCAAAAGTTCAGTTTCACGTTTGTTTCCCTTGCCTTTGGAGACATGTCTTGAAAGAAGTTGCTGTGGCCAATGTAACTCCTCTAGGAGTCTGATGGACTCCTGCCTCACGTTGAGGTCTTTTATCCATTTCAAGTTACCTTTGTGGATGGTGTAAGAGAATGGTTAAGTTTCATTCTTCCATACATAGCTGTCCAATTTTCTCAGCACCATTTATTGAAGAGACTGTCTTTTTTCCACTATGTGTTTTTTTCCTGCCTTGTTGAAGATTAGTTGACCATAGAGTTGTGGGTCCATATCTGGGCTCTCTACTCTGTTCCACTGGTCTATGTGTATGGTTTTTTGGCAGTATCATGCTGTTTTGATGATCACAGCTTTGTAATAAAGCTTGAAATCAGGCAACATGATGCCCCCATTTTTGTTTTTCTTTTTCAACATTTCCTTAGCAATTCTGGGGCTCTTCTGATTCCATAAAAATTTTAGGATTGTTTGCTCCAGCACTTTGAAAAATGTCAGAGGGATTTTGATGGGGATGGCATTGAAAGTATAGATCACTCTAGGCAGTATAGACATTTTAACAATGTTTATTCTTCCAATCCATGAGCATGGAATGGTCTTCCATATTTTTGTGTCTTCTTTAGTTACTTTCATGAATGTTCTGTAGTTCCTCGAGTAAAAATCCTTTATCTCTTTGGTTAGGTTTATTCCCAGGTATCATATGGTTCTTGGTGCTATAGTAAACAGAATTGATATTCTAATTTCCCTTTCTATATTTTCATTGTTAGTGAATAAGAAAGCAATTAATTTCTGTGCATTAATTTTGTATCCTGCCACACTACTGAATTGCTGTATGAGTTCTAGCAATTTGGGTGTGGAGTCTTTTGGGTTTCCCATATAAAGTATCATATCATCTGTGAAGAGAGAGAGTTTGACTTCTTCGCCAATTTGAATTCCTTTTATTTCTTTTTCTTGTCTGATTGCTGTTACTAAGACTTCTAATACTACGTTGACAAGAGTGGTGAGAGTGGGCCTTCTCGTCGTGCTCCTGATCTCAAGGGGAGGGCTGTCAGCTTTTCTCCATTGAGAATGATATTCACTGTGGGTTTTTCACTGATAGATTTTATGAAGTTGAAAAATGGAGTTCATTATAGATCCTGGATATCAACCTTTTGTCTGTACTGTCATTTGAAAATATCTTCTCCCATTCCGTGTGTTGCCTCTTTGTTTTGTTGACTGTTTACTTTGCTGTGCAGAAGCTTTTGATTTTGACGAAGTCCCAGAAGTTTATTTTCGCTTTTGTTTCCTTTGCCTTTGGAGACATATCTTGAAAGTTCATTATTTTTTCACCACACCCAGTGAGTTTATCTTTGTGTACAGTGTAAGAGAATGGTCGAGTTTCATTCTTCTACATATAGCTGCCCAGTTTTCCCAGCACCATTTATTGAAGAGACTTTTTTCCACTGTATATTTTTTCCTGCTTTGTCGAAGATTATTTGACCATAGAGCTGCGGGTCCATATCTGGGCTCTCTACTCTGTTCCACTCGTCTTTGTGTGTTTTTTTATACCAGTACCATGCTGTCTTGGTGATCACAGCTTTGTAGTTAAAGCTTGAAATCAGGTAGCATGATGCCCCCAGTTTTATTTTTGTTTTTCAACATTTCCTTAGCGATTCGGGGTCTCTTCTGATTCCATACAAATTTTTGGATTATTTGCTCCAGCTCTTTGAAGAATACTGGTGGAATTCTGATTGGAACGGCATTAAAAGTATAGATTGCTCTAGGCAGTATAGACATTTTAAGAATGTTATTCTTCTGATCCAAGAGCATGGAATGGTCTTCCATCTTTTTCTGTCTTCTTCAATTTCTTTCATGAGTGTTCTGTAGTTCTTCAAGTACAGATCCTTTTCCATCTTTGGTTAGGTTTATTCCCAGGTATCTTATGGTTCTTGGTGCTATAGTAAATGGAATCGATTCTCTAATTTCCCTTTCTGTATTTTCATTGTTAGTGTATAAGAAAGCCACTGATTTCTGCACATTGACTTTGTATCCTGCCACGTTGCTGAATTGCTGTATGAGTTCTAGTAGTTTGGGGGTGGAGTCTTTTGGGTTTTCCATATAAAGAATCATGTCATCTGCGAATAGAGAGAGTTTGACTTCTTCCTTGCCAATTTGGATATCTTTTATTTCTCTTTGTTGTCTGAAAAATGTTCACTCTATCCCTATACTTTGAAGCGTCTTAATTAGGAACAGATGCTGTATCTTGTCAAATTATTTTTCTGCATCAATTGAGAGGACCATGTGGTTCTTCTCTCTTCTCTTATTGATTTGTTCTATCACATTGATTGATTTGGAATGTTGAACCACCCTTGCATCCCAGGGATAAATCCCACCTGGTCATGGTGGGTAATCTTTTTATGTACTGTTGGATCCTATTAGCTAGGATCTTGCTGGGAATCTTAGCGTCCATATTCGTCAGGGATATTGGTGTGAAATTCTCCTTTTTGATGGGGTCTTTGTCTGGTTTGGGGATCAGGGTGAAGCTGGTTTCATAGGAAGAGACTAGAAGTTTTCCTTCTGCTTCTATTTATTGAAACAACTTTGGAAGAATAGATATTATTTCTTCTTTGAAAGTTTGGTAGAATTCCCCTGGGAATTTGTTAGGTCCCAGGCTCTTGGTTTTTGGGGGGAGGTTTTTGATCACTGCTTCAATCTCATTACTAGATATTGGTCTGTTCATGTTGTCTATTTCTTCCTGTTTCAGTCTTGAAAGTTTATAGATTTCCAGGAATGCATCCATTTCTTCTAGGTTGTTTAGCTTATTGGCACATAACTGTTGGTAATAATTTCTAATGATTGTTTCTTTCAAAGAACCAACGTCTAGTTTCATTGATGTGTTCCACTGTATCTCTAGTTTCTAACTCATTGATCTCTGCTCTAATCTTGATTATTTCACTTCTTGTGCATGGGGTTTGCTGAATTTGTTCTTGGTTTTCCAGTTCTTTAAGGTGTAGAGACACCTGGTGTATTCTGAATTTTTTAATTTTTTGAGTGAGGCCTGGATGGCTATGTATTTCCCCCTTAGGACCGCCTTTGCCATATCCCATACGTTTTGGACTGGTGTGTCTCCATTCTCTTTCAATTCCATGAATTAAGTTCTTCTTTGATTTCCTGATTGAGCCATACATTCTTGAGCAGGTTGGTCTTTAGCTTCCAAGTGTTTGAATTCCTTGCAAACTTTTTCTTGGCATTGAGTTCCAGTTTCAAAGCACTGTGGTCTGAGATTATGCAGGGAATAATCTCAGTCTTTTGGTATCGGTTGAGCCCTGATTTGTGATCCAGTATGTGGTCTATTCTGGAGAAGGTTCCATGTGCACTCAAGAACAATGAGTATTCTATTGTTTTAGGGAGGAATGTTCTGTATGTATCTATGAGGTCCATCTGATCCAAAGTGCCAATCAAAGCTCTTGTTTCCTTATTGATTTTCTGTTTGGATGATCTGTCTATTACTGAGAGTGGTGTGTTAAGATACCCTATGATTAATATGTTCATATCAATATGACTCTTTATTTTGATTAACTGTTGTCTTATGTAGTTGGCTCCTCCCATATTGGGCGCATAAATATTTACAATTGTTAGAACCTCTTCATGGATAGACCCTTTAAAAATGATGTAGTGTCCTTCTGTATCTCTGACTACAGTCTTTAGCTTAAAATATAATTTATCTGATATGAGAATCGCTACCCCAGATTTCATTGGGGCCCATTGGCATGAAAGATGGTTCTCAATCCCTTCACTCTCAGGCTGGATGTATCTTTATGTTCTAAATGTGTCTCTGTAGTCATATGGATGGGTCCTCTCATTTTATCCAGTATGCAACCCTGTGCCTTTTTTTAAATTTTTTATTTTTTATAAACATATATTTTTATCCCCAGGGGTACAGGTCTGTGAATCACCAGGTTTACACACCTCACAGCACTCACCAAAGCACATACCCTCCCCAATGTCCATAACCTCACCCCGCTTCTCACAACCGCCCTCCCCCCAGCAACCCACAGTTTGTTTTGTGAGATTAAGAGTCACTTATGGTTTGTCTCTCTCACAGTCCCATCTTGTTTCATTTATTCTTCTCCTACACACTTAAGCCCCCATGTTGCATCACCACTTCCTCATATCAGGGAGATCATATAATAGTTGTCTTTCTCTGCTTGACTTATTTCGCTAAGCCTGATACGCTCTAGTTCCATCCATGTTGTCCCAAATGGCACGATTTCATTTCTTTTGATGGCTGCATAGTATTCGATTGTGTATATATAACACATCTTCTTTATCCACTCATCTGTTGATGGACATCTAGGTTCTTTCCATAGTTTGGCTATTGTGGACATTGCTGCTATAAACATTCGGGTGCACGTGCCCCTTTGGATCACTACGTTTGTATCTTTAGGGTAAATACCCAGTAGTGCAGTTGTCATAGGGCAGTTCTATTTTCAACATTTTGAGGAACCTCCATGCTGTTTTCCAGAGTGGTTGCACCAGCTTGCATTCCCACCAACAGTGTAGGAGGGTTCCCCTTTCTCCGCATCCTCGCCAGCATCTGTCATTTCCTGACTTGTTGATTTTAGCCATTCTGACTGGTGTGAGGTGATATCTCATTGTGGTTTTGATTTGTATTTCCCTGATGCCGAGTGATATGGAGCACTTTTTCATGTGTCTGTTGGCCATCTGGATGTCTTCTTTGCAGAAATGTCTGTTCATGTCCTCTGCCCATTACTTGATTAGATTATTTGTTCTTTGGGTGTTGAGTTTGCTAAGTTCTTTATAGATTTTGGACATTAGTCCTTTTCTGATATGTCGTTTGCAAATATCTTCTCCCATTCTGTCAGTTGTCTTTTGATTTTGTTAACTGTTTCCTTTGCTGTGCAAAAGCTTTTGATCTTGATGAAATCCCAATAGTCCATTTTTTCCCTTGCTTCCCTTGCCTTTGGCGATGTTCCTAGGAAGATGTTGCTGCGGCTGAGGTCGAAGAGGTTGCTGCCTGTGTTCTCCTCAAGGATTTTGATGGATTCCTTTCTCACATTGAGGTCCTTCATCCATTTTGAGTCTATTTTTGTGTGTGGTGTAAGGAAATGGTCCAATTTCATTTTTCTGCACGTGGCTGTCCAATTTTCCCAACACCATTTATTAAAGAGGCTGTCTTTTTTCCATTGGACATTCTTTCCTGCTTTGTCGAAGATTAGTTGACCATAGAGTTGAGGGTCTATTTCTGGGCTCTCTATTCTGTTCCATTGATCTATGTGTCTGTCTTTGTGCCAGTACCATGCTGTCTTGTTGATGACAGCTTTGTAATAGAGCTTGAAGTCCGGAATTGTGATGCCACCAACTTTGGCTTTCTTTTTCAATATCCCTTTGGCTATTCGAAGTCTTTTCTGGTTCCATATAAATTTTAGGATTATTTGTTCCATTTCTTTGAAAAAGATGGATGGTACTTTGATAGGAATTGCATTAAATGTGTAGATTGCTTTAGGTAGCATAGACATTTTCACAATATTTATTCTTCCAATCCAGGAGCATGGAACATTTTTCCATTTCTTTGTGTCTTCCTCAATTTCTTTCATGAGTACTTTATAGTTTTCTGAGTATAGATTCTTAGCCTCTTTGGTTAGGTTTATTCCTAGGTATCTTATGGTTTGGGGTGCAATTGTAAATGGGATTGACTCCTTAATTTCTCTTTCTTCTGTCTTGCTGTTGGTGTAGAGAAATGCAACTGATTTCTGTGCATTGATTTTATATCCTGATACTTTACTGAATTCCTGTACAAGTTCTAGCAGGTTTAGAGTGGAGTCTTTTGGGTTTTCCACATAGAGTATCATATCATCTTCGAAGAGTGATAATTTGACTTCTTCTTTGCCAATTTGGATGCCTTTAATTTCCTTTTGTTGTCTGATTGCTGAGGCTAGGACTTCTAGTACTATGTTGAATAGTAGTGGTGATAATGGACATCCCTGCCACGTTCCTGACCTTAGTAGAAAAGCTTTCAGTTTTTCTCCATTGAGAATGATATTTGCGGTGGGTTTTTCATAGATGGCTTTGATGATATTGAGGTATGTGCCCTCTATTCCTACACTTTGAAGAGTTTTGATCAGGAAGGGATGCTGTACTTTGTCAAATGCTTTTTCAGCATCTATTCAGAGTATCATATGGTTCTTGTTCTTTCTTTTATTGATGTGTTGTATCACATTGACTGATTTGCAGATGTTGATCCAACCTTGCAGCCCTGGGATAAATCCCACTTGGTCGTGGTGAATAATCCTTTTAATGTACTGTTGAATCCTATTGGCTAGTATTTTGGTGAGAATTTTCGCATCTGTTTTCATCAAGGATATTGGTCTATAGCTCTCTTTTTTGATGGGATCCTTGTCTGGTTTTGGGATCAAGGTGATGCTGGCCTCATAAAATGAGTTTGGAAGTTTTCCTTCCATTTCTATTTTTTGGAACAGTTTCAGGAGAATAGCAATTAGTTGTTCTTTAAATGTTTGATAGAATTCCCCCGGGAAACCGTCTGGCCCTGGGCTTTTGTTTGTTTGGAGATTTTTAATGACTGTTTCAATCTCCTTACTGGTTATGGGTCTGTTCAGGCTTTCTATTTCTTCCTGGTTCAATTTTGGTAGTTTATATGTTTCTAGGAATGCATCCATTTCTTCCAGATTGTCAAATTTGTTGGCATAGAGTTGCTCATAGTATGTTCTTAGAATAGTTTGTATTTCTTTAGTGTTAGCTGTGATTTCTCCTCTTTCATTCATGATTTTATTTATTTGGGTCCTTTCTCTTTTCTTTTTGATAAGTCTGGCCAGGGGGTTATCAATTTTATTAATTCTTTCAAAGAACCAGCTCCTAGTTTCGTTGATTTGCTCTATTGTTTCTTGGTTTCTATTTCATTGATTTCTCCTCTGGTCTTTATGATTTCTCTTCTCCTGCTGGGCTTAGGGTTTCTTTCTTGTTCTTTCTCCAGCTCCTTTAGGTGTAGGGTTAGGTTGTGTACCTGAGATCTTTCTTGTTTCTTGAGATAAGCTTGTACCGCTATATATTTTCCTCTCAGGACTGCTTTTGTTGTGTCCCACAGATTTTGAACCGTTGTATTTTCATTATCATTTGTTTCCATGATTTTTTTCAATTCTTTAACTTCCCGGTTGACTCATTCATTCTTTAGAAGGATGCTGTTTAGTCTCCATGTATTTGGGTTCTTTCCAAACTTCCTCTTGTGGTTGAGTTCTAGCTTCAGAGCATTGTGGTCTGAAAATATGCAGGGAATGATCCCAATCTTTTGATACCAGTTGAGTCCTGATTTAGGACCGAGGATGTGATCTATTCTGCAGAATGTTCCATGTGCACTAGAGAAGAATGTATATTCTGTTGATTTGGGATGAAATGTTCTGAATATATCTGTAATGTCCATCTGGTCCAGTGTGTCGTTTAAGGCCTTTATTTCCTTGCTGATCTTTTGCTTGGATGATCTGTCCATGTCAGTGAGAGGAGTGTTAAAGTCCCCTAGTATTATTGTATTATTGTTGATGTGTTTCTTTGATTTTGTTATTAATTGGTTTATATAGTTGGCTGCTCCCACGTTGGGGGCATAGATATTTAAAATTGTTAGATCTTCTTGTTGGACAGACCCTTTGAGTATGATATAGTGTCCTTCCTCATCTCTTATTATAGTCTTTGGCTTAAAATCTAATTGATCTGATATAAGGATTGCCACTCCTGCTTTCTTCTGATGTCCATTAGCATGGTAGATTCTTTTCCACCCCCTCACTTTAAATCTGGAGGTGTCTTCGGGCTTAAAATGAGTTTCTTGGAGGCAACATATAGATGGGTTTTGTTTTTTTATCCATTCTGATACCCTGTGTCTTTTGATTGGGGCATTTAGCCCATTAACATTCAGGGTAACTATTGAGAGATATGATTTTAGTGCCATTGTATTGCCTGTAAGGTGACTGTTACTGTATATTGTCTCTGTTCCTTTCTGATCTACCACTTGTAGGCTCTCTCTTTGCTTAGAGGACCCCTTTCAGTATTTCCTGTAGAGCTGGTTTGGTGTTTGTAAATTCTTTCAGTTTTTGTTTGTCCTGGAAGCTTTTAATCTCTCCTTCTATTTTCAATGATAGCCTAGCTGGATATAGTATTCTTGGCTGCATGTTTTTCTCGTTTAGTGCTCTGAAAATATCATGCCAGCTCTTTCTGGCCTGCCAGGACTCTGTGGATAAGTCAGCTGCCAATCTAATATTTTTACCATTGTATGTTACAGACTTCTTTTCCCGGGCTGCTTTCAGGGTTTTCTCTTTGTCACTAAGACTTGTAAATTTTACTATTAGGTGACATGGTGTGGGCCTATTCTTATTGATTTTGAGGGGCATTCTCTGAACCTCCTGAATTTTGATGCTCGTTCCCTTTGCCATATTGGAGAAATTCTTCCCAATAATTCTCTCCAGTATACCTTCTGCTCCCCTCTCTCTTTCTTCTTCTTCTGGAATCCCAATTATTCTAATGTTGTTTCATCTTATGATGTCACTTATCTCTCGAATTCTCCCCTCGTAGTCCAGTAGCTGTTTGTCCCTCTTTTGCTCAGCTTCTTTATTCTCTGTCATTTGGTCTTCTATATCGCTAATTCTTTCTTCTGCCTCATTTATCCTAGCAGTGAGAGCCTCCATTTTTGATTGCACCTCATTAAAAGCTTTTTTGATTTCCACTTGGTTATATTTTAGTTCTTTTATTTCTCCCGATAGGGCTTTTATATCTCTGGAGAGGGTTTCTCTAATATCTTCCATGCCTTTTTCGAGCCTGGCTAGAACCTTGAGAATTGTCATTCTGAACTCTAGATCTGACATATTGCCAATGTCCGTATTGATTAGGTCCCTAGCCTTTGGTACTGCCTCTTGGTCTTTTTTTTGTGGTGAATTTTTCTGCCTTGTCATTTTGTCCAGATAAGAGTAAATGAAGGAGAAAGTAAAATACTAAAAGGGTGGCAACAACCCCAGGAAAATATGCTTTAACCAAATCAGAAAAGATCCCAAATCATGAGGGGGGGAGAAATGGGATAAAAAGAGGTTCAAAAAGAAAGAAAGAAAAAAAAAGAAAAGAAAAGAATTTTAAAAAAAGAAAAGGAATAAAGAAAAATATAAAAAAGAAAAAATATATATATTAGATAAACTAGTTAAAAACGTTAAAAAAGAAAAGGGTAAAAGTTAAAAAAAATTTTAGCAGAAGAAGAGAAAAAAATGAAAAAAAAATTAATTAACTGCAAGACTAAAAAAAAATAACAGGGAGAAAGCCATGAGTTCCGTGCTTTGCTTTCTCCTCTTCTGGAATTCTGCTGCTCTCCTTGGTATTGAAACTGCACTCCTTGGTAGGTGAACTTGGTCTTGGCTGGATTTCTTGTTGATCTTCTGGGGGAGGGGCCTGGTGTAGTGATTCTCAAGTGTCTTTGCCCCAGGCGTAATTGCACTGCCCTTACCAGGGGCTGGGCTGCGTAATCCGCTCGGGTTTGCTTTCAGGAGCTTTTGTTCCCTGAGTGCTTTCCGTAGAGTTCCGGAGGACAGGAATACAAATGGCGGCCTCCTGGTCTCCGGCCCAGAGTAGCTGAGAGCCCAGGGCCCCACTCCTCAGTGCGCCCTCAGAGAACAGCGCCCAATTACTCCCGTCTGCCTGACCTCCGGCCGTGCTCCGAGCTCACCGAGCCTGCAGCTGGTCAAGGTAACCCCGAGCTGCGAGCTTACTGTCGGCTCTGTCTCTGTAGCCGGCTTTCCCGTTCCAATACCCGCAAGCTCTGCGACACTCAGACACCCGCGATCCTTCTGTGACCCTGCGGGACCTGAGGCCACATTGACCCCACGTGGGCTTTAGCCTCTGGAGCGATGTCCCTCAGTGAAACAGACTTTTTAAAGTCCTGATTTTGTGCTCCGTTGCTCCGCCGCTTGCCAGGAGCTGGCCCCTCCCCCCGGGGTCTATCTTCCCATCGCTTTGGATTCACTTCTCCGCCATTCCTACCTTTCAGAAAGTGGTTGTTTTTCTGTTTTCAGAATTGCTGTTATTCTTCTCTTCAATCTGCCAATGGATTTGCAGGGTTTTGCAATCTTTAGATAAGCTATCTAGCTGATCTCCTGATAGCTGAAGTAGTCTCAGCCTGCTACACTTCTGCCATCTTGACTCCTCCCAACCCTGTGCCTTTTTATGGGAGCATTTAGGCTGTTCACATTGAAAGTGATTATTGAAAGATAAGTTTTTATTGACATCATGTTGCCTGTGAAGGGCTTGTTTCTATAGATTGTCTCTATAAATTTCTGGTCTATGTCACTCTTGGGTTCTTTCTTCTTTTATAAGAACTCCCCTTAATATTTCTTGTGGTACATACTCTTTTAAACCTTGCCAGTCTTAGAAGCTTTTTATCTCTCCGTCCATTTTGAATATCAGCCTTGCTGAATAAACTATTCTTGACTGCATGTTCTTCTCATTTAGTGGCCTGAACATGTCTTGCCAGCCCTTTCTGGCTTGCCAGGTTTCTGTGGACAGGCCTGACGTTATTCTAATGGACCTTCCTCTGTATGGGAGGAATCTCTTCCCCCTAGCTTCCCTTAAGACCTCTTGTCTAAATTTATGATTTGTGAATTTCATAATCAAGTTTCTGGAGGTCTTTCTAGATTTGTTGATCTTGGGGGGGGGGCCTTTCTGCCTCTTGGTCATGAACACTTGTTCCATTCCCCAAACTGGGGAAATTTTCATCCAGAAGTTAATCAACTATATCTTCTAGTCTTCTCTCTTTCTCCCCCCCTCTCAGGGATCCCAATAATTTTCACATTGGAACATTTCATGGCTTCACTTATTTCCCTAATTCTGTTTTCATGGCTTCTAAGCTGTTTGTTCCAGGCCTCTTCATGATCTTCCTTCTTTATCAGTTTGTCCTAAAGATCACTAATTCTATCTTCTGCCTTGGTTACCCTAGATGCTATAGTATTTAGATTAGATTGAATCTCATTGATAACATTTTTAACTTCTGCAAGATCAGCTTTTACTTCCCCACTTAGAGATTCTATGTTGTGACTAATTGTTTTCTCCAACCTAACCATTGCCTGGATAATTGTTACCCTGAATTCCCTTTATGACATAATGTTTATGTCCATATCCAACAGTTCTGTGGGAGAGAAAAGAGTCTCTGAATTTTTCTTCTGTTGGGTGTTCCTCCTTCTAGTCATTTTGGTGAAAGTTGGTTGAGGGAATGTATAGCTGAATATATCAGCCATGATCCAGGCAAGGTACACCCTCTCCACTGGTGTCTTCTCCCTGCCATAGAGATCCAGAAGTGTATAATCTTACACCTCAGGCTGGTTTCATGGGTGTTCATAGTGTTTTGGTAGATATTTATTCACTTTAGGGAACCAGTTGAAGCAGGGTCTCCTACTTCTCCACCATCTTGCCCATCCTCTCCACCCATGTCTATCAATAATTAATTTAAATGTAAATGGCTTAAATGCTCCAATCAAAAGAAATAAGGTGGCAGAATGTATAAATAAATGAGATCTATCTGTATGCTGCCTACAAGAGACTCACCTCAGACCTAAAGACACATACAGACTGAAAGTAAAAAGATGGAAAACCATTTACCATGAAAATAGAAGCAAAAAAAAAGGTTAGAGTAGCAATACTTATACTAAACAAAATAAAATTTAAAACAAAAGATGTAATGAGACAAAGAAAGGCATTACATAATGATAAAGGGATCAACCCAATAAGAGGATATAAGCATTGTAAATATCTACACACCCAACACTGGAGCACCTAAATACGTAAAGCAAATATTAACAGACATAAAGAGAAAAATTTATAGTAATAGAAGAATAATAGGGGGCTTTAACACTTCACTTACATCAATGGATAAACCATCCAGAAAGAAAACCAATAAGGAAATAGTGCCTTAAAGACACATTAGACCAGATGGCCATAACATATATAGAACATACCTTCCAAAAACAACAGAATGTACATCATTTTCAAATGCAAATAATACATTGTCTAGATTAGATCACATATTAGTCCACAAAACAAGCTTCAATAAATTCAAGAAAATTGAAATCATACCATGCATCTTTTCTGACCACAACAGTATGAACCTAGAAAGAAATCACAAGGGAAAAAAAATAGAAAAAACAGAAACACAAGGAGGCTAAAAAAAAGTGATAAAAACAACCAACAGGTCATCGAAGCAATCAAATAAGAAATTTTAAAAAATACATGGAAACAAATGAAAATGAAACACAACAGTCAAAAAGTCTTTGGGATGCAGTGAAAACAGATCTAAGAGGCAAACATAAAGTGATACAGGCCTATTTCAAGAAATAATAAAAAGCTCAAATAAACAATTAACTTCACACTTGAAGAAACTAGAAAAAGAACGAAGTGAAAGATGAATAGGATGAAGGAAATAATAAAAATCAGAACAGAAACAAATGACGTAGAGACCAGAAAAAAAATTTAAAAATCAATGAAACCAAGAGCTGGTCCTTTGAAAAGATAAACAAAATCGGCAGATCCTTGGCTAGACTCTTGAAGCTAAAAAGGAGAAAGAACCAAAATAAATAAAATCAGAAACAGAGGAGAAACAACAACTGACACCATAAAAATACCAAGAATTATGAAAGCATACTATTAAAAAAAAATCATATCCCAACAAATTGGACAACATAGAATAAATGGATAAATTCCCAGTAGCATACAATCTTCCAAAACTGAATCAAGAAGACATAGAAAATCTGGATAGACCAATAACTAGTAATGAAATCAAATTGGTAATTTAAATAGCTATGAAAAGTATAGATTGCTCTAGGCAGTATAGACATTTTAACAATGTTTATTCTTCTGAACCAAGAGCATGGAATGGTCTTAAATCTTTTTGTGTCTTCTTCGATTTCTTTCATGAGTGCTCTGTACTGCCTAGAGCAATCTATACTTTTAATGCCATTCCGATCAAAATTCCACCAGCATTCTTCAAAGAGCTGGAGCAAATAATCCAAAAATTTGTATGGAATCAGAAGAGACCCTGAATTGCTAAGGAAATGTTGAAAAGCAAAAATAAAACTGGGGGCATCACGTTACCTGATTTCAAGCTTTATTACAAAGCTGTGATCACCAAGACAGCATAGTACTGGCATAAAAACAGACACATAGACCAGTGGAACAGAGTAGAGAGCCCAGATATGGACCCTCAACTCGATGGTCAATTAATCTTCGACAAAACAGGAAAAAATATACAGTGGAAAAAAAGACAGTCTCTTCAATAAATGGTGCTGGGAAAACTGGACAGCTATATGTAGAAGAATGAAACTCGACCATTCTCTTACACCGTACACAAAGATCAACTCAAAATGGATAAAAGACCTCAACTTGAGACGGGAATCCATCAGACTCCTAGAGGAGAACATGGGCAGTAATCTCTTCGATATCAGCCACAGCAACTTCTTTCAAGATACGTCTCCAAAGGCAAAGGAAACAAAAGCAAAAATAAACTTTCAGGACTTCATCAAAATCAAAAGCTTCTGCACAGCAAAGGAAACAGTCAACAAAACAAAGAGGCAACCCATGGAATGGGAGAAGATATTTGTAAATGACAGTACACACAAAAGGTTGATATCCAGGATCTATAATGAGCTCCTCAAACTCAACCCACATGAAACAGACAAACACATCAAAAAATGGGCAGAAGATATGAACAGACACTTCTCCAATCAAGACATACAAATGGCTATCAGACACATGAAAAAATGTTCATCATCATTAGCCCTCAGGGAGATTCAAATTAAAACCACATTGAGATATCACCTTACACCAGTTAGAATGGCCAAAATTAACAAAATAGGAAACAACATGTGTTGGAGAGGATGTGGAGAAAGGGGAACCCTCTTACACTGTTGGTGGGAATGCAAGTTGGTGCAGCCTCTTTGGAGAACAGTGTGGAGATTCCTCAAGAAATTAAAAATAGAGCTTCCCTATGACCCTGCAATTGCACTCCTGGGTATTTACCCCAAAGATACAGATGTGAAAAGAAGAGCCATCTGTACCCCAATGTTTATAGCAGCAATGGCCACGGTCGCCAAACTATGGAAAGAACCAAGATGCCCTTCAACGGATGAATGGATAAAGAAGATGTGGTCCATATACACTATGGAGTATTATGCCTCCATCAGAAAGGATGAATACCCAACTTTTGTAGCAACATGGACGGGACTGGAAGAGATTATGCTGAGTGAAATAAGTCAAGCAGAGAGAGTCAATTATCATATGGTTTCACTTATTTGGGGAGCATAACAAATATCATAGAGGACAAGGGGTGTTAGAGAGGAGAAGGGAGTTGGGGTAAATTGGAAGGGGAGGTGAACCATGAGAGACTATGGACTCTGAAAAACAGTCTGAGGGGTTTGAAGTGGCAGGGGGGTGAGAGGTTGGGGTACCAGGTGGTGGGTATTATAGAAGGTACGGATTGCATGGAGCACTGGGTGTGGTGAAAAAATAATGAATACTGTTTTTCTGAAAATAAATAAATAAATTTAATTTAAAAAAGCTATGAAAAATAAAAATTCCAGGACCAAATTGATTCATAGGTGAATTCTACCAAACATCTAAAAAAGAGTTATTTACCCAAACTCAAACTATTGCAAAAAAAAAAAATAGGAAAGGAAGCTTCCAAATACATCCTATGAGGCCAGCATAATACTAATATCAAAATTAGACAAAGACACCACAAATAAACTACTCCCAAATATCCCTAATGAGCATAGATACAATAATACTGAACAAAGTGCTAGAACACAGCATTGAACAATACATTAAAAAATCATTCACAACAATTGAGTGGAATTTATTCTGGGGATGCAAGGATGGTTCAATATTCACAAATCAATCGAAGTAATGCATCACACCAACAAACATAGATAAAAATCATATGATCATGTTAATAGATACAGAAAAAGAATTTGACAAAATTCAATGCACATTCATAAAAACTCTCAACAATGAAGGAACATACCACAACGTAATAAAGGCCATATATGAAAAATCCACAGCTAGCATCTTACTCAGTGAAGAAAAGCTGAGATCTTTTCCTCTAAAATTAAAAACAAGACAATAATATCCATTCTCACTGCTGTTTTTCAACATAATATTGGAAGTCCTAGCCATGCCAATCAAACAAGAAAAAAAAGTAGAGGCATTCATATTGGTAAAAGAGAAGTTAAACTGTCCCCATTTGCAGATGACATGATACTACCTATAGAAAACCCTAAAGAATCCACCAAAATATTACTAGAAGTCATAAATTAATTCATCAAATTTTCAAGATACAAAATTAATACACAGAAATCAGTAGTGTTTCTATACACTAACAACAAGTTGGCATAAAGAGAAATAAAAACATCTGTATAACATTCTACTAAAAACAGCAAAATACACATTCATCTCAAGTGTACATGGAACATTCTCCAAGGTAGATCATATTCTAGGCCATAAAATAGGCCTCAATGAATTTAAAATGTTGAAGTATGTTCCCCAGCCATAATGGAATTAAATTAGAAATCAGTAACAGAAGGAAAGTTGAAAATTCATAAATATGTTGAAATTAAACAATACATTCCTATGTAACTAATGGTTCAGAGAAGTAACCATAAAGGAAATTAGAAAATATTTTGAGAAGAATGAAAATGAAAACATAAACCAAAACTTACAGAATGCAGCTAATATCGTGTTTACAAGGAGATACATAGTTCTAAAAGCCTATATTTTAGAAAACATAGAGATCTCAAATCAATAACCTAACCTTCCAGTTTATGAAACTAAGAAGAGCAAACTAAACCCAAAGCAAGCAGAAAGAATGATATAACAAAAACTACAGTGGAAATAAATGAAATAGATACTAGAAAAACAATAGAGAATATCAATAATTGGTTCCTTGAAAAGATCCACAATATTGACAAACCTGTAGCTAAACTGACAAAAAAGAGAAGATTCAAATAACTAAAAATCGGGAATAAAGAGATGACATTACTAGCAATTATAAAAAAGGATTATAAATTGATACCATGGATACTTGCCAATAAATTTAATGACCTATATAAAATGGGCAAATCTGTAGAAAAACAAAAACTACTGAAACTTACTGAAGAAGAGAGAAAACATGGGAGTGCCTGTTTGGCTCAGTTGGTTAAGCAGCCAAATTTTGATTTCAGCTCAAGCCATGATCTCAGGGTCCTGGGATGGTGCCCCAAGTTGGGCTCTTCCTCATTGGGAGTCAGCCTGAGGATTTTCCCTCTCCCTCTGCCCCTTCCCCCATTTACACTCTCTCTCTAAAATAAACAAATAAATCTTTACAAAGAGAGAAAATATGAATAAAATATAACAAGTAAAAAGATTGTATTAGTGATCAAAACACTTTACATAAAGGAAAGTCCAGGAACAGATGGCTTCACTGGTAAATTCTATCAAACACTGAAATAATTAGCACCAATACATTACAAACTCTTTCAGAATAAAAAGAAGAGGTTATAAAGATACACGCAGACTGAAAGTGAAGGGGTGGAGAAGCATCTTTCATGCCAATGGGCCTCAAAAGAAGGCTGGGGTAACGATTCTCATATCAGATAAATTAGACTTCAAACTAAAGACTGTAGTCAGAGATACAGAAGGACACTACATAATCCTTAAAGGGACTATCCACCAAGATGATCTAACAATTGTAAATATCTATGCTCCCAATATGGGAGCAGCCAATTACTTAAGAAAACTGTTAATCAAGATAAAGAGTCATATTGATATGAATACACTAATCATAGGAGATCTTAACACGCCTCTTTCAGAATTAGACAGATCATCAAAGGATGTGGAGAAAGGGGAACCCTCTTACACTGTTGGTGGGAATGCAAGTTGGTGCAGCCTCTTTGGAGAACAGTGTGGAGATTCCTCAAGAAATTAAAAATAGAGCTTCCCTACGACCCTGCCATTGCACTCCTGGGTATTTACCCCAAAGATACAGATGTCGTGAAAAGAAGGGCCATCTGTACCCCAATGTTTATAGCAGCAATGGCTACAGTCACCAAACTATGGAAAGAACCAAGATGCCCTTCAACGGATGAATGGATAAGGAAGATCTGGTCCATATACACTATGGAGTATTATGCCTCCATCAGAAAGGATGAATACCCAACTTTTGAAGCAACATGGACGGGACTGGAAGAGATTATGCTGAGTGAAATCAGTCAAGCAGAGAGAGTCAATTATCATATGGCTTCACTTATTTGTGGAGCATAACAAATAGCATGGAGGACAAGGGGCATTAGAGAGGAGTAGGGAATTTGAGTAAATTGGAAGGGGAGGTGAACCATGAGAGACTATGGACTGTGAAAAACAGTCTGAGAGGTTTGAAGTGGCGGGGGGGTGGGAGGTTGGGGTACCAGGTGGTGGGTATTATAGAGGGCACGGCTTGCATGGAGCACTGGGTGTGGTGAAAAAATAATGAATACTGTTTTTCTGAAAATGAATAAGTTGGGAAAAAAATAAAGACAATAGAACTAAAAAAAAAAAAAAAGAAGAGGTTACACTTCTTGTATGAGGCCTGATGTGAAAACCAATGACATCACCAGGAAAGAAAACTATAGGTTGATATCCTTTAAGAATATAAATGCAGGGGCACCTGGGTGGCTCAGTCACCTAAACATCTGACTTGATCTCAGCTCAGGTCTTGATCTGAGGGTCATGAGTTCAAGCCCCGCATTGGGCTCCACATTGGGTGTGGAGACTACTTTAAAAAATAAAAAAAGGATATAGATACAAAAATCCTCAACAAAATACCAGCAAACCGAATTTAGCAGCAAATAAAAAGGATTATAAACCATGACCAAGTGGGATTTAGCCCAGGAATGCAAGGTAGGTTTAATATACAAAAATCAAACAATAAAGGACAAAAATCATATGGTCAACGCAATAGACACATAAAATCGTTTGACAAAATAAAATACCCTTTCATAATAAAAACACTTAGCAACCTAGGAATAAAATGGAACTTTTTTAACCTGATAAAGACCATTATGAAAAACCTACATCTACTATCATACATAATGGTGATTATACATAATGGTGATACATAATGGTCTTCTAAGAAAGAAGACACACATGACTACTCTTGCCACTTCTGCTCAACATTGTACTGAAGTTTCTAACCAGTGTAATTAGGTAGCCAAAGAAACAAAGTGCATTCATATTGAAAAGAAAGATGCTAAACAATGTGCATTCACAGATGACATGACCTTGTATACAGAAAATTCTAAATAATCTATTAAAATCATTAGATCTAATAAGGGAGTTTTCCAAAGTCACAGGATACTAGATTTATATATAAAAATCCATTGTTTTTACATATACTGGCAATAAATAATTCAAAAATAAGATTAAGAAAGTAATTCCAGTTTTGAAAGCATCAAAAAATATAAAACACTTAGAAAAAAGTTTAACAAGAGTGTAAGGCTAGTACACTGAAAGCTGATGAAAGAGATTTTAAGAACTACATAAGTGGTGAGAATACTGTGAAAGATTTAATGTGGACGTCAATTTTCCCAAAATTAGGGTACATATTGAAATTCTTATCAAAATCCCAGAAAGATTTTTTGTACATATAAACAATATTATTCTAAAATTTATATAAGGAAAGGCAAAGGAACTACAATAGTTAAAACCATTTTGGGAAAAAAGTAACAAAGTAGGAGGTTCCACTTCACTTAATTTCAAGACAATACATAGCTACAGTTAGCAAGATATGTGTTATTGGTGGAAGGATAGATACATAGATAAAATAAAAAATAGAAGAGGATGGAATACTTTCCAATTCATTCTCTTTTTAAATTTAATTTTATTTTTTCAGTGTTCCAAGATTCATTGTTTATGCACCACAACCAGTGATCCATGCAATACATGCTCTCCTTAATACTCACCACCAGGCTCACCCATCCTCCCACCTCCCTCCCCTCCAAAACCCTCAGTTTGTTTCTCAGAGTCCACAGTCTCTTATGGTTTGTCTCCCCCACCAATTTCCCCCCACTTCACTTTTCCCTTTTTTCTCCTAATATCCTCCATGTTGTTCATGTTCCACAAGTAAATGAAACCATATGATAATGACTTTCTCTGCTTGACTTATTTCAGTCAGCATAATCTCCTCCAGGCCCATCCATGTTGATGCAAGTATTGTTTCTAATGGCTGAGTAATACTCCATTGTGTATATGTGCCACATCTTCTTTATCCATTCATCTGTTGAAGGGCATCTCAGCTCCTTCCACAGTTTGGCTATTGTGAACATTGCTGCTGTAAACATTGGGGTGCATGTAACCCTTTTTTTTTCACTACATCTGTATCTTTGGGGTAAATACCTGGAGTGCAATTGTTGGGTCCTAGGATAGCTCTCTTCTTAACATCTTGAGGACCCTCCATAATATTTTCCAGAGTGGCTGTACCAACTTGAATTTCCACCAACAGTGTAAGAGGTTTCCACTTTCTCCACATCCTGGTCAATATTTTTTTGTTTCCTGTTTTGTTAACTTTTGCCATTCTAAATGGTGTAAGATAGTATCTCATTGTGGTTTTGATTTGTATTTCCCTGATGGTTAATGATGTTGAACATTTTTTCATGTGCCTGTTAGCCATTTGTATGTCTGTTTTAGAAAAGTGTTCGTGTCAGGGCGCCAGGGTGGCTCAGTGGGTTAAGCCTCTGCCTTCAGCTCAGGTCATGATCTCAGGGTCCTGGGATGGAGCCCTGCATCAGGCTCTCTGCTTGGTGGGGAGCCTGCTTCCCCCTCTCTCTCTGCCTGCCTCTGTGTCTGCCTCTCTGCCTACTTGTTATCTCTCGCTCGCTCGCTCTCTGTCAAATAAATAAATAATATTTTTAAAGGAAAAGAAAAGTGTTCATGTTTACTGCCCATTTTTTGACTGGGTTACTAGTTATTCAAGTGTTGAGTTTGAAAAGTTCTTTATAGATCTTGGATACCAGCCCTTTTTTTAAATTAATTTTATTTTTTATTTTTTATTTATTTTTTTCAATTTATTTATTTTCAGAAAAACATTATTCATTATTTTTTCACCACAGCCAGTGCTCCATGCAAGCTGTGCCCTCTATAATACCCACCACATGGTAACCCAACCTCCCACACCCCCACCACTTCAAACCCCTCAGATTGTTTTTCAGAGTCCATAGTCTCTCATGGTTCACCTCCCCTTCCAATTTACCCAAATTCCCTACTCCTCTCTAACGCCCCTTAAGAAATTAAAAATAGAGTTTCCCTATGACCCTGCAATTGCACTCCTGGGTATTTACCCCAAAGATACAGATATCGTGAAAAGAAGGGCCATCTGTACCCCAATGTTTATAGCAGCAATGGCCACAGTCGCCAAACTATGGAAAGAACCAAGATGCCCTTCAACGGACAAATGGATAAGGAAGATGTGGTCCATATACACTATGGAGTATTATGCCTCCCTCAGAAAGGACGAATATCCATCTTTTGTAGCAACATGGACGGGACTGGAAGAGATTATGCTGAGTGAAATAAGTCAAGCAGAGAGAGTCAATTATCATATGGTTTCACTTATTTGTGCAGCCCTTTATTTTTAGTGTCATTTTCAAGTGTCTTCTCCCATTATGTGGGTTGCCTCTTTGTTGACTGTTTCCTTTGCTGTGAAGAAGCTTTTTATCTTAATGAACTCCCAAAAGTTCATTTTCATTTTTGCTTCACTGGCCTTTGGAGACATGTCTTTTTTATTCTGCTTTTTATTTTTTTTCCAATTTATTTATTTTCAGAAAAACAGTATTCATTATTTTTTCACCACACCCAGTGCTCCATGCAAGCCGTGCCCTCTATAATACCCACCACCTGGTACCCCAACCTCCCACCCCCCCGCCACTTCAAACCCCTCAGTTTGTTTCTCAGAGTCCACAGTCTCTCATGGTTCATCTCTTCCTCTGATTACTAATCTTTGACAAATCAGGAAAAAATATCCAATGGAAAAAAGACAGTCTCTTCAATAACTGAGAAAATACTTTAATACTGAGATCATTTAAAACTGAGAGAGTGCCATGATTTAGAATACTGTGTGAGAACCTAATTTAGAAGGCATGACAAGTACTGTTGGTTTCCCACTCCAAATAATCACAAGCCCCTTTCTTTGCTGACAGAGATGCCCTCTCATCACAAAAACCCAGACAACTAAACATTAACTTTCTCAGCTTCCTTCACAACTAAGGAGTAGGTATGTGACCTGTATCTGGCCAATGGTATATGAGAAGTCTGCTCTGAGGCTTCTTGGAGAGATTTCCCTTCCTGATAAAAATGCAAAGAACTTTTCTTTCCTATTTTTATATCTGAAGACCCCTGAGGGGACTTAGGTTGATAACAAAAGCCAAAACGTTTTCTGCTCTTAGGCCACTATTTTTCTGGTCCTTTCCTTGAAGCTTTTCTTAAAGCAGTTCAAGGTTGGAGGCTTCTGCAGCACTCTATCCAATCAGGATATAGGAGATGCACTAAGGAAACTAAAGGAATTCACTGCTGTGTTGTTCCTCAAGTCCTAATGCCCCTAGGCAGTTTATCTTCCTTCCACCGTCAGAGTCTTCATATGCTTGTTTGTCGTGTATGTCCAGAGCTTATTAGTTGTATGAGACAAGACCTAGGGAGAATGGGATTATTCTACCTGGGAGAACTGGGAGTCCAGAAATTAGTTTTAAATGTTTATTCTGGTTGCTCTGTAAAGCTTGGTTTATATGGAGGCAAAGATAGAGCATGGATACTTAGTAGGAAACTGTTGCATTGTTCAGGACAGAGATGGTAGCTTGGACTAAAGTGATAGCAATGGAATCAGAAACAGACAGATTGGAGATATATGTTGGAAAGAGAATTAGGTGAACTTGCTACTGAAACTTGCTATTGTTATCCCCATTGGGAATGGGGAATGAGGAAAAGAAAGGAATCAAGCAGAAACCATTCAATATCTGGAATTTTCAGAGATGGAGGAGACTGAGGTAGAGCTGGTTTTCAAGGGGAGAGGAAAGGATAAAGCATTTTTGTTTTGAACATGTTAAATATGAAATGTCTGTGATGAAGGCAGGAAATAGAAGTCAGCAAGGTGGCTACTGGATTTGGCAACATGGAGTCTACTTTTCATATTGATATATTTCAGCTGGATTATGAGGTTGGAAGACAAGTTTGAATGGGCTGATGAGTAAAGGGAAGTGAAGAGGTAGTAGCCATAAAGAGTACAGACAATAAGTTTGAGAAGAGTGGCTTTAAAGGAGAACAGAAATATTCATTCATTTACTCTGCAAATGGTTGCTGAATGACTAATATAGGTTAGGTATTATCTAGGCTCTGGGGATGTATCTGTGAAGATGCCAGGTGGAATAAGCTCTAATATGGAAAATTACCTGGTTAAGAGGACTTTGGGGTTAGAAAAACTAGAGTATATCAATAATCCAGTTGAAAGAAAAATATTATTCTGCAGGAGAGTGCATAACACAAGAAGAAAAGTCCTTCAGAAGGCAAAAGATAATCATAGACTGAGAAAATATATATCACCAGTACCTTGTGAAAATTATTTGAAGATGATCTCCAAACAATGAAACAAAATTTAAATATCAATTCTAAACAAACTGAGGGTTGCTAGGGAGTGGTGGGGGAGAGATAGGGTGTGTGGGTTATGGGCATTGGGGAGGGTATGTGCTATGGTGAGTGCTGTGAATTGTGTAAGACTGATGATTCACAAACCTGTAACCCTGAAGCAAATAATACATTATATGTCAATAAAAAATATCAATCAATCTATTTCTAGTTTGAAAATAACGATTCTTTATCCATCCATCTGTTGAAGGGCATCTTGGCTCTTTCACAGTTTGGGAGCACTGGGTGTGGTACATAAACAATGTATCTTGGAACACTGAAAAAATAAAATTAAATTTAAAGAAAGAAAATAATGATTCCTCAACATTTATTGTAGTTCTTTCAAGTATACAGAAAAATTATGAAAATGGTACAGTGAACATTCATATACCCACCATCTAGATTCTATAAATAATATTTAGCTAAATTTGTTTTGTCACATACTTAGCAACTCATGTTACTTTTTGATGCATTTATAAGTGTTAGAGACATCAATACACTTCATCCCTAAGCACTTCAGAATGCATAAAAGATAATGATTTCAGCACATGTGTTTAATCCAACTGAAACAACCTAAGAGCTATAAAGATAAGAAAAAACTCTTTATAAGTGAACAACAAGTAGAACAGAAAAACTTCTACAAGATAGTCAGATAAAAGAGGTGAGTAACCCACAATTTAACTCATCAAGGTAGGGGCTTATGTAAGAAGTAAGACGGTTATCCATCCCCGTCCCATAGAAGAGCTTTGGAAATGTGCAAAGTCAGCAGCTGAGAGTGGAAACAGAAAGAGGCCACAAGACAGACACCAGGGAGAAAACCAAGGGACTGATAACTGTTTCAGCATCTCATATGTGGACCAAGTGGCTCAAGTCTGACACCAGTCTTCATTTGCTGCAGATGGTAAGGAAAGCGGGAAGTGTTCCATAGAAAGATTCTTAAAAAGGTAGTTGAACCAGTTAGAGAAAGGGTGTCGTGCCCCTTCTAGCAATTATCACAATGATAATCACAATTGTCATTGGCACATCAGGAGCATTCCTTGCACTGTGGGCATATTTTCCATGGGCAATTAGATTTAGGACCCAATATAAGAGCTCTAAATCTCAGAGAGCAGAAACCTAAGAGTAGACTAAAAGGTCACTCTAGGGAAAAAATCCAAGTTAAGAGATACATTGGGCACTATACACCATAGTTCTTTCTGGCCCATAGAGTAGCTAGGGGAAAAAACTAATCATCTGACAAAATACTTAACTTCCCTGACCTTTTTGGTAGTTCATTTCATACTCTTCATGTCCCAATTGAATTCCCCCAATACAGCAAAATAAAATTACAGAAAATATAAGATTTCATTTTTTTTCTTTGTTTAGAATACCATCTCAGAGAAAATCTGTCTCAAATGTCAGGAATAGAAAAACATAGGCCAGGGAGGAGTCAAGATTTCGGAGAAGTAGCAGGCTGAGACTACTTCAGCTAGCAGGAGATCAGCTAGAGAGCTTATCTAAAGATTACAAACACCTGCAAATCCATCGGCAGATCGAAGTGAAGAACAGCAATTCTAGAAACGATTACAAACACCTGCAAATCCATCGGCAGATCGAAGTGAAGAAGAACAGCAATTCTAGAAACAGGAAAACAACCACTTTCTGAAAGGTAGGACTGGCGGAGAAATGAATCCAAAGCGATGGGAAAATAGACCCAGGGGGGAGGGGCCGGCTCCCGGCAAGCGGCGGAGCAATGGAGCACAAAATCAGACTTTTAAAAGTCTGTTCCACTGAGGGACATCACTCCAGAGGCTAAACCAGGGCGAAGCCCACGCGGGGTCGGCGTGGCCTCAGGTCCCGCAGGGTCACAGACGGATCGGGGGTGTCTGAGTGTTGCAGAGCTTGCGGATATTGGAACGGGAAAGCCGGCTGCAGAGACAGAGCTGACAGTAAGCTCACAGCTCAGTGTTGCCTTGAACTGGTCGCAGGCTCGGTGAGCTCTGAGCGCGGCTGGAGGTTAGGCAGACGGGAGTTACTGGGAGCTGTTCGCTGAGGGCTCACTGGGGAGCGGGGCCCCGGGCTCTCGACTCCTCCGGGCCGGAGACCAGGAGGCTAACATTTGTATTCCCGTCCTCCGGAACTCTACGGAAAGCGCTCAGGGAACAAAAGCTCCTGAAAGCAAAGCCGAGCGGATCACTCAGCCCGGCCCCTGGTAAGGGTGGTGCAATTCTGCATGGGGAAAAGACACTTGAGAATCACTACAACAGGCCCCTCCCCCAGAAGATCAGCAAGAAATCCAGGCAAGACCACATTCACCTACCAAGGAGTGCAGTTTCAATACTAAGGAGAGCAGCAGAATTCCAGAGGAGGAGAAAACAAACGACAGAACTCATGGCTTTCTCCCTGTGATTTTTTAGTCTGGCAGTTAATTTAATTTGTTTCTTTTTCATTTTTTTTTCTCTTCTTCTGCTAAAATTTGTTTAACTTTTACCCTTTTCTTTTTTAACGTTTATTAACTAGTTTATCTAATATATATATATATATATATATATATATATATATATTCTTTTTAACACTATTCTTTATTCGGTTTCTTTTTTTTAATTCTTTTTTTTCTTTTTTTCTTTCTTTATTTTTGAACCTCTTTTTATCCCCAAATCAGAAGAGATCCCAATCTCTTCAACCTCTTTTTTAAATTCTTTTTGATATTCTTGATTTAATTTTTAATTCAATCTCTTTTTTTAATTCTTTTTTTTTCTTTCTTTTCTTTCATTCCTTTGAACCTCTTTTTTTTCCAATTTACTTATTTTCAGAAAAACAGTATTCATTATTTTTTCACCACACCCAGGGCTCCATGCAAGCTGTGCCCTCTATAATACCCACCACCTGGTACCCCAACCTCCCACCCCCCTGCCACTTCAAACCCCTCAGACTGTTTTTCAGAGTTCATAGTCTCTCATGGTTCACCTCCCCTTCCAATTTACCCAAATTCCGTACTCCTCTCTAACGCCCCTTGTCCTCCATGCTATTGGTTATGCTCCACAAATGTGTGAAACCATATGATAATTGACTCTCTCTGCTTGACTGATTTCACTCAGCATAATCTCTTCGAGTCCCGTCCATGTTGCTACAAAAGATGGATATTCGTCCTTTCTGAGGGAGGCATAATACTCCATAGTGTATATGGACCACATCTTCCTTATCCATTTGTCCGTTGAAGGGCATCTTGGTTCTTTCCATAGTTTGGCGACTGTGGCCATTGCTGCTATAAACATTGGGGTACAGATGGCCCTTCTTTTCATGACATCTGTATCTTTGGGGTAAATACCCAGGAGTGCAATTGCAGGGTCATAGGGAAGCTCTATTTTTAATTTCTTGAGGAATCTCCACACTGTTCTCCAAAGAGGCTGCACCAACTTGCATTCCCACCAACAGTGGAAGAGGGTTCCCCTTTCCCCAATCCTCTCCAACACATGTTGTTTCCTGTTTTGTTAATTTTGGCCATTCTAACTGGTGTAAGGTGATATCTCAATGTGGTTTTAATTTGAATCTCCCTGAGGGCTAATGATGATGAGCATTTTTTCATGTGTCTGATAGCCTTTTGTATGTCTTCATTGGAGAAGTGTCTGTTCATATCTTCTGCCCATTTTTTGATGTGTTTGTCTGTTTCGTGTGGGTTGAGTTTGAGGAGTTCATTATAGATCCTGGATATCAACCTTTTGTCTGTACTGTCATTTGCAAATATCTTCTCCCATTCCGTGGGTTGCCTCTTTGTTCTTTTGACTGTTTCCTTTGCTGTGCAGAAGCTTTTGATTTTGATGAAGTCCCAGAAGTTTATTTTCGCTTTTGTTTCCTTTGCCTTTGGAGACGTATCTTGAAAGAAGTTGCTGTGGCTGATATCAAAGAGATTACTGCCTATGTTCTCCTCTAAGATTCTGATGGATTCCTGTCTCACATTGAGGTCTTTTATCCATTTTGAGTTGATCTTTGTGTACGGTGTAAGAGAATGGTCGAGTTTCATTCTTCTACATATAGCTGTCCAGTTTTCCCAGCACCATTTATTGAAGAGACTGCCTTTTTTCCACTGTCTATTTTTTCCTGTTTTGTCAAAGATTAATTGACCATAGAGTTGAGGATCCATATCAGGACCACTGGTCTATGTGTCTGTTTTTATGCCAGTACCATGCTGTCTTGGTGATCACAGCTTTGTAATAAAGCTTGAAATCAGGTAAAGTGATGCCGCCAGCTTTATTTTTGTTTTTCAACATTTCCTTAGCGATTCAGGGTCTCTTCTGATTCCATACAAATTTTAGGATTATTTGCTCCAACTCTTTGAAGAATGCCAGTGGAATTTTGATCGGAATGGCATTAAAAGTATAGATTGCCCTAGGCAGTATAGACATTTTAACAATATTTATTCTTCCGATCCAAGAGCATGGAATGGTCTTCCATCTTCTTGTGTCTTCTTCAATTTCTTTCATGAGTGTTCTATAGTTCCTTAAGTACAGATCCTATACCTCTTTAGTTAGGTTTATTCCAAGGTATCTTACGGTTCTTGGTGCTATAGTAAATGGAATCGATTCTCTAATTTCCCTTTCTGTATTTTCATTGTTAGTGTATAAGAAAGCCACTGATTTCTGCACATTGACTTTGTATCCTGCCACGTTGCTGAATTGCTGTATGAGTTCTAGTAGTTTGGGGGTGGAGTCTTTTGGGTTTTCCATATAAAGAATCATGTCATCTGTAAAGAGAGAGAGAGTTTGAAATCTTCATTACCAATTTGGATACCTTTTATTTCTCTCTGTTGTCTGATTGCTGTTGCTAGGACTTCTAATACTATGTTGAACAAGAGTGGTGAAAGTGGGCATCCTTGTCTTGTTCCTGATCTCAATGGGAAGGCTGCAAGCTTTTTCCCATTGAGGATGATATTTGCTGTGGGTCTTTCATAGATAGATTTGATGAGGTTCAGGAATGTTCCCTCTATCCCTATACTTTGGAGCGTTTTAATCAGGAACGGATGTTGGATTTTGTCAAATGCTTTTTCTTTTTTTTTTTTTAAGATTTTTTATTTATTTATTTGACAGAGAGAAATCACAAGTAGATGGAGAGGCAGGCAGAGAGAGAGAGGGAAGCAGGCTCCCTGTGAGCAGAGAGCCCGATGCGGGGACTCGATCCCAGGACCCTGAGATCATGACCTGAGCCGAAGGCAGTGGCTTAACCCACTGAGCCACCCAGGCGCCCCTCAAATGCTTTTTCTGCATCAATTGAGAGGACCATGTGGTTCTTCTCTCTTCTCATATTAATTTGTTGTATCACATTGATTGATTTGCGAATGTTGAACCATCCTTGTAGCCCAGCGATGAATCCCACCTGATCATGGTGGATAAACTTTTTAATGTGCTGTTGGATCCTGTTGGCTAGGATCTTGTTGACAATCTTAGCATCCATATTCATCAGTGATATTGGTCTGAAATTCTCCTTTTTGGTAGGGTCCTTGCCTGGTTTGGGGATCAGGGTAATGCTGGCTTCATAGAAAGAGTCTGGAAGTTTTCCTTCTGCTTCAATTTTTTGAAACAGCTTCAGGAGAATAGGTGTTATTTCTTCTTGGAAGGTTTGGTAGAATTCCCCAGGGAATCCGTCAGGTCCTGGGCTCTTGTTTTTTGGAAGGTTTTTGATCACTGATTCAATCTTGTTATTAGATATCGGTCTATTCAGGTTGTCGATTTCTTCCTGGTTCAATTTTGGTAGTTTATATTTTTCCAGGAATGCATCCATTTCATCTAGGTTGCTAAGTTTATTGGTGTATAACTGTTCGTAATAACTTCTGATGATTGTTTCTACTTCCTTGGCGTTAGTTGTGATCTCTCCCTTTTCATTCATAATTTTATGAATTTGGGATTTCTCTCTTTTCTTTCGGATTAGTGTAGCCAGTGGCTTATCGATCTTATTGATTCTTTCAAAAAACCAGCTTCTAGTTTCATTGATACGTTCTACTGTATCTCTGGTTTCTCCCTCATTGATCTCAGCTCTAATCTTGATGATTTCCCTTCTTATGTGTGGAGTTGGTTTGATTTGTTGTTGATCCTCCAGTTCTTTAAGGTGTAGAGACAGCTGGTGTGTTCTGGATTTTTCAATTTTTTTGAGCACGGTTTGGATGGCTATATATTTTCCCCTTAGGACCGCCTTTGCTGTATCCCATAGGTTTTGGACCAAAGTATCTTCATTCTCATTGGTTTCCATGGATTGTTTCAGTTCTTCTTTGATCTCCTGGTTGATCCAAGCATTCTTAAGCAAGGTGGTCTTTAGCTTCCAGGTGTTTGAGTTCCTTCGGAACTTTTCCTTGTGATTGAGCTCCAGTTTCAAAGCATTGTGATCTGAGAATATGCAGGGAATAATCTCAGTCTTTTGGTATCAGTTGAGTCCTGATTTGTGACCCAGTATGTGGTCTATTCTGGAGAAGGTTCCTTGTGCACTTGAGAAGAATGAGTATTCTGCTGTTTTAGGGTGGAATGTTCTGTATATATCTATGAGGTCCATCTGGTCCAATGTGTCATTCAATGCTCTTGTTTCTTTATTGATTTTCTGCTTCGATGATCTGTCTAATTCTGAAAGAGGCGTGTTAAGATCTCCTACGATTAGTGTATTCATATCAATATGACTCTTTATCTTGATTAACAGTTTTCTTAAGTAATTGGCTGCTCCCATATTGGGAGCATAGATATTTACAATTGTTAGATCATCTTGGTGGATAGTCCCTTTAAGGATTATGTAGTGTCCTTCTGTATCTCTGACTACAGTCTTTAGTTTGAAGTCTAATTTATCTGATATGAGAATCGCTACCCCAGCCTTCTTTTGAGTCCCATTGGCATGAAAGATGCTTCTCCACCCCTTCACTTTCAGTCTGCATGTATCTTTAGGTTCAAAATGGGTCTCTTGTAGACAGCGTATGGATGGGTCCTGTCGTTTTATCCAATCTGCAACCCTGTGCTGTTTTATGGGTGCATTTAGGCCATTCACATTGAGAGTGATTATTGATAGATACGTTTTTATTGACATCGAGTTACCTTTGAAGTCTTTCTTTCTGTAGACTGTCTCTATATTTCTGTTCAATGCTATTCTTGGGATTTTTCCTTTTTTATAGAAACCCCCTTAATATTTCCTGCAGTATCAGCTTGGTGGTTGCATAGTCTTTTAAGCCTTGCCGGTCTTGGAAACTCTTTATCTCTCCATCCATTTTGAATGTCAGTCTTGCTGGATAAAGTATTCTTGGCTGCATGTTCTTCTCATTTATGCCCTGAATATATCTTGCCAGCCTCTTCTGGCTTGCCAGGTCTCTGTGGATAGGTCTGACGTTATTCTGATGGGCTTCCCTCTGTAAGTAAGGAGCCTCTTTGCCCTGGCGGCTTTCAAGAGATTATACCTACAATTATAATTTCTCAAATTGACTATCAGGTGTCGTGATGTTTTTTTGGAGTGTATACTCTTGGGTGGAGACCGTTCAGCCTCTAGTACATGAACGCTGGTTTCATTCGCGAGATTCGGAAAATTTTCATGAAGGACTTGTTCCACGATATCTTCTAGATTTCTTTCTTTCTCCTCCCCTTCAGGAATTCCAATAATTCTGACGTTGGAACACTTCATGGCATCATTTATTTCCCTGATTCTGCTTTCGTGGGATCTAAGCTGTTTGTTCCAGGCTTCCTCCTGATCCTTTCTCTCTATCTGTTTGTCTTCCAGATCACTAATTCTATCTTCTGTCTCAGTTACCCTAGCTTTGAGAGAGTTTAGATTAGATTGGAACTCATTGAGAGCATTGTGGACCTCCTCCCTGGTAGCTTTAAGCTCCGCCCTAACATTGTGAACATCCTGTCTGGTCGCTTTCAGTTCGGCCCTAATCAATTCTGTTTGGTCATCCATGGCTTTCTCCAACCTAGCTATAGCCTGGATAATTGTTAGCCTGAATTCTCTTTCCGACATATTGTCTATGTTGATAGCCGTTAGCTCTGTTGCAGAAGGTCCATCCTCTGTATTTTTCTTCTTTGGGCATTCCTCCTCCTAGTCTTTTTGGTGGGAGACGACTGAACAGATGTAGCTGGATGTATCAACTCTGGTGCAGTCAAGGTGCACCCTGGAACACTTCCTGATCTCCGTCTCAGAGAGAAGCCTCAGTCTGGGTGCAGAAGCTGAATAAATTCCCCCTTGGATGCTGGCAGTGCAGGTTCCAAGTTACAGACCCTGGGGGCGCAGGATCTTTTGCTCGTCCCCAAAGCCAAGGCAGTGGCGGCTGTCTGGGAGCTCCTGACGGCCAAAGAGGTTCCAAGCAGCGATCGCACACTGAGATTTTGCCGCCAGCCCGGGCTGGTAGTGCCCGGCTTGCGCGCACCTCTTTTCATAGGCGGCTGTGGGTCGGGCGCGCGTCTGGGGCACTGAGAACGGGGCGCTGGTCCGTAAGCTGCAGGCTGGGCTTTTGCGCGCCTCTGTCCGGGGAAGAGTTTCGCGCGCGCGCGCGGCTTAGACTTTGAAACAATGGCGCAGGTCAAGAAGCGCCCCCGGGCCTTAGTAACCCAGGAGAGCTCGATGGACGTGCGCGTGCATCTCAAGCTTTGTGGTAGGGCTAGCGCGCGTTCTGCAGACCGGCGCAGCTCCCATCCCCTCACAGGAGCCGGAACCCATGAACTCTGGGGAGCGCTGGCGGCTTAGGGACCAGGAGCTGGTTTCTCTGCCGCACTCTCTCTGCCTCTGCGCTGGGGAGGCCGTCTGGGACCGGGGACTTAAGCCCCTGTCCCTAGCCGCCCCGATTCCCACAATTTCCCCCCGCGATCCTTTGCTCTTTTGGAGTGCTTTCAACCAGTCTCCAAGTTAATGCTGGTCCCCAGACGCAGGGCACTCTCACTCGTATTGGGGTATTACATTCCCACCGGTCGCCTCTGGTGGCTCCCTCCCCCTTTTGTTTATCTTCTGATATCAGTCCACCGTTCCCATTCCGCTTTACATGCTCACTGGCGTCTTCTGCCCCTGTAGGGATCCAGACGTGTATAATTCTGATCTCAGGCTGATTTCTTGGGTGATCGGAGTTCTTTGGTAGGTAATCAGCTCACTTTGGGGTACCAGCTGAAAAGACGCCTCTTCCTAGTACCCCGCCATCTTGTCCCCCCCCCCTTTTGAACCTCTTTTTATCCCCAAATCAGAAGAGATCCCAATCAGAAGAGATCCCAATCAGAGGAGTATATCTTCATATACTCTTAGCTGGACAAAATGACAAGGCGGAAAAATTCACAACAAAAAAAAAGAACAAGAGGCAGTACCAAAGGCTGGGGACCTAATCAATACAGAAAGGTAATATGTCAGATCTAGAGTTCAAAATGACAATTCTCAAGTTTCTAGCTGGGCTTGAAAAAGGCATGGAAGATATTAGAGAAACCCACTCCAGAGATATAAAAGCCCTTTCTGGAGAAATAAAAGAACTAAAATCTAACCAAGTTGAAATCAAAAAAGCTATTAATGAGGTTCAATCAAAAATGGAGGCTCTCACTGCTAGGATCAATGAGGCAGAAGAAAGAATTAGCGATATAGAAGACCAAATGACAGAGAATAAAGAAGCTGAGCAAAAGAGGGACAAACAGCTACTGGACCATGAGGGGAGAATTCGAGAGATAAGTGACACCATAAGATGAAACAACATTAGAATAATTGGGATTCCAGAAGAAGAAGAAAGAGAGAGGGGAGCAGAAGGTATACTGGAGAGAATTATTGGGGAGAATTTCCCCAATATGGCAAAGGGAACGAGCATCAAAATTCAGGAGGTTCAGAGAATGCCCCTCAAAATCAATAAGAATAGGCCCACACCCCATCACCTAATAGTAAAATTTACAAGCCTTAGTGACAAAGAGAAAATCCTGAAAGCAGCCCGGGAAAAGAAGTCTGTAACATACAATGGTAAAAGTATTAGATTGGCCGCTGATTATCCACAAGACCTGGCAGGCCAGAATGAGCTGGCATGATATTTTCAGAGCACTAAACGAGAAAAACATGCAGCCAAGAATACTATATCCAGCTAGGCTATCATTGAAAATAGAAGGAGAGATTAAAAGCTTCCAGGACAAACAAAAACTGAAAGAATTTACAAACACCAAACCAGCTCTACAGGAAATACTGAAAGGGGTCCTCTAAGCAAAGAGAGAGCCTACAAGTGGTAGATCAGAAAGGAACAGAGACAATATACAGTAACAGTCACCTTACAGGCAATACAATGGCACTAAAATCATATCTCTCAATAGTTACCCTGAATGTTAATGGGCTAAATGCCCCAATCAAAAGACACAGGGTATCAGAATGGATAAAAAAACCAAAACCCATGTATATGTTGCCTGCAAGAAACTCATTTTAAGCCCGAAGACACCTCCAGATTTAAAGTGAGGGGTGGAAAAGAATCTACCATGCTATTGGACATCAGAAGAAAGCAGGAGTGGCAATCCTTATATCAGATCAATTAGATTTTAAGCCAAAGACTATAATAAGAGATGAGGAAGGACACTATATCATACTCAAAGGGTCTGGCCAACAAGAAGATCTAACAATTTTAAATGTCTATGCCCCCAATGCGGGAGCAGCCAACTATATAAACCAATTAATAACAAAATCAAAGAAACACATCAACAATAATACAATAATAGTAGGGGACTTTAACACTCCCCTCACTGAAATGGACAGATCATCCAAGCAAAAGATCAACAAGGAAATAAAGGCCTTAAACGACACACTGGACCAGGTGGACATCACAGATATACTCAGAACATTTCATCCCAAAACAACAGAATATACATTCTTCTCTAGTGCACATGGAACATTCTCCAGAATAGATCACATCCTCGGTCCTAAATCAGGACTCAACTGCTATCAAAAGATTGGGATCATTCCCTGCGTATTTTCAGACCACAATGCTCTGAAGCTAGAACTAAACCACAAGAGGAATTTTGGAAAGAACCCAAATACATGGAGACTAAAGAGTATCCTTCTAAAGAATGAATGGGTCTACCAGGAAATTAAAGAAGAATTGAAAAAAATCATGGAAACAAATGATAAAGAAAACACAACGGTTTCAAAATCCGTGGGACACAACAAAGGCAGTCCTGAGAGGAAAATATATAGCGTACAAGCCTTTCTCAAGAAACAAGAAAGGTCTCAGGTTCATAACCTAAGCCTACACTTAAGGAGCTGGAGAAAGAACAAGAAAGAAACCCTAAGCCCAGAAGGAGAAGAGAAACCATAAAGATCAGAGCAGAAATCAATAAAATAGAAACCAAAAAACCAATAGAACAAATCAACGAAACTAGGAGCTGGTTCTTTGAAAGAATTAATAAAATTGATAAACCCCTGGCCAGACTTATCAAAAGAAAAGAGAAAGGACCCAAATAAATAAAATCATGAATGAAAGAGGAGAGATCACAACTAACACCAAAGAAATACAAACTATTATAAGAACATACTATGAGCAACTCTATGCCAACAAATTTGACAATCTGGAAGAAATGGATGCATTCCTAGAAACATATAAACTACCACAACTGAACCAGGAAGAAATAGAAAGCCTGAACAGACCCATAACCAGTAAGGAGATTGAAACAGTCATATCTCCAAACAAACAAAAGCCCAGGGCCAGACGGCTTCCCAGGGGAATTCTACCAAAACATTTAAAGAAGAACTAATTCCTATTCTCCTGAAACTGTTCCAAAAAATAGAAATGGGAGGAAAACTTCCAAACTCATTTTATGAGGCCAGCATCACCTTGATCCCAAAACCAGATAAGGATCCCATCAAAAAAGAGAGCTATAGACCAATATCCTTGATGAACACAGATGCGAAAATTCTCACCAAAATACTAGCCAATAGGATTCAACAGTACATTAAAAAGGATTATTCACCACGACCAAGTGGGATTTATCCCAGGGCTGCAAGGACGGTTTCAACATGCGCAAATCAGTCAATGTGATACAACACATCAATAAAAGAAAGAACAAGAACCATATGATACTCTCAATAGATGCTGAAAAAGCATTTGACAAAGTACAGCATCCCTTCCTGATCAAAACCCTTCAAAGTGTAGGGATAGAAGGCACATACCTCAATATCATCAAAGTCATCTATGAAAAACCCACTGCAAATATCATTCTCAATGGAGAAAAAACTGGAAAGGTTTTCGCTAAGGTCAGGAACACGGCAGGGATGTCCATTATCACCGCTGCCATTCAACATAGTACTAGAAGTCCTAGCCTCAGCAATCAGACAACAAAAGGAAATTAAAGGCATCCAAATCGGCAAAGAAGAAGTCAAATTATCACTCTTTGCAGATGATATGATACTCTATGTGGAAAACCCAAAAGACTCCACTCCAAAACTGCTAGAACTTGTACAGGAATTCAGTAAAGTGTCAGGATATAAAATCAATGCACAGAAATCAGTTGCATTTCTCTACACCAACAACAAGACAGAAGAAAGAGAAATTAAGGAGTCCATCCCATTTACAAATTGCACCCCAAACCATAAGATTCCTAGGAATAAACCTAACCAAAGAGGCTAAGAATCTATACTCAGAAAACTATAAAGTACTCATGAAGAAATTGAGGAAGACACAAAGAAATGGAAAAATGTTCCATGCTCCTGGTTTGGAAGAATAAATATTGTGAAAATGTTTATGCTACCTAAAGCAATCTACACATTTAATGCAATTCCTATCAAAGTACCATCCATCTTATTCAAAGAAATGGAACAAATAATTCTAAAATTTATATGGAACCAGAAAAGACCTCGAATCGCCAAAGGGTTATTGAAAAAGAAAGCCAAAGTTGGTGGCATCACAATTCCGGACTTCAAGCTCTATTACAAAGATGTCATCATCAAGACAGCATGATATTGGCACAAAAACATACACATAGATCAATGGAACAGAATATAGAGCCCAGAAATAGACCCTCAACTCTATGGTCAACTAATCTTCGACAAAGCAGAGAAGAATGTCCAATGGAAAAAAGACAGCCTCTTTAATAAATCGTATTGGGAAAATTGGACAGCCACATGCAGAAAAATGAAATTGGACCATTTCCTTACACCACACACAAAAATAGACTCAAAATGGATGAAGGACCTCAATGTGAGAAAGGAATCCATCAGAATCCTTGCGGAGAACACAGGCAGCAACCTCTTTGGTCTCAGCTGCAGCAACATCTTCCTAGGAACATCGCCAAAGGCAAGGAGAGCAAGAGCAAAAATGAACTATTGGGATTTCATCAAGATCAAAAGCTTTTGCACAGCAAAGGAAACAGTTAACAAAATCAAAGACAACTGACAGAATGGGAGAAGATATTTGCAAACGACATATCAGATAAAGGACTAATGTCCAAAATCTATAAAGAACTTAGCAAACTCAACACCCAAAGAACAAATAATCCAATCAAGAAATGGGCAGAGGACATGAACAGACATTTCCTGCAAAGAAGACATCCAGTGGCCAACAGACACATGTAAAAGTGCTCCATATCACTCGGCATCAGGGAAATACAAATCAAAACCACAATGAGATATCACCCCACACCAGTCTGAATGGCTAAAATCAACAAGTCAGGAAATGACAGATGCTGGCAAGGATGCGGAGAAAGGGGAACCCTCCCACACTGTTGGTGGGAATGCAAGGCTGGTGCAACCCCTCCGGAAAACAGCATGGAGGTTCCTCAAAATGTTGAAAATAGAACTGCCCTATGACCCAGCAATTGCACTACTGGGTATTTACCCTAAAGATACAAACGTTGTGATCCAAAGGGTCACGTGCACCCGAATGTTTATAGCAGCAATGTCCACAATAGCCAAACTATGGAAAGAACCTAGATGTCCATCAACAGATGAATGGATAAAGAAGAAGTGGTATATATACACAATGGAATACCATGCAGCCATCAAAAGAAACGAAATCTTGCCATTTGCGACAACATGGATGGAAACTAGACTGTATCATGCTTAGTGAAATAAGTCAAGCAGAGAAAGACAACTATGATATGATCTCCCTGATATGAGGAAGTGGTGATGCAACATGGGGGCTTAGGTGGGTAGGAGAAGAATCAGTGAAACAAGATGAGATTGGGAGGGAGACAAACTATAAGGTGACTCTTAATCTCACAAAACAAACTGAGGGTTGCTGGGGGGGGGGGGGGTTGGGAGGAGGGGGGTGGGGGTTATGGATATTGGGGAGGGTATGTGCTTTGGTGAGTTCTGTGAAGTGTGTAAACCTGGCGATTCACAGACCTGTACCCCTGGGGATAAAAATATATGTTTATAAAAAATTAAAAAAATATTAAAAAAAGAAGAAAAAAGATAAAATGATATTAATCAAAATTAAAAGCTTATACATTAAAGAACCCCATGAAGAAAGTGAAAAGAAAACCTACAGAATGTGATAAAATGTTTGCAAATCATATATCTGACAAGGTCTAATATCCAGGATATTAAAAAAAAACTTTTATAATCCAACAACAAAGACAACCCCTATTAAGATATGTGCTTGAATAGATAGATATTTCTCCAAAAAAGATATACAAATGGCCAATAAGAACATGAAAAGATGCTAAATATTAGTCATTGGGGTTTTATAAATCCAAAGCACACTAAGATGCCACTTCACACCCACTAGAATGTCTATAATATTTTTAATATTTTTTTAAGGCAGAGAGTGAGAGTGAGTGGGGTAAGGGACAGAGGGAAGGAATCTTCAAGCAGACTCCCACTGAGCATGGAGCCTGACGTGGGACTTGATCTCACAACACATAAAATCATGATGTGAGCCAAAGCCAAGAGTCAGATGCTTAACCAACTGAACCAACCAGGAGCCCAGGATAGCTATAATAATTTTAAAAAACCCCACAGAAAACAGAAAATGACTACTATTGCCAATGATACAGAGAAATTGGAATTCATGTATATTGCTGATGGGACTGTGAAATGGTTCAGCCAGTGTATTAAACAGTTTGGCAGTTCCTCAAAAAGTTAAATATAGAATTCCGATATGACAAAGAAATTCCACTCCTAGTATATAACCCCCAAAATTGAACAGGTATTTAAACAACTACTGATACATGAACATTCATAGCAGCACTATTCACAATGGCCAAATGTCCATCAATGAATGAATGGGTTTTAAAAATGCGTTATACCAATACAATAGAATATTATTTAGACATAAAAACAGATGAAGTACTGAAACATACTAAAACATAGATGAGACTTACCTTCTACCACTAAATCTATAAACCTATTTCCATTTGCCCCATCCTCCTATCTTTCCCTCTTGTCATCTAAACATCACCCACAACATACTGCATTATCCTCTTGTTCTCTGGTTACTACTCTAAGCCTATTTTGCTATGAACTTTCACTATATGTAACCATTAAATACAAAAATTCCTCAGAGATATCTCCTAAAAGTCTTCTGCATTTTATACTATCCCTTTTAAAAAAAATCTCTCACACACCTATGGATCTAAGTACCACCTGAGTACTGATAAAAAGTGCGTATTATAAGAAATCCAAGCAATACAGAAGAGTACAAAGAAGAAAGCAAAAAAAAAAATCACCTTAAAATGCCACACTCCAAATCAGCCATCGTTAACATCAGGTGAACATCATTTCAGACATCTCCCAATGCATGAGAAAATGTCATTAAGTTCTAGAAGATAATGAACTAGTGGGCAATTATCTTTTGTCCCTTGGGTTGTGTTTTCCTTCAAACGTGTTTTTAAACCTGTCTTTGCATTTTATGTTCCTGTTTACTTTTTTTTATTTTACTATGTTAGCATAATAGCCTGTTTCTTTTCATGATGCTTATACTTAAATTGAAAGCCGTGTTCAGTCTGCTATTTTCTCTGATATGCAGTAGATCAATTCTCCCACACTCGTATTTAGCTTATCTGGAAAATTTTCTCCCCCTTCTCAGGACTACACTGTAGGATGTGTGTCTATTGATCCATCTCACTGTAGCTCAAGGGTTCACAGAATGGTGGTAATAGTGGTGGTGGTGAGTAGTCACTCAGAGGGTCGGGGCTCTAACGTTTTTCAAATTTATGGCATGAGGTTATCTTCCTTCATTGTTTTGTTGTGCCTTGTGTGCTTTTTGCTGGATTTTGCTATTTTTCTTTGGAGTTCACTTTAGTAGGCATAGGAGGAGGGAAGTTCTGTGATTTGACTCTATGCCACCGTGTTTTTTCCTGGCAGCTGATGGCATAGTTTATATTTCCAGTCTGGACTTCACTTTGTTCTTTGGATTCATATAACTAATAGAGTCATCAATATCCCCCCTTTTATGTTGTGGCAACCACTGTCCTTGGCCTACCCACAACAATTTCCTGCTTCACCTTTTTGAAGCAGATATTTCACAGAGATCCCTTGATTTCAAGGAGGAAGTGAGAATTGATCTAAATGAGTGATAGTGTTCAGAATCCTCTTAGTTATTGATTGGCCTAAGGGTGGGCATGCAAAGGTGGCTAATGTGATACAAGAGGAATTTTTCCAGGGAGAAACTTCCCTTTTTGTACAAAATGATGAAGTTTTGAAGGAAGAAAAACTTCTCCTGCTTGAACAGCATTTGTGGCCATGAGGAAAAAAGCCAAGTGAATTACAGGGATGTCAGCATTGACATTTTGAATCACTGAACCAACTCCAACAACCATCTTCACAACAAGACCTTTCATTTTGTGAAAGTTTAGGTCTTGTTTGTTTCAACTACCCCTAACTGGGCATTCTGTTGGCATCTGCATTGGTATCAGCAGCTGAAAGAATTACGGTGATGCCCACTCCTCAAAATGAACATAAGTGAATTCATGATCCTCTTCACTAAACTTTTTTTTTTGAACACTTTCAATTTATTTATTTGACACAGAGAGAGCAAAAGCAGGGAGAGTGACAGAGGGAGAGTGAGAGAGAGAAAGAGGCTCCTGGCTGAGCATGGAGCCCAACACGGGACTCAATCCCAGGACCCTGCATCCATGACCTGAGCTGAAGGCAGACGTTTAACCCACTGAGCCACCAAGGCACCCCTCTCTTCACTAAACTCTTTCAGTCTCCTCCATCTTTTTTTAAAGATTTTATTTATTTATTTAACAGAGAGAGAGAGAAAGAGATCACAAGTAGGCAGAGAGACAGGCAGAGAGAGAGAGAGAGAGGGAAGCAAACTCCCCACTGAGCAGAGAGCCAGATGCAGGGCTCAATCCCAGGATCCTGAGATCATGACCTGAGCTGAAGGCAGATTCTAAACCCATTGAGCCACAAAGGCGCCCCAGTCTCCTCCATCTTAGTAACTTTTCACACCATCAATTCAGTTGTCTAAGTCAGAAACACATGAGTTTCCTTTGAATCTTCTGCACCTACACACCCCAATATCCTATTACCCAATGTTGTCAATTCTACTTCTTAAATATCTCTCCAATATTTCCATATATGCTGCTACCTCTCCAGTCTAACTTCACAGCATCTATCTCTTGGACTACTGAAAATCATTCTTAACACATCTCCTCTGGCACATCTCCAGTACTTTTTCCAAAACCAGCAATAGTGTTTCTAAAGAAATGTATCTGATCAAGGCCATCCCTTTGCTTAATTCTCTCTAGTGGTTTCCTACTTAACTTAGAGTTAAGTCCAAACTCCTTACAGGGCCTAAAAGACATTAAGTGATGTGAACCTTGATTACTTCTCTAGTCTCATCTCAGCCTTGGTCCTCCTCAATCTCCAGATTAGCATTACTGGCTTTCTTTTACTTTCTTAACCACTTTTAAACTCTGTTTCATATCAGGAACATGTATTATATACATATACAATATTATATATGATTGATATATACCATATAACTATAGGTATTTAGAATAACCTAGTAAAGTCAAAGATGCCCGTGATCTATGATCCAGCAAATTCTACTTTTAGGTGTATATCATAGAACAATACTTTTTCAAATTGCTGGCTACAATACTTTAGTGAATGTGTTGTGAAATTAATGTAGTGGGTTGTGACTATTGTTAAATTAACTTGAGGAAAACAGAATAGAAAATATCAGATTTCATTGCATGTACTAAGCATAAGTAATGTTTTTTAATTAATTAATTACTTTAAAAATTTTAAAAAATTTTTTGTGTTCCAAGAGTCATTGTTTATGCACCACACCTAGTGCTCCATGCAATACATAATGCATAAGTAATGTTTTATGAAGATTTTATTTCATTTATACACATATATGACTCCTTATATGTATAATAAGTATGTGTATATCTATTTGTGATTTCCAAGGCATAATACAAAATGTATTTCTTTTTGCGGTCTCTGTCAAAAATGTTTGCAAAAGCTTTTTATTTGGATGTAATCACAATAGTTTATTTTAGCTCTTATTTGCCTTGTCTCAGAAGACATATCTAGAAACATGTTGCTATGGCCGATGTCAGAGAAATTAGTACCTGTGCACTCTTCTAGCACTTTTTATGGTTTCAGTCATCACATTTATATCTTTAATTCATTTTGAATTTGTTTTTGTGTATGGTGAAGGAAAGTTTGATTTTTCTCCATTTACTTTCCAGTTTTTGCAACACCATTTGTTGGGGAGACTGTCTTTTTTCCGTTGTATATTCTTTTCTGCTTTGTCAAAGACTAGTTGACCATCGAGTTAAGGGTCCATTTCTGAGCTCTCTATTTTGTTCCATTGATTTATGTGTCTGTTTTTGTGCCAGTACCATACTGTTCTGATCATTACAGCTTTATTTTTTTCTCCAATTTATTTATTTTCAGAAAAACAGTATTCATTATTTTTTCACCACACCCAGTGCTCCATGCAAGCCGTGCCCTCTATAATACCCACCACCTGGTACCCCAACCTCCCACCCCCCCCGCCACTTCAAACCCCTCAGATTGTTTTTCAGAGTCCATAGTCTCTCATGGTTCACCTCCCCTTCCAATTTACCCAAAAGCACATACCCTCCCCAATGTCCATAACCCTACCCCCCTTCTAGGAGAAGATTCCATGAAACAAGATGGGATAGGGAGGGAGACAAACCATAAGTGACTCTTAATCTCATGAAACAAACTGTGGGTTGCTGGGGGAAGGGGTGTCATTACAGCTTTATAATATAACTTGCAGTCAGGGATTGTGATGTATCTAGCTTTCCTTTTCTTTTTCAAAATTGCTTTGGCTATTCAGGGTCTTTGTGGGTCCATACAAGTTTTAGGATTGTTTGTTCTAGTTCTATGAAAAAGGATGTTGGTATTTTGATAGGGATTGCATTAAATGTGTAGATTGCTTTGGATAGTATAGATATTTTAACAATATTAAACACTGTCTTACAGAATCTCTTTACACATGTCAAAGGAGATATGTAGAAGTATTCACTGCAGTGTTGTTCAAGCCCTCGGAAAAAGGCTGACTTGCTTGCATAGAGGCTCCTGTAAAAGAGGCACCAGGGTGGCTCAGTTAGTTAATCATCTGCCTTCAACTCAGGTCATGATCTCAGGGTCCCGGGATCAAGCTCCACATCAGTCTCCCTGCTCAGTGGGGAGTCTACTTCTCCCTCTCTCTTTGCCTTTCCCCACTGGTCATGTGATCTCTCTCTCAAATAAATTTAAAAAATCTTTTTAAAAAAGAGAGACAGTCCCCTATAATTCACCTAATCAGTAAGAGCCTCTTTTACAGTGGTTGCCCTTCTATGAGCATTCACATGGGACACAAATATTCTCAAATTCTGGGCCCATCTGGAGAGGTTCCATTCACATACCTCCTCCTCAAGTCTTTTTTTTTTTTCCATAGGAAACTTTTATTTATTTATTTATTTTCCAATTTATTTATTTTCAGAAAAACAGTATTCATTATTTTTTCACCACACCCAGTGCTCCATGCAAGCCGTGCCCTCTATAATACCCACCACCTGGTACCCCAACCTCCCACCCCCCCGCCACTTCAAACCCCTCAGACTGTTTTTCAGAGTCCATAGTCTCTCATGGTTCACCTCCCCTTCCAATCTACCCAAATTCCCTACTCCTCTCTAACGCCCCTTGTCCTCCATGCTATTGGTTATGCTCCACAAATAAGTGAAACCATATGATAATTGACTCTCTCTGCTTGACTTATTTCACTCAGCATAATCTCTTCCAGTCCCGTCCATGTTGCTGCAAAAGTTGGGTATTCATCCTTTCTGATGGAGGCATAATACTCCATAGTGTATATGGACCTGGGAATAAACCTAACTAAAGAGGTAAAGGATCTGTACTTGAGGAACTATAGAACACTCATGAAAGAAATTGAAGAAGACACAAAAAGATGGAAGACCATTCCATGCTCTTGGATCGGAAGAATAAACATTGTTAAAATGTCTATACTGCCTAGAGCAATCTATACTTTTAATGCCATTCCGATCAAAATTCCACCGGCATTCTTCAAAGAGCTGGAGCAAATAATCCTAAAATTTGTATGGAATCAGAAGAGACCCCGAATCGCTAAGGAAATGTTGAAAAACAAAAATAAAGCTGGCGGCATCACCTTACCTGATTTCAAGCTTTATTACAAAGCTGTGATCACCAAGACAGCATGGTACTGGCATAAAAACAGACACATAGACCAGTGGAACAGAGTAGAGAGCCCTGATATGGACCCTCAACTCCTCAAGTCTTTTTACAGTTTCGCTAGTCTTATTGCATCTTCCTATTATTAACCACAGCCCTATACATCGGTGCAAGTCCTGATTTCAGACTTCTGTATTTTTCAGGAAAAAGAGTATCATGCATATCATGCATTTATCAAAGTTTCCCTCATTGTTTTGATTTTCCTTCTCCCACAGTGCTTAGGTCCACATCTAATTATTACTGTAATAACACAGAAGCCTATATCCACATGGTTCCAGCACATCTTATAGAACCCTTCATTAAACCAGACTACAGAGTCTTTCTCCTCAGTCACCAGATCATGAGAGACTCCCATTAAACTCACATATGTGGGTTGCGGAACAGATGGCAGCAGAGAGAGGAATAAAAACCCAGTTTTGTATATACCATTTATCTTTGGTGATGAAGTCCTACTAGCTACACTAGACTTAATGGCTTAGTAGATTAGTCAACACCCAGTGTGTGCTGGGGAACTGAAGTCACACAATCACCTCTCTTCTCATGGTCAGTCTCTACCAGTGCCCATAGCAAGCTAGGAATAGTTTCTTTAAAAAACAATAGCTACTTGCTGATGGAGCCATGGGTTTACTTCAACTCTAGGCTCTACTAATATAATTCTGTTACCAGGGATTACTGCAGACTCTATATGGCACCATGATCTGCTATAGATGCTTCAAGCACTGTTCAATTTCTTGAGTCACAAGGGCTTAATGGCAGAGCTGCTTGACTTGGAGCCCAAGAGAGTCAAAGAGCCTTCATTTGCTCTGGGCCACACTCAGTACTGGCTGTTTTTCTTGTCATCTACAAAACGGGTTAGAGCAGGACAACCTAATATGGATTTAAAAAATTATTTTATTTTTTCAGTGTTCAAAGATTCATTGTTTATGCACCACACCCAGTGCTCCATGCAATAGTGCCCTCCTTAACACCCACCACCAGACTCACCCATTTCCTCCACCCTCCTCCCTTCCAAAACCCTTAGTTTGTTTCTCAGAGTCCACAGTCTCTCATGCTTTTTCTCCTCCTCTGATTTACCCCAATTCACTTTTCCTTTCCTTCTCCTAATTCCCTCCATGTTACTCCTTATGCTCCACAAGTAAGCGAAACTATATGATAATTGATTCTCTCTGCTTGACTTATTTCACTCAGCATAACCTCCTCCAGTCCTGTCCGTGTCGATACAAAAGTTGGGTATTCATCCTTTCTGATGGAGGTGTAATATTCCATTGTATATATGGACCATATCTTCTTTATCTATTCGTCTGTTGAAGGGCATCTTGACTCTTTCCACAGTTTGGTGATTGTTCATTGCTGCTATGAACATTGAAGGTACAGATGACCCTTCTTTTCACTTCGTCTGTATCTTTGGGGTAAACGCCCGGTAGTGCAGTTGTAGGGTCATAGGGTAGCTCTATTTTTAATTTTTTAAGGAATCTCCACACTGTTTTCCAAAGTGGCTGCACCAATTTGCATTCCCACGAACAGTGTAAGAGGGTTCCCCTTTCTCCACATCCTCCCAACACTTGTTGTTTCCTAGCTTGTTAATTTTGGCCATTCTGACTGGTGTAAGGTGGTATCTCAATGTGGTTTTGATTTGAATATCCCTGATGGCTAGTGATGATGAACATTTATTCATGTGTCTGTTAGCCATTCGTATGTCTTCATTGGAGAAGTGTCTGTTCGTGTCTTCTGCCCATTTTTGGACATGATTATCTGTTTTTTGACTGTTGAGTCTGAGGACTTCTTTATAGATCTTGGATATCAGCCCTTTGTCTGTAGTGTCATTTGCGAATATCTTCTATCATTCGATGGGTTGCCTCTTTGTTTTGTTGACTGTTTCCTTTGCTATGCAGAAGCTTTTGATCTTGGTGAAGTCCTTAAAGTTCATTTTCACTTTAGTTTCCTTTGCTTTTGGGGACATGTCTTGAAAGAAGTTGCCACGGTTGATGTCAAAGAGGCTACTGCTTATGTTCTCCTCTAGGATTTTGATGAATTCCTGCCTCACGTTGAGGTCTTTTATTCATTTTGAGTTTATCTTTGTGTATGGTGTAAGAGAATGGTCCAGTTTCATTCTTCTATACATAGCTCTTCAAGTTTCCCAGCACAATTTAGGAAGAGACTGTCTTTTTTCCACTGGATATTTTTCCCTGCTTTGTCAAAGTTTATTTGTCCATAGAGTTGCAGGTCCATATCTGGGCTCTCTAATCTATTCTACTGGTCTATGTGTCTGTTTTTGTGCCAGTACCATGCTGTCTTGGTGATCACAGCTTTGTAGTAAAGCTTGAAATCCGGCAATGTGATGCTGCCAGTTTTGTTTTTCTTTTTCAACATTTCTTTGGCTATTCGGCATCTTTTCTAGTTCCATACAAAGTTTAGGATTGTTTGTTCCAGAAGCTTGAAAAATGCCAGTGGAATTATGATTGGAATGGCATTGAAACTATAGATTGCTCTGGGCAATATAGACATTTTAGAAATGGTTATTCTTCTGATCCATGAGCACGGAATGCTTTTCCATCTTTTTGTGCCTTCAATGTCTTTCATGAGTGCTCTGTAGTTCCTCGAGTAGAGGTCCTTTACCTCTTTGGTTAGGTTTATTCCCAGGTATCTTATGGTTCTTGGTGTTATAGTAAATGGAACTGATTCTCTAATTTCTTTTTCCATATTTTCATTGTTAGTGTATAAGAAAGCAACTGATTTCTGTGCATTAATTTTGTATCCTGACACATTACAGAATATGACAATTTTTATCTTTAAAATTCCAGTTGGCCCAGCAAGCATTGTGCCTCATTACTGATAAGGGAAAAAAATTGAAGCAAATTGTCCTCCACATTGGAAGGGATTACTTGACATATCTAAATCAATAGACCCCTAAGCAATTTCACAGACGTAGGATCCTATCATTTCAAGGGATTTGATTCAAAACCTCTGGAACCTCATGATCCTTTCCAAGGTATCTAAGGTACTTGCTCCTTTATCCTCTCTAGATTCTATCAGGATGATGTCATAAAAAATGGACTAGCATAATTCCTATTGGATGGTGGTGTAGTTAAAATCTCCAAAGACTAAACTGGAGCTCAGACTTGGAGATACAATATACATAAGTATAGAATTTTCTATGCCCAAGAAAGCAAACTGCTTTCAGTGTTCTCTGCTAACTGCAGTCTAGAAAAGAGGATTGGTTTATTTCAGGAAGAAGGCCACATCTGGGAAAGCAACTGTTTTGGAGTCACCACCTGATTATATTTATGATAATCCCACTCATGCTCCAAGGACCATCCATCTCTTACACTGAATAAAATTAGAATCGGAATGAGATATAAATCACTATCTCTGCATCTTATAATACTCAGTTGGTGGCACAAATTATCTGATATTTCTACAAGCATGTGATATCACTTTTCATTTAGTATCTTGTTAGGGAGGGAACAATTTAGTTACTTTTTAGCCCTTCTTAGTACAATAGCTCTTATTCCATGTGCAACAGAGGCAACATGGAGATTTTTTCCATTTCTTCCCATTCAAAATTCATCGTCTGGCCATCATTAGCTTCCCTCTGGCTGATGGACCATTCTGCATTGTAAGGCATTAATATCATCTGTAAGTCAATGTCTAGTAAGCATTAAAAAGTGTGAATATTTCCTCTTCAGTAGTGCATATACACTTATCTAAATGTCCCTTGGAGAAATATTAGAATTATGGTTCACATTATACATTTTTAAAAAAGATCTTATTTATTTACTTGAGAGAGAGAGAGAGTGTGTGTGTGAGAGAACTAGAGGGGAGAGGGTCAGAGAGAGCTGAGCAGGGAGTCCAATGCAGGACTCAATCCTGGGACTCCAGGATCATGACCTGAGCTGAAGGCAGTCACTTAACCAACTGAGCTACCCAGGTGCCCTCACATTATACATTTTCATTCATTCCCTGGATTTACCTTAATGTGAGGGAGTCTAGGTCTATTAATTGACCCAGGGTAAGTCATGGCAGGGACTAAATTTCAGTGGATGGTGATTCAAAAGACTCTTTCTTCAACAGACCTCCAGAGTTTTTTTTTTTTTAATTGTCTTTACACAAATAAAACATGATGGTTTGCAATTAATTTTAGTGCATTCTGTTTCTTTAACACTTGTTCCTGCATCTGGGTACAACTTTTTTCCTCTAGTAGTATCTGTTTAAAAGTTCTTTCAATCCCTATTTGCTTTAAATTCCTACTTTGGTCTCACTCTTAAATGATATTATAGCGTATGTGCTTCCAGATTGTCTCCTGACTTCTATTGTTCCCCCTGAAAGCTTCCATCAGTCTGATTGTCATTCCACAGTGGTAATCTCCATTATCACTCTGTCTGCCTTGTCTTTGATGTTTTGTAGTTTTACTACAATATACCGAGTTATAGATTTCTCTTTTTTTTCCTTTTTTAAACCCAGCTTAGGGCTTGTGCTTCTTTCATGTAAGGACTTATGTCTTTCAGCAATTTTGAAATATTCTCAGCCATTAACCTTTAAAATATTTTCTCTGGACTCTCTTCTGGAACATATTTTAGATGCATATTGGCCCTTCTAAGTCTTCCTTCCACTTATCTTCACATCTCTTTCATTGTCTCCCTCTTTATACTCTTTCTGCTGTGTTCTGGTTAAGCATATCAAATCTATCTTCTAGGTCTTTGTTTCTCTTTTCAGGTTAATGGTCCATTTTAAAAATTTTATTATGTTATGTTAGTCACCATACAATAAATCATCAGTTTTTGATGTAGTGTTCCATGATTCATTGTTTGTGTATAATACCCAGTTCTCCATGCAATACGTGCTCTCCTTAATACCCATAACCAGGCTATGGTCTGTTTAAACTGAGTATTAGGTTTTCATTTTCAATGACTATATTTTTCAATTTTAGAAGCTTCTTTTGATTCTTTTCACATCAATCTTTTAAAAATAATAATTTGCTCTTTTCTTACTTTTACACTTCTTCTTTTATGTCCTTACTTAAATACACTATTTCTAAGTCTCCATATTGTCATTCTATTAGCTGAAATTTCTAGGGGTCTAATTGTGCTGTTTGTTGTGTTTGTTGACTCTTGCTCATGGGAGAGTCTTTCTTCCCGTGTTTTGTGATTTTAGAATTTGGTCTTCTATTTGGCAGGGCCTTGTGAGTCCTATAGAGAATGCCCCTCCAGAGAAGTTTTGTGTTTGCTCCTGGTGGGCAAAAAGACCAAAGTCTCATCAGCCTGGGAGTACATTTAAGGCCTTGTCTCTCATCTTCACATGGTCATTGAATCCCAAATGCTATGTTACTGGGATCACTAACCTCCCTCAGGGAAGCTATGGTGTCAGCTTTTGTGCTTACAGCATTGTGTTTTGGTTTCCTTTTATTCTTAGCCTCTGTATATATGCTTTAGTCTGTTTGTGACTTCAGTTATATTTTGAAAGAATGTTTGCTCCATTTTGTCTAACATGTTCAGGAGTTTTGTAGTATGTTAGAAGGATATATCTATAATCATACATTTCTAGACAGACTCATTCTTTAATTTATTTAATTACCTTTCCTTTTCTTTCTCATCTCCTTGCCTCCATACATGGCATTTACTCAGCAGAAAATACCCCCTTTCCTTTATTTTGCCTGGCTAACTCATTCTGATGCTTCAGGTCTAAGTTTGTCAGCCAGTTCCTACAGGAACAGTTTTCTGACTATCCCTGCTACAACTATGTTTCTGTACCCCCGTACATCTCCTATAGCACCACTATACTGTTTCCTTTCAACACATCTACCTTCCCTTCTAATTTATGGTAGCTGGTACCATGGCTCATGACTGTTTTCCCAGTGTTTCCACAATGCTTAGCACATACATTTTGATCAATAAATTTTATTTTTTTAATTTAAATTCAATTAATTAACATATAGTGTATTATTAGTTTCAGTAGTAGAGTTCAGTGATTCATCACTTGTGCATAACACCCAGTGCTCATTACATCACATGTCCTCCTTAACACCCATCACCCTGTTACCCCATCCCCCCACAGTCCTCCCCTCTAGTAACTCTCAGCTTCTTTCCTATAGTTAAGAATCTCTTATGGTTTGTCTCCCTCTCTTATTACGTCTTATTACATTTTACTTTTCCCTCCCTTCCTCTATACTCTTCTGTTTTGTTTCTTAAATTTCATGTATAAGTGAAATCATATGATAATCGTCTCTCTTTGATTGACCTATTTTGCTTAGCATAATACCATCTAGTTCCATCCACATCATTGGAAATGGCAAGATTTCCTTTTTCATGGCTGAAAAATATTTCAATGTGCATGCATGTGTGTATGTGTATGTGTGTGTGTATGCGTGTGTGTGTGTGTGTGTGCATGTGTGTGTGTGTGTATCCATCCCACATCTGTCAATAGACATCTGGGCTCCTTCCATAGTTTGGCTATTGTGAACATTGCTGATATAAACATTGGGGTACAGGTGCCTCTTTGGATCACTACTTTTGTATCTTTGGGGTGTATGCCTAATAGTGCAATTGCTGGGTCATAGGGAAGTTCTATTTTCAACTTCTTGAAAAATCTCCATACTGTTTTCCAGAGTGGCTGTACCAACTTGCATTCTCACCAATAGTGTAAGAGGGTTCCCTTTTCTCTGTATCCTTGCCAAAATTTTCCATTTCCTGACTTGTTAATTTTAAGCCATCTGACTGCTGTGAGGTGGTATCTCATTGTGGTTTTGATTTGTATTTCTCTGATGCTGAGTGATGTTGAGCATTGTTTCATGTGTTTGTTGGCCATTTGCATGTCTTCTTTGGAGAGATGTCTGTTCATTTTTTCTGTCCATTTCTTGACTGGATTATATGTTCTTTGGGTGTTGAGTTTGATAAATCCTTTACAGATTTTGGGTATTAAACCTTTATCTCATAAGATGTTTGCAACTATCTTCTCCCATTTTGTGGGTTGTCTTTTGGTTTTGCTGACTATTTCCTTTGCTGTGAAAAAGCTTTTTATCTTGATGAACTCCCAATAGTTCATCTTGCCTTTGGAGATGTGTCTAGACAGAAGTTGCTGTGGCCAAGGTCAGAGAGGTTGCTGCCTATGTTCTCTTCTAGGATTGTGATGGATTCCTGTCTGACATTTAGGTCTTTCATCCATTTGGAGTATGTTTATGTTTATGGTGTAAGAAAATGGTCCAATTTCATTCTTCTGCATGTGGCTGTCCAATTTCCTCAACACCATTTGTTGAAGAGACTTTTTTCCTTTCAATATCCTTTCCTGCTTTGTCAAAGAGTAGTTGACCATAGAATTGAGGTTCCATTTCTGGGTTCTTTACTCAGTTCCACTGATCTATGTGTCTGTTTTTGTGCCAGTACCACACTATCTTGATGATTACAGCTTTGTACTACAGCTTGAAGTCCAGAACTGTGATGACACCAGCTTTGGTTTTCTTTTTTATCTTCTTTTTTAAATTTAAATTCAATTAGCTAACATACAGTACATCATTAATTTTTGATGTAGTGTTCAATGATTTATTAGTTGTGTATAACATCCAGTGCTCATCACTTCATGTGTCTGCCTTAATGCCCATCACCCAGTTGCTTTTTCAACTTTCTTTAGGCTATTCAAGGTCTTTTCTGATTCCAAACAATTTCAGGATTATTTGTTCTAGCTCTGAGAACATATCGGTGGTATTTTGATAGGAATTGCATTGAAGGTTTCTAGTCCTCTGGGAAGCACAGACATTTTAACAATATTTGTTCTTCCAATCCACAAATGTAGGACATTAGTTCATTTCTTTCTGTCTCCCTCAGTTTCTTTCATGAATATTTTATAGTTTCCAGGGTAGAGATCCTTTATCTCTTCAATTAGGTTTATTGCTAGGTATCTTATGGTGTTTGGTGCTATTGTCAATGGAATCAGTTCTTTAATTTCATTTTCTTCTCTGTCATTCTTAGTGTATAAAAATGTAACTGATTTCTGTGCATTGATTTTATATTCTGCCACATTGCTGAATTCCTGTATGAGATCTAGCAATTTATGTGTGGAGTCTTTGGGTTTTCCACATAACGTATCATAACATCTGTGAAGAGTGAAAGTTTGATTTCTTTTTTGCCAACTTGGATGTCTTTTATTTCTTTTTGTTGTCTAATTGCTGAGGCAAGGACTTCTAGAACTTTGTTGAACAACAATGGTGAGAGTGGACATCCCTGTCATGTTCCTGACCTTAAAGGAAATGTTTAAAAATGTTTAAAAATGTAAAAAACCTTAAAGTTTTTCACCATTGAGAAAGATATTCGCTGTGGGGTTTTCATAGATGGCTTTTATGATGTTGAGGTATGTTACCTCTATCCCTATACGAAGGATAGTTTTACTCAAGAAAAGAGGCCATATATTGTCTAATGCTTCTTTTGCATCTCTAGAAAGAATCATATGGCTCTTGTCCCTTCTTTTATTTATGTAGTCTATCACATTGATTGATTTGCAAATGCTGAACCATCCCTGCAGCCCTGGAATAAATCCCACCTGGTCATGGTGAATAATCCTTTTAATGCACTATTGTATCCTATTGGCTAGTATCTTGGGGAGAATTTTTGCACCCATATTTATCAGGGATATTGGTCTGTAATTATTGTCTTTGGTGGGGTCCTTGTCTGATTTTGGGGTCAGGGTAATGGGGGCTTCATAGAATGAGTTCAGAAGTTTTCCTTCCATTTTTATTTTTTGGAGGAGCTCCAGAAGAATAGATAATAATTCTTCTTTAAATGTTTGGTTGAATTTCCCTGGGAAGCCATCCATCCCTAGAGTCTTGTTTGCTGGGATAATTTTTTTTCCCAATTTATTTATTTTCATAAAAACAGTATTCATTATTTTTTTCATCACACCCAGTGCTCCATGCAAGCCGTGCCCTCTATAATACCCACCACCTGGTACCCCAACCTCCCACCCCCCTGCCCCTTCAAATCCCTCAGATTGTTTTTCAGAGCCCATAGTCTCTCATGGTTCACCTCCCCTTCCAATTTACCCAAAAGCACATACCCTCCCCAATGTCCATAACCCTACCCTCCTTCTCCCAACCCCCCTCCCCCCAGCAACCCACAGTTTGTTTCGTGAGATTAAGAGTCACTTATGGTTTGTCTCCCTCCCTATCCCATCTTGTTTCATGGATTCTTCTCCTAACCACTTAAGCCCCCATGTTGCATCACCACTTCCTCATATTAGGGAGATCATATGATAGTTGTCTTTCTCCACTTGACTTATTTCGCTAAGCATGATACGCTCTAGTTCCATCCACGTTGTCGCAAATGGCAAGATTTCATTTCTTTTGATGGCTGCATAGTATTCCGTTGTGTATATATACCACTTCTTCTTTATCCATTCATCTGTTGATGGACATCTAGGTTCTTTCCATAGTTTGGCTATTGTGGACATTGCTGCTATAAACATTCGGGTGCACGTACCCCTTTGGATCACTACGTTTGTATCTTTAGGGTAAATACCCAGTAGTGCAATTGCTGGGTCATAGGGCAGTTCTATTTTCAACATTTTGAGGAACCTCCATGCTGTCTTCCAGAGTGGTTGCACCAGCTTGCATTCCCACCAACAGTGTAGGAGGGTTCCCCTTACTCCGCATCCTCCCCAGCATCTGTCATATCCTGACCTGTTGATTTTAGCCATTCTGACTGGTATGAGGTGATATCTCATTGTGGTTTTGATTTGTATTTCCCTGATGCCGAGTGATATGGAGCACTTTTTCATGTGTCTATTGGCCATCTGGATGTCTTCTTTGCAGAAACGTCTGTTCATGTCCTCTGCTCATTTCTTGATTGGATTATTTGTTCTTTGGGTGTTGAGTTTGTTAAGTTCTTTATAGATTTTGGACACTAGTCCTTTGTCTGATATGTCGTTTGCAAATATCTTCTCCCATTCTGTCAGTTGTCTTTTGATTTTGTTAACTGTTTCCTTTGCTGTGCAAAAGCTTTTGATCTTGATGAAATCCCAATAGTTCATTTTTGCCCTTGCTTCCCTTGCCTTTGGCGATGTTCCTAGGAAGATGTTGCTGCAGCTGAGACCAAAGAGGTTGCTGCCTGTATTCTCCGCAAGGATTCTGATGGATTCCTTTCTCACATTGAGGTCCTTAATCCATTTTGAGTCTATTTTTGTGTGTGGTGTAAGGAAATGGTCCAATTTCATTTTTCTGCACGTGGCTGTCCAATTTTCCCAATACGATTTATTGAAGAGGCTGTCTTTTTTCCATTGGACATTCTTTCCTGCTTTGTCAAAGATTAGTTGACCATAGAGTGGAGGGTCTATTTCTGGGCTCTCTATTCTGTTCCATTGATCTATGTGTATGTTTTTGTGCCAGTACCATGCTGTCTTGATGATGGCAGCTTTGTAATAGAGCTTGAAGTCTGGAATTGTGATGCCACCAACTTTGGCTTTCTTTTTCAATAACCCTTTGGCGATTCGAGGTCTTTTCTGGTTCCATATAAATTTTAGAATTATTTGTTCCATTTCTTTGAAAAAGATGGATGGTACTTTGATAGGAATTGCATTAAATGTGTAGATTGCTTTAGGTAGCATAGACATTTTCACAATATTTATTCTTCCAATCCAGGAGCATGGAACATTTTTCCATTTCTTTGTGTCTTCCTCAATTTCTTTCATGAGTACTTTATAGTTTTCTGAGTATAGATTCTTAGCCTCTTTGGTTAGGTGTATTCCTAGGTATCTTATGGTTTGGGGTGCAATTGTAAATGGGATGGACTCCTTAATTTCTCTTTCTTCTGTCTTGTTGTTGGTGTAGAGAAATGCAACTGATTTCTGTGCATTGATTTTATATCCTGACACTTTACTGAATTCCTGTACAAGTTCTAGCAGTTTTGGAGTGGAGTCCTTTGGGTTTTCCACATAGAGTATCATATCATCTGCAAAGAGTGATAATTTGACTTCTTCTTTGCCGATTTGGATGCCTTTAATTTCCTTTTGTTGTCTGATTGCTGAGGCTAGGACTTCTAGTACTATGTTGAATGGCAGCGGTGATAATGGACATCCCTGCCGTGTTCCTGACCTTAGCGGAAAACCTTTCAGTTTTTCTCCATTGAGAATGATATTTGCGGTGGGTTTTTCATAGATGGCTTTGATGATATTGAGGTATGCGCCTTCTATCCCTACACTTTGAAGAGTTTTTTTTTCCAATTTATTTATTTTCAGAAAAACAGTATTCATTATTTTTTCACCACACCCAGTGCTCCATGCAAGCCATGCCCTCTATAATACCCACCACCTGGTACCCCAACCTCCCACCCCCCCGCCACTTCAAACCCCATCAGGAAGGGATGCTGTAATTTGTCAAATGGTTTTTCAGCATCTATTGAGAGTATCATATGGTTCTTGTTCTTTCTTTTATTGATGTGTTGTATCACATTGACTGATTTGCGCATGTTGAACCGTCTTTGCAGCCCTGGAATAAATCCCACTTGGTCGTGGTGAATAATCCTTTTAATGTACTGTTGAATCCTATTGGCTAGTATTTTGGTGAGAATTTTCGCATCTGTGTTCATCAAGGATATTGGTCTATAGCTCTCTTTTTTGATGGGATCCTTATCTGGTTTTGGGATCAAGGTGATGCTGGCCTCATAAAGTGAGTTTGGAAGTTTTCCTTCCATTTCTATTTTTTGGAACAGTTTCAGGAGAATAGGAATTAGTTCTTCTTTAAATGTTTGGTAGAATTCCCCTGGGAAGCCGTCTGGCCCTGGGCTTTTGTTTGTTTGGAGATTTGACTGTTTCAATCTCTTTACTGGTTATGGGTCTGTTCAGGCTTTCTATTTCTTCCTGGTTCAGTTGTGGTAGTTTATATGTTTCTAGGAATGCATCCATTTCTTCCAAATTGTCCAATTTGTTGGCGTAGAGTTGCTCATAGTGTGTTCTTATAATAGTTTGTATTTCTTTGGTGTTAGTTGTGATCTCTCCTCTTTCATTTATGATTTTATTTATTTGGGTCCTTTCTCTTTTCTTTTTGATAAGTCTGGCCAGGGGTTTATCAATTTTATTAATTCTTTCAAAGAACCAGCTCCTAGTTTCGTTGATTTGCTCTATTGTTTTTTTGGTTTCTATTTCATTGATTTATGCTCTGATCTTTATGATTTCTCTTCTCCTGAAGAGCTTAGGGTTTCTTTCTTGTTCTTTCTCCAGCTCCTTTAGGTGTAGGGTTAGGTTGTGTACCTGAGCCCTTTCTTGTTTCTTGAGAAAGGGAGATTTCATTCTTTTTGATGGCTGAGTTAATATTCTGTTATATATAGATAGATATAATAAGATCAATATTCCATTATATATACAGAATATATATTATATATCTCACATATTATAATTATATTATGTTATTATATTATATTATTATATTGTCATTATATATATTATATATATCATATATTATTATAATGTCATTATATATATACCACTTCTTTATTCATTCATCAGTCAAGGGACATTGGGCTTTTTCCATTGCTTGAATATTGTTGATAATGTTGGTATAAATATCAGGGTGCATATACCCCTTAAGATCTGTATTTTCGTATCCTTTGTGTAAATACCTGGTAGTGCAACTGATGTATCATAGGGTAGTTCTACTTTTAACTTTTTGAGGAACCTTTATACTGTTTTCCACACTGGGTGCCCCAGTTTGCATTCCCACCAACAGTGCAAGAGGGTTCCCCTTTTTCCACATTACCAATATTTGTTGTTTCTTGTGTTGTTAATTTTAGTCATTCTGACAGGTGTGAAGTGGTATCTTATTGTGGTTTTGACTTGTATTTCTCTGATGATGAGTAATGTTGACCATATTTTTGTATGTCTGTTGGTCTTCTGGGTGTCTTCTTTGGAAAAGTGTCTATTCATGACTGCTGTCCATTTCTTAACTGGATTGTTTGGTTTTTGGGTGCTGAGTTTAATAAATTCTTCATAGATTTTGGGATACTAACCCTTTATCAGGTATCTCAATGCAAATATCTTTTCCCATTCCATAAGCTGTCTTTTTTTTTAAATTTTCAGCATAACAGTATTCATTATTTTTCCACCACACCCAGTGCTCCATGAAATCTGTGCCCTCTATAATACCCACCACCTGGTACCCCCAACCTCCCACTCCCCGCCCCTTCAAAACCCTTAGATTGTTTTTTTAAAATTTATTTATTTTCAGAAAAACAGTATTCATTATTTTCTCACCACACCCAGTGCTCCATGCAATCCGTGCCCTCTATAATACCCACCACCTGGTACCCCAACCTCCCACCCCCCCGCCACTTCAAACCCCTCAGATTGTTTTTCAGAGTCCTTAGTCTCTCGTGGTTCACCTCCCCTTCCAAATTACCCCAACTCCCTTATCCTCTCTAACACCCCTTGTCCTCCATGCTATTTGTTATGCTCCACAAATAAGTGAAACCATATGATAATTGACTCTCTCTGCTTGACTTATTTCACTCAGCATAATCTCTTCCAGTCCCATCCAGGTTGCTACAAAAGTTGGGTATTCATCCTTTCTGATGGAGGCATAATACTCCATAGTGTATATGGACCACATCTTCCTTATCCATTCGTCGGTTGAAGGGCATCTTGGTTCTTTCCACAGTTTGGCGACTGTGGCCATTGCTGCTATGAACATTGGTGTACAGATGGCCCTTCTTTTCACGACATCTGTATCTTTGGGGTAAATACCCAGTAATGCAATTGTAGGGTCATAGGGAAGTTCTATTTTTAATTTCTTGAGGAATCTCCACACTGTTCTCCAAAGTGGCTGCACCAACTTGCATTCCCACCAACAGAGCAACAGAGCTAATGGCTATCATCATAGACAATATGTCAGAAAGAGAATTCAAGCTAGCAATTATCCAGGCAATAGCTAGGTTGGAGAAAGCCATGGATGACCAAACGGAATTGATTAGGGGCGAGCTGAAAGCGACTAGAGATGATGTTCACAATGTTAGGGTGGAGTTAAAAGCTACCAGGGAGGAGGTTCACAATGCTCTCAATGAGTTCCAATCTAATCTAAACTCTCTCAAAGCTAGGGTAACTGAGACAGAAGATGGAATTAGTGATCTGGAGGACAAACAGATAGAGAGAAAGGATCAGGAGGAAGCCTGGAACAAACAGCTTAGAAACCATGAAAACAGAATCAGGGAAATAAATGATGCCATGAAACATTCGAAGGTCAGAATTATTGGAATCCCTGAAGGGGAGGAGAAAGATAGAAGTCTAGAAGATATAGTGAAACAAGTTCTTCATGAAAATTTTCCCAATCTCGCAAATGGAACCAGAGTTCATGTACTAGAGGCCAAACGGTCTCCACCCAAGATTATACATTCCAAAGAAACATCAAGGCACCTGATAGTCAAATTGAGGAATCGTAATTGTAGGTATAATCTCTTGAAAGCTGCTAGGACAAAGAGGCTCCTTACTTACAGAGGAAAGCCCATCAGAATAACATCAGACCTGTCCACAGAGACCTGGCAAGCCAAAAAGGGCTTGCAATATATATTCAGGGCATTAAATGAGAAGAACCTGCAGCCAAGAATACTTTATCCAGCAAGACTGACATTCAAAATGGATGGAGAGATAAAGAGTTTCCAAGACTGGCAAGGCTTAAAAGACTGCACAACCACCAAGCCAACACTGCAGGAAATATTAAGGGGGGTTCTGTAAAAGAGGAATAATCCTAAGAATAGCATTGAACAGAAATATAGATATAATCCACAGAAAGAAAGATTTCAAAGGTAACACGATGTCAATAAAAACGTATCTATCAATAATCACTGTCAATGTGAATGGCCTAAATGCGCCCATAAAAGGGCACAGGGTTGTAGATTGGATAAAATGACAGGACCCATCCATATGTTGTCTACAAGAGACCCATTATGAACCTAAAGATACACCCAGATTGAAAGTGAAGGGATGGAGAAGCATCTTCCATGCCAATGGGCCTCAAAAGAAAGCTGAGGTAGCGATTCTCATATCAGATAAATTTGATTTTAAACTAAAGACTGTAGTCAGAGATACAGAAGGACACTACATAATCCTTAAAGGGACTATCTAACAATTGTAAATATCTATGCCCCCAATATGGGAGCAGCCGATTACATAAGAAAACTGTTAATCAAGATAAAGAGTCATATTGATATGAATACATTAATAGTAGGATATCTTAACATGCCTCTCTCAGAAATAGACAGATCATCGAAGCAGAAAATCAATAAAGAAACAAGAGCATTGAATGACACATTGGACCAGATGGACCTCATAGATATATACAGAACATTCCACCCTAAAACAACAGAATACTCATTCTTCTCAAGTGCACATGGAACCTTCTCCAGAATAGACCACATACTGGGTCACAAATCAGGACTCAACCTATACCAGAGACTGAGATTATTCCCTGCACATTCTCAGATCACAATGCGTTGAAACTGGAGCTCAATCACAAGGAAAAGTTCCGAAGGAACTCAAACACCTGGAAGCTAAAGACCACCTTGCTTAAGAATGCTTGGATCAACCAGGAGATCAAAGAAGAACTGAAACAATTCATGGAAACCAATGAGAATGAAGACACTTCGGTCCAGAACCTAAGGGATACAGCAAAGGCGGTCCTAAGGGGGAAATACATAGCCATCCAAGCCTCGCTCAAAAAAATTGAAAAATCCAGAACACAGCAGCTGTCTCTACACCTTAAAGAACTGGAGAACAACAACAAATCAAACCAACTCCACACATAAGAAGGGAAATAATCAAAATTAGAGCTGAGATCTATGAGGTTTCTACCTCAGAGATACAGTAGAATGTATCAATGAAACTAGAAGCTGGTTTTTTTGAAAGAATCGTAGGCTGTCTTTTAGTTTTGTTCACTGTTTCCTTCATTGTGCAGAAGCCTTTTATCTTGGTGAGGTCCCAATCATTCAATTTTGCTTTTGTTTCTCTTGCTTCCTGTGACATGTCTAGTAAGAAGTTGCTACAGCCAAGGTCAAAGAGGTTACTTCCAGTGTTCTCCTCTAGGATTTTGATGATTTCCTGTCTCACATCTAGGTCTCTCATCCATTATGAGTTTATTTTTGTGTATGGTGTAAGAAAGTGGTCCAGTTTCATTCTTCTGTATATCACCATCCAATTTTCTCAGCACAATTTATTGAGGAGACTGTCTTTTTTCTATTGGATTTTTCTTTCTGCTCTGTCAAAGATTAGTTGACCATAGAGTTGTGGGCCCATTTATGGGTTCCACTGACTTATGTGTCCGTTTTTATGCCAGTACTATACTGTCTCAATGCTGAGCTTTGTAATATAGCTTGAAATCCAGAGTTGTGATGCCTCCACTTTTGGATTTCTTTTTCAACATTGCTTTGGCTATTCAGGGTCTTTTCTGGTTCCATACAAATTTTCGAATTGTTTGTTCTAGCTCTGTGAAAAATGCTAGTGTTGTTTTGAAAGAGATTGGATTGAATGTATAGATTACTTTGAGTAGTAGAGATATTTAAAAAATATTTGCTCTTCCAATCCATGAGTATAGAATATCTTTCCATTTCTTTGAGCTTCTTCAATTTCTTTCACAAGTGTTCTATAGTTTTTGGAGTACAAATCTTTTACCTCTTTGTTTAGGTTTATTCTTAGGTATCTTATGGCTTGGGGGGCAACTGCAAATGGTATTGATTCACTGATTTCTCTCTTTGCTGCTTCATCATTGGCATATAGTAATGCAACATGTTGATTGATGTATTTTACATCCTGCAACTTTGCTGAATTCTTCTATTCGGTTTAGCAAATTTTTGGTGGAGTCTGTCAGGTTTTCTACACAGAGTATCATGTTTTCTGTAAGAAGTGAAACTTTGACTTCTTCCTTACCAATTTGGATGCCTTTTATTTCTTTTTGTTGTCCAGCTGCTGAGGCTAAGACTTTCAGTACTATGTTAAGTAGTAATGGTGAGAGTGGACACCCTTGTCTTGTTCTTGACCATAGGGGAGTGGCCCTCAGTTTTTTCCCCATTGAGAATGATATTAGCTGTGAGTCTTTTGTATATAGCCTTTATGATGTTAAGTTATGTTCCATCTATCCCTAATTTATTGAGGGTTTTTATCAAGAAAGGATGCTGTATTTTGTCAAATGATTTTCTTCATCCATGAAGAGGATCATATGGTTCTTATCCTTTCTCTCATTAATGTTGTGTGTTGCACTGATTAACTGGTAGATATTGAGCCACCTCTGCAGCCTGGGGATAAATCCCACTTTATCATGGTGAATAATCCTTTCAATGTACTGTTGAATTTAATTTGCTAGTATTTTGTTGAGGATTTCTGTATCTATGTTCATCAGGGATATTGGCCTGAAATTCTTCTTTTTATTTTTTATTATGTTCAATTAACCAACATCATTAGTTTTTGATGTAGTGTTCAATGATTCATTAGTTGCATATCACACACAGTGCTCATCATATCACATGCCTTCCTTACTACTCATCACTCTGTTACCCCATCCCCACACCTCCCTCCCTTCTGTAACCCTAAGTTTGTTTTCCAGAGTCCAGAGTCTCTCATGGCTTGTCTCTCTCTGATTTCTTCCCAGCTTTCTCTCCCTTCCCCTGTGATCCTCTGCACTATTCCTTATATACCACATATGAGTGAAACCATATGATAATTTTCTTTCTCTTCTTGACTTATTTCACTTAACATAATTCCCTCCAGTTCCAGCTATGTCAGTGCAAGTGGTAGGTATTCATCCCTTCTGATGAGGAATCGTAATTGTAGGTATACAGACCACATCTTTACTTGTTCATCTGTTAAAGGACCTCTCAGCTTATTCCACAGTTTGGCTATTGTAGATATTGTTGCTATGAACATTGGGGTGCTTGTGCCCCTTCTTTTCACTACATCTGTATCTTTGTAATTCTCCTTTTTAGTGGGATTTTGTCTGGTTTTGGAATCAAGGTAATTTTGGCCTCATAGAATGAGTTAGATATTGTTGCTATGAACATTGGGGTGCTTGTGCCCCTTATTTTCACTACATCTGTATCTTTGTAATTCTCCTTTTTAGTGGAATTTTGTCTGGTTTTGGAATCAAGGTAATGTTGGCCTCATAGAATGAGTTTCAATGTTTTCCATCCATTTTATTTTTTGAAACAGTTTGAGAAGAATAAATATGAATTCCTCTTTAAATGTCTGGTAGAGGGGAAATCTGGATTGCTCAGTCAGTTAAATGTCTGCCTTCGTCTTCTTGGGGTCCTGGGATCAAGCAAATTGTGGGTTGCTAGAAGGGAGATGGGTGGTGTGATGGGGTAATTGGGTGATGGACATTAAGGAGGGCACATGATGTAATAAGCACTGGGTGTTATAAGCCACTGATGAATTACTAAACTCTACATCTGAAACTAATGGGCTATATGTTGCCCAACTGAGTTTAAATTTAAAAGAAGAAAAAAAATGTCTGCAAGGGAAAGGAGGGAAAATTGAACGAGAAGAAATCAGAGAGGAAACAAACCATGAGAGACTCTGGGCCCTGGGAAACAAACTGAGGGTTATAGAATGGGGGTGGTGGAGGGATGAGGTAACCAGGTGATGGGTATTAAAGAGGGCATGTGTTGTGATGAGCACTAGGTATTATATGCAAACAATGAATCATTGAACACTACATTAAAAACTTATGATGTACTTAAAAAAGAAAGAGAAATATTTGGTAGAGTTTGCATGTGGAAAAAAATGCAAATGCCAGAAAATTAAAAAAAAAAAAACCACCAAAGTGCACGTTTCAACAGGGTAGAAGATCCCAGCAAAAAGTGTGGAGGACTATAGGAGAAGGGAGGGAAAACTGAATGGGAAGAAGTCAGAGAGGGAGACAAACCATGAGAGACTCTGGACTTTGGGTACCAAACTGAGGGTTAGAGAAGGGAGGAGGCTGGGGAGATGGGATAACCAGATGATGGGTATTAAGGAGGGCTAATTGAACATAATAATAATTGTTTTTGTAAAAAGTGTTCCCCAGTCCCCAGATAGGCAACCATCTTTAGGCCATGGACTTTGCCCAACTACAGGGTCAGCCTTATTTCTAAATCTTCTTTTGACTGGAGCATCCTCTTCACAACCCAAGGAACCCCATCTAAATGTCTGTCAGAACTGGTTTTCAAGGGGCCCATGGGTGGCTCAGTCATTAGTGTCTGTCTTCAGCTCAGGTCATAATCCCAGGTTACTGGGATCAAGCCCCGCACTGGGCTCTCTGCTCATCAGGAAGCCTGATTCTCTCTCTCCCACTTCCCCTGCTTGTGTTCCCTCTCTTGTTGTGTCTCTCTGTCAAATAAATAAATAAAATCTTTAAAAAAAAACCCTGGAATCGATTCTCTAATTTCCCTTTCTGTATTTTCATTGTTAGTGTATAAGAAAGCCACTGATTTCTGCACATTGACTTTGTATCCTGCCACGTTGCTGAATTGCTGTATGAGTTCTAGTAGTTTGGGGATGGAGTCTTTTGGGTTTTCCATATAAAGAATCATGTCATCTGCGAAGAGAGAGAGTTTGACTTCTTCATTACCAATTTGGATACCTTTTATTTCTCTCTGTTGTCTGATTGCTGTTGCTAGGAATTCTAATACTATGTTGAACAAGAGGGGTGAAAGTGGGCATCCTTGTCTTGTACACTAACAATGAAAATACAGAAAGGGAAATTAGAGAATCGATTCCATTTACTATAGCACCAAGAACCATAAGATACCTTGGAATAAACCTAACTAAAGAGGTAAAGGATCTGTACTTGAGGAACTACAGAACACTCATGAAAGAAATTGAAAAAGACACAAAAAGATGGAAGACCATTCCATGCTCTTGGATCGGAAGAATAAACATTGTTAAAATGTTTATACTGCCTAGAGAAATCTATACTTTTAATGCCATTCTGATCCAAATTTCACTGGCATTCTTCAAAGAGCTGGAGCAAATAATCCTAAAATTTGTATGGAATCAGAAGAGACCCTGAATCGCTAAGGAAATGTTGAAAAACAAAAATAAAGCTGGCAGCATCACCTTACCTGACTTCAAGCTTTATTACAAAGCTGTGATCACCAAGACAGCATGGTACTGGCATAAAAACAGACACATAGACCAGTGGAACAGAGTAGAGAGCCCTGATATGGACCCTCAACTCTATGGTCAATTAATCTTTGACAAAACAGGAAAAAATAGACAGTGGAAAAAAGTCTCTTCAATAAATGGTGCTGGGAAAACTGGACAGCTATATGTAGAAGAATGAAACTCGACCATTCTCTTACACCGTACACAAAGATCAACTCAAAATGGATAAAAGACCTCAATGTGAGACAGGAATCCATCAGAATCTTAGAGGAGAACATAGGCAGTAATCTCTTTGATACCAGCCACAGCAACTTCTTTCAAGATACGTCTCCAAAGGCAAAGGAAACAAAAGCGAAAATAAACTTCTGGGACTTCATCAAAATCAAAAGCTTCTGCACAGCAAAGGAAACAGTCAAAAAAACAAAGAGGCAACCCACGGAATGGGAGAAGATTTTGCAAATGAAGGTACAGACAAAAGGTTGATATCCAGGATCTATAATGAACTCCTCAAACTCAACCCACACGAAACAGACAAACACATCAAAAAAATGGGCAGAAGATATGAACAGACACTTCTCCAATCAAGACATACAAATGGCTATCAGACACATGAAAAAATGCTCATCATCATTAGCCCTCAGGGAGATTCAAATTAAAACCACATTGAGATATCACCTTACACCAGTTAGAATGGCCAAAATTAACAAAACAGGAAACAACATGTGTTGGAGAGGATGTGGAGAAAGGGGAACCCTCTTCCACTGTTGGTGGGAATGCAAGTTGGTGCAGCCTCTTTGGAGAACAGTGTGGAGATTCCTCAAGAAATTAAAAATAGAGCTTCCCTATGACCCTGCAATTGCACTCCTGGGTATTTACCCCAAAGATACAGATGTCGTGAAAAGAAGGGCCATCTGTACCCCAATGTTTATAGCAGCAATGGCCACAGTCGCCAAACTATGGAAAGAACCAAGATGCCCTTCAACGGATGAATGGATAAGGAAGATGTGGTCCATATACACTATGGAGTATTATGCCTCCATCAGAAAGGACGAATACCCAACTTTTGTAGCAACATGGACGGGACTGGAAGAGATTATGCTGAGTGAAATAAGTCAAGCAGAGAGAGTCAATTATCATATGGTTTCACTTATTTGTGGAGCATAACAAATAGCATGGAGGACAAGGGGCGTTAGAGAGGAGTAGGGAATTTGGGTAATTGGAAGGGGAGGTGAACCATGACAGACTATGGACTCTAAAAATCAATCTGAGGGGTTTGAAGTGGCAGGGGGGTGGGAGGTTGGGGTACCAGGAGGTGGGTATTATAGAGGGCACGGCTTGCATGGAGCACTGGGTGTGGTGAAAAAATAATGAATACTGTTTTTCTGAAAATAAATAAATGGAAAAAAATTGGTAGGTTCTGTTGCGATAAAACACTACATCAATTTCAACTCAAAATTTGGAAATTTTTTAAATAAATTTTTTTGTTTTTTATATATATTTTTATCCCCAGGGATACAGGTCTGTGAATCGCCAGGTTTACACACTTCACAGCACTCACCAAAGCACATACCCTCCCCAATGTCCATAACCCCACCCCCTTCTCCCAACACCCCTCCCCCCAGCAACCCTCAGTTTGTTTTGTGAGATTAAGAGTCATTTATGGTTTGTCTCCCTCCCTATCCCATCTTGTTTCATTTATTATTCTCCTACCCACTTAAGCCCCCATGTTGCATCACCACTTCCTCATATCAGGGAGATCATATGATAGTTGTCTTTCTCCGCTTGACTTATTTCGCTAAGCATGATACGCTCTAGTACCATCCACGTTGTCGCAAAAGGCAAGATTTCATTTCTTTTGATGGCTGCATAGTATTCCATTGTGTATATATACCACTTCTTCTTTATCCATTCATCTGTTGATGGACATCTAGGTTCTTTCCATAGTTTGGCTATTGTGGACATTGCTACTATAACATTCGGGTGCACGTGCCCCTTTGGATCACTACGTTTGTATCTTTAGGGTAAATCCCCAGTAATGCAATTGCTGGGTCATAGGGCAGTTCTATTTTCAACATTTTGAGGAACCTCCATGCTGTCTTCCAGAGTCGTTGCACCAGCTTACATTCCCACCAACAGTGTAGGAGGGTTCCCCTTTCTCCACATCCTTGCCAGCATCTGTCATATCCTGACCTGTTAATTTTAGCCATTCTGACTGGTGTGAGGTGGTAGCTCATGGTGGTTTTGATTTGTATTTCCCTGATGCCGAGTGATATGGAGCACTTTTTCATGTGTCTATTGGCCATCTGGATGTCTTCTTTGCAGAAACGTCTGTTCATGTCCTCTGCCCATTTCTTGATTGGATTATTTGTTCTTTGGGTGTTGAGTTTGCTAAGTTCTTTATAGATTTTGGACATTAGTCCTTTATCTGATATGTCGTTTGCAAATATCTTCTCCCATTCTGTCAGTTGTCTTTTGATTTTGTTAACTGTTTCCTTTGCTGTGCAAAAGCTTTTGATCTTGATGAAATCCCAATAGTTCATTTTTGCCCTTGCTTCCCTTGCCTTTGGCGATGTTCCTAGGAAGATGTTGCTGTGGCTGAGGTTGAAGAGGTTGCTGCCTGTGTTCTCCGCAAGGATTTTGATAGATTCCTTTCTCACATTGAGGTCCTTCATCCATTTTGAGTCTATTTTTGTGTGTGGTGTAAGGAAATGGTCCAATTTCATTTTTCTGCATGTGGCTGTCCAATTTTCCCAATACGATTTATTGAAGAGGCTGTCTTTTTTCCATTGGACATTCTTTCCTGCTTTGTCGAAGATTAGTTGACCATAGAGTTGAGGGTCTATTTTTGGGCTCTCTATAATGTTCCATTGATCTATATGTCTGTTTTTGTGCCAATATCATGCTGTCTTGATGATGACAGCTTTGTAATAGAGCTTGAAGTCCGGAATTGTGATGCCACCAACTTTGCCTTCTTTTTCAATATTCCTGTGGCTATTCGAGGTCTTTTCTGGTTCCATATAAATTTTAGGATTATTTGTTCCATTTCTTTGAAAAAGATGGATGGTACTTTGATAGGAATTGCATTAAATGTGTAGATTGCTTTAGGTAGCATAGACATTTTCACAATATTTATTCTTCCAATCCAGGAGCATGGAACATTTTTCCATTTCTTTGTGTCTTCCTCAATTTCTTTCATGAGTACTTTATAGTTTTCTGAGTATAGATTCTTAGCCTCTTTGGTTAGGTGTATTCCTAGGTATCTTATGGTCTGGGGTGCAATTGTAAATGGGATGGACTCCTTAATTTCTCTTTCTTCTGTCTTGTTGTTGGTGTAGAGAAATGCAACTGATTTCTGTGCATTGATTTTATATCCTGACACTTTACTGAATTCCTGTACAAGTTCTAGCAGTTTTGGAGTGGAGGCTTTTGGGTTTTCCACATAGAGTATCATATCATCTGTGAAGAGTGATAATTTGACTTCTTCTTTGCCAATTTGGATGCCTTTAATTTCCTTTTGTTGTCTGATTGCTGAGGCTAGGACTTCTAGTACTATGTTGAATAGCAGTGGTGATAATGGACGTCCCTGCCGTGTTCCTGACCTTAGCGGAAAAGCTTTCAGTTTTTCTCCTATGAGAATGATATTTGCGGTGGGTTTTTCATAGATGGCTTTGATGATATTGAGGTATGTGCCCTCTATCCCTACACTTTGAAGGGTTTTGATCAGGAAGGGATGCTGTACTTTGTCAAATGCTTTTTCAGCATCTATTGAGAATATCATGTGTTTCTTGTTCTTTCTTTTATTGATGTGTTGTATCACATTGACTGATTTGCAGATGTTGAACCAACCTTGCAGCCCTGGGATAAATCCCACTTGGTTGTGGTGAATAATCCTTTTAATGTACTGTTGAATCCTATTGGCTAGTATTTTGGTTAGAATTTTCGCATCTGTGTTCATCAAGGATATTGGTCTATAGCACTCTTTTTTGATGGGATCCTTGTCTGGTTTTGGGATCAAGGTGATTTTGGCCTCATAAAATGAGTTTGGAAGTTTTCCTTCCATTTCTATTTTTGGAACAGTTTCAGGAGAATAGGAATTAGTTCTTCTTTAAATGTTTGGTAGAATTCCCCCGGGAAGCCGTCTGGCCCTGGGCTTTTGTTTGTTTGGAGATTTTTAATGACTGTTTCAATCTCCTTACTGGTTATGGGTCTGTTCAGGCTTTCTATTTCTTCCTGGTTCAGTTGTGGTAGTTTATATGTTTCTAGGAATGCATCCATTTCTTCCAAATTGTCAAATTTGTTGGTGTAGAGTTATTCATAGTATGGTCTTATAATAGTTTGTATTTCTTTGGTGTTAGTTGTGATCTCTCCTCTTTCATTCATGATTTTATTTATTTGGGTCCTTTCTCTTTTCTTCTTGATAAGTCTGGCCAGGGGTTTATCAATTTTATTAATTCTTTCGAAGAACCAGCTCCTAGTTTCGTTGATATGTTCTATTGTTTTTTTGGTTTCTATTTCATTGATTTCTGCTCTGATCTTTATGATTTCTCTTCTCCTGCTGGGCTTAGGGTTTCTTTCTTGTTCTTTTTCCAGCTCCTTTAGGTGTAGGGTTAGGTTGTGTACCTGAGACCTTTCTTGTTTCTTGAGAAAGGCTTGTACCGCTATGTATTTTCCTCTCAGGACTGCCTTTGTTGCGTCCCATAGATTTTGCACTGTTGTGTTTTCATTATCATTTGTTTCCATGATTTTTTTCAATTCTTCTTTAATTTCCTGGTTGACCCATTCATTCTTTAGAAGGATGCTGTTTAGTCTCCATGTATTTGGGTTCTTTCCAAACTTCCTCTTGTGGTTGAGTTCTAGCTTCAGAGCATTGTGGTCTGAAAATATGCAGGGAAGGATCACAATCTTTTGATAGCAGTTGAGTCCTGATTTAGGACCGAGGATGTGATCTATTCTGGAGAATGTTCCATGTGCACTAGAGAAGAATGTATATTCTGTTGCTTTGGGATGAAATGTTCTGAATATATCTGTGATGTCCATCTCGTCCAGTGTGTTGTTTAAGGCCCTTATTTCCTTGCTGATCTTTTGCTTGGATGATCTGTCCATTTCATTGAGGGGAGTGTTAAAGTCCCCTACTATTATTGTATTATTGTTGATGTGTTTCTTTGATTTTGTTATTAATAGGTTTATATAGTTGGCTGCTCCCACGTTGGGGGCATAGATATTTAAAATTGTTAGATCTTCTTGTTGGTCAGACCCTTTGAGTATGATATAGTGTCCTTCCTCATCTCTTATTATAGTCTTTGGCTTAAAATCTAATTGATCTGATATAAGGATTGCCACTCCTGCTTTCTTCTGATGTCCATTAGCATGGTAGATTCTTTTCCACCCCCTCACTTTAAATCTGGAGGTGTCTTCGGGCTTAAAATGAGTTTCTTGGAGGCAACATATAGATGGGTTTTGTTTTTTTATCCATTCTGATACCCTGTGTCTTTTGATTGGGGCATTTAGCCCATTAACGTTCAGGGTAACTATTGAGAGATATGAATTTAGTGCCATTGTATTGCCTGTAAGGTGACTGTTACTGTATATTGTCCCTGTTCCTTTCTGATCTACCACTTGTAGGCTCTCTCTTTGCTTAGAGGACCCCTTTCAATATTTCCTGTAGAGCTGGTTTGGTGTTTGCAAATTCTTTCAGTTTTTGTTTGTCCTGGAAGCTTTTAATCTCTCCTTCTATTTTCAATGATAGCCTAGCTGGATATAGTATTCTTGGCTGCATGTTTTTCTCATTTAGTGCTCTGAAAATATCATGCCAGCTCTTTCTGGCCTGCCAGGTCTCTGTGGATAAGTCAGCTGCCAATCTAATATTTTTACCATTGTATGTTACAGACTTCTTTTCCCGGGCTGCTTTCAGGGTTTTCTCTTTGTCACTAAGACTTGTAAATTTTACTATTAGGTGACATGGTGTGGGCCTATTCTTATTGATTTTGAGGGGCATTCTCTGAACCTCCTGAATTTTGATGCTCGTTCCCTTTGCCATATTGGGGAAATTCTCCCCAATAATTCTCTCCAGTATACCTTCTACTCCCCTCTCTTTTTCTTCTTCTTCTGGACTCCCAATTATTCTAATGTTGTTTCGTCTTATGGTGTCACTTATCTCTCGAATTCTGCCCTCGTGGTCCAGTAGCTGTTTGTCCCTCTTTTGCTCAGCTTCTTTATTCTCTGTCATTTGGTCTTCTAGATCGCTAATTCTTTCTTCTGCCTCATTTATCCTAGCAGTGAGAGCCTCCATTTTTGATTGCACCTCATTAGTAGCTTTTTTGATTTCAACTTGGTTAGATTTTAGTTCTTTTATTTCTCCAGAAAGGGCTTTTATATCTCCCAAGAGGGTTTCTCTAATATCTTCCATGCCTTTTTCAAGCCCGGCTAGAACCTTGAGAATTGTCATTCTGAATTCTAGATCTGACATATTGCCAATGTCTGTATTGATTAGGTCCCTAGCCTTCGGTACTGCCTCTTGTTCTTCTTTTTGTGGTGAATTTTTTCGCCTTGTCATTTTGTCCAGATAAGAGTATATGAAGGAGCAAGTAAAATACTAAAAGGGTGGCAACAACCCCAGGAAAATATGCTTTAACCAAATCAGAAGAGATCCCAAATCGTGAGGGGAGAGAAAGGGGATAAAAAGAGGTTCAAAAAAAAAGAAAGGAAAAAAAAAAAGAAAAAAATAGGAATTAAAAAAAAGAAAACGAAGAAAGAAAAGTATGAAAAAGAAAAAATATATATATTAGATAAACTAGTTTAAAAAAAGTTAAAAATGAAAAGGGTAAAAGTTAAAAAAAATTTTATAAAATTTAAAAAAATTAAAAATTTTTTTTAAAATTTAGCAAAAGTAGAGAAAAAAATGAAAAAGAAAAAAATTACTTTAACTGCAAGACTAAAAAGTCACAGGGAGAAAGCCATGAGTTCCGTGCTTTGCCTTCTCTTCCTCTGGAATTCTGCTGCTCTCCTTGGTATTGAAACCGCACTCCTTGGTAGGTGAACTTGGTCTTGGCTGGATTTCTTGTTGATCTTCTGGGGGAGGGGCCTGGTGTAGTGATCTCAAGTGTCTTTGCCCCAGGCGGAATTGCACCGCCCTACGAGGGGCCGGGCTGAGTAATCTGCTGGGGTTTGATTTCAGGAGCTTTTGTTCCCTGAGCGCTTTCCGTAGAGTTCCAGAGGACGGGAATACAAATGGCGGCCTCCTGGTCTCCGGCCCGGAGGAGCTGAGAGCCCGGGGCCCCACTCCTCAGTGCGCCCTCAGAGAACAGCGCCCAGTAATTCCCATCTGCCTGACCTCTGGCCGAGCTCCGAGCTCACCGAGCCTACGGCCGGTTCAATGTAACCCCAAGCTGCGAGCTCACTGTCGGCTCTGTCTCTGCAGCCAGCTTTCTTGCTCCAATACCTGCAAGCTCTGCAACACTCAGACACCCCCGATCCTTCTGTGACCCTGCGGGACCTGAGGCCACGCTGAACCCGCGTGGGCTTCACCCCGGTTTAGCCTCTGGAGCGATGTCCCTCAGCGGAACCGACTTTTAAAAGTCCTGATTTTGTGCTCCGCTGCTCCGCCGCTTGCCGGGAGCCGGCCCCTCCCCCCGGGGTCTATCTTCCCGTCGCTTTGGATTCACTTCTCCGCCAGTCCTACCTTTCAGAAAGTGGTTGTTTTTCGGTTTCTAGAATTGCTGTTCTTCTTCTCTTCGATCTGCCGATGGATTTGCAGGTGTTTGCAATCTTTAGATAAGCTCTCTAGCTGATCTCCTGCTAGCTGAAGTAGTCTCAGCCTGCTACTTCTCCGCCATCTTGACTCCTCCCCTTTTTTTCGGAAAACTTTTATTTTTCATTCATTCCCACTATTCTGGTTCATTTTCTTTTTATATATAGGTAATTTTAAAAACCTATTTATTATCAAAGTGAGCTGTCCAGTACATCAAATTCCATAATAACCTTCTAACCTGAACTTTTGGATACATACACCTATGTTTTTCTTTTGCATTTCTATTTTTTGAATTCCTTCTTTTTTTTTCCTAGAAATTCTTTTTTTTATTTAATTTTTTTAATTTTTTATAAACATATATTTTTATCCCCAGGGGTACAGGTCTGTGAATCGCCAGGTTTACACACTTCACAGCACTCACCAAAGCATATACCCTCCCCAATGTCCATAACCCAACCACCCTCTCCCTCCTCCCCTCCCCCCAGCAACCCTCAGTTTGTTTTGTGAGATTAAGAGTCACTTGTGGTTTGTCTCCCTCCCAGTCCCATCTTGTTTCATTTATTCTTCTCCTACCCACTTAAGCCCCCATGTTGCATCACCACTTCCTCATATCCCCTATGACCCAGCAATTGCACTACTGGGTATTTACACTAAACATACAAACGTAGTGATCCAAAGGGGCACATGCACCCGAATGTTTATAGCTGCAATGTCCACAATAGCCAAACTATGGAAAGAACCTAGATGTCCATCAACAGATGAATGGATAAAGAAGATGTGGTATATATACACAATGGAATACTATGCAGCCATCAAAGGAAATGAATTCCTCCTTTTTTAAAAAATTTTAGTTTAGTTTAGTCTAGTTTATTCCTTTTTATTTTTATCTTCTAATATTCATATAGAGTTAAACTTCAAAGTAATCCCCTTTCCCCAATCAATACTACCCCTATAGGTAAACTAATTTTTAATCCCCCTTTATCTTAGGAAAGTTGAGTCCTTTAACAAAGATATCAAGCTACATCCAGGAAGAATCAAAACAACCTTCCTCGCACACACTGAGAATTTATAACCACTCTCCCATCTTTTTCTTCCACAAGTGTTTCTGTGTTTTTGTGTTTGTCCTGATAGTATATAAATCTTCACTTGGGGTACTTTTTGACGAGGTTCTTCCTTTATTTGCATATATTTTTTTCTCTTGTCATATACTTTTATCAGTCTTTTTGTTTGTCTGTTTTTGTTTGTCTACTTCATAAATCTTACCTTGGGGCCCATTTTGGCTGAACCTTCTCTTTCATCTTCCCTTTCTTTCCTGTCTCTCTCTCTATCTCTTTTTTTTTCTTTTTGTTTTGCTTTTCTTTTGTCTCTCATTTGGGTGGGGAATCCTGATTGCTCAGAAGTGTTCCATGGTGCACCTTGACTGCACCACAGTTGATACATCCAACTACATCTGTTCAGTCATCTCCCACCAAAATGACTAGGAGGAGGAATGCCCAACAGAAGAAAAATACAGAGGATGGACCTTCTGCAACAGAGATAATGGCTATCAACATAGACAATATGTTGGAAAGAGAATTCAGGCTAACAATTATCCAGGCAATAGCTAGGTTGGAGAAAGCCATGGATGACCAAACAGAATTGATTAGGGCTGAGCTGAAAGGGACCAGACAGGATGTTCACAATGTTAGGGCGGAGCTTAAAGCTACCAGGGAGGAGGTTCACAATGCTCTCAATGAGTTCCAATCTAATCTAAACTCTCTCAAAGCTAGGGTAACTGAGACAGAAGATAGAATTAGTGATCTGGAAGACAAACAGATAGAAAGGATCAGGAGGAAGCCTAGAACAAACAGCTGAGAAACCATGAAAACAGAATCAGGGAAATAAATGATGCCATGAAACATTCCAACGTCAGATTTATTGGAATCCCTGAAGGGGAGGAGAAAGAAAGAAGTCTAGAAGATATAGTGGAACAAGTCCTTCATGAAAATTTTCCCAATCTCGCGAATGGAACCAGCGTTCATGTACTAGAGGCTGAACGGTCTCCACCCAAGATTATACATTCCAAAAAAACATCACGACACCTGATAGTCAAATTGAGGAATTATAATTGTAGGTATAATCTCTTGAAAGCTGCTAGGGCAAAGAGGCTCCTTACTTACAGAGGAAAGCCCATCAGAATAACATCAGACCTGTCCACAGAGACCTGGCAAGCCAGAAGAGGCTGGCAAGATATATTCAGGGCACTAAATGAGAAGAACATGCAGCCAAGAATACTTTATCCAGCAAGACTGACATTCAAAATGGATGGAGAGATAAAGAGTTTCCAAGACTGGCAAGGCTTAAAAGACTATGCAACCACCAAGCCGACACTGCAGGAAATATTAAGGGGGGTTCTATAAAAGAGGAAAAATCCCAAGAATAGCATTGAACAGAAATATAGAGACAGTCTACAGAAAGAAAGACTTCAAAGGTAACTTGATGTCAATATAAAAGATTTCTATCAGGGCGCCTGGGTGGCTGAGTGGGTTAAGCCGCTGCCTTTGGCTCAGGTCATGATCTCAGGGTCCTGTGATCGAGTCCCGCATCGGGCTCCCTGCTCAGTAGGGAGCCTGCTTCCTCCTCTCTCTCTCTCTCTCTGCCTGCCTCTCTGCCTATTAGTGATCTCTCTCTGTCAAATAAATAAATAAAATCTTAAAAAAAAGGTTTCTATCAATAATCACTCTCAATGTGAATGGCCTAAATGCACCCATAAAATGGCACAGTGTTGCAGATTGGATAAAACGACAGGACCCATCCATATGTTTTCTACGAGACCCATCTTGAACCTAAAGATACACACAGACTAAAGTGAAGGGATGGAGAAGCATCTTTCATGCCAATGGACCTCAAAAGAAGGCAGAGGTAGTGATTCTCATATCAGATAAATTAGATTTTAAACTAAAGACTGTAGTCAGAGATACAGAAGGACACTACATAATCCTTAAAGGGACTATCCACCAAGATGATCTAACAATTGTAAATATCTATGTCCCCAATATGGGAGCAGCCAATTACATAAGAAAACTGTTAATCAAGATAAGAGTCATGTTGATATGAATACACTAATCGTAGGAGATCTTAACACGCCTCTCTCAGAATTAGACAGATCATCGAAGCAGAAAATCAATAAAGAAACGAGCATTGAATGACACATTGGACCAGATGGACCTCATAGATATATACAGAACATTCCACCCTAAAACAACAGAATACTCATTCTTCTCAAGTGCACATGGAACCTTCTCCAGAATAGACCACATACTGGGTCACAAATCAGGACTCAACCGATACCAAAAGACTGAGATTATTCCCTGCATATTCTCAGATCACAATGCTTTGAAACTGGAGCTCAATCACAAGGAAAGGTTCCGAAGGAACTCAAACACCTGGAAGCTAAAGACCACCTTGCTTAAGAATGCTTGGATCAACCAGAACGTCAAAGAAGAACTGAAAGAATTTATGGAAACCAATGAGAATGAAGACACTTCAGTCCAAAACCTATGGGATACAGCAAAGGCGGTCCTAAGGGGAAAATATATAGCCATCCAAGCCTCGCTCAAAAAAATTGAAAAATCTAGAACACACCAGCTGTCTCTACACCTTAAAGAACTGGAGGATCAACAACAAATCAAACCAACTCTACACATAAGAAGGGAAATCATCAAGATTAGAGCTGAGATCAATGAGGGAGAAACCAGAGATACAGTAGAACGTATCAATGAAACTAGAAGCTGGTTTTTTGAAAGAATCAATAAGATCGATAAGCCACTGGCTACACTAATCCAAAAGAAAAGAGAGAAAGCCCAAATTCATAAAATTATGAATGAAAAGGGAGAGATCACAACTAACACCAAGGAAGTAGAAACAATCATCAGAAGTTATTATCAACAGTTATATGCCAATAAGCTTAGCAACCTTGATGAAATGGATGCATCCCTGGAAAACTATAAACTCCCAAAATTGAACCAGGAAGAAATTGACAACCTAAATAGACCAATATCTAGTAACGAGATTGAAGCAGTGATCAAAAACCTCCCAAAAAACAAGAGCCCAGGACCTGACGGATTCCCTGGGGAATTCTACCAAACCTTCAAAGAAGAAATAACACCTATTCTCTTGAAGCTGTTTCAAAAAATTGAAGCAGAAGGAAAACTTCCAGACTCTTTCTATGAAGCCAGCATTACCCTGATCCCCAAACCAGGCAAGGACCCTACCAAAAAGGAGAATTTCAGACCAATATCACTGATGAATATGGATGCTTAGATTCTCAACAAGATCCACCAATAAGTGAAACCATATGATAATTGACTCTCTCTGCTTGACTTATTTCACTCAGCATAATCTCTTCCAGTTTCGTCCATGTTGCTACAAAAGTTGGGTATTCATCCTTTCTGAAGGAGGCATAATACTCCATAGTGTATATGGACCACATCTTCCTTATCCATTCATCCATTGAAGGGCATCTTGGTTCTTTCCATAGTTTGGCGACCGTGGCCTTTGCTGCTATAAACATTGGGGTACAGATGGCCCTTCTTTTCATGACATCTGTGTCTTTGGGGTAAATACCCAGGAGTGCAATTGCAGGGTCATAGGGAAGCTCTATTTTTAATTTCTTGAGGAATCTCCACACTGTTCTCCGAAGAGGCTGCACCAACTTGCATTTCCTCCAACAGTGTAAGAGTATTCCCCTTTCTCCACATCCTCTCCAACACATGTTGTTTCCTGTTTTGTTAATTTTGGCCATTCTAACTGGTGTAAGGTGATATCTCAATGTGGTTTTAATTTGAATCTCCCTGAGGGCTAATGATGATGAGCATTTTTTCATGTGTCTGATAGCCATTTGTATGTCTTGATTGGAGAAGTGTCTGTTCATATCTTCTGCCCATTTTTTGATGTGTTTGTCTGTTTCGTGTGGGTTGAGTTTGAGGAGTTCATTATAGATCCTGGATATCAACCTTTTGTCTGTACTGTCATTTGCAAATATCTTCTCCCATTCCTTGGGTTCCCTCTTTGTTTTTTTGACTGTTTCCTTTGCTATGCAGAAGCTTTTGATTTTGATGAAGTCCCAGAAGTTTATTTTCGCTTTTGTTTCCTTTGCCTTTGGAGACGTATCTTGAAAGAAGTTGCTGTGGCTGATATCAAAGAGATTACTGCCTATGTTCTCCTCTAAGATTCTGATGGATTCCTGTCTCACGTTGAGGTCTTTTATCCATTTTGAGTTGTTCTTTGTGTACGGTGTAAGAGAATGGTCAAGTTTCATTCTTCTACATATAGCTGTCCAGTTTTCCCAGCACCATTTATTGAAGAGACTGTCTTTTTTCCACTGTCTATTTTTTCCTGTTTTGTCGAAGATTAATTGACCATAGAGTTGAGGGTCCATATCTGGGCTCTCTACTCTGTTCCACTGGTCTATGTGTCTGTTTTTATGCCAGTACCATGCTGTCTTGGTGATCACAGCTTTGTCATAAAGCTTGAAATCAGGTAAGGTGATGCCGCCAGCTTTATTTTTGTTTTTCAACATTTCCTTAGTGATTCGGGGTCTCTTCTGATTCCATACAAATTTTAGGATTATTTGCTCCAGCTCTTTGAAGAATGCCGGTGGAATTTGGATCGGAATGGCATTAAAAGTATAGATTGCTCTAGGCAGTATAGACATTTTAACAATGTTTATTCTTCCGATCCAAGAGCATGGAATGGTCTTCCATCTATTTGTGTCTTCTTCAATTTCTTTCATGAGTGTTCTATAGTTCCTCAAGTACAGATCCTTTACCTCTTTTTTTTTCAGTCATTTCTTTTTATTTACAGTCTGTGTTCAATGCAAATCAATTCCATAACATGAGAAGTTACTATGAATCAAAGCATAAATACACAAACACAATATACAATCCAAAATAGATGTACAGCATTCAGGTATGAAACAAAATGGAATGTTCATTCACACACACAGTAGCTTGTGATCAGTTGAATATGGTTGTTCTGGTAAAGGTTCCTAAAGATGGGAAAAAATGACTTTGGTTATCAAGACTACTGCGGCCATATTAAATATTGGAACACCTAAGCATCAGTGTGTGACCATGCGAACAAAAGACCTTAGAGTGTCTATTTTTAAAAAGCGTTCTGTGCATCGAGGAAGTTGTAAAAAGATTTACTTGCCAGAATCAAGCCCACTTTAGGCTTAGGACCAGGTTCTAACTATCTAAAGATACTGACTAGCAGAAAGTATTCCAAATGTGGGTATTCTGATTCAGAGTTTAAAAAAAAAAAGTATTTACAGAAAAGAGTATAAAATTTTCCCAAATTTAATGTAAGCTTCCAGTCTTCACTTCCCAAATACTTGATTTACAATTTTGGCTTCTGCGCACATTTTGCCTTTTTAATTTCAAGATTTGTTGATTTTACCTTCAAAACAGATCATTTTTTAAATTACAAAATATTCAACATATGCAGAAATGAAAAGCATTTTGAAGTTAGCGGAGGTCAATGTTCCTCTACTCTTTGGAATCAGTTTAGTTAAATGACTCTGGCACTCTTGAATACGAGTAAGTGATCAGTATATAAGCAAAATTTACTCATTATGTTAATCGGGGGGTAGATTCCAATCCATCATTGCCCTGAAACATGTCAATTAATATATAAAAAAATCAAATGCAATATCAAATTCAAAGACTCAGAGGAAAGAGTTCAGTTCCCAAGAAACAGTGATAGCTTAACAAGGTAAAACTTTTTATCTAGAGTACACAGGCATTAAGTTAGTACTGCTAAAACAATGCATTGAGGATTTACAGTAACTCCTGGAAGTTCCTTCTAATGTACGAATAAATAGAATGAGGGAAGCTTTCTGTATTAACTGTTTTCAATGGCCTTGAAGATTTAATGAACCGAATGAAAACTGAATGAGTTCACATCTCATCTTTTACATCTAGGTAAGATAAAATCTAGTCTCGTTTTCAAGGTAGAATTTTACATGTCCATACTTCTTAAGCCACATTTAAAGAAATTATCTCTTAACTAATCTTGGATGTTGTCTCTTCATCTTGTACATGGAACTCCAGCAGATTTAATAGACATTCATCATCTAGTCAAACCCTTTACATGTTCTTCAAACCAATCAAATTTGGGATCCTCAAACATTTTCAGTGTCAATAAAATAAGGTGTGGAATTAGCAGATACGATGAAGACCTGTTTTTCCTTGTCACACTGGATGTCTAGACGCCATTTGGACTGGGTTTAGAAGATGGGGAAGTATAGATGTTTTTGGCCCGAGTCTTTTAACAGTAGAGCTGTAGAAGGGAGAACGAGATTGCAAAGAGACTGGCTGTTGACTGCAGAGCACCGCCAGTTGGTGTGGTGGTGGTATTAGCTGGATTGGGAGCAGTCGAGGTACTCTGGGAGGAGTTGTTTGCAGCTGTCATATTTGTTGTATTTGAATAAATCTGCGTGGGTAGGAGCAGCGCCAGAAGCAGCAGCCCCAGTCCGAGCCTGGCCACCATCCCTCTGCCCATGTCCGCTACGTCGGCGTTGGTGCGCGGTGCGTCTCACTGGATGCGGGGTGAGTGGAGAACCGCTGGCTCCGGGCGGGCGCAGGCAAGGTGGGGCGATCCTTTACCTCTTTAGTTAGGTTTATTCCCAGGTATCTTATGGTTCTTGGTGCTATAGTAAATGGAATCGATTCTCTAATTTCCCTTTCTGTATTTTCATTGTTAGTGTATAAGAAAGCCACTGATTTCTGCACATTGACTTTGTATCCTGCCACGTTGCTGAATTGCTGTATGAGTTCTAGTAGTTTGGGGGTGGAGTCTTTTGGGTTTTCCATATAAAGAATCATGTCATCTGCGTAGAGAGAGAGTTTGACTTCTTCATTACCAATTTGGATACCTTTTATTTCTCTCTGTTGTCTGATTGCTGTTGCTAGGACTTCTAATACTATGTTGAAGAAGAGTGGTGAAAGTGGGCATCCTTGTCTTGTTCCTGATCTCAATGGGAAGGCTGCAAGCTTTTTCCCATTGAGGATGATATTTGCTGTGGGTCTTTCATAGATAGATTTGATGAGGTTCAGGAATGTTCCTTCTATCCCTATACTTTGAAGCGTTTTAATCAGGAACGGATGCTGGATTTTGTCAAATGCTTTTTCTGCATCAATTGAGAGGACCATGTGGTTCTTCTCTCTTCTCTTATTCATTTGTTGCATCACGTTGACTGATTTGCGAATGTCGAACCATCCTTGTAGCCCAGGGATGAATCCCACCTGATCATGGTGGATAATCTTTTTAATGTGCTGTTGGATCCTGTTGGCTAGAATCTTGTTGAGAATCTTAGCATCCATATTCATCAGTGATATTGGTCTGAAATTCTCCTTTTTGTTAGGGTCTTCGCCTGGTTTGGGGATCAGGGTAATGCTGGCTTCATAGAAAGAGTCTGGAAGTTTTCCTTCTGCTTCAATTTTTTGAAACAGCTTCAGGAGAATAGGTGTTATTTCTTCTTTGAAGGTTTGGTAGAATTCCCCAGGGAATCCGTCAGGTCCTGGGCTCTTGTTTTTTAGGAGGTTTTTGATCACTGCTTCAATCTCGTTACTAGATATTGGTCTATTTAGGTTGTCAATTTCTTCCTGGTTCAATTTTGGGAGTTTATAGTTTTCCAGGGATGCATCCATTTCATCAAGGTTGCTAAGCTTATTGGCATATAACTGTTGATAATAACTTCTGATGATTGTTTCTACTTCCTTGGTGTTAGTTGTGATCTCTCCCTTTTCATTCATAATTTTATGAATTTGGGCTTTCTCTCTTTTCTTTTGGATTAGTGTAGCCAGTGGCTTATCGATCTTATTGATTCTTTCAAAAAACCAGCTTCTAGTTTCATTGATACGTTCTACTGTATCTCTGGTTTCTCCCTCATTGATCTCAGCTCTAATCTTGATGATTTCCCTTCTTATGTGTAGAGTTGGTTTGATTTGTTGTTGATCCTCCAGTTCTTTAAGGTGTAGAGACAGCTGGTGTGTTCTAGATTTTTCAATTTTTTTGAGCGAGGCTTGGATGGCTATATATTTTCCCCTTAGGACCGCCTTTGCTGTATCCCATAGGTTTTGGACTGAAGTGTCTTCATTCTCATTGGTTTCCATAAATTCTTTCAGTTCTTCTTTGACGTTCTGGTTGATCCAAGCATTCTTAAGCAAGGTGGTCTTTAGCTTCCAGGTGTTTGAGTTCCTTCGGAACCTTTCCTTGTGATTGAGCTCCAGTTTCAAAGCATTGTGATCTGAGAATATGCAGGGAATAATCTCAGTCTTTTGGTATCGGTTGAGTCCTGATTTGTGACCCAGTATGTGGTCTATTCTGGAGAAGGTTCCATGTGCACTTGAGAAGAATGAGTATTCTGTTGTTTTAGGGTGGAATGTTCTGTATATATCTATGAGGTCCATCTGGTCCAATGTGTCATTCAATGCTCGTTTCTTTATTGATTTTCTGCTTCGATGATCTGTCTAATTCTGAGAGAGGCGTGTTAAGATCTCCTACGATTAGTGTATTCATATCAACATGACTCTTATCTTGATTAACAGTTTTCTTATGTAATTGGCTGCTCCCATATTGGGGACATAGATATTTACAATTGTTAGATCATCTTGGTGGATAGTCCCTTTAAGGATTATGTAGTGTCCTTCTGTATCTCTGACTACAGTCTTTAGTTTAAAATCTAATTTATCTGATATGAGAATCACTACCTCTGCCTTCTTTTGAGGTCCATTGGCATGAAAGATGCTTCTCCATCCCTTCACTTTAGTCTGTGTGTATCTTTAGGTTCAAGATGGGTCTCGTAGAAAACATATGGATGGGTCCTGTCGTTTTATCCAATCTGCAACACTGTGCCATTTTATGGGTGCATTTAGGCCATTCACATTGAGAGTGATTATTGATAGAAACCTTTTTTTTAAGATTTTATTTATTTATTTGACAGAGAGAGATCACTAATAGGCAGAGAGGCAGGCAGAGAGAGAGAGAGAGGAGGAAGCAGGCTCCCTACTGAGCAGGGAGCCCGATGCGGGACTCGATCACAGGACCCTGAGATCATGACCTGAGCCAAAGGCAGCGGCTTAACCCACTCAGCCACCCAGGCGCCCTGATAGAAATCTTTTATATTGACATCGAGTTACCTTTGAAGTCTTTCTTTCTGTAGACTGTCTCTATATTTCTGTTCAATGCTATTCTTGGGATTTTTCCTCTTTTATAGAACCCCCCTTAATATTTCCTGCAGTGTCGGCTTGGTGGTTGCATAGTCTTTTAAGCCTTGCCAGTCTTGGAAACTCTTTATCTCTCCATCCATTTTGAATGTCAGTCTTGCTGGATAAAGTATTCTTGGCTGCATGTTCTTCTCATTTAGTGCCCTGAATATATCTTGCCAGCCTCTTCTGGCTTGCCAGGTCTCTGTGGACAGGTCTGATGTTATTCTGATGGGCTTTCCTCTGTAAGTAAGGAGCCTCTTTGCCCTAGCAGCTTTCAAGAGATTATACCTACAATTATAATTCCTCAATTTGACTATCAGGTGTCGTGATGTTTTTTTGGAATGTATAATCTTGGGTGGAGACCGTTCAGCCTCTAGTACATGAACGCTGGTTCCATTCGCGAGATTGGGAAAATTTTCATGAAGGACTTGTTCCACTATATCTTCTAGACTTCTTTCTTTCTCCTCCCCTTCAGGGATTCCAATAAATCTGACGTTGGAATGTTTCATGGCATCATTTATTTCCCTGATTCTGTTTTCATGGTTTCTCAGCTGTTTGTTCTAGGCTTCCTCCTGATCCTTTCTATCTGTTTGTCTTCCAGATCACTAATTCTATCTTCTGTCTCAGTTACCCTAGCTTTGAGAGAGTTTAGATTAGATTGGAACTCATTGAGAGCATTGTGAACCTCCTCCCTGGTAGCTTTAAGCTCCGCCCTAACATTGTGAACATCCTGTCTGGTCCCTTTCAGCTCAGCCCTAATCAATTCTGTTTGGTCATCCATGGCTTTCTCCAACCTAGCTATTGCCTGGATAATTGTTAGCCTGAATTCTCTTTCCAACATATTGTCTATGTTGATAGCCATTATCTCTGTTGCAGAAGGTCCATCCTCTGTATTTTTCTTCTGTTGGGCATTCCTCCTCCTAGTCATTTTGGTGGGAGATGACTGAACAGATGTAGTTGGATGTATCAACTGTGGTGCAGTCAAGGTGCACCATGGAACACTTCTGAGCAATCAGGATTCCCCACCCAAATGAGAGACAAAAGAAAAGCAAAACAAAAAGAAAAAAAAAGAGATAGAGAGAGAGACAGGAAAGAAAGGGAAGATGAAAGAGAAGGTTCAGCCAAAATGGGCCCCAAGGTAAGATTTATGAAGTAGACAAACAAAAACAGACAAACAAAAAGACTGATAAAAGTATATGACAAGAGAAAAAAATATATGCAAATAAAGGAAGAACCTCGTCAAAAAGTACCCCAAGTGAAGATTTATATACTATCAGGACAAACACAAAAACACAGAAACACTTGTGGAAGAAAAAGATGGGAGAGTGGTTATAAATTCTCAGTGTGTGCGAGGAAGGTTGTTTTGATTCTTCCTGGATGTAGCTTGATATCTTTGTTAAAGGACTCAACTTTCCTAAGATAAAGGGGGATTAAAAATTAGTTTACCTATAGGGGTAGTATTGATTGGGGAAAGGGGATTACTTTGAAGTTTAACTCTATATGAATATTAGAAGATAAAAATAAAAAGGAATAAACTAGACTAAACTAAACTAAAATTTTTTAAAAAAGGAGGAATTCATTTCCTTTGATGGCTGCATAGTATTCCATTGTGTATATATACCACATCTTCTTTATCCATTCATCTGTTGATGGACATCTAGGTTCTTTCCATAGTTTGGCTATTGTGGACATTGCAGCTATAAACATTCGGGTGCATGTGCCCCTTTGGATCACTACGTTTGTATGTTTAGTGTAAATACCCAGTAGTGCAATTGCTGGGTCATAGGGGATATGAGGAAGTGGTGATGCAACATGGGGGCTTAAGTGGGTAGGAGAAGAATAAATGAAACAAGATGGGACTGGGAGGGAGACAAACCACAAGTGACTCTTAATCTCACAAAACAAACTGAGGGTTGCTGGGGGGAGGGGAGGAGGGAGAGGGTGGTTGGGTTATGGACATTGGGGAGGGTATATGCTTTGGTGAGTGCTGTGAAGTGTGTAAACCTGGCGATTCACAGACCTGTACCCCTGGGGATAAAAATATATGTTTATAAAAAATTAAAAAAATTAAATAAAAAAAAGAATTTCTAGGAAAAAAAAAGAAGGAATTCAAAAAATAGAAATGCAAAAGAAAAACATAGGTGTATGTATCCAAAAGTTCAGGTTAGAAGGTTATTATGGAATTTGATGTACTGGACAGCTCACTTTGATAATAAATAGGTTTTAAAAATTACCTATATATAAAAAGAAAATGAACCAGAATAGTGGGAATGAATGAAAAATAAAAGTTTTCCGAAAAAAAGGGGAGGAGTCAAGATGGCGGAGAAGTAGCAGGCTGAGACTACTTCAGCTAGCAGGAGATCAGCTAGAGAGCTTATCTAAAGATTGCAAACACCTGCAAATCCATCGGCAGATCGAAGAGAAGAAGAACAGCAATTCTAGAAACCGAAAAACAACCACTTTCTGAAAGGTAGGACTGGCGGAGAAGTGAATCCAAAGCGACGGGAAGATAGACCCCGGGGGGAGGGGCCGGCTCCCGGCAAGCGGCGGAGCAGCGGAGCACAAAATCAGGACTTTTAAAAGTCGGTTCCGCTGAGGGACATCGCTCCAGAGGCTAAACCGGGGTGAAGCCCACGCGGGTTCAGCGTGGCCTCAGGTCCCGCAGGGTCACAGAAGGATCGGGGGTGTCTGAGTGTTGCAGAGCTTGCAGGTATTGGAGCAAGAAAGCTGGCTGCAGAGACAGAGCCGACAGTGAGCTCGCAGTGAAAGATCCCCCGGGGCTCCAAGCACCCCGGAATGGACCCCTTCTCAGGAGGAGACCCCCGGACCCAAAAACCAAGCCGAGTCCACTGATCAGATGCAAACAGCACGAGGTTTATTGAGTTGACACAGGTACCTGCGGGCGATCAAGTCTTAGGAAGACTCGCGCGCCAGCCCTTTGTTCAGGGCCTTTTTATGGGGTTTGGGGAAGCAAAAGCATACGTACAGAAGCAGAAACATAGTTACAAGGTTCTTATTGGCTGGTTTAAATGTAAGGCATACTCGGTGTTTGTAGATTGGCTTTGAAGGACCCCGGCACGCGAAGAGAAAGGTGGGGAGGGGGAGTGAGGAGGGGGAGTTGGACCTTATTACTCAGCAGAGAAGCATCCTGCCTACGTGACTAGGCCCACGTACCTAGGCGACCCCCTTGCCTATGTGACTATGCGCATAAAGTATCCTGTTGAAACAGGAGACCAGTATCACCCCCTAAAAGCCAAGTGGTTACAGAAAGGCAAGGGAGTGGTTAAACAATTAACTGGGGGAGGGGTCTAACAGGGGAAGGGCGAGCGATTACAGAAAAGCCAAGAAGCAGTTAGTTAATCAATGGCTGGGGGGGGGTGTCTATATGCGGAGTCTTTCATTCCCCCCTTTTTCTTTATCATGGATAGAATCTTATATCCATTCGCTCTGGTCCTGTACCAGGTCAGTTTGGGATCCGGTCTGTCGAATTAGCTGATATTGCTGTGTCACCAGTGGTTTTGCAGCCCCAATAGCGACAATAAAAGTGGGATGTCCCACTACAGTAGGTCCACTCTCTGGGTCTGTGAAACACGGGGCATAAGTGTTCTTAACATACTTTGTTGACTTCAGTCCCCATAGCTTCCCCAAGGATTTAACCCGAGTCACCCCGGGGGGGGATGGTTGTGAAGGCGGTCAAAGTAATTTTCTACGTCCTAATTGGCTGGAGTTCCCATTGCTAGCTTGCAGATGTTAGGGTGTACTAGCTGCAGGGCTTGCAGATGGGCTTGAGGAACTGAGTTATGTGTCTTTGGAAATTGGGCTATTGATAAGGTAACTTCTTTGTTGTAAATCTCAAGGACATTTGCAAACAAAGGGAGACTCCTGCCTTACAAGACTGTGATCTCTGCAATATAAACATTTGTTCTTTTTTTTCAGGGCAGTCAGGGGTGCCTGTGAAATGTCATACATATTATCAAGGGGAGGGGTGGAGAGGGGGGTGCAACGCGCCAGCCCCTGCTCCCTCTTCAGCTAGCCTCCTGAACAATTTTGACCCTTAAATCTTTAAGGTGGTTGAAGGTGGAAGGTCTTATCTTCTGTAACTTCTTCCTGCTGAATAGGGGCGTAGAGCTGTCCCTACCTACTCAGGTCAACATTGATCAGTGGAGGAATGTATAGGGGAGTTACGAAAGGCGGAGGCAGCTGAATCCAGTGCTGACAGTGAAAAAGTATCTTTGCGCATGGTAAGGATCATCTGTCGTGGTGAAGTCATTGCAGCGATGGAGTCTCGGCACCAAGTAGAGAAATAGCGAACAAAGCAACATATTAAGGTTAATAAGGCAATAAGAATGAGAAGCCCAAAAAGGAGATTTGGCTACAGTCCTCCTCCAAACCAGTAAGCTAACCAATTGCTGAGAGAGAGAGAAGGATCTTGTAGAGCTTTAATCTGGGCATTCATATCCTTTATTAATCCTGTGACACTTTTGTGATAGTCTGGGATGTACACACAACATTCTGTCTTGATAATTACATATATGCCACATGACATCCTCTAGTCACAAAGATGGAACAAAAATGGATGCTAAGTGATTATACCATTTAAAAAATAGATCGCATCCATCTTTGTTTTAAGTTGGGGAGACTAGCTGGAGTTGTAATGGTTTTAGTAATGCGCCCATGAATCCAGGCAAATCCTAAGGTACAGCGACCTATCCACCCTGGAGGAAGCCAGGGCCACAGGTTTGTTTCATATATCCAGTGGGTTCTGTTTGGAGCTGGCCATCTAATGCCAGGTCGCCTTGCCCAGTCAGTAGCAAACCAGTCAGTAGCCTGGAGTACTGTTACTTGGGAACACATTTCTAGTGATAGCCATCCTAGATATCGTGCGTTCTTTGCCCAAGTATCACTCGTATGATTTCTTTTGTTCCCAGCATAAAACTGCCTTCTGACTGAGTCGTCCAATCGTGGGTGTAAGCCACAGATATGCATCCCAGATTTGATATACACCATCCTTAGTAAGTTAAGGAGGGTTTTGTAACTTAGGCCCATATTTGATTGGGGAGTTATGGCTTGACAGCAATCCCCTTTTTTTTTTTTTTTTCCAAATTGCTCCATGGGCATGTAGTACCAGGAAGGCATATTTGGAGTCAGTGTTAATGTTTATTCTTAGGCTTTGGCAATTGCAAAGTGCTAGTGAACACTACAGTATACCTAGCTTTTCTTATTTTTTTTTTCTATGAAAACTATTGTCATCAGTAAACTGTCATTCATCTGGCATATCTGTAAGTATAGCCCAATATTTAATTAGTCGGCCTTCATCATTCTTTGGTGGCCTTTGAATTCTAAGAAAAATCTGGACCTGATGTGAACTCATTAGTTAGGGGCTGTTTTAGGTTTCGCTAAAGCATCTGTTTGCAATTGCACCTCAACAGAGGTGGCCTCTAGGATAAATATGACTAAGGGATGAAACCAATAAGAAGACCTTTGAGTGGTCCAGCCTTAACAATATCCTGATTACAGAGGATCACTGGCAAGTGAGAAAACTTGTCAAGAGATAAGGGGAGTTCCCCATGCATCATCCGATCTAATCATAAAGAAAGTGGGGTCATCCATTATCTCTATAAGTCCATAGTTAATCCTATGGAGTGCAATAGGCTGGCCTTTAGGCAATTTCATTATCCCAGCCACAAACAAGGTGTTAGTTAAGTTATACAATTATAGGGGAATCAATCCCATTTTCCAGTTGTTTAATCATGTGCCGTGGGGTCTTGTTAATATACCCACAAGATAATAAGATTGATTAAAGAAGCTATTGTGTAACTTCTCTGAAGTTTACCTCAAATTGTTTAGCTTAGGTAAACAAACATTTAAAGACAATCGAATCTAGAATTTAATATCCATAAAGGTGTGTTATTAAAATATAATTTTTCTTTCTAAGATAACCCTCATTTACAGAGATAGCCAAATCAGGACTAAGTCACTTGTGAAACAAGTCCAGTTTTAACAAACTTGGCCCATTATTTACATAAGCTCAGCAAGAACAGTTGAGTGTGATCATATAGATCTTTTAGAATCTGCTTTGCTGGAACTTCTTATAAGGAATCTCTAGGTTGAACTTCTAGTAGCCTCTCCAGGCCAGAAGCCAAGCCACATACTTGCCATCAGGCATGCCTGCAATACCTGTCGATTTGGGCATATGCCTCTTCATGAGATTCTGCACCTACCAAGGAGTGACATTCTTTACTCACCTGGTGAGGCTGCTGGGAACTCTGTAAACAAGGTATCAGGCCAATAGTCCCAAGGGGCTTTATGGCTCCAGGTTTCATAAAGTCAACCTTAGTTCCTTAAAGCTGTCTGGTCATATCTGAGTCTATGCATGTCTTTTTCAACTATGACATTCCAGTCAAAGCCTTGGTAAAATAACCAGTTTCCAATGCTGTCCTGTTACAAAGAGAACAGATTCTTATTGAACTTATGCAAATGACTGATTGCCATGGAAGAAAGAATACTTATTGAGACCTTTTGGTTTCAGAGGGTTTAGATAGAGAGAAAAGTTGAATGCCTTGAGCACTTTTACATCTCTGTGAGTTACAGATAACTTAAGAAAAAGTATCCCTAGTCTGGAAGAGCAAACATTAGAGAACCAGCAATGTCTAAAACAAGACAAAACATTAAGAGACACAACACTATAATCTTGTAGTTCATTTAGTCCCATGTTACTAAATCTGGTGAATGCACCTTTAGTTAGTTTTGGAAATTCTTACCCATTTCAGTTTTAGGATTTTCAAGTATATCAAATATCTGTATTTGTCCTGGAAGTCCTTTATATGAATCTCCTTTAAGATAAAACTCATTTTACAAGAGAATTAAAACAATTACAAATGACAAAACTCGGAATGGATATGGTTAGAGCTGATGAGACAAGAGTTTACAATTTAGCTGACAAGGAAATCAGGTTACTTCTGTGACACATAACATTTCTGTAATTATAATATCAAGCGATGATCTTTTAAAACATTTAAAACTTTAGGAAATGTATAGAATCTCTAGAATAATTATAGCATTTTCCCAAATGTAACCCAAGGTTTATCATTGGTTTAAATCTTGTCAACAATTGCTAAAATCTTAGAAAGTTTTAAAGCACATGCCTAAATATAATTAGGGATGTTAAACACGTGATAAAACAAAACATAGAGACTGGGTTTTCTGGGCTGGCAAAGAGAAAACCATTTATATTCTCTTATCTGATCAATTAATCTAAGAAAACTTTGTCCTTTTAAACAAAGAAAATCAGCTTTTTTTTTTTTTATACCAGTGTCTTTTCCCTTTTTAATTTTATTTTTAAGTGTGCAGTCTTAAGATAGGAGTTTTCTGGGTTTTTCTCCCATCATGAATGATGTCGCAGACAAGGGAGGGGGATCTTTCCCCTGCTGTCCTGCTCGCATTCCCCACAGGAACTTAGGAGCGTTTTAGCTAAGGCCTGTCCAAATAAACCCCAGACCAGGCTACTCCGTGGAGTAGATGACCGTTCTGCCATATGACGCCCTGCGAGACTCAGGGTGCAGCCCACTCAGACTCCGTAGCCGAAGCAGTGAAGCCGTACAGACAGATTTACACAGTCAGGCACTCTTCAGATTCAAACAGGTTGGATACCCTCCCTTTTGGGTATCTCTGGCTAATGGGAGGTGATCAATCTCCCTTTTTACTCTTTACAGATTAGAGTGAATTTCTATGGTTACAGGCAATGGAGGATGGCAACCGGGTGTTTTCGCAGTCTCTCAAGGTTGGGCTTCTTCCTTAATCTCTCAAGGCCAAATGGCCCTTATACTTTACTTGGAAGTATAATTTATGTGGAGGCAGGTCAGGAGAGTATTAAATCACCTTGGAGGTTGTTTTTCTTCCTTTTTAGTCTGTCCTGACCATATCTAAAATTCCTTTTCTGAAGATTTCCCTTCACAAACCTTTTACATCTTTCCTTTGCATTCAGGTTTTGTCCCAAGCCATTTTCTTTCAAACAACCATTTTATTGAGGACAAAATTACCTTCCCTTACCTTCAACAAAATGTATTCCCATTCCTTAAATCTTTCTTACATATCTCCTACTTTCCTACATACAGAGTTTCCCTTATTTCCATCAGTCTTAGTTACACTAAGCAGAACTTTGTATTCTTAGAAACACCTTTAGTTATTAGCCATTTGTGAACTGTTACAACAGAATTTTTCAGGTGGCAAATTTATGAATCAGTTAAGTGGAAAACAAGTTTACCAGCAGATTTAAATACTCTTAGTTTCTTTGCAGTAAGAAGTCAAAAGCATAAACCTACATCCAGTAATTAACGACTTAGCATTTTATCCTGTTTGGTTAAGATATAGATGTCCACAATTCAATTCCGTTTGTCATCCAAGCAAAACTTTAAAACTTTCAGGTTACCAAAGACTTTGAAAGCTACTTCAGCAATTACCCATTAGAACTTTGAGACAGACAATTAACCATCAGTTTAGTCATCTCTTTGCTAACAAATTTTAACAAATAACATGAGCTTATTTGACCTTCAGTAAACTTCGAAGTTTCACATTTACTGCTGATAACTTAAAAGACACATCTTATCTTAGTTAAAACAACAAACTTAACTTCATTCCAATACTGATTTACAGTTCACCTGGACCCACTCCATTTCAAATGTTTACCTGAGACACAAGTGGGAAGATCTGGAGTGGGGTGTTAGGTCCAGGGGGTGCTCTTCTTGCTCGTTGACAGTGGAGAGAGAAGGAGCCGTGGTGCATGATCGAGAGGCTAGTCATGCAGGCTGCACGCACATTGGTACAGAAATACGATAAGGGGGAAACAGAAGAAACAAAGTGCTGCCAGGAGGCAGAGAAAAGATTCCCGGTTTTAGAGCTCATAAGCCCCAACAGAGGAGCAGATGCCATGCTTTCCCACCAGCAAGGGGGGAGGGGTTAAGCAGTCCAAGTCGGGCCAGAGAACACAGGGAAACTTCCCCGAAACAAAGAGAGTTTCGGCAGCTGCTCGGGAATATTCCTTATGGTCTCTGTCTCGAGTTAGACCAACCCGTTGGTTCCAGTTATAGCCATTAACATGGGAAGTGAGTGAGGGAGAAACCCCCACATCTATTAGGAGAAACTCAGAATCTCTCCAGTGACCTAAAGTGAGACTTAAGGGGGTGGTAAGTGTTTGCCCCATTTTAGAGTCAAAGAAAACACCAAGGACAATAAGTAAGACACACAAAACAGTTAACAAGAAGGACGCTGCGCGATTTCGGTACAAAACCGAAAGCAAAAACTCAAGCGGAGATCCTGGGGGTCCGGATTCCCCCTCTCCAACCAAGGCCACGTATCTCTCTGATACAGGCTGAGCTCCAAATGCCCCGCTGCACCGGGGCCCAAATGTCCCGAAGGACTCAAATGTCCCGCCCGGGAGGACTACAAACACCTCTGGAACGTCTTCCAGGGCTGCGAGGGAGAAGTCCGAGCCCGTCAGCTCCTTCTGGCCCCCGCCAAATACAAATGGATCCGATCGAACCCCAAACCAAACGCATGCGCAAATACTCAAATGTCCCGTCCGGCGGGACTACAAACGCCTCTGGAAAGTCTTCCAGGGCTGCGAGGGAGAAGTCCGAGCCCGTCAGCTCCTTCTGGCCCTCGCCAAATACAAATGGATCCGATCGAACCCCAAACCAAACGCATGCGCAAATTCACAAGTAACAGGTTCAGACGCAGCCACAGACGCAACGAACAGACACAACGAATAGAGTGCTGGCCAGCTTACCTCCTGACAGTGGGTCGGTGGTCCTTGGGTGGGGGGTCTCGTATCCCGGACGAGCCCCCAAATGAAAGATCCCCCGGGGCTCCAAGCACCCCGGAATGGACCCCTTCTCAGGAGGAGACCCCCGGACCCAAAAACCAAGCCGAGTCCACTGATCAGATGCAAACAGCACGAGGTTTATTGAGTTGACACAGGTACCTGCGGGCGATCAAGTCTTAGGAAGACTCGCGCGCCAGCCCTTTGTTCAGGGCCTTTTTATGGGGTTTGGGGAAGCAAAAGCATACGTACAGAAGCAGAAACATAGTTACAAGGTTCTTATTGGCTGGTTTAAATGTAAGGCATACTCGGTGTTTGTAGATTGGCTTTGAAGGACCCCGGCACGCGAAGAGAAAGGTGGGGAGGGGGAGTGAGGAGGGGGAGTTGGACCTTATTACTCAGCAGAGAAGCATCCTGCCTACGTGACTAGGCCCACGTACCTAGGCGACCCCCTTGCCTATGTGACTATGCGCATAAAGTATCCTGTTGAAACAGGAGACCAGTATCACCCCCTAAAAGCCAAGTGGTTACAGAAAGGCAAGGGAGTGGTTAAACAATTAACTGGGGGAGGGGTCTAACAGGGGAAGGGCGAGCGATTACAGAAAAGCCAAGAAGCAGTTAGTTAATCAATGGCTGGGGGGGGGTGTCTATATGCGGAGTCTTTCAGCAGCTTGGGGTTACATTGAACCGGCCGTAGGCTCGGTGAGCTCGGAGCTCGGCCAGAGGTCAGGCAGATGGGAATTACTGGGCGCTGTTCTCTGAGGGCGCACTGAGGAGTGGGGCCCCGGGCTCTCAGCTCCTCCGGGCCGGAGACCAGGAGGCCGCCATTTGTATTCCCGTCCTCTGGAACTCTACGGAAAGCGCTCAGGGAACAAAAGCTCCTGAAATCAAACCCCAGCAGATTACTCAGCCCGGCCCCTCGTAGGGCGGTGCAATTCCGCCTGGGGCAAAGACACTTGAGATCACTACACCAGGCCCCTCCCCCAGAAGATCAACAAGAAATCCAGCCAAGACCAAGTTCACCTACCAAGGAGTGCGGTTTCAATACCAAGGAGAGCAGCAGAATTCCAGAGGAAGAGAAGGCAAAGCACGGAACTCATGGCTTTCTCCCTGTGACTTTTTAGTCTTGCAGTTAAAGTAATTTTTTTCTTTTTCATTTTTTTCTCTACTTTTGCTAAATTTTAAAAAAAATTTTTAATTTTTTTAAATTTTTTAAAATTTTTTTTAACTTTTACCCTTTTCATTTTTAACTTTTTTTAAACTAGTTTATCTAATATATATATTTTTTCTTTTTCATACTTTTCTTTCTTCGTTTTCTTTTTTTTAATTCCTATTTTTTTCTTTTTTTTTTTTTTCCTTTCTTTTTTTTTGAACCTCTTTTTATCCCCTTTCTCTCCCCTCACGATTTGGGATCTCTTCTGATTTGGTTAAAGCATATTTTCCTGGGGTTGTTGCCACCCTTTTAGTATTTTACTTGCTCCTTCATATACTCTTATCTGGACAAAATGACAAGGCGAAAAAATTCACCACAAAAAGAAGAACAAGAGGCAGTACCGAAGGCTAGGGACCTAATCAATACAGACATTGGCAATATGTCAGATCTAGAATTCAGAATGACAATTCTCAAGGTTCTAGCCGGGCTTGAAAAAGGCATGGAAGATATTAGAGAAACCCTCTTGGGAGATATAAAAGCCCTTTCTGGAGAAATAAAAGAACTAAAATCTAACCAAGTTGAAATCAAAAAAGCTACTAATGAGGTGCAATCAAAAATGGAGGCTCTCACTGCTAGGATAAATGAGGCAGAAGAAAGAATTAGCGATCTAGAAGACCAAATGACAGAGAATAAAGAAGCTGAGCAAAAGAGGGACAAACAGCTACTGGACCACGAGGGCAGAATTCGAGAGATAAGTGACACCATAAGACGAAACAACATTAGAATAATTGGGAGTCCAGAAGAAGAAGAAAAAGAGAGGGGAGTAGAAGGTATACTGGAGAGAATTATTGGGGAGAATTTCCCCAATATGGCAAAGGGAACGAGCATCAAAATTCAGGAGGTTCAGAGAATGCCCCTCAAAATCAATAAGAATAGGCCCACACCATGTCACCTAATAGTAAAATTTACAAGTCTTAGTGACAAAGAGAAAACCCTGAAAGCAGCCCGGGAAAAGAAGTCTGTAACATACAATGGTAAAAATATTAGATTGGCAGCTGACTTATCCACAGAGACCTGGCAGGCCAGAAAGAGCTGGCATGATATTTTCAGAGCACTAAATGAGAAAAACATGCAGCCAAGAATACTATATCCAGCTAGGCTATCATTGAAAATAGAAGGAGAGATTAAAAGCTTCCAGGACAAACAAAAACTGAAAGAATTTGCAAACACCAAACCAGCTCTACAGGAAATATTGAAAGGGGTCCTCTAAGCAAAGAGAGAGCCTACAAGTGGTAGATCAGAAAGGAACAGGGACAATATACAGTAACAGTCACCTTACAGGCAATACAATGGCACTAAATTCATATCTCTCAATAGTTACCCTGAACGTTAATGGGCTAAATGCCCCAATCAAAAGACACAGGGTATCAGAATGGATAAAAAAACAAAACCCATCTATATGTTGCCTCCAAGAAACTCATTTTAAGCCCGAAGACACCTCCAGATTTAAAGTGAGGGGGTGGAAAAGAATCTACCATGCTAATGGACATCAGAAGAAAGCAGGAGTGGCAATCCTTATATCAGATCAATTAGATTTTAAGCCAAAGACTATAATAAGAGATGAGGAAGGACACTATATCATACTCAAAGGGTCTGACCAACAAGAAGATCTAACAATTTTAAATATCTATGCCCCCAACGTGGGAGCAGCCAACTATATAAACCTATTAATAACAAAATCAAAGAAACACATCAACAATAATACAATAATAGTAGGGGACTTTAACACTCCCCTCAATGAAATGGACAGATCATCCAAGCAAAAGATCAGCAAGGAAATAAGGGCCTTAAACAACACACTGGACGAGATGGACATCACAGATATATTCAGAACATTTCATCCCAAAGCAACAGAATATACATTCTTCTCTAGTGCACATGGAACATTCTCCAGAATAGATCACATCCTCGGTCCTAAATCAGGACTCAACTGCTATCAAAAGATTGTGATCCTTCCCTGCATATTTTCAGACCACAATGCTCTGAAGCTAGAACTCAACCACAAGAGGAAGTTTGGAAAGAACCCAAATACATGGAGACTAAACAGCATCCTTCTAAAGAATGAATGGGTCAACCAGGAAATTAAAGAAGAATTGAAAAAAATCATGGAAACAAATGATAATGAAAACACAACAGTGCAAAATCTATGGGACGCAACAAAGGCAGTCCTGAGAGGAAAATACATAGCGGTACAAGCCTTTCTCAAGAAACAAGAAAGGTCTCAGGTACACAACCTAACCCTACACCTAAAGGAGCTGGAAAAAGAACAAGAAAGAAACCCTAAGCCCAGCAGGAGAAGAGAAATCATAAAGATCAGAGCAGAAATCAATGAAATAGAAACCAAAAAAACAATAGAACATATCAACGAAACTAGGAGCTGGTTCTTCGAAAGAATTAATAAAATTGATAAACCCCTGGCCAGACTTATCAAGAAGAAAAGAGAAAGGACCCAAATAAATAAAATCATGAATGAAAGAGGAGAGATCACAACTAACACCAAAGAAATACAAACTATTATAAGACCATACTATGAACAACTCTACACCAACAAATTTGACAATTTGGAAGAAATGGATGCATTCCTAGAAACATATAAACTACCACAACTGAACCAGGAAGAAATAGAAAGCCTGAACAGACCCATAACCAGTAAGGAGATTGAAACAGTCATTAAAAATCTCCAAACAAACAAAAGCCCAGGGCCAGACGGCTTCCCGGGGGAATTCTACCAAACATTTAAAGAAGAACTAATTCCTATTCTCCTGAAACTGTTCCAAAAATAGAAATGGAAGGAAAACTTCCAAACTCATTTTATGAGGCCAAAATCACCTTGATCCCAAAACCAGACAAGGATCCCATCAAAAAAGAGTGCTATAGACCAATATCCTTGATGAACACAGATGCGAAAATTCTAACCAAAATACTAGCCAATAGGATTCAACAGTACATTAAAAGGATTATTCACCACAACCAAGTGGGATTTATCCCAGGGCTGCAAGGTTGGTTCAACATCTGCAAATCAGTCAATGTGATACAACACATCAATAAAAGAAAGAACAAGAAACACATGATATTCTCAATAGATGCTGAAAAAGCATTTGACAAAGTACAGCATCCCTTCCTGATCAAAACCCTTCAAAGTGTAGGGATAGAGGGCACATACCTCAATATCATCAAAGCCATCTATGAAAAACCCACCGCAAATATCATTCTCATAGGAGAAAAACTGAAAGCTTTTCCGCTAAGGTCAGGAACACGGCAGGGACGTCTATTATCACCACTGCTATTCAACATAGTACTAGAAGTCCTAGCCTCAGCAATCAGACAACAAAAGGAAATTAAAGGCATCCAAATTGGCAAAGAAGAAGTCAAATTATCACTCTTCACAGATGATATGATACTCTATGTGGAAAACCCAAAAGCCTCCACTCCAAAACTGCTAGAACTTGTACAGGAATTCAGTAAAGTGTCAGGATATAAAATCAATGCACAGAAATCAGTTGCATTTCTCTACACCAACAACAAGACAGAAGAAAGAGAAATTAAGGAGTCCATCCCATTTACAATTGCACCCCAGACCATAAGATACCTAGGAATACACCTAACCAAAGAGGCTAAGAATCTATACTCAGAAAACTATAAAGTACTCATGAAAGAAATTGAGGAAGACACAAAGAAATGGAAAAATGTTCCATGCTCCTGGATTGGAAGAATAAATATTGTGAAAATGTCTATGCTACCTAAAGCAATCTACACATTTAATGCAATTCCTATCAAAGTACCATCCATCTTTTTCAAAGAAATGGAACAAATAATCCTAAAATTTATATGGAACCAGAAAAGACCTCGAATAGCCACAGGAATATTGAAAAAGAAGGCAAAGTTGGTGGCATCACAATTCCGGACTTCAAGCTCTATTACAAAGCTGTCATCATCAAGACAGCATGATATTGGCACAAAAACAGACATATAGATCAATGGAACATTATAGAGAGCCCAAAAATAGACCCTCAACTCTATGGTCAACTAATCTTCGACAAAGCAGGAAAGAATGTCCAATGGAAAAAAGACAGCCTCTTCAATAAATCGTATTGGGAAAATTGGACAGCCACATGCAGAAAAATGAAATTGGACCATTTCCTTACACCACACACAAAAATAGACTCAAAATGGATGAAGGACCTCAATGTGAGAAAGGAATCTATCAAAATCCTTGCGGAGAACACAGGCAGCAACCTCTTCGACTTCAGCCACAGCAACATCTTCCTAGGAACATCGCCAAAGGCAAGGGAAGCAAGGGCAAAAATGAACTATTGGGATTTCATCAAGATCAAAAGCTTTTGCACAGCAAAGGAAACAGTTAACAAAATCAAAAGACAACTGACAGAATGGGAGAAGATATTTGCAAACGACATATCAGATAAAGGACTAATGTCCAAAATCTATAAAGAACTTAGCAAACTCAACACCCAAAGAACAAATAATCTAATCAAGAAATGGGCAGAGGACATGAACAGATGTTTCTGCAAAGAAGACATCCAGATGGCCAACAGACACATGAAAAAGTGCTCCATATCACTCGGCATCAGGGAAATACTAATCAAAACCAGAATGAGATATCACCTCACACCAGTCAGAATGGCTAAAATCAACAGGTCAGGATATGACAGATGCTGGCAAGGATGTGGAGAAAGGGGAACCCTCCTACACTGTTGGTGGGAATGCAAGCTGGTGCAACGACTCTGGAAAACAGCATGGAGGTTCCTCAAAATGTTGAAAATAGAACTGCCCTATGACCCAGCAATTGCACTACTGGGTATTTACCCTAAAAATACAAACGTAGTGATCCAAAGGGGCACGTCCACCCGAATGTTTATAGCAGCAATGTCCACAATAGCCAAACTAGGGAAAGAACCTAGATGTCCATCAACAGATGAATGGATAAAGAAGAAGTGGTATATATACACAATGGAATACTATGCAGCCATCAAAAGAAATGAAATCTTGCCATTTGCGACAACATGGATGGAACTAGAGCGTATCATGCTCAGCGAAATAAGTCAAGCGGAGAAAGACAACTATCATATGATCTCCCTGATATGAGGAAGTGGTGATGCAACATGGGGGCTTAAGTGGGTAGGAGAAGAATAAATGAAACAAGATGGGATTGGGAGGGAGACAAACCATAAATGACTCTTAATCTCACGAACCAAACTGTGGGTTGCTGGGGGGAGGGGGATTGGGAGAAGGGGGTAGGGTTATGGACATTGGGGAGGGTATGTGCATTGGTGAGTGCTGTGAAGTATGAAAACCTGGCGATTCACAGACCTGTATCCCTGGGGATAAAAATATATATTTATAAAAAATAAAAAAAATTTATTTAAAAAAAAAAAGAAAAATACCAACTTACACCAGTTAGAATGGCCAAAATTAGCAAGACAGGAAACAACATATGTTAGAGGGGATGTGGAGAAAGGGGAACCCTCTTGCACCGTTGTTGGGAATGCAAATTGGTGCATCCTCTTTGGAGAACAGTGTGGAGATTCCTCAAGAAATTAAAAATAGAGCTTCCCTATGACCCTGCAATTGCACTCCTGGGTATTTACCCCAAAGATACAGATGTCGTGAGAAGAAGGGCCATCTGTACCCCAATGTTTATAGCAGCAATGGCCACGGTCGCCATCTATGGAAAGAACCAAGATGCCCTTCAATGGATGAATGGATAAGGAAGATGTGGTCTATATACACTATGGAGTATTATGCCTCCATCAGAAAGGATGAATACCCAACTTTTGTAGCAACATGGATGGGACTGGAAGAGATTATGCTGAGTGAAATAAGTCAAGCAGAGAGAGTCAATTATCATATGGTTTCACTTATTTGGGGAGCATAACCAATAGCATGGAGGACAAGGGGCGTTAGAGAGGAGTAGGGAATTTGGGTAAATTGGAAGGGGAGGTGAACCATGAGAGACTATGGACTCTGAAAAACAGTCTGAGGGGTTTGAAGTGGCGGGGGGGGGTGGGAGGTTGGGGTACCAGGTGGTGGGTATTATAGAGGGCACGGCTTGCATGGAGCACTGGGTGTGGTGAAAAAATAATGAATAATGTTTTTCTGAAAATAAATAAATTGGAAAAAAAATAAAATTAAAAAAAAAAGAAAAATAAAAGTTTTCCAATGAAGTTGTGGCTGTTCTCTTATAGTCCTTTGTTTTCTCTCTCTCTCTCTTTTTTTTTCTTTCTTCGTTTGTTTTCTGGGGGAGGGGCCTGCCACGTGGGTTTTCAGTCAGTGATGTTCCCTGAGTTAAGTCCTCCCGCCCCCCTCAAGGGGGTGGGCTCTGAGGAAATTTTTTTTTGTCAGGCTTTTGTTCTCTGGTGGTTTTTATGTTTGTTCACTTTTTTTTTTTTCTCACTTTGACCGCTTTTGATGGTCTTTATAGTTTTAGAGGAAAACAAGCCGCACCCTGATCTCCCTCTCAGAGAGATGCCTCAGTCTGGTTGCAGAGCCTAAATAAGTTCCCCCTTGGCTGCTGGCAGAGCAGGTTCCAAGTCACGGTCCCTGGGTACGCAGGATCTTTTGCTTGTACCCATAGCCAAGGCAGTGGCGGCTGTCTGGGCAGCTCCAGACCGCCAGAGAGGTTCCAAGTGGCAATCGCACACTGAGATTTTCCTGCTGGCCCAGGCTGGGAGTGCCTGGTCTTTCTGGGTCTAAGAGCGCCCGGCTTGCGCGCACCAATTTCAGGGGAGGCTGAGGTTCGTGTGCGGGTCTCAGGCTCTGAGAACGGGGCGCAGGTCTGAGAGCACCAGGCTGGGCCTTCACTCACCTCTCTGGGGGGAGAATTTGGTGCAGGCTCTGAAACAATGGCGCGTATCAAAGGGCACCGGCTGAGCCTTTATACCTCTCTCAGGGGAGTATCTCAGGCTCTATAGCAGGGCTCTCTCATTCTGCCGCCCGGTGTGGCTCCCATCCCCTCACAGGAAACCCCACGTGCTCTCGGGCGCGCTGGCGGCTTAGGGACCAAGAACTGGTTTCTCCGCCATACTCTCTCTGCCTCAGCGCCAGGGGAGGCTGTCCTGGGACCGGGGACTTAAGCCCCTGTCCCTAGCCGCCCCGATTCCCACAATTTCCCCCTGCGATCCTTTGCTCTTTTGGAGTGCTTTCAACCAGTCTCCAAGTTAATGCTGGTCCCCAGACACAGGGCACTCTCTCTCTCTCGTATTGGGGTGTTACTTTCCAATGGTCGCCTCTGGTGACTCCCTCCCCCTTTTGTTTATCTTCCAGTATCAGTCCGCCGTTCCCACTCCGCTTTACCTGCCCACTGATGTCTTCTGCCCCTGTAGAGATCTAGACGTGTATAATTCTGATCTCAGGCTGATTTCATGGTTGATCAGAGTTCTTTGGTAGGTAATCAGCTCACTTTGGGGTAGAAGTTGAAAAGTCGCCTCCTCCTACTTCCCCGCCATCTTGTCCCCCCCCCATTTTTAATTTCTTGAGGAATCTCCACACTGTTCTCCGAAGAGGCTGCACCAACTTGCATTCCCACCAACAGTGGAAGAGGGATCCCCTTTCTCCACATCCCCTTCAACACATGTTGTTTCCTGTCTTGCTAATTTGGGCCATTCTAACTGGTGTAAGGTGATGTCTCAAAGTGGTTTTATTTATTTATTTTTTAAAATTTATTTATTTTCAGAAAAACAGTATTCATTATTTTTTCACCACACCCAGTGCTCCATGCAAGCCGTGCCCTCTATAATACCCACCTCCTGGTACCCCAACCTCCCACACCCCCGCCACTTCAAACCCCTCAGATTGTTTTTCAGAGTCCATAGTCTCTCATGATTCACCTCCCCTTCCAATTTACCCCAACTCCCTTCTCCTCTCTAACACCCCTTGTCTTCCATGATATTTGCTATGCTCCACAAATAAGTGAAACCATATGATAATTGACTCTCTCTGCTTGACTTATTTCACTCAGCATAATCTCTTCCAGTCCCGTCCATGTTGCTACAAAAGTTGGGTATTCATCCTTTCTGATGGAGGCATAATACTCCATAGTGTATATGGACCACATCTTCCTTATCCATTCGTCAATTAATCTTCGACAAAACAGGAAAAAATATACAGTGGAAAAAAGACAGTCTCTTCAATAAATGGTGCTGGGAAAACTGGACAGCTATATGTAGAAGAATGAAACTCGACCATTCTCTTACACCATACACAAAGATAAACTCAAAATGGATAAAAGACCTCAACGTGAGACAGGAATCCATCAAAGTGGTTTTAATTTGAATCTCCCTGATGGCTAGTGATAATGAACATTTTTTCATGTGTCTGATAGCCTTTTGTATGTCTTCATTGGAGAAGTGTCTATTCATATCTTCTGCCCATTTTTTGATATCATTGTCTGTTTTGTGTGTGTTGAGTTTGAGGAGTTCATTATAGATCCTGGATATCAACCTTTTGTCTGTACTGTCATTTGCAAATATCTTCTCCCATTCCGTGGGTTGCCTCTTTGTTTTTTTGACTGTTTCCTTTGCTGTGCAGAAGCTTTTGATTTTGATGAAGTCCCAAAAGTTTATTTTCACTTTTTTATTATTTTTGAGGATTTTTGCATTAATACACATAAAGAATACTGGTTTGAAGTATTCTTGTAGTGTCTTTTTCTGGCTTTGGTGGCAGGGTAAATGATAGCCTTGTCGAATGAGTTAATAATTTTCCTCTCCTTTTCAGTTTTTTGGAAGTGTTTGAAAAGAATTGTATCCTACAACTTTGCTGAATATTTATAGAATTGTACCCTGCAATTTTTCTAATTCCTTCTAGAATTACTAATTTTTTAAAAATGTTTGATAAAATTCACCAGTGAAGCCATCTGGTCTAGCTATTTTCTTTGGAAGTTTTTCATTACTGATTCAGTCTCCTTAGTCAGATCTTTTGTTTCTTTATGATTCAGTCTTGGAAGGTTGATTTTCTCTAGGACTTTGTCCATGTCACCTGGATTATCTAATTTGTTGGTGTACAACTGTTTGCAGTACCATCATAGAATCTCTTATTTCTATTTAGTCTGAAAATCCTATTTACTTCTATACAATTAATAGTAATGTTGCTACTTTCATTTCTGATTATAGTAATTTGATTGTTCTCTCTTTTCTATTCATCAATTTAGATAATTGATATTTTCAAAGAATCAATTTTAAGTATACTTGATTTTTTCCTGTTGTTTTCTATTCTCTTTTTATTTGTCTCCACTTTAATCTTTATTATTTCCTCCCTGCTGCAAGACATGGACTTTTTTAAAAAGATTTTATTTATTTTTTTTATTTATTTTTTTATTTATTAAAGAGAGAGAGAGAGAGTTCACAAACAGGCAGAGAAGCAAGCAGGTGTGGGAGAAGCAGGCTCCCTGCTGAGCAGAGAGCCTGATGTGGAGCTCGATCCCAGATCCTGAGATCATGACCTGAGCCAAAGACAGAGGCTTAATCCACTGAGCCAGCCAGGTGCCCCAAGATGTGGGCTTTGGTTGTTCTTCTTTTCCTAGTTCCATAAGGTCTAAAACTGCTACTGATTTCAGGCCATTCTTCTTTTTTAAGGTATGGCTTTACAGTATAAAATTTTCTCTTCTCACTGCTTTTACTACACCCTGTACGTTTTGGTGTGTTTTGTTGTTTTCATTTGGTTCAAGGTTTTTCTAATTTTCCTTGCAATTTTTTTATCTGACTCACTATTTATTGAAAAGTATGTTTAACTATTACATTTCAGAATTTTCCAATTTTTCTACATTTATTGGTTTCTAGGTTTGAATCTCTTTCTGCTACTTCATTATTAGGGTATGGAAATGTTACCAAATTTTGGGTGTTAATTTTGTATCCTGCAACTTTACTGAGTTCACTTACTATTTCTACTGGTTTTTTTGAAGAGTCTTCAGGAGATCCTATGTATAATATCATGTCGTTTACAAATAGTGACAGTTTAATATCTTTTCTAATATGGATGTCCCTTATTCCTTTTCCTTCTCTGATTGTTGTGGTAAGGACTTGTAGTCCTATGTTGAATAAAAGTGGCAGGAGTGCACATTCCTGTCTTATTACTGAAAGCTCTCAGTAATTCACCATTGAGTATGATATTAGCTGTGGGTTTTTCATAAATGACCTTTATTATGTTCAGATCTGTTCCCCCTAATCCCACATTGTTGACAGTTCTTAATGTGAACAGATGTTGAATTTTGTCAAATGTTATTTCTGCATCTGTGGAGATGATTTTTATCTTTCATTTTGCTGATGTGGTGTATCATGATTTTTTTGATTTCTGAATGTTGAACCATCCTTACATCTCAGCAATAAATACCACTTGATCATGGTGAATGATCTTTTTAATGTAAAGTTGGATGCAGCTTGTTAGTATTTTGTTGAGAGTTTTTGCATATATATTCCCTGGAGATATTGGCCTGTAGTTTTCTTTCTTTCTTTTTTTTTGTGTGTTTTTTGTTTTGTTTTGGTGTCAGGATACTGTTGGCCTCATAAAATGTATTTAGAAGCTTTCCTCTAGAGGGAGAAAATATGGTGGAAGAGTAGGGGACCCTATTTGAACTGGTCCCCTGAATTGAGCTGGATATCCACCAGACAATTCTGAAAACCCATGAAATCAACCTGAGATGCAAAAAGATATATCTAGATCTCTACAAACAGAATATCTCTGGTGGTTGGTCTTAAGGTATGAAGAACAGAGCCATGATTCTACTGGCAGATATCAGAAGATAAACAGAAGGGGGAGGAAACCTCCATGAATTTGCAACAGGAAAGCAAAAGCCTCCTGAGCTGGGGGCCAGGCACACACTCACAGACAGGTAGCAGTGGGGAAAGACTTTAGGGCATCTCCCCAGACTGAAACCTGGAGCTACAGGTTTGTGCGTATGAACTAAGGATAGCTTGGAGTATTAGATGCACAAAGGGCAGAGACATGCCCAGCCCTGGGAGCAAGGGCCGGGAGTGCTGCTATGGGGTGGGGGTGGGGTCAACACAACCCTGCAGTTTTTAGCAACATAGACAGAAATGGAGACATTGTGCCCTGGGAAGCTCAGTGAAGAGCAGACTGTGATCTCTCTGTTCCGGGACAGAGGTTTGGATATGGTCACTTCTGCTCTGACTCTCATAAGAGATGCAGAAAGCTGCAGGGAAAGCCGCCAGAGAACTAAACAACCCCCAAACCGGTTTTCAAAATAAGGGGGCAACATGGGAGAGGAGTAGGGGATTCCTATTTCAACTGGTCCCCTGAATTGAACTGGGTATATACCAGACCACTCTGAACTCCCACAAAATCAGCCTGAGATGTAAGAATGCTGATGTGGGGGTGCACAACACAAGACACTGTGGTTTTTAGCAGCAGAGACAAAAAGAGAGGCAGTGAGGACTGGAGGGCTCACTGGAGAACAGATTGTGATCTCTCAGTTCTGAGACAGAAGTTTGGATACAGTCAATTCTGCTCTGACTCTTGGAAGAGACATGGAAAGCCACCAGGGGAAGTACCCAGAGAACAAAAGCCCCCCCAAAACCGGTTTTCACTGAGCCCATCCCCCTCCAAGAGGGCAGAGCAACTCTGCCCAGACAAGGTTGTCTGAGTAACAGCTCATCAGGCCCATCCTTGAGAAGACAGGCTGAAAGATCAAGGCCAACAACCCTAAGGTCCCTATAAAACAGGTGCAACTTCCTTGGGTTGTGGTCAATAATTTGGACTCTGTACATTCCCTCAACCACCTCTCAACAGAATGACTAAGAGGAGGAAACCCCAACATAGGAAAAATGCAGAGACTGTGACCTCTGCCACAGAACTAATGGATATGGATATAAGCAAGATGTCAGAGTTAGATTTCAGGGTAACAGTTATGCAGACAATAGCTGAGTTGGAGAAAACCATTAACATCAACATAGATTCTCAAGGGCAGAAGTGAGAGCTTATCTGGCAGAACTTAAAAATGCTACCAAGGAGATCCAATCTAATCTAGATACTCTAACAGCTAGGGTAAATAAGACAGAAGAACAAATTAGTGATCTAGAAGACAAAGTCATAGAAAAGAAGGGTCAGGAGGAGGCTTGGAACAAACAGCTTAGAATCCATAAAAACAGAATTAGAAAATAAATGATGCCATGAAACATTCCAACGTCAGAATTATTGGGATCTCTGAGGGTGTAGAGAGAAAGAGAGGACTAGAAGATAGATATGAGCAAATCCTAGCTGAGAATTTCCCTAATATAGGAAATGAAACAAGCATTTGTGTTCTAGAAGTGGAGAGAACACCTCCCAAGATCAAGAAATATAAACCAATGTTAAGGCATGTAGTAGTAAAACTCACAATTCTTAAAAACAAGGAAACCATCTTAAGGGCAGTTAGGGGGGAAAGATTCCTTATATACAAAGGGAGGAACATCATAATAAAGTCAGACCTTTCCACTGAGACCCGGGAAGCCAGAAAGGGCTGGCAAGACATATTCAGGGTACTAAATGAGAAGAACATGCATCCAAGAATACTTTATCTGGCAAGGCTGTCATTCATAATGGATGGAGAGGTAAGAAGCTTCCAGGACTGGCAGAAACTGAAAAAATATGTGACCACTAAGCTGGCCCTGCAATAAATACTAATGGAGTTCTATAAAAGGAGAAAGACCCCAAGAGTGATATAGAATAGAAGATGTGGTATATATACACAATGGAATACTATGCAGCCATCAAAAGAAACGAAATCTTGCCATTTGCGACAACATGGATGGAACTAGAGCGTATCATGCTTAGCGAAATAAGTCAAGCGGAGAAAGACAACTATCATATGATCTCCCTGTTATGAGGAAGTGGTGATGCAACATGGGGGCTTAAGTGGGTAGGAGAAGAATCCATGAAACAAGATGGGATAGGGAGGGAGACAAACCATAAGTGACTCTTAATCTCACGAAACAAACTGTGGGTTGTTGGGGGGAGGGGGGTTGGGAGAAGGGGGGTAGGGTTATGGACATTGGGAAGGGTATGTGCTTTTGGGTAAATTGGAAGGGGAGATGAACCATGAGAGACTATGGACTCTGAAAAACAATCTGAGGGGTTTGAAGTGGCGGGGGGGGGGGTGGGAGGTTGGGGTACCAGGTGGTGGGTATTATAGAGGGCACAGCTTGCATGGAGCACTGGGTGTGGTGAAAAAATAATGAATACTGTTTTTCTGAAAATAAATAAATTGGGGGAAAAAAAGAAATATACAGAAACAATCTATAGAAACAAGGACTTCACAGGCAATGTGATGACAATAAAAATTATTTTTCAATAATCACTCTCAACGTGAATAGCCTAATGCTCCCATGAAATGGCACAGGGTTTCAGACTGGATAAAAATACAGGACCCATCTATATGCTGTCTACAAGAGACTCATTTTGAACCTAAGGGTACATTCAGACTGAATGTGAAGGGATGGAGAGCCATTTTTCATGCCAGTGGACTTCAAGGGAAAGCTGGGGCAGCAATTCTTATTTCAGACAAATTAGAGTTTAAGCTAAAAACTGTAGTTAGAGATACAGAAGGACATTATACCATTCTTAAAGGGTCTATCCAGCAAAAGGATCTAACAGTTGTAAATATTTATGCACCTAACATGGGAGCAGTCAACTATATAAGCCAACTGTTAACCAAAATAGAGACATGTTGATAATAACACATTAATAGTAGGAGACCTTAACACTCCATTCTCAGCAATAGACAGGTCATCTAAGCAGAAAATCAACAAAGAAACAAGAGTTTTGCCTGACACACTGGACCAGGTGGACCTCATAGATATATACAGAACATTCCACCCTAAAATAACAGAATAGTCATTCTTCTCGAATGCACATAGAACTTTCACCAGAATAGACCACATACTGGGTCACAAATCAGGGCTCAACCAATTCCAAAAGATTGAGATTATTCCCTGCATATGTTCAGACCACAATGCTTTGAAACTGGAACTCAATCACAAGAAAAAATTTGGAAGAAATTCAATCACTTGGAAGCTAAAGACCACCCTGATAAAGAATGTTTGGGTCAACCAGGATATCAAAGAAGAACTTAAACAATTCATGGAAACCAATGAGAATGAACACACATTGGTCCAAAAGTTATGGGATATGGCAAAGGCAGTCCTAAGGAGGAAATACATAGCCAGCTAAGCCTCACTCAAAAAAAAATTCCCAAATACACAAATTAACTTTACACTCTAAAGAACTGGAGAATCTGGGCACTTGGGTGATACATAGCCAGCTAAGCCTCACTCAAAAAAAAATTCCCAAATACACAAATTAACTTTACACTCTAAAGAACTGGAGAATCTGGGCACTTGGGTGGCTCATTGGGTTAAGGCCTCTGCCTTCGGCTCAGGTCATGATCCCAGGGTCCTGGGATCGAGCCCTGAATCTGGCTTTCTGCTCAGCAGGCAGCTTGCTTCCCCCTCTCTCTGCCTGCCTCTCTGCCTACTTGTGATCTCACTCTCTGTAAAATAAATTAAAAAAATCTTTAAAAAAACCTGGAGAATCAACAACAAACAAAGACTAAGCCACACAGAAGAAGAGAAATAAATAAGATTAGAGAAGATATCAATGAATTAGAAACCAGAAATACAGTAGAGCACAACAACAAAACTAGAAGCTGGTTCTTTGAAAGAATTAATAAGATCAATAAATCACAGGCCTGACTTTTCCAAAAGAAAAGAGAAGGGACCCAAATTAATAAAATTATGAGTGAAAGAGGAGATAGCACTACTAACACCAAAGAAATAGAAACAATTATTAGAAATTATTATCAGAAACTATATGCCAATATGGTTTCACTTATTTGTGGGGCATAACAAATAGCATGGAGGACAAGGGGCATTAGAGAGGAGTAGGGAATTTGGGTAAATTGGAAGGGGAGGTGAACCATGAGAGACTATGGACTCTGAGAAACAATCTGAGGGGTTTGAAGTGGCGGGGGGGGTGGGAGGTTGGTGTACCAGGTGGTGGGTATTAAAGAGGGCACGGCTTGCATGGAGCACTGGGTGTGGTGAAAAAATAATGAATACTATTTTTCTGAAAATAAATAAATTGAAAAAAAAGAGACTATATGCCAATAAATTAAGCAACATGAAAGAAACGCATGTCTTCCTGGAGACCTATAAACTAATGAGATTGAAACAAGAAGAATAAACCTGAATAAACCAATAACCAGTAATGAGATTTAAAACAAAAACCTCCCAAAAAAACAAGAGTCCAGGGTCTGATGTACTCCCTGGGGAATTCTACCAAACATTCAAAGAAAAAATAAAACCTATTATTCTGAAGCTATTTAAAAAAATAGAAACAGGAAAAAAAAAGTTCCTGACTCATTCCATGAGGCCACCATTAACTTCTTTTTCAATTTATTTATTTTCAGAAAAACATTATTCATTATTTTTTCACCACACCCAGTGCTCCATGCAAGCCGTGCCCTCTATAATACCCACCACCTGGTACCCCAACCTGCCACCCTCCCCGCCACTTCAAAACCCTCAGATTGTTTTTCGGAGTCCATAGTCTCTCATGGTTCACCTCCCCTTCCAATTAACGCAAATTCCCTTCTCCTCTCTAACGCCCTTTGTCCTCCATGCTATTTGTTATGCTCCACAAATAAGTGAAACCATATGATAATTGACTCTCTCTGCTTGACTTATTTCACTCAGCATAATCTCTTCCAGTCCCGTCCATGTTGCTACAAAAGTTGGGTATTCATCCTTTCTGATGGAGGCATAATACTCCATAGAGTATATGGACCACATCTTCCTTATCCATTCATCCGTGGAAGGGCATCTTGGTTCTTTCCACAGTTTGGCGACCGTGGCCATTGCTGCTATAAAAATTGGGGTACAGATGGCCCTTCTTTTCATGACATCTGTGTCTTTGGGGTAAATACCCAGGAGTGCAATTGCAGGGTCGTAGGGAAGCTCTATTTTTAATTTCTTGAGGAATCTCCACACTGTTCTCCAAAGAGCCTCACCAACTTGCATTCCCACCAACAGTGTAAGACGGTTCCCCTTTCTCCACATCCTCTCCAACACGTGTTGTTTCCTGTTTTGTTAATTTTGGCCATTCTAACTGGTGTAAGGTGATATCTCAATGTGGTTTTAATTTGAATCTCCCTGAGGGCTAATGATGATGAGCATTTTTTCATGTGTCTGATAGCCATTTGTATGTCTTGATTGGAGAAGTGTCTGTTCATATCTTCTGCCCATTTTTTGATGTGTTTGCCTGATTCGTGTGTGTTGAGTTTGAGGAGAACAGTGTGGATATCAACCTTTTGTCTGTACTGTCATTTGCAAATATCTTCTCCCATTCCGTGGGTTGCCTCTTTGTTTTTTTGACTGTTTCCTTTGCTGTGCAGAAGCTTTTGATTTTGATGAAGCCCCAAAAGTTTATTTTCGCTTTTGTTTCCTTTGCCTTTGGAGACATATCTTGAAAGAAGTTGCTGTGGCTGATATCAAAGAGATTACTGCCTATGTTCTCCTCTAGGATTCTGATGGATTCCTGTCTCACGTTCAGGTCTTTTATCCATTTTGAGCTTATCTTTGTGTACGGTGTAAGAGAATGGTCGAGTTTCATTCTTCTACATATAGCTGTCCAGTTTTCCCAGCACCATTTATTGAAGAGACTGTCTTTTTTCCACTGTCTATTTTTTCCTGTGTTGTCAAAGATTAATTGACCATAGAGTTGAGGGTCCATATCTGGGCTCTCTACTCTGTTCCACTGGTCTATGTGTCTGTTTTTATGCCAGTACCATGCTGTCTTGGTGATCACAGCTTTGTAATAAAGCTTGAAATCAGGTAAGGTGATGCCGCCAGCCTTATTTTTGTGTTTCAACATTTCCTTAGTGATTCGGGGTCTCTTCTGATTCCATACAAATTTTAGGATTATTTGCTCCAGCTCTTTGAAGAATGCCGGTGGAATTTGGATCCGAATGGCATTAAAAGTATAGATTGCTCTAGGCAGTATAGACATTTTAACAATGTTTATTCTTCCGATCCAAGAGCATGGAATGGTCTTCCATCTTTTTGTGTCTTCTTCAATTTCTTTCATGAGTGTTCTGTAGTTCCTCAAGTACAGATCCTTTACCTCTTTGGTTAGGTTTATTCCCAGGTATCTTATGGTTCTTGGTGCTATAGTAAATGGAATCAATTCTCTAATTTCCCTTTCTGTGTTTTCATTGTTAATGTATAAGAAAGCCACTGATTTCTGCACATTGACTTTGTATCCTGCCACGTTGCTGAATTGCAGTATGATTTCTAGTAGTTTGGGGGTGGAGTCTTTTGGGTTTTCCATATAAAGAGTCATGTCATCTGCAAAGAGATTGAGTTTGACTTCTTCATTACCAATTTGGATACCTTTTATTTCTCTCTGTTTTCTGTTTGCTGTTGCTAGGACTTCTAATACTATGTTGAACAAGAGTGGTGAAATTGGGCATCCTTGTATTGTTCCTGATCTCAACGGGAAGGCTGCAAGCTTTTTCCCATTGAGGATGATATTTGCTGTGGGTTTTTCATAGATAGATTTGATGAGGTTCAGGAATGTTCCCTCTATCCCTACACTTTGAAGAGTTTTAATCAGGAACGGATGCTGTATTTTGTCAATTGCTTTTTCTGCATCAATTGAGAGGACCATGTCATTCTTCTCTCTTCTCTTATTCATTTGTTCTAACACATTGATTGATTTGCGAATGTCGAACCATCCTTGTAGCCCAGGGATGAATCCCACCTGATCATGGTGGATAATCTTTTTAATGTGCTGTTGGATCCTGTTGGCTAGAATCTTGTTGAGAATCTTAGCATCCATATTCATTAGTGATATTGGTCTGAAATTCTCCTTTTTGGTATGGTCCTTGCCTGGTTTGGGGATCAGGGTAATGCTGGCTTCATAGAAAGAGTCTGGAAGTTTTCCTTCTGCTTCAATTTTTTTTTTCAATTTATTTATTTTCAGAAAAACATTATTCATTATTTTTTCACCACACCCAGTGCTCCATGCAATCCGTGCCCTCTATAATACCCACCACCTGGTAACCCAACCTCCCACACCCCCCCCGCCACTTCAAACCCCTCATATTGTTTTTCAGAGTCCATAATCTATCATGGTTCACCTCCCCTTCCAATTTACCCAAATTCCCTACACAGCTTCAGGAGAATAGGTGTTATTTCTTCTTTGAAGGTTTGGTAGAATTCTCCAGGGAATCTGTCAGGTCCTGGGCTCTTGTTTTTTTTTATTCCCAATTTATTTATTTTCAGAAAAAACAGTATTCATTATTTTTTCACCACACCCAGTGCTCCATGCAAGCTGTGCCCTCTATAATACCCACCACCTGGTACACCAACCTCCCACACCCCCGCCACTTCAAACTCCTCAGACTGTTTTTCAGAGTCCATAGTCTCTCATGGTTCACCTCCCCTTCCAATTTACCCAAATTCCCTTCTCCTCTCTAACGCCCCTTGTCCTCCATGCTATTGGTTATGCTCCACAAATGAGTGAAACCATATGATAATTGACTCTCTCTGCTTGACTGATTTCACTCAGCATAATCTCTTCCAGTCCCGTCCATGTTGCTACAAAAGTTGGATATTCGTCCTTTCTGATGGAGGCACAATACTCCATAGTGTATATGGACCACATCTTCCTTATCCATTCATCCGTTGAAGGGCATCTTGGTTCTTTCCATAGTTTGGCGACTGTGGCCATTGCTGCTATAAACATTGGGGTACAGATGGCCCTTCTTTTCACGACATCTGTATCTTTGGGGTAAGTACCCAGGAGTGCAATTGCAGGGTCGTAGGGAAGCTCTATTTTTAATTTCTTGAGGAATCGCCACACTGTTCTCCAAAGAGGCTGCACCAACTTGCATTCCCACCAACAGTGTAAGAGGGTTCCCCTTTCTCCACATCCTCTCCAACACATGTTGTTTCCTGTTTTGTTAATTTTGGCCATTCTAACTGGTGTAAGGTGATATCTCAATGTGGTTTAATTTGAATCTCCCTGAGGGCTAATGATGATGAGCATTTTTTCATGTGTCTGATAGCCATTTGTATGTCTTGATTGGAGAAGTGTCTGTTCATATCTTCTGCCCATTTTTTGATGTGTTTGTCTGTTTCGTGTGGGTTGAGTTTGAGGAGTTCATTATAGATCCTGGATATCAACCTTTTGTCTGTACTGTCATTTGCAAATATCTTCTCCCATCCGTGGGTTGCCTCTTTGTTTTTTTGACTGTTTCCTTTGCTGTGCAGAAGCTTTTGATTTTGATGAAGTCCCAGAAGTTTATTTTCGCTTTTGTTTTCTTTGCCTTTGGAGACGTATCTTGAAAGAAGTTGCTGTGGCTGATATCAAAGAGATTACTGCCTATGTTCTCCTCTAAGATTCTGATAGATTCCTGTCTCACGTTGAGGTCTTTTATCCATTTTGAGTTGATCTTTGTGTACGGTGTAAGAGAATGGTCGAGTTTCATTCTTCTACATATAGCTGTCCAGTTTCCCCAAACTGGGCTCTTGTTTTTTGGGAGGTTTTTGATCACTGATTCAATCTCGTTATTAGATACCGGTCTACTCAGGTTGTTGATTTCTTCCTGGTTAAATTTTGACACTTTATATTTTTCCAGGAATGCATCCATTTCATCTAGGTTGCTAAGCTTATTGGCATATAACTGTTGATAATAACTTCTGATGATTGTTTCTACTTCCTTGGTGTTAGTTGTGATCTCTCCCTTTTCATTCATAATTTTATGAATTTGGGCTTTCTCTCTTTTCTTTTGGATTAGTGTGGCCAGTGGCTTATCGATCTTATTGATTCTTTCCAAAAACCAGCTTCTAGTTTCATTGATACGTTCTACTGTATATCTGGTTTCTCCCTCATTGATCTCAGCTCAAATGTTGATGATTTCCCTTCTTATGTGTGGAGTTGGTTTGATTTGCTGTTGATCCTCCATTTCTTTAAGGTGTAGAGACAGCTGGAGGGTTCTAGATTTTTCAATTTTTTTGAGGGAGGCTTGGATGGCTATTTATTTTCACCTTAGGACCGCCGTTGCTGTATCCCATAGGTTTTTTTTCCAATTTATTAATTGTCAGAAAAACATAATTCATTATTTTTTCATCACACCCAGTGCTCTATGCAAGCCGTGCCCTCTAAAATACCCACCACCTGATACCACTACCTCCCACCCACCCCCCCCGCCACGTCAAACCCCTCAGATTGTTTTTCAGAGTCCATAGTCTCTCATGGTTCACCTCCCATTCCAATTTACTCAAATTCCCTACTCCTCTCTAATGCCCCTTGTCCTCCATGATATTTGTTATGCTCCACAAATAAGTGAAACCATATGATAATTGACTCTCTCTGCTTGACTTATTTCACTCAGCATAATCTCTTCCAGTCCCATCCATGTTGCTACAAAAGTTGGGTATTCATCTTTTCTTATGGAGGCATAATACTCCATAGTGTATATGGACCTCACCTTCCTTATCCATTCACCCGTTGAAGGCATCTTGGTTCTTTCCATAGTTTGGCGACTGTGGCCATTGCTGCTATAAACATTGGGGTACATATGGCCCTTCTTTTCATGACATCTGTGTCTTTGGGGTAAATACCCAGGAGTGCAATGGCAGGGTCGTAGGGAAGCTCTATTTTTAATTTCTTGAGGAATCTCCACACTGTTCTCCAAAGAGCCTCACCAACTTGCATTCCCACCAACAGTGTAAGAGGGTTCCCCTTTCTCCACATCCTCTCCAACACATGTTGTTTCCTGTTTTGTTAATTTTGGCCATTCTAACTGGTGTAAGGTGATATCTCAATGTGGTTTAATTTGAATCTCCCTGAGGGCTAATGATGATGAGCATTTTTTCATGTGTCTGATAGCCATTTGTATGTCTTCATTGGAGAAGTGTCTGTTCATATCTTCTGCCCATTTTTTGATGTGTTTGTCTGTTTCGTGTGGGTTGAGTTTGAGGAGTTCATTATAGATCCTGGATTCAACCTTTTGTCTGTACTGTCATTTGCAAATATCTTCTCCCATTCTGTGGGTTGCCTCTTTGTTTTTTTTACTGTTTCCTTTGCTGTGCAGAAGCTTTTGATTTTGATGAAGCCCCAAAAGTTTATTTTCGCTTTTGTTTCCTTTGCCTTTGGAGACGTATCTTGAAAGAAGTTGCTGTGGCTGATATCAAAGAGATTTCTGCCTATGTTCTCCTCTAAGATTCTGATGGATTCCTGTCTCACGTTGAGGTCTTTTATCCATTTTGAGTTGATCTTTGTGTACAGTGTAAGAGAATGGTCGAGTTTCATTCTTCTACATATAGCTGTCCAGTTTTCCCAGCACCATTTATTGAAGAGACTGTCTTTTTTCCACTGTCTATTTTTTCCTGTGTTGTCAAAGATTAATTGACCATAGAGTTGAGGGTCCATATCTGGGCTCTCTACTCTGTTCCACTGGTCTATGTGTCTGTTTTTATGCCAGTACCATGCTGTCTTGGTGATCACAGCTTTGTAATAAAGCTTGAAATCAGGTAAGGTGATGCCGCCAGCCTTATTTTTGTGTTTCAACATTTCCTTAGTGATTCGGGGTCTCTTCTGATTCCATACAAATTTTAGGATTATTTGCTCCAGCTCTTTGAAGAATGCCGGTGGAATTTGGATCCGAATGGCATTAAAAGTATAGATTGCTCTAGGCAGTATAGACATTTTAACAATGTTTATTCTTCCGATCCAAGAGCATGGAATGGTCTTCCATCTTTTTGTGTCTTCTTCAATTTCTTTCATGAGTGTTCTGTAGTTCCTCAAGTACAGATCCTTTACCTCTTTGGTTAGGTTTATTCCCAGGTATCTTATGGTTCTTGGTGCTATAGTAAATGGAATCAATTCTCTAATTTCCCTTTCTGTGTTTTCATTGTTAATGTATAAGAAAGCCACTGATTTCTGCACATTGACTTTGTATCCTGCCACGTTGCTGAATTGCAGTATGATTTCTAGTAGTTTGGGGGTGGAGTCTTTTGGGTTTTCCATATAAAGAGTCATGTCATCTGCAAAGAGATTGAGTTTGACTTCTTCATTACCAATTTGGATACCTTTTATTTCTCTCTGTTTTCTGTTTGCTGTTGCTAGGACTTCTAATACTATGTTGAACAAGAGTGGTGAAATTGGGCATCTTTGTATTGTTCCTGATCTCAACGGGAAGGCTGCATTCTTCTTCCCATTGAGGATATTTGGGTCTTTCATAGATAGATTTGATGAGGTTCAGGAATGTTCCCTCTATCCCTACACTTTGAAGAGTTTTAATCAGGAACGGATGCTGGATTTTGTCAAATGCTTTTTCTGCATCAATTGAGAGGACCATGTGGTTCTTCTCTCTTCTCATATTAATTTGTTGTATCACATTGATTGATTTGCGATTGTTGAACCATCCTTGTAGCCCAGGGATGAATCCCACCTGATCATGGTGGATAATCTTTTAAATGTGTTGTTGGATCCTGTTGGCTAGGATCTTGTAGAGAATCTTAGCATCCATATTCATCAGTGATATTCGTCTGAAATTCTCCTTTTTGTTAGGGTCCTTGCCTGGTTTGGGGATCAGGGTAATGCTGGCTTCATAGAAAGAGTCTGGAAGTTTTCCTTCTGCGTCAATTTTTTGAAACAGCTTTAGGAGAATAGGTGTTATTTCTTCTTTGAAGGTTTGGTAGAATTCCCCAGGGAATCCGTCAGGTCCTGGGCTCTTGTTTTTTGGGAGGTTTTTGATCATTGATTCAATCTCGTTATTAGATATTGGTCTATTCAGGTTGTCGATTTCTTCCTGGTTCAATTTTGGTAGTTTATATTTTTCCAGGAATGCATCCATTTCATCTAGGTTGCTAAGCTTATTGGCATATAACTCTTCGTAATAACTTCTGATGATTGTTTCTACTTCCTTGGTGTTAGTTGTGATCTCTCCCTTTTCATTCATAATTTTATGAATTTGGGCTTTCTCTCTTTTCTTTTGGATTAGTGTAGCCAGTGGCTTATCGATTTTATTGATTCTTTCCAAAAACCAGCTTCTAGTTTCATTGATACGTTCTACTGTATCTCTGGTTTCTCCCTCATTGATCTCAGCTCAAATGTTGATGATTTCCCTTCTTATGTGTGGAGTTGGTTTGATTTGTTGTTGATCCTCCAGTTCTCTTAGGTGTAGAGACAGCTGGTGTGTTCTGGATTTTTCAATTTTTTTGAGCGAGGCTTGGATGGCTATGTATTTTCCCCTTAGGACCATCTTTGCTGTATCCCATAGGTTTTGGACCGAAGTGTCTTCATTCTCATTGGTTTCCATGAATTGTTTCAGTTCTTCTTTGATCTCCTGGTTGATCCAAGCGTTCTTAAGCAAGGTGGTCTTTAGCTTCCAGGTGTTTGAGTTCCTTCGGAACTTTTCCTTGTGATTGAGCTCCAGTTTCAACGCATTGTGATCTGAGAATATGCAGGGAATAATCTCAGTCTTTTGGTATCGGTTGACTCCTGATTTGTGACCCAGTATGTGGTCTATTTTGGAGAAGGTTCCGTGTGCACTTGAGAAGAATGAGTATTCTGTTGTTTTAGGGTGGAATGTTCTGTATATATCTATGAGGTCCATCTGGTCCAATGTGTCATTCAATGCTTGTTTCTTTATTGATTTTCTGCTTCGATGATCTGTCTAATTCTGAGAGAGGCATGTTAAGATCTCCTACGATTAGTGTATCATATCAATATGACTCTTTATCTTGATTAACAGTTTTCTTATGTAATTGGCTGCTCCCATATTGGGGACATAGATATTTACAATTGTTAGATCATCTTGGTGGATAGTCCCTTTAAGGATTATGTAGTGTCCTTCTATATCTCTGACTACAGTCTTTAGTTTGAAGTCTAATTTATCTGATATGAGAATCGCTACCCCAGCCTTCTTTTGAGTCCCATTGGCATGAAAGATGCTTCTCCACCCCTTCACTTTCAGTCTGCGTGTATCTTTACGTTCAAAATGGGTCTCTTGTAGACAATATATGGATGGGTTTTGTCGTTTTATCCAATCTGCAACCCTGTGCCGTTTTATGGGTGCATTTAGGCCATTCACATTGAAAGTGATTATTGATAGATACGTGTTTATTGACATCGAGTTACCTTTGAAGTCTTTCTTTCTGTATTCTGTTCAATGCTATTCTTGGAATTTTTCCTCTTTTATAGAACCCCCCTTAATATTTCCTGCAGTGTCGGCTTTGTGGTTGCATAGTCTTTTAAGCCTTGCCAGTCTTGAAAACTCTTTATCTCTCCATCCATTTTGAATGTCAGTCTTGCTGGATAAAGTATTCTTGGCTGCATGTTCTTCTCATTTAGTGCCCTGAATATATCTTGCCAGCCTTTTCTGGCTTGCCTGGTCTCTGTGGACAGGACTGACGTTATTCTGATGGGCTTCCCTCTGTAAGTAAGGAGCCTCTTTGCCCTGGCGGCTTTCAAGAGATTATACCTACAATTATAATTCCTCAATTTGACTATCAGGTGTTGTGATTTTTTTTGGAATGTATAATCTTGGGTGGAGACCGTTCAGCCTCTAGTACATGAACGCTGGTTTCATTCGCGAGATTGAGAAAATTTTCATGAAGGACTTGTTCCACGATATCTTCTAGACTCCTTTCTTTCTCCTCTCCTTCAGGGATTCCAATAATTCTGACGTTGGAATGCTTCATGGCATCATTTATTTCCCTGATTCTGCTTTCGTGGTTTCTAAGCTGTTTGTTCCAGGCTTCCTCCTGATCCTTTCTCTCTATCTGTTTGTCTTCCAGATCACTAATTCTATCTTCTGTCTCAGTTACCCTAGCTTTGAGAGAGTTTAGATTAGATTGGAACTCATTGAGAGCATTGTGAACCTCCTCCCTGGTAGCTTTAAGCTCCGCCCTAACATTTGAACATCCTGTCTGGTCGCTTTCAGTTTGGCCCTAATCAATTGTGTTTTGTCATCCGTGGCTTTCTCCAACCTAGCTATTGCCTGGATAATTGTTAATCTCAATTCTCTTTCCGACATATTGTCTATGTTGATAGCCGTTAGCTCTGTTGCAGAAGGTCCATCCTCTGTATTTTCCTTCTGTTGGGCATTCCTCCTCCTAGTCATTTTGGTGGGAGATGACTGAATAGATGTAGCTGGATGTATCAACTCTGGTGCAGTCAAGGTGTACCCTGGAACACTTCTGAGCAATCAGGATTCCCCACCCAAACGAGAGACAAAAGAAAAGAAAAAGAAAAAGAAAGAAAAAAAGAAAAGAAGAAGAAGAAAAAGAAAAAGAAAAAAGAGAGAGAGAGAGAGAGAGGAAAGAAAGGGATCATGAAAAAGAAGGTTCAGCCCAGATGGGCCCCAAGGTAAGTATTATGAAGTAGACAAACAAAAAGAGATAAAAAGTCCGATACAAGTATATGGCAAGAGAAAAAATATATATATATGCAAATAAAGAAAGAACCTCGTCAAAAAGAACCACAAGTGTAAAATTTATATGCTATCAGGACAAACACAGAAACACTGGTGGAAGAAGATGGGAGAGTTCTTTTTTTTTTAAGTTTTTTAAAATTTATTTTTTATTTATTTTCAGCATAACAGTATTCATTGTTTTTGTACCACACCCTGTGCTCCATGCAATCCCACCACCATACATACCCACCACCATCCATACCCACCAATGGTTACCCCAACGTCCCACCCACCCTACCACGTAAAACCCCTCAGATTGTTTTTCGGAGTCCATAGTCTCTCATGGTTCACCTCCCCTTCCAATTTCCCCCTACTCCCTTCTCCTAACTCCCCATGTCCTCCATGCTATTTGTTATGCTCCACAAATAAGTGAAACCATATGATAATTGACTCTCTCTGCTTGACTTATTTCACTCAGCATAATCTCCTCCAGTCCCGTCCATGTGGATACAAAAGTTGGGTATTCATCCTTTCTGATGGAGGCATGAGAGTTCTTATAAATTCTCAGTGTGTGCGAGGAAGGTTGTTTTGATTCTTCCTGGATGTATCTTGATATCTTTGTTAAAGGACTCAACTTTCCTAAGATAAAGGGGATTAAAAAATGTGGTGAAAAAATAATGAATAATGTTTTTCTGAAAATAAATAAATTGAAAAAAAAATTGTTTTACCTATAGGGGTAGTATTGATTGGGGAAAGGGGATTACTTTGAAGTTTAACTCTATATGAATATTAGAGGATAAAAATAAAAAGGAATAAACTAGACTAAACTAAAATTTTATAAAAGGAATTCCCAAAAAATAAAAATGCAAAAGAAAAATATAGGTGTATGTATCAAAAAGTTCAGGTTAGAAAGGTATTATGGAATTTGAGGTACTGTACAGCTCGCTGTGATGGTAAATAGGTTAAAAAAATTACCTATGTGTAAAAAAAAAATATGAACCGGAATAGTGGGAACAAGTGAACAATACAAGTTTTCCTATGAAGTAGTGGTTGTTCTCTTGTAGTCTTTTTTTTTTCCTTTCTTGGTTTGTTTTCTGGGTGAGGGGCCTGCCACGTGGGTTATCAGTCAATGATGTTTCTTGAGTTGAGTTCCTCCCACCCCCCTCAAGGGGGTGGGCTCTGAGGAAACTGGTTTTTTTCAGGCTTTTGTTCTCTGGCGGTTTTTATGCTTGTTCACTTTTTTTCCTCTCACCTTGACCTCCTTTGATGGTTTTTGTAGTATTAGAAGAAATCAAACCGCACCCTGATCTCCCTCTCAGAGAGAAGCCTCAGTCTGGGTGTAGAAGCTGAATAAGTTCCCCCTTGGCCGCTGGCAGAGCAGGTTCCAAGTTGCAGACCCTGGGGGCGCAGGATCTTTTGCTCGTACCAAAAGCCAAGGCAGTGGCGGCTGTCTGGGAGCTCCCGACCGCCAGAGAGGTTCCAAGCAGCAATCGCAGACTGAGATTTTGCCGCTGGCCGGGGCTGGGAGTGCCCGGCTTGCGCGCACCTCTTTTCAGAGGCGGCTATGGGTCGGGTGCGCGTCTGGGGCACTGAGAACGGGGAGCTGGTCCGTAAGCCCCAGGCTGGGCTTTTGCGCGCCTCTGTCAGGGGAAGATTTTCGGTGTGCGCGGCTTAGGCTTTGAAACAATGGCGCGGGTCAAAGAGCGCTGGCCGGGCCTTTGTAACTCAGGGGAGCAGAGGGATGTGCGCGCGTATCTCGAGCTTTGTGGTAGGGCTAGCGCACGTTCTGCAGACCGGCGCGGCTCCCATCCCCTCACAGGAACTAGAACCCACGCATTCTCGGGCGCGCTGGTGGCTTAGGGACCAAGAGCGGTTTCTCCACCGCACTCTCTCTGCCTCAGCGCCGGGGAGGCTGTCTGGGACCGGGGACTTAAGCCCCTGTTTAGCCGCCCCGATTCCCACAATTTCCCCCGTGATCCTTTGCTCTTTTGGAGTGCTTTCAACCAGTCTCCAAGTTAATGCTGGTCCCCAGACGCAGGGCACTCTCGCTCATATTGGGGTATTACTTTCCAACTGGTCGCCTCTGGTGGCTCCCTCCCCCTTTTGTTTATCTTCCGGTATCAGTCCGCCATTCCCATTCCGCTTTACCTGCCCACTGGCGTCTTTTGCCCCTGTAGAGATCCAGACGTGTATAATTCTGATCTCAGGCTGATTTCATGGTTGATCAGAGTTCTTTGGTAGGTAATCAGCTCACTTTGGGGTACCAGCTGAAAAGGTGCCTCTTCCTACTCCCCCGCCATCTTTTTACCTCAAAGGCAGAGATTTTTAAAAAGATTTTTATTTATTTGGGGGAGGGACAGTGATAGAGAGCATGGTCAGAGAAGGTCAGAGAAGGTCAGAGGGAGAAGCAGACTCCCTGTGGAGTTGGGAGCCTGATGCAGGACTCAATCCCATGGCTCTGGGATCATGACCTGAGCCGATGACAATTGCTTAACCAACTAAGCCACCCAGGTGCCCAAAGGCAGTGAATCTTCAAGGAGACTCCCCCCTGAGTGTAGAGACCAATGTGAGGCTCAATCCCATGACCCATGAGATCATGACCTGAGCCTAAACCAAGAGTTGGATGCTTAACTGACTGAACCAGCCAGGTGCCTCTTGGATAATCAATTTTATTTATCTTTTCAAAGAATCTGGGTTTGCTTTCATTGATTATTCATTGTTGATTTACAATTTTCAATTTAATTTATTTGTGATTTAACTTTTCTTTTTTAGAACTTTTCTTTTTTTTCCTGCTTATTTTGGATTTCATTTGTTCAGCTTTTTCTACTTTCCTAAAGTGGAAGTTTGTATGATTGATTTTAGATCTTCCTTATTTTCTGATATATGCATTCAAAGCTATAAATGACAATGTGTTCAGAGCTTTTGTTACAACCCACAGATTTTAGTAATGTATGTTTTCATTTTCATTTGGTCTGAATTACTTTAAAATTTCTCTTGTGACCTATGTGCTTTCAAGAAGTGTGGTGTTTAATCTTCAAGTATTTGGGGGTTTTCCAGATATGTTTACATTAATTCCTTGTGATCTAGGGCATATTTAGTAGGATTTCTATTCTTTCAAGTCTGTCAACATATGTTACAGCTCAGAATGTGATCTATCTTGTGAATGTTCCTCTTCAGCTTGAGAACAATATGTATTCTACTGTTGTTGGAGGAAATAGTCTATAGATGTCAGTTAAATGCAGTGGCATTCAGTTCAACTGTGTCTTTATTAATAAATATTTCCCCTCAGTGTTTTCTTTCAAGATTTTTTTGTCTTTGATTTTCTTTAATGTGACTATTGTGTCCAGGTGTTCTTTTTTTTGTTTTGTTTTGTTGCTTTTGGTATTTATACTTCTTGGTGTTCTCTGATTTCCCCAGTTCTGTGGCTTGGTGTCTGATATTAATTTGGTCAGTCATTATTACTCCAAGTATTTCCTCTGTTTCTTTCTCTCTGTCTTCTCCTTCTGGTAGTCCCATTACACATATGTTACACCACGTCTAATTGTTTCACAGTTCTTGGATAATCTGTTATATATTTTCACTTATTCTCTCTTACATTTCAGTTTTGGAGGTTTCCATTAACATCTCCTCAAGCTCCTGATTCTTTTTTCAGCCATTTCCAGTCAATTGATAAGCCATCAAAGGCATTCTTCATCTCTGTGTATTTGATTTCTAGCATTCCTTTTACATTTTCTTAAACTTTCTCTGATTGCATTACCCATCTGTTCTTGTACATTGTCCATTTTTCCATTAAAGCTGTTAGCATATTAATCATAGTTATTTTATTTTTCTTGTCTGATAATTCAAATAGCTCTACTATATCTGATTCTTGTTTCAATGTCTGCTGTGTTTGTTCTAAGTGTTTTTGTCTTTTAGTATACCTTGGAATTTTTTTTGTGTGTAGAAAGCCAAAATAATGTACTGAGTAAAATGAACTGAGATAAATAGGCCTTTAATGTGAGTTTTGTGTTTACCTAGCAAGGGGTTAACCTGTGCTTACAGGGCTTCCTGCAGCTTTAGGAGTCAGAAGACAAAATTTCCTCTGTTGTTCATGTTTTTTGTCTCCCTGTTGCCTTTTGTTTTCCCTTGAAATCTCTTCTCTTTTGTAGATTTTATTTATTTGAGAGAGAAAGAGAGAGAGCGACCATGAGCAGGGGGAGAGGCAGAAGGAGAGGGAGAAAGACGTGCAGACTCCCTGCTGAGCTAGGACCCCCCCCCCAGAGGCTCCATCCTGGGACCCCAAGATCATGACCTGAGCTAAATTCAGTCACTCAATGGACTGAGCCACCCAGGTGCCCCTGAAAACTTTTCTTAAGTAATGTATGTGGTGTACAGTTTGGTCAGTTGTATTCTTCTATTATTATATGGAGTTCTGTGCCAAGGTGTCAGGTGAGGAGAATTGTTCTGTATTCCTAGGGTGAGATCTCCTTCTGTTATTGACCTGGCCCTTAGACTGTGAACTTCAAAAGTGATTCTCAGTTTTGTTTTTGTTTTCCTCCCTAAGTGAGACAGGAGGACTACAAAGGGCTGGAATTTGGTGTTTTCATTCTATCAGATCAGCTAGTATCTGTGGTAAAATCATTCCTCTTAAGAGTAAGCCTTGTTTAGGAGAACAATGTTGTGAACATATTTAAAATGACCACTATTTCTCTCCTCATAACAGATGCAGGAGAGAATTTTCCCCCAAGCTTCACAATGAGAACCTGGTAGGGTGCCTGAAATTAAATCTAGGGAGTGTCAGAGACCACTAACACTAAGCTTCCCTGAAGATTTTTTGTAAGATTTTATTTAAATTCCAGCTAGTTAAAATACAGTGTAATATTAGTTTCAGGTGTACAATATAGTGATTCAGCACTTTCATACAACACCTAGTGCTCATCACAACAAGTGCACTCCTTAATACTTATCACCTGTTGAACCCCTTTTCCTATCCACCACCTCTCTGGTAACTATCAGTTTGTTCTCTATAGTTAAGAGTCTGTTTCTTGATTTCCCTCTCTCCATCCCTTTCTCTCTCCTTATCTCTCTCTCTTTCCCTCTTTCCTTCCCTCCCTCTTTTCCCCCCTTGCTTGTCTTGATTCTTAAATTCCACATATGAATGAAATCAGGTCTTTCTTTAACTGACTTATTTCACTTAACATAATACTCTATCCATGTCATTGCAAATAGCAAGATTTCATTCTTTTTTATGGCTGAGTAATATTACACACACACACACACACACACACACACAAAACACATCTTCTTTTTTTTCCAATTTATTTATTTTCAGAAAAACATTATTCATTATTTTTTCACCACACCCAGTGCTCCATGCAAGCTGTGCCCTCTATAATACCCACCACCTGGTGCCCCAACCTCCCACCCCCCCGCCACTTCAAACCCTTCAGATTGTTTTTCAGAGTCCATAGTCTCTCATGGTTCACCTCCCCTTCCAATTTACCCAAATTCCCTTCTCCTCTCTAATGGCCCTTGTCCTCCATGCTATTTGTTATGTTCCACAAATAAGTGAAACCATATGATAATTGACTCTCTCTGCTTGACTGATTTCACTCAGCATAATCTCTTCCAGTCCCGTCCATGTTGCTACAAAAGTTGGGTATTCATCCTTTCTGATGGAGGCATAATACTCCATAGAGAACACATCTTCTTTATCCATTCATCAATTGACCAACATTTGAGCTGTTCCCATAATTTGGCTACTGTAGACAGTGTTGCTATAAACATGGAGGTTCACATATACCTTTGAATTAGTATTTTTGTATTCTTTAAGTAAATACCTAGCAGTAGAATTGTTGTGTTATAGGGTATTTTTATTTTTGTGGAACCTCCATTCTGTTTTCCAGAGTAGCTGCACCAGTTTGCACTCCCACCAATACTGCAAGAGGGTTCCCTTTCTCCACATCCTCACCAACAACCTGTTGTTTACTGTGTTGTTCCTTTTAGCCATACTGATAGGTGAGATGTAATATCTTGTTGTAGTTTTTAAAAAAAAAATTTAAATTTATTTTCAGTGTAACAGTATTCATTGTTTTTGCACCACACCCAGTGCTCCATGCAATCCCTGCCCTCTATAATACCCACCACCTGGTTCCCCCAACCTCCCACCCCCTGCCCCTTCAAAACCCTCAGATTGTTTTTCAGAGTCTATAGTCTTTCATGGTTCACCTCCCCTTCCAATTTCCCTCAACTCCCTTCTCCTCTCCATCTCCCCTTGTCCTCCGTTCTATTTACTATGCCCCACAAATAAGTGAAACCGTATGATAATTGAATCTCTCTGCTTGACTTGCTTCACTCAGCATAATCTCTTCCAGTCCCGTCCATGTTGCTACAAAAGTTGGGTATTCATCCTTTCTGATGGAGGCATAATACTCCATAGTGTATATGGACCACATCTTCCTTATCCATTCGTCCGTTGAAGGGCATCTTGGTTCTTTCCACAGTTTGGAGACCATGGCCATTGCTGCTATAAACATTGGGGTACAAATGGCCCTTCTTTCCACTACGTCTGTATCTTTGGGGTAAATACCCAGGAGTGCAATGGCAGGGTCATCGAAAGCTCTATTTTTAATTTCTTGAGGAATCTCCACACTGTTCTCCAAAGTGGCTGCACCAACTTGCATTCCCACCAACAGTGTAAGGGGTTTCCCCTTTCTCCACATTCCCTCCAACACATGTTGTTTCCTGTCTTGCTAATTTTGGCCATTCTAACTGGTGTAAGGTAGTATCTCAATGTGGTTTTAATTTGGATCTCCCTGATGGCTAGTGATGATGATTTGTATTTCCCTAATGCTGAGTGATGTTGAGCATCTTTTCATGTGTCTGCTGGCCATTTAGATGACTTCTTTGGAATAATGTCTATTCATGTCTTCCGCCCATCTTTTCAGAGGAGGGAGGGGCAAAAGGAGAGGGAAAGAGAGAATCTTTAGTAGGTTTCATGCGCAGTGGAGAGCCCTATGTGGGGCTCAGTCTCACAACCCTGAGATTATGACCTGAGCCAAAATCAAAAGTCAGATGCATAACAGACTGAGCCAGGCAAGCCAACTTCTGCCCATTTTTAAACAGGATTATTTGTATTGGGGGATGTTCACTTTTATAAGTTCTTTATATATTTTGGAAACTAACCCTTTATCAGACGTGTCATTTGCAAATATCTTCTACCATTCCGATGGCTGTCTTTTAGGGTTTTAAAAAAATTATTTCCTTCACTGTGCAAAAGCTTTTTACTTTAATGAAGTCCCAATAGGTTATTTCAGTTTTGTTTCTCTTGTTTAAGGAGGCATATCTAGAAAGATGTTGCTTTGGCCAACATCAAAAAATTTAAAATAGAGCTATCCTATAACCCTGCAATTGATCTTTGGGGTATTTACCCCAAAGATACAGATGTAGTAAAAAGAAGGTCCATCTGTATGCCAATGTTCATAGCAGCAATGGCCTCAGTCGCCAAACTGTGGAAAGAACCAAGGTGCCTTTCAGTAGATAAACGGATAAAGAAGATATGGTCCATATATACAATGGAGTATTACGCTTCCATCAGAAAGGATGAATACTCAACTTTTGTAACAACATGGACAGGACTGGAGGAGATTATGCTGAATGAAATAAATCAAGCAGAGAAAGTCAATTATATGGTTTCACTTAATTGTGGAGCATAAGTAATAACATGGAGGACATCAGGAGGAAGAAAGGAATACTGTATTGGGGTAGATTGGAGGGGGAGATGAAGCATGAGAGACTATGGACTCTGCGAAACAAACTGAGGGTTTTGGAGGGGAGGGAGGTGAGCCTGGGGATGGGAATCAAGGAGGGCACGTATTACATGGAGCACTGGATGTGGTGCATAACCAATGAATCTTGGAACACTGAAAAAATAAAATTAAATTAAAAATGTTTTTTAAACCTTACTGCTTGTGTACTGTTCTAGGATTTTGATGGTTCCTGTCACATTTAGATCTTTAATTCATTTTGAATTTATTTTTGTATTTGTTGTAAGAAAATGGTCCAGTTTCATTCTTTTCCATGTTACTATCTAGTTTTCCCAACACCATATATTAGAGAGACAGACTTTTTCCCATTTACATATTCTTTCCTGCTTTTTCAAAGATTAGTTGACCATTTACTTGTGGGTTTATTTCTGGGTTTTCTATTCTTTTCTACTGATCTATGTGTCTATTTTTCTGACAGAATGATACTGTTTTGATTACTACAGCTTTGTAATAAAATACAAAGATTGAATTATGATGCATCCAACTTTGCTTTTCATTTTCTTTCTTTTTTTTACTTCTTTTTTTTCATTTATTTATTTTCAGCATAACAGTATTATTTTCACCACACCCAATGCTCCATGCAATCCGTGCCCTCTATAATACCCACCCCTGACCTCCCACCCCCCCGCCACTTCAAACCCCTCAGATTGTTTTTCAGAGTCCATAGTCTCTCATGATTCATCTCCCCTTCCAATTTACCCCAACCCCCTTCTCTCTAACCTCCCATGTCCTCCATGCTTTTTGTTATGCTCCACAAATAAGTGAAACCATATGATAATTGACTCTCTCTGCTTGACTTATTTCAGTCAGCATAATCTCTTCCAGTCCCGTCCATGTTGCTACAAAAGTTGGGTATTCGCAATGGCCACGGTCGCCAAACTGTGGAAAGAACCAAGATGCCCTTCAATGGATGAATGGATAAGGAAGATGTGGTCCATATACACTATGGAGTATTATGCCTCCATCAGAAAGGACGAATACCCAGCTTTTCATTTTCTTTTAAAAAATTTTTTTATTAAGATTCAATTTAGGTAACATGTACTATATTATTATTTCCAGGGGTAGAATTTAGTGGTATATCAGTTGCCTATAACTTGCAGTGCTCATTATATAAAGTGCCTTCCTTAATGCTCATCATCCAATTATCCTATCCCCCCACTCACCTCCCCTCCAGCAATCCTCCATTTGTTTCTTACAGTTAAGAGTCTCTTCTGGTTTGCTGCTCTCTGTTTTCATCTTACTTTAATTTTCCTTCCCTTTCCCAACGTTTGTCTGGTTTGTTTCTTAAATTGCAAATATGAGTGAAATCATATGGTATATGCCTTTCTTTGATTGAATTATTTTACTTAACATAATACTTTGTAGTTCCTTCCAATTCATTGAAAATGGCAATATTTCATTTTATTTGATGGCTGAGTAATATTCCATTGTGTATATATACCACATCTTTATCAATTCATCTGTTGATAGACATCTGGACCCTTTCCATATTTTAGCTATTGTGGACATTGCTTCTATCAACGTTGGGGTGCATATGTCCCTTCAAATCACTATGTTTGTATCCGGTGAACAAATACCTAGTAATACAATTGCTGGATCATAGGGTAACTCTATTTTTCACGTTTTGAGGAAACTCCATATTATTTTCCAGAGTGGCTGCAGGAGTTTACATTCCCACCAATAGTGTAAGAGAGTTCCTCTTTCTCTGCATCCTCTCCAACAACCGTTATTTCCTGACTCTAATTTTAGCCATTCTGATGGATGTGAACTGGTATCTCATTGTGGTTTTCTTTTGTATTTCCCTGATGCCCAGTGATGTGGACCATTTTTTTCATGTGTCTGTTAGCCATATCTATGCCTTCTTTGGAGAAATACCTGTTTGTGCCCTCTGTCCATTTCTTCACTGAATATTTTGGTTTTTAGGTGTTGAGTTTGACAAGTCCTTGATTAATTGATTGATTGAGTGATTTATATATTTATTTATTTATTTGACAGAGAGAGATCACAAGTAGGCAGAGAGGAAAGCAGAGAGAGAGGAAGGGAAGCAGGCTCCCTGCAGAGCAGAGAGCCGGATGCGGGGCTCGATCCCAGGACACTGGTATTATGACCTGAGCCAAAGGCAGAGGCTTTAACCCACTGAGCCACCCAGGCACCCCGAGTTGGACAAATTCTTTATAGATTTTTGATACCAGCTGGTTATTAGAAAAGTCATTTGCAAATATCTTCTGTCCATTCTGCAGGTTGTCTTTTAGTTTTTTTTTTAACTGTTTCCATTGCTCTTATCTTCATGAAGTTCCAATAGTTCATTTTTGCTTTTGTTTTCCTCGCCTTTGAAGACGTGTCTAGAAGAAGTTGCTATGGTTGAGGTCAAAGAGATTGCTGCCTGTGTTCTCCTCTATGATTTTGATGGATTCCTGTCTCACACTTCAGTCTTACATCCATTTGAGTGTACTTTTTCATTCTCCTGCATGCAGCTGTCCAAATTTCCCAACACCATTTGTTGAAGAGATTGTTTTTCCCATTGTATATTCTTTTCTGGTTTGTGGAAGATTACTTGGCCAAGCTGTTGTGGGTCCGTGCCTGGGTTCTTTATTGTGTTCCATTGATCTATGTGTCTGTGTTTGTGTCTGTACCATACTGCCTTAATGATTGCAGCTTTGTAATACAGCTTGAAGTCCAGAATTGTGATGCTTCCCACTTTGGCTTTCTTTTGAACATCTCTTTGGCTATTTGGGGTCTTTTCTGTTTTCATGCAAAATTCAGTATTTTTTGTTTCAGCTCTGAAAAATGCTGATGGTATTTTGATAAGGGTTGCATTGAACGTGTAGATTGCTTTGGGTAGCAAAGACATTTTAAAAATATTTCTTCTTCCAATCCATGACCACAGAATGTTTTTCCATTTCTTTTTGTCTACCTCAATTTCTTTCATGAATGTTCTGTAGTTTTCAGGGTACAGATATTTTACCTTTTTGTTTAGGTTTATTCCTGGGTATCTTATGGGTTTGGGTGCAATTGGAAATGGGAACGATTCCTTGATTTCTCTTTCTCCTTGTTAGTGTATAGAAAGAAACTAACTTCTGTAAATTGATATTATGTCCTATGACTCTTCTGGGTTTTCTACATAGAGTATCAAGTCATCTGCAAAGAGGGAAAGCTTAACTTCTGCTTTGCCAATTGGATGCATTCTATTTCTTTTTGTTGTCTGATTGCTGAGCCTACGACTTCTAGTACTGTGTTAAACAGCAGTGGTGACCAGGTGGTGGGTATTATAGAGGGCACGGCTTGCATGGAGCACTGGGTGTGGTGAAAAAATAATGAATACTGTTTTTCTGAAAATAAATAAATTGGGAAAAAAAAACAGCAGTGGTGAGAATGGAAATGCCTGTCTTATTCCTGACTTTAGGGGGAAAGCTCTCAGTTTTTTCCCCAATAAGGATGATATCCACTATGGGTTTTTCACTTATGGCTTCTATGATATTGAGGTATGTTCCCCTTATTCCTACTTGGAGGAGAGTTTTTATCAAGAAAATGTGCTGTATTTTGTCAAATGCTTTTACTGCATCTATTGAGAGGATCATATGGTTCTTGTTCTTTCTTTTATTAATGTGGTGTATCATATTAATTGATTTGCAGTTGTTGAACAACCCCTGCAGTCCAGGAATTAATCCCCTTGATCATGGTGAATAATCATTTTAATGTACTGTTGAATTCTATTAGCTAGTATCTTCTTGAGAATTTTTGCATCCATGTTCATCAGGGATGTAGGTTTGTAATTTTCCCTTTTAGTGGGGTCTTTGGTTTTGGGATCAAGGTATTGTTGGCCTCATAGAATGAGTTTGAAAGTTTTCCTTCCATTTCTATTTTTGGAACAGTTTTGGGAGAATAGGTATTAATTCTTCTTTAAATGTTTGGTAGAATTTTTCTGGGAAGCCATTTGCCCTTGGAATCTTGGTTTTTGGGAGATTTTTGATTACTGATTCAATTTCTTTGCTGGTTATGGGTCTGTTCAGATTTTCCATTTCGTCTTCATTTGGTTTTGGTCATTTATTTATATCTGTCTAGGAATGTATCCATTTCTTGCAGATAGCCTATTTTGTTGGCATATAATTTCTTGTAATATTCTCTTATAATTGCTTGTATTTCATTGGTGTTGGTTGTGATTGCTTCTCTTTTATTTGTGATTTTTAAATTTGGGTCCTTTCTCTTTTCTTTCTGATAAGTCTGGCTAGGGTGTTGTCAATCTTATTAATTCTGTCAAAGAACCAGCTCCTAGTTTCGTTGATCTGTTCTACTGTTTTTTTTTTTTTTAATTTTTATGTCATTGATTTCTACTCTGATCTTTATTATTTCTCTTCTCCTGCAGGATTTAGGTTTTACTTGCTGTTCTTTTTCCAGCTCCTTCAGGTGTAGGGTTAGCTTGTATATTTGAGACTTCTCTTTTCTTGATAAAGGCCTGTATTGCTAGATGCTCCCCTCTTAGGACCACCTTTGCTGCATCCCAATGGTTTCGAACTGTCATGTTTTCATTTTCTTTTGCTTCCATGTATTTTTATATATATATATATATTCCAATTTATTTATTTTCAGAAAAACAGTATTCATTATTTTTTCACCACACCCAGTGCTCCATGCAAGCCGTGCCCTCTCTAATACCCACCACCTGGTACCCCAACCTCCCACCCACCCGCCACTTCAAACCCCTCAGACTGTTTTTCAGAGTCCATAGTCTCTCATGGTTCACCTCCCCTTCCAATTTACCCAAATTCCCTACTCCTCTCTAACGCCCCTTGTCCTCCATGCCATGTATTTTTTTAATTTATTTTTTATTTTCAGCATAACAGTATTCATTATTTTTGCACCACACCCAGTGCTCCATGCAATCTGTGCTCTCTATAATACCCACCACCTGGTACCCCAACCTCCCAACCCGCGCCCCTTCAAAACCCTCAGATTGTTTTTCAGAGTCCATGGTCTCTCATGGTTCACCTCCCCTTCCAATTTCCCCCAACTCCCCAAAATTCTTCTTTAATTCCCTAGTCTATGTTACTACAAAAGTTGGGTATTCATCCTTTCTGATTCATCATTTCTGATAATACTTCATCCTTTCTGATGGAGGCATAATACTCCGTAGTGTATGTGGACCACATCTTCCTTATCCATTCATCCGTTGAAGGGGATCTTGGTTCTTTCCACAGTTTGGCGACCGTGGCCATTGCTGCTATAAACATTGGGGTACAGATGGCCCTTCTTTTCACTACATCTGTATCTTTGGGGTAAATACCAAGGAGTGCAAGTGAGGGTCATAGGGAAGTTCTATTTTTAATTTCTTTAATTTCTTTGGAGAACAGTGTGGAAAGAGGATGCACCAACTTGCATTTCCACCAACAGTGGAAGAGGGTTCCCCTTTCTCCACATCCCCTCCAACAGATGTTGTTTCCTGTCTTGTTAATTTTGGCCATTCTAACTGGTGTAAGGTGATATCTCAATGTGGTTTTAATTTGAATCTCCCTGATGGCTAGTGATGATGAACATTTTTTCATGTGTCTGATAGTCATTTGTATGTCTTCATTGGAGAAGTGTCTGTTCATATCTTCTGCCTAGTCTACCCATTCATTCTTCAGTGGGATGCTCTTTAGTCTCCATGTGTTTGTGGTCCTTACAAATTTTTCTTGTAATTGACTCTAAGTTTTATGGCATTGCTGTCTGAAAATACGCATGGTATGATCTCAAACTCTTTTGTACTTGTTGAGACCTTATTTGTGACCCAATACATGATCTATTCTGGAGAATGTTTCATGTGCACTCAAGAAGAATGTGTATTCTGCTGCTTTAGGATGAAATCCTCTGAATATAACTGTTAAGTCCATCCAGCCAGTGTGTCATTCAAAAACCTTGTTTCCTTACTGATCTTCTGGTTAGATGATCTGTTCATTGCTGTGGGTGAGGTGTTAAAGTCCCCTATTATTGTATGTTACCAATGAGTTTCTTTAATTTTATTATTAATTGGTTTCTATATTTGTCTGTTCCAATTTGGGAACATAAATATTTATAATTTTTAGATCTTCTTGTTGGATAGTTCCTTTTATTATGATATAGTGAGTGCCCTTCTTCATCTCATTATAATTTTTGGTTTAAAAAATCAGTTTGTGTGATATAAAGATGGCTATTCCAGCTTTTTTTTTTATGTCCATTAGCATCATAGATGGTTCTCCACTCTGTCACTTTCAATTTGGAGATGTTTTTGCATTTAAAATGAGAAGCATATTAATTGATCTTTTTTTTAAATTTTCAGTGTAACAGTATTCATTGTTTTTTGCACCACACCCAGTGCTCCATGCAATCCGTGCCCTCTCTAATACCCACCACCTGGTATCCCAACCTCCCACCCCCTCCCCTTCAAAATCTTCAGATTGTTTTTCAGAGTCCATAGTCTCTCATGGTTCACCTCCCCTTCCAATTTCCCCCAACTCCCTTCTCTCTAACTCCCCATGTCCTCCATGCTATTTGTTATGCTCCACAAATAAGTGAAACCATATGATAATTGACTCTCTCTGCTAGACTTATTTCACTCAGCATAATCTCTTCCAGTCCCGTCCATGTTGCTAGAAAAGTTGGGTATTCATCCTTTTTGATGGAGGCATAATACTCCATAGTATATATGGACCACATCTTCCTTATCCATTCGTCCGTTGAAGGGCATCATGGTTCTTTCCAGTTTGACGACCATGGCCATTGCTGCTATAAACATTGGTGTACAGATGGCCCTTCTTTTCACGACACTGTATCTTTGGGGTAAATACCCAGGAGTGCAATTGCAGGGTCATAGGGAAGCTCTATTTTTAATTTCTTGAGGAATCTCCACACTGTTCTCCAAAGTCGCCGCACCAACTTGCATTCCCACCAACGGTGGAAGAGGGTTCCCCTTTCTCCACATCCCCTCTAACATATGTTGTTTCCTGTCTTGCTAATTTTGGCCATTCTAACTGGTGTAAGGTGATATCTCAATGTGGTTTTCATTTGAATCTCCCTGATGGCTAGTGATGATGAACATTTTTTCATGTGTCTGATAGCCATTTGTATGTCTTCATTGGAGAAGTGTCTGTTCATATCTTCTGCCCATTTTTTGATATGATTATCTGTTTTGTGTGTGTTGAGTTTGAAGAGTTCTTTATAGATCCTGGATATCAACCTTTTGTCTGTACTGTCATATGCAAATATCTTCTCCCATTCCGTGGGTTGCCTCTTTGTTTTGTTGACTGTTTCCTTGGCTGTGCAGAAGCTTTTGATTTTGATGAAGTCCCAAAAGTTCATCTTCGCTTTTGTTTCCTTTGCCTTTGGAGACATATCTTGAAAGAAGTTGCTGTGCCTGATATCGAAGAGATTACTGCCTATGTTCTCCTCTAGGATTCTGATGGATTCCTGTCTCACATTGAGGTATTTCATCCATTTTGAGTTTATCTTTGTGTACAGTGTAAGAGAATGGTCGAGTTTCATTCTTCTACATATAGCTGTCCAGTTTTCCCAGCACCCTTTATTGAAGATACTGTCTTTTTTCCACTGTATATTTGTTCCTTTTGTTTTTTTAATCCATTATGATACCCTTTGTCTTTCAATTGGAGCATTTAATCCATTTGCTTTCTGAATAATTATTGAAAGATATGAATTTAGTGCCATTGTATTACCTGTAAGTTTGCTGTTCCTATAGTTAGTCTCTGCGCCTTTCTGGTTTGTGACTTTTGGGCCCTCTCTCCACTCATAGGATTCCCCTTAATATTTCCTGCAGGGCTGGTTTAGTGTTCATGAAATTCCTTTAGTTTTTATTTGCCCTGGAAACTCTTTACCTCTCCTTCTACTCTGAATGTCAGCCTTGCTAGACCAAATATTCTTGGTGCATATTTTTCCCATTTAGCACTTAGATTATATCATTCCAGTCTTTTCTGGCCTGTCACTTCCCTCTGGACAGGTCAGCTGCCAGCCTTATGTGTCTCCCTTGTAGGTTAAGGACCTCTTGATCTGAGCTGCTTTTATGATTTACTCTTTATCTCTGAAATTTTCAAGCTTCACTATTATATGCCAGGGTGTTGGACTACTTTTATTGGTTTTGCGGGGGTTCTCTGTTCCACCTGGACTTGAATACCTGTCTCCTTCCCCAGATTAGGGTCGTTCTCAGCTATAATTTGTTCCAAAACACCTTCTACCTTTTTCTCCCATTCCTTATCTCCTGGGACCCCTATTATTCAGATATTATTTCACTTTATATAATTGCTGAAATCTCTAAGTCTCCCTTTTGTGATCTGATAGTTTTCTTTCTCTCTTTTTTTCAGCTTCCTTATTTTCCATCATTTTATCCTCTATATCACTGATTTGCTTTTCTGCCTCAATCATCTTCATTTTTATAGCCTCCACTTGGGACTGCATCTCAGTAATAGCAATTTTTATTTCACCCTGACTAGATATTATTTATTCTATCTCTACAGTAAGGGATTCTCTAGTGTCTTCTATGTTTTCTTCAAGCCCAGCTAGTATCTTTATAATCTTGTTTTAAATTCTAGTTTGGGTATCTTGCTTATATTTGTATTGATTAAATCACTGGCAGTGAGTATTATCTCCTGTTCTTTCTTTTGGAGTGAATATCTCTGTCTCATCATTTTTTCCAGGAAAGAAAAGAATAAATAAAGAAAAAACAACATTTTTTCATGCTTCTGATAGCCGTTTGTATGTCTTCATTGGAGAAGTGTCTGTTCATCTCTTCTGCCCATTTTTGATATGATTGTCTGTTTAGTGTGTGTTGAGTTTGAGGAGTTCTTTATAGATCCTGGATATCAACCTTTTGTCTGTACTGTCATTTGCATGTATCTTCTCCCATTCCATGGGTTGCCTCTTTGTTTTCTTGACTGTTTCCTTGGCTGTGCAGAAGCTTTTGATTTTGATGAAGTCCCAAAAGTTCATCTTCGCTTTTGTTTCCTTTGCCTTTGGAGACATATCTCAAAAGAAGTTGCTGTGGCTGATATTGAAGAGATTACTGCCTATGTTCTCCTCTAAGAGTCTGATGGATTTCTGTCTCACGTTGAGGTCTTTTATCCATATTGAGTTCATCTTTGTGTACGGTGTAAGAGAATGGTCGAGTTTCATTCTTCTACATATAGCTGTCCAGTTTTCCCAGCACCATTTATTGAAGACACTGTCTTTTTTTCACTGTATATTTTTTCCCATTTTGTCGAAGATTATTTGACCATAGAGTTGAGGGTCCATATCTGGGCTCTCTACTCTGTTCCACTGGTCTATGTGTCTGTTCATCATCACTAGCCCTCAGGGAGACTCAAATTGAAACCACATTGAGATATCACCTTACACCAATTAGAATGGCCAAAATTAGCAAGACAGGAAACAACATGTGTTGGAGGGGATGTGGAGAAAGGGGAACCCTCTTCCACTGTTGGTGGGAATGCAAGTTGGTGCAGCCTCTTTGGAGAACAGTGTGGAGATTCTTCAAGAAATTAAAAATAGAACTTCCCTATGACCCTGCCATTGCACTCCTGGGTATTTACCCCAAAGATACAGATGTCGTGAAAAGAAGGGCCATCTGTACACCAATCTTTATAGCAGCAATGGCCACGGTCGCCAAACTGTGGAAAGAACCAAGATGCCCTTCAACAGATGAATGGGTAAGGAAGATGTGGTCCATATACACTATGGAGTATTATGCCTCCATCAAAAAGGATGAATACCCAACTTTTGTAGCAACATGGACGGGACTGGAAGAGATTATGCTGACTGAAATAAGTCAAGCAGAAAGAGTCAATTATCATATGGTTTCACTTATTTGTGGATCATAACAAATAACATGGAGGACATGGGGAGTTACAGAGGAGAAGGGACTTGGGGGAAATTGTAAGGGGTAGTGAACCATGAGAGACTATGGACTCTGAAAAATAATCTGAGGTTTTTGAAGGGGCGGGGGGTTGGAGTTTGGGGTACCAGGTGGTGGGTATTAGAGAGGGCACGGATTGCATGGAGCACTGGGTGTGGTGCAAAAATAATGAATACTGTTATGCTGAAAATAAATAATAAATAAATAAATAAAACAAAAGCAAAACACAAAAACTAAACCTTGGGTGTGTTTTAGCCTGCTTGTTAAAAGAAACTAGTCCGGGCACCTGGGTGGCTCAGTGGGTTAAGCCGCTGCCTTCGGCTCAGGTCATGATCTCAGGGTCCTGGGATCGAGTCCCGCATCGGGCTCTCTGCTCAGCAGGGAGCCTGCTTCCTCCTCTTTCTCTGACTGCCTCTCTGCCTACTTGTGATCTCTCTCTGTCAAAAAAATAAAAATAAAATCTTTAAAAAAAAAAAGAAAGAAACTAGTTCCCAAAATAAGGAAGAAAGAAAAGCCTTGTGTGTGTGTGTGTATATATATATATATATATATATATATTCATATATATATATTCATATATATATGAAAAAAAACTAAATGAAAAGAAACAAAAAATTTTATATATCTATGATGTATATATAAAAATAAAAATTTTTAAATAATAAAAAAAGAATTTAAAAAGTATAATAACTGAACAAAATAATACTGAAAGACTAAGGGTAAAAAAAACAAAGAATGCTATATATTGTTTTCCCCAAGAGCTGAAACTTCATGGCCCTCTATGATATGTAAACTTGGTGTGAGCCAATTGTTTGCATTGGTCTTCTTGGGGAGAGGCCTGTTGTGCTGATTGTAAAGGGTACTTGCCCTATGGCAAATGAGCCTCCCTTGTGCAGAGACAGGGCTAAGTGTAAGTGGCTCCACATTCCACTATGTAGCAATGTTTTGCTCCCTGAAACATTTCAGCACCAATGGGCTGATGAATATGCTCACCCAACTCTTTCAGCCCCAGAGCTGAAAGTTCACAACCCCCACTCTTTGGTGAACCCTCACAGAAAAACAGTCAATCACTCTTGTCTCCCCAGTTGCTGTCAGAGCTGTGTTCACCCAGCCTGTGACCAAGTGATTTTTATCTTAGGCTCACCACTGAGTTTTAAAACTCCAAATTTTATAAACTCCTGAGGCAAGGACCCACATTGTTCCTCACAGGAGAGTGAGGTTGCTCTTGTAACACTTCTGCTTTTTGCTGGACTCCTCCTGAGATAGTGGTCACATGATCATGCAGCAGTTCATATTTTATGGCAGCATAGATCAGAAAGTCAGCACCTAGACTCGCTGTTCTCAGCTGGCTTCCCTACTCCCATGCCTGGGAACTCTGCTACTCTCATGCTCCCCTGTTCTTTTTGTGACCCTGGGGATCCTGAAACCATGCTGTCACAACTGGGATTTCGCCCTGTTTCACCACCTCAGCAGCTTTAAGCCAGAGACATACCCCACTATAGCAGACTTCTAAAAGTTCTGACTTTGCCCTCCAATGCTAATAATATTTTGCAGCAACCTTCTTTTTTTTAAGATTTTTATTTTTTTATTTGACAGAGAGAGAGAGAGAGAGATCACAAGTAGGCAGAAAGGCAGGCAGAGGGGGAAGCAGGCTCCCCACTGAGCAGAGAGCCCAATTCAGGGATCGATCCCAGGACCCTGAAATCATGACCTGGGCCAAAGGCAGAGGCTTAGCCCACTGAGCCACCCAGGTGCCCCTTGCAGCAATCTTCTTAAGCAGGCTTCCTCTCCTTTCCCATATCCTCCGATATATCACCCTGGCTCAAGTCTCTGCACCTCTTACCTTCCAAAAAGTGGTTCCTTTACTACTTGTAGAATTGCAGCATTTATTTTCTCCTATTTCTTTTTAAAATTTTTTAAAATTTTTATTAATTTTTAAAATTAATCTCAGTGTTCCAGAATTCATTGTTTATGCACCACACCCAGTGCTCCATGTAATGCATGCCCTCCTTAATACCTACCACCAGCCTCACCCAAACTCCCACCCCCCCCCCACCTCCAAAACCCTCAGATTGTTTTTCAGAGTCCACAGTCGCTCATGGTTTTTCTTCCCCTCCAATTTTCCCCAACTCTCTTCTCCTCTCCATCTCCCCATGTCCTCCATGCTATTTCTTATGCTCCACAAATAAGCGAAACCATACGATAATTGACTCTCTCTGCTTGACTTATTTCAGTCAACATAATCTCTTTCAGTTCTGTCCATGTTGATACAAAAGTTGGGTATTTATCCTTTCTGATGGAGGCATAATACTCCATAGTGTATATGGACCACATCCTCCTTATCCATTCGTCCTTTGAAAGGCATCTTGGTTCTTTCCACAGTTTGGCAACCGTGGCCATTGCTGCTATGAATATTGGGGTATTGATGGCCCTTCTTTTCACGACATCTGTATCTTTGGGGTAAATACCCAGGAGTGCAATTGCAGGGTCATAGGGAAGTTCTATTTTTAATTTCTTAAGGAATCTCCACACTGTTTTCTGATTGCTTTCTCTGTCCAAATCTCGGGAGAACAGGAGAATAGATATCCATTTGGGTAGAAACCTCATGAGAATTTGGTGGAAATCTCCAGCGAACATGCTTCTGACATCAGGGGCCCTCAGGGAAATCACATTCGACATGATTTTATAACTATCTAGTTCAACATTATCTATAACTATGTAGCTATATTTGAGGGACCAGAGAAACAGGGTCCTGTACTCCTCTGCCATCTTAACTTCTCAATTTTTTTCGTAAGTATTTTGTATTTTTCAGAGCACACCTTTCACCTCTTTTATTCAATTCATTTCTAATTATCTTGTTGTTTTTGGTGAAATTATAAATGGGACCTGTTCCTCAAATTCTCCTTCTGCTGCTTCATAATTGGTGTACAGAAATGCAACAGATTTTTGTACATTGATTTGTATCCTGGGCTATCACTGAATCAGTTCTGGCAGTTTTTGGTGGAGTCTTTTGGGAGAATATTATGTCACCTGCAGATAGTGAAAGTTTGATTTCTTTCTTTCTTTGCTGATTTGGATGCATTTTATTTCCTTTTGTTGTATGATTGCTGTGGCGAGGACTTTCAATACTATATCAAGTAACAGTGATATGGGTGACATTCCTAACTTGCTTCTGACCATAGAGGAAAAGCTTTCAGTTTTTCCCAGTTAAGGATGATATTAGGAATGAGTGTTTTCATATATGGCCTTTATTATGTTGCCCTGGAGTTTTTAACTTATAAAACTTATCCTCACTAAACCTTCAGAAATTAGTCAATGACAGTTTAGGTTTTCCTCTCTTGGCACTATTTTCTGCAATTTTTTCATCCTGAGTTTCTGGTCCAATAAACTGTGATTTTCTTTACTTGTCAGGCTATCTCTTCTATTTGCGGGGCACAAGGTTGCCCTATGACCACAGTTCTCTGAGTAATCCAAGAGGAGCTTTATTTTTCCCCATTTTTTTATTATGTTATGTTAGTCACTTCACAGTACATCATTTGTTTTTGATGTGGTGTCCCATGATTCATTGTTTGATTTTCAGTTTGTTCAGCATTTTTCTTGTACGTATGGAGTGATGACTTCCAAACTTCTTACATGCCAGACAAGAAAATATAAGTATCTCTTGTCTTTCTTCTTTATTCTGTGTTCTGGAACATTTTTTTGACCTTATCTTCTACTGAACATGTTGGGAGAGGAATTTATTTTTAATTTTATTTATTTTTTTGTTCAAGTATGATTAACATACAGTTAATGATTCACTATAATGATTCGACAATTCTATACATCATCTCACTCATCACAATAAGGGTACTCTTAATTTTCTTCACCTATTTCACCCATCCCCTCACCCACCTTCCCTCTGGTAAACACCAGTTTATTCTCTGTATTTAAGAGTCTATTTTGTTTATCTCTTTTTTTTTTCGTTGTTACTTTGTTTTGTTTCTTAGATTCCACATATAACTGAAATCATATGGTACTTGTCTTTCTCTGGCTTACTTATTTCACATAGCATAATACACCCTATCTTCATCCATATCACTACAAATGTCAAGATTTCATTATTTTTATGGCTTAATAATATTCCATTGTATATGTATACCACATCATCTTTTCCCATTCATCTATGGATGGATGAGCTCTTTTATTTTAGAAATTGTTTTAAATTTCTAAAATAAATTATTCTCCAAAAGTACATTTTGGTACTTTTGGAGAAAAGCACTCTTATTCTCCAAAATTACCTTTCTCATAACAACATTTTCTGTTTTCTACTTTATAGATGCAATACTTTCTGTGTACATTTAATAAAGCTTTACTGGAGTCTTGGGGAACATGAGAATTGCCAAGCTAGGAAGGAAAATTGTAAATAAATATCAGATATTACCTCTCCAAGAGAATGCCACCCATGCCTCTCTGAATGGGGCTGCATATTGGATGTCCCTCTTCTTAGCCTCTAGCACTGATACCATTTGAGGGCAAGATGATCATCCAACAACTGGATGAATTTTGGCCATGTGCTCAGATCTCCAGCTCTCACTTTGACATCAAAGAAAGGAAGTCATTGTTCTATTCCCCACTCTCAGGCCTACATGAGGCAAATCATAATAGTCAGCAGCACATTTCACAGAGTGGATTGCTTTTAACATTAAATAATATATACAGTGGAAACGACAATCCAGTCTAGTTCCTTTTTTACAGTCTTTCCTTCCACAGGAGCCAACAGTAATCCAACCTGGCATCTCTCTTGATGTAGTCCCAACAGAGTTATCTTCTCTGAGCAAAGTCTTGGGCAAAAATATGCACACACATCTCTCAGGAACAAATAATTTTCAGGGACAGTCCAGTCCAAACCCATGTTTGGGATAAAAAATGAACTCAGTGGAAGCATAATGCTGTTAAAGGACACCCAAATTATGTGACTGCTCAGAACATTCAACATTTGAATAAGAGTGGATAACATGTGCTGAATGCTTACTCTGTACCTGGCACTTGAATTACCTTCATTTCATGAAGAAGGAAAGTGAGGTTTCCAGTTGTCACTCACTCAGGTTCACAGAGCTAATAAATGACAGACAGGAAATTGCACCAGGACTGTCTAACCACAGTCACCCCCATGTAAGTGGTACATGGTGCTGTACTGGTTTCCACCAGTTGCGTTATGGTTAATGATGATAGAACAACTCTCTCTAAGATTGGGGTCAGATACCTGAGTTGCTTTCGTCTACATAACAAACTTATTCTGCTAAGTTTGCTTCCAAGGTGAGTTGATATCCTTTCTTCTGGAGAGAGAAAACTGCTCAAAAGACAGTTGTTTTACATGAAAAAATGCTCATCATCATTAGCCCTCAGGGAGATTCAAATTAAACCACATTGAGATATCACCTTACACCAGTTAGAATGGCCAAAATTAACAAAACAGGAAACAACATGTGTTGGAGAGGATGTGGAGAAAGGGGAACCCTCTTACACTGTTGGTGGGAATGCAAGTTGGTGCAGCCTCTTTGGAGAACAGTGTGGAGATTCCTCAAGAAATTAAAAATAGAGCTTCCCTATGACCCTGCAATTGCACTCCTGGGTATTTACCCCAAAGACACAGATGTCGTGAAAAGAAGGGCCATCTGTACCCCAATGTTTATAGCAGCAATGGCCACAGTCGCCAAACTATGGAAAGAACCAAGATGCCCTTCAACGGATGAATGGATAAGGAAGATGTGGTCCATATACACTATGGAGTATTATGCCTCCATCAGAAAAGATGAATACCCAACTTTTGTAGCAATATGGATGGGACTGGAAGAGATTATGCTGAGTGAAATAAGTCAAGCAGAGAGAGTCAATTATCATATGGTTTCACTTATTTGTGGAGCATAACAAATAGCATGGAGGACAAGGGGCATTAGAGAGGAGTAGGGAATTTGGGTAAATTGGAAGGGGAGGTGAACCATGAGAGACTATGGACTCTGAAAAACAATCTGAGGGGTTTGAAGTGGCGGGGGGGGGTGGGATGTTGGGGTACCAGGTGGTGGGTATTGTAGAGGGCACGGCTTGCATGGAGCACTGGGTGTGGTGAAAGAATAATGAATACTGTTTTTCTGAAAATAAATAAATTGGAAAAAAAAAGACAGTTGTTTTTTTAAGCATTTCTTTCAGAAAAATCCCAGCACTTTATTTCTAAATTTTAATTTTTTCACCAAATAATCCTTGCATATGGTTAAAAAAATACAGTAGTGCTTAGGAGCTCATAAGAAAACCCAGCAACATGCTGTCTCCTCCCACTGCAAGTCCGGGCTTCTTAGAGGTAACTACATGAAAGGATTGTACCAGTCTTTGGCTGTTTCTTCTGGCATTCACCACTCACAACCCCTTTCCCATTTGTCATCTCTCAGTCAGAGGTTAAGGAGCCAGATACTTTCTTAAGCTTCCTTGTAGCTAGAGATTGGTATGTGTCCCAGTTATGGCCATGGAAGGTTTGCTGAGTGTGGGCAGGGGGATGGGGCTCTGAAAAGGCATTTGTTTTCTGAGACACGCAGAGCTGACTCTGTCCCTTTCCTTCTTCTCTCTATCTTGATTATAGTCGTGTTGCCTGGAGCTATGACAGCAATCTTGTGACTGTGAGGGGATGAACATGAGGATAAAGATGGAACACATGACGAAAGAAAAAGTTAGAGCCTGGTTCCCTGATGGCATCATTGATCAGTTGAACTCATGCCACACTGATATTAGTCATAAATTAACTTCTTGAAACATAAATAAGTGAATGAATAAATAAAGCCATATGTGTTTAAACCAGTCAGTTTGGTTTTGTGTTGATTGTAACTGAAAGGATTTTTAACTGAAAGACCACCGTGTTTCTATATAATATGCTTATATTACTATTTCTCTTTTTTATTGAAGTATAGTTGACATACAATATTATATGATTACTATTTCTTAACTTAGCAACCTGAGACATTATCTCAACTCTCCTTATAGTAGAAGAGGATTTTATCCCCCTCCACATGCACATCCTTATATCCCCTCTCTTCACTCTTTCAGCATGTTTATATACCAATTTCTAATATATCAGTAGTTGGTACAGAGTCAAGAAATGTACTATAATGACCTGGATTTATTTTGCTTTTTTGTGTGTTCCTGTACTTAATAATTGCTTGGTATTATTTTTTTGCTTGAGATGGGCACACTTTAGTTTTTTCCCTTTGCTTCATCAGCTTGTTCATAACGCTATTAGCCTATTTTTTCACAGATGTTCCAACCTGCCAGCCCGTTGAATTAAGAAACCAATAGAAAGTTGATTGGTTGGGAGCCTGTGTAAGATGCAGAGTTTGGTCAAGTCCACTATTAGACTTTCCTTTAAGGTGACTGAGTGGGGATCCACATATTCTGCCAGAGGACAGAAAGTGGAGGCTTTGCTCTGGAACTGTTTGATTTCTTTAAGAAATGCTCTGTATTTTGTTTAAGTGCCGATGCTTGGCTCTTCTAATTTCTGCCAACAAACGCGGGGAAGGGCAAAGGGAGGGTGGGGATGTCAACTGTTTCAACACATTAATTTCAATTGTCCCCCTGTTAGGGGCTCTACATTTCATGCCTACCATCAGGATAGCTCTCCTGTGCCAGAGTCTCACCAGGATTTTGTATGGTAGACCAGGCCTTTCCTTTGCGGTTCCCCCTCCCATATGTGGACTGTGCCTCTCTGTCTTGCTTTTTCTGTTACCTCCATTCCAGCCCCTTTCTGCTCCCAGAAAGTTGTTAGAATCTCATCTGCATCAATGGGACCTCCTCCGGCTTTTTTTTTTTTTTTTGATATGAGGGTTTGTACATGATTCCTTTATTCTTATTTTATAGCGTCTCGGGAATTAGAGGAGACAGACATGTTCCACCTTATTGAATGGAAGTTAGAATCTGAATTTTTAGCTGCCCCAGATTATCTGGATAATCCCCAAGTGTGTAGACCAACATTTGTGAACCACTGGCAGTGGAAAAAGCCTGGGTTTGGGAATCTGATGCATTTGAGTTTGAATTCTGACTCTTTGACCTCCTTACTCAAGTCACATCCATGGGCCTCAATTTGTTCCTCTACAAAAATGGGAATAATAATGCCTATCTGAGAGAGTTCTGGGAAGATTTCTTAGCTACTGTGTGTAAAGCATCCACTATAGGCCTTCGCAGACTGTAGGTGTTCAAAATAGGAGTGATGTCTCTTTAAAGTGGGAAATGTGATTGGAAAGATTTGAATTAGGTTTTAGGAGAGCCTCAGACACCAGGACTTATTTTTGTGACGCTGAGGAGCCCTAGCAGGCTTGTGATAAGGGAAGTCACTTGAACCCAAAGAATATGTCAGATTGTTCCCCCAGCCTGGTGTGGGGAGGGAGCTAGAAGCCCTTGGACCAGCAGCTCTTGGGTTAAAATCTTCGCCTGCATCTGAGTTATTTGTAACCCGTTGTCATGGCAACAAGTTTGGCAAGAGAGCCAGTGCTGAAAGCTCCTGACAGTAGGGAGGGGAGGGCAGTGGGAGAAGTCAGAAGATTTGGAAGGGGGGTCGTCTGTGACCAGCGCCTCACTTTCCTCTGATCTGTCTGAAGCATTCTGCTGAAGATGAGGGTGAACGTCCTCCAGGGAGAATCACTGGACATTGGAGGGTCTCCTACTCAATCTCCTGATATTCCAGATGTGAAAAAAGACCCAGAGAGTTCCAGCAGCTGGCTCAATGCCACACAGTAAGTCAGGGATGGAAACAGGATTCGACCTTTTTAAAAAAGGACTCAGGGTCATGGAACTAAAGCATAACACACCTGGAGAGGACCTTTGGAAACATTTCATCCACCTTTCCACCAACACACACATGCTTTCACTGTTGTTCATATGGGAAACCTGGGACCCAGAGTGGGTTAGAAATGACTCAGGGTCGCACAGCAACTTGGGCGCTGACTTGATATCAGAACCCAGAGGCCTCAGGCCTCCTAGGCCTGGATACTTCCTGAGAAAGTGGCTCTCTCGGGTTCATGATTCAGAGAGGCTCTTCAGTGCTGACTGCCAAGATACAGCCTCCCAGGGTAAGATTCATTTGACTGCCTTGGCCTTTGACCCTCTCAAAGCCAACATGCATGTGTTGAGATCACACTTCCCCTTCCTGCACACCTTCTTCTTATGCAGGTATGCAGTGTGGCCACTGCCAATGGCAATGCTGTTGCACAAATGGCAGCCCAGCCTCAGCCCTCCCTGGACCAAACCCAGCTGCCACACACCTCCCCCTCCAAATCTCCCACAGGGCTAGGCACTTCCTGAACATTCTTTTATGTGATTCATTTCTCACAATTATCATTCTCTGTCTCCTGAGTTAGCAGGTAGACATCTAGTCATTCCTTTCTTTCTTTCTTTCTTTCTTTCTTTCTTTCTTTCTTTCTTTCTTTCAATAGACTCCATGCCCACAGGTGGGGCTTGAACTCACATCCCTAAGATTAAGAGTCACATGCTCTGCTGACTGAACCAGATAGGCACCCCCAGCAGGTAGAATTCTAAAGAACCAGGAAGATAAAATGACTGGCCAAGGTCACAAGGTGAGTCTTAGCCTTAATCCCTCCTTGTCCAAAAAGGTGTTTCTGCCTTTCTATCCCATACTAACTTCTCAGTCCTCACACTTCCTCTTGCCATTATATTTGCCTTAATCATCCCCTTGGCACTTGCACAATACATTTCCCCTGTGTCCTCTGCCTATGTGCATCCCAAACCCCCTTCTCTCATCACAGCCAATCCCCTCACCAAGTCCAGATGATTCTCCCTTCTGTCTCTCAAACCCACCTTTTCTCATCTTTTGCCAGTACCTTGATTCAGCCTCAACATCCCTCATATGAGCAACCTCAAGTCTATTCCCTGGATTCTTGCTTCCAGACTGGCCATCTTCAACCTACTATTTTGCACACCAGCATTGAGAGAGTAGTGATGGAGAAACCAACACATTGCTTTCTTCCTTTACATCCTCCCATCCAAGTAGCATTAAATTTCTAGCTCCTTGTTTGGCACTTAAGGCCATCCAAAGTTCCAACCTCCACCAAACCTCTCCAATCTCATCTTTTGCCACACTTAGCCTCACACACTCTGCTCTGACCACTGAACTAATGACAAGTGGTAACTACAATGTACCAGGCTCTCTCTTGTCTAGGTGTCTTCCCATGGAAGGCCTTTACACTGAATTCCCAAACCTGATGAACTCCAAGTGTCACTTCTTTCAAGAAGAGATTATGCTGAATGAAATAAGTCAAGCAGAGAGAGTCAATTATCACATGGTTTCACTTATTCGTGGAGCATAACAAATAGCATGGAGGACATGGGGAGTTAGAGAGGAGAAGGGAGTTGGGGGAAATTGGAAAGGGAGGTGAATCATGAGAGACTATGGACTCTGAAAAACAATCTGAGGGTTTGAAGTGGTGGTAGGGTGGGAGGTTGGGGGAACCAGGTGGTGGGTATTATGGAGGGCATGGAGTGCATGCAGCACTGGGTGTGGTGCAAAAATAATGAATACTGCTATGCAGAAAATAAATAAAAAATAAATTTAAAAAAAAAGAAGCCTACCTTGATTCCCAAGTGGGATTGGATCCCATCTTCTGGGGTCCCACAGCCCCCAGAACTCCCCCCATCTCCCTCATGTGGAACTGATGTCTAGCATTCTCTCTCCTAGTAGCTCAGAAGTTTCCTGAAGGCAGGAATTCTGTCTCCAGCAAAGCCCAATACCTGGCCCCCTAGGAAGTGTTAGTGACTAGTCATTGCATGCATTCAGGTGCATGAATGGTTGGATGAGGAATGGAATTTGGGTTCAGCCCTGTGGTTGCACATTCTTGCCTAAAGGGCCTGTGAGATATCACTAGTTCCTGGCAGGTTCCTCTGAGCTCCAGGGCATGGTTTCTCTGTGAAGGGGCATGGAGTAGGTCAGATGTTGCAGAATGAGGTCAAACTAGTCAAGTTCTGAACCTGAAGGTGAGGCATTTTGGAAGAGAAGAGGTGTGATGTGAGATAGAAAGTGAGGGTGGCCTCTGAGGTAGGTGCTATTATTTTCCCACTTCCTTATAGGTAAAGAAACTGAGGCACACAGAGTCTCAGGTGACTTGTCAAAGCCACACAGGTAACTATGGTTATTCTGTGACTCCAACTCTGTTCAACTCCAAGTCTCTTTTCCCTTTGTCCCAATATCTCCCATGATCCACTTAGGAAAACAGGTTTGTACTAGTTAACAGTGGAGTTGTGCCTCCAACCCGGGTCTTAGAGAAACAATTGACAAGGCAGCAAAGAAAGAAGAAGTCATATCCTAAACACCTACTGTGATCTTAAGCTATGGGGACATCAAGAGGAATGGGGGATGGGGTGGAAAATGAGCTTGAACATTTCTTGAGCTTGTTACCTGCTCAAGTTTCTCTGTACATAAACTCTTAACACTTGAAGTAGCTCCTTTATATGGAAATTATTAATATCATCATTCACCTCTGAAAACCTGAGACTCCTGGAGAGGAAGCGACTTACACAGGTTTAGCCACCTAATAAGCAGCAAGGGCAGGACTTGCATGTGTGTCAGGCTCCACAATGAAAGGGGACGAGAGGGCATGGCTTGCATGGAGCACTGGGTGTGGTGAAAAAATAATGAATACTGTTTTTCTGAAAATAAAGGTGGCTCAGTGGGTTGGGCCGCTGCCTTCGGCTCAGGTCGTGATCTCAGGGTCCTGGGATCGAGTCCCGCGTCGGGCTCTCTGCTTGGCGGGGAGCCTGCTTCCCTCTCTCTCTCTCTCTCTGCCTGCATCTCCGTCTACTTGTGATTTCTCTCTGTCAAACAAATAAATAAAATCTTAAAAAAAAATTAAAATAAATTGGAAAAAAAAAAAGAAAGGGGACGAGCAAAGCTCTGAAGCAAATTAGATCATGGCTTTGCAAGGGGTTGGGCCAGACTGAGAACATCCTGGAGAACAGGAGGGACTGCTGGGGGCTATACTTTGAAAAGGAAGGGTAGAGTTTGGCTCTGGAAGGCCCAGAGCTAGAATTGTAGACCCTGAGTGGGCACTTTCGGTTAAAAAATAGTAAATATGGGTAGCTGACTCTTTTTTTTTATTTTCTTTTTGTTCCAATTTATTTATTTTCAGAAAAACATTATTCATTATTTTTTAGTATTTATTTATTTATTTTTTTTCCAATTTATTTATTTTCAGAAAAACAGTATTCATTATTTTTTCACCACACCCAGTGCTCCATGCAAGCCGTGCCCTCTATAATACCCACCACCTGGTACCCCAACCTCCCACCCCCCCGCCACTTCAAACCCCTCAGATTGTTTTTCAGAGTCCATAGTCTCTCATGGTTCACCTCCCCTTCCAATTTACCCAAATTCCCTTCTCCTCTCTAACGCCCCTTGTCCTCCATGCTATTTGTTATGCTCCACAAATAAGTGAAACCATATGATAATTGACTCTCTCTGCTTGACTTATTTCACTCAGCATAATCTCTTCCAGTCCCGTCCATGTTGCTACAAAAGTTGGGTATTCATCCTTTCTGATGGAGGCATAATACTCCATAGTGTATATGGACCACATCTTCCTTATCCATTCATCCGTTGAAGGACATCTTGGTTCTTTCCACAGTTTGGCGACTGTGGCCATTGCTGCTATAAACATTGGGGTACAGATGGCCCTTCTTTTCACGACATCTGTGTCTTTGGGGTAAATACCCAGGAGTGCAATATCCAGGATCTATAATGAACTCTTCACAAACTTTTAAATGCCCACAAAAATTCTATTGAATGGATATACTTAGGGAATTCCTTTCTGCATTTTTTTTTACATTTCTACGGAGTATTGTAATTTTAAAACTATTCTTATTATTGATGTATAGTTGATATACAACGTTCTATTAGTTTTTGGTGTACAACAGTGGTTTGGCTATCCTATACATTTTTAAAGATTTATTTATTTATTTTTAGAGAGAGAGAGCACAGGTGGGAGGGGCAGAGGAAGAGGGAGAGAGAAACATCAAGAAGACTCCGGGCTGAGCCCAGAGACCCACATGGGGCTCGATCCCATGACCCTGAGATCATGACCTGAGCTGAAACCAAGAGCTGGGCACTTACACGGGCCACCCCTCAACCATGCTATACATTATATAAAGGCTCATCAACATGGTTACATCTTTCACCATAAAATGTTATTACAATATTATTGACATTTTCATCCCCCTGACTTACTCATTTTTTAACTGGAAGTTTGTACCTCTTAATCTCCTTCACCTATTTTGCCAATACTTTTACTTCCTTCCCCTCTGGCAACCACCACTTTGTTCTCTGTATTTCTGAGTTTGTTTCTGTTTGTTTGCTGTTGTTCATTTGTTTTGTTCTTTAGATTCCACATTTAAATGATAGCATATGGTATTTGTTGTTGTCTCTCTGGCTTATTTTACTTAACATAATACCCTCTAGCTCTATCCATGTTGTCACTATCAATTTATATATAGATACATATCACATTTTTAAATCTTTTCCTCTATTGATGGACACTTAGGTTGCTTCCATATCTTAGTTTTGAAGTTTCATTTTCTTTCCTTAAACTTGTTCAGTCAGGATGGATGAATTTCAAAATCATTATAAAGAATGAATGAAGCCAGACAAAAAAGAGCACATACTGTGTGCTCCTATTTAAACAATGTTTAGGAAGAGGTAAGACTAATCCATAGTGAGGGAATTCAGAACAGTGACACTTTTGTGAGAAGAATGATGTGAAGTGTTATGAAGGAACATTTCAGATTAATGAAAATATTTTAAATCTTGATATAGAAGAGGGTGACAAAGGTTTATGGTTTTGTCAAAACTAACTGAATTTTTTACTTAAGAGCTGAGCATTTAATTGTATGTAAATTATACCTCAATAAAATTAGTGATGACACTCATAAAATATTGGAAAAATATGATTAACTATTTTTATTATCTAGAGTGGGGAAGGGCTTTCTATTGTGTCAAAAAACACAGAAACTAAAAAGGAAAAGATAGATGAAGATTTCAGTTTATTTTGTTATATTTGCTTTTTTTTATTGACTAGGTGAGATATTTACATGGTATGATGGGCTGAATAATGATTCCCCACAGATATCCATGTCCTTATCCCCAGAACCCATAAATGTTACCTTATAAGGAACATGGGGCTTTGCAGATATACCAAATAGAAGATGTTGACCTTCTACAACTTCAAAAAAATTGTGGAGAGAACACTCCCAAACACATTTTATAAGGCCAACATTACTCTAATACCAAAGCCAGATAAGGACACTATAAGAAACAAATTACAGATCAATATCCCTGATGAACATAGATGTAAAAATCCTCAACAAAATATTAATAAATCAAATTCAAGAGCAAACAAAGAGGATCACACACCATGAACATATGGGATTTATCCTTTGGATGCAAAGATGATTTAACATATGTAAATCAATAAATGCAATGCACCACATTAATATAATAAAAGATAAAAATTATACAATCAGGGATGCATTTGGTTAAGTGTCTGCCTTTGGCTCAGGCCATGACCCCAGGGTCCTGGGATCAAGTCCTGTATTGAGCTCCTTGCTCAGTGGGGAACCTGCTTCTCTCTCTGCCTCTCTTCTCCCCTCATGCTCTTTCTCTTTGATGAATAAATAAATAAAATCTTTACAGAAATTTTTAAAATTATACAATCATTTAATAGAATAGAAAAAGCATTTGACAAACTATATCTTTTCATTATAAAAATTCTCAAAAATTAGGTATAGAAGGAATATATCTCAATATAATAAAGGCCATTTATGACAAACCCACAGATAACATCATACTCAAGAGTGAAAAGTTGAGATTTATTCTGCCAAGACCGAAAACAAGCTAAGGGTGCCCACTCTTACTATCCCTATTCAAATGGTACTGAAAGTCCTACCCAAAGCAAGCAGGCAAGAAAATGAAATAAAAGTTATTCTAATCAGGGGCACCAGGGGGGCACAATAGGTTGGCATTCAACTCTGTTTCAGCTTAGGCCCTTGTCTCAGGGTCATGAGATCAAGCCCCATGCTGGACTCCAAGCCCAGCACGGATTCTGCTTAAGACTCTCTTGCTCTATCCTTCTGCCCCTCCCCATCATGCTCTCTCTCTCTAAAATAAATAAATAAGTCCTTTTAAAAAGGTATTCCAATCAGAAAGGAAGAAGCAAAATTATCTTATTCACAGATTATATGACCTTATATATAGAAAACTCTAAAGACCCCACAGAAATTGTTAGAACTAATAAGTGAGTTCACTAACATTGCACATTGCAGGATATAAAATCAATAAATAATATCAGTTGATTTTCTATATTGTAGCAACACATTATCTGAAAAAAATGAAGAAAATAATTATAGTGGCATCAAAAAAAACCAATAAAATACTCAGGAATTAATTTAAACAAGGAATGATGTTGGGGAAACTGGACAGCAAAATGCAAAAGAAGGAAAATCAACTGCTCTTTTATGCCATACACAAAAAAAAAATTTAAAAATGATTTAAAGACCTAAATATGAGACAAGAAACCATAAAAACCCTAGAAAAGAGCACAGTAATCTCTTTGACATTGGCCATAGGAACATCTTACCAGATATGACTCCTGAGGCAAGGAAAACAAAAGAAAAAATAAACTACTGTGACTACATCAAAATAAGAACCTTCTGCATAGTGAGGAAAACAATCAACAAATCTAAAGGGCAGTCAGTGGAATGGGAGAAGATATTTGCACAAGATATATCTGTTAAACGATTAGTATCCAAGACAAATAAAGAGCTTAAAGGGGCACCTGGGTGGCTCAGTCAGCTGGGCAGCTGCCTTCTGCTCAGATCATGATCCCAGAGTCCTGGGATCAAGGCCTTCATTGGGCCCCCTGCTCAGTGGAGAGCCTGCTTCACCCTCTCCCTCTGCCTGCTGCTCTACCTACTTGTGCTTCCTCTCTATCTCTGTCAAATAAATAAATAAATACATAAATCTAAAAAAATAACTTACAAAACTGAATGCCCAAAAAGCAAATAATCGGATGAAAAATAGGCAAAAGTCATGAACAGATACTTCTCCAAAGAAGACATACAAATGGTTAACACACACATGAAGAATGTTCATCATCATTAGCCACCAGGGAGATTCAAATCAAAACCACACTGAGATAACACTGAACACCAGTCAGAATGGCAAAAATTGACAAAGCAAGAAACAACAAATGTTGGAGAGGTTGTGGAGAAAGGGGAACCCTCTTATGCTGTAGGTGGGAATGCAAGTTGGTACAGCCACTTTGGGAAAGAGTGTGGAGGCTCCTCAAAAAGCTAAAAATAGAGCTACATTATGCCTTGGCAATTGCACTACTGGGTATTTACCACAAAGACACAGATGTTGTGAAAAGAAGGGCCACATACACCCTAATGTTTATAGCAGGAATGTCCACAATTGCCAAGGTGTGGAAAGAGATGAGATTCCCTTCAATGAATGAATGAATAAATAAGATATGGTCCATATATACAATGGAATATTACTCAGCCATTGAAAAAGATGAATACCCAAATTTTGCACCAACCTGGATGGAACTGGAGGAGATTATGTTAAATGAAATAAGTCAAGCAGAGAAAGTCAATTATCATATGGTTTCACTTATTTGTGGAACATCAGGAATAGCATGGAGGGCATTAGGAGAAGGAAAGGAAAAACGAAGGGGGTGGAATCGGAGGAAGAGATGAACCATGAGAGACTATGGACTCTGAGAAACAAACTGAGGGTTTTAGATGGGAGGGTGATGAGGGGATATGTATTAAGGAGGAAAAGCATTGAATGGAGCACTGGATGTTAACGCAAACAGTGAATTATGGAACACTACCTCAAAAATGAATGATGTACATGAGAGACTATGGACTCTGAAAAACAGTCTGAGGGGTTTGAAGTGGCGGGGGGGGTGGGAGGTTGGGGTACCAGGTGGTGGGTATTATAGAGGGCACGGCTTGCATGGAGCACTGGGTGTGGTGAAAAAATAATGAATACTGTTTTTCTGAAAATAAATAAATTGGAAAAAAAATGAATGATGTACTGTATGGTGACTAGTATAACATAATATAAATAAATAAATTAATAAATAGGTAAAGCTGGTTGGAATGAAAAAAAAAAGAAAGAATGAAGTGAGACTAAATCAATCTCAAAGGCTTCTTCACAGCCAAAGAAGCCATTAAAATTATAAAAAGCAGTCTATGGAATGGGAGAAAATATTTTCAAACCATATCTTATAAGAGGTTAATACCCAAAGTATATAAAGAAATTACACAACTTAATAGTAAAAATAAATAAATAAATAAACGCAATTTTTTAAAGTGGTCAAAGGACCTGAATAGACAATTTTCAAAAAAAAAAAAAGATGTATAAATGGCCAATAGGTATATGAAATGGTATTCAATCAACACCATTTCAACACCAATTCAACACCATTCAACACCATTTCAATACCATTGAGAAATGCCAATCAAAACCACAATAAGGTCACCTCAGACCTGTTTGAATGGCTATAATCAAGAAGACAAGAGGTGAATGTTAGCAGAGGTGTAGAGGCAAGGGACCTTTGTATACTTTTGTTGGAGATGTAAGTCAGTACATTCATTGCAAAAAATGGTATGGAGATTCTTCAACAAATTAAAAATTGAACTACCATATGACCTAGTAATCCTATTTCTGTGTATATATCTGAGGGAAATGAAATCAGCAAGTCAAAGAGATATCTGCATCTACATGTCCATTTCCAGCACTATTTACAATAGAGAGGACATAGAAACAACCTCTGCATGTTGATGGATGAATGGATAAACAAAATATGATATAAATAAATAAATAATAATATATTATTCACCCTTAAGAAAGAAGGAAATCCTGCCATTTGTGTGACATTAATGAACCTGGATGACATTATGCTAAGTGAAATAGGCCAAAAACAGAATGACAAATACTGCATGATCCCACTTATATGTAGAATCTAAAAAGATGAAACTCATAGAACCAGAGAGAACAATGGTTGCCGGAGTGTGGGTGCAGAGAATTGGGGAGATGCTGGTCAGAGTACAAACTTTCAGTTAAAAGATGACTAAGTTCTGGAGATCTAATGTATGGGACAGTGAGTATAGTTAATAATATTGCATTATATACTTGAAATTTGCTAAAAAGAGTAGATCTTAAACACTCTCAACAGACACAAAAAATGGTAACAAAAAAAAATAAGGTTAAAGTTGTTTAGATGAAGGGATTATCATCATTTGTCTGTGTGGGCTCAATGTAAACACTAAAGTCCTTATGACAGGGAGAGAGGATTTGAGACAGAAGACAACATAATGACAGAGTCAGAGCCAAAGAAGGAAATTATGGGAGCAGAAGTCACTGAGGAGGGAGGTTTCAAGGTGCTGTATTGTTGGCTTTGAAGAGAGGGGAAGTGGATACAAGCCAAGAAATATAAGCAGCCTCTAGAATGTGGAAAGGCAAGGAATGTATTCACTTCTAGAGCACCCAGAAGGACCACATCCCAAGAAGACCCATTTCATACTTCTGACTTCCAGAACTATAAGATAATAAATTTGTGTTGTTTTAAATCCCTTAGTCTCCAGTAATTTGTTACAGTAGCTGTACGAAACTAATACATTACAGTTCAACATAAATACATAAAATTTGTATAAATATTTATATAAATAAATGTATATAAATATATAGAAAGATGCACACTGAGAAGTATTGCTCACACTCTGTACCTTCTACTCGCTCCATCATGAGCCCTATAAATAACCATTTTTATTAATTTCTTGTTCATTCATCTAGTGTTTCTTTAGTAAAGCAAATATAAATATTTATTCCTATTCTTTCCTTTATTATACAAATGGTAACATGCTAGCCATACTTTACTGAACTTCACAATATAACTATAGATAAACAAATAAACTGTAGTAAATACTGTATATTTGAAAGTTGCTAAGAGAGTAGATCTTTAAAGTTCTCATCACAAGAAAAAGTTTGTAACTGTGTGGTAATGGATGTTAACTAGACTTACTGCACTATTTCACAATTTCTACATGTAACTAATCACTATGCTGTACACCTGAAACTAGTATTATGTTATATGTCAACTATAACTCTATTAAAATAAAATTTAATTTTAGAAAGGTAAATTTAACTGTATAAAAATTTAAACATCAGGGTGCCTGGGTGTCTGGGTGGCTCAGTTGTTTAAGCATCCGGCATGCCTGGGTGGCTCAGTTGGTTGGACGACTGCCTTCGGCTCAGGTCATGATCCCGGAGTCCCAGCATTGAGTTCCGCATCAGGCTCCCAACTCCAAGGGGAATCTGCTTCTTTCTCTGACCTTCTCCTCACTCATGTTCTCTCTCAAATAAATAAATAAATAAAAATCTTTAAAAAAATAGGGTTAAGCATCCAACTTTTGATTTCTGCTCAGGGTTGTAAGATTGAGCCTTGCATTGGGCTCCACTCTGGGTGTGAAACCTGCTTAGGATTCTCTCTCCCTCTCCCTCTGTCCTTCCCCTCCTAAATAATTTTAAAAATATCTTATTAATGAATAACACTATTAGAAAACTCAAATAATGTACTTGGAAAAAATATTTGTATACGAGCCACAAAAAAAGAAAGGTTTTTTGGTCCATCAATAGCGAATTGTCCAAACAAATTATTTTGCATCCATATAATGAAATTCTGTGCAGTTATTCAAATGTATGTAAAAGACAGGAAATAAGAATTAGGATATAACAAGAAAAACTTTAGTCTAATGTTAGAGCTTTAAAAATGTATGAGGAATACACATGTATTTCTTGTGTAAGTGCAACTAAAAACCAAAGGGAAAAAACAAGAATATAGATCCATATTTCTTTGGAACTCTACATCAAAAACTAATGATGTGAGGGAAATTGGAAGGGGAGGTGAACCATGAGAAACTATGGAAAAACAATCTGAGGGTTTTGAAGGGGGGGGAGGTTGGGGGAACCAGGTGGTGGGTATTAGAGAGGGCACAGATTGCATGGAGCACTGGGTGTGGTGCAAAAACAATGAATACTGTTACGCTTAAAAGAAATTAAAAAAAAATAAAAAATAGAAAAACAAAAACAAAACAAAACAAAAAAACTAATGATGTGAGGGGGAGACAAGACGGCAGAGAAGTAAGAGGCATTATTTCAACCTGTCCCCTAAAGTGAGCTGATTACCTACCAAAGAACTCTGATCACCCATGAAATCAGCCTGAGATTAGAATTATACACTTCTGGATCTCTATGGGGGCAGAAGATGCCAGTGGTCAGGTAAAGCAGAATGGGAACATTGGACCGATATCGGAAGATAAACAAAAGGGGGAGGAAGCCACCAGAAGCGACCCATTGGAAAGTAATACCCCAATAAGAGAGTGCCCTGTGATTGGGGACCAGCATCAACTTGGAGTCTGGTTGAAAGCACTCAAAATGAGCAAAAGATCTTAGGGGGAAATTGGTGGAATTTGGCGGTTAGGGACAGGGACTTAGTCCACAGACCCCGGATGGCTACCGCGGACAGGAGAGCAGAGAACACAGCAAAGAAGCCAGGTCTTGGTTCCTGAGCCACTGGTGCACTTGAGAGCGTCTGGGTGGCAGCGCCCATGAGGGAGTCTATGGTGGATGCCAGCCGGCAGAACCACAACATTTTTTTTTTTTTTGACAGACAGAGATCACAAGGAGACAGAGAGTCAGGCTGATAGAGAGAGAGGGAGAAGCAGGCTTCCCGCTGAGCAGAGAGCCCAATTCGGGGCTCAATCCCAGGACCCTGAGATCATGACCTGAGCCAAAGGCAGAGGTTTTAAACCACTGAGCCACCCAGACACCCCCAAACCACAGCCTTTTGCACTCTGCACGTGTGCTGTGCAACTGGGGTCTGAGTATCGCCCCACACCCACCCCTGAGAGAGGTCCATGCAGGCGCTAGCCGGTGCTCTCTAGGATCCAGAGAGTTTGAACACTCCCAACACGGGCCAGTGGAAAATCTCTGTGTGCTATCTCTGGTTGGGACTTCTCTGGTGCCCGGACCTGCCCAGACAGCCACGGCTAGTATTTCTTATGGTTTTCGGTACAAGTGGGAGTTCCTGTGACCCCATAGACCGTGACTGGGTCCGTGACTATTCTGCCAGTAGCAGAGGGGGAATTTATGTGCTCTGGAGCACCCACAGGGGAACAGACTGAGGCTTCTCTGAGATGGAGGTCTGGGTGCAGTTTGCTTTCCTCTAAACCTCCAAAAATAATCAAAAGCCATCAAGGGGAGAAAAACCAACCAAACAAACAAACAAAAATATCTCCAGAGAACAAAAGCCTGAAAAACTGGTTTCCTCAGAGCCCAGCCCCTTGATGGGGGCAGGGGGACTTCACTCTAGCAAGACTCCCTGAAAAACCACGCGGCAGGCCCCTCCCCCAGAAAGCCAGCCAAAAAAAACCCAAAAAACAAACAAAACAACAACAACAACAACAACAAAAAAGAGGACAACCACTACTACTTCATAGATACAACTTTTTAATTCGTTTCCACTATTCTGGTTGTTTTCACTTTTTTAATATAATTTTTTAACTTATTTACCATCACAATGAGATCTTCAGTACATCAAATTCCATAATAACCTTTAAACCTGAACTTTTTGATACATATACCTGTGTTTTTCTTTTGCTTTTCTATTTTTTAATTTCTTAATTTTATTATTTTTTAAAAATATTCATTTAGAGATAACCTTCGAGGTAAACCCCTTTCCCCAATCAATGTTACCCCTATATGTAAACCTGTTTTAATCCCCCTTTATCTCAGGAAAGTTGAGTCCTTTAACAAAGATATCAAGATACATCCAGGAAGAATCAAAATAACCATCCTCATCCACACAGAATTTATAACCACCCTCCCAACTTTTTCTTCTTTCAGTGTTTCTGTGTATTTGTTTTTGTCCTGGTAGTATATAAATCTTATACTTAGGGTTCTTTTTTATTTATTGATTGATCTATTGATTTTCTCTTGTCATCTACTTTGTTGGTCTTTTTGTTGGTCTGTTTTTGTTTCTATACTTTATAAATCTTATGTTTGGGACCCATTTGGGCTGGGCCTTCTCTTTTATTTTATCTTTCTATTTTTTCCTCTCTCTCTCTCTCTCTCTCTCTCTCTCTTTCTTTCTTCTTTCTCTTTGGTGGGGACTTTGATTGCTCAGAAGCGTTCCTCAGGGCACCATGCCTACACCACTGTTGATACATTCAGCTACACATCCATTCAGCCATCTATCACCAAAATGACTAGGAGGAGGAATGCCCAACAGAAGAAAAATTCAGAGACTGAGCCATCTCCATCAGAGCTTTTGGATATGGACATAAACAGTATGTTGGAAAGGGAATTCAGGCTAACAATTTCCCAGGCAATAGCTAGGTTGGAGAAAGCCTTTGATGACAAAATGGAATTGATTAGGGCAGAAGTGAAAGCCACCAGGGTTGTTGTTCACAATGCTCTCAATGAGTTCCAATCTAATCTAACTTCTCTAAAAGCTAGGGTAACTGAGACAGAAGATAGAATTAGTGATCTGGAGGACAAACTGACAGAGAAAAAAGATCAGGAGGAAGCCTGGAACAAACAGCTTAGAAGTCACGATAACAGAATTAGGGAAATAAATGACGCCATGAAACATTCCAATGTCAGAATTATTGGAATCCCTGAGGAGGGGGAGAAAGAAAGAAGACTAGAAGATATAGTTGACCAAATTCTCCATGAAAATTTTCCCAGTCTGGTGAATGGAACCAGCATTCATGTACTAGAGTCACAAGGGTCTTCCCCAAGATCATAGACTCTAGAAAGACCTCGAGACACTGATTGTGAAAATGATGAATAATAATTTTAGACAGAAGCTTTTGAAAGCAGTTAGGGGCAAGAGATTTCCTTACGTACAGAGGAAAGCCCATCAGAATAATGTCATATCTGTCCACAGAAACCTGGCAAGCCAGAAAGGGCTGGCAAGATGTATTCAGGGCACTAAATGAGAAGAACATGCAGCCAAGAATACTTTATCCAGCAAGACTGACATTCAAAATGGATGGAGAGATAAAGAGCTTCCAAGACTGGCAAGGTTTAAAAGAGTATGTGACCATGAAGCCAGCACTACAAGAAATATTAAGGGGGGTCCTATAAAAGAAGAAAGAAACCAAGAGTGACATAGAACAGAAATTTATAGAGACAATCTATAGAAACAAGCACTTCACAGGCAACATGATGTCAATAAAAACTTATCTTTCAATAATCACTTTCAATGTGAACAGCCTAAATGCTCCCATAAAAAGGCACAGGGTTGCATACTGGATAAAACAACAGGATCCATCCATGTGTTGACTACAGAGACACATTTAGAACATAAAGGTACATCCAGACTGAGAGTGAAGGGATTGAGAACCATCTTTCATGCCAATGGGCCCCAAAAGAAACCTGGGGTAGTGATTCTCATATCAGATAAATTAGATTTTAAGCTAAAGGCTGTAGTGAGAGATACAGAAGGAAACTACATCATTCTTAAAGAGACTATCCACCAAGAAGATCTAACAATTGTAAATATTTATGCTCCCAATATAGGAGGAGCCAATTACATAAGAAAACTGTTAATCAAGATAGTCATATTGGTATGAATACATTAATAGTAGGAGGTCTTAACACACCACTCTCAGTAATAGACAGACCAGCCAAGCAGGTAATCAATAAAGAAGCAAGAACATTGAATGACACATTGGACCAGATGGACCTCATACATACACAGAACATTCCACCCTAAAACAACAGAATACTCATTCTTCACGAGTGCACATGGAACCTTCTCCAGAACAGACCACATACTGGGTCACAAATCAGGGCTCAACTGATACCAAAAGATTGAGATTATCCCCTGCATATTCTCAGATCGCAATATTTTGAAGCTGGAGCTCAATCACAAGGAAAAGTTTAGAAGGAATTCAAACACCTGGAAGCTAAAGACCACCTTGCTTAAGAATGCTTGGATCAACCAGAAAATCAGAGAACTTAAACAATTCATGGAAAACAATAAGAATGAAGACACTTTGGTCTAAAACATATGGGATACAGCAAAGGTGGTCCTAAGGGGGAAATACATAGCCATCCAAGCACCCTCAAAAAAATTAAAAAATCCAGAATATACCAGTTGTCTCTACACCTTAAAGAGCTGGAGAATCAACAACAAATTAAGCCAACTCCACACAAGAAGGGAAATAATCAAGATTAGAGGAGAGATCTTTTATCCATTTTGAGCTGATCTTTGTGTACGGTGTAAGAGAATGGTCGAGTTTCATTCTTCTACATATAGCTGTCCAGTTTTCCCAGCACCATTTATTGAAGAGACTGTCTTTTTTCCACCGTATATTTTTTCCTGTTTTGTCGAAGATTAATTGACCATAGAGTTGAGGGTCCGTATCTGGGCTCTCTACTCTGTTCCACTGGTCTATGTGTCTGTTTTTATGCCAGTACCATGCTGTCTTGGTGATCACAGCTTTGTAGTAAAGCTTGAAATCAGGTAGCGTGATGCCTCCCGTTTTATTTTTGTTTTTCAACATTTCCTTAGCGATTCAGGGTCTCTTCGGATCCCATACAAATTTTTGGATTAGCTCTTTGAAGAATACTGGTGGAATTTTGATCGGAATGGCATTAAAAGTATAGAGCAATCGCTCTATAGACATTTTAACAATGTTTATTCTTTTTTTTTTTTTAACAATGTTTATTCTTCTGATCCAAGAGCATGGAATAGTCTTCCATCTTTTTGTGTCTTCTTCAATTTCTTTCATGAGTGTTCTGTAGTTCCTCAAGTACAGATCCTTTACCTTTTTGGTTAGGTTTATTCCCAGGTATCTTATGGTTCTTGGTGCTATAGTAAATGGAATCGATTCTCTAATTTCCCTTTCTGTATTTTCATTGTTAGTGTATAAGAAAGCCACTGATTTCTGCACATTGACTTTGTATCCTGCCACGTTGCTGAATTGCTGTATGAGTTCTAGTAGTTTGGGGGTGGAGTCTTTTGGGTTTTCCATATAAAGAATCATGTCATCTGCAAAGAGAGAGAGTTTGATTTCTTCATTACCAATTTGGATACCTTTTGTTTCTCTCTGTTGTCTGATTGCTGTTGCTAGGACTTCTAATACTATGTTGAACAAGAGTGGTGAGAGTGGGCATCGTTGTCGTGTTCCTGATCTCAAAGGGAACACTGCAAGCTTTTTCCCATTGAGGATGATATTTACTGTGGGTCTTTTGTAGATAGATTTTATGAAGTTCAGGAATGTTCCCTCTATCCCTATACTTTGAAGTGTTTTAATCAGAAACGGATGCTGGATTTTGTCAAATGCTTTTTCTGCATCAATTGAGAGGACCATGTGGTTCTTCTCTCTTCTCATATTAATTTGTTGTATCACATTGATTGATTGATTTGCGAATGTTGAACCATCCTTGTAGCCCAGGGATGAATCCCACCTGATCATGGTGGATAATCTTTTTAATGTGCTGTTGGATCCTGTTGGCTAGGATCTTGTTGACAATCTTAGCATCCATATTCATCAGTGATATTGGTCTGAAATTCTCCTTTTTGTTAGGGTCTTTGCCTGGTTTGGGGATCAGGGTAATGCTGGCTTCATAGAAAGAGTCTGGAAGTTTTCCTTCTGCTTCAATTTTTTGAAACAGCTTCAGGAGAATAGGTGTTATTTCTTCTTTGAAGGTTTGGTAGAATTCCCCAGGGAATCTGTCAGGTCCTGGTTTCTTGTTTTTTGGGAGGTTTTTGATCACTGCTTCAATCTCGTTACTAGATATTGGTCTATTCAGGTTGCCAATTTCTTCCTGGTTCAATTTTGGGAGTTTATAGTTTTCCAGGAATGCATCCATTTCATCTAGGTTGCTTAGCTTATTGGCATATAACTGTTGATAATAACTTCTGATGATTGTTTCTACTTCCTTGGTGTTCGTTGTGATCTCTCCCTTTTCATTCATAATTTTATGTATTGGGGCTTTCTCTCTTTTTTTTGGATTAGTGTCACCAATGGTTTATCAATCTTATTGATTCTTTCCAAAAACCAGCTTCTAATTTCATTTATACGTTCTACTGTATCTCTGGTTTCTACCTCATTGATCTCAGCTCAAATCTTGATGATTTCCCTTCTTATGTGTGGAGTTGGTTTGATTTATTGTTGATTCTCCAGTTCTCTAAGGTGTAGAGACAGCTGATGTGTTCTGGATTTTTCAAATTTTTTGAGGGAGGCTTGGATGGCTATGTATTTCCCCCTTCGGACAGCCTTTGCTGTATCCCATAGGTTTTGGACCAAAGTGTCTTCATTCTCATTGGTGCCCATGAATTGTTTCAGTTCTTCTTTGATCTCCTGGTTCATCCAAGCATTCTTAAGCAAGGTGGTCTTTAGCTTCCAGGTGTTTGAGTTCCTTCTGATCTTTTCCTTGTGACTGAACTCCAGTTTAATGTTCTGTATATATCTCTGAGGTCCATCTGGTCCAATGTGTCATTCAATGCTCTTGTTTCTTTATTGATTTTCTGCTTCGATGATCTGTCTATTTCAGAGAGAGTTGTGTTAAGATCTCCTACTATTCATGAAAGAAATTGAAGAAGACACAAAAAGATAGAAGACCATTCCATGCTCTTGGATCGGAAGAATAAACATTGTTAAAATGTCTATACTGCCTAGAGCAATCTATACTTTTAATGCCATTTCAATCAAAATTCCACCGGTATTCTTCAAAGAGCTGGAGCAAATAATCCAAAAATTTGTATGGAATCAGAAGAGACACTGAATCGCTAAGGAAATGTTGAAAACCAAAAATAAAACGGGGGGCGTCACGCTACCTGATTTCAAGCTTTACTACAAAGCTGTGATCACCAAGACAGCATGGTACTGGCATAAAAACAGACACATAGACCAGTGGAACAGAGTAGAGAGCCCAGATACGGACCCTCAACTCTATGGTCAATTAATCTTCAACAAAACAGGAAAAACTATACAGTGGAAAAAAGACAGTCTCGTCAATAAATGGTGCTGGGAAAACTGGACAGCTATATGTAGAAGAATGAAACTCGACCCTTTCTTACACCATACACAAAGATAAACTAGAAATGGATAAAAGACTTCAACTTAAGGCAGGAATCCATTAGAATCATAGAAGAGGACATAGGCAGTAACCTCTTTGATATCAGTCACAGCAACTTCTTTCAAGATATGTCTCCAAAGGTAAAGAAAACAAAAGCGAAAATGAACTTTTGGGACTTCATCAAGATCAAAAGCTTCTGCACAGCAAAAGAAACAGTCAACAAGACACATGACACTTCTCCTACAGAATGGGAGAAGATATTTGCAAATGACAGTACAGACAAAAGGTTGATATCCAGGATCTATAAAGAACTTCTCAAACTCAACACACACAAAACAGATAATCTTGTGAAAAAATGGGCAGAAGATATGAACAGACACTTCTCCAAAGAAGACATACAAATGGCTAACAGACAACTGAAAATATGTTCATCATCACAAGCCATCAGGAAGATTCAAATGAAAACCACATTGAGATACCACCTTACACCAGTTAGAATGGTCAAAATTAAAAGGACACTAAATAATGTGTGTTGGAGAGGATGTGGAGAAAGGGGAACCCTCTTACACTGTTGATGGGAATGCACGTTGGTGCAGCCACTTTGGAAAACAGTGTGGAGATTCCTCAAGAAATTAAAAATAGAGCTTCCCTATGACCCTGCAATTGCACTACTGGGTATTTACCCCAAAGATACAGATGTATTGAAAAGAAGAGCCATCTGTACCCCAATGTTCACAGCAGCAATGGCCAGGGTCGCCAAACTGGAAAGAACCAAGCTGTCCTTCAGTGGACCAATGGATAAGGAAGATGTGGTCCATATACACTATAGAGCATTATGCCTCCACCAGAAAGGATGAATACCCAACTTTTGTATCAACATGGATGGGACTGGAAAAGATTATGCTGAGTGAAATAAGTCAAGCAGAGAGAGTCAATTATCATATGGTTTCACTTATTTGTGGAGCATAAGAAATAACATGGAGGACATGTGGAGATGGAGAGGAGAAAGGAATTGGGGGAAATTGGAGGGGGAGACGAACCATGAGAGACTATGGACTCTGAAAAACAATCTGAGAGCTTTGAAGGGGCAGGGGTGGGAGGTTGGGTATTATGGAGGGCACATATTACATGGAACACTGGGTGTGGTACATAAAGAATGAATTCTGGAACACTGAAAAGAAATTTTAAAAATTAAAAAAAGTATTAAAGAAAAAGCTAATGATGTACTGTATGTTTACTAACATAATAAAATAATAGTAATAATAATAAAATAAGTAAAATAAAATAAAGAAAAATGTCAGATATATAGTATTATGTGAACAGACACTTATAAAATAGTATGTATGGTATGACCTCATTTTTGATAAAAATGTACTGCTATTATCCATTTCGAGTTTATCTTTGTGTATAGTGTAAGAGAATGGTCGAGTTTCATTCTTCTGTATATAGCTGTCTAATTTTCCCACCACCATTTATTGAAGAGATTATCTTTTTTCCACTGGATATTTTTTCCTGCTTTGTCAAAGATTGTTTTACCATAGAGTTGAGGGTCCATATCTGGGCTCTCTACTCTGTTCCCTTGGTCTATGTGTCTGTTTTTGTGCCAGTACAGCATTGTCTTGATGATCTCAGCTTTGTAAGTTTGAAATCAGGCAACGTGATGCCCCCAGCTTTGATTTTTTCCCCCCAACATTTCCTTGGTGATTTGGGGTCTTTTCTGGTTCCATACAAATTTTAGGATTATTTATTCCAGCACTTTGAAAAATGCCAGTGGCCTCAACATGAGGTAGGAATCTATCAAAATCCTAGAGGAGAACATAGGTAGTAACCTCTTTGACATTGGCCACAGCGACTTCTTTCAAGACATGTCTCCAAAGGCAAAGGAAACAAAAGTCAAAATGAACTTTTGGGATTCATCAAGATCAAAAGCTTCTGCACAGCAAAAGACACAGTCAACAAAACAAAGAGGCAACCCACAGAAATGGAGAAGATATTCACAAATGACACTACAGACAAAGGGCTGATATCCAAGTTCTATAAAGAACTCAATCTCAACACTCAATAAAACAGATAATCACATCAAAAAGTGGACAGAAGACATGAACAGACAGCTCTCCAAAGAAGACATACAAATGGCTAACAGACACATGAAAAAATGTTCATCATCATTGGCCATCAGAGAGATTCAGATCAAAACCACATTGAGATACCACCTTACACCACTTAGAATGGCTAAAATTAACAAGACAGGAAACAACAAGTGTCCAAGAGGATGTGGAGAAAGGGAAACCCTCTTACACTGTTGGTGGGAATGCAAGTTGGTATAGCCGCTTTGGAAAACAGTGTGGAGATTCCTTAAGAAATTAAAAATAGATGGAACTAGAGGGTATTATGCTTAGCAAAGTGAGTCAGTCAGAGAAAGACAACTATCATATGATCTCCCTGATATGAGGAAGTGGAGATGCAACATGGGGGGTTTGGGGAGTAGGAAAAGAAAAAATGAAAGAAGATGGGATCAGGAGGGAGACAAACCATAAAAGACTCAATCTCAAAAAACAGACTGAGTGTTGTTGGGGGAGTGGGGACGGGAGAGGGTGGTGGGGATATGGACATTGGGGATAGTATGTGCTATGATGAGTGCTGTGATATGTGTAAACCTGGTGAGTCACAGACCTGTACCCCTGGGGATAAAAACACATTATATGGGTGCCTGGGTGTCTCAGTGGGTTAAGCTGCTGCCTTCGGCTCAGGTCATGATCCCAGGGTCCTGGGATTGAGTCCCGCATCGGGCTCTCTGCTCAGCAGGGAGCCTGCTTCCTCCTCTCTCTCTGCCTGCCTCTCTGCCTGCTTGTGATTTCTCTCTCTGTCAAATAAATAAATAAAATCTTTAAAAAAACACACATTATATGTTTATTAAAAATTTTTTTAAAAAGAAAGTAAAAATAGAGATTCCTTATGACCCTGCAAATGGACTACTGGGTATTTACCCCAAAGATACAGATGTAGTGAAAAGAAGGGCCATCTGTACCCCTATGTTCATAGCAGCAATGGCCACAATCGCCAAACTGTGGAAAAAGCCAAATTGCCCTTCAACAGACAAATGAATAAGGAAAATATGGGTCATATATATAATGGAATATTACATCTCCATCAGAAAGAATGAATACCCAACTTTTCTATCAGCATACATGGGACTGGAGGAGATTATGCTGAGTGAAATAATTCAAGCAGAGAAAGTCAATTATCATATGGTTTCACTTACTTGTGGAGCATAGGGAATAATATGGAGGATGTTAGGAGAAGGAAAGGAGAAGTGAACTGGGGGAAATCGGAGGGGGAGAAGAACCATGAGAGACTGTGGACTCTGAAAAACAGACGGAGGGTTTTGGAAGGGAGGGGTTAGAGGGATGGGTGAGCCTGGTGGTGGGCATTAAGGAGGGCATGTATTGCATGGAGCACTGGGTATGGCACAGAAACAATATATCTTGGAACATGGAAAAAAGACAATAATTTTTTTTAAAAAAATGTACTGCTATTAGCAGAGAAAAAAAATGTAAATAATATTTACCAAACTATTGATAATAGTTATTTGGGATTTGAGATGACAAAGGGCATTTTCTACATGAAATGTTTATGTAGTATTCATATTTTAATAACATGTACATATCACTTTATAATCAGAAAAAAATCAAATATACATATTTAAAATATTCTAACCCTTGAAACCTTTACTAGTCAGGGTTCTTGAGTGAAAACATCAGCAATGACTTTATTTAATTATAGCAGAGAATGAAATTATTGGAAGCCCTGACAGAGTTATTTACTGTTTGCTGAATATTTATATGCTACCCAGTACTCTTAGAGTTACATGAGATGATGTAACTACTTCTGGTCAATAGGATGTGCAGCTAAGAACTGGAGTTCAATCCTCCAGCACTCTCTTCTGTTGTGACACCTAAGGATGCCTCAGGTGGTAGAAAAGAGAACCTCAAGATGTCAGCCTGTATCTCTGAGTTATCACTTGGAAAGGAGCTGTCTTGAAAAGCCCCTCAAGTTGGAGTAGATTTTGCATGAGCAAAAAATAAACATATGTGTTAAGTCATTGATATTTGGTTGTTATTTATCATCAAAGCATAATCTACCTATCATAACTAACAGAAAACTGCAAAAGTAATCCATGGGATCCAAGACAGGCCTGGAGAACAGGGCAGGGTCAGGAAACAAGGGTGGCATGGCATGACATAGCAAAGATTTTGCTGCAGAAATGGTCTGATAGAGTGATGTCTGTTGCCCCATTGCCAGCTAACATTTGCCACTACAATTGAACCCTGCTGTCCCCTGGTATTTTTACTGACTGATCTTTCACCTCCTTGACTTGCCTCATACCTGAAAAATAGAAATATGCACAATCTTCTATTCTCTAGCCAATAATGACCTTAATCAGGTGTGTTTTTATCCTTCCATCATATCCCCAACCCTAGATGAATACAACTTTCCACTTTTTTATGTCAATCCTAGGTTCATATGATTGCTCACATGGGAGCCACTAGAAAGCCATGGTCCCCTACCTCTACTAGGTCCTCTACACTTTCTGGCAATCCAGCTTCCCTTCTCAGTTCTCCAAGACTCCAAGACACCTTTTGAAATCCCCATTTCCTCATCCTTCCTATTATTCTTCCCTCTCTACCCCTCTCACTTCACCCCTAACTACACTCAAAACAGAAAACCCCAAATAGCATTGTTCTCAACTCCTTGTTGCAAACTACCTTCAAACCTATAAGCATCCACACTTGACCACTCCTAGCTCTTTGATTCCTGTCACAGTGCAGGAGGTGTCCTTTTCCTTATTGGCTAATCTTTCTATAGGAATTCTGTGCCCCATTTCCCTCTACCTCCTCAGGAAACTTGATCTATCTGCTTCCTCCTGTATCTTCACTTTTCCCTTTATTTGACTTAACCTTTAAACAAATTGAATTTGGAGGGGAAAAAACCAGAAAGTCCATTCTCTCTGTTTCTTGTAACATCAAAATTAAACCTACCATGTGACCCAGCAATTCTATTCCTATGTACCTATACAAATGGAAACATACGTCCACACCAAGTCATGTTCTTGGATATTTACAACATTATTCAGATACCAGAAGGTGGAAACAACCCAAATTTAGTTCAATTTAATTTAATAATTTAAACTTAATTAAATAAATTTAGTTTAATAATTTATACAAAATATGGTATATAAATTCAATGGAATACAATTCAATAATAAAAAGCAACAAAGTACTAATACATGCTATGTCATGAATGAATCTCAAAAATATCATGCTCAGTGAAAGAAGCCAAACATATACACAAAATGACACACATTGTGTGGTACCATTTATATGAAATTTCTCTGTCCTGCCCCCCCAAAGAAAGGGTAAATTTAGAGGGACAGAAAATAGATTTGTGTTTTTCTGGGGCTGGGAGTGGGATGGGTGTGACTGCAAATGGACGCAGAGGATCTTTTTGGAATGATATAAATGTTCTAAAAGTGGATTTTAGTGATGGCTGTACTACTCTGTAAACAAGCTAAAATTCATTAAATTGTATATTTAAAGCATGTGAGTTTCATGCTATGTAATTATACCTCAATACGGATACTTAAAAACAAAAACAATGACTTAACCACTCATTACACTCTAACTTCTGCCCTATTTCTTTATCCTCTGCCATAGGCAAACAGCTTGAGAATGTTGTTTGCACTTGTGTCCATACTTCTTTACCTCCTCTTCCCTTTTTTCTTATCTGTCTTTTTATCCTTGGGTCAACTCTCTTTTTTTTTAAAGATTTTATTTATTTATTTGACAGAGAGAGATCACAAGTAGGCAGAGAGGCAGGCAGAGAGAGAGGAGGAAGGAGGCTCTCTGCTGAGCAGAAAGCCTGATGCGGGGCTCGATCCCAGGACCCTGGGATCATGACCTGAGCCAAAGGCAGAGGCTTTAACTCACTGAGCCACCCAGGCGCCCCCCCTTGGGTCAATTCTTAACCCATCTCATTTTGTCTTCCACTCCTTCCTTTTTAACCCATTGTAATTTGCCATCCACCCATATCATTCCCTGTCCTCTGCAAAAGAACCAGTGACCTTGTTGCTAAATCTAGTGGATGGTTTTCAGACTTTGGTTCATGTAACATCTGACATGTTGACACCTTCCCTCCATTTGGAAGATCACTTGTCCTTAGTTTCTGTGACACCACATTTCCCTGGTTCTACTCTTTATTCTTTGGCCACTTCTCCTCGGTCCCCTTTGTGGGCCCCTCTCTCTGTGTCATTTCCACAAATGTTGGTGTCTGATAGAGTTATGTCCAAGGCCCTTTTCTTTTTTCTTTTTTTTTTTTAGCGTTATTTATTTACTTATTTATTTATTTTCAGAAAAACATTATTCATTATTTTTTCACCACACCCAGTGCTCCATGCCAGCCGTGCCCTCTATAATACCCACCACCTGGTACCCCAACCTCCCACCCCCCCGCCACTTCAAACCCCTCAGATTGTTTTTCAGAGTCCATAGTCTCTAATGGTTCACCTCCCCTTCCAATTTACCCAAAAGCACATACCCTCCCCAATGTCCATAACCCTACCCCCTTCTCCCAACCCCCCTCCCCCCAGCAACCCACAGTTTGTTTCGTGAGATTAAGAGTCACTTATGGTTTGTCTCCCTCCCTATCCCATCTTGTTTCATGGATTCTTCTCCTACCCACTTAAGCCCCCATGTTGCATCACCACACCCCCAAGGCCCTTTTCTTGTCTCAGTATGTGCAGCCACTGTGGGTGATCTCATCCATTCCTATGGCTCTGATAATCATCTACATGCTGATGGCTCCCAATTCTACAGCTCCTGTCTACATTTCTTTTCTGAACTCCATATATCTGGAGATGGCCCTACCCCCCTTCTCCCAACCCCCCTCCCCCCAGCAACCCACAGTTTGTTTCGTGAGATTAAGAGTCACTTATGGTTTGTCTCCCTCCCGATCCCGTCTTGTTTCATGGATTCTTCTCCTACCCACTTAAGCCCCCATGTGTATTAGCATTTTTCTGGGAGAGTGTGCAGACCATAGCTTTCATCACATTCTCAGGTCTGTGACTCAACAGAAAGTTAATCATATTGCTCTAATTCCATCCACTTCTCTTCATCCACTCCTCCACTATGACCAGATGTAGTCACTAAAGAGGGTTATTTCTCTATGTAACAGTCTCTTTGATCTCTTAGGGCTGCAAATAAGGAGGGGATCTTGCTTAGAAAATAGGCTGAGCAGAGCAGGGCTGGATGTACTCTGTTCCTAGGGGCTCCTGCGTGCTATTGTGGCCTGCTCCTCTCCCCAATTTCTGCTAAAAAATCATTTAATCTTTCCCTTTTTCTTCCCTACCCCATCTCTCCTTTTTAATCTCTGTATCATTTTTTCTTATTCTGTTCTTTCTCTCTCTCTTCCCCATACTCTACCCTATGCTTCACTGACATATTATTTACAGGGTAATAATATATTTAACACACATAGCTTGGAGCCTCTTAATACCAAAACTAGAGGCAGTTTTGCCCTGCTCATTGACTCTCACTCCCAGAGAGCCCTCAGCAACTCCTTGATAGAAGAGGAAAAGGGAGTGGGAGGCCTGAGCATGAAGGTATTGTTTCTGTAAGTAGGAAAAACCCAACCCCTAGTATAGCTGTAGTGGCTTAGGGAAAATATGTGGGACCAGTCAAGGAATCACAGACTGTTAAAATATTTGATTAAAACAAAGTTTGGAAGAAAATTTAAATGTTCTCTAACCCAATCTTCCTACTCTCTAGGACCTATGGTCCTTCTTGATCTTTTTTTCTCACTCTGTACATCAATCAACAAGTTCTGTTGGATACAACTCCAAGTGTGTTCCATTGATCTATGTGTCCATTCTTTCTTCAATACCATTCTCTTGTGTACAGCGGCTTATAGTACTGTAGTTATCTCGAAATAAGGTAATGTGAATCCTCCAATTTTGTTCTTTCTCTTAAGTATTGTTTGGTTATTCTAGGTCTTTTACTTTTCCACATAAACTTTAGAATAATTTCCTCTATATCTACAACACAACTAACTGGAATTTGGACTGAAATTTTGTTAAGTATATATATTAAGTTGGGAAGAATTGACATCCTAATGTTAAGTCTTATCCATGCACATGGAAAATCTCTCCATTTATTTAGAACTCCTTTGATTTCTTTATTCAGTGTTTTGTACTTTTCCACATTCAGATCCTGTACATATTTTGTTATACTTGCATCTTAGCATTTCACTGTGTTTTGCTGTTATTACAACTAACATTTTTAAAATTTCAAATCCTAATTGTTAATTGCTGGTATATAAGAAAGCAACTGGTTTTTGCATACTGATCTTATTATATCCTGCAACCTTGGTATACTTTCTTATCAGTTCTAGGAGACTTTTTTTTGGTAGTTTGAGATTTTGTACAATCCCACAGATTTAAGTAGTTATATATCCATTTTCATTTTATGGGGGGATTACATACCATTTTTATTAATTATTTTTATCAACATATAATGTATTATTTTCCCCGGGGTACAGTTTTGTGCCCTGGGGCAAATAATCAGGCTTACACACTTCATAGGACTCACCATATCACATAACCTCCCCAATGTCCATAATCATTTTCATTTAGTTCAAAACATTTTTTAGTTTTCTTGAGACATCTTTGGTTTATTTACTACTTCTACTTATAAATGTGTTGCTTTTTGTTTATTATTATTATTATGTTCAATTAGCCAACATATAGTACATCATTAGTTTTGATGTAGTGTTCAACAATTCATTAGTTGCATATAACACTAAGTGCTCATGACAACATGTGCCCTCCTTAACACGCATCACCTGGTTTCCCCATCCCCCCATCCCTTTCCCTTCTGTAACCCTCAGTTTGTTTTCCAGAGTCCAGAGTCTCTCATGGTTTGTATCCCTCTTTGAGTTTTTTCCCATTCAGTTTTCCCTCCCTTCCCCTGTGGTCCTCTGATTTATTCCTTATGTTCCACATATGAATGAAGCCATGAGATCATTGTGTTTCTATGTTGTTTAATTTCCAAATATTTAGGAATTTTCCAGCAATATTTTATTGGTTTCTAGTTTAATTGTGCTGTGGTCTAAGAACATGTTTTGTATGAGTCTTACACTTTTAAATTCATTGAGGTATATTTTGTGGCCCAGAATATGGTCTATTTTCGTGACTGTTCCACAAAAGCTTGAAAAGAATGTGCAATTTGTTGTTAGAGTGAACAATGCCAATGAAATCAAGTTGTTGATAATGCTGTCCAGGTATAATATTCTAGAAGTTTTCCTTATGTTTCTATTTTTTTAAACAGGTTCAGGAGAATAGGTATTATCGCTTCTTGAATGTTTGATAGAATTCTCCAGGGAATCAATCAGGTCCTAGGTTCTTGTTTTTTGGGAGTTTTTGATCACTGCTTCAATCTTGTGTCTAGATATTGGTCTATTCAGGTTGTCAATTTCTTCCTGATTCAGTCTTGGAAGTTAATAGGTTTCCAGGAATGCCTCCATTTCTTCTAGGTTGCTTAACATACTGGCATATAACTGTTAATAATTTCTGAGGATTGTTTTTATTTCCTTGATGTTAGTCCTGATCTCCCCCCTTTCATTCATAATTTTATTAATTTGATAAATTTTTGGATTAGTTTGGTCAGTGGTGTAAAGAGAACTCAAACACCTGGAAGCTAAAGACCACCTTGCTTAAGAATGCTTGGATCAACCAGGAGATCAAAGAAGAACTGAAACAATTCATGGAACCAATGAGAATGAAGACACTTTGGTCCAAAACCTATGGGATACAGCTAAGGCATTCCTAAGGGGGAAATACATAGCCATCCAAGCATCTCTCAAAAAAATTGAAAAATCCAGAACACAGCAGCTGTCTCTACACCTAAAGAACTGGGGAATCAACAACAAATCAAACCAACTCCACACATAAGATGGGAAATAATCATGATTAGAGATGATATCAATGACGTAGAAACCAGAGATACAGTAGAATGTATCAATGAAATAAGAAGCTGGTTTTTGGAAAGAATCAATAAGCTCGATAAACCATTGGCGACACTAATCCAAAAGAAAAGAGAGAAAGCTCAAATACATAAAATTATGAATGAAAATGGAGAGATCACAATGAACACCAAGGAAGTAGAAACAATCATCAGAAGTTATTATCAACAGTTATATGCCAATAAGCTAAGCAACCTAGATGATATGGATGGATTCCTGGAAAACTGTAAACTCCCAAAATTGAACCAGGAAGAAATTGGCAACCTGAATAGACCAATACTAGTAACGAGATTGAAGCAGTGATCAAAAACCTCCCAAAAAACAAGAAACCAGGACCTGACAGATTCCCTGGGGAATTCTACCAAACTTTCAAAAAAAAAAAAAAACTTTCAAAGAAGAAATAACACCTATTCCCCTGAAGCTGTTTCAAAAAATTGAAGCATTCTTCTACATATAGTTGTCCAGTTTTCCCAGCACCATTTATTGAAGAGACTGTCTTTTTTCCACTGTATATTTTTTCCTGATTTGTCGAAGATTAATTGACCATAGAGTTGAGGGTCCATATCAGGGCTCTCTACTCTGTTCCACTGGTCTATGTGTCTGTTTTTATGCCAGTACCATGCTGTCTTGGTGATCACAGCTTTGTAATAAAGCTTGAAATCAGGTAAGGTGATGCCGCCAGCTTTATTTTTGTTTTTCAACATTTCCTTAGCGATTCGGGGTCTCTTCTGATTCCATACAAATTTTAGGATTATTTGCTCCAGCTCTTTGAAGAATGCCGGTGGAATTTTGATCGGAATGGCATTAAAAATATAGATTGCTCTAGGCAGTATAGACATTTTAACAATGTTTATTCTTCCGATCCAAGAGCATGGAATGGTCTTCCATCTTTTTGTGTCTTCTTCAATTTCTTTCATGAGTGTTCTATAGTTCCTCAAGTATAAATCCTTTACCTCTTTAGTTAGGTTTATTCCCAGGTATCTTATGGTTCTTGGTGCTATAGTAAATGGAATCGATTCTCTAATTTCCCTTTCTGTATTTTCATTGTTCGTGTATAAGAAAGCCACTGATTTCTGCACATTGACTTTGTATCCTGCCACGCTGCTGAATTGCTGTATGAGTTCTAGTAGTTTGGGGGTGGAGTCTTTTGGGTTTTCCATATAAAGAATCATGTCATCTGCGAAGAGAGAGAGTTTGACTTCTTCATTACCAATTTGGATACCTTTTATTTCTCTCTGTTGTCTGATTGCTGTTGCTAGGACTTCTAATACTATGTTGAACAAGAGTGGTGAAAGTGGGCATCCTTGTCTTGTTCCTGATCTCAATGGGAAGGCTGCAAGCTTTTTCTCATTGAGGATGATATTTGCTGTGGGTCTTTCATAGATAGATTTGATGAGGTTCAGGAATGTTCCCTCTATCCCTATACTTTGAAGCGTTTTAATCAGGAATGGATGTTGGATTTTGTCAAATGCTTTTTCTGCATCAATTGAGAGGACCATGTGGTTCTTCTCTCTTCTCATATTAATTTGTTGTATCACATTGATTGATTTACGAATGTTGAACCATCCTTGTAGCCCAGGGATGAATCTCACCTGATCATGGTGGATAATCTTTTTAATGTGTTGTTGGATCCTGTTGGCTAGGATCTTGTTGAGAATCTTAGCATCCATATTCATCAGTGATATTGGTCTGAAATTCACCTTTTTGGTAGGGTCCTTGCCTGGTTTGGGGATCAGGGTAATGCTGAATTCATAGAAAGAGTCTGGAAGTTTTCCTTCTGCTTCAATTTTTTGAAACAGCTTCAGGAGAATAGGTGTTATTTCTTCTTTGAAGGTTTGGTAGAATTCCCCAGGGAATCCGTCAGGTCCTGGGCTCTTGTTTTTTGGGAGATTTTTGATCACTCCTTCAATCTCTCGACCATTCTCTTACACCGTACACAAGGATCAACTCAAAATGGATAAAAGACCTCAACGTGAGACAGGAATCTATCAGAATCTTAGAGGAGAACATAGGCAGTAATCTCTTTGATATCAGCCACAGCAACTTCTTTCAAGATACGTCTCCAAAGGCAAAGGAAACAAAAGCGAAAATAAACTTCTGGGACTTCATCAAAATCAAAAGCTTCTGCACAGCAAAGGAAACAGTAAAAAAAACAAAGAGGCAACCCACGGAATGGGAGAAGATATTTGCAAATGACAGTACAGACAAAAGGTTGATATCCAGGATCTATAATGAACTCCTCAAACTCAACACACACGAAACAGACAAACACATCAAAAAATGGGCAAGAAGATATGAACAGACACTTCTCCAATCAAGACATACAAATGGCTATCAGACACATGAAAAAATGCTCATCATCATTAGCCCTCAGGGAGATTCAAATTAAAACCACATTGAGATATCACCTTACACCAGTTAGAATGGCCAAAATTAACAAAACGGGAAACAACATGTGTTGGAGAGGATGTGGAGAAAGGGGAACCCTCTTCCACTGTTGGTGGGAATGCAAGTTGGTGCAGCCTCTTTGGGGAACAGTGTGGAGATTCCTCAAGAAATTAAAAATAGAGCTTCCCTACGACCCTGCCATTGCACTCCTGGGTATTTACCCCAAAGATACAGATGTCGTGAAAAGAAGGGCCATCTGTACCCCAATGTTTATAGCAGCAATGGCCACAGTCGCCAAACTATGGAAAGAACCAAGATGCCCTTCAACGGATGAATGGATAAGGAAGATGTGGTCCATATACACTATGGAGTATTATGCCTCCATCAGAAAGGATGAATACCCAACTTTTGTAGCAACATGGACGGGACTGGAATAGATTATGCTGAGTGAAATCAGTCAAGCAGAGAGAGTCAATTATCATATGGTTTCACTCATTTGTGGAGCATAACCAATAGCATGGAGGACAAGGGGCGTTAGAGAGGAGTAGGGAATTTGGGTAAATTGGAAGGGGAGGTGAACCATGAGAGACTATGGACTCTGAAAAACAGTCTGAGGGGTTTGAAGTGGGGGGGGTGGGAGGTTGGGGTACCAGGTGGTGGGTATTATAGAGGGCACGGCTTGCATGGAGCACTGGGTGTGGTGAAATAATAATGAATACTGTTTTTCTGAAAATAAATAAATTGGGAAAAAAATTGAAGCAGAAGGAAAACTTCCAGACTCTTTCTATGAAGCCAGCATTACCCTGATCCCCAAACCAGGCAAAGACCCTAACAAAAAAGAGAATTTCACCAATATCACTAATGAATATGGATGCTAAGATTGTCAACAAGATCCTAGCCAACAGGATCCAACAGCACATTAAAAAGATTATCCACCATGATCAGGTGGGATTCATCCCTGGGCTACAAGGATGGTTCAACATTTGCAAATCAATCAATGTGATAGAACAAATGAATAAGAGAAGAGAGAAGAACCAAATGGTCCTCTCAATTGATGCAGAAAAAGCATTTGACAAAATCCAGCATCCGTTTCTGATTAAAACGCTTCAAAGTATAGGGATAGAGGGAACATTCCTGAACTTCATAAAATCTATATATGAAAGGCCCACAGCAAATATCATCCTCAATGAGAAAAAGCTTGCAGCATTCCCATTGAGATCAGGAACATGACAAGGATGCCCAATTTCACTACTCTTGTTCAACATAGTATTAGAAGTCCTAGCAACAGCAATCAGACAACAGAGAGAAATAAAAGGTATCCAAATTGGTAATGAAGAAGTCAAACTCTCTCTCTTCGCAGATGACATGATTCTTTATATGGAAAACCCAAAAGACTCCACCCCCAAACTACTAGAACTTATACAACAACTCAGCAACATGGCAGGATACAAAGTCAATGTACAGAGATCAGTGGCTTTCTTATACACTAATAATGAAAATACAGAAAGGGAAATTAGAGAATTGATTCCATTTACTATAGCACCAAGAACCATAAGATACCTGGGAATAAACCTAACCAAAGAGGTAAAGGATCTGTACTCAAGGAGCTACAGAACACTCATGAAAGAAATTGAAGAAGACACAAAAAAATGGAAGACCATTCCATGCTCTTGGATAGGAAGAATAACCACTGTTAAAATGTCTATACTGCCTAGAGCAATCTATACTTTTAATGCTATTCTGATCAAAATTCCACCAGTATTCTTCAAAGAGCTGGAGCAAATAATCCTAAAATTTGTATGGAATCAGAAGAGACCCCAAATCGCTAAGGAAATCTTGAAAAACAAAAATAAAATGGGGGGCATCACGTTACCTGATTTCAAGCTTTATTACAAAGCTGTGATCACCAAGACAGCATGGTACTGGCATAAAAACAGACACATAGACCAGTGGAACAGAGTTTTGAGCCCTGATATGGACCCTCAACTCTATGGTCAAATAATCTTCGACAAATCAGGAAAAAATATACAGTGGAAAAAAGACAGTCTCTTCAATAAATGGTGCTGGGAAAACTGGACAGCTATATGTGGAAGAATGAAACTCGACCATTCTCTTACACCGTACACAAAGATAAAGTCGAAATGGATAAATGACCTCAACATGAGACAGGAATCCATCAGAATCCTAGAGGAGAACATAGGCAGTAATCTCTTCGATATCAGCCACAGCAACTTCTTTCAAGATATGTCTCCAAAGGCAAAGGAAACAAAAGTGAAGATGAACTTTTGGGACTTCATCAAAATCAAAAGCTTCTTCACAGGCAAGGAAACAGTCAAGAAAACAAAGAGGCAACCCACGGAATGGGAGAAGATATTTGCAAATGACAGTACAGACAAAAGGTTGATATCCAGGATCTATAATGAACTCCTCAAACTCAACACACACAAAACAGACAATCATATCAAAAAATGGGCAGAAGATATGAACAGACACTTCTCCAATCAAGACATACAAATGGCTATCAGACACATGAAAAATTGTTCATCACCACTAGCCATCAGGGAGATTCAAATAAGTCAAGCAGAGAGAGTCAATTATCATATGGTTTCACTTATTTGTGGAGCATAACAAATAGCATGGAGGACAAGGGGCGTTAGAGAGGAGTAGGGAATTTGGGTAAATTGGAAGGGGAGGTGAACCATGAGAGACTATGGACTCTGAAAAACAGTCTGAGGGGTTTGAAGTGGCGGGGGGTGGGAGGTTGGGGTACCAGGTGGTGGGTATTATAGAGGGCACGGCTTGCATGGAGCACTGGGTGTGGTGAAAAAAATAATGAATACTGTTTTTCTGAAAATAAATAAATTGGAAATAAAAAACTACATTGAGATACCACCTTACACCAGTTAGAATGGCCAAAATTAGCAAGACAGGAAACAACATGTGTTGGAGGGGATGTGGAGAAGGGGAAACCCTCTTCCACTGTTGGTGGGAATGCAAGTTGGTGCAGCCTCTTTGGAGAACAGTGTGGAGATTTCTCAAGAAATTAAAAATAGAACTTCCCTATGACCTTGCCATTGCACTCCTGGGTATTTAACCCCAAAGATACAGATGTCGTGAAAAGAAGGGCCATCTGTACCCCAATGTTTATAGCAGCAATGGCCAAACTTGGCCATTTGGTCGCCAAACTGTGGAAAGGACCAAGATGCCCTTCAGTGGATGAATGGATAAGGAAGATGTGGTCCATATACACTATGGAGTATTATGCCTCCATCAGAAAGGACGAATACCCAACTTTTGTAGCAACGTGGAAGGGACTGGAAGAGATTATGCTGAGTGAAATAAGTCAAGCAGAGAGATTCAATTATCATATGATTTCACTTATTTGTGGAGCATAACAAATAGCATGGAGGACATGGGGAGTTAGAGAGGAGAAGGGTGTTGGGGGAATTTGGAAGGGGAGGTGAACCATGAGAGACTATGGACTCTGAGAAACAATCTGAGTGTTTTGAAGGGGTGGGGTGTGGGAGGTTGGTGGTGGGTATTAGAGAGGGCACAGATTGCATGGAGCACTGGGTGTGGTGCAAAAATAATAAATACTGTTATGCTGAAAATAAAAAATAAATTTTAAAAAAAGAGGTGTAAAGAGAGATGGTGTATTGGGGGATTTTTTTTTTGAGGGAGGCTTGGATGGCTATATTTGGATGGCTATGTATTTCCCCCTTAGGACTGCCTTTGCTGTATCCCAGAGGTTTTATAACAATGTGTCTTTATTCTCATTGATTTCCATGAATTGTTTAAGTTCTTTGATTTCCTGGTTGATCCAAACATTCTTCAGCAGGCTGGTCTTTAGCTTCCAAGTGTTTGAATTCCTTCCAAACTTTTTCTTGTGGTAGAGTTCCAGTTTCAAAAGATTGTGGTCTGAGAATATGCAGGCAATAATCTCAGTTTTGGTAATGGTTGAGCCCTGATTTTTGACCCAGTATGTGGTCTCTTCTGGAGAAAGTTCCATGTGTGCTTAAGAAGAATGAGCATTCTGTTGTTTTAGGGTGGAATGTTCTGTATATATCTATGAGGTCCATCTGGCCCAATGTGGCATTCAAAGCTCTTGTTTCTTTATTGATTTTCTGCTTCAGTGATCTGTCTATTACTGAAATTGGCATGTTAAGATTCCCTACTATTAGTGTATTCATATCAATATGACTCTATATTTTGATTAACAGTTGGTATATGTAGTTGGCTGCTCCCATGTTGGGTGCATAAATATTTACAACTGTTAGATCTTTTTGGTGGATAGACCCTTTAAGAATGATGTAGTGTCCTTCTTTATCTCTGACTACAGTCTTATATTCTAAATAGGTAAATATATTCTAAATCTGCCCACTAATCTTTCTCCACCGTCACTATTTTAGCCCAAGCTATCATGGTTTCCAACCTGAACCTCCTAACTGTTCTGTTTTTAGTTTTATCCTTGCTATAATCCATTCTTAATGCATCAGATAGATTGATCATAAATCAGACGATATCATTCCCAGTTCAAAACCTTCCATTGGAGTTTCCTTGTACTTAGGTTAAAATCTAACACTTTCCCATGGCTGTTATGGCCCTACACAGGCTTGCTCCAAGACTTCTTTTCTACCTCATCTATTCTTTACTCTATGGTCACTACTGTACTTCTTTTCTACCTCATCTATTCCTTACTCTTTGGCCACTACTAGTACAATCTTCCCTCTTATTCTTTCCAATATATTCTCTTGAATATACCAAGCTGGTTCCCACCATAGAGCCTTTGTCCTTGTGTTTCACCTTACCTGGGATACCGTGCCTCTGAATCTTCATGAACTGACTGCATTCTTGTCACTCAATCTTGTTTCAGCTGTCACCACCTCAGAGAATATTTCTCTGACTACTCAATTTAATCTTGTTCCCTATACCTACCTAGCCACACTGCCTTTACACTGCTTCTATTTTGTTTTCATTGCACTTCTGATTTTTTGAAATTACCTTCTTTATGTATTTGATTGTTTGTGTCTGTCATCTTTTCTCTAAAATGTGAGCTCCAGGAGAGCTCTTCTTCACCACTTAGTTTCTAGTACCTACAAAAAGGCCTGGCACGTTGTTCCCCTGATGTCAGGACTAAAAGCATGTGGGACAGAGAGGAAGAGATGAAGTCTGGTTCCAGGCAAGTGGGAGTAGGCAGAGCAGAGAAGATCAAGTAGCAGAAGAAATAAGAACCTACTCCAGATCAGGTTTTTGCCACCTTTGTGAGTTTGGAGACTACTGCTGCTATGAATGAACTCCCACAATTTCAGTTTTCCCTTCATCATGCCATTAATTAAATTTCAAAAAAGTATAGATTGTGTCATGTATTCTCTCTTTGGCTAGGAGTGGAAAGAGCCCCAGAGCATTTTTCTCCACCTCTTTTTTCTTTTTTTTTAAGATTTTATTTATTTATTTGACAGAGAGAGAGAGAGAGAGAGAGATCACTAGTAGGCATAGCAGCAGGCAGAGAGTGGGGGGAGCAGGCTCCCTGCCAATCAGAAAGCCCAATGTGGGGCTTGATCCCAGGACCCTGAGATCACAACCCAAGCTGAAGGCAGAGACCCAACCCACTGAGCCACCCAGGCACCCTCCACCTATTTTTCATTATTACCCCCAAGAAAACTTTTTAGACATTTTTGTTCTAATCATCCCCCTATAAAATTTGAATCCCCTACATAGATCATATATCATAGTTTTAAAAAAACTATGTATATTTGTGCCTTACACATAAAATAGTAAGCTTAATTCTGTAAAATGTCAATACAGGGTTAATAAAGACTAAGTAAATTATTTAAGTTAAAAGTTAATATAAAATGTTTTAAGTTATTAATGAAAGACATTGAAGAAGACACAAATGAATGGCAAGATATTCTGAGCTCATGAATTGGAAAAATTCATATTGTTAAAGTGTTCATATTAACCAAATTAATGTACAGATTCAATGTAATCCTTATCAGAATTCCACTGGCAATTTTTCAGACATAGAACAATCATAAAATTTGTATAGAACCACAAAATACCCCAAATAGCCAAAACAACCTTGAGAAAGCACAAAGCTGGAGTCATTATACTTCCTTATTTAAACTATATTACAAAGTTATAGTAATCAAAACAGTGTAGTATTGGCATAAAACAGATACAGAGATCAAGGGAACAAAATAGAGAACCCAGAAATAAGCCCATGCATATATGATCAATTAATTTATGAGAAAGGAGCCAAGAATACACTATAAGGAAAGCTAGTGTCTTCAATAAATAGTGTTGGGAAAATTGATCAGCCACATGCAAAAGAATGAAACTGGACCACTATCCTATACTATACACAAAAATTAACTAAAAGTGGATTAAAGACTTCAACACAAAACTTGAAGCCATAAAACTACTAAAAAAAACATAAATGGCAAGCTCCTAGATATTGGTTTTGGCAATTATTTTTGGATTTGACATATGAAGTTATGACCTCTCATTTTAGTAACAAGGACTATGAAAAAAAATTCAGAAGATTTCCTGGGACTCATACTCATATAGAAAATAGATTAAACCTTGCTTCACTGGGCCCAGCAATCCTGAGCACACCTTGTAGGAGCTAAGTTGTGAGTTATGGTCCTAAGGAAACCTTAAGGTTGCCACCACAATGATTGTCTGGAATCTGAACTCCTGGAGGTCCTACCTTTACTGGGTTATTCTAATCTGCCTTGAACTCAATGAATTTCCTGGATTCACTGACATGTTCTTTCCTACCCATGGTGTAGCAGACTTCTTATTTTCCCTTGAAAATTATGGCCACTCATTTCAGCCACATAGTAAACACCCCTTTTTTGTCTATTGGTTCAATGGCACAGGGAGCTCCAAATAGCCAGATAGAAGTTTCAACTCCCGTGAATCAAATTTTTGCAAGAGTTTCACTAAGTCAAGTGATGAGAGGTGGTACCCACATTTCCACCCTTTGGCTCCTAGACCTGTGTTCTGTTTATAGGAGGAGAATCATATATTTGCTGACTCAAAGAATACACTGAATTCTTTTTTTAAAAACATCTTGGTTTTATTTTATTTTTTTTCAGTGTTCCAAGATTCATTGTTTGTGCACCACACCCAGTGCTCCATGCAATACGTGCCCTCCACAATACCCACCACCAGGCTCATCCATCCCACCACTCTCCTCCCCTCCAAAACCCTCAGTTTGTTTCTCAGAGTCTGCAGTCTCTCATGCCTTGTCTCCTCTGATTTACACCAGTTCATTTTTCCTTTCTTTCCCCTAATGTCCTCCATATTATTCCTTATGCTCCACAAGTAAGTGAAACCATATGATAATTGACTTTCTCTGCTTGACTTCTTTCACTCAACATAATCTCCTCAAGTCCAAGCCATGTTGATACAAAAGTTGGGTACTCATCCTTTCTGATGGCTGTATAATATTCCAGGGTATATATGTACCATATCTTCTTTATTCATTCATCGGTTGAAGGGTATCTTGACTCTTTCTACAATTTGGTGCTTGTGGCCATTGTTGCTACGAAGACTGGGGTACAGATGGCCCTTCTTTTCATTATATCTGTATCTTTAGGGTAAATTCCCAGGAGTGCAATTGCACCTCTGCGACATGGGCCACAGAAGCTTCTTTCAAGACACATCTCCAAAGGAAAAGGAAACAAAAGTGAAAATGAAGTTTCAGGACTTCATCAAGATAAAAAGCTTCTGCCCAGCAAGAAACAGTAAACAAAACAAAGAGGCAACCCATGGAATGGGAGAAGATATTCACAAATGACATTACAGACAAAATGTTGATATCCAAGATCTGTAAAGAACTCCCCAAACTCAACACCCAGAATACACTGAGTTCTGTATAATGGCCCTCATACCTTACAAAGTGTTGTTTCCTAACTGGCACTATAACTAAATCTTCCTTAGTTAGTCCACCCTTTTGTAAGGACACTTGTTTATGGATGATGGTGTATGGGATAAGAACAGAGAAGCCCATAGTGATTAAACCACTGTCTTACCTGTTTCACTGTGAAATGTGTTCCTTGACCACAAAAAATATTGTATGAGATATTTCAATGGTGTATAGAGCATATAAACTATTTTGAAAACCCAAAGATGATGGTGCCAGTAGAAACACTGCAGGCAGGAAAGACAAATCCATTCCAGAATATGTGATTATTTCAATAATGATAAATTGATGCCCACTCCATGATGGAAGGAGTTCAGTGTAATCCCTCTGTCACGCAAGCACTTGTTGGTATTCCCAGGGAATGATGACATATTTGGGTTTCTGCTGTTGAGAAGGTGGGCACTTAGCAGTGTTGGTAGCCAAGTCAATTTAAGTGAAGATAAATCCATTTTGAAACCCTGCATAACATCTATATCTTCTATGGCAATTTTGTTCATTGGTGCATCAAACAAGCCCTGCAATGTTAGGAGAAAGAGGTTGAGATTTCCACAAATTGGGTCATCATGCTCCCTTTGGTAAGCATTCACATGGGATGCAAATCTTCTCATACTCAGCCCATCCTGAGAGATCTGTTCACTTACTCCATACACACACACACACACACACACACACACACACACACAGGCAAAGCAAGTAGACTATGCTTTGTACATAATAAACACTAAGTATTTTATTGCATTATTGTTATTGCTATCATTTCTCCAATCTCATTCCTTCCATCTCTGACTATCTGGCCAGACTTCTAATTAGCATTGATCAGTTCACCTATTCAGGTCACTTTCTGGATAAAGTGGTCAACCAGAGGTCAGCCATGTACCAACTAGCCATTGGTACATGGCTCCAAGTTTTGCCTCCTAAGAGGATTTCTCTTCCTTACTTCCCATCAGAGTCATACCTGAATGGGGCTATTAACATCACATTTGTCAACTTCCACCTAGTTCCTGCTTACCAAGCAGCAGCACCTGAAAACCATGCTTTTGGGTTTTTTCCTCTTCATTAAGCTGGTTATTGGAAATAGGAGCTGACAAAGAGCAAGCTACAGCAGGAGTAGGTGCTATGGGAATGTAAACCTCCTTCAACTCACTTGTTCTTCCAGAACCTTCTCCATACTGGTTTTGTGTATACCACTTTCCTTTGGTAATGGAGTGTTGTTATTACCTCCCCAACTTTTTGGGTTGGTGGATCAGATGGCACCAAGCCTAGGATGGGCTACTCAGTTTGCAGGGTCACTTGGGGTACCTTGCTTATGTGTTTAAACTCTACCAGGGCCAGTAATTTAAACTTTTTTAAAATTTCTTTTCAGTGTAACAGTATTCATTGGTTTTGCACCACACCCAGTGCTCCATGCAATCTGTGCCCTCTCTAATACTCACCACCTGGGTATTAACCCAACCTCTCACCCCCTGCCCCTTCAAAACCCTCAGATTGTTTTTCAGAGTCCATAGTCTCTCATGGTTCACCTCCCCTTCCAATTTCTCTCAACTCCCTTCTCCTCTCTAACCCCCCTTGTCCTCCATGCTATTTGTTATGTAACCTTGTTAAATTAGTCATCGGAGTCAGGAGTTATTACTCAAAAGGAGTAATTATTTGACAAAGTACATGACCTTTGTTCCAAAACTCTAGAGGCTTGTGTTTTGATTCTCCAGTTGGGGCTTGTCAGAGGCTCCATACAGCATCCCAATCTGTCACAGACACTCACTCAACTTACTCAGACATTTACGTATTCATTCAACAAACATTCATTTGTGATTAGTGTTCATGGCCCTGTCCTGTGTACCAGGTATCCCATTATCAAGATATAACCAGTCCGGGATGCCTTGGTGGCTCAGTCACTTAAGCTACTGCCTTCGGCTCAGGTCATGATCCCAGGGTCCTGGGATCGAGTCTCACATTGGGCTTCCTGCTCGACAGGGAGCCTGCTTCTCTCTCTGCCTCTGTCTGCCACTCTGTTCACTTGTGTTTTCTCTCTCTCTCTGACAAAGAAAGAAAGAAAGAAAGAAAGAGAAAGATATAACCAGTCCATGGGGTGCCTGGGTGGCACAGTCAGTTAAACATCAGCTTTTAGTTTTGGTTCAGGTTGTGATCTTTGGGTCATGAGATGGAGCCTGGTGTGAGGTTCCATGCTCAGTGCAGAGTCCACTTAGGACTCTGTCTTCCTCTCCCTTTGCCTCTCCCCCCATGCTCTCTCGCTCTCAAATAAATAAATGAATCTTTTTTTTTTTTTTAAGATACAACTAATCCAATGAGGGAAACAATGCTAGTGCTGAGAGGAACCATGAAGAGCTGTGGGAACCCAAATGAGCAAGTGATTCACTCTTTTTTCTGCATATAGACATGTTATCAATCACAGATGGAGTGTGATTATCATCAGCACAAATGCATAGACACAGGCAAACATGTGTATGCCCAAATACAGGCACTGTGTACACACATTCTAATTATGGATTATGAGTTGGCAGTCAGTGTGCTCTGGTGGAAGGAGCCCTTGATTGGGAGGTAGGTGACAGGGGTTAAACTACCCCCGCTTCCTTACATGGTCTCTGTGTGCTTTGAGACACATTCCTGCCCCTCTATGGCCTTGTATCTCCTGTCTGTAAGATGGGGACAGCATTAGCTCACAAAGCCTGGTCCTGTGAGCATCACATTAGAAAGTGGACAAGTAGCACCCACAATCCCTGGCACACAGTAGGTAAGAGCCACTGTAATTGATTGTGGGTGATAGTTAATGTCATAGTGCTTTGTAAACCATGTATGGTGCACTGCGCCCATGAGCATGAAGATTGGAGCCAGCCATGTGGATGTACATGAGCACATTTGTGTGCAAGGGAGGCACACTGTGCGAGGTTGGCCACATATCCAAACTGAGTGCCAAGATGTGCTACTAGGGGCATGGCTGGCTGCAACGTAGAGACCCTTGGCTGCAGGTGGACTGAGGGGCAAGGATAATGCCACTGGTACCCTCTGATGCTGCTCTAAGGAGGAAGAGAGGTGGAAGTCAGAGGTCACAGTTCAAACCAAGGGAAGCCTACCAGTCTGAAAGTGACAGAAAGGGAGAATGGGTCTTCCAGTGCAGTGCCTGGCCTAGGGCACCAGTACCTCTACAGTGGGGGGATGCTGAGGGGCAGGCCAGAAGGTCCGGTTTTCAATCCTGGCTCTATTTTTTACTGGTTACATGACCTGGGGTTGCTCTTTGCTCCTCTCTGGGCCTCAGCTTCCTCGGGTTTCATAAACTGTTAATGGTAATGCCCATCCCATAGATCTGTTGTGAAGATTGAAAGAGGCCACACATGTGGAAGCAGATGGTGCTGTGTCTGTGCACGGGTGCCCAATAAAAGAGTGCTCTCTCCATCCTGTACACCATTTCCTATCAGTTCTACCTAAGCTACCATCCCAGGAAAAACAATACCTATATTAACAAGCCCAGGAACAGGGCCAGCACTAAGGAAAATGTGTGCTTTTATTTTATTCTATGCCCATAATGTGCAGGTTACTATGCTTGGCGGAGAGAAGAGATTCATGCCATAGTCAGAGGTGGGCCAGAACTGGGAGAGATGGAGTCCAGGGCACAGTGACATGCCTGGGAAAGCAGGAGAGGACAGGAGAGGTCTTCGTGGACCAAACCACGGAGCAGGAGCTAGCACCTGCAAGGGGGTGGAGGAGAGAGAACAGGAAAAGAGCAGTAACTGGTAGGGGATGAGTGCTGACAGTGGGATGTCCTGAAGTGGGTGTGGGGGCTGTGGCATCAGCCCTGAGTAAGGGAGAAAATAGATTCAAGGATGGGTCATATCAGGACAGCTGTCAGGGCACGTTATGGTCACCAGCTGACAGATGAGAGCAGCCTAGGTGGGAGAAACTACAGAAGCAAAGGAACAGAATTGTGAGAGGGAGAGGAGGGGAACCAGTCATGCAGAGGTGAGGAGTGCTCACTGTAATGAGGCTGGAGGAGCAGCCAGAACTGGGCAGGCCTGAAGTGCCAACGCCAAGCTGAAAGAGGTGCAGATGCTGTTAGCACATGGGAGCCATTCAAATATGGGTCAAGACTGAGTGGCTGATTAGGTGAAAGAACGGAAGTGAGCAGAACCTGCTTTTACTCTGTCACTGAGTCCTTCCATCCTCAGGACCCAGGCAGTACCACTCACCCACAGCCCACCTGGGCTAGCTCAACCAGTGCCTGGGGGTGCATGGTGCCCTTCCTACCTGTTTGCCCCAAGTTGAGAGGCCAGAGTAACCTCTGATGCAACCTCTGAGGTTGACTTCACTCTCACTGCACCAGCATTAGTAGATGAAGTGGGGTGTGATTTGGATGTTCCTAAGATAGTAGACTTTGTGGCAGTGAATGTGGTCCTGCACCCAGCTCACCAGGTAATGTGAGCCCTATTGCAGATCTTGATGTAAGACAGATGGCTAGGTCCCCCCAAGCAAGAACAAAGATAACACAGGAGATGATGGTATTGGGCTCTCTTCATTATTCCCCATTTGATCCTCTTGAGCCATATCTATCCCATTCTGTGCCCCAGGATAATGACTTTTCTTGATTGCATCTTCTTGGCTCCTTGTTCTGTAAACAACACACGTTGGCATGAGATGGAGGATGATCAAAGAGTTTAGGGTATTTATATGTGATGATAACTATAAGGGATGATTTATATGTGATGATAACTATAACTATTATATGACTCATATGTGATTTATATGTGATGACAACTATAACTATTAGCATTATTGAGCACTTACTAAGAACCATGTATGGTGGACAGAGGCAAGATGGAGGAGGAGCAGGGGACTCTATTTCAACTGGTCCCCTGAATTTAGCTGGATATCTACCAAACCATTCTGAACACCCACAAAATCAGCCTGAGATGTAAAACTATATATCTGGATCTCTACAAGCAGAAATTATCTGGCAGTCATGAAGGCAGAGTCATGATTCTGTGAGTAGATATTGGAAGATAAACAGAAGGGGGAGGGGGCCACCATAAGCTGGCTCAGGGAAGGTAATGTAATACAGGAGTGCAAATCATCCCACACTGGGAACTAGGCACAGACTCACAGGCCAGCAACAGCAGTGAAAGGGCTTTGGCACAGCCCCCAGACAGGATCCAGGAAGTACAGGTGCTCACCTGAAAACCCAGGGTAGCTTGCAGTTTTAAAATCACAAGAGGCAGAGACAGGCCAGGCCCTGGGATTGGCCTCTGGGAGAGATCCTGCAGGGCACACCACAATGGGAGGCTGCAGTTTTTAGCAGTGCAGATAGACAGGAATGGAGACTGTGTGTCCTGGAAGGCTCAGTGAAGAGCAGACTATGATTTCTCTGCTCTCGGTCAGAGGATTGGGTGCAGTCATTTCTGCTCTGACTCTCAGAAAAGACGTGGGAAAGCTGCCAGAGAACAAAAGTTAAAAAAAAAAAAAGCGGTTTCCACTGAGCCACCCCACTCCCAACAGGGGCAGGGCAACTCTGTCCAAGGAGGGTTACCTGAGTAACAGTGCAGCAAGCCCCTCCCCCAGAAGACAGGCTGTAAGAACAAGAGGATGACTACCCTAGGGTCTCAATAACGGGGACCCAAGATGCACCCAATAACGGGTGCATCTTGCTTGGGTCGTGGTTAATACTTTGGACTCTGTACATTCCTTCAACCACCCCTCAACAGAATAACTAAGAGGAGGAACCCCCAACAAAGAAAAGAACCAGAGACTATGACCTCTGCCACAGACTTAATGGAAATGGATATAAGCAAGATGTCAGAGAAAGATTTCAGAATAGCAATTATGAGGTCAATATCTAGGCTTGAGAAAATTATTTGTGACAATACAGAATCTCTAAGGGCAGAAATGAGATCTAGCCAGGCTGAACTTAAAAATGCTACAAATGAGATGCAGTCTAAACTGGATACCCTGACAAGGTAAATGAGGCAGAAGAATGAATTAGTGAGCTAGAAGATAAGATGATAGAAAAAGAAGAAAGCCAAGGAGGCCTTTTAAACCTAAAAGCCCAAGAGATCAGACTGACAGAAATTAATGACACCATGAAATGTTGCAATGTCAGCATTATTGGGATCTCTGAGGGAGTGGAGAGAGAGGACTAGAAGATATATTTGAGCAAATACTAGTTGAGAACTTCTCTAATCTGGGGAAGAAAAAAAGCATTTGTGTCCAAGAGGCAAAGAGGACCTCTCTCAAGATCAAGGAGAACAGTCCAATGTCTCCACATATAAGAGTAAAACTTGCAAATTCTAGAAGCAAGAAAGCAGTTCTGAGAGCAGCTGGGGGAAGAGACTTCTTACATACAGAGGGAGGAACGTCAGAATGATATCAGACCTTTCCACAGAGACTTGGCTAGCCAGAAAGGGCTAGCAAGACATATTCAGGTACTAAATGAAAAGAACATGCACCTAAGGATACTTTATACAGGAAGGCTGTTATTCAGAATGGATGGAGAGACAAGGATCTTCCAAGAACACCAGAAACAGAAAGAATATGTGACCACCAAGCTGGCTCTGCATAAAATATTAAGGGGGATTCTATAAAAGAAGAAAGACCCCAAGAGAAAGACCAGAAATTTACAGAGACAATATATAGAAACAGGGCTTTAAATGGCACTAAATTCCTATCTTTCAATAGTTACTCTGAATGTAAATGAACTAAATGCTCTAATCAAAAGACACAGGGTATCACACTGGATAAAAAAGCAATACACATCCATATGTTTTCTACAAAAGACTCATTTTAGACCCAAAGACAACTCCAGATTGAAGTTGGGGAGGGGAGAACAATTTACCACGTTAATGGACATCAAAAGAAAGCTGGGGTAGCAATTCTCATATCAGACAAATCAGATTTTAAGCTAAAGACTGTAGTAATAGATTCTGAGTGACACTATATCATATGTAAAGGGTCTATCCAACAAGGAGATCTAACAAATGTAAATGTCTATGCCCCCAACATTAGAGCAGCCAACTACATAAGCCAACTGTTAACCAAAATAAATAATCATATTGATAATAATACTTTAAACATCAGAGATCTCAACACTCCATTCACAGCAATAAATCATCTAAGCAGAAAATCAACAAAGAAACAAGAGCTTTGAATGACACAATGGACCAGATGGACTTCTAGATATATACAAAACATTCCACCCTAAAACAACAGAACAGTCATTCTCAAATGCACACAGAACTTTCTCCAGAATAGATCACATACTGGGTCACAAATCATGGCTCAACCAATACCAAAAGACTGAGATTATTCCCTGCATATGTTCAGACCACAATATTTTGAAACTGGAACCCAATCACAAGAAAAAAATTGGAAGAAATTCAAACACTTGGAAGTTAAAGACCATTCTGCTAAAGAAGGTTTGGGTCAACCAGGAAATCAAAAAAGAACTTAAACAATTAATGGAAACCAAGGAGAATGAAAACACATCAGTCCAAACTTACGGGATACTGCAAAGGTGGTCCCAAGGGGAAAATACATAGCCATCCAAGCCTCACTCAAAAAAGTAGAAAAATCCTGAATGTACAAGCTAACCTTACACATAAAGGAACTGGAGAAAGAACAGCACATAAAACCTAAATCAAATAGGACAAGAGAGATAATAAAGATTAGAGCAGAGATCAATGAAATTATGAATGAAAGGGAGAGATCATGACTAACACCAACGAAATAGAAACAATTATTGGAAATTATTATCAGTAACCATATGCCAATAAATTAAGCAACCTGAAAGAAATGGATAACTTCCTGGAAACTTATAAACTACCAAGACTGATACAGGAAGAAATCAACAATCTGAACATACCAGTAACAAAATTGAAGCAGTAATCAAAAACCTACCAAAAAACAAACCTACCAAAAAACAAGAGTCCAGGGCCAGATGTATTCTCAGGGGAACTCTACCAAACATTCAAAGAAAAAATAATACCTATTCTTCTGAAGCTGTTTCAAAAAATAGAAACAGAAGGCAAACTTCCAAACTCGCTCTATGAGGCCAGCATTACCTTAATCCCAAAACCATCAAAGACTCCATCAAAAAGGAAAATTACAGATCAATATCCCTGATGAATATGGATGCTAAAATGCTCAATGAGATCCTAGCTAATAGAATCCAACAGTACATTAAAGGATTATCCATCACAACCAGGTGGGATTTATTCCTGCGATGCAAGCATAGTTCAAAATTCACAAATCAATCAACATAATAGAACACATTAATAAAAGAAGGGACAAGAACCATATGATCTTCTCAATCAATGCAGAAAAAGCATTTGACAAAATACAGCATCCTTTCCTGATTAAAGCTCTTCAGAGTATAGGGATAGAGTGAACATTCCCCAATTTCATAAAAACCATTTCTGAAAAGCCCACAGTGAATATCATTCTCAATGGGGAAAAGCTGAGAGCTTTACCCTTAAGAACAAGAACATGACAGGGATTCCCACTCTTGCCATTATTGTTCAACACAGTACTAAAAGCCCTAGCCTCACCAATCAGACAACAAAAATAAATAAATAATAGGTATTCAAATCTGCAAAGAAGAGGTCAAACTCTCTATCTCTTCACAGATGATATGATGCTTTATGTGGAAAACCCAAAATACTCCACCCCCAAATTACTAGAACTCATACCGCAATTCAATAATGTGGCAGGATACAAAATCAATGCACAGAAATCAGTTGCTTTTCTATACACTAATAGTGTAAATGTGGAAGAGAAATTAGGGACTCAATTCCATTTACATTAGCACCCAAAACCATAAGATACCTCATAAAAAACTTAACCAAGAAGGTAAAAGATCTATACTCTAGAAACTACAAAACATTTATGAAAGAAATCAAGGAAGACACAAAATGATGGGAAAACATTCTATGCCCATGGATTGGAAGAATAAACATTGTTAAAATGTCTATGTTGCCTAGAGCAATCTACACTTTTAATGCCATCCCTATCAAAATACCACTGACACTTTTCAAAGTACTGAAACAAACAATCCTAAAAATTATATAGAACCAGAAAAGACTCCTAATCACCAAGGAAATGCTAAAAAAGAAAATCAAGGCTGGGGGCATCACGTTGCCTGATTTCATGCTAGATTACCAAGGTGTGATCACCAAGACAGCATGATACTGGCACAAAAACAGACACATAGACCAATGGAACAGAATAGAGAGCCCAGAAATGGACCCTCAACTCTATGGTCAACTAATCTTTGACAAAGCAGGAAAAAAAATATCCAATGGAAAAAAGACAGTCTCTTCAATATATGGTACTGGGAAAATTGGACAGCTATATACAGAAGAATGAAACTTGGCTGCTCTCTTACACCATACACAAAGATAAGCTCTAAATGGATGAAAGACCTCAATGTGAGACAAGAATCCATCAAAATCCTAGAGAGAATATACACAGTAACCTCTTCCACATCTACCACAGCAACTTCTTTCAAGACACATCTATGAAGGCAAGAAGAAAAAAAGCAAAAATGAACTTTTGGGACTTCATCAAGACAAAAATCTTTTTCACAGCAAAGGAAACAGTCAACAAAATTAAGAGGCAATCCCTGGAATGAGAGAAGACATTTCAAATGACACTACAGATAAAGGGCTGGTATCCAAGATTTATAAAGAACTTCTTAAACCCAACAAGAAAAAAAAAACAAATAATCCTGTCAAGAAATGGGCAGAAAACATGAACATACACTTCAGTGAGGAAGACATACAAATTGCTAACAGACACATGAAAAAATATTCATCATCATTAGCCCTCAGGGAGATTCAAATCAAAACCACATTGAGATATCACCTTACACCAGTTAGAATGGTCAAAATTAACAAGACAGGAAACAACAAGTGTTGGGAGGATGTGGAGAAAGGGGAACCCCCTTACACTCTTGGTGGGAATGCCAGTTGGAGCAGCCACTTTGGAAAACAGCGTGGAGATTCCTTAAGAAATTAAAAATAGAGCTACCCTATGACCCTACAATTTCACTACTGGGCATTTACCCCAAAGACACAGATGCAGTGAAAAGAAGAAGGGCCATCTGTACCTTCAATGTTCATAGCAGCAATGGCCACTATCACCAAATTGTGGAAAGAGCCAAGATGCCTTTAAACAGACCAATGGATAAAGAAGATATGGTCCATATATACAAAGGAATATTATGCCTCCATCAGAAAGGATGAATACCCAACCATTGTATCAACATGGACGGGACTGGAAGAGATTATGCTGAGTGAACTAAGTCGAGCAGAGAAAGTCAATTATCATATGGTTTCACTTACTTATGGAGCATAAGAAATAACATGAAGGATGCTACAAGAAGGAAAGGAAAAGTAAATTGGGGGAAATAGGAGGGAGAGACAAAGCATAAGAGACTGTGGACTCTGAGAAACAAACTGAGGATTTTGGAGGGGAGGGGTTAGAGGGTTGGGTTAGCCTGGTGGTGGGTATTAAGGATGGCACATATTGCATGGAGCACTGGGAGTGGTGAATAAACAATGAATCTTGGAACACTGAAAAAATAAAATTAAATTTAAAAATTAAAAAAAAGAAGCTGAAAATGAATGGAGAAGCAATCCCAGCAAGGTCCTTTTCAGAAGGCATGTTTTGAGAGCTTGTACACTTTGATGCTTACTTATCTTAGCAAATATATTCTCCTCTGAAATGGGGGAGAAAAAAAATAAGGCAGGAAACAACAAATGTTGGCGATTATGTGGAGAAAGGGAAACCCTCTTACACTGTTGGTGGGAATGTAGCTGGCACAGCCACTTTGGAAAACAGTGTGGGAGTTCCTCAGGAAGTTAACAATAGAGCTACCCTATGACTCTGCAATTGCACTCCTGCGTATTTACCCCAGAAATACAGATGTAGTGAAAAGAAGGGCCACATGCATCCTGATGTTCATAGCAGCAATGTCCACAATAGCCAAACTGTGGAAGGAGCAGAGATGCTCTTCAACAAATGAATGGATAAAGAAAATAAGGTTTGTATATACACTGGAATATTACTCAGCCATCAGAAAGAATGAATACCCACCATTTGCATCAACATGGATGGAACCGGAGGGGATTATGCTAAGTGAAATAAGTCAAGAAGAGAAAGACAATTTTCATATGGTTTCACTCATATGTGAAACATAAGGAATAATATGGAGGACATCAAGGAAAAACTGAAGTGGGGGGAAATCAGAGGAGGAGATGAGCCATGAAAGACTATGGACTCTGGGAAACAATCTGAGGGTTTCACAGGGGAAGGGGGTGAGGGGAGAATAGTCAGTTGATGGGTATTAAGGTTGTAATGAGCACTGGATGTTATATGCAAATAATGAATCATTGACACTATGACAAAAACTAATGATGCTGAAAATAAATAAATAAATTTTAAAAAACTAATGATGCACCATATGGTGATTAACATAACACAATGATAATAATAATAATAAAGAACCATGTATTGTTCCAAATGCTTTCCATTAATGGTCTCAGTTATTTTTTTTATTTTGTTATGTTAGTCACCACACATTACATCATTAGTTTTTGATGTACTGTTCCAAGATTCATTGTTTACATATAACACCCAGTGCTCCATGCAATACATACCCTCCTTAATACCCATACCAGAGTCACCCATCCCCCCACATCCCTCCCCAAACCCTCAGTTTGTTTCATGGGGTCCATAGTCTCCATGGTTCATCTCCCCCTCCGATCCCCCCTTAACTTTTCCTTTTCTTCTCCTAATATCCTCCATGTTATTCTTTATGTTCCTCAAGTAAGTGAAATCATGTGATAATGACTTTCTCTGCTTGACTTATTTCAATCAGCATCATGTCCTCCAGTCCCATCCATGTTTATGCAAAAGTTGGGTATTCATCCTTTCTGATGGCTGAGTAATATTACCATTGTATATATGGACCACATCTTCCTTATCCATTCATCCATTGAATGGCATCTTGGTTCTTTCCACAGTTTGGTGACCGTGGCCATTGCTGCTATGAACATTGGGGTATAGAGGGCCCTTTTATTCACTACATATGTATCTTTGGGGTAAATACCCAGTAGTGCAATTGCAGGGTCATAGGGAAGCTCTATTTTTAATTTCTTAAAGAACCTCCACACTGTTTTCCAGAGTGGCTGTACCAACCTGCATTCCCACCAAAAGTGTAAGAGGATTCCCGTTTCTGCATATCCTCTCCATGATTTGTTGTTTCTTACCTTGTTAATTTTTCCCATCCTAACTGGTGGTATCTCAATTCAGTATTTTCTCTTTTTTTTAAGATTTTATTTATCTATCTGACACAGAGAGAGAGCAAGAGGTCACAAGTAGGCAGAGAGAGAGAGAGAGAGAGAGAGGAAGGGAAGCATGCTCCTTGCCTACAGAGAGCCCGATGTGGGGCTCGATCCCAGGACCCTGGGATCATGACGTGAGCTGAAGGCAGAGGCTTTAGCCCACTGAGCCACCCAGGTGCCCCCAGCAATTCAGTATTTTTCAAAGAGCTGGAATAAACAAACCTAAAATTTGTATGGAACCAGAAAATACACCAAATCACCAGGGAAATGTTGAAAAAGAAAATCAAGGCTGGGGGCATCAGATATGAGAGCCCAGATATGGGCTCTCAACTCTATGGTCAAATAATCTTTTACAAATCAGGAAAAAATAATATCCAATGGCAAAAAGACAGTCTTTTCAATAAACAGTGCTGGGAGAATTGGACAACTATGTACAGAAGAATGAATCTCAAACATTCTCTTATGTTTTCTCTTCTCTTTCATTCTCTTACCATACACAAAGATAAACTCAAAATGGATGAAAGACCCCAACATGAGACAGGAATCCATCAAAATCCTAGAGAAGAATGGCCGCAGCAACTTCTTTCAAGACACATCTCCAAAGGCAAGGGAAACAAAAGTGAAAATAAACTTTTGGGACTTCATCAAGATCAAAAGCTTCTGAACAGCAAAGGAAACAGTCAACAAAACAAAGAGGCAACCCACAGAATGGGAGAAGATACTCACAAATGACACTACAGACAAATGGCTGAAATCCAAGATCTATAAACAACTTCTCAAACTCAACACCCCAAAAAACAAATAATCCCATTAAGAAATGGGTAAAGTGTTTTTCAGAGTCCATAGTCTCTCATGGTTTACCTCCCCTTCCAATTTACCCAAATTCCCTACTCCTTGAGGGGTTTGAAGTGGCGGGGGGGTGGGAGGTTGAGGTACCAGGTGGTGGGTATTATAGAGGGCACGGCTTGCATGGAGCACTGGGTGTGGTGAAAAATAATGAATACTGTTTTTCTGAACATAAATAAATAAATAATAATTAAAAAAAAAAGAAATGGGTAAAGTGGCACCTGGGTGGCTCAGTGGGTCATGATCTCAGGGTCCTGGGATCAAGCCCCACGTCAGGCTCTCTGCTCTGCGAGGAGCCTGCTTCCCCCCTCTCTCTGTTTGCTTCTCTGCCTACTTGATCTACATGATCTCTCTCTCTCTCTCTCTCTGTCAAATAAATAAATAAAAATCTTTTAAAAAAAAAGACATGGGTGGAAGACATGAACAGACATTTCTCCAATAAAGACATACAAATGGATAACAGACACATGAAAAAATTTTCATCATCATCAGCCATCAGGGAAATTCAAATAATTATTTCATTTAATCCCCACAGTGTCTATGAAATAGGAGCTATTAGCATTCCCGTGCAATAGATGAGGAGACTGAGGCTTCGAAAGTGTGAATAACTTTTCCAGAGGGCCACAGGGAGCATGTGAATCCTTGCAGCCTGAGCACTTAAGCCTTAAGCTATTAATGGCAGTTCCCTCACCCTTCTCCTTAAAGGTTAGAACAAAGGGTAGAACCAATGGGGATAAAAACAGAGCAAAGACCTCTGAAAAGAAAGAGGGCAAAAACAAAAGAAAAGAAAGAGGGCAAAGAAATGTATTTGAGTAGGCTCCTCAGAGAGTATGGAGGCTCAGTTTGTCTCTAACCTTCCTGACAACTGTAGTAGGAAGATGTAGGCTAACAGATTTCCCAAGTTTCAATTTTCTGGATTAAAGGTGACAAAAAAAATGTCTTGGATTAAATTCCAGAGGACTTGATCTTGTGGCATGCTCAGCAAACATCTGGGACTGGAAATTTTTCTGAGATTTCATGAGACATTAAAAGGCTCATTTATGTGCATGATTTTCAACACCTCTCTCTGAAGGCAGATGGTTATATGAAATTCCATCCAAGTATTTCAGCAGTTTTACCAAACCTCATTCTTCTCAGCCCTCTCATACCACCTTCTAACCCTCACTCTTGCCTCACCTCTGACTGCATTGAAAATAAAAGACAGGGCGCCTGGGTGGCTCAGTGGTTTAAGCCGCTGCCTTCGGCTCAGGTCATGATCTCGGGGTCCTGGGATCGAGTCCCACATCAGGCTTTCTGCTCAGCAGGGAGCCTGCTTCCTCCTCTCTCTCTCTGCCTACTTGTGATCTCTCTCTCTGTCAAATAAATAAACAAAAAATCTTAAAAAAGAAAATAAAAGACACCAGATAGCAATGTCCTCAGTTCCTTGCCACAAACTACCTACAAATTCATGAGCCTCTCCTCAGTCATTCCCTCTAGTTACAGTGGAGGAAGTGCCATTTTTCTTACTGTCTATATTTCCACAAGTGTTCTGTATCCTATTCTCTGATAACTCATCAAGAACCTTGATTAATCAGTTACTTACCTCCCTCCTGTATCTTCAGTCTCTAATTTTTCTCCTGACTCAGCTTGAGTCTCTTACATCTTTAAAAAGATTGCCAAGATGTAGAATCCATTTCCAAGATGGCAGAGCAAAAAGCTCCATGGATACAAGCTCTTCAGCATACAAGCAAAACTGGTGAAGTTAATTTAAAAAAAAATTTAAATCGGGCGCCTGGGTGGCTCAGTGGGTTGAGCCGCTGCCTTCGGCTCGGGTCATGATCTCAGGGTCCTGGGATCGAGGCCTGCATCGGGCTCTCTGCTCAGCGGGGAGCCTGCTTCCCTCTCTCTCTCTGCCTGCCTCTCCGTCTACTTGTGATTTCTCTGTCTAATAAATAAATAAAATCTTTTAAAAAAATTTAAATCTCTGGAAATTATCCAAAAACATAACCAAATGAAGCATTTATTCAAGAAAATCTATTAAAACTGTGTAAGAACATTGACGGTCTGTGGTTTTTGAGCCATGACCACTCCTTCCTTATTCTCTCCCCCTCTCCTCCACTCTGTTGGTGTAGACAAAAAGATGAGGCTCCCACTCTCCTTAGTACACATCTAACAGTTACCCTATCTCACCTGGAGGAGAAGGCCACCAACATTTCTCATTCCTTCCAACTCTGAATTGAAGAGTTAGGAGGCTCCCGTTTTCTACCTAGCCTCCTACATAGGGCAGAGGCTCTGCCCCAGACCAGGGATACAGATGGCCCAATCAACCTTACCCAATTTCACTCACAAGGCAGAGGTTCCACATGGAGGGAGCACTCAGATTAGTGGCTCATTGATTTTTCCCAATGAGAAAGGCTAAATGCAAGAAAAGAGTTCCAGAGCTTTCCCCAAAAGAACTGACTTTATTTGAAACAGAATGTAAGGAATTTCAAGCCTAAGAGCACTCCTGAAAACAATATCTCCTATTAATTAAGAACAACAAGCTAAATAATAGGCCAGCTAGTTCACCAGAAAGAATCAGAAAAAAATATGCAACTAAGAAGAGCCCTGCTGGGATTATGACAAACCTCAAAGTCTGACCTCAAAAACTCCTACACAAAACTGACTGAATCAGATCATGGAGCAAATTATGACCCAGGATATTGTCAAAAATAATAAAGCAATCAGCCAGTAATTAGTGCAAGCTGACAGTTCTTGGTGATATCAAGTGAGATAGGTAGCTTAACAGGGAGGTCAGGGAGAGAGATAGTCAAAACAAACGCTGTAAAACTACTGTCATCTCATAGTGATCATGCACATGCCCAAGGCTAACAACCCTGTGGAGTAACACCAAAGGTTTCATACTGTGTGGAAATAGCCTTCACTAAAGCAGTTTATTCAAGCCACTTAAAAAATAAACAAGCAAACAGCCACAAAAACAAGCACTGAAGAGAGGGGAGGGTAATCAGTACCCAGAGTTGTTACAATATATTGCTTAAAATGTCCAGTTTTCAACAAAAAATTATGAGACATACAAAGAAACAGGAAAATGTGACCCTACAGAGGGAAAAAAATTAAACACTAGAAACTGCCTGTGAGAGGGGCCAGATATCAGATACAACACACTAGGACATCAAAGCAGTCATTTAAATGGACGTAAAGAACTAAAGGACATCTTTTTTTTTTTCCCAATTTATTTATTTTCAGAAAAACAGTATTCATTATTTTTTCACCACACCCAGTGCTCCATGCAAGCTGTGCCCTCTATAATACCCACCACCTGGTACCCCAACCTCCCACCCCCCCCGCCACTTCAAACCCCTCAGACTGTTTTTCAGAGTCCATAGTCTCTCATGGTTCACCTCCCCTTCCAATTTACCCAAATTCCCTACTCCTCTCTAACGCCCCTTGTCCTCCATGCTATTGGTTATGCTCCACAAATGAGTGAAACCATATGATAATTGACTCTCTCTGCTTGACTTATTTCACTCAGCATAATCTCTTCCAGTCCCGTCCATGTTGCTACAAAAGTTGGATATTCGTCCTTTCTGATGGAGGCATAATACTCCATAGTGTATATGGACCACATCTTCCGTATCCATTCATCCACTGAAGGGCATCTTGGTTCTTTCCACAGTTTGGCGACTGTGGCCATTGCTGCTATAAACATTGGGGTACAGATGGCCCTTCTTTTCACGACATCTGTATCTTTGGGGTAAATACCCAGGAGTGCAATTGCAGGGTCGTAGGGAAGCTCTATTTTAATTTCTTGAGGAATCTCCACACTGTTCTCCAAAGAGGCTGCACCAACTTGCATTCCCACCAACAGTGTAAGAGGGTTCCCCTTTCTCCACATCCTCTCCAACACATGTTGTTTCCTGTTTTGTTAATTTTGGCCATTCTAACTGGTGTAAGGTGATATCTCAATGTGGTTTTAATACTCCTCAACCTCAACCCACACGAAACAGGCAAACACATCAAAAAATGGGCAGAAGATATGAACAGACACTTCTCCAATCAAGAAATACAAATGGCTATCAGACTAAAGGACATCTTGCTTAAAGAATTGCTACAATGGACGAATGGATAAGGAAGATGTGGTCCATATACACTATGGAGTATTATGCCTCCATCAGAAAGGATGAATACCCAACTTTTGTAGCAACATGGACGGGACTGGAAGAGATGATGCTGAGTGAAATAAGTCAAGCAGAGAGAGTCAATTATCATATGGTTTCACTTATTTGTGGAGCATAGCAAATAGCATGGAGGACAAGGGGAGATGGGGAAAAGGGAGTTGAGGGAAATTGGAAGGGGAGGTGAACCATGAGAGACTATGGACTCTGAAAAACAATCTGAGGGTGTTGAAGGGGCGGGGGGGGGGGGTTTGGGAGGTTGGGGGAACCAGGTGGTGGGTATTAGAGAGGGCACAGATTGCATGGAGCACTGGGTGTGGTGCAAAAACAATGAATACTGTTATGCTGAAAAAAATTAATTAATTAAAAATTTTTTAAAAAAGAAGTAAAGGAAGGGAACATTCAAAAGCAGCCACAGGTATGAGAAATTTAGAAAGCCAAATATGATCAAGCATGCTCAAAAATGACCTGAGAAAACTTTAAGCTTTCTCACCTCAGGTGATAACCAGGCTCAGAGCAAGCCTAGATATTATCTAGGTAAGGAACATCCTAGCAGAGAGCCAGTCTACCAAGACTGATAGAGGTGGTTGATCTCTCTTCTTTTCTTTTTTTTCTCTGTTTCTACTGAAATTCAAAGAAATCTTTGTACAAAAATTAGCTGAACAGGCTCGCCTGGTGGTGGGCATTCCAGTAAAATATGTGCATGGAGCACTGGGTGTGGTATATAAACAATGAATCTTGGAACACTGAAAAAAGAAAAGAAAAGAAAAGAAAAGAATATTCTCCCCTAAGGAGACCTTTTCTTTAATTAACAAGGGAAAACAGAATAAAGTTAGCTGTGCTTACCATTTTATGAAAAAAAAATTAACTGAACAAAAGCTAAAGAAGCAAGACATCAGCAAGCACACACAAAAAATAGTCTTTGAAAAAAAATTTTTCAAAAAAATTGAAAAAAGTTTGGTAAGATCAAACAATAAACAGACTACTATAGCTTTCAATAATAATGAAAGAAAAAAAAGCAAAGCCCAGCTCTTTGAAGAATACCGGTGGAATTTTGATCGTAATGGCATTAAAAGTATAGATTGCTCTAGGCAGTATAGACATTTTAACAATGTTTATTCTTCTGATCCAAGAGCATGGAATGGTCTTCCATCTTTTTGTGTCTTCTTCAATTTCTTTCATGAGTGTTCTTCAAAGAGCTGGAGCAAATAATCCAAAAATTTGTATGGAATCAGAAGAGACCCTGAATCGCTAAGGAAATGCTGAAAAACAAAAATAAAACGGGGGCATCACGTTACCTGATTTCAAGCTTTACTACAAAGCTGTGATCACCAAGACAGCATAGTACTGGCATAAAAACAGACACATAGACCAGTGGAACAGAGTATTCAGCCCAGATATGGACCCTTAACTCTATGGTCAAATAATTTTTGACAAAACAGGAAAAATTATACAGTGGAAAAAAGACAGTCTCTTCAATAAATGGTGCTGGGAAAACTGGACAGCTATATGTAGAAGAATGAAACTCGACCATTCTCTTACACTGTACACAAAGATAAACTCAAAATGGATAAAAGACCTCAACGTGAGACAGGAATCCATCAGAATCCTAGAGGAGAACATAGGCAGTAATCTCTTCGATATCAGCCATAGCAACTTCTTTCAAGATATGTCTCCAAGGGCAAAGGAAACAAAAGCAAAAATAAACTTTTGGAATGTCATCAAAATCAAAAGCTTCTGCACAGCAAAGGAAACAGTCAAGAAAACAAAGAGGCAACCCACAGAATGGAAGAAGATATTTGCAAATGGCAGTACAGAGAAAAGGTTGATATCCAGTATCTATAAAGAACTCCTCAAACTCAACACACACAAAACAGACAATCATATCAAAAAATGGCAGAAGATATGAACAGACACTTTTCCAATGAAGACATACAAATGTCTATCAGACACATGAAAAAATGTTCATCATCACTAGCCATCAGGGAGATTCAAATTAAAACCACATTGAGATACCAACTTACACCAGTTAGAATGGCCAAAATTAGCAAGACAGGAAACAACATGTGTTGCAGGGGATGTGGAGAAAGGGGAACCCTCTTACACTGTTGGTGGGAATGCAAGTTGGTGCAACCTCTTTGGAGAACAGTGTGGAGTTTCCTCATGAAATTAAAAATAGACCTTCCCTATGACCCTGCCATTGCACTCCTGGGTATTTACCCCAAAGATACAGATGTCGTGAAAAGAAAGGCCATCTGTACCCCAATGTTTATAGCAGCAATGGCCATGGTTGCCAAACTGTGGAAAGAACCAAGATGCCCTTCAGTGGATGAATGGATAAGGAAGATGCGGTCCATATACACTATGGAGTATTATGCCTCCATCAGAAAGGATGAATACCCAACTTTTGTATCAACCTGGATGGGACTGGAAGAGATTATGCTGAGTGAAAGAAGTCAAGCAGAGAGAGTCAATTATCATATGGTTTCACTCATTTGTGGAGCATAACAAATAGTATGGAGGACATGGGGAGATAGAGAGGGGAAGGGAGTTGGGGGAAATTGGAAGGGAGGTGAACCATGAGACTATGGACTCTGAAAAACAATCTGAGGGTTTTGAAGGGGCAGGGGGTGGGAGGTCGGGGTACCAGGTGGTGGGTATTATAGAGGGCATGGATTGCATGGAGCACTGGCTGTGGTGCAAAAATAATGAATACTGTTACGCTGAAAAGAAATAAAAAATAAAATAAAAAAAATAAAGAAGGGCCATCTGTACCCCAATGTTTATAGCAGCAATGGCCACGGTCGCCAAACTATGGAAAGAACCAAGATGCCCTTCAACGGATGAATGGATAAGGAAGATGTGGTCCATATACACTATGGAGTATTATGCCTCCATCAGAAAGGATGAATACCCAACTTTTGTAGCAACATGGACGGGACTGGAAGAGATTATGCTGAGTGAAATAAGTCAAGCAGAGAGAGTCAATTATCATATGGTTTCACTTATTTGTGGAGCATAACAAATAGCATGGAGGGCAAGGGGTGTTAGAGAGGAGAAGGGAGTTGGGGTAAATTGGAAGGGGAGTTGAACCACGAGAGACTATGGACTCTGAAAAACAATCTGAGGGGTTGGAAGTGGTGGGGGGGGTGGGAGGTTGGGGTACCAGGTGGTGGGTATTATAGAGGACACAGATTGCATGGAGCACTGGGTGTGGTGAAAAAATAATGAATACTGTTTTTCTGAAAATAAATAAATTGAAAAAAAAAAAAAGGACAATGGTAAGCTAAAAAAAAAAAAAAAAAAAAAAGCCCAGGGAAAGGGAAGAATCTAATCCCCAAAGTTACAACAATATAATATTCCAATGCCCAAATTTCAACAACAACAACAACAAATCACAAGGAATAAAAGGAACAGAAAAACATGGTTCATTCGAATGAGCAAAATAAATAGTCAGAAATCATCCCCAGAGGGACTCTATGCAGAAACAGAAAAATCCACCCAGAAATTATTATAAATCTTAAGAGATCTTACATAACCAAAATTATCTTGAATAAGAACAAAGTTAGAGAACTCAAACTTCCTGATTTCAAAACTTAACATCAAGCTAAGGAAATCAAAACAGCATGGTATTAGCATAAAGACAGACATATAGACCAATGGAATAAAATAAAGAGCCCAGAAATAAACCCTCACATATGTGGCCAAATGATTTTTGACAGTGTGACTAAGACCATTTAGTGAGGAAAAGACAGTCGTTTCAACAAATGGTGCTGGGAAAACCAGACATCTCCATGCGAAAGAATGATTTTGGATCCATAACTTATACTACTAAAAAAATTAACTCAACGTATTTCAAAGACTGAAATGTAAGAGTCAAAACCACAAAACTCTTAGAAGAAAACATAATGGGAAAGTGCCAGGATGTTGTTTTTGGCAAGGATTTCTTGAATATGATACCAAAAGCATAAGCAACAAAAGAAGAAAATTAATAAATAGGACTTCATCAAAATTAAAAGCATTTATGTGTCAAAGGACACTCTCAAGAGAGGGAAAAACCAACATTGGTTGGAGAATGGGAGAAAATATGCAAATCATGTATCTGCCAAAGGGTTGTCATAGGCTGAATTGTGTCCCTCCAAAATTCGTATTTCCTACCCTATTACCTCAGAATGTGACTGTATTTGGGATAAGGTCTTTAACTGTCATTTTTTGTGTGGTGGGAACATTTAGGATCTATTCCCTTGTCAACTTTCAAGTAGATAACAGAGTAATGCTAACTATACTTATCTTACTCTGCATTAGATCCCTAGCAATTATTCATCTTTAAACCAGAAGTTTGTGCCCTTTGACCAACATCTCCCCATTTCCTCCTCTTCACCCAAGCCTTGGTAATCACCATTCTACTTTCTCATTCTATGAATTCAGCTTTTTTAGATTCCACACAAAACTAACATCTTACACTGTTTGTCTTTCTCTATCTAACTTACTTCACTTAGCACAATGCCCTTGAGTTCTATCCATGTTATCATAAATTACAAGAAATCTATTTTATAACTGAATAATATTCCATTATATATGGGAAAATGCCAATTGAGATACTCTGTCCATTTTTAAAATCAGATTGTACAGATTCTTTATATATTTTGGATATTAATATATTAACTGATAGATGGTTTGAAAAGATTTTCTTTCTTTTTTTTCCCAATTTATTTATTTTCAGAAAAACAGTATTCATTACTTTTTCACCACACCCAGTGCTCCATGCAAGCCGTGGCCTCTATAATACCCACCACCTGGTACCCCAAACTCCCACCCCCCCGCCACTTCAAACCCCTCAGATTGTTTTTCAGAGTCCATAGTCTCTCATGGTTCAGTTTTCTTTCATTTGTTAGGTTGGCTTTTCACTTTGTTGAAGGTTTCCTTTGCTGTATGGAAGCTTTTTAGTTTGATAGAGTCCCACTTGCTAGTTTTCACTCTTGTTGCACGTGTTATTGGTGACATATCCAAAGATTATTGCCAAGAACAATGTAAAGTGGCTTTCTCCCAATGCTTTCTTCCAAGAGCTTTATGGTGTCAAGTATTACATTTAAGTCTTTAATCCATTTCTAGTTAATTTTTGAGTAATGTAAGACAAAAGACCAATATCATTCTTTGAATGTGAATTCCTAGTTTTCACAATACTATTTATGGAAAAGACTGTTCTTTACCTATTGTGAATTCTTGGCATTCTTGTCGAAGATTAGTCCGTTACTTATTTATGAACTTTTTTTTTCTATTGGTCTATGTGTCTATCTGTATGCCAGTACTATACTGTTTTTTTTCCAATTTATTTATTTTCAGAAAAACAGTATTCATTATTTTTTCACCACACCCAGTGCTCCATGCAAGCCGTGCCCTCTATAATACCCACCACCTGGTACCCCAACCTTCCACCCCCCCGCCACTTCAAACCCCTCAGACTGTTTTTCAGAGTCCATAGTCTCTCATGGTTCACCTCCCCTTCCAATTTACCCAAATTCCCTACTCCTCTCTAACGCCCCTTGTCTTTGTATATATAGTTTGAAATTAGGAAATGTGATGTCTCCACCTTTGTTGTTCTTTCTCAAGATTGCTTGGCTATTTGGAGTCTTTTGTTATGCCCCTACAAATTTTAGGATTATTATTTTTAATTCTGTGAAAAATGTCATTGGAATTTGGTAGCTATTGCATTGAATCTGTAGATTGCTTTTGGTACTATGGACATTTTGATGATATTAATCCCTCTTATCCATGAGTATAAAATATCTTTATTAATGTCTTCAATTTTGTTCATTAATATCTTATGAAGTTTAATGTACAATTCTTTCACTTCCTTGATTAAATGTATTCCCAAGTTTTTTTAATTGTTTTTTTATGTTATTGTAAATGGAATTGTTTATTTTTCAGATATTTCACTGCTACCATATAGAAATGGAAGAGATTATTGTACGTTGATTTTATGCCCTACAACATTACTGAATTAACTTATTTATTCTGACAGTTTTGGTGGAATCCTTAGAGAGTTCTACATATAAGATCATATCATCTGCAAGCAGAGACAATTTTACTTCCTTTTTGATTTGGGTGCCTTTTATTTCTTCTTCTTGCCCAATTGCTCTGGCTAGGACTTCCAATGCTATAGGAACAAAATTAGTGAGAGTGTGTATCCTTGTCTTGTTCCCAATCTTAGAGGAAAATTTTCAGATTTTCAACAATGAGGTAAGCAATATGTTACTTATATATGGTCTTTATTATGATGCAGTATTTTCCTTTCATACCCACTTTGTTGAAAGTTTCCATCATGAAAGAATGTTGTATTCTGTCAAATGCTTTTTAAAATCTATTTTTTCATCTGTTGACATGCTCATATGATTTTTATCTTTCATTCTATTAAATGGGGTCTAACTTTGGTTGATTTATGTATGTTCAACAATCCTTGCATCCCAAGGATAAATCAGACTTGATAATGATGTACGATCCTTTTATTTTTTTTTTAATTTTTATTTTTTGATGTATGATCCTTTTAATGTAGTGTTGAATTCAGTTTGCCGGTATTTTTTTGAGAATTTTCCCATCAGTGTTCATCAGGAATATTGGCTTATACTTTTCTTCTCTAATAGCGCCCTTATTTGGTTTTGGTATTGGTATTGCTGGCCTCATAAATTGAGTTTGGGAGTGCTCCCTCATCTTAAATTTTATGGAAAATCTTGAGAAGAACTGGTGTTAAGTCTTCTTGATTTCCTGGTAGATTTCATCAGCAAAACCATTCGGTCCTGGACTTTTCTGTGTTGGTAGGTTTTTGATTACCAATTCAACTTCTTTACTTATTACTGGTCTGTTTGGATTTTCTATTTCTTAGTTATTCACTATTAGTAAGTTCTGTTTCTAGGAATTTCTCCATTATTCCTAGGGTATCCGATTTGTTAGCATGTAACTGTTTGTAGTAGTCTCTAATGATTATATGTATTTCTGTATCACTACTTGTAATGTCTCTTCTTTCACTTCTGATTTTATTTGAGTCTTCTTTCTTTATTTTAGTCTAGCTCAAGGTAGCCTTCTTTTTCTTTCGAAAGAAAAAAAAAAAAGAAAAAACCCAGCTCTTAGTTACAAAGATCTTTTCCATTGTTTTTCTGTTCTCTATTTCATTTATTTCTTCTCTGATTTTTATTATTTCCTTCCCTTCTACTAACTTTAGGTTTGGTTTGTCCTTCTTTTACTGATTGCTCAAGGTGCAAAGTGGGGTTGTTTGAGATCCTTCTTTTACCTTAATTTAGGTTTCCATCCCTATAAAATTAATTCTTAGAACTGATATTGCTACATAAAAACAGGATTTGTATGTTGTTTCTATTGCTGTTTGTTTCAACATATTTTTTAAAATTTCTTTTCAGCATAACAGTATTCATTGTTTTTGCACCATACCCAGTCTCCATGCAATCCATGCCCTCTCTAATACCCACCACCTGGTTACCCCAACCTCCCACTCCCCGCCCCTTCAAAACCCTCAGATTGTTTTTCAGAGTCCATAGTCTCTCATGATTCACCTCTCCTTCCAATTTACCCCAACTCCCTTCTCTCTAACACCCCTTGTCCTCCATGATATTTTTTATGCTCCCCAAATAAGTGAAACCATATGATAATTGACTCTCTCTGCTTGACTTATTTCATTCAACATAATCTCTCCCAGTCCCGTCCATGTTGCAACAAAAGTTGGGTATTCATCCTTTCTGATGGAGGCATAATACTCCATAGGGTATATGGACCACATCTTCCATTTCCATTCATCCGTTGAAGGGCATCTTGGTTCTTTCCACACTTTGGCGACCGTGGCCATTGCCGCTATACACATTGGGGTACAGATGGCCCTTCTTTTCACTACATCTGTATCTTTGGGGTAAATACCCAGGAGTGCAATTGCCGGGTCATAGGAAAGCTCTATTTTTAATTTATTGAGGAATCTTCACACTGTTTTCCAAAGAGGATGCACCAACTTGCTTTCCCACCTACAGTGTAAGAGGGTTCCCCTTTCTCCACATCCTCTCCAACACATGTTGTTTCCTGTCTTGCTAATTTTGGTCATTCTAACTGGTGTAAGGTGGTATCTCAATGTGGTTTTAATTTGAATCTCCCTGATTGTTAGTGATGGTGAACATTTTTTTTCATAAGATAAGCAACCTAGATGAAATGGATGCATTCCTGGAAAACTGTAAACTCCCAAAATTGAACCAGGAAGAAATTGACAACTTGAATAGACTGATATCTAGTAACGAGATTGAAGCAGTGATCAAAAACCTCCCAAAAAACAAGAAACCAGGACCTGATGGATTCCCTGGGGAATTCTACCAAACCTTCAAAGGAGAAATAACACCTATTCTCCTGAAGCTGTTTCAAAAAATTGATGCAGAAGGAAAACTTCCAGACTCTTTATGAAGCCAGCATTACCCTGATCCCCAAACCAGGCAAAGACCCTAACAAAAAGGAGAATTTCAGACCAATATCACTAATGAATATGGATGCTAAGATTGTCAACAAGATTCTAGCCAACAGGATCCAACAGCACATTAAAAAGATTATCCACCATGATCAGGTGGGATTCATCCCTGGGCTACAAGGATGGTTCAACATTCGTAAATCAATCAATGTGATACAACAAATGAATAAGAGAAGAGAGAAGAACCACATGGTCCTTTCAATTGATGCAGAAAACGCATTTGACAAAATATAGCATCCGTTCCTGATTAAAAAGCTTCAAAGTATAGGGATAGAGGGAACATTCCTGAACTTTATAAAATATATCTACAAAAGACCCAAAGCAAATATCATCCTCAATGGGAAAAAGCTTGCAGTGTTCCCTTTGAGATCAGGAACACGAAAAGGATGCCCACTCTCACCACTCTTGTTCAACATAGTATTAGAAGTCCTAGCAACAGCAATCAGACAACAAAGACAATTAAAAGGTATCCAAATTGGCAATAAAGAAGTCAAACTCTCTCTCTTCGCAGATGACATGATTCTTTATATGGAAAACACAAAAGACTCCACCCCCAAACTACTAGAACTTATACAGGAATTCAGTAATGTGGCAGGATACAAAGTCAATGTGCAGAAATCAGTGGCTTTCTTATACACTAACAATGAAAATACAGAAAGGGAAATTAGAGAATCGATTCCATTTACTATAGCACCAAGAACCATAAGATACCTGGGAATAAACCTAACCAAAGAGGTAAGGGAACTGTATTCGAGGAACTACAGAACACTCATGAAAGAAATTGAAGAAGACACAAAAATATGGAAGACCATTTCATGCTCTTGGATCGGAAGAATAAACTTTGTTAAAATGTCTATACTGCCTAGAGCAATCTATACTTTTAATGCCATTCCGATCCAAATTCCACCGGCATTCTTCAAAGAGCTGGAGCAAATAATCCTAAAATTTGTATGGAATCAGAAGAGACCCCGAATCACTAAGGAAATGTTGAAAAACAAAAATAAAGCTGGCGGCATCACCTTACCTGATTTCAAGCTTTATTACAAAGCTGTGATCACCAAGACAGCATGGTACTGGCATAAAAACAGACGCATAGACCAGTGGAACAGAGTAGAGAGCCCGGATACGGACCCTCAACTCTATGGTCAATTAATCTTCGACAAAACAGGAAAAAATATACAGTGGAAAAAAGACAGTCTCTTCAATAAATGGTGCTGGGAAAACTGGACAGCTATATGTAGAAGAATGAAACTCGACCATTCTCTTACACCGTACACAAAGATCAACTCAAAATGGATAAAAGACCTCAACGTGAGACAGGAATCCATCAGAATCTTAGAGGAGAACATAGGCAGTAATCTCTTTGATATCAGCCACAGCAACTTCTTTCAAGATACATCTCCAAAGGCAAAGGAAACAAAAGCGAAAATAAAGTTCTGGGACTTCATCAAAATCAAAAGCTTCTGCACAGCAAAGGAAACAGTCAAAAAAACAAAGAGGCAACCCACGGAATGGGAGAAGATATTTGCAAATGACAGTACAGACAAAAGGTTGATATCCAGGATCTATAATGAACTCCTCAAACTCAACACACATGAAACAGACAAACACATCAAAAAATGGGCAGAAGATATGAACAGACACTTCTCCAATCAAGACATACAAATGGCTATCAGACACATGAAAAAATGCTCATCATCATTAGCCCTCAGGGAGGTTCAAATTAAAACCACATTGAGATATCACCTTACACCAGTTAGATTGGCCAAAATCAACAAAACGGGAAACAACATGTGTTGGAGAGGATGTGGAGAAAGGGGAACTCTCTTACACTGTTGGTGGGAATGCAAGTTGGTGCAGCCTCTTTGGAGAACAGTGTGGAGATTCCTCAAGAAATTAAAAATAGAGCTTCCCTATGACCCCGCAATTGCACTCCTGGGTATTTACCCCAAAGATACAGATGTCGTGAAAAGAAGGGCCATCTGTACCCCAATGTTTATAGCAGCAATGGCCACAGTCGCCAAACTATGGAAAGAACCAAGATGCCCTTCAATGGATGAATAGATAAGGAAGATCTGGTCCATATACACTATGGAGTATTATACCTCCATCAGAAAGGATGAATACCCAACTTTTGTAGCAACATGGGCGGGACTGGAAGAGATTATATTGAGTGAAATAAGTCAAGCAGAGAGAGTCAATTATCATATGGTTTCACTTATTTGTGGAGCATAACAAATAGCATGGAGGACAAGGGGTGTTAGAGAGGAGTAGGGAATTTGGGTAAATTGGAAGGGGAGGTGAACCATGAGAGACTATGGACTCTGAAAAACAGTCTTAGGGGTTTGAAGTGGCGGGGGGATGGGAGGTGGGTACCAGGTGGTGGGTATTATAGAGGGCACGGCTTGCATTGAGCACTGGGTGAGGTGAAAAAAATAATGAATAATGTTTTTCTGAAAATAAATAAATAAATAATGATTTAAAAATAAAAAAATATCTATACTGCCTAAAGCAATCTATACTTTTAATGCCATTCTGATCAAAATTCCACTGGTATTTTTAAAGAGCTGGAGCAAATAATCCAAAATTTGTATGGAATCAGAAGAGACTCTGAATCACTAAGGAAATGTTGAAAAACAAAAATACAACTGCGGGCATCATGTTACCTGATTTCAAGTTTTGCTACAAAGCTGTGATCACCAAGACAGCATGGTACTGGCATAAAAACAGACATACATCAAACCCCTCAGACTGTTTTTCAGAGTCCATAGTCTCTCATGGGTTTGAAGTGGCGGGGGGGGGTGGGAGGTTGGGGTACCAGGTGGTGGGTATTATAGAGGGCACAGCTTGCATGGAGCACTGGGTGTGGTGAAAAAATAATGAATACTGTTTTTCTGAAAATAAATAAATTGGGAAAAAAAAAACAAAAAAAAACAAAAAAAAACAGACATACAGACCAGTGGAACAGAGCATTGAGCCCAGATATGGGCCCTCAACTCTTTGTCAAATAATCTTTGACAAAACAGGAAAAAATAAACAGTGGAAAATAGATAGTCTCTTCAATAAATGGTGCTGGGAAAACTGGACAACTCTATGTAGAAGAATGAAACTCGACTATTCTCTTATACCGTACACAAAGATAAACTCAAAATGAATGAAAGATCTCAATGTGAGACAGGAATCCATCAGAATCCTAGAGGAGAACATAGGCAGTAACCTCTTCATTATCTGCCACAGCAACTTCTTTCAAGATATGTCCATAATACTATGGAGTATTATGCCTCCATCAGAAAGGATGAATACCCAACTTTTGTAGCAACATGGATGGGACTGGAAGAGATTATGATGAGTGAAATAAGTCAAGCAGAGAGAGTCAATTATCATATGGTTTCACTTATTTTTGGAGCATAACAAATATCATGGAGGACAAGGGGTGTTAGAGAGGAGAAGGGAGTTGGGGTAAATTGGAAGGAGAGGTGAATCATGAGAGACTATGGACTCTGAAAAACAATCTGAGGGGTTTGAAGTGGCAGGGGGGTGGAAGGTTGGGGTACCAGGTGGTGGGTATTATAGAGGGCATGGCTTGCATGGAGCACTGGGTGTGGTGAAAAAATAATGAATAATGTTTTTCTGAAAATAAATAAATTGAAAAAAATATGGACTTGAGAATTTGCAAATTTACAAGTCTGTATTTCAACTGCTGAAGAATCTAAATAAAAAAATAAAATATAAATTTGCCATAAAAATGAGACACTATGGACTCTGAAAAACAATCTGAGGGGTTTGAAGTGGCAGGGGGGTGGAAGGTTGGGGTACCAGGTGGTGGGTATTATAGAGGGCATGGCTTGCATGGAGCACTGGGTGTGGTGAAAAAATAATGAATACTCTTTTTTCTGAAAATAAATAAATAAATTTAATAATAATAAAAAAAACATATGTCTCCGAAGGCAAAGGAAACAAAAGCAACGTTGAACTTTTGGCACTTCATCAAGATCAAAAGCTTCTGCACAGCAAAGGAAACAGTCAACAAAACAAAGAGGTAAACCACGGAATGGGAGAAGATATTTGCAAATGACAGTAAAGACAAAAGTTTGATAACCAGGATCTATAAAGAACTCCTCAAACTCAACACATACAAAACAGACAATCATATATTTTAAAATGGGCATAAGATATGAACAGACACTTCTCCAATGAAGAAATACAAATGGCTATCAGACACATGAAAAAATGTTCAACATATTTTTTAAGTTTAATGTTCTCTAGCTCCATTCATGTCATTGCAAATGGCAAGATTTCATTCTTTTTATGGCTGAGTAATATTCCATTATATATATAAAATATACACAAACCACCATTATATATTATATATACTTATACATATACAAACACACCACATCTTCTTTATTCATTCGTCAGTCAATGGACACTTGGGTTGTTTCCATATATCTTGGCTATTGTAAGTAATGCTGTTATAAACATAGGGGTGCATGTATCCCCTTGAAATAGTGTTCTTGGATTATTTGGGTAAATACCCAGTAGTGCAATTACTGGATTGTAGGATCGTTCTACTTTTAACATTTTGAAGACTCTCCACACTGTTTTTCCACAATGGCTGCACCAGTTTGCATTGTTCACCAACAGAGTAAGAGGGTCCCTTTTTCCCTACATCTTTGCCAACACCTGTTGTTTCTTGTGTTGCTGATTTTAGCCATTCTGACAGATGTCAGGTGATATCTCATTATAGTTTTTTTAAAGATTTTATTTATTTATTTGACAGAGAGAGATCACAAGTAGGCAGAGAGGCAGGCAGAGACAGAGAGGAGGAAAGCAGGCTTCCCACTGAGCAGAGAGCCTGATGTGGGGCTCTATCCCAGGACCCTGAGATCATGACCTGAGCCAAAGGCAGAGGCTTAACCCACTGAGCCACCCAGGAACCCCTCATTATAGTTTTGATTTGCATTTCCCTGGTGGTAAGTGATGATGAACATCTCTCCATATGTCTGTTGGCCATCTGTAGGTCTTCTTTACAAAGATGTTTATTCTTGTATTATGCCCATTTTAAACTGGATTGTTTGTTTCTTGGGTGTTGAGTTGTATAAGTGCTTAATATATTTTGTATACTAACCCTTTATCAGAGCTGTCATTTGCAAATATCTTCTACCATTACATAGGTTGCACTTTAGTTTTGTTGATTGTTTCCTTCACTGTGCAGAAGCTTTTTATTTTGATGTAGCCCCAATAGTTTACTCGTGCTTATCTTTCCCTTGTCTCAGGAGATACCTAGAAAAATTTGTCACAGCTGGTGTCAGGAAGGTTGCTGTCTGTGTTTTCTTCTGGGATTTTGATGGTTTTATGTCTCACATTTTTTGGTCTTTAATCCATTTTTGGATCCATTTTTTGTGTATGGTGTACAAAAGTGGTCTAGTTTCACTCTTTTGCATGTTGGTGTCCTGTTTTCCCAACAACATTTGTCAAAGATTAACTGACCATATAGTTGTGGGTCCATTCCTGAGTTTTGAGTTTCCTATTCTGTACATTCAACCTATGTGTCTATTTTTGTGCCAGTACCATAACATTTTGATTACGACAGTTTTGAAATATAACTTGAAGTCTGGAATTGTGATGCCTCCAGCTTTGCCCTTTTTTTCAGGATGTTTTTTGGTATTTGGGGTCTGTTGTGGTTACATTCAAATTTTAGGATTGTTCTAGTTCTGTGAAAAATGCTGTTGGTATTTTGATAAATGTGCATCTTGCTTTGTGTAGTATAGACATTTCAACTATATTTGTTATTCCAAGCCATGAGCATGGAATGTCTTTCCATTTCTTTGTGTCATCTTTAATTTCTTTCATAAATGTTCAATAGTTTTCAGAATATAGTTCTTTCACCCCTTTGGTTATGTTTATTCCTAGGGATTTTATTATTTCAGAAGTGTGTTGTTTATGAAATAAGTCAAGCAGAGAAAGACAATTATCATATGGTTTCACTCATATGTGGAATATAAGGAATACCTCAGAGGACCACAGGAAAAGGGAGGGAAAACTGAATTGGAAGAAATCAGAGAGAGAGAGAGAAACCATGACAGACTCTAGACTCTGGGAAACAAACTGAGGGTTACAGAAAGGAGGGGTTTGAGGGATGAGGTAACTTAGTAATGGGTACTAAGGAGGGCATGTGATGTGATAAGCACCGGGTGTTATACACAGCTAATGAATCATTGAAACACTACATCAAAAACTAATAATGTTCAATCACCAAAGACAAGGGAAGCAAGGGCAAAAATAAACTATTGGGATTTAATCAAGATCAAAAGCTTTTGCACAGAAAAGGAAACAAAACCAAAAGACGACGGACAGAATGGGAGAAGATATTTGCAAGTGACATATCAGATAAAGGGCTGGTGTCCAAAATCTATAAAGAACTTAGCAAACTCGACATCCAAAGAACAAATAATCCAATCCAATCAAGAAATGGGCAGAAGACATGAACAGACATTTCTGCAAAGAAGATATCCAGATGGCCAACAGCCACATGAAAAAGTGTTCCATATCACTTGGCATCAGGGAAATACAAATCAAAACCACAATGAGATATCACCTCACACCAGTCAGAATGGCTAAAATTAACAAGTCAGGAAATGACATGCTGGTGAGGATGTGGAGAAAGGGGTACCCAAGCTGATACAACCACTCTGGAAAACAGCATGGAGGTGCCTCAAAATGTTGAAAATAAAACTACCCTATGACCCAGCAATTGCACTACTGGGTATTTATCCTAAAGATACAAACGTAGTGATCCGAAGGGGCACGTGCACCCGAATGTTTATAGCAGCAATGTCTACAATAGCCAAACTATGGAAAGAACCTAGATGTCCATCAACAGATGAATGGATAAAGAAGAAGTGGTATATATACACAATGGAATACTATGCAGCCATCAAAAGAAATGAAATCTTGCCATTTGCAACGACGTGGGTGAAACTAGAGGGTATCATGCTTAGCAAAATAAGTCAATCAGAGAAGGACAACTATCATATAATCTCCCTGATATGAGGAAGTGGAGATGCAACATGGGGAGTTAAGGGGGTAGGAGAAGAATAAATGAAACAAGATGGGATTGGGAGGGAGACAAACCATAAGTGACTCTTTTTTTTTTCCAATCTATTTATTTTCAGAAAAACAGTATTCATTGTTTTTTCACCACACCCAGTGCTCCATGCAAGCCGTGCCCTCTATAATACCCACCACCTGGTACCCCAACCTCCCACCCCCCCGCCACTTCAAACCCCTCAGACTGTTTTTCAGAGTCCATAGTCTCTCATGGTTCATCTCCCCTTCCAATTTACCTAAATTCCCTACTCCTCTCTAACGCCCCTTGTCCTCCATGCTATTTGTTATGCTCCACAAATAAGTGAAACCATATGATAATTGACTCTCTGCTTGACTTATTTCACTCAGCATAATCTCTTCCAGTCCCGTCCATGTTGCTACAAAAGTTGGGTATTCATCCTTTCTGATGGAGGCATAATACTCCATAGTGTATATGGACCAGATCTTCCTTATCCATTCATCCGTTGAAGGGCATCTTGGTTCTTTCCACAGTTTGGCGACTGTGGCCATTGCTGCTATAAACACTGGGGTACAGATGGCCCTTCTTTTCACGACATCTGTATCTTTGGGGTAAATACCCAGGAGTGCAATTGCAGGGTCGTAGGGAAGCTCTATTTTTAATTTCTTGAGGAATCTCCACACTGTTCTCCAAAGAGGCTGCACAAACTTGCATTCCCACCAACAGTGTAAGAGGGTTCCCCTTTCTCCACATCCTCTCCAACACATGTTGTTTCCTGTTTTGTTAATTTTGGCCATTCTAACTGGTGTAAGGTGATATCTCAATGTGGTTTTAATTTGAACCTCCCTGAGGGCTAATGATGATGAGCATTTTTTCATGTGTCTGATAGCCATTTGTATGTCTTGATTGGAGAAGTGTCTGTTCATATCTTCTGCCCATTTTTTGATGTGTTTGTCTGTTTCATGTGGGTTGAGTTTGAGGAGTTCATTATAGATCCTGGATATCAACCTTTTGTCTGTACTGTCATTTGCAAATATCTTCTCCCATTCCGTGGGTTGCCTCTTTGTTTTTTTGACTGTTTCCTTTGCTGTGCAGAAGCTTTTGATTTTGATGAAGTCCCAGAACTTTATTTTCGCTTTTGTTTCCTTTGCCTTTGGAGACGTATCTTGAAAGAAGTTGCTGTGGCTGATATCAAAGAGATTACTGCCTATGTTCTCCTCTAAGATTCTGATGGATTCCTGTCTCACGTTGAGGTCTTTTATCCATTTTGAGTTGATCTTTGTGTACGGTGTAAGAGAATGGTCGAGTTTCATTCTTCTACATATAGCTGTACAGTTTTCCCAGCACCATTTATTGAAGAGACTGTCTTTTTTCCACTGTCTATTTTTTCCTGTTTTGTCAAAGATTAATTGACCATAGAGTTGAGGGTCCATATCAGGGCTCTCTACTCTGTTCCACTGGTCTATGTGTCTGTTTTTATGCCAGTACCATGCTGTCTTGGTGATCACAGCTTTGTAATAAAGCTTGAAATCAGGTAAGGTGATGCCGCCAGCTTTATTTTTGTTTTTCAACATTTCCTTAGCGATTCGGGGTCTCTTCTGATTCCATACAAATTTTAGGATTATCCAAATTGGTAATGAAGAAGTCAAACTCTCTCTCTTCGCAGATGACATGATTCTTTATATGGAAAACCCAAAAGACTCCACCCCCAAACTACTAGAACTCATACAGCAATTCAGCAACGTGGCAGGATACAAAGTCAATGTGCAGAAATCAGTGGCTTTCTTATACACTAACAATGAAAATACAGAAAGGGAAATTAGAGAATCGATTCCATTTACTATAGCACCAAGAACCATAAGATACCTTGGAATAAACCTAACTAAAGAGTTAAAGGATCTGTACTTGAGGAACTATAGAACACTCATGAAAGAAATTGAAGAAGACACAAAAAGATGGAAGACCATTCCATGCTCTTGGATCGGAAGAATAAACATTGTTAAAATGTTATGCTGAGTGAAATAAGTCAAGCAGAGAAAGTCAATTATCATATGGTTTCACTTATTTGTGGAGCATAGCAAATAGCATGGAGGACAAGGGGCGTTAGAGAGGAGTAGGGAATTTGGGTGAATTGGAAGGGGAGGTGAACCATGAGAGACTATGGACTCTGAAAAACAGTCTGAGGGGTTTGAAGTGGCGGGGGGGTGGGAGGTTGGGGTACCAGGTGGTGGGTATTATAGAGGGCACGGCTTGCATGGAGCACTGGGTGTGGTGAAAAAATAATGAATATTGTTTTTCTGAAAATAAATAAATTGGAAAAAAATAAAATGTCTATACTGCCTAGAGCAATCTATACTTTTAATGCCATTCCAATCAAAATTCCACCGGCATTCTTCAAAGAGCTGGAGCAAATAATCCTAAAATTTGTATGGAATCATAAGTGACTCTTAATCTCACAAAACAAACTGTGGGTTTCTGGGGGGAGGGGCGTTGGGAGAAGGGGGGTGGGGTTATGGACATTGGGGAGGGTATGTGCTACAGTGAGTGCTGTGAAGTGTGTAAACCTGGTGATTCACAGACCTGTACCCCTGGGGATAAAAATATATTATATGTTTATAAAAAATAAAAATTTAAAAAATTTTAAAAATGTACATCTTAAAATTAAAAAAACTAATGATGGTCTATATGTTGGCTAATTGAACATAAAACAAGAAGTGTGTTTAATTTCAATACATTTGTGAGTTTTCCAGTTTTCCTGTTATTTGTTTCTAATTTCATACCACTGTGACCAGAAGAGACAAATGATATGATTTCAGTCTTCTTAAAAGTGTTGAAACTTGTTTTATGATATGACATATAACATATTGGAGAGAATTTTTCATGTCAAGCAGAGAGAGTCAATTATCATATGGTTTCACTTATTTGGGGAGCATAACAAATATCATGGAGGACAAGGGGTGTTAGAGAGGAGAAGGGAGTTGGGGTAAATTGGAAGGGGAGGTGAATCATGAGAGACTATGGACTCTGAAAAACAATCTGAGGGGTTTGAAGTGGCGGGGGGGTGGGAGGTTGGGGTACCAGGTGGTGGGTATTATAGAGGGCACAGCTTGCATGGAGCACTGGGTGTGGTGAAAAAATAATGAATACTGTTTTTCTGAAAATAAATAAATTGGAAAAAAAAGAAAAAAAATAATGAATACTATTATGCTGAAAATAAATAAAAAATAAATTAAAAAAAAAGAATGTTGAAAAAGAAAACCAAAGCTGAAGGCATCACAATGCCAGACTTCAAGCTATAATACAAGAGAATAATCAAGAGAACATGGTACTGGCACAAAACAGACACATAGATCAATGGAACAGAATAGAGTATCCAGAAATACACCCTCAACTCAATGATCAACTAATCTTCAACAAATCAGAAAAGAATATCCAATAGAAAAAGAGCAGTCTTTTCAATAAAGTGTGCTGGGAAAATTTGACAGCCACACATAGAAGAACAAATCTGGACCATTTTCTTACACCTTACACAAAAATAAACTCAAAATGGATGAAAGACCTCAATGTGAGACAGGAATCCATCAAAATCCTGGAGGAGAATCTTCATACTGTTTTCTTTTTTTAATTTTTTTTTTTTTATTTGAGAGAGAGAGACAGTGAGACAGAGCATGAGCGAGGAGAAGGTCAGAGAGCGAAGCAGACTCCCCATGGAGCTGGGAGCCTGATGTGGGACTCGATCCCGGGACTCCAGGATCACGCCCTGAGCCGAAGGCAGTCGTCCAACCAACTGCGCCACCCAGGCGTCCCTCTTCATACTGTTTTCCAAAGTGGCTGCACCAACTTCATTCCCACCAACAGTGTATGAAGGTTCCCATTTCTCCACATCCTCCCAACACTTTTTGTTTCCTGTCTTGTTAATTCTGGCCATTCTAACTGGTGTGAGGTGATATCTCAATGTGGTTTTAATCTGAATCTCCCTGATGGCTAATGATGATGAACATTTTTTCATGTGTCTGTTAGCCATTTGTATGTCTTCTTTGGAGAAGTGTCTGTTCATGTCTTCCGCCCATTTTTTGATATGATTATCTGTTTTGTGTGTGTTGAGTTTGAGTTCTTTATAGATCTTGGATATCAGCCCTTTGTCTGTACTGTCATTTGCGAATAACTTCTCCCAATCCATGGGTTTCTTCTTTGTTCTGTTGACTGTGTCCTTTGCTGTGCAGAAGCTTTTGAACTTAATGAAGTCCCGAAAGTACACTTTCACTTTTGTTTAATGTGCCTTTGGAGACATGTCTTGAAAGAAATTGTTGTGGCTGATGTTGGAGAGGTTACTACCTATGTTCTCCTCTAGGATTTTCATAGATTTCTGCCTCACGTTGAGGTCTTTTATCCATTTTGAGTTTATCTGTGTGTATGGTGTAAGAAATGGTCCAGTTTCATTCTTCTATGCCTAGCTGTCCAATTTTCTCACCACCATTCATTGAAGAGACTGTGTTTTTTCCACTGTTTATTTTCTTCCTGCTTTGTCAAAGATTATTTGACCATAGACTTGAGAGTCCATATCTGGACTCTCTGTTCTGTCCCACTGACCTGTGTGTGTCTGTTTTTATGCCAGCATCATGCTGTTTTGGTGATCACAGCATAAGGAATAACACGGAGGGCATTGGGAGAAGGAAAGGAAAAGTGAATTGGGGGAAATAGGAGGGGGAGACAAACCATGAGAGACGGTGGACTCTGAGAAACAAACTTAGGGTTTTGGAGGGGAGAGGAGTGGGGAGTAGGGTGAGCCTGATGGTGGGTACTGAGGAGGTCATGTATTGCATGGAGCACTGGGTGTGGTGCATAAAAATGAATCTTGGAACACTGAAAAAATAAAATAAAATTTTTTAAAAATCCTGGAGGAGAACACAGATAACAATCTCTGTGACTGCAGCCATAGCAACTTCTTGCTAGACACATCTCCAAAGGCAAGGCAAACAAAAACAAAAAAGGAACTATTGGGGCTTCATCAAGATAAGAGTTTCTGCACAGCAAACAGTCAATAAAACTAAAGGCAACCTATGGAATGGGAGACGATATTTGCAAATGACATATTGGATAAAGGGCTAATATCCAAGATACCTAAAGAATTTATAAAACTCAACACCCAAAAAACAAATAATCCAATCAAGAAATGGGCAGAAGACAGGGACAGACATTTCTGCAGGGAAGACATTCAAATGGCCAACAAACAAATGAAAAACTGTTCAACATCACTTGGCATCAGGGAAATACAAATCAAAACCACCTCACACAAGTCAGAATGGCTAAAATTAAGGTGGGAAACAACAAATGTTGGTGAGGACATGGAGAAAGGGGAACCCTCTTACACTGTTGGTGATAACGCAAGCTTGTACAGCCACTCTGGAAAACAGTATGGATGTTCCTCAAAAAGTTAAAATAGAGCTACCCTACAACCTAGCAGTTACACTACTAGGGTATTTACCCCAAAGATATAAAGGTAGTGACCCAATGGGGCACAAGCACCTCAGTGTTTATAGCAGCAATGTCCACAAGAGCCAAACTGTGGAAAGAACCAAAATGTCCATTGATAGATGAATGAATAAAGAAGATGTGAGATATTTATGTGTACACACACACACACACACACACACACACAATGGAATATTCCTCAGCCATCAGAAAGGATGAATACTTATCATTTACATTGACATGTTATGAAACTGGAGGGCATTATGCTGAGCAAAATAAGTCAAACAGAGAAAGACAATTATTACATGATTTCACTCACATGTGGAATATAAGAAACAGCACAAAGGATTGCAAGGGAAGGGAAGGAAAAACTGAATGGGAAGTCATCAGAGAGGAAGGAAACCATGACAGACTTTTATGTATAAGAACAAAACTGAGGGTAGGAGGGTGGAGGGATGAGGTGATTGGGTGATGGGCATTAAAGAGGGCATGAAGCACTGGGTGTTATACACCACTGATGAACTATTTAACACTATATCTGAAACTAATGATATACTACTATATGTTGGCTAATTAAATTTAAATAATAAAAAGATTGTTGGGACACCTAGGTGGCTCAGTTGGTTGGACAACTGCCTTTGGCTCAGGTCATGATCCCAGAGTCCCAGGATCGAGTCCTGCATCAGGCTCCCAGCTCAACAGGGAGTCTGCTTCTCCCTATGACCTTCTCCTCACTCGTGCTCTCTCTCACTGCCTCTCTGTCAATAAATAAATAAAAATCTTTAAATAAAAAAAAGATTGTTTGTTCCAGCACTTTGAAAAATGCCATTGGTATTTGATTGTGGTGGCATAAAAAGTATAGATTGCTCTGGACAGCATAGACATTTTAACAATGTTTATTCTTCTGATCCATGAACATGGAATGTTTTTTGATCTTTTTGTGTCTTCTTCAATTTCTTTCATGAGTGTTCTGTAGTTTCTAGAGTATAGATCTTTACCTCTTGATTAGGTTTATTCCTACATATCTTATGGTTTTTGGTGCCATTGTAAATGGAATCAATTTCCTAATTTCTCTTTCTACAGTTACATTGTTAGTGTATAAAAAAGCAACTGCATAGTTGTGTATAGTGTATAGGAAAGCAACTGATTTCTGTGCATTGATTTTGTATACTGACACAATGTTGAATTGCTGTATGTGTTCTATTAATGTAGGGGTGAGTATTTTGGGTTTTCCCCATAAAGTATGATGTCATCTGTGAAGAGAGAATTTGACCTCTTCTTTGACAATTTGAATTCGTTTTATTTACTTATTTGTAAATAAATAATGAATACCTTTTATTTTATTATATTTGTTGTTGCCTGATTTTCTGTTCCTAGGACTTCTAGTACTATGTTGAACAACAGTGATGAGAGTGGGCATCCTTGTCGTTCTCCTGATCTTACAGGAAATGTTCTCAGCTTTTCCCCATTGAGAATGATATTTGCTTTGGGCTTTTCATTGATGATTTTTATGAAATTGAGGAATGCTCTCTCTATCCCTATACTCCAAAGAATTTTAATCAGGAAAGGATGCTGTATTTTGTCAAATGCTTTTCCTGCATCAACTGAGAGCACCATATGGATCTTGTCTCTTATTTATGTGTTCTATCACATTGGTATATTTACAAATGTTGAACTTCCCTTGCTTGACTCCCAGGGATAAATCACACCTGGTCATGATGGATGATCTTTTAATGTACTGTTGGATCCTATTAGCTAGAATTTTGTTGAGAATTTTGGCAATGATATTCATCAGGGATATTGGTCTGAAATTCTCCTTTTTGATGGGGTCTTTGCATGGTTTTGGGATCAAGGTAATGCTGACCTCATAGAATGAGTCTGGAAGTTTTCCTAAAATTTTTATGGAACCAGAAAAGACCTTGAATCACCAAGGAAATGTTGGAAAAGAAAAACAAAGTTGGGCACATAATATTGCTTGATTTCAAGCTATATCACCAAGAGAGCATTGTACTGGCACAAAAACAGACACATAGACTAGTTGAACAGAATAGAGAGCCCAAATATGGACTCCCAGCTCTATGGTCAAATAATCTTTGACAAAGCAGGAAAAAATATCCAATGGAAAAATACAGTCTCTTCAATAAATGGTGCAGGGAAAATTGGACAGCTATATATGGAATAATGAAATTCAAACATTCTCTTAAACCACACACAAAGATAAACTCAAAATGTGGATGAAAGACCTCAATGTGAGACAGGAATCCAACAAAATCCTAGAGAATAATGGCCACAGAAACTTCTTTCAAGACACATCTCCAAAGGCAAGGGAAAGAAAAGTGAAAATAAACTTTTGGGACTTCATCAAGATTAAAAGCTTCTGAACAGCAAAGGAAACAGTCAGCAAAACAAAGAGGCAACCCACAGAATGGGAGAAGATATTCAAAATAACACTACAGATAAAGGATGGATACCCAAGATCTATAAAGAACTTCTCAAACTCAACACCCAAAAAACAAATAATTCCATCAAGAATTGGGTAGAAGACATACAGACATTTCTCCAGTGAAGACATACAAATATCTAACAGACACATGAAAAAATGTTCATCATCATTAGTCATCAGGGAAATTCAATTCCAAACCACATTCAGATATCACCTTACACCAGTCAGAATGGCCAAAATTAACAAGGCAAGAAGTAACAAATGTTGGAGAGGTTGTGGATTAAGGGGAACCCTCTTACACACTTGGCAGGAATGCAAATTGGTGCCACCACTTTGGAAAATAGTGTGGATATTCCTCAAAAAATTAAAAATAGAACTACCCTATGATCCTGGATGCACTACCGGGTGTTTATACCAAAGATACAGATGTAGTGAAAGAAGGACCATATGTACCTCAATGTTCATAGCAGCAATGTCCACAATTGCCAAACTGTGGAAAGAGCCAAGATGCCCTTCAACAGACCAATGGATAAAGAAGATGTGGTCCATATATACAATGGAATATTACTCATCCATAAGAAAGGATGAATACAAACCTTCTGCATCAACATAGCTGGGACTGGAGGAGATTATGCTGAGTTAAATTAGTCAAGCAGAGGAAGTCAATTATATGGTTTCACTTACTTGTGGAACATAAGGAATAATATTGAGGACATTAGAAGGCAAGGAAAAATGAATTGGGATAAATCAGAGGGGGAGATGAAGCTTGAGAGACTATGGACTCTGAGAAACAAACTGAGGGCTTTTGAGGGGTGTGGTGAGGAGATGGATGAGCCTGGTTGTGGGTATTAAGGAGGGCACGTATTGCATAGAGCATTGGATGTGGTGCATAAACAATGAATCTTGAAACACTGAAAAAATTAAATTAAATTAAAAATAAAGAAATAAAAAGGATTATAAATGAATGCTCTGGGAATCTGTAAACAAATTTAATAACCTATATAAAATTGGTAAATTTGTAGGATAACAAACTACTGAAATTGACTTAAGAAGAGAGAGAATACATGAATAATCCCATAACAAGTAAAAATATTGAGTTAGTGTTTAAAAAAAGAGAGAGAGAGAAGACAAGATGGCGGGGACATAGGAGGAGGCACTGATTCAACCTGTACCCTAAAATGAGCTGATTACCTACCAAAGAACTCTGATCACCCGTGAAATCAGCCCGAGATTAGAATTAAACGCTTCTGGACCTCTACAGGGGCAAAAGACATGAGTGGGAAGGTAAAGCAGAGTGGGAACATTGGACTGATATCAGAAGACAAACAAAAAACAGAGGGAGCCACCAGAAGCCATGCATTGGAAAGTAATACCCCAATAAGAGAGTGCCCTGCGATTGGGGAGCAGCATTAACTTGGACTCTGGTTGAAAGCACTCAAAAAGAGCAAAAGATCGTGGGCAGAAATTGTGGGAATTGGGGCGGATAGGGACAGGGGCTTAAGTATCCCGACCCTGGACAGCCACCCCTGGTGCTGAGCCAGAGAGAGTGTGGCTAAGGAGCCAGGTCTTGGTCCCTGAGCTGCCCGCGCGCCTAAGAGCGTCTGGGTGGCGGCTCCTTTGAGGGTGAGGGAGCCTCACAAGCCAGCAGAACCACATCCTTTTGCACTCTTTACGCACTCCTGGCACTACCAGAGTCTGAGTTGCATCCCACACCATCCCCTGAGAGAGATGCATGCAGGCGCCAGCTGGAGCTCTCTCAGACCCGGAGAGTCTGAGCACTCCCAGCCCAGGCTAGTGGGAAAATCTCAGTGTGCTATCACTACTTGGGACGTCTCTGGTGGTCTGGAGCTGCCCAGACAGCCACGGCTATCCTATGGTGGTTTTGGGTACAAGTGGGAGTTCCTGTGACCCCAGAGACCATGACTGGGAACGTACACTGCCAGTAGCAGAGGGGGAATTTATGTGCTCTGGAGCACCCAGAGGGGAACAGACTGAGGCTTCTCTCTGAGGAGGTCAGGGTGCAGTTTGCTTTCCTCTAAACCTCCAAAAACCATCAAAAGCTGCCAAGGGGAGAGAAAACAAACAAATGAACAAATAGACAAACAAAACCTCCAGAGAACAAAATCCTGAAAAACCATTTTCCTCAGAGTCCACTAGCTTGATGGGGGCAGGAGGACTTAACTCTAGGAATATTGCCTGAAAAGCCATGCGGCAGGCCCCTCCCCAAGAAAGCTAATGGGAAAAAAAAAGGCAAGAGGACAACCATCACTACTTCATAGATACAACTTTTATTTTTAATTCATTCCCACCATTCTGATTCATTTTTTAATATATAACTTTTTAACCTATTTACCATCACATTGAGATGTTCAGTACATCAAATTCCATAACCTTTTAACCTGAACTTATTGATACATATACCTGTTTTTCTTTTCTTTTTCTATTTTTTAATTTTTTTATTTTAGTTTACTCTTTTTTAAAAATATTCATATAGAGTTAAGCTTCAAGGTAAACCCCTTTCCCCAATCAATGTTATCCCTATAGGTAAACCAGTTTTTAATCCCCCTTTACCTTAGGAAAGTTGAGTCCTTTAACAAAGATATCAAGATACATCCAGGAAGAATCAAAATAACCTTCCTCACCTACACTGAGAATTTATAACCACTCTCCCAGCTTTTTCTTCTGCCAGTGTTTCTGTGTATTTGTTTTTGTCCTGGTAGTATATAAATCTTATACTTGGGGTTCTTTTTGATGAGGTTCTTTTTTATGTTTGTTTTTATATATTAATTTTTGTTTCTCTTGTCATCTAAATTTGTTGGTCTTTTGGTTTGTCTGTTTTTGTTTGTATACTTCCTAAATCTTACCTTGGGGCCCATTTGGGCAGGGCCTTCTCTTTTATTTTATCTTTCTTTTTTTCTTGTCTCTCTATCTCTCTTTTTTTCTTTTTACTTTCATTTGGATGGGGACTCTTGATTGCTCAGAAGTGTTCCAGGGTGCACCTTGCCTGCACCATGGTCGATACATTTAGCTACACATCCATACAGCCATCCCTCACAAAAATGACTAGGAAGAGGAATGCCCAACAGAAGGAAAATTCAGAGACTGGGCCTTCTGCAACAGAGCTAATGGATATGGACATAAGACAATATGTCGGAAAGGGAATTCAAGCTAACAATTATCCAGGCAATAGCTGGGTTGGAGAAATTCATGGATGACAAAATGGAATTGATTAGGGCAGAAGTGAAAGCCACCAGGGATGATGTTCACAATATTCTCAAAAGGTTCCAATCTAATCTAACTTCTCTAAAAGCTAGGGTAAATAAGAAGGGTAAATAAGACAGAAGATAGAATTAGTGATCTGGAGGACAAACTGGCAGAGAAAAAGGATCAGGAGGAAGCATGGAACAAACAGCTCAGAAGCCACAAAAACAAAATTAGGGAAATAAATGACGCCATGAAACATTCCAATGTCAGAATTATTGGACTCCCTGAAGGGGAGGAGAAAGAAAGAAGACTAGAAGATATAGTTGACCAAATTCTCCATGAAAATTTTCCCTATCTTGCAAATGGAACCAGCATTTATGTACTAGAGGCAGAAAGGTTTTCCCCCAAGATCATAGAATCTAGAAAGACCTTGAGACACCTGATAGTGAAAATGATGAATCATAATTATAGACAGGAGCTCTTGAAAGTAGCTAGGGCAAAGAAATCCCTTATGTACAGATGAAAGCCCATCAGAATAACATCAGACCTTTCCACAGAAACCTGGCAAGCCAGGAAGGGCTGGCAAAACATATTCAGGGCACTAAATGAGAAGAACATGCAGCCAAGAATACTTTATCCAGCAAGACTGACATTCAAAATGGATGGAGAGATAAAGAGCTTCCAAGACCAGCAAGGTTTAAAAGAGTATGTGACCACCAAGCTGACACTGCAGGAAATATTGAAGGGGGGTTCTATAAAAGAGGAAAAGTCCTAAGACTATCATTGAACAGAAACATATGGAGACAATCTATAGAAAGAAAGACTTCACAGATACGACGATGTCAACAAAAACGTTTCTTTCAATAATCACTCTCAGTGTGAATGGTATAAATGTGCCCATAAAATGACACAGCGTTGCAGATTGGATAAAAAGACAGGAGCCATCCATATGTTGTCTACAAGAGACCCATTTCGAACCTAAGGATACACCCAGACTGAAAGTGAAGGGATAGAGAGGCATGTTTCATGCCAATGGACCCTAAAAGAAACCTGGGGTAGTGATTCTCATATCAGATAAATTAGATCTTAAACTAAAGACTGTAGTCAGAGATACAGAAGGACACTACATAGTTTTTTTTAAAGATTTTATTTATTTATCAGAGAGAGAGAGGGAGAGAGAGAGAGAGCACAGGCAGACATAATGGCAAGCAGAGGCAGAGGGAGAAGCAGGCTCGCCGCCGAGCAAGGAGCCCAATGTGGGACTCAATCCCAGGACGCTGGGATCAAGACCTGAGCCAAAGGCAGCTGCTTAACTAACTGAGCCACCCAGGCATCCCAGGACACTACATAGTTTTTAAAGGTTCTATCCATCAAGAAGATCTAACAATTGTAAATATCTATGCCCCCAATATGGGAGCAACCAATTACATAAGAAAACTGTTAATCAAGATAAAGAGTCATATTGATATGAAAACATTAATAGTAGGAGATCTTAACATGCTACTCTCAGTAATAGACAGATCATCCAAGCAGAAAATCAATAAAGAAACAAGAGCATTGAATGACACATTGGACCAGATGGACCTCATAGATATATACAGAACATTCCAACCTAAAACAACAGAATACTCATTCTTCTCAAGTGCACATGGAACCTCTCCAGAATAGACCACATACTGGGTCACAAATCAGGGCTCAACTGATACCAAAAGATTGAGATTATTCCCAGCATATTCTCAGACCACAGTGCTTTGAAACTGGAGCTCAACCACAAGGAAAACTTTGGAAGCAACTCAAACACCTGGAAGCTAAAGACCACCTTGCTTAAGAATGCTTGGATCAACCAGGAGATCAAAGATGAGCTTAAACAATTCATGGAAACCAATGAGAACGAAGACACTTCAGTCCAAAACCTATGGGATACAGCCAAGGCGGTCCTAAGGGGGAAATACATAGCCATCCAAGCCTCCCTCAAAAAAATTGAAAAATCCAGAATATACCAGCTGTCTCTACACCTTAAAGAGCTGGAGAATCAACAACAAATTAAGCCAACTCCACACACAAGAAGGGAAATAATCAGGATTAGAGCAGAGATCAATGAGATAGAACCTAGAGATACGTAGAATGCATCAATGAAACTAGAAGCTGGTTTTTTGAAAGAATCAATAGGATCGATAAACCCTTGGCCAAACTAATCCAAAAGAAAAGAGAGAAGGCCCAAATTAATAAAATTATGAATGAAAAGGGAGAGATCACAACCAACACCAAGGAGATAGAAACAATCATCAGAAGATATTATCAATAGTTATATGCCAATGAGTTAAGCAACCTGGATGAAATGGATGCATTCCTGGAAAACTATAAACTTCCAAAATTGAACCAGGAAGAAAGTCGAAGATTATTTGACCATAGATTTTTGGACCCATATCTGGGGTCTCTACTCTGCTCCACTGGTCTATGTGTCTGTTTTTGTGCCAGTACCTTTTTTGTATGTCTTTTTTGGAGAAGCATCTGTTCATGTCTTCTGCCCATTTTTTGATGTGATTATCTGTTTTTTGAGTGTTGAGCTTGAGGTGTTCTTCATAGATCTTGGATATCAGCTTTGTCTGTAGTGTCATTTGCGAATATCTTCTCCCATTCCATGGGTGACCTCTTTGCTTTATGACTGTTTCCTTTGCTGTGAAGAAGCTTTTGATCTTGATGAAGTCCCAAAAGTTCAGTTTCACGTTTGTTTCCCTTGCCTTTGGAGACATGTCTTGAAAGAAGTTGCTGTGGCCAATGTAACTCCTCTAGGAGTCTGATGGACTCCTGCCTCACGTTGAGGTCTTTTATCCATTTCAAGTTACCTTTGTGGATGGTGTAAGAGAATGGTTAAGTTTCATTCTTCCATACATAGCTGTCCAATTTTCTCAGCACCATTTATTGAAGAGACTGTCTTTTTTCCACTATGTGTTTTTTTCCTGCCTTGTTGAAGATTAGTTGACCATAGAGTTGTGGGTCCATATCTGGGCTCTCTACTCTGTTCCACTGGTCTATGTGTATGGTTTTTTGGCAGTATCATGCTGTTTTGATGATCACAGCTTTGTAATAAAGCTTGAAATCAGGCAACATGATGCCCCCATTTTTGTTTTTCTTTTTCAACATTTCCTTAGCAATTCTGGGGCTCTTCTGATTCCATAAAAATTTTAGGATTGTTTGCTCCAGCACTTTGAAAAATGTCAGAGGTATTTTGATGGGGATGGCATTGAAAGTATAGATCACTCTAGGCAGTATAGACATTTTAACAATGTTTATTCTTCCAATCCATGAGCATGGAATGGTCTTCCATATTTTTGTGTCTTCTTTAGTTACTTTCATGAATGTTCTGTAGTTCCTCGAGTAAAAATCCTTTATCTCTTTGGTTAGGTTTATTCCCAGGTATCATATGGTTCTTGGTGCTATAGTAAACAGAATTGATATTCTAATTTCCCTTTCTATATTTTCATTGTTAGTGAATAAGAAAGCAATTAATTTCTGTGCATTAATTTTGTATCCTGCCACACTACTGAATTGCTGTATGAGTTCTAGCAATTTGGGTGTGGAGTCTTTTGGGTTTCCCATATAAAGTATCATATCATCTGTGAAGAGAGAGAGTTTGACTTCTTCGCCAATTTGAATTCCTTTTATTTCTTTTTCTTGTCTGATTGCTGTTACTAAGACTTCTAATACTACGTTGACAAGAGTGGTGAGAGTGGGCCTTCTCGTCGTGCTCCTGATCTCAAGGGGAGGGCTGTCAGCTTTTCTCCATTGAGAATGATATTCACTGTGGGTTTTTCACTGATAGATTTTATGAAGTTGAAAAATGGAGTTCATTATAGATCCTGGATATCAACCTTTTGTCTGTACTGTCATTTGAAAATATCTTCTCCCATTCCGTGTGTTGCCTCTTTGTTTTGTTGACTGTTTCCTTTGCTGTGCAGAAGCTTTTGATTTTGACGAAGTCCCAGAAGTTTATTTTCGCTTTTGTTTCCTTTGCCTTTGGAGACATATCTTGAAAGTTCATTATTTTTTCACCACACCCAGTGAGTTTATCTTTGTGTACAGTGTAAGAGAATGGTCGAGTTTCATTCTTCTACATATAGCTGCCCAGTTTTCCCAGCACCATTTATTGAAGAGACTTTTTTCCACTGTATATTTTTTCCTGCTTTGTCGAAGATTATTTGACCATAGAGCTGCGGGTCCATATCTGGGCTCTCTACTCTGTTCCACTCGTCTTTGTGTGTTTTTTTATACCAGTACCATGCTGTCTTGGTGATCACAGCTTTGTAGTTAAAGCTTGAAATCAGGTAGCATGATGCCCCCAGTTTTATTTTTGTTTTTCAACATTTCCTTAGCGATTCGGGGTCTCTTCTGATTCCATACAAATTTTTGGATTATTTGCTCCAGCTCTTTGAAGAATACTGGTGGAATTCTGATTGGAACGGCATTAAAAGTATAGATTGCTCTAGGCAGTATAGACATTTTAAGAATGTTATTCTTCTGATCCAAGAGCATGGAATGGTCTTCCATCTTTTTCTGTCTTCTTCAATTTCTTTCATGAGTGTTCTGTAGTTCTTCAAGTACAGATCCTTTTCCATCTTTGGTTAGGTTTATTCCCAGGTATCTTATGGTTCTTGGTGCTATAGTAAATGGAATCGATTCTCTAATTTCCCTTTCTGTATTTTCATTGTTAGTGTATAAGAAAGCCACTGATTTCTGCACATTGACTTTGTATCCTGCCACGTTGCTGAATTGCTGTATGAGTTCTAGTAGTTTGGGGGTGGAGTCTTTTGGGTTTTCCATATAAAGAATCATGTCATCTGCGAATAGAGAGAGTTTGACTTCTTCCTTGCCAATTTGGATATCTTTTATTTCTCTTTGTTGTCTGAAAAATGTTCACTCTATCCCTATACTTTGAAGCGTCTTAATTAGGAACAGATGCTGTATCTTGTCAAATTATTTTTCTGCATCAATTGAGAGGACCATGTGGTTCTTCTCTCTTCTCTTATTGATTTGTTCTATCACATTGATTGATTTGGAATGTTGAACCACCCTTGCATCCCAGGGATAAATCCCACCTGGTCATGGTGGGTAATCTTTTTATGTACTGTTGGATCCTATTAGCTAGGATCTTGCTGGGAATCTTAGCGTCCATATTCGTCAGGGATATTGGTGTGAAATTCTCCTTTTTGATGGGGTCTTTGTCTGGTTTGGGGATCAGGGTGAAGCTGGTTTCATAGGAAGAGACTAGAAGTTTTCCTTCTGCTTCTATTTATTGAAACAACTTTGGAAGAATAGATATTATTTCTTCTTTGAAAGTTTGGTAGAATTCCCCTGGGAATTTGTTAGGTCCCAGGCTCTTGGTTTTTGGGGGGAGGTTTTTGATCACTGCTTCAATCTCATTACTAGATATTGGTCTGTTCATGTTGTCTATTTCTTCCTGTTTCAGTCTTGAAAGTTTATAGATTTCCAGGAATGCATCCATTTCTTCTAGGTTGTTTAGCTTATTGGCACATAACTGTTGGTAATAATTTCTAATGATTGTTTCTTTCAAAGAACCAACGTCTAGTTTCATTGATGTGTTCCACTGTATCTCTAGTTTCTAACTCATTGATCTCTGCTCTAATCTTGATTATTTCACTTCTTGTGCATGGGGTTTGCTGAATTTGTTCTTGGTTTTCCAGTTCTTTAAGGTGTAGAGACACCTGGTGTATTCTGAATTTTTTAATTTTTTGCGTGAGGCCTGGATGGCTATGTATTTCCCCCTTAGGACCGCCTTTGCCATATCCCATACGTTTTGGACTGGTGTGTCTCCATTCTCTTTCAATTCCATGAATTAAGTTCTTCTTTGATTTCCTGATTGAGCCATACATTCTTGAGCAGGTTGGTCTTTAGCTTCCAAGTGTTTGAATTCCTTGCAAACTTTTTCTTGGCATTGAGTTCCAGTTTCAAAGCACTGTGGTCTGAGATTATGCAGGGAATAATCTCAGTCTTTTGGTATCGGTTGAGCCCTGATTTGTGATCCAGTATGTGGTCTATTCTGGAGAAGGTTCCATGTGCACTCAAGAACAATGAGTATTCTATTGTTTTAGGGAGGAATGTTCTGTATGTATCTATGAGGTCCATCTGATCCAAAGTGCCAATCAAAGCTCTTGTTTCCTTATTGATTTTCTGTTTGGATGATCTGTCTATTACTGAGAGTGGTGTGTTAAGATACCCTATGATTAATATGTTCATATCAATATGACTCTTTATTTTGATTAACTGTTGTCTTATGTAGTTGGCTCCTCCCATATTGGGCGCATAAATATTTACAATTGTTAGAACCTCTTCATGGATAGACCCTTTAAAAATGATGTAGTGTCCTTCTGTATCTCTGACTACAGTCTTTAGCTTAAAATATAATTTATCTGATATGAGAATCGCTACCCCAGATTTCATTGGGGCCCATTGGCATGAAAGATGGTTCTCAATCCCTTCACTCTCAGGCTGGATGTATCTTTATGTTCTAAATGTGTCTCTGTAGTCATATGGATGGGTCCTCTCATTTTATCCAGTATGCAACCCTGTGCCTTTTTTTAAATTTTTTATTTTTTATAAACATATATTTTTATCCCCAGGGGTACAGGTCTGTGAATCACCAGGTTTACACACCTCACAGCACTCACCAAAGCACATACCCTCCCCAATGTCCATAACCTCACCCCGCTTCTCACAACCGCCCTCCCCCCAGCAACCCACAGTTTGTTTTGTGAGATTAAGAGTCACTTATGGTTTGTCTCTCTCACAGTCCCATCTTGTTTCATTTATTCTTCTCCTACACACTTAAGCCCCCATGTTGCATCACCACTTCCTCATATCAGGGAGATCATATAATAGTTGTCTTTCTCTGCTTGACTTATTTCGCTAAGCCTGATACGCTCTAGTTCCATCCATGTTGTCCCAAATGGCACGATTTCATTTCTTTTGATGGCTGCATAGTATTCGATTGTGTATATATAACACATCTTCTTTATCCACTCATCTGTTGATGGACATCTAGGTTCTTTCCATAGTTTGGCTATTGTGGACATTGCTGCTATAAACATTCGGGTGCACGTGCCCCTTTGGATCACTACGTTTGTATCTTTAGGGTAAATACCCAGTAGTGCAGTTGTCATAGGGCAGTTCTATTTTCAACATTTTGAGGAACCTCCATGCTGTTTTCCAGAGGGGTTGCACCAGCTTGCATTCCCACCAACAGTGTAGGAGGGTTCCCCTTTCTCCGCATCCTCGCCAGCATCTGTCATTTCCTGACTTGTTGATTTTAGCCATTCTGACTGGTGTGAGGTGATATCTCATTGTGGTTTTGATTTGTATTTCCCTGATGCCGAGTGATATGGAGCACTTTTTCATGTGTCTGTTGGCCATCTGGATGTCTTCTTTGCAGAAATGTCTGTTCATGTCCTCTGCCCATTACTTGATTAGATTATTTGTTCTTTGGGTGTTGAGTTTGCTAAGTTCTTTATAGATTTTGGACATTAGTCCTTTTCTGATATGTCGTTTGCAAATATCTTCTCCCATTCTGTCAGTTGTCTTTTGATTTTGTTAACTGTTTCCTTTGCTGTGCAAAAGCTTTTGATCTTGATGAAATCCCAATAGTTCATTTTTTCCCTTGCTTCCCTTGCCTTTGGCGATGTTCCTAGGAAGATGTTGCTGCGGCTGAGGTCGAAGAGGTTGCTGCCTGTGTTCTCCTCAAGGATTTTGATGGATTCCTTTCTCACATTGAGGTCCTTCATCCATTTTGAGTCTATTTTTGTGTGTGGTGTAAGGAAATGGTCCAATTTCATTTTTCTGCACGTGGCTGTCCAATTTTCCCAACACCATTTATTAAAGAGGCTGTCTTTTTTCCATTGGACATTCTTTCCTGCTTTGTCGAAGATTAGTTGACCATAGAGTTGAGGGTCTATTTCTGGGCTCTCTATTCTGTTCCATTGATCTATGTGTCTGTCTTTGTGCCAGTACCATGCTGTCTTGTTGATGACAGCTTTGTAATAGAGCTTGAAGTCCGGAATTGTGATGCCACCAACTTTGGCTTTCTTTTTCAATATCCCTTTGGCTATTCGAAGTCTTTTCTGGTTCCATATAAATTTTAGGATTATTTGTTCCATTTCTTTGAAAAAGATGGATGGTACTTTGATAGGAATTGCATTAAATGTGTAGATTGCTTTAGGTAGCATAGACATTTTCACAATATTTATTCTTCCAATCCAGGAGCATGGAACATTTTTCCATTTCTTTGTGTCTTCCTCAATTTCTTTCATGAGTACTTTATAGTTTTCTGAGTATAGATTCTTAGCCTCTTTGGTTAGGTTTATTCCTAGGTATCTTATGGTTTGGGGTGCAATTGTAAATGGGATTGACTCCTTAATTTCTCTTTCTTCTGTCTTGCTGTTGGTGTAGAGAAATGCAACTGATTTCTGTGCATTGATTTTATATCCTGATACTTTACTGAATTCCTGTACAAGTTCTAGCAGGTTTAGAGTGGAGTCTTTTGGGTTTTCCACATAGAGTATCATATCATCTTCGAAGAGTGATAATTTGACTTCTTCTTTGCCAATTTGGATGCCTTTAATTTCCTTTTGTTGTCTGATTGCTGAGGCTAGGACTTCTAGTACTATGTTGAATAGTAGTGGTGATAATGGACATCCCTGCCACGTTCCTGACCTTAGTAGAAAAGCTTTCAGTTTTTCTCCATTGAGAATGATATTTGCGGTGGGTTTTTCATAGATGGCTTTGATGATATTGAGGTATGTGCCCTCTATTCCTACACTTTGAAGAGTTTTGATCAGGAAGGGATGCTGTACTTTGTCAAATGCTTTTTCAGCATCTATTCAGAGTATCATATGGTTCTTGTTCTTTCTTTTATTGATGTGTTGTATCACATTGACTGATTTGCAGATGTTGATCCAACCTTGCAGCCCTGGGATAAATCCCACTTGGTCGTGGTGAATAATCCTTTTAATGTACTGTTGAATCCTATTGGCTAGTATTTTGGTGAGAATTTTCGCATCTGTTTTCATCAAGGATATTGGTCTATAGCTCTCTTTTTTGATGGGATCCTTGTCTGGTTTTGGGATCAAGGTGATGCTGGCCTCATAAAATGAGTTTGGAAGTTTTCCTTCCATTTCTATTTTTTGGAACAGTTTCAGGAGAATAGCAATTAGTTGTTCTTTAAATGTTTGATAGAATTCCCCCGGGAAACCGTCTGGCCCTGGGCTTTTGTTTGTTTGGAGATTTTTAATGACTGTTTCAATCTCCTTACTGGTTATGGGTCTGTTCAGGCTTTCTATTTCTTCCTGGTTCAGTTGTGGTAGTTTATATGTTTCTAGGAATGCATCCATTTCTTCCAGATTGTCAAATTTGTTGGCATAGAGTTACTCATAGTATGTTCTTATAATAGTTTGTATTTCTTTGGTGTTAGTTGTGATCGCTCCTCTTTCATTCATGATTTTATTTATTTGGGTCCTTTCTCTTTTCTTTTTGATAAGTCTGGCTAGGGTTTTATCAATTTTATTAATTCTTTCAAAGAACCAGTTCCTAGTTTCGTTGATTTGCTCTATTGTTTTTTTTGGTTTCTATTTCATTGATTTCTGCTCTGATCTTTATGATTTCTCTTCTCCTGCTGGGCTTAGGGTTTCTTTCTTGTTCTTTCTCCAGCTCCTTTAGGTGTAGGGTTAGGTTGTGTACCTGAGATCTTTCTTGTATCTTGAGATAAGCTTGTACCGCTATATATTTTCCTCTCAGGACTGCTTTTGTTGTGTCCCACAGATTTTGAACCGTTGTATTTTCATTATCATTTGTTTCCATGATTTTTTTCAATTCTTTAACTTCCCGGTTGACTCATTCATTCTTTAGAAGGATGCTGTTTAGTCTCCATGTATTTGGGTTCTTTCCAAACTTCCTCTTGTGGTTGAGTTCTAGCTTCAGAGCATTGTGGTCTGAAAATATGCAGGGAATGATCCCAATCTTTTGATACCAGTTGAGTCCTGATTTAGGACCGAGGATGTGATCTATTCTGCAGAATGTTCCATGTGCACTAGAGAAGAATGTATATTCTGTTGATTTGGGATGAAATGTTCTGAATATATCTGTAATGTCCATCTGGTCCAGTGTGTCGTTTAAGGCCTTTATTTCCTTGCTGATCTTTTGCTTGGATGATCTGTCCATGTCAGTGAGAGGAGTGTTAAAGTCCCCTAGTATTATTGTATTATTGTTGATGTGTTTCTTTGATTTTGTTATTAATTGGTTTATATAGTTGGCTGCTCCCACGTTGGGGGCATAGATATTTAAAATTGTTAGATCTTCTTGTTGGACAGACCCTTTGAGTATGATATAGTGTCCTTCCTCATCTCTTATTATAGTCTTTGGCTTAAAATCTAATTGATCTGATATAAGGATTGCCACTCCTGCTTTCTTCTGATGTCCATTAGCATGGTAGATTCTTTTCCACCCCCTCACTTTAAATCTGGAGGTGTCTTCGGGCTTAAAATGAGTTTCTTGGAGGCAACATATAGATGGGTTTTGTTTTTTTATCCATTCTGATACCCTGTGTCTTTTGATTGGGGCATTTAGCCCATTAACATTCAGGGTAACTATTGAGAGATATGATTTTAGTGCCATTGTATTGCCTGTAAGGTGACTGTTACTGTATATTGTCTCTGTTCCTTTCTGATCTACCACTTGTAGGCTCTCTCTTTGCTTAGAGGACCCCTTTCAGTATTTCCTGTAGAGCTGGTTTGGTGTTTGTAAATTCTTTCAGTTTTTGTTTGTCCTGGAAGCTTTTAATCTCTCCTTCTATTTTCAATGATAGCCTAGCTGGATATAGTATTCTTGGCTGCATGTTTTTCTCGTTTAGTGCTCTGAAAATATCATGCCAGCTCTTTCTGGCCTGCCAGGACTCTGTGGATAAGTCAGCTGCCAATCTAATATTTTTACCATTGTATGTTACAGACTTCTTTTCCCGGGCTGCTTTCAGGGTTTTCTCTTTGTCACTAAGACTTGTAAATTTTACTATTAGGTGACATGGTGTGGGCCTATTCTTATTGATTTTGAGGGGCGTTCTCTGAACCTCCTGAATTTTGATGCTCGTTCCCTTTGCCATATTGGAGAAATTCTTCCCAATAATTCTCTCCAGTATACCTTCTGCTCCCCTCTCTCTTTCTTCTTCTTCTGGAATCCCAATTATTCTAATGTTGTTTCATCTTATGGTGTCACTTATCTCTCGAATTCTCCCCTCGTAGTCCAGTAGCTGTTTGTCCCTCTTTTGCTCAGCTTCTTTATTCTCTGTCATTTGGTCTTCTATATCGCTAATTCTTTCTTCTGCCTCATTTATCCTAGCAGTGAGAGCCTCCATTTTTGATTGCACCTCATTAAAAGCTTTTTTGATTTCCACTTGGTTATATTTTAGTTCTTTTATTTCTCCCGATAGGGCTTTTATATCTCTGGAGAGGGTTTCTCTAATATCTTCCATGCCTTTTTCGAGCCTGGCTAGAACCTTGAGAATTGTCATTCTGAACTCTAGATCTGACATATTGCCAATGTCCGTATTGATTAGGTCCCTAGCCTTTGGTACTGCCTCTTGGTCTTTTTTTTGTGGTGAATTTTTCTGCCTTGTCATTTTGTCCAGATAAGAGTAAATGAAGGAGAAAGTAAAATACTAAAAGGGTGGCAACAACCCCAGGAAAATATGCTTTAACCAAATCAGAAAAGATCCCAAATCATGAGGGTGGGAGAAATGGGATAAAAAGAGGTTCAAAAAGAAAGAAAGAAAAAAAAAGAAAAGAAAAGAATTTTAAAAAAAGAAAAGGAATAAAGAAAAATATAAAAAAGAAAAAATATATATATTAGATAAACTAGTTAAAAACGTTAAAAAAGAAAAGGGTAAAAGTTAAAAAAAATTTTAGCAGAAGAAGAGAAAAAAATGAAAAAAAAATTAATTAACTGCAAGACTAAAAAAAAATAACAGGGAGAAAGCCATGAGTTCCGTGCTTTGCTTTCTCCTCTTCTGGAATTCTGCTGCTCTCCTTGGTATTGAAACTGCACTCCTTGGTAGGTGAACTTGGTCTTGGCTGGATTTCTTGTTGATCTTCTGGGGGAGGGGCCTGGTGTAGTGATTCTCAAGTGTCTTTGCCCCAGGCGTAATTGCACTGCCCTTACCAGGGGCTGGGCTGCGTAATCCGCTCGGGTTTGCTTTCAGGAGCTTTTGTTCCCTGAGTGCTTTCCGTAGAGTTCCGGAGGACAGGAATACAAATGGCGGCCTCCTGGTCTCCGGCCCAGAGTAGCTGAGAGCCCAGGGCCCCACTCCTCAGTGCGCCCTCAGAGAACAGCGCCCAATTACTCCCGTCTGCCTGACCTCCGGCCGTGCTCCGAGCTCACCGAGCCTGCAGCTGGTCAAGGTAACCCCGAGCTGCGAGCTTACTGTCGGCTCTGTCTCTGTAGCCGGCTTTCCCGTTCCAATACCCGCAAGCTCTGCGACACTCAGACACCCGCGATCCTTCTGTGACCCTGCGGGACCTGAGGCCACATTGACCCCACGTGGGCTTTAGCCTCTGGAGCGATGTCCCTCAGTGAAACAGACTTTTTAAAGTCCTGATTTTGTGCTCCGTTGCTCCGCCGCTTGCCAGGAGCTGGCCCCTCCCCCCGGGGTCTATCTTCCCATCGCTTTGGATTCACTTCTCCGCCATTCCTACCTTTCAGAAAGTGGTTGTTTTTCTGTTTTCAGAATTGCTGTTATTCTTCTCTTCAATCTGCCAATGGATTTGCAGGGTTTTGCAATCTTTAGATAAGCTATCTAGCTGATCTCCTGATAGCTGAAGTAGTCTCAGCCTGCTACACTTCTGCCATCTTGACTCCTCCCAACCCTGTGCCTTTTTATGGGAGCATTTAGGCTGTTCACATTGAAAGTGATTATTGAAAGATAAGTTTTTATTGACATCATGTTGCCTGTGAAGGGCTTGTTTCTATAGATTGTCTCTATAAATTTCTGGTCTATGTCACTCTTGGGTTCTTTCTTCTTTTATAAGAACTCCCCTTAATATTTCTTGTGGTACATACTCTTTTAAACCTTGCCAGTCTTAGAAGCTTTTTATCTCTCCGTCCATTTTGAATATCAGCCTTGCTGAATAAACTATTCTTGACTGCATGTTCTTCTCATTTAGTGGCCTGAACATGTCTTGCCAGCCCTTTCTGGCTTGCCAGGTTTCTGTGGACAGGCCTGACGTTATTCTAATGGACCTTCCTCTGTATGGGAGGAATCTCTTCCCCCTAGCTTCCCTTAAGACCTCTTGTCTAAATTTATGATTTGTGAATTTCATAATCAAGTTTCTGGAGGTCTTTCTAGATTTGTTGATCTTGGGGGGGGGGGCCTTTCTGCCTCTTGGTCATGAACACTTGTTCCATTCCCCAAACTGGGGAAATTTTCATCCAGAAGTTAATCAACTATATCTTCTAGTCTTCTCTCTTTCTCCCCCCCTCTCAGGGATCCCAATAATTTTCACATTGGAACATTTCATGGCTTCACTTATTTCCCTAATTCTGTTTTCATGGCTTCTAAGCTGTTTGTTCCAGGCCTCTTCATGATCTTCCTTCTTTATCAGTTTGTCCTAAAGATCACTAATTCTATCTTCTGCCTTGGTTACCCTAGATGCTATAGTATTTAGATTAGATTGAATCTCATTGATAACATTTTTAACTTCTGCAAGATCAGCTTTTACTTCCCCACTTAGAGATTCTATGTTGTGACTAATTGTTTTCTCCAACCTAACCATTGCCTGGATAATTGTTACCCTGAATTCCCTTTATGACATAATGTTTATGTCCATATCCAACAGTTCTGTGGGAGAGAAAAGAGTCTCTGAATTTTTCTTCTGTTGGGTGTTCCTCCTTCTAGTCATTTTGGTGAAAGTTGGTTGAGGGAATGTATAGCTGAATATATCAGCCATGATCCAGGCAAGGTACACCCTCTCCACTGGTGTCTTCTCCCTGCCATAGAGATCCAGAAGTGTATAATCTTACACCTCAGGCTGGTTTCATGGGTGTTCATAGTGTTTTGGTAGATATTTATTCACTTTAGGGAACCAGTTGAAGCAGGGTCTCCTACTTCTCCACCATCTTGCCCATCCTCTCCACCCATGTCTATCAATAATTAATTTAAATGTAAATGGCTTAAATGCTCCAATCAAAAGAAATAAGGTGGCAGAATGTATAAATAAATGAGATCTATCTGTATGCTGCCTACAAGAGACTCACCTCAGACCTAAAGACACATACAGACTGAAAGTAAAAAGATGGAAAACCATTTACCATGAAAATAGAAGCAAAAAAAAAAGGTTAGAGTAGCAATACTTATACTAAACAAAATAAAATTTAAAACAAAAGATGTAATGAGACAAAGAAAGGCATTACATAATGATAAAGGGATCAACCCAATAAGAGGATATAAGCATTGTAAATATCTACACACCCAACACTGGAGCACCTAAATACGTAAAGCAAATATTAACAGACATAAAGAGAAAAATTTATAGTAATAGAAGAATAATAGGGGGCTTTAACACTTCACTTACATCAATGGATAAACCATCCAGAAAGAAAACCAATAAGGAAATAGTGCCTTAAAGACACATTAGACCAGATGGCCATAACATATATAGAACATACCTTCCAAAAACAACAGAATGTACATCATTTTCAAATGCAAATAATACATTGTCTAGATTAGATCACATATTAGTCCACAAAACAAGCTTCAATAAATTCAAGAAAATTGAAATCATACCATGCATCTTTTCTGACCACAACAGTATGAACCTAGAAAGAAATCACAAGGGAAAAAAAATAGAAAAAACAGAAACACAAGGAGGCTAAAAAAAAGTGATAAAAACAACCAACAGGTCATCGAAGCAATCAAATAAGAAATTTTTAAAAAATACATGGAAACAAATGAAAATGAAACACAACAGTCAAAAAGTCTTTGGGATGCAGTGAAAACAGATCTAAGAGGCAAACATAAAGTGATACAGGCCTATTTCAAGAAATAATAAAAAGCTCAAATAAACAATTAACTTCACACTTGAAGAAACTAGAAAAAGAACGAAGTGAAAGATGAATAGGATGAAGGAAATAATAAAAATCAGAACAGAAACAAATGACGTAGAGACCAGAAAAAAAATTTAAAAATCAATGAAACCAAGAGCTGGTCCTTTGAAAAGATAAACAAAATCGGCAGATCCTTGGCTAGACTCTTGAAGCTAAAAAGGAGAAAGAACCAAAATAAATAAAATCAGAAACAGAGGAGAAACAACAACTGACACCATAAAAATACCAAGAATTATGAAAGCATACTATTAAAAAAAAATCATATCCCAACAAATTGGACAACATAGAATAAATGGATAAATTCCCAGTAGCATACAATCTTCCAAAACTGAATCAAGAAGACATAGAAAATCTGGATAGACCAATAACTAGTAATGAAATCAAATTGGTAATTTAAATAGCTATGAAAAGTATAGATTGCTCTAGGCAGTATAGACATTTTAACAATGTTTATTCTTCTGAACCAAGAGCATGGAATGGTCTTAAATCTTTTTGTGTCTTCTTCGATTTCTTTCATGAGTGCTCTGTACTGCCTAGAGCAATCTATACTTTTAATGCCATTCCGATCAAAATTCCACCAGCATTCTTCAAAGAGCTGGAGCAAATAATCCAAAAATTTGTATGGAATCAGAAGAGACCCTGAATTGCTAAGGAAATGTTGAAAAGCAAAAATAAAACTGGGGGCATCACGTTACCTGATTTCAAGCTTTATTACAAAGCTGTGATCACCAAGACAGCATGGTACTGGCATAAAAACAGACACATAGACCAGTGGAACAGAGTAGAGAGCCCAGATATGGACCCTCAACTCGATGGTCAATTAATCTTCGACAAAACAGGAAAAAATATACAGTGGAAAAAAAGACAGTCTCTTCAATAAATGGTGCTGGGAAAACTGGACAGCTATATGTAGAAGAATGAAACTCGACCATTCTCTTACACCGTACACAAAGATCAACTCAAAATGGATAAAAGACCTCAACTTGAGACGGGAATCCATCAGACTCCTAGAGGAGAACATGGGCAGTAATCTCTTCGATATCAGCCACAGCAACTTCTTTCAAGATACGTCTCCAAAGGCAAAGGAAACAAAAGCAAAAATAAACTTTCAGGACTTCATCAAAATCAAAAGCTTCTGCACAGCAAAGGAAACAGTCAACAAAACAAAGAGGCAACCCATGGAATGGGAGAAGATATTTGTAAATGACAGTACACACAAAAGGTTGATATCCAGGATCTATAATGAGCTCCTCAAACTCAACCCACATGAAACAGACAAACACATCAAAAAATGGGCAGAAGATATGAACAGACACTTCTCCAATCAAGACATACAAATGGCTATCAGACACATGAAAAAATGTTCATCATCATTAGCCCTCAGGGAGATTCAAATTAAAACCACATTGAGATATCACCTTACACCAGTTAGAATGGCCAAAATTAACAAAATAGGAAACAACATGTGTTGGAGAGGATGTGGAGAAAGGGGAACCCTCTTACACTGTTGGTGGGAATGCAAGTTGGTGCAGCCTCTTTGGAGAACAGTGTGGAGATTCCTCAAGAAATTAAAAATAGAGCTTCCCTATGACCCTGCAATTGCACTCCTGGGTATTTACCCCAAAGATACAGATGTGAAAAGAAGAGCCATATGTACCCCAATGTTTATAGCAGCAATGGCCACGGTCGCCAAACTATGGAAAGAACCAAGATGCCCTTCAACGGATGAATGGATAAAGAAGATGTGGTCCATATACACTATGGAGTATTATGCCTTCATCAGAAAGGATGAATACCCAACTTTTGTAGCAACATGGACGGGACTGGAAGAGATTATGCTGAGTGAAATAAGTCAAGCAGAGAGAGTCAATTATCATATGGTTTCACTTATTTGGGGAGCATAACAAATATCATAGAGGACAAGGGGTGTTAGAGAGGAGAAGGGAGTTGGGGTAAATTGGAAGGGGAGGTGAACCATGAGAGACTATGGACTCTGAAAAACAGTCTGAGGGGTTTGAAGTGGCAGGGGGGTGAGAGGTTGGGGTACCAGGTGGTGGGTATTATAGAAGGTACGGATTGCATGGAGCACTGGGTGTGGTGAAAAAATAATGAATACTGTTTTTCTGAAAATAAATAAATAAATTTAATTTAAAAAAGCTATGAAAAATAAAAATTCCAGGACCAAATTGATTCATAGGTGAATTCTACCAAACATCTAAAAAAGAGTTATTTACCCAAACTCAAACTATTGCAAAAAAAAAAATAGGAAAGGAAGCTTCCAAATACATCCTATGAGGCCAGCATAATACTAATATCAAAATTAGACAAAGACACCACAAATAAACTACTCCCAAATATCCCTAATGAGCATAGATACAATAATACTGAACAAAGTGCTAGAACACAGCATTGAACAATACATTAAAAAATCATTCACAACAATTGAGTGGAATTTATTCTGGGGATGCAAGGATGGTTCAATATTCACAAATCAATCGAAGTAATGCATCACACCAACAAACATAGATAAAAATCATATGATCATGTTAATAGATACAGAAAAAGAATTTGACAAAATTCAATGCACATTCATAAAAACTCTCAACAATGAAGGAACATACCACAACGTAATAAAGGCCATATATGAAAAATCCACAGCTAGCATCTTACTCAGTGAAGAAAAGCTGAGATCTTTTCCTCTAAAATTAAAAACAAGACAATAATATCCATTCTCACTGCTGTTTTTCAACATAATATTGGAAGTCCTAGCCATGCCAATCAAACAAGAAAAAAAAGTAGAGGCATTCATATTGGTAAAAGAGAAGTTAAACTGTCCCCATTTGCAGATGACATGATACTACCTATAGAAAACCCTAAAGAATCCACCAAAATATTACTAGAAGTCATAAATTAATTCATCAAATTTTCAAGATACAAAATTAATACACAGAAATCAGTAGTGTTTCTATACACTAACAACAAGTTGGCATAAAGAGAAATAAAAACATCTGTATAACATTCTACTAAAAACAGCAAAATACACATTCATCTCAAGTGTACATGGAACATTCTCCAAGGTAGATCATATTCTAGGCCATAAAATAGGCCTCAATGAATTTAAAATGTTGAAGTATGTTCCCCAGCCATAATGGAATTAAATTAGAAATCAGTAACAGAAGGAAAGTTGAAAATTCATAAATATGTTGAAATTAAACAATACATTCCTATGTAACTAATGGTTCAGAGAAGTAACCATAAAGGAAATTAGAAAATATTTTGAGAAGAATGAAAATGAAAACATAAACCAAAACTTACAGAATGCAGCTAATATCGTGTTTACAAGGAGATACATAGTTCTAAAAGCCTATATTTTAGAAAACATAGAGATCTCAAATCAATAACCTAACCTTCCAGTTTATGAAACTAAGAAGAGCAAACTAAACCCAAAGCAAGCAGAAAGAATGATATAACAAAAACTACAGTGGAAATAAATGAAATAGATACTAGAAAAACAATAGAGAATATCAATAATTGGTTCCTTGAAAAGATCCACAATATTGACAAACCTGTAGCTAAACTGACAAAAAAGAGAAGATTCAAATAACTAAAAATCGGGAATAAAGAGATGACATTACTAGCAATTATAAAAAAGGATTATAAATTGATACCATGGATACTTGCCAATAAATTTAATGACCTATATAAAATGGGCAAATCTGTAGAAAAACAAAAACTACTGAAACTTACTGAAGAAGAGAGAAAACATGGGAGTGCCTGTTTGGCTCAGTTGGTTAAGCAGCCAAATTTTGATTTCAGCTCAAGCCATGATCTCAGGGTCCTGGGATGGTGCCCCAAGTTGGGCTCTTCCTCATTGGGAGTCAGCCTGAGGATTTTCCCTCTCCCTCTGCCCCTTCCCCCATTTACACTCTCTCTCTAAAATAAACAAATAAATCTTTACAAAGAGAGAAAATATGAATAAAATATAACAAGTAAAAAGATTGTATTAGTGATCAAAACACTTTACATAAAGGAAAGTCCAGGAACAGATGGCTTCACTGGTAAATTCTATCAAACACTGAAATAATTAGCACCAATACATTACAAACTCTTTCAGAATAAAAAGAAGAGGTTATAAAGATACACGCAGACTGAAAGTGAAGGGGTGGAGAAGCATCTTTCATGCCAATGGGCCTCAAAAGAAGGCTGGGGTAACGATTCTCATATCAGATAAATTAGACTTCAAACTAAAGACTGTAGTCAGAGATACAGAAGGACACTACATAATCCTTAAAGGGACTATCCACCAAGATGATCTAACAATTGTAAATATCTATGCTCCCAATATGGGAGCAGCCAATTACTTAAGAAAACTGTTAATCAAGATAAAGAGTCATATTGATATGAATACACTAATCATAGGAGATCTTAACACGCCTCTTTCAGAATTAGACAGATCATCAAAGGATGTGGAGAAAGGGGAACCCTCTTACACTGTTGGTGGGAATGCAAGTTGGTGCAGCCTCTTTGGAGAACAGTGTGGAGATTCCTCAAGAAATTAAAAATAGAGCTTCCCTACGACCCTGCCATTGCACTCCTGGGTATTTACCCCAAAGATACAGATGTCGTGAAAAGAAGGGCCATCTGTACCCCAATGTTTATAGCAGCAATGGCTACAGTCACCAAACTATGGAAAGAACCAAGATGCCCTTCAACGGATGAATGGATAAGGAAGATCTGGTCCATATACACTATGGAGTATTATGCCTCCATCAGAAAGGATGAATACCCAACTTTTGAAGCAACATGGACGGGACTGGAAGAGATTATGCTGAGTGAAATCAGTCAAGCAGAGAGAGTCAATTATCATATGGCTTCACTTATTTGTGGAGCATAACAAATAGCATGGAGGACAAGGGGCATTAGAGAGGAGTAGGGAATTTGAGTAAATTGGAAGGGGAGGTGAACCATGAGAGACTATGGACTGTGAAAAACAGTCTGAGAGGTTTGAAGTGGCGGGGGGGTGGGAGGTTGGGGTACCAGGTGGTGGGTATTATAGAGGGCACGGCTTGCATGGAGCACTGGGTGTGGTGAAAAAATAATGAATACTGTTTTTCTGAAAATGAATAAGTTGGGAAAAAAATAAAGACAATAGAACTAAAAAAAAAAAAAAAAGAAGAGGTTACACTTCTTGTATGAGGCCTGATGTGAAAACCAATGACATCACCAGGAAAGAAAACTATAGGTTGATATCCTTTAAGAATATAAATGCAGGGGCACCTGGGTGGCTCAGTCACCTAAACATCTGACTTGATCTCAGCTCAGGTCTTGATCTGAGGGTCATGAGTTCAAGCCCCGCATTGGGCTCCACATTGGGTGTGGAGACTACTTTAAAAAATAAAAAAAGGATATAGATACAAAAATCCTCAACAAAATACCAGCAAACCGAATTTAGCAGCAAATAAAAAGGATTATAAACCATGACCAAGTGGGATTTAGCCCAGGAATGCAAGGTAGGTTTAATATACAAAAATCAAACAATAAAGGACAAAAATCATATGGTCAACGCAATAGACACATAAAATCGTTTGACAAAATAAAATACCCTTTCATAATAAAAACACTTAGCAACCTAGGAATAAAATGGAACTTTTTTAACCTGATAAAGACCATTATGAAAAACCTACATCTACTATCATACATAATGGTGATTATACATAATGGTGATACATAATGGTCTTCTAAGAAAGAAGACACACATGACTACTCTTGCCACTTCTGCTCAACATTGTACTGAAGTTTCTAACCAGTGTAATTAGGTAGCCAAAGAAACAAAGTGCATTCATATTGAAAAGAAAGATGCTAAACAATGTGCATTCACAGATGACATGACCTTGTATACAGAAAATTCTAAATAATCTATTAAAATCATTAGATCTAATAAGGGAGTTTTCCAAAGTCACAGGATACTAGATTTATATATAAAAATCCATTGTTTTTACATATACTGGCAATAAATAATTCAAAAATAAGATTAAGAAAGTAATTCCAGTTTTGAAAGCATCAAAAAATATAAAACACTTAGAAAAAAGTTTAACAAGAGTGTAAGGCTAGTACACTGAAAGCTGATGAAAGAGATTTTAAGAACTACATAAGTGGTGAGAATACTGTGAAAGATTTAATGTGGACGTCAATTTTCCCAAAATTAGGGTACATATTGAAATTCTTATCAAAATCCCAGAAAGATTTTTTGTACATATAAACAATATTATTCTAAAATTTATATAAGGAAAGGCAAAGGAACTACAATAGTTAAAACCATTTTGGGAAAAAAGTAACAAAGTAGGAGGTTCCACTTCACTTAATTTCAAGACAATACATAGCTACAGTTAGCAAGATATGTGTTATTGGTGGAAGGATAGATACATAGATAAAATAAAAAATAGAAGAGGATGGAATACTTTCCAATTCATTCTCTTTTTAAATTTAATTTTATTTTTTCAGTGTTCCAAGATTCATTGTTTATGCACCACAACCAGTGATCCATGCAATACATGCTCTCCTTAATACTCACCACCAGGCTCACCCATCCTCCCACCTCCCTCCCCTCCAAAACCCTCAGTTTGTTTCTCAGAGTCCACAGTCTCTTATGGTTTGTCTCCCCCACCAATTTCCCCCCACTTCACTTTTCCCTTTTTTCTCCTAATATCCTCCATGTTGTTCATGTTCCACAAGTAAATGAAACCATATGATAATGACTTTCTCTGCTTGACTTATTTCAGTCAGCATAATCTCCTCCAGGCCCATCCATGTTGATGCAAGTATTGTTTCTAATGGCTGAGTAATACTCCATTGTGTATATGTGCCACATCTTCTTTATCCATTCATCTGTTGAAGGGCATCTCAGCTCCTTCCACAGTTTGGCTATTGTGAACATTGCTGCTGTAAACATTGGGGTGCATGTAACCCTTTTTTTTTCACTACATCTGTATCTTTGGGGTAAATACCTGGAGTGCAATTGTTGGGTCCTAGGATAGCTCTCTTCTTAACATCTTGAGGACCCTCCATAATATTTTCCAGAGTGGCTGTACCAACTTGAATTTCCACCAACAGTGTAAGAGGTTTCCACTTTCTCCACATCCTGGTCAATATTTTTTTGTTTCCTGTTTTGTTAACTTTTGCCATTCTAAATGGTGTAAGATAGTATCTCATTGTGGTTTTGATTTGTATTTCCCTGATGGTTAATGATGTTGAACATTTTTTCATGTGCCTGTTAGCCATTTGTATGTCTGTTTTAGAAAAGTGTTCGTGTCAGGGCGCCAGGGTGGCTCAGTGGGTTAAGCCTCTGCCTTCAGCTCAGGTCATGATCTCAGGGTCCTGGGATGGAGCCCTGCATCAGGCTCTCTGCTTGGTGGGGAGCCTGCTTCCCCCTCTCTCTCTGCCTGCCTCTGTGTCTGCCTCTCTGCCTACTTGTTATCTCTCGCTCGCTCGCTCTCTGTCAAATAAATAAATAATATTTTTAAAGGAAAAGAAAAGTGTTCATGTTTACTGCCCATTTTTTGACTGGGTTACTAGTTATTCAAGTGTTGAGTTTGAAAAGTTCTTTATAGATCTTGGATACCAGCCCTTTTTTTAAATTAATTTATTTTTATTTTTTATTTATTTTTTTTCAATTTATTTATTTTCAGAAAAACATTATTCATTATTTTTTCACCACAGCCAGTGCTCCATGCAAGCTGTGCCCTCTATAATACCCACCACATGGTAACCCAACCTCCCACACCCCCACCACTTCAAACCCCTCAGATTGTTTTTCAGAGTCCATAGTCTCTCATGGTTCACCTCCCCTTCCAATTTACCCCAAATTCCCTACTCCTCTCTAACGCCCCTTAAGAAATTAAAAATAGAGTTTCCTATGACCCTGCAATTGCACTCCTGGGTATTTACCCCAAAGATACAGATATCGTGAAAAGAAGGGCCATCTGTACCCCAATGTTTATAGCAGCAATGGCCACAGTCGCCAAACTATGGAAAGAACCAAGATGCCCTTCAACGGACAAATGGATAAGGAAGATGTGGTCCATATACACTATGGAGTATTATGCCTCCCTCAGAAAGGACGAATATCCATCTTTTGTAGCAACATGGACGGGACTGGAAGAGATTATGCTGAGTGAAATAAGTCAAGCAGAGAGAGTCAATTATCATATGGTTTCACTTATTTGTGCAGCCCTTTATTTTTAGTGTCATTTTCAAGTGTCTTCTCCCATTATGTGGGTTGCCTCTTTGTTGACTGTTTCCTTTGCTGTGAAGAAGCTTTTTATCTTAATGAACTCCCAAAAGTTCATTTTCATTTTTGCTTCACTGGCCTTTGGAGACATGTCTTTTTTATTCTGCTTTTTATTTTTTTTCCAATTTATTTATTTTCAGAAAAACAGTATTCATTATTTTTTCACCACACCCAGTGCTCCATGCAAGCCGTGCCCTCTATAATACCCACCACCTGGTACCCCATCCTCCCACCCCCCCGCCACTTCAAACCCCTCAGTTTGTTTCTCAGAGTCCACAGTCTCTCATGGTTCATCTCTTCCTCTGATTACTAATCTTTGACAAATCAGGAAAAAATATCCAATGGAAAAAAGACAGTCTCTTCAATAACTGAGAAAATACTTTAATACTGAGATCATTTAAAACTGAGAGAGTGCCATGATTTAGAATACTGTGTGAGAACCTAATTTAGAAGGCATGACAAGTACTGTTGGTTTCCCACTCCAAATAATCACAAGCCCCTTTCTTTGCTGACAGAGATGCCCTCTCATCACAAAAACCCAGACAACTAAACATTAACTTTCTCAGCTTCCTTCACAACTAAGGAGTAGGTATGTGACCTGTATCTGGCCAATGGTATATGAGAAGTCTGCTCTGAGGCTTCTTGGAGAGATTTCCCTTCCTGATAAAAATGCAAAGAACTTTTCTTTCCTATTTTTATATCTGAAGACCCCTGAGGGGACTTAGGTTGATAACAAAAGCCAAAACGTTTTCTGCTCTTAGGCCACTATTTTTCTGGTCCTTTCCTTGAAGCTTTTCTTAAAGCAGTTCAAGGTTGGAGGCTTCTGCAGCACTCTATCCAATCAGGATATAGGAGATGCACTAAGGAAACTAAAGGAATTCACTGCTGTGTTGTTCCTCAAGTCCTAATGCCCCTAGGCAGTTTATCTTCCTTCCACCGTCAGAGTCTTCATATGCTTGTTTGTCGTGTATGTCCAGAGCTTATTAGTTGTATGAGACAAGACCTAGGGAGAATGGGATTATTCTACCTGGGAGAACTGGGAGTCCAGAAATTAGTTTTAAATGTTTATTCTGGTTGCTCTGTAAAGCTTGGTTTATATGGAGGCAAAGATAGAGCATGGATACTTAGTAGGAAACTGTTGCATTGTTCAGGACAGAGATGGTAGCTTGGACTAAAGTGATAGCAATGGAATCAGAAACAGACAGATTGGAGATATATGTTGGAAAGAGAATTAGGTGAACTTGCTACTGAAACTTGCTATTGTTATCCCCATTGGGAATGGGGAATGAGGAAAAGAAAGGAATCAAGCAGAAACCATTCAATATCTGGAATTTTCAGAGATGGAGGAGACTGAGGTAGAGCTGGTTTTCAAGGGGAGAGGAAAGGATAAAGCATTTTTGTTTTGAACATGTTAAATATGAAATGTCTGTGATGAAGGCAGGAAATAGAAGTCAGCAAGGTGGCTACTGGATTTGGCAACATGGAGTCTACTTTTCATATTGATATATTTCAGCTGGATTATGAGGTTGGAAGACAAGTTTGAATGGGCTGATGAGTAAAGGGAAGTGAAGAGGTAGTAGCCATAAAGAGTACAGACAATAAGTTTGAGAAGAGTGGCTTTAAAGGAGAACAGAAATATTCATTCATTTACTCTGCAAATGGTTGCTGAATGACTAATATAGGTTAGGTATTATCTAGGCTCTGGGGATGTATCTGTGAAGATGCCAGGTGGAATAAGCTCTAATATGGAAAATTACCTGGTTAAGAGGACTTTGGGGTTAGAAAAACTAGAGTATATCAATAATCCAGTTGAAAGAAAAATATTATTCTGCAGGAGAGTGCATAACACAAGAAGAAAAGTCCTTCAGAAGGCAAAAGATAATCATAGACTGAGAAAATATATATCACCAGTACCTTGTGAAAATTATTTGAAGATGATCTCCAAACAATGAAACAAAATTTAAATATCAATTCTAAACAAACTGAGGGTTGCTAGGGAGTGGTGGGGGAGAGATAGGGTGTGTGGGTTATGGGCATTGGGAGGGTATGTGCTATGGTGAGTGCTGTGAATTGTGTAAGACTGATGATTCACAAACCTGTAACCCTGAAGCAAATAATACATTATATGTCAATAAAAAATATCAATCAATCTATTTCTAGTTTGAAAATAACGATTCTTTATCCATCCATCTGTTGAAGGGCATCTTGGCTCTTTCACAGTTTGGGAGCACTGGGTGTGGTACATAAACAATGTATCTTGGAACACTGAAAAAATAAAATTAAATTTAAAGAAAGAAAATAATGATTCCTCAACATTTATTGTAGTTCTTTCAAGTATACAGAAAAATTATGAAAATGGTACAGTGAACATTCATATACCCACCATCTAGATTCTATAAATAATATTTAGCTAAATTTGTTTTGTCACATACTTAGCAACTCATGTTACTTTTTGATGCATTTATAAGTGTTAGAGACATCAATACACTTCATCCCTAAGCACTTCAGAATGCATAAAAGATAATGATTTCAGCACATGTGTTTAATCCAACTGAAACAACCTAAGAGCTATAAAGATAAGAAAAAACTCTTTATAAGTGAACAACAAGTAGAACAGAAAAACTTCTACAAGATAGTCAGATAAAAGAGGTGAGTAACCCACAATTTAACTCATCAAGGTAGGGGCTTATGTAAGAAGTAAGACGGTTATCCATCCCCGTCCCATAGAAGAGCTTTGGAAATGTGCAAAGTCAGCAGCTGAGAGTGGAAACAGAAAGAGGCCACAAGACAGACACCAGGGAGAAAACCAAGGGACTGATAACTGTTTCAGCATCTCATATGTGGACCAAGTGGCTCAAGTCTGACACCAGTCTTCATTTGCTGCAGATGGTAAGGAAAGCGGGAAGTGTTCCATAGAAAGATTCTTAAAAAGGTAGTTGAACCAGTTAGAGAAAGGGTGTCGTGCCCCTTCTAGCAATTATCACAATGATAATCACAATTGTCATTGGCACATCAGGAGCATTCCTTGCACTGTGGGCATATTTTCCATGGGCAATTAGATTTAGGACCCAATATAAGAGCTCTAAATCTCAGAGAGCAGAAACCTAAGAGTAGACTAAAAGGTCACTCTAGGGAAAAAATCCAAGTTAAGAGATACATTGGGCACTATACACCATAGTTCTTTCTGGCCCATAGAGTAGCTAGGGGAAAAAACTAATCATCTGACAAAATACTTAACTTCCCTGACCTTTTTGGTAGTTCATTTCATACTCTTCATGTCCCAATTGAATTCCCCCAATACAGCAAAATAAAATTACAGAAAATATAAGATTTCATTTTTTTTCTTTGTTTAGAATACCATCTCAGAGAAAATCTGTCTCAAATGTCAGGAATAGAAAAACATAGGCCAGGGAGGAGTCAAGATTTCGGAGAAGTAGCAGGCTGAGACTACTTCAGCTAGCAGGAGATCAGCTAGAGAGCTTATCTAAAGATTACAAACACCTGCAAATCCATCGGCAGATCGAAGTGAAGAACAGCAATTCTAGAAACGATTACAAACACCTGCAAATCCATCGGCAGATCGAAGTGAAGAAGAACAGCAATTCTAGAAACAGGAAAACAACCACTTTCTGAAAGGTAGGACTGGCGGAGAAATGAATCCAAAGCGATGGGAAAATAGACCCAGGGGGGAGGGGCCGGCTCCCGGCAAGCGGCGGAGCAATGGAGCACAAAATCAGACTTTTAAAAGTCTGTTCCACTGAGGGACATCACTCCAGAGGCTAAACCAGGGCGAAGCCCACGCGGGGTCGGCGTGGCCTCAGGTCCCGCAGGGTCACAGAAGGATCGGGGGTGTCTGAGTGTTGCAGAGCTTGCGGATATTGGAACGGGAAAGCCGGCTGCAGAGACAGAGCTGACAGTAAGCTCACAGCTCAGTGTTGCCTTGAACTGGTCGCAGGCTCGGTGAGCTCCGAGCGCGGCTGGAGGTTAGGCAGACGGGAGTTACTGGGAGCTGTTCGCTGAGGGCTCACTGGGGAGCGGGGCCCCGGGCTCTCGACTCCTCCGGGCCGGAGACCAGGAGGCTAACATTTGTATTCCCGTCCTCCGGAACTCTACGGAAAGCGCTCAGGGAACAAAAGCTCCTGAAAGCAAAGCCGAGCGGATCACTCAGCCCGGCCCCTGGTAAGGGTGGTGCAATTCTGCATGGGGAAAAGACACTTGAGAATCACTACAACAGGCCCCTCCCCCAGAAGATCAGCAAGAAATCCAGGCAAGACCACATTCACCTACCAAGGAGTGCAGTTTCAATACTAAGGAGAGCAGCAGAATTCCAGAGGAGGAGAAAACAAACGACAGAACTCATGGCTTTCTCCCTGTGATTTTTTAGTCTGGCAGTTAATTTAATTTGTTTCTTTTTCATTTTTTTTTCTCTTCTTCTGCTAAAATTTTTTTAACTTTTACCCTTTTCTTTTTCAACGTTTATTAACTAGTTTATCTAATATATATATATATATATATATATATATATATATATATATATTCTTTTTAACACTATTCTTTATTCGGTTTCTTTTTTTTAATTCTTTTTTTTCTTTTTTTCTTTCTTTATTTTTGAACCTCTTTTTATCCCCAAATCAGAAGAGATCCCAATCTCTTCAATCTCTTTTTTAAATTCTTTTTGATATTCTTGATTTAATTTTTAATTCAATCTCTTTTTTTAATTCTTTTTTTTTTCTTTCTTTTCTTTCATTCCTTTGAACCTCTTTTTTTTCCAATTTACTTATTTTCAGAAAAACAGTATTCATTATTTTTTCACCACACCCAGGGCTCCATGCAAGCTGTGCCCTCTATAATACCCACCACCTGGTACCCCAACCTCCCACCCCCCTGCCACTTCAAACCCCTCAGACTGTTTTTCAGAGTTCATAGTCTCTCATGGTTCACCTCCCCTTCCAATTTACCCAAATTCCGTACTCCTCTCTAACGCCCCTTGTCCTCCATGCTATTGGTTATGCTCCACAAATGTGTGAAACCATATGATAATTGACTCTCTCTGCTTGACTGATTTCACTCAGCATAATCTCTTCGAGTCCCGTCCATGTTGCTACAAAAGATGGATATTCGTCCTTTCTGAGGGAGGCATAATACTCCATAGTGTATATGGACCACATCTTCCTTATCCATTTGTCCGTTGAAGGGCATCTTGGTTCTTTCCATAGTTTGGCGACTGTGGCCATTGCTGCTATAAACATTGGGGTACAGATGGCCCTTCTTTTCATGACATCTGTATCTTTGGGGTAAATACCCAGGAGTGCAATTGCAGGGTCATAGGGAAGCTCTATTTTTAATTTCTTGAGGAATCTCCACACTGTTCTCCAAAGAGGCTGCACCAACATGCATTCCCACCAACAGTGGAAGAGGGTTCCCCTTTCCCCAATCCTCTCCAACACATGTTGTTTCCTGTTTTGTTAATTTTGGCCATTCTAACTGGTGTAAGGTGATATCTCAATGTGGTTTTAATTTGAATCTCCCTGAGGGCTAATGATGATGAGCATTTTTTCATGTGTCTGATAGCCTTTTGTATGTCTTCATTGGAGAAGTGTCTGTTCATATCTTCTGCCCATTTTTTGATGTGTTTGTCTGTTTCGTGTGGGTTGAGTTTGAGGAGTTCATTATAGATCCTGGATATCAACCTTTTGTCTGTACTGTCATTTGCAAATATCTTCTCCCATTCCGTGGGTTGCCTCTTTGTTCTTTTGACTGTTTCCTTTGCTGTGCAGAAGCTTTTGATTTTGATGAAGTCCCAGAAGTTTATTTTCGCTTTTGTTTCCTTTGCCTTTGGAGACGTATCTTGAAAGAAGTTGCTGTGGCTGATATCAAAGAGATTACTGCCTATGTTCTCCTCTAAGATTCTGATGGATTCCTGTCTCACATTGAGGTCTTTTATCCATTTTGAGTTGATCTTTGTGTACGGTGTAAGAGAATGGTCGAGTTTCATTCTTCTACATATAGCTGTCCAGTTTTCCCAGCACCATTTATTGAAGAGACTGCCTTTTTTCCACTGTCTATTTTTTCCTGTTTTGTCAAAGATTAATTGACCATAGAGTTGAGGATCCATATCAGGACCACTGGTCTATGTGTCTGTTTTTATGCCAGTACCATGCTGTCTTGGTGATCACAGCTTTGTAATAAAGCTTGAAATCAGGTAAAGTGATGCCGCCAGCTTTATTTTTGTTTTTCAACATTTCCTTAGCGATTCAGGGTCTCTTCTGATTCCATACAAATTTTAGGATTATTTGCTCCAACTCTTTGAAGAATGCCAGTGGAATTTTGATCGGAATGGCATTAAAAGTATAGATTGCCCTAGGCAGTATAGACATTTTAACAATATTTATTCTTCCGATCCAAGAGCATGGAATGGTCTTCCATCTTCTTGTGTCTTCTTCAATTTCTTTCATGAGTGTTCTATAGTTCCTTAAGTACAGATCCTATACCTCTTTAGTTAGGTTTATTCCAAGGTATCTTATGGTTCTTGGTGCTATAGTAAATGGAATCGATTCTCTAATTTCCCTTTCTGTATTTTCATTGTTAGTGTATAAGAAAGCCACTGATTTCTGCACATTGACTTTGTATCCTGCCACGTTGCTGAATTGCTGTATGAGTTCTAGTAGTTTGGGGGTGGAGTCTTTTGGGTTTTCCATATAAAGAATCATGTCATCTGTAAAGAGAGAGAGAGTTTGACTTCTTCATTACCAATTTGGATACCTTTTATTTCTCTCTGTTGTCTGATTGCTGTTGCTAGGACTTCTAATACTATGTTGAACAAGAGTGGTGAAAGTGGGCATCCTTGTCTTGTTCCTGATCTCAATGGGAAGGCTGCAAGCTTTTTCCCATTGAGGATGATATTTGCTGTGGGTCTTTCATAGATAGATTTGATGAGGTTCAGGAATGTTCCCTCTATCCCTATACTTTGGAGCGTTTTAATCAGGAACGGATGTTGGATTTTGTCAAATGCTTTTTCTTTTTTTTTTTTTTAAGATTTTTTATTTATTTATTTGACAGAGAGAAATCACAAGTAGATGGAGAGGCAGGCAGAGAGAGAGAGGGAAGCAGGCTCCCTGTGAGCAGAGAGCCCGATGCGGGGACTCGATCCCAGGACCCTGAGATCATGACCTGAGCCGAAGGCAGTGGCTTAACCCACTGAGCCACCCAGGCGCCCCTCAAATGCTTTTTCTGCATCAATTGAGAGGACCATGTGGTTCTTCTCTCTTCTCATATTAATTTGTTGTATCACATTGATTGATTTGCGAATGTTGAACCATCCTTGTAGCCCAGCGATGAATCCCACCTGATCATGGTGGATAATCTTTTTAATGTGCTGTTGGATCCTGTTGGCTAGGATCTTGTTGACAATCTTAGCATCCATATTCATCAGTGATATTGGTCTGAAATTCTCCTTTTTGGTAGGGTCCTTGCCTGGTTTGGGGATCAGGGTAATGCTGGCTTCATAGAAAGAGTCTGGAAGTTTTCCTTCTGCTTCAATTTTTTGAAACAGCTTCAGGAGAATAGGTGTTATTTCTTCTTGGAAGGTTTGGTAGAATTCCCCAGGGAATCCGTCAGGTCCTGGGCTCTTGTTTTTTGGAAGGTTTTTGATCACTGATTCAATCTTGTTATTAGATATCGGTCTATTCAGGTTGTCGATTTCTTCCTGGTTCAATTTTGGTAGTTTATATTTTTCCAGGAATGCATCCATTTCATCTAGGTTGCTAAGTTTATTGGTGTATAACTGTTCGTAATAACTTCTGATGATTGTTTCTACTTCCTTGGCGTTAGTTGTGATCTCTCCCTTTTCATTCATAATTTTATGAATTTGGGATTTCTCTCTTTTCTTTCGGATTAGTGTAGCCAGTGGCTTATCGATCTTATTGATTCTTTCAAAAAACCAGCTTCTAGTTTCATTGATACGTTCTACTGTATCTCTGGTTTCTCCCTCATTGATCTCAGCTCTAATCTTGATGATTTCCCTTCTTATGTGTGGAGTTGGTTTGATTTGTTGTTGATCCTCCAGTTCTTTAAGGTGTAGAGACAGCTGGTGTGTTCTGGATTTTTCAATTTTTTTGAGCACGGTTTGGATGGCTATATATTTTCCCCTTAGGACCGCCTTTGCTGTATCCCATAGGTTTTGGACCGAAGTATCTTCATTCTCATTGGTTTCCATGGATTGTTTCAGTTCTTCTTTGATCTCCTGGTTGATCCAAGCATTCTTAAGCAAGGTGGTCTTTAGCTTCCAGGTGTTTGAGTTCCTTCGGAACTTTTCCTTGTGATTGAGCTCCAGTTTCAAAGCATTGTGATCTGAGAATATGCAGGGAATAATCTCAGTCTTTTGGTATCGGTTGAGTCCTGATTTGTGACCCAGTATGTGGTCTATTCTGGAGAAGGTTCCTTGTGCACTTGAGAAGAATGAGTATTCTGCTGTTTTAGGGTGGAATGTTCTGTATATATCTATGAGGTCCATCTGGTCCAATGTGTCATTCAATGCTCTTGTTTCTTTATTGATTTTCTGCTTCGATGATCTGTCTAATTCTGAAAGAGGCGTGTTAAGATCTCCTACGATTAGTGTATTCATATCAATATGACTCTTTATCTTGATTAACAGTTTTCTTAAGTAATTGGCTGCTCCCATATTGGGAGCATAGATATTTACAATTGTTAGATCATCTTGGTGGATAGTCCCTTTAAGGATTATGTAGTGTCCTTCTGTATCTCTGACTACAGTCTTTAGTTTGAAGTCTAATTTATCTGATATGAGAATCGCTACCCCAGCCTTCTTTTGAGTCCCATTGGCATGAAAGATGCTTCTCCACCCCTTCACTTTCAGTCTGCATGTATCTTTAGGTTCAAAATGGGTCTCTTGTAGACAGCGTATGGATGGGTCCTGTCGTTTTATCCAATCTGCAACCCTGTGCTGTTTTATGGGTGCATTTAGGCCATTCACATTGAGAGTGATTATTGATAGATACGTTTTTATTGACATCGAGTTACCTTTGAAGTCTTTCTTTCTGTAGACTGTCTCTATATTTCTGTTCAATGCTATTCTTGGGATTTTTCCTTTTTTATAGAAACCCCCTTAATATTTCCTGCAGTATCAGCTTGGTGGTTGCATAGTCTTTTAAGCCTTGCCGGTCTTGGAAACTCTTTATCTCTCCATCCATTTTGAATGTCAGTCTTGCTGGATAAAGTATTCTTGGCTGCATGTTCTTCTCATTTATGCCCTGAATATATCTTGCCAGCCTCTTCTGGCTTGCCAGGTCTCTGTGGATAGGTCTGACGTTATTCTGATGGGCTTCCCTCTGTAAGTAAGGAGCCTCTTTGCCCTGGCGGCTTTCAAGAGATTATACCTACAATTATAATTTCTCAAATTGACTATCAGGTGTCGTGATGTTTTTTTGGAGTGTATACTCTTGGGTGGAGACCGTTCAGCCTCTAGTACATGAACGCTGGTTTCATTCGCGAGATTCGGAAAATTTTCATGAAGGACTTGTTCCACGATATCTTCTAGATTTCTTTCTTTCTCCTCCCCTTCAGGAATTCCAATAATTCTGACGTTGGAACACTTCATGGCATCATTTATTTCCCTGATTCTGCTTTCGTGGGATCTAAGCTGTTTGTTCCAGGCTTCCTCCTGATCCTTTCTCTCTATCTGTTTGTCTTCCAGATCACTAATTCTATCTTCTGTCTCAGTTACCCTAGCTTTGAGAGAGTTTAGATTAGATTGGAACTCATTGAGAGCATTGTGGACCTCCTCCCTGGTAGCTTTAAGCTCCGCCCTAACATTGTGAACATCCTGTCTGGTCGCTTTCAGTTCGGCCCTAATCAATTCTGTTTGGTCATCCATGGCTTTCTCCAACCTAGCTATAGCCTGGATAATTGTTAGCCTGAATTCTCTTTCCGACATATTGTCTATGTTGATAGCCGTTAGCTCTGTTGCAGAAGGTCCATCCTCTGTATTTTTCTTCTTTGGGCATTCCTCCTCCTAGTCTTTTTGGTGGGAGAAGACTGAACAGATGTAGCTGGATGTATCAACTCTGGTGCAGTCAAGGTGCACCCTGGAACACTTCCTGATCTCCGTCTCAGAGAGAAGCCTCAGTCTGGGTGCAGAAGCTGAATAAATTCCCCCTTGGATGCTGGCAGTGCAGGTTCCAAGTTACAGACCCTGGGGGCGCAGGATCTTTTGCTCGTCCCCAAAGCCAAGGCAGTGGCGGCTGTCTGGGAGCTCCTGACGGCCAAAGAGGTTCCAAGCAGCGATCGCACACTGAGATTTTGCCGCCAGCCCGGGCTGGTAGTGCCCGGCTTGCGCGCACCTCTTTTCATAGGCGGCTGTGGGTCGGGCGCGCGTCTGGGGCACTGAGAACGGGGCGCTGGTCCGTAAGCTGCAGGCTGGGCTTTTGCGCGCCTCTGTCCGGGGAAGAGTTTCGCGCGCGCGCGCGGCTTAGACTTTGAAACAATGGCGCAGGTCAAGAAGCGCCCCCGGGCCTTAGTAACCCAGGAGAGCTCGATGGACGTGCGCGTGCATCTCAAGCTTTGTGGTAGGGCTAGCGCGCGTTCTGCAGACCGGCGCAGCTCCCATCCCCTCACAGGAGCCGGAACCCATGAACTCTGGGGAGCGCTGGCGGCTTAGGGACCAGGAGCTGGTTTCTCTGCCGCACTCTCTCTGCCTCTGCGCTGGGGAGGCCGTCTGGGACCGGGGACTTAAGCCCCTGTCCCTAGCCGCCCCGATTCCCACAATTTCCCCCCGCGATCCTTTGCTCTTTTGGAGTGCTTTCAACCAGTCTCCAAGTTAATGCTGGTCCCCAGACGCAGGGCACTCTCACTCGTATTGGGGTATTACATTCCCACCGGTCGCCTCTGGTGGCTCCCTCCCCCTTTTGTTTATCTTCTGATATCAGTCCACCGTTCCCATTCCGCTTTACATGCTCACTGGCGTCTTCTGCCCCTGTAGGGATCCAGACGTGTATAATTCTGATCTCAGGCTGATTTCTTGGGTGATCGGAGTTCTTTGGTAGGTAATCAGCTCACTTTGGGGTACCAGCTGAAAAGACGCCTCTTCCTAGTACCCCGCCATCTTGTCCCCCCCCCCCTTTTGAACCTCTTTTTATCCCCAAATCAGAAGAGATCCCAATCAGAAGAGATCCCAATCAGAGGAGTATATCTTCATATACTCTTAGCTGGACAAAATGACAAGGCGGAAAAATTCACAACAAAAAAAAAGAACAAGAGGCAGTACCAAAGGCTGGGGACCTAATCAATACAGAAAGGTAATATGTCAGATCTAGAGTTCAAAATGACAATTCTCAAGTTTCTAGCTGGGCTTGAAAAAGGCATGGAAGATATTAGAGAAACCCACTCCAGAGATATAAAAGCCCTTTCTGGAGAAATAAAAGAACTAAAATCTAACCAAGTTGAAATCAAAAAAGCTATTAATGAGGTTCAATCAAAAATGGAGGCTCTCACTGCTAGGATCAATGAGGCAGAAGAAAGAATTAGCGATATAGAAGACCAAATGACAGAGAATAAAGAAGCTGAGCAAAAGAGGGACAAACAGCTACTGGACCATGAGGGGAGAATTCGAGAGATAAGTGACACCATAAGATGAAACAACATTAGAATAATTGGGATTCCAGAAGAAGAAGAAAGAGAGAGGGGAGCAGAAGGTATACTGGAGAGAATTATTGGGGAGAATTTCCCCAATATGGCAAAGGGAACGAGCATCAAAATTCAGGAGGTTCAGAGAATGCCCCTCAAAATCAATAAGAATAGGCCCACACCCCATCACCTAATAGTAAAATTTACAAGCCTTAGTGACAAAGAGAAAATCCTGAAAGCAGCCCGGGAAAAGAAGTCTGTAACATACAATGGTAAAAGTATTAGATTGGCCGCTGATTATCCACAAGACCTGGCAGGCCAGAATGAGCTGGCATGATATTTTCAGAGCACTAAACGAGAAAAACATGCAGCCAAGAATACTATATCCAGCTAGGCTATCATTGAAAATAGAAGGAGAGATTAAAAGCTTCCAGGACAAACAAAAACTGAAAGAATTTACAAACACCAAACCAGCTCTACAGGAAATACTGAAAGGGGTCCTCTAAGCAAAGAGAGAGCCTACAAGTGGTAGATCAGAAAGGAACAGAGACAATATACAGTAACAGTCACCTTACAGGCAATACAATGGCACTAAAATCATATCTCTCAATAGTTACCCTGAATGTTAATGGGCTAAATGCCCCAATCAAAAGACACAGGGTATCAGAATGGATAAAAAAACCAAAACCCATGTATATGTTGCCTGCAAGAAACTCATTTTAAGCCCGAAGACACCTCCAGATTTAAAGTGAGGGGGTGGAAAAGAATTTACCATGCTAATGGACATCAGAAAAAAGCAGGAGTGGCAATCCTTATATCAGATCAATTAGATTTTAAGCCAAAGACTATAATAAGAGATGAGGAAGGACACTATATCATACTCAAAGATCAAGAAGATCTAACAATTTTAAATATCTATGCCCCCAACGTGGGAGCAGCCAACTATATAAACCAATTAATAACAAAATCAAAGAAACACATCAACAATAATACAATAATAGTAGGGGACTTTAAAACTCCCCTCACTGAAATGGACAGATCATCCAAGCAAAAGATCAACAAGGAAATAAAGGCCTTAAATGATACACTGGACGAGATGGACATCACAGATATATTCAGAACATTTCATCCCAAAGCAACAGAATACACATTCTTCTCTAGTGCACATGGAAAATTCTCCAGAAAAGATCACATCCTCGGTCCTAAATCAGGACTCAACCGGTATCAAAAGATTGGGATCCTTCCCTGCATATTTTCAGACCACAATGCTCTGAAGCTAGAACTCAACCACAAGAGGAAGTTTGGAAAGCACCCAAATAAATGGAGACTAAACAGCATCCTTCTAAAGAATGAATGGGTCAACCAGAAAATTAAAGAAGAATTGAAAAAAATCATGGAAACAAATGATAATGAAAATACAACGGTTCAAAATCTGTGGGATACAACAAAGACAGTCCTGAGAGGAAAATATATAGCGGTACAAGCTTTTCTCAAGAAACAAGAAAGGTCTCAGGTACACAACCTAACCCTACACCTAAAGGAGCTGGAGAAAGAACAAGAAAGAAACCCTAAGCCCAGCAGGAGAAGAGAAATCATAAAGACCAGAGGAGAAATCAATGAAATAGAAACCAAGAAACAATAGAGCAAATCAACGAAACTAGGAGCTGGTTCTTTGAAAGAATTAATAAAATTGATAACCCCCTGGCCAGACTTATCAAAAAGAAAAGAGAAAGGACCCAAATAAATAAAATCATGAATGAAAGAGGAGAAATCACAACTAACACTAAAGAAATACAAACTATTCTAAGAACATACTATGAGCAACTCTATGCCAACAAATTTGACAATCTGGAAGAAATGGATGCATTCCTAGAAACATATAAACTACCAAAATTGAACCAGGAAGAAATAGAAAGCCTGAACAGACCCATAACCAGTAAGGAGATTGAAACAGGAATGGGAGAAGATATTTGCAAATGACAGTACAGACAAAAGGTTAATATCCAGGATCTATAATGAACTCCTCAAACTCAACCCACACGAAACAGACAAACACATCAAAAAATGGGCAGAAGATATGAACAGATACTTCTCCAATCAAGAAATACAAATGGCTATCAGACACATGAAAAAATGCTCATCATCATTAGCCCTCAGGGAGATTCAAATTAAAACCACATTGAGATATCACCTTATACCAGTTAGAATGGCCAAAATTAACAAAACAGGAAACAACATGTGTTGGAGAGGATGTGGAGAAAGGGGAACCCTCTTACACTGTTGGTGGGAATGCAAGTTGGTGCAGCCTCTTTGGAGAACAGTGTGGAGATTCCTCAAGAAATTAAAAATAGAGCTTCCCTACGACCCTGCAATTTGCAATTGGGTATTTACCCCAAAGATACAGATGTCGTGAAAAGAAGGGCCATCTGTACCCCAATATTTATAGCAGCAATGGCGACGGTCGCCAAACTATGGAAAGAACCAAGATGCCCTTCAACGGATGAATGGATAAGGAAGATGTGGTCCATATACACTATGGAGTATTATGCCTCCATCAGAAAGGACGAATATCCAACTTTTGTAGCAACATGGACGGGACTCGAAGAGATTATGCTGAGTGAAATCAGTCAAGCAGAGAGAGTCAATTATCATATGGTTTCACACATTTGTGGAGCATAACCAATAGCATGGAGGACAAGGGGCGTTAGAGAGTAGTAGGGAATTTGGGTAAATTGGAAGGGGAGGTGAACCATGAGAGACTATGGACTCTGAAAAACAGTCTGAGGGGTTTGAAGTGGCGGGGGCGGGTGGGAGGTTGGGGTACCAGGTGGTGGGTATTATAGAGGGCACAGCTTGCATGGAGCACTGGGTGTGGTGAAAAAATAATGAATACTGTTTTTCTGAAAATAAATAAATTGGGAAAAAGAAAAAGAAATGTCAGAGAAAAAAAAAAAAAAAGCTCCAAAAAACTAAAGCCCAGGGCCACACGGCTTCCCGGGGGAATTCTACCAAACATTTAAAGAAGAACTAATTGCTATTCTCCTGAAACTGTTCCACAAAATAGAAATGGAAGGAAAACTCCCAAACTCATTTTATGAGGCCAGCATCACCTTGATCCCAAAACCAGACAAGGATCCCATCAAAAAAGAAAGGTATAGACCAATATCCTCCATTGAGGCCATTCATAACAGTGCCTTCTCCATTGAGGAATGTGTGTGTGGGAATGTGTGTGGGAATGCAAGTTGGTGCAGCCTCTTTTGGGAACAGTGTGGAGATTCTTCAAGAAATTAAAAATAGAACTTCCCTATGACCCTGCCATTGCACTCCTGGGTATTTACCCCTAAGATACAGATGTCGAGAAAAGAAGGGCCATCTGTACCCCAATGTTTATAGCAGCAATGGCCACGGTCACCAAACTGTGGAAAGAACCAAGATGCCCTTCAATGGACGAATGGATAAGGAAGATGTGTTCCTTATACACTATGGAGTATTATGCCTCCATCAGAAAGGATGACTACCCAACTTTTGTAGCAACATGGACGGGACTGGAAGAGATTATGCTGAGTGAAATAAGTCAAGCAGAGAGAGTCAATTATCATATGATTTCACTTATTTGTGGAGCTTAACAAATAGCATGGAGGACATGGGGAGTTAGAGAGGAGAAGGCAGTTGGGGTAAATTGGAAGGGGAGGTGAACCATGAGAGACCATAGACTCTGAAAAACAATCTGAGGGTTTTGAAGTGGCGGGGGGTGTGAGGTGGGGGTGGGTATTATAGAGGGCACGGCTTGCATGGAGCACTGGGTGTGGTGCAAAAATAATGAATATTGTTATGCTGAAAATAAATAAAAAATAAATTTTTAAAAAAGTAGTTGTTTTGGGGCGCCTGGGTGGCTCAGTGGGTTAAAGCCTCTGCCTTTGGCTCGGGTCGTGAGCCCAGGGTCCTGGGATCGAGCCCCGCGTCTGCCTCGCTGCTCAGAAGGGAGCCTGCTTTCTCCTCTCTCTCTCTGCCTGCCTCTCTGCCTACTTGTCATCTCTGTCTGTCAAAAAAAAAAAAGTAGTCGTTTTCTGATCACCTCTAAGGAGTAACCATTATTAACAGGTTGCTGTGTATTCTTTCAGACCCTTTGTTATGCATATAAAATGTATAGATAATCTCCACAAATAGGTTTGGTGAGGTTTTCTTTTTCTTTTTCACAATGATCAAATCAATAGAATAATACTATACACTGTTTTGAAATTTTCTCTTAACCTTGCATGAGTGCTACATTGTGTTGACCAAAGCCTGCCAGGGGTTGGAGTCAGGGTATAGCCAACATGCTAATGGACAGAGTGCTCTCCTAGGTAGTCTTCTGGGGATAGGAAAATTCCTTGCCTTCCAGGAGGCTTCAGCTGCCTGGGTACAGCCTTGGCTCTGCAACCAAGGGCTTCTATTCACAAAGATTCCTTTGTTTCATCCTTCAAGCAATCACCCTTGACTCTCTTCTTCTGATGTTTCTATTATCTCTAAGCTTGGAACATCCCCTTCTCCAAGACGTCTCTAACTTTTGTAGCATTTTTTGCCTGTTTGTGTAATTCAAGGATTTCATTTCCTTTGTTTTTCCTTTTTTTATTATGTTAGTCACTGTACAATACATCATTAGTTTTTGATGTAGTGTTCCAAGACTCATTGTTTACATATAACACCCAGTGCTCCATGCAATATGTGCCTTCCTTAATGCCCACCATCAGGCTCACCCATCCCCCCACAGCCCTACCCTCTAAAATCCTCGTTTGTTTCTCAGAGTCCACAGTCTCTCATATTTCATCTCCGCCTCCGATATCCCCCCCTTCACTTTTCCTTTCTTTCTAATGTCCTCCATGTTTTTCCAATCACATTTGCCCTCTCTCTTTCACAGATTCCTCATAATACTAGCTCTCCTGGGGGAACATCTTCCAGTTTTCAAGCACCATATTTGTTTCTTTTAGAAATATATCATGTATGTCTTTTCCAAATATTTAGAGCAGGAGCAAGATCCTGGAGCATGTACTTAATTCTCCATCTTGATCTACTCCCCTTCATACTGCTTTGTGACCTATCTTTTTCATTCAGCATTATATAATGGAGTAATGGTTAGAGTCCCTTGACTGCAAGGAAACAAGCATGATATACTTTAACAAAAGAAAAAAAGGGAATTTACTGGAAGAAGAATGAGATAACTCACAGAATCAAAGAAGAGCTGAACAACTGAACCTCAGAAAGGACAAGAACCAGGACAACTTTTAGAATCTAGGAAATCAGTTCTAATGGACAGGATGCTGTTGTTGAGATGAATCTGCTCCTACAGTAATTTTTTCCCATTTTTGTGATTACACTCAAGTTTCAAAGTTGCTGAGAGAGGCTTATTGGCCTAAATTAGGTCATATGTTCAGGACTTTACCATGGGAAATAAAACTTAATGTGTAGTTTAGTCAAAAGTGTATGTATTTATTGGGATAAGATAGCTCTCCACAGGGAAAAAAAAAGGAGTTATTACTAAAAGAAGTATACTGTGCAGACAAGAAATAATAGCTGTCCACCATAGGCCACTCCTCATCTGCCCAATAGCCACCTTCTATACTTGCAATTTCAAAAATGCTCCCTTACATAATGTACCTATTCCATGTACAACTGAAACACACTCATCCCATTCCCCTAGAGAGTCAAAAGAAGTTTCATCAGTTGCTACACCCAGATCCAAGTCCAGGATCTCTGCAGGATGACTTTCCTTCTCCACTCCACCCTGATCCTAATGTTCTGTAATCTATGGACTAAATGATAATGTTCACCATCACATCCATCACTTCTACATAAAGCAATAGAGGAGAGTAAAAGAAAAAATTTAAACATACATAAATATAGACACACATATGTGTAACAAATGAAGTAAAATATTTAAAGTGTAAATATTCATTTCTACAGCTGGTCAGGAGGCTGTGTTTGGTTTTTATGACTTCCCTTCCCCATTACCCGTTCTACATTTTGAGCTGTTGGTAGGCCTGCCTATATGGAGTTGCTTTAGTTTTCCACTAACTTCTACTTTTGAACATAGTAGTAGCAGAAAGTGCCCCAGAAGATCCACCAAGGAGGGCCATCATACTCACCCTTGTCCCATAGGGCTGTAGGAACCCGATTTCCCCTTGATAGAGTTGGTCATTTCAGCCTAATCAGTAATTCCCTCCCTTTTTCTGGCCTGTCTCTCTAGCAGCAGGATAAGCTTGAAATGACAAGGTGGCTGTTTTCAACTATACTTCAGGGGAAGCATTCCTGTCTTCAGTTTTAAAAACTTCTAAACTGGTAGAGTTCAGAGTCACAGAGACAGGAAGCAACATTTTTACAAATGATGCATTAGGTGTAATGATAAGAAGGATCACTCCTCTTTTCATCTCTTGGTTCCTTGATCCATGTGTTCTGGCTATGAGATAAAAGCACCAAATGTTTATTAGTTACTGTAGAATGGCACTCCATGTTAATAAGGTGCTGCCTCCCAACTGAGGCACAACTGTCCTCCCCATCCTCTAAAGCTAGTCGGTTGTAGGTGATGGGAAAAATGGTGACCTCTGAACATCAGTTCCTTGCCTGACTTTTTCCTCTGTAGGACAAGTTTCTTGGTCAGAACAGTAACAGTGTTCTATGTAGATATCATAATGGTGGATGAGGCATTCAATAAACCCATGGATAGAAGTATGGTGAACAAAGAAGGTAAATCTGTTTCCAGAATAATTAGACATTACAGAGACAACAGATCACTGCCTGTTCAATGAGAGAAGGGGTCTACTGTAATCAACATGCCACTGTGTAGCTGGTTTGTCCTCTCAAGCCGTAATCCCTCATTAGAAGCTCATGACAAGCAATCAGCATTAACAACATGGTCATTCAGCAAGGACCAATTCAGACTAGGAGAAGGAAGTTGGACATTTTTTTTTAAAGAAGCAATGAATTAACTATTTTAATTGCAATTAGTCTCGTGCCTTGCTATTAATTTGTTTAACGTGTAGAAGGGTAGAGTTTTGTTTTTTGTTTTTTAATTTATTTATTTGACAGACAGAGATCACAAGTAGGCAGAGAGGCAGGCAGAGAGAGAGGAGGAAGCAGGCTCCCCGCTGAGCAGAGAGCCCGATGTGGGGCTCGATCCCAGGACCCTGGGATCATGACCCGAGCCAAAGGCAGAGGCTTTAACCCACTGAGCCACCCAGGTGCCCCAGGAAGTTGGACTTTTGTTCATGGGATCATTTAGCAAGCCCTGCAGTGGCTGGGAAAGGAGGATGACTGATGTTAATAGGATGGTTCATCTTGTTCACCTGATTATTGAGAGCTGCTTCTGTAGTTGAGAGCTATGATGAATATTCTAGAACTATAAAAACGGTCTCAAAATCTGGAACAATTTTGAGAGTTCTGTGTGTGTGAGTCTTCCTTAGATCTCTATGCTATTATACCTCCAAACATGTTCTTTTCTAGTTTCAGATCCTCCAACCAAACCATTACAAATTGCCTATCATTTGGTGTAGATCCAAACCTCTGACTGTTTCTCTTTCATGGAAAAGGGGAAAACCAGTTTTAATACTTAAAGTTCTGCCCACTGATAAGATATCCCTTCACCACTGTCCTTTGAAGCTGTCCATGAGTGAAACTATAACACTGTAGCAATCTACTTCTAGCTGGCAACAGTAAATTAAAGATTGTGGAACAATCTGTAAACTAGGCCAAATAGGTTTTTTTTAAATTCCTTTATAATCTGTCCATAGGTAATTCTTCATCATCCTTTAGGTATGGGATCCAGACAATGTAAGACACCTATTCATGCAAACTACTTGGGCCTCTAGGAATTTTTTGAGTGCATTCTTGAATTTACTTCCCTTTCATTATGAAATATCTGTGAGGACACCAATTTTATCACTTGGTAGATCAGAAAAAAATTAATGACAAGCAGCTTAGGTTGTATACCTAAGGATGTTGTATTCCCAAGGTCAGGTATTCAGTCTCCACCAGAGCAAACCAAGATGTGCTACTCAAGAGGAGCTCAGTGCTTGGTGAAAGGAGCACAGATTAATTTCAAACCCTTAAAAGTCTCAGTAGTGATTCCCCTATCAAGGTCTTCCATAGGATCCCTTCCCATTGCAGATTAAGCTGTTTGTTCTGTATAGGAGATAGTGGAAGGAGCCTGGGTGGATTTCAGATTTTGAAGTGGCTGCTGTTCCCCCCTTTCCCAGCCAGCACCAGAGAGAAAGAGAGAGAGAGCCAGTGAGAGAGCACTTTCTTTATATTCTCCCCATTGTTAGAGCCTAGGGTGGGGGAATTCCTGGAGGAAAATACAGCAAGAATGCCCTTTTCACTCCCAGGAGACCAATACTCTCATGCTAGTTCACATTCCAGCAATTGCTTCCAGCAGTTCATCAAAATTTCTACTTTACTGTTCTTACTGGTTTATATGACATCAAGAAGTGTCTGCTCCAGGGCGCCTGGGTGGCTCAGTGGGTTAAGCCGCTGCCTTCGGCTCAGGTCATGATCTCAGGGTCCTGGGATCGAGTCCCGCATCGGGCTCTCTGCTCAGCGGGGAGCCTGCTTCCTCCTCTCTCTCTCTCTCTCTCTGCCTGCCTCTCTGCCTACTTGTAATCTCTCTCTGTCAAATAAATAAATAAAATCTTTAAAAAAAAAAAAAAAAGAAGTGTCTGCTCCAGGAAAGCAAATTCACAGGTTCTGTGTTTCCCTGCAGGCACCCATCTCTAGAACATTTGGTTTGAGACCTCAGTTCTCTGAAGGAGTCTTGAAAAGTCATTAATACATAGGCTTTCCAGTATTTTTCTTATGAGGGCAGGAGTGACATCTTTCTAGCTCTTCTACATCTCCAAGTTGAAACTGGGCATTCTTTGGAGACTGAATTTAAATTTCATATGATTTTCACATGCCACAAAACATTATTCTTCTTTTGATCTTTTGATCTCTTTATTTTTTTCTTTTTTAAAATTGTATTTTATTTTTGCAGTGTTCCAAGATTGTTTATGCACCATACCCAGTGCTCCATGCAGTATGTGCCCTGCCTAATACCCACCACCAGGCCCTCGAAACCCCCCACACCCTCCCCTCCAAAACCCTCAGTTTCTTTCTCATAGTCCATGCTCTCTCTCTCTCTCTCTCTCTCTCTCTCTCATTTTTCCCCTTGGATTATTTATTTCTTCAATGCCATATATTAGTAAAATCATATAGTATTTGTCTTTCTCTGACTTATTTCATTTAAGATAATACTCTCTAGCTCCATGCATACCCTTGCAAATAGCAAGATTTCATACTTGCTCATGGCTGTGTAATATTCTGATATACATATCACATCTTCTTTATCTATTCATCAATCACTGGATGCTTAGGCTGCTTACATATCTATTGTAATACAATTGCTATTGTAAATAATGCTGCTATAAACATAGGGTGTATGTATCCCCTTGAAATAGTGTTCTTGTATTCTTTGGGTAAATACCAAGTAATGCATGTGCTGGATCATAAGATAGTTCTCTTTTTAACATTTTGAGGAAACTCTATACTGTTTTCCACAGTGACTGCTTCAGCTTGCATTCCCACCAACTGTGCATGAGTGTTCCTTTTTTCTACATTCTCCCCAATGCCTGTTTCTTCCTGTGTTGTTGATTTTACCATTCTGACAGGTGTGATGGGATATCACATTGCAGTTTTAATTTGCATTTCCCTAATAATAAGTGATGCTGAGCATCTTTTCATCTGCCTCTTGGCCATCTGTGCGACCTTGGAGAAATGTCTATTCAAGACTTCTTCCCATTTTATAACTGGATTATTTGTTTTTGGGGTGTTGTGTCAATTCTTTATATATTTTGGATACTAACCCCTGTCATGTGCAAATATCTTCTCCCATCCCATAGGTTGCATTTTAGTTTTGTTGATTGTTTTCTTCACTGTGCAGAAACTCTTTGTGTGTGTGTGTGTGTGTGTTTTTCCAATTTATTTATTTTCAGAAAAACAGTATTCATTATTTTTTCACCACACCCAGTGCTCCATGCAAGCCGTGCCCTCTATAATACCCACCACCTGGTACCCCAACCTCCCACCCCCCCGCCACTTCAAACCCCTCAGACTGTTTTTCAGAGTCCATAGTCTCTCATGGTTCTTTTTTTTAATTTTCTTTTTTTTCCTTTTTTTCCAATTTATTTATTTTCAGAAAAACAGTATTCATTTTTTTCCACCACACCCAGTGCTCCATGCAAGCCGTGCCCTCTATAATACCCACCACCTGGTACCCCAACCTCCTACCCCCTGCCACTTCAAACCCCTCAGATTGTTTTCAGAGTCCATAGTTTCTCATGGTTCACCTCCCCTTCCAATTTACCCAAATTCCCTACTCCTCTCTAATGCCCCTTGTCCTCCATGCTCTTTGTTATGCTCCACAAATAAGTGAAACCATATGATAATTGACTCTCTCTGCTTGACTTATTTCACTCAGCATAATCTCTTCCAGTCCCGTCCATGTTGCTACAAAAGTTGGGTATTCATTCTTTTCAGCATAACAGTATTCATTGTTTTTGCACCACACCCAGTGCAGAAACTCTTTATTTTGATGTAGTCCCAATAGTTTATTTTTGCTTTTGTTTCCCATGCCTCAGGAAACATGTCTCAAAAGAATTTGCTACACAGCCAATATCAGAGAAGTTATCGTGTGTGTTCTTCTTTGGGATTTTTATGGTTTCAAGTCTCACATTTAAGTTTTTAATCCATTTTGAATTTATTTTTCTGTATGGCATAAGAAAGTGGTGGAGGGATGCCTGGGTGGCTCAGTGGGTTAAGCCTCTGCCTTCGGGTCAGGTCATGGTCTCAAGGTCCTGGGATCAAGCCCTGCATTGGGCTCTCTGCTCAGCAGGGAGCCTGCCTCCCGCTCTCCCTCTGCCTGCCTCTCTGCCTACTTGTGATCAATCTCTCTCTCTCTCTCTCTCTCTGTCAAATAAATAAATAAATAATATCTTTTTTTTTAAAGTGGTGGAATTGTTGTGTAGTTTTTTTTCCAATTTATTTATTTTCAGAAAAATATTATTCATTATTTTTTCACCACACCCAGTGCTCCATGCAAGCTGTGCCCTCTATAATACCCACCACCTGGTACCCCAACCTCCCACCCCCCCGCCACTTCAAACCCCTCAGACTGTTTTTCAGAGTCCATAGTCTCTCATGGTTCACCTCCCCTTCCAATTTACCCAAATTCCCTACTCCTCTCTAACACCCCTTGTCCTCCATGCTATTGGTTATGCTCCACAAATAAGTGAAACCATATGATAATTGACTCTCTCTGCTTGACTTATTTCACTCAGCATAATCTCTTCCAGTCCCGTCCATGTTGCTACAAAAGTTGGGTATTCATCCTTTCTGATGGAGGCATAATACTCCATAGTGTATATGGACCACATCTTCCTTATCCATTCATCCGTTGAAGGGCATCTTGGTTCTTTCCATAGTTTGGCGACCGTCGCCATTGCTGCTATAAACACTGGGTACAGATGGCCCTTCTTTTCACGACATCTGTGTCTTTGGGGTAAATACCCAGGAGTGCAATGGCAGGGTCATAGGGAAGTTCTATTTTTAATTTCTTGAGGAATCTCCACACTGTTCTCCAAAGAGGCTGCACCAACCTGCATTCCCACCAACAGTGTAAGAGGGTTCCCCTTTCTCCACATCCTCTCCAACACATGTTGTTTCCTGTTTTGTTAATTTTGGCCATTCTAACTGGTGTAAGGTGATATCTCAATGTGGTTTTAATTTGAATCTCCCTGAGGGCTAATGATGATGAACATTTTTTCATGTGTCTGATAGCCATTTGTATGTCTTGATTGGAGAAGTGTCTGTTCATATCTTCTGCCCATTTTTTGATGTGTTTGTCTGTTTTGTGTGGGTTGAGTTTGAGGAGTTCATTATAGATCCTGGATATTAACCTTTTGTCTGTACTGTCATTTGCAAATATCTTCTCCCATTCGGTGGGTTGCCTCTTTGTTTTTTGTTTTTTTTTTTCTTTTCAATTTATTTATTTTCAGAAAAACAGTATCCATTATTTTTTCACCACACCCAGTGCTCCATGCAAGCCGTGCCCTCTATAATCCACCACCTGGTACCCCAACCTCCCACCCCCCCCGCCACTTCAAACCCCTCAGATTGTTTTTCAGCCTCTTTGTTTTTTTGACTGTTTCCTTTGCTGTGCAGAAGCTTTTGATTTTGATGAAGTCCCAAAAGTTTATTTTCGCTTTTGTTTCCTTTGCCTTTGGAGACGTAGTTTTCCCAATACAATTTGTTGAAGAGGTGGTCTTTTTTCCATTGAATATTCCTTTCTGCTTTGTCAAAGATTAATTGACCATACAGTTGTGGGTTCATTTCTGGGTTTTCTATTCTGTTTCACTGATCTATGTGTTTACTTTTGCGCCAGCACCATAATGTTTTGATTACTACAACTTTGTAATAGAACTTGAAGTCCAGAATTGTGATGACTCTAGCTTGGCTTTTCTTTTTGAAGATTGCTTTGGCTATTCGGAGTCTTTTGTGGTTCCATACAAAGTTTAGGATTGTTCTAGCTCTGTGAAAAATGCTGTTTGTATTTTGATAGGTTTTGCATTAAATGTGTAGATTGCTTTGGGAAGTATAGACATTTTAACAATATTTGTTCTTCCAAGCTGTGAACATTGAATGTCTTTCCCCTTCTTTGTGTCATCGTCAATTTCTTTCATTCATGTTTCATAGTTTTCAGAGTACAGGTTTTTCACCTCTTTGGTTAGGTCCTAGTCCTAGGGATTGTATTTTTTTTCAAATATTTAATAACTTTATTTAATATAATATTTAAATACAAAATATATAATATCTGAATATTTCTATAAAAATCTTTACCTAGAAACTAGAGGAGTAGGAAAAAACTTTAGGAAAAAAGTAAGAATGGAATTGTATTATTTTTGAAGCAATTGTAAATGAGATTCTTAATTTCTCTTTCTGCTGGTTCATTATTGATGTATAGAAATAGAACAGATTTCTGTACATTGATTTTGTAACCAGTAACTGTACTGAATTCGTGTATCAGTTCTAGCAATTTTCTGGTGGAATTTTTCAGGTTTTTAATATAGTATCATATCATATACAAATAGTGAAAGTTTTACTCCTTCTTTACTGATTTGTATATCTTTTATTTCTTTTGATTGTCTGATTGCTGTGGCTAGGATTTCCAGTGTTATGCTGAATAAAAGTGGCGAGAGTAGACATCTGGATCTTGTTTGTGACCTTAGGGGGAAAACCGAGGGTTTTCCCCCATTTAGGATGATGTTAGCTGTGGGTTTTTCTCTTTTTTTAAATTTTTTTAAGATTTATTTACTTATTTTATTTATTTTTAGTTATTAACATATAATGTATTATTTGTTTCAGTGGTACAGATCTGTGATCCATCAGTCTTATACAACACACAGAGCTCACCACAGCACATATCCTCCCCAGTGTCTATCACACAGCCTCCCCATTACCCCACCTCTCTCCCGTCCAGCAACCCTCAGTATGTTTCCTGAGATTAAGGGTCTCTTATGGCTTGTCTCCCTCCTTGGCTTCATCTTATTTCATTTTTTCCTCTCTTCTCCTATGATCCTCTGCCTTGTTTCTTAAATACTACATATCAGTGAAACCCTATAATTGTCTTTCTCAGATTGACTTATTTCACATAACATAATACCCTCAAGATCCATTCATTTCCTTGCAAATGGCAAGATTTCATTTTTTGATGGCCATGTAATATTCCTTTGTTATCCATATATAGTATATACCAGCTTTTCATTATCCATTCATCTGTCCATTGAATCTGGGCTCTTTCCATAGTTCAGCTGTTCTGGACCTTTACTTAATTTATTTTTTTATTTTATTTTTTCAGTGTTCCAAGATTCATTGTTTACACACCACACCCAGTGCTCTATGCGATACATGCCCTCCTTAAGACCCACCACCAGGCTCACCCAAACCCTGGCCTCCCTCCCCTCCAAAACCCTGTTTGTTTCTCAGAGTCCACAGTCTCTCATGCTTCATCTCCCCCTTCAACTTACCCCAATTCATTTTTCCTTTCTTTCTTCTAATGTCCTCTGTGTTATTCCTTATACTCCACAAGTAAGTGAAATAATATGATAATATGATAAATGAATCTTTCTGCTTGACTTATTTCACTCAGCATAATGTCCTCCAGTCTTGTCCATGTTGATACAAAAGGTGGGTATTCATCCTTTCTAGTGGCGACATAACATTCCATTGTATATATGGACCATATCTTCTTTACCCATTCATCTGTTGAAGAGCATCTTGGCTCTTTCCACACTTCAGTGACTGTGGCCATTGCTGCTATGAACCTGGCCCTTGTTTTCACACATATGTATCTTTGGGGTAAATACCCAGAAATGCAATTACAGGGTCATAGGTAGCTCTATTTTTATTTCTTAAGGAATCGCCACACTGTTTTCTAAAGTGGCTGCGCCAACTTGCATTCCCACCAACAGTGTAAGAGGGTTCCCCTTTCTCCACATCCTCTCCAACACTTGTTGTTTCCTGTCTTGTTAATTTCGGCTATTCTGACTGGTGTAAGGTGGTATCTCAATGTGGTTTTGATTTGCTCCTCCCTGATGGCTAATGATGATGAACATTTTTTTCCTGTGTCTGTTAGCTATTTCTTAATGTGTTCTTTGGAGAAGTGTCTGTTCATGCCTTCTGCCCATTTTTGATGTGATTATCTATGTTTTGGGTGTTGAGTTTGAAGAGTTCCTTAAGGATCATGGATATCAGACCTTTGTCTGTACGGTCATTTACAAATATCTTCTCTCATTCCATGGGTTGCCTCTTAATTTTGTTGACTGTTTCCTTTGCTGTGCAGAAGCTTTTTTTTTAATTTATTTTTTATTTTCAGCATAACAGTATTCATTATTTTTACACCACACCCAGTGCTCCATGCAATCTGTGCCCTCTCTAATACCCACCACCTGGTACCACGACCTCCCACCCCCTGCCCCTTCAAAACCCTCAGATTGTTTTCCAGAGTCCATAGTCTCTCATGGTTCACCTCCCCTTCCAATTTCCCCCAACTCCCTTCTCCTCTCTATCTCCCCATGTCCTCCATGCTATTTGTTATGCTCCACAAATAAGTGAAACCAATGATAATTGATTCTCTGCTTGACTTATTTCACTCAGCATAATCTCATCCAGTCCCGTCCATGTTGCTACAAAAGTTGGGTATTCATCCTTTCTGATAGAGGCATAATACTCCATAGTGTATATGGAACACATCTTCCTTATCCATTCGTCCGTTGAAGGGCATCTTGGTTCTTTCCACAGTTCGGCGACCGTAGCCATTGCTGCTATAAACATTGGGGTACAGATGGCCCTTCTTTTCACTACATCTGTATCTTTGGGGTAAATACCCAGGAAAACAGTGACAGGGTCATAGGGAAGTTCTATTTTTAATTTCTTTTTTTAATTTTTTAATTTTTTCAATTTATTTATTTTCAGAAAAACAGTATTCATTATTTTTTTCACCACACCCAGGGCTCCATGCAATCCGTGCCCTCTATAATACCCACCACCTGGTAACCCAACCTCCCACACCCCCACCACTTCAAACCCCTCAGATTGTTTTTCAGAGTCCATAGTCTCTCATGATTCACCTTTCCTTCCAATTTACCCCAACTCCCTTCTCCTCTCTAACACCCCTTGTCCTCCATGATATTTGTTATGCTCCCCAAATAAGTGAAACCATATGATAATTGGCTCTCTCTGCTTGACTGATTTCACTCAGCATAATCTCTTCCAGTCCCGTCCATGTTGCTACAAAAGTTGGGTATTCATCCTTTCTGATGGAGGCATAATACTCCATAGTGTATATGGACCACATCTTCCTTATCCATTCATCCGTTGAAGGGCATTTTGGTTCTTTCCATAGTTTGGCGACCGTGGCCATTGCTGCTATAAACATTGGGGTAATTTTGCTAATTTTGGCCATTCTAACTGGTGTAAGGTGATATCTCAATGTAGTTTTAATCTGAATCTCCCTGACGGCTAGTGATGTTGAATAGTATTAGGAGTCCTAGCAACAGGAATCAGACAACAAAGAGAAATAAAAGGTATCCAAATTGGTAATAAAGAAGTCAAACTCTCGGGGGAGGAGTCAAGATGGCGGAGAAGTAGCAGGCTGAGACTACCTCAGCTAGCAGGAGATCAGCTAGAGAGCTTATCTAAAGATTACAAACACCTGCAAATCCATCGGCAGATCGAAGAGAAGAAGAACAGCAATTCTAGAAACAGAAAAACAACCACTTTCTGAAAGGTAGGACTGGCGGAGAAGTGAATCCAAAGCGACGGGAAGATAGACCCCGGGGGGAGGGGCCAGCTCCCTGCAGGCGGCGGAGCAACGGAGCACAAAATCAGGACTTTTGAGAGTCTGTTCCGCTGAGGGACATAGCTCCGGAGGCTAAACCGGGGCGAAGCCCACGCGGGGTCGGCGTGACCTCAGGTCCCGCGGGGTCACAGAAGGATCGGGGGTGTCTGAGTGTCGCAGAGCTTGCGGATATTGGAACGGGAAAGCCGGCTGCAGAGACAGAGCCTACAGTAAGCTCACAGATCGGAGTTGCCTTGAACCGGTCACAAGCTCGGTGAGCTCGGAGCGCGGCCGGAGGTTAGGCAGACGCGAGTTACTAGGAGCTGTTCACGGAGGGCACACTGGGGAGCGGGGCCCCGGGCTCTTGGCTCCTCCGGGCCGGAGACCAGGAGGCTGCCATTTGTATTCCCGTCCTCCGGAACTCTACGGAAAGCGCTCAGGGAACAAAAGCTCCTGAAAGCAAAGCCGAGCAGATCACTCAGCCCGGCCCCTGGTAAGGGCGGTGTAATTCCGCCTGGGGCAAAGACATTTGAGAATCACTACAACAGGCCCCTCCCCCAGAAGATCAACAAGAAATCCAGGCAAGACCAAGTTCACCTACCAAGGAGTGCAGATTCAATACCAAGGAGAGAGCAGCAGAATTCCAGAGGAGGAGAAAACAAACCATGGAACTCATGGGTTTTCTGCCCATGATTTTTTAGTCTTGCAGTTAATTTAATTTTTTTCTTTTTCATTTTTTTTCTCTTCTTCTGCTAAAATTTTTTATAACTTTTAACCTTTTCTTTTTTAACGTTTTTTAACTAGATTATCTAATATATATATTTTTCTTTTTTATACTTTTCTTTATTCATTTTCTTTTTTTTTAATTCTTTTTTTTCTTTCTTTATTTTTGAACCTCTTTTTATCCCCAAATCAGAAGAGATCCTAATCTCTTCAATCATTTTTTTCTTAATTCTTTTTTAAATTCTTGATTGAATTTTTAATTCAATCTCTTTTTTTTAATTCTTTTTTTCTTTTTTTTCTTTCTTTCTTTTTGAACCTCTTTTTATCCCAAATCAGAAGAGATCCCAATCAGAAGAGATTGGGAGATCCCAAACAGGGGAGATCCCTCACCCAATCGTGAGGGGGGAGAAATCCACCCTCACGATTTGGGATCTCTTCTGATTTGGTTAAAGCATATTTTCCTGGGATTGTTGCCACCCTTTAGTATTTTACTTGCTCCTTCATATACTCTTAGCTGGACAGAATGACAAGGCGGGAAAATTCACAACAAAAAAAAGAACAAGAGGCAGTACCGAAGGCTAGGGACCTAATCAATACAGACATTGGTAATATGTCAGATCTAGAGTTCAAAATGACAATTCTCAAGGTTATAGCCGGGCTTGAAAAAGGCATGGAAGATATTAGAGAAACCCTCTCCAGAGATATAAAAGCCCTTTCTGGAGAAATAAAAGAACTAAAATCTAACCAAGTTGAAATCAAAAAAGCTATCAATGAGGTGCAATCGAAAATGGAGGCTCTCACTGCTAGGATAAATGAGGCAGAAGAAAGAATTAGCGATATAGAAGACCAAATGACAGAGAATAAAGAAGCTGAGCAAAAGAGGGACAAACAGCTACTGGACCATGAGGGGAGAATTCGAGAGATAAGTGACACCATAAGACGAAACAACATTAGAATAATTGGGATTCCAGAAGAAGAAGAAAGAGAGAGGGGACCAGAAGGTATACTGGAGAGAATTATCAGGGAGAATTTCCCCAATATGGCAAAGGGAACGAGCATCAAAATTCAGGAGGTTCAGAGAATGCCCCTCAAAATCAATAAGAATAGGCCCACACCCCATCACCTAATAGTAAGATTTACAAGCCTTAGTGACAAAGAGAAAATCCTGAAAGCAGCCCGGGAAAAGAAGTCTGTAACATACAATGGTAAAAGTATTAGATTGGCCGCTGATTATCCACAAGACCTGGCAGGCCAGAAAGAGCTGGCATGATATTTTCAGAGCACTAAACGAGAAAAACATGCAGCCAAGAATACTATATCCAGCTAGGCTATCATTGAAAATAGAAGGAGAGATTAAAAGCTTCCAGGACAAACAAAAACTGAAAGAATTTGCAAACACCAAACCAGCTCTACAGGAAATACTGAAAGGGGTCCTCTAAGCAAAGAGAGAGCCTACAAGTGGTAGATCAGAAAGGAACAGAGACAATATACAGTAACAGTCACCTTACAGGCAATACAATGGCACTAAAATCATATCTCTCAATAGTTACCCTGAATGTTAATGGGCTAAATGCCCCAATCAAAAGACACAGGGTATCAGAATGGATAAAAAAACAAAACCCATCTATATGTTGCCTCCAAGAAACTCATTTTAAGCCCAAAGTCACCTGAAGATTTAAAGTGAGTGGGTGGAAAAGAATTTACCATGCTAATGGACATCAGAAAAAAGCAGGAGTGGCAATCCTTATATCAGATCAATTAGATTTTAAGCCAAAGACTATAATAAGAGATGAGGAAGGACATTATATCATACTCAAAGGGTCTGTCCAACAAGAAGATCTAACAATTTTAAATATCTATGCCCCCAACGTGGGCACAGCAAACTATATAAACCAATTAAAAACAGAATCAAAGAAACACATCAACAATAATACAATAATAGAAGGGGACTTTAACACTCCCCTCACTGAAATGGACAGATCATCCAAGCAAAAGATCAACAGGGAAATAAAGGCCTTAAATGATACACTGGATGAGATGGACATCACAGATATATTCAGAACATTTCATCCCAAAGCAGCAGAATACACATTCTTCTCTAGTGTACATGAAACATTCTCCGGAATAGATCACATCCTCGGTTCTAAATCAGGACTCAACCAGTATCAAAAGATTGGGATCATTCCCTGTATATTTTCAGACCACAACGCTCTGAAGCTAGAACTCAACCACAAGAGGAAGTTTGAAAAGAACACAAATACATGGAGACTAAACAGCATCCTTCTAAAGAATGAATGGGTCAACCGGGAAATTAAAGAAGAATTGAAAAAAATCATGGAAACAAATGATAATGAAAATACAACGGTTCAAAATCTGTGGGACACCACAAAGGCAGTCCTGAGAGGAAAATATATAGCGGTACAAGATTTTCTCAAGAAACAAGAAAGGTCTCAGGTACACAACCTAACCCTACACCTAAAGGAGCTGGAGAAAGAACAAGAAAGAAACCCTAAGCCCAGCAGGAGAAGAGAAATCATAAAGATCAGAGCAGAAATCAATGAAATAGAAACCAAAAAAACAATAGAACAAATCAACCAAACTAGGAGCTGGTTCTTTGAAAGAATTAATAAAATTGATAAACCCTTGGCCAGACTTATCAAAAAGAAAGGAGAAAGGACCCAAATAAATAAAATCATGAATGAAAGAGGAGAGATCACAACTAACACCAAAGAAATACAAACTATTATAAGAACATACTATGAGCAACTCTACGCCAACAAATTTGACAATCTGGAAGAAATGGATGTATTCCTAGAAACATATAAACTACCAAAATTGAACCAGGAAGAAATAGAAAGCCTGAACAGACCCATAACCAGTAAGGAGATTGAAACAGTCATTAAAAATCTCCAAACAAACAAAAGCCCATGGCCAGATGGCTTCCCGGGGGAATTCTACCAAACATATAAAGAAGAACTAATTGCTATTCTCCTGAAACTGTTCCATAAAATAGAAATGGAAGGAAAACTCCCAAACTCATTTATGAGGCCAGCATCACCTTGATCCCAAAACCAGACAAGGATCCCATCAAAAAAGAGAGCTATAGACCAATATCCTTGATGAACAAGATGCGAAAATTCTCACCAAAATACTAGCCAATAGGATTCAAGAGTACATTAAAAGGATTATTCACCACGACCAAGTGGGATTTATCCCAGGGCTGCAAGGTTGGTTCAACATCCGCAAATCAGTCAATGTGATACAACACATCAATAAAAGAAAGAACAAGAACCATATGATACTCTCAATAGATGCTGAAAAAGCATTTGACAAAGTACAGCATCCCTTCCTGATCAAAACCCTTCAAAGTGTAGGGATAGAGGGCACATACCTCAATATCATCAAAGCCATCTATGAAAAACCCACTGCAAATATCATTCTCAATGGAGAAAAACTGAAAGCTTTTCCACTAAGGTCAGGAACACGACAGGGATGTCCATTATCACCACTGCTATTCAACATAGTACTAGAAGTCCTAGCCTCAGCAATCAGACAACAAAAGGAAATTAAAGGCATCCAAATCGGCAAAGAAGAAGTCAAATTATCACTCTTCGAAGATGATATGATGCTCTATGTGGAAAACCCAAAAGACTCCACTCCAAAACTGCTAGAACTTATACAGGAATTCAGTAAAGTGTCAGGATATAAGATCAATGCACAGAAATCAGTTGCATTTCTCTACACCAACAACAAGACAGAAGAAGGAGAAATTAAGGAGTCAATCCCATTTACAATTGCACCTCAAACCATAAGATACCTAGGAATAAACCTAACCAAAGAGGCTAAGAATCTATACTCAGAAAACTATAAAGTACTCATGAAAGAAATTGAGGAAGACACAAAGAAATGGAAAAATGTTCCATGCTCCTGGATTGGAAGAATAAATATTGTGAAAATGTCTATGCTACCTAAAGCAATCTACACATTTAATGCAATTCCTATCAAATACCATCCATCTTTTTCAAAGAAATGGAATAAATAATTTTAAAGTTTATATGGAACCAGAAAAGACTTCGAATAGCCAAAGGGATATTGAAAAAGAAAGCCAAAGTTGGTGGCATCACAATTCCGGACTTCAAGCTTTATTACAAAGCTGTCATCATCAAGACAGCATGGTACTGGCACAAAAACAGACACATAGACCAATGGAACAGAATAGAGAGCCCAGAAATAGACCCTCAACTCTATGGTCAACTAATTTTCGACAAAGCAGGAAAGAATGTCCAATGGAAAAAGGACAGCCTCTTCAATAAATGGTGTTGAGAAAATTGGAAAGCCATGTGAAGAAAAATGAAATTGGACCACTTCCTTACACCACACACAAAAATAGATTCAAAATGGATTAAGGACCTCAAAGTGAGAAAGGAATCCATCAAAATCCTTGAGGAGAACACAGGCAGCAACCTCTTCGACCTCAGCCGCAGCAACATCTTCCTAGGAACATCGCCAAAGGCAAGGGAAGCAAAGGCAAAAATGAACTTTTGGGATTTCATCAAAATCAAAAGCTTTTGCACAGCAAAGGAAACAGTTAACAAAACCAAAGGACAACTGACAGAATGGGAGAAGATATTTGCAAACGACATATCAGATAAAGGACTAGTGTCCAAAATCTATAAAGAACTTAACAAACTCAACACCCAAAGAACAAATAATCCAATCAAGAAATGGGCAGAGGACATGAACAGACGTTTCTGCAAAGAAGACATCCAGATGGCCAACAGACACATGAAAAAGTGCTCCATATCACTCGGCATCAGGGAAATACAAATCAAAACCACAATGAGATATCACCTCACACCAGTCAGAATGGCTAAAATCAACAAGTCAGGAAATGACAGATGCTGGCGAGGATGCGGAGAAAGGGGAACCCTCCTACACTGTTGGTGGGAATGCAAGCTGGTGCAACCACTCTGGAAAACAGCATGGAGGTTCCTCAAAATGTTGAAAATAGAACTGCCCTATGAACCAGCAATTGCACTACTGGGAATTTACCCTAAAGATACAAACGTAGTGATCCAAAGGGGCACGTGCACCCGAATGTTTATAGCAGCAATGTCCACAATAGCCAAACTATGGAAAGAACCTAGATGTCCATCAACAGATGAATGGATAAAGAAGAAGTGGTATATATACACAATGGAATACTATGCAGCCATCAAAAGAAATGAAATCTTGCCATTTGAGACAACATGGATGGAACTAGAGCGTATCATGCTTAGCGAAATAAGTCAAGCGGAGAAAGACAACTGTCATATGATCTCCCTGATATGAGGAAGTGGTGATGCAACATGGGGGTAAGTGGGTAGGAGAAGAATCCATGAAACAAGATGGGATAGGGAGGGAGACAAACCATAAGTGACTCTTAATCTCACGAAAGAAACTGTGGGTTGCTGGGGGGAGGGGGGTTGGGAGAAGGGGGATAGGGTTATGGACATTGGGGAGGGTATGTGCTTTTGGGTAAATTGGAAGGGGAGATGAACCATGAGAGACTATGGACTCTGAAAAACAATCTGAGGGGTTTGAAGTGGCGGGGGGTGGGAAGTTGGGGGTACCAGGTGGTGGGTATTATAGAGGGCACAGCTTGCATGAAGCACTGGGTGTGGTGAAAAAATAATGAATACTGTTTTTCTGAAAATAAATAAATTGGAAAAAAAATTAAAAAAAAAAAGAAGTCAAACTCTCTCTCTTTGCAGATGACATGATTCTTTATATGGAAAACCGAAAAGACTCCACCCCCAAACTAGTAGAACTCATACAACAATTCAGCAAGGTGGCAGGATACAAAGTCAAAGTGCAGAAATCAGTGGCTTTCTTATACACTAACAATGAAAATACAGAAAGGGAAATTAGAGAATTGATTCCTTTTACTATAGCACCAAGAACCATAAGTTACTTGGGAATAAACCTAACCAAAGAGGTAAAGGATCTGTATTTGAGGAACTACAGTACACTCATGAAAGAAATTGAAGAAGACAGAAAAAGATGGAAAACCATTCCATGCTCTTGGATCGGAAGAATAAACATTGTTAAAATGTCTATACTGCCTAGAGCAATCTATACTTTTAATGCTATTCCGATCAAAATTCCACCGGTATTTTTCAAAGAGCTGGAGCAAATAATCCAAAAATTTGTGTGGAATCAGAAGAGACCCCGAATCGCTAAGGAAATGTTGAAAAACAAAAATAAAATGGGGGACATCACGTTACCTGATTTCAAGCTTTACTACAAAGCTGTGATCACTAAGACAGCATGGTACTGGCATAAAAACAGACACATAGACCAGCGGAACAGAGTAGAGAGCCCAGATATGGACCCTCAACTCTATGGTCAAATAATCTTCGACAAAACAAGAAAAAATATACAGTGGAAAAAAGACAGTCTCTTCAATAAATGGTGCTGGGAAAACTGGACAGCTATATGTAGAAGAATGAAACTCGACCATTCTCTTACACCGTACACAAAGATAAACTCAAAATGCATAAAAGACCTCAACGTGAGACAGGAATCCATCAGAACCCTAGAGGAGAACATAGGCAGTAATCTCTTCAATATCAGCCACAGCAGCTTCTTTCAAGATATGTCTCCAAAGGCAAAGGAAACAAAGGCGAAGATGAACTTTTGGGACTTCATCAAAATCAAAAGTTTCTGCACAGCCAAGGATACAGTCAAGAAAACAAAGAGGCAGGGTCCTTGCCTGGTTTGGGGATCAGGGTAATGCTGGCTTCATAGAAAGAGTCTAGAAGTTTTCCTTCTGCTTCAATTTTTTGAAACAACTTTAGGAGAATAGGTGTTATTTCTTCTTGGAAGGTTTGGTAGAATTCCCCAGGGAATCCGTCAGGTCCTGGGCTCTTGTTTTTTGGGAGATTTTTGATCACTGCTTCAATCTCGTTATTAGATATCAGTCTATTCAGGTTGTCGATTTCTTCCTGGTTCAATTTTGGTAGTTTATATTTTTCCAGGAATGCATCCATTTCATCTAGGTTGCTAAGCTTATTGGCATATAACTGTTCGTAATAACTTCTGATGATTGTTTCTACTTCCTTGGCGTTAGTTGTGATCTCTCCCTTTTCATTCATAATTTTATGAATTTGGGCTTTCTCTCTTTTCTTTCGGATTAGTGTAGCCAGTGGCTTATCAATCTTATTGATTCTTTCAAAAAACCAGCTTCTAGTTTCATTGATACGTTCTACTGTATCTCTGGTTTCTCCCTCATTGATCTCAGCTCTAATCTTGATGATTTCCCTTCTTATGTGTGGAGTTGGTTTGATTTGTTGTTGATCCTCCAGTTCTTTAAGGTGTAGAGACAGCTGGTGTGTTCTGGATTTTTCAATTTTTTTGAGTAAGGCTTGGATGGCTATATATTTTCCCCTTAGGACCGCCTTTGCTGTATCCCATAGGTTTTGGACCGAAGTGTCTTCATTCTCATTGGTTTCCATGAATTGTTTCAGTTTTTCTTTGATCCAAGCATTCTTAAGGGAGATTCAAATTAAAACCACATTGAGATATCACCTTACACCAGTTAGAATGGCCGAAATTAACAAAACAGGAAACAACATGTGTTGGAGAGGATGTGGAGAAAGGGGAACCCTCTTCCACTGTTGGTGGGAATGCAAGTTGGTGCAGCCTCTTTGGAGAACAGTGTGGAGATTCCTCAAGAAATTAAAATAGAGCTTCCCTACGACCCTGCAATTGCACTCCTGAGTATTTACCCCAAAGACACAGATGTCGTGAAAAGAAGGGCCATCTGTACCCCAATGTTTATAGCAGCAATGGCCACAGTCGCCAAACTATGGAAAGAACCAAGATGCCCTTCAACGGATGAATGGATAAGGAAGATGTGGTCCATATACACTATGGAGTATTATGCCTCCATCAGAAAGGACGAATATCCAACTTTTGTAGCAACATGGACGGGACTGGAAGAGATTATGCTGAGTGAAATCAGTCAAGCAGAGAGAGTCAATTATCATATGGTTTCACTCATTTGTGGAGCATAACCAATAGCATGGAGGACAAGGGGCGTTAGTGAGGAGTAGGGAATTTGGGTAAATTGGAAGGGGAGGTGAACCATGAGAGACTATGGACTCTGAAAAACAGTCTGAGGGGTTTGAAGTGGTGGGGGGGGTGGGAGGTTGGGGTACCAGGTGGTGGGTATTATAGAGGGCACAGTTTGCATGGAGCACTGGGTGTGGTGAAAAAATAATGAATACTGTTTTTCTGAAAATAAATAAATTGGGGAAAAAAAAAGAAAAGAAAGAGGCAACCACGGAATGGGAGAAGATATTTGCAAATGACAGTACAGACAAAAGGTTGATATCCAGGATCTATAATGAAGTCCTCAAACTCAACACACACAAAACAGACAATCATATCAAAAAATGGGCAGAGATATGGACAGACACTTCTCCAATAAAGACATACAAATGGCTGTCAGACACATGAAAAAAATGTGCAGAAGCTTTTGATCTTGATGAAGTTCCAAAAGTTCATTTTCACTTTTGTTTCCATTGTCTTTGGAGACATACCTTGAAAGAAGTTGCTAAGGCCAATGTCGAAGAGGTTACTGCCTATGTTCTCTAGGATTTTGATAGATTCCCGCCTCATGTTGAGGTCTTTCGTCCATTTTAAGTTCATCTTTGTGTGTAGTGTAAGAGAATGATTAAGTTTCATTCTTCTATACATAGCTGTCCAATTTTCTCAGCACCATTTATTGAAGAGGCTGTCTTTTTTCCACTGTATATTTTTTCCTGCTTTGTTGAAGATTATTTGACCATAGAGTTGTGGGACCATATCTGGGGTCTCTACTCTGTTCCACTGGTCTATGTGCCTGATTTTGTGCCAGTACCATGCTGTCTTGATCCCAGCTTTATAGTAAAGCTTGAAATCAGGCAATATGATGCCCCCAGTTTTGTTTTTCTTTTCAACATTTCCTTAGCAATTCAGTGTCTTTTCTGGTTCCATACAAAGTTTAGGATTGTTTGTTCCAACACTTCAAAAAATGTCGGTGGAATTTTGATTGGGATGGCATTGAAAGTAGAGATCACTCTAGGCAGTACAGACATTTTAACAATGCTAATTCTTCCGATCCATGAGCATGGGATGCTTTTCTATTTTTTTTTTTGTCTTCTTCAATTTCTTTCATGAGTGTTCTGTAGTTCCTCAAGTACAGATCCTTTACCTCTTTTGTTAGGTTTCTTCCAAGATACCTTATAGTTCTTGGTGCTATAGTAAATGGAATTGATTCTCTAATTTCCCTTTCTGCATTTTCATTGTTAGTGTACAAGAAAGGAACTGGTTTCTATACATTGATTTTGTACTCTGCCACATTACTGAATTACTGTATGAGTTCTAGTCATTTGGGGGTGGAGTCTTTTGTGTTTTCCATATAAAGTATCATGTCATCTGCAAAGAGAGAGAGTTTGACATCTTCTTTGACAATCTGAATACTTTTTATTTATAATTTTTATTTCTTTTTGTTGTCTTATTGCTGTTGCTAGGACTTCTAGTTCTATGTTGAATAACAATGGTGAGAGTGGGCATCCTTGTTGTGTTCCTGATCTCAAAGGGAAGGCTGTCAGCTTTTCCTCATTGATAATGATATTCACTGTGGGTTTTTCATAGATAGATTATAGTTCTATTTTTTAGTGGAGTCTTTGTCTGCCTTTGGAATCAGGATAAGGCTGGCATCATAGAATGAATTTGGAAGTGTTCCCTCTTTTCTATATTTTAGAATTGTTTAATAATAGGTATTAACTAGGGGCACCTGAGTGGCTCAGTTGTTAAGAATAGGTATTAACTCTTCTTTTAAAAATTTTGGTAGAGGGGTGCCTGGGTGGCTCAGAGGGTTAAGCCTCCGCCTTCAGCTCAGGTCATGATCTCAGGGTCCTGGGATCGAGCCCTGCATTGGGCTCTCTGCTCAGCAGGGAGCCTGTTTCCTCTCTCTGCCTTCTTGTCTGCCTACTTGTGATCTCTGGCTGTCAAATAAATAAATAAAATCTTTAAAAAAATAATAATAAAAGTAAAAATTTTGGTAGAATTTGCCTATGAAGCCATCTGATCCTGGACTTTGGTTTATAGTGTGTTTTTTGATTATTCACACAACTTCCTTGCTGGTTATCAGTCTGTTCAAATTATCTATTTCATCCTGTTTCTAGTTTGTGTTTCTAAAAATTTATACATTTCTTCTATGTTGTCCAATTCATTGGCATGTAGTTTTTCATAATATTATCTTATGATTTTTGGTATTTCTGTAGTGTTTGTTGTCATTTCTCACCTCTCATTTGTCATTTTATTTATGAGTCCTTTCTCTTTTTTTCTTAATATATCTGTCTAGGGGTGTACCTGGGTGGTTTCCCATTAAGTATCCACCTTCAGCTCAAGTCATGATCCCAGGGTTCTGGGATCAAGCCTGACATTGGGCCCCTGGCTCAGTGGGGAGACTGCTTCTCCCTCTGTCTGCCACTCCCCATGTTTGTTCTCTTTCTCTCTCTGACAAATAAAATATTTTTAAAAATATCTGCCTGAAGGTTTATCACAAATGATAGACGAGAAATAGCAAACAACTACATGAAAATACAATCATAAGAGAATATTATGAGCAATTATGTCAACAAATGAGGCAATCTGGATGAAATGGATAAATTCCTAGAAAATATAAAATACCAAAATTGAAACAAGAAGACATAGAAATCTTGAACAGACCAATAACCAGCAAAGAAATTGAATCAGTAATCAAAAATATCCCAACAAACAAAAGTCTAGAGCCAGATTGTTTCACAGAAATATTCTACCATTTAAAGAAGAACTAATACCTATTCTTCTAATGCTGTTGCAAAAGTAGAACTGGAAGGAAAACTTCCAAATTCATTATATAAGGGCAGCATTACCCTGATTCCAAAACCAAAGACTCCACTAAAAAAGAGAACATAGATGGAAAAATTCTCAATAAAAACTAGCAAATCAAATCCAACAATACAATAAAACAATCATTCACCATGATCAAGTGGGATTTATTCCTGGGCTGCAAGGATGATTCAATATTTGCACATCAATCAACATGATACACCACATTAATAAAAAATAAGAACCATATGATCTTCTCAACAGATGAAGAAAAAGCCTTTGACTAAGTACAACGTGCAATCATGATAAAAGCCATCAGCAAAGTAGGTTTACAGGAAACATGCCTCAACATAATAAAGGCTGTATATGAAAAACCCACAGCTAATAACATCCTCAGTGGGGAAAAACTGGAAGCTTTTCCTCTATAGTCAGGAACAACACAGGCACGTCCACTCTCACCACGGTTATTTAATATAGTACTAGAAGTTCTAGCCTCAGCAATCAGACAACACAAAGAAATAAAGGCATCCAAATCAGTAAGGAAGAAGTCAAACATTCACTATTTGCAGGTGACATGATTATATAGAAAACCCAAAAAAGTACTAGAAATGATAAATGAATTCAGTAAAGTAGCACAACTTTTTTTTTTTTCAAAGAAACAGCTTCTGGTTTCATTTATCTGTTCCATTTTTTTTTTTTTAGTCTCTGTATCATTTATTTCTGCTCTAATCTTTATTATGTCCTCCCTGCTGGTTTCAGGTTTTTTTGCTTATTGTTCTTTTTTTAGTTCCTTTAGGTGCAAGATTAGGTTGTTAATTTGAGATTTTTCTTGCTTTTTGAGGTAGGCCTATATTGCTACAAACTTCCCTCTTGGAAAGGCTTTTGCTGCATCACAGAGGTTTTGAAGTACTGTTTTCATTTTGATTTGTTTCCATATTCTTTTTTTTAATTTCTTTGATCTCATGATTGGCCCATTCATTCTTTAGTAGCATGTTATTTAGCATCCATATATTTTTGGTCTTTCTGGATGTTTTCTTGTGGTTTACTTCTAGTTTTATAGCATTGTGATCAAAAAATATATGTCATTTGATTTCAATATTCATGAAGTTGTTGAGTTTTGTTTTGTGGGTTAATATGTGATCTATTCTAGAAAATAGTTAATTTGCACTTGAAAAGAATGTATTCTGATGTTTTAGGATGGAATGTTCTAAATATATCTGTAAAATCCATCTATTCCAATGTGTCATTCAAAGCCATTGTTTCCTTGTTGATGTTCTGTTTAGATGAACTGTGCATTGATGTAAGTGAGGTGTTAAAATCCCCTTTCTTTGTGTTTTAATTGATTAGTTCCTTAGTGCTTGTTTCTTTAATTAAATTTATTTATTTTCAGCATAACAGTATCATTATTTTTTCACCACACCCAGTGCTCCATGCAATCCGTGTCCTCTATAATACCCACAACCTGGTAACCCAACTTCCCACACCCCCGCCACTTCAAACCCCTCAGATTGTTTTTCAGAGTCCATAGTCTCTCATAATTCACCTCTCCTTCCAATTTACCCCAACTCCCTTCTCCTCTCTAACACCCCTTGTCCTCCATGATATTTGTTATGCTCCACAAATAAGTGAAACCATATGATAATTGACTCTCTCTGCTTGACTTATTTCACTCAGCATAATCTCTTCCAGTCCTGTCCACGTTGCTACAAAAGTTGGGTATTCATCCTTTCTGATGGAGGCACGATACTCTATAGTGTATATGGACCACATTTTCCTTAATGCTTGTTTTTAACTGTGTAGCGTATTTGGGTGCTCCTATGTAGGATGCATAAATATTTAAATTGTTATAGCTTCCTGTTAGATTGTCCCCTTTATTATTGCGTTGTGTCCTTCTTTGTCTCTTGCTACAGCCTTGTTCTAAAGTCACTTTTGTCCAATAAAATTATTGCTACCCCAGCTTTCTTTTGAAATCCACTTGCATGATAGGTATTTCTCCACCTTCTCACTTTCAGTCTGCAGGTGTCTTTAGATTTAAAATGAATCTCTTGTAGGCAGCATATAGTTGGATTTTTTAAAATCCATTCTGTCACCTTATGCCTTTTGCTGGGAGCTTTTTAGTCCATTTAGTTTCAAAGTAATCATTGATAGATATGTACTTATTGCCATTTTGTTACTTGTTTTGTAGTTGACCCTGAAGATTTTCTCTGATCTTCTTTTGTCTTTCTCTCTTTCATATTTTGCTGATTTTCTTTAGTGATATATTTGGATTTCTTTCCATTTATTCTTTGCATATTTACTAGTGGCTTTTGATATATAACTGCCATTAGACTTTTAGATAACCTCCTCATTTAAGTTTGAACCCATTCTTTTCTTCTCCCGTCCCCACATTTTAGGTATGTGTAATTATATTTTATATCATATTTTGTAATTTCCTTGACTGATTGATTTTTTACAGTAAAAATTCATTTCTACTGTTTTTGTGTTTCTTACCCCTCTACTATCACTTTTGTCCTCTCCTTTCCACTCAAAGAGTCCTTATAGTATTTCTTACAGGGCTGGTTTAGTGGTCATGAACTCTTTCAGTTTTTGTTAATCTGGGGAAATCTTTATCTCTCCTTCTACTCTGAACAATAGCCTTGCTGTGTAGAGTATTCTTGGCTACAGATTTTTCCATTCCATTTATTTGAATAAATCATGCCACTCCTTTCTGGCTTGCAAAGTTACTGTTGAAAAATCTCCTTCTAGCCTTATGTCTTTTCCCTATCAGTTAATGACTTCTTTTTTAATTTTTTTTGATGATATTTATTTTATTTTTTTTTCAATTTATTTATTTTCAGAAAAACATTATTCATTATTTTTTCACCACACCCAGTGCCCTCTATAATACCCACCACCTGGTACCCCAACCTCCCACCCCCCTGCCACTTCCAACCCCTCAGATTGTTTTTCAGAGTCCATAGTCTCTCATGGTTCACCTCCCCTTCCAATTTACCCAAATTCCCTACTCCTCTCTAACGCCCCTTGTCCTCCATGCTATTGGTTATGCTCCCCAAATAAGTGAAACCATATGATAATTGATTCTCTCTGCTTGACTTATTTCACTCAGCATAATCTCTTCCAGTCCTGTCCATGTTGCTACAAAAGTTGGGTATTCATCCTTTCTGATGGAGGCATAATACTCCATAGTGTATATGGACCACATCTTCCTTATCCATTCATCCGTTGAAGGGCATCTTGGTTCTTTCCATAGTTTGGCGACTGTGGCCATTGCTGCTATAAACATTGGGGTACAGATGGCCCTTCTTTTCACGACATCTGTGTCTTTGGGGTAAATACCCAGGAGTGCAATTGCAGGGTCGTAGGGAAGCTCTATTTTTAATTTCTTGAGGAATCTCCACACTGTTCTCCAAAGAGGCTGCACCAACTTGCATTCCCACCAACAGTGGAAGAGGGTTCCCCTTTCTCCACATCCTCTCCAACACATGTTGTTTCCTGTTTTGTTAATTTTGGCCATTCTAACTGGTGTAAGGTGATATCTCAATGTGGTTTTAATTTTTTAAAAAGACTTTATTTATTTATTTGAGAGACAGACAGTGAGAAAGAGTATGAGAGGGGAGAAGGTCAGAGTGAGAAGTAGACTCTCTGTGGAGCTGGGAGCCCAATGCGGGACTTGATCCCAACACTCCAGGATCATGACCTGAGCCAAAGGCAGTTGCTTAACCAACGGAGTCACACAGGTGCCCAGTTAATGACTTCTTTTGTCTTGCTGCTTTAAAATTTTTTTATTTATCACTATTTTTTTGCAAATTTAATTGCAGTATGTCTTGGTGTTGTTGGTCTGCCTTTGTTGATTCTGTTAGGGGTTCTCTATACTTCCTGACCTGAACATCTGTTTCCTCCTCCAGAGTAAGGAAGTTTTCAGCTATTATTTTGCAAATAAATTTTCTGATGCCCTTTCTCTATCTTCTTCTTTTGCTATTCCTATAATATGAATCTCATTATATTTGATGGAGTTATTAAATTCCCTAAGTCTATTCTCATTTTGCATAATTCTTTTCTCTTATTTGTCCAGCTTGATTATTTTCCATTAATCTTCTTCTAAGTGACTAATTCATTCCTCTGCTTCTTCCATCCTAGTTGTTCATTTCATCAAGTGTGTTTCTCACTTCATTTATTGATCCCTTCAAGTCTGCTATATTATTCTTTATCTTTGTGTAAGGGTCTTACTCATGCCTTCTACTATTTTATCAAGTTCAGTAAGTATCCTTATGATCATTGCTTTAAATTCTCTATTAGACATGTTACTCATATCTGTTTCACTTAGATCTCTGGCTGTGGCTTTGGCTTTGTCATGTTCTTTTTTTTTTTAAAGATTTTATTTATTTATCAGACAGAGATCACAAGTAGGCAGAGAGGCAGGCGAGGGTGGGGGGAGAAGCAGGCTCCCCGCCAAGCAGAGCGTCCAATGCGGGTCTCCATCCCAGGACTCTGGGATCATGACCTGAGCCAAAGGCAGAGGCTTTAACCAACTGAGCCACCCAGGTGCCCCTGTCATGTTCTTTTATTCAGATAAATTTCTCTGTCTCCTCATTTTGTCTGTCTCTTTGTGTCTGTTTTTGTATTAGGAAGTCAGCTGTGTCTTCTACTCTTGAAAGTAGTGATTTTATGAAGAAGAGGTCCTAGAGATCCCTGCAGTGAAGTGTCCCCTATTCACCAGAAACTGGCCCTTTAGGAGAGTATCCTATGTGTGTTGTTTATGCCCTCTTGTTTTCTCTGACTCAATTTTTCCTTTAGTGTAGTGTTTTGCCCTGACTCTCTGCCTGTTGTAAGTGAAAGAAACTATTAAGAAAATGAAAACATGGCCATAGAACGGGAGCAAATATTTGAAAATCATATATTTGGCAAAAGATTTGAATTCAAAATATAAAGAGGCCTTGAAACTCAATAAAAAGATAAAGAATCCAATTACAATAAAAAAACAGGCAAAGTGTTTGACCAGACACTTCACCACAGAAGGTATATGGATGCCAATAAGCAAATAACAAGATACTTAAGATCATTAGTCCTTAGGGAAATGCAAATTAAAACTACAATGAGGTATCACTCCTGTCTTATTAGAATGACCAAAATTAAAAGACTATCCAAACCAATTGTGGAATTTGTTGAGAAACTGAAACTCTCTCACAGTGCTGGAAGAATGTAAAATGGTACAGAAACTTTAGGAAGCAGTTTGGAAGTTCCTTGAAAAGTTAAATATACATGTGCCATTTGATTCAATTGTTCTTCTTCTAGGAATTTACCCAAGAAAAAAATGAAGGTATTTCCACACAGAGACTTGTACAAGAATGTTTATAGCCATTTTATTTTTTTCAAAACTTTTGTTTAAATTCCAGTTAGTTAAAATAAAGTTTGATAGGGACTCCTGGGTGGCTCAGTTGGTTAAGCGGCTGCCTTCGGCTCAGGTCATGATCCCAGCGTCCTGGGATCGAGTCCCACATCGGGCTCCTTGCTTGACAGGGAGCCTGCTTCTCCCTCTGCTTCTGCCTGCCATGCTGTCTGCCTGTGCTCGCTCTCTCTCCCTCTCTCTCTGATAAATAAATAAATAAAATCTTTAAAAAAAATAAAGTGTGATATTCATTTCAGGAGTAGAATTTAGTGATTCATCACTTACATATAACACTCAGTGCTCATCACATATGCCCTCTGTAATGCCCATTACCCATTTAACTCTTCCCCCCACTTACCTCTCCTCCAGCAACCCTAGGTTTGTTCTCTATAGTTAAGAGTGTCTTGTGGTTTGCCTCCCTCTGTGTTTTTATCTTATTTTTCCTTTCCTTCCCTTATATTCATCTGTTTGGTTTCTCAGATTACACATAAAAGTGAAATCATAAGGTATTTAACTTTCTCTGACTGACTTATTTCACTTAGCATAATATACTCTAGTTCCACATTGTTGCAAATGGCAAGATTTCATTATTTTTTTATTGCTGAGTAAGATATAGATATAGATATATAGATATGTATAGATATATATCTATATAGATATATATAGTGGAATATATACACGTCACATCTTCTTTATCCATTCATCAGTTCATGTTTGACTATTGTTCATAATGCTGCTATAAATGTCAGGGTACATGTACCCCCTTTGAATCTGTATTTTTGTATCCTTTGGGTAAATACTTAGCAGTGCAATTGCTGGGTCATAGAGTAGTTCCATTTTTAACTTTTTGAGGAACCTCCATACTGTTTTCCAGAGTGGCTGCACCAGTTTGCTTTTCCACCAACAGTGCATGAGGGTTACCTGTTCTCTGCATCCTTGCCAATATCTGTTATTTCCTGTGTTGTTAATTTTAGCCATTCTGAAAGATGTGAGGTGGTATCTTATCATGGTTTTGATTTATATTTCCCTGATGATGAGTAATTTTAAGCATCTTTTCAGGTGTCTCTTAACCATTTGGATGTCTTCTTAGCCACTTTATTTTTAATAATAACTAACTAGAAACAATTAAAAAGTCCATCAACAGGTAAATGAATAAACTAATTGTGGTACATCCATGTCATGTAATTCCACTCCACAGTAAAAATGAATGAACTACTGATACAAGAGCATGGATGTCTTGAAATAAAGTGCACTGAGTGAAAGGAGCCAGACAAAAAAGACTATATACTGCATTATTCCATTCATATAAAGGTCTAGAAAGTGAAAGCTAATCAAGCCACAAAAGGTCATGGAGGAATCTTAAATTCACATTGCTGAGTAAAATAAGCCAGTCTACAGAATACAGTATGTATGATGACAACCACAAAAAAAAAGCAAAGCTATAGAGAGAACAGTAAAAAGATCAGTAGTTGCCAAGTGTTGGGGAGAGGAAGGTAGGGATGAATAGGTAAAAAACAGGGGATCTTTAGGGCAGGGAAACCATTCTGTATGATACCATAATGGTGGATGACATTACACATTTGTCAAAACCAAGAGAACTGCTCAACACAAAGAATGAACCCTAATGTATTTTAGTTAGTAATAATGTTATTAATACCAGTTCATCAATTGTAAAAATTGTGCTACACTAATGCAAAATGTTAATAATAAGGGAGAATGAGGATGTGGTGTTGAGGAAATATATGAAAACTGAATTTTCCTCATAATTTTTGTGTATACTAAAAACTGCTCTAAAAAATAAAGTTTGTTAATTTACTTAAAAAGAGATAAAGTTCAAGCTAATCTACAGTGACAAAAAGCAGAATAGTGGTTGCTAGGGACAGAGGGGCCAGCGTAGGTAGGAGTGATTACAAAGGGGTATAAGGAAATTTTTGTAGTGATGGGTCTATTCATTATACTGACTGTGGTGATGCCTTTGTTGGCATATAGATTTATCAAATTGTGCACTCTAAATATGTGCAGTTTATTAAATATTAATTAGATACCAATAAAACTCTTTAAAATCTTTGTTTGCTTACATGAGTTTAGATGGATTTTCTATTGCTTTTAACTAAAATTTTTAACTGATAGCAATGATCGTAGTTAGGAAAACTATGTCTAAATGATACATTTAGCCAACCTTTGATTTACCCAACTACACAATGGTAGAAGAAAAGGTAAGTAGTTAAATTAAAACTATATTTGGAACAGAGAAAAGGAAACAGCACACAACAGTCACTACCTGTACAAAGTCCAGACTCCACTACGGTAACACGGATTCCATTCCTTGCTAGTAGAGTACATTCCTTGATCAATCAATCTATCTGTAGCCACCTCTGAGTCTATCTTGGTAGAATTACCCTAGCCTATTGTCCCCGCCCCGCTCTTTGTCCCATAGAAGATGGTTTGAAGAATTCCTCTTCTTGGGGATATATCACTTTAATGGAGCACTTCTTGTTGGCAGATTCAGTGTTTCTGAAAGTATAATCTGTGGTCCATCTGAACCAGAATCACCTGCTTAAAATGCAGGCTCCTGGAGCACCTGGGTGACTCAGTCATTAAGCGTCTGCCTTTGGCTCATGTCACAATCCCAGATCAGGCCCCTTCTCAGCAAGAGGTCTGCTTCTTGGTGATCACAGCTTTGTAATAAAGCTTGAAATCAGGTAACGTGATGCCGCGAGCTTTATTTTTGTTTTTCAACATTTCCTTAGCGATTCGGGGTCTCTTCTGATTCCATACAAATTTTAGGATTATTTGCTCCAGCTCTTTGAAGAATGACGGTGGAATTTTGATCGGAATGGATTTAAAGTATAGATTGCTCTAGGCAGTATAGACATTTTAACAATGTTTATTCTTCCGATCCAAGAGCATGGAATGGTCTTCCATCTATTTATGCATGGTACTGGCATAAAAACAGACACATAGACCAGTGGAACAGAGTAGAGAGCCCAGATATGGACCCTCAACTCTATGGTCAATTAATCTTCGACAAAACAGGAAAAAATATACAGTGGAAAAAAGACAGTCTCTTCAATAAATGGTGCTGGGAAAACTGGACAGCTATATGTAGAAGAATGAAACTCGACCATTCTCTTACACCATACACAAAGATCAACTCAAAATGGATAAAAGACCTCAACGTGAGACAGGAATCCATCAGAATCCTACAGGAGAACATAGGCAGTAATCTCTTTGATATCAGCCACAGCAACTTCTTTCAAGATACATCTCCAAAGGCAAAGGAAACAAAAGCGAAAATAAACTTCTGGGACTTCATCAAAATCAAAAGCTTCTGCACAGCAAAGGAAACAGTCAACAAAACAAAGAGGCAACCCACGGAATGGGAGAAGATATTTGCAAATGACAGTACAGACAAAAGGTTGATATCCAGGATCTATAATGAACTCCTCAAACTCAACACACATGAAACAGGCAAACACATCAAAAAATGGGCAGAAGATATGAATAGACACTTCTCCAATCAAGACATACAAATGGCTATCAGACACATGAAAAAATGCTCATCATCATTAGCCCTCAGGGAGGTTCAAATTAAAACCACATTGAGATATCACCTTACACCAGTTAGAATGGCCAAAATTAACAAAACGGGAAACAACATGTGTTGGAGAGGATGTGGAGAAAGGGGAACGCTCTTCCACTGTTGGTGGGAATGCAAGTTGGTGCAGCCTCTTTGGAGAACAGTGTGGAGATTCCTCAAGAAATTAAAAATAGAGCTTCTCTATGACCCTGCAATTGCACTCCTGGGTATTTACCCCAAAGACACAGATGTCGTGAAAAGAAGGGCCATCTGTACCCCAATGTTTATAGCAGCAATGGCCACAGTCGCCAAACTATGGAAAGAACCAAGATGCCCTTCAACGGATGAATGGATAAGGAAGATGTGGTCCATATACACTATGGAGTATTATGCCTCCATCAGAAAGGATGAATACCCAACTTTTGTAGCAACATGGACGGGACTGGAAGAGATTATGCTGAGTGAAATCAGTCAAGCAGAGAGAGTCAATTATCATATGGTTTCACTTATTTGGGGAGCATAACCAATAGCATGGAGGACAAGGGGCGTTAGAGAGGAGTAGGGAATTTGGGTAAATTGGAAGGGGAGGTGAACCATGAGAGACTATGGACTCTGAAAAACAATCTGAGGGGTTTGAAGTGGCGGGGGGGTGGGAGGTTGGGTACCAGGTGGTGGGTATTATAGAGGGCACGGCTTGCATGGAGCACTGGGTGTGGTGAAAAAATAATGAATAATGTTTTTCTGAAAATAAATAAATTGAGAAAAAAAAGAGGTCTGCTTCTCCCTTTCCCACTCCCCTTGCTTATGTTCCCTCTCTTGCTGTCTCTCTCTCTCTGTGTGTCTAATAAATAAATAAATAAATAAATAAACTATTTTTTAAAAATAAAATACAGGCTCCTGGGTCTTATCTCTGAACTACTGAATCATAATCACTGGAATTATGGCCTAGAAATCTACATTTTACTAGCAATTCTAAGTGGGTCTTAGATATACTGTAATTAAAAAAACATTGGATGAAGCCTTGAATTGTCATCCTCATTTCATACAAAGGAAAATTTAATTTAGGTTTCAATATTATTTATTCTCATGTTGATAATCCATTCTGAGACTGTCCTAACACAGTTTCTCAAACTAGGGTCCACGGCCTAAAGGGAGGTTCAAATGTATACCCTCAATTGTCCAGAAGTTCTTCATAAAATACTTTAGTTTTTAAATAGCTCAGAAAATAACAGATATTGGCAATGATGCAGAGAAAGGGGAACCCTCTTATGCTGTTGGTGGCAATGCAAACTGGAGAAGCTGCTCTGGAAAAGAGTATGGAGGTTCCTCAAAAAGTTAAACAGAACTACACTACAACCCAGCAATTGCATTACTAGGTATTTACCCAAAGGATACAAACATAGTGATTGAAAGGGGCACATGGACCCCAATGTTTATAGCAGCAATGTCCAAAATGGCCAAAATATGGAAAGAGTCCAGATGTCCATCAACAGATGAATGGATAAAGAAGAAATGGCACATATATACAATGGAATATTACTCAGCTATTAAAAAGAATGAAATCTTGCCATTTGTAATGCCATGGATGGAACTAGAGGGTATTATGCTAAGTGAAATAATTCAGAGAAAGGTAAATACCTTTATGATTTCACTTATATGTGGAATTTAAGAAACCAAACAGATGAATATAAGGGAAGGAAAGGAAAAATAAAATAAGATAAAAACAGAGAGGGACGCAAACCATAAGACACTTTTAACTCTAGGAAACAAACTGAGGGTTGCTAGAGGAGAAGTGGCGGGGGATGAGGTAACTGGGTGATGACCATTAAGGAGGGCACTTAATGTAATGAGCACTGGGTCTTATATACAACGGATGAATCACCAAATTCTACCCATGAAAATAATAATACACTATATGTTAACTAAATGGAATTGAAATTAAAATTTTTCTAAAATTTTTCTGGCCATAATCTATATGCAACAATTATAGTAAAGTCCAGCTATATAATTCTGATAGCCATGTTACCACTGTTTTTGTAATAAAGTTGGTACCCAGGCATATTATTTCGGTTCTTATGGGTATAACAGTGTCTGTGCCCTCTATCCCTCTGATGTACTCCCATGTCCCACTCCTTGTCTCAAAGTGTATTATAGATGATAGGAGTTCCTCTTCAACATAGTACAATAGATGTCCAGGGTGATATGAAACCATCCTTGCATGTGCTAGCACATTGGCTAGATGATTGTGATATAGGGTCTTGAGGCACAGACAGAATCTTGTTTCCATTCATGTCACAAGAGAGCAGTGAGAAGTATAGAGGGGTATATAGGTAGAGCAACTGTTCTGTCATGCAGATGGCTAGGGGAAAAGATCTCAAAACACAAGGTGGTGTTTCCATTCATAGGATGGATACCCTTGAGACTTAGGTCCTGGCCATGGTTCCCGGTTTGGTTCCCTGGTCCAAATAAGTGTTTCTCATGACCATACCCCTCATCCATTGACAATGTCTTCTCAAGCCCTCCTCAGGCTATGTAACTACACCCAGTGGCCAGTCTCTATTACTTCATTTTTCTTTTCTTTTCTTTTCTTTTCTTTTCTTTTCTTTCTTTCTTTCTTTCTTTCTTTCTTTCTTTTTTTTTTTTTTTTTTGGTATAGGGTTTTTATTATTTATGGTCTCTATTACTTTAAAGGATGGGTGAATGTTTTCATTTTTTTCAAGGTCTCAGCTTGCCCCCCAGGAAGGACTTCTTGCCATAATGTGTGTGTGTGTGTGTGTGTGTGTGTGCGCGCGCACTCATGTCACAATTTGAGCTCACACTACTACCTACTACGCTATGCTGCCCATAAAAGTCTTTGTGTTTCCACAAGGAAAATTCACTCCCCATCCCACCACCCTCTCCAAGAGAAAAAGGAATGTGTTATTTTCTTTTTCTTTTTTTTGTTTCTATTTTTTATTAAATTGATTTATTTATTTTCAGAAAAACAGTATTCATTATTTTTTCACCACACCCAGTGCTCCATGCAAGCCGTGCCCTCTATAATACCCACCACCTGGTAACCCAACCTCCCACCCCCCCGCCACTTCAAACCCCTCAGATTGTTTTTCAGAGTCCATAGTCTCTCATGATTCACCTCTGCTTCCAATTTACCCCAACTCCCTTCTCCTCTCTAACACCCCTTGTCCTCCATGATATTTGTTATGCTCCCCAAATAAGTGAAACCATATGATAATTGACTCTCTCTGCTTGACTTATTTCACTCAGCATAATCTCTTCTAGTCCCGTCCATGTTGCTACAAAAGTTGGATATTCATCCTTTCTGATGGAGGCATAATACTCCATAGTGTATATGGACCACATCTTCCTTATCCATTCATCCGTTGAAGGGCATCTTGGTTCTTTCTACAGTTTGGCGACTGTGGCCATTGCTGCTATAAACATTGGGGTACAGATGGCCCTTCTTTTCACAACATCCGTATCTTTGGGGTAAATACCCAGGAGTGCAATGGCAGGGTCATATGGACCCTCAACTCTATGGTCAATTAATCTTCGACGAAACAGGAAAAAAATATACAGTGGAAAAAAGACAGTCTCTTCAATAAATGGTGCTGGGAAAACTGGACAGCTATATGTAGAAGAATGAAACTCGACCATTCTCTTACACCGTACACAAAGATCAACTCAAAATGCATAAAAGACCTCAACGTGAGACAGGAATCCATCAGAATCCTAGAGGAGAACATAGGCAGTAACCTCTTCGATATCAGCCACAGCAACTTTTTTCAAGATATGTCTCCAAAGGCAAAGGAAACAAAAGAGAAAATAAACTTTTGGGACTTCATCAAAATCAAAAGCTTCTGCACAGCAAAGGAAACAGTCAAAAAAACAAAGAGGTAACCCACGGAATGGGAGAAGATATTTGCAAATGACAGTACAGACAAAAGGTTTATATCCAGGATCTATAATGAACTCCTCAAACTCAACACACACGAAACAGGCAAACACATCAAAAAATGGCAGAAGATATGAACAGACAATTCTACAATCAAGACATACAAATGGCTATCAGACACATGAAAAAATGTTCATCATCACTAGCCCTCAGGGAGATTCAAATTAAAACCACATTGAGATATCACCTTACACCAGTTAGAATGGCCAAAATTAACAAAACAGGAAACAACATGTGTTGGAGAGGATGTGGAGAAAGGGGAACCTTCTTCCACTGTTGGTGGGAATGCAAATTGGTGCAGCCTCTTTGGAGAACAGTGTGGAGATTCCTCAAGAAATTAAAAATAGAACTTCCCTATGACCCTGCCATTGCACTCCTGGGAATGTGTTATTTTCTAAAACTGATTCAAAAATTCCTGTCTGGTGGTTTCAGAGTTGATTGAATTAGTAATCAAATAACATCATCAAAGGCACAGGTCTTCCATTCCTCTTTCTGTCTTCCTCTCCTGACAGCAGATCTTTCTTCCTGGTTGCAAGATGGCTGCTGCAGTTCCAGCATTGCATGCACAGAAACATCTTGTTAAGAAAAGAGGAGTTTCCTTCTATATAGCTCCTCTTATTACTGAGGAAAACCATTTCCCAAAATCCCCAGCATACTTTCCCTCAGATCCTAGGACATGATCTCCTCAGATCCTAGGTCACATGTCCATACCTAACCCAATTACTGACAAGGAGAATGAGCCAATTATTCTATTTTTTTTCTTTTTTTTTTAATTTAATTTAATTTTATTTTTCTTCAGTGTTCCAAGATTCACTGTTTATGCACCACACACAGTGCTCCATGCAATATGTGCCTTCCTTAATACCCACCCAGCCCCTCCACCCCCTTCCCTCCAAAACCCTCAGTTGACTTTGACTATTGAGGATTTCGCCACCACCACAACAGAGGACAGGGGTAAGATTCCTTCCCTAAAGGACATGACCACTTCAAGACTGTGTCAGCAAGGAAGAAAGGGGAGAAATGAATTCAGGCAAACAACTAGTACTGTCTGCTTTTTACCCACTTACCTCCAGATGACCCATATATAGATTGGTTGGGTGCCACACAGGATTCCCCAGAGGTGTAGGTGGGTGGACAGCCTAATAGGTGGCTATCTCCATCTCCCCAGTCAAATTCACCACCCAGTTCCCTCATTCTGATATTTTAGGTTCTGTTTCCCTCAATTTCAGACAAAGTTGAATCCCTCAAAACATTAGTTCCTGCTTTCTGTTCTGGATACAAAGAGATTTTCCCCTGTCTACGCTGGGGTATATGGAGGTAGGTTTTCTAACCAATTCCTTTATAAGCAGTAACTTCATTTGTTAGATCACTTTATCTGGTCTTGACCCATTTTCTGACTAAACTTTGAACACAGTAGAGGGACTCAAGCTACCTTTCCACATGTTAGGAAGTAGTTGTCTAGTGATGGTTCACAGGGCAACCCCAAGTTTCACAGTAGGACTCAGGGCGTTATCACTTCTGAGAATTTTTTTCATTTTTCAGAGCAAAAACTCCCTAAAGTTGTTATACATAGATTTCTTATCTTTGGAACCAAATGGCTACAATCAGAAAATGTATTCTGTTGCCTAATTTTGTCCCCATGTGCGTTCAGGTGCATCCCATCAAGGGATCAAAGGAAATGACTTGCTGAGAAAAGCACTTTAAATTCTCTCCGTCCACCCACCATCACCACCCACTTGCTCCCAGATCACCAAAGTTATCATGCCAGGGTCTCTAGACAAGGAAGTTACCTTCTAAGGACAACACAAATTGCTTTCTCTGCCTTGTATAGGGCACTGAAACTCCCGGTACTGTCCCTAACACCAGCCATTAGGCAGTTCTCATTCCCTCCAATCTTGAAGCAAAATATTAAGGCCCTGAGAGAAATAGAACCTTTGTTTCTTTTTTAATCACTTTCCTCAGCTCAGGGTCAGCCCAGTCTGTCTTCCTCTACTCTACCCCCAAATGATGTAGCAATGACTAACTTGGTGCCACATGACACTAGGCAGCCCCCAACCGTCAGCCTGTGCTGGGCCTTTTGCTACTCTTTTTGAGTGTACATTTGAACCCACTTCCTCTGGTTAGGGACTTCCCCATCTTATGATTCTTGGAAGGAGGCAGAGCCTGCCTTCCTCCATAGGCTTAAGAAAGCCACATCTATTCTCCCTTGCAGCTAGGGTGTTGGCACATAACCTAGACCAGTCACCCTAGACTTTGTCTTAGAAATTAGAGACTTAGAGACTGAGTCTCTTTCTCTCTCAGGCAGCACTAGCATTCTCAGCAAGAGCTCCCTGCAGGGAAACAGTGGTGAAAGCTACAGAGTGGCATGCTCAGAGGTGCTGCAGTGGGCTCCTCACCAGACCAGTTCTGCGGCGTGGCTTGAGTGTCATTCCTGCCTGTTAACCTGCTTCTCCAGCCTGCCTGCTCATTCTGGGAGATGCCCAATATCCTTTTAATGAATTCTTTTTCTACCTAAATCATCCAGAATCCAATTCTGTTGCTTGCAATCAAGGATCTGGACTATTACACAGCTGTATCTCCTTCAGGAATTTGTCCTAGTTCCAAGAAGTCCCAAAAGGCCCTCTTTGTCCCCAAGGAGAGTTGAAGGGGATTCTTGTAGATTTCCATTTTGTTATAGATACCAAAATTAGAAACAGGCTACCCACTATTGTCCCACAGTATCTAGTTTAGTATCAGTGGGCACATATACTCTGAGCAATGTTGGAAAGCCCCTTTTAAAGAGATTCTGTTCTGTCAAAAGACTTTCAAATGCCTCTTGAAACTTTCATGACATCTTTTGTATAATAGACCTGATCTCTGTGAACACATTATTTTGAAATGGGGATTTAAATTGTGCTTTGGCAGGAACTAAATATTCAAACGCAGTGAGTGTAAATGACTATAAGAATGTTTCTTTTGAGATGATGCAATAACTGCCTGGTATTGAGCCTGCTTCACCAGTGTGTGTTGGCAGGAAGGTTTTCAAAGTTTATATTGGTACATTTGAAATCTAGTAAGTGATTGGTTCCCTTTCTAAGCTCTGGGGTAGAATCCAGCCCTAAATGATAAGGCACTAACAATGTCCTAAAACCTGACCAAAACAGGTCTGGAACACTTTTCTGGAAATTTTATTTTCAGCCATGTCAGTCTGTCTGGGAAGACAATGGCGCCATCCCTCCTGTCATGACTGCCAGGATCCACCTTTCCCATTTACCTCCACCTGCCGTGCCCACTTCAGGAGGGTCAAAAGCTGCCTCATTAGGTGTTGTGCCAAAACTATCCACAAACACTAAGCATCTGGGCCTTGAGGGAATGGATGGAGAGTTTCTGCATGTCAAGAACATAAGAGCTGGGAAGGGAATTTGGGGGAATGATGGAACTGCTCTGTAGCTTGATTGTGGTGGTGGTTATGATTCTAGGCTCTGTCTAAAATCATAGAAATGTACACCAATAATAAATTTTTATTATATGTAAATTAAAAATAAATTTAATTTTTTTCTTTAAAGAAGAGGGGTGCTGGAACATTCCATGTGTAAATTGTGGCTCTGCGGTGGCACAGCAGATAGACACATGACCACAGTGGAGGACAGTGTCTCCAACTAATCTGAAAGCATGATGTGACTGTCAGTTAACACATAAATTAGCCACCTCAAACGGGAAATTCTAAACTTTGTGAGTAACCACACACTTCAGGGCCAGGAATTCAAATTTGTGACAAGGGTACTGGGTGTGGCTTTCTTTCAGGCTCCTACTGGAAGCTGAAAGAATCTGTTCCCATTTTCTGTTGATATAGCACTATTTATTACTAGACCCTAAAAATTAGGGTCTAAAACTAACATGTATTACGTAATGAAAAGCTTAGTAGGATCACCTAACACTGAGAAAGCAATTCGCACTGAACAGCCCATAGGGCCCAACTTCCCAGTAATAAGACCAAATTTCCCTGAAAGTTTTGTGGGGTGGCTGGATTTCCACCATTCTGCTACTTAGTTGGTGAGAAGCCCTGGTCTCAATCATCTTCGGGAGCTGAGCCACACAACTACTGGTTGACCTCCTATCCCAGTAGCTCTCAACCTTGGATGTAATTTAGAATCACTTGAGACCCAGGCCACCACCCAGACCAGTTAGATAAGAATCTCTGGGGTGCGGGACTTAACGTCAGTGCTATTTTTTTTTTAATTAAATTTATTTATTTTCAGCATAACAGTATTCATTATTTTTTCACCACACCCCGTGCTCCGTGCAATCCGTGCCCTCTATAATACCCATCACCTGGTACCCCAGCCCCCCATCCCCCCGCCACTTCAAACCCCTCAGATTGTTTTTCAGAGTCCATAGTCTCTCATGATTCACCTCCTGTTCCAATTTCCCCCAACTCCCTTCTCCTCTCTAACTCCCATGTCCTCCATGCTAATGTCAGTGCTATTTTTTAAGAACACCTCAGGTGACATCTATACTTCTGAAAGGGGGCAACTTTCTATTTCATGGACTAGCAATAACATGGGAAAAGGCATGTATTAGTCTGCTTTAGGCCACCATAATAAAATACTTCAAACTAAGTGGCTTACACAGCAGAAATTTTTTTTCTCACAATTCTAGAGGCTAGAAGTTCAAGACCAAGGTGCCAGCAAGGTTGGTTTCCCCTGAGTTCTCTTCTTGGCTTGCGCATAGACACCCTCTTGCTGCCTCTATCCCAGGTAATCCCTCTGTGTCCTGCACTCCTGGTATCTCTTTGTGCATCTTAATCTCCTTAATTTGTAAGGACACCAGTCATATTGGATTAGAGTCAATCCTAACGGCCTCATTTTGCCTCATTTTAATTTAATTTCCTTTTTAAAAGCTCTATCACCAAATATATTCATATTCTGAGGTACTAGAGGTTAGGCTTTTATATGAAATGGGGTTGGGGAACACAATTCAGCCTATAATAAAGGAGATCATGATTCCTCTAATACTCCTCAACCTTTTTATCTTAACCTGTTGAGTTTAATAAACAAACTCATTGTCCTTTGGGATTGTGGCTGCCTGCATCAAGAGTTCAACAGAGCAGTCCAGTTTCTATCTTCACAACACCATTCTCCCAAAACAAACCACCGTTTCTCTTAGGACCAATGTTGTACACTTCTGCTTTGTCTCCAGAATGCTCTGAAGTGGATAAGAATAGGACATTAACCAAATTAATTCCAAATTCTGGGCTACACCCTAAGCTATAAAGACTGTCCCTGTTTGTGTTTCCCATACCAAATTATACCTAGTCACATTGTCTAAAACAGTTCACCAGAAGTTATACGTTCAGCCCAAATGATAGTACTAAAATGTCCCAAATAACATATAAATATCCAAAATCTGAACAGCATGAAATTTTTTACATTATTCCTTTCTTTACTATTATTTTTTATTATGTTATGTTAGTCACCATATAGTACGTCGTCATTAGTTTTTGCTGTAGTGTTCCATGATTCATTGTTTGCGTATAACACCCAGTGCTCCATGCAATATGTACCCTCCTTAATACCCATCAGAGAGCCAATCCATGCCCTCAACCCCCTTCCCTCTAAAACCCTTAGGAGAAGGAAGGGGAAAACGAAGGGGGGCAGTCAGAGGGGGAGACAAACCATGAGAGACTGTGGACTCTGAGGAACAATGTAAAATTTCTCATTCTCTGAAATTCTTGGGCAGAAAATAAATTTCAAAATTCCAAAGAAATTTAAGTCTAAAATTATTTCCTTCTCAATTACTGTTTTGCTCACTCAGCTAGAGGTGTGAAGAAAACAAAGGTTGCTTTGGCAACTACGACCTGGACAGTCGACCACTGGAATAAGTGAAGTTCACTAAGAAAGAATTAATCCAACTTCAAGACTCTCTCATTCGTCCCACTGTGTAAGAGTTTTAAGAAATTAGACACATAAGATTGTCCCAGCACCAATGCCACATGTGCAAACTTTAGAAGAAAATAACATAAAAGAAGCAACCAGACAAACCCAGTAAGTGGAATATTCTGCAGAACAATTGGCCTGGCATCCTCAGCATATCAGTATTACTAAAAATGATCTGTGATAGATTAAAAGAGACTTAAGGGACATAAGAACAAGATGTAATGCATGGTCTGGATTGGATACTGCTTTGGATGAAGCAACTGCAAGGGACATTTTTAGGTCATTTGGGGAAATATAAATAAGATCTCGGTGTTAGGTCAGTTGAAATTTTACTGAAATAGTAAGATAGAAATTGATGACTGAAAAAAATGGGTTAATAGAATAGTATATTTAGTGAGATCTCAGTCTGGTGATAAAATAGAAGCACATATAGACATACAGAGAGAGAGAGAGAGAGAGAGAGAAGGAGAGATCCTAAAAGGAATGCACTAGGGTCTTACAGTAGTGATTTCTGGGTAGTGGAAATTTTACTTATTTAATTATGTATTATATTTCCGTTATCTATATAGTCTCATTTTCTACAATGCATCTGGACTGTTTCTATACTAATAAAATGTTATTTTAAAAATTCTTAGTCACAAGTAAAAGTCAGCCACCGAAGCAATTGTCCCAAGAAAAATTATGCTGCTGGACAGTAGTACACAATACAGTCTAGACCACATCACTGTCAGAAAGTAAATATACAATGCTGTCATACAGCGTATGTATATCAGAGACAGTGTTATCTGGAGGAAAGAAGGGTAACCATAGAAAACGTGAGAGAAGAAGGAAATCATCTTGCTTTCAGTCTCAACAGGAGGCAACTTAAATTGTGCTAGTCATCTAGGGTTTACAACCTCTCAATTTAAACTCTACTGGGATTTTTATTTTGAAGGTTTTTATTTTTTTTTTAAATTTTTAAATTTATTTTCAGCGTAACAGTATTCATTGTTTTTGCAACACACCCAGTGCTCCATGCAATCCGTGCCCTGTCAAATACCCACCACCTGGTTCCCCCAACCTCCCACCCCCCCGCCACTTCAAAACCCTCAGATTGTTTTTCAGAGTCCATAGTCTCTCATGATTCACCTCCCTTTCCAATTTACCCCAACTCCCTTCTCCTCTCTAACACCCCCTGTCCTCCATGCTATTTGTTATGCTCCACAAATAAGTGAAACCATATGATAATTGATTCTCTCTGCTTGACTTATTTCACTCAGCATAATCTCTTCCAGTCCTGTCCATGTTGCTACAAAAGTTGGGTATTCATCCTTTCTGATGGAGGCATAATACTCCATAGTGTATATGGACCACATCTTCCTTATCCATTCGTCCATTGAAGGGCATCTTGGTTCTTTCCATAGTTCGGCGACTGTGGCCATTGCTGCTATAAACATTGGGGTACAGATGGCCCTTCTTTTCACTACATCCATATCTTTGGGGTAAATACCCAGGAGTGCAATTGCAGGGTTATAGGGAAGCTCTATTTTTAATTTCTTGAGGAATCTCCACACTGTTTTCCAAAGTGGCTGCACCAACTTGCATTCCCACCAACAGTGGAAGAGGGTTCCTCTTTCTCCACATCCCCTCCAACACATGTTGTTTCCTCATTTTCTTGCCTGCTACAAACTGCAGCTGACTACATTCCTTGGTTTGTGGCCCTCCTCCACCTTCAAAGTCACCTGTATGGGTCAAGTCCTTCTCACACTGAATCTCTCAGACCTACTCTTCTTCCACTTTTAAAGACTCCTGTGTTTAGACAGGGCTATCTCTGTTTCTTACCCCAGAAGGACTCCTTTTTTGTTAGTTTTCTACCTCAGCCATCCATTTTTTAAACTTTTTTAGGTTTATTTATTTAATTGAGAGAGAGAGTGGGGGGAGGAGTAAAGAGAGAGGGAAAGAATCTCAAGCAGACTCCCCAAGGAGTACAGAGTCCTATCTGGGGCTCTATCTGACAACTCTGAGATCATGACCTGAGCTGAAATCAAGAGTTTGGGGTTTAACCAACTGTCTCAGGGACCCTGTTCATTTTTTTAACATTAAAAATAGTTTATAAAAATGCAGGACTACTGTTTCAAATTCAAGCAAACTAAAACAGACATTACATGCAATGCCTGAAACTTGACTGGATCCTGGTTTTTAAAAAAGCTATGAAAACTATATTAAGATATTTGCAATAAAGGATAAAAAAAATCCCCAATGGGAAGCTAAAGGACAGTTTCAAATAAATCCCAGTTTCAAATAAATCTCTGGGCTACCTCATTGTCCTTGCCAACCAATAGTATGAGATTTCTTGAGACACTGTGTCTCTTTATGCTTGTGTTTCATTTAGTGTTCATTTAGAGAGAGGCTTTCTTTTTCTCCTACAATCAAGAAGTGACCAAATGATACTGACACTTTGGATCATGCAGCCCTGAATATTTCAGAACCATTTTCTAGGTGCTTGATAAAAGAGTCAGAAAGTTCAAAGTTATGGAGATTGCTAAATTTAGGGAGAAATGTAACTTTAATTCACTGTTTTTATGGCAGCATTTGGAATAATATAGCAGGGTTAGAGAAAATAGGTTAAATATACTAATAAGATCTCATGAAACCAGGTGATAATTTTATGGAACTGGAATAATCTGCTTGAACACATGCCTTACTCTTATCTTCTGTGTTATTCTTTTAGATGCTCTATGTTTTAATTAGCTTCTTTCCTGGTGTTATTATCCATGAATTCAACAGCAATGAGAAGCAGTATACTCTGCTCAAACAATAATCCAGATCTGATGTTGAAAACTGCTTTCCATTAAAAGGATTCAAGACTCCTTGATTCCTTATTTGGTGCAGGAGAATTCAAGATGATCCCATGATCTCTTTTTATTGTCTGAAATCAAGGACTCACTGAGAGGTAGCAGGATATCATTAAAAACAACAATGTGGTCATCATCTAAGGAGAGCTGCTATAGTGACAATTGGAGAATCCAAAAGGAAGTGATAATGAAAGCTAAATGGATACAGTTGGGTCTAGGTAAAATCAAAAGGTATGATGCTTTAAAGAATACACAGATATAAGAAAATACACAAATATAAATTGTATTAGAAATAACCCTATATGGTCCAATTCTTGCTGTAAATATGGGGGACAAATCACTCAAATAATAAATTTGAAGTGTTTTAAGTTGTAAAACCAATACAGTATCTTTCTTACATGAGGAAGTATAAATAGATGTTATGGTGAATGATAATATATTTATTTTTTCTTCCTACATACGTGAAATGGTAAATTTTTTTTAAGATTTTATTTATTCATTTAACAGAGAGAGAGAGATCACAGGTAGGCAGAGAGGCAGGCGGGGGTGGGGGAAGGAGGATCCCCACTGAGCAGAAAGCCTGGTATAGGGCTCTATCCCAGGACCCTGGGATCATGACCTGAGCCAAAGGCAGAGGCTTTAACCCACTGAGCCACCCAGGCGCCCCAACTAGGAAAATCTTAATATGGACTTGATATTATTAGATTACATTAAAATATTACTGTGAGAAAATTATTGCTAATTTCCTTAGATGTGATAAAGGTTTTGGAATTAGGTAGAAGAATGTTCTTTCAAGATGCACATTGAAGTTTTTAGGAATGATGTAACTCAACTCACTTTCAGATGATTCAAAAAATTAGATACATAATGATAGATACAGCAAATATGGCAAAATGTTAACAGTTGAAACTGAGTGGTGGGCATAATGATATTCATTACACTATTCTATTCTATTCATTGCACTTTTCTACATGTTTGAGATTTTTCACAATAGGAAACTGGGAACATTTTACACTAGACTTCTAGGTATCTGAAACAGGGCTGAGGGCAGGTTTTAGCAAATGCCCAAGTCCTCATCTTGATCCAGAAGCTCAGCTAAATTTTTCATGTTTTAATCTGCTTCTTAGGTTGGTTATCTTTCCTTCTCTAAAGTGTATGTGGCTATATCAGTTAAAATATGGATTCAGCTTCTTGTAAGAGACACCCAAATTGACAAAGTCTTAAATAAAACAGAAATTTATTTCCCTTGAATGTAACAGACCAGAAGAAAACAGTCCAGGACTAGTGTGGTAGCTGTTTTGTTTTGTTTTGTTTTCTCATTAAACTTTTGTTTTAATGGGTCTCAAAACTCTGTGACAGATTTTTGGTCAAGTTGTTTCCATTAAAAAGTACTGATTTTAACAACTAATAACTTAAAACTGCCACACACACACAAAAAAAACAAATGGTCCACAAAACATTCTCCTTTCCTTCTGAAGGTTTTACGATGCATTGTTATCATTAACCAGTCTTTTACTATTAAACTTAAATGGCCAATTGACACAAACAGTTCTGAGACCGTTCTTTCACCACTGATTAAGACTGGGGTGGCAGGTATTGGGGATAATATTCATTTAGCCTTCTGAGCTTTCTGGGCAGACTTGGTGACCTTGCCAGCTCCAGCTGCCTTCTTGTCCACTGCTTTGATGACACCCACAGCAACCGTCTGTCTCATGTCACGAACAGCGAATCGGCCCAGAGGAGGATAGTCAGAGAAGCTCTCAACACACATAGGCTTGCCAGGAACCATATCAACAATGGCAGCGTCACCAGATTTTAAGAACTTGGGACCATCTTCCAGCTTTTTTCCAGAACGACGATCTATCTTCTCCTTCAGCTCAGCAAACTTGCAAGCAATGTGAGCTGTGTGACAATCCAGCACAGGCGCATATCCAGCACTAATTTGGCCTGGATGGTTCAGGATAATCACCTGAGCTGTGAAGCCAGCTGCTTCCATTGGTGGGTCATTTTTGCTGTCACCAGCCACATTGCCATGATGAACATCTTTGACAAATACGTTCTTGACATTGAAGCCCACATTGTCCCCAGGAAGAGCCTCACTCAAAGCTTCATGGTGCATTTCAACAGACTTGACTTCAGTTGTTACATTGACTGGAGCAAAAGTGACCACCATGTCAGGCTTAAGAACACCAGTCTCCACTCGGCCCACAGGGACAGTACCAATACCACCAATTTTGTAGACGTCCTGGAGAGGCAGACGCAAGGGCTTGTCAGTTGGACGAGTTGGTGGCAGAATGCAATCCAGAGCTTCAAGCAGTGTGGTTCCACTGGCATTCCCATCTTTACGGGTGACTTTCCATCCCTTGAACCAAGGCATGTTAGCACTTGGCTCCAGCATGTTGTCACCATTCCAACCAGAAATTGGCACAAATGCTACTGTGTCAGGGTTGTAGCCAATTTTCTTAATGTAGGTGCTGACTTCCTTAACGATTTCCTCCTATCTCTTCTGGCTGTAGGGTGGCTCAGTGGAATCCATTTTGTTAACACCAACAATTAGTTGTTTTACACCCAGTGTGTAAGCCAGAAGGGCATGCTCACGGGTCTGCCCGTTCTTGGAGATACCTGCTTCAAATTCACCAACACCAGCAGCAACAATCAAGACAGCACAGTCAGCCTGGGATGTGCCTGTAATCATGTTTTTGATAAAGTCTCTGTGTCCTGGAGCATCAATGATGGTCACATAATACTTGCTGGTCTCGAATTTCCACAGGGAGATATCAATGGTGATATCACGTTCACGTTCAGCTTTCAGTTTATCCAAGACCCAGGCATACTTGAAGGAGCCTTTTCCCATCTCAGCAGCCTCCTTCTCGAATTTTTCGATAGTTCTTTTGTCGATCCCACCACATTTGTAGATCAGATGACCAGTAGTGGTAGACTTGCCCGAATCTACGTGTCCGATGACAACAATGTTGATATGAGTCTTTTCCTTCCCCATTCTGGTTTAGGATGAGCGGTGGTTTTCACGACACCTGTGTTCTTGTGGCAAACCCGTTGTGAAAAAGCTGTGGTAGCTGTTCTATAAGGTTATTCAGAGACTCAGTCTCCTCCTCATCAAGCAGAATGGTGCTCCCATCCATATGGTACAAAATGGCTCACATTTTAGCCAGTAGGATGAAGAAAGGAAAAGCTCTCAACTTAAGAGATCTATGCAAAAGTTGTACACATCGTTTCCAGTCACATCACATTGGCTAATATTTAGCCACACCTAGCTGCAATGGAGGATAGGAAATGCAATCTCTAGCTTGGCAGGTATGAGCATACCTAAAAAGATAATTACCTTGAAAGAAGGTGAGAAAAGATATTGAAGGACAATTAGTAGTGTTGGATGCGTTTGTTACTACTTTTGGGGTCACAGTGTGTTCCTTCTTTTTACTTTAATTTTGTTTTGACCCAGTTACTTGTTTTCCTAACAAACTCCTCTGTATTTTGTGAGGTTCATCATAGTCAAAGACATGCACTCAAGAAATTGTGGTTAACTAAACCAAGTGTGGCGATCATTTTACAATATATACATATATCAAATTATTATGATGTACACCTTAAACTAATAAGATGTTATATGTCCATTATATCTCAATAAAACTGGAAGGGGGAGAAATTCTGGATCTGGCAAAAGCATCCACAGTCCAACAATTCTTATCTACCTTCAACTTCCAGAATTGGATAATTCCACCAGAAGTTATTCTCCCATTAAAATCAATATCAATTCCATCAAATCCTTAACTCAATTCATTATTTTCTTCCTGATTTCTCTGTTGTATATCTCATCTTCCTGGTTTCTTTCTCTAGGAGTCTTAACCCTACATGTTTTAAGCTTGTGCCCACAAGGACATGTCATACGGGCTTCCCCATCCATAACTGCATTGCCTTGAACCTCATCTAAAGTGCTTGAAGTATTTTACAATGATCTTCTTAGTCTCCCTTTCATAAATCTATCCAAATTTTTATACCCACTTAATATTTTGATTTATAGTAGTTTTCTACTGCTGTTGTAACAAATTACCACAAACTTCAAGGCTTAATTTTATAAATTTAGTGTCTCACTCTTCTGTAGATCAGCAGTCCAGATTGGTTCAACTGGTTTCTCTGCTCAGGATTTCACAAGGCCAGAGTCAAGGTATCAGCCAGCTGGGCTCTTACTGGGAGACTCTGGAAGTAATCTGCTTCCAACCTCATTCAGGTTGTTGTCAAAATCTAGTTCTTTCCACTAATAGACCCGAGGACCTAGTTTCCTTGTTGGCATTCAGCTAGCAGTGGCCCTTAGTTTTTAAAGGCCGGTTTCTGCCCTTACACATGGGCCCTTTCATCTTACATTTGGAATTCCTCTGACTTCTCCTTCTGCCATATCTTTCTTGCTGCCAGCAGAAGTAGGTTTTCTGATTTTAAGAGCTCATGCTATCAGAATGGGTCTACCTGGAAAATCCAGAATAAACTCCTATCTTAAAGTCTGTACCCTTAATTATGTTTGCAAATTTCCCCTTGTCATTTAATACATCATATTCACAATTTCTAGGGATTATACTGTAAATATCTCAGGGAGGGGCATTTTGCCTATTAAGCTGAGGTCTTTGAGGTAGGTCAGCTTTCATAGAACACCTTTATATGCAAATACTTGCCTGTAGCATTGTAGATCTGGACTCTTGCTGGTAGAGTAATTCCGGCGTGTTTTTTCTTCTCTATCTCTCTTTGGTCTTTCCGGAACTCAGGAAACATCTTTGACCTAGTAACAATTAAAGTATCTCCCTGTTTTCTAGTTACATCTAGTTGCTAGTTCAACTTCAAGAATTATTAACACTTTGTCAATTTTAATTCATCTTTTCATACTTTTTTCTTGAGTATTTTGAAGAAATCTTAGAAATCATATCATATCACTCACACATGAATTAGCGTAAAGCATTATTTTGAAAGAAATCCAATACCTCTTTGATTTTGTGAGCAAACCCTATTCTTAGAAAATATGGTCTTTAAAGTTCTTTTGCTTAGTCTTTGGAACTTTAATAATTTTGAGACTTGCATAGAGCACTGGGTGTGGTGCATAAACAATGAATTTTGGAACACTGAAAAAAATTAAATTAAATTTTTAAAAAAGACTTGTTTCTTCCCCTCTAAACAAGAAGATGCTATGTCCTATATATGATGAGGACTCCCATTTCTCTATGTGTACCTTGAAAAAAAAAATCACCTGCCTTCCTAGGTAAAGCCAAGAGTCTGAGTCTTTAAAATCTAAAGTAATAATCATGGTTCATGTAATTAATAAGTTCAGTGCCAACCTGACACCATGCGGAGGTGGTGGTGGTGGTGTGTGGGGGGTGTAGAATGAGTCTAGGAATCTGTGGATGTACCACAAAAATTCAAGAAGGCAGCTCCTCCAGAGTTTTTTCCTTGCCTCTGTAACAAGATGCAATTCAAATCAAGATAGAGGGACAAAATTGATAGAATACAACCTACTAAATATAACATACATAATCTCATTCTTTAGTACTTTGTGGTTCAGATGGAATTTAGCTACTTTTTCAGTTTAAAGCCCCAGATTGTAGTCTTGACTGAGAAATAGGAAAAAGGGAGCAAAAAATTTTCACTCTTCTGATGCTGAAAAGCCTGATTATTAAAGCTGTGCTGAATATGAAACTAATGTAACATTGTGTGTCAACTATACTTCAATAAAAAATAAAAAGCTGTTTTAAGGCAAACCTAACCAAGACCAAAATATTCTTTTTCTGAAACTCTAATCCCTGTCTCAGCCACAAAAGCAAACACAGTCTGTTCTTACTAGGGTCCACTTGGTTCCACCTGCCTTTAGACACCAGCCACAGTTGTAAGGTCAAAAACCTCTGGGGCCTGCGCTATTAAAAGTGTTGCATGCCTGCAGACACCAATAATGTAAACTGTTAAAAACTCCCAAAGTCAATGATGCACATGGCCAGCGCTTTCCAGGGCTGCCCTTATGGGAGAAAGAAAGAAAGGGAAAAGAAAAAGAGAGAAAGAGAGAGAGGGGGAGGGAGGCAGGAAGGAAGAGAGAGAGAGAGAAAGAAAGAAGAAAGAATGAAAAAAAGAGGGAGGGAGGCAGGAAAGACGAGAAAGAGAGAGAAAGAAAGAAAGAAAAAGAGAAAGAAAGAAAGAAAACCGGTTGCAATACCTGTGTATACTGGCCACCATACTCCCACAAAGAAAACTACCTCCCTCAAATGTTATCCTAGATCTCAAATGCCAGTCATTGTATTAGTTTCTCAAGGTTTCTCCACCCATACACCATGGGGTCTCTCTAAAGGTCCTGCAATCACATCACTGTCTCCCTTGAATTCCAAACTAATTAAGAAGTAGACACAGGGGACGCCTGGGTGGCTCAGTTGGTTAAGCAGCTGCCTTCGGCTCAGGTCATGGTCCCAGGGTCCTGGGATCGAGTCCCACGTCGGGCTCCTTGCTCAGCGGGGAGCCTGCTTCCCCCTCTGCCTCTGCCTGCCATTCTGTCTGCCTGTGCTTGCTCTCTCTCCCTCTCTCTCTCTGATAAATAAATAAAATCTTTAAAAAAAAAAGGAAGTAGACACAGGAGTCAAAGAGGGATCCAAAAATTGAGATTTATTGTTGACAAGACTAGTTTGGAGAATTTCATCCCAAACCTGGATTTTCGCACCTTCCTGAGAGAATAGATGGGTCTGTACAGCAGAATCTTACTCCTGCTAAGCTGGCCTTAGTGGGGCTTGCCCACATGAAGGGCAGGGGCTCAGCAGGGGCTGAGCAATAAGCCCTCAATTAAATTTTGGAGTCTTACCAATCAGTCACTGTGGGGAGAGGTGGTAAGTGAAAGAGGTAGGGTAGCACACAATGGGGACTAGAAAGCTATCTTCCCAACACTTCCAAAAGGGCAGAAATTTCCAGTTCATGTACAGATGGGAATACTAGAAAGGGAAACATCACATAATTAATAAATATGGTGAAAGGGGAAGAACCAAGAGAAGGACGCTTCCCCAGTGCTCATTCCGGTGGCTAGCCTTACATATCACTCCATGACTGGAACAAACCAGAGTGCAGTAGTATGTAGAAATGAGTGCTACAGTGTCCAGTAGAAACTCTGGAACGTACTGGTTTTGCTCCATGAACATCCCTTAAGAGTCTTGCCTCCCATATGGGAGGGAGAGAAAGTTAAACCCAATTTAAGCCCAGTTATTCGTGGATTTTTGTTTGTTTGTTTTTGGTTTTGTTTTGGATTTTTTTTTGCCCCAGATGGCAGAAGACATCAAATCCAAATGAAAGACAGAGGCTAAAAGAGAGCTTAAAACAGAGCTTGCAAAATGGTAGCCAGCTGAAAAGATCCAGTCTACAGATGTGCTTGATTTGACCCATAAGAATTTAAAAAGATATTTTTAAAATTACTTGTCAGCATATAAAAATTGTTAGAGTCTATACCAAAAAACAAACAAACAAACAAACAAACAGATTTTATGGATCTCCGGAAAAGTTGGAAGATTCCAGCCACGTGAATGTGCATTTCTGTATGGCAAAATCAGATGGACAGAGTAGCCACTCCTTCTTTTAGGAAGGGAAGCAGAGCCCAGCTAGCCTTTTGCATGACCTACCTATCCCCTGTGTACATTTGGGTTTGTGATCTCTGATTTAAATTGACCAGCATTAGCGGTTGTTTGTGATCTGGAAAAAAAAATGCAAATCACCCATCTCCGGGAGTGTTTAATCATGTCAGAGTGAGTATTTGGCAGTGTGAAGAGTGCTAGGGTGGTGTGTGCCAAGAATCTGACCATCCATTAGGAGGGTTAGGGATGAGAATACATCTGTCTATGTAATAAGGATGGAGAAATTGTTATGAAAGGCAAGAGAAAAGGGGGCCAGAGCCTGCAGTGTGGAGAAGCAGTCTAGGCTGGAGCAGGTGACAGCGGGAGTCAATTACAGCCAAGTGTTGCTAGGGCAACTCTCTCTCCATGAACAGCCTGGAAGGCCTCTGGCCTTCTCACGGCTAAGGCAGCTGATTTAGGAGCCCAGAGCTCTGAGGTCAGAGAAGCTTATGAGGAAAAAGATAAGGTTGCTGAAGCATTGTCCTTGGTTAGGGCTCAAGCGTTGCTAGTAGATATAGAGGGAGCCACAACATCCCACATATAGCTACTGGTGGCCACTCTAAAAGTCTCTGGAATTAAGAACCATCACATCTCCATCCTTAAGGGCACTTCTTTCCAAACTGCAGGTTGTAAGTCATTGGTAGGCTACTCAATTAATTTAGTGGGAAAAGATCAGCACTTTTTAATGAAAAAATGAATACAATTTTTAAAACAACAGTGTACTGCACAGAGTAAATACCGTTTTATGAAACAGTAGTTTCAGATATCTGTGTGTTTGCATGCATGTACTGAATTGTGATATCAAATCTGTTCCTTGCTCTGTTAAATTGAGCTAAAAAAAAAGTTTTAAAGGCTCTGTCACAGGCTACAGAGTCAGTCACAGTGGCCAGTTGACCGGATGTGTCTCATTTGGCAGGTCTAGTGGATTTTTTTGCTCTTTTGTTTTTGTTGTTGTGAGCAAGAATAGCAGATGTAGGCCAATTATAACCTCCTAAGGAGGAGTCTCTGGTATCTGAAAAAATACAGGTAATGTTGGGCCAGCTGGAAAACAAGTTTTGAGGTGTGGCTTCTCGAGGGAAGTGCAACTCCACCTGCCTGCTTGAGACTTGACCCATTGGGAGTGGTAGCACTGCAGGTTATTGTACAGGTGAAGCCAAAAGAAGAGCCTGTTCCACAGTAGTGAACCCAAATTATGTTTTTGACTGGAATTTTCCAGGGTTTTTTTCCCTCAAGTTTTTTTTTAATTTATTTTTTGTTTATTTTCAGCATAACAGTATTCATTATTTTTGCACCACACCCAGTGCTCCATGCAATCTGTGCCCTCTATAATACCCACCACCTGGTACCCCGACCTCCCACCCCCCGCCCCTTCAAAACCCTCAGATTGTTTTTCAGAGTCCATAGTCTCTCATGGTTCACCTCCCCTTCCAATTTCCCCCAACTTCCTTCAACTCTCTATCTCCGAGTTTTGATTTAAATTCCATTTAGTTAGCATACAGTGTAATATTAGTTTCAGGTGTACAATTTAGTGATTCAACACTTCCATACAACACCCGGTGCTCATCACAAGTGCCCTCCTTAATCCCCATCACCTGTTTTATCCACCCCCCCCCAAACCATCTTCCCTCTGGTAATCACTAGTTCTTTATAGTTGAGTGTCTGTTTCTTGGTTTTCCTCTCTTTTGTGCCTCTTATGTTTGTTTGGTTTCTCAAATTCTGCATTTGAGTGAATTTGTCTTTCTGACAGACTTATTTCACTTAGCGTATATACTCTCTAACTTCATCCATACGATTGCAAATGGCAAGGTTTTATTCTTTTTATGGCTGAGTAATATTCTATTATACATATACATATAGTTAATATATAAAATATTATACATATAAAATATTTTTATATATGTATATATATATATATTACATCTTCTATATCCAGCATTAGTCAATGGACATTTGGACTCTTTCCATAATTTGGTTATTGTTGATAATGCGCTATAAACATTAGGGTACATATATCCCTTCAAATCAGTATTTTTGTATCCTTTGGGTAAATATACAGTAGTGCAATCGTTGGATCATAAGGTAGTCTACTTTTAACTTTTTGGAGCCTCTATACTGTTTTCCAAAGTGGCTGCACCAGTTGCATTCCCACCAGAAGTGTAAGAGGGTTCCCCTTTATCTACATCCTCGCCAACACCTGCTGTTTTTTATATTGTTAATTTTAGCCATTCTGATTGGTGTGAGGGGGTATCTCACTGTAGTTTTGATTTTGTGTTTCCTTGATGATGAGTGATGTTGAACGTCTTTTCATGTGTCTGTTGGTTATCTGTGGGTCTTCTCTGGGAAAATGTCTCTTTGTGTCTTCTGCTCATTTTTAAACTGGATTATTTGTTTTTTGGGTGTTGAGTTGTATAAGTCCCTTATATATTTTGGGTACTAACCCTTTATCAGATACGTCATTTGGAAATATCTTCCCCATTCTGTAGGTTGCTTCTTAGTTGTTTTTCTTTCTTTTTCTTTTTTTTTTTTAACAATTCTATTTGACACAGAGAGAGAGAGATCAAAAGAGGGAACACAAGCAGGGAGAGTGGTAGAGGGAGAAGCAGGCTTCCTGCTCCCCCCCCCCACCATGCAGGGCTTGATCCCAGGACCCCGGGATCATGATCTGAGCCCAAGGCAGACGCTTAACTGACTGAGCCACCCAGGCGCCCCATGCTTTTTAGTTTTCTTGATTGTTTCCCTCAACGTGCGGAAACTCTATTTTGATTTAATCCCAATAGTTTATTTTTGCTTTTATTTCCCTTGCCCCCAGAGACATATCATCTAGCAAGAAGCTGCTATGGCTGATGTCAAAGAGGTTACTGCCTGTGTTGTCTTCTAGCATTTTACTTATTTCCTGTTTCAGATTAAGGTGTTTAATCCATTTTGGTGTAAGAAAGTGGATTTCATTCGTTTGAAAGGTGCTGTCGAATTTTCCCAACACCATTTGTGGAAGAGATTTTTTTTCCCATTGTGTATTCCTTTCTGTTTCGTTGGTAATTTATTGACCATTATAGTTGTGGGCTAATTTCTTCATTCTTTTCTGTTCTATTGAACTAAGTATCTACTTTTGCGTCAGTGCCATACAGTCTTGATCACTACAGGGTTTTTAAAAGATTTTATTTATTTATTTGAGAGAGATAGAGAATGAGAGAGAGCATGAAAGGAGAGGTCAGCAGGAGAAGCCTGCCCAGCAGGGAGCCCAACGCAGGACTCGAACTCAGGACTTCAGGATCATGACCTGAGCCGAGGGCAGTCGCCCAACCAACTGAGCCACCCAGGCGCCCCTGGATCACTACAGTTTTGCAATATAACTTGAAGTCCAGAATTGGGATGCCTCCTGCTTTGCTTTTCTTTTTGAAGATTGATTTAGCTATTTGGGGTCTTTTGTGGTTCCATACACCACAAAAACAATTTTAGGATTGTTTTGTTCTAGCTCTGTGAAAAATGCTGTTTGTATTTTTTTTAAGATTTTATTTATTTATTTGACAGACAGAGACCACAAGTAGGCAGAGAGGCTGGCAGAGAGAGAGGAAAGGAAACAGGCTTCCTGCTGGGCAGAGAGCCCCAGGACTCTGGGATCATGACCCGAGCTGAAGGCAGAGGCTTTAACCCACTGAGCCACCCAGGTGCCCCACTGTTTGTATTTTGATAGGTTTTGCATTAAATGTGTAGATTGTTTTGGGGAGTCTAGGCATTTTAACAATATTTGTTCTTCTAATCCATGAGCATGAAATGTCTTTCCATTTCCTTGTGTCATCTTCAATTTCTTTCATCAGTGTTTTACACCTTTCAGAGTACAAATCTTTTACATCTTTGGTTGGTTTTATTCCTAGATATCTTGTGTTTTTTTTGTGCAATTGTAAATCAGACTGATTTCTTAATTTCTCTCTCTGCTGCTTCATTATTGGTATATAGAAATGCAACAGATTTCTGTATGTTGATTTTGTCTCCCATACTTTACTGAATTCATGTATCAGTCCTCGCAATTTTTTGGTGGAGTCTTTTGGGTATTCTGAATAGAGTATCATGTCATCTGCAAATAGTGAAAGTTTCACCTCTTCCATACTGATTTGGATGACTTTTGTTTGGTTGTCTGACTGCTGTGGCTAGGACTTCCAGTCCCATATTAAATAAGCATGGGGGGAGCGGACATCCCTGTCTTGTTCCTGACCATAGAGGAAAAGCTCTCAGTTTTTCACCATTGTGAATATTAGCTGTGGGTTTTTCATGTATGGCCTTTATTATGTTGAGGTGTGTTCCCTCTAAACCTACTTTGTTGAGGGCTTTTATCATGACTGGATGTCGTACTTTGTCGAATGTTTTTTCTACATCGATTGAGAAGATCGTATTGTTCTTATCTTTTCTCTTATTAATGTGGTGTATCACGTTGATTGATTTGCAAATACTGAACCACCCTTGTAGCCCAGGTATAAGTCCCACTTGATTGTGGTGAATGATTCTTTTAATGTACTGTTGGATTCAATTTGCTAGTATTTTACTGAGAATTTTTACATCTATGTTCATCAGGGATATTGGCCTGTCCTCTTTTTTTAGTAGAGTCTTCATCCAGTTTTGGAATCAGGATAATGCTGGCCTCATAGAATGGGTTTGGAATTTTTCCTTCCTTTTCTATATTTTGGAATAGTTTGAGAAGAATAGGTATTAACTCTTCTTTAAAAGTTTGGTAGACATTGGGAAGGGTATGTGTTTTGGTGAGTGCTGTGAGGTGTGTAAACCTGGCGACTCACAGACCTGTACCCCTGGGGATAAAAATACATGTTTATAAAAAATAAAAAACTAAAAAAAAAAAAGAAGAAGAAGAAGAAAGTTTGGTAGAATTCCCCGTGAGGCCATCTGGCCCTGGACTTTTGTTTTTTGGGAGATTTGATTACTGATTCAACTTCTTTGCTGGTTATTTGTTCCAGTTTGTATTTCTTCCTGTATCAGTTTTGGTAGTTTATATGTTTCTGGGAGTTTATCCATTTCTCCCAGGTTGTCCAATTTGTTGGCATATAGTTTTTCATAGTATTCTCTTATTATTATTTCTATTTCTATGGTGTTGTTATTTCTCCTCTCTCATTCATGATTTTATTTATTTGGGTCATTTCTCTCTCTCTCTTTTTTTCTTTTTAGATAAGTCTGGCTAGGGTCTTATCAACTTTACTAATTTTTTCAAAGAACCAGCTCTTGGTTTCATTGGTCTGTTCTTTTGGATTTTTTTTTAGTATCTATATCATTTATTTCTGCTTTAATCTTTATTATTCATCTTCTGTTGTCTTTAAGCTTCATCTTCTAGTTCCTTTAGGTGTTAGGTTAGGTTATTTATTTGAGATTGTTCTTGCTTCTTGAGGTAGGCTGGTACTGCTACATACTTTGGAATTTTCCAGGGATTTTAGGAGTTCTATCATTCCTACCATTTTTTTCTCTTGGCCGACATTGTTGGTACCCTACCCAACTGCCATCCTTCAGTTTCTTCCTCCCTAATACACCTTGATTTCTGTTGATATTTAGGACAACCCTGATTGCTTCTTGGCCTTTTGGCTAAGATCAAGTGTAGGACAACCCTAGATTTCATGGGAGCTGGGATCTCAAATGAAGACCTACAAAATGCCAGCCCCCAATTTTTATTATATTCAAAAGACATCAAATTACTCAGTCGACTTGTTTTTAAAAGTTTGTACATGTGTAATCTCAATTTCTGCACTTAGTTTGTCCTAGACTAATAACCAACATTTTGTAGACCAGCACCAGCCCAGGAACCAAATTGTGAGTAGCATTGGTCTGACCTGACTAATCATGATAATTCTATTTATCTTGCCAAATGATTGATTTGGGCGTGGACAAGAAACATGATTTCTGGCCATTAAGATAAGAGGGGATGTCTACTGGGACACCTGGGAAAAGTTTGGTCTTAGTAAGGGACAAAAGACAGTTATGATCTTTTTTCTAGCCTCTTGATGTTAGTGTACGACCATGTGATGCCTGAGTAGCTGCAGCCATCTTGGGGTCATAAAGTGAAGGACCAGTAGGCTGAGGAGAGTGGAACAGGATGGAGGGACACTGCATTCTTAATGATGTTGCTAAGCTGATGAATTACCTACTCTTGAATCCCTCTATGCCTGGGAGATAATAAAATGGCCTTATTGGTTGATCCACTATGTGTTGTTTTTGCTGTTAATTGCAACTGAAAGAATTCTAACTGATGCACCTTGAAGGACATAACAGGGTTAACAGCTTGGGTATAGAGGCTTATCTGTATTTAGGATATTTTATGGTGACCTTAGAATTCCCAGAAGAAATTATAAGGATAAAAAATGGTTAAATAAAGCTAAGTTGTGTACTGACCCACCAGACATAGCAGGTATCATTCCAAAATTAGCATCATTTTTTGTTTTTAATTTTAAATTAACACGCAGTAAATTTGATTTTTTATGTGTGTATAGTTCATGAATTTTAACAAATGCAGAAATTCATATAACCAGCACCATAGTAAGGATACAAAATAGTTTCATCATCCCATAGAAACTCCGTCATGCTATTGCTTTGCCCTCACACCCTCTCCCCACTCCTAACCATTGATCTGTTCTAAATCACTATATTTTTGTCCTTTCAAAAATGTCATATAAATGGAAGCAAACAGTACATAACATTTTGAAATCATCTTCTTTCATTCAGCGCAATGGTTCTGAGATTCATCCAAGTTGTTGCATATTCATTCCTTTTCACTGCAGAGTAGTAGTCCATTGGATGGCCATATCACAGCTTATTTATCCATTCATCCCCTAAAGGATATTTGGGTGCTTTCCAAGTTTTGGTGATTATATGTAGAACACTTTTAAAGCATTTACGTACAGATTTTGTATGAGCATAGGTTTTTATTTCTCTAGGACAAGTACCTAGGCTTGGGATTGCTGGGTCATATGGTAAGTGTATATTTAACTTTACAAGAAGCTGCCTTTTTTCCAGGGTGGCTATCACATTTTTCATTCTCACCAGCAATCTAAGAAAGTTCCAGATGTTTCCTTATATTTTCCCTGAAAAATCTTATTGTTTTATGATTTACATTTAGTTCTGTGATCCATTTTGAGTCAATTTTTGTATTAAGTGTGAAGTTTTAATCAAAATTCATTTTTTATATATTGATGTCCAGTTGTCCTAATATCATTTGCTGAAAAGACTATCATTTTCCCATTGAATTCTTTGTATCTTTGTCACAAACCAATTGACCATAATTGTGTGGGTCTGTTTCTGCATTCTCTATTATGTTGCATTGGTCTATATGTCTATCACTTCACCAATACCACACTATCTTCATTACTGTGCCTATATAGTAGGCTTAAAATCAGGTTGTGTGACTCCTCCAACCTTATTAATCTTTTCAAAATCATTTTGGGTATTCTAGTATATGTGCTGCCGAAGCAAGCACTCATTTTGGGTATTCTACTTCCTTTGCCTTTCTGTATGAATTTTAGATTCAACACATCTGTATTTACAAACAATCTTGCTGAGATTTTGATAGGAGATGCATTAAATCTATAGATTAATTTAGGGAGAACTGACATCTTTAATATTTTGAGTGTTCCACTCCATAAACATGATATGTTTTTCCAGTTATTTAGGCCTTTGGAAATTTCTTTCATCATAATTATATAAACTTAAGCATACAGATCCTTCACATATTTTGTTAGATTTCCCCCCAAGTATTTCATTTTCTGGAGCTATTATAAATAGTATTATTTATCACTACTATGTAGAAATGTGATTGATTTCTGTGTGTTGACCTTGTATTCTACAAAAATTCACTTATTAATTCTAGGTGTGTGTGTGCATGTGTGTGTGTTATTTGGGGTTGTCATCTCTGAATAGAGTTTTATTCAACCCCTCTCCTTTCTTCTCCTCTCCCTCCCTAACTGCCTAGAGTTGAGCTGCCTAATTCAGGTGAAATATAAGGATAAATAGCGTTATTATAGGTCACCTGCAAATTATTCAAGTTGCTTAGAAGTTATTCTACAACAAGGTGACCAAAATATTACATGCAGATGATGCGATCATAAAGCTATGAAAATGGTAAAACAATAATAAAAATCTACAATAATAAATATTACAAAAATAGTAGTACTTCTTATGTGCCAGGGACTGTTCCAATTATTGTACATAAACAAACTTTTGTAATCACAACCTATGACATGGATACTATTATTCCCATTTTGCAGATGTACAAGCTATAAATGGCAGAGCAGGGCACAAACCCAGGTAGCCTGGCTCCAAAGCTTGCACTCTTAATCATTACCCATTGGAACAGAAGATTCTGGAAATGGAATCCAAAATATCCGGGAGATTAGTATGATTTCAAACGAATGAGTAAAATATTGACTATTCAACAATTATATAGAAATAACTGGATAGCTATTGGGAAAAATTAAAGTTGGAAACCTATATTTATATTGTACATCAAAATAAAACCCATATTGGACAAGTATTTAAAGGCAAAAATTAAAACCATAAAGGTGCTAAAAAACATAAAGACTTTTATAATCTTTTTTTTTCAATTTATTTATTTTCAGAAAAACATTATTCATTATTTTTTCACCACACCCAGTGCTCCATGCAAGCCGTGCCCTCTATAATACCCACCACCTGGTACCCCAACCTCCCACCCCCCTGCCACTTCAAACCCCTCAGATTGTTTTTCAGAGTCCATAGTCTCTCATGGTTCACCTCCCCTTCCAATTTACCCAAATTCCCTACTCCTCTATAACGCCCCTTGTCCTCCATGCTATTTGTTATGCTCCACAAATAAGTGAAACCATATGATAATTGACTCTCTCTGCTTGACTTATTTCACTCAGCATAATCTCTTCCAGTCCCGTCCATGTTGCTACAAAAGATGGATATTCGTCCTTTCTGATGGAGGCATAATACTCCATAGTGTATATGGACCACATCTTCCTTATCCATTCATCCGTTGAAGGGCGTCTTGGTTCTTTCCATAGTTTGGCGACCGTCGCCATTGCTGCTATAAACATTGGGGTACAGATGGCCCTTCTTTTCACGACATCTGTGTCTTTGGGGTAAATACCCAGGAGTGCAATTGCAGGGTTCTAGGGAAATTCTATTTTTAATTTCTTGAGGAATCTCCACACTGTTTTCCAAAGTGGCTGCACCAATTGCATTCCCACCAACAGTGTAAGAGAGTTCCCCTTTCTCCACATCCTCTCCAACACATGTTGTTTCCTGTCTTGTTAATTTTGGCCATTCTAACTGGTGTGAGGTGGTATCTCAGTGTGGTTTTAATTTGAATCTCCCTGATGGCTAATGATGATGAACATTTTTTCATGTGTCTGATAGCCATTTGTATGTCTTGATTGGAGAAGTGTCTATTCATATCTTCTGCCCATTTTTTATATGATTGTCTGTTTTGCGTGTGTTGAGTTTGAGGAGTTCTTTATAGATCCTGGATATCAACCTTTTGTCTGTACTGTCATTTGCAAATATCTTCTCCCATTCCGTGGGTTGCCTCTTTGTTTTGTTGACTGTTTCCTTTGCTGTGCAGAAGTTTTTGATTTTGATGAAGTCCCAAAAGTTCATCTTTGCTTCTGTTTCCTTTGCCTTTGGAGACATATCTTGAAAGAAGTTGCTGTGGCTGATAACGAAGAGGTTACTGCCTATGTTCTCCTCTAGAATTCTGATGGATTCCTGTCTCACATTGAGGTCTTTTATCCATTTTGAGTTTATCTTTGTGTACTGTGGAAAGAACCAAGATGCCCTTCAATGGACAAATGGATAAGGAAGATGTGGTCCATATACACTATGGAGTATTATGCCTCCATCAGAAAGGATGAATACCCAACTTTTGTATCAACCTGGACAGGACTGGAAGAGATTATGCTGAGTGAAATAAGTCAAGCAGAGATTTTAAAAAATGCAAAAAAAAATGGGCACAAGATATGGACAGACACTTCTCCAATGAAGATATACAAATGACTATCAGATACATGAAAAAATGTTCATCATCACTAGCCCTCAGGGAGATTCAAATTAAAATTACATTGAGATATCACCTTACACCAGTTAGAATGGCCAAAATTAGCAAAACAGGAAACAACATGTGTTGGAGAGGATGTGGAGAAAGGGGAACCGTCTTTCACTGTTGGTGGGAATGCAAGTTGGTGCAGCCTCTTTGGAGAACAGTGTGGAGATTCTTCAAGAAATTAAAAATAGAGCTTCCCTATGACCCTGCCATTGCACTCCTGGGTGTTTACCCCAAAGACACAGATGTCGTGAAAAGAAGGGCCATCTGTACCCCAATGTTTATAGCAGCAATGGCCATGGTCGCCAAACTGTGGAAAGAACCAAGACGCCCTTCAATGGACGAATGGATAAGGAAGATGTGGTCCATATACACTATGGAGTATTATGCCTCCATCAGAAAGGATGAACACCCAACTTTTGTATCAACCTGGAAAGGACTGGAAGAGATTATGCTGAGTGAAATAAGTCAAGCAGAGAGTCAATTATTGTATGGTTTCACTTATTTGTGGAGCATAACAAATAGCATGGAGGACATGGGGAGTTAGAAGGGAGTTGGGGTAAATTGGAAGGGGAGGTGAACCATGAGAGACTATGGACTCTGAAAAACAATCTGAGGGTTTTGAAGGGGCGGGGTGTGGGAGGTTGGGGGAACCAGGTGGTGAGTATTATAGAGGGCACAGATTGCATGGAGCACTGGGTGTGGTGCAAAAAAAAATGAATACTGTTATGCTGAAAATAAAAAATAAATTTAAAAAATTGATATAAAGAATTATCACAGCACAGTAAGAAAAAGACAAAACTCAACAGATAAAGAAACAACATATATTAAAAGTCTATTACAGGAAAGGAAAACCAAATGAAAAAATACTCAGTCTCACTAAATACCAGATAAAATAATGAAAAAACATTTTGCATCCATCACACTGGCAAAAAGTTTCTCTTATGATACAGAACGTGTGAAACAACAGAAATCCTCACATACTGCTGTTCGAAGTGTAAATTGAGACAATTTTGGAAAGAATTTTGACACTATTTAATTATATATAAGGTATGTTTACCATATCAGAATTTCACTTCCAGCTCTTTTCGCTAGAGATATTCTCCAACATGTGCATAAGGAGAATGTACTAACATGTTCATCACAACATTCTAATAGTGTAAAATGGGATAATGTGTAAATATCTTTCATTAAGTAAATGGGTAGGTGTCAGAACCTCAGCCAGGAGTGAGAAAGAGGGGAGGAAGCAAGATGGCAGAGAGGTAGGAGACGAAATATCATCAGGTCCCAGGAGTTCAGCTAGATAATTATCAAACCATTGTGAACACCTACAAACTCAACAGGAGATAGAAGACAAGAAGAGCAGCAATTCTAGGAACAGAAAATCGACCACTTTCCAGAAGGCAGGACGTGTGGAGAAGTGAATCCATAATGATGGGAAGATAGACTCCAGGCTGGCTCCAGGCAGGTGAGAGAGCAGTGGAGCACAAAATCAGAACTTGTAGAAGTCTGCTCCGCTGAGGGATGTCACTCCAGAAGCTAAGCAGAGGGTGGAGCCCTTACAGGGACAGTGTGATCTCAGGTCCCCAGGCTCATAGAAAGCCCGGGGGTGCCTGAGTGTGGCAGAGCTCCCAGGTATTGGAGTGGGGAAGCAGGCTGCAGAGATGTTGCTGAGGAGTGCGCTCTCAGCTTGGGGTTACCTTAAACTGTGATCCAAGTCACAGTCAGACCACTGTTCTTTGAGCAGGAACCCCACAAGAACCGGAAAGACCCCTTCTATCTTCCTCCAGGAAGAGCAGCATGGGAGTGTGCTGCAGGAATCTGCTGGGTTTGAAGACTCCAAATGGGGCCATGCACCAGAGATAGAAATGCTTGGTTATAGGCTGAGTGAGCACGGAGTACGCAGGAGACAAGAGGGATTGACTGCATTTCTCTGAGGGTACACTGAGGAGTGGGTACCTTAGCTCTCAGCTCCTATGGGCCAGAGATTTGGAGGCCACCATCCTCATTCCCATCCTCCAAAGCTGTACAGAATGTGTTCAGGGAACAAAAGCTACTGAGAGGGAACCTGAGCAGATGACTTAGCTTGGACCCTGGCAAGGAAGGTACAATTCTGTCTTGGGCAAAGACATTTGAGAATCACTGCAACAGGCCCCTCCTCAAGAAGACCAGCAAGAACAACCAGCCAAGACCAAGTTTGCTGATTAATGAGAATGGTGGAACTCCAGAGCTAGGGGAAAGAAACACATAGAATTCATGGCTTTTTCCCCATGATTCTTTAGTCTTTCAAAGTGTATATTTTCTGGGGTCTTTGCCATCCTTTTCCTATTTTGTTCTCTCATTCATCTATTCTTATCGGGATAAAATGACAAGGCAGAAAAACTCACCATAAAAAAAAAAAATGGAAAGAGGCAGTACCAACAGCTAGGGACCTAAGCAATACAGACATAATAATATGTCAGAACTGGAGTTCAGAATGACAATTCTCAAGGTGCTAGCTGGGCTTGAAAAAAGCATGGACAATATTAGAGAATCCCTTTCTCTTTTCTCTTTTTTTTAAGATTTTATTTATTTATTTGATAGACAGAGATCACAAGTAGGCAGAGAAGCAGGCAGAGAGAGATGAGGAAGCAGGCTCCCTGCTGAGCAGAGAGCCCAATACGGAGCTCGATCCCAGGACCTGGGATCACGACCTGAGCCAAAGGCAGAGGCTTCAACCCACTGAGCCACCCAGGCGTTCCTAGAGACTCCCTTTCTGGAGAAATAAAATTCCTTTCTGGAGCGATAAAAGAACTAAAATCTAACCAAGTTGAAATTTTAAAAAAAGCTATTAATGAGGTGCAATTTAAAAATGGAGGTTCTTACTGCTAGGATAAAAGAGGCAGAAGAGAGAATTAGTGATATAGAAGACCAAATGACAGAGAAGAAAGAAGCTGAGCAAAAAAAAAAAAGACAAACAACTACTGGACTACGAGGGGAGAATTTGAGAGATAAGTGATAACATAAGATGAAACAATATTAGAATAATTGGGATCCCAGAAGAACAAGAAAAAGAGGGTTTAGAAGGTATATTGGTGCAAATTATAGTACAGAATTTCCTTAATATGGCAAAGGGACTCAGCGTCAAAATCCAGGAAGCACAGAGAACCACCCTCAACATCAATAAATCTACACCTTCAACATCAATAGATCTACAATCCATCACCTAATAGTAAAACATACAAGTCTTAGTGACAAAGAGAAAAACCTGAAAACATCTCAGGACAAGAGGTCTATAACATATAACAGTAGAAATTTTAGATTGGCAACAGACTTATCCACAGAGATCTGGCAGGCCAAAAAGGACTGACATGATATATTCAGACACTAAATGAGAAAAATATGCAGCCAAGAATACTATATCCAGCTAGGCTGTCAATGAAAATAGGAGGAGAGATAAAAAGTTTCCAGGAAAAACAAAAATTAAAAGAATTAGCAAACACCAAACAAGCCCTACTTTGCTTGAAAGGGGTCCTCTAAGCAAAGAGAGAGCCTAAAAGTAATAGACCAGAAAGAAACAGAGACAATATACAGAAACAGTCACCTTACACGCAATAAAATGGCACTAAATTCATATCTTTCAATAGTTACCCTGAATGTAAATGGGATAAATGCCCAAATCAAAAGACACAAGATATCAGAATGGATAAAAAACCCAGGACCCATTTGTATGCTATCTTCAAAAACCTCATTTTAGACCCAAAGACACCTCCAGATTTAAAGTGAGGGGATAGAAAACAATTTACCATGCTAATGGATATAAAAAGAAAGCTGGGGTGGCAATCCTTACATCAGATCAATTATATTTTAAGCCAAAGACTGTAAGAAGAGATGAAGAAGTATGCTATATCATAGCAAAGGAGACTATGATCTAACAGTTGTAAATATTTATGCCCATAATATGGGAGCAGCCAATTATAAATCAATTAATAAAACATCTAGGATAATACAATAATAGTAGGGGACTTTAAACCCCCCCCAAAATGGACAGATCATCTAAGCACAAGATCAGCAAGGAAATAAAGGCATTAAATGACACACTGGACCAGATGGGCATCACAAATATATTCAGAACATTCCATCCCAAAGCAATAGCATAAACATTCTTCTCCAGAAGAGAAGAATAATACATTATTCATTCTCCAGCACAGATTACATCCTGGGTCACAAATCAGGTCTCAACTGGTACCAAAAGATTGGGATCCTTCCCTGCACATTTTCAGACCACAATGCTCTGAAACTATAACTCAAGCACAAAAGGAAGGTTAGAAAGAACTCAAATATATGGAGGCTAAAGAGCATCCTACTAAAGAATTAATGGGTTAACCAGGAAATTAAAGAAGAATTTTTTTTAAAGATTTTATTTATTTATTTGACAGAGAGAGATCACAAATAGGCAGAGAGGCAGGCAGAGAGAGAGGAGGAAGCAGGCTCCCTGCTGAGCAGAGAGCCCAATGCGTGGCTCGATCCCAGGACCCTGGGATCATGACCTGAGTAGAAGGCAGAGGCTTTAACCCACTGAGCCACCCAGGCGCCCCTAAAGAAGAATTTTAAAAATTCATGGAAACAAATGAAAATGAAAATACAACTGTTCAAAATCTGTGGGACAGAACAAGGCAGTCCTGGGAGGAAAGTGTATAGCAATACAGGGCTCTCTTACAAAACCAGAAAGGTCTCAAATACACAGCCTAACCCTACACCTAAAGGGGCTGAAGAAAGAACAACAAAGATAGCCTAAACCCATCAAGAGAAGAGAAGCAATAAAGATTAGAGCAGAAATCAATGAAATTGAAACAAAAGAACAGTAGAACAAATCAAGGAAACTAGGAGCTTGTTGTTTGAAAGAATTAATAAGATTGATAAACCCCTGGCCAGACTTATCAAAAAGAAAAGAGAGAGGACCCAAATAAATAAAAGCATGAATGAAAGAGAAGTAATCTCGACCAACACCAACAAAATACACACAATTAGAAGAGAATATTATGAGCAAATATACACTAGCAAATTTGACAATCTGGAAGAAATGGATACATTACTAGAGACATACAAACTACCAAAACTGAACTAGGAAGAAACAGAAAACCTGAACAGACCCATAACCTGTAAGGAGATTGAAGCAGTCATCAAAAATCTCCCAAAAAACAAGAGTCCAGGGACAGATGGCTTCCCAGGGAAATTCTACCAACATTTAAAGAGGAATTAATACCTGTTTCCCTGAAACTGTTCCAAAAAATAGAAATGGAAGGAAAATTTCCAAACACATTTTATGAGGCCAACATTACCTTGATCACAAAACCAGACAAAGACCCTATCAAAAGGGAGAATTACAGACCAATATCCTTGATAAACACGGATGCAAAAATTCTCACCAAAATACGCCAATAGGATCCAACAGTAATTTAAAAGGATTATTCACCATGACCAAGTAGGATTTATTCCTGGGTGGCAAGGTTGGTTCAACATCTGCAAATCAATCAATGTGATATAATACATTAATAAAAGAAAGAAAAAGAACCATATGATACTCTCAAGAGATGCTGAAAAAGCATTTGACAAAATACAGCATTCTTTCTTGATCACAAGTCTTCACAGTGTAAGGATAGAGGGTACATACCTCAATATCATCAAAGCCATCTATGAAAAACCCACAGCAAGTATCATTCTCAATGTGGAAAAACTGAGCTTTTCCCCTAAGGTCAGGAACACAGCAGGGCTGTTCACTATCACCACTGCTATTCAACATAGAACTAGAAGTCCTAGCCCCAGCAATCAGACAACAAGAAGAAATAAAGAAATAACAACAAAATTTAAAAAAAGAAATAACAACAAAATAAAATTTAAAAAAATAAAGAAATAACAACAAAAAGAAATAAAATGCATCTGAATCAGCAAAGAAGAAGTCAAACTCTCACTCTTTGCAGTTGATAGGATACTTTATGTGGAAAACCCAAAAGACCGCACTCCAAAACTGCTAGAACCCATACAGGAATTCAGTAAACCGTCAGGGTATAAAACCAATGCACAGAAATCTGTTGCATTCCTACACACCAAGAAGACAGAAGAAAGAGAAATTAAGGAGTCGATTCCATTTACAATTGTACCATAAACCATAAGATGCCTAGGAATAGAGATTATGCTGAGTGAAATAAGTCAAGCAGAGAGAGTCAATTATCATATGATTTCACTTATTTGTGGAGCATAGCAAATAGCATGGAGGACAAGGGGAGTTGGAGAGGAGAAGGGAGTTGAGGGAAACTGGAAGAGGAGGTGAACCATGAGAGACTATGGACTCTGAAAAACAATCTGAGGGTTTTGAAGGGGCAGGGTGTGGGAGGTTGGGGGAACCAGGTGGTGGGTATTGGAGAGGGCATGGATTGCATGGAGCACTGGGTGTGGTGCAAAAACAATGAATACTGTTACCCTGAAAATAAATTAAAAAAAATTAAAAATAATGAGTATGGAAATGAATTCTTCCCCAGAGCCTCCAGATAAAAGCCAAGTCTTGGGACACCTTGATTTTGGTATTGTACAGACCTAAGCAAGAACTCAGTTAAACCCACCAAGACTTCTGACATACAGAACTGTAAGACAAGAAGGTATTGTTTTAAACTGCTTAATTTGTGATCTGTTGTGGGAAAATAGAAAATACAAAATACTTGGGGCACCTGGGTGGCTCAGTTGGTTAAGTGGCTGCCTTCAGCTCAGGTCATGATCCCAGAGTCTTGGGATCGAGTCCTGTGTGGAGCTCCTTGCTCAGCAAGGAGCCTGCTTCTCCCTCTGCCTGCTGCTCCCTCTGCTTGGGCTATAAATAGATAAATAAATGTGCAAGTGAATAGATAAAATCTTTTTAAAAATATAAAATACTTTACATCCATTAAACAATGAGATATGTAGACTATCAAATTTTCAAAGGTTCAAAACCCTTTAATGACCCGGTCATGGATAGAAAAATGACTCACCCATACTCCCAAAGGATATGTAAATTGGTAAAATCTTTCCTAAAGTATACTGGGGCCCTAAAATGTGGATGTGCTTTGTCTTTTTGAAATTTATTCCAGTTGGATAATCATAGTGGTGAGCAAAGATTTTTTCTGAATATCCTTTACAGAACTGCTTATAACACAGGACAATTAGAAACAACATGACTTTTTCCTGATTTGTGAAATATAAGTTTACCATAGAGTTGAGGGTCCATTTCTGGAGTCTCTATTTTGTTTCACTGATCTATGCATTTGTTTTTGCGCCAATACCATGCTGTCTTGGTGATCAATGTACTATATGGTGGTTAACTGAACATAAGAAAAAAAGAAAGAAAGAAACGACATGATTATACAGCAATAGAAGGCTGGTTTGTCAAATATAATATCCTACACCCACTTGAGGAAATAAACTTATGCAAGCAAAAGCCCAATAGAAATTCTTATAGAACTTTACAAGCTAATTTTCAAATTCATCTGGAAAAGAAAATGCACAGGAATAGTCAAGAGATTTGTGGGAAAAAAAAGAGAGAAGGGCTTACCTTTGCAGATATGAAATAATAATGTAATACTCAAGTGTTAAAAACATGTGGTATTGATGCTGGTATGGATTTTAGGACTATTGAACTGATGATTTATGTCCAGACCCATATACATACTTAGGAATTTCATTTTTCATATAGGGAAAGAATGATCTGTTGAATAAATGTTTAAGTCCAAATGAAAAATACTAATAAGTAATTGGTATTACAAGGGAATAATAGTCATCTATTAAGCATAATATTGTAAGACTATTTAACAACTTAGAAAAATGTCTACAAAAAATTCCAGAAAATTAAAGAGCCAAACATAAACAATTCTAAAATAATACGAGGAAATACAGAACAATGTTCCTAACCTTGGAGTAGAAAGGCCTTCTTACGCAAATTCAAAATGCAAAAGCCATAAAAGAAATAATTGGTAAATCTGAATACATCAACATCTGAAACAATCTATACCCCATGAGCAAAATTTAAAAATAAGCAGAAGTCTGCAAAACATCTCCTACACATGTAACAAAGACTTATATCCAGACTACATAATTCAATAACAAGAAGCCAAACAAGCCAATTCAAAAACAGATAAAAGATATGAACAGGCAAGTCACAAAAAAACAGAAGCAATAGCCAACAAACATATGAAACTGTCCCTTAACCTCACTAACAATCAGGGAAATGCAAATGATGAGACATTTTTCACCCATCACATTGGCAAACTATTCAAACAATTGGTTAATCTGTTTTGTTTCTTAAATTCCACATATGAGTGAAATCATATGGTATTTATCTTTTTCCAACTGACTTATTTCACTCAGCATAATGCCCTCTAGTTCCATCCATGTCATTGCAAATGGCAAGATTTCATTCTTTTTGATGGCTGAGTAATCTTCTTCTATGTGTGTGTGTCTCCGTGTGTGTACCATGAACATAGGGTAAGGGAAGGAAAAATAAAATAAGATAAAAACAGAGAGGGAGGCAAACCAGAGGAGACTTTCAACTATTAGAAACAAACTGAGGGGTGCCTGGGTGGCTCAGTCGATTAAGCATGTGCCTTTGGTTTGGGTCATGATCCTGGGTTCCTGGGATTGAGTCCTACATGGACTCCTTGCTCAGTGGGGGGCCTGCGTCTCCCTCTCCCTCTGCTGCTCCCCCTGCTTGTGCTCTCTCTTTCTGTCAAATAAATAAATTCTTAAAAAAAAAAAGGAAACTAACTGAGTGTTGCTGAAGGAGAGGGAGGTGAGGGACTGGGGTAATTGGGTGATGGGCATTAAGGAGGGCACTTGATATAATGACCACTGGGTGTTATATGCAACTGAAGAATCACTAAATTATACCCCTGAAACTAATAATACACTATATGTTACATAAATTGAATTTAAATAAGAAATTTTAAGAAACGATTGATAGTGTGGATAAAATTTAGGGAGATGGCTATTCTTTTTTTTTTGAGATTTGATTTGTTTATTTGAAAGAGAACACAAGTAGGCAGAGAGGCAGGCAGAGAAAGAGGAGGAAGCAGGCTCCCCAGCGAGCAGAGAGCCTGATAAGATATGGGGCTCAGTCCCAGGACCCCAGTATCATGACCCGAGCCAAGGCAGAGGTTTTAACCCACTGAGCCACCCAGGCGCCCCAAGGGAGATGGTTATTCTTATTCACTGCTGGTGAAGGTATAAACTGAATCATTCTACAAGACAGTTTGGCATTAAATATTGAAATTTCTTTCTTTGAGCTACCTATTTCATTTTTCCATATTTGTCTTACAAAAATATTTTAGCATATGCACAAAAATGTACAAGGATTTTCACTGCAGCACTGTTAATAGTAAGAAAAAAGAACACTCTAATAGTAAAAGATTGAAAATAATATATATTTATCAATAGGTGGCTATAGCAAGACTTAACTATAGTATACTCAGTCAATGGAATACTATACAGTACATAAAACAAATGACATAGATTTATAGATACTGACATGGAAAGATCTTCAAGCATGGAAAGAGAATAAAGCAATTAACAGAACAGTACATAAAATAGGATGCCCTTTATATCTTTAAAAAGTAAACAACATAAAATGCTATGTATTTCTATACGAGTGTGTGAATGTAAGAGGAACTTTAAATGCATCTGTGGTAAGTGTTTTTGCAAAAATGTACTCATTTGTGTGTAATTAGGAAAACCTTTTAAAATGAAAAGAAGAAAAACAAAGCTAATTACATGTTAAAGAAAGGAATGTTTCATGTTGCCATTAAAATGATGTTATAAAATAAAATGTTATAGACAAATATTTAATTACATAGCAAATATTTACAAGGTTAGATAAGATTTTTGTTTAAAACTATAAATACTATATAATGCATTATAAAAGGCATTATAGTGTTTCTAAGTGGTGGGATTACAGGTTTTTATCTTTTGGTATTCTCCTTATGCTTTCATATATTTTCTGAATATTCTACAATAAGAAATAGAAGTGTGTGTATATGAGTGTGTGCGCGCGCGCGTGCATGTGCACGTGCCTGTGTCTGTAGGGGGATGTTGGTTAGAATTAAGACTATAAAAGGACTGGAATTGGCAAGTAAACTGAAGACTCCTACAGATTGAAATTATAATGAAGATTGTGGGATATGTGGGATTTTAGAATTAGGAGTTGGAAAAACTAGACATCATGGGGCCTAGGAATTAACAGTAGAAATGTAGGGGTTAGGACTAGGTATAGAGCCAATAGATTATTAGAACTAATGCAGATGCTGTGAGAGATTAGAATTAGAGTCAAAGGGTTTACTAAATTAAAAAAAATTTTTTAAAGATTTTATTTATTTGTCAGAGAGAGAGCACAAGCAGGGGGAGCAGCAGGCAGAGCAGGCAGAGGGAGAAGCAGGCTCCTGGCTGAGCAGGGAGCCGGATGCAGGACGTGATCCCAGCACCCTGGGATCATGACCTGAGCAGAAGGCAGACCCTTAATCAACTGAGCCACCCAGGTGTCCCTAAAAAGTTTTTTGAGGACTGTAATAGCACTATTGGTGAAGATATTAGAATATCCAAATAAACTGGAATTTTTATATATTTCTGATAGTACTGAATAGTTTTACAATTGTTCTGGAAAACCTGTCATGTACTTTTTTGGGAGCAGTGACATCTTGACGCTATCTTTTCCATTTCTACAAATTTCTTGAGAGACATCTTAGAAATATGCGTATATATAGTTACATCAAAGTTCATGTCTGTATTTCTTTTAATAAAAAAAAAATCCTAAACATGGGATCTTGGTTAAATAATTAACATTAATGGAGTAACAGTCACCCATTAAAAATAACACTGTAAAAATATGGATCAATCTCTCTCAAAAGGGGCCTCCATAAAGCCGAGCTCATACACAAAATTTTTGTATAAATATATATTTGGCGGGCAGTGGATCCCTTCATCAGATACTCATTTCCGGGCATGAACCACTGTTCTGTAAGGTTAGAATTAAAACTGGAATTACAGTTTTTATTTCTTCTACGTCTCAAGAGTATTTTGGACAGTGCTTTTGTGTATATACTTAAAAATACTGAGTTAATACATGCTTTTCTGAAAACAAACAAACAAACAAAAACAACCAAACTCAAACCTTACCGAAAGTTGCAATTCAAAGCTCCCCTCTCCTCTCACCCTCTAACCTCATTCTGCAACCCAGATGACGCATGGTTAATAGGGGTATCTCCTATAAAATTCTTCTTATTCCTATGCATTCACAGGTGCAAATCCTTTATAAACTCTGCCAATCGCACTACCACCCCAAATAATACCAAGAGGAACAATAAAGAGAATGTTTATTGAGAGCTTACTATGTGCCTGGAGTAAGTGTTCTAAGGGTTTGCCGGTGGGATTCACTGTAGTGGGCGTCCCCGTCGTCTCCAGCCCTCCGCACCGTGTCCCTGCTTGCCCTCTTGCCCCCTATTCTTCACAAGGCAGCTGGAGAGATTAATTTTTAAAGGTAAATCAAATCAAATCACGTCACCCTTCAGTGGCTCCCATCGTACCACGAATCAAATCCAATTCCCTAGCGACCCTACTATCCTCTACCGTTGGGTTTGTTGGACCGCGAAGAGCTCAGGCGCAGTCCCCTAAAGGGGACTCTGCTCCACCGCGGAGGGAGTGTCCGCCGGAGGGGCAGGGGCGGGGCTTCTCAAGCGAGGGGGTGGAGCCTCAGATCGGGTGTGGGGAGAGCCGGAGGGGTAGGTTTTCCGCGGAGGGCGAGCGAGGGGAGCAGGGCTGAAGCGGGGCTGAAGCAGGGCCGCGGACCCGGCACCCTTCTGCGGGCCCCGCGGAGCTACTGCCACCGAGGTGAGCGTCTTCCCCCGGGTTGGGGGGCGCGCTCTGCTCGCGAGGCGGTTCTCTGCTCCTTGCGGAGGGTTGTTCCCACGGGACCCTGCGCGGAGTGGCGGAGGTGGCGGCCTTGGGTAGCCAGCCCGAGAGGCTGGTGAAGGGGCCCGGTGGCCTGCCCCAACCCTCCCTCAACCCCGCCTTCTCTCCCCTCCCCCAGGCCTCAGCCGGCGCCAGCAGAAAGCTAGCTGCATCTTCAGGGGCAGCCGGGCAGCGGCAGGCAGCGCGGCGGGAGAGCGGCTGACAGTGCTGACAGTGGGGATGCGAGGTACCGGCGTTAGTCGTGGCCAAGTGGACCTAGAGAGGGAGTAGAGGCCGGGCCTTCGGCGTTTCTCTCACAGGCTCTCGGAAGGCGGCCTCAGAGGAGGGGGAAGGTGAGGGGCAGGCAGGCTTCGTGGGTAACTACTAGGTGTTGTATATGTATGTTTTGGTATCTAAATGGTACTACACACACACACACACACACACACACGCACATTCATTTCGACTAATTGCTTTTTAAAAACTTAATATGTCTTCTAGATCTTCCTATATCAGGGAATCTGAATTTATCTCATTTGTAAACAGCTGCATTGTACGATTGTACTACAGTTTATTTAACCATTTCCCGATTGATATACATTAGCTTGTTTCCCTTTGAAGGGGGGAGGGGGCTATTACAAGCAATGCTATAATGAATGGGTTTGTATATATACGTTTCATGCACATGTATGAGTATTTCCGTAGGAGAAATTCTTAGAAGAGTAATCGCTACTCTCAAAGTGTATATGCATTTGGAATTTTGATAGATTTGTCCAAATTGCCTTCGCAAAAGGCTATACTGTTTTACACTCTCCAATGTTTTGCAACATTGCCCATTTTTCCACAGTTGTGCCAACATGAATAATTATCAATCTTTGTAATTTGGGCCAATTTGAAGCGCAAAAAAATGGTATATCGTTGTTTTCATTTGCATTTTTCTGATTACCAGTGAAATTGAACATATTTTTTATTTGTCGGATTACAAAAGTAGGCAAATATCAAATATCTATAAGCGATAAGCATTTCAAAAATTTAATATAATAACCCCATTCGCAGTAGCAAGAAAAATGAAAACCAAAAACCCTAGAAGTAAACTACAAAACTTTATTGAGATATATAATAAAAGAATGCTTGCATACACAGAGAAGGGATACCATGCTTCTTGATAAGAAGGCTCAATTTTGTAGTGATGCCCATTTTTCCTATGTCGTTTTATACAATTGATGGAATGTCAATAAATATGCCAAGTTTTTGGAACTTAATGTGATTCTAAAGTTCATCTAGAAAAAAAGATGGATAAGAATAACCGAGAAAATATTTTAAAAGATAAGATGGGAGTATTTGTACTACCATCTATTAAAATGCACTCCAAAGGAACAATATTTAAATGAGAATGGACAGAACAATGCATTAGAATAGAAAAGCCCACAAATCGAGCCAGATTGGATCCAAGATTTATTGGAGAAACATTGTTGGCTAGACGTGGATAAACTGCCATATTAAAAACTGCAAGCACGCCCCCCCCCCAAGCTTGAATTTTCCTTTGAGGGCACACTCCTTTGTTTGGCGAAAACCACTTTATGATCTTTTGGTTAAGCCAAGGTAAAGCGTCCGGAGTTAAAAATTAGTGGCTTTAGTGCTGGAACTAACGATATGAGCCTTTCGTTACGTTAAGATGGATTCAGGTTAACCTGCAGTGCGGCGAGGGAGAGTCAGGATATTATGTCTTAAAATTTTTTTTCCCCGATCTAATGGGCCAAAAATGTTATGTCATTGTTTTCATTTGCATTTGCGAGCTTTTTGTGAGACTGAACGTCTTTTATGTGTTAGTCCAGGATAATATGTGATTACTGGAGGCAGGTAACAATGGGGAACCCATTGCTCCTCTTCCAGAATGGAGTTTGGCTAATTGGTACAGCTCTGCCCGGAAGCGTGAGAATAAACAGGTTGACTTTTTTAATTTTCCTCAAGCACTAGGCTCTAGACACCTTAGATCGGGGGCGGAGGCAGTTTTCAGGACATGGCCGAGATTTGGCGCTGAGCTGTGTCATCGCGAGGTTTGGCAGCCAGCTCCGCAGTGGGTCGGAAACCTCGTGGTAGGCGAGATCCCTGCAGGACGGGAGGTTCCTCCCTTCCCCCCGAAAAACTCCCAGTCATTTTCATTGAAACCCCGCCTCTCTCCTTTTTAGGAGCTTGCGCTAGGTCTCGCGAGATCTCGTGTTTCCTAAAGGCGAGGCGCGGGCGGCATCCTGCGGTGAATTCGAAGGTCTCGCAGAGACTAAAGTGTAATATCGCGATAGTTTTCTCGGCGCATGCGGGAGCCGGCGGCGGCAGATTGGCTCCGCCCCTCAGTGCTTCGTGGGGTTGTGCGTCATTTGCTTTTCGCTTCGCGTAGGGTGAGAGCGGATCCGTAGCGACTTCGGCTTTGGTGGGAGGAGGGGTCTGAGAAGGGCTGGGCTCAGGCTTTTCCCGTCCGGTAAGAGGTTCTCGCGGGATCGCGCGGAGGCGGCCGCCGTTCAGCTACGGACTGCAGCAGCCGCGGAGGCGGCAGCAGCGTCTTCGGCTCGTGCTGTTCTTAGCCGGTGAGTTCTCGCGCGAGCGGGGTTACGTCCTCGTGGGATCCGTTGGAGGTGGCGGAGGTAGCTTGGGGTAGGGGGGGGGCAGTGACTAGGGTCGGTCCGCCTGCTGTTAAGATGGCGGCGGAAGCTGATGTCTGTCCGGCCAGGATCGGAGACTGAGGTGTTGGCTATCCGCGTTTGTGACGCTTCCCAGGCACCCAACGTTAAGGAGGTGACTGTTGGCGAAACACCGAGGTGCTGGTAAGCCGAACCTGAGGCAAAGACCACGCCGTCTCTGTGCGAGGCGACACCATTTCCCAGGCCTCCGTCGCGTGTGGGCCCGCCTTTGCCCCACCAATCGGTCAACGCCTCCGTTGTTGCCACCGCAGTGGGCGGGTTGGGAAGGGTGGGGGGCGGGAGTCCTGGAGTGAGTTAGAGAGTGGGGCTGGGGGTTAGATTGGGCGGTGGGGGAAAGGGGACCAATCAATGACGACTGGTTGTCTCCCTACTACCTTTTTTTCAGGCCTGCCTCTCTTCTCCGCCCCTTCCGCGGCCCAAACGAATCTCCTAATTTTTCTTGAGTTGAGGTGGGCTCCAGTTGTCCAACTGCTTTGGTCTTTTAACTAAGATTTAGGGGTCAAGCTTCGGTGTCTCTGACGTACTCCTCCCCCTTTCCCCCTAATTCTGACCTCATCCACATGGATATTTAATGCTCGCATTTAATAAGAGGAGACAAAGCTTTTCCCTGTCACCCCCACCCCAGCCCTACTAAGGAAGAGCTTAGTCCAAGCCCCTTAACCAGGACTGTCTCCCTCTTCTGTTGGTCCCCTTGACGCAAGACTTGAGTAGAGCCTTTCACGTTCCGTGCATTTACTCCATCTTTGTGGATGGAGTTAAATGGTAGCCTTCCATTACCTCGGGTCTTCATGCTTGTATGACCCTGATTCGAGTACAGGACAGATTTCTGCAACTTTGCAGACTGCTCGACCACTCTTAGATGGAACAATGAATGGGTTGGTGACTGGATGATTGCAGACCTCTTGTTCTTGGGGCTCTTAGCCTTTCCTTCCTCATAACACCCCTCTTCAAAAAAAAAAAAAAGTAAAGAAAAGGCTGTAGAAGATAATCCTCCAGTAAACCAACTTTTTGTCCTTCTCTGTCCCCTGCCATCCCTCTTTGCAAGCTCGGGAACCTCCCCTTTTCCCTGCCTTGCTCTGAGTTCTTGAGTCCTCGAGGTCTGTGGACCTCTGTCTTTGCTACTAACCATATCTTAACATGCGTCTCATTTAATTATCTTCCCACCCCCGTGTTCTTTTTTCAAGAGTTGAATCCGCTAGAGAGAAGATACCTTCCTGTCAGGCTCCACTACATTTCCCCTCCTCCATGTGCTAGAAAATAAAATATCTTTGATTATCTTCTGACCCTCAGTCACTGCCCTGTTCTACTTTTTTCTCTTCCCTTCCCTCATTCCACCATTACTATGGATGATTCCCTATCATTTGTTTTCTTTGTAGATTGCATGTCGGCATTGTTTTCTGTTAACCCCAGTGTTGAGTAGATTGAGGAGACCTCAACATTCTCCATTCAAGGGAGGCACCCTGGTATGGTAGAAATAACTGTGTGCTTTGTGTTCACGTCGAACTTTTAAGATTCTCAGTTTTCTCATCTGTACAATAGATAGTAACACTTACAGTTACTAGAATTCGACAATTTGTAAAGTGCCCAGCTTATGGTAGGCACACAATAAATTGTTACTTTTTCTAGGTTTGAGAATAGGTTGGAAGACTGATCTGTGTCATATGATAGTTTTATGATCTGGAAAAGAATAAGATTTTTTATTCCTCTAATTGTACGTTTTCAGTATATTTCTAGTCATGGGCCTACTCATGGGCCAAAGTCTTTTTTCCTACTCATGGGCCAAAGTCTTTATTTCCCGTGGTTCTTGGTGTTTGATTGTGATTTCCACCTCTCTTAATCTACTAGTCTAGGAATTTCATTGCAAAGTCACTAGCTTGAAATAACCACTGGCCATAAGGTTCCTGTCAAGAACCACACCCAGGTGTTCTGCCTTTTAGAAGGAATGCCTCATCCCTTGCCCAGTCCCTCTTTCCACTGCTTCAAAAAGAGTTTGTTCTGTTATTCACTCAAAGATGAAATTTGTTGCTATGCTTTTCACAGTAATCAAGGGAACTTCTGCCAGCTAGTTTTCAAGTGTTCATACTGCTTTCCCCCAGCTTCCTTTCTTTGGTTCCTCAGATCAGTGTGGGGATCTGCTATTTGGCTATACCTGCACAGGATAATTCCTATCTGAGAGAATTTAGGAAAGTTGTTTGGAATACCAAGCTTATTTCCCATAATGAATTACTACCAGTTCTTTAATGCACTACCTCCTGTTGTGTTTTGCCATTTTATATTTTCCAGCATTCTTTTTAAATAGAAGTGAGTGTATTTTATTTGGAGGTAGTTTTTCTTACTGTTAATATTTTGATTAGACCAATATTAAACTGAACACTTTCATCTATTACTCTAACCTTGGGCAGGTGATGGGGCTTGAAATAGGAATATGATGGTAAAAAGTTTATGTAGGATTAAAGATCTACCGTGGTAACCATCTGGTAATTAACTGTGTAGACACTAGTTTTGAGCTTTAGGGTTTGCTTTGTTCAATTTAAAGTGCTTTGGAGGTAATAGAATATTCTCTTTTTCATTGGAGGACAGGAGATCACTTTCTGTTTTGAGATACTGCCTTGGAGTTTTTTACAGTGGGTCAAGCAATGAATCAGTAATTAACTAAATCTTAATTTGATTCTTGTCATTCAGGACTAGAATAAATCTGGAAATAAATAACTAAATAAATCTAGGTGTGACCTAAAAGGTTTAATTTATTCTAGTAGATCTCTAAGGAGAGAGAGAGAGGAAGGAGTGGCAGTAGCAGTCAAAAGCTTTGTCTAAGCTTCAGTGGTAAAGTTCAACCTGTTTCCCAGGTGTTTATCAGTTGTCTCCCAGTATGCCCAAAAAGCATGTGTGAAGGTGAAGAGTAGTTTTTATGAGTGCAGATTTTTTCCCACAAGAAAATAATAAATTCAACATTGCCTTAGTATCAGTTTATAGTGAGGATATAAATTGTAATTACTATCCCCTATCATTTCATTTGGGTTGAGGACGGAGTTGAGTTTTCAGGGTGTTGGCTGTTGGTTCTGAATTCTTGTTGCTGCTTAAAGCAGGTCCTTAAAAATAAAAATTGATATGTGTGGGCTGTTGCTTAAGAAATAATAACTGTGATCATGTTTGAACATTGATATAATGGTTAACTCCCCTACACCCTAATAAATGTGTTATCTCTTTCTCCCCACCTTTTTTTTGGTAGGTCCTCCAGTAGTCTGACCTGAGTGGGTTAGTACTCCAGAGGAACTAGCAGACCAACTTGGTCAGAAGGTTCAGGAAGCTGTTGGAGAAGTTTGGAATTTCCCACCAGGATGAGTATGATTGGCTGTGATTTTAGGTTAGTTTTTGTAGATCTTTGGGTAGTATTTGTATTTTACTTCATGGAGTGGAGGTGGGGGTATATATTTCCATTCTGTAATTGAGCTACTTTGGTTTCTTTCATTGTTTGGATCTGATGTGGCATTGGCTGCTTCTCTCGTTATTGTTTAAATGAAGTCCGTCTGTATGTGATTTTTAAATCACTTCAAGCTCCATTCAAAAAAATAAAGTTGTAAGATATTATGTCTAATCAATTCTTTATCAAAGAGTTATGAAAAATCAAACATACAGAAATCAGGTAGTATAGTGATCCCTTTGTGTATCTGTCACCAGTTTTAACAGTTACCAGCTTGTAGCCATTCTGTTTCATCTGTACTTATACCTACTGTCCCCATCTATTATTTTGAAATAAATCCCTGCTGTCATATTTTTACTTGCAAAATACTTATATGCCTGAAAGAGAAAGGCTCTTTTAACATAACCTCAAAAACCATTATCACAACTCAAAAAATTAACAGTGATTTTTGAAGATACCAAATATGAAGCTAATGTTCATATTTTAGTTTGAATTAGGGTCCAAAGAAAATCCATTTATCACAAAGGTGGAGATGTATATTTCTTAAATCTACTTTAATCTGCACTCTCTACCTTTTTTTCTTCTGATATTTTGAAGAAATTGTTGTGCAACTTCCCTCACATTTGGTGATTGTATCCCAGCAGTGGTATCTAACACGTTCTTATTAAGTTAAAGACCTTGGAGGACCCCCATTATAATGGAACAAAAGCAGTAATCTCCTGTATCCTAGTTGGAGTTGATACTGCTGGCCTAGGCACTATCCCAAAATAACTAGTCATGGATTCCCTTTTCTGTGGCAGAGTCTGATTTAATTGATACCTGACCTTGGTTCCATGTCTTGGCCCTGCTTACTGCTCCACATGAAAAGTAGGCCTCCTTATGGAAGAAGCTAATGTTTCCTAGATAATGACTTAAGTGTGCCTTTGGGATTTTTCATGGTTTCAATTTCCTTAGGTGGTTTAGTTATTTTTATACTATCTTACAATGTTGCTTTTTATTCTTTTGATGTTGGTATCTCAGCTGCTCTGACCCATAACTTCTAAGCTGTTAAGCCTTAGTGATGAGTTCTTTGGCTCTAATAATAGTTTTTGAAATGGCAGTACTAACCAGTTTTTGAGAGCTTCTGCTTGCATCCTGATTTTCAGCTATTAATATACAACCATAGTTTTTCTGTTGTTAGTTTTCATTTTATTTCTTTTGGAAATGGTGATCGACAGCACAAAGTCCTTTAAACTGTTCATTTCTTTCCAGGTGTAGAATTGGTTATCTTGGGATCTATCTGTCCCTTGCATAGTCAAAACCTGGGGATGGAAGTTGGACATAAGCACAAATATTGGCAGAGAAAGGCCACTTGAGCCTACCTTTAAAGTGAGAGTGATTCCAAGTTGAAGAGCAGAGAGGGTAGAGATCATGAATGAAAGTTTTTGAGGTATTTAGATAAAAATGTGATTTTTGAATCACCAGTGCTATGGATCATGAGTTCAGGCTTTTCAGTTCTTTATTCATTATGGAGAAATCAGATCGCTGGTTGAAAAGTGACTATTTAAAGAAGTGATTTCTTGGGAATTCCAGTGAAGTCTATTCATTTAACAAAAAAATTTTGAGTGTGTTGGATATCATGGTTAGATATTTACTCCTGTCTCTTCAGCTTTCTGTAGTTACTAGAAGTTTGAACAAGATCACTTACACCTTCTAATCCAGAGTTTTGAATCTGGGATAACTAGATTTTTGGAACAGAGTTTTATGCAGTAGGCATTTCAATATTTTAATTGTTTCCAGGGTTCTTAATAGCTACAAGTTTATAATGGAAATGCTGTTGGTTTTTTCTCTTCTGTTGTGTTTTTAGCCATGGGTTCAAAGTATTATTGAAATACCAAACTTGGTTGCTTTGAAAATGTTTGCCCTTCACATTCCAGGTTACCTTTCCTGCTGTTAAATTGTTAAAATTTGCTGTGTAGCTGTAACCATATTGGGCTGCTTTACAGTAGTCTCACTATCTATAAGGTTGATAGTCCCAAGTGCTTGGGCTCTGGGTGTTTTGCTGTATTGTTCTCTGACTTATTTCCTCAATGACTGGTTACCAGATGTTTACATGTTAATGTCAGGGATAATTCAGCTCAGAAGATTCTTTGGAAGCTCTCTCATTTGATGTGTCATAGGGGTTGAGTTGCTAAAACTTGATATACTTGTTAACCAGCTTGGTCTTCTGGTTATAGAAATGTTTTCAGATAGTGTGAAAGAGTGGCTCTCTGTGACTAAAACAACTGTAGGTTTTGTTTTGGCTGTTAATATTGAACATTTTCACATTTTAATGCCCTTAAAAAGTTTTTAATCATTTGGCTTTAAAAATTACAGTGGTGACATGGATTGATCCCAGGATGTGATTTTATAGAAAGTTGGGATTTGTTTTTTAGGTTCTTAATGAATATCAGAAGATAATATAAGATAATATAAGAAGATCAGTGTTGTAGATGGTTCAGCCTGGATTGCTGATTGGACTAGAGGAATGTGAAAGTTCTTTTTCAACCCCTACATTCTGACTGTACAGTGACTAAAAGGGACTAGGAATAGGGAGATTCAAATTATTCTGGAATGACCTTGTAGTATAATCATTTAGATTTTAAAGATTGGTAAATGTGAACATAACTGCCGTGAATTTATGTGCCATCTTTAGTGTAATCCAGATTTTAAATCCTTATAATTAGATATCTGAGATAATTGTTCTGGAAATACTGGGATATATTGTATTTGATGGCTGCTTATGTTTTGGAATGCTTTTGGAAGATTGCTATTTAAAAAAAAAAAAAGATTTTATTTATTTATTTGACAGAGATCACAAGCAGGCAGAGAGAGAGGAGGAAGCAGGCTCCTTGCTGAGCAGAGAGCCCATGCGGGGGCTCGATCCCAGGATTCTGGGATCATGACCTGAGCTGAAGGCAGAGGCTTTAACCCACTGAGCCACCCAGTCGTCCCTGGAAGATTGCTTTTTTAATGACAACATTATTTGCTGTGATTATTTGCCTGTGTTTTTAGTGAGACATATTTCTCCTGGTCTTTGCATTTTTTTCTTCCACTAATTCTTCATTATTGCATTCTGCCAGTTGAATTCTTGTGGGTGGAAAGATCTTTCATCATAGTGATTAAGAGCATGGACTCTGGAACCAGACTCTCTAGGCTCAAGTTCTGACTTCATTTTTTACCATTTGTCATCTTGCGCAAATTATTTAACCTCTGTGCCACAGTTCTTAATCTGTAAAATGCTAATAGTATTACCTACTTCATAGGGTTTTGGAGTTTAGCTGAGTTAATGCATATAAAGTGCTTAGAACAATAGCTCTGAAACTTTTGGGAATGTCAGAATCACCTAGAGGGCTTGCTCAAACAGATTGCTGAGCTCCATCCCCAGAGCTTCCTATCCTATAGGTCTGGAAGGGGCCTGAGAATTTGCATTTCCAGCAAGTTCCTAGGAGATGCAGATGTTGATGGTCAGGGAATCAGTTGGAATAGAACAGTGCTTTGCAGAGTGTTGACTTTTTTCTTTCCTGGACTGTTTTCTCAGTCCCTGAGTAAAACACTTCACTCTCCAGTGCTGTTTAGTATAAGCAGTTTTGAAATCCCTTGTTGCATTGGTTCTCAAAATATGTCCCCCAGATCGACAGCAGCAGCAGCATCTGGGAACTTGTCAGAAGTGCAAGTTCTTGAGCTCCACCCCAGGCTTTGTTTTAAACATGTGTCTTGGCTTAACAGGGGTGTCTTAGACTTTTTAAAAACAGTTTTATTGAGATACAATTCCCATGCCATACGATTTTAAAAAATATTTTATTTATTTATTTGACAGAGATCACAAGTAGGCAGAGAGGCAGGCAGAGAGAGAGAAGAGGAAGCAGGCTCCCTGCTGAACAGAGAGCCTGATGCGGGGCTCGATCCCAGGACCCTGGGATCATGACCTGAGCTGAAGGCAGAGGCTTTAACCCACTGAGCCACGCAGGTGCCCTGCATACAGTGATTTTTGATGTGTTCACAGTTGTACAGCCATTACCACATCATTTTTTAAACATTTTCATCACCCCTAAAGGAAACCCAGTTCCCATTAATAGTGACTCCCCCTCTCTCTCCCAACCACCCCAGCCTTTGGCAACCACTAATTACTTTGTATTTCTATGATTTGCCTAGTCTGGGCATCTCATACAAATAGAATCATACCATACATAAGCAGCTTTAATGTGAATGTAGTGTTTTCCTTTTATTGTAAGAAATAGAATACAGATAAGGCAAACCACCCATAAACAAGTTTACAGTTTAGTAAATTAAGGCAAACACTTTTGTCACCATTACCCAACTCAAGAAATAGGACTTTGCTTGTTAAACCATAAGTCTTTCCATGTGCTCATCCCAGTCACAGCATCTTCCCTCTCCAGAAAGTGTCTACTCTTCTGACTTTATAGTAATCTCTTGTATTGTTCTGCTTTTATCATCCAAGTGTGCACCCCTGAACAGTATAATTTGCTTTGTCTACTTTTTAAAACTTGATGTATTTTAAATACCTGTAACTTTCCTTTTTTTCTTTCTTTCTTTTCCTTATACTATATCTGTTGAATAACTTAGGCCGTTTGACCTGTGGAGTTTCCCACAGACTGAATTTCTTTATCGCACACTCAATACAGTTATTACATGTTTGTCTGTCCTCTGTATTTCCTGCAAATTTACAGTGGATCCAGAGGCTTTTATAAATTCAGGTTCATGTCCTTTGGCAAGAATTGGTGGTGGTGTATTTATGCACAACATTCATTAAGTTGTAATGACGTCTTATATTTTTTTTATATTAACAGCCATTTCTGCCTAAAGCTTAAGATGGATTAGTTGATTGGAAATATCAAAATGGTGATGTTCTAGCTCTGTCATTTTGTTTTTGTGTATTAGGTGGAATAATTTTGTAAGGTTACTCAGTGATACAGTTTGTACAAGAAGGGTAGGATAAATGCTGAATTTTTAATTTTTTTCTGACCACTTAATAGTTCTGTCATATTGGGCAAGTTAACCTATCCATTGTCTCATCTGGGGAAAACGCTTTATTTGTGGGGTTAAGTTGGGTAATTTAGGTTGTTAGTATACTCTGTAATGGTCAGCAGATGGTCATTTCTTTAATAATTTCACATAACCCCTTCAACAGCTCAGAGATGGGCAGTCACGGTGGTGAATTGATGGCCAGTTAGCAAAGCCTATCTGGACCCTTCAGCTCTGTTGGGATCATCAGTGGTGGGGAAGAAAAGGGTTTATACTTTGGTCATTTGGGGGCAGACTTTGTCTGGCCCAAGATAAGTGGGTGTCACCAGAGTTGTGCCAAGCATTAGGAGTCATGTTCATACCCTCTAAAGGGTCGTATCTACTTCTGTGGTGATGTGTAATACATTGGTTGCCTTGATCTCCTTACATCTACATAGCTCCCTACTGTTCAACTTTGTTCTGTTCAAGGTTCTGCTGTAACCTTAGTAACCTTAACCCATAATGAGTCTTCCTAATAGTCATCAGTATCACCATTGTTAATATACTTGAGTAGCACCGTATCTAACAGATTAGAAAAGAGGTAAATATTACCCTTTTAACATTTTATATATTATCAGAAGTATAACACATGGCACATAGTAAGTGCTCAATAAATTTTAAAGCCATTTAAAAAAAATTAATATGTCTTTTTCCCTCACATCTTAAGCTATTTTTAGTTCAGTAACCATTTACTGAGTGTTCTTAAGTTCAAGGAGCTAGGGACATAAAATGAATGAGAGTTGGTTTCTTCACTTGAGAAACTCACAGTCCATTTAAGGACTGAGATAATGTTTAAAGTTCCTTAGCATTTTCCTTTATGTTGTCACTTTTCCACCTGCTTTGTCCATGTGTGATGTAACCTGTCTATTGTTTTTCAAAGCTCTCCTTAGCTCTGTATCCCCAGCCTTTGAGACTGCTGATCTGTGTGAAAGCCTGCAGTTGTCTTCTGTGAATAGAGGGTAATATCAAGAAAAACCTTTGGGCCAAGTTCGGATTTCAGAGTGGCACATGTGGTTGACACTACAATATCGGTTTATGGTCCTCAGATGGACCTATAAACTGATTTTCAGTCTCTGTCCTGTTGCTTTAATTGTCTTCCTTTTGTCTTCTCCCTCCCCCCATCATCATTCCCCAAGATGTATGCTACATAAAGATAGAGGGTCCTGTACCCAATTAGTGATTTATGAAGTATGTAAAGAGACAGCTGAACTTCTTATAAACTAGGATTTGTGTGTGCCCCAAAATCAAATCAGAAAACCTACTTCATAAGTTGCTGTGGGCATTAAAGTGAGATGATACATTACTTAAAATGTTTAAATTATACAGTATACTACAAAGTTATGGCCATTGTAATTTACGTAAAATAAATACTTAATAGCCATGTTACTTGGGGCAAATTATTTCATCACTGAGCTAGTTTCCTCATCCTTTAAGTAAGGATGATAACTCATTCTCTCAACAAATATTTGAGGACATACTCAATAATGCCAGATAATGGAAATTCCAAGATAAGCAACTAGGGAGTGGAGGGTAGCATGGTCTCCTAGGGGAGGGAGACTTATAAATCATAATCAAAGGGATTAGTACAATGAGGAGGAGTGAACAAAATGTGCAATAGCAGTTTATAGGAGGGCTTCAGCGAATGTAACCCAGAATTTTGTTGGGCTTAAACAAGATACATGAAAAGTACATCATGATCTCAAAATATGCTTTCTAAAAATGAAGTTAGTTAATGTATCCCAAATGAATCAGTAGCCTCAACCAGTATTTCATTTCTTAACAAGACTTGTGCTTTAGGTGTGTTTATTTCTTTAAGCTGGATTTTATGAGTTCCTCTAGGGTGTTATGTGCTCCTATAATAGGGTATCCTGAAAGAACTACTTGCATCTGAAAGCCTTTTTTTCACCCACTTTTATAATTTTCTAGTTTCTGTTACTGAATTAATTTAGGAAAAACTAGAAAATGTGTTCTTATTTTGGGAAAAGATTTCTACTCCCACAAAAATATTCAGTCATCATTAACATTTTGGTTGGTGTGTTCCTGTCTTAATGATAAGAGTAACATTTTAAAAATAAAAGCAGTAGAAAATTAAGGACAGGCTTTTCCCAGAATAGGAACTAAAACTGTCTGGTAACAAGAAAAGATACCCAAACTAAATACTAGAAATGCAAATTAAAATGAGATATTTTTTAACCATTAGATTGGCAAAACATAATTAGGTACAGGTTATGGCAAAAATACAGGGAAGAGTATGGTCTTAGAATACTGCCCACAAGTGGTTTAAGTTAATACAGCTATTTATGTGAAGATAACTTGGCAAGCTGTAAGATAGTATGTACTATATGGTGCTATTTATATATTAAAAACTAGGGTAAACTGATTTTTTGGAAGGCGTGGTCAAGAGGAACTTTTGCTTTTTCTGTAATTGCATTTCTTTTTCTGAGAAACTTAAAATACACTAAAGAATACAGAGAATAATAAAACAAAACCCTTAGCCTACCCCCCCCTCATGAACTGATAACTTGAACATTTATTTTTGCCTCCAATCTTTTGGGGGGGGTATGATTTGAGGGGAAATTCTTAAGTACTTTAACTCGGTATTCCCCTTCCCACTCGATCTGTACCATGAATTACTTGCATTTTCATATTGTGAGAACGGTATAAATTACTCATGTAAGTAGAAATTTAAAAACTGTGATGTTCACACAGCAATTTATTACTTGTGTGGAATTGTTTACATACTTATTTAGTTTATAAAATAATTTAATAAGAATGCTTTGGGAGTGGGCCTTTAGTCATTTGTTCATTTTATTGTAGTTCTTGTTTGAAAATGTTTTCCTGACTTTATTTTTAAGTAATGTTTCTCAGGATTATAGCAGTATATATGGTTTATTGTTGAAAACATACACAAATAAGCACAGAAATCTCCTGCCATTCAGATAAATACTGTTAGTATGCTGGTACACAATATATTCTTCCAAGGCTTTTCTTTATCCCTGTGTAACATAAGCATACTTTCTCTCCCCAAAACTTTACTCTTTAAATATGTAATTCATAACCTTCCCTCCAGCTTTTTATTGTGAAAATTTTCAAACATAAAAATGCTGAAAGAATAGCACATTGAGCATCTGTATATCACTGGCTATATCCAATAATAGTTAAAATTTGCCATATTTGATTTATGTGTACATATATGTGTTTAATTTTTCTGAAGCATATGAAGTAACAGTGACATTTCATCTTTAAAAAAAAAGTGACATTTCATCCTTAAGTCCTTTGGCCTGATGTCTTAATAAGGACCTACAATATCTACAATACTGTTTATCACACCTAAGAAATTTGTTCTTTACCTTAATATCTAAATAGCTAGTCTGTAGTCACATTTCCTCAGTTGTCCCTAAATTGTCTTTTTTTTTTAAAGCTGTTTCTCCAAACCAATATAAAAATGGTATTTTTAAATTGTTGTTACCACTTTATTGATCTCTGTTCCCTGTCATAATGTATTATGACAACATAATACTTTTCATGGCTGTATTATTTTCTGTGATGTACATAATTTATCATTTATTAACCAGTTTCCTATTTTCAGACCTATAAGTCCTAGTTTTCCATGATATTTAAAGAATGCTTCCTAGCACACAATAGGCCATTTGGTAAGTAAGTATTGAATAAAGGAAAGAAGCTTAAGAACATCTAAATGAGACGTCTTTGTGACATTATGTTTACTTCCTTAAGAAATTTCTAGAACTGGAATGCAAAAATATAAAAGGCTTTGGATACTTACTATCAAATTGCCCTTTACAAGGACTGTCCTACATTATTCACAATGGTGAGTTTAGTGTATAATCCATGTTGATTTACAGTATGATAGCTTCTCAGGGTAAGCCTTGATAGGTTAGTGTTAGAGAAGAGCTTAAACCTGGACAGATCCAGTATCATTGCTATAGGTGGCTCTCTCCTTACATCTATATCTACTGCTGTATTTTGTAGGGGCTGGCTTGACTCCTCCAACCTATGGTGCCTTGTAGTCTTTTGACCTAATCTGGGGCTCCATTTCCCTGCTACTTACATTTCCTTGAGTGTCTTGGCAAGACCATCCTTAAGAGTATAATCCGGAGGGATGTAGATACCACTTGAAGACAACCTTTTACATAGATCTTACATAGATTTTTGCTTTTTAAAAGTAAAGTCAGACTGCCTGCACAGTTAATTCAAATCTCTGCCTCTAGCAAAACAAATGACCAGTGGCTTTAAAATGGCACTCTTCTCCATGTCCAACAGAATAGCTGAATAAGAGTCTGTATTTGATATTACTGTATCAAACTCCTTTTACTTTATAGGCCTGGATTAGGGGTAGTGATTTGTCCAAGATAACAAAGGTTGCTGGTTAGTGGTAGAGTTGGGCATTGAATCCAGGTTAACCTAGTCCAGTATTTTCAGTATGCTGTACTGTAATCTGTTTCTAAATGTGCCAGCAGATGTCACCCATAGAAGCACAGAATAAGAAGTTATCCCCCAAAATGGGGAAGTTTTGGGGGAGTAGAAAGAGTGGAAAGGTAAATGAGAAGTCCCCCCCAAAAAGCCCTTTTGACTAGGGCTGTTAACTTTTCAACATGGGGTCAATTTTGAGCTCTTTCATGGGACATTTGAATTTGGCCATGTGTTTTTATGCATATTTATGGATGCCATAAGTCTGTAGCTAGGACTGAATCTCCTGTTCATAAAACTTTGAAATTAAAGTGTTGTTTTATAAACCCATCTTTTTTTTCCCCTGAGCCCATCTATATATCCCTTTTCTATTGTTTTAAATTATGGAAGTGTTTCCTGTTAAAGATTCAAACAAAATAAACTTTTTTCTTAAAAATTAGTCTCTCCCCTCCCTAGATGATAGTCTTGTTTTATTGATAATCACATTTCAAAAGTCTGTTGACAGTTTGTATATATTCTTCTATATTTTTTAGCATTTACATACTGTGCTTCTCCGTTTATGTCCTTTGTATATTTTTGTATGTTAAAACATCTAGCTGAACTCCATTCTTTTTAATGGTGCTTTGCATTTCAAAGCATGGATGTCCTATAATTTAATCATTCCCTATTTGTTGATCCTTAGAAGTAGAGTTCTTTCTGGGTCAGAGGGTGGTACCGTTTAAATTTTTTATGGATACTGCCAAAGCGACCTCCAGAATGGCTATATTGAATTGCCATTCACACCAGCAGTGTCTGTCAGTACCCTTTTCTCTACCTATATCTGCCAATACAAGATAATCTTTTCAATTTTAACCAGTCTGATGAATGAGAAATAGCATCTCCTTGCTTTGACTGGAATTTTTGTATTATTAGAGAGGATGAGCAAATGTTAGTATCTTCTGCAGATTGCAAGTTTGTGGTCTTTTACTTGGTTTTCAATCAGATTATTTGTTTACTGAGTTTTGAGAGTTGTTTGTATATTAGAAATACCAGCTCTTTCTGTATCCTTTTAAAAATATTTTCTGTGTTTATGGTTTGGAATTTTTGTGTAGCCAAATCTTCCCTTTTTCTTTCCTTTATGGTTTCTAGGTTGTATATCTTTCTTGGAAGATCTTTTCTTTAACAAGATTACAAGAATATTTATCTGCATTATTTTCAAATACTTTTATAGTTTAGCTTTTTATGTTTAAGTAATGGTGTGAAGTAGGTGTGTGCTTTTATTTTTGTCCAGATGGTTAACCAGTAGTCCTGTTTTGGGAAGGACTATTTGATTTTTAAACATAAGATGAGCTTAAAACTGAATTATTTGGAAAAATGTAGTTTTTAAAACAAAAGTTGGAATTTGTACCAAGTAGAAAACAAGACTTGGTTACTTTTTGGTCTTTAGTTTTTGAGTATAATTCCAGTTGTTCACGTTTAATACTTAACATTTGTCTTGATCTGGAGGCAAAGTGTTAGAGACAGTGCTTTGAGAGATTTTAGTTCTTTTATTTTCATTTTACATGTTTGAAGCTCAAGATTGTCCTAAGGTCACAAAGTCAGTTGGTGGCAGGGAACTAGAGTATCTATGCATACTGTTCTTTAATTTTCAGCAAACATCTTTCATGTTATAGATATAAATGTTTTAAAGGAGCAGATTGTTCACATTATTCAGTTTATTTAAAGGACATTGGAAGGGTTGTGTGTGTGTGGTGCTATTAAATTTATAGAGCCAGTTTTGTCTATATGTTGGGACATACTTTTTTGTAAAAGCATTGTTTTAAAGTTTTCTTGTCAATGAATTAATTTTAGCCTCATAATAAACCTGTGAAGTTGGAGTTACTTCATGTTGAAAGGAATTTGCTGCCATGTTGATAATTGCCATAATTGCTACTGTTATTTAAATCATGTAGAAGAATCTTGGTGTCTCTGCATTCCAGATTCATTTGAACCAGGTCAGAATAGCTCAGTTACACTTTAAATCTATGATTCTTAAGTTGTATGGCCCAGACAGTATTTAGTGGCCTGTTTAACCTTTGGAGAACTATAACTTACTTGAGAAGGAGATCCAGAACTTCCTAGTCTCATCATCAAAGTTGAGTTTGACTTTTTGGTTCATGTCATTACTTAAAGCTAACAGTTTCAATACATGCTTTATGTTCTTTCATATGCAGATAACATGTAGAAAGTTTGAAAAGACCAGCTCTTGTTTGCTTTTGGGCTGTGTGTGTGTGTGTGTGTGTGTGTGTAATATCCGGCATAAGAATGCTGCCCTTAAATTAACCTGGAGCTAAAAGAAATAGAACAAATAATAATATGGCTTACTCATTGCCAGACACAGTCCCTTGAGGTGGACTGTGTTGTTTATTTTATGGAGGTTACTGATTCAGTGAGGCATAGTAACTTGTCTAAGATCATACAGCTAATAAATGGAATTTAAGCCCATTTGCGTCCCAACTCCCAAGCGTTTCTGCTATGCTGTTGTCCTCTACTTCATTTTGACTTTCTTCCAGTTGTATTCCTCAATCTCTGCCTTTAAAATAAATTATCCACAGTATACAGTGCAAGTAAATACATTACTAATGTCTCTTATCTTCTCCCCATACAGATATATCTTTCGTTAGAATATTTTAAGGCATTAAAACCTAGCTTTTAGGGTGCTTGTGTGGCTCAGTGGTTAAGCGTCTGCCTTCAGCTCAGGTCGTGATCTAAGGTCCTGGGATCGAGCCTCGCATCAGGCTCCCTGCTTGGTGGGAAGCCTCCTTCCTCTTCTCCCACTCCCCCTGCTTGTGTTCCCTCTCTCGCTGTCTTTCTCACTCTCTCTCTCTCTCTCTCTCTCAAATAAATAAATAAATAAAATCTTTAAAAAGGAAACTAGCTTTTATTTAGAAATACACTTAATCTAGGCTTTTTATAGAAGGTTTGGGCCTTTTCTGCTTTTCTTCGGGATACGGACTAGAGGATTTTATCCAGGAATACAGGATTCTCTCCTATACAGAGGTTCAATCTTGAGAGATGCTGCGTATTTCTTCTTAAACCCAGGGAAATGAGATAACTGGAGCTGAATAATGCAAAAGGGTTGGAATTCTGTTTCTTTGGTTTCCTGTACTATCTTTATTATATTTGACAGTAGCCTATCATGTGACTTTAGGGGAAATACCATAGCCTGTGTTTCATAAGTGAAAGTGAAAACATTGTAGTCACTTAAGTACTAAGCAGTCTTGGATATCTTGTGGGGTGATGGTTCCTACTGTTGCAGGTCATGGATCACTTTAAGAAGCCACTGAAAGCTATCAACTGTCTTTTCAGAAAAATTTCAACATATGCAAAAATTTTCCGTAGAACTTCAGAATTTTTATGGAAATCCCTCAGTATAGGACAAGAAGTCCATAAAGATTTCTTCACATGCTTTAAAATGATGTCCAAATTGCTATGTATATATTTTTCTAGACTAAAGCACTATGCCCAAAATGTGAAACTGGGCTAATTGTTTCAGTTTTGCTAACTGTACTCTGTTGTATGCAACTTGAATCTCTAAAAATCCCAAAATTTTTTAAAAAGCAAGAGGATTATGTTTGGTGTTCTATAAGGATTTATTGTATGTATTTTGTTGATCTCTTGTAATTGCGTTTGCAGCTTTGCTTAGGCCACTAGGAAGTTGTAATTTGATTGTGTACTGTAATTTGATTATGTTTTGTGTACTGACTTTTCATAGCTTTTATACTATCATTGCTTCTAGTTTTCCTTTTTCCTCTAATTTATGTTTCTGAATACGTGGCTATCTCATAGCACCCTTCAAAATGCCCTGCATTTAGTGTGTCCATACCTATATGTTGATTGGAAAAATGCAGATTGAATGAGTTTTATAAATTGGTTTTGTCGGTTGGAAATTTCACCAAGAGTCTGTGACTTGGATTTTTAAGCTTCCTTAAATGTTTACTGGATAATCATTCTTTGATTCATCTACTAAGTGACAGTTCCTGTGCTGGTGACAGGAATGCAAAGATAAATAGACACAGTCCCACTTATGCAGAACTCACCCTAGTGTTGAGAGTGACAGGTAAATAAAGAAGTATGTTGATTGAGGGTATATGCAGGACACAGTTGGAGGGGGCACAAAGGAGGGAGTGATCGATTTTTCTCTGAGGGAGAGGATATCTGAAAAGGCCTCATTGAGGTGACATTTAAGCTGAGCTCCAGGGGATATGCCAAGAACAGCCATTTTAGCAGAAAGCGCAATCTGAGTCAAAGTATTTGCAGTCTTGAGTGTTAGGGGAACTGTAAAAAGCCTCATGTGGTTAAAGTATGTGGGGAGCCAAGGGGAATATTATGTAATGCTGTGGCCCTGGTAAGAGAGGTGAACAGGTACCAGGTCCTAGAGGTCTTGGATGCTGGATTAGGTAAGGAGTTTGCACTTGATAATGTAGGTAGATTTTGAGTTTGAGGGGAATTGTTCTGGTAGTAATGTGAAGGATGGAATGGAGGGATCTGGCAGGATAAAGTCTTAATTTAAAATATTTTAATTTATGATATTTTCAAACCTATACAAAAGTTAGAGGATAGTATAATGGAACCCCAATGTACCTGATACCCAGCCTCAACAGTTATTGACACATGGCTATTCTTGCTTTATTTATAACCATTCTATCCCCGTTCTCTTTTTTAAGATTTCATTTATTTGACGACACAGATGCACAAGCCGGGAGAGCAGCAGGCAGAGGGAGAGGGAGAAGCAGGCCCCCCGGGGCTTGATCCTAGGACCCTGCTGGGATCATGACCTGATCCGAAGGTAGCCACTTAACTGACTGAGCCACCCAGGCACCCCCTCTCCCCCAGTCTCTTAAAGAAAATTCCTCAGTGAGTCACAAATAGACAAAGGGTAATTAATATCTAATAAAGTGGCTCTTAAATCTGGCTCTGCAGCTGTATCACCTATACAGTTTGAAGAAAAAAAGTTCCCACCTCATATTTACTAAGTCAGATATTTGTATAACCAGACATTTTTAGATTTTTAAATAAGGCTCAGGTGACTTTGCATAGTCAGGGTTGAGAACTCTGTATTTAATTTTTAAGTAAATTATTTTGAAGGTAATTTTTAAGTAGGTTGATTTTTCTGGCAATTATGTTTTTCCTGAACTCACTAAATGTTGCCTGTGGCGCTTCTGGGTGAAGTTCACCTATTAGAAAGTGATAGCTTTTCTGTGGTTAAGTTCTTGACATTAGTTTGAATAAAGAGTATTAGTTTAAAGGCTGGTGTCTTCATTTTCTGTTAGAGGTGGGCGAGACTGAAAAGGCAGTTGCATCTTTGAAATTGGATGTGATGACATAGGAAATAACCATTGTTACAGTTGATCTTTTGCACCAAATCCAGCCACAAGGAAGGAAGGAGATGGGAGACAGATCAGTCTTTGAGGGTAGATGAGGATTATTCCAGAGCACCAGTTGAAAATGTGTAGACAAGGAATCTCTTCCTCTCCTCCTTAATTTGCATAATTTCCATGTAGACATTGCTGCTTTTTTGTTGTTGTTGTTCGGAATGCTAATAAGAAGGGGCTACTTGGCATGCTGCCCTTTCCTTTCTACTGGCAAAACTGATCTACAACTATTTTCTTGCCTGATTCTTCTGATGCCAGTTTATCTCTCTTAAGTAAATGGGAGTAATGACCTAAAGAGCAACTCCTGGTTGTGCACCTTCCCAGGGCTGTAGATAAAGTATATATAGGGGATGTGTTCTTAAACATCATTCTTACCTCCAGAGTCAGTGTTAGAGGTTTCAGATTCCTCCTTCTTGGTATCCCTGTAAGAGATTTTCTTTGAATAACTGCAGAGCAAGGAGAGCAAGGATACACACTTACCTTAGGTATAGTGTTTACAGATTTTGAAGGAGTTACCTCTATCAAGGTAATTCTGCAGATAATTCCCAGATTTGTCTTGGGTGAATAACGGCTGTTTTGGGGGGGTTGCTTTATTATTGCATTTTACTATCAGTGCCCAATAAAATCTAGGTCAGCCGTCCTCAGGGTCATATTTTATATGGCTCAATGATAAGGATATTGGTGTCTGTAGGAGGGGGGTGTGGCAGGGTGGACTGTGCTTATAGACATTTTGTGTACTGTGGAATCATGGAGCAAATTTGGTTTTGTTCAGGTTTACCACTTACTGGGTATGTGGCTACTCTTGGACTTAGTAAGCTGGAAACAGTCTTCATCTTTAAGGATTAGAGATAATGCATAATTAGGTGGTAAGTAAATATTAGCCGTTGTTATTATAATGACAAATGGGTTCTCTGAATATTTGTTGGATTGATATTAATGTAAACAATCAGAAACTAGGCTGGATGGAAATGTGTTCCCTTTAAGAAATCAGTTAATGTGATGTTTGTGTCTCTGTAATCAAATAGTATATAACAGAGTTGGTTTTAAGATTTTTTGCTGCTTCCTGAGATAATGGATGGTCTGGGCAGTTCTCACCTGAATTTTCTCTCAGAGACTTCATAGAGGCAGAGGCTTTTTGCCTTGTGGCATTTTGGAGTCTAGTGTGCTCTGAAAACCTTTTTATGTAAAAACGGCCAAATTGGGGCGCCTGGGTGGCTCATTGGGTTAAAAACAGCCAAATTGCTTTTCCATGATTTCAGTGGGAATTTTAGGCTGACTTTGATTCATCCACACTCCTATATGTGTTTGCAGCATTTCTTAACCTACCAATAATAAATTAGTAAATACTGAGTCCGTGCTATGTGCTAAACTTCAGGATTAAACAGCAGAAGGTATAGAAAAGAAGCTCCAAGAGCACTTTAGCAGCCACGACTACAAGGCATTTGTTTAGATGTTGCGTTCTTAATTTGATGCATGCCATTTGGATTAGGGGTCACTCTTTTCTACCTTAAGAAAAATTGTACAAAAGGAAAATTCTCATAAATGGATGTATGATTATAGGAAGTTTGAAAGAACCTGAAAAGCATGAAGCATAAATTAAAACTGTGTTATCCTGCCACCTAGAGGCAACCACTGATAATGTATATATTTTCCCTTCCCAGGTTTGTGGGGTTTTGTGTGTATGCTTGTTTTAAACTTCCTCACCCTGTGGCAAGCATTTTCTCATTAGTTCTCAGGGAGGTGATAGGTACAGGGTACAATGTAAGCACATACAGAGGACACTCAGTCAAGTTTTAAGAGATTAGGGAGAGGATTGTCCTAATTCTGGTTAGTATTTGTGCTTTCAAAACCCACAGGGGCACCTGGGTGGCTCAGTGGGTTGAGCCTTTGCCTTCAACTCGGGTCATGATCTTGAGGTCCTGGGATCGAGTCCCGAATCGGGCTCTCTGCTTGGCGGGGGCCCTGCTTCCCCCCACCCTCTGCCTGCCCCTCTGCCTACTTGTGATCTCTGTCAGGTAAATAAATAAATCTTTAAAAGCAACAATAACAACAACCCACATGAGTGTTGATTATATTAAGGTGAAATAGAGGTTAAAGGGTCCCCTACCCTCAGCTTCCTTAGGAATTTTCTTTGTTATCTCCTCTTCCCCTCTACCATTCAATGAACCTGTAATTCTCTGCTTATATCTACAGACAACATTTTCAGAAGAGTTTTCTACACATGCCATCTGTATTGCCTCATTTTCCATTGATTCCCTGACTCACTCCATGGCTTCCCTTCCCATCACCTCACTGAAACTGTTGGTGGTCAAATTATCTCTATTCCCAATTTCAGTGTACATTTTTCTGGGCATAACTCATCTTAACATTGGACACAGTTGATCAGTTTTACCATCTTTTGTCTTTCATGATACCGTGATGAACTGGTTTTACTTCTACATCAGCAAGCTCTCCTTTCCTGGGTACTCCTCCTTTTTCTTACCTTTAAATGTTAGATCAAGTGGGAACTCAGTTCTGGGTCTCTTTCCTTCCTTCCTTTGTAAGTCATCATCTCCAGACCAATGGCTTTAAATACTGTCTATATGCTGACAATCACAGATTTTTATTCTCAGTTCATACTTCTTTCATGAACTTCATCCTGCAGATATTTGCCTACCTATATCATGTGGTAGATGCTGAGAGCTTAATACTGTAGAAAATCAAACTAGTTACATTGATACTGGCTATGAGAGAAACAAGCAGGGTAGTGCTTGTTAGAAAAATAAGACTAGCTTTAGGTGAGTTACCTTGGGAAGCCACTTGGGGTCTTAAAGTCAGTCCTCAAATGGAACTAGCTATGGGAGGAAATAGGAGTGTGAAGTAGAAGCATTCCAGTGGGGATAGCACTTGTAAAGGTCTGGAGGACAGAAGGAACTTAGAGCATTCTAGAAAGTAAAGGGAAAGACTAAAGTAATTGTGCAGAGAGGAGATTGGAGAGAGTTCCAGTAGCTAAATCGTGCCAGGGCCCTGTGAGTCATGATTAGAGTTTGGATAGAGTTCTAGGAAATCTGTTGAAAGGTTTTAAGCAAGGAAGTAACGTGAGCTGATTTATGTTTTAAGAAGATTACTTTTGCTGCTCTCTGGAGAATGGATTGGATGAAAGAAAATGTGGAAGTGGAGAGATCAGTTATCCCTGTTTCACAGTTGAGGAAACAGGAGTACACAGAGGCTGCTCATACAGTGAGTAAATGATATAGCAGGAACCCTAACCTGGGATTCCTGATTTTGAGCCTGTATTCTGAATTGGTGCTTCTCAGACTTAAGGTAATCACCTGAAGATCTCATTAAAATACAGGTTGATTCCTCAGGTCTGGGTGGGCCTGAGATTCTGCATTTTTAATAATTCCCAGGTGATGTCAGTGCTGCTGATCCTTCAACCATACTTGGAATTGTAAGGCTAGACTGCTGCTATACTCCTATTGAGCCAGATTTGGGAACTACAGGTGTCTTCTGCCCTTAAGCTGATTCAGTATTGAAAGTCATTCTAAATTTGATCAACTGAAGATGATTACTACAAAGTGAGCTACCCTTTCAAGAGCGACTTCCCCTTAATATATTTTAAGTGAACACACTTGTCTTGTTTAAACCCCACAAAACCAAGATTCAAACCTCAAAGGTAAATGAAGTTTGGGGAAAAGGAGGAAGGGAAAAAAGTGGTTAATTAAATAGAAGTATTTAATTAACGTATAGCTATGGGTGGTGGTTCATAGTAATTCATTAATTTCCTTAAAGCTGATTTTTTTAACCTAGGTTTAGGAAGAAATTTTTACTACAGGTAAAGATTGTTTGGTGCTTAGAGTTCTGGTCCGACCCAACAAAGGCAGTAGGCCATTTCCAGGGATTTGTCTAGAACTACCTTCTTTTTGTTAGAGGCTTTTTTATATAATGGGATTTTTACCCATTTAACTTCTAAACATTAGGTAGAAGTCATTCCCTGGTTACTGTTCTGATCATTAGTGTGATTTGACGGTATCTCAGCTTCTTACCTTGTGCCCCCGCTTTCTCTTTTGCAATAATTTTTTGAACATAGGATCCAATAGTGTAGAAGAGTCTGTCACAAATCTATATTTTCATCTACAGGGATTTATTATAATAAAACTAGTAAAGTAGAATGCATGGACTTGGGAACCAAAAAGGCCGGATTTAGATCTTGGTGCTGGCATTTACTAGCTAGGCATAAGGTACTTAATTTCTCTGAGCCTCAGTTTTCTATCTGTAAATGGGGACAAAACTTGGCTTGAGTGGTGAGGATTGTATGAAAGACTATAATATGAAGCCCTTTGGGCAGCATATCTCCAAGTTTGTTTTTTGGGATACTTAAAGGGGTGGGCTTTTAGTAAATAACACTTGGGGAAAAAATGGTTTTGTGCCCTAATAAGTTTCCTCTACCCAAGATTTCTTGGAGCTGTTAGTAATGTCAGTCAGCTACATGACCATCCTAAAGGAAGACAAATTCCGTTTTTAACGTTTCCCAAATTGCTGGAACCTTGTCTTCCTTCATGGAGCAGAATGCTCTAAAATGCTTTAGGAAACACAAGCTCATTGTCCAGCTTGTAGTGACTGCTCAAAAAATTCTTTCCTTTCCACTGCAAAGCCAGCTTAGAAAGAGACTAACTAGGAACAAAAAAACTTGGATTTTCTTAACTGATGTCTCATGGACAGTAATAACCTTTTTAAAACTATAGAGGTTTCTTGCAACAAAATTATAGAAACCAGGTTAACATTGCACTTGTTTGGGGAACGTGTGTGTTCATTCATTTGTTTTGGCTTGGTTATTTAATTGGGTGCCTGTCATCTCAGTCTGTTTATGAAAAGTTTGGAGCCCAAACACTGGAAACGGAAAAAGCCAAATGTATTTGCTCTCCTTGAACCTTGACAGCTAAGCCTTGGGCTTAGGACCTACACTTGACCGATTAGATGCTCACACTTTTTGTGTCTAGAGCCGCTGATGCAAATAACCTGACACTGTTCAGAAATCATTCTGCCACCAACAGTACCTTCCAGGCATCTAGAATCTGGTGTTGGCAGTAGAGGCACCCCCAACTAAGCTGTGGGAGTTTCTTGTCTGTAGTTCAAGGCAGCATAGCTTCCTTGGTTCCTCCTGTTTTCTGAATGTGGTTCTGTAAGACTTCCTATTGATTCCCTAAGCTGTTATCCTTCCAGTAAATCACTTTTCTGCTTTGATCAGAGTCTGCTGTTCTCAACCCAGACCCTTAACTGGTACAGAATTTTCCAAGTCAAAACAGCTGTAGTTAAAGTGAGACACATGTGAAGATTTGCCAGTACCTCATCTACACTTTCTTAAGTCAGTAAAAGAGTTGGAGTTGTTTATTAATGCAAGTTAATCAGTGCACTTGTTTTGGAGGATAGTTTGATTTTTTATTGTTGAATACTGAGGTTCTTTATATATTCTAGATACTATATATAGCTTGCAGATATTTTCTCCCAGTGAGTTTTATACTTTTACATTTAAGTCTGTGATCCTTTTTTTAACTTTGAATTTTTTAAATTGAGATAACATGACTTATAATGGTTTCAGGTATACAACAGTGATTTGATACTGTATTGTGAAATGATCATAGTAAGTCTAGTTAGAATTTTTTTCTTAAGATGGAAACTTTAAAGGTCACTCTCTTAGGAATTTTCAAATATATAATACAATATTAACTATAGTCTCCATGCTGTGCATTATATCCCCATAACCTATTTGTTCTATAACTAAAAGTTTGTACATTTTGACCACCTTTAGCCATTTCACTCACCCCTACCTACCTCTGGCATCTACCAATCTGTTCTGTGAGTTCAGTGTTTTGGGACTTCTTTGTTATTTTCGTTTATTGAGATTCTGTATGTGAGACCATATAGTATTTGTCTTCCTCGGACTTACTTCACTTAGCATAATGCCCTCAGGGTGCAGCCATTTGTGACAAATGACAAGATTTCCTTCTTTCTTATGGCTAATATTCCTGTGTGTGTGTGTGTGTGTGTGTGTGTGTGTCCACTCATCCATCAATGGATAATTAGATTGCTTCCGTATTTTGGCTGTTGTAAATAATGCAGTAAACCTGGGGATGCATAGTTCTTTTCAACTTAGTGTTCTCATTTCCTTTTGCTAAATACCCAGAAATGGAATTGCTGGATCATATTTTAAATACTTTGAGGAATCGCCATAGTGTTTTCCCATATTGGCTGCACCAATTTACATTCACTCCAGCAGTGTACAGGGGTTCATTTTTCTCCACATTCTCACATGATTAATTCTGAATTAATTTTTATATAAAGTGTGAGGCTTTCTTAGGCCAAAGTTCATCTTTTGCCTAAAGATACCTATTTCTCTGGCACCATTTGTTGATGAAACTATTGTTTGAATTGCTTTTTCAACTTTGTCAAAAATCATTTGGGGAGGGATGCCTGGGTGGCTCACTTAGTTAAGCACCTGACTCTTGATTTTGGCTCAGGTCACAGTCTCAGGGTCTTGAGATTGAGCTCCATGTTTGGGCTCTGTGCTGGGCATGGAGCCTTTTTAAGATTCCTTCTTTCTTTCTCCCCCTGTGTTTGCTCTCTCTTAAAAAAAAAAAGAAAAGAAAAGAAAAAAATCAGTCTGGCATATTTGTAGGAGTCTGTTTCTTGAGTCTCTGTTCTGATTCATATATGTGTTTATCCCACCTCCAATACTACATAGACCGTCTTGATTACATATCGAGAAATTACACATGTAGGTCATGAAATTGGATAGAGTGATTCCTCCCTCTTTTTCAGAATTATTTTAGCTATTGCAGTTCCTTTGTCTTTCCATGTACATTTTGAAGATTTATTTATTTTAGTGGGGGGGCAGAGGGAGAGAGAGTCTTAAGAAGACTCTGTGCTGAGTGTGGAGCCTGATGCAGGGCTTGATCCCACAACCCTGAGATCACAACCTGAGCTGAAGCCAAGAGTCAGACACTGAATTGACTGTGCCACCCAGACACCCCATATACGTTTTAGAATAAGCTCTTTATTTACAGGAAAATTCTTGCTAGGCTTTGGACAGGATCTGCATTAAACCTGCATATGAATCTTGAGGGGAATTGACTTCTTTGCTGTGTCGAGTCCTCTTAATCTAGGAACATAGTTTATCTCTTCATATATTTAGCTTTGATTTTTTTTAATCAGCATTCTGTAGTTTTGAACATACAAGTCCTGATTTATACCCAAGTATTTCAAGTTTTGTTTTAGCAATTGTGAGTGGTGGAGTTTATGTATTCATTGCCAGTATATGGAAATGGATTGATTTGTGTATGTTTATCTTGGATCCTGAAACTTTACTAAGATCATTTTTTAGTTCTGGGAGGGGTTTTGGGGGGGTACATTTGGGGGATTTTCCACTAGATAATCCTTTGTCATCTGCAAATAGGGAGTTTTGTTTTTCCTTTCTGATCTGTATACCTGTTATTTTGTTTTCTTACCTTATTAAAATGGCTAGAACTTCCAGCACTTTGTTGAATGAAAGTGGTGGAAATGGACATCCTTACCTTGTTCCTAATTTTGGAAGGAAGGCATTCAGTGATTTGGGGTATATGGTGTTGGGGCTGGCTGCTACTTCCTGCAGTAGAGGTAGTCGCAAAGCCTCCCAGCAAATGACTGCAGCCACAGTAGTGTGATAGCTGCTTGTTTTAGGTAATGTGTGAGTGTGAGTTTTGTGAGGAAAAAGCCACAACTGAATACAAGTAGCTCACTTACAGTTTCCACTAAATGAATCAGATCATTGCCAGAATACCATTGGTCTTGTTTTAGATATTTGGAAGTTGTAGGCAGCAGGCATTTTGTTCATTTTCTTTTATATGAAGAGGTAATTTTTAAAAAGTAATCTGGAATCTCATATCCTAACATGTGAACCATAGAGGGAAAATTTTTTTTTTATCTCTCCAAAAGCATTTTAGAATATACTCTGGATGTTTCACCAGTTCTTCCTGAGTGCCCATTGGTTAAATAGATGCCAACCATGTAGGCAAATACACTTTATTTTCACAATACTGAGTATGTTGGACTAATCTAGGCCAAAAGCCACCTGAAATTTACACTTGTGCTTGGTCAGCTTTATCTTATGACAGCTGTCATAACATACTGACGTTCAGTTACTGCTGTGTAGCAAATACATTATTAGTAGGAGAATCCTTGGTATGTAAATAGCTATCAGTTCACCTCTGCTTCTGTCCGGGTGTCCTAGTTGCTAATGGGAGAAACCTGTATTTCTTCCTGTCCCTTGGTCAGAGCATCTTGAGGGATCTGTCTGCCATGAAGGATCATGTAGGTTTATACTGTGGGTTGCCCACTTTTGTGCCTTCTAAATTAAATGGGTTTAGTGCTTAAAACATTTCTAGTGGGAGTCTTACACCTCATTTTCTAATTTAAAAATAAAGGTGTTGTGTTGCCTTTGTCCTTATAACACAACTAATATATTTTTATCAGTTAAAACAGTAGAAGATACAGATGTGGGTATACATAATCATTTTGGTTAGTAGTGAGTTAACATTTTGATGCATACCCCTTCTAAGCAGTTTAGACATAGGTTTATACTGTTTGTTTTATAACCTTTTTATTTCACAATGAACATCTTTTTGTTATATAATTGTGTGCAATGTTTATAACAGTTGTGTAATATTTTAAACCAATCCTTTTTTGGACGTTTGGTCCTTTCCAATTTTTCACTGTTACATATGGTCATACAGTATAGATTCCTGTGGTTAAATATTTGTGTACATCCTTATGATTTTCTTTGGATAAATTCCCAGAAGTGGAATTGCTAAATTTTCCAGAAAACTGCAGGGATATGGTGAATTTTTTCCATCCTGAGGTGTGTTAAAAACAGTGTGATCTTTTATTTTCAATTATGAGTTTGAGAGGTTTTGTTTTAAGAAAAGTGTTTTAATTTTGGCTTAAATTGATTACAGTCTTATGCAACATATGGATGTGGGCCAATTTTGTCTGGAGAGATTCCTTTTTCTTCCCTACCTCATAGCTGTGCCTCTGAGTTAGCATGGCGTCATAACTCCAGAGTTTTTGCTTTAAGCATTTTGCATGTTCTTCATTCTGTCTTGTTTATGTCATTCATGTAGTGCTCAAGATTGCTGCTTTAAGTTCTCACTTTTTTGGGGAATTTCTTTTTTCAGGTCGTAAAACGGAAAATCGAAAACATGAAAGTAGACAGGACTAAACTGAAAAAGACACCTACTGAGGCTGTAAGTATCCAGAAGTATGCTCTATTTTTTTCATTTCAGAAAAAAGTCCTAGCAGTCAGTTCAACATAGTGATCTTCAAAATATGTCACCACTTATATGTACAAAGTGCAGTAAAACAGCAAGTTGTCTTGAAACAGTCATATTTACTTTTGAACTTCCCTTGATTAAAAAAGTGAACAGGCTAGTCGCCAGTGGAAATGAACACTAAACTGTTTGTGGCTTTATGTACATAAAGTGGGCTCCCTGGCTGCTGTCCTATGCATTGGAAGGCAGTATGGTATAATGGAAAGAGCGGATGTGGATTCAGATTCTCTCTGTACTTGTGGGGTCTTTTCCAATTTTATTTTCTTGAAAATTAAAGTGGTAACACCTTTCTTAAGTAGATTTTTAAATTATGGATTCTTATTCATACAGTTCAACTTAACCTGTATTAACCTGTGTATTGGGTGACCATGTCGGTTGGTCCTGTGTCAGCAGTAGATATCCCAGCTTTTAGTCCAGTATTCTGTCAGCTGGCTTAAACTGCATTTTGAGATTAAGAAAGTATTCCTTTGTTAAGACTCCTATAGATCCCATTATGCTGTAGTTCAAGGAGCACGAGCTTTGAAATTAGACATGAGTTTAAATCACTAGATTTTTGTGGCCTGGTTTTCACAGCTGTAAAACTTGGTTGATAATTTTTCTCTTCTTGGTGTGAGGCAGATGCTTAGCCAAGTACCTGGCACATAATTCGTTCATTTTCTAAATACAGGCCACTTGGTTTTTAAAAACTGTAACTACCTGGCAAGTATCACCATGGATATCACTATTAACATTTTGCTATATTCTAGTCTCTTTTTAAAAGATAATTGCATGGACATTCTCCTGCCCTTTTTTTGTTAAGCATTATACTAATGAATGTGAGAAATGCTATCTTCCCATATCCTCATCAATAATACAGATTATCTTTTGGATTTTTGTTAATAAGTGGGGGAAAATATTTCATGGTTTTAATTTTCATCCTTTAATTAGATACATTTTCAAATTTATTGGCCTTATATTAGTTGTCGGCTCATGCTGGTCATTTTGTATTTGACATTGGAATATTCAGGTTGTTTCTTATTGAGTGCTGTATATATCAAGTATGTTCCACTTTCATATCTATTGAAGATACTTTCCTTTTGATTTAGTTTTTAATGTGTTTTGGCATCTTGAATTTTTCACAGTTATATACTCAAATTATTTTGAAACTAAAGAACAACAAAAAAAACTTGCCTTAAGAAACTACACAAATTACGGGGTGCCTGGGTAGCGCAGTGGGTTAAGCCTCTGCCTTCAGCTCGGGTCATGATCTCAGGATCCTGGGATCCAGCCCTGCATCAGGCTCTCTGCTTGGCAAGGAGCCTGCCTCCCTCTCTCTCTCTGCCTGCCTCTCTGCTTACTTGTGGTCTTTCTCTCTTTCTTTCTGCCTGCCTCTCTGCCTACTTGTGATCTCTCTCTCTCTGTCAAATAAATAAATAAAATCTTAAAAAAAAAAAAAGAAAGAAACTACACAAATTAAAACACTGGCATCAAGGCACCTGGTGGTTTTTTTGGTTAAGTTGTCTGCCTTTGGCTCAAGTCATGATTCCAGGGTCTTGGGATCAAGCCCAACATGGGCTCCCTGCTCAGTGGGGACCTGCTTCTCCCTTTCCTGCTTCTCCTGCTTGTGCTCACTCGCTTGCTCTCTGTCAAATAAATGCAATCTTTTTAAAAAAATAAAGCAGTGGCATTGGTGTAAGAAGATAACCTAGGAAAGGATGCTAGTGTGCATGTGCATAAGAACTTAACATATGATAATTATAGGAATTATTGGTTGATAGGGAAGGACAATATTAGTCAAGAAGCCGTATCAGGAAAATTGTTTATGACTTTTGAGTGGGGGGACTATTATAATGAAAGAAATTCTAGCTAACTCAAAAGTCAAATATTTTTAAAAGAAATAAATTACAGGTGAAATGTAAATGAATATTTACTTGGTTTTTGGTTGGGTTGGCCCTTCCAAGCATTAAAAGAAAGGGGAAAAAAATAATGGAAGCATTAAGTAGTATATCCAAAGTAAAAAGGCACATGACGAGCTGCAGAAAATATTTATAATAACCTAATACACAGTTGACCCTTGAACAATATGGGTTTGAACTGCAAAGTTCTCCTTCTGTATGGATATTTTTCAATAAATACAGTATTGTAAATATATATTCCTTACTCTTTTCCTAAAAATCATAACATTTTCTTTTCTAGTTTATTATAAGAATACAGTATATAATAAACATACCATAAAAAATACGTGTTGAGTGTTTGTGTTACCAGTAATGCTTCTGAAAGTCAACAGTAGGCTGTTAGTAGTTAAGGTTTTAGGGAGTCAAAAGTTCTACTTGGGTTTTCTACTGCATGGGGGGTAGTCCACACCCATAACCCCCATGTTGTTCTGCAGTGAACTGTAGTTGATATCTTTAGTAGCTATATCAGTAGGAGAGATGAATATCCCAATGACAAAGTGGACATAGGTCATTTCAGAAAAGAACAAATTCAGTAAACTTCCAGAATAATTTAACCTTGTAGATAATCAGGGAAATGCAAATTAAATTTTTTTCTTCTTTTACCTAGTGGGTTCTTACAGATTTGTTCTTGGGGTAACACATATACACACATATCCTGGCTCAAAACATTTGATAGCTCCAAGCAAATTACTTAAAGTCCTGGAATTGGAATTTTTAGATCACTGCCTATGAATTTTTTTCTTAAAGATTTTATTTATTTACTTGAGAGAGAGCTAAAGTGAGAGGGAGAGAGAGTACAGAGGGAGAGGAAGAAGCAGACTCCCTGCTGAGCAGAGAGCTCCACGAGGGGTCCTGAGATCATGACTTGAGCAGAAGGCAGACACTTAACCAACCAAGCCACCCAGGCACCACCACCCCCCACCCTATACTTTTTTTTTTTAAGATTTTTTTTTATTATTTATTTGACAGAGAGATCACAAGTAGGCAGAGAGGCAGGCAGAGAGAGAGAGGGGGAAGCAGGCTCCCTGCTGAGCAGAGAGCCCCATGTGGGACTTGATCCCAGAACCCTGGGATCATGACCTGAGCCGAAGGCAGAGGCTTAACCCACTGAGCCACCCAGGTGCCCCACCCTATACCTTTTTAAGGCTTGAAGATGCCTTCTTTACTTGAGCAGCATACCCAGTTTTCTGTATTGTGGTTAATACTAGATACTATTTTTAAGAAGAGCATTAGAAAAAAAATTTTTATCCTTTTGACCCCCTTTACCCATTTTCCCACCTGTCCATCTATTGCAGTCAACAGTCTGTGCTCTGTATCTATGAGCTTGAGTCGTAAACTTTTTTTTGTTTTTTAAATCCTGTGTAGAAGTTGAGATTATATGGTGTTTGTCTTTCTCTAACTTATTTCATTTAGCATAATGCCCTCAAGGTTCATCTATGTTGTCACAAATGGCAAGAATTCATTCTTTTTTATGGATGAATAGTATTTCACTGTATATGTATACCGTATCTTTATCCATTCATCTGTCAATGGATTTAGGCTATTTCTGTATCTTGGCTGTTGTAAATAATGTTACAGTGACAATGGGGGTGCATATATCCTTTCAAATTATTGTTTTCTTTTCTTGGGTTAAATACCCAGAAGTGGAACTGCTGGATCATATGGTAGTTCTGTTTTTAAGTTTTTTGAGGAATCTCCACAGTTTTCCATATTGGCTACACAAGAAGGACATTTATTGATCACTTTGTATATCAGCAACTGTACAAAAGAGTTTTCCCCTAGACTTGATACCTTTACTGGAAGAAATCAATGTGAACCTTGGCAATCAGTATGCATCCATTGAACTGTCAAGTGCTTTCTTTTGTATTACCAGGAGAAGGAAAATAACAATCAGTTGCATTTATGTAGCAGGAACAAGATGGTAAAGATAGACTTTTGTCCCTGGTGCATTCTGGAAACTATAAAATCCAGAGGGACCTTGATACTGCTGATAAAACAGAACATGATACTGCTATATTAAATTGATGCTGACTGAATCTTGTGAGTAGAAAACACAAGTACCTTAGATGCCTTAGGCATATGTGTGACAGAGACTGACTTCCCTTTGAAGCGTGAGGGTCTTCTACATCAGGAAAGTTCTAGGTGTCCAGAAGTCTGGGAAGATTTCCTTTCTAAAGTGAGAGATGAATTGCTGTACCTTTTACCATATACCATGAGACAGACGAACAACATATGAGGTGCCTCTTTGGATTTTGGAGCCAGCATACATCAAATTTGGACTTGCTCTTTTGATTATTTACTGGATAACCTCTAAAGTGATAGTGATGTCTGGATCTAGAAAAGGCTCAGAAAGGTTCAGGTCATGATATAAGCTGCCCTACTACGTGGACATTTCGACCTAGTAGAATAAGAGGTCCGACTTTGGTATCAGCTAAAGATGCCTCTGGCAAGCTATGATAGGAGAAGTACAGCTGAGATTCCTAGAATTTTGGCAAGGCTGTTTTCTGCCAACAGCTATTCTAACATTCAGAAAAGCAACTTCTGGCTTGCAACTGAAACTTGATAAAGACTGAATGCCTGATGATGAGATGCCGAGTGATAATAGGATTCAAATGTTCATCATGAATTGGGTGTAATCTAACTCACAGAATCAAAATATTGGATCTGCATAACTGCATTCTGTTAGATATTGAAGTGGTATATTTGATACTAAGCCTGAGTAGGTCCAGAAGGCACAAGTGAACTACATGAGTAGTTGGTACAGACTCGCATGTTATGTTTCTCTTGCTCCATCATCTCTCCCTCCATCTATATGACTTCAAAGAGAGGAGAAAAAAGTACAGGCCTGGTTAGGGAAGTATTTTATGCCAAGTATTTTCCATGCATTTAATTACCACAGAAATTTGAGGTAGCTCTTAATAATGCTTCCTCAGAGGAAAGAAAAGGTTTGGGACTTAACTTAAAACCTTTAAACCCCCGTTTTTCCCTGTTCTGTTTTGGATACTGAAAATACCTCTAGTTTATATCTCACAACAATATTGCTGGATAAATAGGTGGTGTTAGTTCATTTTGCAGAAGAGGATACTAAGATTCAAAGAGGTAGCTTACCAACTATCTAATTCCAAAGTTCATACTCTTTGTAGTAATATGCTGTTTCTCAATATTTAAGCTCCTGTTGTATGAAGTAAGTGCTTTAGTAGGTGGCAAACATTTGATTCTCACGTTACCAAGGTAATTATTAGGTCTCTCTTCCTGGTAAGAAAACTGGTTGAGAGATTGGAGTAGCTCATGATCAAACAGCTTATTAAACATCAAGCTAATAAATGAACCCAGTTTTGTTTGGTTGCAAGTCTAGGCCCATTTCCAGGATACCATATTGCTTTACAGAAAAAAAAAAAAAGCAAGTATAATCATTTCCAGTTGCCATCCATTAATAGAAGACATCTCTGTCCCAGTCCCTAGCCTTCTTCCTCCTCCACTTTCAGAAACTTTACTATAAGCTTTCAGTCCACACCTTGTTACTGGAAAAACAGGCCCTTTCATCAGTAGAAAGAGAACAGGAATATATGGCAATGGGAATCCAGTAAGGATGAAGTCCCAGTTTTACAAAGTTAGAAGGTCTTTGCCTCCTACAGTTAGAGGATTTAATGTTGCAGAAAAATACAGCCAGTGTTAATCTTCACCTTGAACTGTGAATTCACTAGGGCTTTTCAGTGTTCCTGATTCGGCATTTCTTATCAGCCATTCTAGTTAACTTTCAACTGTGGTACAGATTCTTCATTTTGTTTTTATTGGTGTCTAGCTCATTTCCTTTATTTCTGTTGTCTGTACCCTTCCAAGTAGATTGTCTACGTGTAAAAGTTTATCCAAGTTAAAAATGCACAGATGGATTGTTTTATTATAATATTTCCCTTTAATCCCAAGTGATTGGCAAATTTCCCATTTTCTAATGTTGTATATTCTTTCAAAAGTTAAATTGCTAAGTGTGTTGGCCTAAAGATTCCTTTTCCTATTCTTTGTTTTTGTGTACCCCTCATCCTCCAAAACACTCTTTGTGAATACCTGTTTTCCTCAGCCTGCAGACTGCAGAGCCTTAATAGACAAACTCAAAGTTTGTAATGATGAGCAACTCCTCTTGGAACTGCAGCAGATCAAAACATGGAACATTGGGAAGGTATGTGAACCCATGCTCCCAAAAGACAGGGCTCCCTGGACTATTACCTCTTTTTGTATTCTCTGTATGGGAAGAGAAGCCACAATGAGGTAGCATCATTCGTCAGTTACTTAATGATTATCTTCTGTATGTCTAGTACAGCTCTAGACCAGTAGCTTTTAGCTTGTGAACACCAAGGAAATTGTGAAAGAAAATTTTGCTAGCTGAGGATGAAGAATGTTTACACAGGTGTTGATAAAGAATTTCAACCACAGAATTCCATCAGTTTGATAATATAAGTTTGAGATAGTTAAAAGAGTCTTCTTTAGAGAACTCTAAAAATGAACACTTTTGATAAAATGGGTTCTGGCAGGGAGAGTCATTGTGTTCGTAGACCTCAGAATGTAGCCAGAATTCTCTCTCTGAAGACCTAATTAAGGTGTCTACTGGTGTTAGTACATGTGTACTTTGATGGATATAATAATGAACTCAGGTTTATATGCCTCAGAGTATGATATTTCTCATACGGGTTTCTGTACGGGGGGGGGCAGTTAAAGAGAAGCAGAGGTAGGAAGTGAACTTGTCTAGGTGTCTTGCTCAGCAGTCCATTGTAGCAAAGCACCCACACAGTACTTAGTACTTTATTCTTTGATGTTCCTCTTTCTCTTCCCTTCTCCAGTGTGAGTTATACCACTGGGTGGATCTGTTGGACCGCTTTGATGGAATCCTGGCAGATGCTGGACAAACAGTGGAGAATATGTCGTGGATGCTCGTATGTGATAGGCCGGAAAGAGAACAACTGAAAATGCTTCTCTTGGCTGTGTTGAACTTCACAGCCTTGCTCATTGAGTACAGCTTTTCCCGGCATCTGTACAGTTCCATAGAGGTAGGAGAGGTTCAAGCCTGTGTGGTCTCTTCTCAAGTAGAATTGTTCATGTCCAGAGATAAATTGCTATTTCTTTCTGATAATTGCTTCTTTCCTTTTCATTATGGAGGTCTAGGGTTTTCAGTGTAAAAGACAATGATGATGTTTCTTGGATATAGATACCCTTCATAGGTTGTTGGGAAGGTTCTTTGCTGTCACCTTCACTCTACCTTTCCAGATTCAAGAAATTAGTGAGAATGTAATACATGTATTGATGTATTCTTGGGAATTTCCCAAAAAATTGATCTTTGTTCCAGGTTATTAGAGCAGGCCCAAGTCACTCAAACTATTAGAAATAGTTTGATTTCCTTGATACATTACTCATTGCCTAAGTGCCCTGTTAGTGTTAATTTCCCCAAGTCTTTGGTAAAGAAATAGGGTAATAATTGAAAGGAAATGGCTTGGGAAGAGTGGAATAACTGAACTATGGCTTGGGAAGAGTGGAATAACTGAACTAAAGTGTAGCACCCACAGTTTTAAGTGAGGAACAGATAAGCAGTCTCTTAAAGATAAAATAGATTAATTGCAAAAGGAAATCCATAGCCTTCAGGATTATCAGCAACCAGAAATACCTAAGTTTTTTGCCCTCTAAATGACATAATGATTTTAACACTGACCAAATGCTTCAATATATTGATGAACCTTGATTTTATTTAAAAAAAAACTAAGAAGTCACTCTTAGGTTACTGTTACATACATTATACTGTAACAGTCATAAATGCCACTAGCTGTTGTTGATATCTTTAGCTTCTATATGGAGGACCCTGCATTTTAATTAGTTCCAGTTTTATGTTTGTCTTAAAGGATACAGAGGAACAATATTATTATCTTTCTTTCACAGTACTTATAGTCTGCTTAGAGGCTTAATGTTCTTGAGTTCCACTATATATTAAAATATCACTTTTGTCTCTTTTTTGTAATCCTCTGTGGGGATACCTGTGCAATTTTGAGCTGTTGCTCACTTTTTTAAAAAACTTTCGTTGGACTTTCTGGCTTCCTGCTAGATTATAACCTGCTTATGGACAAGGTTGCATGTTGTAGGTGCTCAAATATTTATAAATGGTTTTTTGTACTGTTAAACTTCTTGATAGCTTTGTATATATAAACAAATCTATTACTACATAGGCATTTTAAGTTTTCAAGGCCTAGTGTGCCCAATACCATGAACTTGCCCTTTTTGTTCCCTGTAGCATTTGACAACTTTATTGGCTTCCTCTGATATGCAAGTGGTGCTGGCAGTCCTTAATCTTCTGTATGTATTTAGCAAAAGATCAAACTATATCACACGCCTTGGATCTGACAAGAGAACCCCACTGCTAACCCGGCTGCAACACTTAGCAGAGGTGAGTCATGGGTAAAGAGTTGGAAGGGCACAGAAATTAGACCATATAGTTCATTTTCACAGGTGTTTTTTATATTGTCAAAATGGATAGTAATCCCTAAGTTTATTGGCCTAATTGAATAGAATTATGGGGGCCCCCTTAACTAAGTAACCCCCAAAACCTAAGAAGTATTTTCATTTGTTACAAAGCAATTTTGAGGGATTTCATGAATTCCTACTCATAAAGCAGAATCACTCTTTGTTCCAAAATGACAACAACTTTTCTAGAAAGAAAGTTCATAATCAGATTCTACTTAGGAAGGAAATATGGTACAATCTGGATTTGAGTCTTGTCCCTGCTTATTAGCTCTGAAACCAGTTTTCTCATAGAATTTAGTATATCTACCTTAAAAGTGGTTTCAGAATAAAATAAAATGTAGGTTACTTAGTGCTATGCTCAGTAATTGGTTTGTGATGGTAGTAATTAGAATTGAAAGCAAAAGAAAAAACCCTTTCATATAAAAGTTCAACTCAACCAAACTATTGTCTAGTGTTAGAGACAAATTGGTCATATGTAATTATGGTTTGAGAGAGGTAGAAAGCTTTGCTAGAAAGCTTGCTTAGAAGAAAATTGAGGGGCACCTGCGTGGCTCAGTCAGTTAAGTGACTGCCTTCAGTTCAGGTCATGATCCCAGGGTCCTGGGATCAAGCCCCATATCATGCTCGCTCTTCTCCCTTTCCTCTGCCTACCACTCCCTGCTTGTGCTCTCTCTCTTTCTGTCAGATAAATAAAATCTTAAAAAATTGGTAAGGCTGACTTCTTAAAAGCCAATTAATGATTACTTCATAAATAATATAACTTAATTTTCAGGCTATTTTTAGGTACATGATTCCTTAAAAATCTTTTTTTTTTTTTTTAATATATTTATTTATTTATTTTAGAGAAGGAGACAGAGTCTGGTGGGGGGTAGCGGGGCAGAGACAGAGGAAGAGTGAGTCTTAAGCCGACTCCATGCTGAGTGGGAGCCCAACGCAGGGCTCAGTCTCACGACCTGAGTTCATGACCTGAGCTGAAACCAAGAGTTAGACTGTACCACCCAGGCACCCCTCCTTAAAAATCATTTTTGAATGATACGATGTGTGACATGTATTATGAAAATTCTAGGACGTATAGAAAAATGAGAATATTAATCACTTTTAATTCATGCAGATGGAGCTTCCTTCAAAATTTGAGCAAATTTTCTTCTTGTATTTGCAAATATGTATATACAGATGTGCAACCTGTTTTCTTAACACAATTTTCTCATGTTATTAACAAATGTAAGACAGTTCAGTATTGGCTCCCAACGTAACAGTAAGAGGAGAAAGAAGCCATATTTCAATAGAAGCTTCAAAAGCATTTGATAAAATTCAGCATGTTAATTAAAACTAATACAGACTCTTAGAAAGCTAGGAAGACAAACTTTATATAAATCATCTACCAGAAGTCATAATGGGAAAACTGAAGCATTGTTGTTGAGTCAAGAGTCACATAAAAATACTATTACTTTTTGCCACTTAAATTTATAGTAGAAGTCCTAACAAATAAAAGAGAAAAGAAGGAAATGAAGGATACATATTAAAACAGAAAACTGGTGGCCCTGGGTGGCTCAGTCAGTTACGTGTCTGCCTTTGGCTCAGGTCATGATTCTGTGGTATTGGGATCCCTACTCTGCAGGGAGCTGCCTTCTCCCTCTGCCTCTCCCCCTGCTTGTGCATGTTCTTTGTCAAACAAAGTCGTAAAAAAAAAAAGGAAAGTTGATACTATTTGAAGGTGATAGGATTGAGGCTTTTGGTTTTCTGTGGAGGTGGTATGAAATTATTAGAACATAAAATTAGAGTGAGGTAGCCAGTAAATAATCACTATACAGAAACAAATATTTCTTCCATACATTGGTAATAACCAATAAGATGATTAGAAAAAAGACCCCATTCATGGTATCAACAAGTGTATTAAAATAAGCCATACTGGATAAAGCCATACATTTAAGGAGAAGGTAATGTAGAAGGTTATAGTGTGATTTACTAGTAGGGAAGGGACTCTTAAAGCATAAATCTTAACTGTAAAAATTTGAGTTTGATTAAACAAAATTAAGATTTCCCTTTCAGTGAAAAACATAACTCCCTACTGTACTTAAATTGGAATGTAAATCAGCATACTGCTGCTTTGAACAAGAAAAACATTAGTTGAAATAAACAGTGTACTTACTGATATGGTTGACTAACATTTCTGGTGCAAACTCATTTTGTCATGGACAATACCACATTCGAACAATTGGTGCAATATCAGCTGGCCTGTGTACAACATTAAGCAGCACTGCCAAAGATAAAATTTAACAGAGTAGTGAGTGATCGAAAGTGTTTAGCCATGTTCTAAGACTATCAAGTGGGGGCGGGGTGCTGCAGTGGCTCATTCAGTTGAACGTCTGACTCTTGGGTTTGGTTCAGGTCATGATCCAGGGTCATGGAATCAGGTCATGATTGCAGGCTCTGCACTTGGGCACGGAATCTGCATGAGTGCCTCTCTCCCTCTGTTCCTCCCCCTCCCCACCAAAAATAAATTAGCAGTTTTTTTTAAAGTATTGTCAAGAGACTGTGTTAGTGTAGTATATTTAAGGGACACCTCCAAATTAACAAGGATAAACAAAGGCTATGCATAGATAATTCAGTGTTGAAACTCATTAGTAATTACAGAAATACTTACAAAACTTGTTAGTTTATAAAACTATTAAACTTTTTTAAATTATAAAACTAATTATAAACAGCTTATAAAACTGTCATGAACAGAAATTAGAAAACTGTGTGTTGGTTAAGTGTTAGCAGGCATGTGAGGCTATGGGAACCCTTGACTCTTACTTCTGGGTATATATCCCAAAGATGGTATCACATTATTCCTTAAGGTAACATCTGGGAAAATATTGCATCATTGTGGCAATTAGTAGATTGGGTACGTAAAATGTGGTACATGCATATTATGGAATATGTAGCAGTTAGAAGCAGTGAACCAAATAATACATGTAGCAACATCAGTAGCTTTTAAAAATAATGCTGGGGTGTGGTTAAAAATGTTTATTGGTCAGTACCATTTCTGAAACTTAAAAATGTGCACACACAGCAATGTAAAGTTTTGAAAAAATTACAGATATCAGAAGTGAAAAGTGTTGTCTTTGGCAAGGAGAAAGGAATGTGAATGGGCAATAATCAGACAGATGGTTTACATAAGTAAGTAAAAGAAAATAAACTTAATCAGCAGTATTTAAGATCTGTTAGAACAAAACTAAACCTGTATCTACAAATTTAAAAGATCTAAATTTGTAAGCAGAGACAGATAACCATTTTTTTGCATGGGAAGATGCAGTATAGAAGAAGCTCTTTGATCAGATTAGGGTCAATAGTTGTTAGGTTAGTTATTGTTAAAATGTTAAAGCAGATCTTTTTTAAAAATGTCATTAATACATACCACTTTTTTAAAAATTTCTACTTATTTGACAGACATCACAAGTAGGCAGAGAGGCAGGTGCAGGGCAGGGGAGGCAGGCTTCTGAGCGGAGAGCCCGATGCGGGGCTTGATCCCAGGACCATAGGATCATGACCTGAGCCAAAGGCAGAGGCTTAACCCACTGAGCCACTCAGGTGCCCCTACATACCACTTTTTTTAAAAGATTTTATTTTTAGAGAGGAGAGTGAGCGGGGAAGGGGGTTGTGAAGGGGGCAGAAGGAGAGAGAATGTCAAGTGGACTCTAGACTGAGCATAGAGCCCAGTGCAGGGGAGTTTAATCCCATGATGCCAAGATCATGATCTGAGCCAAAATCAAGAGCCTGAGGCTTAACTGACTAGCGACTTAGGTGCCCCAGTGCATACAGTTTTTTAAAAAACTGAAACACAAATGGCAATTCCTTTTCCTCCTCCTAATGTAAGGTCATAGACACTACTTTGAGTGAGAAATAGTCTGTTCTCTTACTTAAACTACAACGATCATCTCTGATTTCTTTAAAGTAGAGCAACAGTGTAAAGACTTCTTTGTAAAGGAACCTGAATGCAGAATTAGAAATTTTTATAATTTACCCCTGAATCTCTTTTTCCTAATTTGACACTTTGAAAAATCTTACCTTTTAGCTTATAAACTGTTGGTGTAAAAATGCCCTTTTGTAAGGTTATTTAGCCACACCTTTAATTTTAAAATATATATATTTTATTTCATCCAGTAGTTCTATTTTAAGGAAATTATGTTAGGAACATATTCAGATATGCTCAAAAATTATGCTTAAGTATTCTCACTGCACCATTTTTTGGAAAAAATTTTTTGAAACATCATATTTAACAAGGCATGAGCCTATATGTGACCCTAATAGAGCTCCTCAATGAAAGGATCTCTTAGCAAGAAAAGTTAGTTGAAGATCCCCATTTATGGTTTTTTAAAAGTCCAAAAGTAAAACTATTAATAAAGTGAAGAAAGAGTTATATTTCTTAATTGTAAGCTTAGATAGGGAATTGAATTGGGGGAAAAGATGATGGGTCAGTTTCACTTTCTATATTCTGTGCTTTAAATGTTTTATAGCTATAATATACTATATACTTTATAATTAAATGTGAGAATTTGTAATAATTTTGTAGATCTATCTTTAATGACTGTAACATTCCATTGTTTGTGCTATAGTTGTTACCTAATTTAATGCCTACTATATGTAATCCTCTTAATACTCTGGGAGTATGAATTCTTACACTCATTTTACAGGTGAAGAGTATGAAGTTAAGCAAGCTGAAATGATTTGCTTATAATTCCCATAATCAGACAGTGATTTGGGGTTTGAAACCTGATCTGTCTGCTTATATGAGCTATACCCTTTCTGGGGATGTACCATATTGAATGGTTTTCAGATTTCAGAACAAGCTTTATGTTTATAGATGGAAGAAGAGTACTCTAGTTAATTTAGTATTTTGTGTAGAGCCATAACAGCACCTATCAGAATTAATATCTTGTCAGATCATAGCACCCCACTTGGAGGCTGATTATCTGTAAAACTAATACTACTATATTTAACTGTTCTAACCATTTAGAAAGTAAAAGTTAAGATGCATACTATACTTTTACATGGCACACATATGCAAAGTGTGGAATTTTTTTGCTGTATTTTTTGGGTAATTTGGGGTTATCTTGTTCTTTTCTTCCCTTGGATCATTCTATCACCAGAAAGGATTGCTTAAATGATTGCTGTTACAGTAGTCTCCCCCACCCTATCCACAGGGGATACATTCCAGGACCCCCAGTGGATGCCTGAAATCAGAAATAGTACTGAACCCCGTATATACTATGGTTTTTCTTTTTTTAAAGATTTTATTTATTTATTTGACAGAGAGAGATCACAAGTAGGCAGAGAGAGAGGAGGAAGCAGGCTCCCCACTGAGCAGAGAGCCCAATGCAGGGTTCGATCCCAGGACCCTGGGATCACGACCTGAGACGAAGGCAGAGACTTTAACCCACTGAGCCACCCAGGCGCTCCTACTATGTTATTTCCTGTACATACTTACGATAAAGTTTAGTCTGCAAATTAGTCACAGTAAGAGATTAATAATAATAACTAATTGAACAGTTATAAAAATATACTGTAACAAGAGTTACATGAATATGGTTTCTCTGAAAATACTGTACTGCATTCACTCTTCATTTTATGATATGATAAAATGCCTATGTGATAAGTGAGGTGAATGACTAGACATTGTGACGTAGTAATCGTGATACAGCCTAGGTTTGCTGTTGACCATCTGATGGTATATCAGGAGGATCATCATCTTTCAGACTGCTGTTGACTGTGGTAACTGAAACCATAGAAAGTGAAACTTCAGATAAGGCGGGACTGCTGTATGTTCTTTTGTGTTTTGGGCTCCTTGTACCGTATGATAGATGTGTGCCCCCTTTTTCCTCTGAATTGTGCTAAACGTAAAGACTATAGATGGAAGGTTAACTTTTGAGTCCCAGACAATTTAGAATCTTGATGGGTGTAGCTTTTGTTACTATATTATGTGTTTGATGGCTTTGTTATTACAAATAAGAGCATCTTAATGTTTTCGAGGGTTAAGATATATTATGCTAGGTATTCAGTAATAGTAGCTACCATTACTCAAACTACTGTTAAAATTTTTAAACTTAATTTTTCTCAATTTACACTATGTAATTTGTAATGTAAGTTGTTGACACGGGTTGCTTTCTCCTACGTCTTCTTTTGAAATGTGACAGTTCTTCTAACAGTGGTCTTTGATAGACATTTTGGTTTGTGTCTTTTCGTTTTTTAGATTGCTTCCTGAATCTGAATTCTTTCTTTTATCAATGCCCTGTGCAACAACTACATGTATTCACTTGCATGTGGTTAAGAACTTGGGTTTAGAAGGACCTAGTTCTGTCAACAGATCAGATTAATCTCTATATATCTGTAAATTGGGGATTATGGTATCTGCCTCATAGTTTTGAGGTATAAACTAAATGAGGTCTTAAATAAAATTCCTAGGTTTAATGCTGAGCATGTTGAAAGTACATAATAAATGGACACTATCATTGAAGATGGTTGTCAGCACATAAACTAAATAAGTCCCTTTTATATTTACTTTCTTTAAAAACTATATATACATTATTTTGCATAAATACATATTGCCACGCAGTTTTTTTGGTGTAGTGTGTTTTTCTCTTGGCTCATCTTCCTACAACCTAAAATGTATCCTGTACATATAAAAATATGTATGTATTTTTATCTTCATATCATATTGACAGTGTTTAGCATATTTTTGTCTTTGAATTATAAAGGCAGGATAATTTTGCATCTCAGTTTTCTTATTTAGTGGTTTGTTAAAAATTCACTAAATCACTTGTATAACTATGTCTCTCTTTTAATGGCTACCTAATATTCCATAGTTTGTTCCATAATTTATTCAACTGTTTCCCTATTAATGCATATTCTATTCTTTCCTGTTATGAACAATGATTGCTACATTAAGCAGTTTTATATATGTCCTTACTTACTGATAATTTTGATTCTTTGTAAGAGTCCCAGTAATCTCCATGTTACTTTAATTGGCCCTTACTCAATGAGTAGTGAATTTGACCATCTTTACATGTTTGGCTATTAGAATTTGCTCTTGTGGGATTATCTGTTCATTTGCCCATTTTTCTCTTGGTTTAGTGTTTTTCTACAAAAGTTCTGTTGGAGTTATTGCTGTTTGTCTCTTCTAAAAGTATTTTCCCCCAAATCCTTATGTTCTCTTTGTTTATTGTGTTTATGTACATACTGTTTTCAAAAATGGTTCAAAAGAAGGCAGATGGCTTCTAGACGAAATGTTGAACATCATGTTTTGATCTTTATGAAAAAAGACTTTGTATGTGGTATCTTTTCTCATGATAGTTTTTTGGTGACTCCCTTAACCCAGTGATGTGGGCCAGTTGTGAATATGAATAGTGGTTAGTTAACTGCAAATATAGAGAAAGTTCTCCAAGAAGACTTAATGAATTGTTGAAAGCTAGTTGATTTTTGTTGTTACTGTTGTGGTTGTTTTAAATTTATTTAAATTCAATTTAGTTAACATATAGTGTATTATTATTTTCAGGGGTAGAATTTAGTGATTCATCAGTTGTATATAATACCCAGTGCCTAATACTTCAGGTGCGTAATGCCGATCACCCAATTACCCCATCCTTCCACTGACCTCCCCCGCAGCAGCCCTCAGTTTGTTTCCTGTAGTTGAGTCTGTTATGGTTTGCCTCCCTCTCTTTTTATCTTATTTTATTTTTCCTTCCCTTCCACATGTGAGTGAAATCATAAGGTGGTTATCTTTCTGTGACTAACTTATTTCGCTTAGCACAATACCCTCTAGTTCATCCGCATCTTGCAAATGGCAAGATTTCGTTCTTTTTGATGGCTAAGTAATAATCCATTATATATATATTTTTATATACACACACACACACATATATATACACATGCACATGCACATACATACTACATTTTCTTTATCCATTCATCTGTTGATGACATTTGGGCTCTTTCTATAGTTTGGCTATTGTCGACATTGCTGCTATAAACATTGGGGTTCAGGTACCCCTTCAGATTATAACATTTGTGTCCTTTGGGTAAGTACCTACTAGTGCAATAGCTGGGTCATAGGGTAGCTCTATTTTCAACTTACTGAGGAACCTCCGTACTGTTTTCCAGAGTGGCTGCACCAGTTTGCATTGCCACCAACAGTGTAAGAGGATTCCCCTTTCTCCGCATCCTTGCCAACATCTGTTTCCTTAGTTGTTCATTTGAGCCATTCTAACAGGTGTAAGGTGGTATCTCACTGTGGTTTTGATTTGTATTTCCTTAATGCCAGGTGATGTAGAGCACTTTATCATATGTCTGTTAGCTATATGTAGGTCTTTGGAGAAATGTCTGTCCATGTCTTCTGTCCATTTCTTGATTAGATTTTTTGTTCTCTGGGTGTTGAGTTTGATAAGTTTTTTTAAAAGAGTTTATTTGGGGTTTCTGGGTGGTTCAGTCAGTTTAGTGGCTGGCTTTGGCTCAGGTCATGATCCCAGGGTTCTAGGATCAAGCCCCGCATCCAGTTCCCTGCTCAATGGGGGAGCCTGCTTCTCCCTTTCCCTCTGCATGCCGCTCCCCCTGCTTGTGCTAGCTCTCTCTCTGTGTCAAATGAAACCTTTTAAAATGTTGTTTTTATTTTTAAAGATTTTATTTATTTGAGAGAACACAAAGAGGGGAAGGGCAGAGGGAGGGAGAGAAGCGTACGCCCAGCTAAGCAGGGAGTCAGATAACAGGGCTCTATCTTGAGACCACTCATCTGTTTTGAGCCAGTTGGTTTTGTGAAGGTCTAGTACGCTGGTTCTCAAACTTGAGCTTGTATCAAGTAATTTTATTATTGGTCTCCCCCTCCTGTTTATGATTCAGTAGGCCCAGAACAAGTCCCGATAATATGCATTGTTGTTGTTTTTTTAAAAAATTTTATTTATTTGGTAGAGCTACTGAACACAAGTGGGGAGGGCAGGGAGAGAGGGAGAAGCAGACTCCTGGCTGAGCAGGGAGCCCGACGTGGGGCTCCATCCCAGGAGCCCAGGATCATGATCTGAGCTGAAGACAGACATTTAACCAACTGAACCACCAAGGCACCCCGGTAATGTCCATTGTTTACAAATTTCTAGGTGAGACTAAGACTACTGGTCCAGGGACCACACTTTGAAAACCCTGGTCTAGTCTATCCTATTGTGTAAAGTTACAAAATCTTACTGAATTCTTAAGCCGCATCTCAAAGAACATCAAGCCTTTTTCCTGATGTCTGAATACTTTTTAGCAAATACCATGTAGTGAGGCGGTGTCAAATATGCCTCTATGGCATGGTTGGTAAAATAGTTATTTATTGGGTGTCTGCTTAATTGCTAGGATCATGGTAACACTATGGGTAGGTGAGCATAATGAAATTCAGAAGTTACATTATTTTTGGGAATAGCCTGTGGGCTCTTAGCCTCTGATGAACTGTAAAATGTATTATTTGTTGTTACTGTGGTAGGGGTTATAGCATAGTTTGGAATAAAAATACAGGTGTGTCAGCCTGAGACTGACTCTTGAATCCACACCCAAACCTTCCAGTTGATACCATTTAAGAGGTATGTAACCAACCCTCTGCTGGATGTAATACAAAACATGTTCTTTTCTTTATAAAGCTCACATAGTTGAGAAAGCAGATATATGTGCATAATAAAAAGGACAAAGAACTAGTTATTCTGAGTAGTCTAATAAATACCCTAGAATCTCAAACATTCCATAGATTTACCTTGCTGGCTGCAAAAGAAACTTTTCCCCATAATAAAATATGTGGTCAGTATTTTTAAATATTTAGAAATGTACAAAAGATAATTTATCATGACCATGTGCTATTCTTAGCATTTTGGTAGATTTTCTTAGTCTTTGTTTTATGCGTATTTCTTTACATAGCTGAACACATGGTATATATAATTTTATATAAGTTTAATGTATTAGCATTGTTGTTTTCCCCTATTAACTTTACATAATTTTCTAAGAAATGTTTCTTCATGTGTAATACCATAAATGTCACTGGGTCACAGACTTTCATGGATCAGGTTTGGTTTGGCACATGGTTTTTTAAGAATTCCAGCTTAGCACAACTTTCTAGTCACTGGTGCTCTATTTTTATCAGAATAAAAAAAAGACAGAAGGAAAGATTTTGCAGTGACTCGTATAAGTATGCTAAAGCAATTAGTTGTGACAACAGTTCGAAACAAGAGGAACAATGTGAAGGTGTACACCCTTTCAAACTTACTCTGCCTTGCAAATTCAGATCTTTGGTTTGATCCTGGGTCTCATTCTCTCTGTCTTTTCTGTGTGGCACCAAATCCTCATTGTTATCAGCAAATTACATGTTTTTTCACTAGAAGTCCTGGGAATAGCCAAAAAAGTAGAAAATGTAATGACAAAGTATTTTTCTTATTGGGTATTAAACTTTTTAAGTAAAGCTGTAGGAATTAAGGTGGCATGCTAGTAACAGTGGAATTCAGTTGAATATTTACACAAACAGATCCAACACATAGGACTTGAATTTATAGTAACGACAACATTTCCCATTAGCAGAAAAAGTAGCTATTCAATAAATAATACAACAACTGGCTAACTATTTGTGGGGCAATTAAGGTAGATACTGCCTCAAAGTAAAATTAAGATGTATTAAAAAGTTGAGTGTTAAAACCATGAAGCTAAAAGCATTCAAAGAAAGTATAACTACGTGTTCTCAGTTGTTTCGGGTGGGCAGTCATTTGGGGAATGAAACCAATACCATCAGAGAAGAAATAGATATAAAAATAATGGCTTTATACCTCTGTAAGTGAATACTTTAAGTACTCTCAACTTAACACCAGCATATGATTATCTCCATTAACAGAACATTTCTCATTGTTTGGGTAATTTTTCAGTATTTTTCTGTTGTAAATAATGCCACAATGACTATCTTTAATGCATCAGTATTTGATAACAGATGCCTTTATCAAGTTCTTAATGAATGTTGGACCTTGTAATTTATACATTCTTATCTCCTGTAATCATCAGAAAGATGCTATAAGCATCATTTTCTCAATTTTATACCTAAACTCAATTTTGAGATAAAGATAAAAAAAATTGAGTATCTTACTCTTACTGTTGAAGATGATCATAATATCCAGCTGCCTTAAATCTTTCCCTTTTCACTGGTTCCTCCTATCTATATGTATATTTGAAAAGGAGCAAGAGAAAGCAAGAACATACTTTTTTTTTTGGTCAGTCTAAAAGCATGTTTATTTCTGTTGATTTTTTTTTCAAAGAACCAAAATTGGTTCACTTGATTTCTGTTTCATTTATCTGTTATAATTTTTGCCATTTCCTTCTTTTTGTTTGCTTTGGGTCTGGTTTGCTCTTTTTTCTGTACTTCCTTAAGGTAGAAAGTTAGGTTACTGATTTTAGATCTTTCTTTTTTTAAAGGTAGGCAATTACAGCTGTGAATTTTCCTATAAGCACTGCTTTCAGCAAATCCTATTAAGTTTTAGTATGTCATATTATTCTCATTCATCTTGAGGAATTTTCTAATTTCCCTTGTGATTTCTTCTTTTACCCATTGGTTGTTAAGAGTGTGTTGTTTAATTTTTACGTATTTGTGAATTTTTCAGATTTCCTTCTGTTTGGGATTTCTAACTTGGAGACGATAACTTTGTATGATTTTATTCTTTTTTTCTTAAAGATTTTATTTACTTATTTGAGAGAGAGACAGAGAGATCATGAGAGGGGAGGTCAGAGGGAGCAGACTCCCCATGAAGCAGGGAGCCTGATGCGGGACTTGATCCCAGGACTCCGGGACCATGACCTGAGCTAAAGGCAGTCGCTTAACCAACTGAGCCACCCAGGCACCCCGATTTTATTCTTTCTTAATTTCTTAAAGTTTGTTTTGTTGCCTAACGTGGTCTATCTGGGAGAATGTTTTATATGTACTTTAGAAGAATGTAGGGGCGCCTGGGTGGCTCAGTGGGTTAAAGCCTCTGTCTTCTGGTTACTGTCTTGTGCCCTTTCATTTCAACCTGAAGGATTCCAGTTAGCATTTCTTGAATCATGTGTACCAGCAACAAGGTCCCTCCGCTTTTATCTGGAATTCTTAATTTCTCCTACATTTTTGAAGGATAATTGTGTCAGATCCAGAATTTTTGATTGGCAGTTCTCCTCTTCTAGCACTTGGAATATCTCTTCCTCCATGTACTCTGACCTCCATGGTTTCTGATGAAAAAAATCAGCTATTGATCTTACTGAGGATCACTTGTACATGACAGGTTCTTTTGCTTTTGCTGCTTCAAGCTCCCCCTGAACTGGATTTGTAGATCATGTCTTTGGTGAAATTTGAGATGATTTTAGCAATTATTTCCATAAATAATTTCTCTGTTCCTCTTTCTCCCCTCTTTCTGGGACTCTCATTATGCATACATTGGTATACTTGATGGAGTCCCACATATCTCTTTGACTTACTTTTGATATTCCTTCTTTCTGCTCTTCCAACTGGGTAATATCCATTAAGCTAGCTTCAAATTTATTGATATTTTTTCACCTTCCAATATTTATTTGCAAATATACTTGTCTCAGAATTTTTACAAAAGTAATACATGTTTAGTGTAGAAAGTACATAAAATTGTGAAGAAGAAATAACAGTCCTCAGTCACCATCATGTACAAAAAATAAACAATAGCATTGTGTTCCATATCCTGCTTTTCCCTCCACATAACCCATGGTGAGTATTTTCCCACAGCATTAAATATTTCTTTGAAAATGTAATTTTTAAAATAGAACTACCATATGATCCAGTAATCACATAACAGGGTATTTACCCAAAGAATACAAAACACTAATTTGAGAGGTTATATGCACTCTTAACGTTAATCACAGCATTATTTACAGTAGCCAAACTGTGGAACCAGCACATGTCCCATGAATGAATGGATAAACAGTGGAAGAATATTCAGCCATAAAAAAGAATGAAATCTTGCCATTTGTAACAACATGGATGGAGCTAGAGAGTATAATGCTAAGCAAAATAAGTCAGAGAAAAACAAATACCATTTGATTTCACTCACGTGGAATTTAAGAAACAAATGAACAAAGGGAAAAAGACAAACCAAAAACCAAACAGATCGTAGCCTGAGGGGAGGTGGGTGAAATAGGTGAAGGGGATTAAGAGTACACTTCTTGGGGGTGCCTGTGTGGCTCAGTGGGTTAAAGCCTCTGCCTTCAGCTCAGGTCATGATCTCAGGGTCCTGGGATTGAGCCCGCATCCAGCTCTCTGCTCAGCTGTGGGAGTCTGTTTCTCCCCCACACACACACACTTGTGATCTCTGTCAAATAAATAAATAAGATCTTTTTTTTTTAAGAGTATACTTCTTGATGAGAACAAAATAATACATGAAATTGTTGAATCACTGTATTATATACCTGAAAGTAAATTAATACTGTATGTTAACTGTACTGGAATTAAAATAAAAATTAATAAATGTGTTGACTTAAAGATTTAAAAAATAATGTTTGTTTTAGTACTTTGTAGGAAAATAGAAAATGTAATGAAAATTTTAAAGATTAGGCGGAGGTCTTGGCTTCAAAACCACCTCCTGGTCCTCCTGAGTTTCCAGAACTGCCCTTCTGTGTCTCTTGGCGAGTACCTCCTCCTGCGCTCAGCCTCTGAGTGTTAGAGTGGCTCAGGTATCCACCCTTGGCTTTCTTGTATAAATGCTGATTCAAAAATCTTTACTGGATATATAATAGATACCTCAGTTGTAATGTGTACAGTATCTGACTTCTGCCATTTGTTTCCCCCAGGCTCGGTCTATTCCATGTACCTGGCCCCTTTCCTTTCCTGGACAGTGCTAGGTACACTCTTCCTGCAGGATTTCTACACAGCTATGTTCCCAATCTATGGCTTGCTCCTTCATCTTTACCACTATCTCTGCAAGGTCTTTCCTAACATCCTGTTTTAAAATTGGAACACCCTGTGTACTCTTTGTCACCCTCTTTGCTTTTATTTTTCTTTATAACACATATTACCTACCACCTGATGTTCTATGTATTTAATTAGGTTAGTTGATTCATACCTCTCCCTGCTTACATCTGCTGGTGAAACACTCAAAAAGTGAATATTTTCATTTTTGTTACTGTCCTTTACAATGCTGTTATTTGTTTGCTTCCTTTTTTATAACCTCTTTGTTGATATTTGATGAAATATTCTCATGGCTTCCTTTAGTTCTTTGTGTATGATTTCCTTTAGCCCTTTGAGCATATCTAAAATTATCTTTGCCTAGTAAGTCGAATATCTGGATTTACAAACAGTTTTTGGTTTTTTTTCTAGCTTTATTGAAATATATTTGATCTATAATGTGTAAATTTAAGGTTTACAGCATATTGATTTGATACACTTGAATATTACAAAGTGATTACCATACTAGGATTATCACCTCACATAGTTATTCCTTTTTTGGGGGGAGAACATTTAATATTTACTCTGAGCAACTGATAAATATATAATACAGTATTGTTAACTATAGTCACCATGCTATACATTGGATTCCTAGGTCTTACCATAAAACTGGAAGTTTGTACCCTTTGACCAACATCTTTCCATTTGCCCCAGGCCCTAGCCCCTGGCAACCACCATTCTGTTTCTGTGAGTTCAGCTTTTTAAATTCCACATATAAGTGATACGACCCAGTAATTGTCTTTGTGTATCTGACTTGACAGAATAATACTCCTGTGTGTGTGTCATATTCTTTATCCATTCATCCATAGATAAACACTTAGTTTGTCACCATACGTTGTCTAGTGTGAATAATGTTCCAGTTAATAGGAGAGGGCAGATACCTCTTTGATGTCTTGATATCATTTCCTTTGGCTATATACCCAGAATTGTGATTGCTGGGTCATATAGTAGTTCTATTTTTAATTTTTTGAGGATAGCTTTTTTCATAGTAGCGGTACCAATTTACATCCCCACCAACAGTACAAAAGGGTCTCCTTTTCTCCAAATCTTAACCAATACTTGTTAATCTCTTGTCTTTTGGATAGTAGTCTAGATTCTAACAGGTATGGCAGTATCTTATTGTGGTTATGATTTGCATTTCCCTGATAAATAGTGTTACTGAACACTGTTTCATATACCTGTTGGTCATTTGTAGGTCTTCTTTGGGAAAATGTGTACTTAAACCCTCTGCCCTTTTTTAAATCATTTTTTGTGTATTGCTGAGTTGTAATGAATTCTTTTAGTGTTCTCTCCCTTGTTTTTTGCCTTTGTTGCTTGTACTAATGGTATCCAAAAAAAGTAATTGCCAAGACCAGTGTCAGGGAGCTTTTACTGTTTTCTTCTAGTAGTTTTACAGTTTCAGGTCTCATGTTGATGTCTTTAATCCATTTCAGGTTTATGTTTTTGAGGGGTAAAAAGAAAGGAGTACATTTTCATTTTTCTGCATTTTGTTAACCAGTTTTCCCAGCACCATTTAGCAAAGAGTCTGTCCTTTCCCCCATTGATTATTCTTGGATCCCTGTCAAATATTAGTTGACCATATATATGAGGGTTTATTTCTGGGCTCTTGTTTCTGTTCTGTTGGTGTATTTGTCTGTGTTTATGTCAATACCATACTGTTTTATTGCTCTAGCTTTGTAATGTTTGAAAGCTAGTGTGATACCGCTAGCTTTGCGGTTCCTTCTCAAAATTGTGTTAGCTATTTAGGGTCTTTTGTGGTTCCATGTAAATTTAAGGATTTTTTTTTCTATTTCTCTGAAAAAATGTCATTGGAATTTTAAATAGCAATTACATGCATCTGTAGATGGCCCCTGGATTCTGTGGACATTTTAACATTCTTATGATTCATGAACACAGGATATCTTTCCATTTGTGTCTTTAATTTCTTTCATCAGTGTTTTATAGCTTTCAATGTACAGGTCTTTCACCTTGCTTAAATATATTGCTGTTTCTGGTGCTACTATAAATGGGATTGTTTTCCTTTTTAACCTTTTTTGGGGGTGGGGTGGAGAGTGAGCAGGAGTGGGGCAGGGAAGGGCAGAGGGAGAAGGAGAGAAACCCAAGAATCCCAAGCAGGCTAAACACCCAGCACAGAGCCCACCCCGGGGCTCAGTCTCACAACCCTGAGATCATGACTTGAGCTGAAATTAAAGAAATTAAAGAAGAAATTAAAGATGTTTAACTACCTGAGCCACTCAGGTGCCCAGGGATTGTTTTCTTAGAAATTTCGTTTTCATATAGTTTATTGTTAATGTATAGAAATGTGGCTGATTTCTGTACATTGATTTTATATCCTGCAGCTTTGCTGAATTTATTCTAACGGGGTTATTTGTGTGGTTTTTAAGGGTTTTTTAATGCATAAGATATCACTTATAAATGGAGACAGTTTTACTTCTCGTTTTCTGAAATGGATGCCTTTTATTTCTTTTCTTACCTAATTGTTCTGGCTAGGATTTCTAGTACTATAATTGAATATAGGAGTGTTAAGAGTGGGCACCCTTGTCTTGTTCAGGATCTTAGAGGGAGAGCCTTCGTCTTCTTACCACTTGAGTGTGATGTTAGCTATGAACTTGTCACATATGGCCTTTATTAAAATGTTGAGCTGTGTTCCTTCTGTACCTCATTTTTTACTTTTTATCATGAAAGAATATTGACTTTTTGTCCTGTTTTTTTCAGCATCTATTGACATCTTGGATTTTTGTCTTTTATTCTCTTAATGTAGTATGTCATTTATTGGCATGTATATGATGAACAGTCATTACATCCCAAGGATTAATCCCACTTGATAATTGTATATGATCATTTTAATGTACTGTTTCAATTTGGTGTGCTAGTATTTTGATGACAGTTTTTGTGTCTTCATTTATCAGGGATGATAGCCTGTTTTCTTGTAGTGTCCTTATCTGGCTTCGCTATCAGGGTAATTTGGGCCTCTTAAAATGAGTTTGGAAGTCTGGCCTCTTCAATTTTTTGGTAAGAAATTGAGAAGGATTGGTGTTAATTCTTTAAATGTTTGATGAATATATACCAGAAAAACCATCTGGTCCTAGGCTTTTCTGTATTGGGTATGTTTTGATTACCTATTTAATCTTCTTTACTCATTATCGGTTTCTTCTGATTTTCTGTTTCTTCATTATCCACTCTTGGTAAGTTCTGTTTTTAAGAAATTTTCCAATTCTTACAGATCATGCAGTATGTTGGCAATTTGTAAATATATAGTTTCTTTACTAAGTTTTAAAATTCTAATTCCACTATAGTTAACATACAGTGTTTTATTAGTTTCGGGAATACAATATAGTGATTCAACAACTCTTATAGAAATTTTTTTAAAGATTATTTATTTATTTATTTGAAAGACAGAGATCACAAGTAGGCAGAAAGGCTGGCAGAGAGAGAGAGGAAGGGAAGCAGATTCCCCTCTCAGCAGAGAGCCCGACGTGGGGCTTGATCCCAGGACCCTGGGGTCATGACCCGAGCTGAAGGCAGAGGCTTTAACCCACTGAGCCACCCAGGCGACCCAACAACTCTTAACATTACTCAGTGCTCATCATAAGTGTACTCTTACACCCTACGACCTATTTCACCCATCTCTCTCCCCACCTCCCAACCAGTAACCATCAGTTTGTTCTCTATAATGAAGACTTGGTTTGTGTCTCTCTCCTTTTTTAAATTCCACTTACAGGTGAAATAATTTCACTTAACCTATCTATCTATATGGTATCATTTGTAATGTCTCCTCATTTCTTTTTTTTTTTTTAAGGATTTTTATTTATTTATTTGACAGAGAGAGATCACAAGTAGGCAGAGAGGCAGGCAGAGAGAGGGGAGGAAGCAGGCTCCCCACCGAGCAGAGAGCCCGATGCGGGACTCGATCCCAGGACCCTGAGATCATGACCTGAGCCGAAGGCAGCGGCTTAACCCACTGAGCCACCCAGGCGCCCCTGTCTCCTCATTTCTGATTTAAGTTTTCACTCCTATTTTCTTAGTCTATCTAGAATTTCATCTATTTCGTTTATCTTTTCAAAAAAACCCTTAGGTGTTTTGTTTTGGTTTTTTGGGGGAGTCTCTATTTCATTTATTTCTGCTGTGATCATTATTTCCCTGCCTTCTACTAACTTCAGGATTCGTTTGTTCTTTTGTATCCTTGAGTTATAAAGTTAGGTTGTATATTTTAGATCTTTCTTGTTTTTTACTGTAGTCATTAATCCCTATAAACTTCTCTTTTCTACTTTTGGTAGAAGAGTTTTGATAAGTTTTGATAGGCTTCCATTGTCTTTTGACCTGATATTTTTAAATTTCCCTTTTGACTTCTTTTTTTTTTTTGAGTCATTGGTTCTTCACAAGTGTATTGTTTAGTTTCCACATATTGTGAATTTTCCAGTTTTCCTCCTGTTAATTGATTTCTAGTTTTATACCATTGTGGTTAGGAAAGATACTTGGTGTAATTTCAGTCTCTTAAATTTGCTAAGACTTATTTTGTAACTTACTATGTAATCTATGTGGAAGAATGTTCTATGTGCAGTTGAGAAGAGTGTGTATTCTGCTATTCAGTCAAATGTTTTGACTATGGACTCTGAAAAACAATCTGAGGGGTTTACAGTGGCGGGGGGGTGGGAGGTTGGGGTACCAGGTGGTGGGTATTATAGAGGGCACAGCTTGCATGGAGCACTGGGTGTGGTGAAAAAATAATGAATACTGTTTTTCTGAAAATAAATTGAAAAAAAAAAAAGAAATAAGAAAAAAAAATGTTTTGTATATTCCTGGTAGGTTGCCATTTGCAATAATATGGATGGAGCTTTCTAGAAAGTATTACGCTAAGGTGAAAAGTCAGAGAAAAACAAATACCATAGGATTTCAGTATTTGTGGAATTTAAGAAACAAAACAAGCAAAGGGAAAAGATAGGCAAACCAAGAAACACACTCTTATCTATACAGAACAAACTGATGGTTACAGGGTGTAGATATTGGGGGGTTGGGTTAAATAGGTAATAGGGATTAAGCAATACACTTGGGATGAGCACTGACTGGCTGTTGAATGAAAGTGTTGAATCATTATATTGTACACCTGAAACTAATATCACACTGTATTAACTGGAATTTAAATAAAAACTTTTTAAAAGGTATAGTTTAAATTCAACATTTCCTTATATTCTGTTGGGACAGTTTATCCATTGGTGAAAAAAGTAGAGTATGGACATCCCCTATCATCTATTATTAATCTGTTTCTCCCTTCAGATCTGTTAGTATTTGCTTTTAATGTATTTGGGTGCTCCAGTATTGTATGTATATAATTTACAATTGCTATATACTCTTTGAATTAACCCCTTTATCATTATATAATGACCTTCTTTGTCTTTTTTTTTAAGATCTTATTTATTTGACACAGAGAGAGATCACAAGTAGGCAGAGAGGCAGGCAGAGAGAGAGGGGGAAGCAGGCTCCCTGCTGAGCAGAGAGCCCAATGCAGGGCTCGATCCCAGGACCCTGGGATCACGACCAGAGCCAAAGGCAGAGGCTTAACCCACTGAGCCACCCAGGTGCCCCTCTTTGTCTCTTGTTACAGGTTTTTAGTAAAAGTATTTTGTCTGATACAAGTACAGCAACCCATGCTCTCCCTCTGTTTCTGTTGCATAGAATATCTTTTTCATTCCTTCACTTTGAGTCTGCATGTATCTTTAAAGCCGGAGTGAGTCCCTTGTAAGCTGCTGAGACTTCGTTTAAATTTTATTTAAATTCAATTAATTAACATATATGTTATTTGTTTCGGGGGTACAGGTCTGTAATTCATCAGTCTTATATAATATCCAGTGCTCTTTACAACAGATACCCTCCCCACTGTCCGTCACCCACTTAGCCCAACCCTCCACCCCTCTCTACTCCAGCAACCTACATAAGAGCCCTTATGCTTTGTCTCCCTCTCTGCGTTTATCTTGTTTCATTTTTTTCTCTCTTCCCCTCTGATCCTCTGCCTTGTTTCTTAAATTCCACATGTCAATGAGATCATATGGTAATTGTCTTTCTCTGATTGACTTATTTCGTTTAGTATAATACCCTCTAGTTCATCCATGTTGTTGCAAATGGCAAGATTTCATTTTTGATGGCTGCATAATAATCCTGTGTGTGTGTGTGTGTGTGTGTGTGTGTGTGTGTAGTTATATACCACATCTTTATCCATTCATCTGTCAATGGACATCTGGGCTCTTTCCATAATTTAGCAACATTGATGCTATAAACATTGGGGTGCAGGTGACCCTTCAGATCACTACATTTGTATCTTTGGGGTAAATATCCAGTAGTGCAATTGCTGCGTTGTAGGGTAGCTTTATTTTCAACTTTTGGAGCAACCTCCATACTGTTTTCCAGAGTGGCTGCACTAGCTAGAAGGGTTCCCTTTCTCCACATCCTTGCCAACGTCTGTCGTTTCCTGATTTGTTAATTTTAGCCATTCTGACTGATACGAGGTGGTATCTCATTGTGGTTTTGATTTGTATTCCCCTGATGCCAAGTGCTATTGAGTACTTTTTCTTGTGTCTTTTGGATGTCGTCTTTGGAGAAATGTCTCTTCATGTCTTCTTCCCATTTCTTGATTCCGTTTTGTTTTTTTAATCCATCCAGCCATACCGTGCCCTTTAATTGGAAAATCAGTACATCTGCATTTAGAGTAATTATTGATAGGCGAGGACTTAGTAATGCCATCTTACTGTTTTCTGGCTGTTCTGTATTTTCCTGTCCTTTATTCCTCTCCCCCTGCCTTTCTTTGTGAATTGATGGTTTCCCATAGTAGTATGCTTTGATTCCTTTTTGTTTATCTTTTTTCTATCTAATCTAGGTTTTTGTTTTGTGGTTACCATGAGCTTTACATAAAACATAGATAAGTTTTTTTTAAGCTGATAACAACTTCGGTCACACACAAATACTCTACCCTTTAACTTTCCCCAACCTTATTTTATGTTTTTAATGTTCCATTTACCTCTTCTCAAATTGTATATTCATTAATAAATTATTTTAGCTCTTGCTATTTTTTAATATTTTTGTCCTTTGAACTTTATCATCCATGGGTGATCATTTGTTTGTTTATTTTGTTTGTTAATTTTTACAAACCCTTGTGTCAGGGTTGACTTTCAGTAGATCACAGTGAGGATTCTGCTCTCCGACCCGGAAGCAGGTCATCTATGAATAGTTTAGCTCCAGGTTCCCACAAATGTGCATTGTGTGACAGGCAAGGGGGCAGCCCTCTTTCTGGCCATATCCCATTTCCTGGGATGAGCAGCTATACGCACCGGACCCTGGTCCCAACAGGTGGCAGGGACGGTGGGGAACCGGCTGGCTGAGGCCAGCTGAGGCCCCATGACCCTGCTGTATTATTATTCCGCCTGGGTGGGATCCTGACTTAGAGGCATTCAGTCATAATCCCATAAATCATACCTTCACCCATGGGTGATTCTTTAAGACCATGTTCTCCTGGGGCTCCTCACAGTGTCAGTATCTGGTTCATAGGCCACTCCAGGGTGTGTAGCTGGGACCAAGGTCTTTTAAGTCTATTACCCAGTAGGCAATTGAGTGAGACTCTCCACCACCCCCATCCTTGGGTTTATGGGGTTAGGTTCCCCAACTCCAACAAAGGCACTTTTGTTCATGGGTGGATGCCAGTTGTTGCATAGGGGCAATGAGATATGTCTTATTTGGCCATAATGCTGACATCACTGCTCATGCTCATGTTGCTGTAATTTCTTTTTCCTTTGTGTGTTTCATAGTCTTGTTTCTTTGTATACCTCATAGTTTTTTTGTTGTTGTTGAATGGTGGACATTTTTAATACTATAATGTGGCAACTTTGGAAATCAAATTCTCACCCTTCACCAGGGTTTGTTATGGTTTGTTGTTTCTTTAGACTTTCCTGACCTGATTTCATAATTATATGATCATCAGAATCTATGCTCTTAGATAGTGGTTAGCTAGTGATTTGCCTTAAACTCCTGAACAAAAAAAAACATACTAACCTTCCCCCACCCCAGTCTTTGCACAGGTAGGTTCTCTGTATATGTTAGTATCTTCAATGGCAATACTCATATCTTCACTGCTTAACCAGGATGTTTACAAACTCTGCCTTAGCCTTCACTTGTGACTTGAACAGAGCCTGATGACCACGAAGGCATGTAGAACTTAGGGCTTTCTCTGGACTTTCCTGAGAATGTGCTTAACTTTGGACATACATGTGGCCTCCTAGATTCCTAGGAGTCTGTGAAACTTTTCCAAGCCCTTATTCTCCAGAGCATCTCACACCCTAGTCTTTTCCCCTCAAGCTTTTCAGTTTGTCTGTTGAATGCAATTGTTTGCCTTGTCCCATGAAGCGGGGATTAATGCATTTACTATTTAATATTTTCAACAGATGTTCACCCCACCCTTGGGAGCATTCCAAATCAAGCAAAAATGTTTGATATCTTAAGCACTGTTGAAAATGCAAGCGAGTTTATTAAGCAAGAATATATGGCTGGAGGTTTGGGTTTGAAGGCCAGTTAATAGTGCACAATTTAGTCATTCTCCCCCATTACCTTAGAGGCTAGTATTGATGAGTTTTTAGACTTTGTGGTGGCAGAGCTTAGTAGAAGTAAGCAGTAGAGTCTTCTCCTTTGCAACTTGGTTCATGTTTAAAAATGGGACTGTATGGGGTGCCTGGGTGGGTCATTGGGTTAAGCCTCTGCCTCCAGCTAAGGTTATGATCTCAGGGTCTTGAGATTGAGCCCCGTGTTGGCTTCTCTCCGCAGCAGGGAGCCTGCTTCCTCCTTTGTCTCTGTCTGCCTCTCTGTCTACTTGTGATCTCTCTCTCTCTCTCTGTCAAAGAAATAAATAAAATCTTTAAAAAAAAAAGTGGGACTGTAGAGCATGTGATTCCTCACTGTAGTGAAGAAGGTGATACAAGCTTAGAGCATGGAAAGCATAATAGAGTACTGAAGGCCTGATGGGATAAAACTGACCTGTCAGCAAGTATGACAGCAGGCATTTACAGTGCAATAGTTGCTTATGTTCTTCCCAGTAGCATCCTTACAGAAAGTGAAATTGATCTCATTGGAGAAATCACCTTTAGGCAGACCATCTTGCCTTGGGTCTTAAGTCCTTGCTTCTATTTGCTCCCTCTGTTGGACTTTCACAGTGGATGTCTTCTCAACACCGTATTCCAGGCAGCCGCATACTCTTAAATATTTTATACACGGGGCTAACTTTAAGCACTATTTTAACACTGTCTTTTTCCTTTTTTAAGAGTTGGGGTGGAAAGGAGAACGGCTTTGGACTTGCAGAATGTTGTAGAGACTTGCATATGATGGTAAGTAATTCTGGGGTATTGGTGTCTTTTGGCAGAGTTATGTGTGGTCTCTTTTTGAGCCTTACTTTATGGTAAGGCTCAAATATATGGTATATTAAGTTGCCGCTTGAAATCAGGACCTTTGAGGAACATGAGCTCAATTGAGACATAACACACCTCATCTAGAAATGCTTGGGCTCTCAGTGTGCTGACAGTAGGAAGAATCTCAGAAACACAGTGTATGTTCATACCCAGCTCTTGAGTAGAAAGCTGTATTTGGTAAATAGGTTTAAAAGTGTTGAAAAATCCCAGAAAGTGTATTTGTTTGCATTCTCTTACTGGAACTATTGGAACTCTGAGCAGTATAGCATGGTTTTTAAGAATGGATGCTTGGGGAATAGTCCTGCCATGAAGGTTATTGAGAACTTAAAATGTTCTGTGTGTTTTACATGTTTACTCTTCATGTTCTGTCCTTATACCTTTCATCCATGCTTTGGATAAAAGGTTAGGGCATCCTCCCTTCTGCTTTGTTAGGTTGTTTTGGAACCACAAGGCACAATTGGATTTGTTAAAAACGGTTCTGTGCCAAGAAGCAATTATATTTTCCAACAGATGTTGCTATTTTTGTCAGTTTGTCATGCACAGGACAAATAGCTGTAATGAAATTTAGTGAATTTATCTTACCAAGCTTTTCCCCCTTGGGAAAATGGTTTTTTTTTTTTTCTGGTCGAAGAAAACTACAAATTAAAACAAATTACTTTCCTGCCTTAATTGGTATACTTTCTTTAGTGTGTGTTCTATGAATGAATATTGGGTAATACGGAGGTTAGTGTTGTCTATTTAATAAAGCTACATAAATCTTAAAGAGTATTCAGCTTGGAATTCTAATTAAGAGAAAATAACTTTCATCTTCAATTTGGTTAATTCTGAGCCTCCTTTTGTATATCAAGCTTGTTCTTTACCCTTTGTCAAAACAGTGTGATAACACTGTACTGTTTGTATGATGTCTGTCTGGGGCCCAGTCTGTGTTAAGAAATCACACATCCTTTTATTTATTGATATTTGGTATATCAGTGAGACTTTGAAAAATATGTGTATTTTAAAAGGGAGTAATACCTATGCATGTTTTTAAAAATACATATATATATGGAATTTTAAAATAATTGTATACTGTAATTCTTTCGATTTAAAAAATTTATTATATATAATAATTTAATTATATAATAATTCTCCATTTCAGAGGCAACCACTGCTACTGGTTTCTTTTAAGGATTCATTTTAATGGGCATGCCGTTGTCATCTTAATTTTGTTTTTGCTTTTCAGAGTTAAAGTGGATTTTTGTCATGGTCTGGTTTATATTGACTTGGTATTTACCTATGCAGAAAAGCATTTTGAGACCATGGGAAGTGGTGTAGAATGGTATGAAAGGGTATTTAAAGAATTAAGAAGGCACACTAATGAAGCACAGTTTGAAAAAATATTTCAAAAGGTGATGATATACACTAAAGTTTCCATAAAAATGTTCTTTTCCACTCCCAAGTTGGTACTTAGACCCTTGTATTTGTTCTCCATCCTTTCTTGGATTCTTATTCATTATTGCTTGGCAGACTTGCCTCTCCTTTTCCTCTTGAGAATAGCCACAGTCAGAATTAATCTCTTGAAAGAAAGGGCATCTGATAACTTATAAGTAAGAAATGTGAAGGCTTTGGAGCTCTGGTCGCCATCCTCCTGATTTTGTGTTATAAGATATCTGAGCTCTGCTAAGATGAGGGGTGAAGGCACTGTAGCTGCTGACTACACTGCTCATTCTGCTGCTACAGTGAGTTGGACAGGTGGTTAGGACTTTGGAGGAAGTTTTGAGGAGAAGACAGTATCTGATTCTTTCATGTCCTTTATACACAGAAATACCCACCCAGTGCAACTACACTACACTTTGAGTTCTATGCAGACCCTGGGGCCGAGGTCAAAATCGAGAAAAGGGTGAGTCTCATTGACTTGTTCTGATAGAGTCTATGATGTACTGTAACTGGGGTTGACTTCTGGGACTCCTCAATTAAATGAAGGGATGCTTTTGAGCTTCATTGCTGCCCTCCCAAATTAAACATACCTAGTACCTTCTCAGAAATAACTATTCATTGTATGCCCAGCTCTGATAAGTTTGGATCTTACTTATGTTGGAGCTGCTGAAAGACAGGACTCCCCTATGAGGCATTGCCATAACTTGGTGCATTTTTCTCTACTTAGCCAGTTTGTAAGAAGCCTGTACATTGCTTACAAGGTCCTGCTTCGATTATCTAGTCATTCCATATTCTTTGAGGAGGTACTAAAATTCAGTTTTGTTTATAAGTAGCTTAGTGAATAGATTTTTTTCTACCTGTAGCATAATTTCTAGATCAATGGCGCCCTGAAAACAGCTGTAGTGCATATTTAGAGTGGAAGCCATTTTCATGGATTTGGTCTTTGCTATGAATACAGAGGCTGTGGGAATTAAGTTAGGTTTAAAAAAAGGGTAAGGGAGAGAAAAGAGACAAAACAGACAATACAGAGAACAAATTGGTGGTTGCTGGAGTGGAGGTGGGTGGGGGAGTTAAATAATAAAGGGGATTAAAAGTAACCCTTACCATGATGAGCATTGAGTAATGTGTGGAAGTGCTGAATCATTATACTGTACACTTGAAACAAATACAACAGTGTATATTAATTATACTTCAATTAAAAAATAAAACTTTTAAAAGGGATAAGGAAGAATATTATGTCTGACTGTGTGCATTATATTTTGATACTGTTGTCTTCAAAGAAGCTTTTTTGAGAATATTCTGTATATAAAATGGGTATTTGGGGGGACTCTAAAGTTACCTTAATTTTAAGAGCATTCAGATAGGCTTCAACCTAGGGTGACATCTTAGTATTCAGACAGCTCTCTTTTAGTCTTATGGAACGGGAAGCTAAGGTATTAACAATGACTTCTGACAACTCTATCTTTTTAATTTCAGACAACTAGTAACACACTACATTATATTCACATAGAGCAACTTGACAAGGTAAGAAGAATCTTTGACTGTTGGCCAGTTTCCTAACATTCAGTTTACTTTTTGTTCCTAACCAGTTTTTTTTTCTAATGTAGATTTCAGAAAGCCCTTCTGAAATCATGGAATCGCTTACCAAAATGTATAGCATTCCTAAGGACAAGCAGGTATGATAGGTCCTAATATTTATCTAAAGGGTGTGGATTGTCATCCATGTAGATTAATGGTACTTATAGGGCTGGGAGACAGCATATCAGAAAGGAAGGAGTCAGATCATGGGTAAATTAGCCTCTGAGCCTTAGTTTCCTCATCTTTTATGAGGCCAACATCTGCTCACTTCCTAGTTAGGTTTTTATGAGAATTGAGAAAGACATAAGCTGCTTTACTCATCATGCAAAATGGAGTGTTAGTATCTCAACACTTTACATATGAAAGAGAAAACATTTAGTTGTAGTTTTTCTGGTCATTCTTATGGTGATAAAATATTTGATTAATAACAATCAGAACTCTTATGAATGTCTTCAGCTTGTTGCCAAGAACTATCACTATACCGTTTTACCAAATACCCCAATAGGTAAGATTTAGCCATTAGAAAGTACATTCTCCGTTTTCATTGGTTTCCTAATTTAGGTCTTCTATTCCTACAGATGCTGTTATTTACACACATACGGCTGGCCCATGGCTTTTCTAATCACAGGAAACGATTGCAGGCTGTTCAAGCCAGGCTGCATGCAATATCTATATTAGGTAAGAGACTATAACACTATAAATAACAGGCCCTGATTAGGCAATTTAGACATGATTTCCTTTGAGCTTCATCTATGTCTTTGTTGCTGTGAGGCTTAATTGTAGTTATCTAGGTGGCAAATTAATGTGTAAAATTGCCTGCATTTCTAATGTTCACTATATTCATCATTTTTGAGCTTGTTAATGTTGTATTAGAAAACAGTATAATACTTAACAGATATTGCCTGGGTTTAGTCTTGATTTTGGCCCTTTTTCTTTTAGATGGATGTTCAGGTAGTCCTCTCTCCTAGCCCCTATTCTTCCTTTTGCCATTTCATCTTCCTCTTCTGTCCTGTCAGTAGTACAATTTTGAAGTTAGAAGATATTAATTAAGAAGTCAATACTGTGCATTTTACTTTTACTTCAGAGTGGTAGAATGGAAAGGACATTGGTTTTGGAATCAGTCCTGGGCTCTCATCCGGATTCTGCAGATGATTAGTGCTACATGTTTATGCTTTTGGCCTGTTTCTTCATTTAATATTGGGATAGCACTTACCTTATAGACTGATACAAGGATTAAATGAAAACCTATAAAGCACCTAACACAGGCTAGGCACTTAGAAGGTATGAAATGGTAGCTGCTGTTAATATTACCAGCTTTTGTTATGTTACTTGTTTTTCTCCTCTTTTAAACTATGAATTCTTGAAGTGAAATTCATACTCTTCTTTTTGTACTCACACCTCGCATAACTTCTGGCACATTAATGGATACATGTTTGTTTAACTAAATGAATGTGCTTGACTCCATTAGTTGCACTTCAGTAGACTGTGTCTACTATTACGTCTGTGTGGGATTCATTGAAAGTGAATTATACGTATTCTCAACTTTTACTCCACAGTGTCAATTACAAGTTTCTGACTTAGTCTGCAGTAGTCCAAAATTCTGTTCTTTACAGCCTGTGTAAGTGTTTCCAATGAAAAACAGAAGTATCACATGAAGAGACTAGTCTTCATGTGAAGTCTATACGAAAGGCATAATAGTTGCTCTATCAAGTAATGATACTATAAAAAATTAGCTCTTCACTTTCTCTTCATACTTCCATTCCCCAAAATCTTTGCTCATGACTACCAGTACTAATAATAGGAGAATCTGTCAATTTGGAGGACATTTAAGGCTTATCACCCTATTTGATCAATCTTCCAAAACTCAGTGATTCTGCCCTTCAGTGCTGGTTGGAAGGGACTCTTTTCCCAGAATCAGTAGGTGCCAAAGGTTTGTCATTGGGCAGTGGCTTAACCACTGCCTTCTTGCCTAAAGTGTTTATTTCTCCTTTTGCAGTGTATTCCAATGCCTTGCAGGAGTCAGCAAACAGTATCTTATATAATGGGTTGATAGAGGAGTTGGTAGATGTCCTTCAGATAACAGATAAGCAGCTTATGGTAAGTACTAATATTCTAATGTGTATGTCAGGCTCCTGTGTATTTTGTTTATTTTCCTTTCGGTTTCTCCCAGGGGTTTAGAATGAGTTCCAAAGGGGGAGTTTAGTTGTTTTACATCTTCCTCTTTGGATATTTAGCTACAAAATTAAGGGCTGGATTTTCAGTGTTATTCTCAACAGACCTCCGTCTACCCCAAACCATTAGCAGTAGAATGACCTTAATTTTGAGTTCTGGATATTAGCAACATGGTTCAGTCATCTACCTTTTTTTATTTAAGATTTATTTTATTTATTTATTTTCGAGTGTGTGGGGGAAGGGGCAGAGGGAGAGGATCTCAAGCTGACTCTGTACTGAGCACAGGACTCAATCTCACAGCCATGAGATCATGACCCGAGTGGAAATCATGAGTTGGATGCTTACCTGACTGAGCCACCCAGGTGCCCCCAGTCATCAACTTATTTAATATATCACATGTTTACATTCTGTTTTCGTAGGAGATTAAAGCTGCTTCTTTACGAACATTAACATCAATTGTCCATTTGGAGAGAACTCCCAAACTCAGCAGTATTATTGACTGTACTGGAACTGCCTCTTACCATGGATTTTTGCCTGTACTTGTGCGGAACTGTATCCAAGCCATGATTGGTAAGTTTTGATGATTATTCTTTAAGCTAGCAGGAACTTCACCCTTGCTTTTATCAGTCTTTGTTTAACATCTTGCCCTCTTAACATCAAATTCTGAGCTTGCTTTTTTTCTGTCTCTCCCAACTTCCCATATAGATCCTTCCATGGATCCATACCCTCACCAGTTTGCCACTGCTCTCTTCTCTTTTTTATACCATCTGGCCAGCTATGATGCTGGTGGTGAAGCCTTGGTCTCCTGTGGAATGATGGAAGCCTTATTGAAGGTGCCTTGTTTTTTTTGTTTGTTTTCTGGGTTTTTTTTTTAATACATCTGTGGGGAAATCAACTAAGAGCAGGTGTAGAGTTACAAGTTTGGAACGGTTAACAGTGAGAGCAGATAGCATAAGGAAGCTTACCTAGAAAATGTTCTTAATTTTTCTAGTTTGGTATTCTAGTTATCTATCTCATTAACAACTTTTAAGTGCAGCTTAATTATTAAGAATTGATCATAGTGTAGCTTGGTCTGAGAGTCAGGAGGCTCCAGGTACTAGTCAAGACTAGCCATATCTTACCATGACCTTAGGCTGTTACCCCAAAGAAAAAATATGTAAAGGTACTTTGTAAATTGTGCTGTTAAGGTACATTGGTTTTACTTTGTGCTTGGCACTGGACACCAGCTTTTTTCTCCCTGAATATTTTATTTAAACCTGAAAAGTAATTTTATGTCCCCATTACCTCAGGAAGTTGAGTCCCAGAAGTAATAGAGCTAACATTTGACAAACACCTATTTTTTTTCTCCCACACAGTATTTGCCTCCTTGAGACCCTAGACTGCATGTTTCCAAAAGAATACATTATTCACAGTTTTGTGTCTCTTTTGATTGGCTTTGTCTTTTTTTTTCTCTCCTCAATAGGTTATAAAGTTTCTTGGCGATGAACAAGACCAGATAACATTTGTCACCAGAGCTGTTAGAGTGGTTGACCTTATCACCAACCTGGACATGGCAGCTTTTCAATCCCATAGTGGACTTTCTATCTTCATTTATAGACTCGAGGTATTATTATATAAGGAGTACTTGGCATAGACATACCCAGCCAGTAAAAGATGAACCTAGGAAGTATCCTAATAACTCTAAAGAGCCATCTTAGCCCTTTTCTGTTTTTAGAAACCAATTTTATAATCTGCCTGTGACATTCTTTCATTATAATTATTTTTAACTCCTGGTATATATGTAGGATTTTCTTACTACTTTTCCCTTGATTGTAGCATGAAGTAGATTTGTGTCGGAAAGAATGTCCATTTGTGATCAAGCCAAAGATCCAGAGACCCAGTACTACACAAGAAGGAGAAGAAATGGAAACTGATATGGATGGTAATTAACAGTTACTAAGTCAGTATTTTTGTGCTTAGCATTTTCTTATCATCCAGCCCCAATTTTCATTCTTCCTCCTCATAAATTCCAAAGTGCACAAGTGACTTGAGTGTGTATTTTCAGCAACAAAACAGTATTTTTCTACATAAGTAATTTGTGTATTTTTCATGAGGATAATTATAAAAGGAGGAGGCACAAGTTGTTGGGAATAGCAGTGGAAAGTGAAGCAGATGGTAGAGCTGCAGTAGAGTGCTACAATCACTCTATGGGATGTTAATCTGTTTTATTTCAAGGCTTAATAGCTGTTTTCTAAGTATTGGTTCATTATCTTCCTATTCCCACTAAAATGTAAGCTCCATGAGATCAGTGTACTGTTTTGTTCACTGCTCTATCTTCAGCAGTGCCTGATAAATCGTAGGTGTTTAAATAATGTGTTTGAGAAAGATAAGGAGAACGTAGACTCTAAAATGGAAACTGTCAGGTTATTTTGAGAAGGAAGAGGAGAGGTGAAGAAGTTGTTGAGTAGGGAACATATTTTAAACCATAAAGCCAAAAAGCTAGATAACCAGATATTCTTAATCTCTGGGTGCATCATCATGTGTGTCCTTTTTTTTTTTTACACTCTCCCTGCCCCCCCATGCATAATTCATAATAATAGTAATAAAAGCAAAAAAAACATTCCCCAAAACAGCTTTCTTAGAATTCAGATTCTTACCTTGATGACCCAGGATGTCATTACATGAATCTGTTATCATGCTTATGATAAAGGTACCAGAATTCATAATGGTTTCATTCTTAACACTCAGTACCCATAGGATGCTGTTCCTTTTTTTCTGTTATCTTTCCTGAACACAGTTATTTACATGCATTGTTGCCCCTAGAAACTCCTTTACCCAGTTTCTGTCTCTGGTTTATTGTGGGCAAGCTGGCATTTGAGTTAATGGGTGAGATCCCAGAGTGTTGATTAAAATGTGACATCTACTAAATAGAAGACTATTTAAAAGCCTCATTGTTTATTATAAATCAGGTGTTACCAAATTTGAATATGCATAAGAATAAATTAAAGTGCTTGCTGAAGATGTAGATCTCAGGGGCACCTGGGTGGCTCAGTTGGTTAAGCGTCCAACTCTTAATTTCAGTTCAGGTCATGATCTCAGTATCCTGAGATTGAGGCCCACATCAGGTTCTGTGCTCATTGTGGAGTCTGCTTGAGATTCTCCCTCCCCCCACACCCTGACTTGTGCACTTGTATTCTCTCTCTCAAATAAAATAAATAAAATTTTTAAAAAGTTATAGACCTCATCTGCAATGTTTGATTCAGAAGTGTGCAAGTGTAGACCAGAAAGATCCACACTTTAAAAAAATATTTTTAAGATTTTATTTATTTAGAGAGAGTATGTATAAGTTGGTGGGTGGGGACAGGAGAGGGAGAGAGAGAATCTCAAGCAGGCTCCCTGCAGAGTGCAGAGCCCTACTTGAGGCATGACCCCATAATCCTGAAGATCGTGACCTGAGCTAAAAACAAGAGTTGGACTCTTAAACAACTGAGCCACTCAGGCATCCCAGGAAATCCACATTTTTAATAACTAATCCAGGTGTTTCTGATGTATATGTAGAGGAAACTTTATATTCTATAAAAGGGTTACAAAACTATGAGGGTGTGCTGCCTTTATATAAGTAGGCACAAGTATGTATGTTTGTGTATGTATAAAAAGGTTGGAAGAAAGTATTTCCAGTGTAAACAGTGGTTTAATACTGTAGAAACTGTATTATATTTTATAAATTATAAGAAGCAATTATGTATTTTGTACTTGATTAAAATTAGAAAAAGCTTTACCCATAGTCTGCTACCCACCAGTAGTGTGTGAAATTGCATGTTTTACTTAACCATTGTTTCTCCTCCCACATTTGGTGGGTGAGAAATATTGAAGGGGATTTCTTTTGAAGGATTGTTTTTAACTTGCATTTCTTAAATAACTAGTGCTGTTAAATATTCCTCTATTTGTGGAAAGCTTACATTTTTATTTTGAGTTTCGATATCTGTCACCATTTTTTGTATCATTTATCTCACCTTAATGGGAAAATTTTTTTCATTCTTTTGGCGGTGCTTTATTCTAACAAGTTTCTTTATCATAACTTTTACTTTAGTTACAGATGTGACTATGGAAAGTAGTCCAGGCTCATCCATCTCTGTGGAGCACCGGCTAGATGTTGAATTAAGGGCATCAAGTTCTAGCAGCAGCACTAGCATCTCCTCTGGCTCTGGCCCTGGCCCCCGTCCTGGTGGGTAGACAAGTAGATACACAGTCTTTCACAATGTATTACTAAACTAGTCAAGGAGGTGCTTTGGGAACAGCTTTAGTGATACATTTGGAGGTTTGCTTCTTAGGACTATGCATGTTACTTTGCCTTTCTGGTATCCATTTTCTCCTATTAACATTTATTTCATAGCATTTCATAGTTTTCCAACTGTTCTCATGTTGATTATTTTATCAAAGCACCCATGTCAGCAGATAATATCTAAAACAGAAACTGAGGATCCCAGAGTTAATCTTTTTACTTGCACTTATACTTCAGTCTTTTTAGTATTAGTTTTGTGTAGCCCTTGGTGATTTATTTTCCCATTTTGAAAGCTTGGTAAGTATGTACTCTTCCCAACATCCAGAGATGTCATTTCGATTATCTGCTGGTGTTGATATAGTGTATGTGCTTCTCTTAAAAATTTGTTTTATGTGCCTACTTATTGTGGTCTGATGGTGAACTCAGTATAATCCTCCATCTTGCTCTCTTGCCAGGAGTCCAGTGTATTCCACAAAGAGCAGCACTTCTCAAATCCATGTTGAATTTCCTCAAGAAGGCCATTCAAGACCCAGCTTTCTCAGATGGCATACGACATGGTATTTGATTTTAGATTCTTTCTTGAAGGATGTCTGACTCTTTCCAAAGATGTAGTTCTTTCAATACTGATGCTACTCTTGTTTTGTAAGACAGGCTTAAGAAAAGGCATGCCATGCTTTTAGTCTTTTAGTGTCACTTTTCCTAGACCTAAGGATTTTCTAGCTATTTTCATAATGATTGACCTATTTTTTTCCTTTTTCAGCTTTTGACTGTGCTCACTTCCAGTCTGCTACTCCACTTTGTCTATGTCTGTATTCTTTTGTTCTTTGACCCACTGTTAAGAGGCTATTTCATGGACAAGGAATAAATAATAAAATAGGAGGAACTAAGTAGAAACCATTAGACTGGAATCAACACAGGATATTTACCACAGTGGTGGTATATATAATACATTGTTCTATCATCTCTACCTATCAAACTACTTCTATGCTGATCATATTCTCTTTGGTGTTCACTTTTCTTTTCTCTTAGTGATGGATGGTTCTCTCCCTACCTCCCTGAAGCACATCATCAGTAATGCAGAATACTATGGCCCATCACTCTTCCTCCTCGGTAAGTGGTATTATAGTTGGTTATACCATGCTGGAATAACCTGGCAGAGTTCTCTGTGTATGTTATATCCTTATAGGATTTTACTGTCCCCATTTGTCCACTGTGTTATGTATCTTTCTAGTTGATGATGAAATAGAGAAAGGTCAGAATTCAGTTTCAAATACCCATTTTTTGAATATCAAATATACTTTCTATAAGAAGTATATTATAAATCATTTGTGATAAGTAATATTGTACATTTGTGCTGTACTTAACATTGCAAGTGTGATAAGAAGCATGTCTTAATTCAATGGTTAGTCCCTCATCTTGGTCTGGAAAATTCAATCAGAATGGTTTCCATTCTTAGAATTGAATGACAGACCCCCCACAAACTATAGTATAGAAAATAGTTTCTCACTGTAGAAAATTCAGTTAGGGAAGCTGTGGTTCCTTTGTAATTATTTGTAAAAATGCCTGTGCAACTTTATTTTGGCAGTATTCTGTGCTGTTGTTAAAACTTCATTTTTTTTTTCATTTATTGGGTGCCATACATATTCAGGACATTGAGATACATCAGTGTCTAGAATTCTCCTTAAAACTAAAGGAATGTAGTGGGAAGTATAGAAATAAACAAAACCTCCTTGTACCAGTAGCACACTTTGGGGTATCTGGAGGTAGTAGATTTGGCTACTATAATTTAGGTATGTGGTTCCTTGCCTAAAACAAATTTGGGGTTTTATATTTTAAGTTTGTATCCTGTGACCTTGCTAAATTCACTTAAAAGTTCATAATTGCTTTGTTAATTTATCTACAAGCAGTTCTTAATAATCATTTTGCTTTTTATGTCTTAACTGCATTGGCAAAGATTTCCAATATAACGCCAAATAGAAGTGGTGAGAATGGGCCTTTTCGCTTTATTCCTGAACTCAGGGGAGGAGAGCATTCAGTATTTCACCATTAAATCTGAGGTTAGCAGAAGGTCTTGTTCCTCTTTATCAGGGTGAGGAAGTATTCCCTTATACTATAGCAACTCCATCTTGACATGGAGAGACACCCTCCCAAGGTTAGGTTCATATGGCAGAACTCATGGAAGTAGTTCTTTAGTAAAATCAAAGATTTCTTATACAGGTGGAGAAGTCCCAAGTTACAGTACAGGGAAGAAGGATGGCTCTCTCTGGGAGAAAGCCCCAAAACAGAGAAAAGCAAGTACACAGGCATCTTGCAAAGGGAAAGTTTAAAGGAGGCAGCAAGAGGACATGTATGCTTATGGGGTGGAGGCAGGTAGCAGGTAAGCCTTCAGAATGACACAGGAAGCCAGAAATGAGACTTAGAGCACTAAAGCAAACATAGTAGAGGTCAGAATTCTTCTCTAGAGTCTTTTACTTCATCCCTGCTATTTAAATTAGCATGATAACTTTTCTGGTTTCCTGTAAATAACTTGTATTTGAGAGGGACCAAATTTGCAAAGCCAACTCAAAATAATTAGGCCAGCAATTATTATTACAGCTCCATAAATGATAGTGTAGAGCCTTTTGCTCTAGCCAGAAGGAGACAGCCAGGAAAAGAAATTAATGGGGGCCTAAGAATCTGCTGGCACATTTTTTTAATGTAGTTCGCTATTTATTTTGTTGTTGTTGTTGTTGTGTTTAAGATTTTATTTATTTATTTGATAGAGATCACAAGTAGGCAGAGAAGCAGGCAGAGAGGGAAGGAAGCAGGCTCCCTGCTGAGCAGAGAGCCCGATGCAGGGCTCGATTCCAGAACCCTGGGATCATGACCTGAGCCGAAGGTGGAGGCTTGAACCCACTGAACCACCCACGCACCCCTTGTTCTTTTATTTTAATTCTTCTGAATACCTTACTTATATTTTTGACCCACCTGCAGAAGGAAGTCCCCTAAGGCACAAACGCTGCCTTAAAGTGACAGTAGTTTAATACTCATCTGTTTTAAGAGTTTATTTATTTATTTTAGAGAGAGAGAGAGAGCACACTCTTGCTCAAGTGGAAGCTGGAATGGGGAGGGAAGGGGGAACAGATCTCAAGCTGACTCTGCACTGGGTGCGGAGCCCAATGCAAGGCTTGATCCCATGGTTCCCAAGATCGTGACCTGAGCCAAAACCAAGAGTTACACGCTTAACCAACTGAGCCACTCAGGCACCCCCAATCTTTTTACTAATTATAGCAGCTAGACTGCTTTGTCCCTCATTAAGGACTTCTAAGGCTTGAGCTCTTTGGTTTATATGATTGGCTAGGAGTTGTGCCATTGTTTGGGTAGCCTCTGTTAAGATGCGTCTATGTCACAGAATTAAAAACACCTAATCTTGTGCCTATTATACCAAAGATGGTGATGCAGCCCAGTATAAAAGATAAAAAGGTGGCCGGCCCAGTGCTCCCTTTTGTGGCAAGAATTGATCAACGAACTAGACATTCTGGTTTGATCTAGGGTACCTGGATACTAAATAACCATAGGACACAGGTCAGGGTGTATGGACTAGAAGGGAGCAGTTGGTGGAGTAGAGTGTATGACCTTGCTGAATAGGAGTTGTGTCCTAGGAGATCCAGTAGCCCAAGGGGGCTGGAGGGTGGAGTTTCTAGTGGCCAAATTATATCACGGCAGACATGCGAGGGCAAAATAGTCTCAACAAGAAGGGCATCATGGTCTAGACTCTGGATTGGTGGGGAAGGCTAGGAAGGGCATGAAGAAGTCAGTAAGGAAATACCTGGTGAGGTTGTGCTGTCCTGCTGCAACAATTCTTTGCTAAAACCAACCAAATAAGGATTCTGACTCTTCCCAAATTCAATCTCTGACTCTTCTATCCCACTTTTATACCCAACTGTATTCCTTTATAAGTTCCCCAGCTACCTTTTCTTCTCTTACTTCCAGTTTAAATCCATATTCCCTGAGCTTGTGCTCTGTTCCTAGATTAGCTGATGTCAACACCATGATGGTTGTTACGGACTGCTTAATCATGGGGGTGACAGATAGTCAGTATGAATGTTGAAGACCTTCCAGGGAACAAGAGTTGTTTGTATAACTAATTGCCTGAACCTGGGCACCTGTTAACATTGCTAGAGTTTTAGTGCTCAGGTGACATTCTCTGTTACCATTATATAAATATTGTCTTTCAGGTTGAGGAAGATGGGCAGTGTTGATGCAGTGATGGTGGAATAATGGAAAGTGAAGTGTGAGACTGTCAGATTAAGGAAAGTCAGCTGATGGGGCCATTGGAATTGTGATGAGTGATGTGGCCACCCATTACAGGGGCAGTTAAACATTTGGGGCTGTTAACACGGAGGCTGGGACCACCGATTGTGCTAACATCATCCTCTAGGATACTGGGTTCGTGGGAGTTCTGACCTAACCCCATAACTTGGATGGAAGGTTTCATACATTTGAGAAATAATTACAGAAGTGATTTTCAGTATTCCTTCGTATCTAGAAGTTACAGAGTAATTTCTTAAAGGGAATTGTGGACTGATTGAATATCCCCAAACAGTCGAGGTCACAACATGGACATAAAGGAGTCCAAGGAGTTTGGCACTGAGTTGGAATTGTAGACTCCCAGATGCAGGCCATGAGCCAAATCTGGCAATGCTAGGCCAACCAGAACCAGAGTGTTCCATAATATTTTCAGACCTGTTGAGATCTATAGGCTTGGCATGATGGAGGTGTCCATTTATTTATGGAAGTCACAGGCATTGTTATACCAGGTCCTGTAGTGGCTTTCCTTTCATTAGCTCTGTAATTAGGGCTGTAATAGGGTAGATCCAGAGCTAGCATCCATATTTAAGAATGTTAGTACTGAGAACTAATTTACAATCTTCCTTTCCTTTTTAGAAGAAGCATAAAATTGTAGGTGTGGGAACAGGCAAGACTTCCATTTCTTACAAAGAGGGAACTCCAGTTAGTGAACCTTTAAAACTATTATATTGGGAAAAGACTTTAGCAGAGACCACCTTTGTGGCATACAGAATAGTCTGAAAGGGCAAAAGACCTCAATTTTCAGTGGACCCCATTCTGTAACCCACTCTAAATGGAGGTACCAATCTAGCATAGGTTGCACCAAGTACAAAAAGGGGGCAGTGTCTTTAAGTGAGAAGAGACTCTCTTTGGGTATTATAGATTCATACATGGCAGGCATTTGTTTCATAACTAGAAGAAGAATAGGAAGGTCCTCGTTATATTTTGTTAGGATGGCATGTGACTTTTTTTTTTTGAAAGATTTTATATATTTATTTGACAGAGAGAGATCACAAGTAGGCAGAGAGGCAGGCAGAGAGAGAGAGGAGGAAGCAGGCTCCCCGCTGAGCAGAGAGCCCGATGCGGGACTCGATCCCAGGACCCTGAGATCATGACCTGAGCCGAAGGCAGCGGCTTAACCCACTGAGCCACCCAGGCGCCCCAGGATGGCATGTGACTTAAAAGGTTGAGAGTTCAGGATAACTAAGATAAAGTGGTTAAAAGAGAGACCCATTTAAGGAGACCATTGTCCATTTTTTTTTTTAAATTTAAGAGCATGCCCTTAAGTAGGCTCTTGTGTTTTTGTGTTAAGTCTGCGGTCTGCAGATGATAAGACAAATCAAAAGTTCCAGATGATGCCTTGTTTTTATTGCCAGTGCCCAGACTGAATGAATAAAATGTGTACCCCCATGAGAGTCAGTGTTACTTGGAAGCTAAAAGGGGACTAACATTTAGTGAGACCTATATTAACTGCCAGCAGTAGCGTGGCAGGAAGGATAAACCAAGAACATGGTTGTATAACATTAAATCTTTGTGAGGGAATAGTACCTTATATCCCCAGATTGGGGCAGTGGCTCAATAAAATGAATTTGCCATTCAGAGAGGGAGTGTTTACTCCTTTGTATGGATTCCCATTGACCATGATGCTAATGGAAGACAGAATGCAAAGATCACACTGGTATGCTAGAGTTTGGGCCATGGCCAGTAGCATTGGATACTATGGCACTGAGCCCAGGTTTAAGGATCTGGAGACTGCAATCACTGGAGGTCTCATTGAGCTGAGTCAGGGAGTAATATCTGAGCTTATTTGAGAAGTGTGAACAAATTAGTCAGCTATGGCGTAAAAATGAGTTTCCTGTGTGGCCGCCTTGGTATGAGTTGAGACATCAGACTTTAATTGTGATACGTGATATCTGAGCAGCAATATATTCTCAATGTAGGAAGCCTAATAGAGCACGATACTGAACGTGGTAACTTTTGAGCCCATTGACCTAAGACCCGGGAATCTATAAAAATATAAACAGTGTTCATACCTTTATTGAGGTGTCCTCCAGTGCCAGAATGACTGTGGTCTGCTTTCTAGTTGGGCTGACTCTTGACCCATCCTTTATCAGGAGTGACCTGATCATGGGTTGGAAAACACCAACTTTCCAGCAGGTTCCTCACATGTGATTAGTGTTAACTGCCTTCTGTAATAAATGGACTCCCTTTCTACTGGATTTCCTATTCACTGTGTCCCTGTGTTTTTAAGACAATAGCCGGAGGCTGTGAGTCCACATTTTCACTTATTTTGGACCTTTAACTATAGTTTACTTTGTCTGCCCTTCACATTTAAAAAGATATTTCAGGTGTTTAATCCAGCTTTTAGTTCTTTTCAGCAGAATGATTTATTAAAATATTGTGCCTTTTTATCTTAAAAGGAAGAATTTTCTATGTTGATGTATTTTTTGTGATCACCAATGTTTTTCTTTCTACTAAAATCTTGTGTCTTATGTTAATTTTTTTCATATTCTGAATCTTACACTAGTTTTCTTACTCCTTTTTTGTAATGGTTATTTTTATATTTTATTGACATCTAAACTTAAAAAATTTCTTACTCTGTCTTCCTCCAGACTGGAACAATAACATAAGGTCTTCAACCTGCCTTCATGTCACCCCTTTCTCATCATTTTTTTTTGTACTTTTTTGACTTTCCTTTTCTGATTCATGTTTTAGTTTTGTTGGAGTACATCTTTGGGTAATTTTTAAAGTGTTACACTTCTTTTTCTTTCACAATTTTGTGGACATTTCTCTATTGTCTTCTAACGTTGTGCCTTGAAGATAATAACCACGATGTTAAACTGGTTCTTGTTCTTTTGTAGGTAACTTCATTTTCTCTTTACTCTAGGAATTTACAAATTTCATCAGGACATACTTAGTTCTCTTTCTTTTCAGTATTCTCTCATAGCAATTGGTAGGAATTTACAAATTTCATCAGGACATACTTAGTTCTCTTTCTTTTCAGTATTCTCTCATAGCAATTGGTTAGGCCTTTTTAAAAAACTGATAATTTTTCTTACTTCAGGAAAATTCCTTTGGTTCCTTTTAAATTCTGTATTCTCTCTCAGAAATCCTACTGTATAGCTAGTACGCCTGCCATGTTGATTTCATGTCACTATCTGAGAGAATTTCTCTGTATAACCTTTCAAGATGCCTATGGCAGTATCAAATTTTAAACAGTTTTTACAAACTTTGTAAATTTCTATTTCCTTAAGGGACCCTTTGTCTTAACACATTATTGCTGTTTTATGGATTTTGTAGGTTCTGTAATGTGGTTTTTGTCATTAACTTTTCAAACTAATTTTTTATTTTTTTATTAACATATAATGTATTATTAGCCCCAGGGATACAGGTCTGTGAATTGCCAGATTTACACACTTCACAGCACTCACCATAGCACATACCTTCCCCATTGTCCATAACCCTACCACCTTCTCCCTACCCTCCTCTGCCTGGCAACCTTCAGTTTGCTTTGCAAGATGAAGAGTCTCTTACGGTTTGTCTCCCTCCTGATCCCATCTTGTTTCATTTATTCTTTTCCCACCCCCCAAACCCCCACGTTGCCGCTCAACTTCCTCGTATCAGGGAGCTCCTATGATAATTGATTGGCTTATTTCGCTAACCATAATAACCCCTAGTTCCATCCATGTCATTGCAAATGTCAAGATTTCATTTCTTTTGATGGCTGCATCGTATTCATTTGTATATATACACACCACATCATCTTTATCCATTCATCTGTTGATGGACATCTGGGTTCTCTCCATAGTTTGGCTGTTGTGGACATTGCTGCTATAAACATTCGGGTGCACATGCCCCTTCGGATCACTACATTTGTATAGGTTAAATACCCAGTAGTGCAATTGCTGGGTCATAGGGTAGCTCTATTTTCAGCTTTTTGAGGAACTTCCATGCTGTTTTCCAGACTGCTTGCACCAGCTTGCATTCCCACCAGCAGTGTAGGAGGGTTCCCATTCCTCCACATCCTCGCCAGCATCTGTCAATTCCTGACTTGTTAATTTTAGCCATTCTGACTGGTGTGAGGTGGTATCTCATTGTGGTTTTGATTTGTATTTCCCTGACACCGAGTGATGGTGAGCACTTTTTCATGTGTTTGTTGGCCATCTGGATGTCTTCTTTGCAGAAATGTCTGTTCATGTCCTCTGCCCATTTCTTGATTGGATTATTTGTTCTTTGGGTGTTGAGTTTGATAAGTTCTTTATACAGGTTAGATAATAGCCCTTTATCTGATAAGTCATTTGCAAATATCTTCTCCCATTCTGTCAGTTGTGTTTTGGTTTTATTGACTGTTTCCTTTGCTGTGCAAAAGCTTTTGATTTTGATGAAGTCCCAGTAGTTCATTTTTGCCCTTCCTTCCCTTGCCTTTGGCGATGTGCGATGTTCCTAGGAAGAAGTTGCTACAGCTGAGGTCAAAGAGGTTGCTGCCTGTGTTCTCCTCAAGGATTTTGATGGATTCCTTTCTGACATTGAGGTCCTTCATCTATTTTGAGTCTGTTTTCGCGTGTGGTGTAAGGAAATGGTCCAGTTTCATTTTTCTGCATGTGGCTGTCCAGTTTTCCCAGCACCATTTGTTGAAGAGACTGTCTTTTTTTCCGTTGGACATTCTTTCCTGCCTTGTCGAAGATTAGTTGACTATAGAGTTGATGGTCTATTTCTGGGCTCTCTATTCTGTTCCGTTGGTCTTTGTGTCTGTTTTTATGCCAGTACCATACTGTCTTGATGATGACCGCTTTGTAGTAGAGCTTGAAGTCTGGAATTGTGATGCCACCAACTTTGGCTTTCTTTTTCAATATTCCTCTGGCTACTCGAGGTCTTTTCTGATTCCATATAAATTTTAGGATTATTTGTTCCATTTCTTTGAAAAAAAATAGATGGGATTTTGATAGGGATTGCATTAAACGTTTAGATTGCTTTAGATAGCATAGACATTTTCACAATATTTGTTCTTCCAATCCATGAGCATGGAACATTTTCCCATTTCTTTGTGTCTTCCTCAGTTTCTTTCATGAGTACTTATAGTTTTCTGAGTATAGATTCTTTGCCTCTTTGGTTAGGTTTATTCCTAGGTATCTTGTGGTTTGGGGTGCAATTATAAATGGGATTGACTCCTTAATTTCTCTTTCTTCTGTCTTGTTGGTGTATAGAAATGCAACTGATTTCTGTGCATTGATTTTATATCCTGACACTTTATTGAATTCCTGTACAAGTTCTAGCAGATTTATAGTGGAGTCTCTTGGGTTTTCCACATATAGTATCATATCATCTGCAAAGAGTGATAGTTTGACTTCTTCTTTGCTGAATTGGATGCCTTTAATTTCTTTTTGTTGTCTGATTGCTGAGGCTAGGACTTCTGGTACTATGTTGAATAGTAGTGGTGATAATGGATATCCCTCCCATGTTCCTGACCTTAGTGGAAAAGCTCTCAGTTTTTCTCCATTGAGAATGATATTCATGGTGGGTTTTTCATAGATGGTTTTGATGATATCGAGGTATGTACCCTCTATCCTTACACTTTGTGAAGAGTTTTGATCAAGAAAGGATGCTGTACTTAGTCAAATGCTTTTTCAGCATCTATTGAGAGTATCATATGGTTCTTGTTCGTTCTTTTATTAATGTATTGTATCACATTGATTGATTTGTGGATGTTGAACCAAACTTTCAGCCCTGGAATAAATCCCACATGGTCGTGGTGAATGATCCTTTTAATGTACTGTTGGATCCTATTGGCTAGTATTTTGGTGAGAATTTTTGCATCTGTGTTCATCAAGGATATTGGTCTGTAATTCTCTTTTTTGATGGGACTTTTGTCTGGTTTTGGGATCAAGGTAATGCTGGCCTCATAAAATGAGTTTAGAAGTTTTCCTTCCATTTCTATTTTTTGGAACAGTTTCAGGAGAATAGGAATTAATTCTTTAAATGTTTGGTAGTATTCCCCTGGGAAACTGTCTGGCCCTGGGCTCTTGTTTTTTGGGAGGTTTTTAATGACTGCTTCAATCTCCTTACTGGTTATGGGTCTGTTCAGGTTTTCTATTTCTTCCTGGTTCCGTTATGGTAGTTTATATGTCTCTAGGAATGCATCCATTTCTTCTAGATTGTCAAATTTGCCAGTGTATAGTTGCTCATAATATGTTCTTATAATTTTATTTTTTTGGTGGTGTTTGTGATCTCTTCTCTTTCGTTCATGATTTTTATTTATTTGGGTCCCTTTTTTTTCTTTTTGATAAGTCTGGCCAGGGGGTTATCAGTCTTACTAATTCTTTCAAAGAACCAACTCCTAGTTTCATTGATTTATTCTGTTGTTTTTTTGCTTTCTATTTCATTGATTTCTGCTCTGATCTTTATGATTTCTCTTCTCCTGCTATGTTTAGGCTTTCTTTGTTGTTCTTTCTCCAGCTCCCTTAGGTGTAGGGTTAGGTTGTATATTTGAGACCTTTCTTGTTTCTTGAGAAAGTCTTGTATCGCTATCTAATTTCCTTGCAGGACTGCCTTTGCTGCAACCCACAGATTTTGAACCGTTGTGTTTTCATTAGTATTTGTTTCCATGAATATTTTCAATTCTTATTTAATTTCCTAGTTAACCCCATTCATTCCTTGTAGGATGCTCTTTAGTCTTCATGTATTTGGATTCTTTCCAAATTTCCTCTTGTGATTCAGTTCTAGCTTCAGAGCATTGTGGTCTGAAAATATGCAGAACGATCCCAATCTTTTGATACTGGTTGAGACCTGTTTTATGACCCAGGATGTGATCTATTCTGGAGAATGTTGCATGTGCACTAGAGAAGAATGTGTATTCTGTTGTGTTGGAATGGAATGCTCTGAATATATCTGTGATGTCCATCTGATCCAGTGTGTCATTTAAGGCCTTTATTTCCTTGTTGATCTTTTGCTTGGATGATCTGTCCATTTCAGTGAAGGGGGTGTTAAATTCCTCTACTATTATTGTATTATTGTCAATGTGTTTCTTTGATTTTGTTATTAGTTTATACAGTTGGCTGCTCCCATGTTAGGGGCATAGATATTTAAAACTGTTATATCTTCTTGTTGGACAGACCCTTTGAGTATGATACAGTGTCCTTCCTCATCTCTTATTATAGTTTTTGGCTTAACACCTAATTGATCTGATATAAGGCTTGCCACCCCAGCTTCTGATTTCCATTAGCATGGTAAATTGTTTTCCACCCCCTCACTTTAAATCTGGAGGTGTCTTCGGGTGTAAAATGAGTTTCTTATAGGCAACATATTGATGGGTTTTGGTTTTTTGTCCATTCCGATACCCTGTGTCTTTTGATTGGGGCATTTAGCCCATTTACATTCAGGGTAACTATTGAGAGATGAATTTAGTTCTATTGTATTGCCTGTAAGGTGACTATTACTATATATTGTCTCTGTTCCTTTCTGGTCTACTACTTTTAGGCTCTCTTTGCTTAGAGGACCCCTTTCAGTATTTCCTGTAGAGCTGGTTTGGTGTTTAAAATTCTTTCAGATTTTGTTTGTCCTGGAAGCTTTTTATCTCTCCTCCTATTTTCAATGATAGCCTAGCTGGATATATTATTCTTGGCTGTATATTTTTCTCGTTTAGTGCTCTGAATATATATACCAGTTCTTTCTGGCCTGCCAGGTCTCCATGGATAAGTCTGCTGCCAGTCTAATATTTTCACCACTGTATGTCACAGACCTCTTGTCCCGGGCTGCTTTCAGGATTTTCTCTTTGTCGCTAAGACTTGTAAATTTTACTACAAGATGTTGGGGTGTGGACCTGTTCTTATTGATTTTGAGGGGGGTTCTCTGCACCTCCTGGATTTTGATGCTTGTTCCCTTTGCCATATTAGGGAAATTCTCTACAATAATTCTCTCCAATAGACCTTATGCTCCCCTCTCTCTTTCTTCTTCTTCTGGAATACCAGTTATTCTAATGTTGTTTTGTCTTATGTTACCACTCATTTTTCGAATTCACCCCTCATGGTCCAGTAATTGTTTGTCATTCACACATTGAAACACATTGACAATAATACAATAATACAATAGTGATATATAAGACCAAATGACAGAGAATTATATATATCGTATAATATGTGTACATTATATACATTAATATACATATATATTATAATATATAATATATATAATATATGTCTATATTATATATCACTATTTCTCTCTTCTGCCTCCTAGCAGTAAGAGCCTCCATTTTTATTGCACCTCATTAATAGCTTTTTTGATTTCAGCTTGGTTAGATTTTAGTTCTTTTATTTCTCCAGAAAGGCCTTTTGGAGAAAGGATTTCTCTAATATCTTCCATGCCTTTTTCGAGCCCAGCTAGCACCTTGAGAATCGACATTCTGAACTCTAGATCTGACATATTACCAATGTCCGTATTGATTAGGTCCTTAGCCTTCCGGTACTGCCTCTTGTTCTTTTTTTTGTGGTGAGTTTTTCTGCCTTGTCATTTTATCCAGATAAGAATATGTGAAGGAGAAAATAAAATACTAAAGGTGTGGCAAAGACCCCAGGAAAATGTGCTTTAATCCAATCAGAAGAGACCCCATATCGTGGGGGAAGAAAGGGGGTAAAAAGAAGTTCAGAGAAAAAAAATAAAGAAAAAGTATAAAAAAGAAAATATATATATATATTAAACTGATGAATAGAACAGAGTCACCCACTTAATTTGGGGAGTATTTTGGTCTCTTAGAAGAAACTACCTCCCAAAATCTTAAAGAATGAAAAATTATATATATATATACACCTATGTACAATAAGGGTAAACACAATGAAGGGATGGAATATGACTATAAATATGACAATTTTTTAAAAAAAATTCTAAAAAAGGAGTTGATAAGATAAGTTGTTTGGGAGAATAAAGGAAAAGAACCTGGAGAGAATTTGCTTAGTCTGTAGACTAGAACAAAGCCCTGTGCTAGATTTAAGGTATATTTTGATAAAGTAGAAGAAGTTGTATTCCCAATTTTTTAGAAGAAAAAAACCCGTGTATATACAAAAAATAAAGTTAGATACAATGAAGGATAAAATATAACTATAATAATGAATGTTCAAAAATATTTTTTTGTGAAAGGTGTTGTTAAGATAAACTAGTTAAGAAATGTTAAAAGAGGAAAGTAAAAGTTAATTAAATTTTAGCATAAGAAAAAATAAAAGTAAAAAAAATTAACTTTGCAAAACTAAAGAATCATGGGGAGAAATCCATGAATTCCATGCTTTGCTTTCTCCTCCTCTGGAATTCTGCTGTTCTGCTTGGTAAGTGAACTTGGTCTTGGCTGGATTCCTTATGATCTTCTGGGGGAGGGGCCTGTTGTAGTGACTCTCAAGTGTCTTTGCCTGAGGCGGAATTGCATGTCCCTTACCAGGGGCCTGGCTAAATAATCCCCTCTGGTTCATCTTCAGGAGCTTTTGTTCCCTGAATGCTTTCCATAGAGTTTTGGAGGATGGGAATGAAAATGGCTGCCTCCCAGTCTCTAGCCCTGAGGAGCCAAGTACTAGGGGCCCCATTCCTCAGTGCACCCTCAGAGAAAAGCGTTCAGTCACTCCCATCTCTCTGGCCCCTGGCCGTGCTCCAAGCTCACCCAGCCTGTGACCAAGCGTCTCTGTCCTGGCACACAGCCCCAGCTGGAGTCTCCAAACCCAGCAGATCCCTGAGCTCTTCCAGGGGGGGGTCTCCCCGGATCTTGTGGGATCCCTGCTCAAAGAGCAGTGTCTTGACTGTGCCACAGATCACAGTTTAAGGTAACCCCAGGTTGAGAGCTCACTCCTTGTCTCCATCTCTGTAGCTGGTTTCCCCGCTCTAATACCTGCAAGCTCTGCAACACTCAGACAACGCCAATCCTTCTGTGACCCCAGGGGGCCTGAGACCACATTGTCCCCACGTGGGCTTCACCTGGCTTAGCCTCTGGAGGGATGTCCCTCAGTGGAGCTGACTTTTAAAAGATCTCATTTTGTGCTCTGTTGCTCTGCCGCTTGCCGGGAGCCAGCCCTTTTCCCCGTGGTCTATCTTCCCATCGCTTTGAATTCAGTTCTCCACAGGTCCTGCCTTTCAGAAAGTGGTCAATTTTCTGTTTCTAGAATTATTGCTCTTTTTGATCTCCTGTTGGATTTGTAGATGTTTGGAGTGGTTTGATAAACTCTCTAGCTGATCTCCTGCTACCTGATCTCATCTCAGCCTGCTACTTCTCTGCCATCTTGACTCCTCCCTATCATTAATTTTTTAAGAGTTAACTTAGGAGTCAGTTGCTAGGTTCCACATGGATCCAGTTGGTTTTTGTGTTTCCTTTTTAAAAAATTCTAGTATTTGGTCATCTGTTAATTTTAAAAGAGGGTTTAAACTGTCCCATTGCACAGTAGCATTATGACATAGCATTATAGTTAAGACCATGGTAAAATAACAGATTTGATGTCTTAGTAACGTCTAGTAGAACACTAATTTTAGTTTATGAATACTCAATTTTAGTAACCTCTTTTAATTTAGACATTTGTTTTAAGAGAAAGTCTGTGGAAGATTCTATTATATACCAGTAGGAATCCAAAAAATGACTTATAGCTTCCATAAGTTTGTAGTCCCATCAGAAGTCCCAAAGGTCATTGACAACTGTTGGTCCCCAGTAATTGTCATATATTTGCCCATTTCAATGACATATGGAGTAGATGCACCCCTTTGTCAGGTTTTAAAGTCAAAATTTTTAAATCTCATAAAATGAGTTGGGAAGCCTTGTCTTAATTGCTCCTAGAAGGTTTAATAATCTCACATCTAAAATTGTTACTTTAGGGACACCTGGGTGGTTCAGTCTGTTAAGCATCTGCCTTCACCTAAGGTTGTGATCCCCAGGGTCCTGGGATCGAGTCCCACATCGGGCTCCTTGTTCAACGGAGAGGCTGCTTCCCTCTCTGCCTGCCTCTCCCCCGTACCCCGCTTGTATGCACACTCTCTCTCTATCTGACAAATGAATAAATAAAATCTTTTTTAAAAATAATGAAACTGTTGGTTTGGTGCCTGTTACTTTTGGTATTTTTACTTTTAAAAATGGTTAATGGGCTAGGCTGCTTTGCTATCACTTCTTGAGAGTCGATTTTTTATGACATTTTCTTACAAAAGCATTACATTTCACTTGTAAGCATACAGTTTGTAAAAGAATTTTATTTGTTCTAAATCTGGTCAGATCTCCTTTTTTAACTGCTGATATACTGCCTGCTTTTCTTGGATTTCACATAAGCTTGTAAGCTTTCTCAGTCTTTTCAGAGGGTTAGTTGCAGGTTTTAATTATTCGTCCTATTGGCTTGCAGTTCACTAAATGCTGTTTTTTTCTGTTATTTCTAGCTTCACTTTTGGTTACCTTTAATGAATGCATTAATTTTCTCTTGAGCACTGCTGACCATCTATACAGCCCATTTTAAAATACAATATTGTCAAAAGTTGGGCAGATTACATACCTAAGAACTCTTAACATTGCTAATGGTATTTTAAAATTGCTAAAAGGCTTTTGAGAAGACACTTTGTCCATTCCATCAGTTGTTTACTTCAGTCCAGGAAACCACCCCCCCATCTTAGATATTTTCCCTGCATTTTAAGCAAAGGTTGCATTTTTAGATTCGTTAGTTCTCATAATCACGGTCTGGTTTATATCCACGGTGGTTCATGTATTTAGTGGAGTGGTATGCAGCCATTCATTTGAAGTGTAGTGTAATGACAGGGAAAGAAAAAGGAGAATGGTGTATATTATAATTTAAAAGAAACAGGTTATATAGCAGTGTAACCTCAATGGTGTAAAAATGTGCTCCTAAAATCTTAATATGTTTTTCATTTATATGTGTTTCTTGAATTATATATGTTTAAGATGTAGAGCATGATCTAGTATATGTAGTGAAATGATTTCTATAATCAAGCTAATTAATAAATCATCTCACATAGTTACCTTTTTTTATGTGAGGAAAGCACCTGAAATTTCTTGGTATATTTTTCAGTGTTCAGTATGGTATTATTAATTATCATTATACCTATACATTGCCCATAAAAATCTTGAAGGTTTTTCACCTAATTCTTAATAGTGATCTTCTGATGGAGCAGTATTAGGAGCTTTCGTTTCAGAGTAAGTATAAGTATTTAAATTATTGTACATTGGGTATGTTTTTTTAAGCCTTTGGAGTTTTATTGTTAATACCTGTGAAGAATATCTGAGTTTTTCCTATTATCTTTTTTAGCTACTGAAGTGGTGACTGTGTTTGTATTTCAAGAACCATCACTTCTCTCCTCACTCCAGGACAATGGATTAACAGATGTCATGCTTCATGCACTGCTTATCAAAGATGTGAGTCCTTTACTGTTTCTCTGTAAAGAATGCTCTTTGCATACCCTTCTGCATGATAAGCACCTTCCCACAATATACCCCTCCCCTATTATCTCTCTGTGCAATAACCTGGTCAGAGGTTCGTGGCATCTATACCTGAATGCTTTTAGAGGTCTTCAAATTCACTTGATCTTCTCTCTAGGTTCCTGCTACCCGTGAAGTCCTTGGCTCCCTCCCAAATGTATTCAGTGCACTCTGCTTGAATGCCCGAGGTCTTCAGTCATTTGTGCAGTGTCAGCCTTTTGAACGTCTTTTCAAAGTTCTTTTGTCTCCAGATTACCTCCCAGCCATGCGAAGGAGGAGGAGTTCTGATCCTCTTGGTAAGTCACCAGGATTTATCTTACAATAATTGGTTTGTTGTTGTGCTAAGATTTTAGGTGATTATCTAGCCTCCAGTTTGAGAAGAAAACCCTTTTTTTGACCTCACATTTCTCTGGCTAGGTGTTCTAAGCTCAATGGGAATTATCAATATAGTTATTACTATATCACTATGTACATTGTATAGCAGGTAGAAAAGAATACTTCAGGGGCACCTGGGTGGCTCACTGGGTTAAGCCTCTGCCTTTGGCTTAGGTCTTGATCCCAGAGTCCTGGGATCAAGCCCCACATTGGGCTTTCTCTGCTCAGCGGGGAGCCTGCTTCCCCCTCTCTCTTTGCCTACTTGTAATCTCTGTCAAATAAATTTAAAAATGAAATCTTTAAAAAAAAAAAAAAAGAATACTTCACCCTTATCTTCTGCTCATATTTTCATGTTTCTCAGCAGTTCAGTGTGTGTGTGTGTGTGTGTGTGTGTGTGTTCAGAAGTTCAAAGTTTTAATCCAAATTTGTACAAGTGTTGGGAAAACCTTTTCCCTTCCTGGGCCACCAAATGGTCCAAATCACGTTCCTAGGTGGCCTAAGTGGCTCCAGATCTTCAGGTGATACCTCCAGACCATGCCCTCATGTTCCAGTTGGCTGTAGCATTTGGGCAGGTCAGAAGCTGAACTGTGGAGTGATTCACAGAAGCTGCCCCCCTCTTCTTGGGTTAGGGTGGGAGGGGCAGCCCTGGATTCCCAGGTGGACTACCAGGAGGCAGGACCTACACTGCACTTTTCCCTCAGTGGGATTACCCAGAGGAGCAGGAATTATCCAGTGGAGATCTTGGGGGCAAGGTCACCTAGGGCTTAGGATCTGGCACAAGAGGGAAAGGTCTCCTTGGGAAATAGCCACCTGTCATCATTTCTGTGCCACTTGGATGCCTCAGTGGCCAGAACTTGAGAGAGGCTGAGGACTTCCTTCCAGTGACCTTTGGATGTGCAAATAAGAGGTGGTGTTCCTCAGACTATCAAAGTTCATTGTTAGATCTGCTGTCATGGTGCTAGTGAGAGCGGGTATTTGGGGCAGTGTATTTCCAGATCTACTATCTAGCAATAGGAGATACAAAGTCCTGAGGTGTTGATCTTAGTAGACTTCTAATCTAAGTCCCCAGAATAGTCACAAATGAATAGATTTCCTTTCCAGTGTATTTGAGACCATATTATTGAGGAATAGTGAGGAGGTAGGGTTCTAGAAAGAATCCAGTTTTCATAAGTGTACTTTGTCTTTCGAGCTGCCATTGTCATTCTCTGTTGGGGCAGCCGAGGATTAATGGTTTTATGCTTCTTTCTTTTCTCTCTCTCTTTGCTAGTTCAGACCTTGGTAGTAGAGATTGCAAGGGTAGAATGTAATGTACGTGGTTATTTTTAAATATGCTCAGTAGACTGATGGGGTTTTTTTCTTCCTCCCCAATGATTTACTTTCAGAAGTTGGTGTAAATTCATTTGAGAAAATGTGGCATTAGAAAATCACAACCACCAGCTCAGTTTCTTCTTTCCTCCTCATTGGCAAAGAAGATAGCTCAAATTCTATTCTTTCAGTCTTTCTAACAGTTCATTTTTTGCTTTAAGGGGATACTGCATCTAACCTGGGGAGTGCTGTTGATGAGCTCATGAGACATCAGCCCACCCTCAAAACAGATGCAACAACGGCAATCATCAAGGTAGGAAGTGATTAAGACTGACCATGGGCATGAGAGAGCAGTTAAGGGGGTTTTTAAGAAAAAAACTTGGCCTGCTGGAGGTCATCTGGATTCTTGGGCTAGGCCTAAAAGAGGATTATATCTGCCTTATTTTCTCCATGTCCTTGGGTTTGTCCTTTGTCCCGGACCCTCCCCCAAAAGTCACTTAAGTATTGCGTTCTTCCATAAGATATTAACAAGTTGCCAGGATTTAACTTCCATTTGTAAAAGCATGTTACTTTTTCTAATCTTTGTTTCTTGATATTTTTTTCACGTTTAGTATCCCTACCAGTTGCCTGTATAATGTATGAGTTCCTAGTTATTGTGAATTGGGACATGAAGTCAGATTAGTCATTCGATCACTTAACATCTGTGTTAACAAGTTATTTAACTTCAGAACTTCAGTTCCCTTGTTTGTAAAATGGGATTGATAACTATATTTCATAAGTGATATATTTTACATACATACATGTATATAAAATGTTTTAGTACTTCTGTGTATAACAGATAGAAAGTGCTCTAAAAGTGTTAGTTGTCCCCCATTTCTTATTTACTAATAAATAATCCTATTTCCTATGTCTTTCAGTTACTTGAAGAAATCTGTAATCTTGGAAGAGACCCTAAATACATCTGTCAGAAGCCATCAATCCAGAAGGCTGATGGAACTGCAACTGCTCCTCCTCCAAGGTCTAATCATGCTGCAGAAGAGGCCTCTAGTGAAGATGAGGAGGAGGAAGAAGTACAGGCCATGCAGAGCTTTAATTCTACCCAACAGAATGAAACAGAGCCTAATCAGCAGTAAGTATTGACAAGACAGGTTTCCTAGCCTTGTGATCTTAGGCATGTCATTTTCATCCATAACATGAGGGAGTTGGTTCATTACAAGATTCTTCCAGCCTTAAGAGTCTAGTTTTTTCTTTCTTTGACCATTGTGCATCATTTATGCTTTCATAATTAATTGTATGGATTGCCTTAGCAAGGTGTCTTTCTTTAAAATTTGTTCATGGAATTGAATCCACTATATCAAGTTTATGGGTTTTTCTCAGAGGACTTTTTCCCCCATTGTTGATTTGGTATTTGCATCATTGTTTGATTGTTTGCATAAGTGAGCACATAATGAAACATTGCACTTTTGAAGCCTGTCTCCAAAGTCCTTAAAAATTACAGAGATTCGTTGTTGGTCTTTGCTTTTGTTTGATTACTATCTGTTTATTTTAGATAAATCATAAGTCTTTGGAATATACGATATTATAACCAGGCATGGTAGATTTTCCTTATTTCTGTTTATTTAAGTTTTGTTTTACATAAAAATTGACTACCGGAATGGTGAGATGGGGATGGGCTTAAAAACTGCTTGCTGGCTGGTGGTGCGTAGTCTACCAGGCTCTTTGAGCTTATATTGTCGCATGCAAGGGGTGAAATGTAATTTGTAACTGTAACTTTTTTTTAAAAAGTTATTTGACAGAGATCACAGGTAGGCAGAGAGGCAGGCAGAGAGAGAGGAAGGGAAGCAGGCTCCCCGCTGAGCAGAGAGCCTATCCCAGTCCCCTGGGATCAACAACTGGAGCTGAAGGCAGAGGCTTTAACCCACTGAGCCACCCAGGCGCCCCCGTAGCTGTAACTCTTAATCATATTCATGCCAGAAGAGGGTGTGATACCTCTGAGCTGTCATGCATTTATCCATTTAATAAGTGCTCTTCTGGTTTATAGATACCTAGTTCTGAGAAAAACGGGAAATGTTTTAGGTGTGGATATGAATGGGCTTGGGCTGGTCTTGAATGACAGTTTGGAACTTAAGAGAAAATTATGGCAGAATACACAGAAGGAGGAGAGTCCTGGACAACAAAACTGGTGTGCCCTCTTGGAGCTCTAGGAAGTGATGAGCCTGTTGGTATGAGGATTGTTTGGGTTTTGGTTTTGGGGGGGGTTGTTTTGTTTTTTGGAGGAGATGCATTAACTACTAAGTGTGTTGGGCAGATGTGTCTTACCCTTGTCTGAGATGGCAACTTCATTCTAGCAGCATCTTCTAATTTTGATTAAAACATTCTCTCTCGGAAGACACCTGAAAGAAAACAAGATTTTATATGCAGAGGAGTCAGAATCTGTGCTTACTTGCCACACCCTTGACTGTCAGCCACCCTGCAGAGATACTGTTTCCTTTCCTGACTATAAGACAAGGGAAGGATTTCTTAAACTTGAGGAGTGGGAGGGTGGTTTTGAGTGAGGTTGCACATGTTCATCTGCATATAACTTTTTCTCTACCAGAATACCTTAGAATAAAATGTGCCCACATTTTAAGCTGTCATAGTAAATTGATGTTTTCTCACACCCTTGTATTTTTTCACTCTGTGCTTTTCATGGGATATATGTCACTGTGTACTATTTATATTTGTCCCCCCCACCCCAAATTATCTTATCTCCTTCTTTTCTATCTACTAAATTCCTGCTTAGCCAGTTCAAACGTCACATTCTTAAAGGAGCTTTTCCTTTTACCTCCGAATGGGAAGTCAGTCTTTTGTGTTCTTCCCCAAAGTTTAGTTGGAATTACTCATATATTCTAATGGTTTCTCCAATTAATCTGTGTGCTCCTCCAGGGAAGGGACAATGTCTCATTTTACAGTGTATCCTAATTACTTTGTATATAGCAGATAATTGGCCAGTAAATGTTCATTTGGTGCTTTGATGGAATGACTCTAGAGCATTAGATGAAGGATTTCCTGAGTTTTAAATGCCAAGAGAGGTGGATCCTAATGAAACATGAATGAGAAGAAATAGTAAAAATACAGGCACGCACAGCATTAATAGTCTACCATAGTGTTAGTCATATGTAGCTTCTAAAGCTACAGAGGACTCCAGTAATTGCTGTTCCATGATATTGTTGTTTTGCTATACTCTGTGTGGTCTGGGTGTTTATCACTACCTCATTCACATAACGTATCTAAGAGTCTCACAAATGTTGACACATGTATACTTTCCCAGTTCTGCCACCTTCAGAAGTCTCAATTGGGTTACTCTGGATTATTAAGGCTGGAAGGAAAAGTAAGAAACTGACTAAACTCAACCTTCATCTCAAAAGCCATAATATATTAAAGGGAGTTCTTTTATCTTCCTATCCCAGGTAGTTGTTATGGTGGGAGTTACTATGTACTTTCTGCCAGTATGGGAAGAGGCTTAGAAAAATTTATAGTGTGTGCCATCCCTTCTCTCCAGAAGTCTTATTTGTGTCCCCCAACTCACCCCCAATGCAGAATTCTTCAGTGGGACTCTCAAACAAATTCCAGTCTCACATGTCCTCATCTGTTGTCCAGTGCCTTAAATAAACACATGAGTAAATTTTTTCCTGTTTTTTTATTAAGGTTTAATTTCTGTAAACTGCACAGATCTTAAGATTCCAATTTCTCTACCCTAAAGCTGGGCAGCTACTTTTTTTTTTTTAATTTATTTATTTTAGAGAGAGCGCACATTGCCAGGGCATGGGCAGAGGGAGAGAATCCTGAAGTAGATTCCCAACTGAATGTGGAGCCCTACTGTGGGGCATTATCTCAACCCTGAGATCACAACCTGAGCCAAAACCAAGAGTCGGACACTTAATTTATTGTGCCAGCCAGGCGCCCCTACTTATTTTAATCATCATTGAATAAATTTGCATATTCTAGAATATTCTATAAAAACAGTATATGGAGTCTCATATGTGTAGCATACCTGATGTATGTACTTTCTTGTATATGGCTTTCTTATACCTGGCTTCTGTTGTTCAGCGTGTTTTTGAGATTCATGAGAAAGGAATCTCATTGTTGCATCTCCGAGTTGGTTTCTTTTCGTTGCTGAGTAGTGTTTCATTGAATGAATCCACTCCTGTGGATGGATTTTTGAGTTTCTAGGTTTTTCCAGGATAAAACAATATTTTTCTCTTTATTTTTTTCTAAAATCAGCAGCTTGCATTTGAAAATGCTGTTTGTATTTGATCTTGAGACACGTGGTTTTGTGCTCAGTCTGGAGTAAGGAAATTTAGGCACTACAGTCTACCCCAGATACATGACAGTTTGGTCTACATCCAAACATTCACAAGTAATTCTAAATACTTGTGTTTTGGCCTCTTTCTTCTGCCTTCTAAACTGTTCTCATGTCAGTAAAACTGATACTGCTGGGGATGAATATACTTGCCAATGAGTAACCAGGGCTTTTAGTCAAGGCACCATGGTTTATTTTGTGGTGAATTCCATTTACTTGCCTAACTTAACTACCTATCCTGAACAACTTGAAAGAAATGAGATATATAAATCCATGTCGTCTCTGGAACTTGAATAGCAAGTGTCTGGGCTTTAAAGGCAGCCAATTAGAAAAACAGCTGTTTCCTTAATGTAGCTCACTGGGAGGACTTTTTGCCAAAGGCAGCTGTGTCTCCTCAAGAGCTGGAAGAAAGAGATGAGTCACCCCACCCCACCCCTAATAATTCCCTGAGACCTGTTGTTCTATACACTGTAGTATGACACACAATTGGAATTTTTCTTCTGTGCTTTTTTTTTTTTTAGATTTTATTTATTTATTCGTGTGAGAGAGAGAAAGTGCGCGCGCGTGCACGCAAGCGTGCGCACAAGGAGGCAGAGACAGAGAGAGAAGCAGGCTCCCCACTGAGCAAGGAGCCCGGTGCAGGACTTGATCTGAGGACCCTGGGATCATGACCTGAGCCAAAGGCAGCAGCTTTAACCGACTGAGCCACCCAGGCGTCCCTTTTCTGTACTTCTGATTAAGGGCTCCAGTACCATAAATACACGTGTAAAATTGAGTTTGGGAATATGTGTGCTTTATTCAGAGGGGAGACAGGAAGTTTTTAATTTGACAGTTAAGGTAAATTGTTTTATTCATTGTAGGAATGCAAACTTAACTGCTTGATAGATGCTATGGGTCATAGATGCTATAGTTTCATATGAAGTTAAGATTAAAATTCTTCTTAAAACCAGTTAATAGAGGGATTTCTTTTTTTAAAGATTTTATTTATTTATTTGACAGACAGAGAGATCACAAGTAGGCAGAGAGGCACGCAGAGAGAGAGAGGGAAGCAGGCTCCCTGCTGAGCAGAGAGCCCGATGCGGGGCTCGATCCCAGGACCCTGAGATCATGACCTGAGCCGAAGGCAGCGGCTTAACCCACTGAGCCACCCAGGTGCCCCAATAGAGGGATTTCTACTAGGGAGAGTTTATCATATGTACTGTTCCTGTATGATGTTCTGAGCCTGGAGGCCCAAAGAGGAGGATAATGAGAAAGTGATTATTGAACAAATTTGTTCCTAGATTTGGATTAAGAACCACGTGTTGATTTATTTTCTTTTATTTTCCCTAACTTCTATTTCCCTAAGCAAATGAAGGAAGTACCTGACTTTCATGATATTACTTTGGCTCTTTGTCATTACCTTCGGTTCCTACAAAGGGACAAGTATTTAATTTGGGCTAGAGCCACACCTGTACTCCTTAGCTGTAGAGATGGATTTATTGGTTCTTTTCCAGAAGGTGCAATGAAGCTGGGGTAGTTGATTGGTATAAGTAGCAGGGAATGCTGCAGTGGTTCTGAGAAGGAGCTTTACGGTCAAGGAAAGGTTGCAGTCTTGCCATGGAATCATTCCATTCGTGGCTTATAGGTCCTGCCTTTGTACAGAGCTCTTCCCTAAATTCTTCATTGAGAGTGTTCACGATATCCTTGCCAAACCCTAGCTCTGGATATTTCATCACTGAAACCATTTCTGATGCCTCTCCACTAGGTCTAGTCTCCATTTTGCTGTCAATGCCCTCATGCCTGACAAATCTTTATTTACATCTTGTCTTGCTCAAGGACAAGAACTGTTAACTTCTTGCAAATTCTCTTGCTTTCTCTATTCCCCTACTTCTCCCTTTTATTTCTGCCCCTTTCCCCAAAATGTCTTCAAGAGCCTGTAATACATTCAGAATGCTCCCTATTAGACTCAAGTGTTGTCCCTTTCTAGGGTTTACCTTAAGGTGGATTTTGTTTCATTTTAATATATATTTGTGGATTTTCTGTTTATTTCTTGCAAAAGCCAAGATTGAGCTAAGTGCTGCATTTTCTGCAGCTATGGCATTAACTGCAGCATTAAAGTATCCGAAGCAAATGACCTGATCACAGTTTTTTGATAGTTTAGGGACTGTTGTGATACAAATATAAATTGCTAAGAAAGGAGGCTTTGGGTGTTGGCTTCATCTTTGATTAACTTGTTCTGAATGGTTTGTCAGTCTAAGCATGGAATTTTGAACAAAATTAAATTCCATTTCCTGCTCTCTATTATAACTTTAAACCTGATGCAAGAACATGGTAAGATATTTATTGTATTTGTTTCTTTGTCTAGCTCTTGTCTTCAAGCAGATGTTTCAATAGTCTTAATCAAACTGGCTTTTTTTTTTGTATTTTCATATTGATGAATTCCTCCTATGATAGTTTGCCTAAAATAGTTTCTTTTGAGATATGTGCATATGCTGAGTTTGTGAAGACTTGGTTTTTCCTTTTGTGCTCTCAACCTACTCAGGCTAGAAAAGCTGGTTTCAGAATTGATTTCAGCTTTTTTTTTTTCCTATACTGTACTGAAGTCTAGAAGTCTGACTTAGAGAAAGGACCTAGAATTTCATGCTATTTCCCTTTCCTTACTTTGTTCTCTTGCACTGGTATTGTGAATTTGTGTAACTCACTCTTTTCTCCCTTAACAGGGTTGTTGGTACAGAGGAACGTATTCCTATTCCCCTCATGGATTACATCCTTAATGTGGTAAGATTCATGGTAGGGTAAACTGAGTAAAGGTGTGTGTTTTTCCGGAAAATGTGTGGGATTACCAGATAGTCTAGTGATTTCCACATTTATTTTCATTGGGGCCCTTAAAATGTAGATCAGTGGGAAAAGATGTGCAAACCTTGTTCTATAAGACTGGTTTGCCAACAGTTGGACAACAACACTCTTCCTTCTTCTAAATACTCTCAGTTTTTTGTTCATTGTTACTATTTGCCATTGGAATTTAAACAGGAGAGTGGGCTGTTTAGGACAATCCAGTATTATTTTCTTTGAATGTGTCCAACATAAATTTTTCCCATTACTTGCTATTTTTCCTGTTAACTTCTCCTTTATATTAAAAAAAATAGTAATATGACCATTTCTTTCAACTTACCATGTGTTTCACGGGAAAAAAGGCAAGAGTTTGAATTTTCCCAGAGTTGTTTACCTATAAGGGCCCACTTAGCAATTGTTCTAGCCCACTAAGCACTTCCAAGACTTCCAGAGATGGTTCCTTATGCCTGTGTGTTTCTTGCCCACATTTTACTTTCTTCCCTTAAAAAAATGCTTTGTTTGGTCCAAGTCACTCTTTTTTAGAGTTCTGGTTTTCATTTGCATTATCAACACATTGAGAAAGAGTATCCCATTTTTATTTATGGGGAGAAGCAACATAGTATCATGTAAGAAGCACATTAAGAGATCAGATATGATTTTGCCACTAATTCATGGATGTGGCCCTGAGAAAATCATTTATCCTCTCAAATTACATGACTTTAGGTGTGGCCAGAAAGGTAGATTGGGAAGAAGTAATTATTCCTGTGTGGTATTTTTTGGTGGTTTCATTTTTGTTTTTTGGATGTTTAGGGTCCATATCCTATCTCTCTCCCTATTTATTTGAGGTGTTGGTATTCTAGAAAATACTGATTTTATGACTGCAAGGCTTGCCTTTTAGTTCCAGATGTCAGACTCTAACTTAATTTTTCTAATTTTCATTACCTAGATGAAATTTGTGGAATCTATTCTGAGCAACAATACAACAGATGACCACTGCCAGGAATTTGTGAATCAGAAAGGACTCTTGCCTTTGGTTACCATTTTGGGCCTTCCCAATCTGCCCATTGACTTTCCCACATCTGCAGCCTGTCAGGCTGTTGCAGGTGTCTGCAAATCCATATTGGTAAGAGCTTCTGGCCAAATATCTTCATTTCTTTTTAGAAATCAATTTTGTAATACTTCTGTATACATGTTTTTACTTTGGTCTCCCTTTACTTTCAACTAAAAAATATGAAATTTGTGGTTATGTATTACAAGTGAATCAAGTGAATTTTGTGACTAATAACTAGTGTGTCACATTATTTCTCATTGAAAAGTTAAATTACTTGTTCATTGTTCTTAGTTTTGGTATATAGTTCCAGTATTTGAGTTTATTGGAGGGGATGGTACATGAAGAAAGTTTTGGAACTGGGTTTATTACACTTGTGTCATCCTTTCTCATGGATGCTTTTTAACACAATCTGGTATTGTTTAGTCATATAGCTTTTTTCCTTTTTCAAGCTTGATAGTCATGCATTTTAACCATAAGTGACCTATAGTTTATTGCTCAAATTTTGCCCAAAAATTAAGTGCTTTATTTACTTTAAGTAGTAGTAAAATACACATCACATGATGTTTACCTTTTTAACCATTTTTAGGTGTATAGTTCAATAGTCTTAAGTACATATACATTGTTGTACAACTGATCTCCAAAAGTTTTTCACCTTGCAAAACTGAAATTCTGTACTCATTAAACAACTACTCCACACTCCTCTCTCCCTCCCAGCCCCTGGTAAACATTGTTCTACTTGCTGTCTCTGACTTTGACTGTTCCAGGTACCTCATGTAAATGTAATTCATAAGGTATTTGTCTCTCTGTGATTGGCTTATTTTGCTTAGCATAATGTCTTAAAGATTCACCCATGTTGTAGGATATGTCAGGATTTCCTTCCTTTTTATGATGCTGTTGTATGTATAAGCCACATTTTGTTTATCCATCCATTCACTGATAGACCATTGGGTTGCTTCCACCTCTTGATTATTTTTGAATAGTGCTGCTATGAACACAGGTGTGAAAATACTTAAGACTACTGTGTGTGTGTGTGTTTGTACAGTAAAAGCACTTAAGGATCTACTGTCAGCAGATGTCAAGTATACAACATTATTAACTATAGACACCAAGATATATATTATATCCCCACAGTTTACTCATAACTGAAAGTTTGCCCTTTGACCAACATCTCACGTTTCCCCCCAGCCCCTGGCAACCATCATTCTGCTCTCTGGTCCTATGTATTTGACTTATTTAGATTCCATATATGATCATACCCAAGACTCCTTTCAGTTCTCTTAGTTGTATACTCAGAAATAGGATTGCTGGATTATATGGTAGCTATTTTTAATTTTTCAGGGAACCACCATACTGTTTTCCATAGCAAGCTCCATGATTTTCACATCATTCCATTCAGCAGTGTACTACGGTTCCAATTTCTCTGCATCCTCACCAACACTTACTTACTTTTTCTTTTCTTTTTCTTTTTTTCCCTGTTGTTGTTGATAGTAGCCAACCTAATAGGTGTGAATTGAGATCGCATGGTCTCAGTTTGCATCTCTAATGATTGGTGATGTTGAGCATCTTTTTATGTGCTTACTGGCTATTTGTGTATCTTTGGAGAGATGTCTGTTCAAGTCCTTTGCCCATTTTTTGGTAGGGTTTGGTTTTTGTTGTTGAATTTAGATATTAATTCCTTTTCAGATAAATGATTTGCAGTATTTTCCCCTCTTCTCTGGTTTGCCTTTATCTCTGTTAATAGTGCCCTTTGATGAACAAAATTAAAAAAGGTTTTAATTCTGATGAAGTCCATTTTATCTTTTTTAATGCTGTTGCTGTGCTTTTGGTATCAAATCTAAGAAGTCACTCCCAAATCCAAGATCCTGCAGCTTTTACCCTATGGCTTCTTCTACATGCTTTTATAGTTTTGACTCTTTTATTTAGGTCTTTGATCTATTTAGAATAATTGTTTTTATATGGTATAAGGTAAGGTCCAGCTTCATTCTTTTGCATGTGGATATCCAGTTTTCCCAACACCATTTGTTGAAAAGATTGTTCTTTCCCTACTGCACCTGTGTTTTGACACCCTTGTCAAAAATATTTTGACTACAGATGTGAGGGTTTATTTGGGGGCTTTATTATATTCTTTTGATCCTGATGTCTTTCTTTATGCCAGTACCACATTTTTTTTTATTTATCTTTGTGATAAGCTTGGAAATCAGGAAGTGTGAGACCTCCAACTTTGTTCTTTTTCAAGGTAGTTATATCTATTTGGGGTCCCTTGAGATTATTATACAAATTTTAAGAGAGATATTTCTATTTCTGCCCTCCCCAGCCATTGATGATTTTCTAGGGATTGCATTAAATCTGTGAAGCTCCTTCATTAGCTGGATTGTGCAGTGATAAGTAATTTCTGGTAAAAATCAGTAATACAGTCACATTTGGACTTGTAAAGTCCATAATTGTGACATATTCGTAATGTTTTATTTTGCTTTACTCTTTGCAATATTAAGTGCTGTTTATAGGAGAGAGGTAAAGAGGCTGTGCTCCATCATTATCCTACCTCTAAGATACTATATGAGAATTCATAGATTTATCTAAAGCCACAGTAAAGGCACATAAGTTATCCTATCTTTGAATGGCAAGTGATAGTATTTTACTGTGAGATTTTCTGCAGATTTGAAAAGCAATTACAAGGGCTGTGTCCTATAATCCTTGAGTTGTCTCATAAAAAAGGAGGTTGCCTACCTCATTCCTATTCTAGAATCATCTCTTTTATTTTAGGAAGAAAAAAACAGTAGTAATACTGGTTCACTTCCATACTTTAAAAACTTGCCTAATATTGCTCCTTGTTGAGCAAAATTTATAATTAATCTTATAGTGTAGAGTCATTGCTATAATAGTATTTTCAGTTTGGCCATCACAAGCTTTTAAATACGATTGACTTACCACATTTGAAAGCCTCTCATTTGAGAGAAGTAAAGTGTTGCTCTAAAAAGAGGCATTGAGGTATATCATATCTGCATTCATATTTTGGCTCTACCATTTAACCAGGTGGGATACCATGGCCAGGTTCAAAATTTGTGACACTTGTCTTCTACTTCTTCCATTGTGACTATTAAAGATGTGGTGTATATGAAGTTCATTGTATATTAATACTTTAATTATTATTCTTGTTTCAGACACTGTCCCATGAACCCAAAGTCCTTCAAGAGGGTCTCCTTCAGCTGGACTCCATCCTTTCATCCTTGGAGCCCTTACACCGCCCAATTGAATCTCCTGGAGGCTCAGTGTTGTTGCGAGAGCTGGCTTGTGCTGGCAACGTTGCTGATGCTACCCTCTCAGCTCAGGCCACACCTCTACTCCATGCACTCACTGCTGCCCATGCCTACATCATGATGTTTGTTCATACTTGCAGAGTTGGACAGGTAAGAATTGGGGGGTGAACAAGCTAGTTTAAAGCCAGTGAAGTACATAGGTCACATACTGGGCATCTTACTGTGCTTAGAAACAGTTCTAGCTGGGCTAGCTGCTAAAAGAACAGATTTTTTTTTTTTTGGTGGGGGATGCAAGTTTATGCTTCAAGATGCCGTCTAGTTTATTTTCCCTTTTTTTTATTCGAATTTGGGTGACCGTATAATTTGTTTTGTGAATTAGACTTTCTTGAGAGTGAAAGTTGAGTTGGAAACTTTTTGTTTAGTGCTACTTCAGGAATTTGATCATTGCTCATGTTTTATTAAGTTACTATAAATAATAGGCATTAATGGAGCATCTGGTGACTCAGTCGGTTAAGCACCTGCCTTCGGCTCAAGTCATGGTTTTAGGGTCCTGGAATCGAGCCCCACATCAGAGAAGTCTGCTTCTCTCTCTCACTCTCCCTCTGTTCTCTCTCACTCACTCTTAAATAAGCAAATAAAATCTTTTAAAAAAATAACAGGCATTAATAGATCTTAGCAGCCACATAGGCCAACTGGGATTTATAGTCACCTTTTTAGTGGACAAGCTTCAGTTGGGTGCTCATCTGGCCTTATTACTTCCTAATCTTTGTACAAATGCATGTAGGCTGATATTGGGATGGCAAGAAGGAAATTTGACCATAGTGTATTTAAGTCAATGGTAATTAAGAGAGATTAGTAAAGATTACCTGAATATCAAACCCTATGCCTGTAATCCATGTGAGGTTCCTCCTGTGGTTCCAGAAAGGGGGGGTGGTTTGTGTGTGCTCATGGTTTTACAACTTTCAGTTCTCAAGTAATCGATTCTAAAGATTAAATGATGTAATGTTTTAGCACCCTTGTTTTATGCTGTTGAGCAGGAGTATATTCTTTGTATCAAATCAGTTGAAAAGCATGGATATAAACTATTGAGGAAATAATTACGTGACAAAGGTTTGGAATTGAGTTTTATGACTTTTTATTAAATAAAATTTAAGGTGAAATGTTCACTTCAAGGAATTACATAAATCCAAATACTAATTGAAGTTAAGAAGTAAGAGGGAAATAACAAGTCCCACAGCACAACCTAACAGAATTAGAAGGCTGTCATTGAATCTGCAAAACTGTTTCTTTAAAAAGAGTTGCCTATGACCATTGCCTCTTGATTTACAAAAAGCAATGAGAAGAAATTGAGAAGGGATGTTAGATACAGACTGTAAATGTTACAGAGGGCATCCCAAAGATAGCTTCTGTTTACTTTGTTTGCAGAGTGAAATTCGTTCCATCTCGGTAAACCAGTGGGGCTCTCAGTTGGGTCTGAGTGTTCTGAGCAAGCTGAGCCAGTTATACTGTTCCCTGGTGTGGGAAAGCACTGTCCTTCTCTCCCTGTGTACACCAAACAGGTAAGGGAGGGGTCATCTCTTTATTATCTCTGTTGTCTTTCTTAATAGAGAAACTTAAGTTCAGTGATCCTGGAGGATTGCTTTGGTCAAGAGCAGAAAGCTGTTAGTAAAGAGTTCAGAGGGTTCTTTGTCTATCTTAATCCATTCAGTCTGCAATCACAAAATACCACAGACTAGATCCTTAAAACAGAAATTTATTGCTCATAGTTCTGGAAGCTGTAGGTCTGAGACTGTGTTGCTAGTGTGGTTGGGTGAGGGTCCTTTTCTGGGTTGCAGACTTTGCATTGTATCCTCACATAGTGGAAGGGACTAGGAATGTTTCTGGAGCATCTTTTATGAGGCAGTAGTCCCATTCCTGAAGGTTCTGCCCTCAAGATGTAAGCACTTCCCCAAAAGCCTTACCTACTAATATTATCACATTGGTCATTAGGATTTAAACAAATGAATATTGAGGGGACACAAACATTCACTCCACACTATTGTCCTTCCCATTTACTAGCCTAGGGACATGCTTACAAATGGGTTATTTTCTGCATCTTTGATCTTATGTCCTAATTATTCTGTGTCAGCATGATAGGTATTTAAAATTTGTTAGCCAAATCTAAAGTTGGGTTGGAAATCTTGTTGAGTACTACCTCAGGAATTTGATCATTGTACATGTTTTGTTAGGTTCACTTACCTGTCAGCCAAGCAGATGAGGGACCAAGCAGAACTTAAGAAATGAGCTATCAGGGTTCTTTTTACTCATGGTTTGTCTTATTGCAGCTTACCATCTGGGTGTGAATTTGGCCAGGCAGACATGCAGAAACTGGTTCCAAAGGATGAGAAGGCAGGTACGACCCAGGGCGGAAAAAGATCAGGTAACTCCAAGAAACTAAAATCTTAGTCATTAATTCTCTTAGTTTTGTCTCTGTGTCTTTATAGGTCTATTGTGAAACTGAGTTAGCTGTATTGTCTTTAGCCCTCAATTTTTTCCTTTCATTTTTATTTTAAATTAAATTATTTTCAGGCAGTTTCTCTGTAAAATGTGTATATACAATGGTAAAAATTACAAGTTGCAGTAAAAAGAATCACTTAACATTTGTACCACAATAAACAGTATTTTGGAACTATATACCTAATCTTTTCCCCTAGGGATACATCTTAGCATAGTTGTGATTATCTTAGAGATAATATTTTATAGATCCCTTTTTACTTAACATTAAGTGCCATGTAAAGGGTCTGTGAATTAACCATTCCCTATTGTTTTCTAAAGTACTATTTTGAAATATGAGTTTATTTTTATATAGTTTATGCAAATGAAAAATCCTAGAAATTACTGTACTGAAAGTTATGGCGGGCCCCTAATTTTTGTATGCTTATTTTTCAGAAGTTTAATTTCACTCTTAAAAATGGCAAATGATTGTTTTAAGTGGCTGTGGAGCACTTTATTTTTTTTTTATTTTTTTTTATAAATTAATTTATTTATTTTCAGAAAAACAGTATTCATTATTTTTCACCACACCCAGTGCTCCATGCAAAACGTGCCCTCCATAATACCTACCACCCAGTACCCCAACCTCCCACCCCCCTGCCACTTCAGACCCCTCAGATTGTTTTTCAGAGTCCATAGCCTCTCATGGTTCACCTCCCCTTCCAATTTCTCCCAACTCCATTCTCCTCCCTAACACCCCTTGTCCCTCCATGCTATTTGTTATGCTCCACAAATAAGTGAGACCATATGATAATTGACTCTCTCTGCTTGACTTATTTCACTTAGCATAATCTCTTCCAGTCCCGTCCATGTTGCTACAAAAGTTGGGTATTCGTCCTTTCTGATGGAGGCATAATACTCCATAGTGTATATGGACCACATCTTCCTTATCCATTCATCCGTTGAAGGGCATCTTGGTTCTTTCCATAGTTTGGCGACTGTGGCCATTGCTGCTATAAACATTGGGGTACAGATGGCCCTTCTTTTCACAACATCTGTATCTTTGAGGTAAATACCCAGGAGTGCAATTGCAGGGACATAGGGAAGTTCTATTTTTAATTTCTTGAGGAATCTCCACACTGTTCTCCAAAGAGGCTGCACCAACTTGCATTCCCACCGACAGTGTAAGAGAGTTCCCCTTTCTCCACATCCTCTCCAACACATGTTGTTTCCTGTTTTGTTAATTTTGGCCATTCTGACTGGTGTAAGGTGATATCTCAATGTGGTTTTAATTTGAATCTCCCTGAGGGCTAGTGATGATGAACATTTTTTCATGTGTCTGATAGCCATTTGTATGTCTTGATTGGAGAAGTGTCTGTTCATACCTCCTGCCCATTTTTTGATATGTTTGCCTGTTTCGTGTGTGTTGAGTTTGAGGAGTTCATTATAGATCCTGGATATCAACCTTTTGTCTGTACTGTCATTTGCAAATATCTTCTCCCATTCCGTGGGTTGCCTCTTTGTTTTGTTGACTGTTTCCTTTGCTGTGTAGAAGCTTTTGATTTTGATGAAGTCCTGAAAGTTTATTTTCGCTTTTGTTTCCTTTGCCTTTGGAGACATATCTTGAAAGAAGTTGCTGTGGCTGATATCGATGAGATTACTGCCTGTGCTCTCCTCTAGGATTCTGATGGATTCCTGTCTCACGTTGAGGTCTTTTATCCATTTTGAGTTTATCATTGTGTACGGTGTAAGAGAATGGTCGAGTTTCATTCTTCCTCATATAGCTGTCCAGTTTTCCCAGCACCATTTATTGAAGAGACTGTCTTTTTTCCAATGTATATTTTTTCCTGTTTTGTCGAAGATTAATTGACCATAGAGTTGTGGGTCCATATCTGGGCTCTCTACTCTGTTCCAGTGGTCTATGTGTCTGTTTTTATGCCAATACCGTGCTGTCTTGGTGATCACAGCTTTGTAATAAAGCTTGAAATCAGGTAACGTGATGTCCCCAGCTTTATTTTTGTTTATCAACATTTCCTTAATGATTCAGGGTCTCTTCTGATTCCATACAAATTTTTGGATTATTTGCTCCAGCTCTTTGAAGAATACCGGTGGAATTTTGATTGGAATGGCATTAAAAGTATATGTTGCTCTAGGCAGTATAGACATTTTAACAATGTTTATTCTTCCGATCCAAGAGTATGGAATGGTCTTCCATCTTTTTGTGTCTTCTTCAATTTCTGTGGAGCACTTTAGAACCACAGTGTTCAATATGGTAGCCACTAGCCACATGTGGACTGTTGAAGACTTGTAATATGGCCAGTATAGCTAAAAAAATTGGATTTTTTTTTCTTCTTCTTTTGCTCTCCCTCCCTCCTTCTCCTTTCCTTTTCTGTCTTCCCAAGTGCTTTTTTTCCCCTTTATTTCCTCTTGTAAGGGAAGGATATAATGGGTTGATTGTATGTCTGACTCCCTACACAGAACAGTACTGTGTTGAAGCACTAACCTCCCTCCCCCAGTGCCTCAAAATGTGACTTTATTTGGAAATAGGGTTGTTAAATATACAGTTAAGAGGAAGGTGATAGACTGGATGGAAAAAACTAAATTCTTAATTTTTATATAAATATAACTACTACTATTCTGTACAGTTGTTAGAAGCTTTTAAGAATGTTTAGAACAACTTTGGTCTGTGAATGTATTTTTTTTCCCAACTAAATTGTATGAAATAAATGTAGGTCAGTTTTTATGAAAATTTAACATCTGAATTGAGATGTACTCTATTTCGTAGATTCTTGTTTTTTTAAAAATCATGAGTATAAAAATGTCTAAACTCAGTGACTTTTATATATGATTATGTCTTGAAATAAAAATTCAACTATATTGTGTTAAGCAGTGTGTTAAAAATTACCTGTTTTCACTTTTTAATGTGGCTACCAGAAAGTTTAAAATTATATATGTGGCTCACATATTTCTGTTGGACAGTGCTACTTTTTCTGTTACATATTTAATATATTTTTCTGAATTCTCCTTCTTTTGTTTTGTTTTTATATTTTTTAAGGTTTTTTTAAAAATTCCAGTTAGTTAACATACAGTCTTACATTGGTTTCAGTTGAACAATAAAGTGATTCAGCAGTTCCATACATTATCCAGTATTCATAAGGACAAGTACAATCCTTAATCCCAATTACTTATATATATAACATATCCCTGACCCCCTTCCCTCTGGTAAAAATAATACACAGTTTGTTCTGTATAATTAAGAATTTGTTTCTTGGTTGGTCACTCTCTCATTTTCCCCCTTTGCTTGTTTGTTCTGTTTCTTAAATTCCACATAGGAGTAAAATCACATGGTGTTTGTCTTTCTCTGACTTACTTTGCATAGCATTATACTCTCTAGGTCTATCCATGTCCTTGAAAATGACATTTCATTCTTTATTATGGTTGAATGATATTCCATTGTATGTACATGCTACCACTTCTTTATCCATTTATCAGTCCATATCTTGGCTGTTGTAAATAATGATGCTATAAATATAGGGGTACATGTATCCTTTTGAATTAGTGTTTTTGTATTCTTTGGATGAATACCTACTAGTGCAATTGCTGGATCTTATCTTTTTTTTTTAACTTTCTGAGGAACCTCCATACTGGTCCCCACAGTTGGCTGCACCAGTTTGTATTCCCACCAGCAATGCTTGAGTGTTCCTTTTTCTGCACATCCTCAACAACACCTTTTGTTTATTATTTGTATATTTGTTTCGATTTGCATTTCTTTGATGGTAAATAAAGATAAACACCTTTGCTTGTATCTTTTGGCCATCTGTATATCTTCTTTGGAGAAGTGTCTTCTGCCCATTTTATAGTTGGATTATGTGTTTTGGGGGTATTGTTGTATTATTTTGGGTATTAACCCTTTATCAGACATGTCATTTTCAAGTACCAGGTTGCCTTTCAGTTTTGTTGTTCTGTAGGTTGCCTTTCAGTTTTGTTGATTATTTCCTTCACTGTGCAGAAGCTTTTTATTTTGATACAGTCCCCATAGTTTAATTTTTATTTTGTTTCCCTTGTCTTCAGAGATCTATCTAGAAAAAAATTGCTATGCCTGATGTCATAGAGGTTACTGTGTTCTGTTCTAGGATTTTTATATATTTAGGTCTTTAATCCATTTTGAATTTATTTTTGTGTATGGTGTAAGAAAATGGTCCAGTTTCATTCTTCTCCATATTGTTGTCCAGTTTTCCCATTAGCATTTGTTGAAGAGATGGTCTTTTTCCCATGGGATATTCTTTCCTGCTTTGTCGGAGATTAATTGACCATATAGTTGTGTGTTTATTTCAGGACTTTCTCTGTTCCACTGATCTATGTGTCTGATTTTTGTGCCACTGCCATACTTTTTTGATTACCACAGTTTTGTAACATAACTTGAAATCTGGAATTGTGATGCCTCCAGCTTTCTTTCTCTTTTTCAAGATTGCTTTGGCTCTTCAGAGTTTTTTGTGTTTCCATACAAATGTTAACAATTGTTTGTTCTGGTTCTGTAAAAAATGCTGTTGGTGTTTTGATAGGAATTGCATTAAATGTGTAGACTGCTTTGGGTAGTATAGACATTTCAACGTTATTTGTTCTTCAGTCTGTGAGCATGGACTGTCTTTCCATTTCTTTGTGTCATCTTAAATTTCTTTTCATCAGTGTTTTTATAGGTTTGAGAGTACAGGTCCCTTACCTCTTCGGTTAGGTTTATTCCTAGCTATGTTATTTCTGGTGTAGTTGTAAATGGGATTGTTTTCTTAATTTCTCTTTCTCCTGCTTCATTATTGGTATATAGAAATGCAACAGATTTCTGTACATTAATTTTGTATCCTGTGATTTTACTGATACATACATCAGTTCCAGCATTTTTTAGTGGAATCTATAGGGTTTTTTATATAGAGTATTATGTCATCTGCAAATAGTAAAAGTTTTGCTTCTTCCTTACTGATTTGGATGCCCTTTTATTTCTTTTTGTTGTCTGATTGCTGTGGCTAGGACTTAGAATATTATGATGAATAAAAGTTGTGAGAGTAGACCTCCTTGTCTTCCTTACCTTAGGGGGAGGAAAAGTCCTTAGTTTTTCCCCATTAAGGATGATGTTAGCTCTGTTTCTCGTATATGGCCTTTATTATCTTTAGATGTGTTCCGTCTAAGCCTACTTTGTTGAGGGTTTTTTTTTATGATTTATTTATTTCGAGAGCGCCTGAGCTGCAGGGTGGGGCAAAGGAAGAGAACTTCAAGCATACCTTCCTTCCCCCAGCCTGGAGCCCAATTCAGGGCTTGTTCCCAGGACCTGAATTCATTACCTGCGATGAAATCAAGAGTCGGACAGTTAAACAGCTGAGTCACACAGGTACCCCTTGAGGGTTATCATGAATGGATATTGTACTTGTCAAGTGCTTTTTCTTCATCTATTAAAATGATCATATGCTCTTACCTTCTCTTATTGATCTGATGTATCACACTGACTGAATTTGTGAATGTTGAACCACCCTTGCAGCCCAGGAGTAAATCCCATTTGATCCTGGCAAATGATTTTTTTTAATGTATTGATGAATTGGATAGCTAGTATTTTATTGAGAATTTTTGCATCTCTATTCATCAAGGATTTTGGCCTGTAGTTCTCTTTTTTAGTAGAGTATTTGTCTGGTTTGGAATCAGGGTAATGCTGTCCTCATAGAATGAGTTGGGAAGTTTTCCCTTTTTTCTGTATCTTAGAATAGTTTAAGGAGAATAAGTATTAACTCTTCTTTAAAAGTTTGGTAGAATTCAACTGTGAACCATCCAGTCCTGGACTCCTGTTTGTTGGGAGTTTTTTGATTACTTATTTAGTTTCTTTGCTGGTTATCAGAAATCTTCTGTTTCCTTCTGTTTCAGTTTTGGTAGTTCATATGTTTCTAGGAATTCATCCACTTCTTCTGGGTTGTCCAGTTTGTTGGCATATAGTTTTTCATATTCTCATGATTTTTTGTATTTCTTGGTTTTATTTCTCTTCTCTCATTTGTGATTTTATTTATTTGAGTCTTTTTTTTTAACAAGTCTGATAGGATTAAAGAACTAACTCATGGTATCATTGAACTGTTGTTTTAGTTCTGTAGTATTAATTTCTATTCTGATCTTTATTAGTTCCTTCCTTCTGCTGGTTTTAGGTCTTGCTGTTCTTTTTCTAGCTCTTTTTGGTGTGAGGTTAGGTTGTTTGAGACTTCTCTTGCTTTTGAGGTAGGCTTGTATTGCTATATACTTCTCTCTTAGAACTGCTTTTGCTGAATCCCAAAGATTTTGGACCATTGTGTTGTCATTCATTCCCATGTACTTTTTATTTCTTCTTTGATTTCCTGGTTGACTTATTCATTGTTGAGTAGCATGTTCTTTAACCTCCATGTATTTGTGATCTTGCCAGATTTTATCCTGTGGTTGAAGTCTAGTGTCAATAGCATTGTGGTCTGAAAAGATATACATGGTATGACTTCAGCCTTCTTGAATTTATTCAGGCTAGTTTTCTGGACTAATATGTGATCTATTCTATAAACTGTTCCATGTGTAATTGAAAAGAATGTGTATTCTGTTTCGTTTTAGTATGGAATGTTCAGAATCTATCCATTAAATCCATCTGATTCAGTGTTTCATTGAAAGCCATTGTTTTCTTGTTGATTTTCTGTTTAGATGAACCGTTGATGTGAGTGGGGTGTTAAAGTCCCCTACTATTATTATATTACCATTGATCAGTTCCTTTATTTTTGTAATTATCTGTGTATTTGGGTGCTCTTATGTGGGTATATCATAAATATTTACAGTTGTTAAGAGTTTCTTGTTGAATTGTCCCCTTTATTACTATATAGTGTCTGTGTTTGTCTCATGTTACAGTCTTTGCTTTAAAGTCTGTTTTGTCCAGTATAAGTATTGCTACTCCAGCTTTCCTTTGATAGCCATTTGCATGATCAATATTTCTCCATCCCCTCATGTTCCATTTGCAGTTGTCTTTAGGTCTAAAATGAGTCTCTTCTAGGCAGCATATAGATGGGTCTTCCTATTTTATCCATTCTGTCACCCTATCGTTTGATTGGAGTGTTTAGTCCTTTTACAGTTAATGTGTAATTACACATAGGTAGGTAAGTAGGAGGTAGGTATTGCCATTTTATTACTTGTTTTGTGGTTGATTCTGGAGATTTTCTCTGATCCTTTCTTGTCTCTTTTCTTTCATGGTTTGCTGATTTTCTCTAGTAATATATTTGGATTTCTTTCTCTTTATTCTTTGCATATTTACTAGTGGTTTTTGATATATGGTTACCATTCTATTTGTATATAACATCTTTTATATATAGCAGTTTATATTAAGTTGATGGTTGTTTTAAGTTTGAACGCATTCTTCTCTTCTTTCCACATTTTAGGTATGTGTTACTATATTTTATATCCCTTTTTTGGCGAGTTCCTTGATACTGTCACTTTTGGTCTTTCCACTCATAGAGTCCTCTTTAATATTTTAGGGGGCTGGTTTAGGGATCATGAACTCCTTTAGTTTTTGTTTAGGAAACTATTCATCTCTTCTTCAAACTGAGTGATAGCCTGTCTGGATAGTATTCCTGCTATAGATTTTTCCCATTCAGAACTTTGACTATATCATGCCACTTCCTTCTGGCTTGCCAAGTTTCTGCTGAAAAATCTCCTGCTTGCCTCCTGGGTTTTCCCTTGTAAGTTAATGACTTTCATCTTGCTGCTTCTAAAATTTTTTCTTTTATCATATTCTGCAGTTTTAATTACAGTATGTCTTGATGTTGATATGCTTTTATTGATTTTGTTGGGGGTTCTCTGTGCCTCCTGGATCTTAATGACTGTTTTCCTTCCCCACATTAGGGAAGTTTCTAGCTATTACTTCTTCAGATAAATTTTCTGCCCCCTTCTCTCTCTCTCTCTCTTCTTCTGGGCCTCCTGTAGTACAGATGTTATGTTTGGTGGCCTTGCCGAGTTCCCTAAATCTATTTTCATATTGCCTAAGTCTTCTCTGTTTTTTTTTCAGCTTGATTACTTTCCATTGCTCTTGTCTTCTAGGTCACTAGTTCATTCCTCTGCTTCTTCCATACTGTTGTTTGTTCCATCAAGCATGTTTCTTATCGCATTTATTAAACACTTTATGTCTCCTATGTTGTGTCTTACCTCTGTGTCAGGGGTCTTACTCATGCCTTCCACTCTTTTCTCAAGTCCAGTGAGTATCCTTATGATCATTGCCTTAAATTCTCTATCGGGCATGTTACTTATAGCCATTTCACTTAGATTTTTGGTTGTGGCTTTATGCTAATCTTTCATTTGGGATAAATTTCTCTCTCTCTCTCTCTATTTTGTCTTCCTCTCTGTGTCCATTTCTCTGTGTTAAAGTCAGCTCTGTCTTCTGCTCTTGAAAGTAGTGACTTTATGAAGAAGCAGTCCTAGAATGCCCTGGACTGCAGTGTGCTCTGTTCACCAGAACATAGTACTTGAGGAGATTATCATGTATGTGGTGCTTATGTCTTGGGGTTTTGTCTAAGTTACTTTCCTGTTCATGCAGCCATTTGCACTGACACTCTCAGCCTTTTGTGGGCTGTTCTTGGTCTCTGTGGTGTTAGTGGGACCTAGGCAGGCTGGCTCTTGAAGGGTGTGTCCACTAGTGAACTTGAAAGCTGGAAGGCAGTGTTGGGAAATTGTGTACTAGACCACTAGTCCTATGCCAGTTTCCTCAAAGCACGAAGTGGCTAGGGAGATGCCAAGGTGGGGTATGTGCAAATTTAACAGAATTTGCCCTGAGTAGGTAAGTGCTCAGGACACCTCTTGGCTGTGGCACACTGCTATCTAGTTAGGTAGCAGTTGTCTGTACAGCCTCACTTCCTGCAGGTTGCTCTGTGTTAGAGCCAGGGGTGGGGGTGGGGAATGGCTCCCACCAGCTCTCTTCTTTTCAGAGAAATCCTCCAACATGCTCCTAAATCAGTATGAACAGATCTGTCTCCCGGGTGCCCTTCATGTTACTACTTGATACAGACTGCTGTCTCTTTAAGGGTGGTGACCCAGTGATAGTTGGCCCATTGCTGAGTCCTCCTACTTTTAAAGCTCCAGACTCCCAAGTCCCAGTGGCTTTATAAACTCCCAGAATTCAGCCACTCTGGTTTTTAAAGCTAGACGTAATGGGAATTACTCTCCCCATGCAAGCTTCGGTGTGAGTGCCCTTTTCTCTGTCCTTGATGTGCACCCAGCTCCCTCCCTTCAGTGGGCAGCCTCCCTCTGTCTTACTGACCTTCCTAAACTTTCAGATGCAGCTGCGTCCCTATATTTAGTTGTGGAGTTTGTTCTGCCAGCCTTCAGATAGCTCTTCAGTTTAATGACTTGGATGTGAATGCTATCTAGTTGTAAATGTAGGACAGGGTAAGCTCAGGGTCCTCCTACTCTGCCATCTTCCCAAGCTCCTCTTCGTACAGTGGGTATTTTTTTATTTAAGTAATTTCTACCCCCAGTGCTCGCTTCAGCAGCACGTATATTAAGTAATTTTTACCCCCATCATGGGCTCAAACTCAACAATCACATGCTCTTCCAGCTGAGCCAGCAAGGCACCCCTGTACAGTGGTATTTTAGAAAATGGCTTTTATGTTATATCACAATAAAGTAGGAAATTGCAGTAAGCAGAAACTATACACAATTTTCAGACTCTAGTGCAACGAACTTAAAATTAATAAAAACTTTTCTAGAAAGTTTTTCCCTTATATTCTATATCAGGGAAGAAATAAATTTAATAAACTATTAAGGAAACAAGACAATTCTATGTATAAAAACTGTTAGGATATGCTTAAAAATTGTACTTGGGTTATTAAACATAGGGGAAATGCTTAAGGAACAGAGAAAGGATTTATATAACAGCTGGTTATTATGGGAGAGGAGAGAGAATCAGTAAAATAAACACAAACCTTTGGCCCATGTAAATTTGGAGAAAATGGACCAAACCAAAAATTAGAACCTCGGATTTAGTCAAAATGCAACAAATTTGAATCAAGGAAAGAAGTAATTTACTAAGAAATATGAACAAAATTAGATTTGGTGTCAAAGAATTGCTTCACCTAACAATCTGGATATATTTTTTCTAGCAATTTCTTTTACACATTTAATTTAACAAAGATGACTCCATTTCCACATAGTTTTTTTTTTTTTAGAATATTACAAAGACAGCTTGGTGTGGTGTGTTTTATTAAAGGTTTGTCTAATCTGATTATTAGATATAAAAGCATGCATATGTCCACCAAAAAAATAGATGTATCTCACGTTCATATACAAAAATCTTAAATGTCATAAAATATATTTCTCCAGTGGACATCTGTGATGTTTAATTTGAGTTTATTATTGACACGCCATAAAATATTAATAGGGTATTCACCTTGACAGCATTGGGTTGAGGGGGCCAGGGTACACACTGTAGGCTATGTGAATGGTGCTCCCTATGTCATACAGTGCCTATAGTTTTGCAAGGTAGCCCTGGGTTAAAACAGTTCATATGCTCTTGCTGGAAGATGTTAGTTAGTATTGGCTACCTAGAAGTTCTCAAAGGAGAGGAGCAGATCAGTAGTTACATTTTGGTTTGATTTTTCCTTTTCAGATTTAGAAGTTATGGACATTTAAAGAGTAACAAGCACCATATGTTGCTCTTTCTTGTGACTGTTCAGGACAGGGAACGAGGTAAGTGATGACACAACATGGTCTTATTGCTCATCTCTTATGTCTACAGATGGTGAGCAGGATGGAACAACTGCAAGTATGGATGCTTCTACCCAGGGCTTATTAGAAGGCATTGGGCTTGATGGTGACACACTGGCTCCCATGGAGACAGATGAACCTACTGCTTCAGACTCTAAAGGCAAATCTAAAATCACACCTGCTATGGCTGCCAGAATCAAGCAAATCAAGCCTTTATTGTCGGGTGAGTGATTTTCCTCATTTTACTGCCTTTTCTGGCTTTCAGAGCCTTAACCAGTTTTAGACAAATTCAGTTGGTATGGCTCTGTTGTTTCCTTTAAGGAACTTGTAAACCTTGGTGGCTCATTTTCAGGTGGTATCTATATGATAGGCTCTGTACTAACTGCTAGGGATACAGGGATAAGAGACTGACTTCCTGAAAGTCATGTTTTAAAATTCCTTCCTTGCTACTCATTCCTCAACTGCTGCAAATGATTCCTACTCTTACCGTTCCACTGAAATGACTCACCAGTGACCTGTTGCTATGTCCATTGGATACTCTTCAGCCCCCTTCTAATTTGTCTGCAGCATGATAGTCGGCCCATCACCTCAAAACACTCTTCTTGGTTTCTGTGGTATTAAACTCTTCTGCTTTCCTGTTACCTGTTAGGCTACTACATCCAGTGTTCTTTTACTTTCTCTATTCATTAAATATAGCTGGCAAATGACATGGCTGATTCATGATTTACTAATGTCATTTTGGCAGCTCTGTGGAGACATTAACGTGATATAAGACTGCATTAAGGGTGTTCACTGATCTGTCCTTGTCTTCTTTTGCCCTTTAATGTAATATCAGTGTTTGGAGAACGTGTTTTGTATGTTTCTTGATATTTGTCACTTTCTGACACCTTAATGTAGAGGAAGGTGAAGACCTAACTCCTAGGAATCTGGAGCTCTGCCCCAAAGCAAGCAGAAAATGGCCTTTGGTGGGGCACTTGGGTGGCTCAGTTGGTTGAGGGTCTGACTCTTGCTTTCAGCTCGAATTGTAAGATCAATCCCTACATCAGGCTCCTCACATCAGGCTTCTCTATCTCTTTCTGCCCCTTCCCACTCATGCGTGCACATAGTCTTTCTATAAATTAATGTTAAGAAAGCCACTTATAAAATTTTTATGCTTTTCCTAGCGATCTTTTTTCCTTTGGGGATCATATATTTAATGTTGTGATCAGACGATATATATGATAATTCTGTTAACAGTTTTGCTGTTTTTAAAGTATTGTGGGCATTTTAAGTGATTCTATAACCCAGTAGATGTATCATTTGCTTAACTGATTCATATTGATCTGTTGCTTTTTCTACAAAGGTGATTTTAACTCTGTACCTCTTTAAACAGTGTGTTTATCTTATTTGTCTTTCACATTTGTTATGTATCAAGTTGCAATATACTTCTCTGTCTCCTGCCTTTAAAAGAGGCATTTATTCTCTGTGGAACATCCTTTTTGGATTATTAAATGTAGAAATAAGTCCAGGTGTTTCCCAGGTGTTGTTGGTTAGTTATAATGAAACCATTCTGAGCATACTCTCATGCCTTATTCTGACTATTGGTTTCCAGCATCCTCCAGATTAGGCCGAGCGCTTGCTGAACTATTTGGACTCCTTGTTAAACTTTGTGTGGGGTCTCCTGTCCGCCAGAGAAGGAGCCATCATGCTGCCAGCACCACCACAGCACCGACACCTGCTGCTCGATCCACAGCCTCAGCCCTCACTAAGCTCCTCACAAAGGGCTTATCTTGGCAGCCCCCACCATATACACCTACTCCTCGCTTCAGGTGAGTTCTGCTTGAGATACAGAATCTAATTGGTTCCTTTTGTACTTTAAATGGAGAGTGAGCCACTGAACTAGAGGACTTGAAATGTTCCCTGTTAACTCTAGATGTGTAGCCCACATGCAGTTTAATATACTTATATTGGTTCTTTTTAGTCTAGAATATAGAGATTTTTTTAAGCATTTATGATCAAAGTGTATTTCAGTAACCTTGTATTTTTTAGTAGGTGAGGACTGTCACCTTTTTTGCCTTAGAAGTTTTAATAACCAGACTAGCCAGCCACCCACCTGAATTCCAGTCAGTCTCTCAGTCACTTTAGTACAATGTTAAATTTTACTCTAGGCAGCTACATGAATTCCCCACTGCTTCTATGACTGCCTCAGAGAAAGCTAAAATTTTGCTTTTTCCCCCTTTCAGGCTGACATTCTTCATCTGTTCAGTTGGTTTTACATCCCCAATGCTGTTTGATGAGAGGAAGTATCCCTACCACCTCATGCTGCAGAAATTTCTCTGCTCTGGAGGCCACAATGCTCTTTTTGAGTAAGAATCAAGTTCCTTCACAGAGAAGCATTTCTCGGAGTTTGGTCTTTCTTTGTGCCTTAGCAGCGCACCACTTTCTAAATCATCTGTCCTGTAACCACAGGATACACAAAGATAGCCATTAGTTGTAACCTTTTACATTCGGGGAAACTAGCCATATTTGTCTCAGTCTTCCTTGAAGGGTGGGATTCAGCCTTTCCTAGAGATGTTTGTAAGAGTCTCTGCTTTTCTTCATCTGGTTTTTAGTGCCAGATATACATATTTTTCTAGTAGACTTACTCTTTCCTTTTGTTTCTCTGATAATTTTTCTGCTTCTCTTGGTCTAAAGATTCTAAGCAAAGTTTCACTTGTTTCATTGAAGTATAGTTGACATACAGTGTTATACTTGTTGCAGGTGTACAACATTGTGATTTGACAATTTGTACATTATGCAGTGCTCATCACAATAAGTGTAGTTACATCTTTTACCAATAAAGTTACTACAATATTATTATCTCTATTCCCTATGCTATACTTTTCATTTCTATGATTTGTTTATTTTATAACTAAGTTTGTACCTCTTAATCCCCTTTACCTATTTCAGCCATCCCCCTATCCCCTATGCTCCCCTTTGGTAACAACCACTTTGGGTTTTTTTGTTTGTTTATTCATTTTGGCTTTAAAAAGTAAAGCTAAAAGCGGTAATCATTTTGCATACTATATGTGTATCAAATCATCACATTGTATACCTTAAACTTATATCTGTTATATGTCAGTAATACCCCAGTAAATCTCAAATAAATCCTCCTCTCAAAAAAGATAAAGCTAATAAATATTGGACAGAGTATCAGCTGTAACTGCAAGAAGAGAGATGTGTAGTGGCAGTATAGATACTGGGAACCTTCTGAATGCCCCCCCATCTAAAGTACTAATATTTTGTCTCCATATTCTCTGTTATTTGAATTTTAGAACTTTCAATTGGGCCCTATCAATGGGAGGCAAAGTTCCTGTTGCTGAGGGATTAGAACATTCAGATTTACCTGATGGCACAGGAGAATTCCTAGATGCCTGGCTAATGCTAGTGGAGAAGATGGTGAATCCCACCACGGTGCTTGAATCTCCACACTCACTGCCTGCCAAATTGCCTGGAGGTGTCCAGAACTTCCCACAATTCAGTGCCCTCCGCTTCCTTGTGGTAACTCAGAAAGTGAGTATTAAGCATTCTGAAACCAAGAGAGATTTCTCATGCTGACTGGTTAGCTCTCCTTTATGTCCTCCTTAATGAAATAACTTGATTCTTGGAGAACCATTGGATCCTACTCCCAGATAGGGCTGCCTTACAGAAAGGGATATAGACCACTGGAGAATTTCCTATAGTGTAAATATTTGAACTGTAAACTTGAGATTGATACTTCAGGTTGGATTAAAATGCCCCTTCTCTGTGCTTCTTTAGCCCTCCACAGCACTGACCTAGGGTTTTATTGTTGACAGTGACCTTTCAGGGAAAGACTGTCCCATAGGTCTTAGATTTATTCCTCCAGTGACTTTGAATTAAGACAAAATGATCTTCACACAGCTTTTCAAATGACTTCTAGGCAGCCTTTACTTGCATCAAGAACCTGTGGAACCGGAAACCCCTAAAGGTATATGGCGGACGAATGGCTGAGTCCATGTTGGCAATCCTATGCCATATTCTCCGAGGAGAACCTGTGATTCGTGAGAGACTGAGCAAAGAGAAGGAGGGATCTCGAGGAGAAGAGGACACAGGGCAAGAGGAAGGTGGCTCCCGCCGGGAACCTCAAGTCAACCAGCAGCAACTGCAACAGGTAGGATCCTGGGTTCCCACTCCAGGGCCAAGACTTTGCTGCCAATAGAAAACCCACAAACCCACAAGTATATTCTAAGTTCACATGCCACTAAGTGGGTTGTGTGTTTTCTAATTTACGTGCCACAAAGTGCTTGGTCCTCTTAGCCAGGAGATAGCTTTAAATTTGTTCCCTCTTAGCTTTTCTTTTTTCTCCTGAAAAGCCAAGGTATAGGTATGGTTTCAGTGCTGCTATCCAGTGTAAAATTTGTGTCCTCTCAAGCATGTTGTTTAGTATTAAAACTCTTTCATAGTAGTATAGTATAGTAGCCACTCAGTAGGCTGTGGCTGTCTTGTTCTTTGGAGGCGAACTGTCCTCAGCTCCTTTCTGATTTCTCTATAGAGGAAAGGATTAAGAGTATCTCCAACAAGAGCTCTCTGCAACCTTACCTACAGAACTTACTAGTTTTTTCAAATAAATACATAAACCACATTTTGAAAATTGGAATCCAGAAGCGGAGGTGGGGGGAGGCCCTTATGATCCTGACCTTTCAGTCTCACAGAGCATTTAACCTGGTAATTTGTGTGTGTGTATGTATGTTCTTTTTATATCTAGGGTAGTCTTCAAATATGTCTTCTACATATACATGCCACATTTTTATTATAACCAATAAAAGGCTCCCTTTAAGAAAATCTGGAAATACAACAAAATATTTTTAAAGTCATTTATAACAACACAAGATAGTTTTTCATCACTTAGTTTTATGCCTAATTTTTACATAATTAACATATAGTATAGAATTGTGCTATCATTAAGAAAATATTTTTTTAATTTGTTATTTTATTACTGGATGTTAATTTTCTTATCTGGTTTAGTAAAACTGTCATGTCTTTTTGTACAGATCTTTCTGTAAATCTCATGGTTATTTCCTAGTAATAAAATTCTTAGGTCAGTTTCTCAGGCTCTTGTTCTGTTTCCAGTTTGTTTTCCAGAAAAATGGGGCCCAATTTTTGCTTCTATGTGTAAATCTCAGTCTTTGGATTACAGTAATCCTATTAATTATAATAACCATCTAGCTCCATTTTCTTAGAGGACAGAGTTGAAACTCACCTTGGCTTCCTGCCCCATTGTATAGCTCTAATGTTCGAATATTGTGGAAGCACCAGATGGAAAGGATTGTTCATTTACCTAACTCTTTGAGCTTAGTTCTCAGTTCATATGAAGTTAGAAAAACTCCTTTCCATCTTGAAAGGGTTTCTGCCCTTTCAAGCATGAGAGGGGAGAAGGTCAGAGGGAGAAGCAGACTCCCCATGGAGCTGGGAGACCAATGCAGGACTCAATCCTGGGACTCCGGGACCATGACCGGAGCTGAAGACAGTCACTTAACTAGCTGAGCCACCCAGGCACCTGGTTTCTGCCCTTTTTTTTTTTTTTAAGATTTTATTTATTTATTTGACAGACAGAGATTACAAGTAGGCAGAGAGGCAGGCAGAGAGAGGGGAGGAAGCAGGCTCCCCGCCGAGCACAGAGCCCGACATGGGGCTCAATCCCAGAACCCCGGGATCATGACCTGAGCCGAAAGCAGACGCTTTAACCCACTGAGCCACCCAGGCGCCCCTGGTTTCTGCCTTTTTAAAATGCATTTGGATTTCTCTTTTACTGCCATTTCTGAGATCCTGCATTCTTTTTGTAGCTCATGGACATGGGCTTCACAAGGGAACATGCCATGGAGGCCCTGTTGAACACCAGCACCATGGAGCAGGCCACAGAGTACCTTCTAACCCACCCTCCCCCAATCATGGGAGGAGTCGTTAGGGTAAGTTGGCTTGGGGGCTCTAATTTTGTAGGCATTGGTTTGGCTGCTGATCTGTTTTTTCTTCTGTTGGCCTTCCTTTTGAAAACTACTTTTCATTTTCAGAATTCTGCATGCCAGTATTTTTATTTTGTGATAACTCTTGGTTCTAGAATGTAATCAGAGCAGAAGCTTCCTATCTTCCAGCTGTGCAAATTACTGGACTTTTTTTTTTTTTTGTAGAAGAACTGTTAAATTACCCAGTCAGAAAGCAATAGAAGAAACTCCCTTTTCTGAACTGCAGAATAAGTGGTCACATTGAAACCCCCTTCCTATGCTTAACTTCATTGTGATTTTTCCTCTCTGTTACTATAATGGCCAAGTAAGCCTAGTTGGGTTTGACTGTTACAGAGCAACATATGGAGCACCTTCTTCTCTGAAACTGGAGCACAGGATGTCTGATTCCCTGTAAGTTGGTATGTGCTTTGTTGTTGGATTTCCTGTTGTTTCTCTGTAGGATCTGAGTATGTCTGAAGAGGACCAGATGATGAGAGCAATTGCCATGTCTCTGGGACAGGATATCCCAATGGATCAAAGAGCGGAGTCACCTGAGGTAACTAGGAAACATGACATCCAAAAGGGTCTGACACATTAATCTTAGTATTTTTATGGAAAGATAATTGAGGAATTAATATCTAAAGAAGGACATGGGGATATTCATTCATCCCAACTTTGCCATTACTGATAACACTTACCTCCATCACTGATAAACTGTATTGACCTGAGGCTGCCCTCATGAATGATTACCACACCCTAAAGAATGTATCACCTGCTTGAGAAGAAGGTAGTGGGTTTTCAGTATGGTAGGGCAGTGCATTCTTAGAGTGTTCCCTGTTTTTCTTAAACTCTCCCATATGCAATCATTTCCTTCCCCGCCTCCAGGAAGTTGCTTGTCGGAAGGAAGAGGAGGAACGGAAAGCTCGGGAAAAGCAGGAAGAGGAAGAAGCAAAATGTCTAGAGAAGTTCCAGGATGCTGATCCATTGGAACAAGATGAGCTCCACACTTTCACAGATACCATGTTGCCAGGTTGCTTTCACCTTCTTGATGAGCTGCCAGACACAGTGTACCGGGTTTGTGATCTGATCATGACCGCGATCAAACGTAATGGAGCTGACTATCGAGACATGATTCTGAAGCAAGTAGTCAATCAGGTAAGTTCTCCAGGAGCCAGAAGAGGAGAGTGTTATATCCAACTAATGAATCGTTGAACACTATATCAAAAACTTAATGATGGGGGCGCCTGGGTGGCTCAGTGGGTTGGGCCGCTGCCTTCGGCTCAGGTCATGATCTCGGGGTCCTGGGATCGAGTCCCGCATCGGGCTCTCTGCTCAGCAGGGAACCTGCTTCCCTCTCTCTCCGTCTGCCTGTGATCTCTCTTTGTCAGGTAAATAAATAAAATAAAATAAAATAACTTAATGATGTAGTACATGCTGGCTCAATTGAATATAGTTTAAAAGTTGTTTTTTTTAAAAGTGCATAAAGTGTTTTTTCTGCTGTCGTCAAACTCTGATTTTTTTTTAAATGAAGCTTTTTTTTGTATGTTGTTTGTTTGTTTGGGTTTGTTTTAATCCAATACAGATATATTCTCTTTGAACTCTTTAGATTTGGTAATCTGGCTCTTGAATGTTCCTTGCAAAAAGTGAATAAGCTACTTCATAAAAAATGTCTTTGAAAGGAAGAAACAAGGCTCTCTTTTTCTAGGCATCTCTTCTGAAATTCATCTAAAATGTCCCAAATGTTTCTTACTCTTAAGCCGAGTTAGGTCCCATGGACTAACAGTGAATAAATGTTTCATTTTCCCTCTCCTATGCAACAACCACATCAGCAAAAAAGTTCTCATCATAATGAATAGCCGTGACCTGGTATTTCTGGTATTTGTATTTTTTTTAAACTGTTTTCCTCATTATGAAATTAATATACACTAATTGTATACATTACTATTTTTTTTTACTCTTCATGCGGTTTTTTTTTTTAAAAAGATTTTTGCTTATTTAGAGAGAGAATGCATATGAGGAGAAGAGGCAGAAGGAGGTGGGGGGAGAGAGAATCTCAAGCAGACTCCACACTGAGCACAGAGCCTGATGGCAGGGCTCAGTCTCAGGACCAAAATCAAGAGTCAGATGCTTAACTGACTGAGCCACCCAGGCGCCCCTACAGTTCATGTTTTTAAATCATTGAAATCTATGACATATTTTTTGAAGTCAAGAAGCAGAGGAAAAAATCAAAGTGATGTATGGAAGCATAACTTTAGTGTATGGAAATATCACAAAAATAAAAGGCCAGGGCGCCTGGTGGCTCATTGGTTTAAAGCCTCTCCTTCGGCTCAGGTCGTGGTCCTGGTCCCAGGGTCCTGGGATCAGCTCCGCATCAGGCTCTCTACTCAGCAGGGAGCCTGCTTCCTCCCCTCCCCCGCCTCCTGCCTCTCTGCCTACTTGTATCTCTGTCAAATGAATAAGTAAAATCTTTAAAAAAAAAAAAAAAGGCAAACTGGATAAACCTTTTTTTCTATACAAGATAAGACCCAGGTTTAGTTATCTTTATATAAAGAGCTTACAGAAATGATTTTAAGAAAACAAACTTAGGAAAGAGCAATTATGTCAGATTTATAAGAAATTTAACATGCAAATTAAAGCAAGACCAACATTTCTAACATTCTGGTTTATTTTTGTTCTTAATGATAATTCTGGGACAGATGTAGTAAAAGATTACTGGTGGAAGTGAAAGTTGGTAGAAGCTTTGTGGTATTGACTATGTATTAGAAATTTATTCTCCCTAGAAATTTTTTAAATATTAATTTCCTTTAACTTACTAGCTTCTTAGCTTCTTGTAATCTAGCCTAAGAAATCATCTTTTAGAGGTGCTCCTTTCGTAGCATACATCTTTTGATACAGACACTTAAGTCCATATAGTAAATGTTTTACTATTTATTCACCCTCCTTCAGCAAATGTGTTGGGGATAGAGGGAATGTTTTACAAGATTGAGAATGTTTAGACAAACCTTATTATACTCTGTCTACAGTTACCTGACTTGGCCATTTCTCTGCTTTTATAGGTATGGGAAGCTGCTGATGTATTGATCAAAGCTGCTCTTCCCCTGACAACAAGTGACACAAAAACTGTGTCAGAGTGGATCAGTCAGATGGCCACCCTGCCCCAGGCCTCCAATTTGGCTACTAGAATCTTGCTTTTAACACTGCTTTTTGAGGTAAGATTTAGATTTTTTTGGTTCCTGTGATTCATTAAAGAATTATAACACATGTACCATTTGAGATCTTGAAGATAGTGGAAATATAATGTATGATCTCTGCATTTCATGAGCCCACAGTTTCTGATAGGCTGTAAGACATGTAATTAAGTATAAAATGCAATGTTTTGTGCCACATAAATAACATACAGAATTTTCTCTGAGTTCAGGAGAAGGGCTAATGCATCACTTCTGGATATAATGAGGAAAAGACTTCTCAGAACAAGTATTAATTAATTGTGTCATAGAGGATTTAGGGGAGTGTTAGTTAAAAGGTTTTTAGAATGACCATCATAGTATAGTTATGGAATAATTTGGGACTCTATGAAGAAACCTAACTAGCAGCCAAAGAGTGGGATCGGGTGTGGAAATTGGATATAAAGCATCAGAAAGAATCTGATTCTTCCTCATACCTGGTCAGTCACCAGATTATTTTAGGCAGGAGAGCGGTTTGGCCAGGACATGTTCTTTTTCCAGCCAATACAAGAATTAGGCAACTGACCTTGAACAAGTGACTCTTCATTTGTAGCTCATGTTTAATAGTAAAGCCTGAACTTAATTGAGTAAATCCTTTACAACTGCTGAGGAGATTAAGTCCAATATATGTCATATTGTGTGTCTACAGTCTTGACTTACTTTCTGATGGAAGTGGTGAATTCTTACTATGGCACTTGTGAACGGATACCTCTGGGAAAGATTGCAAAGTACTGATTGTTGGGGTCCCCAGTAACATAATATGGAGAGAAATCACTTATGAATCCCCTCCCTTTTAAAAATCAGAGGACTGGTCTTATATTTTCTTCTAATCCTTTTCCTGTGCATTTAAACAATTGAGACTGTTTAGAAACTTTTGTATCCTGTATTCTCATTATTACATTATGAATGTTTTCCCAAGCCATGTATACATTCCATCTTTGGGATGTCCCCTAGTTTACTTAAATAATTGCCTGTTGTTGGACATTTAAATTTCTTCTAGTGCAACCCCTATAAAGGAAATACTGTAGTGTAGGCCCTATAGGGGAACTGTACTAGTCATTGCTGCATTTAATTATTCCATCTTCTTGAAAAGAATGTAAAGGTTCTCTGTAACAGAAGCTTTTTAACTTCAACATAATTAAGACTGTGTAACCTAGATGACAGTCCTTAATGATATCAATGATACTAATAACAGCTTCTGTATGTAGTACCAGGCACCGTGTTGGGCATTAGAGTGAGCGATCGTACACACACACTTCATTTAATCACCATAATTAACATTGGAGGTAGAAATAATTATTTCCTGTGACCCCTGAGGGTCTAGACACTGAAGGCCTAGAGAATTTAAGTAACTCCCCTCAGATCACACAGCTGGTTGGTGGTGGAGGTGGAATTTGAATTCATCTAGTTCTCTTAATGTTCTTCCTGTACTGTGCTAATCCTTAATACTGAATAGAAGTTGGGATTTACGTTTTTTCTTTGATCAATTAGGAGTTGAAGCTACCTTGTGCCTGGGTGGTTGAATCAAGTGGCATCCTCAATGTCCTAATCAAACTCTTGGAAGTAGTTCAGCCCTGCCTACAGGCTGCAAAGGAGCAGAAGGAGGTCCAGACCCCAAAGTGAGTGACTTTTATCTCACCTGGTTTCACTTCTGTTCCCCTTATACTTGGGCCCTAAAGTGTAGGGCCTGAATCAGGCACTTTCCTAGAGCATGTGTAGGACAAATCTTGAGAACTTCCTGTGGTTTGAAAATAGTTGCGGTCCCTAATGTGAAATCAAGTAAGTTTTCTGTATTATGCAAGTTTCTAGCTTTCCTAGAGTAAATCATTTCTTTTTTAGGTGGATCACCCCAGTGTTGCTCCTGATAGATTTCTATGAAAAGACAGCCATCTCCTCTAAAAGAAGAGCCCAAATGACTAAGGTATATAGTACATGGTTGGTAAAACTACTTAGCTTCTCGAGGCAAGAATAGACCAGGAGAGAATATGGGAGAGTGGTAAAGAATCAGGAGAAAGCTCCCTGATTAAGACATAAATCTCTTAAGGAATCCCAGTAATTCTAGATTTCTCTTCTGCATGGTCAGTTAGAATTATTTTTCTATGGGGCTGCTTGCAAAAGGGCTCAAAAACTACCCTGGAAGTAAATATTAAAGGAGTGTGCTATCTCCAAAGGAAGGGAGAGTGGCTTTTATATACCAATTCCTTCAAAAGCCAAATGCTCTTTAAAAATTAAAAAAAAAAAAAGATTTTATTATTTATTATTTTTGTAAGAGAGGGGCAGAGAGAGACTCTCAAGCAGACCAAGAGTCAGGCACTTAACTGACTAAACCACCAGGTGCCCCAGGTGCCCCAAGCCACGTGGATCTTTATATGAAAACTGTATATGTCACATTATCTCAGTGCCTTCTCAGAAACAGAAATTTTTGTTCCTGCCCATCCAGAATGCTTCCTATTTGTAGAAAAACAATTGGAAACAAAAGGAAAGTTGAGAATTGCAAAACAAAGGTATAGAGGGTTTTGTGCCACTGAAGGGGCTTAGGAACTTGAGGGTTAATGCACACAAAAATTTCTCTCTTGGCTCTCAAAATTTCATTAAATGTTGGGTGTTATTTCTTTTTCCTGGGTTAGGTTTAGCAGTGAACAGATGAATTACTATTTCTTCTAACAATGAACCTTGTAGGAAATACAGTTAAACTTTGTGTTCTTATATTTAGTATTTACAGTCCAACAACAACAACTGGCGCTGGTTTGATGACCGCTCTGGGCGTTGGTGTAGTTACAGTGCAAGCAACAACAGCACAATTGATTCTGCCTGGAAATCTGGAGAGACAAGTGTGCGTTTCACTGCAGGCCGAAGAAGATACACAGTCCAGTTCACTACAATGGTGCAGGTACATGCTTACTCAGTGCCATAAACTTTTACTGAAACGAGGGGAAGGTACTGGGTGTGCTTTTTGGCTTGCTTCTTCCTGAACCAGCAGTCTTCACATGTTCTAAGAAGCACTGTTACCACTACTAAATTGGATGTAATTTACAGAGAATGGAGTCTTCCTAAAGTCATTAGTGAGACCATGAGTCAGTCTGTGGCAATTTGATACTGTCCCATCCAGAAATTATTTTAAGTGTTAGTGATGGTATCTGCTCTGTTGGAAAGTTTCCAGTTTGTTATATGGCCTTATGTATGCTACTTTCCTTTTGGGGACCTTGGGCTTTTTCTCTCTGTAAATGATAGGGATGGGAAAATTGCCAGGGTTCCTTCCTATTAAAGGATTTTGCCTGGGAGTTCCAAAACCCCTCTTACGGGTTTTTTTTTTTGTAGAGATATTCTTTGTCTCCTTGAAATTCTAGGTTAATGAGGAAACAGGGAACCGGCGCCCTGTGATGTTGACTCTCCTGAGAGTACCACGGCTAAATAAAAACTCGAAAAATAGCAACGGACAGGAGCTAGAGAAGACACTGGAAGAAAGCAAAGAAATGGATATCAAACGTAAAGAAAATAAAGCCAATGGTATGGACTTTTAGTTTTGAGTCTCAGGATATGTTATATAAAGCTTAGCGTGTCTTTATTGCTTAAATTTTGGCCAGCTTCATCATAAGTAATTTTCTTATCCATCAGATTGATGACTTAAAGATCAACAGTCCTTTTTATATGCCCTTTCATCTGGTCTTGGAATTGGTGTTTTGTATGTTTCTCTCAAGCACCTGGCTCTGAGGGAGAGATGGAGGAGGAAATGTCAAGTTAAACTGTCTGAACTCTTACTTTCTTATTTGTAGATACTCCTTTGGCCCTAGAAGGTACAAATACTGAAAAGGAGACAAGCCTGGAAGAAACAAAAATTGGAGAGATCCTAATCCAAGGCCTGACAGAAGATATGGTGACTGTTTTAATCCGGGCCTGCGTGAGCATGCTAGGAGTTCCTGTGGACCCAGACACTTTGCATGCCACCCTTCGCCTCTGTCTGAGGCTCACCCGAGACCACAAATATGCCATGATGTTTGCAGAGTTGAAGAGTACCCGCATGATCTTGAATTTGACCCAGAGCTCAGGCTTCAATGGGTTTACTCCCCTGGTCACCCTTCTCTTAAGACACATCATTGAGGACCCCTGCACCCTCCGTCATACCATGGAAAAGGTGAGTCTTTGTGGTGGCAGAAGCTGTTTTAGCTCAGTATCAAACCTTTGTTCTTCTTGGTCTCAGAACAGATATATTTCTGGTTCTTCATAAGATACATATATAGTTAGATACATAGACTATGTGCTTTGTCTGGCAAACTTTACCAAATATGTGATCTGGTGCTTGCTTAGGTGTGGTAGATTGTCCCATTCTCTGACATTTTTTAAAAAGTAGAACATAACATTTTCTATCCTTAAATTTACTATAGTTAATAAATCTTACCTGTAAAGTTCTCTCTGGCAATATATATAGGTTTTTCAAACCAAAAACTGTTAATGAGGAATGGGATACCTTCCACCAAGTTCATGTCTTAATTACATTATAGGAGTATTTATCATGTGTTCACCTATGAGCCTATTTTCCAAACACTATATTTTGGGGTTGTAAAAGTAGTAAAGTTTTGGGAATACTTATGATATACCAGGCATTTTAATAAGCTCCTTACAGATACCCACTGTGCAATCAGAAAACTGAGGCATATATGTTCATTTTAGGAAACATATAAAGCAGTGGAAGAAATGACAAAACAGAAAAAAATGAAAGTATTTTTAACAACAACATTAAGAAAGCGGAAAAGTAGGGAAGACAAATGTCTTATTTCCTCCTCCTAATTCTTTGTCAGCAATCATCATGTGAATGTTACTGGACTTCCATTTTTTTCTGTTGGGACACTGATTACCACATTTATAAGTAGTGCTGCAGTATGCATTTTTGTGCATAGCTTTGTTGCATTTAGCTTTGTTTTTCTTAGGGATTCCTAGATATCGGGTCAAAACATATAAATATTTTTTAACTTGCCAGGAAAGGGGTACCACTTTATACTTCCACATGCGTATGAGTATACATCTCAAATTCTTCAGTTCTTTAACCAGCCTTTTTAAATTTCATCTGATGTGAGCAAAATCAAAAGAAAAAATGCTATTAAAAGCTGCATATGCATTATTCCAAGGGCAAGATAAAGCCTAAGAGGGAAGGAACAGCTATATACAGGTAGAATTCTGACTTAAAAACAAATTGTTTAAAGTTTATAAACTTGAAAAATGCTAGGAAAAATCAGGTTCTTGCTGGATGAGAGAACTTTCTAAGCTTAATTGTATTTGGGGATTAGGGAGCAAAGGAAGATCAGTGGCAGTTTTAACATATCAAGTTGGCGAAATGTAAATGCTTGATAATAACCATTGCAGGTGTGGGTGTGGACAACCAGGCATACTCTTACTTTTGGTAGGAGTGGAAATTAGTGCAGCCACATTGGAGGGCAATTTGGTACTGTCAGTTTAAGATATCCTTTGACCTAGAAATTCTGTGGCTAAGAATTTATTTGATAGTTAAAGTCAAGTATGCCAAGGTACATATAGATTGTTCACTGTAGAATTGGTTGTAATAACAAGAAATGAGATCAGATGTCCAGCAGAGGACTGGATAAATTATAGCACATTCTTTATAATGAAATTGCACTTCTTTGTATTTAAAAAATGAGAGTTTATTATTGTAGCCTTACAGGCAAGATAAAGGGGTTAATAAGTTAAACTTAAAGAGCATGACTGATTTGGTAAGAAAAGCATTAAGATTCCAAAAGATGTTTGTGAACAGTTGACAAAGGAATAAATAATGGAAAATACAATGGAGTTATTTTCTTTATTCTTTCCTGTATTTTCTATTGATTGATGAGTCCTTTTATAAGAAGACGAAAAGTATAATGATGTTTAAGCCCTGTAGTATCAGAGCAAACGGTCTGTAAATAGTTTGATATTTCCTGTGGCTATCTGAGACTGATGATTGAGACATAAAGAAAATGTCTAATTTTGTTCTTGAACACCAAGATATCAGTATTGCATATTTTTAGAGTTTGAACCATTCTGGCTTAAAATTGGGACAGCATTTGGGAAGGCTAGGAGCTGGCACTTACATATGAGAGCTATAATTTATATGGATGATCAGTGGTCTAGATATATTTGCCAATTTCTATGAAGATCACATGCCATCTGGTGTAATAATTGATAGTTTTGGGATATGCTGAATACTGTAACTTTTTTTTATAATCAGGAAGGAGTGGGACTTAAAAGACCAAGTGCATCTTTTCTCAAAAATCTAAAGCTGTCATCTACTGTCTTGAGGCAGAGTTTGGATAGTATTTTAAAAACCTTGGTAACTCTTTTGAATGCATTTGTATTTTTGAAAAGTGGTCTTATCAGCAGTGTTCTTCTCTTTACAAGGTGGTTCGCTCAGCAGCTACAAGTGGAGCTGGTAGCACTACCTCTGGTGTTGTATCTGGCAGCCTTGGTTCTCGGGAGATCAACTACATCCTCCGTGTCCTTGGGCCAGCTGCGTGCCGCAATCCAGACATTTTCACAGAAGTAGCCAACTGCTGTATCCGCATTGCCCTTCCAGCCCCTCGAGGGTCAGGAACTGGTGAGTGTCCCCTTCCCCTGGCCTTTGAGATATTGAAGTCTATGGCCTAGTATAACCCCAGAGATTTTCTGTGAAGAGACCTATAACTTGGAAAGCCTCTTTGGTAGGCAAGTGTTGGGACATTGACTGATTGGTCATGTGGGCCAATTCAAAGGTACTTCAGTACCTCTTACTTGCCCTGTGGTAATCCCTGCCAGAGAAAGCAAGGTCTCATTCAATTTAGTCCTTGCCTTCAAAGAATTTGTCTTGGTGTGACAACAGAGCTTCTATACACTGTGAATGGTTTACAGAGAGAGTGGTAATTGACAGACAGGTAGACATGTGACGACTCACCTGATGCAGTAGGGAATATGCAGTATCAGTGTGTTCTTGCTCAAAATGTCCAACCTATATTCAATTACAAGGAAACAACTAAATGTAAATTGTGAGATATTCTATAAGGCAGCCAACCTAGACTCTTCAAAAGTATTAAGGAGAAAAAATGCAAGGTTACCCTAGGTGGTAAAAGGAAACTAGAAAGAACTACCGACCTTGATGGGATTCTGGACCCAATAAAGAGATTGAGAGAAATTTGAATACTGACTATGTATAGTCAGATAATTATATCTTTATTAAATGTCTTGGGTGTTATGATGGTATTGTGGTTATGTAGGAAAATATCCCCAATCTTAAGTGCAGGTAAATATATTTATGGATAAACAAATGTTGATTCTAGATGAAAAGTGTGGGTATTATTTATTCTAACCTTTAAACTTTTCTGTAGGGTTGTGGGTTTTCTTTTTAAAATAAAAGGTAGGTTGGGAAGGGGACTCTTTTATCTTGGGAGCCTCAGATATGTACCTGGCTCTCTGTGCTGAGCATTTCTCATGTGCGATCTCATTTAAACCTAAAATTTTAGGAATTAAAAAAATAAAAAAAATTCAGGTTTATTGAAGTAATTTGGCCATTATCCTCTAATAGAACTAGATTTCAGAACAAAGTCTCCCCAATTACAAAGACTGTATTCTTTTTCTTTTTTTCTTTAAAGATTTATTTGTTCATTTGCATGGCAGGGGTGGGGGGTGGTGCCGAGAAGCAGATTGCCAGCTGAGCATGGAACCTGATTATGTGAGGCTCAATCTCATGACCCTGAGATCATGACCTGAGCTAAAATCAAGAGTCAGACACTTAACCGACTGAGCCATCTAGGCACCAGGCAAAAGGCGTACTCTTTTTTGCCTGTATTCTATTTACTATTTTGTACTGCTCTAATAAATCCTGTGGGATTTAGAGAAAGTAAAAGCCAGATTTTCTAATAGGCTACTTGAACGTTATTTGTAAATGGCCACCTGTCCCAAGCTTAAAGGTTATACAAGCCCCCTTCTGAGTCTTTATCCCCAACCAAGGGTAGGTACTGGTTCACTGTTGACTGATTTTTCTCTGTCTCACTTTGGCTTAGCTTCAGATGATGAATTTGAGAATCTTAGAATTAAAGGTCCTAATGCTGTACAGCTGGTAAAGACAACCCCTTTGAAGCCCTCGCCTCTGCCTGTCATTCCTGATACTATCAAGGAGGTGATCTATGATATGCTGAATGCCCTGGCTGCATACCATGCTCCAGAGGAAGGTATGTAGCTACCATACCTCAGAAGTCTGGGCACTTTGCCTGGATATTTCAACCAACTTAGTCTTAATGAGCACTCACTATGTGCCCATGTACTGGGAATCAAGATGAATAAAACATATGTCCTTTTCTGAAAAAACTAGTGGTCATACATTATGACAGATGGCAAAGTAGTGGTGAATCCTAGAGCAAGGCACCTGACTTGGTGGGGGTTGGGGCCTGTAGGAAAGTTTCTTAGAACAGGTGGTTTCTAAAGTAAGTCTTAAATTACCATTTAGGAGGAGATGAGGAGAATGCTGACATATGAGAGTCCATCCCATACAGAGGAAAGAATAAAAAAAGGTTAAAGAGGAGATAGTATCTTGTGGACAGAAAAATAAATACCAAGGTGTCTCTAATATTTTCATTCTCAGAAACAAAAACATCTTTATCTCCCAAAAAACTGGGATCAGTATTAGAAGGTGTAGTTAGGCTTCCTGATCTTTGAGAGCACCATCTCAATCCACCTTTATTCCTAGCTAAGGTGCTCCTTGTAAGTACTGGGAAAGTCATGAATGAATTACTTGGAACCTCAACTTTCATTCCAGTCATATCCTTCTGTATTTTATTTGGGACATATTTCTTTGATAGGTCTCACAGAATTGCCAAAAATTGATGAATATAGTCTTTACTAAGTCAAGAAAATCTGAGTCTTTGATGCTTTTCATCCATTCAGCGCTCTGATCTGTAAAGAGCTCCTTGTTTCTTCTACAACCATAGAACCTTTACTCCACCTCATATCTTCCCCAACCCCCAAAAATAATTTAGCTATATAGCCAGGGCAAACATTTATTGACCTCCGTTACATTAGGCATAATACTGCCTATGTTCATTTAAGCTCAGTGACAGCTGAGGAAAGTTGAACAGACCAAGTAGATTGCCTGTGGTCACAAAACTAATTAGTGAAAGAATGAGCCTTTCATCCATGCTCTTTTGGTTATACTACATTTCTCCTCTTAAGTGAAAGCCTGGTAATATCACCATATAAATAGTCACAGTAAGTTGGAGCAAAATTGACCAAGCTGCCAAATAGGCATTGACGTTGCAGTTACAGGTGAGTTTTGTTTTTGTTTGCTTTTCTAGCAGAGAAATCTGACCCTAAACCTGGGGGTATGACCCAAGAGGTTGGCCAACTCCTACAAGACATGGGTGATGATGTATACCAGCAGTACCGGTCACTTACTCGTCAGAGCAGTGACTTTGATACACAGTCAGGTTTTTCCATTAATGTAAGTCAATTCCAACCTCCTATTTCCTTTTCCCTTTCCAATACCTTTTCTCCATATTTAGGCTTATGCTTGGGAAATTTCAAAGGTACTGATTTTGATATACCTGTCAATTATCTGTTGCCTAAAAATGAAAATAAATTTAGGGTGTCCCTGGGATTTGTCTCTGTTTGGATTGGAAACATTTCCTTAAATTGATTTTTCATTCTCATTTTTCCCTGTCCTTGCTCCCCAATCTCCCAGTCACTGTTTATAATGATTGATTCCCACAGATTATAGTATATAGCAGGTAAAGGTGGTTAAAAGATCAGCTAAAGATAATCTGTAGCATTTACAATGAGTACCCTGGGAAGGGATCCTACCATTTAGGGATAATTGTCTTTGAAATTAATAATGGCTCATGAATATTCTTCTATAGAGTCAGGTCTTTGCTGCAGATGGTGCCTCCACTGAGACTTCCACTTCTGGGACATCCCAAGGAGAAGGTAATGGTTTACTTTCTCTTGTTCTTATTTCTAGAGAGGACAAAGAAACTGGGTTGGGTGTCTTGGGCAGGAGGTATGGGAATATAGGCATAACTGTCACATTTACTTATCTAAATGAACTTTTCCCAAGGATGAGCTCAGTATTCTGTAAATAAAGGTATCTATATGTTAAGATTAATAAAACTGACATAACCAAGTAATGGTTGCTGTGGTATGATCCTTTAGAGGTACTCTTTAAACCACCCCATATATTTCTTTTGTTGGCTTTCATGCTGGCTTATAGAGCTTTGGTGCCAGTGACACAATTCTAGCTCTAAGGTTTATGTAGTAGATTCTTGCCTTATAGCAGTGTCATGTGGAAGCAGTTTTAAGGATGCCTTCCAAGAGCTGCTGCTCCTTGGATAGAGAAGATCTTCGAGATCTAAGCAAGGAGACATTGTACTTGACACAACTGCTGGGATAAAATATAGAGGGCATGTGATTAATAGCATCTCAGTATTCCTGGATGAGACAGGAAAGGATATATAGAGGAGATTAGCTTTTGAGCTAAGCTAGATAAGTAAATGCGTGCCAGGGAGACATGTGGGAAGGAAAAGGTAAAAAGATGTATAAGGCATCTTTGGAGTATACAGTATTTCTGGAGCATAAAACTATGTGTAAAAGAAGGGGAGTGACAGAAGATACGTGAATAGCCTCCCTGCTGTACCTGTCATCTTAGCTATCTGTCCTTCCGCTGCATTGTGAGGGGGACTTTCAGTTTGTACCGTTGTCCTAAAGTGGAGGAGGAGGAGTATTCTCCTTGCACTTGAGACTTGATGTTTGCCAATATTTCAACGTGAAATTGAACCAGAGTTTGGCTCTTTCTCAACAGCATCAACTCCAGAGGAGTCTCGGGATGGGAAGAAAGATAAAGAAGGGGACCGGGCCTCTGAGGAAGGCAAGCAGAAAGGCAAAGGCAGCAAACCTTTAATGCCCACCTCCACTATTCTTCGTCTTCTGGCAGAATTGGTGAGGTCCTATGTTGGTATTGCTACCCTGATTGCCAACTACAGCTACACTGTGGGCCAGTCTGAACTGATTAAAGAGGTAATATTTCCAGTACGCCTGAGGCTTTATACTGTTAACATTTGGATACAGATGTGTCTCACTCTTTGCTGGGAACCTATGCATGCTAGCCCAGTGTTGCAAGGCAGAGGCCTCTTAAGATACAATGAAGAAGTTAGATATTTTCCAGTGATGTGGTGCTATCAGGCTCATTTTAAAGGGAGTGAGTTGGTGCCATTTGTTAATTTGTTTTGTAGAAAACTACTTGGTCTGCAGTATAGCAGCTACAAAAGGCAAGGTTTGGAGTCAGACCAGTTAAGAATCTGATCTAGATAGCAATCTAGGTAATACAGCATCTTGGTGAAGTCGCAGGAAAAAATAGGTGAGTTGAAGAGATATTTTAAAGGTAGAAATAGACAAGAATTGGAAGAAAACAAAATCAAGGACTTGCTGTTTTATGATTTTCCATTCCTTTTTATGTTAGTAGAAGAAAATGGTTTGAAGGGAAAAGGTAGTGTCTGCATAAGGTTGTCTAGGGGACTGTAGAACAAGCCAAATAAACAAGAATATGGGTGTTTATCTTCCAATTGTACTCAGCACCTGTGCTAAGACACCTGATGTGGTTAATAGTATTGGTACTATGGAATATAAGGAAAGTCTAAATGTCTTTCAGAGCTTGGAGAAAAAATGAAGTAATATTTTGTATGTCCTGATACGGAATTATCTTTAAGTTATTTTTCAAGTGAGAGGGCACTCTAAGAAACTAGATGATGTTCCCATATATGTAAAAGGGGTGCCCAGGGAATTTTTTGTCATAAAGTGGATCTTGTTTTGAGTTGTCATATTGTAACTTTATGGTTAGTAAGTAGTAAAGGTTTTGAGAGTAGAATGGGGACATTAATGTTGCAGGCAAAGAATAAAAAAGCAGCTGCCATTTTTTAAGCTATTTTGGCTTTAATCCAAGTTTTTAAAATACATACAAAGATACACAGTTCCTGAATAACTCATCAGTTTTTCTTGGGTGACCATTACCCAAAATAAAATGTTACAAGTTCTATAAAAGCTTACCCCTTCATGCCTTTGTACATTTCCCCCTCCCCTTTAAGCTTCTATAAGGTCACCATTATCTTTAGTTCTATTGCCACAGGTTAGTTTTGCAACTTGATATAAATGGAATCTTATAGTACATACTCCTTTGTGTCTGGATTCTTTTTTGTTTAATGTGTTCGCAAAATTGATACAGAGTTCCCTTGTGTAAATGTAACACAATCTTATCCATTCCAGTGCTGAGAGACAATTGGGTGGTTTTCCATTTAGAGGTATTAAAAGTAGTGTTGCTACAGTCCATTCTTAAACATGTCTTGGTGAACATACACAGTTGGCCCTTGAACAACACACAAGTGTTAAGGGTGCCAACACACCCTTCCCCCACTCCATGTATGCAGTTGAAAATCCACATATAACTTTTGACTCCTCAGAAACTTTACTGGTAGCCTGCTTTTGACCAGAAGCCTTACCCAATATCATAAACAGTCAATGAACACGTACTTTGTATGGCTATATGTATTAGAGAAAAGAAAATATGATTAAGAAAATCGTAAGAAGAAATGTATTTACACTTTTAAATTTATTCCACTTGTAAAAAAATAAAAGGTGCATATAAGTGGGCCCACACAGTTCAAACCCGTGTTGTTCAAGGATCAAACTGTACGAGTGTTTCTGTTAGGTGGTATATGCCTAGAAATAGTTCAAACCCGTGTTGTTCAAGGATCAAACTGTACGAGTGTTTCTGTTAGGTGGTATATGCCTAGAAATAGAATTGCTGGTCTCTTTAGCTTTAGCAAATGGTGCCAAAAGTTTCCAGAGCGGTTGTGTCAATTTATATTATCACCAAGAATGGCATATGGGAGTTCAGGTTGTTTCACCTCCTTGCCAACACTTGGTATTTTTCTCATTTTTCATTTTAGCTGATCTAGTGGATTTGTAGTGGTATTGCATTGTGGTTAAAATATCCTTGTCTTTATTGGCCATTTGGATATTCTCCTGTGATGTGTCCAAGTCTTGTATTCTTGTTTTCTATTGAATTCTTCACATATTCTGGATACAAGTATTTTTGTGGAGTTACGTGTATTAAACATACATTAGGCATTTTATTTGAAAGTTTTTAATCATTACGTCAGTTGTAGTTACTGGTGGAATAAGACATTTAATTGTAAATTTATTAAGCATGTGTTTAATACATGTCACGTGACCTTGTGGTACTGGGTACTCCTAGGTGCTTTATAAATGCTATTGATGATCCTTCCCTCAGGACTGGAAGGTGATTGGTATTGCCACCCTTAACAGAGAAGTAGAGAAGGCTCAGAAAGGTTAGCTTGCTCAAGGTCAGCTGCAGAGTAGCAGGATTAGAATTGGAACCCAGGTCTCTGATTACAAATCCAAGTGTCTTTACTGCATCACACTGCTTTCTCAAATTGCAAAGCTTTTTTTCCAGTTTTTAGTAATAATGTCACATAACATATTTATACAATTTTGTATTGTATTCACTACTGGGAATTTTTTATTTCTAAGAAGTTCCATCTTAACTAGGCTACCTTACTTAATTATCTAGACTTTACAATTCTTCAGTGCTTTTTTTTATTGAGGCAAATTTTACATAAAATTAAGCATTTAAGTGTATGGTTGAGTTGCATTTAGTACATTAAGTGTTTGTGCAACCATCATCTCTTTCTAATTCTGAAATCATTTATGTATTTTGATCCAAAATCTGTTTGAAGTTCCTTTCTAATGTAGGGAATTACCAGGGCAGAAATGATTGTTAGAAAGAAGGAACAAGTCTCAGTTTCCTTCCCTTGTTGGACCTCTTTTGCTATTTTATGTAACTCTTCATTAAATATGTTTGCATATCCATATCTGTGACTGCTGTTCGAATTCCTGCCACTTTTTAGCCCACGTTCCTTAGCATGTTGTAGGTATCGGTAAATATTACAATTTAATAGAATACTGAAGGAATTGTAGCACTCAATTATGAATCAGGATTTGAATCCTTTCCATGGGCTAAGTTTTCTGTGCAGGCCATGTTTCTTTGGGCCTCAGATTACCCATCTGTCAGACGGGGAAGATACTGAACTTGGCTTAACTGTTCTATAGGTTTACTGTGAACAGTTCTGTCAAATATCACACATAAAAGTGTTTGAGAAATGCCAAGTGACATGTAAGTAAAAGTGCTTAAACTGTGTAATGAGAAACGAATGAGATTTAAAATCATAAAATCTGGATTTGCTACTCGCTTAGCATGTACCTTCAACCCTTGGTCTTCTCATCTGTAAAGTAGACCTGATAATTGACGGGATGACTTGAAGGATCAAATCTCTGTATATGTACCTTGTTGATATGCAAATAACATGGCATAATTATGCTTGTGAGTAAATGTCATGGTTAATGACTTTTCAGGACTGCAGTGTGCTAGCTTTTGTTCTGGACCACCTCCTCCCACATACCCAGAATGCGGAAGACAAGGACACACCTGCCCTGGCCCGCTTATTCCTCGCAAGCCTGGCTGCTGCAGGGAGTGGCACAGATGCCCAAGTGGCCCTTGTGAATGAAGTAAAGGCAGCCCTGGGACGGGCACTGGCTATGGCTGAGAGTACAGAGAAACATGCCAGGTAAACTCCATGCCTGTTGTAGTGCTAGTAACCAATAGCATCCCCTTACTGCATTCCTTGTCCATGGGATTCCTTGGACTTGAACAAGAGTTCTGGTCCCACTGGCACTGTGTATCCTCTGGTCCTCTCAAATAGTGCTTCCAGATACCTAGAGTATTGATTACATTTGGAAGAGGATACAGCTTAGAGAAAAAAACAAAGGGATGTTTTCATTATATTTCTGAGGTCTTGATGTTCAACAGGCTATTCAGTCTCACTTTTTAAATTATGTGTAAAGAAAACTAAGTGCTACCACTCAGGGAGTGAGCTCTCACCTCTTTCAATGTTACTTCCACAAGGAAATACTGAGGGCACAGGAGGGTTATCTGTGGTGAGTTAGTGAAGACACCAAAAAACAGGCAGTATTCATATGATAGAGGTGTCACACTTCTCTCCCAGGCTTCAGGCAGTGATGTGTATCATCAGTACTATCATGGAGTCCTGCCCCTCCACCTCCAGCTTCTACAGCAGTGCCACAGCCAAGACCCAGCACAATGGCATGAACAACATCATTCGACTCTTCCTAAAAAAGGGACTGGTTAATGACCTGGCAAGAGTGCCTCACAGTCTGGACCTGTCTAGGTAAAGTTATTCCTGAATCCCAGCTGCAGGCTTTTGCCCTCTCTTTAGTCATGCTGTTTTTATTTCTTCATTTGCTTGTATTTCCTATATCTTCGTCAGATGAGTAGTGAGCCACCAATGTGATAGGAATGATTTTGGATATAGGTGGGAACCTGAGTTCTTAGTATCGTGGTTAAGCAAGACACTTTGCCTTTCTTCAGGCCTTAGTTTTCTCATGTCCTGCAAACTCCAGAGTTAGACTGTATGAATAATTTTTTCCCAAGCTTTCCCCACCTTAATTAAAAATAACCTATTATTGTAAAATTATATGTGTATCATGAGAACTACAGATGAGCAAAAATAGATATCACTGCCACTCAGATATCACTGTTACCTACCACATATCTCTCAGTGGTTTTCTTCACATACATACAAAATGTATTTTTTACTAAAATGATGTTACATATGTTGTTGTGTAACCTGGGGTGAATCCATATTCAAAAATTTTTGTGCAAACCAGAATCTAGTTACAGATCTTTCATTACTTCTGATTATGTCCTCTGAATCTCTGTTATTCTAACACAGAACCTTAATTTTTTTAATCTTCATTTTATTTCTGTTAGTGACACTAACTTGTTGAGGTGATCAGGCCTGCCATCCTGCAGAATATCCTGCCTTCCAGATTTGGCCCATTGCAATTCCTTTACTTCCTGTTTTCTGTAAACTTCTAATTAGAGCTAGAAGCTTAATGGAGCAATTTAAAGTTATTGGTTAGGCTATATCTTAAGTGATGTACATCTCATATTCTGTCATGGCAAAACTGACTAAAGTGATAATTGTCATTGTACTGTTGTATTTTCCACCTTCTTACTATAAAGTAATCTATGTTAGTATTTTGGCACTGTATAAATGTTTGGTTTCCTGTCAGCCGTATACCTAATTAATGATCTTAACAGTAAGTGATAATCCTTTCCTGTTCTAATTTCTTTGGGGATTATCAGTGATAACTTTCTCAATTCTGTCATTCCTTCTACACTATTAGCTGGCATTTTTGTGGTCTGGTTACCCTGAAATACAGTTCCTACTGAAAAGGCAGGATAAAAACTTTGGTTTTTTTTTTTCCTTAAGTCACCAATTTTTAGAGTAATCAGTAGACTTAATCACCACCCAAAATGCAACTTGTCTCTGGCTTTCAATTTTCTGTTTTCACTGATTTTTTTAAATCAGTAATTGAATTATTTGGACCACTGCAGTCATTCTTTCTCATTATATCTTTGGCCCATGGGGCCTCCTCAGACTGACTTCTTTGTCCTTTTGATACAAATTCATCAGCTTTTTTTTTTAAGATTTTATTTATTTATTTGACAAACAGAGATCACAAGTAGGGAGAGAGGCAGGCAGAGACAGAGGGAGAAGCAGGCTCCCCACTGAGCAAAGAGCCCAATGTGGGGCTCAATCCCAGGACCCTGAGATCACGACCTGAGACGAAGGCAGAGGCCTAACCCAGTGAGCCACCCAGGTGCCCCTCATCAGTTTTCTTAAAACGTTTAAAAATTTCAAACTCAGGAGTGTAATGAGTACCGTATGTCTCATCTGGATTAACCACTGGTTATCATTTCTGTCCTGTTTGAGTTCCCCCATTTAGAAGCTGAATCATTTGAAGTTCATTGCAGACAACATGATGTTTTAACCTCTGAGTGTTTCAGCATGTTTCTCCTAAAAATAAACATTCTTTTACATGGCTAGAATATCATCACATCTAAGAAATTTTACCATTGATATAATAGTACTCAATATATATTTCGTACTCCGATATCCCCAGTTATTCCAAGTATTACACCTTGAGGGGAGAGTGGTTTTTGTCCAGGATCCAATGAACATCACTAATTGCATTTGATTATCCCATATTTCTTGTTACGACATTTGACTGTTTTGAAGGATCCAGAAAGACAAATGTAGAATATTCCATAATCTGGATTTATCTAATTGCTTCCTTATATTCAGGTTTAGGTTAAACTTTCCTGCATGAATAGTATATAGGTGATGTTTGCCCTTATTGGTGCATCACACCAGGAGATACATAATACTGATTTGTCCATTATTGGTAATGCTAGGTTTGATCACAGTTAAAGGTTAGCTTTTCCCTTTGTACTTAATAAGTTTTCTATGGGGTGATGCTTTGAGTTCACATGAAGATGATATGAATATCCTATGCCCTGAGGATTTTTAACTCCATAGTTTTAGCATTTATTGGTGATCTTTGCCTGGATCACTTTCATTGTTGTCTGAAAAGTGATGATTTCTGACTTTATCATGCCTGTTTATTAGCAGGCATTCTTTTATAATGAAGATTTCCTTCTGCCTATTTGTATCCCTATGGCTGCAGATTCTTTTTACATTTAATGTAATGCCATTACCATCATTATTGTTGATGTTTCAGTGTTTCATATTTGACCTGTGGTAATGATGACCCCATTAATTTTTTAAAGCCTCTGGCACAACAAGATGTCCCAGACTCACCTTGTACCCTCCATGCCTCATCCCTGGAATCAGCTATACTCTGATGAGTCTTGGTTCCTCCTTAGTGTGAGTTTCTTTGCTAAGTCCATCTCTGTATCTTCCTTTATCTCAGTCCAAACATGGCAAACACAGTCAACGCTGCTTTGAAGCCTTTGGAAACACTTTCCCGGATTGTTAACCAGCCCAGTAGCCTTTTTGGCAGCAAGAGTGCTTCTAGCAAGAGCAAGTCTGAGCAGGATGCCCAAGGAGCTGCTCAGGACTCCAATAGCAACCAGCAGGACCCAGGTAGGGAATCAGAGCCAATGGACTGAAGAGCTGGCTGGGTGGGCATAGCTATTTTATGGTTGCATTGCATCACAACTGTTCTGGCTTGGTGCTGTTTCCCTGGGAACTTGCTGGCCTTCCAGAGATCTGTCATAGTGGTGTGGGAATCCGCCCCACAAAGAATTCCTTCAAATTGCAGCCTTATTTGGCTCTCCTCACACGTAGCCTTGTCTTTTCCTTTGTCACCCATTCATTTATTCTCTGAGAACTTGTAAACTTGCCCAGGGAAGGGACCTTACTGTCTTCATGCTTGCCTCATGGTGCCCTGCAGATAGGCACCCTTTGATTATTTTGCTGGTTGGTTGATTGTTTCAGGCGAGCCTGGGGAAGCAGAAGTGCAGGAGGAGGATCATGATGTCACTCAGACAGAGGTGGCAGATGGGGATATCATGGATGGGGAGGCTGAAACCGACTCAGTGGTGATTGCTGGGCAGCCTGAGGTGCTCAGTTCACAAGAGATGCAGGTAGGGAGGCAGATCACCCAGCATACCCCTATTGCGGCGCTGAACCAAACCCCCAAGCGGTGTGGGTGGGTGAGTACTTTAGATCTTTGCCTCAATGCTGTCTGTTTTGCAGAGGAACACAGATGATACTCTTAGTAGTAGATCAGTAAATGTGTATGAATTGTATTAAATGAGGGGTGGGGGTAGGGCCAGAATGCCATCCATGTACTATGAAACAGAATAGATCCCAAGAGGAAAACTTAAGCACAGGTGAAATGTGGATGCAGAAAACTGGCCTGAGCCCTTTGGGCCCAAGGTATTTGATTTATTTGGCTCTGGCCATTAATGGAAACTCCTTAACATCACTGTTGTGCCTATAGCACCTGGTCTCACTGGAGCATTCAAACCAGCTATTTTCTAAAGACCCTAAAGAAGGCATTGTAATTTCTGGAGCTAGTAGCAGTGGTAAGAAATGGGGCCTTACAGTCCTAAGCTGCCAGCTCTGAGGAGATCTGCATGTATTCCTGGATAGTAAAACAACTAACCAGATCTGAGATAACTGGGATGAATCCATTTGAAGGACAATCTGAGTGCGGATTGGCAGCACATAGTAGTTTCTGTGCTCTTAGCACCAAATGTGTGGTGTTTATGCAACATGTTCTGTCACATGTTATCCTAGAAATATATACTCCCTTGCTGGCTTTTTTTAGGGTTTCCATGCTAGCGCAATGATAGACTTGTGTGCATCCATATATATGTTCTATTTCTCTCCAGGTTGAGAATGAGCTGGAGGACCTGATAGATGAGTTGCTTGAGAGGGATGGCGGATCTGGGAACAGTACAATTATAGGTGAGAGCCCCAGAACTGAGTATAGCCTCTTCCTTTGCCTCAGTCTCTCTTGGGAGGACCCTTTTCTCATCATCTGCTTGCTCAGCTCTGCCTAAGGGCTCATAGCCAGCCTAGATTGCTGCTTGTCTTGATGTTGATGGTCTTACAGATGAAAAATTCACAAACCATCTACAGACCTGTGGTGGCAGGTCTGAGGCGTTGCCTGTGTGGGGGAGGTGGAGGGGTGGCCATCAGTATAGATGATACATGAGGCACATCAAGAGTGTTATTCATGGAAGCCTAGAGAGGAGGCTTTAGAGGCTGTAGGGTGAGAAAGTGCTTTCCTTTCAGTTCTTCAGCAAAATCCAGGGGCTTTCCGCCTCTGAGTCTCAGTAGTGTAAAAAGAGTGATCATTCCCTAAGGGTGGCCCTTTTTACAACTCAAAGGGAAAATGGCGAAAGTACCCTACTGTCACCTGGCTCCAAGGGTCTATGTGTTACTTGTTTTTATTTTATTGATAAAGGAAATCAAAGGATAAATGGAAGTAGACCTCTATTTTTAAATTTGACAAGACTTTTTCACACCCATTATCCTCTATGGTTTCACAATTAGTGGGATTGGCAGGGCAGATGTGATCATCCCATTTTACAGATGAGGAAACTGAGACTCAGACAGGTAAAGTGACTGGCCAAGCTCACCTAGCTAGTCAACAGCAGAGAACCTAGGTCTTCTCCCTCATCCAAAAAAAAAAAAAAAAAAAAAAAAGGATATCTGCTGGGTGTACATAGCTACTTTAGGCGCACCCAATCTGGAAAGGGAAGTCCTCTGTTGTTCAGTGAAGGCTCTGCTCTGTAACCTTCAGTGAGCAGAAGTGGAGAGGATGAATCACAAGAGGACGTGCTGATGGATGAAGCTCCTTCCAACCTCAGCCAAGCTTCCACCTTACAGGCCAACCGAGAAGGTGAGAGTGCCGAGGCCAGAAAGGCCTCCCTTCTTGCCCTGCACGTCTGACAGACACTACACTAGGGTTTTCCTGGAGGCAGCTGCCCACATGTGCAGAATAAGGAAGCATCTGTCTGCATGCGCTGACATACACCATCCACTTTATCCTCAGCCAGTTTTTCAAATAACATGTTACTACTGCTTGCCCAAAAGTTTGTCACTTCTTACTTGGTTCGCTTTCTTCTCACCCACCTGCTATCATCGCTCCAGATTCCCTCTTAACCAACAGGATGCAGTCAGTAGCAAAGTAGGACTGGAAAGGCAAAGGGGCACCAGCAGACTTGGCCAAGTCCTAGACCATGGCTCCTGAAGTACCACCCTATAGCCAGCCTCCACATTCAGCCACCTTGCTCAGCGTGTTGATGCATTGATTGGCACTCTCAGGAAATCAGGGCTGGCTCACTAAGTCTGTACATCACCCCAGATCTGGTTCTTCCTCTCCTAGAGTCAGATACCCCATCGCCTTCCCACTCAGTCTGCCGGCCTGCACAGTAGCCTGTTTGCTAGCTACTCAGTATAGTCCTCCAATGTGCTCCCTTTGTTTTAGATTCCATGAATATCCTGGACCCTGAGGATGAGGAGGAGCACACTCAGGAAGAGGACAGCAGTGGCAGTAACGAGGATGAGGATGATAGTCAGGATGAAGAGGAGGAGGAGGAGGAAGATGAGGAAGATGATCAGGTGAGGGGGGACTGTGTTTGGGCTGGTTCAGACAACCTCTTCCATGGGAACACAGAGCTGGAGAAAACCAACAGTCTGGGTTGCTAGCCTCAGCGCCTCCCTCCCTCATGTGCAAATGTGGCCATGACGCCAGACTTCAGAAAACCCTTACCTCCAGCAATTCTCCATCTCCTATTTTCCCCTTAAGGAGGATGATGAAGGTGAAGAGGGAGATGAAGACGATGACGACGATGGCTCTGAAATGGAATTGGATGAGGATTACCCTGATATGAACGCTTCTCCCTTGGTCCGATTTGAGCGCTTTGACCGGGAGGATGATCTCATCATTGAGTTTGACAACATGTTCTCCAGTGCTAGTAAGATACAGGGGCTCAGCTGGGTTTTTACCTCTTGATTCGTATACCCTTCTCTAGGGTAAGCCAAGCAGTGAACCAGAGCAGCTATCAATCTGATACAGCACTTCTTTTCCTATGCTGACTTCCTGGGGCAAGGGATATCTGAATCCATCTCTCTCAATAAATGTGTACTTAGAAGAAGGAATTGTGAGAGGCTGCTTTTGTTCTCTCCACCTCAGTAAACAGGCAGCCATTTTAGAGCCTGGACAACTTGATGATTTGCTTGAATTTTTTTTTTTTTAAATGAGACCAAGGCTGACTGCATCAGGCACCCATGTGCATGCTACAGTAACAGGGCAATCAATAATTCTTATGTCTGTAACACTGGATCTTGAGAGTTTGGATGAACACCTTTGAGCTTGGCATTGGGGAGTATATTTGAGCACATTCACTCTGGTCATCAAGGATGCATCTTTACGGAGGAGAGAGTGAATCTCTTTCCTTCTCCCCCCATCAACGACAAAGTTCGCTTTTAGCATCTAGTTCTTAGAATCAAGCTGTCCTGAGAAGGCAGGTCTTGACCCCAAATCACAAGCATGATATAGCAGAAAATACTGAACTGTTCTGGTCTGTTGTCTTGGCCAAGTAGTCTCTTACCTCTTTGAGCCTCAGTTTGTCACCTGTAAATGAAAAGTTCTAAAAGAAAAAAAAAATGGGTTGTATTACATAATTTTCAAGGTGCCTTCTATTCTGTGATTTTCTTTGCATTTTTGTGATTTCCATCAGTCTTCCGTTTGTTGAGCCTCCCTTCATTTAGCAAATTAAATATTTGAGGAGTGCCTACTGCTTCCTAGGTACTCAGGATACAGCAGTGAAAAAGAAAGCAGTCCTTTTCCATGAAAGGAGTTTATGGTCTATTAGGAATTATAAGTTAGGAGGCGTTACGTTGTAGTATGGTAAGAAAGCCCAGAGAAAAGGATTATTAAGCCAATCTGTAGAATCAGAGGAAGTGACATCTGGGCCAAGAACAAAAGAGCAGGTGAAGAAGGGGGATAGGAGTCCTCTAGGTGAAGGGAGTAGCAGGTTTCTCAGGGACCTAGAAGCATCACTGTGGCTATAGTGTGAAGAATGGATTGGGAGAAGGTACTATTTAGGAGGCTGTTGCTATATCTAGATAAGAGATTGTGGCACTAGCTATGGTAGTGTCAGTGATTGTAAATGAGGTGTGGGAATGAGGGAGAAAGGACAAAGCTCAGGTTTCCGTGTGAGGAAGTAAGGCCCAGGAGACATGGTTCTGTTGGAACAACCATGGAAGAGATTTTTTTTGGCACTGACCCCTTTACGTATTGTCCTTGCAGCAGACATCCCCCCATCCCCAGGAAATATCCCTACCACTCACCCACTGATGGTACGCCATGCAGACCACAGTTCTCTGACGCTGGGCAGTGGCTCTTCCACAACGCGTCTCACCCAGGGCATCGGGCGCAGTCAGAGGACCCTAAGGCAGCTGACGGCCAATACAGGCCATACCATTCACGTTCATTACCCTGGGAATCGCCAGCCCAACCCTCCTCTTATACTCCAGAGGTAAGTTATATTTGTCCCATTTCTTAGGATTGTATGTGCAGCTTTTGGGGGAGTACTAAATTATGTAACGGTTTTTTTGCTTAAATGTCCTCCTATGCATACATTCAGCAATCGATGAAACATCTCATGTGCCAAGCACTTAACACTTTAAATATAGACAGGACAAGATTTCTGCCCTGTCTTAGAGTTTAGTGGAAGAAACAATATCAGAGTGAGAGAAAAGGACATAGGTGTCATAATGGTCAATGTACAGGCTACAGTGGGTACACAAGAGAGAGAGGGTGTGGTGCATGGTATTATCAATGACACACACTCTGTCAGGAACAAATATCCAACCTTAGCCCAAATAAAGTTGGCAGACTGATAGTTCGAAAAGTAACTAAGATTTATGCTTAGTGGGGCACCTGACCAGCTCACTCAGAGGAGCAGGCAGTTCTTGATCTTGGGGTCATGAGTTAGAGCCCCATGTCAGGTGTTGAGATTACTAAATAAAAGTTTTTTTAAAAAGATTAATAATATGATCATGCTCAGGTCCATAATAGTGTTAAGCAATTCCAAGAGGGTACAGAAAGGATCTCGCAATAACAGATTGCAGGACTCCTATGAATTACAGTGACCATGGTACCCCACCATCACACTACAGGTTGCTTGGTCCTTCTGCTGCTGCTGACATCCTTCAGCTGAGCAGCAGCCTTCCCCTACAAAGCCGTGGCCGAGCCCGCCTCCTGGTAGGCAATGATGATGTCCACATCATTGCCAGATCTGATGATGAACTGCTGGATGACTTCTTCCATGACCAGAGCACAGCAACCAGCCAAGCAGGCAAGTTTGTGTGGTGAAAGGAAGAGTATAGTTTTTTACATTCTGCTTTTTTCTTGCTGAGGGAAGGCAGAGCAGTATCTGCCCTGCCTAAAGTAACCACATTTTATCGGATCCAGAACCACTTGATAGTTTAGCCAAGGTCAACAAAACCTTTACTGTCTCTGGACACTGGTGATGTGCCAAATGTTGTGATAAACTTTGGGTCCTGTTAGAGAAATGTGGCGATTTGGGGATCAGATGACATAGGACCAGGCCAAGAATCTCACTCTTTTGCCCCTACAGGGACCCTATCCAGCATCCCCACAGCCTTGACCCGCTGGACAGAGGAATGCAAAGTTCTCGATGCTGAGAGCATGCATGACTGTGTTTCAGGTATGTGACAGCTTGATTATCTGGGCAGTAGTGAGCCTTCCACAGCTGGGAATGAGTGCGTGGGAATTGCTGCCCTCATTCTCTGGCCACAGGCTCTGCCTCTTGGCTGCCTCCACTGAGCAACTTCTGATCTTTGCTTCTTTGATCCAGTTGTTAAAGTGCCCATTGTCAATCACCTGGAATTCCTGAGGGATGAGGAGCTAGAAGAGAGGCGGGAAAAACGCAGAAAACAACTGGCTGAGGAAGAAACAAAGATAACTGACAAAAGCAAAGAAGATAAGGAAAACAGGGATCAGGGTGCACAGGTGATTTTCAAGGGCGGGAAGGATTCATCTTTGGCTCTGTCATACTTTACTTTCAAATGGTTTTGGCATATACGTAGCACCAGTGATTGAAGAATCCTGAGATGTTCACATTGAACCTGAGAAATGATTCCTTCCAGATGAACCCTACATTCATATAGGGTTTTTCTTAGAGAAAAGAATTTCAAACCCTGAGGAAAAACTATTTCTCCAGTGTCTCTGCTGGGGAAAACTGGAGTAAGAACCAGAGTGGTTCCTAACTTACCAGTGACACTGTGTAGTCTCTACCTTCAGTGACTGCAACTAGACAAGAAGAATGATTTCGATTATGCCCATGCTCTTAGTGATTCAGTTGCAGTTCACTCAGTGGATTGACTGACCAAGTGTCAATCTGACCTTACTGACCTTACTTACCAAGATGACCCCATTCCATCATTTGAATAAGTTAGGCTTAGGCTCAGTCAGGAAATACTCATGCCCTAAACCCCAGCACCACATGTCGTTTTCTAAGGCTTGATTTTTCAATTTGCAAAACCTCTAGCATGACTTTGGTTTAGAAAGAAACTACCTATTTTGAAATTTCTGGGATGTTGAATAATACTGGCTTTAAAATATATGAAATATATAGAAATAAGAAAACTCAGCAGTTAGGATATCAAATGAAGGATTTTAAAAATACTCAGTTAGGATAATAAACTTGATACAACAAATGGGTAGAAAATAAGCAAGCCTGACATGTGATTTTAAAAGCTGGAGTGGACAGTTGGGGTGCATGGGTGGCTCAGTCATTTAAGCATCCAGCTCTTGGTTTTGGCTCAGGTCATGGTCTCAGGGTCATAGGATGGAAGGTTCAGGGTGGAGTCTGCTTGTTCCTCTCCCTCCCACTTCTGTGCTCCTTCCTTCCCAAACCCCACTCACGCGCTCTCTCTCTTCGTTCTCAAGTAGATGAATGAATAAAATCTTTAAAATCAAACAAACAAAGCTGGAGTGAACAAAACAAGCCCAAGGAAGGGAAATACATAGTGATGAAACTTTAAGGAATTCTTGCTGGTCTCATGGTTGTATTTAGGCCATTTTCTGTGCCCGGCCCAGCTCATTATTCAGTCAGCCTCCTGGCTGTTTCCCTTTGTTCCCAAGCCATCTTTCAGCACAAGTATGTATTAGAGATATATTGCACTTTAAAATGCTCATCTTTCATCCAGGTTCTTGAACTCCTAGGTGGCTTATGTGGGCAGGGGTAGCTATTACAGTTTTCCACTGTCTTACATGCTTACGGAAGTCCCACATTAGTCTGTCCCCTCTCTTTCCAGTGTACTGCATCTAAGACCAATGACTCCACTGAACAGAACCTCTCAGGTAACTCTTCCCCTTTTTCACGTTCCTGCTAATTTGTTCGTTCTTTTTCCTGACCCTTTCAAGTAGCTGGCCCAGAGTGGGCTGAAGATGAACACTGGTGCTCTGTGGGATGAGGTAGTAGATTGTATAGTTTTAGGGTCATACCCCATCTTGGAGATAACTATACAGTCTACTGTCTTTCCCACGGTGGTACACTTCCCCTCCAACGTGCTCTGTTCAGGTTCTCACTCTGATCATGCTGTGCTGCATTCTGGCATGTGTAGCAAGGCCATGTGTCCTATTGCCTTTGGTGACCACCGTGGTGTGGTGCTTCATGAGAATATCTGATAGCGGTGGTTCCCAAATGCCAGCCCTCTGTGGAAATGAACAAAATAAAGAGGGTTTAATGAATTTTTCAGAAAGCTGAATTTATTCAATTTAAAGAACTGGTTTTTATAGAGATTATGTCCTTCCTAGTTATGTGGTATCAAAGTATTTTTATTAAGTGTTATTGACAGGATTCTTTCTTATTTGGCTAAACTAACCTACGTTTGGTAACCCTATGTTAGTCTCTTTCTATTTTTTCCTTTTTATATAAACTTTGTGAGTCTTCGGAATCTAAAAGTCTAGGGATGTTATCCTGAGCAATCTGTTTTTGGCATCTGTGGGCTAACTGGTATTACTACTATATGTTTTGTATTCCTCCTTCTAATCTTAATGTCAGCAGCTATTTCATGGTTCTGATAACTTGTCCATGTGGTATTATGTCTCCCCCACCCCCATTTCTTGAGAATTTTCTTCTGCTTCCCTGTGCCTTCTGTCTCCTTTGGCATTTGAATTGCAAAATGAGATACTAAAGCCTACACAGTTTTTTGTTGGGTTTTTTTTTTTTTCCTAAGCATTTAAAGTGGGTGGTAGGTGTCCTGGTGCCTTTAATCTAGCAAAAGGTCTTTGAAAAGGTCTGTTACCAGGTAAAATGGCCTTTTGTCTGCTACCCTTGCTAGAGGATTCTGCTCATGCCGGGGTGAGGTAGTAAGTTGTATTGTTGTGGGGTAGGGATTTTAGGCCCCAATTAGAAGATAACTATACAACTTACTACTTTCCCTGGTGTGGGCATATTCGTACTTAGTCTTGGCACTGTTGCCTCCATCAGAGATACAGATATTCCGGGGATAATCAGGACTCTTAAGGAAAGGGAGGTCGAAGGGGATAAGTGATATTTAGGGTGAGGCAAGTATCATCATAAAGTGACTTTGAACTCTTTCCCCTTCCACCCAGGGCATAGAAAGGATTTAATTCTTAGGATCTGTAAAGATTCATATCTTCAGTTCTTGAGACTAAGATAACACTGTGCCTTAGCCCTCATCCTGGGTATACCAAATGAGCCACAAGCTGTTCCGAGGAACACTTGGGGGCAGGGTAGGAAGATATTCATACATTACTGACTGGGTTGGGATACTTGTCAGGCCACATGTGCTGATTGAGTGGCGTCCTGGTTTCTTGGCTGATTGTCCCTTAACACCTGCATTGTTATTCTTTCCGAGAAAGATGGGACTCCTATGCCTGACAGCTACCCAACAACCCCATCTTCAACTGATGCAGCTACATCTGAGTCCAAGGACACCCTTGTCACTCTACAGCCTTCACAACAGCAACAAACACTCCCACCCCCACCAGCCTTGGGAGAGATTGCTCAAGAGCTGCAGTCCCCTGATGGAGAAGGGGGTAGCTCTGCACAGCTATTGATGCCTGTAGAGTCAGAGGAATTGGGTCCCACAAGGCCAAGTGGAGAAGCAGAAACAACTCAGATGGAGTTGTCCCCAGCTCCTACTATAAGTGAGTAGAATTTCAAGGTTTGGGTAAGGAGTGAAGGGTTATTTAACAGGAGGGAAATGGACATCTTTGGAGTTTTTTACTGTCCTTAAATAGTAGAAGTTCGGGTCCTCAGAGAGTAGGATCTTAGCTTGCATATTTTCTTTCTTAGCTAAAGTTGAGGTTTCTTCTCTGTGGACTCAAGTGATCATATATCTGAGTGTCGAATGATACAGGTGATAATGCAAACAGTTTATTGAGGTGATCACTTTTCCTGGACTATCATGGCAAGCCTGTTACTTCTTTAAAAGCAACCTTCCTGGGACTCCTGACTGGCTTAGTCAGAAGAGCATGCAACACCTCTTGATCTCGTGGTTGTGAGTTTGAGCCCCACATTGGGGGTAGAAGTTACTTTTAAAAAATAGTAAATAAAGGTCCACACAGAAACAACCCTCCAAAGTAGATAGTATTATCTCTGTGAGTAAACTGAAACCCACATGAGATTATTAGCCCAGGACCATTCAATAAGTGATTAAGCTGAGAAAAATCCAGATCTGTTGTGTGACTTTAAAGCTTACTCTCCTTCAGCATCCTTTAGGCATGGCAAGCACATCACCCACCCCCCCACACACACACATCTCTCCCATCCTGGCAAACACTATTCATCTCATGCCACTATTTCCCAGTGGTTTGCAGTGGGGCCTCAAAATTCTTCACAGCAGTGTTCCAACAGGGTAAATTGAGACTTGTTTGCTATTCCTGCTCTGCACCATGCTGCCTGTGATAGGCTCTGGAAAAACCTTAAGGCATAGGAGTTTTTTATTTCAAGGACCCTTCTTTAGATAAACAAAATCAACATGCGTGTACAAGTGGTGCCTGCATGGAATCTGAAAGTGACAGACTCCCTTCCTTACCTGGGGTGCCTAGGGAAAGGTGTTTCACAGGCATACCAGGAACATCATGAGGAATTGAGCTGAGCTTTATAAAGCATATGAGACTGAGGGGAATGTCAGGCCAGCAAGACAGTAGAGAAGTGAGAAGTCTAATCTGGCTGCATCTTAATTCGGCCCCCGCTTCTAGGCAGAGATCTAACCTCTCCATGTGACTTCCTCCTAGCCTCTCTTTCCCCAGAGAGAGCTGAAGATTCTGATGCACTGACAGCTGTCAGCAGTCAATTGGAAGGCTCTCCTATGGACACCAGTAGCCTAGCTTCCTGTACCCTGGAGGAGGCTGTGGGTGACACCTCAGCAGCTGGCAGTTCTGAGCAACCCACAGCAGGCAGCTCTACTCCTGGGGATGCCCCACCTGTTGTGACAGAAGTACAAGGCAGGGGCGATGTGTCAGGGGAACCTACCCAGCCCCCTGAGGATAGGTAAGCATTGTGTGAACAAGAGGAAAGCAGAATGTGCTGGTGGTTATTTCAAGCCACATGCATATTTGTTAACTCTTGCACATGCTTGGTGCACTGGGGACATCATCCTGGCTTCTATGAGAGTGGGGTGTTATGGGAGTATTTTATAAATGGGGAAACATTAATACCAAGAACAACCTGAAAATTATTTTCTTTAGCTCTCCCCCTGCATCCTCTGAGAGTTCTTCCACCAGAGATTCTGCTGTGGCCATTTCTGGAGCAGATTCCCGGGGAATCCTAGAAGAGCCACTCCCTTCAACAAGCAGTGAAGAAGATGATCCCCTTGCAGGTGAGCTCCATGTGTGCTTAGGCCATCCTAGGGTTATGTAGGCTTCTAGGAGCCTTTGGCATGGAAATTCCTGCCAGTTAAATGGTTCCACCCACATGGAAGGTGGCGTACCTACGGGAGGAGGTCCAGCAGTAAGGGAGTGCAGGTGCTGCATGATGGAATGAGCCCAGGCTTTGGAGTCAAACAGATCTTAGCTCAGGTTACCCCCTCTGTAGTCACCTACCTTCAGAACTTGGAACCATTGCTTAACTTCTCTGATCCTTATCAGTACTAAGGGGGGTTGATAATAGCTACGTGGTAGGGTCTTGATGAAGATTCAGTGACAGCATACACGAAGACTATGGCACATAATAGCTTTTCTGAGCCTAGGGAAGGTGAATGGGCCCTCTTTGTGTCCTCTGTCCTTTGCATGCATTGAGGTTAAATAAGGCCATGGGTCTCTTTACTCCGAGTACATTTTAAGCGTTGGTAGAAATGGGAGTCCCTTCACATTTTGTGCCTCCCCTCAGGTATCAGTCTACCCGAAGGTGTGGACCCCTCTTTTCTGGCTGCTCTGCCTGATGACATCCGCCGGGAAGTCCTGCAGAACCAGCTGGGTATCCGTCCACCAACTCGGACTGCCCCTTCAGCAAATAGTTCAGCTCCTGCAGTGGTGGGCAATCCTGGTGTGACTGAAGTGAGCCCTGAGTTCCTGGCTGCCCTGCCTCCAGCCATCCAGGAGGAAGTATGTGAGCAGGGAGCTGGTGGGGCTAGGCTGCCTAGCTATGGGTATGCCCCCATTGACTTCTTCTGCTCCATAGGTGCTGGCACAGCAGAGAGCTGAGCAGCAGCGACGGGAACTGGCACAGAATGCCAGTTCAGACACCCCCATGGACCCTGTGACCTTCATCCAGACCCTGCCCTCAGACCTGCGCCGTAGTGTCCTGGAGGACATGGAGGACAGTGTGTTGGCTGTGATGCCACCTGACATTGCTGCTGAGGCTCAAGCCCTGAGGCGAGAACAGGAAGCCCGGCAGCGACAACTCATGCATGAGCGGCTCTTTGGCCACAGCAGCACTTCTGCACTCTCTGCCATCCTCCGAAGCCCTGGTACAGAGGGAGGCAAGTGGGAGGGCTCTGAAAATGTTTGGCTTTGGCCACATGAGGCTCTGTTGTTCCCCTTTTCTCTTATTGGACCCAGCTCACCAACCACCTCCCCAGTTTCATTTTCCTTTTTCTTTCCTTCCAGCTTTCACCAGTCGCCTCAGTGGCAACCGTGGAGTGCAGTATACTCGCCTTGCTGTGCAGAGAGGTGGCACCTTCCAGATGGGGGGTAGCAGCAGCCATAACAGGTACCTTATTTTTTTTATTTTATTTAATTTATATTTTTTATTTTTGTTTTATTTATTTTTTTTATTGTTTTATTGCCATACCACCTCTCACTTCTGTTGCTAGTCCAACTTCCTTAATTTATAGGTGGAGAGACTGGATGATCTCTCTAGGATATTGCGTTGAATGAGTAGGGGAGCCAGATCTTTGGACTCCCCCTTCAGAAAGCCACAGCTTTGGGGTGGTGTAGCTACCATAGACCATAATCACAAAGTAAGGCAGACTGGCAGCAGGTGCTAGCTGTGGTTATAGTAAGGAAAGCCACTTGCCTAGAGCTTGTAACATCTAGGCTGTGGAAGAAGAGTTCATTACTACCCAGGCTGAAGCAGACTGCACCCAACATGCCAAAATATAAAGGGAGTGATCAGTCCCAGTGAGGCAGGCAAATTCTTTATAGGCTAGAGAAGGTAGGAAATAAGCATTATTGATTTGTTTTTTAAGACCTTAAGTGTAGTCTGACTTCACCAATTGTTAATATGGACACTGTTGTAGGGCAATCAGTCACTTTTAACCTGTTTGAGCCTCTTGTTCATCATCTCAAAAATGGGCAGTTCTTTGGTCTTTTCAGCAGCCCCATACCAGCTGGTATGGATTATAGAGTACTTGGTACCCAGTAGATACACAAGAGGGCAGCTCTTCTTACTGTTAAGAACACTTAAACTAGACACTCTTCCCTTATGCCTCCTTGGAAGTATGCAGCTCACTCCCCTTCCCTTGGGCTATACCTAATCCCCGAGCTCTAGCTGAAGTGTTACCTAGAAACCATGCTCTGTTCCAGGCCTTCTGGCAGTAATGTGGACACTCTCCTCCGCCTCCGAGGACGGCTACTCCTGGACCATGAAGCCCTATCCTGTCTCCTGGTCCTGCTTTTTGTGGATGAGCCAAAGCTTAATACTAGCCGTCTACACCGAGTACTGAGAAATCTCTGCTACCATGCCCAGACCCGCCACTGGGTCATCCGCAGTCTGCTCTCCATTTTGCAGCGCAGCAGTGAGAGTGAGCTATGCATTGAAACACCGAAGCTCTCCTCAAGTGAGGAGAAGGGGAAAAAGTCAAGCAAAAGCTGTGGGTCGAGCAGCCATGAGAACCGGCCCCTGGACCTGCTACACAAGATGGAGTCTAAGAGTTCCAACCAGCTTTCCTGGCTCTCAGTATCCATGGATGCAGCGCTAGGCTGCAGGACTAATATATTCCAGATACAGCGTTCAGGGGGTCGCAAACACACTGAGAAGCATGCAAGCAGTGGCTCCACCGTCCACATCCACCCCCAGGCTGCTCCTGTTGTCTGCAGACATGTTTTGGACACACTCATTCAATTGGCCAAGGTGAGGAGCTTGAACCCAACCCTTGGGGATGGAAGAGGGGGGGTTCACAGCCACAACCTAGATGAAATCTGAACTCTGAGAAAGCTAGCAGGTCTTTCACTATTAATCCTGAAGCCCATATTGTTTCTGGGAGTTATCCAGTAAATAATTTTGTGGGATTCTTACTTTCACTTTTTATAATTTTTGTGCACTTGGTTATCAAAACTCTCAGTGGTCTGTATGATCCCCATTCTACAATGAAGAAGCTAGGGTACAGAAATTTTTAATGGCTTTGTCATGTGGCTAGTAAGTGATGGACCTGGACCTAGAACCTGCTCCTTTTTAAAAAAAAAAAAAAAAGACGTTTTTATGTATTAGAGAGAGAGCACAAGTGGGGGAGGGGACAGGGAGAAGCAGACGGCGCACTGAGCAGGGAGCCTGATGTGGGGCTCGCTCCCAGGACTCTAGGATCATGACCTCAGCTGAAGGCAGACACTTAAGCAACTAAGCCACCCAGGTGCCCCTGTTCAGTCTTATTTTTAATAATCATTGCTGCCATTTTTGAGGGCCTACCTCGTACCAGGCACTATGCAAAAATACATTATCTCCTTTAATCTTGGCAGTTTTTTTGATAGAGCATGATTGTGCTCCTCATTTCTTAAGTACAGAGACAGATGCTCAGAGGTTAGCTAATCATCTCCCTACAAACCCCTTGTTTGCTTCTCTAGGCCACTTCACCATCAGTTAGATAAAACTCATATATGATCTTTCTCCCATGTCACCAAAGCTATTCAGAAGAATGGTGTGTCTAGGAATCAGTTGTCTCTCCTTGTCAGGAAGACGTATTTTCTGTGTAGACCCTTAGACCAAGCCTGTCCTCCTTTTGCCGGCAGGTATTTCCCAGCCACTTTACACAGCAGCGGACCAAAGAAACAAACTGTGAGAGCGATCGGGAGAGGGGCAGTAATAAGCAGGCCTGCAGCCCATGCTCTTCACAGTCCACCAGCAGTGGCATTTGCACAGACTTCTGGGACTTATTGGTAAAACTGGACAACATGAATGTCAGCCGGAAAGGCAAGAACTCCGTGAAGTCAGTGCCAGTGAGCGCTGGTGGTGAGGGGGAAACCTCCCCATACAGCCTCGAGGCCTCTCCACTGGGGCAGCTCATGAACATGTTGTCACACCCAGTCATCCGCCGGAGCTCTCTCTTAACTGAGAAACTCCTCAGACTCCTTTCTCTCATCTCAATTGCTCTCCCAGAAAACAAAGTGTCGGAAACACAGGCTAATTCTGGCAGCAGTGCTTCCTCCACCACTGTTGCCACCTCAACCACATCTACCACCACTACCACTGCTGCCTCCAGCACGCCCACTCCCCCTGCTGCAACCACCCCTGTCACTTCTGCTCCAGCTCTGGTTGCTGCCACGGCTATATCCACCATTGCCGTAGCTGCTTCGACCACGGTGACTACCCCCACGACTGCTACCACTACTGTTTCAAGTAAGTGTGGATGTAGGCTGGGAGCTTTGGGGTATGGACACCCCCTCACCCTCCACTCCCCCATCCAGGTATTACTCCCTAATGATAGCATTCAGCTTGGTTTGTGTTTGCGAGAGCCAAATGTGTTCATTTTTGCCCCCCTCAGTCCCAATTTTCTCTCCATCATTCTCTTCCCCATACTCCTCCACCTACCCACACAGACACTCCTGAAGACCAGCGGGCATTCACTGAATGTGGCTTCCCTAGGCTAAGCACCTAAACGAGGAGGAGAGAGAGAGAGAGAAAGTCCCTATTTTCAAAGAACTCCCAGCCTTTCCATCCTGGTTGAGGGAACCAATCTCGGGAAAAAGTTTAAGAGCCAGCAGGATACCGTGTGAATAAGGGTAGAATAGCCAGGCTATCCTAGGAAGTAAAAGGAATGAGCCCTATAGCAGAATGGTAAGAATTACTGGAAAAAAAGTTTTGAAGAGGGGGCTCTGATGGTAGGGAAACAATTGAGAAATGTTTGAGATTCTTTGTCACTTTAAAAGGTACGGTCATGAGAGTCCTTGACATCCCAGGTCATTTGGATTTAGCTTTGGTGGGGGGCTTTTCATTTGTACTACTTTACCATAGTGAAGCTCTGGACAGTTTAGTGATTATCTGGTTCTGTCATGTGAGTTTTTTTTTTAATTAAACTTATTTATTTTCAGCATAACCGTTTTTATTATTTTTTCACCACACCCAGTGCTCCATGCAATCCATGCCCTCTATAATACCCACCACCTGGTACCCCAACCTCCCACCCCCCCCCCGCCACTTCAAATCCCTCAGATTGTTTTTCAGAGAGTTTTATTAGAGGCTTACAGTGTTCCATCTGATTCCTCAAAGCTTCTACAACTACTAAGGTCAGCAAATCTCCAGCAAAGATGGGTGATGGGGGCAGCAGCAGTGCAGACTTTAAGATGGTATCTTCTGGCCTCACTGAAAACCAGCTACAGCTCTCAGTGGAGGTGAGTCCAAGCTCTTCTGAATTCCTAAGATTGAGGGAAAAAAGGTGGATGGGAATAGATAAAGTTTTCGTACTCAAGTTGAGGCTTACCCTTTTTCTTTCCCCCAGGTGTTGACATCCCACTCTTGTTCTGAAGAAGGTCTAGAGGATGCAGCAAATGTGTTACTGCAGCTCTCTCGGGGGGACCCTGCAACCCGGGACACTGTTCTCAAGCTGCTACTGAATGGAGCTCGCCATCTGGGTTATACTCTTTGTAAACAGATAGGTAATAACCAGAGTAAAGCATCTTGTCTTTCTAAAGCTTTCCACTGAGGGGTCACCTCTTTATGAAAGCCTTCCCTGGATCTCCAGGTTGAATCAAACTCCTCTGTGCTTCTCTAGCACAGCCCCTGTCCTCTCCTCTGTTGCAGCACTGATAATACTGGGTTTCATCTGTTTCCCTCTACTTATTTGTTCAGGGAGAACAGGGCTGGGCTTCTCTCTACATTCCCAGTGCCTGGCACATGCCTTGTAAACAGTGCTTAGTAAAGGAAAATGGGTACATAAAGGACCAGCAGTGCTCTTTTGCTTCTCCATTCTGGGCACTTACAAGAGCCCTGTGATGAGCCTGCTAAGGCAGCTTCCCATCTCAGAGATACACCTGCACTTCACTTAGGCTCAAGAATTGAGAGTCCAAGTGGTAGATATCCCCTGCCTTTGTGCAGTTGTGAGGGTACAGAAGTTCTAAAAACACTTGTAAATTGTCTAGTTTCAGTCTCCCAGTTGTTAATCAAGAAGAAAACTAAAACCCAGGGTGATAAACTGATTGAATTGAGGAGTAGAGCCAGATTTTCTTTAAGCATAGAGAGTCTCTTTGCTCTCTCCCACCCCCAACCCAATCATGGATCGCCCTAGATCTCAGCTACCTGCTTAGTTATCTCCTTCTCACAAATGTGCCTAGAGCTGAGGTGATATGGGTATTGGTTAGACTGTATAACCCAGAGTATTTGTTACATGAGAACTATAAGGTTCTTCCAGAAGGAATTTGGCCAGTCTCTGATTTCCTTGAGTCCTACCATTTAATACGCATGGGCCAGGCAGTGTCCCACCTACTCTACTGCTATTATCTCCTAATATTCAAAACTGCCTTGTGAGGTTAGTCAGTGTTAGTCTCGTTATCAAGATAGATTCGTGAACTTGGAGAGGAGTTTAAGCAATTTGCTTGAGATCACCTCAGAAACCGATACTCTTCCCCGTCTGCACTGAGCTGCATTTTGTGTAGATTGAACAGATTCCTGAGGCAGGGTATATTGCTAGTCTCTGAATGGCTGATCCATGAACATACGTAGTAAGGTGAACAGCAGAATTCCTGTTCACTCCAGATTCTCTGCAGCTGAGCAAAGAAGATAGCCTGGGCAGGTTTCTTGGAAAAGTTTGGCTTTCAGCTGCTTCACTAGGGGAGTCTCTGAACACTTGCTGGCTCCTCTGCCTGACCAGGTACCCTTCTGGCTGAGTTACGGGAATACAACCTAGAACAGCAGCGACGAGCCCAGTGTGAGACCCTCTCTCCTGATGGCCTGCCTGAGGAGCAGCCACAGACTACCAAGCTAAAAGGCAAAATGCAGAGCAGGTGGGTGGTTGCCACCCATTTGGCTGTGGGGCTGGAATCTGGGGTATTCTAAAAGGTGGCTCTTGTTGGTTTCCTGGTGGCGGTGTTGTTGGTGTTGTTGTTGGTGGTGGTGTTGTTTCCCCTCTTTGGGAAGACTTTCTTATGTGTCCTATACATGCTTTACCTTATTTTTTCCCCACTTCGGGGATTTCCTTCTGAGATTCTTTAACCCTCTGGTTGACACCAAAAAGCCCTGCTCGCTCTGGATGTTTATGCTTTGATGCTGTCAGTATACGCAAGCCACCTCTACACCATCCAGGTTTGACATGGCTGAGAATGTGGTAATTGTGGCATCTCAGAAGCGACCTCTGGGTGGCCGGGAGCTCCAGCTGCCTTCTATGTCCATGTTGACATCCAAGACGTCTACCCAGAAGTTCTTCTTGAGGGTACTGCAGGTCATCATCCAGCTCCGGGACGACACACGCCGAGCTAACAAGAAAGCCAAGCAGACAGGCAGGCTAGGTATGAAACTGGAGTGTCCAGTTGAGGGGCAGGGTTGGTGGTGGCAAACTTAGAGTCCCTGGAGGGCAGGACTTAATGTCATGTTTCCATCCTGCTTAACCTTTTCAAAAAAGGAAGTGATGATCCTTTCCTAGGCTGTTGATGGCTGCATTCTATATGTCACTCAAGCTCTCTGCATAGGAAATTCATTAGGGCAAGTGAGAATTAAGGGAGAGTGGAAATCCGGCAAAGAAACTGGGGGCAGCTCTTTTGTTGAGCAAGATTTAAGGCACTGAGTGTGTCTCCTTTCTGCTTCTTTGATCACTCCTGACTAAAACATTGCAGCCATGTTGCCTCAGCTGTGGCCTGCCAAATCCTATCTCTTTTTCTCCTGTCCCACAGAACCCTCTACACCTGCCACTATCCATCTGCCTAGCACCATGTCCCCTGCCCTTACTTGTAATGGTAGTTCTTAGTGCCTGGTGAAGAGCACTCTGAAGCTGCCTGAGCTAAAGCTCAAAGACTTCAGCAAGATGCCCTGTGGCAGCCCAGGAGATGGGAGAGAGAATATTGGGCATTCCCTCTTTTCTACTTTTATATCTTGCCTTTTTTTTTTTTTCTTTCTCCCAGGTTCTTCCGGTTTAGGCTCAGCTAGCAGCATCCAGGCAGCTGTTCGGCAGCTGGAGGCTGAGGCTGATGCCATTATACAAATGGTACGTGAGGGTCAAAGGGCGCGGAGACAGCAACAAGCAGCAACGGTTAGCATGATGCCTGTGGCCCCTCATTCATTTGTCTCTCTCCCCTTCCCCACCACATTATCAGTGGGGTTTCACTGCCCTTACCTTGTATGCTTTTGCATTAAGTTTGCTGTATGAATGCTTCCGGACAACAGGGTTACTTTCTTTTTGATGTTTTCTCTACTATTTGTTCATTGTTTTGGATTGATGTGACTTAAAGCTTGGCCGTCATACCCCACTCCCAGCTATCCAGTCAACAGTGGCGCTTTTGCAAACTGCATAATGCTTAGTGTCTGGGTTCTGAGGGGGTGTGGGATAAAGGTTTTTCAGTCTCATGGAATAATGCAAGTACATCAGGAATCCTGCCCTTGTAATGCCCCCAGGCTTGGTATACATCCCATGCAGCCTCTTCTAGGCTATGGCTGGTCTATCTACCCTGGCCTCTGCTTCTGTTCTCCACACTCTCTTGGTACCATGGCACCTAGGCACTTAGGCACTTTTAGGAAGAAACCTTCAGGTTCCTAGATAGCAAACTCATTGTTGGGATCCCAGCACAGAGTGGCTACAGGAAAAGCCTAGCATCATGTTTATAATGCTGTGGCACACTCATTGTTTTCCTGTCCTTGCAACATGCAAGTCACCTTCCCAAGATCCAAGAAATAAAGGTATCCTGAGGCCTGGTTTTTCTTTGCATATTACTTCTATTTAACACAGTATGACTTCATTGAGCATGCTGAGAACATCGTAGAATTTGAGGGCTGTGACTCTCAACACAGTAGAAAGGGAAAACAACTATTATTCTGGAGTATTTTCTGCGCCATCTTTCCCATACCCAAAAGGACAGATGTTGGCTTTGTGAATACTCCCACCCATCAGAGGTTGTCCCTTATTTCTCCTTTTCTGAGCAAACAGAAACAGAGAACCAAACCTACAGTGTGCTCACCTGAGGGGTGTGTGTGTGTGTGTGTGTGTGGGTGTGTGTGTGTGTGTGCGTGCGCGCGCACGCAATCTGTTCTCAGAAGAAGTCTTCAGGTCTGGTGTCTAACTAGACATAACTAACTGGACATAGGTCTAGAGTACAGTGGAGGCAATGTAGGCATCCAGGGAGCTTTTTGGAAAAGTTTACTAGCTCAGGGTGGAGGACGGCAAAGGAGGTGGGAAGGCCATTCTTTTGTTCTAGAAAGCTACAGAGTTTTTTGACCAGATAAAGGAAGCTTTATCTTCTAAGCTTTCCAAACTTATGATGTATAAGAATGGGTAGAGCCAGCCTCTAGCCTCTCCCTGAGGAAAGCAGAGTTGCACCCTTTTATGTGACTTTGTCTCCCTTTTATCCAGTCGGAGTCAAGCCAGTCGGAGGCCTCTGTCCGGAGGGAGGAGTCACCCATGGATGTGGACCAGCCATCTCCCAGTGCTCAGGATACTCAGTCCATTGGTCAGTACTACTTCCTGTTTACAGTACAGCAGAAGAGAAGGCCAGTCTGCTGCATCCCCTGTTCTCTATATACATAAGCTCAGTGTTTTCCAGTTTATTCCAGTGAACGCTGGCTTTTGTAAATGTTAATAGGCATTTACCAACCAAGATCACTAACTGTCACCACCTCACCCTTTCTGGAGATTTATAGCATACACTACAATTCCCTGTAGTAAAGAAACTATGATGTGATAATGTTAGACATGGAGACAGCATATGTTTGAGTGGTGGCTCTGCCATTTGCTAGCTCTGGGACATGAAGCAAACCTCTCTTAGCTTCAGTTTCCTTGTTTAAAATAGGGATTATCATAGTTAAGATTGAACAAGTGAACACACACCCATATATATAGCACTTAAAACAGAACCTGGCACATTGTGGGTGCATTAGTAGCAGCATTTCTCAAAAGTTAATTGTACGTAGAATACTTTCCGATGCCCTCCTAAACACATTTCTGTGGAATAGGGTTGTCACAGGACATCCGTTTTTGAAATGCATTAAATCATTTAATAATCCATAGATTCTTTGAAAGCTAATGAGGCAGTGAGTAAACCAGCTCTGTCTATAGTGTCACTGGCCACATGTGCCTATGGAGCACTTAAAATGTGGCTTCTGCAGCTGTGGAACCAAAATTTTTATTGTATTAATTGTAATTGATTTAAATTTAAATGTCATCTAGTGTAGGACTGGAGCTTGCTTTCAGATACTGCTCAGTATTACTTAGTAGCCAGTGGGCCAGTCTGCTTGATCTGGCATTGGAAATCTGGATTAATGGCCTGCACATTTGATCTGGGAAAAAGCTAAATGAAGGAAAAACCTCAAAGCTTTCTCTCTCTCCTTTCTGTGGCCTGTAGGCTCAGATGGAACCCCACAAGGGGAGAAGGAAAAGGAGGAGAGGCCACCTGAGTTACCCCTGCTCAGTGAGCAGCTGAGCTTGGATGAACTGTGGGACATGCTGGGAGAATGTTTAAAGGAACTAGAGGAATCCCATGACCAGCATGCGGTGCTAGGTGAGTTGTGGCCTTTGGGCCAAGGTCCCACCCTGCTGATCTGCTCTCGGGCCCTTTCTGCCCACTCAGTTTTCTTCCTTCCAGATCACCCCTCCCTCTCTCTCTCTCTCAATGTCTCTGTAATGAGAATTCAAAGGAGGGGTGTTTTTTCTCTCACTTCAGTATCCAAAAAAAAGATTGGCTCTTTCTTTTAGTAGCTTTATCTTTCACTCTTTAGATCAGGGGAATCTTTATAACTGGTTGCCTTTTTTAAGTTTCAGGGAAGCTCGGACTTTCTCTGTGGCTTCATTTTTCTTTGCTACATTGTATTTTATAAGTTTTCATTATTTTTTCTAACATATTGTGCCTCTGTAATTTGATTATGAAGAAAAAGGTTTATATGTTGAAGTTTCTAAAGTAAAATAACATTTCCCTGTCATTCCTACCCCCAGTGCTACAGCCTGCCGTCGAAGCCTTCTTTCTGGTCCATGCCACAGAGCGGGAGAGCAAGCCTCCCATTAGAGACACCCGTGAGAGCCAGCTGGCACACATCAAGGACGAGCCACCTCCACTCTCCCCTGCCCCCCTAACCCCAGCTACTCCTTCCTCCCTTGACCCATTCTTCTCCAGGGAGCCCTCGTCTATGCACATCTCCTCAAGCCTGCCCCCTGACACACAGAAGTTCCTTCGCTTTGCAGGTACAGGGAACTCTTAGGCCCATAAAAGAAAGCTTCATTTTTTACAGGGTCACTTCATACACTTTATTCATAGCTGTTTTCTTAGGAGAGAGGTGGTGAGAGTGCATGTTATGAATAAGTGTGTGGTGGGGAGAGGAGAGAGAAAGGGAAAGAATGAAGCTAGTGATATAGGACCTGGGTTTGAAAGTCCTTTTATGCCACACGGTCTTTTTTCCCTGAAACACAAGAGAGTTGCTGTCTGGTTGACAGTAATGTAGTCTTCTGGGAGCCAAGATGTGCTGATTCTTGGTGTCCTTCCTCCCCTCAGAGACTCATCGCACTGTGTTAAACCAGATCCTACGGCAGTCCACCACCCACCTTGCTGATGGGCCTTTTGCTGTCCTGGTAGACTACATTCGTGTCCTCGACTTTGATGTCAAGCGCAAGTATGTGTCCTGGAGGCTGTGGGTTGGAAACTTTTCAAATGGTATCTCTCTTCCCAGAAAGAGGCCAAAATTCCTCCTGAAGGAGTGTTTCCAGGGAAAAGAAGTTTCCCTTGGTGGCAGCCCTTGGAATGGTGCTAGGCAGGAGGGAGGAGGTTCATCTGTGCCACTGACCGTCATCATACCTAAATACTCCCTCTCCTTCTCCATTTCTGTCTCCATTCTTCATCAGAGATATGTAGTCCTTTCTTTAATCACATGACTTCTAAAGTTCCATTCCATTCTTTGGGGTCATACAAGAGGTGTGGGTAGCCACAGTACACTTACAGCAGGGCTTGGGGGCAGCGGGGGCTCCACAGCACTCCCGTCATCCTTACCCTTCTCTTCTCTGTGCACCTACACGTACTACCTGCTGTGCCACAATCTCTGTGGGACTTTATGCGGTAGAGATGGGAAAATTTGGTGTTGGTAATGAATGACCCACTTCTCCCAGTTACTGAGTACTTTTCACCTTCCCCTGGGGAGCAGATGTCTAGTAGAAGATGGGAGAAGCATCATTATAGGTCTTCATTCTAATCAAGCAAACAGAAACTTGGTCTGCCACACCCAATCCTATATTCCTTCCTTCCCTACCTCCCAAGATATTTTCGCCAAGAGCTGGAACGTTTGGATGAGGGACTCCGGAAAGAAGACATGGCTGTGCATGTCCGCCGTGATCATGTGTTTGAAGACTCCTATCGTGAACTGCACCGGAAATCCCCTGAAGAAATGAAGAATCGATTGTAAGAGCCCAGAACGAGAAAAGACAGGATGGGAGGGTGGAGGATCTTCCTATGTGGTAGTGAAGGCTTACTCCAGTGCCAGATGTGCAGGGGAACTCCAGAGGAATTCCAGATAGGAACCCGGTATAGAAAATCTCACTGAGCTGTCTCCTCTCTCCTCAGCCTGGTCTCATGAGACTGATCTTCTATTAGCTAGCTGGCCCTTGAGCTGAGCTACCCACCAATTCCCAGGGAGAAGAGTCTTTGGAATTTACAAAGATAGACCCGATGACTTCGCAGAGAGTTTTCTATTATACTAGGAATGGGAAGCCTGCTAAGCAAATGCTATTCAGGCTTGGGGGAGACCACACTTGCATGAATGGCCCCTCACGAAATTGGTAATCACTCACTGGTAACTCTGAAGCTGCCTAGAGGAGATCAGCAGTTTATAATAATAATATGTGTCATGGAAGCCAGTGAGATGATAGACCTGTTGGTGTAGTTTGGTGCTCCTGAGCTCAGGAACCTGATTCCTCCTCTACCTCATGGCATGGGCTCACCATCCATGTTACCACATAGGAAGTCAGGCTTCTGAGACCGACTGGGCCCAGCTCCTCCACCACCAAATCCTTACAGACATCAGACTGAGCTCAGGCCTCTCTGACACCACTTGTCAACTCCTCTCCCTGCTTCCCCTAAGTGAGGCCCTCATTTAAGCCTCTGTACCTTTCCTGTTGCTGTTTTCTGAAATATTGATAAGCTTTTAGTGATAATTCAGGATATCTTTTTTATGATGCTTTCTTGTCCCAGATCCCCACCGTTCCTCTGGGCTTTCCTGGTACTCTGCATTCACCTCTGTTCTCTGATCCTGCACTCCCCAGCCACTGCTTCACTCACTCACTCACTCAGGTCATGCTACATAAATGAATGGATTTGTGCTGGGCTTTCTGCACATCTGTTTCTGGTCTCTTATGCAGGTATATAGTGTTTGAAGGAGAAGAAGGGCAGGATGCTGGAGGGCTCCTGCGGGAGTGGTATATGATCATCTCTCGGGAGATGTTTAACCCTATGTATGCCTTGTTCCGTACCTCACCCGGTGATCGGGTCACCTACACCATCAACCCATCTTCCCACTGCAACCCCAACCACCTCAGCTACTTCAAGTTTGTTGGACGCATTGTGGCCAAAGCTGTATATGACAACCGCCTCCTGGAGTGCTATTTTACTCGGTCCTTCTACAAACACATCTTGGGCAAGTCTGTCAGGTGAGGAATGTGGCACAGGATCCACATTCTCACTTGACAGGTCCTTTTCTTGTGTCCCACCCCTGTACTTCTCTCCTCCACCCTAACCTATGACTCTAATTGTGTTTTTCTAGATACACGGATATGGAGAGTGAAGATTACCACTTCTACCAGGGCCTGGTTTATCTGCTGGAAAATGATGTCTCCACACTAGGTTATGACCTCACCTTCAGCACTGAGGTAGGTCGAGAAATCTTGACCACAGCACATCTTATCTAGTCCAGGAAACCCATTGGGGGTCCACCCTTGAACTGGCACTGGATAAAGTCTCATGCCCCATTCCTCATCTAGCAGTGAGCAGTGGATATTTGCATGAGACATCACAAACAGAAAAACCAGGATTTTGTAAAAACAATCCAGGGTGTTTCCTAGTTTCCTTTTTATTTTTTTTTAAACTGTTAAGTACAGTATTCTTCATTCCCAAAAGTAGTTCATTATAACAGATTTAAGTGAAAAACAGTAATTTTTAAGGTTACTCTTCCTCCAAATTGTTTTCTGTAAAGATTGTGCTATGTCATGTTACACATGTTAACCATGGCTTTTCTCTATTACAAAGTTATGTGCTCATAATAAAGGACACTTTTTTATGACCTTGCTTCGTCTTTCTGCCCAGGACATGTCAAAGAGTCCAAGTAATCCTAGGTATCTATATAAATCCCATCCTAGACCAAGCCTGACATGAATGATTGGTATTTTGGGTATTCTAGGTCCAAGAGTTTGGAGTCTGTGAAGTTCGTGACCTCAAACCCAATGGGGCCAACATCTTGGTAACAGAAGAGAATAAGAAGGAATACGTACACCTGGTGTGCCAGATGAGGATGACAGGTAGGGGAAATGTCCCTTAGACTCTTTATTGTTCATACGGAAGAGGTCAGGCCTCAGTCATTTCACAGATACTGTTTTTTCTCTTTCCCTGTGCCAGCCACAAGTGCCTGGCACAAAGAGTCTACAAACATCTGACCAAAAAATACTTCCCTTCATCCACCTCCATTCAAGGGCCAGAAGCAGTGTTAGGTGAAACAGGCAAACCATTCAGTATCCTCGTTGCAGTAGAGCTAGACTGAGGATCTCTGACCTCTTAACAGTTCTGTGAGTTTAGATGCCTCATGGCTTGTTGGTTCTCTCCCCAGGAGCCATCCGTAAACAGCTGGCAGCTTTCTTAGAAGGCTTCTATGAAATCATTCCAAAGCGCCTCATTTCTATCTTCACTGAGCAGGAGTTAGAGCTCCTCATATCAGGACTGCCCACAATTGACATTGATGATTTGAAATCCAACACTGAATACCACAAGTACCAGTCCAACTCTATTCAGGTGAGCTGCTGCTGGCATCCTTCCCCATGTCCCTAAGCAGTGCTAGTTGGTATGACACCACATAATTCAGCACTGTTAGGGGGCAAAGGGATATAGGTGACAGCGTACTTATACCTAACTCTTCATCCTTCCAATACGTGTTTTCAGGGGATGTTCTTGCCCATCTTATGGAATGAAAGAACTGGACTTGCCTAAGATTCAAGATTCCAACCCCCTCACACTGACTTCTTGTGTCCTTTCCCATAGATCCAGTGGTTCTGGAGAGCATTGCGTTCTTTTGACCAAGCTGACCGTGCCAAGTTCCTTCAGTTTGTCACGGGTACTTCCAAGGTGCCCTTGCAAGGCTTTGCTGCCCTTGAAGGCATGAATGGCATTCAGAAGTTTCAGATCCATCGAGATGACAGGTCCACAGATCGCCTGCCTTCAGCTCACACATGGTAAGAGGAAGGGGTTGTTCTTCTTTTTAGCATTCAGACTGAGCTTTCCTGTTTGTTGCTTCTAGACCCCTAACCAAGGGCAGGAACCCCAGCCTGGCCCCAGCTGTACTAGGTCTGGGGTAGTACATAATTTGGTAGTTTTGTGGAAAAGGTGACGTTTGAGATGAGAAGCTGGCCCAAATTCACAGTGAGGCTGGGGAGACCTTGCGGGTGAGCACTGCCACATGAGAGCACAGTGTACTCCAGGGCTCAGCTGGAACAAGGAGTTAGAGGGAACAGAATGCTTAAAGATGTTGATCACCAGAGGTTGGATCACCTGTGACTCCAAATGCCTCTTTGGAGCTTGCACATTAACCCATAAGTGAGACTATGGTGTTTAAGGACTGACAGGGTCAGATTTATGCTTTAGGAAAATGATGGGCAGTATTGGGGCCAGATTAGAAGAGGGAAGACGAGGCCTAGGACAAGATTTCAAGTCTGCAAGAGAGGAAAAGTTTCCATCAGGGAGGAGAGGTCAGTGGGCACCATGGGAACATAGGGATTGTGGCTATCTTTTGTCACAGACTGATATTTTTTTCTTTCTCTAGTTTTAATCAGCTGGACCTGCCTGCCTATGAGAGCTTTGAGAAGCTCCGCCACATGCTACTATTGGCCATCCAGGAGTGCTCTGAAGGCTTTGGGCTGGCCTAATAAGGCCCTGCCCACCACTGTGGGGTTTTTCTACCATGTTGGACCTGGGAATTGGGGGGAAAGAAAAACAAAAAAGAACCAGAAAGAAAATGTCAAAAACCAATAAATGAAATCCACCAACTCACCATGTGTGTGTCCCAGCTTCCCCATCTTCCCCAGCACATACCCATTCCCCCTCTCCTGCTCATTCTCTCTCCCTCTCTCCCTCTCCCTCACCTCCTCCTCCCTGTTCCATGCCGTCCATGATCCCCAGCCCATGTGTTAAAAAGGCAATAGCCTTTGCAGGGACCTATTTGTCCCAACTGTTTGAACAGTGTGCTCCTCAGATTCTGTGTTCAGAAGGATTTGCTGCATTGAGACTTGAAACCTTTGGATAGGGGAAAAATTATATATATATATATTTTTTTGTTCTGTTTGCATTTCTTAATTTGTGCTTGGAATGTGTTGATGTGCACAGCTAATGATTCAATGCGAGACAAGATTGGCGTCTGTGTTGTGGAGGTTTCAAATAAAGAGCACTCTTCATAACTCACTTTTCACAACGGAGTTTTTTTCAAACTTAAAAGAAATAACTCTTGAACACATGCTAGACATCTAGAGAAAAGATGCAAATGGACTCTCCAGAAAACCATCTTTGCCACCACCACTGGTGCATCTTCTTTCTTCAGAGTCGGTTTCCCCATTGTCAGGAGAGATCAGCAATCACCAGGAATTGAGGGGAGCCTGTTTTTTAGAATGGGATCCGCACTTGAGGGCAGTGGTGGTGTTAAAATTTGCAGCCAAGGACAAAGCATCACCTTGCTTGAGGGGAACAAACCAGCAAATTGTAAGAAACATTCTAAGAACTCAACCCAACCAACAGTTCTATGTGATGAGCCTTTATAACGGCCTCAAGTGTAGAGCTCAGTTTAGAATTTTTATTTCATTTAATGTTTTAGGTTTTCTAACGAATTTCAGTAAGCAAGTAATTGGACCAGCTCTCCAGAACAATCTTTCCATCCATTTTGGTTTTGTTTCATCATCTGCCAATCTGTTCACAGATCACCCAGTAGTCTCTTAGTTTTTACTCCATCCAGCAGTTAAAGCTGATTCAAGGACTTTGATGGTTCCAGCTTTCAAAGAAAATAATAAAGCTTTAGTTAGAAAAATAACCCCAAGTGATGCTTGCTTTGTGTGTGTTTCCTCATTTTCTGAGGCTCTGTTTTGTAAAGATTTTCTCCTTAACCTAGCCCCTTATCCCCTTGGTCCTGATGCAAATGGCTGCTAGACATTTTCTCTCTTTTTTAAAATATTCACACTTGCTTGTGCCTCATTCTGCTGAAAACTGAGAAGACAGATGAACTGACTCTCCCTGCTATTGAATTTCTGGTCAAGGGGGAAGGAGACTGAGTAGTTCTGTGACAGATGGAGGGAAGGGGTCCCTAGGTTCCCAGAGCAGAAGTCCTTGACCTAGCCTGGAAGGTCAGGGAAGGCTTTCCATTGTCAGGCACTCGAGTTGAATTTTGGCTGGGAGTTAAGATTAAGGAGGGGAGGGTAATCTAGATCAAGGTAGCAGGAGTCCAGCTGATGACACAGCTTGAGCAAAGGTTGATGGCCTGAGATGAGGCTGGGAGTACAGCAGAGCTTTGAAATGAATAAGCAGAAATACAGTGGAATTGATAAGCTTAAGAATGGATTCCTCGAAAAACCAAAGTAGAAAGAAACCTCTGACATTTAAATTTGGGAGGCATAAGGTTCAGGAGTTGGGTATGGAAGCAGGAGTACAAATGGAATAACCCTAAGAAAAGTGAATCTAATTCAGTGGCATCCTACAAATATTTAACGTATCTAAGCATGACTTCCTTTGGGATGTGTGTATGGTGTAATATTCATCACCTCAATGTCAGTCAAATAAAAATCCTGTCAATTGATGCAAGGTATTTGCTAACAATAATTATTACTGGTAACTTAAAGACACTACCCTGGTAAGGTTGGCTCAGACCAACAGCCAACATCACACAGGAAGCATAAGGTGGCCAATTACCACTAATAACACTCGTATGTCAGTTCTAGTCACTTCAGAAAAGCAGAAAATAAGGTACAACTACTGAGGAGAAACTGCTAGTCAAAGAGAACCAAAAGTTACTAGCACTTAAAAGAGGCCAGCAAGAGGACTGGTTATAATAAAAAAAAAAAGCTCATGTAGACATTGTCCCAACAAGCGTGAGTAAATAATACAATGGAATCCTGTGTAGCAGTAAAAATGTGTATCAACATGCATAATCTCAAAGATGAGACCTGCTTAGAAGTCACAAAACAAAACATATAGCATGTATGTACCAATAGCATGAAAAACCGTCCATATGTATGAAGAGTGAAAATCCATGCATGAGTATGACAGAGTACTGCACAATGTTCAGGATAATCTGTGGGAGACAAGCAGATGCAGTTTGGAAGAGGTAATCACACAGTTTCAACTACCTTGGTAATGTTTATTTCTTAGGTTGGGTGGTGCTAGACACATGGGTGTTTCTTATAATGCTGTATACTATGATACTTTATAACTGACATTTCGTAATCTTTGAGATATATGACTTATTAAATTTCACAATGAATTTGAGGTAGGTAGCAGGGGAATCAATAACAGGCCTAATTCTACATGAAGGCTGCTTGCATGACATGAATGAACATGTCTCTTTTTGCCCTCAAGTAATCCCCTCCACTGATCCGTCTGTGCATTATGATTACCATGGGTTACCTCCTTATTAAAATAGTCCTTTTTTTATTAGAGTGACCATGTAATTTATCATCCAAAGTTGGAAAATTTAAGAATAAAAAGGGTACTATTAATAATTATGCTGGGCCACAGGGACAAACCGAATAAACTGGAATGTATGGTTCTTTAAGATATGTGTCTGTCTAGGCTGGAGAAACAATTATCACCCCTAATAAGCAAAATTCCATTGAGCACTTACATGGACTGACAATACTGAGAAGGCTCTGTGTGAAGAGAAGGAGGCGGGTGTTAGGAAACTATGGGGGCATGGCTACACAGAGACTTAGCAGGCAGGGGTAGCAAGATTAAACATGTTCTCAAATACAAGCAATAACCAGTTAGAAAACGAACAGGAAATAGATTATCTTCACAACAGTAACAAAATACCAAAGAATAGCCTTAAGAAGAAGTGTTTAGGACTCGTGGAAGAAAAATGAATGAAAACTCATGAGAAGCATAAAAGACAAATAAATGAAGAGATGTACATTTGCATAAAAATGCAAGTATAGCTGGCTTTGAGACTGTGGGAGACAAACTGACATGCTAAACAAGATGGGAGTTCAAATAGACCTGACAGAATGGCCTTAGCGGTGAATATTCAGCATGTTGTGGTCTGTAAAAAAAAATGAGGCACCAAGAGTTAGTTGTGGAAAGAATAGTTTTGTCAATGTTAAGGTTAGGAAACTTGCCTGAGTATTGGGAGGGTATAAAAATACGAATTTATAAAATTTTAAATTTATAAAATATAAATATAAATTTTGCCCTGCACTTCATATGAAATAAATTCAAAGGTGAAAACTATGAACTGATATTTTAAAGCACAAAATGAGGATATGGGCAAATAATAACTGATCTGGGATATAGAAAACCTTAGGCTAAAATCTACAAAGACATCATAATGGAATATATATCATAATGATACATTTGATTACTAAAATGTTGGCAACACCGTGAACATAATTTAAAAAATCAATGACAATTCCAGGGGAAAATAAATGTCCCTAACAGGCAATGGGTTAGTACTTTATATGTATATACATATACTTTTTAAATATATATATTTTTTAAACTTATGAATCACTAAGAAACAAACTCCCCAACAGAAAAACATGCAAGGATATGAAAAGATGATTCACAAAAGAAGAAATATAAATGAACAATAAGTATATAAAAATGCTTACCTCTGTGATAATTATTACCTCTGTAATAATCAAAAATCTATTAAAAGCCCAGTGGAAACCACTTACCAAATTGAAATATATGATGGTTACCAGAGGGAAGGTGTGGGGATAGTTTAAACAAGCGATGGGGATTAAGGAGTGCATTTGTGATGAGAGCCAGGTGATGTACGGAATTTTGAATCACTATATTGTATACCTAAAACTAATATAACACCTAAATATAATATAACCAATATAACACCTAAAACTAATATAACTAACTGGGATTAAAACGTGTGTGTCTGTGAACACGGGTATCAGAGAATGTGAAGAAATAGGCACTGCTGAGAAATTGGCACCACTTTTCTGATGTGTAGTTTTGTAATGTCTACTGAGAAAGAGAAAAGCAGCCGCTGACTTCTGGGAGCTGGCCTAGCATTCAGTTAGGCTTCGGTGTTCTTCTATTGAACATAAACAATTTCACAGAATATCAACATCAGAGAAGGTCACTCTGTAACTGTGGTGGATTAAGACAAAATTGAGACCACCTCAAAATCATGTCTGAACACAGACAAAACATCAGAGACACTGTCTAAACCACAGAAATTAACTGAACATCCCCTATCCTGATTAAGGAGTCGCTGCTTTTTTTTAAACCAGTTACAGCTTTAGCCTCTTTCTAGTCTGTCCTCTCTATAGGGAAGATGTGTTAGCATACCCAATCATAAAATTACCCCCACTTCTGGATAGTATTCAATCTAGAGTAAAACTTCACTTTGAATTGTCCCCAAATCACTTAACAAGCCCGAATCCTATGATACAACTTTTCTTTTACTGCAATACCCCACAGTCCCCCATGCTGTGTGTTCCCCCTCACTGCCAACTTTCTTGACTCAGGGCAGGTTCATGCTCCTGATCTTTGGTTGCTGGGACACTGACACTATGAGGAACTATACACAGTAAGGTGCTAACTGGCATGTAGCCTATATTCCTGTTAATGCTTTTTACTATTTATAAATTCAGATGGAAACTGGCTGCCCAAACTCTTTGGCTTGCAGACAACAACCTGGTATATGTATGAGGATGTGTGTGGGTGTGTGTGAATGTGAATGGTCTGAGGTGAACATATTTTCACAGGTCCCACAGTCTCTACCACTCCTTATTACACTCAAATCATCTGGCTTTGTTCACTGAATGAACATTTGTTGAGCATGTACTGTGTCAGGCTAGGGAGGCACGGGTGAACACATCAGACATAAATTCCTGCCACTATGAAGCTGACATTTTTTCTGGGGGAAGGCAGACAATAAATATGTCAGGGAGTGAGTGACATATTCTCTTTTCTGAAGAAAAATACACAGAGGGCACCTGGGTGGCTCAGTTGGTTAAGCGACTGCTTTCGGCTCAGGTCATGATCCTGGAGTCCCAGGATCGAGTCCCATATCAGGCTCCCAGCTCCATGAGGAGTCTGCTTCTCCCTCTGACTTTCTCCTCGCTCATGTTCTCTCTCATTGTCTCTCTTTCAAATAAATAAATAAAATATCTTTAAAAAAAAAAAGAAAAAGAAAAATACACAGAAAAAGAGAGTTGAAGGGGAGGTTATTTTAACTGGGGGTGGCCAAAGGTTGGCCTCTCTTGAAAAGATGATATTTAAGCTTAGAAGGTGGGCTTGGAAGAAGGGAGGGTATAAGTCATCAGAGGATCTCAAGGAATAGTGTTCCAGGCAGAGGGAACAGCTAGTGTAAAGGCTCCAAAGTAGGAATTCGCATGGCATCCAGAAGGAGGACCAGTGTGGTTCTAGAGAGGTAAGTGATGCGAAGTGTCCTTGGTTGTTGAGGTCAGAGAGATAAGCAGGAGTCAGATCTCGGGCTTTTACTCTGAGTAAGGTGGGAACTACCAAAGGGCATTGCACAGAAGAGATGGGACGCAGACCTCTCTACTGCTTGTGAAGAGTAGATGGGAGGGGCCAGCAGGGAGTCCCAGGAAACCTAAGGAGGCTGCCGAGGCCCTCTTACAAGTTACCGGCGGGCACTTTGAAAAGAGTCCTTAATAGGTTTACGGTAGGCTTGGGTGAAACATAGCATTGTTAAAGGGAAAGGGGGACTGAGTGCCTAAGATGAGCCAGAGCCTCCTCTGGATGATGATGATGATGGTGATGATGATTTCCTTGTCTGTTTTTCACCCTGGGCGAGTATTTCTACAACTGAAAATAAGTAGCCTATTTCTAGTGGGCACGCCCCGCTCCTTCCCCTCCCAGACGCAAGCCTTAGGAACTGGAGGCGTCCCATCCCGCCCGGCATGCCCACTGCAGAGAAGCCTCGCCCAGCTCCTCGTGGTTTGCCGTGAACTTCCCGGGTTTTAGTGCTGCAAGTCCCACCTCCCCGGCAAACCAGGACGGTTACGCACCGTCCCTGAGTTGGTTACCCTCCCCAAGCCGACTGGCTCCTCAGCCGCTGAGGGAGAAGGCTGGGGGCAAGCCCCGCCCCCGCACGGGCCTCCAGCCAATAGCAGAACGGGACGTAGAGCCCAGGCTTGCTCTGCCCCGCAACCCCAGGGCCTGCCAGAAACGGCTAAGCCTGAGGCCCCACCCCGGAACGGCCTCCCCGCTCCACTTCCTGGAAAATCAGTGGGTTTGAATCTGGGTTTGTGTCACTGCGCTAGCTAGGGGAAGAGGCATTGTTCTGTGCTGGGGAGATTGTGTGCAGTCCTACTGCAAGTGATCGGATGCCTATGTGCATTGCTGACTGTGCATAACCGAATGGGTTTGTGGGGGTTACCTGTGCGTCTGTGGTTCCAGAAGTGGGTGTGTGACTGTGTAACCCCGTGTGGCCCGGATCTGCTGCCTTGAGTTATGGTGATTGTGTTGTTAAATAACGAAAACTAACTGAATAAATTTTAAAGATCTTAATTGGCCTTATTAATCCATTCATGAAACAGCGTCCCATCTTGCTATTAGAAGGGGGCTCCAAAGGGCTACAGAAAGGGAAATGTTCTTTGAAGTCAGGACAAGGAGGTCATAAAGAGAGAAAGGGATTATCTGGGGTGAGGTGACATCCTTTGTGGGAAAAGGAGCCTTATTAAGTGGATTACCTCATTTTCCTTTTGCGGATAGAGAGGAAGGACCCAAATGGGACAGATTAATTTATTAGTGCTGACCAGAAAATTCCTGACTGGCTGGAGGAGGTTGAAACTACAATCAGGTTTGGGATTAAACCCAAACTTGGAGACTTGATCTCACATAACTCACCCCATGTGGGACCTGTGATTTTCTTTTTAATAATTCCCCCCCTTTTGATCAGACTCTTGTCTTAATTTAGAGATGTGATCAAAATTTAAGGCATTAGCACTACTCCCAGTTACCACTCTAAAGGTCTTGCCGTTTTTCTTGCTCTTTTTGTGTGGTATCCACAGGTCTTAACCTTTGTGATATTCACTAATCATGGTTTCAGGGTCACAATCTTTAAGTTGCTCATTCTCTTAGTTCCTTTTCTGACACGCCAGTCCTAGGGAGATCGTTTGCTTGGTGGTGAGCGCTACTAACACACATTTACAGCTCTTGAAAGAATACAGTGCAACAGGGAGATTATGGTGATTATAATGACCAGAATAATTTCCAGTGTTTGGAATGCACTTTGGAGCGATGGTCCCCAAGATGCAAACCAATCAAAATCAAAGAAGTCAAAATAGATCCTGCTAAAGGAGTCTCCTTTATAAGCTGAGTGCCTAGCTCAGCGATCTTAGTTAATTGTTTCAACTTCCCCAGAAGTGTTAATCCAAGTTCAGCAGGTGGTGTTGGCCATAGCACAATCATCTCCTTACCCAGCTAAAAGATAGTCAAGGCCTATCCTTATTATTAAGAACTACTTTGGGGGCGCCTGGGTGGCTCAGTTGGTTGGACGACTGCCTTCGGCTCAGGTCATGATCCTGGAGTCCCAGGATCAAGTCCCATATCAGGCTCCCAGCTCCATGAGGAGTCTGCTTCTCCCTCTGACTTTCTCCTCGCTCATGTTCTCTCTCATTGTCTCTCTCTTAATATAAAATAAATAAAATCTTAAAAAAAAAGAACTACTTTGGCCAGAGGGTCTACGGATCTTTCGGGGGTGACAATTGTCTTAGCAACAGAATCTGCAATAGCTTCAAGAGTTAAGGAGGAGTTTGTGATCGTATCTTCATTTACATTTATTCCTAGCCAGGGAAGTGGGGCCCTGGTTCAGTGAATTCTGAGTCATGAGAGGCTCCTGGGAAGTACTTTCTAACTCAATGATGTAAATACAGGGGAGTTGACCAATGAGGTGTCTTAGTTCCTTTGGGGAAAGTTAGGAGCACCGGTAGATAACCCAAAAGGCATTGCCAGGTTATGTGCTGGCCATCTAGGCATTCACAGACCTATGAAGAATGAAACACAAGGACAAACCCTGTCAGGGCACAAACCATTCCCATCAGGCTGGTCCTATTAATACACAGGGATTGCTACACTTATTCATTCAAGCCAGTGGTCAGTCAGGTTTTCAGTGCATATGGGAACAGAATCCCTGAGCCTGAAATAGTCCTTCTAAATGCCTAGCAAAGATGGGTGCTGCTGGGGAGATCTCACTGAGTAGAGGGCAGATCTGATCTAGATAATCATGGGAATGTGGGAGTGCAAATGGACTAAGATTTATGTAGGTAGTTTTGTCAAATTGGGTATGTACAGTTATAATTAGAGAGATGTAAAAACAAGGCACTGGGTGTTATGGCCATAAGAGTTGAACTCAGTAAGAGACTTCTAAGGGTGGGGAGCTAGTCAACTGTAGTTGAAGGGACGTTAGGAGGAGAAATTGGTCACAGGGAGGATGAGGGGGTCTCTAACATCATGGGTAGACTGCTATGTTGGATGACAAATACAGCAATCTGAAAGGCTTCCGTCCTCTTAGCAATGACCTAGGAGATACAGGGAAAGGCATTATGTTTCCAGGCCAATGCCAATAATGGAAAGGGAATAAAGGAGAAAGGGCTTCGTGTTTTAAGGATGAAGTCTGATCTGATCTCTCTCTCTTTCACTCATTTTTCTTTTTTTGCTTGTTTGTTTGCTTGTTTTTCCTTATTTTTCAACTTGTTATCTTGAGCAGGAGCAATCTACCCCAATGTCAGCTACTTCTCTTTCTTGTCAGTTTGAATTGGAGACCTCCAGTGTCTGCCCAGGATTAGCTGTCAGGTGGAGCTGTGAGATGTGTACCCAAGGCTCAATGCCTTCTAGTTCTGCAGCAGTGCCAGTGGTCAGGAGCACCTAGTAAGGGCCTTTCCAGTGAGGTTGAGTGGCTGTCTTACTCTGATGACAGTTCCAGTTTACCCATTCACAATGCTGTAGACTAATAGGATCCTTTGAATTGGAATATGGGAAAGCTTCTTGAACCTGTTGATAGGCTTGAACATAAGACATTAAGAACTTACAGTAGCTGATCATACTCATTTGAGCTAAGGGATCAGCAGAAGGTTTGTGTCAACAGACATTGGTCTACTGGTGACTAGCTCGTATGGAATGAGTCTATGATTTCCAAAGGGGGTACTATGAAGAATCAGCATGACTAAAGATGGTACCCTAAGGCCAAGGGAGTCTGCTAGTTCCAGCAAGTTTAGAGATTTTAAGTTTGAGGATCTCATTAGTTCTCCCGACCTTGCCTGATGATTGAGGGTGATAGGACAGTGATAATTGCAAGAGGTTTGTGGGGTTCTGTGTTAAAGCTTTATGGTTGGCCCAACAAAGTGGGGGCCTCCATCACTGGAGATCATGGAAAGTATAACCCAAGTGGAAAATGCATTTAACAGTTTCTTTGCCACTGTGAGGGCATCAGCTTTGGGCCAGGGAACACTTCGGTCCATTTGGAAAACATACATAAAGTAACAAGAACATATTTATACCTCATACTAAGTGACTGTTGAATGACATCCTGCTGCAGGTGTTCAAAGGGTCCAGAGGAAGAGAACAAAAACAGTTTTTCCAAGATTATGGACCTGACAAGACATTGGTGGTAATTTTTTTTTTGCAATTTCACAAATCTCCCCACTGGTGTCTATTTATGATTTGAATTATCTCAAATGCACCACAGTAGGTGAAGGAATGTAAAAACTGAAAAATGGGGTTTGCCAGGGAGCCGGGAAGAACCAAGTAGCCATCTGGGGTTTCCCATTTGGGGGACTGTTCATTTAATTTACAACCATCATTTGCCCATCTTAAATTCTTTGCTTCTGACTGCTGCCATGTTGTAAGGAAATCAGGATGGCAAAAGTCTGGCATGGAGGGCACGCCTGGTAAGAGTCTGGCAGAAGGAGCATGAACTGAAATAGCCTTTACATGGGAGTCAGCCAGGGCATTCCCCTGATACTCAGGTTCAGTCTTTTTAGTGTGAGCCTCCATTTTAATGACAGCAATTTCAGAAGGTAGCAAATATCAGTAAGAAGGTCATTTACTTGCTATCCGTTTTTGACTGGGGTCCCAGAGGATGTAAGAGAACTCCTTTATTTCCATAGCATTCCCAAATCATGGACAACCCCGAAGAAATTCCTGGCCATCAGTACAAAGATTAACAGTTTGTCCTGATGACTTGCAAGCCTTGGTAAGGGCACAGAGCTCTGCCCGTTGGGTTAATTTCGCTTGTGGAAGCTTTCCCATTTTGAGTAGTTCATATTGGATAGCAATAGTATAACCAGCTTGGAGGTTGCCTTGTTCATGTCTACAGTATGACCTGTCAACAGACAAGATTAAATCAGGATGAGTTAAAGGGGTGTCTCATGAGTCAGGGCGCAGTGTCATGAAATGGGATGTTACCTCCTCATCGCCATGGGGCTCACCTTCATTGTGCAGGGGTGGTAATGTTGCAGCATTAAGGATATTTCAGTGTTTAAAGCTGTAGATGAGGTAGTGAAAGCAGAAGGCAGGAGGTTTGTCTGCTGGCAGAGAAGATGGTTTAGTCAATTCAGAGTTAAGAAAACTTTGGACACAATGAGGAGTTTGTAAATAGACACTATTTTCTAGAGTTAGATCTGCGGAGGCTTCTATTAACTTTGCATCTGTGGCTATAGCCTTAAGACTGGGAGAGTTAACGAATTAGAATTTAAATAAAAATCTTGAAAGAAATAAAAAAAGAGACTGCTGGAATAGGCACAAGCAAGTGAACCAAGTTATGTGCTATAATAAGCAATAGGCATATGTTCATTACCACATTCTTGCGTGAGCATTCCCAGGGCTTGATTATCCACCCCTTTCTTGTACAAATAAGGAGAAAACTTTTGAGTAGTCAGGTAGCCCTAAGGTAGGCAGTTCTTGTAGTACTTACTTTAGGCTTTTAAAGGCCTGCTCACATTTCTCTTCCCAAGGAATGGGCTCCCGGACTGAAATGTTCGTAAGTTCGTACAGTGGAGAAGCTAACAGAGAAAAATTAGGAGCCCACAGTCTGCAATTGCCAGTCAAGCCCAGAAACCCATGAAGCTGTTGCCTGTAGGCTTAGGAAATCCCCGGGTTAGTTTAATTCTTTTTGGAAATAGCTGAATTCCCCCAGCGCTTAGATTATGACCTAGGTAATGAACAGAATTTAAAGACAATTGCCATTTTTCCTTAGAGACTTTATGTCCCTTTGCAGCTAACTGTTGTAGCATAATAAATGGAATCTTTTATGGATGCCTCTGGTAATTGAGCACAGCAAGAAATCATCCACATATCGTAAAAGGCTCGATTTCCTAGGGGACTGGAAGGTCCTTAAATCCTGGTAGAGCACCTAGGAGAAATAAGAAGAGGCCTCAGTGAGTCCTTAAGGCATAACTGTCCAGGTATCTTGTCAACTCTTCCAAGTAAAGGCAAACAGATAGTGGCTTTTGGGGTCTACTGGGTTGCTGAAAGAACGCAGGTCTATAGCAGTGAGCCTTTTGAGTCTGGTGGGACTTAGGACAGAAAGGTGTTCAGGTTGGGACAACTGGGAAATACTGGCACAAAAACAGAAACAGAGATGAATGGAACAGCCCAGAAATGGACGCTCAACTCTATGGTCAACTAATCTTTGACAAAGCAGGAAAGAATGTCCGATGGAAAAAAGACAGTCTCTTCAACAAATGGTGTTGGGAAAATTGGAAAGCCACATGCAGAAGAATGAAACTGGGGAATAACTATCTTATTAATAGCTCTCAAATCCTGGACAAATCACTATCCCCACCCACTAGGTTTAGGGCCCCATGGACGTGTTATAGAGGCTGATACAGGGAATGATTAGCCCCTGAGTGAGTAAGTAGGTCTTACACTGTGGGTGCAAAGCCTTATTTGGCCTCAGACTTTAGTGGATATTGAGGCAATTTAGGAAGAGGCTTAGTTTTGTCTATTTGAGTTTTTTTTTAAAGATTTCATTTATTTATTTGAGAGAGAGAGAGCACAAGCAAGGGGAGTGGCAGAGGGAGAGGGAGAAGCAGGCTCCCAATGGAGCAGGGAGCCTGATGCAGGACTCAATCCCAAGACCCTGGAATCATAACCTGTGCTGAAGGCAGATGCTTAACTGATTGAGCCACCCAGACACCCCAGTATTTGAGTTTTTATAGGCTCTGCACTTTCTATTCTCCCAGTGTCAGTATTAGAAGTAGCCCACAAATTTGGGGGTACCTCTATTAAATTAGGGGACTTTTGTTAGACTTCTTCCTCTTCTACATCAAGGACAGATTGTAAGGAATATAAAAGATCAGGTTGGAGTTGGTCAGGAAATTCCAAGGTGAGGTCTCCATTGGAGGCAAAAATGTATTAGCCTTTTTAACTTAGGAGATCTCTACCTAATAGGTTGACTAAGGCTGTATATCATACCAAAAAGGAATCTTTTTCAGTGAAAGGTCCCAGAGTCATTTGTACTGGTTGAAATATGAACTCTCTCTGAATTTTATTAGATACCCTCACTATGGAAACCTCCTTATTACTCCAAGGGATTTGTCCTTTTGACAGTGAGGCTTAAGGTAGAAAATGTAGCTCTGGGGGGAAAAAAAAGAAAAAAAGAAAGCATAGCTCTGGTATCAACTCTAATTTGGCAAGATCTTACATCACTTTTAATTTTAGTTCCCCCCTGACTGTTTAAGAGGATTACTGGTAATAATTTACCAGAGAACCCCTCGATGTCCCATCAACTGTGGGAGGAGCACATATGGGGACCCTCCTTGGGAGGTAAATACAAGGACATTTCAAGAAAAATTTTCGTAGAACCTTTGAGGACAATCTCTTTCCCAGTGTCCCAGGTGATTACAGCTGAGACATCGATCCTTGAGCCAGTGTGTTGATGTTGAACCCCTAAAATGGTGCCATTTGCAAGGCCCAGGTGCTATTTTAGGTCTCTGGCCTTGGAGCTGTTGCAACTGTAAGGCTAATACCTTGGCAACTTATTGTTTGTGGTCTCATTCCAGGGTTCTTCCAGAATGCTCAGCTGTGGTCATGAGTTCGATCAGTCCAGTGGCCTCCCATCCTGTTTTCTATCTTTTTGTTAATCCACCAATTTCAGGAGATAATCTGTTTACAAATAGAGCAGCTAGAGCAGGTTGGGTGACCTTATTTATTGTACAGAACCACAAATGCTGTAGAAGGAGGGCTTCTAAGCAGGATTTAAAGTCTGCCACAGATTCATCTTGGGGTTTTTGTTCTGTTGTGTTTTGTTTTGTTTGCAAGTTTGTATAGTAGACCAATCAGTGTGGGTGAGGAAGACCCTAGGAGTGGTTTGTAAGGGTTCAGGTGCTTTTTGTGAGCTTCTTCTGGTCCCTGAGATGTTGAAGGTCGAGGATCTTGAACGTAATCCTCGGGATTTTGCCATCTTGCTTCCTGTGTCCATGTTGGGGCTTTACCAGGTCCTGCCAATGTGTGTCCAAGCAGATGAGGATCTGGCAGCCTGGAGTCACAGGCTCCAATAATGACTAAATATTCTTCAAAAAACTTTGGGGTTTCCTCCCTAGGTTTAGGAAATTCTTTAACTATGGTCCTTAGTGCAGTCTTTGACCAAGGTAAAAGATAACTAAGGATGTCGGTCTGCAACCTCAAGTAGTTTTATTTTAAAGGATAACTGTTTAATAGTCTCTACAGAGTGGATAGGCAGTTCAGACAGTGAATTAGTAAAATGTGAGTGCTCAAGTAAAGAAGGACAGAGGGGAGCAGAAGGGGGTCACTTCAGTCTGACCATGCTTTGTTTTACATATCCTCTTGTGCCCTAAATTTTTCATTACCCTTCTATGATGAATCTCTTAATGAAGCTCTTTTGGAATCTTAAAGTCTTTTGGAAACTTCTGCCTACCAATTAAAATAGGTATCTCATTCTCTGTGTTTAATTTGGGATCACTTGCCTTCAAGGGCAAATCATAAATGAACAATCTTGTCTAATTGGAACATTCCCCATAATGGCTGTTGTAATTCTAGAGAGCTTTTAGGAAGATTTTGCTCTTTTACTAGGTATCTATTTGCAACCTCAGGGATTATAATTTTTAGACCTAAGCAGGTGTTCCCGAAGGTGGAGCACTCAACTCTTTGAATTTAAAGGATCTCATTTCTTTTAGCTAGACCTTGGTCTTCTCAGAACCAAACCAATACCTAAGAGGGACACGCCATGGGATTGGGAATTGTGGGCTGTTTTACAGGGTACCTTGTTATACAGAAATTTTCTTAAGGTTGGCAAATGTCACTCTGTCCTGTTCTGGCAGTTTTCTTGAGGTGGCAAGTGCTCCAACAGTCTTTAAATGCTTGACCCATGCCCGTCAACATTTGTGTGTTTTTTTTTTAAGATTTTTAAAATTTATTTATCAGAGAAAAAAACAAGAGGGGGGAGAGGCAGAGGGAGAGGGAGAAGCAGACTTCCTGCTGAGCACAGAGCCTGACATGGGGCTCAGCCGAAGTCAGATAACTGACGGAGCCACCCAGGTGCCCCTAGGCTTTATTTAAAATAATTTTTATTTTATTTATTTAAAATAATTTTTATTTTATTTATTTAAAATAAATTTCATTTAAAATAAAATTTTAAATAAAATAAAATTTTACTGACCTAAGGCCTCATACTGGACCGCTCAGCTTAAATCAGACCCAGTCCAATCCTGGACCCTAGTCTAGTTTTTAAGCCAGACCCAGTCCAGTTCAACCTAGTAACCAACAACAGTTCCGAAAGTGAAATCTGGGGATTAGGGAAAGGATTAAGGTTTTTCAATCAAAATAGGGAACTGTGGAAAGCCACTTAATATTGGGAACTCAACACTAAGAAAGTGGGGCTCAGAACTGAAAGAAACTTACCAATGGCCCTCGGAAACAGGGAGAATCACAGAGAACTTAAGGGTTCACAGGCACCACACCTGTTTCTCATTGTCCCCAAATGCTGTCAGAAGTTCTCTTTGGATCCTGATTCTGCCACCATTTCTGTTAAATAAAAATTCAACCATGTACATTTTAAAGATCTAATTGGCTTTATTAATCCATTCATGAATTAGGCAGCATCCCATCTAGCAAGTAGAGAGGAGCTCCAGAGGGCTACAGAAAGGTGAAAGTTTTTAAAAGCAGGAAAAGGAGGTTGTAAAGAAAAAAAAGGGATTATTTGGGGTGAGGTGACATCCTTTGTGGGAAAAGGGGTCTTATTAAGTGGATTACCTCATTTTCCTTTTGAAGTTAGAGAGGGCCCATGGGACAGATTATCTTATTGGTGCTGACCAGAAAATTCCTGACTGGCTGGTTAAGACTACATGTCTGAGGGGAGGTTGAAACTACAATTAGGTTAGGGATTAAGCCCCAGTTGGGTGACTTGGCCTAGCATAAATGACTCCATTTTGGTCCTGTGGTTTCCTTTTTTCAACAGTGGGAATGTCCATATTTGACATGGAAGAGGGGCCATCACTTGAGTATGTCTGTGTTTCTGGGAGAATGTGTGTGAGTGTGTGTGTGTGTGTGTGTGTGTGTGTAACTGTGTGAACACATGACTGCATGAGATTGTCTCTGAGTTTGGAAATACCTTTCTTATGGCCAAAAATTGTCTGTGTGTATCCCTGGGTCTCTCTGGGCTTGTGTATGACTCTTGTATAGTAGTCAGGCCTATAGGTTCTGAAATTAGACAAACTGGCCTGGGTGCAAATTCTGGCACTTACTGGCTAGGTGACCTTGAAAAAAGTACCAAACCTCCCTCTTTCTCAGTTTCCTTATCTGCAAAACACAAATCCTAATCATTTATGGTCGGTGGAGCATAAAATAAAGCAATACTTAGCTGGGGCTCAGCACAGCACCTGGCCCATAGGAAGCACTGGCTAAACATCAGCTCATTCAGGGAGCCTGTGTGGCTCAGTCGGTTGAGTTTCTGCCTTTGGCTCAAGTCATGATCCCAGGATCTCTGCTCAGCAGGGAGTCTGCTTCTCCCTCTACCTCTCCCTCTCCGTGTTCTCTCTCTCTCTCCCCCAGATGAAAAAAATATATATTTTATATAAATAATATATATTTATAAGTATAAATATATAAAATATATTTTTACATTAAATATATATTTTATATATATAAATAAATATTTTTTTAAATGGGGCTGTATCTTCAAGAGTGCATAGCTGTGGTTCTGCCAGCATTTTAGAGATCATGCCTCTAGGTATGACTCTTGCGGGTTTCATCAGTTTACAAAAAATTAATTAGGCAACTCCTAGATACCAGGCACTGCACAAGACACTGCATATGCAGTTATGAAAAAAACAAACTGGCCAAAAGCCCCCACCTTCAGTCAAATGCCAATTCCAGGATTTGACCACACTGACCATTTTTTTTTAAAGAATTTATTTATTTGACAGAGAGTGAGAGAAGGAGAGAGAGCACAAGTGGGGGGAGCAGCAGAGGGAGAGGGGGAAGCAGGCTCCCTGCTGAGCAGGGAGCCCGATTCGGGACTCGATCCCAGGATCCTGAGATCATGACCTGAGCCCAAGGCAGAGGCTTAACCCACTGAGCCACCCAGGTGCCCCCACACTGACCATTTTAACACTACAGACATACTTGCCAATGTACAGAATTGCATGGGCACAAATATATTGCAGTAAAGGACCAAAGACCATTTAAATCAGTGGGTGATTAGTTACACATGTTGTAATCCACCTTCATTATGCCATTTAAGCTTCTTCTTTTTTTAAAAAGATTTCTTATTTATTTGACAGACAGAGATCACAAGTAGGCACAGAGAGAGGAAGGGAAGAAGGCTTCCCGCTGAGTGGAGAGCCCAATGTGGGGCTCGATCCCAGGACCCCAGGATCATGACCTGAGCTGAAGGCAGAGGCTTTAACCCACTGAGCCACCCAGGTGGCCCCGTTTAAACTTCTTCTATTCCTTGACTCTCTACGCTGTTCCAGAGATCTATTTGTCTATCTTGATTCCAATACCATGCTGTTTTGATTACTATAGTTTCCTGATAATCCTTGAAATCAGGTAGCGTTAGGCCCTCCAACTTTGTTCTCCTCTTATAACATTATTTTGGCTTTTCTAGATAATTAACATTCCATATGAATTTTATAATAAGCTTGTCAATTTTTACCCTCCCCACTCCAGAAGAAAAAACCTTCCAGGTATTTTGATTAGGATTTCATTGCATCTATAGATGAATTTGATGAGAGCTGACATCGCAGCAATATTGAGTATTTCAATCCATGAACATGATATATCTCTCCATTTATGTTGGTCTTCTTTAATTTCTCTCTGTGATATTTAGTCTTTTCAGTGTAAAGCTCTTGCAAATCTTTTGCTAAATCCACCCCCCAATATTTCACTTTTTCATGGTATTGTGTTTTTTACTTCAATTTCTGACCATTCACAGTATATAGAAATACAATTGATTTTTTTCTATTAAAGATGTGTCCTATGATCTAGCTAAATTTATTTATTAGTTCTAGTATGGGTTTGGTTTGTTTTTGTAGATTTCATAGGATTTTCTACATAGGTAGTCATGTTGTGTGCAAATAAAAACAGGTTTTTTAAAAAGATTTATTTACTTGAGACAGAAGGAAGCAGAGAGGGGCAGAGAGAATCTTAAGCCCCTGATGAGTGCAGAGCCCAAGTCGAGGCTTAATCTCACGACCCTGAGACCATGACCTGAACTGAAATCAAGAGTGGGACACCCAACAAACTGAGCCACCCAGGCACCTTTGTCTTCTACCTTTACGGATTAAATTAGATGGGGTCCCTGGGTGGATCATTTGGTTAATCGTCTGCCTTCAGCTCATGTCATGATCCAGGGTCCTGTGATCAAGCCCCTCGGCTCCCTGCTTCTTGGGGAGTCTGCTTCTCCCTCCCACTCTGTCACTCTTTTGCTCTTTCTCTCAAATAAATAAAATCTTCAAAAAAAGAATTCATGTTAAAAAAAAAGAATGAAATTAGATGTAATTTTTATGTAGATGCTTTTTATCAGGTTGAAGAAGCCCCCAAATTCCTAATTTTCAAAGAAATTATATTTTGTTTTTTCTTTTTTAAAATCACAAATGGATGTTGGGTCTTGTCAAATGTTTTACTAGTGTTGATTGATCATATGGTTTTTCTTTATTAGTCCATTAATATGATGAATTACATTGATTGGTTTTCAAGTGTTAAACCAACACTTGTATTCTTGGGATTAAACCCTACTTGGTCATGATGTATTATCCTTTTTATATATTGAGATGGATTTGATTTGCTCATATTTTGTTTAAAACTTACGCATCTATGTTTATGAGGGATATCTGATCTGTAGTTTTCTTTTTTCATATCTTTGTGTTTTTACAAAGACTTTATTTTTACAGTAGTTTTAGATTCAAATAAAATTGAGCAGAAGTTACAGATACTTCCCCTACGCCCCCTGCCCCTACACATACATACACTCCCCCATTATCAAAATCTTGCACCAGAGTGGTACATTTGTTACAACTGATGAATCTACATTAACACATCATAATCACCCAAATCCCGTAGTTTACTTTAGAGTTTACTTGTGGTGTTGTATATTCTATAGGTTTGAACAAATGTTTAAGGACATTTATCCATTACATAAATCATAAAGAGTAGTTTTAGTACCCTAAACATCCTCTGTGCTCTGCCTCTTCATCCCTTCCTGCCTTCCCCCAACCCCTGGCAACCATTGATCTTTTTACTGTCTCCATAGTTTTGCCTTTTCCAGAATATCATATAGTTGGAACCATATAATATATAGCCTTTTCAAATCAGGTTCACTTAAGGTTATTCCATACCTTTTCATGAATTGATAACTCCTTTCTACTTAGCACTGAATTATATTCCATTGTCTGGATACACCATGGTTTATTTATCCATTCACCTACTGAAGGGCATCTTGGTTGCTTTCAAGTTTTGGCAATTATAAATAAAGTTGCTATAAATATCCATGTGCAGATTTTTGTGTGGACATAGTTTTCAAATTCTTTTTGGTAAATTCCAGGGAGCATGATTGATGGATGGTATGGTAAGAAATGTGTTTAGTTTTATAAGGAACTGTCAAACTGTCTTCCAAAGTGGCTGTACCACTTTGCATTCCCACCAGCAATGCATAAGAGTTCCTTTTGCTCCAGAGCCTAATCAACATTTAGTGGTGTCAGCATTCTGAATTTTGGCAATTCTGATAGGTATGTAGTAGTATTGTTTACATTTGCATTTCTCTAATGACACAGCATGTGGAGCATCTTTTCATATGCTTATTTTCCACCTGTATATCGTCCATTGAGACTTTTGGCCCGTTTTTATATTGGGTGTTAATTTTCTTACTATTGAGTTTTAAGAATTCTTTATATATTTTGGATAACAGTCCCCAATCAAATATGCCATTTTCAAATATTTTCTCTCAGTTTGTGGTGGGTCTTTTTATTCTCCTGACAGTGTCTTTCACAGAGAAGAATTTTTTAAATTTTAACAAAGTCCAGCTAATCAATTCTTTCTTTCACTGATCATGCCTTTGGTGTTGTATTTAAAAAGTCATTGCCAATTCCAAGATCACCTTGATTTTCTCCTTTGGTATCTTCTAGTTTTATAGTTTTGCATTTTACATTTGGGACTGTGACCCTTTCTGAATTAATTTTTGTGAAGGTCATAAAGTTGGTGTCTAGATTCATTTTTTTTTTTTGGCATGTGGGTGTCCAGTTGTTTCAGCACCATTTGTGTGTGTGTGTGTGTGTGTGTGTGTGAGAGAGAGAGAGAGAGAGAGAGAGATACAAACACTTACATGAGATCTACCCTGTTAACAACTTTTTAAATACACAATGCGTTATTGTTGACTATATAGGTACAGTATTGTACAGCAGCTCTCTAGAGTTTATTCATTTTATTTGACTGAGGCTTTATGCCCATTGATTTGTAACTCCCCATTACCCTCTTACTCCAGCCCCTGACAACCACCATCGTATTCTTTGATTCTATGAATTTGACTATTTTGGATACTTCATATGGGTGGAATCATGCAATATTTGTCTTTCTGTGACTGGATTATTTCACTGAGCATTTTGTCATCAAGTTTTATCCTCATTGTCTCATACTGCAGAATTTCCTTCTTTTTAAAGGTTGAATAGTAGTCCAAAATATGTGTATACCACATTTTCTTTATCTGTTCATTAATTAATGGATGTTTAGGTCATTTCCATATCTTGACTATTGTGAATATTGCTACAATGAACATAGGAGTGCTTTTGAGATCTGATTTGAAATCCTGACTTCAATTTTTTTATATATAACCAAAAGTAGAATTGTTGGATCATATGAAAATTCTATTTTTAGAATTTTTTGAGGAACCCCAATAATGTTTTCTGTAGTGGACGCACCATTTTGCGTTCCCACCACAGGTGTGCAAGTGTTCTAATTTCTCCATATCCTCACCAACACTTTTGTTTGTTTGTTTTTTAAGTTATCTCTACACCCAATGTGGGCTTGAACCTATGATCCTGAAGCCAAGAGTTACATGCTCCCCCAACTGAGTCAGACATGTTTTCCCCCACCTTTTCTTTTTTTTTAATAGTAGCTATCCTGACAGGTGGCAGCACTTGTTGAAAAGATTATCTTTGTCCCATTGTATTACATTTGCTCCTTTGTCAAAGATCAGTTGACTTGGGGTGTCTGGGTGGCTCAGTCATGAAAGTGTCCAACTCTTGACTTTAGCTCAGGTCATGTTCTCAAGATTGTGGGATCAACCCTCATGTTGGGCTACACGCTGGACATGGAGCCTGCTTATGATTCTCTCTCTCTCTGCCCCTCCTGCTAAAAAAAAATCAGTTAGCTATATTTATGTGGGTATATTTCTGAGCTCTCTCTTCTGTTCCATTGATCAATGTCTATTCTTTTGGCAATACCACACTGTATTAAATACTGTAGTTTTATAGTAAGTCTTGAAATTGGGTTATATCAGCCTTCCTACTCTGTTCTCCTTCAATATTGTGTTGGCTGCTCTGGGTCTTTTGCCTCTCCATTATACATTTTACTATCAGTTTGTTGATATCCGTGAAATAACTTGGTGAGAGTTCTTTGTCTGGTTTAGATATCAGGATCAGAGTAATGCTGAACTCATGGAATATGTTGGAAAGTGTTTCCTCCTTGTGGTAGGTAGAATTCTAAGATGGTCCCCAAGATTCTCAGCCCTGGTATACACATACCTTCTCCTACTTACTTAATTAAACATGAATCCAGTTCCTATTGTGAAGGGATTTTGAAGACGTAACTGTCCAAAATCCAAAGCACTAGAAGCATCTGCCACACTGTTTGTGGCTCAAAGACCGGGGGGGGGGGCGCACATGGCAAAAGACAGGGTGACCTCTAGGAGACAAGAGTAGCCTTAGCTGATTGCCCACAAGAAAGTGGGATCCTCTGTCCCACAACTGCAAAGAACTCAATTTTGCCAACAAGAATGAGCTTGGAAACGTTTTTCCCCAGATAAGTTCCTCCAGATAAGAACTTAGCATGGGGGCGCCTGGGTGGCTCAGTGGGTTAAGCCGCTCAGGTCATGATCTCAGGATCCTGGGATCAAGCCCCGCATCGGGCTCTCTGCTCAGCAGGAAGCCTGCTTCCTCCTGCCTCTCTGCCTACTTGTGATCTCTGTCTGTCAAATAAATAAATAAAATCTTTAAAAAAAAAAAAAAGAACTTAGCATGGCAAGCATCTTGATTACAGCTTTGTTAAACCTTGAGCAGAGAGTCCAGTCATGTCATGCTGGACTTCTTACATACAGAAACTGAAATAATAAATAAATATTGATTGAAGCCATTAAGTTTATAGTAGTTTTGTATGTAACAAGAGAAAATTAATACATTCCACTTCTATCATCTGGAAAGTTTGTGTACAATTGCTATTATTTCTTCCCTAACTGTTTGGTCAAATGGAATGCCCAGTGAAGCTATTTTGAATTTTCCTTACGGAAATGTTTTTAACTATGAAATAAATTTATTTAAAGATATATAGTTATTCAGGTTGTATTTCTTTTGGAGTGAGTTTGATAGCTTGTATCTTTTAAGGAATGTGTCGATCTTATCTAAATTGCCAAATTTGTGGGCATAAAACTCTTTATAACATCCCTTTATTATTATGTCAATTTCTGTAGGATTTATAGCATTGTCCCATATATTATTCCTGATATTAGTCATCTGGGTCTTCTCTCTCTTTTCCCTCCTTATTCTGGCTAGAGGTTTATCAGTTTTATTGATCCTCCCAAAGAGCCAGCTATTGGTTTCTTTGATTTTCTCTATTGTTTTTCTGTTTTCTACTTCAGTGATTCCTGCTCTTATCTTTGTTATTTCCTTTCTTCTACTTATTTTGAGTTTACTTTCCTCTTTTTATCATAATTTCTTAAGCTGAGGTCATTGGTTTGAGACCCATTCTTTTTTAATATAAGCATTTAACACTGTAAATTTCTTCTTAAGCACTGATTTTGCTGCATTCCATAAATTTTGATAAATTATGTTTTCATTTCAATTCCATTCAAAATACTTTCTAATTTTCATTATGATTTATTCTTTGGTCCCTGGTGTGCTGGTTGTCAATTTATTGCTTCTCAACTTCAAATTCACCCTTTCTGCCTGCTCTGTGATAGTGGAGCATATTTTAACTTTTTTTCCTTTGCCAGCTGGCACTGAAGCTTTTTCAGTAGAGGGGGCTGGAGAGATATTGCAAGAGGAAAAGAGGCTTCCTTCCTGATTCCTGTGTGCTTGCTTGGCAGGCTCCTCCTGCATGGCTTTTTCTGGTATCAGACTCCTGCAGTGCTCACAACTTTTCCAGGGCCTGGTTCTTGCAGTGCATGGCAGCCAGTAGCACCCGGTGATTAGTAGCTTTTCCCTCCCCCTAGCACCCCCCCTCAGGCACTTTGGTGGCAAGCTGAGTGCTTCTGGATCCTGCAGCCTCCCCAGGGCCTGGCTTCTTCAGAGCATAGAGCAATAGTGCTCAGTGAATCCCACAGCAGGCAGATTTCTGGCAAGTTCCAGAGAAAAGGTTTCCAGAAAGTTCCACCAGTGTAGCACCACAGTGATTTCTCTTCTATTCAATGAGCTACGGTCATACTTCTCCAACAAAATCTGCATGTCAGCCCCAGAGCATTGTATCTCAGCCTGGAGATAGTGACTACTTCTTATATCTGTTATTTCTATATTCTTTGGATTTCTCTTTACATCTTCCTAGCCAACCTTTCATTATTCCAATCCCTTCTCTGTTCATATTACTGTGTCATTCCTCTCTCCTGATAGGACTCAGGCTGATACAGAATTGTCACCAAGAGTGATCCCAGGAGGGGCACCTGGGTGGCTCAGTGGGTTAAAGCCTCTGCCTTAGGCTCAGGTCATGATCTCAGGGTCCTGGGATGGAGCCCCACATGGGGCTCTCTGCTCAGCAGGGAGCCTGCTTCCCTTCCTCTCTTTCTGCCTGCCTCTCTGCCTACTTGTGATCTCTGTCAAATAAATAAATAAAATCTTTAAAAAAAAAAGAGTGGTCCCAGAAAATAGACCTGAAGAAATGAGACTTTTGGTTTGATTTGTTCACACCTCTGTTTGAGCACAGTCCTTGCCGATGAGAAATGGATGCTTATAATCCATGGCATATGGTGGCATCACAATTAATCAACCTATGGTTGACTGTGTTGAAATACCAACTGAAGCATGTCCTTGGAAGCTTAAAATGCTGTTGCACTTAACCATTATGGCAATAATCATGGCTATAAAGACTGTGATGTGAGATGGATTATTTTGAGTATACTGAGCACTTACAAAGAGAAAATGACAAGCTTATGTCCATTAATTTCTCAGCTCAAGCCACAGTCTAAGAACCAGAGAGCTTTCATGATGCGTAAAAGATGTTCTTATTTATTGTAGCTACAGGGCTAATGCTGGTGAAAATCAAGTACAATACTTAATCGTATGGGTTGTTGAATTGTAATGACAATTGAATTCACAGTCTTGACAAGTTTCTCATGTGAAAGTTGATAAAAGTCTGGTAAAGAATGGGATCCTCAAACTTGAAACGGTAACATCAGTTTGGCTCCAGATGAAATTGACAGTCTTAAACTACAAAGTCACTCTGAGCCTCCCTTACTAATGGAAATAACTTGCCCCTCAGTGTCTGAGTTTAGCCTTTCTCTTCTTGAAAACACTGTAATAAATTCACCTGGCCCAAATGCCTTGAAAGCAGATGATCATTCTCCTCAAGACCAAACATAACCACCCCCTACTGTTGATAGAACTGTAACTTCACGTAAATCTCAGCATGTTCCAGGGGAAAAAGTACACACTATGACCAAGGAAGAAACAGCTTATATACCAAAAGAATTGTAAGACTTTGCTAATATATATTGGCAGAAACCTGGGAAATCTGTGAAGAAGCAGATTCTAAGGGTGTTAGATGAAGGAAGGCAAAATTCATTGATATATGTACACTTACCAGAAATTTTGGATTTAATGTGTCAGTACGTATAGCTGAAAGTGGCTCTAAGAGCTTTCTTTGTGACTGAAATTGGAACTTATTTATGGCCCACATTAATGAAGCTGAGATGCCAGAGCTGCCCTGGCACGATATGGAAGAGGGAACACAAAAGCTTAGGATGATAGGAATGCTGGACAGAATTTATAATGTATGACCTGTACACAATCCCCAACCATGTTCCATGAAAAGGCTCAGAAGACACCTCCTTCACATTAAGACATTAAGAAATCCATTAATGAGAGGAGCACCTGCACCTTGGAACCTCTGTGGTTGTTTCCCTTTGCAGGCCAGGTATGACTTCAGGAGAAGAATGACACTGATGGCAATCCAGAGATCATCAGGCCTGCTTCTCTGATGATAGAGCCAGAGTAAAAGAACCCTGGGGACACTGCTTGGGGGCCAGCTACCCAAAAGCCTAAGGGGCCCAATCCATGACCAGCAAAACTGTGGTGTAATCCTGCCACCATGTGCCTCTCTCCAGTGTGTCTGGAGACACACTGACTCCAGTGGTGAGACATCCATCCCAGCGGACCTGCAGGGTAGAATGTCCAGCCAAAGAGCCTTACCGTCTAATGGAATTTGCCCCCTTGGGTTTGGGACTTGCCTGGACCCTATCACTTTTTCCTTCTCTCCAATTTCTCCCTTTTGGAATGGGAATGTCTGCCCTATGCCTGTGCTGACATTATATTTGAAAGTACATGACTTGGGTTCACAGCTGGAGAGCAATTTGCCTCAGGATGAACCATATATTGAGTCTCACTCATAGCTTATTTTTTAAATTATGTTCAGGTAGCCAGTGTATAGTACATGATTAGCTTTTGATGTAGTGTTCAATGATTCATTAGTTGCGTATAACATCCAGTGCTTATCACAACATGCGCCCTCCTCAATACCCATCACCCTGGCACTCCATCCCTTCCCCTCGAAATCCTCAGTTTTTTCCCCAGAGTCCACAGTCTCTCGTGGTTGACATCTGATTTAGATAATACTTAGATAAGTTTTTAGATTTTAGGGGTGCCTGTGTGGCTCAGTCATTAAGTGTCTGCCTTAAGCTCAGGTCATGATCCAAGGGTCCTGGGATCAAGCCCTGCATTGGGCTCCCTGCTCAGTGGGAAGCCTGCTTTCCCTCTCCTAGTCCCCCTGCTTGTGTTCGCTCTCTCACTGTGTCTCTCTCTGACAAATAGATAACTAAAATCTTTTTAAAAAAAGATTTTAGATTTTAGAGATGATGCAGGAACAAATCAAGACTTTGGGGATTGTTGGGCTGGAATGAGTATATTTTGCATGTGAGAAGGACATGAGTTTTGGGGGGTCAGGGCTAGATGCTATATCCTGAGTGTGTCCCCCCAATTCATATGTTGAAACATAACCCCCAGAGTGATGGTATTTGGAGGTGGGGTCTTTGGGAGGTGATTAGGTCACAAGGATGGAGCCCTCAAGAATGGAATCAGTGCCCTTACGATAAAGGCTCTGCCCCTTCCACCATGTGAGGACACAGTAAGAAGACAGCCATCTATGAACGAGGAAGCAGGTCTCAACAGACACCAAATCTTCAAGTGCCTCGATCTTGGACTTCCCAGCCTCTGGAACTGAGAGAAGTAAATATTTGTTTCTTATAAACCACTCAGTCTATTATACTCTGTTAAGGCTGCCTGAACACACTAAGACAGGCTCCCTGTTTTCTTTTTTTGTTTTCTTTTTTTTTTTTTTGCTAAATACTATTCAAATTTTATTTACAGATATAAGTTTGCAGCAATACATCTATTGTGTGAAACACTGTCCCTCTATGAGCATTTATACAAAAGAGTTAAGACATGGGGCTGTTCTAAAGTATCTTCTACCAGGAAACATACTGTTCACCAAACAATGGTTGAACACATTTTTTTTATTGTGTTATCTTAGTCACCATACAGTACATCATTCGTTTTTGATGTAGTGTTCCATGATTCATTGTTTGTGTATAACACCCAGTGCTCCATGCAATCTGTGCCCTCCTTAACACCCATCAACAGAAGACAAAAGAAGATGGAAAAAACATTCCATGCTCATGGATCAGAAGAATAAACATCATTAAAATGTCTATGCTGCCCAGAGCAATCCATACTTTTAATGCCATCCTGATCAAAATACCATCAACATTTTTCAAAGTGCTGGAATAAACAATCCTAAAATTTGTAAGGAACCAGAAAAGACCCCGAATCACCAAGGAAATGTTGAAAAAGAAAAACGAAGCTGGGGGCATCACATTGCCTGATTTCAAGCTATATTACAAAGCTGTGATCTCCAAGACAGCATGGTACTGGCACAAAACCACACACATAGACCAATGGAACAGAATAAAGAGCCCGGATATGGACTCTCAACTCTATGGTCGACTAATCTTCAACAAAGCAGAAGAGAATATCCAATGGAAGAAAGACAGTCTCTTCAATAAATGGTGCTGGGAAAATTGGACAACTATATACAGAAGAATGAAACTGGACCATTCTCTTACACTATACACAAAGATAAACTCTAACTGGATGAAAGACCTCAATATGAAGCAGGAATCCATCAAAATCCTAGAGGAGGGGCGCCTGGGTGGCTCAGTGGGTTAAAGCCTCTGCCTTTGGCTCGGGTCATGATCCCAGGGTCCTGGGATCGAGCCCCGCATCGGGCTCTCTGCTCGGCAGGGAGCCTGCTTCCTCCTCTCTCTCTGCCTGCCTCTCTGCCTACTTGTGATCTCTCTCTGTCAAATAAATAAATAAAATCTTTTAAAAAAATCCTAGAGGAGAACATAGGCAGTAACCTCTTCGACATCAACCACAGCAACTTCTTTCAAGACACGTCTCCAAAGGCAAGGGAAACAAAAGGCTCCCTGTTTTCAATGGGGATGACAGATTCCCAGAGAAGCTGAGGCCAAGTGGCAACACTTAACTGCAAAAGACAAGGTGGGAACATCTACCATAAAGGGTAGTATGAATGTATAAGCAAACTAATCACGATATCCCTAGGGATGAAATAAATGAATAGTCTACTGCAATATTGCTAATCTATATGATAAGAAAAGTTCTAGATCTAGTAACCAGAAATCTGACTCAAGTCATCATAGTGGAGAGTCAGCCTCTTGCTGTTTCTAGTCTGAGATCAATTTGTAGACCTACAGACCTTTGATTAAAGGGGAAACTAGGTTCCCTTGAGGAAGGAGCATGCATCATTGCTGCAAAAACATATTGCAAATCTTCCTCCAAGCCTTCCCCAAAGGGACCTGTGGCCCTTTTAATAGATTGAGTGCTCGTTGAGGAAAAGGAAATACTGAGACTTTATGAGGATTCCTAGGTACTGGCTCTGAATTAACATTAATTCCTGGGGACCCAAAATGCCACTGTGACCCAACAGTCAAAGTGGGGGATCTACTTTTGCTTTACAAAGTGGTGGCCAAATTATAGAATTTTACCTCAGATCTGATTCCCATTGAGCCCAGTTGGACTAGTAACCCACCTTGTGGTTATTTCCCCAGTTCCTAAGTTTATTATTGGAATAAATATACTTAGAAACTGGCACAATCCCCACATCAGTTTACTGATAATAATGAGGGGCATTATGTTAAGAAGGGGGCTAAGTGAAAGTGAACTTCTTCTATCTTCAAAGTTAGTAACCAATGAAAATACATCCCCAGGAGAATGCAGAGATTAATGTCATCATAAAAGACAAAAAAATGAGTGATACTTACCATATTTCCCTTTAACTTGCCAGTATGGCCTATGCAGAAGTCAGCTGAATCTTGGATAATGACTGCAGACTATCATGAATTCAATCAGGTGGTGATTCTTGTTGTAGATGCTGTTCCAGATACAGTATATTTACTGGAACAATTCGCTTAATTCCTGGAACTTGGTATGCAGGTATTGGCCTGGCCAATGGCTTTTTTTCTAAAAAATAAATTTCAAGGACTACCAGATGCCATTTTCTTTAACTGCCAAGAACACCAATACAATTTGGGGGCACATGGCTGGCTCAGTTGGTAGAGCATTTAACTCTTGATCTCAAGGTTGTGAGTTTAAACCACATGTTGGGAGTAGAGGCTACTTAAAGAAAAAAAAAGATCAACAGAATAACTTGAAAGTGTTGCTTCAGGTATATACCAAATCTCCTGGTCTCTGCCATGTATAGTCTGCAGAGATCCTGATCATCTTGACACTCAATAAAACATCACACTGGACTTCAATATTGATGAAAGGCTGATTAGATCTTGTGAAAAGGAAGTATCAAGTATCTTAGATGCATTGGTAAGAACGACCCCAACAGAGTTCCATCCCACCTTCTACTACATGAGGTTACAGTGAGAAGAAAGCTGTCGGTGGGGAAGGAGGTCCTTACCACACGTCAGAAATGCCAGTGCTGTGATCTTGAACTTCCAGGCTTCAGAAGTGTGAGGAATATATGTTGTATAGAAATCATGCAGTCTGTGATGTTTTGTTATAGTAGCCCAAACAGACTTAGACACCTTGGTAGGCTTCTTTGGATTTTGGAAGCAACATTTGAGTGTGCGACTTTGAACCCACAAGGTTTCCAGTTTCCAATAGGACCAGAACTAGCCAAAGCTAGGCATATTCAGACTTCAGTACAAGCTACTCTTTAACTGGGACCTTATGATCCAGCAGATCCACTGGCACTTGACAAATAAGAATGCTGTATAAAGGTTCTGGCAAGCACCAATGAGAGAATCACAGTGTAAGCCACTAGGATTTTAGAGCAAGTCTGTACCCTCTTTTGCAGATAACTATTCTCCTTTTGAGAAACAGCTTCTGGCATACTACTAGACCTTGGCATAGAACAAACACCTAACTGGTAATTAGATATCAGGTGGCCATATATTTTGAGATTCCCACTTGGGTGTTTTGTCTGACCCACATAGTCATATGGTTAGACATGCATAGCAGCAATTTATTATCGCATAAAAAAAAAACAACTTGAGCAAGTCCGGAAGGTCCAGGAAAATTGTATGAGCAAGTGGCTCAGACTCTTTTGACACCTGAAATCCTGTAATACTGCCTCCTCTCCTTCCGTCCATGTCTATGGTATCACGGGACATTTCTTATGATGAGTTGATGAGTTGACTGAAAAAAACAAGACTCAAGCCTGGTTTATATATGGGCCTGCATGATATGTTGATACAATTTGAAAGTGGAGATGTGCATTAGAGCTCTACTCAGAGGTGACTGTGAATGTTAGTGGTGAAGGAAAATCCTCTCTAGTGAGCCAAACACAGAGCAGTATATTTCATTGTTTACTGTGTCTGGAGCAAGAAAGAGCCAGAAGTATGGATCTACACTGATGCATGTAATCAGGGAGTTGGAAAGAATAGTATTGTCATATTAGTGACCAAGAAGTCAAGGAATGATAGAGGTGGATGAACATCTGAATGGACACAGTGAGGATATGTGTATCCCATGTGAATACCCACCAAAAGGCATTTACTGCAGAGGAGACTTGCTCTGTGCACATCAGTCAACTTCTTTTACCAGCCACTCCAGTGTTTGGTAAAAGAAACAATGGGCCTGTGTACTAGTCTTCTCAGGCTATAATAACAAAACATCATAGACTGGGTAGCTTAAACAACAGAAATTTATTTCTCACACTTCTGGAGGCTGGAGAAGTTCCAAATTCTGAGCGTGGGCAGATTTCGTTCCTGCTGAGCTCTCTCTCCGTGCACACAGCCATCTTCTTGCTGTGTCCTCGCGTAACAGACAGACAAGGTTCTTTCATGTCTCTTTTTACAAGGACACTAATCCTACATGAGGGTTCCACCCTCATGACTTAATCATCTTCCAAAGGCTCCGTCTCCAAATACCATCACAACTGCAGGTTAGGGTTTCAACATATAAATTTTGAGGGACACAATTCAGTCCATAGCATCCCAGAACAAAATGGTGGAGATGGAAACTATGCCTGGGCTCAACAATATAGACTTCCCTTTAATGAGGATGGTGTAGTTAGTGATGTTTCTGAGTGCCTAACTGCCACCAAACAGAAATGAAAATCGAGTCCCTGATAAGGCATTATTCCTTGTGGGGACCAACCTGATGGCAGGTTGATTATATTGGACCTCTTCCATTATGAAGGAGGACAGAGATTCACCTGCATAGGAATAGACACATTTTCTAGATATGGTTTCCCTTTCCCATCCGTATTGCTTGTGCCAACACCACCATCAATGAACTCTTTTGCATTGCATTGCATCTGATCCAGAAACTCATTTCACAGCAAAGGAGGTGTGGCCATAGGTTCATGGCTATGGAATTATCTGGCCTTACCACATACCACATCATCTGGAAACAGCTGGCCTAATTGAAAGGTGGAATGCCTTTGAAGACTCAGTTATGATGCTAGTTAAGAAACAACACCCTGAAAAGGTGAGATTCTGTTTTATAGGATAGAGCATATACTTTGAATCAGAGACCATTATATGATAGCACCATATAGTATCTCCCATAACCAGTATAAATGGGTCCTGAAATCAAGGAGGAGGAGTAGGAATGGCACCTCTCACTATTACACCAAATAACCCACTCACAGAATTTTTGCTTCCCATCATGGCAATTTTGAGTTCTCCTAGTTTGGAAATCTGTGTCGCTGTGATGGTTAATTGTATGTGTCAACCTGACTGAGGCATGGTATGCCCAGATATTTGATTAAATATTATTCTGGGCGTGCCTGTGAAAGTATTTCTGGATGAGATTAAGATTTGAATTGGTAGACTGAGTAAAGTAGATTGCCTCCCCAGTGTGAGTGGGCTTCATCCAGTCCTTTAAAGGCCTGAACAGAACAAAAAGGCCGAGTAAAAGAGAATTCACTTGCTTTCTTAATGTAATTACTTATTCACAAAGTCATCTTGAAAGTTAGTTCTAACTTTACCAAGCGATATGTCTTAGTTTTCTATGTATAAAATTGTGCATTATATGTATGTGCAGAATGCTTTTGTACTCTGGGATTTGTTATCTACTGACATAAAGAACTGTTTTGGAGAGACTTGGGAAATCAAGTCTAGGCCCAAGTAGTACTATATCTAGAAACTCTTTGAAAGATTTTATTTCTAATAGACTGTAGGTCTGCATGGTCACTGTTGTCTAAATGTCAAATCTTGGGTTTAATTGCAGAGAGGTAATGAACTATTTGGTGGTCTTTAAAAGCTTGAAACATGATGCCTTATTTATCTCTCCTGTCCCATCCATTAAACACTTATTCTTGAAAAAAAAGAGAGAGAGAGAGAGAGAATTCACTCTTCCTCTGCCTGACTGTCTGTCTTTAAACCAGGACATCTGTCTTCTCCTGCTTCAGTCTCAGCCTCAGACTCGAACTACACCATTTGATCTCCTGGTTCTCAGGCCTTTGAACTGGGACTAGAACTATACCATTCACTCTCTATACTATGTACTGTTACTTTATACTATATACTACACCAGTATACAGTATACTACTGTATACTATATGCTACACAATCTCTGCTGGCTGCAGATCTTGGGACTTCTCACCCTCCGTAATCTCATGAGCCAACTCCTTGTAATAAATCTCTTTATATATAAGAATATCTTATTGGTTCTCTCTGAAGAACACTGACTAATATCTATTTTGGTGCCAGGACTGGAGTTAGATGAACAGAATGTTAAGGATGAGTTTTCTAAATTGGTTCTGGAGTTTCTGGAGTTGGCTCTCTAATTGATTAAATTTAAAGATGCTAATCACTCCATTTCCAGTGTAAAGAGAGTACTGATAGAACATGGCCTGATCTGGCAATAGAGATACAGAAAATATATCCGTTGGATACTTCTAATCAACTTCTTATAAGAAAGAGCTCAGTGACAGTGTGTATGATACATTCAAACATTTTTAGAGAACAAACAAATATAATGGTATTGGCCAGTTGCTCCTAATATTGCTGGACAAAGTAGAGGAAGAAAAGGATGAGCTCAGAGATTTGAATTCCCAGCTCAAGCACCACATAAATGACCTAAGATCTAGGTGTGTCCTGAAGGAGAACCTAATCTTCTGTAGCCAGAGAGCTGAGATTACTGAAAATCAACTGCAGAGTCTCATGCAATTGGCCAAATTACAATGCAAATTGAAATTGCAGCCTTGCAGGGTGTCTACTGTTAAAGTGAGGGCATTAGGGCACATACCTCAATATCATCAAAGCCATCTATGAAAAACCAACTGCAAATATCATTCTCAATGGAGAAAAACTGAAAGCTTTTCCACTAAGGTCAGGAACACGGCAGGGATGTCCATTATCACCACTGCTATTCAACATAGTACTAGAAGTCCTAGCCTCAGCAATCAGACAACAAAAGGAAATTAAAGGCATCCAAATCGGCAAAGAAGAAGTCAAATTATCACTCTTCGCAGATGATATGATACTCTATGTGGAAAACCCAAAAGACTCCACTCCAAAACTGCTAGAACTTATACAGGAATTCAGTAAAGTGTCAGGATATAAGATCAATGCACAGAAATCAGTTGCATTTCTCTACACCAACAACAAGACAGAAGAAAGAGAAATTAAGGAGTCAATCCCATTTACAATTGCACCCCAAATCATAAGATACCTAGGAATAAACCTAACCAAAGAGGCTAAGAATCTATACTCAGAAAACTATAAAGTACTCATGAAAGAAATTGAGGAAGACACAAAGAAATGGAAAAATGTTCCATGCTCCTGGATTGGAAGAATAAATATTGTGAAAATGTCTATGCTACCTAAAGCAATCTACACATTTAATGCAATTCCTATCAAAGTACCATCCATCTTTTTCAAAGAAATGGAACAAATAATTTTAAAATTTATATGGAACCAGAAAAGACCTCGAATAGACAAAGGGATATTGAAAAAGAAAGCCAAAGTTGGTGGCATCACAATTCCAGACTTCAAGCTTTATTACAAAGCTGTCATCATCAAGACAGCATGGTACTGGCACAAAAACAGACACATAGACCAATGGAACAGAATAGAGAGCCCAGAAATAGACCCTCAACTCTATGGTCAACTAATCTTCTACAAAGCAGGAAAGAATGTCCAATGGAAAAAAGACAGCCTCTTCAATAAATGGTGTTGGGAAAATTGGACAGCCACGTGCAGAAAAATGAAATTGGACCATTTCCTTACACCACACACAAAAATAGATTCAAAATGGATTAAGGACCTCAATGTGAGAAAGGAATCCATCAAAATCCTTGAGGAGAACACAGGCAGCAACCTCTTCGACCTCAGCCGCAGCAACATCTTCCTAGGAACATCGCCAAAGGCAAGGGAAGCAAGGGCAAAAATGAACTTTTGGGATTTCATCAAAATCAAAAGCTTTTGCACAGCAAAGGAAACAGTTAACAAAACCAAAAGACAACTGACAGAATGGGAGAAGATATTTGCAAATGACATATCAGATGAAGGACTAGTGTCCAAAATCTATAAAGAACTTAACAAACTCAACACCCAAAGAACAAATAATCCAATCATGAAATGGGCAGAGGACATGAACAGACATTTCTGCAAAGAAGACATCCAGATGGCCAACAGACACATGAAAAAGTGCTCCATATCACTCGGCATCAGGGAAATACAAATCAAAACCACAATGAGATATCACCTCACACCAGTCAGAATGGCTAAAATCAACAAGTCAGGAAATGACAGATGCTGGCGAGGATGCGGAGAAAGGGGAACCCTCCTACACTGTTGGTGGGAATGCAAGCTGGTGCAACCCCTCTGGAAAACAGCATGGAGGTTCCTCAAAATGTTGAAAATAGAACTGCCCTATGACCCAGCAATTGCACTACTGGGAATTTACCCTAAAGATACAAACGTAGTGATCCAAAGGGGCACGTGCACCCGAATGTTTATAGCAGCAATGTCCACAATAGCCAAACTATGGAAAGAACCTAGATGTCCATCAACAGATGAATGGATCAAGAAGATGTGGTATATATACACAATGGAATACTATGCAGCCATCAAAAGAAACGAAATCTTGCCATTTGCGACAACATGGATGGAACTAGAGCGTATCATGCTTAGCGAAATAAGTCAAGCGGAGAAAGACAACTATCATATGATCTCCCTAATATGAGGGAGTGGTGATGCAACATGGGGGCTTAAGTGGGTAGGAGAAGAATCCATGAAACAAAATGGGATAGGGAGGGAGACAAACCATAAGTGACTCTTAATCTCACGAAACAAACTGTGGGTTGCTGGGGGGAGGGGGGTTGGGAGAAGGGGGGTAGGGTTATGGACATTGGGGAGGGTATGTGCTTTTGGGTAAATTGGAAGGGGAGATGAACCATGAGAGACTATGGACAATCTGAGGGGTTTGAAGTGGTGGGGGGGTGGGAGGTTGGGGTACCAGGTGGTGGGTATTATAGATGGCACAGCTTGCATGGAGCACTGGGTGTGGTGAAAAAATAATGAATACTGTTTTTCTGAAAATAAATAAATTGGAAAAAAAAAAAAGAAAAAAAAAAGTGAGGGCATTGATGGGAAAGGACTAAGGTTCTGTAAATTGGCATGGGTGTATGTGGGAAGACCCTAATGAAGCTGGAGACACTGTCCCCTAAATTTTGGTGATTCTTTGCCAATGAAAGGAGCCTCTACCAGGGGGCACAACAATAGTTCTACTGAATTGGAAGCTGAGACATTTTGGACTCCTATGTCAGTGAAACTACAGGCAAATAAACACGGGGGTGGTGGAGGTAGAGTTAATTCATTGGCTGGAATGATTGATTTTCATTACCAAGGGGAAATCAGGTTGCTTTTACAATGGAAGCAAGGAAGACTATACTTGCAACTCGAAGGATTATCTGGGGTACCTCTTAGTATTACCATGCCCAATAGTAAAAGTTCATGGAGAAGTAAAGCAACTCACAATAGACAGGATGATGGAGAACGCAGACCCTTTAGAAATGAAAGTGTGGGTCACTCTGTCAGATTAAAAAAAGATCACCTGAGGTGCTAGAAGAAGACAGAGGAAATATGGAATTGATAGCAGAAGAGGAGAGCCACAGATGGGAATTACAGCTTCATGATCAATTACAGAAATGAGTGCTATTTTAGCTTTGCCTATTTTCTTTTTGCTTGTTATATTTATGTGTTTATCTCTATATGCTAGCTATTTTCTTTTTCTCTCTCCTTCCCGTTTTTATTTTATATACAAATAGTTGTTGGAAGTTAATCTTACAATTTAGTCTACCAATATTAGAATAGCAGTGGGACTGTGACCAAATTTGAGGGATAATTAATATAGGCAACAATGGATACAGTGACCCTTGGGACTGTGTGTCTCATTTTGGGGAAAGAATGGTAACTTTCTCTTTAAGAGAAGGATAGCCATATATAGGTAGAAATAAAATTGCTTTGTTGTATCAGAATTCAAATATGGGTAGAGGGGTACACATGTAAGCTGAGTAGTCAAAGGGGTGGACTGTTAATCCAGCCTGATTGCCACTTACTGATTGTTTCTCTTGGCTTCAAATTCACTCTAGGCCTGCTCTGTGAAAATGGATCTGGCCCATTTAAATATTTTTCTTTGTCAGCTAGCACTGAAGTTTTGCCAGTAGAGGGCACTGAAGACATTGCAAGAAGGAAAATGGTTCGGCTTCCTGATTCTGTTGTGCCCACTCAGCAGGTTCCTGCAGCATATACAGCTTTCTCCAGCACCAGGGTACCCCTAGATTCTCCAGTGCCTGGCTCCTGCAGTGCGTGGTGACCATAAGCACCCAGTGGCCAGCAGCTTCTATCTTAAACCCACCATCAGATGGGTTAATAGCAGTTTGCTTCTGGCTTCTGAAGCACTCACAACTTCCTCATTTTTTTCCAGTTCCTGCAATGCACAGCAGCCAGCAGTGCCCAATGGCCAACGACTTCCCCTGGCACCTTCCCTCAGGTAGTTTTGTGGCAGCGTGCCTCTGATGATACAGCTCCCCATGAACAGCTTTCTTTGGCATCCTAGAGGGTGGATTTCTGGCAAGTTCCAAAAAGTAGATTTTGAGCAAGTTCCACCACTCAATGAGCCACAGCCATATTCTCTCCAACAAGGATTGGATCTCAGCTCTGAGTTTTGGGGAGTGGGGGAGGACCTTCCTTGGGTGTGGTATTTTGGCCATGTTCATGCTTTCTGGGTGTGGTATTTTGGCCATGTTCATGCTTTCTGCTACCTTCTTGAGCATATGGATTATATTTATAATGGCTGTTTTAATGTTATTTGTCTATTGGTTCTATCATCTGTCATTTTTTAGGGATTATTTTTCTTCTCATTAGGGGTTGTATTTTCTGGCTTCTTTGCATGCCTGATAATCTTTTTTTGGATGCCAGACATTGTAAATTTTACCTTGTTGAATGTTGACTTTTTTGGGAGGGTACTTTAAACACTGGGAGGGATGGTAGGGGGGTGTTCTGGGGCACAGTTAATCAATGTTATCCTTTTGAGGTTTGCTTTTAAGTTTTTAAAGCTAGATCTGAATGGTCTTTATTTCAGAGCTAATTTGATAGTCTAGAGCTAATCTGCTACTGAGTCAATACCCTTCTAAGTTCTCTATCCAGTGCCTCATAGGTTTTTCCACTCAGACTGGTGTGGTGATGAACTACCACCTCTGAGGATTGTTCCTCCTGATCCTTTTCAGTGGACTTTTCCTGGCCCCAGGAAGTTTCCTCACATATGTTTGCTGATCAGTACTTGGTTGACGACTTGAAGGGAGCCCTCTGTATATCTCCAGAGCTTTCTCTCTCTGTGAAGCTTCCTTCTCCATAGTACTTGGCCCTGTCCTGAGAATTCTAGCTGTTGTGATCTCCACAAACTCTTACTAGGTCTTCTAAACTAAAAGAGACCACCAGACTCCTTTTGAGCTCCCCCACCATGCCACACAAAACACGTGGAAATTCTCTCCAGGCAGTCATATGGTTCACTCATCATTTACCTTCTCTCAGGGATCATGGTCCCATGTGTCCTGTTGTCTAATGTCTAGAGACTATTGTTTCATACAACTTATCTGGTTTTTCAGTGGTTTAAGGCAGGAGAGTAAATTTAATCCCTGTTACTTTATCATGGCTGAAACAGAGGTCCCCAAACTTTCTTTTCTGACCCATCTGAGACATTGTCTTCTGCAACTCACATTTGGTCATCACCAGAATCCCTACATCCTCAACCTGCTCGATTTGCTAGAGTAGCTCACAGAACTCAGGGAAATATTTACTTATATTTACCAGATGGATGAGATGTGTAGAGCAAGGTAGGTGGGAAGAGGCACTGATCTTCCATGTCCTCTACAGATATGCCGCTCTCTCAATACTTCCACACCTTGTCCATCAATCCAGAAGCTCTCCAGAACTTGTACTTTGGGGATTTTATGGGGGCTTCATCATGTAGGCGCAGTTGGTCATTAACTCCATTTTCATCCCTTTTCCCTTCTCAAGCGAACGAAGGGGTGGGGCTGAAAATTCCAAGTTTCTAATCATGGTTTGGATTTTCTGGTGACCAGCCCTCATCCAGGAGCTATCAGGACCCCACCCAGAGTCACTTCATTGGAATAAAAGACACTCCTCCTATCACCCAGGAAATTACAAGAGTTTCCGGAGGCCTGTGTCAGGAGCCAGGGACAGAAACCAGTATATATTTTCTACTATCTCACAGAATTCAACATATGTATTTTGAGAGGATACAGAAATTCAGTCCATAGCACAAAATAAGGAGGAAATACTCAAACTTATAGTCCTCATTTCTGTAACTGGCCACATGCTTGTAGCTGGTATTTATAACCACCTTCTTCACCTACCTATTCCATATTCCCTCCCCTTGCCCTCAGAAAGCACCTCAGCTGGTTGTGCTCCTTTGCTGGTGGGGTGGCCCAAACCTTCATTCCTGAAGGGTCTGGGCCATTAGTTGTCCTACCTTGATTGGGTTGTTGCAGTTATTCCATTGACCTTAATCATCAGGGCACTGTAACACTAAGGGCTGCCCTAAGGGATCTCTGTATTGCAGACATACTCTTCCTTATCTCGGTCATGGAGTAGCAGTCCAATTTCCGCTGAGTAGTCAGGATCAGTTATCCCAGCCAGCACAGTAACTCCCTTCTTTACCAGTTGATTCAGAGGCATAAGAAGCCCAAAGTGTCCAGGTGGCAGACTCAACTTCTGGTTCAATGGACTCATTATTGTGCCTCCTGGTAGAAGCATTCTGCCTTTTGGAAATAAGACCTCTAGGCCTTCAGAGCATAAGGTTATGGGAATAGGAAGCAACCAGTGGCCCAGTCAAACTGACGTATAAAATTAACCATGACACCCTTCAGCCCCATTAGCACCTTGAATTTATTGCCTCTATCTATTACCTTTTCACTGTTCCACACCTCTCTCATGTCCTCACTTCCCAACTTACCCATAAATTCTGTGCTCCATAACTGTGTCCCCCTCTTACTTCATTTAATTCATTCCAGCCCAGCTCCTAATGAAATCACAGACCCAAGCAGTGATCACTGATGGTTGCTATATCCCAATAAAAAACACACTGGATATGATTGGTTATGCATGATGATGTCCTCTTCTGTGTGCCTGTGTCTGACAGTGTGTTTTAAGAGAATTTCTATGGCTGACTCAGTATGTATGACCTCAGTCTGCATGCTCCTCTGTTTCTCAGTACCTTTGTTTGTGAATGTGTAACTGTGTGACTGTCTGTACAGGGCAGGTTTGGTATCATTGTATGTTAACCTGTGTAGGTTCTGCTCATGTCTGTGTTCATGGGCTGTGTCTATGCATGGCATGTGCGTCTCTGTGTGACTTGTGTCTCTTTATGAGTGACTGACAGTCGCTATACTCAGTGTCTCTGGGTGACTGTGTCTGCATGTGTCTCTGCTTTTACAGTTGCTATATGTCAGAGTATGTGTGCTTACATTTGTGTTCGTGCTGTGTGTATGTGTGTGTATGAGTAATGCATGGTTACTCTAGATGGATGTCTCTGGGTGATTCAGGGGCTGTGCCTGTGCTGTCTCCTTTCTATGTGTCTGGGCCTCTGATTGAAAAGAGAGGGTGGGGAGAGAGGGAGAGAGCAAGCAAAAAGACTCTGATCGAAAATTTTTTCCACTCCCACTCTCATAGGCCAAGGCCACCATCTTGCAGCCTCAGGACATATTACAGGAGACAGGTGATCCACTGGGTGAAAAGCACCTGCCATCTGTACCCAAGGTTCTCCCCAGATGCAGGGGGTGGCTTTCTCCCAGGGAAGGAAAGAAAGGGTGAGGAAGGTGAGGTATCCCCCAAAGTGTCTAGGAATACTCCACCTCCCTGTCTAATTCCCTCCCTGACCCCCCCATTCTAATCCTGATTCATCTTCAGTCTTAATTCTATGCTGACCCCATCCCCAGCAGAGTCACTGAAATGCCATACGCCCATACCTACTTCCTATGCCCATGACCCTTCCCACCACCATCTGTACCTGCCCAGCTTCAGGAGAGCCTCTCCTCTCCCTCTCCCTCTGTGCTACCAATTGAGCCAAGCTGGAATGTGTGCCTGGCAAAAACCTGAGCCCCAAGCATTTCTGCCCTTCCTGGATCCTAGTCACTAACCAAGCTTATTTCCAACTCAAAACCTTTACATTGCCCTGTGCCTAGAATACCCATTCCCCCAGATCAGTGCACAACTGGTTCCTTCAGGTCACAATTCCAGTCTAAGTTCATGGGTCACCTCAGAAAGGCCTTCTCTGATCACCACTGCTAAGTACCCTCCCTGCTTCATTTCCTCCAGGGCATTCATCACCACCCGACATAATGTACTGACTTGTTTACTATTTGCTGTCTCTGCCAAAATGGCAGCTTCCCTGGGGCAAAGGTTTAGGCCTATTTTGTTCCCCATGGTTTCCCCAGCACTTAGAACATAAAGGTGCTCAATAAGGAATTGACTGGATGAATTAAAAGACCTCCTGGTGTTAGATGTGGGCCCTAATCTCCCCCAGTCCCCAACTGTGGGCCTCACTGCTAATGGCCCTAACAGAGGGCAGGACAGAGTTGACTGAAGGTGAAGTCGCAGAACCAGTTAGGTCCAGGGCACCAGGCCAGCCTGTACCTGGCAGTTCTATGCTGGATGCACTCCCTGTACCCAGCCTTGGTTCCTAGGGACCTCACACCTGGGGAGCTGGTGCCTTAACCATGCCAGCTCAGATCAGCAACATGGAGGTTTTGTCCAGCTGAGAAGGCTCTGGTGGCCTGGGTTGGGGGACAGGCCCAGAATCCCTCTAGGGAGGGTCGCTCTGCAATCTCTCCCTCCCCCTGGCCCTGAAAGTGGCCAAAATGGAGGGCCTCTCAGAGTGCCCAGATGCCCACCCTGGCTCTGGGATGAACAATTGCATTCATTTATGGTTTGTTCTTCCTGGGTTTCTTCTTTGCAAAAATAAGCAGATACATGTCTATATTCCCTTCTTTTTAAAAAAGATTTTATTTATTTATTTGAGAGACAGAATGTGAGGAGGGGGAGAGGGAAAGAATCTCCCCCTGACCACTCCACACTGACCATGGAGCCCAACAAGGGGCTCAATCTCAAAACCCTGAGATCATGAGCTAAGGGGAAACGAAGAGTCAGTTACTTAACCAACTGAGCCAACCAGGTGCCCCAATACATGTCTATATTCTTATTTCTTCTTTATTATCAAAAGATAACACTTTTTTTTTTAAGATTTTATTTATTTATTTATTTGTCAGAGAGAGAGCATGAGCAGGGTGAGTGGCAGGCAGAGGGAGAAGCAGGCTCCCTGCAAGGAGCCCAGTGTGGGACTTGATCCCAGGGCCCTGGGATCATGACCTGAGCAGAAGTCAGATGCTTAACTGACTGATCCACCCAAGTATCCTTATTTTTATTTTTTTAAGGATTTTTATTTATTTATTTGAGAGAGAAAGTATGCAAGCATGGGGGTGGTGCAGAGGGAGAAGAAGCAGCAGATTCCCTGCTGAGCAGGGAACCTGACAAGAGGCTCCATCCCAGGACCCTGAGATCGGGACCTGAGCCAAAAGCAGACACTTAACTGACTGAGTCACCCAGGTGCCCCAACACTTAAAAAAAAATAACTAGATGAAGTGGCCAATTCACCAAACCATCAAGTCTCTTAGAACCAAATTGATGAGAACTAATTTGCTGAAAAACCAATGTGCTGAACTCTTGAGAATTTGGGAAATTTTGAGTTTCACGCTAGTCCTGGGTGTTACCAGGCAAATACCTTCAACCAAGTCTAGGTCAATCCACTGCAGCTGTTCTTCAGTCAGAGGCAGCAGCATGGATGATCACAAACCAAATCTTGGCAGTGGAAAGTTGTCCCCAGGCATGAGTTGTCTTGTTCAGTTCGCAATTGGGCATACAGGCAAGGATCCCAGGCAGCAGAGTGGCTTCCTTCCATGGGGCCCAGAGCCAGGGTGAGGCAGGAGTCAGAAAGTGAAGATAAGGGGGAGCAAGGTCCATCTCAAAGTCGAGCTTTTCTAGGTCCTGAAAGCCATGAGCCAAGCCTCACCCCAAGAAGAGGCTCTAGAAATTTTTATGATCTCAGGTTTGACAAAGAAGTGTTAGGTATGACACCAAAAGTACAGAAAACAAAAGACAAAATAGATAAATTGTAGTTCATCAAAATTAAAAACTTGAGTGCATCAAATGACATAAACAAGACAATGAAAAGACAACCTACAGAACAGGGCAAAGTATTTGTTAACCATATATCTAATATATACTCAGAATATGTAAATAACTCTTACAACTCAAAAACAAAAACAATTTGATTTTTTAAATGGGCAAAGAGAGGGATGCCTGGGTGGCTCAGTTGGTTAAAATAGGCAAAGAGCTTAAATAAATATTCCTCCGAAAGTATACAAATGGCCAGGAAGCACATGAAAAGATCCTTAACAGCATTCATCTTTAAGGAAATACAAGTCAAATCCACAGTGAGGTACCATCCCCACTAGGATGGCTATAATACAAACAAGTAAAATAAGTGTAGGCAAGGATGTAGAGAAATTGGAACCCTTGTACACTGCTGACAGAAATAAAAAATGGTTCAACCACTGTGGAAACCGTGTGGAAGTTCCTCAAAAAGCTAAACAGAATCACCACAATTCCAGCAATTTCACTCCTAGGTAGACACCCAAAAAAGGACTGAAAACTGGTACTCAACAAATAGATGTACACACACATTCACGGCATTACTATTGACAATCACCAAAAGGTGGAAAACAGCCCAGATGTCCATCAACAGATAAATGGATAAACAAAATGTGGTATAAATAGACAATGGAATATGATTCAGTCATAAGAAGGTATGAAGTACATGATTCATGCTACAATGGGGATGAATCTTGAAAACATTATATTATGTGAAAGAAGCCTGACACAAAAGGTCACATACTGTATAGAAATCTAGAACAGGTAAATCCATCAAGATAGAATACAGATGAGTGGTTATCAGAGTCTGGGAGTAAGCAAGGGGATGGATAAGGGAGAAACTGCTTAATGGGTACAGGATTTACTTTTGAGGATGAGGGAAACGTTTTGAGCTAGATAGAGGTAATGACTATACAATATCAGGTACTAATTGCCCCTGAGTTGCTCACTTTATGATAATTTTATTACAAACTTTAAAAAAAGCAAAAAGGGGCACCTGGGTGGCTCAGTGGGTTAAGCCGCTGCCTTCGGCTCAGGTCATGATCTCAGGGTCCTGGGATCGAGTCCCGCATCGGGCTCTCTGCTCAGCAGGGAGCCTGCTTCCCTCTCACTCTCTCTGCCTGCCTCTCTGCCTACTTGTGATCTCTGTCAAATAAATAAATAAAATCTTAAAAAATAAATAAATAAATAAATAAAATCTTAAAAAATAAAAATAATAATAAAAAAAGCAAAAAGGGGGACACCTGGGTGGCTCAGTGGGTTAAGCCTCTGCCTTCGGCTCAGGTCATGATCCCAGGATCCTGGGATCGAGCCCCGCATCGGGCTCTCTGCTCAGCAGGAAGCCTGCTTCCTCCCTCTCTCTCTGCCTGCTTCTCTGCCTACTTGTGATCTCTGTCAAAAAAATAAATAAAATCTTTAAAAAAAAAAGCAAAAAGGAAGAAGGAGGAGGAGAAAAAGAAGAAGAAAGGGAAGGATGGGGGGTGGATCCAACACTCTGGTGGGGCCTGGGAGAGTGGGTTTTCCTTCAGACATTTTTTCCAGCTTTATTTTTTTTAAAAGGCTTATTTGTTCATTTGAGAGCGAAAGAGAGAGAGAATGAGTGCAGGGGGAGGAACAGAGGGAGGGGAGAGAAACTCAAGCAAACTCCATGCAGAGCAGGGAACTGACACAGGACTGGATCTCAAGACCCTGAGATCACAATCTGAGCTGAAACCAAGAGTCACCCCGGCGCCCCTTTTCCAGCTTTATTGAGATATAATTGACATGTAAAACTGTGTAAGCTTAAAGTATACAATGTATTGATTTGATACATATGTACTGCTTGATTCATATATACCTTATCACAATAAGGTTAGTTAATGCTTCTTTTACCTCACATAATTACCACTTTTTTGTTGTTACTGTTGTCCTTGTGTTCTTATGGTGAGGATATTAAGACACTATACTCAGGGCACCTGGGTGGCTCAGTGGGTCGGGCCTCTGCCTTCAGCTCAGGTAATGATCTCAGGGTCCTGGGATCAAGCCCCACATTAGGCTCTCTGCTCAGTGGGGAAACTACTTCCCCCTCTCCCTCTGCTGGCCTTTCTGCCTATTTGTGATCTCTCTCTCTGTCAAATAAATAAATAATTTTATTTTTAAAAAGACACTATTCTCATAGCAACTTTCAAGTATACAATACAATATTGTTAACTATAGTCACCACACTGTACATTAATTAGATCCCAGGAACTTATTGACCTTATAACTGAAAGATTGTACCCTTTGACACTTAAACATTTTTATCACAGTAATTCACAAGCATGGGAATAAGTCCCATGATCCCAAGGGGCTTTGGGTGAAAAGCAAGACTTCTGCCTGCCCCTCCCCACCCCATACTGAAGCCCTATAGACAACCACTTTTACCTCTTTGACTTAATTCTGATTTTAGTTCTTCCAGTGCTTATAGTTTTCAGAATACAGGTCTTCCAACTCTTTGGTTAAGTTAATTCTTGGATATTTTATTATTTTTGGTATAATTGGAAATGGAATTATTTCCTTAATTTCCCCTTTTTAAAGATTTTTTAATTTTCAGGGTGCCTGGGTGGCTCAGAGGGTTAAGCCTCTGCCTTCGGCTCGGGTCATGATCTTGGGGTCCTGGGATTGAGCCCCGCATTGGGCTCTCTGCTGGGCGGGGAGTCTGTTTCTCCCTTTCTCTCTCTGCCTGCCTCTCTGCCTACTTGTGATCTCCATCAAATAAATAAATAAAATCTTTAAAAATATTTTTTTTAATTTTCAAGCAATATCTATATCGAATGTGGGGCTCAAACTCACAACCCTGAGATCAAGAGTCACATGCACTACTGATAAGCCAGCAATGTGCCCCTTATTTTCTCTTTCTGTTGCTTCATTATTAGCATGAAGAAATGTAACAGATTTCTGTGCATTGGTCTTGTATCCTGTGACTTCACTGAATTCATTTATCAGTTCTGATAGTTTTTTGGTGGAGTCTTTAGGGTTTTCTATATATAGTATCGTGTCATCTGAATATAATTAAAGTTTTATTTCTTCCTAACCAATTTTGACACCTTTTATTCCTTTTTCTTGTCTGATTGTGGTGGCTAGGACTTCCAGTACTATGTTGAATAAAAGTGGTGAGAGTGGACATCCTTGTCTTGTTCTTCACCATAGGGGAAAACCTCTCACAAACCCCTCAGTTTTTAAAAATATTTATTTAAGAAATCTCTACACCCAAGGTGGGGCTTGAACTCATGACCCCAAGATCAAGAGTCCCATGGTCTTCCAACTTGAGCCAACCGGGTGCTCCCCAAAACCTCTCAGTTTTAATGCACATGTTATGAGAGTCCTGATTTATCAAAGTCACCTACCAACCCTCACATCTCTAGAATTTCAGCTCCAATGCCACCTCTCCCTTGAACATTGATGATTTCATTTCTCCTTAAGTGACCTTCCATCTTCACATAGAGACCTGGCTTCTCACTTTCCTGACCTTCTTTCCTCCAGTGATCTTCCCATCCATTCACATCCATAGAAATAACTTTGACATTGTTACCCAAGCTGGAATGAGTACAATATTAAGTTCATACATCTCACTCTCAGATGTCTTCCTGTTGTTTCAGCTCATTCTCTCTAGTACCCCAACTATAATAATCACTACACCCTAGAAAACAGAGAGTGAAACACTCTAGAGACTTTGCACCCATGAAACAGACACCTAGGCATATGAGATACAACTTGCCATGGACACATCACCCCAGTTCATTCTGACTTCAAATCCTGACACAGATCTGTGAAAATCTCAGAAACCTCCCACCATGGACAGAACTCCCAAAACTCAGGTATGTCATAGACTGGACACAAATCTCCAAAAGAATCAGGGACTTCACACCCTGGGACACAGACCACCCACTAAAGTACAAGGATTTCACAACCTGGGACACAGACCCCACAATGGCACAGATCTCATCCTCTGTAACATATCTGCAAACAATGTAGATATCTCATACATTAGATACATACCCCCTAAAAGTTTTGAGACTTCAAACCCTGACACAAACCTGCCCAAACCTCAGAGACCTCAAAACCTAGAAGGAGACTACCTAATCTCCTCAGACTCCTCACACACCAGGCATGAATCCTCAAAGAGCTCAGAGGCACCACACACCAGATCCTAAACATCTTAAAAACTACATACTCCAAAACACAGACCCACAAAAAGCTCATACATCACATTATGGTGGGCACAGACCTCCAAAAGCCTATACAACTCATGCTATGGACACAGATCCCAAACAAATTTAAGACTTTACACCTTGGGACACAGAAACCCTGAAAGAATGCACACAAGAAACTTTAAATCAGCTCAAAGATTATCAGTACATGGCCCATCTCCACAAAGACATAAAAGAGAATTTAACACCTAGGGACACCACCCTACAAAGAGTTCAGAGACCATACATCCTGGAAAAGATCCTACAGGAGAGACATCTCATTCCATGATAAAATCACCCAAACAGCATGAGATACCACACATGTAGAGATAGAGACCCACAAACTGTCATGGGTGCTATCATCTCAGACAGAAACCCAGACAGGCTGAGTGACCTCACATTCTGGATATATGTATTAAATCAACTCAGAGGCCTGAAACATGCCTCCGAACAGTAATCAGGAATGAAAACCTTAAAATGCCAGAGCCTCCACACTCAGGGACACAGACCCACAGCATATTAAATCCTTACCATCAGGGAGAGTCTCACAAAGGTTGAGAGTCCCCACATCCTGGATAGTAGAAACATAAGGAGCTCAGAGGCCTTGTATCCAGTCAGAAAATAAACAAATCATCTTGAAGAATTCACAACCTAGAAAACAGGGCACCAAACAACTTAGAGACCTCACATCTGGGACACAGGCCACAGAAGAGCTCAGAGATTTCACTCTGTGAAACAAAGACTCAAATAACTCAGATACCACACACCATGGTATAAAGACTCTACAGATTAGACTATAGATTAAAGCTGTCACAACTTGGACAAAGTCCCTCAAGCAGCTCAGATACCTCGTAACCTCATGTACAGAAAACCCAAACAGCTATCACCATATGATAAAATGCCTCCATCAGCCTTTGAGATTTCAGAACTTGTAAGAAAGATTCCCAAAGTTACTTGTACATTTACTATCCTGCAGAGAGACACTAAAAGCCTCAATGATCTTGCATTTTGGACATAGTTGCTAAATCAGCTCAGAAACCTGTCACACACCTTGGAATAGCAACATGGCCTTAAATTCAAGGACAGAACATTCAGAGATGTTTACAATGAGGGATGCTGATCCTCAGTATCAAATACCTCACAAAAATGGAAATGGACTCAAAGATCTCACAGAATTCATGCTACAGTTAAAAGTAAACCAGCTCAGAGATTGCACATACTAGGAAGTGTGAGATGTCACACATTGAGAGGTCAAGTTCCCAAAGGTTTCAGAAGCCTCATAGCCTGACCTATAGCCTAGAGACTTTACATTCTGAAACTCAGATCCCCAAACATACCCAGGAGTTCACAGTCTGTGACAAAGAAGTACAAACATCTCAGTGACCTTCCGTTCATGACACAGACTCCCAAACACCTCCAGAACCTCATGCCATGGGTCAGCAACCCCCAATATCTCAGAGGGCTCATACTCTAGAAACGTAGACCCAAAGTACTCAAAGCCTTCACATACTGGGAAATAGAACCCCAAAGAGTTCACAGAGCGCAAACTCTACGACAAAGATCCCCCAAAGAAATACAAGCTCTCATACCAGGCTATTTGGATCCTCAAATAGCCTAGAAGCCTCACACTGCCCCCCACAGATGAGGGACACAGTCTAGGTGGTCTGGTCTTGTGGCTGTTGTCTCCCTCCTCCTGCTCTGGGGGTAGGGAGATTCCTTTGAATTCTGTGTTATCCTTCCTGCGAGACCCTAGTGGAGCTCCTGAAGTAAAAACCCATACTCACCCCACAAGCTTCACATTCTCCTTCCAACTGATCTCCAGCAATCTGTCAAAATTTCTAGCTTCAGGGGTACCTGGGTGGCTCAGCCTCTGCCTTCGGTGCGGGTCATGATCTCAGGGTCCTGGGATTGAGCCTTGAGTCGGGCTCTCTGCTCAGCAGGGAGCCTGCTTCCTCCTCTCTGCCTGCTTCTCTGCCTACTTGTGATCTCTGTGTCAACTAAATAAATAAAATCTTTAAAAAGAAAAAAAATTTTTAATTTCTAGCTTCATGTTCCTTTTAGCTCATACAGCATCTAGTGGCTTCTTACTCAGGTAAGCAAAAGCTCTGGTCCTATGTCTCCCTGCAGGCAACTTGTTTCTCTTCAGATTTCAGAACAGCCATCTGTCCTGTGACCTCAGTTCTCTGATGAGTTTGCACATTCATCAGTTTGTTCCTATACTTCTTGAAAGGATGCTTTTTTTTCCCCTGCAGCTCTTGACATGTCCAACTTGAAACCAAACATCTTTTCAATTTATTTTTTATCTTAAAAACTTGTCTCCTTTTCAATTTATTTTTTCAAAGATGTATTTATTTGAAAGAAAGATCACGCACAAGCTGGGAGAGGGGCAGAGAACGAGAAAGAGAATCTAAAGCAGATGCCCCACTAAGCATGAAGCCTCATGCAGGGCTTGATCCCAAGACCCTAGGATTATGACCTGAGCCCAAGTCATAATCAACAGAGCCACCCAAGTGCCACTCCTCATTTTCAATTTTTTAATTTAATTTAATTTTATTTATTTATTTGACAGAGAGAAATCACAAGTAGACGGAGAGGCAGGCAGAAAGAGAAAGGAAGGGAAGCAGGCTCCCTGCTGAGCAGAGAGCCCAATGCGGGACTCAATCCCAGGACCCTGAGATCATGACCTGAGCCAAAGGCAGCGGCCTAACCCACTGAGCCACCCAGGCACCCCTCATTTTCAATTTTAAAAAGAAGGTGGGGTGGGGGAGAGCCTGCTGGCTCAGTTAGTGGAGCATGTGACTCTTGATCTCAGGGTTGTGGGTTTGAGCCCCATGTTTGGTGTAAGAGATTACTTAAAAATAAAACAAAATAAAATTTTCCTCCTTTTCATGTATTTCTCTTAAGCCATTATCTGTTGTGTTTCTTTCCTCTGATGGAACTTTTGGTTTAGTCATTTCTGAAATAAATTTGTTTTGTTGGAGCGCCTGGGTGGTTCAGATGGGTAAGTATCTGCCTTCGGTTCAGGTCATGATCTCAGGGTACAGGGATTGAGCCCCTCATTGGGCTCCCAGCTCAGGGTAGAGTCTGCTTCTCCCTCTCCCTCCTGCCTCTCCCCCTGCTTGTGCTCCCTCTGTCTGTCTTCCTCAAATGAATAAATAAAATCTTTTTTAAAAAATAATTTTATTTTGTTTCTAATTCTTTCTTGAATTCAATTCCTCATTTCTGGATTTTTCTCATTCTTTTTTTTTAAAGATTTTTAAATTTATTTGTTTTGACTGATAGAGATCACTGGTAGGCAGAGAGAGAGAGAGAGAGAGGAGGAAGCAGGCTCCCTGCCGAGCAGAAAGTCCAATGTGGGGCTCTGGGACCATGACCTGAGCCGAAGGCAGAGGTTTTAACCCACTGAGCCACCCAGGCGCCCCTTTCTCATTCTTATTTATGCTATTCTTTCATATCTTGTATCGTTTCTTAATCTCTTGGCTCATTTATAAATACTAAGATGGAGTTTTCGTTTGCTTTATAGGTATGTCTTTCTAACATTCTCTCATTGCCTATAGGGATGTTAATCTGCTCCTCATCCTCTTTCTTCTTACGATAACTTTAAATGGGATTTGACCTCCATACTCTTAAATGGAATTAAGTTCTTGAATGTTTAGAAGGGAAGCATGGTTCAAGACAAATTTTTAACTTCATGGCTCTATAGCTCCCTCTTCTGTTTTTGTAAAGAGCTCAAAACTACGAGAGCTGGCTTTTGGAGGTATCGGGGCTTCTGTTCTCCCTCACTTTTACCTGGAGACTCTTTTTTCCTTTACTCATAATTTCTACTCCTGGTGTTAGTAATTTGAGTTTTCACTCCCCCCTTGATCAGTCCTACTGGGAGTTTTCCTATTTCATTGACCTTTAAGGGGCGCCTGTCTGGCTTGGCCCATAGAGCATGCAACTCTTGATCTCGGAGTTCTAAGTACGAGCCCCACGTTCGATGTAGAGATTACTTAAAATTAAAATCCTTTTTTAAAGGATTTTTTAAAAGATTTTATTTATTTATTTGACAGAGAGCAAGAGATCACAAGTAGGCGGGGAGGCAGGCAGAGAGTGAGAGGGAAGCAGGCTCCCCGCTAAGCAGAGAGCACGATGTGGAGCTCAATCCCACTCGATCCCAGGACCCTAAGATCATAACCTGAGCCGAAGGCAGAGGGCTTAACCCACTGAGCCACCCAGGCGCCCCTTTAAAAAGGATTTTAAGGGGCGCCTGGGTGGCTCAGTGGGTTAAGCCTCTGCCTTCGGCTTGGGTCATGATCTCAGGGTCCTGGGATTAAGCCCCGCATCAGGCTCTCTGCTCTGCAGGGAGTCTGCTTCCTCTTCTCTCTGTCTCTGCCTGCCTCTCTGCCTACTTGTGATCTCTGTCAAATAAATAAATTTTTTTAAAAATCCTTTTTAAAAAGAAGAGACAGCAGGGCGCCTGAGTGGCTCAGTGGGTTAAACCTCTGCCCTTGGCTCAGGTCATGATCTCAGGGTCCTGGGATCGAGCCCCACATGGGGCTCTCTGCTTGGTGGGGAGCCTGCTTCCCCCCTCTTTCTCTGCCTGCTTGTGATCTCTATCTCTGTATCAAATAAATGAATAAAATCTTTTAAAAAAAAAGAAGAGACAAGAAAGAAGAAAAAAGAAGTAGGATTCAAAAAGTTACTTGGTAGGGACGCCTGGGTAGCTCAATTGGTTAAGCAGCTGCCTTCAGATCAGGTCATGATCCTGGAGTCCCAGGACTGAGTCCCTCATCAGGCTCCCTGCTCAGCAGGGAGTCTGCTTCTCCCTTTGACTTCTCCCCTCTCATTCTCTCTCTTATTCTCTCTCAAATAAATAAGTAAATAAATAAAATCTTTTTTAAAAGTTACTTGGTAAGGGGCGCCTGGGTGGCTCAGTGGGTTAAAGCCTCTGCCTTTGGCTCAGGTCATGATTCCAGGGTCCTGGGATCAAGCCCCACATCGGGCTCTGTGCTCGGCAGGAAGCATGTTTCCTCCTCCTCTCTCTGCCTGCTTCTCTGCCTACTTGTGATCTCCATCTGTCAAATGAATAAATAAAATCTTCAAAAAAAGTTACTTGGTAAAAAATAAGTTAAAATACATTAATAATTTTGATATTTTAGACAATAAAATAAGGGGTGCCTGGGTGGCTCAGTCAGTTAAAAGTCCAACTCTTGATTTCAGCTCAGGTCATGATCTCAGGGTCGGGGATTAAACCCTGCCTTAGGCTCTGGGCTGGGTGTGGAGCCTGCTTAAGATTTTCTCTCCCCGAGGGGGGACAAGATGGCGGGGTACTAGGAAGAGGCATCTTTTCAGCTGGTACCCCAAAGTGAGCTGATTACCTACCAAAGAACTCTGATCACCCATGAAATCAGCCTGAGATCAGAATTATACACGTCTGGATCTCTACAGGGGCAGAAGACGCCAGTGAGCAGGTAAAGCGGAATGGGAACAGCGGACTGATATCGGAAGATAAACAAAAGGGGGAGGGAGCCACCAGAGGCGACCAGTGGGAATGTAATACCCCAATACGAGCAAGAGTGCCCTGCGTCTGGGGACCAGCATTAACTTGGAGACTGGTTGAAAGCACTCCAAAAGAGCAAAGGATTGCGGGGGGGGGGGGGGATATTGTGGGAATCGGGGCAGCTAGGGACAGGGGCTTAAGTCCCCGGTCCCAGACGGCCTCCCCCGGCGCGGAGGCAGAGAGAGTGCGGCGGAGAAACCAGCTCCTGGTCCCTAAGCCGCCAGCGCGCCCCAGAGCACGTGGGTTCCGGCTCCTGTGAGGGGATGGGAGCTGCGCCAGTCTGCAGAACGCGCACTAGCCCTACCACAAAGCTTGAGATGCGCGCGCACGTCCCTCCAGCTCTCCTGGGTTTCTAAGGCCCGGGGGCGCTTCTTGACCTGCGCCATTGTTTCAAAGTCTAAGCCGTGCACACGCACAACTCTTCCCCGGACAGAGGCGCGCAAAAGCCCAGCCTGCGGCTTACGGGCCAGCGCCCCGTTCTCAGTGCCCCAGACGCGCGCCCGACCCACAGCCTGGCACTCCCAGCCCGGGCCGGCGGCAAAATCTCAGTGTGCGATCGCTGCTTGGAACCTCTCTGGCGGTCAGGAGCTCCCAGACAGCCGCCACTGCCTTGGCTTTGGGGACGAGCAAAAGATCCTGCGCCCCCAGGGTCTGCAACTTGGAACCTGCACAGCCAGCATCCAAGGGGGAATTTATTCAGCTTCTGCACCCAGACTGAGGCTTCTCTCTGAGACGGAGATCAGGAAGTGTTCCAGGGTGCACCTTGACTGCACCAGAGTTGATACATCCAGCTACATCTGTTCAGTCTTCTCCCACCAAAATGACTAGGAGGAGGAATGCCCAACAGAAGAAAAATACAGAGGATGGACCTTCTGCAACAGAGCTAACGGCTATCAACATAGACAATATGTCGGAAAGAGAATTCAGGCTAACAATTATCCAGGCAATAGCTAGGTTGGAGAAAGCCATGGATGACCAAACAGAATTGATTAGGGCCGAACTGAAAGCGACCAGACAGGATGTTCACAATGTTAGGGCGGAGCTTAAAGCTACCAGGGAGGAGGTCCACAATGCTCTCAATGAGTTCCAATCTAATCTAAACTCTCTCAAAGCTAGGGTAACTGAGACAGAAGATAGAATTAGTGATCTGGAAGACAAACAGATAGAGAGAAAGGATCAGGAGGAAGCCTGGAACAAACAGCTTAGATCCCACGAAAGCAGAATCAGGGAAATAAATGATGCCATGAAGCGTTCCAACGTCAGAATTATTGGAACTCCTGAAGGGGAGGAGAAAGAAAGAAGTCTAGAAGATATCGTGGAACAAGTCCTTCATGAAAATTTTCTGAATCTCGCGAATGAAACCAGCGTTCATGTACTAGAGGCTGAACGGTCTCCACCCAAGATTATACACTCCAAAAAAAACATCACGACACCTGATAGTCAAATTGAGAAGTTATAATTGTAGGTATAATCTCTTGAAAGCCGCCAGGGCAAAGAGGCTCCTTACTTACAGAGGGAAGCCCATCAGAATAACGTCAGACCTGTCCACAGAGACCTGGCAAGCCAGAAGAGGCTGGCAAGATATATTCAGGGCACTAAATGAGAAGAACATGCAGCCAAGAATACTTTATCCAGCAAGACTGACATTCAAAATGGATGGAGAGATAAAGAGTTTCCAAGACCGGCAAGGCTTAAAAGACTATGCAACCACCAAGCCGATACTGCAGGAAATATTAAGGGGGGGTTCTATAAAAGAGGAAAAATCCCAAGAATAGCATTGAACAGAAATATAGAGACAGTCTACAGAAAGAAAGACTTCAAAGGTAACTCGATGTCAATAAAAACGTATCTATCAATAATCACTCTCAATGTGAATGGCCTAAATGCACCCATAAAACGGCACAGGGTTGCAGATTGGATAAAACGACAGGACCCATCCATATGCTGTCTACAAGAGACCCATTTTGAACCTAAAGATACACGCAGACTGAAAGTGAAGGGGTGGAGAAGCATCTTTCATGCCAATGGGACTCAAAAGAAGGCTGGGGTAGCGATTCTCATATCAGATAAATTAGACTTCAAACTAAAGACTGTAGTCAGAGATACAGAAGGACACTACATAATCCTTAAAGGGACTATCCACCAAGATGATCTAACAATTGTAAATATCTATGCTCCCAATATGGGAGAAGCCAATTACTTAAGAAAACTGTTAATCAAGATAAAGAGTCATATTGATATGAATACACTAATCGTAGGAGATCTTAACACGCCTCTTTCAGAATTAGACAGATCATCGAAGCAGAAAATCAATAAAGAAACAAGAGCATTGAATGACACATTGGACCAGATGGACCTTATAGATATATACAGAACATTCCACCCTAAAACAGCAGAATACTCATTCTTCTCAAGTGCACACGGAACCTTCTCCAGAATAGACCACATACTGGGTCACAAATCAGGACTCAGCCGATACCAAAAGACTGAGATTATTCCCTGCATATTCCCAGATCACAATGCTTTGAAACTGGAGCTCAATCACAAGGAAAAGTTCAGAAGGAACTCAAACACCTGGAAGCTAAAGACCACCTTGCTAAAGAATGCTTGGATCAACCAGGAGATCAAAGAAGAACTGAAACAATTCATGGAAACCAATGAGAATGAAGACACTTCGGTCCAAAACCAATGGGATACAGCAAAGGCGGTCCTAAGGGGAAAATATATAGCCATCCAAGCCTTGCTCAAAAAAATTGAAAAATCCAGAACACACCAGCTGTCTCTACACCTTAAAGAACTGGAGGATCAACAACAAATCAAACCAACTCCACACATAAGAAGGGAAATCATCAAGATTAGAGCTGAGATCAATGAGGGAGAAACCAGAGATACAGTAGAACGTATCAATGAAACTAGAAGCTGGTTTTTTGAAAGAATCAATAAGATCGATAAGCCACTGGCTACACTAATCCGAAAGAAAAGAGAGAAATCCCAAATTCATAAAATTATGAATGAAAAGGGAGAGATCACAACTAACACCAAGGAAGTAGAAACAATCATCAGAAGTTATTACGAACAGTTATATGCCAATAAGCTTAGCAACCTAAATGAAATGGATGCATTCCTGGAAAAAATAAAATTGAACCAGGAAGAAATCGACAACCTGAATAGACCGATATCTAATAACGAGATTGAAGCAGTGATCAAAAACCTCCCAAAAAACAAGAGCCCAGGACCTGACGGATTCCCTGGGGAATTCTACCAAACCTTCAAAGAAGAAATAACACCTATTCTCCTGAAGCTGTTTCAAAAAATTGAAGCAGAAGGAAAACTTCCAGACTCTTTCTATGAAGCCAACATTACCCTGATCCCCAAACCAGGCAAGGACCCTAACAAAAAGGAGAATTTCAGACCAATATCACTGATGAATATGGATGCTAAGATTCTCAACAAGATCCTAGCCAACAGGATCCAACAGCACATTAAAAAGATTATCCACCATGATCAGGTGGGATTCATCCCTGGGCTACAAGGATGGTTCAACATTCGCAAATCAATCAATGTGATACAACAAATTAATATGAGAAGAGAGAAGAACCACATGGTCCTCTCAATTGATGCAGAAAAAGCATTTGACAAAATCCAACATCCGTTCCTGATTAAAACGCTTCAAAGTATAGGGATAGAGGGAACATTCCTGAACCTCATCAAATCTATCTATGAAAGACCCACAGCAAATATCATCCTCAATGGGAAAAAGCTTGCAGCCTTCCCATTGAGATCAGGAACAAGACAAGGATGCCCTCTTTCACCACTCTTGTTCAACATAGTATTAGAAGTCCTAGCAACAGCAATCAGACAACAGAGAGAAATAAAAGGTATACAAATTGGTAATGAAGAAGTCAAACTCTCTCTCTTCGCAGATGACATGATTCTTTATATGGAAAACCCAAAAGACTCCACCCCCAAACTACTAGAACTCATACAGCAATTCAGCAGCGTGGCAGGATACAAAGTCAATGTGCAGAAATCAGTGGCTTTCTTATACACTAACAATGAAAATACAGAAAGGGAAATTAGAGAATGGATTCCATTTACTATAGCACCAAGAACCATAAGATACCTGGGAATAAACCTAACTAAAGAGGTAAAGGATCTATACTTGAGGAACTATAGAACACTCATGAAAGAAATTGAAGAAGACACAAAAAGATGGAAGACCATTCCATGCTCTTGGATCGGAAGAATAAACATTGTTAAAATGTCTATACTGCCTAGAGCAATCTATACTTTTAATGCCATTCCGATCAAAATTCCACCGGCATTCTTCAAAGAGCTGGAGCAAGTAATCCTAAAATTTGTATGGAATCAGAAGAGACCCCAAATCACTAAGGAAATGTTGAAAAACAAAAATAAAGCTGGCGGCATCACCTTACCTGATTTCAAGCTTTATTACAAAGTTGTGATCACCAAGACAGCATGGTACTGGCATAAAAACAGACACATAGACCAGTGGAACAGAGTAGAGAGCCCTGATATGGACCCTCAACTCTATGGTCAATTAATCTTCGACAAAACAGGAAAAAAATATACAGTGGAAAAAAGACAGTCTCTTCAATAAATGGTGCTGGGAAAACTGGACAGCTATATGTAGAAGAATGAAACTCGACCATTCTCTTACACCATACACAAAGATCAACTCAAAATGGATAAAAGACCTCAACGTGAGACAGGAATCTATCAGAATCTTAGAGGAGAACATAGGCAGTAATCTCTTTGATATCAGCCACAGCAACTTCTTTCAAGATACGTCTCCAAAGGCAAAGGAAACAAAAGCAAAAATAAACTTCTGGGACTTCATCAAAATCAAAAGCTTCTGCACAGCAAAGGAAACAGTCAACAAAACAAAGAGGCAACCCACGGAATGGGAGAAGATATTTGCAAATGACAGTACAGACAAAAGGTTGATATCCAGGATCTATAATGAACTCCTCAAACTCAACCCACATGAAACAGACAAACACATCAAAAAATGGGCAGAAGATATGAACAGACACTTCTCCAATCAAGACATACAAATGGCTATCAGACACATGAAAAAATGCTCATCATCATTAGCCCTCAGGGAGATTCAAATTAAAACCACATTGAGATATCACCTTACACCAGTTAGAATGGCCAAAATTAACAAAACAGGAAACAACATGTGTTGGAGAGGATGTGGAGAAAGGGGAACCCTCTTCCACTGTTGGTGGGAATGCAAGTTGGTGCAGCCTCTTTGGAGAACAGTGTGGAGATTCCTCAAGAAATTAAAAATAGAGCTTCCCTACGACCCTGCAATTGCACTCCTGGGTATTTACCCCAAAGATACAGATGTCGTGAAAAGAAGGGCCATCTGTACCCCAATGTTTATAGCAGCAATGGCCACAGTCGCCAAACTATGGAAAGAACCAAGATGCCCTTCAACGGTTGAATGGATAAGGAAGATGTGGTTCATATACACTATGGAGTATTATGCCTCCATCAGAAAGGACGAATATCCAACTTTTGTAGCAACATGGACGGGACTGGAAGAGATTATGCTGAGTGAAATAAGTCAAGCAGAGAGAGTCAATTATCATATGGTTTCACTTATTTGTGGAGCATAACCAATAGCATGGAGGACAAGGGGCATTAGAGAGGAGTAGGCAATTTGGGTAAATTGGAAGGGGAGGTGAACCATGAGAGACTATGGACTCTGAAAAACAGTCTGAGGGGTTTGAAGTGGCGGGGGGGTGGGAGGTTGGGGTACCAGGTGGTGGGTATTATAGAGGGCACGGCTTGCATGGAGCACTGGGTGTGGTGAAAAAATAATGAATACTGTTTTTCTGAAAATAAATAAATTGGAAAAAAAAAGATTTTCTCTCTCCCTCTCCCTCCCCCATGCTCTCTCTCTAAAATAAAATAAAATAAACATTGTTAAAATGTCTGTGCTGCCCAGAGCAATCTATACTTTCAACACCATCCTGATCAAAATACCATCAGCATTTTTCAAAGTGCTGGAACAAACAATCCTAAAATCTGTATGGAACCAGAAAAGACCCCAAATTTCCAAGAAAATGTTGAAAAAGAAAAAACAAAACTGGGGGCATCACATTGCCTGATTTCAAGCTCTATTACAAAGCCATGATCTCCAAGACAGCATGGTACTGGCACAAAAACAGACACATGGACCAATGGAACAGAGTAGAGAGTCCAGATATGAACCTTCAACTCCATGGTCAAATAATCTTCAACAAAGCAGGAAAAAATATCCAGTGGAAAAAAGATAGTCTCTTCAATAAATGGCTCTGGGAAAATTGAACAGCTATGTACAGAAAAATGAAACTCAACCATTCTCCTACACCATACACAAAGATAAACTTGAAATGGATAAAAGACCTCAATGTGAGGCAGGAAGCTACCAAAATCTTAGAGGAGAACATAGGCAGTAACCTCTTTGACATCAGCCATAGCAACTCCTTTAAAGACACATCTCCAAAGGCAAGGGAAACAACAATGAAAATGAACTTTTGACTTCATCAAGATAAAAAGTTTCTACACAGCAAAGGAAACAGGCAACAAAACAAAGCAACAACCCATGGAATGGGAGAAGATATTCACAAATGACACTATAGACAAAGGGCTGATATCGAAGATCTATTAAAAACCTTCTCAAACTCAAGACCCACAAAACAGATAATCAAGTCAAAAAATGGGCAGAAGAAATGAACAGACACTTCTCCTAATGAAGACATACAAATGGACTAACAGACACATGAAAAAATCTTCATCATCATTAGCCATCAGGGAGATTCAAATCAAAACCACATTGAGATACCACCTTACACCAGTTAGAATGGCAAAAATCAACAAGGCAAGAAACACCAATGTTGGAGACAATGTGGAGAAAGGGGAACCCTTTTACACTGTCAGTGGGAATGCAAGTTGGTGCAGCCACTTTGGAGAACAGTGTGGAGATTCCTCAAAAAATTAAAAATAGAGCTACCCTCCCTATGACCTGGCAATTCCACTCCTGGGTATTTACCCCAAAGATAGAGATGTAAGGAAAAGAAGGGCCATATGTACCCCAATGTTCATAGCAGCAATACCCACAATAGTGAAACTGTGGAAAGAGCCAGGATACCTTTCAATAGACAAAAGGATAAAGAAGATGTGGTCCATATATACAATGGAATATTACTCCGCCATCAGAAAGGATGAATACCCAGGTTTTACATCAACATGGGTGGGACTGGAGGAGATTATGTTGAGTGAAATAAGTCAAGCAGAGAAAGTCAATTATCATATGGTTTCACTTACTTGTAGAACATAAGGAATAACATGGAGGACATTAGAAGAAGGAAAGGAAAAGTGAAAGGGGAGAGGAAATTGGTGGGAGAGACGAACCGTGAGAGACTATGAACTCCAAGAAACAAACTGAGCATTTTAGAGGGGAGAGGGGAGGGGTGGGGGGATAGGTGAGCCTGGTGGTGGGTATTAAGGAGGTCACCTATTGCACGGAGCACTGGGTGTTACATGTAAACAATGAATCTTGGAACACTACATCAAAAACTAATGATGTATTGTATGGTGACTTAAATAACACAATAAAAAATAAAGTTGGCAAAAAAAAACAACAAAAAAATAAAAAGTAAAATAAAATAATTAGTAAAATTCATTTCATAAAAAAAGTGCCAACATACTGTCATATGCCGCAGGTAGGAATGCTAAGTAGTACAAGACCTATGGAGGACAATTTGGCAATATCTATTGAAATTACAAATGCACATATACCCCTTGACCCAGTAATTCCATCTCCGTGGCTATGCAAAATGATGCACATACAAGATTATTTATTAAAGCATTTTTATAGTTAGAAACTGGAAACAACCCAAGATTAAATAAATTATAGTATATGAACACAGACAAATGCTAAGAACCTGCAAAAAAAGAATGAGGAAGCTGTCTGTGTAGTGATATGTAAAGATTTCTAAGATATTTTGTTAATAAAGCAAGATGCAATGTTGAATATCTAGTGTGCTACCCTTTTCATAAGAGTGGGGGGAATATACATTTGTACTTCCTTGTATATGCATAAAGATATTCTGGACAGATACACACTAAACTAATAAAGGTGATTATACAAGAAAACCCAAGTTCTTTGGCCTGGAATTCAAATCCTTCTAAGATATGCTTTGAAGGCAGACTGCCTGACACTGACACTTCTTTTAGTATACAAGACTTTGGTCAGAGTAATGTTTCCTCATCTGCAGCATAAGGACAATAGTACCTATACTTTTTTTTTTTTTTTTTTGCAGAAGAGAAGGGGAAAACTGAAATTTGTTGAAGGCCTATTTAGTGTGTTAAGAGCTTTACAAACATTCATCTTCACGATGTTTTACGGACCAGGCAGTTGAGGTTAACTAATTTGCCCAAGGCCATGCAGGTAGACATGGCAAAGCTGAGAGCCACCCAGGTTTCTTGGGCTGTACTAAGGATTTAGTAGATTAATACACATAAAGTGCCTGGCACAGTTACCATTCAATAAACATTAGCTTATTTATCGTCTGTTATCTGGCTCTAGCCCACTTTCCATTCGTATACTGAACAGCTCCCTTACGGTTCTCAAGCCCAGCTGCATAGTAGGATCACCTGAAAGACATTTTAACAAATACTGAAAAAAAAAAAAAACACCTTTGCGATGACATGGTACTATATATAGAAAACCCTAGAAACTCCATGAAAAAACCATTAGAACTGATACATGAATTAAGTAAAGTCACAGGATACAAGACCAAGGCACAGAAATATGTCCCATTTCTACACACCAAAATGAAGCAGTAGAAAGAGAAATTAAGAAAGCAATCCCAGGGGCGCCTGGGTGGCTCAGTGGGTTAAGCCGCTGCCTTCGGCTCAGGTCATGATCTCAGGGTCCTGGGATCGAGTCCCGCATCGGGCTCTCTGCTCAGCAGGGAGCCTGCTTCCTCCTCTCTCTCTCTGCCTGCCTCTCTGCCTACTTGTAATCTCTCTCTGTCAAATAAATAAATAAAATCTTTAAAAAAAAAAAAAGAAAGCAATCCCAGTTACAATTACACCAAAAGTAATAAAATACCCAGCAATATACTTAACCAAAGTGGTGAAAGACCTATATTCTGAGAACTGTAAGAGAAACCGAAGACAACACAAAGAAATGAAAAGACATTCCATGCTCATGGCTTGGAAGAACAAACACCGTTGAAATGTCCATACTAAGGGCGCCTGGGTGGCTCAGTGGGTTAAAGCCTCTGCCTTTGGCTCAGGTCGTGGTCCCAGTGTCCTGGGATTGAGCCGGCATCGGGCTCTCTCCTCGGCGGGGAGCCTGCTTCCTCCTCTCTCTCTGCATGCCTCTCTGCCTACTTGTGATCTCTCTGTCAAATAAATAAATAAATAAATAAATCTTTTAAAAAAAAATGTCCGTACTACCCAAAGCAATCTCTATCAAAATACCAACAGCATTTTTTACAGGACCAAAACAAACAATCCTCACATTTGTATGGCAATATAGAAGACCCCCTCAAGAGCCAAAGCAATTTTGGAGAAAAAAAAACCCACAAAGCTGGAGGCATCACAATTTCAGACTTCAAGCTCTATTACAAAGCTGTAGTAATGAAAACAGTATGGTGCTGACACAAAAATAGACACATAGGTCGGTAGAACAGAATGGAAAACCCAAAAATAAACCTACAGTTATATGGTCCATTAATCTTTGACAAAGGAGGCAAGAATATACGATGGGAAAAAGACAGTGTCTTCAATAAATGGTGTTGGGAAAACTGGATAGCAACATGCAAAAGAATGATACTGGACCACTTTCTTACACTATACACAAAAATAAATTCAAAATGGATTAAAGACCTAAATGGGAGACCTGAAACCATAAAAATCCTGGAAGAGAACATAGGCAGTAATTTCTCTGACATCAGCCATAGCGCCGTCTTTCTAGAAATGTCTCCTTAGGCAGGGAAACAAAAGCAAAAATAAACTATTGGGACTACACCAAAATAAAAAACTTCTGCACAACAAAGGAAACAATCAACAAAACTAAAAGACAACTTACTGAATGGGAGAAGATATTTGCAAATGACATATCCAGTAAATGATAGTATCCAAAAATATAAAGAACTTACACAACTCAACACTCAAAAAACAAACAATCCAACTGAAAAATGGGCAGAGGACAGGAACAGACATTTCCCAAAGAAGACATCCAGATGGCCAACAGACACGTGAACAGATGCTCATCATCACCTATCATCAGGAAAATGCAAATCAAAACTACAGTGAGCTATCACTTCACACATGTCAGAATGGCTAAAATCAAAAACACAAAAACAACAGGTGCTGGCGAAGTGTGGAGAACAAGGAACCCTTGTGCACTGTGGGTGGGAGTGCAAACTGGTGCACCCACTGTGGAAATATGGAGTATGGAGGTTCCTCAAAAGTTAAAAATAGAAGTACCCTACAATCCAGTAATTGCACTACTGGGTATTTACCCAAAGAATACAAAAACACTAATGCAGAGGGATACATGTACCCCCTACGTTTATAGCAGCATTATTTACAATAGTCAAATTCTGGAAGCAGCCCAAGTGTCCATCAATAGACGAATGGATAAGGAAATGGTATATATAGCCCCCATCCCTCACACAAAATGGAATGTATTATTCAGCCAGCAGAAAGAATGAAACCTTGCCATTTGCAACATGGATGGATCTAGAGAGTATAATACTAAGTGAAGTAAGTCAAAGAAAGACAAATACCCTATTATTTCAATTCTATGTGGAATTTAAGAAACAAAACAAATGAACAAAGGGAAGAGAGAGATAGAGAGAGACCAAGAAACAGACTCATAACTACAGAGAACAAACTGATGGTTACCAGAGGGGAGGTGGATGGAGGGATGAGGGAAATAGGTGATGGGGATTAAAGAGCACACTTAACACGATGAGCACTGAGCCACGTATAGAATTGCGGAATCACTGTATTGTACACCTGAGACTAGTATAGCACTGTATGTTAACTATACTGGAATTAAAATTAAAAGCTTTAAAAAAATGAAAGGGGGTGATCTACTGGCTCACACAACTAGTGTATTGGTCAACATTGCCATGTAATAAACAGCCACACAAATCTCAAAAACAAAACCAAACAAAAGTCTGGTGCCTGGGTCCCACCCCCAGACCACATAAATCAGAATCTCTGGGGTTCTGGGGGGCTCTGGGCTCCAGTGCCCAGGCGTGGATATTTTTAAAAAGCACCCCAGATGGTTTCATTCATTTGTATCAGATTATTGGTCCCCTTGCTGCCCTGACACACATCAGGCTCATTCCTGCCTCCACACTTCCTCCCTACCCCTGCTTGGGAATTCTTCTCCACCCCATATCTCTGCCTGTTGAGTTTCTATCATTTTCAAGCCTTAATTTAGGTGCCCTCCCCTCCATAAGGACCTCTTTGTTCTCCCCCACACTCTTCTCTTTGATGATTCCCTGATGCCTTCAGGGTGAAACCTGAACAGGCCCACTTTTCCAGCCTCATCCCCTGCTTCTGTTCCACCGCATATTTATTCCCGGTGCTTCTACAATACCAGCTTGCCCTTCCACAGCCACACTTATGCCTAAGCCTTCGCATGTGCTCTCCCCAGCCCCCACCCCCAACAATGCCCTCAACCAACTCCTACTCACTCTTCAAGACTCAGTTCGGGCAGCACTCCTACAGAGCTCACTCTGATCCCCTCTGCCAGTCTCCCCAAGACTCCTCTCTCTGCCCTCTGTTCCCTAGCACTTTAGATTCATCACTGACACTCAGCACATTGTGTTAATTGTCTTGTATTTGCCTGGATTGCCTGTGAGTCTATTTCTTGAGAACAAGAATTGTGATTTTTCCATTTCTCTCACTTCCCTGCAGCACAGACCTTGCACAAAGGAAGTACTTAGTGAATGTTTGGTGAATGCTATTACTCTGTAGGGGGTTACTGGTATTCACTGTGAAAATTGCTGGTCTCCCCTTCAAGTTAAAGCCCGATAACTGAACACAATAGTCTAAGCCTAGTATGAACAGCACTGAGGAAACTGGATTATCACCTCTTTCATTTTAGCCCATTTCTTTCCATAGAATTTAGGGCTAAGATCTCAATACCTTATTTACATTCCATTATCAAGCCAGGCTTTGAGGTCTTAGATCTTATTAATGTTAATAAGCCAGGTTTCGAGCACTGCCTCCTCAACCGACTCACTGCCTGATAAATTGCTTTGCCTAGGCAATGGTTCCCAGGCTCAGCTAGAGATTCAAAACCAGCTGGGAAGCTCCAAGAACCTGCTGCTCTGGCCACCCTATAGGCCTCTTACATTAGGTCTCTAGGGGTGGGTCCCAGGCATCAGTGTTTTCTGAAGCTCCCAGGTGATCCCAAGGACTGGCCAACAGTGAGAATCACTGGTAGATTTAAAGCCATGCAGCTCCTTCTGTTGGCTCTGCTCTTTTATTTCTTCTTCCCCTGTATACCCTTCCTTCCTATCCTCATCTCCACCCTCCTCTCCTCCCCCTCCCATTTGCAGCTCTCTGGTCACTCAAACCTGTCTTTCTGACACAAGTCACGTTTTCAGCCAGATGGCAACCGAGTAATGGAAACTGCCCTCAGCTAGGAATTAGTAAGCCTGGGCCTCTGCCCCTTTGTGGTTCTGGGGCAAGGCCCTTCACTCTTTTGATCTCCGTTTCTTCTTGAGTCAAATGGGGATCATAACACCTGATCTGCCTCCTGAGGAGGTGTATGTGAGGACCACAGGAAATAATGGACCCTAAAGTCCTTTGGGTGCTGGAGAGCACCAGGTAAATACAGAGAATTCTTAGAACTTTGCTACCAACATGGGGGCCGTACAGTGTTTACACAGCTGGCACTAAACAAGACTATATCCTGTTTACAAAATGCTATGAAACATTTATGGATGCATTCATAGCAAGTTGGAGAACAAAACATGCATGAGCATGATGAACTCCAGATTCAGGATAATGGTAACTAGAGAGGGAAAGGGGATGCACCTGAGGGAATTGCAGAGGGGAATTCAACTGCTTCATTAATGCTCTCTTTAAAAAAAAAAAATCTGAGGGTCCCAGGGTGTCCAGTCAGTTAAGCAGTTGCCTTTGGCTTGGGTCATGATCCCAGAGTCCTGGGATTGAGTCCTGCAAAGGAGGAGGGGGTTCCTTGCTCAGTGGGGAGTCTGCTTGTCCTTCTCCCTGTACCCCTCCCCTTGCTTGTGCTTGCTCTCTCCTCTCCCCAACCCCGCCATTCTGTGCCAAATAAATAAAAAACCTTTTTAAAAAATCAAATCTGGGGGCACCTGGGTGGCACAGGGGGTTGAGCTTCCGACTTTTGGTTTTAGCTCAGGTCCTGATCTCAGGATCCTGGGATTGAGCCCCATGTTGGGCTCCATGCTCAGCGTGGAGTCTGCTTAAAGTTCTCTCTCTCCCTCTCCCCCTCCTGCTCGTGTCGTCTCTTTCTGTCTCTAAAATAAATAAATAAAATCTTTAAAATTTGTTAAAAAATAAAATCTGAAGTAAATATGCCAAAACATGAAGATATGATGAAACTGGGGATGTTTTATATTAACACCTGCCTTTCTGCACACTTGAAAAGAAGATAACAAAATAAATAAGTATCCAATATAAACATTTTAAAGCAAAATAAATAAAGCTGCCTGGCTGGCTCAGTTGGAAGTCTGCAACTCTTGATCTTGGGGTTGTGATTTCGAGCCACATGTTGGGTGTAGAGATTACTTAACAATAAAATCTTCAAAAAACTAAATAAAGAGAAATAAGTAAAAAGGGATTTTTATCATCTTGCCCTAGGTTCATTTTATTGTCCACTTTAGCATAGTGGCAGGAAAAGATAAATCTTGGAATTGACAGCCGCTTCAAATCCTTTACATAAGATAGAAATGTATAAATCAGTAACCCAATAAACTTAGGAAAATGTGTCTGTTTCCTCTACCTGATTTTGGGGACATCAGTGAGGACACTGTTTACATGCACTGTACCACATAACGAATGCTCAATTCTGTTGGGGAAAAAAAAAAAAGGAATAGGAAAGAGAGACCCAGAAAGAGCCTGAAAGGGGAGAGGGAAGGGGATGCAGGATGGGGCAAGAGAGGGGTTCAATCACCTGAATGAAGTCTTGCTAAAGTATCAGTGAGTACCCAGATCTATCACACTCTCCGTTGTTCAGTCCTCACTGCTGTTTCTCCATGGAGGGGTTGAACATGCCCATTGGACTATTGCTATCGACCCTGCAATAAGATAACATACATTCATTGTTCATGGCACTGTTTTGTTTTTTTGCTTTTTTAAGACAGCTGCTTAGATGCTTCAGCTTTTTCAATAACCTTACAGCTGGTCTGCTACCCTGGCAGCTACTATCTCAGTACCTGGCACTCAAGCCACAGCTTGCCAGTCTAGCACCTTCATTCTGTTTAGACAAAGGCGCCCTTCTGCGTAGACTGCCCCTCCTGCTGACAGTGTGGCCAGCTTGTGGTTATTAGAAAAAGGCACCCCTCTCTCCTGGCCGATGCAGCCCCGCACAGATGGGTGACCTGAGAAAAAGGTTCACTTTTAGATCCCTGTCCTCATTCCCTCAGCACAAGGTGTCCTGTACAGTAAATATTTGTGTGACCTCACTGGGTGGCCCTGGTGGCACATAAATACTAGTGACTTGGCCCCCAACTGTCTGTACCCAAGACCTCAGACTTCAACTGTCCAACTCTCCCAAGCCCTGCCCTGATTTGTTGCGTTCACTGTGTGTTACCTGTGCCCCAGGTCGTTTCACTTGATCTTCCCCCCAGGTTGCTTTCCTTCACAGACCTTTGCATATCTGGGTTCTCAGTTCACCATTATAGTAAATTCCTTCTCCAGGTCTCCCAGGTCTTCAATATCATCACTATCTGGAAGTCTTCTGTGCATGTATCAGTTCCATCTCCCTTGAGAACTGCAGAATCTCTCTGCACAAACCCTCCATTCAAACACTCCCCCTCCCCCAACCCCATACCAAAGGATTTGACCAAACTTTGGCTTGGCTTCTAGCAGCCTAAGGCTGCAAGCTGAGCTGGCCCAGCCCTCTTTTGAGTTCCTGTCTGAAAAAGCTTGGAACTGTCAAAAGAATTTACCATTTGTTCTAGCCAGAGCCTGATGGTGAGCCCGCGACCCCCCCTTCCTTAGAGCATTTGCTAAAAAGGGCTTTCAACTGTGAATTCTTCCTATTCCTTTGAGATGTATATGTATCTCCTACAACTCAGAAAGTGATTTCTTAAGGACCTGAGAGCCATTCCTTTGAAATGTAATCATAAGAACAGCTAGGGCCTCTATCTCCCAGTCTCTGTGGGAGGATAGCTCCTAACTTCACAGCAGGCCTAACTACGCAGCAGGCCTAACTGCTTTTCCAGTGACTAAACTTCTTACCGGCTTTTTGTCATTTTTTACCTCCTCCCTGACTCTACTTGAGCCCCTGCTCCCTCCTCTCTCATCCTCCCTTTAAAATACCCAGTCATGGGGCACTTGGGTGGCATAGTCAGTTGAGCGTCCAACTCTAGGTTTTGGCTCAGGCCATGATCTCGGGGTCCTGAGACAGAGCCCTGTGTAGGGCTCCCCGCTCAGCGGGGAGTCTGCTTTCCTTCTCCCTCTGTCCGTCCACCCCATCGCTCCCGCTCCGGCTCTGTCTTTGAAATAAATACATAAATCTTTAAAAAATGAAATAAAATACCCGGTCACTTCCACACAAATCGGAACGAAGCTCAGCTCTTTCCCCTACTAACAGTAATAACTGAATAAAATCTATCTATACTGCTTAAATATGCCCAATTTTGTTTACCTTCGACACCCTCCACCTTCAACCTCCCTCAGAGACTGGAGGACAGGGACCATGTCCGTTTTGGTCACTGCTGAATCCTCAGTGCCTGCAAGAACACCTGGCATGACAAACATTGGCTGAATGAACAAATAAATGTTTGTTAAAATGCATGTAGTAAAAATGCCCCAAGACAGAGAGATAGGAAAACTAGATTTTAGCCTCATCATTTGTCTTGGTTAACTCATTTGTTACCTGAGTCAAGTTGCTTCCTCAGCTTGATTCAACTACTATCTAGGTGACCTGGGCAGGATACAGAACCTCTCTGTCTCAGTTCCCTCCACTTCCTTCCTTCCAGAGTTGTTGGAAAGATTGAAATAACGTGGGAGAAACACAATAGTATGAAAACAGGTGCTCAGAAAATGAGTTCCAATCTTCACCTTCTATTGGGTTTCTCTTATGTGATCTCTTACCCAGAGCCATATAAGCTTGTGCTCCTAGGAGTGCAGACTCTGGAACCAGATTGCCTGACTGTGAGATCCTGCTTTGCACTTTACTAGCCACGTGACTTTGCAAAATGGCTTAACTTTCCAGGACTTAACTTTCTTCATCTGTAGACTGGGGATGATTGTAACGCCTACCTCATAGGGCTATTGTGAGGATTAACAGAGTAAATACACTCACAACAGAGCCTGACCCAGCATATACAAGTGTTAGATGGTATGATTGGGCCTCGGGATTTTCATTCATAAAAAACGTTAGGTTTTCAGGCCCCTGAAGCTTCTGTCACTTTGCACCTGCGGGTGGAGAAGCCAATGGCTCTTTTTTTCCCTTTTCCTACAAGTGTCTGGCATCACAGTAATTAATTTAGTCTCACACTGGGCTTCTGCGCACCTCCTTCAGGCTTCAGGCTTCACTTCCTGATTAGTGGTCTAAAGTCCCTCTTTAGACCAGGCTTCACTTCCTGATTAGTGGTCTAAAGTCCCTCTTTAGACCAGGCTTCACTTCCTGATTAGTGGTCTAAAGTCCCTCCTGGGCCCTTGCCAGGCCGGTCTGGCGTCTTCCTCAGGTCCAGTGGCAGATGAGGAAGCAGCGGTTCTTCCCAGGCCACAGAGGCGGCTCCATCGCGGGTCTTTCAACCCTGCCTCGCCCTCACGGAAGCCCCTTTTTGACTTAAGAGTCCGCCAGAATGTTGGGAGAAGACTGGGGGCGGGTGTAGAGCAGTTACTGTCCAAATTTATATTTTCTGTCGTGGGGGGAGGGGGGAATGACCTGGGGGCGATAAGACTTGATTGAGTCCCTTCTAGGGCCTGGAGGTGTAAGAACAGGAACGAGGGGGTTTCCTCCAGGCTTAACACACCCGCTCTCTTCAGTCCTCTGGTTTCCGGCCACCTCCAGGGGACTGCAAATTGCAATCCAGCGAAAAGAGCTCCCCCAGCCGCCCTTCTACCTCTGAGGACTCAGTGCCCTCCTAAACCGCCCTTGGCGGCCTCTCTTAGACTCTTCCACCGTCTGTGACTTGTAGCTGTCACACACCGCTTCGTCCAAATTCCCTAACAGCCGCCCCTATGGGCGGGGCTACTGTCCTACTCAATCGCCCCTACGGCTCCACAGGGGCCTCCCCCAACGCCACTGAGAACTTGACGAGAGCGGGATACACATGCGCGGACAGCACCCCTACCGAGTACAGCCCGACCCCTCCCAAGGCCCCGGCGGAAAGCTCATGCGCGAATGCCGGGCATCCCTCCAGCAGGCAAGGCACTTCGAGAGGGTGGCAGAACCGGTGCCTCTCCAAGCTCCCTGCCGCTCTCCTTCATCTCCCTGGGTCTTGTCTTCCCACACTAATTCAGGTCTATAGGATGGCCCTGTATTAGAGTCTTGGTGTGAATCCTTCCGTTTAGCTAGCAGTCCCTCTAATAAAATGAGTGACAAGGATAGTCAATCTAAGGTGACTTTGCTTAGAGAGGGTGCAGCCTATAGGTCCAATCTTTGGTCCCAGAGCGGGTGTCTTCCCCACCTGGAAGTTGCAGAAGTAAAAAAGGAATTTGCTGCCTGTCCAAGCCCCTTCACCGGAACTTTCAGTTTCTCTCAGGCCTTTTGAGGCCCTGAGCCACCTTTGGGCTTCCTGTGATGGCGGATCAGGGTTTCCCCACCGTGACCCACACTCACACCACTGGGACAGTCTCACATGGCACAAGTGGACTAAGAAGGCACAGCACTAAGGATAATCGTTACTACTCACTGACCGCATTTTATGGCACAGTATGCTCAGAGAAAGCGAATGAGTATTCCTATTCCCATTTCACAGAAGAGGAAAATGAGGCTGAGAGACAAAGATGACCAGTGCCCCACGTGTGCCCCCTTCAGTGGGTGCATGGGCAAGACATATTACAGACATTTCCTCTAAAGCCTCCCACCATGAATGGGCACCTCCACACAATGGGCCCCCCACTTCTGGGTGCTGCTGCACCCTCCATCTCCCCCACAGTTGTTTATTCTGTTCCAAGTCTTCATTAAACCCCACCCAGCGTGGAGGGGAGGAGATTATCAGAATCTTTCCCTAATCCACCAGATTTGGGGGCTGGGGGAATTGGAGAAACTAGTCAAACTGATGTAGGAAAGACGTTAGAGTTCGAAGCCTATAGCCAAGAAAGAATTCTTGAGACGTTTTTGATGCAAAAAGGTGGTTTTATTAAAGCATGGGGGAAAGGTCTCATGGGCAAAAATAGCTGCACTGGCATCATGAAGAGTGGCCCATTATATACTTTCAAGTTGGCAGGGGGTTTGGGATCATGTAAGTCTCTAAGGAATTTTGGCAGCAAGGTTTCCAGGATCTTGAAGGGTGGTAGCTATTGTTGGGAAATGGTCATTTATTACCGTCTAATAAAACCTTAATCATGGGGGCGCCTGGGTGGCTCAGTGGGTTAAGCCGCTGCCTTCGGCTCAGGTCATGATCTTGGGGTCTTGGGATCGAGTCCCGCATCGGGATCTCTGCTCTGCAGGGAGCCTGCTTCCTCCTCTCTCTCTGCCTACTTGTGATCTCTCTCTGTCAAAAAAAAAAAAAAAACAAAAACAAAAACAAAAAAAAAAAAACCTTAATCATGAAACCATTCAGATGTATATCAGTGGGCCATGTGCTTAGGGGATGATTGCCAACATGTATCTTGGCCAGGGACAGGTGTTAGAGATAAAAGAAGTTTCCAAAAGAATTTTTATTTATTAAAGCAGGCTTACAGGATCCTGGAGTGGGGGGAGGTCGTCTGGCTAGGATTGCCTCTTGCCCTTAGCAAAGAGTCAACATTGAGGCAGTTGAGTCCCTAGAAGAATGTCACTCTACCTGTTTCAGTGGGATGTAGGTAGTAAGGAAATTTTTTTTAAGATTTTATTTATTTATTTGACAGACAGAGATTATAAGTAAAGAGAGGGGGGGGGAAGCAGGCTCACTGCTGAGCAGAGAGCCCGATGCGGCACTCAATCCCAGGATCCTGAGATCATGACCCGAGCCGTAGGCAGAGGCTTTAACCCACTGAGCCACCCAGGCGCCCCGGTAGTAAGGAAATTTAATAATTTTTCTTCTGCTTTTGTTTCCCACATCAGAACTCCCAGCCTGGAGAGAGAGGTGGCCCAGAGAGGGCCAAGCCCTGCATGTGTGCCTCTGACCATGAAGAGGGTGGGGGGCTTTTGCGCTGCCTCCATTAGGAGGAGAGATATTGTGTCCTCCCTTGGAGGAGAAGAATGGTCCCATTCACAACTTCAGAGCTTCCATTCTCTGGCTCCCGCTCCCTGCCTCCTGGCTTTACTCTTTCTCTGGTGCCAGCTGACTCCTTGCTTCTAGCCTTCATTCTTACCTGCTTTCTTTTCTGCCTTTCCTTCAAGCTGTCCACATCCTCTTTGCTTCTTCCCTCACTTCCTCCCTTGCTCTTATCCTCTTTGCCTTCCTAGCACAGTATAGTCAGAATAGGAGTCTTCCTCCCACTCCTTTTCTCCCTCCAAAAGAACCCTATAATGGCTATAATGACTTCTCTAAGCCCACGGATGACTTCTGGGAGATAATGCTTCCAAAGCTGTGAAGGGAAGGTGGATATGAGTGGAACTGATACTCTGTACTGATTCTGTAAAAAATAATAAAAGGAAACCCCATTTAGAATGGAATTCATAAGCTGGCAGGGGGAACTCTCACCCCAGCACTAGTTATCAATTGCAGAACCAAAAGGAGGAAATATTTCACAAGTCCATCCTACTCTACTAACCCAGCAGAAGGAACAAAGCTTGCTTTCTACTGTACCAACAGCCCAGCCAATGAGAGACAGTGACAGCTCAGCAAATGAGAAGCCACTGTACTTCTCTCAGTTTACTCTAATAGGCTCTTAATTTATAACAGCTTCTCCCAACACTCTCCCCCAACCCAACTTTCCTCTATAAAAGAGAGTTCCTTTCTCATTTACTGGACTTACTTATGGTTTTGTCTTAGCTTGATTGTTTTAGATTGTAATTCTTGGCTATTCTTTAAGAAATCCATTTTTGCTGGTAAAATAACTGAGAGTTTTATTTGTTTAAAGATTTTATTTATTCTTATTTTAGAGAAAGAGAACAAGGAATGGGAGGGCCCCCAACAATTCCAAGGCTGGTGAGCAAATTGTTATCTATATGCACAGAGCCCATTGGGCTCACTGCTTTCTTGCAGATCCAGAGGTTTTGAAAGTAAGTTTTCTCCTGGTTTTCTAGCTGGATGCTTTGTGTCTGAGCTCTCCAGAATGTATTCAGGATCCATTTAAGGCCTTGTTGTTTGTTGTTTTTTAAAATCTCTACCAGTACTTGTTTGGCCTGGTGGAACTGTGCTGACCTTTAGTTTCAGTTCTGTTTTGAACCAGACTGCTGTTACTGTTGGAACTGGTGCCAGTATAAAATGTGTAGGACTTTGAACCAACTGTATTTTGGGATGGCACTGTTCTGGTTGTAACTGTGCTGGCCTTTGGTCCCATTCCTCTGGAACTGGGCCTTTCCTACTGGAATTGTGGTAACCTTTGGTCTGATCCTTCAGGAACCAGGCTGTACCTCTCAAAAGCATGCTGTTGAGGAATTGTCTCTTTGCTCTAGGGAAAAAACCTCTAAGTGATGGGATTTCAGTTATCAAAATACTTTGAGAGCACTCCTCCCTACTGGGACTCTGGCCAGTTTTATGTTTAAAAACTATGGGTCCTCCACATGCACATTCATGTCAGTGGACTGACTTAACCAAAGAAATTTAAAGCGTTAATGAACATAATCTTGAGCTTTTGATCTCCCCAAACTTGCTTACTCAATTAAATTGGAAAGCTGCAGTACCTAAAAAAAAATAACTTTTTTTAAAGGGCAAAAAGGAAAAGAAGCAGCTGAATGCCTATTTTAAGTGGTACCTGAGGCTTCCAGATGTTTTCAGGGTTCTAAGTTTGTCTCTGCAAAAGACTATTTCTAAATTAACTGAGGAAAACTATTGAAAGAAGCCAAAATGGCTTGCAAGGTCTCTTTTCCCCCTCCTCCGTTTTCTTTGATAGCTGTAGATACATGGTGGCCACCTTATGCTCAGGCCCTGCATCTGGCTCCATTTTCCTCTATTCTGTCTGCTGAACTTTCCTTTTCCTCTGAATCTTCCCCCTCTTCCCTCTTGTTCCTCTTTTGAGCCTACTGAAACCTGCCTTTTCAAGGTTAAGTCCTCTGAGGATCTAATCTACGTTGCCTGGATTAAGGCCAAATTGTGAGCCATAATTAAAGAGTTTCCTAAAGTGACTGAGGAAGAATTTAACATAGTTATTCAAACTTATCAACCTGGTTTGTCAGATTCCTATCAATAGTTCACATGTTTGTTGGTGAGGACCAAGCCAAACATTGGATGAAACTAGCCACAATGGATCATCTTGAAGGGGATTTAGAGAAACAAATACCGAACTTTTTTAAAAAAGATTTTTATTAATTTCTTTGACGGAGAGAGACACAGCGAGAGAGGGAATACAAGCAAGGGGAGTGGGAGAGGGAGAAGCAGGCTCCCCGGTGAGCAGGGAGCACAATGCAGGGCTCGATGCGGGGCTCAATCCCAGGACCCTGGGAGATACTTGACAACTGAGCCACCCAGGCGCCCCACAAACACCTAACTTTTGTCAAGATGCTAGAACACTCTTTGGAAATCTCCACCGGGAAATTTACACAGAGCAATTACAGTAACTTTTCCCAAGCCTGCTGATTGATTGGAACAAAATTCAGGCTTGTACGCAAAAGGTTGATGAAACTGTTCATGACTATTATAATCAACACCAAATTGTCTTTTAAGAATATTCTGGTCTGGGGACACCTGGGTGGCTCAGTTGGTTGAGCTGCTGCCTTTGGCTCAGGACATGATCCCAGGGTCCTGGGATCCAGTCCCACATTGGGCTCCTTGCTCAGCAGGGAGCCTGTTTCTCTCTCTGCCTCTGCCTGCTGCTCTGCCTGCTTGTGTTCTCCCTCTCTCTCTCTCTGACAAATAAATAAATAAAATCTTAAAAAAAAAAAAAGAGAATATTCTGGTCTGGGCATGTGGGAGGCTTAGTCAGTTAAGTGTCTGCCTTTGGCTCAGATCATGATCCCAGGGGCCTGGGATCAAATCCAGAGTCCAGCTCCCTGCTCCACCAGGAGTCTGCTTCTCCCTCTGCTCCTCCCCGTACTTGTTCTCTCTCTCACTCACTCTCTCAAATAAATAATTTTTTAAAAGAATATTCTGGTCTTCCTTTAGATGCTGAATTCATTGAGTGGCATTTAACTCTATGTTTATTAACAGGCTGAACTGGGATATTTCTCTTTTAGTTAAAAGGACCAGGACAGGGGCGCCTGGGTGGCTCAGTGGGTTGAGCCTCTGCCTTCCGCCCAGGTCATGATCTCAGGGCCCTGGATCCAGCCCCACATTGGGCTTTCTGCTCACCAGGGACCCTGTTTCTCGCTCTCTCTCTTTCTCTCTCTCTCTCTGCTTGCCTCTCTGACTACTTATGATCTCTGTCAAATAAATAAATAAAATCATTAAAAAAATAAAAGGACCAGGACAGAATGAGAAGCTGCCTCCTCCAGATTTAGTTAATATGGGAAACCAGCTTGCTTGCATCCTAGGTGAGTTACCTAAAAGAAAGACTGCTATGATTCTCAGTTTTCAACTCTGGCAAATGAGGGCCCCTAAACAAAACCAAAACCCTTCAAGTTTCTGCTATTATTGCAAAGATCTAAAACTTCAAGATAATGTTCTTATTAAAAAGAAAGATTGTTGCAACTTTAAGCGCTCCAGGCACCTTCTGTCCTCTAGTCAGTTTTTCCAATATCTTCCTAATCCCAGTGACTGGGGCTCTGAGGAACTACAAAGGCTCATCTCAATCTTCCCTCTTAATTGGCCTAGAGAAACCATTCTCCAGATTGGGACAGAATCTTTGTCCTTATTGACACCAGAGCTATACCCTCGGTGATTAATCCCACTGTTATAAAAGCAGCCTCTGTCTTGGAGTCCTAAAACAGTTCAAATAGTGGATATAGCTAATAAACTTTAACAAGTTCCTGTCTCTGAACCTATTCCCTTTTGTCTAGGCCCTTTGAGAGCTACTCATCTTTCCCCCCCTTCGTTACTCTGCCCCTATTCGTTTATTGGGCTGATATTTATTTTTATTTTATTTTATTTTGTTTTTTCAATGTTCCAAGATTCATTGTTTATGCACCGCACCCAGTGCTCCATGCAATATGTGCCCTCCTTAATACCCACCACCAGGCTCACCCATGCCCCCACCCCCTCCCTTCCAAAACCCTCAGTTTGTTTCTCAGAGTCCACAGTCTCTCATGGTTCGTCTCCCCCTCTGATTTCCTCCAACTCACTTCTCCTCTCCTTCTCCCAATGTCCTCCGTGTTATTCCTTAAGCTCCACAAGTAAGTGAAACCATATGCTAATTGACTTATTTCACTCAGCATAATGTCCTCCAGTCCTGTCCATGTTGATACAAAAGTTGGGAATTCCTTTTTTCTGATGGATAATATTCCATTGTATATATGGACCATAGCTTCTTTATCCATTCGTCTGTTGAAAGGCATCTTGGCTCTTTCCACATTTTGGCAACTGTGGCCATTGCTGTTGTGAACATTGGGGTACAAATGGCCCTTCTTTTCATTACAGCTGTATCTTTGGGGTAAATACCCAGTAGTGCAATTGCAGGGTCATAGGGAAGCTCTATTTTTAATTTCTTAAGGAATCTCCACACTGATTTCAAAAGTGGCTGCACCAACTTGCATTCCCTCTGACAGTGTAAGAGGGTTCCCCTATCTCCTCATCCTCTCCAACACTCATTGTTTACTGTCTTGTTAATTTTGGCCATTCTGACTGGTGTAAGGTGGTATCTCGATGTGGTTTTGATTTGAATCTCCCTGATGGCTAATGATGATGAACATTTTTTTATGTGTCTCTTAGCCATTTGTATGTCTTCTTTGGAGAACTATCTGTTCATGTCTTCGTGGGCTGATATTTCTTAGAAAAGTATCACACCAGAATTTCTCCCAAATGGGGGGAAATAATTCTAGAATTTGACAGTAGTAATCAAAATAGCCAACTTGTGGAATTAAATGATTGTTTGACATCTTTTATTTGTTCTATCTCTGATGCCACTATAGCTGAGCCCAGGGACATGGATCATTTGTTCCTATTGGATCACCCATCCATTTATGGGTGAAATTCTCAACTGATGTTGGCAGAATCCACACTGCATCTCCCATCAAGATTCAAATAAATCCCTCAAAACCTCATCCCATAATTTATGCCCTATAAATAAAGAAGCCCTTCAGAGCATCAAGCTCATAATAGAAGATTATAACTTTCAGGGTCTCATTATCCCCTGCGTAAAACCCAATGGCCAAGTATAGAAGTTTGTTCAGAAATTCTGAACAATAAATAATACTGTTGCCCCTCAGCACCTTGTTGTTCCTAACCCCCATATGCTGCTAACACCCATTCCCACTGAAAGCAAATTTTTCACTGTAAATGATCTACGTAGTGCATTTTTAGTATTCCAGATGAAAAGGATAGCCAATATCTTTTTGCTTTCACGCAGGAGGAATGGCAATACACCCTGACAGGTGTACAGCTCTCCCAGAATTTTACTTTTCACAAACCTTAAAAGCTCATTTGGATGATATAAAGTTTTCTGCAAGGTGTACCTTGTTATAATACATAGATGATTTGCCTCTCTGCTCCTTTAGTCAAATTTTTTAAAAAGATTTTATTTATTTATTTGGCAGAGAGAGACACAGCAAGAGAGGGAACACAAGCAGGGTGAGTGGGAAGGAAGAAGCAGGCTTCCTATTGAGCAAGGAGCCTGACGTGGGGCTCGATCCCAGGATCCTGGGATGATGACCCCAGGATCCTGGGATCATGACCAGAGCCAAAGGCAGATGCTTAATGACTAAGCCACCCAGGCACCCCACTCAAACCTCTTCACAGGAAATAGCATCCACCTTGGGCCCCACCAGAGCCACCACTGCTAGCAACATGTTTAAGGCCATTCAGGTCTGTGGGGCCAGCCAGTCTGAGTCTGCTCAACTTGAGTCTATGCATCATCTAAAAAAGACTCACCTCACACAACCACCATGAAGGTTAATGAGCTTTTGCTCTACTCCATTCCTGAAGGTCAAACTAAATATATGGGGGAGCCAAGGGCCCAATTTGATGAAAGCATCTCACATCTCCAAAATTATTGTGAGCCAAATGCAAGTTGGTGTCAGGAAATGTACTCACAAACTAAGCCCAAGATGCTGAGCTTGGTTCAATAGGGGTTAGACAGCTATGAATATCTCCAAAATGTACCTCCAGGACTTTTCCCTTCAAAACTTGGTGTTTTTGGGGCGCCTGGGTGGCTCAGTGGGTTGAGCCGCTGCCTTCGGCTCAGGTCATGATCTCAGGGTCCTGGGATCGAGTCCCGCATCGGGCTCTCTGCTCAGCGGGGAGCCTGCTTCCCTCTCTCTCTCTCTGCCTGTCTCTCCATCTACTTGTGATTTCTCTCTGTCAAATAAATAAATAAAATCTTAAAAAAAAAACTTGGTGTTTTGCTGGTTTTGCTGGCATTGTTGGACTTCTTTTGGCTAGAGGTTCAAAAATAAGGAAGCTGGTGTATCCACCTGGGTTCATGGGAGTAACTGCTTCTGTTTATTATCCACAACAAGCCATCATTTTGTCCAGGTCAGTAGCACGAGATTATATGCCTGGGGTTTACGAGGATACATAGTCGTACAAGATTTGTGGAAGGAGAACTTTCAAAAGCCAAGAAATGTGAAGAGTTCACCTGGAAATTAGTAGAATGCTCCATGCTCTGCCTATTTTTTTTTTACAGTAGGCTCCATGCCCAGCGTGGAGCTGAATGCAGGGCCTGAACTCACAACCCTGAGATCAAGATCTGAGCTGAAATCAAGAGTCAAATGCCTAACTGACAGACACCCAGGCGTCCCTGCTCTGCCCATTTTAATCAGTTAAAGGTAAATACTGGAAACTACATGCAGTAAACCAATATTTCTTTAGAAAAATGGCAGAGAAGTCAGAACTGAATATAGTAAATTGGCTTTCTTCTTCAGGAAAAACTATACGAGGCCTCTTTGTTATCTTGGGTGATGTCACACTACAGGTGGACTAATCAGTAATCCTTTCACCTACAGATAATGCCTTAGAACCCTGCCTTCTCCTGTTGCTATTTATGTACATAATTAAAATTCCAGGGTAAAAAAAAAAAAACAACTTTTGGCCTTAAAGGGACATAAAGTTGCCAAAGAAAAATCAGTTTGTTCAAGCTCAGGTTAAATAGGGCATCTGATCTCAGAATTACGGCTACATTTGGAACCAAGTGAAACCCCTCATGACTGCTTGACATGAACAGATTACCTTTTGACTCTCCATGACACTGCAGGAAACTTGTGACCAATACAGATTTTTCATGTTTTACTGATGCTTCTTACTTAAAAGATAAAAATTGTAAATATTGTGCTAGGTATGCTATTGCATATTTCATTTTCAAAGCCACTGAAATAGCACCTTTAACCTTTTGTTTACTTAAGCCCAATAGGCTGAATTATACGCCATCGCATGAGTTTGTTCCTTAGCCAAAGGTAAAACTGCAAACATTTATACAGGTATGCCTTTGGGGTAGCTCGTGACTATGGAATGTTATGGAAACAATGAGACTGCCTTGCCTCCAATGGGGGTAAACTTAAAAATGACTTCTATGCCCCAAATTTATTGTATTGCCATACTTTTTCTGGCAGCTTTAGCTCTGGCTAAGGTTTCTGGGCATTCCAGACTTGACTCTCTGGAAGCCAAAGTAAACCATTTCACTGACATTTCCTCCAAAATTGCTACTCTTGAGGAAACCAATAACCAAACCTCTGGTCTAAGGGGATCTTCTGCCATGTGATTTGGAAAAATTAACTAAGAGATAGCCAAGAATTTACCTCAGAGAGGAAAAAACAACATTAGATGTCTAATAATTGTTGGCTTGATAAAAAAGAGAGAGCTCTGGTTTGGGTCAAATAACAATACAGCCCTCCCAGAAATTCTAAAATTTCCACTGCATATGCATCAAACCATTGGTCTATTGAGGAAATGATGGCATTCATGAATCAGTTTTGGTGGGAAAGGTGAATAAGTCTGCAAAACTGCCTCTTTCACTTATCCCACCTGTCCAAAGTATAATTCAGGAAAAGTTGAGTCCTTTCCCTCAACTCCACATGCAAGATTGTATCCAGGAGGTGAAGGGGACATGTTGGTTGGTGACCTCCGGGAGAGGTGAATTCCTAGCGAGGAATGGTAGCACCTGCACAGTCTGTGGCTTGACGCCCAGCCCCTGTCGGTCCCCCATGGCCCCATGGAGCCCAGAGGCGGTGCTTAGTCTCTACCGGGCCCTGCTGCACCTGGTCCAGAGCTTTGCTACACTGATAAGACTCCTACCTGGTCTCCCTCCACCGTGAGCAACGGCAAGCTCTGGTGAGCGCAAAGGCAAGAAGGATGACAATAGCATCGGCACAGCCATTGATTTTGTGCTCTCCAATGCCTCGTTCGTGCTGAGGGTGGGTAGAGCAGCCATGTTGGGCATTAAGCGGATGTATGATAAGGCAATTAGTGCCCGTACCAGCCCCATCCAACCGCCTGAGCCATTCAGAGATAAGGAGCTGGGAAGAACGGAACTGTTTGGGCTCCTTCCCCCCACCAATTTGCTAAATAAGGACATGAAGACAGGCCTGAGCCTGTCCCTGCAGACCCTTCCCACAGACTCCTTGGCCTTTGACACGGATACATTCTGCCCACCCTGACCCAAGCCATTGGCCAGGAAGGGCCAGGAAGACTTGAAGAAGTCACTACTCCTCACGTCCCGGCAGGAGAAACTTCTTACTTACTACTGGAACTGGGCAGCTATCCCTGCTGGTGAGCAGGCTCAGGCCAAGCAAGCTTCTGTGGACTTATGTGCTGAGCTCTGGAGCTTCCTTTGGGCCATGATGCCTGACATGCCACTTCGGGACATGTACCTGAGTGGCAGCCTCTAGAGGATGACCTGCAGGGGTGACAGCTGACAACATCCAAATCATTGTGCCCCTCGTGCTGGAGTAGAACCCATGGTCATGTATTCCTGGTGAGGACACCATCATGAATGTCCCTGTCTTCTACCTGGTTCATCATGAGAACCCAGAGTATTTTCCTCATGGTAGCAGTTACTGGGACTGTGGTGTATTGGGGGCTACCTCTCCCCAAAGACAGTGGCAGACACATTTGAGAAGGTAGTGGCTGGCTCCATCAACTGGCCAGCCATAGGGTCCCTCTTGGATTGTGATCCGACCAGCACCACCCCCAGAAACCCTGACTTTGGAAGTGCAGTATGAACGCAACAAGCATCTTGTCATTGATTTCCTGCCATCAGGGACACTTGGCAACACCGTCTTCATAGCCAGACCACACCGGCTGGCACAGTATGACAACCTATGGTGGCCAAGCCTGTGGGCTTTGGACCAGGTCGACTTGGGCTGCCGATCTCAGTGCCTCAGGATCCTCAAGGCCATATGCAAGTCCACTCCGGCTCTGGGCCACCTCACTGCCAGCCAGCTCACCAACTTCATCCTCCACTTGGCCCAGGAGGAGGCTGACTGGTCTTCAGATATGCCGGACAACTGATTCTTACAGGCCCTGAGGGGTCTCATCAGCTACTTAGAGGCCGGAGTCCTCCCCATTGCCCTACACCCCAAGGTGAACTTACTTGCAGAGCCTACTTCTGAAGAAATAGATCAATTAGAAAATACTCTTTATTGCTCAATGTCAGAGCCAGAGGAGCTGCTGCAGACACAGGGCAGGTGAAGGCCAAAGTGGGTGTCACGTGGTCAGACCCTGGGTTCTCCGTTAGAAACACGTGCTTGCATAGTTGGTGCCTCACAGATTCTCTAGGTGCCTCCTATCTTGCTGGTGGTCATCGCCCCCGTCACTTCACCCTGATCAGAATGCCATCTCTTTGTCTCCTGCTTTCTCACCCGACCTTCTGTTTTTGTTACCGAATGCTGTGCTCCTACTCCTCCCCACCCTCTTGCTCCAGGCTAATTTTTCTGGAATGAACAGAGAAGGGAGAGAAGGTGGGAGCTGGTTGGTGTTTTGCATTGTGGCCCAGGTTTTCTGTCCCTGTCTGCCCTGCCCTTTGGCCCAATTCTTCTCAGTGTCTTCTCGGTCTTTTCCGCTTTTCAAGCCCCTTCTGTTTTGCGCTTTCCCCTGGAACATATCTGCCTAGTCATGATGTTGCCTTTTCTTTGAATGGAACTGAGGATTTCTGAATGCACGGTTCTGAGCTGAGTTCTGCAGAGTGAGTGCTCAGACAGTATTTAGAATTTCTGGGGGTAAAGCTGGCGGAAGAGCTGGCCTTGGACCCACATTCCTGGGGATGGAGCCCATCTCCCCCACCTCCTGACCAGCTCATATTCTTAGGTGCTGAGAAAGTGTCATGAGAATGCTGTTATTGACCCACACAGGAGTGAGGTTCATTATAAACTGGATGCAAAGTTGCTTGGAGATCATGTTCTTTAGTGGCCAGTGTGCACCGGTGGAGCCGGCGGTGGTGAAGAGGGCCTAGGGAGTGGTGTGTGTGCCTGAGGCTCTGCCTCACCCTTGGCTGGTCCAGACAAGCGCTGCAGTGTGAGCAGCTGGGGGAAGGCAAAGGAGGGAAGGGGGCTGTCGGGACACACCTGTGCCCCCTTCCTTGCCTTATTGCCAGTTAGGATGAGGCCTTCAAGGACACAGCCTTTGTGGTAGAGGTTGAAGGGTAAGGTTGACAGGGGCAAACACCAGCTGAAAAATCCAGTCACTGGTTAAGGCTTGGCGACCATGCGTTTTCCCCATGAGACCCTGCTGTGGTCCTGTTCCGTCCTGGAAAGGCAGGCATCTCTAACTTCAGAGTGGTCAGGGAACCCATTCTACTGGTCAGGTGCTTCAACAAGTGTGTGCTGTTTGCTTTCATTGTGCATTATCATCCCTGGCCTTCAGTTAGTCACATGAACTAGTGTCACTATTAAGACTCAATTGGCATGACCCTCCAAATACTTTGGCCAAAAGCACTGTTATTGGTACTTCAATTTGGTAACGGCCAAATTGCTTCTATTAAAAAATAGCTGTGCTTTAGGGGGCGCCTGGGTGGTTCAGTGGGTTAAAGCCCCTGCCTTCGGCTCAGGTCATGATCTCAGGGTCCTGGGATCGAGCCCCGCATCGGGCTCTCTGCTCAGCGGGGAGCCTGCTTCCTTCTCTCTCCCTGCCTGCCTCTCTGCCTGCTTGTGATATCTCTCTCTCTCTCTCTCTCTCTCTGTCAAATAAATAAATAAATAAATAAATAAATAAAAATAGCTGTGCTTTGGTAGAGCAATCTTTTTACAGTGCACTCTTGGGTGATGATAACCTTAAGCATCATACTTTGCAACCTGGAGATTTCATATGTTGGAAAAGACACCTCTGGAAAAACCCTTCAACCTAGCTGAAAAGGCCTTTATTGAGAACTGCAAACCAACCCTTATGATGCCACACTCCAGGGATCAGACACTTAGATTCATGTGATGCATCTGAAGAAAGGACTAAGCCCTAACCTGCACACCACCTGGTGACCTGAAAGTAAAGATTTCCTGGAATTGAAGGAGATGACATCTGATGAGACAGCTTTCCCAAGATGTCCAGATCACACCTGTAAACCTTTTTATCACTGTTGCTTTTCTCTTTTCTGTGGAAAGACAAAGCCCTTGTCTACATTTCCCAAGCCCTCATGGAAGGAGGAAACCTCTTCTTTCGATTATGGCCTTTCAGAAACAGCCTTGTTATGATCCCAGTACAAGTTAATTTTCGCTTGCTTTTTCTAAAGGGTTAGGGGGTTCAGAATTCACAAAAGTCTTTTCTTTCATCTGAACTATTCACTGACTTTGGATTCTTATCCAAATCATGGCCTCTGAATTTGCAAACTTATGGACTGTATTATCAATAACACTTTGGTTCCAAACAGTTCTTTGAGATAACAATATTGTTTTATTTTTATTTTTTTAATTAGAAAAGATTTTATTTATTTATTTATTTGAGAGGGAGAGAGAGAGCACGAGCAGGGGAGAGTGGCAGAAGGAGAAGCAGGCTTCCCACTGAGTAGGGATTCCCAACTCTAGGCTTGGGGCTTGGGCTCAATCCCAGGACCTGAGCTGAAGGCAGACGCTTAACTGACGGAGCCACCCAGGCGCCCCTAAGAATACTGCTCCCCCCCAACAATATTGTTTTAAAATGTCTTTGAAGTTTTGCTGTTTTGCAGAAAGTTAATCAGGTGTTACATCATGTTTGTTCTTTCACCATATCTCCCAAACACACTTTCAGTGTGCTCTTGCAGTATTCACTATTCTAATTTCATGGCCACTTTAACCAGAGACCTCCAGGAGGCATATATGACTTTGGGTTTGCCTTCATAAGGAGAAACTTTCTCCCCTAGGTTGGAATAAGTGCCAATAAATATTTCAGCTGGCTACTTTCAGACCTAGCCTCTTGATTTAGAACTGTCATACAGTAAAAAAATAAAAAAAAAAAGAACTGTCATACAGTCTGAGATTATGTTACTTCTGTTTTGTGTAATTATTTTAAATTTCGTATTTTGTTGCCTATCAAACTTAAAAGAAAAACTTGATGTACCCAATAAAGCTATCTGGTTCAACCTTTCAAGATGATTTCTAACACGTATCACCTTGAGAAGATATAGACTTTAGATGGGAAGTACCTAAGGTTTCTTCCTCCTAACCTTCTTGGTTGCTCAAATATGACTTTAAGTGATTTCCACCTGCTATGCATTTTCCCTCCAATGTAGGACATGACAGCCAGTAAAGGTACTTCCTAGAACTGAGGGACAAAACCACTAAATATAAAAAACCTGAGTATTGATCAATGATGCTTTCAAAGAAAGATCTTCATCAAAAGGGGGAAATAATAAAACTAATAAAAGAAAATCTCGGGCGCCTGGGTGGCTCAGTGGGTTAAAGCCTCGGCCTTCGGCTCAGGTCGTGGTCCCGGGGTCCTGGGATTGAGCCGGCATCGGGCTCTCTCCTTGGTGAGGAGCCTGCTTCCTCCTCTCTTTCTGCCTGTCTCTCTGCTTACTTGTGATTTCTGTCTGTCAAATAAATAAATAAAATCTTAAAAAAAGAAAATCTCATTTAGAATGGAATGAGGGGTTTGGGAGACTGGCAGGGGGAACTCTCATAACCCCACTAGTTACTCATTGCAGACTCAACAGGAGTGGATGGGCCTTGCATGTGGAAACTAATAGACTAACCCAACAGGGGGAGTGAAGATTTCTTCCTCCCTTGGCAACAGCCTAGCCAACAAGAGACCATCACAGCTTAGCCAGTGAGATGCCACTATACTTCAAACTCCCAGTTTACTCCAATGGACATTTAGTTTGTGTCATCTTCTCCAAACACCCCCCCCCTTCCTATATAAAAGAGATCCTCTCCTTTGTTCTCTGGACTTTCCTATAGTTTTGCCATAGTTTGCTTGTGCTAGATTGCAATTCTAAGCTATTACCAAATAACCTCCCCTCTTTTTTGCTGGAAAAGTAACCGGGTACTTTTATTTTTAAGGTTAACAATTCCACCAAATGATGCAAGGTTTATTGCTATGTCACACATTTGCGTTTATTCAGTTATCAAACACTGCTACCTGTTCTGCACCAGGCCCTGTATCTTGTACCAAGGATACAGAGATCAGAAGAGATCCCTGGGGCACCTGGGTAGCTCAGTCAGTAAAGCATCAGATTCTTGATTTCAGCTCAGGTCATGAGACTGAGCCCAGTGTCAGGCTCCACGCTCAGCAGGGAGTCTTCTTCTCTCTCTTTCCCCCCACTGACCCTCCCCCACTTGTGTGTGAGCTCTCTCTCTCTCTCTCTAATTATAAATAAATCTTTAAAAGAAGAGGAAGAGATCCCTGATCTCTCAGGAGGGTAAGTATTGATTCAGAGGTGGACATACAGAACTGTGGGAGCCTGATGAGGGCCATTTCACCAGTGGTATCCTGGGTGTTATCTGTGGGGTAGGGTTGCCAGATTTAGCAAATAAAAATACATAATACTCACTCATATATGAATTTCAGATAAAGAACAAATAATTTTGATATATAAGTATATCCCAAATATTGCACGGGAGATACTTATACTAAAAATTATTTGTTCATCTGAATTAAAATTTAATTACTGAGCACCCTGTATCTCATCTGGCAGCGCTACTGTGGGTGGGATCAATGAGGGAAACAAAGATTAGAGAAATGTAGCTTAAATTAAGTCTCCTTACATCTTACAACCCATTGATAGATACTTGAAACATACAGAGTGTGATCTTCCTCTTAATGCTCCTTGGCCTCCTTAATGCTTTAATGTTTCTGTTTTATTAAAGACTAAAATAACTATCTTTTTAAAATTTTACTTTATTTAAAATCAACTAATTAGCATATAGTGTGTTATTAGTTTCAGAGGTAGAGCTCAGTGAGTCATCAGTTGCAGATAACATGCAGTGCTCATTACATCACGTGCCTCCTTAATGCCCGTCACCCATTACCCTATCCCACCACCCACCTCCCCTTCAGCAAACCTCAATGTGTTTCCTAGAGTTAAGAGTCTCTTATGGTTTGTCTGCTTCTCTGATTTTGCCTTATTTTATTTTATCTCCTTTCCCCTATGATCTTCCATGTTGTTTCTTAATTTCCACATATGAGTGAAATCATATGATAATTGTCTTTCTCTGATTGACTTATTTGGCTTAGCATAATACCCTCCAGTTCCATCCACATTGTTGTAAATGGCAAGAGTTCTTTTTTATTATGGGGTGTGTGTGTGTGCGCATACCATGTCTTCTTTATCCATTCATGTGTCAATGAACATCTGGACTCTTTCCAGAATTTGGATATTGTGGACATTGCTGCTATAGACATTGGGGTGCAGGTGCCCCTCCTGATCACTATGTTTGTTACCTAGCAGTGCATTTACTGGGTCATAGGGTAGCTCTATTTTTAATTTTTTGAGGAACCTCCGTATGTTTTCCAGAGTGGCTCCGTATGTTTTCCAGAGTGGCTGTACCAGTTTGCATTCCCACCAACAGTGTAGGAGGGTTCCCCTTTCTCCACATTCTTGCCAACATTTGTTGTTTACTGTCTTGTTAATTTTGGCTCTTCTGACAGGTGTGAGGTGGTATATCATTGTGGTTTTGATTTGTATTTCCCTCATGCTGAGCGATGCTGAGCATTTTTTCATATGTCTGTTGGCCATTTGTATGTCTTCTAAAAGTAACCTTACCTTAACAGCAGCTAGCCCCTCAAGGTCCTGAAAGCCTTGCTTCCAAATTCCTTGGAGACCTATGCTATCCATAACCCCCACTAATTAAAAACTATATAATCAGTCACTCCTCACAATCCCAGTGCAGCTCTTTCTCCCCCACGCGTCCTGTCCCCATGCTATAATAAAATCATCTTTTTGCACCAAGAATGTCTCAAGAATTATTTCTTGGTCATTCGCTCACAAACCCAAAAGCATCCAAATTTCATCAGTATCAAGTAGTGCATTGCTTTTGGAAAGTATAGTGTTAGAGTGAAGTCAGGCAGCAAGCAGCAGACTATGGAGAGCACTGAAAGCAAGGGGGAACCACTGAAAGGGTTTAAAACAAGGATGATAACATAAGAAAATTTGAGTTTTAGAAAAAGTCTTTTTCTGGCTTTTTGAAAGATCCTTTTAAGTGGGATAATTGTGGGATCTGACCAGTTGAAATAATACAGACAAGAGACTTGGGGTGGTGATAATTGGAAGCTAGGAAAAAGGAGGAGCCAGATTCAAGAAGTATGTAGGAGTTAAATCAACAGGATCTGGCAATTGATTAGAAAGAACAAAGAGGGCATCAGACCCAAGATCCAGCTTGTGTGCCTGGGGAAACAATATTACTATCAACTGAGATAAAGAAGGTTTAAGGGGCAATGATTGAGTTTAGTTTAGGATATGTGTTGTAGATGCCAGAGGGACATCCGGTGTAGGGGGCCGGCATATGACTGGCTACCTCATTCTGAAGTTCAGTGGAGAAGGTGAGCTAGAGGTAGAGATTGGGAAGTCCTTAGCAGAGAGGCAGTATTAAAACTAAGATGGCTAAGCTCCCCAGAGACAGGGGGTGCAGAAGAAAAGGGGGTGCAGGGAGAAGACCAAAAGGAACAGTCAGGGAAGTAGAAAGAACCAGGAGAGTTAGGTGTCATGAAAACCAAGGAGGTGGGGGTTCTAGGAAGAGGAAATGATCAAACATGGCAAAATGCAGTCAGAAAGTTCTGATTATACCAAGACTAAACAATGGCTGTTCATTTGGGCAATGGTAAAGTCATGATGAACTTAGGCTGGAATCACACAAGTTCATTCAGACACAGTCGCATTTATTCAAATGGTAAACACTCAGCCAGCATGCATCCTCAGCACGCTCTCAGATGCTGGCCGCATTCTCATATTCCACACACGCCTTTAGAATTTAAACCATTCATTCAGATTGTGCCCCAACAAGCACACATTTGGATGCTTCCCGCCCTCATCATTTGGGGTCCTTTATTTTTGCCAATGCTACCTTAGAGTCAGCTGGATCCAGTGCAGCTCTGTTTTTGCAGGGGAAATGGCAGGCACCCTCAAGGGTTATATGGGTTATCTTGTGATTTTTATCTCCCAGGGGTGAAACCACCTTTGTTTTTCTCCCACCTCCTGGTAAGGTTAATACCCCCTGGGGATTGTGAGGTAATGCTGAATGTTGCTGGCTCTGGTGACATGCTCCTTTGCTCACTTCTCGCCTACATACACCCAAAGTGATGATTATCTGTTGTGTGCATAAGTTGGGTTTGCTCAGTTTTCTATTTTCTAATGATCTTGAGACAGAGGTGTGTACTATAAAGAGAGAAGATGCTCAATGGCACAAAAGCCCAAGCAAATGGGAGGGGCTGGGACCCAGAGCCCAGTGGGAATGGCAAGCCTTAAGCAGGACCTCTCTTCTCTGAGACTCAAGGAGAGGACAGTGTGGGTAGAGACAATATTGGAGGTGAAGACAGAGGAAGTGTTCACTTAATGGCCTCCATTTGCTCTAAACACAGGAGTTCTTAACCTGGGGTCCACAGCCCCTTCAGAGACTGTAGGGAGAATTCAAGCAGCCCACGGACTTGGATAGGGCGAAATTGCATCTTTACTTTCACTACCACCAACACGAGTGTGGTATGTCCTTCCAGGGGATGTGAGTAACAAACTATAGTAGTATTAGCAGTACCTGTGGCTTTGTTACCAGTGGAAATCAGATTTTCATAGCATATCAGTGTTGTTACAGATCTCTTGAAATAATGTCACTATTTTGAAATCATGGTAGCCATGAGATCTGTTGATAGGGCTTGGGATTTAATGTATAAATAAAGAAGCACATATGTTACTACATTACAGATGTGTTTCTTTTTATCTTGATAATTATATTTCTTTTGTAATCCTATTCTTATATTCTATCTCATGCATGTATTATTCTAGGAAGGGATTCCTTAGACTTTGCTGGACTGCCAGAGGTTTTCACAGCCTAAAAAAGGGCTAAGAGACACTACTCTGAGGAGTAACAATAGCTAACATTTACATAGATCTTGCTAAAGGCCAGGTGCTGTTCTGAGTACCCTTTTTTCTTTAGTTATTCACTCTTTTATTCCTAACAACTCTATAAGATAGGTGCTTTGATTATACCCATTTTATGGAAGAGGAGCCTGAGATGCAACAGTTAAGTAACTTACCCAAGGTCATTCACTAGTAAATGATGGAATTGAGATTCAAACCCAGGCCTTCTGGCTTCAGAGTCTGTCCTGAAAAGCCAAGAAATTGAATTAGTAAGATGTCAAGGGAAAAATGGGTGGAGGGTGCCATCAAGGGTGGTTAAAGATAGAGGGGGAAATGACAGAGGGTTTACACTGGCCAGAAGAAAAGTAGGAAGAGGTTGCTAGGTTGAAAGAAAATGGAAAGAGCCATTGAATAATAGAGTTCAAGGAGATAAAAGAAGTGGTGGAAGGGAGTAGAGCCAAAATTGACTGGAACATGTTCAGAGTGAGAGATGGTGGTGTGTAGATGCCAGGGAATTAGGGGAGTCATTCAGGGCATGGCAAGGTTAATAATGTTGCCTAGATAGAAGTGGTTAAAAATAAGAGGAGGTGAAGGCCCCTGGAGTTAAGCAGATGGAGGAATCATGAAGCTGGGCCCAAAATTCTCCCAAGATTGATTGATTGATTGATCGATTCATTCATTGGTATTGAGTGGCTAGTACATGCCAGGCAGTGCTCTGGGGATTGGGTAGCCAAGAGGTGAACCAATAGGACAAGACCCTGCTGCTATGGGGCTTACCTTCTATCAGGGAGAGAACTATACAACACACACAGGCACGCACAGACACACAAATAAGACAGGGTTAGACAAGGCTCAAAAGTCTTTAGGCACAATTCCATGACCCCAAAATTTCTGAAAAACATAAGGTTGTGTTTTCATACTTTGGAGCCCAAACCCATTAGGTGACAAAACCTGACCTGAAGTAATGCAAAGCTATCTATAGTCTTGATTAACCCTTAGTGTTAATGTTCATGCTTTTCACTCTAGAAATACTAATGTTTAATTATAAGTGATGCTCTAGATCTTTCTCAGTAGTTACGTATCATCGAGTATATGCAGTTATGTAATATAGAGTAGGTATTCCTTTGTAAAATTGAAAAAAAAAATCTGAATTCTAAAACACACCTGGCCCTGAGATTAGAAAAAAGATTACGGGCCGGTAAGTGCTATGCAGAGAATTCAGATATGCAATGTGTTGGCTCACAAATTGGCCCCTGTACATGAGAGCATGGAGAGACCAAAGATAGAGGCAGACTGTTCCAGATTTGTAGATGGCAGATTTAACAAGCAAGAGAATTTACATACAAGGCTTGTCTTGGACAGCTGAAAGATGAGTAGATCTCTGCACCCACCAACTGGAATCTTAAAATTCTATATAGAGGCTTTAGCTGGGTTTAGCCATGTGTTCAGTCCAGATGGTTTCAACAACATCTTACTCTCTCAAGGCTATGTCCCTGAAATGGCTCCGGCCGTGGGAACATTGGGCAGAGTATACATTCCGAAGACAGGGAAGGGGTGCAGAGATACCCATTGCAGGCTCCAGCTCTCAGGTCAGCCAGTGGTAACCTCCTCGATAAATTCCTCCAACACAACAGGGTAATAACTAGGTCTCTACACTTGAGTGGTCAGGGAGAGGAGGTGACATTTAAGCTTAGTTCTCTGATCAAAAGAAGAAGAAAAAGACAATCATGCGAACATCAGGGAGAGAGAATTCCAAGCAGAGGGAACAGCTAATGCAAAGATGAACATAAAGACGCCATGTGGTTGGAGTATATTGGGCCCAGTGAAGGGTGCTGTAAATTGCTGGGAAGATCTCATGTAGTCAGAAAGATTGTGAATCTTGTTCTAAACCCTTTGGGGAATATGGTATAGTGACCATGAGCATGATGGTTATCAACAACTAGGAGGCCAAGAGGGAAATCTTTCTGGCTGGGAAAGCATGTGGGGAGATACTTCAGAGAGAGGAAATGTAAAGCTGAATGGGGCTGAAAATGTAGACTAAGGTTTATGGCTTGAAGACCTTGGTTTGCGGAAGAGTATACAAGAAAGTCAGATTAGGTAGATTAGGCGGGCTCAAGATTCTAATTGAGATGCTGGCTGAAAGATATTCTAGGGTGACTAAAGACCTGGGTCTAACATAACAGTGTCTGGCAGAGGTCCACTCAGCAATGTGTGATTTGGGCTCTGGAATTTAAAATATGTTTGACACAGATAGAGGACAATAGAAGAGACTGAGCTGACGAAAGATGTTTTTGCTTCTCTGTTTATGCCTCTCTGGGCTTGTGCTTCTTAACAACGTCTGTCTCAGAGTGTATGTCTCCTAGCTTCTCTGTCTCTGTCTCTCTCTCTCTCTTTTAAAGATTTTATTTATTTATTTGACAGAGAAGTCACAAGTAGGCAGAGAGGCTGAGGCAGAGAGAGAAAGGGGGGAAAGCAGGCTCCCTGCTGAGCAGAGAACCAGGAGAGGGGCTCTATCCCAGGACCCTGAGATCATGACCTGAGCAGAAGGCATAGGCTTAACCCACTGAGCCACCCAGGCGCCCCAGCTTCTCTGTCTTTTAGTGGCGCTCCACACCCCCATCTCTGTGATCCTGCCTGGCGTCTCTGCTCCTTTCAATCTCTTCCTTAACATAGTTCCCTTTGACGAATACCCAACTTTTGTAGCAACATGGACGGGACTGGAAGAGATTATGCTGAGTGAAATAAGTCAAGCAGAGAGAGTCAATTATCATATGGTTTCATTTATTTGTGGAGCATAACAAATAGCATGGAGGACATGGGGAGATAGAGAGGAGAAGGGAGTTGGGGTAAATTGGAAGGGGAGGTGAACCATGAGAGACTATGGACTCTGAAAAACAATCTGAGGGTTTTGAAGGGGTAGGGGGTGGGAGGTCGGGGTACCAGGTGGTGGGTATTATAGAGGGCACGGCTTGCATGGAGCACTGGGTGCTCAAAAATAATGAATACTGTTATGCTGAAAATAAAAAATAAAATTTAAAAAAAACATAGTTCCCTTTGGTGGCTCTCAGAATCTCCATCTTTGGATATCTATGTCTGTCTATGTCTCAGAATCTTGTTCTCTGTGTCTGTACTGTAATTATCTTTTCCTCCAACTGAACTGTATCCTGCTGGAAAACATGAACCTTTTAGTATTCTCCTTGGTATCCCCAGTGACCCGCACACAGCCTGGAATATGACTCTCACATGTTTATGCTTGAATGAAGTCTTTTTCTGCGGATTAAGGAAAACTCTCAATCTCCTGTCCACCTACTCCCCCGCGGAGTTGGCCGCCTGCCCAGACAACAGCTAGAGGGTTAGGCGGAGTGTGTGGTTGGTACTGAGATTCTGCAATCCGGTTCTTTCTCCAGGTGAAATAACACGGGACACACCATGAGGAGGCCTCGCCCTCTCCGCTGGGGACGCTTGCAGCAGACGCCACGCCCCGAAGACTTGCTCCGCGGCCCGCCCCCTCGCCCTCCCCACCGCCCTCCTCCGCCTCAGCCAATCAGCGCCCGCCTGCCCGTCCCGCCCTCGGAGAGTTCGGAGCAAGATGGCTGCGGCATGTCGGGGAGTCAAGGTAGTGGGGTCTTCGCTCCTCCTGGCTGCTCCGCCATGCCAACTGGGACCACGCGGCCATGGATCTGGGGGGAAGAGCTCGGTGCCGGGCGAAAGGGTCACATTTATGTAGGCCTGGTAGTGCGGCGGTTGGGCTCGGGAGGTGAAGGTCAACTCTCCGCGGCACATGTGTGTGGGGTGACTGGGTGGGCTCTCTGGGGGTGAGACACCAGAGGCCCTGTCCTGAAGGAGAGGAAACACAACTGGGTCACACCGCCGTCGCCGAAGCCTGGAGAACACAGGAACTTCCGTCGCAGAAGCCTGGAGAACAGGCAGATGAAAGGGTGGGGGTGGTCTCACGGTGTACCGTTGACTGATCTTTCTTCACAGGGCCTGGTTGCTCTAATAACCGGAGGAGCCTCTGGTCTAGGTCTGGCCACAGCAGAGCGACTGGTGGGGCAAGGGGCCACTGCTGTGCTTGTAGACCTGCCCAACTCTGATGGGGAGGTCCAAGCCAATAAGTTAGGGAAGAGCTGCGCCTTTGCCCCAGCTGATGTAAGTGTGGGTATGAGGTCACCAAAACCGACCTGGGAACCCGTGGGGTCCTCCTTCCCTAAGGGTGCTATCTGTGTGGTTGATGGACCTATCTTCTTGTCCCTCTTGGCCTGAGCCATCCGTCCAGCACTGTGGGAGCACCTACAATAAGGAATGTACAAAGCCTGGATCCACAGCGGTGGGGATGGGAATTGGATATATCAGAATCTCCCGGAGGGGGTATGGATAGTTTGAAAATGCATATTGTGCCCTGTAATTTTATATTTACAAAGTTGAAAAACTTTTCAAAAAACAAACTACAGAAAGTAAAAACTGGATGAAATCACCTTAGCAGGTAGAGGTATAAAAAAGCTAGTTTATCATCATATCAATAATTCTTGAAACTGCTCTGGCCCACAGAAATCTCCAGGGGTATGTGAATTTATCAAAAGAGGGTATAGGTTTGAAAACAGTTTTGAGCACTATGGCACCTAACATTTTCGCTTTTGCCCCACTCTCATGTTTTCTTTTGGCCTCCTCCTTGCTTACACGAGTTACTCAGAGACTAGACCTGTTCTTCCCTTGCCCAGGTTTAGTGGTGTGTGTGTGTGCCGGGAGATGAATACCTTCTCCACCTCTCCCTTTGAAGGTGACCTCAGAGAAGGACGTGCAAGCAGCCCTGACTCTAGCAAAAGAAAAATTTGGCCGTGTGGATGTGGCAGTCAACTGTGCAGGCATTGCAGTGGCCATGAAGACATACAACTTAAAGAAGAATCAGGCCCATTCCTTGGAGGATTTCCAGCGAGTTCTTAATGTAAGGTCTCGAGGTTCCCCAGTGGTGTGAGTAAAAGGTATTTGGCTCTGAGTGCCTCCAAAGCTTTTAGGGGACAAGAGGTCCTACAGCATGTCTCTGCTGGTCTTTCAGGTGAATCTCCTAGGCACCTTCAATGTGATCCGCCTGGTGGCCAGTGAGATGAGCCAGAACGAACCAGACCAGGGAGGCCAACGTGGGGTCATCATCAACACTGCCAGCGTGGCTGCCTTTGAGGGCCAGGTGTGTGGGCAAGGGCAAGATTTGTGCCTCCTTGGTGACTTACTAGGGCCCTTCCATGTATGACTTCTACTCCTTCTCCAGGTTGGACAAGCTGCATACTCTGCTTCCAAGGGGGGCATAGTGGGCATGACCCTGCCCATTGCTCGGGATCTGGCTCCCATGGGCATCCGAGTGATGACCATTGCTCCAGGTAGAGGTTTTCCCTCCCTGCCACACCTGGGATTGGGTAGGATTTATGGGCAATTGAGAGGGGAGACTATATACTAGCTCAGGAGCAAGAGCCTTCCATTTCTGGGCATCGGGAAGTACCATAGGTAGAGCTGAGGTGAAGAAGGACCAGGTAAGTGTGAAAGGAAGGGTGGGCCTCTGACTCTGACTGTCTTGTCTAGGCCTGTTTGGCACCCCGCTGCTCACCACCCTCCCAGAAAAAGTACGCAACTTCTTAGCCAGCCAGGTGCCCTTCCCCAGTCGACTGGGTGATCCCGCTGAGTATGCTCATCTGGTACAAGCTATCATTGAGAACCCATTCATCAATGGAGAGGTCATCCGGCTGGATGGGGCCATTCGCATGCAGCCTTGAAGGGAGAGGGCAGAGAAAACACACGCTCTTCATTCCTTGCTTCCCTTGGAGTACTTTACAGCAACCTGGGAGGAAGTCCCACAGCCATCTTGTAACTGCCTAGCTATCACACCCCGTGCCTAATAAAGTCTCTGTTTCTCACATGGAGGGCATAACACTGTGTGCTGGGGAAACTGGCATGGAGAAGAAAGGTGAATGGGTGAAGACTGACAGGGTAAGATGCTCCAAGCCTGGGGTGGGGTGGGAAAGGCATTACCTCATACTTTTTGTGTCCCATGACAGCACATGGCCTTGATTTTAGTGAATAACTTTATTACCTAGGGTCAAAGGTGTAGGGATAGTGGGAGAAGGGGTTGGGGGAGGGGGCCTGCAGCATTCTCCTGACTCCCAGCCTTCATGAGCTTGATGAGGGAGAAGAGAGATGAGCATCTTGGGTTCAGCGGCTGCTGGTGTTGAACTGTAGGTGGTACTGGGCTGTAGGTTGATTGGTATAGATTATAGAATTCAGATAATTCTGCCTGTGAAAGAAGTACAGAGGCGTCAGAGGCATCAGCTGTTGAGCTCTCCCTCTCTCCCTAAGCCTTCCCATCCCTCCCTCAGCATTCATCCACATTGCCACTCCCTAGAACTCACTGGGCATTTTGCTCCTTAGCCAGCTGCTGATTGAAGGAGCCCAGCCCCCTTCGAAATTCAGCACAAAGTTCCCTCTCCTGCTCCTCTAGCTCCATTGCTGCCTGGGCCAGGTGCAAGGCCTGGCTCTCCCATTTGGCATCCAGTGCTTGGTCGGCTTGATCCTGTGCCTCCTTTTCACGGCGTTGCACCTCCTGGACTTTCCTGATGGCAGCTCTCTGCTCTGGAGTCATGCCCTTCCAACAATAGGGCAGGACCCGGTGGGGAGCCACAGGGTTCTGGGCAACCTGTGGGTTCTCGGTCAGTAGGTCACTGGTGATCTGGTTCTGGATCTCCATGAGGCTGGCCTCCTGTTCGTGCTGACGCTCACGGCGCTGCCGCTCAGCCAGTTCTGCTGCCTGGTGGGGCCCCAAATATGAGCATGAGGGTACCCAACTTCAGGGAACTCTCAAGTCACAGGGAAGGGGAAGACATTGCCCTACTCTCCTCCATCTCTGGGAGAAAAGGAATAGCTCTTGCCTGGCCTTTAAATGACCTGACTGGGGGAGGGGTGGAATGGACAGGGAACTTCTTGTCCTCTGGAAACGCTTAGATGGAGGGGCTGGGGAAGTGAGGGTGATGTTCTGCTCTGAGGTCATCCTGAGTCTGGATGTGGGGAAGAGCATCTTCTCCACTAAGAGGGTCCTTAGGTGAAAATTGATGTCCTCAGGTAGATGAGAGGGCTGGTGTTGATTCAAGAAAGGTGGTGTGGGGGCGCCTGGGTGGCTCAGTGGGTTAAAGCCTCTGCCTTCTGCTCAGGTCATGATCTCAGGGTCCTGGGATCGAGCCCTGCATCGGGCTCTCTGCTCAGCAGGGAGACTGCTTCCTCCCTCTGTCTCTGCCTGCCTCTCTGCCTACTTATGATCCTGTCTATCAAATAAGTAAATAAAAATCTTTTTTTTTTTTTTTTTAAAAGGAAAGGTGGTGTGGGCAAAGGCATGGCTAAGTTCCCCATGACTTTGTTCAAGGGGTTGGGGAAAGCCCGATATACCGAATGGCCCAGGCCATACCTGGGCTTTGTTGGCATTGGCCATAGCAGACATCATGGCCACGCGACAGGACTCCTCTAGCTTGGCCAGCTGGGCAGCCCGCATGTCCACGGCAAGGCGCAGTTGGTCATTAAGCATATCTACACAGAGAAATATGGCCAGGGCACTATACTTGCCTGCTCTATTCCTGGTTCACTCATTCAGCCATTTGTTCAACAAGCTTGGAGGATGTGTGTATGTGTATGCTTGGGAGGGGAATGTCTTAATTGTAGGGATGTGGAAGGAGTTACTCTTTGGGCTTAGGGATAGCCAGAGTAGCAGCATCAAGGATTTCTCAGGTGCCTAAGTGAAAGATGCAGGGAGATGGACCAAGCAAGATCGTACCACCGTGTGGGAAGGGCAATGACAGGTGTATACAGGCATTATGAGAGCTTTCAGTGGTGGGTGAGAGGAAGGCTTCCAGGAGGAGGTGATCCTTGAAATGGGCATTGCATATAGAAAGGAAGAGGAAAGGGCATGCCAAGCCATGTTTTCATCTAGCCACACCAGTGTCCTTGCTGTTTGTAGATCATGTCAAATACTCCTGCCTCAGGGATTTGTAATGAACACTATTCTTGGCTCCTGCTCTCGCTTCCCCCAGGTCTTGCTCAGATATTGCCACCTTGGTGAGGCCTTTGCTGTGTCTCCTACCTAAAATTGCAACCTTCCTGTTCCCAACATTTATACCCCTTACCTGCTTCATTTTTCTTCCTACCATCTGTCACCATCCAATATACTCTACATTTCACTGATGTTGTCTCTTGCCTTTCTCTCTCCTCACTAGGAATTAGCCTTGGTCCAGGGATTTTGTTTGTTTTATTCACTCCCATGCCCAGAACCTAGATCAGAGCCTGGCACATAGTAGGTGCTCAATAAATATTTGTCAAATGAACAAGGGAAACCAAGAAACAGTATGGTCTGTATCTGAAACTACAAATAGTCTGCTCTTGCTGGACGATAAAATGCAAGTGGCTAGGGAGCTCTGCAGGGACCAGACTAAGGGCCAGAAACTTGCCCCAAAGGTGGTGGGGGAACATGGAAGGATTTTAAGCAAGGGGGCAACACAATTAGATTTGTATATTAGAAAGCTCCTCCCAGGGACCAGTATAGAATGCAGTCAGGCTGGTGGGAGACAGTGGAGGTAGGGAAGGCATCTTGGAGGACTCAAAGCAAGCCCCATATATAGAAGGTTGCATTAGCAGTATGTGATGAGAGTAAAGAAGAGAGAGATTTGGATGCTTCCTAGGGTCCTGGCTCAGGTGGCTGGGTACACAGTGTTGCCACCACTGGAAATAGAAGATCCAGAATGAAGAGCAGGCTAGGAAGCATGGATGTATTGTTTAGGAAGGCTGAATTGAAGGTGGTCAGCAGGCAGAGGTGGTGACATAGCAGCTGAAACCAGAACGAGGGCCAAGGGCACCTGAGGTGAGTGTGCAGGGGAGGGAAAGCAGTGTGCCAGGGACCAAGTCTCAAGAAGAAGGGTGTAAAGGAAAAGCCCACAAAGGACAGACACGGAGGGAATGGTCAGAGAGCTAAGGGCAGAATGGACTAGTACTGAAGCCAAGGAAGAGAGAGGCTCAGGAAGGATGTGATCAGAGTCAAGTGTAGCAAGAAAGGTCCAGGCAAGGAGTAAAGACTAGGAAAAAAACCTCTTATACTGGATAACACAAAGAATAGTGTCAGTGAAGTTGGGTGGGGAGAAAGGAGATCTCCCAGGGGGTTGAGGTGTGACTGGAAAGGAAGAAAAGACAGCAAACAGAAGCAGATTTTTCAATAAGTACGCTGTAAAGGAAGACAGCTATCGCACAGCACCTAGAGGAGTCACGGGGTGCAAGGAGGCTTTAATTTTTTTAAAGAGGGGTTAGACATAAGCATGTTTACAGCAGACACAGAAGGGACCAGGGGAAGGGGAAATGTTGAAAACACAAGGCAGGGGACACCTGAGAGAGCACAGCCTGGGGGCGGGTGGAGGGAGTGGCAGGGATCATGGGGTCCGCACTGAGTGCGTTATTTGCTCACCCTTTCCCACATTCCATCCAGGCTTAGCATTCTGTTCCTTTGCAAACTGTTCTCCTGCCTCGGGCCTCCAGATCTCTCCCTGTATCCCAGACTGGCTATGTACCCCCGCCTCCTCCTGGCTATAACAGTCTTCTATCTTACCTCCTTGTCTCTGGTCTTCCCCTCTAATCCAGTCCCCACAACAGCTGGCAAAGTTTCGTGTCTAAAACACAAATCATGTGGCCCCAATGGACAACACCCTCTCCGTCCCACAGCTCCTACCTCACTCATTAGAAGCTAAAGTCTGCACCATGGCCTGGAAGGCCTACTGGATCTGGCCCCTTCACCTCTCTGACCTCATTTCCTATCACTCTTCCCCTCAGTTGGTCTACTTCAGCTACTCAGTGGGGAATGGCAGCCCTACTGCCATTCCCCAAACATTCCAGACACCCTCTCTCCCTCCTGTGGGACTTTGTACTAGCTACTTCTTCTACTTGGACAGTTCTTCTCTTGATTGTTCACATTGCTCACTCCCTTGTCTTTAGATCTGTATTCAAAGGTTACCTCAGTGAGGTTTTCCTTATTTAAAATGGCAATTGTGCATCCCTCTTCCAAAGTCCCCATGTACCCTGTTTCATGCTTTATTTTTCTTCTGAGCAACTATCTTAACCACCTTATACAGTTGACCCTTGAACAATGTGGGGCTTAGCCTACCAAATCTTAAAAAGAAGAAAAGGAAAAAAAAGAAAACCATAGGGGAGAGAAAATACGTTTATAGTATTACATTTATTTTTTAAAATCCACATATAAGTGGACCTGTGCAGTTCAAACTCATGTTGTTCAAGGGTTCACTGTGTATTTTACTATTTTACCTTGTTTATTGTCTGTCCCCAGGAGAGTGTGAACTCCACGACAGCAAGGATTTTTCTGTTTTGTTCACTGTGCCAGGCACAAAATAGGTAGCTAAATATAAACTGAATATCGAAATGGTCTTGTCACTCTGCTTAAAACCCTTAAATGGTTAACCACTGCCTATGCAATAAAGTCACAATTCCTTAGTTTGGTGTAGAAAACTCTTGCACGTCTTCTCTTCCTCCAAGCCCTCAACCCTAGGCTGCACGAACATGCATCCTAAACCCTTGGACCATTCACAGCCCCAGTTCTCTACCTCTTGCTTACCCCTCTGCCTAGAATGACTTTTTCTTGACCCTCTCCCTGACTTGGAAAAATTGTACCCAACTTTCCCAAATTGGTTTCTAACAGCTGACTTGTGCCACCCCCCTATCCTGCCTCCCTTTTCTTGTTAGAATTGACCACTCCCATACTGATGTTCCCTCCCTGTCCTATAAACTCTTCTGTCACAGTACCTGTCACAGCACCTACCAGTGTTAAAGCATAAATATTTTCTGATGAATGGCTTGTCCATATACCTTTCCTCTTTCTCTAAACTGATTTTCTAGAAGGGGTAATGGTTCCACGGGACCGTGGAGGGCAGGGTGCCTGTCTTGTTTACTTTGTTCTCTAATTGTTCATTCAACAATGATTTACTGAGCTCCTGACACTGTGGTAGGCACTGTATGAGGCAGCTGGGATACAGGAGTGGAAATGAGAGATGCGGTTTGCCTTTAATGAGCTGACATTTTGGAGAAAAGACAGACATCCCACAAATACTTCCCAAATCAGTGATATCTCTGATAAGCGGCAAACTGAACAAGATGCTGCAACGGGGATGACTTGCAAGGTGAGCAGTGCAAATAGATGAGATGATCCTTGCCCTCGAAGGGCTTACTCTAACAGAAGAGGAGGATGTGGTTGCACAGTGTCATGGTGATAGTAGCTCCTGTTACTGAGTACTGATGTTTGTGCTTTACATACAGTGTCTCATTTGATTCTCATATGAGCTCTGCGTGGCATGGATTATTATCCCCATCTTAAAGATGAGGAAGCTAAAGCACTGAGAAGAAAATTCATTTGCCTAAACCCAGTGGTAAGTGGCAGAGCGGATAGGTCTGTTTTCACTATGCTGCCTCCACATAATGGAGTTCCAGGCTGCCTGGGTACCAATGGCTACACTGTCGGTTACTGAAGGAGGTTGGGGAGTTTGGGGTCTGCTCAGTCTAACCTTTTGGCATCAGCTCTGTGGGGTAACTGGACCTCCCCACTCCCTGGGCCCTGATCCTGGCTGAGAAAAACTCCCTACCAGGCCTTAGGTCTCAGTGTGGAGGGCATAGCTACTTACCCGCGCACTTCTCATCATCCTGGACTTGCTGTTGCTCCTGCAGCTGCCTCTCCAGGCTGTATCTGAACTGCTCCTGCTGCATTTTCAGGCACATGGCCCTCTCCAGGTCCTCCCCAGCAAAGCACTGCAAGCTGGCTGGGCCACAGGGGGGCTCGCTGGGGCCAAGATAGGCTGGAAACTCCATCCAGAGTCGGCCAGGATCCCAAAGGTCAAATTCTTGCCGATTCTTAAGCTGCTGCTTTTGCTCCCGAAATTCCTGGACTTTCTTGTTCAGCCGACGTGTCCGTTCTGCCTCTTCCTTCTCTAGCATCTGGGCTACTAGATCATACTGTTCCTGGTAGGTACCTGGGGGTGGTAGGCAGGAACATGGAGAAGGCCCCGCCAGAGAGACCAAGCCCACTCAGCATGGCCTCTGCTCCCAAGGCCCATCTGGTTTGTCCCACCACATCCCAGGCCTCAGGCCCCACTCCAGGGCAGAACTGTCCTACCTCAGCCCACTCAGGCCCTTACACTATCCCTCTTGGCTTGCCCTTAGCTTTGAGATTTTACCATAAGCTGCTTCTTTGCTCTGCTCTGTTGCCTCTCGAAGCTTTCGCTCTTCCACTTGGCTGTTGAGGGCTTTGACATCCACCTGATCCCAAAGAAACAAGCTAAATCAGGGTAGGGGACCAACAGTGGGCCTTGAATACTTGAACACAAACTGCTCAGAACTTACCCGCTTCAGAATCCTCCTACAGATCCTCAGTACCTACTGGATAACGTTCTACCACCTGAACATGTTTTGTAAGCCCCTCACTGGTCTAGCCTCTGCCTCAGTCTCCAGCCTTATCTCAGTACCTTCTTCCTCTGCCCACCCTCAGAGCTCTGGGCTCAAAGTTTCCTGTGCATCTGACATTGTTTGGAACAAATAGCCTTTGCTCCAGCTGCTCCCTCCACTTGGAATTCTCTTTCTTCCTCTCTTAATCCAAACTCCTATTCATCCTTCACCACCACCTCAGGTCTCACCTTACTGATTCCTTAGGCAGGTACTACTCCCATAGAATCTAGGACCCACTGTTCACATTATATTGAGGTTTGCCTCTGTCAATGATCTCCTCCATCAGACTGTGAGCGCATTAAGGGCAGAGCCTGGGCCTTAGTCACCTTTGTGCCCTACTGCCCAACCCAGTTCTCTACCCAGAGTGGACCCTGAGGAAATGCTCGCCAACCGGATCTCAGTCACACCACACATCTCTCAGTCAACTACTTGTTTGTGTCAGGCACTGAGCCACCACCATATGTTAATATTCACTTTCACACTTCCTTTATTTAGCTTCATTTTACTGAGAAGGAGCCTGGAGCTCAGAGAAGATAGGTGACTCATTCAAAGGCCACAAATCTAGTAAACAGCAGACCTGGCCCTTGAACATAGGTATGAGGTCTTTTCCAGAATACCGAGCTGCATCTCCCCCCTCCGCCATCCACCTACCTGGCAATCTATTTTTTTCTTAAACTATCAATATTTTCTTTTATTTTGATTGTAATTCCTTTAAAACATTTCAAGATAGTGTAATAGGGAATGCAGTTTAGTGAAGAGTAAGTCCCTCCCATCTCAGATGCTCAGCCTAGTTAAGAGTTTCTTATGTGGCCTTCCAGACAGCATATAGGCATACACGATACCAAATATTCTTTAGACTTCTTTTGGTTTCATGTTACCTGTCTCTCGTAAACCAGGCCACTCAGCCCAGAGCTGACTGGCAGAGAGTCAGCTGTCACTGGCTTCTCTTCCCCACTCTTTGCCTGCATCCCCAGGCCCCTTCCTTCCCTCACCTGGGAGTGGATGCCTTCTCTCTGTCTCCTTCCTTTCCAGCTGGAGGGCCTGCTTAAATCAATGAGGGCTATAACAGACACTGCTACATTCCTCTCTGGGTGCAGGAGTGGGATGACTGCTGATCCTAAAAAAGCCCCCATTGCCTACTCACCCCCATGACTCGGGTCCGTACATTGAAGAATCGGCTCTGTCGCTCTTTTTCTCGATTTCTTCTAGCCTCGATGGCTGCCACCTCCTTGGGATCTGGGGACAGGTCTACCTTGTACATCTGGAGCAAGGGTGGGGTGGAATAGCCAATCAGTGCTGATCACCGTACTTGACTACACTCCCACTCCTATTCCTTTCTTCCTACAGCACCAGTAACACCAGTTATGGATTGCTACTGATTTTACTTCCTGATCTATCTCTGTCCTACATGTTTGCTGTCACCACCCTAATTCAGGCCTCACAATCAGGTGCCAGATACTATTTTCAGGAGCCTCAGTGGCTTCCCTTGCTCCAGTTTTACCCTCTCTACTCTTTTATCTGCACTACCAACGACAGTGATCTTTCTGAAAGCCAATCTGGCCATGGCACACCACAACTTAAAAACTTTAAAAGTGACAGGGCACCTGGCTGGCTCAGTCAGTGGAGCCTGCGACTCTCGATCTCACAGTTTTAAGTTCAAGCTCCATGTTGGGTGTAGAGATCACTCAAAAATAAAAAATCTTAAAAACAAAACCAAAAACCTTTAAAAGCAGCATTAGGGGTGTCTGGGTGGCTCAGTTGGTTAAGTGTCTGCCTTCAACTAAGGTCATGATCTCAGGGTCCTGGGATCCTGCCAGTGTCTGCTCCCTGCTCAGCAGGGAGTCTGCTTCTCCCTCTTCCTCCACCCTCCCAGCCCCTAATAAATACATAAAATCTTTAAAAAGTAAATAAAAGCTTTAAAGCAAATGGCTCCCCAGTGTTTATAATATAAAGTCTAACCCCTTTGGCCGATTTATGATCTACCCCTTGCTCATCTTTCCAAGTCTCAAGCTCATTTACAACTCCCCCCTGTTCATGTAATGCTCTGTTCGGTTTTCCCCATTCCAGTAGATGGCACCACTACTTCCCCTTTATTTGTCTTATTCTCTAATCACGTGAAAGGCTAGAGGGCTTACATTTGCCTGTGTTCTTTCACATTTTGGGAAAAGCCCACTTTTGGCAATGTGAGCCAGCCAAAACCACAGCCAAAAACACTTTTGCAAACATAAATCTGATCATGTCTCTCACCTGCTTAAAATCCTCCACTGGCTTCCCACTGCACTTAGAATCCGATCCAAACTCCTTACCATGGGTTTCGAGATCCGGCTCCTGCACACCCTTCCAATTCATCCTACATCACAGTCTCCCTCACTTACAGTCCTCCAGGCACACTGGCCTCCTATCAAGTCCTCCAACACAACAACTGTTCCCATCTCAGGGCCTTTGTACATGGTGTTTCTTTGTTCGGAATACCATTCCTCAACTCCTCCTATAGCTAGTTTCAGTCCTTTATCTTTTTTTTTTAAAGATTATTTATTTATTTCAGAGAGAGAGAGAGAGAGAGCATGAGAAGGGGAGGATCAGAGGGAGAAGCAGACTTCCCACCAAGTAGGGAGCCCGATGTGGACCTGATCCCGGGACTCCAGGACCATGACCCTAGCTGAAGGCAGTCGCTCAACCAACTGAGCCACCCAGGTGCCCACTATTTACTGTTTTTTAAAATTTAAATTCAATGAACATATAATGTATTATTGGTTTCAGAGGTAAAGGTCAGTGATTCGTCAGTCATATATAACCCTCAGTGCTCATTACATCTGGTGCCCTCTTTAATGTCCATCATTCAGTTACCGTACCCCCAACCCCCTGATCCTTTAAAAAAAAATTTGTGACTGAAATATTTGACGTATAGAGCAAAATATATATAACCCATATGCAAGTTAAGAAGCATGATAGGACACCCATGAACCAACTCCCCAACTTAAGAAATAGAACTTGATTGGGGCGCCTGGGTGGCTCAGTGGGTTACAGCCTTTGCCTTCGGCTCAGATCATGATCCCAGGGTCCTGGGATCCAGCCCCGCATGGGGCTCTCTGCTCAGCAGGGAGCCTGCTTCCCTTCCTCTCTCTGCCTGCCTCTCTGCCTACTTGTGATCTCTGTCAAATAAATAAATAAAATCTTAAAAAAAAATAGAACTTGATCAATATTATCAAGTGTCTTGTGTCTTTTCTCCTTCATCCTTACCCTAAGAGATAACCACTGTGTGAATGTTCACATTTGCTTAACTCATAGGCATTAATATACTATTTATGAACTGAGGGTTTACTGGGAGGGAGGGAGGTAGGGGGGTGGGGTAACTGGATGATGTAATGGGCACTGGGTATTATGTAAGACTGATGAATCACTGACATCTACCTCTGAAACCAATATTATATGTTAATTGAATTTAAATTAAAAAAATAAATAAATGTAAAAAAAAACAAAGAAAATATACTGTGTATGTATAGGACTCCCTGGACAATATTTTGAAACATTTTCTTGTTTTGGAACTTCATAATGTATTATGTAGTACGCATTTTTCTTCATCGTACTTTTTTTCGCATATGTTCATTCTATCATTTAGGAAATATTTATGGAGTGCCTACTGTTAGACACTCCTTTAAGCAGCTGGGAGACATCAAAGAATGAAACTGAAGAGAATCTGAGTCTTTGTGGAGATTACTTTTTAGCGGGGTCAGAGAGACAATAAACAGTACATTAGAGTTTGTAAGAAGATGGTAAGTGCTATGGGGAAAAATATAGAGCAGAATAAAGGGACTTGGAAGCACCAAGGAAATGGGGAAGGTTGCAATTTTCAATGTGGAAACCAGGGAAGGCATAATTGAAAAGGTAATATTGGGGCAAATACTTGAAGGTGAAGGAGTCACCCAGGCAAATATCCAGGAAGAGAACACTCCAGGCAGAGGAACAAGTACAAAGGCCTTAAGGTGGACACAAAAGGCACACATTCAGGGGAACAACAGGGAGGCAAGTGAGTGGAGGAAAGGTAGGTAGGAAAAGGTATTAAAGAGATAATAGGGGGGACAGAGCATGTAGGACTTTAAAGGCTGTGGCTTTTACTCTGAGAGTAATGGCAGCCACTGGAGGATTTTGAGCATGGGAATGATGGCTGCTATGTGAATAGACTGGTGTCCAATAGACTGGCTACTGTGTGAATAGACTGAGGGGACCAGAGGCAAGGCTAGAAGCAGGGAGACCAGACAGGAGGCTATTGCAGCTGTCCAGGCAAGAGATGATGGTGAATCATACCAGGTTAGTAGAAGCAGAGATCATGAGAAGTGGTCAGATTCTGGATATATTTTGAAGATAGAGCCAATAGGACTTCCTGAGGATCAGATGTGCAGTATGAAAACAGTATTAAGAATGATTTCAAAGATTTGAGCTGGGGCAATCAGAGGGATGGAGTTGCTATCAACTGAATAGTCTGTGTAGGGACAACAGTATGGGATGGGGTGGGGGGGAGGGTAGGATCAAGAGGTCAGTTTGGGAAGTGTTGAGTTGGAGAGGTCTATTACATAGCCACTGATAACAGACAGATGGTACAGTGAATTTTATTGTTAGTCCAAAAGATCTGCTGCTTCTCCCACCAGAAGGCTATACATCCGTATCTCATTGCCCTCAATCTTAGCCACGTGGTTGGTTTTGCCCTCTGCTGTGGGAGAATTGACATGTGACATTCCCAAACAGATCTAAGAGCCATGATATAATTGCCCTTCACCCCCTTTTACCTCTTCACTCTCTGCTATGAGACTGGCAGTGCCCAGCTAAGGGCTGCTCCTTCAGTCTTGGTTCTGGGATGATGACATAGAGCAGAGATGTAGCCAACCCACAACAGACAAGAAGCATGAGTGAGAATCCTTGTTTTTCTAAGCTGCTGAGATTTGGGGGTTGTCTGTAACCTGAGCATAATTTAGCTTATTTTGACTGATACAAAGGAATTTAAAGCTATAAAGCTGTAAGAGATCTGTAAGGGAGTAAGCATAGATGGTGGATAAGAATGCCCCAGGGAAGATGGGGAGAGGAGGAGGAGTCAGCACTGGAGACACAGGTGGAGTGTCGGTGAGGTGGGAGGAAACCCAGGAGTGTGGTGTCTGAGAAGCTTTTGGGAGAGAGCGAGCAACTGATGATATGTTAAAATGAGGATTGAGAACTGACAGGTTTAGTAATGGGAGGGATGCCAATGACCTTAACAGAAACATTTCTGGTGGGGTTGTGGGGATAAAAAGCTGACCGAAGTAAGCTCAAGAGAGACAAGGACTCTGCACAAACAACCCAGTTTTTTATTTTTTAACCGCAAAAGAGGGAGAAAGAGCCTGTATATTTAAAGAAATATATATACAGGTGGGAAAGTTTCTCTAGCAGATACCTAGGAGTGCAAGTGCTAATCACAGGGCATAAACGTACTTGACTTTACAAGATAATGTTGTTTTCCAAGGAGATTTTACCAATTTACACTTTCACCATAGTGTATAAAAACTCCAGTAGCTCCACATCCTCGGCAATACTTGGTATGGCAGATTTTAATTTTTGCCAATTGGTGAGTTTAAAATTATAATTACCAATTTTTATTGTAATTATCATTATTGCTAGTGAGATTGCACATGTGTGTTTTGACCATTTTTTATTACTCTTCTGTGAAGTGCTCATTGATACCTTTTGTTTATTTTTAAATCAAGTTGCTTGTCCTTTTCTTATTAATTTTAGGAGTTATGTATTTTACATACTAATCATTTCTTAGTTTAAATGTGGCAAAAAGGGGTACCTTGGTGGCTCAGTCTGTTAAGTCCCTGCCTTCAACTCAGGTTGTGATCCTAGGGGCCTGGGATTGAGCCCCAAGACGGGCTCTCTGCTCAGCACTGCTTCTCCCTTTTCCTCTCCCTCTGCCCCTCCCCGTGCCTGTGCTCTTGGGCACATGCTCCCGCACTCTCTCTCTGGCAAATAAATACATAAATAAATAAAATCTCAAAAAAAAGTGGTAAACACCTCCAATTTGTGAATTGTCTTTTCATTTCATTGTCTTTAAAATAATATTTATTTTTAAATATTTTACTTTTTTATTTGACAGGGAGAGAGACAGAACAAGCAGGGGGAGTGGAAAGCAGAGGGAGAGGGAGAAACATACTTCTGCTGAGCAAGGAGCCTAAATCAGGGCTCTGTCCCAGGACCCTGGGACCATAACCTGGGCTGAAGGCAGCCCCTTAACCAAGTGAGCCACCCAAGTGCCCCTATTTATTTAATTTTAAAGTAAGCTTTATGCCCAGTGTGGGGCCTGAACTCATGATTTTGAGATCAAGAGTCACATGCTCTACTGACTGAGCCAGCCAGGTGCCCCCTCACTTTATTATTATTTTATGGTAACAGTTGATACAGAAAAAGTATGGTTAATACTCATGTAAGTTATGAAGTAACTTACATGATATAACTTACTCATAAGTTATGAAGCACAACAAAATGAACACCTGTGAACCCTCTGCAGAAGCCAGAAAATAAAACATTATCAATACTCCAGAAGTTTTCTGTGTGCACCTACCCATTTTTTCACTTTCTTCATGCTGTAATTTGGATGAATTTAAATGTAGTCAAATTCAGTGATCCTTTCCTTTAAGCTTAGGAGTTTTCATTATTTAAGAAATCCCCTGAGGTCATATTCTACTGTATGTTGGAAAATGTCTAGAATTTGGCCTTTCTCATTTAAGTTTTTAATCCATTTAGAATTGCACTTTATATACAGTGTGAGAGGAAGGGATCCAATTTGATTTTTTTCCAAGTTCCATCTCATCTTTTTAAATGGAACACTAGTTCCTGTCAATTATAAGATTGCTGTCCCTTGGTCATTTTGTCCCCCTAGCCTGATTGTGACTGTTTTTCCCAGTTGAATTCATTTATGGTTCCTCTACTAGATACCATCAACCAAGCTTTCTTACATTCCTGGACTTCTCATTAGACTTTTAGACTCTCCCCAGTCTCCAAATGTCATTTTAAACCATTTTAAACCGTTTTAAACCTGGTTTCAGGAATGGCTGTGGCAACCACCAGATCCTTTCCACATCTAGGTCTAAGCACGAACTCCAGCCAACTCATTCCATTTGTCACCACAATATAAGGTCAGTGATGGTGAAGATGTGGTAGATATTTTAAGCTTCTTGGATTGCTAAGGCCATGACCTTGTAATGAGCAGGTAGTATAAGGAGATAGGGGGATAAAAGTATGAAGGAGAAGGATAGAAAATACGGAGAACAGAGAGGGGAAAGGGACTGCTGGGGCAGAGAGGGGGTGGGCAGGGGAGAGGCAGAAAAGGAAAGGGGAAGGAACCCAACAGGGTAGTAGTAGACAGGAATGGAGGACAGAGAGCAAGAGAAGGGGAAAGAGGAAAGCAAGGGAGGGGGCCAGAGTGGGATGGAGAGGAGGAAGTGGGGTGGGGATGAAGCATGAGGAAAGAGAAATAAAATGGTGAGAAAGGAAGGAGAATGGAGGTGGAGAGCAGTGGCTGAGGGACACTGACTGCCGGGGTTCACACAAAATACCTTGCTTAGCAACGATTGTCAATTTTGAAGCTCCTGGGTTGGATGGCTCAGGTCCAAGGCTATAGTTAGGCTACAGCAACAGTGTCTGAACTCTGCTTGGAGAAAAAGGAGGGAGGAAGGGGATAGAGGCTGTACCTATGGCCATAGCTTTCCCCAGCCCGTGACCCTGCCGCTCCAGAGTACCCTCAACTCCCTTCACACTCCATCCCCCTTTTCACCCCAGCCCCTTTCCCACCGCACCCCATCCCTACGCCCATTCCACTGCACTTCCAACCCTACTTTACCCTCAACTTGGTCTGAGCTCCCCTAACACCAAATCCTCCCGCCGGCCCCTCCTTCCCTTAGAGCCCTCGCTCCCGGGGGTCTTTCCAGTCCCCGACCCTGTTCTTGTTTGAACCTTGCAGCCGGCCAGGCTAAAGCCACAGCCAAGCTCCCACCTTCCTCTTGCCCTGGAGGGCATAACCCTGCTGTGACTTGTCTCAGCAAGCGTGGCCTCCAGTCCCGCCTGCTTCATCCGATCCCAAAAGGGGCAGCATCCTCCGTCGCTACCTCCTCTAAGGGTTGGTAGGCCGGGTCAGAGGTTTGCGTTGCCACGCAACAAGAAAGGGGGGCGGGACCCAAACTCCTGCTTTAAGCTCGTGCCCTGGCAACGGATCAACAAAACTTCCACGACACGCCCCAGGTTCCGCTCTCGCCGGAAGCCGGAAATCCCGTTAGGCCTGGATTTATTCTCGCGAGCTTTGTCGTAAGCCCGGCCTGCACTGCGGCGTTTCCCGCGCGGGCTACCCCAGTTCCCGGGCGTACGGCGCGGCCTTTTGTACCGCAGCCGGCGCCGTCGCCGTCATGGGTTTCCTGAAACTGATTGAGATCGAGAACTTTAAGTCGTACAAGGGTCGGCAGATTATCGGACCGTTTCAGAGGTTCACCGCCATCATTGGACCCAATGGCTCTGGTAAGATAAACCAGGCTGCGGCCCTGCGCGCGTCCCGGCCTGGACCCCCTAATCCGGTAGCAGAGTAGTACGGCCCAGCCCGTGCGACCTGAAATTTCGCGAACCCCCACAGGTTCCTTTCCCTCCGGAGCGGGTTCAGGACGAACCCGCTTTTCCCGCTCGGGTGCTCTGACTCGAACCTCTTCCCCAAGTGTCACTTGTCTGCTCTTTGCGCGGCCCCCGCCCCTGAGCGAGTGGTACGGGCCGAACTGTACGTTACCCCGCCCACTGCCCCCTCCCGCCAAAAGTGGCGCGTCCGGAGTTTGTCCGCCGGCCGCGGGCCGGGCAGTTCCCAGCCGGACCAGCTGGGTCTGGCTACTTCCCCTGCCTTGTTTGAACTCCCCGGAAAGTGTGGGACTGCTGATAGCCCTCCCAAGGCCTCCGGTCCCCAGCGGTATACTTTTCCCTCAGCTAAGCGCCCCCGCCCGCCTCGCATTGGTATGCTCCAATTCCTCCTTTTTTAACTTTTCTCCGGAGGCGGCACTTTTGAATTTCTGACCCAGCGCTCCCGTCTCCCGCGGTAGTGCTTGGGGTATCCACCCTCCACCTCCATCTTAGAGGTTGGGGGTGGTTCGAAATAACACCTTTGTTACCACTGAAACCATTTAAAGACCTCATTCGCTCGCTAAATATATTGAATGGTTACCGTTTTATAAGGAGTTGTTCAAAGTGCTGTGGAAACAGCGGAGAGTAGAGTAAGCCTTACTCTCAGGGGACTTGAATTCCAGAGGGAAAAGACAGTAATAAGGAGAAAGTAATACGGTTTTTGGCTGTGATAAATGCTATACAGGGAATTAGGTTGATGGGATGCAGTGACTTGGGTGAGGTCTTTAGAAAGAGCGGTCAGTAGATACTGTATTGTATATTTGAAAGTTGCTGAGAGAATAGATCTTAAAAGTTCTCATCACAAGGACAAAATTGTTTATGTGAGGTGATGGATGTTAACTTACTGTGGTAAACATTTCTTGGTATATGCAAATATGGGATCATTATATTGTATACCTGAAACTAATACAATGTTGTATGTCAGTTTTATCTCAACAAAACTGGGGGGTGGGGGAAGGGTGTCAGGATAGGTCAAATAACCTATTTCCTGTCTTAACTCTCCTAAATGATATGCTGTTGGAGCGCCTGGATGACTCAGTCGGTTAAGCAGCAGTTAAACTCTTGATGTCAGCTCTGGTCTTTATGTCAGTGTGGTCAGTTCAAGCCCCCTGTTGGGCTCCATGCTGGGCATGGAGCCTACTTTTTTTTTTTTTTTTTTTTTTTAGTAAATAATACACTATGTATTCTTCCCATCTACCCCCACAAGCAGTCTGTTTGGAATCCTGCTGTGTTCCCTTACCCCAGAGATGTTCTAGCTAAATCATTTCCTAGCATGAGAGGAGGGACTGCCCTTGCTGACATATCTCCAACTCATGAACCTTCTCCGGAATTTGGTGCTCTTTGTAGAGTTAGGTTTCTCAATAGCAGTACTGTTGATATTTCTAGAAAGATATTTCTTTGCTGTGGGGTTGGTCCTGTGTGTTGTAGGATGTTTAGCAGTATCCTTGGCTTTGGTAGCACCCTCGTCCCTCAGGTGACAACCAGAAGTGTCTCCAGACATTGCCAGTGTTTCCTGGGAGGTGGAGCAAATCACCCCTGCTTCCCCCAACCTCACTTGAGACGCTTGAGAACCGTTGACCTCCAGGGCTAATGCTTGGGGTTCCACTCCAGTTTAGGATTTTGTTGTGGTGGCCTCTGTGGAAAGAGCCAGAATACATCTCTTGGCATCCACTCCTCTCAGCATGGGTAGATTTATATACCCAGCTGTTCCAAAAAGACCCTTAGTCTGGACACCCCCCCCCCCGCCCCAGCTTCTTCAGTGCCCACCTCCACAGGCCATTTCTTGGGTACCTTCAGTGAATTACTTTTCTCTGGCTCACAGTAGACACTTGGTACATGTTAAAGTTTATTTTTTTCTGTCCTGTATTTATGGGATATATTTTTGTATTTTCATCACTGTTTTATGAGTGCCCCCCAAAGAAGAATTTCCTTAAAACATTTTATCAGTGTTCATCAGCTCATAAGGCACGTTAAAAAATGTTTACAGTATTGAATGATTGCTAGTAGGGAGGGCTTTGGTTGTGAGATGTTCTTACTATCCTGGAGAGCATGGGAAAAGCCCAGAGGTTGGGAGTGGATGCTTCAAAGTCTGACTCCTGGTCTGCTTGTTGTGTTAGTACTGTTCTGATAAGGGAGGCGAAGCTAAGAGTCCAGACCTGTGTTAGGATAGGACTGCCATTTATTGAGCACCACTCTGTGTCAGGTACTTTATTTACTGGAACCTTTTACATTTAAATTCTTGAAATGAGAATTTAATTATCTTGGCTTTATAGGTGGGAAGACTGAGGCACAAACAGTTACGATCACTTGCACACTGATTCTCAGAGCCAGGGTCAGAAACTGTGCCTGTCATACTTCAAAGCATGTGCTTCTGCCACTTCAATGGAGAACTGTGTGCCAAGCAATTTTTTTTTTCCAAGCAATTTTTTTTTTAATTTTATTTTAAAGGCTCTATCAGTCGTGTTTTTTTTTTTTTTTTTTTTTTTTTAGATTTTCCAGTTGAGGGAATGGAAGGTAGCTAAGAATTAGTGAAACTAAAAACCTTATCTATTGGACTAGAATCCGAGTTCTTTTTTTTTTTTTTTTAAGATTTTATTTGCTTATTTGAGAGAGAGAGTGGGGGCGGGGGAGTGGGGAGCAGAGGGAGAGGGACAAGCCGATTCCCCACTGAGCACAGACCCTGGCATGGGATTTGATCTCACCACCCCAAGATCACAACTTAAGCCTAAATCAAAAGTGGGACACTCAACCAAATGAGCCCAGGCGCCCCTAGAACGTGAGCTCTTTTTTTTTTTTTTTTTAAGATTTTATTTATTTATTTGAGAGAGAGAGAGAGAGAGAGAGAGAGAGGGCACAAGCAGGGAGGGGCCGGAGGTGGGGCAGAGGGAGAAGGAGAAGCAGATTCCCTGCCGAGTGCAAGCCCCATGTGGGTCTCAGTCCCAGGGCCCTGGGATCATGACCTGAGCTGAAGGCAGATGTGTAACCAACTGAGCCACCCAGGTGCCCCAGAACCGGAGCGCTCTCTCTATTTTTTTTTTTTAAGATTTTATTTATTTATTTGACAGAGATCACAAGTAGGCAGAGAGGCAAGCAGAGAGAAAGGAGGAAGCAGGCTCTCTGCTGAGCAGAGAACCCCATGCGGGGCTCTATCCCAGGCCCCTGAGATCATGACCTGAGCCGAAGGCAGAGACTTTAACCCACTGAGCCACCCAGGTGCCCCAGAACCCGAGCTCTTAATCACTGTCTTGTACTGCCTCTGTGGAAGGAGCCAGGCTGCCATTTGTATAGCTGGGTAGAAAGGTGTGGGAAATTAGGTCCTCAGTTCAAGAACATATAACATGTTAAGGGAGAATCTTGAGATAGAATTTATAGAGATTAGCTTGTTCCCCACCCCCCAGCCCCAGTCTGAATTTAAAAAATTTTTACCTGAGCCTAAAATGAAGACAGTAACAATTGTGACTCCACTATTGAGAAGATAACTGCTCTTTTTTTTTTTTTTTTTTTTTTAAGATTTTATTTGTCAGAGAGAGAGACAGCACAAGCAGCGGAAGCAGGCAGAGAGAGAAGTAGGTTCCCTGCTGAGTAAGGAGCCCAATGCGGTACTCCATCCCAGGACCCTGACCAGGATCCCAGGATCATGACCTGTGCTGAAGGCAGACCCTTAAGCAACTGAGCCACCCAGGTGTCCCAAAGATAGCCTCTCTTAATGTTAAAAATCCTATTTATATGAATAGCTGACACATGCACACAATATAGAATTAAAAAGAATCCCAAAAGATAGACAGTAAAAAGACTCCCTTCCCTGACTTGTACCAAAAAATCCCCAAATTTTCCATTTGGGAAGCAACCCCTGGTAACACTGTTTACATTTTCATGTATTTTTTTCCTATGTCTTTGCCTTTCCCCAAGTTTTTATTATGAAAATATTCAAACCTACATGTGTGTTTTTGTTTAATCATTTGAAAGTAAGTTGCAGACTTAATGACATTTCACTTCTAGGGACTCAGCATTTGACTCCTAAAATCATTGTTTTCCTGTGTCCCCACTAGACCATGATCACAACTGGGAAAACTAATTTCCTTGTTATCTAATTGTCTAGTTCATTTTCAAGCTTCCCTAATTGCTCCCCAAAATGTCTTTTATTGCTCCTGCTGTTGTTGTTGAAGGGAAACCAGAATCTAGTCAAAGTTTGTGCACTGCCTTTGCTTGTTTCTCAGTAATTGCTTTCTGGAGTGGCCCTCCAAACCTTTCTTTTTAGACATTGACTTTTTTTTTTTTTTAAGATTTATTTATTTATTTGAGAGAGAGAGAAAGAGCATATGTGCATGGGGGAGTGTAGGGGAGCCTGGGCAGAGGGAGAGAAGTGGATTCCCTGCTAAGTGGGAAGCCAAGCTGGGACATGGGGCTTGATCTCACAACCCTAAGTTCATGACCTGAGCTGAAATCAATAGTTGGATGCTTAACTGACTGAGCCACCCAGGCGCCCCTAAACATTGGCTTTTTGAAAGGGTCAGGCTAGTTGTCTTGGAGAGCATTCCAGATTCTCTGTCTTAGGATTTACTTATGGTGTCCTTTACTGTGTTCCTCTACCTGCTATATTTCCCATAAACCAGAAGGTAGATCTCGTGTTAAGTATCTTCACGTTGTTCAACTGATCCTAGCGTTTTCATCTTGCAAAATTGAAACTGTATTCAATAAATAGCAACTTCCCATTATTACCTTCCCTCAGCTCTTGGTTGGTTTTGTTTTGTTGTTTTTTACTTTTAAACTTGGTTGAGATTGACTATATTGACTTTTATATCTGCTTATTTCTTCTATTGTGGGCGTTTCCCCATGTCATTAAAAGTTGTAGAACAATCCATTGTGTGAATATGCTGTTTCCTTAGTTGGGGTTCTGGTTTTTAACTGTTCTAGGTAATAACTGCATAGCGACTGTTTTTCTAAGCTGTTGAACCAAGGCTTTGGTGGGGCAGAGCAGTGTTTCCTGACTTCCCCTCCTTTGCTTTACCCCCTACTCCCTTAGGTAAGTCAAATCTCATGGATGCGATCAGCTTTGTGTTGGGTGAGAAAACCAGCAACCTGCGAGTAAAGACGCTGAGGGACCTGATCCACGGAGCTCCTGTGGGCAAGCCAGCTGCCAACCGGGCCTTTGTCAGCATGGTCTACTCTGAGGAGGGTGCTGAGGATCGCACCTTTGCCCGTGTCATTGTTGGTGGGTGAGGCTGGCCAGAAGGCTCCCCTTGGGCGCTGGGAGGTGACTAGACTAGTTGGCTGGAACAGGAGGGAGGTCTGACTTTCAGCCAACTCATGCACTGTCTTGTAGGGGGTTCCTCTGAGTACAAGATCAACAACAAAGTGGTCCAGCTACATGAATACAGTGAGGAATTAGAGAAGTTGGGCATTCTCATCAAAGCTCGTAACTTCCTTGTCTTCCAGGTGAGCATTTTTAGGGGTTATTGGCTATCTGATGTTTGCTGAGCCTTGTCCCACTCTCATTGGGCTTGCTCCATCTTGAGCTTCATCTGTTCCCTGAACTAATGTAGCAGCTTCCTCACTGGGCTTACTGACTCCAGTCTGGCCCCTTCCAGTTCATCTCTTAGGCTCGGTTTATCTTATGAAGGCAGATCTGTTTCTTTCCTTTTTCTCATTAAAGCATTTCAATGATTTCTCATTGCCTTATGAGGTGGTTGTCAAATTGTAGTCTCTGGATCAGCATCAACTGGGGACATGTTAGAAATGCACATTTTCTGGTTCCATCCCAGACCTATGACGTAGATGCTATAGGGTGGGGCCCAGCAGTGGGTGTTTTGCCAAGCTTTGCAGGTTATTATGCATGCTGAAGTTGGAGAACCATTGCTTTAGCATAAACTCCAAACTCCTGTCATTTCAGGACACATTTTTTGGTTCTTGCCCACCTCACTAGCCCCTCATCTGCCAGTACTTTACCCTTCCAACCCTGTATTCCAGCCCAGTTAAACCATTATAGTTCCCACAATTCACCTGCTTTCTTTGGCCAGCAGGGCTTTGCATATTAATTGTCCTTTCCTTGAAATAACCTTCTCTCTTAACTTTTTTGGTTAGTTCTTCTCCGTCTTTCAAACTCAGCTTAGATGTCATCTTTGAGAAGCTTTTCTGGATAGACACCCCTACCAGTCTCCCACCCGCAAGCTTCTTTTAGTCCTTTTTCTGTGCTACTTCTGTTGCTGCACGTAACACACGGTGTTGTCTTTGCTTTTGTCCCTTTTGCTTCCTGTGCACCTCTAGAGGCAGGGAATATGTCCTTAAAGCCCAGTGTGAAATACGGGACCTAGTGCAGGGAGGGGGTCAGTGACCTTTTTCTAAATGATTGAGTGGAAATGGGCGGAGGGAACTGGGCCGAGTAGGCTCTAAGCGGGAAGAGTGTTTTAACCTTTACTAGGGTGCTGTGGAATCTATTGCCATGAAGAACCCCAAAGAGAGGACAGCTCTATTTGAAGAGATCAGTCGCTCTGGGGAGCTGGCTCAGGAATATGATAAGCGAAAGAAGGAAATGGTGAAGGCCGAAGAGGACACACAGTTTAATTACCATCGCAAAAAAAACATTGCGGCTGAACGCAAGGAGGCCAAACAGGAGAAAGAAGAGGTAGGTGGCCAGGCTGCCTGTGGTCTCTGAGGGGCCAGGGTGGAGCCAGTACCTCACTGCTCACCCTTGCTTCCATGCCCTTGTTCACACAGGCTGACCGCTACCAGCGCCTGAAGGATGAGGTGGTGCGAGCTCAGGTGCAGCTGCAGCTCTTTAAGCTCTATCACAACGAAGTGGAAATTGAGAAGCTCAATAAGGAACTGGCCTCTAAGAACAAGGAGATCGAGAAGGACAAGAAGCGAATGGACAAGGTAGAGGATGAGCTGAAGGAGAAGAAGAAGGAGCTGGGCAAAATGATGCGGGAGCAGCAACAGATTGAGAAGGAGATCAAGTAAGAGGCAGGCCTGGGCCTGCAACTTGTGGGAAACCAAGAGGCTGTGCTGTTTCTTAGGGCTCCTCTGAGCCTAGAGTCCAGTGCTCGCAGTAGTTTTTCTTCCTCTTGACTTGCTTTGGCCAGAACCAAGCACATTTCTTAACTTGCATTTTAGACAAATAGAGCATTTAAGTACTCAGACTCTGGGTAGATGAGTATTCCTAAAAGAGAGGACTTAAAAGGGGTGGTGACCTTGGCAAGTGAGAGGAAGCGATGGGAGGCCCAGCTACTAAAGTGGTTGGGAATGCCTTCCTGGAAGAGGAAATCTGGAGCTAGAAGTTTAAAGGTCAGGAATTTGAAAAGGTTAGATCAGATGGGGGCAACTAAATGGACACAGGGCATTCTTGGTAGTTGTTCCTGAAGGGCATGGCCTGACTAGAGTTGAGGCAGGAGTGGTAGCTTTACCTTATAGAGTGGCTGGAATGTCAGGCTGAAGCCATCAGTTGCAGGGAATAGTCAGAGTGCCCCTTTTCTGAGGATCTGGGCAGCATCAGGCCCTTGTTCTTTAGGCAGTTCCCCGAGGCTGGCTAGAGGCCTCAGGCCCCTCTTTGAGTAAAAAGCCTGGGAATCATCCCTTCTCCCACACTGCTAACTGATTTATTCCTCTCCCCTCTGGCAAAAGGGAGAAGGACTCAGAGCTGAACCAGAAGCGGCCTCAGTACATCAAAGCTAAGGAGAATACCTCCCACAAAATCAAGAAGCTGGAAGCAGCCAAGAAGTCCCTGCAGAATGCTCAGAAGCATTATAAGAAGCGTAAAGGTGACATGGATGAGCTGGAAAAGGAGATGCTGTCAGTAGAGAAAGCCCGGCAGGAGTTTGAGGAACGGATGGAAGAGGAGAGTCAGAGTCAGGGCAGAGACCTGACCTTGGAGGAGAATCAGGTAAGCTCTGGGAGGGTTGGGGCTGGGATGGCGGACTGCTCTGCTGACAGAGACTGATTCGGTTGGTTGTTCCTAACAAAGGTGAAGAAATACCACCGATTAAAAGAAGAAGCCAGCAAGAGAGCAGCTACCTTGGCCCAGGAGCTGGAGAAGTTCAATAGAGATCAGAAGGCTGACCAGGACCGGCTGGATCTGGAAGAGCGGAAGAAAGTAGAGACAGAGGTGGGCATGTGTTATAAGATGAGGGATAATGGGCCAGAGAAAAAGAAGTGATGGTAGTCTTAACAGTAATGACAATAGCTAACGACTAGTGAGCACTTACTGTGTGATAGGCACTATATTTTCGTGTATCCACTCATTTAATTCCTCATTTCCCAAATGAGGAAACAGTAGTGCAGGCCTGAAGTAATTTGCCTAAGGTCATATCATTATGAAGTAGCAGAACCAGGATATGAACCTGGGTAGTCTAGATCTAAAACTCACACTCTTTTTTTTTTTTTCCCCAAAGATTTTATTTATTTATTTGACAGACAGAGACCACAAGTAGGCAGAGAGGCAGGCAGAGAGAGGAGGAAGCAGGCTCTCTGCTGAGCAGAGAGCCCGATGTGGGGCTCGATCCCAGGACCCTGGGATCACGACCCGAGCCGAAGGCAGAGGCTTTAACCCACTGAGCCACCCAGGCGCCCCTAAAACTCACACTCTTAACCAAGTATACCTTGCTCACGGCCTTCCTAATAACAATAGTAGTGAAATAATAACAATTAATAGTTGTCATAGTACTGTAAGAAGAGCCTACAATGTTTCAGGCATTCTGCTAAGTACTTTCTTAGAAGATCTGAAAGAAAGTGATAGGCATTAATACTAATAGCTATACTGTGTTAAGCATCTAATGTGTGCTCTCTGAAGTGGAGGTCGTCTACATTTTACAGAGGAGAAAACAGGTGCAGAAAGGCCTGGAAAGCTTTACTTTGCCTTGATTTGAGCCTCCCTCATTGGTGAGGAAGATAGCCTGTACTAGGCAGAACATCAGAGTCTCAGGGCTCTTGGAGGCCCATCAATTAGCAGAGCCACACTGAACACTGTTGTGTGTCTCCTTTTTAGTAGGTTTCCCGCATTAGTAATAGATTGTCCTGAACCGTTGGGCTCTTGGATAAGTGGGCACATAGCTGGTATAAGCCAGGGCCCCTTGGTCTTGGAGTTAACTTGCTCAGCCCCTGGTCATGGTGAATATTTGTCTTTCTTCCAGGCAAAGATTAAGCAAAAGCTGAGGGAGATTGAAGAGAATCAGAAACGGATTGAGAAACTAGAGGAATACATCACCACTAGCAAGTATGTGGCTCTGCAGCCTTTCTTCTTACTTCCAGGCCTGTTCTTATGAATCATGTCCTGCCTCTCCCCAAGCAGGATCTCTGGAGTCCCTCTCAGCCAGAAGTATTTTCTCACCAGCTAGGGTGACCCCTGTGTTCCCTCACTTTATAGGCAGTCCCTAGAGGAGCAGAAGAAGTTAGAGGGGGAGCTGACAGAGGAGGTGGAAATGGCCAAGCGGCGTATTGATGAGATCAATAAAGAGCTGAACCAGGTGATGGAACAGCTGGGGGATGCTCGTATTGACCGACAGGAGAGCAGCCGCCAACAGCGAAAGGCAGAGATTATGGAAAGCATCAAGCGCCTGTACCCTGGCTCTGTGGTAAGCGTGGAAAGGGAACTCATTTCCTGAGCACTTACTCTCCCATTCACTGTCAGATAATTTTCACAGCAGCCCTGTGAGGACAAGGTTGCTAATCCCCTGTTTACAGCTTGGGGAACAGGCTCAGAGAGGTTAAGTGACTTGCCCAAAACAACACAGCTTATAAGTGGAAGAACTGCAGTTCAAACGCAGCTTGTTCTAACTCTTGACCTCATGTTCTTTTCATCACATGAATTGCATCTTCCTGAAAGTTTTGTCTTGCTGTGTCCACTCCTCTCTGGAAGGTGGGGAAACTGGGCAGGCCTTTCAAAGGGGGTGGGGGAGTTACAGGATAGGGATTAGTCTCCTAGGAAGTAACTGCAGGCTTCTATATAATCTTCCTTGGCATGTACCAACCCATTTATTTGCTTATAGGGACCTCCTAGGCTTTATCAGAGCTCTTGGCCTCTTGAGCCAAATACTGAGTTTCCACGTTCCCTGGATATTATCTTTCTATTGCTTTAATTCCATCCCTGGATTCAACTTAATTTGTAATGGTAAAAGTAAGGTTTAGAAAGATGCTTTTGGGGTTCAGGCATGACCAAAGTGATTGTTGCTTTTGGGGCCGGAGTAGGCTTTTTCTCCATAGCCCGGAAGCTGTGTTCCTCACACAGATTTTGGTCTGCCCTTTTCTGAGCTGAGAATTAGGGTTCTTGATCCAGTTCCCAAAAGCCTCATGCTTCAATTTTCTCTTCTGACTTTCCTCAGTATGGCCGCCTCATTGACCTCTGTCAACCCACACAAAAGAAGTATCAGATTGCTGTAACCAAAGTTTTGGGCAAGAACATGGATGCCATTATCGTGGACTCTGAGAAGACAGGCCGGGACTGTATTCAGTACATCAAGGAACAACGTGGGGAGCCTGAGACCTTCTTGCCTCTTGATTACCTGGAGGTGAGGCTGGTGGGGATGGGGTCAGGACAGTGTGAGAGGGCCCCTCTTCCTAGCGGTCCATGTTCTGCCACTTACTGAGCTGTTTCCCATAGGTGAAACCTACAGATGAGAAGCTCCGGGAACTGAAGGGGGCCAAGCTGGTGATTGATGTGATTCGTTATGAGCCACCCCACATCAAAAAGGCCCTGCAGTATGCTTGTGGCAATGCCCTCGTCTGTGACAATGTGGAGGATGCTCGCCGCATTGCCTTTGGAGGCCACCAGCGTCACAAGGTATGGATTCCCTTGTCCACAATGGAGCTGGAGAGTCTTTGTCCACATTAGCGTTGAAGATTCTCCTATTCATCTTTAACCCACTGAGCCACCCAGGCGCCCCAATCTCCTATTCATCTTCTCCCCTTCTTCTTTTCTCTTTTCCCTACTGTGCGTAGACAGTGGCACTGGATGGGACCCTGTTCCAGAAGTCAGGAGTGATCTCTGGTGGGGCCAGTGACTTGAAGGCCAAGGCTCGGCGCTGGGATGAGAAAGCAGTGGATAAATTAAAAGAGAAGAAGGAGCGGTTGACAGAAGAGCTGAAAGTAAATCAAAGGCTCACTGTCCCTAGGGGTTGGAGTCTTAAGGCCAGGCCGGCCATTCCCCTTCTTACCCCTACCCCTTCTCTCATCGACTTCAGGAGCAGATGAAGGCAAAGCGGAAAGAGGCAGAGCTACGTCAGGTGCAGTCTCAGGCCCACGGACTGCAGATGCGACTCAAGTACTCACAGAGTGACCTGGAACAGACCAAGACACGACATCTAGCCCTGAATCTACAGGTGGGGTCCGGCCTTCATCCCTGTCCTCCAAAGGCTACCCTCACATTCCTCACCAAAGTTTCTCTGGGGAGTGGGAACTTGTCCCATTTCCCTCCTCCCAGGCTGCTTCAGGGAACCAAGCATAGTAGTCAGCCAGCCAAGGATTCAGATCTTGACTCTGTATGATGGGAGGCAACTTACTTAATGTGTCAGTTGATACTGTTTTCATCTGTTTGCAAAATGGGAGTTAGAATTACCACCTGCTTCATACCATTCTTACAAAGATTGAAGGAATTCATACGTGTAAAGTACTTAGACTGATTCCTTGAACCCAGTAAGTGCTCAGTAAATATTAGATGCTATTATTAGCATCATTCATTCAACAGATATTTGAGCTCGTTCGAAAAGTGAACTGAAAGTAAGTACAGGCATTTCAGTCTCTGTGGGTGGGAGTTCTTCTAGGTGCATTAATGTGTTTGTTCATGGGGTGCTTCCCGAGACCAACCTGGAAGCATTATGTAAAATGTAGTATAAATATCCTTTTACCTTTTTCTAAAATCAAAAAGTCTGAATTCCAAGGGTTATAGATAAGGGAGTGTGGGCCTATAATTGACGATGTTTACTGTGTGCCCAGCACTGTGAATTGAAGCTGGCTGCCTGGGAGGCCAGGGAGGAAGCTGTGCGAAGGTTCATGTGGGAGATAATGGAACATTTACTGGGCAATTCTCAGCCAAGTTTTCTCAGCATGTGGAGAGCTGGCTCTTCCTCTCCAGGGCCCAGTGTGCTCAGTGTGGCTCTTTCCTTCAAGGAGCCTGGTCTCTTTTTTTTCCCCTCAACCCTGTTCCCTGCAGGAGAAGTCCAAACTGGAGAGTGAGCTAGCCAACTTTGGGCCTCGCATTAATGATATCAAGAGGATTATCCAGAGTCGTGAGAGGGAAATGAAAGACTTGAAGGAGAAGATGAACCAGGTTCGTAGGGGCTGAACCATGCCAGCATATGCAGTGGGGTAGGACGGGGCTGGCAGCAGCACTCTGACCCAAAGGACCTTTGCCCTCCCTCGCTTGTCCCCTCAGGTAGAGGATGAGGTGTTCGAAGAGTTTTGTCGGGAGATTGGTGTGCGCAACATCCGGGAGTTCGAGGAAGAGAAGGTGAAGCGGCAGAATGAAATTGCCAAGAAGCGGTAGGTGGAAGTATGGGTACCGGAGGACTCGGGGGTGCCCTTGAGCCTCCAGCCTGATGTTCTGGGAAGTCACATGGAATCATAAGACAGGGAGCAGCTCTTAGAACGATGGGTGTATACTGTAGGTTAGCTTTAAAGAACAGGGACATCAGGGAGGCAGTGTGTCATAGCCTCATGGTTAACAGTGCCAGCTTTATTTGTTTGTTTATTTATTTATTTAATTTACTGTGTCAGAGAGAGAGAATGTGCATGTACACAACCAGGAGGAGTCGCAGAAGGAGAAACAGGCTCCTCGATGAGCAAGGAGCCCGATCCCAGGACACTAGGATCATGATCTGAGCCATGGGCAGATGCTTTGCCGACTGAGCCACCCAGGCATCCCAAGAGTGCCAGCTTCAAATGTGGTTTACCTGGGTTAGAATCCCAGCTCCCCAACTTGTTATCTTGGGCAGTGAGTGACTCGACCTCTGTCTCTGAGCCCCAGTTTCTTTATCTGTCAAGTGGGTTAATACTGATGGTTAGCTCGTGGCATTATTTGGCAGATCAGATGAACCAGTCCTTCTAAAGCATTTAGCATAATACTTAGCACTTACTAAGAGTAGTAAATGTTAGCTTTTACTATTGTCATTTTCCTGATAGGCAATGGGGAGAGGTCAGAGAGGAATGAAGTTTAGTTGGAAGGATAGTAAGAACAAAACAACAGTTTATCTTCTCTTCCCCTCTTTATTTTATTCATTCATTGAGTTTGTTGCTGCGTTTGTTGTTTTTGGGGGTGGGGTGGGGTGGGTATGTATATGTGTGTGTGTGCACGCGCTTGTGTTTGTTTTCATTTACTTTTCCTGAGTACCTATGTTGTGCCTAGTTGTCCTGTGGTAGGTATTGGTGGGGAGATGAACATGACACACTCTCTTATTAAAGAGGTCACCTGGATCTTGAGCCTTAGTCTGCAGTTCATGTAGCCCATGGCCCATATAGTTAATACTTACTGCCTTTTTACCCCTAAGCCAGGCTCAAGGGATATAGAATGGAATCGGAGACTGTCCCTGTCCTCAGGGAGTTATGAAATAATTGGGGAGACAAACAAGTAGGTCAGCAATTTCAGAATAGTGTCCTTGATGGTGTATTTGAGGTACATAGGAAGTACAGAGGAAATGTTCAAAGAACTCCAAATCAAGAGGAAAAATAAAAACCAAGAGACCCAGTAGAGAAATGGACAGAGGATGTAGTTAGCACTTCACAGAAAGAGAAGCATGCATGGCTGATAACTACAAATTGATGTTCAGTCCTGTTTTTAATCAGAGAATTACAAATTAAAAGAGTCTAGCAGTATTTCATGAAAATAAATCTACTTAAGCTCTGTGACTTAGCAAAGCTACTCCTGGGTATATATCTCAGAGAGAGTCTGGCCATAGGGTTAGAAAGAGACATTCAGGCTTGTCTGTCTTGGCGTCATTTATGGTAATAGGATGTTGGTGGCAATGTGGACAGCCATCACTTGGGGAAAATATAAGTTAAATGTGATGAATATACGGACTATATACAATACTGTGTAGCAGTTCAAAGCAGGAACTGGATTTATAGGCAGTTACATGGGTAAATGTGTAACACTGCATTTGTGTAAATTTAAAAACAAGCATATTTTACAGGGATATGCATTCTTAAGGCTATATACATATGTGTGTATGTATATACATTTGTCATTTTGGAGTACATACTCAAAATAGGGAAGATAATGGGCGTGGAAATAAGGGCTTGAGCCACAGGAGAGAAGGGTCTTGCACAGAGAGTGAATCTTCATGTAATGAACTGTGGGATATAATTAACTGCATCCAAAGGGGAGAAAGCCCAGAAAAGTGTAATAGAAACGAAGAACCTGGGGCACCTGGGTGGTTCAGTGGGTTAAAGCCTCTGCCTTTGGCTCAGGTCATGATCTCACAGTCTTGGGATCAAGCCCCACATCGGGCTCTCTGCTCGGCAGGGAGCCTGCTTCCCCCTCTCTGTCTCTGCCTGCTTGTGATCTCTCTCTCTCTGTCAAATAAATAAATAAAATCTTTAAAAAAAAAAAAAAAAGGGAACGAAGAACCTGCTCACAACTGTCAGGAAAGCTTTTACAGAACAAGGAGTGATGATCTAGATGCCTGTAGAGTGAGTAGGACTTAGCCAGCTGGGCAGCCAACAGAAGGGAGTTCAGGCAGTGGGAATAGCATGCTCAGAGGTGTGAGAGAATGTGCCTTGCACTGGAAACTAAGTATGAATGTCCGGTGCATAAAAATGGGGTCAGGAGGAAGGCGGGGCTGGTGGACAGGTCAGCAGGGGCCAGATCACAAAGGGCTTTATGAGTCATGCTTAGGAGATTGGACTTAAAATTGCATAGCTCAGAATTAATAGAGTTAATTACATTCCATTTGGATTATAGTGACTAATGGGTTTAAGCTGCTAGCATGACATCTGGCAGCATCTGTCACACCATACTGGGGGAGTGGGGAGGCAGTTGGAAATTAGCCCTTCCTGGCCTGCTACTATCTGGATGCTGGTTACATACTCTTTGACTTTCTGAAGAGACGGGGAGCAGGGCAGTGGCAGGAATCTCATATTTTCTCCATGTTTGTTTGTTGTTGTTGTTTTTTTTTAACTACCCAAGCTCTGCTCCTTGAAGGTTCTGGAATACGGGTGTGTTGGGAGGTGGTAGTTGGAAAGAGTCAAAGCCCTTGAGCAAATATGAGCAGAATGCAGCCAGTATACCCGTCAGTAATGATAGTAACTAAAATTTATTAAGTACTTAGTGTGGTCTGGCATGTTTCTAAGGATTTGATGCATATTAATTCTTTAAAAATCTCTCGATAACTCCCAAGGTAAATACGAATAGTATTTCCATTTTACACGTGAGGAGATAGAGGTGTGGAGAGTATAACTAGCTTGCCTGAGATTACACTACTAGTAAATGGCAGGGTTTGGATGTCAGAACTCTTTTCCTACCACATTATATTGCAATGGTGCCATGGGAGAAGGAGCGTGGATTTTAGTGTTAGACCTGGCTTCCAGTCTCACATGTGCCCATTTACTAGCTGTGTGCCCTTGGGCAAGGTCTTTTACCTCTTGGCCCATGTTTCCTCATTTGTAAAATTGGAATAATAATGCTTACTTGTGGAGCTATTAGAGGATTAGAGGTAATTATGTAAAATACACAGAAACTTAATAAATAGGAATTACCAGGTGGGTTCAGGTGGACCTTTTTGTGCCTCCTAGGAACTTGGCAGAGCGCTGGAGTCTTCAGTTTATAAAGGGGGATTAGTGGAGTTTGGCTCGATCTCTCTGCCTTGCGCCATATCCACAAGGCTAGGCTGAGGGACTTCGTTCTCCAACTTCAGGGAACAGTTTTATGTGGCTGTGGAGGGATAAACTGAATGGTGACTGAAATTCAGTAGTTAACTGAATCCCTGGGTCTTGGATCTAGTTCTCCTTTCTCCCCACAGTTTGGAGTTTGAGAATCAGAAGACTCGCTTGGGCATCCAGTTGGATTTTGAAAAGAACCAACTGAAAGAGGACCAGGATAAAGTACACATGTGGGAGCAGACAGTGAAAAAGGATGAAAATGAGATAGAAAAGCTCAAGAAGGTAAGGAAGGAGAGCATAAAAAGACATACTAAAAACTGGGTGGAAAAATTGGAAGGGATATGATAGAGGGATAATATCCATAATTTATGAAGCCCCATTGAAATAAGGAAACATGAAGACCTAAATAGGAAAAAAAAATGGAGTAAGAGGCACAAACAGTTCAAGATGATTCAAATAGCCCATAAACACATACATTTAATTTAGCCTTACTGGAAGTCAAAGAAATGCAAATTAAAGCAACAATCTGATATAATTTGTTTCCTGTCACATCACCTGAGATTTAAAACACAAAACAAAAAACCAGATGATTAATACTGGCCATGGTGCACAAGACCAGCATTCTTGTGCCATATGGCACAATCCATCAGGAGTCTTCAGGATATATTTATCCCCTCTTAGTAAAACCTGAGGAAATCCAAAATGCTGGCACAGCTTCGTGCATGGAGGTTGATGTTTATTACAAACATTTATAGTTCCGTATTGGAAACTGTCCAGTGTCCTCTGGGAATTAGGAGTTTAGCAAATTATGCTACATTCATGTATGCATTTGTGAAGTTTAGTGGTCTTCAAATTTTAGTAATACACAGACCCTATTTAAAGACCTAAGATCTTCAGTGTTGGCCTAAAAAATCCTTGACATTAAAATACATACAAACATACATACTTAGAGCACTTCACCAAAAAGCCAGGACAAACTTACTAATTAATTTTTATAATTAACAACATTAATTTTAGTGCAACGGATGATGATATTTTGCTGAAACCGAGTCCCTTTCCACATTTTGCCTGTGCTGGTGACAGCCAAGGCTCAGTTTGAGTTGAGCTTGCTTGTGTCACTGGGTATTGTCTGACAACCCACTTTTCCCACATTCTTTCTCTTTAAATTACTGTGAAACCTTTGTTCTTCTTACAGCATCCTCTCCAGAGGTGATTTGATCCTCCTCACTTGGCTTAAACATATCATTTGACTTTTATGTCTGCCTGCGTTTGTTGTTTTTGGGGGTGGGGTGGGGTGGGTATGTATATGTGTGTGTGTGCACGCGCGTGTGTTTGTTTTCATTAAACCCTGATATTTTAAAGTAGTCCTTTGTGCTGTCACTGGAATCTTAAATGCAAATGTAGATCAGGCAGGAGTAAGTGGGCAGCTAGATGATCCAGAATACCATTTCTATGACTTTGACTTTTTATTTTGAAATCATTTGAAACTTAGCAGAAAGTGGCAAGACTCCTATCGAGAACTTCCACCTACCTGCCACTGAGATTCATCAATCACTAAAATGCCATATTTGCTTCTGCATTGTCTGTGTATGCATATTATTATTATGAGCCATTTGGGAGCAAGTGGCAGATCTATCCCCTTCAATGACTTTAAGATCAAAGTGAAAACCAAATATTCTTCCTTTAAAAAAATCAGATGTGCTAAGACTGCACTTCCCTTGACTGGCCATTCTTAATGCCACTCCCTTTCCTCTTCCTGGAGCTAATCCCATGTGGTGGGTATTCTTCCAGACCTTATAGGTATTTACTTAAATGTTTATACATTCATGTCAGTGTACTCATAGAAATACTTAGTGTTGTTTGTGTGGGTTTTTTTAACAATAATGTTATATTGCCTGTGACAGCAATTTTAACGTGGAAAAGATGCTCAAATATAACATTAAGTCAGAAAATACAGTTTTAATCACAGTCTAGTCTCAACTCTGTAGAGCTGTCTATATAAGTAGTATTAAGAAGAAATAGGCTAAAATGTTAATTGGTTGTCTCTGGCTGGTGAGATTACCAGTGATTTTTTTTTTTCTTCTGCTTGATACTGTTTCAATTCTTTGTACTTTTCTATATCAGGCAACTTGTATAATGGGGTGTCAGGGAGAGGGCAACCAAAATTGAAAAAAGATAGAGACACCTAAAGGGTGATGGTGGTATGTGAAAGCAGAGCTTCCTGAGGAGAGGCTCTGACAGGCCTTGGAGGCTCCTTCTGAGGGTGGGGGCAAGGGGAGAAGATCCTTAGAGGAGATGAGGAAAACGTTCACTTCTTATCCTGTTCCCCCTGCTGGGACCAGGAGGAACAAAGACACATGAAGATCATAGATGAGACCATGGCCCAGCTACAAGACCTGAAGAATCAGCACCTGGCCAAGAAGTCGGAGGTGAATGACAAGAATCATGAGATGGAGGAGATTCGTAAGAAACTGGGGGGCGCCAACAAGTGAGTGGGTTCAGGCCTGGGTTTGGGGGACCTAGGTAGAGCAGGCAGCCTGCTGGATTTGGATCTCACCTCTCTACCTGGACCTTTTAGGGAAATGACCCATTTACAGAAGGAGGTAACAGCCATTGAGACCAAGCTGGAGCAGAAACGCAGTGACCGCCACAACCTGCTGCAGGCTTGCAAGATGCAGGATATCAAGTTGCCACTGTCTAAGGGCACCATGGATGACATTAGTCAGGAGGAGGTGAGTATCAGATTAGGGCTGGTGATGGGAGTGGGCAAGAAACAGCATTAACCAGGGATGGGGGTGAAAGTAACCAGGGAGGGGAAGAGGGAGAGAAAAGGATGGTGGGCAGGGGTGATGAGGCAGGTTGAGGCTATGAAGGCAGGTAGGGGAAAGGTAGTAGCTTTGGTATGAAAGGGAAGTTGACTTGGGGGTAGTGCTGGATATTGGTAGGTGGTGAGGGGGGGAAGCCCAGAAAAGATGGAATCATTCTGTAACCTTAGGGACTTGAGCTAAAAGCTCCAGCAGATGTTGGATATTGCTACAAGTGGCAGTTGAGGGACATTAGCAAAGAGCAAAGGGAGATGGAAGCTGGGGGACCTGAGAGATGATGGCTGAGCTGCAGTGAGGGAGGTTGGCCAGGAGAGGGTTGGATAAGGGACATCAGCAATGAAGAGGTGACAAGGCTTAGTCACAGGAAAGAGAGGGACACTAGCCAATGGAGAAACCAAGGCATTTTTATGCATTGAAGGTGCAGATTGGTAGGAAGGGATGGGAACATTAACTGAGGGGAGGTTTGCATATATCTGGCTTAGACCTGGGTATGTATCTCAGCCCCACATGTCTTTCTCCCTCCCTCTTTCCAAACAGCATTTCAGTTTAATTCAGCAAAATATTTTGAACACCAGAAATGTGCCAGGCACCATGGTAACATGTGACATAATTACTCCTAATCCTAAACACAACTGTGCCAGGCAGGTAGTATCCCATGTTACAGTTGAGGGTTTATGTATTTAAATTAGGCTTCTGGTGTCAGGATCTGATGGCATGACTTGCCAAGGATCACAATTTTAGTGGTAGAGCCCAGTTTTGAACTGAGGTCTTTGTGTCTTCTGAACTGCTGTCCTGCCACAGGTGCTCTAGTAAGGTGCTTTGCAAAGACTTTGAAGGTTGGAAAGGGTCCCTTCCCCCCTCCCACCCTGTTAGAGGGGCATTCTGTGGCAAGTGTGCTCCATTGGACTCTCCCTCTCACCATTGCAGGGTAGCTCCCAGGGGGAGGATTCTGTGAGTGGTTCCCAGCGAACTTCCAGCATCTATGCACGAGAGGCCCTGATTGAGATTGACTACGGTGACCTGTGTGAAGATCTGAAGGTGAGGATCAGCCACGAGGGCAGCGACATCCTCCCAGCTATTCAAAGGGAGAGTCAGTCCACCCGAGTGCCCCGTGGTGACCATGGCTGGAAAGCAGGGCGGGCTGGCAAGGAAGGGAGGGACTTGTGGTTTAGGGTCTCCCCCACTATGCACACAAACACAGGTGCATCTTCCATCACCACCATCAGTTGCCCCCGTCCCTGCCTACTGCCAGTCTTTCCCTTCCACGCATGTACACATCTCAGCCCAGGTGCACACACAAAAGACCTTCACAGTGAGCAGATGGGCCTTGGGTACTCCTCGCTCTCTGTCCCAGGTGCTCCTCCCTTCTCACTTTTTGCATTCTCGCATCCGGGGTATCTTTTTCACCCTCTTGGCCTCAGCTGCCATGTGTGCTATGCTACGCAGGTACCTCAAACCCCAGCCTTCCGCAAATCTGCCCTTTGTCCTTGGTGCCAGCCACATATTCAAACCAGAAATCTGTGCCTTTTCCTTGACTCCCTCTCTCACTTGGCATATTCGTTGAATTACCAAGCCCTATCCATTATACCTCCTAAATAGCTGTTGAAATATCCATCTACTTTATTTGTTTCCTCTCTCTAGTACAGGCCATTTCACCTCTCACACAGCCTACTGCAGGAACCTCCTAAACATGTCCTGATGCTTTCCCATCCATCCTTAAAGCCGGGGGACTTGATTTTTTAAAGAAATCTTTATCATGGAAAATTTCAAACATACACAGAAATAGAATAATGAACCTTAGTACCCATCATACAGCTTCAACAATTAGCAACATATGGTATCTTGTTTTCTATATTCTTCCCTTTCACATTGGCATATTTTAAATCAAATTCTGGGTAACATTTCATTCATAATTACCTCCACATATATCTCTAGAAAGAAGGACATTTTAAAAAACATAACCATATGATACCAAAAAAACTTGAAGACTAACTGCAATATCACCTAATATTCAGTAAATGTTTAGATTTGCACAAATATCCCATAAATACCATTAAAAAAAAAAACATAGTCTGTGTATCTAAATCAGGATTCAAGGGAGGTTCATGTATTAAAGGTGGTTTCTTCTAGTCTGTACCATTTTCTTATATCATTTTTTTATACCTATTTATGGAAGAAACTGGGTCATTGGTCATGTATAATTTTCTACATTCTGAATTTGGCTTGATTATGTCCTATGATGTTATTTAACGTGTTCGTCCATTCCCTGTATTTCCTGTGAACTGGTACTTAAATCTAGGGTGTGATTGGATTTGGTTCATTTTTTTGTTTGTTCTTGGCAGGAGTACATAAGTAGTGCTGTCTACTTGTGAACTTTCTTTTGCGTTGCATAAGTTGACATTGAATATCATTTCATGATCTTTGTACTAAGTTTGGTCAGTGTTCAACATTACCTGTGAAATATTCTTGTCAAAAACTCAAGTAAGGATCTGATTAAGCTTTTATAGCCACCAATTATATGAAACACCAGTGCCAGAGGAACGTGTTAAATTAAAACACAGGGATGCATGTAGTTAGCTAAATCCAAACGGTGGGAAACTATGGGCCTGGTCTCTTCCATGGATAAATGAGAGGAAAGAAATTAAACAGAGGGAAAATTTTTATTGACTGTAAGAGCCAAATGAATCAACTGGAATATGTGGCGTTTCTGTGAATACATTGCAAAGAGGAAGGGGAATTTATCCATTAAATGAGACTTAAGAGATAGATCAGCCAGTTGCGATGTGTGTACCTTATTTGAAATGTGCTTTGAAAAACTTGTGAAGTTTTGTTTTGTTTTTTTTACAAAACAATCAGGATAATTTGAACACTGACCAAAGAATTTATGATGTTCAGAAATTGCTGTTAATATTTTTAGGGGAGATGATGGTATTGTGGCTTTGTTTTTTAAGTATTATCTTTTATAACAGTGGTTCTCGGTGGTGCATGGGTTTTGCTTCCCCAGGGGACATTTGGTAATGTCTGTAGACACTTGCAACATCCACTTGTCATAATCGGTTAACTGACAGTGTCTCGTAGGTAGATTGAAGGGATGCTGCTAAACATCTTATAGTGCACAAAGGACAGCCCTCACAACAATGAGTCATCTGGTCCAAAGTGTCAGTAGTGCTGAGATTCAGAAACCATTTTAGAGATACATACTGAAGTATTTGTGGATGACGTAGTAGTATGTCTGAGATTTGCTTTAGGATAATTGAAGATAGAAAGGAATGGAGTATAGATGGCAGAGTATTGGCCATGAGTTGATAATTTTTGAAGCTGGGTAATACGTATATACATGGGGGGGTATTGTATTCTCTGCTTTTTTGTGTCTGTTGAAAATTTACATAATATAAAGTTAAGAGAAAAATTATCAATGATCAGGTTCAGGTGTTGTTAGCCCGTCGGTTTTTTTAAAAAAATATTTTATTTATTTATTTGACAGATAGAGATCACAAGTAGGTAGAGAGGTAGGCAGAGAGAGAGGAGGAAGCAGGCTCCCTGCTGAGCAGAGGGCCCAATGCGGGGCTCCATCCTAGGACCCTGAGATCATGACCTGAGCCGAAGGCAGAGGCCCAACCCACTGAGCCAGCCAGGTGCCTCTAGCCCGTCAATTTTTATGAAGTTCCCTGTCAGCTTTTTTACAGGCTGGTTTTAGCAGTTGTTCTTTTTTTTTTTTTTCTTTCTTTGAGAGCATGAATGTGTGAGCTGAGTTGGGGGGTGGGTGGGAACGGTCAGCAGGACAGGGAGAGAAGAGAATCCCAAGAAGACTCCTCATTGAGCACAGAGCCCCATGTCGGGCTTGATCTTAGGACCCTGAGATCATGACCTGAGCCGAAATCAAGAGTCAGACACTTAACTGTCTGAGCCACACAGGCACCCCAGTTTTAACAGCTCTTAATCACGTTGCCTAGCTCTATCAGGGGTTGCAAAATGTTAATTTTCTAATTCTTCCATTCCTTCTCCATTTGTTTATTGGAATTCTAAAAAGAATTTTCCCATATCAACTATTCGTTTCTTTTGAAATACAGCCAGTACAGAAAAAATAGGATAAATGCTTCATTCTTTTCCTTTATTTACCAGCTTTCAGAATGAATCAATTGCTTTGTAACCTTTAAAGGTAAAACCTTTAAAACCAGTAAGGTTTTAATTTGTATTACTGGTTTTAATTTGTATTTATTGTAAACTTAACTGTTTAAATGTATTTTGGTAACTCTGTCAGAGTCATTTTTCTTCTTGATGTTCATATTGTCCCATCCTTGTCCAGTAGGAGCCACTTCAGGTTGATTTTTTTTGTTGTTCTTATTTTTAGATTTTTATTATGGAAAATGTCACATGCAAAAGTAAAATAGCACAATGCTATCTTGTGTAGCCATCACCAGTTTCAACAGTTATCATCTCATGGCCAAACTTGTTTTATGTGCACCCCATCCACTTCCTCCTCTCTCCCCACCCCTGTATTTAAAAATACAGTCGACCCTTGAATAGCATGGGTTTGAACTGTATAGGTCCACTTATACATAGATTTCCTTTGGCAAATATAGCACAGTACTAATAAATGGATTTTCTTAATAACATTTTCTTTTCTCTAGCTTACTTTACAGTGTGTGTTAGTCACTGTTTATGTTACTGGTAAGGCTTCCAGTCAACAGGAGGCTATTAGTAATTGAGTTTTGGGGGAGTCATAAGTTAATATGTAAGTAGATTTTTGAATGTGTGGGGGGCTGGTTCCCCAACCCCTTGTTCAAGGGTTAGCTACAAATTCTGGACATCATGCCATTTCACTTGTAAATATTTCAGCATGTATCTCTAAAAGAGATAATTTTGAAAATTACTTAGAATCTTTATCATACCGAAAACCCAATTAATTCCTTTATATTAGAGCTATATATTATAAAATAATTTCTTATTAGTATTATAATTAGTATTCACATTTCCCTGATTGTCATGCACACACACAGTTTGCTTGCTTGAATTGGGAGTCAAATAAGATGACAGATATAGATAGATAGATGATTGATACAGAGATTGGTTGATATGTCTCTTTTTTTAAACATTTGTAAAATTTTAATTAACATATAATGTATTATTGGTTTCAGAGGTACAGGCCTGTGATTCATCAGTCTTATATAATACCGAGTGCTTATTACATCACGTGCCCTCCTTAATGTCCGTCACCTAGTTACCCCATCCCTCTTCTCTCCTCCCCTCCAGCCACCCTCAGTTTGTTTCTTAAGATTTTTTTTCTAAGTATTTTATTTATTCATTTGAGAGTGAGAGAGAGCGCGCAAGCAGAGGGAACAGCAGGCAGAGGGAGAAGCAGGCTCTGTGCTGAGCAGAGAGCCCGACGTGGGGCTCGATCCCAGGACCCTGGTATCATGACCTGACCCAAAGGCAGACACGTAACTGACTGAGCCACCCAGGTGCCCCTGTTTCTTATGAAGAGTCTCTTACAGTTTGTCTCCCTGTTTTTTTTTACTTTTTCCTCTCTTCTAGGAACCTCTACCTTGTTTCTTAAATTACACATGCCAGAGAGATATATAATTGTCATTCTCTGATTGACTTATTTCGCTTAGCATAATACCATCTAGTTCTGTCCACGTCATTGCAAGTGGCAAGATTACACTTTTGATGGCTGTGTAATATTCCGTGTCACGCCACCTTCTCTTTATCCTTTCATCTGTTGATGGATAGACATCTGTGTTCTTTCCGTAGTTTTTCTAGCTATTGTGGACATTACTGCTATTAACAACATTGGGGTGCACGTGCCCCTTCCAATCACTACTTTTGTATCTTTGGGGTAAATACCCAGTAGTGCAGTTGCTGGGTTGTAGGATAGCTCTATAGTCAACTTTTTTGAGGAGCCTCCATACAGTTTTTCAGAGTGGCTGCACCAACCTGCATTCCCACCAACAGTGTAGGAGGGTTCCCTTTTCTCCATATCCTCGTAATATCTGTTGTTTTCCAACTTCTTAATTTTAGCCATTCTGACTGGTGTGAGGTAGTTGGTTGATATGTCCTTTAAGTCTCATTTAATGAATGGTAATCCCCCTTGTCTGTGCCATTGCTTTCAATGGTTTCAGTTACCATGGTCAACCACAGTCTGGAAGCAGATGATCCTCCTTCTGACCTATTTCAGAAGGTCAGTAAACTACCTGGTGCTATGTCACAGTGACTGTGTCATTCAGCTTACTTCCATCTCCTCATGTAGGCATTTTTTTATCATCTCACATTTTCCTAAGAAGGGTGATTACAGTACAGTAAGAGTTTGAGTGTGAGTCCATTCGTGTAACTTTTATTACAGTATATTGTTATAATTGTTCTGTTGCATTATTGCTGTTAATTTTTTACAGTGCCTAATCTGTAAATTAAGCTTTATTGTAGGTATGTATGTATAGGAAAAAACATAGTATATAGGCTTTGGCACTGTTCATGGTTTTAGACATCTACGGGGGGGGTCTTAGAATGTACCCCGTGGATAAGGGGGACTACTGTATAAGATGCCCCTCCATCAGTTTTTATTTTTCTTTGCAGTATTTTTTGTTTTTAAAGAAATTGGCTCATTTCTCCTGAAGGATTTTCCACATTCTGTACTTTGTTGAGTGTATCCTATGATTTTTTTTTAAAGATTATTTATTTATTTAAGAGAGAGTGTGCATGCACTTGAGCAGGAGAGAGGCAGACTCCGCGCTGAGTGCAGAGCCCGATATGGGGCTTGATCCCATGACCCTGAGTTCGTGACCTGAGCTGAAACTAAGAGTCAGACACTCAGCCGAACCACCCAGGTGCCCCTGTATCCTATGATTTGTTTTTTTTTTTTTTTTAAAGATTTTATTTATTTATTTGACAGAGAGAAATCACAAGTAGACAGAGAGGCAGGCAGAGAGAGAGAGAGAGGGAAGCAGGCTCCCTGTCGAGCAGAGAGCCCGATGCGGGACTCGATCCCAGGACCCTGAGATCATGACCTGAGCCGAAGGCAGCGGCTTAACCCACTGAGCCACCCAGGCGTCCCTATGATTTGTTTTGATGTTCTCCAAGAACAAAGCACAAAAGTAGTTCTGGTATCCCCTGTAGTTCCTATAAATGGGTAGTTAGATCAGTGCTGTTAAATAGAGATATAATATAATCCACATGTCCTATTTTTAAAAGTAAAATTTATTTCAATGCTGTATTTTTGCTTAACCCAGTATATCCAGAAATTATTTCAGTGTAAAACATAAAAATTATTGATGGGCGATTTGACAGTCTCTCTGTACTAAGTCTAAGAAACTTAGAAACAGATACTAAGAAAATACAGTATCTGTTTATGCTTCTAGCATATCTCAATTTGGATGCTGTATTTTCCTCAGATATATTTGATCTGTAATTAGCTATCTTACACTTGATCTTAGCCAAGAAGTGGTATGTATTTAGCTATCTTAAACTTTACAATAGAAAAAAAGAACCACATACCCTAGTTTGTTACAGATATACTTAAAAGTTTTCTAGAAACTAAGTTGAATATCAGTTTTTAAATCAGTCAACAATCATTAAAGTCAGTAGTCACATGTGGGCTTATGGCTACCGTATTAGACAGCTCAGATCTAGAGGTTTGATTAGATTCAAGTTTGGGGGTTTGTTTTGGTCAAGACTGCCTCCTAAGTGACATTGTTAACACCTATCAGGAAGTTGGTGATGTCTGGTTATGGTTCTTTTTGTATGATTTGCAGTTGTGGTTATTGCCTCAATTGATTAATTTGTCTGTGGTTGCAAAATGGTGATCTTCTTACTTTATTTTTATTAACTGGAATACTCTGAAGAGAGATTTCCTCTTATTAGTCATTAGGTTACCCTGGGGTACAGTTTATATAGGAAAGGTGGATATATATGCACTTGATTCTCTTATTTTACTAGCTTATAAAATAATGAGCTAGTTTTCTGACATTGTCAAGATCTGTTCATTGAGTTGTTTGTTTTTTAAGATTTTATTTATTTATTTGAGAGAGAGTGAGAGAGATTCCAAGTAGTCAGAGAGGCAGGCAGAGGGGGAGGGGAAGCAGGCTCCTTGCTGAGCAGAGAGCCTGATGCGGGGCTCAATCCCAGGACCCCAAGATCATTACCTGAGCCAAAGACAGAGGCTTAACCCACTGAGCCACCCAGGCGCCCCTGTTCACTGAATTGTTTTTGTGTCATTTTGAACTTAATGGATTTAAACATGTGAGATGTATTGTACTCTGTTGTGATTGTTATTCTTGTTGATCAAGTTGCATCTTAGGCCGGTGGGAACCATTGGCTTCTGAATCATTTTGACACAACTCTTACAGGCTTTTATGTCTTCACTGCTTTCTGGTATGTCCAGGCTCATCCTTAAGATCTGGCATTAGCCATTTCTCTCTGGGAAGTTCTGACTTCTTGTAGTGGGAAATGCTGTTTAGCAACTACCATCTGAACACCAGAGTGCTCATGACTGCTGGGTTGCTCAGTTTTTCTAGAATGTTTCAGTAGACTGGGCTACAAGATGCATTTTTTATTTTGGAGGAAAAATGTGAGTTTATGTTGATACTTCAAGTGAAATTGTAATTTTCACAGTTTAACATCCTTGATTTTATGGTTGAGTCTCCCCAATTATTCTTGCTAAAAATCTTGGTTCCTAGCAACATTAACATAATTAACATATTTTACTTTATCCTATTCTGTATATAATAGTTTGAAAATCACAATGAGGTATTATTAGTAACAACTTATGTATGAATGCTGTTGAAGATTTCCTTGAGGTCCTTTTTGCCGTTACGCAAATAGCTTATTGGGCATATATGACCAGCCATGTTCTTATATATATATATATTTTTTTTAAAGATTTTATTTTTTTATTTGACAGACAGAGATCACAAGTAGGCAGAGAGGCAATCAGAGAGAGAGGAGGAAGCAGGCTCCCCACTGAGCAGAGAGCCCGATGCGGGGCTCCATCCCAGGACCTGAGCCAAGGATCATGACCTGAGCCGAAGGCAGAGGCTTGAACTCACTGAGCCACCCAGGCGCCCCCATGTTCCTATGTTTTAAAGTAATTTGAAAGAATTCTCTGAGTGTTTAACCAGCTTAATATATTGTCATGTTTCTTTGTTTAGTTTTGCATTTTTAAGGGGGTTGCTCATTTTTGCATTTTGACCTCTTTTTCCAAATTTATTTTGAAAATTTTCAAACCTACAGAAAAATTAAAAGTACAGTGCAGTGAACACCCATATACCTTTCACTGTAGATTCACCAATGAACATTTTTCCGATTTTTTTCTCTCTCCATCTCTCTTGATTCCCTCCTTCCACACTACACTTTTGTTTTTGCTGAACCATTTGAAGGAAGTTACAGACTTCAACTCTAAATATTTCAGCATGCTAAGAACAAGGGCTTCTGCTCCATAACTGTAATTCCATATTACACCTAAGAAAATTAATAATAATTTCATATCTAATATACTGCCCATATTCACATTTCCCCAGTTGTTCCAGAAGTGTTTTTTTTTTTTAAAGATTTTATTTATTTATTTGACAGAGAGAGATCACAAGCAGGCTGAGAGGCAAGCAGAGAGAGAGGAGGAAGCAGGCTCCCTGCTGAGCAGAGAGCCCCATGTGGGGCTCCATCCCAGGACCCTGAGATCATGACCTGAGCCGAAGGCAGCGGCTTAACCCACTGAGCCACCCAGGCGCCCCCAGAAGTGTTTTTTATAATTGTTTGTTTTAAGCTATGATCCAGTCAAGGTTTATGTATTGCTTTTGGGTGTTCTATCTTTTTAGTTTCTTTTAATGTGGAGCAGTCCCCTCACATTCTTTCATGACACTAATCTTTCGAAGAGTCTATGTGTTGTCTTGAAAGGCTGTGTTATGGATATGTTTGTTTCCTTTCATTATTTTTTTTTTAATTTTTTAAAGATTTTATTTATTTATGACAGTGAGAGATCACAGGTAGGCAGAGGGACAGGCAGGGTTGGGGGGTTAGGGAGCAGGCTCTCTGCTGAGCAGAGAGCTTGGATGCAGGGCTCTATCCCAGGATCCTGAGATCATGACCTGAGCCGAAGGCAGAGCCTTAACCCACTGAGCCACCCAGGCGCCTGTGTTTCCTTTCATTATTGTTTAATTTGTTCCACCTATCCTTGTGTTTCTTATAAATTGGAAATTTGATCTAGTCTGGAGACTTGATGGATTTGGGTTAAGTAATTTTTTGGCCAGAATATTTCATTGGTGATGCTGTGTACTCTATATTGCATCATGCCAGGAGATACGTAATGTGAGGATGTCCCACTATTCATGATGTTAAGCTTGATCCTCTGTTAAGGTATCGATTGCCAGATTTCATACCTTTGTAAGTAGTAAGTAATCTTTAGGGGGATTCTCTGGTATCGTGTGAATATCTTGTTCCCAACAGTTTTTTGGCCCTGTGGTTTTCACATTTTGATTTAATTTTTTTCATAATTCTGCAAAATTTTCATATGGTCTAAAGCTGAAAGTATAATACAAGGTACATAAAGAGAAGTTTCACTTTCCTTCTTGTCCCCTTTGCCTCCCTTCTGCTATCTGTAATCATTTTAATTAGTTTTTGGATTATCCTTTTTTTGTTGTATTTTAAAAATACAATTATATTTGTATGTAAATACACTCATATTCCTTCTCTTAGATAAAAAGCAGTAGTCTGTTGTGTACCTTGCATATTTGCATATTTTAATTATAACCTATGCGAGAGACTACTTAACAGTATATAGAGCTCTATAGGAGGGCTTTTCTAAAATATATGTATTTATGTATACATTTGTGTGTATTCATGTCCTTCCTGTGCTTGAAGTCATTCAGTGGTACCTCACCTCCCTTTAGATAAAGTCGAGACCTCTTACAAGACTTAAAAGGCCCTTTATCATCAGGCTTCTGCATGTCTCCAGCCTTGCCTAAGTGTGCACATGCACACTCACAGTTGCTATTATTGTTGTACTGAATTGCCCTTTTTTTGGCTTTTGAAATTTATTAAAACTGATTACTTTTTTGAATTGCTTTGATTTCCTTGAATGAACCATGAGCATATCTTTGATTTTGCATGTGATGCTCCTGTCTGCATAGGCTATTCTTTCTCTCTGTCCTCACTTTCATCCTGTTGGCCTGAGCTTAAGCATACTCCTGGAGGCCTTCCCTAGTCCCAGAGTCTGAGTTAGGTGCCCTTATGTGCTGACCCTACACCATCTGTTTATCATTGTTTTGGTATTCACTGTGCAGTGTTCTGATTGTTTACGTATATGCCTTCTTCTGTTAGTCCATGAGCTCTGTAAGCACAGGAACCATGGCTCACAGGATATGAGGGCCCCAGTGCCTGGCATTTGGAAGGCATTCAGTAAATATTTATTGACTTAAAGTGGCAGAAAGGCACAAGCCCAGACATGCATTGCAATATCCATAAGACCTAAAACCAAACTCAAATGGAATTTGCTCAGATGTGGTGATCTGAGCAGAAAGCGTGAGTTGCCTTATTCATTGTGGAGCTGTAGGTGGAGTCCATACCAGCCTGTGTGGGAGCCTCTAGGTCACCCTGGGATGGTGCTGGCTCATGGCCTGGGCTGAGAGCCAGAAAGGGGCACCACCAGCTGCTCCTCCTGAGAGACAGAGAGGTTGACGGCCTGGGGGAAGGGCTAGAGATGAGAAAGTGGCATCAGCCTGTAATTTCCAGGGATGGTGGGAATGGTTGCTGTAGGTAGGACCTTGTGGGAAGAGATGTGCTAGGGAAGAAGAACCTGCCTTCAGCATGGAGCAAGTGCTCAGGTCCTGCTTAGTGGAGCATCTCTCGTGGGGGCCTAAGCTCAGGGACCTGGCCCCTCTTGATGTCATTGGGCCTGGGGTTTACAGGATGCCCAGGCTGAGGAGGAGATCAAACAGGAGATGAATACACTGCAGCAGAAGCTGAATGAGCAGCAAAGTGTACTCCAGCGTATTGCTGCCCCCAACATGAAAGCCATGGAGAAGCTAGAAAGTGTCCGAGACAAGTTCCAGGAGACCTCAGATGGTAAGATTTTTTTTTTTACCCCTTTTACTTTTACTGTCTAAGGTGAAGACAGAAGGCTGAAGTTACAGCAAGGGCCTGTTACACATCACAGCAGCTCCCATTTTTATTTGCTTTCTGGAAACTCCCAAGAGTCCTAAACAGTAGGGGTTAGTTACCACACCTGTCTTACAGAGCAGAAAACTGCTGAGGTTCAGAGAGGGTCATTGGCCTACCCAAGGTCACACAGCTGGTTGCTGGTTGAGCCCAGGGTAGAATTCATGTTTGTGTGGCTCCGGGCCCACGTTTCTTCCTTTGTGCTGTGTGGCCGGCCCAATGGTTACAAGTGATTGTGGGGCCATTTTCCTGGGGTCCTTCCCAAATATTCCTCTCCCTTTGGGATGTCCCTGCTCTGTGAATTGTCATTTACAGGTCATTCTTGCCAGGGCGTGGTCCTCAGCCTTGGCAGAGCCTGGGCACTGAGGCGTCACCTGTCTTTCCCTTGTGGCAGAGTTTGAGGCAGCCCGAAAGCGAGCCAAGAAAGCCAAGCAGGCATTCGAACAGATCAAGAAGGAGCGCTTTGACCGCTTTAATGCTTGTTTTGAATCTGTGGCCACCAACATCGATGAGATCTATAAGGCCCTATCCCGCAACAGCAGTGCCCAGGTAGGCTGGAGTCCCTTACCCAGCTAGCCCCCACCATCACGTTGCCATTCCCTTTATGCCTCCTGTCCCTGTCCTCATCTAGACCAGACCCAGATTCTGACCCATCTGCCTTCTCCCTAGGCATTCCTGGGCCCCGAGAACCCCGAGGAGCCCTACCTGGATGGCATCAACTATAACTGTGTGGCTCCTGGCAAACGCTTCCGGCCTATGGACAACTTGTCAGGGGGGGAGAAAACAGTGGCGGCTCTGGCTTTGCTCTTTGCCATCCACAGGTAAGGCTGCTCTTCCCAGGGCAGTTGACGGAGAGACTGAACTGAGGCCACCAGAGGCTCTGGGGCCTAAGGACATGCAGAGATCTGCAGAGGTGAAGATGTTCTGGTGGAATCTGGATTGCGTCCCTGTTTCCCTACCTACTACAGCACATCTGGCCTTGGTTTCCTGGACCTGTCTTTCCCATCCACCCTCATCTACTCAGCATGCCCTCACTGGCCCCCGCATGTATTCAGTCCCACCACCAGGCTTTTGCTTACATGGTTGCTGGCTAATTAGCCCTTTCTATGCAAATCTAGCTTGACCATCACCATGCCTTCACATCTCATTTTCCTCCTCCTGTTCCTCTAGGAAGCCTGCTTTGACCAACTGTGGCATACCCTGACCTCCCCCTCCTGAATACCAGTAATACTTGAATCTGACCCCCACAACTTAATACTTGATTGTACAGCATCATTCAGTGAGCATTTCTTGAGGGCTGCTCTGTGCCAGACTCTTGGGGGATTAGGGACACAGATGTGTCAGACATGGTCTCTGTCCTTGAGGAGCTCATGGTCTAATGAAAGCCAGATGTGTAAACAGTGAGCTAAGTGTTGTAACCGGGTGAGTGTGTATGTTGTGGATGCACAGAGGAGGGACACCAACCCAGCGTGGGGGAGGGTGTGGGTGGCCAGGAAAGGCTTTCGAGGGCAGGTAACACTTGAGCAGGAAATGCAAAGGATGAGTGGAAGTTAGCCGAAGACACCAGGAGGTGTTCTAGGCAGCTGGGTGCCTCATGTGCCAAGAGGCAGGAAGCCACAACAGCATGGTGCAGGTGGGTGGGGTAGACCTCCAGGTAGCTTGGACAGAGTGGTCAGAGCCTAGGACAGCTCTATCTCCCCAGCCGGTCTGGAAGCTCTGGAGAGAACCATGTCTTCTGGTTCTGTAGAATCCTGGAGCACAAGGTTGGTTGCACAAGAGGGTTCAGTTGGTAAACTGGCCTTCTGGGGCTCAGGCAACATTAAGACCTGGGTTTTTTAGTCTCTGAAGAAGTGGAGGGTGATGCTGGCCTGTGAGATGGGCCCTGGGGCTATCCTGCCTCACCCCTGCCCCCATCAGTGTCAGCTCACCTACTGGTTCCCTCCCAGCTACAAGCCAGCCCCCTTCTTCGTCCTGGATGAGATCGATGCTGCCCTGGATAACACCAACATTGGCAAGGTGGGTGCAAGGAAAGTGGGGCCCGGGAGGGAGGCCCCTAGGTTGGGGCTGGGTTTCAGGGAGCAACTCCTGAGTGTGCTCTAGCCGTTCCTGCTGCCTGCTCTCTGTGCCCGGGAGGCTGGGCCCAGGGCCATCCATCCACGCCGTGCTATTCAGTGGCCTCTCAGGCTCTCTTCCCCCTACCCTCCACCCCTTACCCCACCCTCTTCCTCTGGTTCTGACTGGAAAACACAAGGGAGTGTTAGGGTTTCAGCCCTGCTAAGTGCCTGGCGGCCCCTCCCACAGGTGGCAAATTACATCAAGGAGCAGTCGACTTGCAACTTCCAGGCCATCGTCATCTCTCTCAAGGAGGAGTTCTACACCAAGGCTGAGAGCCTCATTGGAGTCTACCCCGAGGTAGGGCGGGCCTGGCTCAGGAGCCAGCCCCACTCCCTGCCTGACTCCCCAGGGCAGGAAGGGAAGGCTGCAGTGGAGGTCCATGGGGGCGGGGGAGCATAGGGACTCAGGACCTTAACAGCCATCTGGGCTTGTTGGAGCCCTGCCCTAGAGGCTTAGCCGGCCCAGCTGGGCAGGGCTATTGCGTCTGGGGACAGGTGGAAAGGCCAGGCAGAGGAGCCAGACAGCAAAGAAAAGGAGGAGAATGCAGAGGTAGGCAGGGAGAAAAGGCACATGGGACCGAGCACATCCTCACACCCAGAGAGAACCATTGCCTGGGCTTTGGGCAGGTATGTAGGGAGGAGGGTTTGAGGCCCCCGGTCCTGGGGCGCCAGACCCCCCCCCCTTAATTCTCTCCTTACAATTTCATTTTTCTTTTTCTCCCTCCTCCTTCAGCAAGGGGACTGTGTGATCAGCAAAGTCCTGACCTTCGACCTCACCAAGTACCCAGATGCCAACCCCAACCCCAATGAGCAGTAGCAGTAGTTCTGCCCTCCTGCCCTGTCTGGATCCCTAAGCTGCCCCTCTCCCAATCTCTGGATATTTGGCTCCCAACCTCCCCCTACCTCCCGTCCCTGTTTGGTATAGTCATGGGATTTAGGCATTGCTGTCAAGCACGAAGAGGAACAGAGGTGATATTAGGTCTGGAGCAAAAATTCCTGAGCTTCAGGGAGCATCCTGGCCTTTGGAAGGAGGTGCTGAGCTGAACTGAGCTGAACAGGGCCATCTGTCCATCCCTTATCTTCCCCTCTCCCAGACCTCCCTCCTCCTCCTTCCTCCCATCACCCATAATCATGGGTTGGGCCCCTTGCATCTTGCTTGTGTGTGGGTATGTATGTGTGTATATATGTGTCCGCATGTGTGCATATGGGCGTGCTTGCAAAATAATAAAAGATATTGGAGATCCATTTTAGAAGGAGCCTAGGCTGAATTTGATTCCAAGAGAGCTTAGTATGACAGCACCCCAGAGCTGGGCAAAGGTATTCAGGACCTCATAGGAATCAGTCACATGAAATTGCCCTCATTCACTCATTTGTGTTTTTGTTCATTTGTGTATTCATCAGACATATATTGAGCACCTTCTATTTGACAGGCTCTATTCTAGAAATACAGAGCTAAATCAGATATGGTCTCTACCCTCCTACCAAGGAGATGCAGTGGGTTCATGGTTTCTCGTGGTCAGCTGAATCATATTTATAGGTACTTTGAGTTTGAGAAGAGGATGATCACCTCCAGGCTTCCTGGAGAAGGTCACATTTGAGCTGAACCTTGACAATTGGTAGGATTTGGTTGGGCACTAGAAGTGGAACCTGGGCTCTGGGGACAGACATTTGTGGGTTCTAGTCCTTTTTTTAAAAATCACTAGTTTGATGTTGGGCAAGTCATTTGACCTTTCTGTGCCTCAGTTTCCTCATCTGTAAAATGGGGCAAACAATATTACCTACCTCATAGGATTTAATGATGTCAAGCTCCTCACTGGGGGCCTTATCCCTGCTTGGAGCCCACTAGGTGCCAACCCCTCAGAATATAAGCCTTCTCATACCTGGACCCCTGAGGGCTCTGATCCCAGTTGTTGGGGATGGAAAGAATCTCCAGATCTGGGAGATGCTAAATGCCTTGGTTACTGAGAAAGTTCCAGGGCACTGATGGGGTTTACCCGGTAAGTGAAGGGCTTAAGGAAGCCTATAGCTTCAATCATGTATGGTAACCAGGTGCCTAGGCCCCAACCCGGGTCATGAGGAAGTCGGGGAGAGGTAGCCTGGGCCACATCCCGGCCGAATGTGTGTGAAGTTCCTTCTGGGAACTAACCTGTGTCAGCTGCAGGGACCGTGCAGAGGCAGCAGAGCCTGCTGCCATGAGGTCAGCCTATGCTCGTTCTCATACACTGTCAGACCATCACCTTGTCCTGATTGTATACCACATTCTTGTTTCTTCAAAGTTAAATTTGTTCTGATTACTCAAGTGACTCATGAATCCATTCTCTAAGACGTCAGATTTGTAAGTAGAGCTAGCCTTGTTTGACTACCATTGCCCGTCCCCTTCTAAACTGCTGTTATGTTTGTTGTACATCCATCTAGACAGTTTTAAGACTTTGACATATATGAGCTCATTGAAAATATTGTGTATTTAATACAAATGGTATATTGAGTCGTTCTGCAATTTGCTTTCCTTGTTTAACAGTTTTTGAGATCTATGCATGTTTTTGCTAAATGTAGATTCAGTTCATCCTTTGTAATTGCCGTGTGGAGTGCCATCATATGACTCTATCACATCGTACCCATTTCTTTTGTGATAGCTAGTTAAGACTGTTTTCTCTTTTTGCTATTACAGAATACAACACAGGAACATTTGTGTGTGTGTGTGTGTGTGCGCGCGCGTGTGTATGAGTTTATCTAGGGTTGCTTCCTAGAAGTTGAATTGCAGAGTCATAGACTATTTATATTTTTGTTTTAAATAGAGGCTTCCAAATTGCCCTCCTGTACTATTTACTCAATCTTTTTCTTGAGGTTGTCTTAGGTGTAACATTGTTATCTACTTCAGTTTCATCCTAAGTAGTGATATCCATGAAACCATGGGTTTGATATGCTAATTATGTATTTTTCTAATACATATTGAAAGGCATAACTCAAAATAAATTTGTCTTTGTTCAACCAAAGAAGTCACATACCACCAGTGGTACATGTGCTGTAGTTTGGGAAATGCTGGCATATCTGAAAGCACAATTTGGGAGTCGCCCTGGTTCAAATCCTAGCTGTAGAAACTTGAGCTCATTACTTCACCTCCCTGGATCTCAGTTTCCTCACATAGAAAAGGACTTAATCTGTGCCCTATTTGCAGCAATGTAGGGAAGATGAAGTGTGCTGGAAGGAATTTGGCTGATACCTAGATCATCCCAGGCCTTTCAGGGTAGCAATTGCTATTTGCCTCACTTTACAGATGAGGAAACTGAGGCCTAGGAAGTTGAAGTGACCCAGCTACCAGGTAACAGTAAGAATTTGAACCCAGGCCCCCCCCAATTCAGTCTTGTGCTTTCTCCACTACAAGGGTGGTTTTCAACCTTGGCTGTGCACCAGAATCACTTGTGAAGATTTTTCTTTTTTCTTTTTTAAAAATCAAAGCAATATATACACCAGGTAGGAAGTAAAATAGTACAGAAGGGCTTACAATGCAAAGCAGCTGTTCCCTGCTGCACCCCCACATCCAAAGGGTGTGGAGCTCCTTGCTTTGGTCCCACCCCTGGAAATCTAATTCAGTAGGTGTGGATAATAATCTGGATACCTAATTCTTACCTCACATGGTAGAAAGGATTAGATGAGATGCCTTGGACTAAAGCCTGGCCCACAGGGGCATAAGTGCTGCAGAGCACTTAGGTCCTAAGGATCAGAGAGGTGAAAGGCTTTGTCCTAGAACCCAGTGGGTCATTGGTAGAATCTAGACGTCAACTAGGAGAGATCTCTGCTTGCCCAGTGCTTTCCCACTGTGCCGCCTGCTTTCTGTCATCACAAAGAAGCATGTGCTCAGTGAAGGCTGTGCTCAGGTGAGAGCTTATGGCACAGTGTGTTTCCAGGAGTAAGCTGGATCCAAATAGAATCCCTAGGACTTGTTGGAGGATGCTAGGTTGACTCCTTTATAGCCTGGACCCAGTAGCCTTGGTCTGGGGAGTTGAAGAGTGCTCCATGACCGTGTTTACCTTTAACTGGGCACTTCACTCTGGGAATCACTGTGTTGCCCACCAGGGACATAAACATGAGTCAAATCTTTACCCCACCTTTGAGGAGCTCACTAGTTAGGGGAGGCAATTCCTAGAACAGCCGTTAACCATGCAGTCTCATAGCCCTCTGATAGGAGTGTGGAAAAGGAAGGGCCTGTAGCTTATACAGAGGTTCAGGGAAGGCATCCTCTAGTCTAGGAGGTGATGCCTGAGCTGAGTCTTGAGAGCCTGGTAGGAATTACCTAGTTGAAGTGGAAGGGATTTTCAGGGAGTGGGGACAGTATGCATAAAAATCTGAAGACGAGAAACAGCAAAAACAGTTGAGAAGTACTGAAACAAGATTTAACAGAGTTCAGATTTCTCTCATGAGACAGTGTGGTTCCCAAACTGGCTATGCACCAGAACCACGTGGAGCACTCTGGGCTCCATCCTCAAAAAGTTTGATTTCTGTAACTGGGGTGATGCCTCAGGATCTTGAGTGCTTAGAAAAATGAGCACATGACTGTAGGGTATAGCCAGCTTTGGGAACTGTAGCCAGAAGGCAGTGTGGGAGCCATGGAATGGTTTTAAGCAGGCGAGATGCTGGGTCAGATGCGAATTTAATAAACTTCTTTCTGGTCAGCCACTAGAAATGGATTAGGTTAAATGTGCATACTATATGCTCCCGCACCTGTAGTTTCCCCGTTGGCTCAATTTCTCACTGTGTGTTTGCTTGTTTTGTCTCTGAGTAATCAGAAAGCACCACAGGGATGGGCCTGGGGTTATCTTGCTACTGGCATATCCCCAGCAAAAAGCACAGTGCCTGACCCAAAACAGGCACCCAATAAATAGTTTTTGAGTGAATGACAATGTGAATGAATGCATTTGTGATGGAGAATGGAGACAGGGAGATCAGCTAGAAAGCTGTTGAAAAGCCCAGGAGCCCTACTCAAGGGCAAGGGCAGTGGGAATGGATTGGAGGCAATAAAAGTGTGAGCCAGACTTGATGACTGAGGATCACTGGATGTGGAGGGTGACTGAGAGGATAGAATGAGTGCCCATCAGTAGCCTAGATTCCTACCCTATTCCAGTCATTCTCTTTCCTCATCCATCTAAGTCAGAATCTCCTTCCAGCTTAAGCCACTGGAATTCTTCCCTCAAGTTAGTTAAAAGTTTCTGTGTGTTGTGTGGTCCCCTCCCTCCCCCTCTCCCCCAAGCCATTGATTCATTCATCCAGTTCAATAAATCTTGGCTAAGCACCTCCTGTATGCAGTGAGGCTCTTCCAAGCCAGGACTCTGACTCCCTCTTTCCTACCTCAAGAGATGTTTTTGAGGGCTTCCCCAGGTAAGACTCCCATTCCTTAGACAGTAACCTAAAGTGAGATGCCCAGATGTCAGACCTGTAAGGGAACTTACAGACTTTGTCCAACCCCCTCCTGAGGCCCTGGGAGGGGAAGGAACTTGCCCAAGGTCCCATTACTAGAAAGTTTCAGAGCCAAAAGTGGAACCTAAGTTCCCTTTCCACATCACCACTAGAGCCTTGATCTCTCCCTTCACAGATAGGACAGGCAGAGGTGGCCAGGGAGAAGGTGGGACTTAGGTTGGCCTTGAAGGTTGGTGTACTGAACAGGCCAAACAAGAAGCTTGCCAATTACACTGCCCCCTTCTGGAAACCGTCAGCAAACCTGCCATGCCCACAGTCCCTTCTAAGGGGTTTCTTAAGCATGAGTTGCCATGCTCTGTACCATGTGACCTCACAGTCCTGGCCACAAATGGTTTGGGATAGTATCTGACTCAAGGACAGCCAATCTCTAGGCCATAGCCTATTAGGTGGACGGGTGTAAGAACTCCACCTCATAGGGATGGCCTGTATCAAATGGCCTCCAGGGAGGCTAAATGTGAGGCATTCAGAAGTGAACTATTAATTAGCATTTAGCAAGACAGAAGTGGTGATGGATGAGGGGTGCCAGAAGCTGAACAGCAAAAGCATGGAGAAAGCTGCAGGGACCATGAAACATTTATATCATGAGAACATGGGGCCACAAGGTAGCAGAAGCCATGAAGCAGCAAGACAACATTGGGCCAAAAGGACACAGAAGCCATGAAGCAATAGGAGCCACAATGTAGCAGGAGCCATGAGGAACAGAAACCATGAGACAAAACCCTGAATGTGAGATCCATGAAGCAGCAGAAGGCTTGAATGACAAGATCCAGGAGGCAGCAGAAGCAATGAGACTTTCAGAGCCATAAGGTAGCAAGGCAACAGGAATCGAAGAGGCTGCAGGAATGACCAGGCAAACAGAAGCTTCAACACAAGAGAAGCCCTGGATGAACTGGAACCGAAGCCCTGGAAGCCAGGAAGCTGCAGGAGCCAGGAGGCCAAGAAGCAATGAGGCCCCCGAAGGCCAAGCACTAGCAAGGAGGGTAGCAGGAAAAAAAGAAAAGAAAGAAAGGTAGTCTAAGTAGCAGTAGGAGGAGTACAAATACAGCCAGAAAGAAGTTGAGTCACCATTTTGGGAAGCACTAGAGAAGGGAGCAACAGATGCCTGCAGCTGAGGGGGTGACAAGATAAGCCAGGCTCTAGAGCTGCTTTGGATCGTGAACCATTTTCGAGTTTCTGTTCCTCCATGAGGCTGCCTGTGTAGCTGTTTTTGTCTTCCTTATTTCCCTATGAATGCTTCAATAAATCTCCATCACTAACCTGAGTGTGTCTGTTCTTGTAATCTAAAAGAAGTTAACACTGGTGTGCACTGTAGATGGGTGGAAAGCAGGGCAGAAGGTCTTCCACATGGGTTTGAAACCAGACACAGGTGGGAAGTCATTCTTTCACATCCTCACTGGCACAGGCACTTCTCATTCATTTACGTACTGGCTTCTTTTTCTCATTTGTTCAGCCACTTGTTCATCTGTTCACCTATTAGTGGTATTTTCACATATTCTGCACTCAGGTATTGATGTAAGTATTCACTCATTTGTTGGCTCCTTTGTTCTTTCTCGGATCCACTTTGTCATCACTTTTGCACCCATTTTGTCAGCAAGCACACATTGAGTTCCTTCATTATGTCAGGCCTTGTGCTAGGTTCTGGGGATGAGATATACTCCCCAGAGTCTAGGAATTCACAGTTGAATTGGGGGCGCAGGTGAGTGCACCAAAGGTGAGAGATTATAGAGCAGAAGTCTAGATGAGGCAGGGTGAGAATATAGGACCATTCCTCTTTGGGATGGGGTAGGATGGAGGGAGTACTCAGGCAAGCCTTTATAGAGAAGGGGTGCTTGAACTGAATCTTGAAGGAAGAGTTGGTATTTACCATGTAGAAAGGGTAGCTGTAGAATATTCCAAGCAGAAGAGCTGCCTAAGTAAAGTTCTATGAAGAGTGTGGAAGTGCATGGATTTTGGGAGGAAGTGGTAAAAACCAGGCAGTCAAGCTTAGCTTTGACCCTGTGGGCAATGGGAAGCAGTAGAAGGGTTTGACGGAGTGTAGCTGTAGAAGGGGAGTGGCGGAATCAGATTGGTATTTTAGGAAGATCACTCTGGTAGCCAGTGTGAAAGATGGATGCAAGCATGAGATACTGACCCAAGTAATATACTTGGGAGAGAGAACATCTAAGTGTTATAATTATGGGCACAATTGAAGACTTGGGAGTCCCTGAGGAGCGAGGAAAAAGTTCTACCAGGGGACCAAGGAAGACTTTGGAGATAGAATTTGAGCTGAGCCTTGAAAAAGAAGTAGAGAGGATCTCAACTTGCAGACATAAGGAGTAAGCGCTCTCCAGGCCTGGGAGATGAAAACAAGCCAGGGGGTGGGTGTAAATGGGCTGACTGCAGGCTAACAAAGCTTGCAGTTTGACTGCAGAAGAGCTGCACAGACGGGAGAGGCAGGAAGGGAGACTGCAAGTTTGCTGAAGTTTTTTTCTATTCTGCCGCCATTAGGTCTGCAGGAACAAGGGAATTTGGAGGAAGTAGTGGGCAGGAGTGTCCTTTTTCTGTGTTTTTAAAAATTAAATACGTGTTCATTTTAAAATAGAAGTAATGCAGGCACATTATTTAGAAGACATCAATAAATAAGTTACAAAAAGATATGAAAAGTGAGTTCCACAGCCCCACTCCCACTCTACCACCTTTCGTTATTAGCAACCACTTTTATTTAGTTATTCTGATTGTGACCTCCATTTCTAAGTATTGTGTTATGTGAGCATTTGTCTTTTATCAATTTCAGACATTAATCCATTGGTGCCCTGCTATGACAAATGATTTAGATTACACCAAGTTCAATTCTTGTCTTACCCGCTTTTCATATAATTTAGTTTCTGTACTACTTTTCTGAATTTAAATAGCACCTTTATTTCATTTTCCATGACTTAGAGACAATATTTCTTAACAACCAGAATTTTGTTAGATAAGAATGTCTTTTCTTTTTACACCTTCCACTGTCAACCTCCCTAACTTCTGTCATCTGGTCTTTTATATTGTCAAAGTTGATAACGTTGAATTCTGTAATCATGATTAAGATTTTTGGTATGCGTGTTGTCTGTAGCTTGATAATTTGATTTGGAAAGTTGAAAAGCGGTAAGTGATTATATTAATATAACTGTAAATATTGTTCACTGACGAAGCCATTTAATGTACTTTTTATAATTTTTCCTTGTAGTTTTTCATTTTTCCCTCAAGTTTCTAATTCTCTTTTTATCTTTCTCTGTTTTTACTTTATCATATATTCTAATTTTTTCTAAATTATTCTAATTTCTTCTCAAAAATCTCTATTACATTAAATATTTCATCAAGCGTACTTCCCCCCCCCCCAGGACATCTTCCTGGAGCCCTCTTATACTCTTCCTCAAATCTGAACTAGCTGCTCTCTAGGTCTGATGCATGGGCTGTCATTTTGGAACCTTCCTTCTCTGCTTTGCTTGTTCATATCCACTATTTGTTCTCAGGGTTTGTTTGTTTTTCTCATTATTTTGATGGAGCGCATCCTCAAGTAACTTTCTCAGAAAAGTCTGTTGGAGTTAGATTTCCTGTCTTTGCATGTTTGAAAAGATCTTTATTCCATCCTTATATTCGGCTATAAAGCTTGAGGTTCAACATCATTTTCCCGCAGAACTTTGAAGGCATTGCTCAACTTTCTTCTAGCATCAAATTTTGATGATAAACAGTCTGAGCCTCATGGCTTTATAGGTAACTTTCCCCGCACCTTTTTTTTTTTTTTTCCTCCTTCCAGGATCTCAATGATACAAATGTTAGATCTTTTGTTGTAGTTTCACTGGTCCCTAAGGTTCTGTTCACTATTTTTTCTAGTCTTTTTGTTTTTCAGTTTGGGTGATTTCTATTGTTCTCCAAGTTCACTGATTCTTTACTCTGTTTTCTCCATTTTGGTGTTAGCTCAATCCTTTGAGGTTTTTGTTTTGGTTATTGTAGTTTTCACTTTAAAAATTTCCATTTGATTCTTCTTTTTATCTTTTTTCTTTACTGATAGTTTCTATTTTTAAATTTGCTTTAAGCATGTTCCTAATTGTATATTGAGGCATTTTTATGATGCCTCCCTTGTCAGATAATTTTTAACACCTCATATCAGTGTTGGAGTCTGTTGAGTGTCTTCTCATTTCAGGTTGAGATTTTCTTGGTTCTTGGTATGATGAGTAATTTTCTGCTGAAACCTGGGCATTTTGTTTCAGCTTGCCTCCTCAGACACTGTTCCAGCAGTGAAAGAGGGGACACTGCCTCATTACTGCCAGGTGGGCATGGAAGTCTAGTTTCTGTTGACAACCGAGAAGGAGGGTTTCTTCGTTCTTGGGTGGGGAAATGGGAGTTGCAGCTCCCTACTCAAACTTCTCTGATAACCACCCCAGTAGGAAGGGAGAGGGGTGACTTTTTACAGCCAGTGAGGGTAGAAGTCTAAGCTCCACACTTGCCATTTGCTGATGGAACCACAGTGTTTTCTGTTGTGTTGTGCTGGAGTCGAGTTATCTCATTGCCACTTTCTCTAGCACCAGGTCTGGGGTGTGTTGAGTCAAAAAGCAAACCAAGGGAATTCACGACCATGTCACTTCTGTGCTGCGAGGGTCTCTAGCATGTTTGTCTTCTCTTCACTTCTCAGAGCCTTCTTAGGTTTATATACAATGCCTCAGGATTTTAGCTGTAGTTGGGGAGAGAAACAGGGAAAAGTACTTCTCTGCCCACCTACCCACCCCCACTTTAGTTATTTTTTAAAAATTATATTCTTGGTGTTCTGAAATTTTATAATTTTGTGTTTAGGTTTGGTGATTTGTCATTTGTAGTGTTGGGTCACTGGTTAGGTCCCTTCATTTTGAAGTTCTTTAACTCTGGGGAATTCTCTTTTTTATTGAATACATTCCTGCCTTCCAGTTTCTTTGTTCTCTCTGGGAACTCCTGAATTGATCTTTTGTAGTTTTTATCTGTTCTCTCCCTCAATCTCGTTTTCCCTGACTCCCTCCCTTCCCTCTCTTCCTTTCGGGAATAGATTGAACTTTTATCTTTCAACTATTCTATCACATTTCTTTTTGACAATCACATTTTAAAATTTCCAAATATCCATTCATGTTCCTTTTCCTTTCTTACAGCATCCAGTTCTTGTTTAGTGGATGCACTAGTATCTTGACTCTCTGGGTACAGTAGAGGTATTTTTATATATATATTTTTTTTCTTTTTTAAAAAAATGTTTTTCCTTTGTGGTTCATTTTACCCTGTTTGCTTATTTTGGTCTCTCTTAATTTGTGGCCGTTTCTCAAATGCCTGGTAATCCATGGTTGTATACTCATACTTAGGAATTTAGCAACAAATACCTGATTGGAAGTTCTGTGTATGGGGGACAGTGCTAGGTGACTGGTGGCTTCCCTTTAGGATGATTGGAGGAGAACTGACTGCTATGCTGCAGAGTCCCCAAATGCCAGAATGCAAAGATCTTTTCTCTGAGGTTCAGTTTTGTTAGTTCAGAACCCTCTGGGTTTTGTCTAATGGGTAGACACCTGGCTGCTGTGAATTGTACACAAGGGGTGGGTTAATGATTTGGTATACAGCCTTCCAATTAATCTCCCTGTTTTCAGCCAATATCTCACTCCCACTTTATATCATACCTGGCATTGTTAAGACCCAAGACATTCCAGGCTTCTGCAGAGAAAGATCAACTCCTTCCTCGGTGGCATCATCTCCATGCATACTCCAGGCTATGGCTTCCTCCACCATGCTCCATCAGTTACCATTCCTCCATTACTTTCTATCTTCCAGAAATGTGTTGAAATCTCTCTTTTGCTGATGGACCTGCTCTCATTCTCTTCATCATTGTGTTTTTATACCTTTTTTTTTAAATTCCTTTACTATCATTTTAACAAGGTCTCAGGTGGGAGTGGAGATAAAACACATGGTAAGTCTGCCATCTTGACCTGGGAATCTACTGGTCGATAACGGTTTGTTTTTAATTTTTCTGGTAATTATCTTAATATCTCTAAATAATATGCAGATTTTTCTATTTATCAACTTATTTATCACTTTTAGACATTATCTGTTGACTTCCTGCTATTTAAATCACCCAGCTACCCTCCTCCCATGCACCCAGTATAGCTCTATTATTAATTATATAGCCTCTATTCCTTACCTTGGTACCTTTAAATAATGGACTTATACTCCTTTCAGTCTCTCAACTTCTGTCATTTATACTTTTATGTTAATAAGATTAATAGCATTTACATTCTGGTCTATAACCATAATTAAGTCATCCATACTTAGCTGACAGATCACTCTAAAAGTTTAAAGTCAATAAAGTGTTGATGTTATTATAATTATGTAAATGTTGTTCCCTGCCGCTTCAATTAGTGTACTAGGATTACATTTCTTTTCTTATGCATTTTTTTCTGGTAGTTTCTAATTGCCTTTCTTTTTTCCTTGCATTGTCTGACTTTATCTCCTTCTTAAGTTGTTCCAAATTCTCAAGGAAAGTATAAAATCATTTGAATCCCCTTTTTTCCCAGATACCTTCCTCCTGGAGCCCTCCGTCTTCCTGCTCCAATTTGGACTGATTGCTCTGTAGGCCTGCAGCACAACTGTCATCCTGGGACGTCCCTTCATTACTCTTCTGGGCTGGACCCAATCTTTCCTGGACCCCATATCTTCCTCTTTCTTAGTTTACTCCTTTGTAGTGGACTTTGTGGTTATTTTCCAACATCCATTCCTCTCCTCCCCCACTGTGTGACAACTATACAATTTGAGTGGGGTCGACCCCACTGCCAGCTCTAGGTATAGTCCTTGATTGGTATAAACCAATCTGAGTATCACGCCCCCTTGCTACAGTGATGATTGGTTCAGGGATGATCCAGTCACACTGAAATTTAGGACTTTTGTTCAGTTTTTGAGGGAAGAGGTGGCCTATCTTCCCTTGGATATGAACAAAGAAGCATGTAGCAAAGAAGCATGCAGAAGGCCTACCTGAGGATGGAGCTGACAAATGAAGAAGGCAAAAGAATCACAGAGAAATGGAACCATATTCCTGATCATACCATGCCTGAAGTCTGCCCTGCCTACGAACTTCTCAGTTAAGTGAGCTAATAAATTACGTTTGTTACTTAAGCCGGCTTGAGTTGAGTTTTATATTGTTTGCACCTGAAAGCGTTCTTACACTTTTTGCTGTCTCCTTTTGGAGAGGGAATGAATGTGTTTTTGGTTATATGAGGCACTAAGTTAGGTGGAAGCATTTTTGTAGAGTAACATTGGGAAGAAGGGTGTATGTGGATGTTCGGCAAACGAAAGAGTGAACTCTAGTGGCTGCCTGGCATCTAAATCCTCATCCTGTTTGGTAGAGCCCCACTCCCATGAGTCTTGGTGAGAGGCAGGGCTCCACTTCCTACAGTGGAAACTGAAGGAGGTCAGAAACTTCCTTTCTCTGCCCACCGGGCACAAGGGTTTAATATACTCTGTTCATGGCCTTGAATCTAGAGTCAGCAGTACAAGGGAGACAGGAATATACGAAATTAACATATGGGTGATAGATTAGGAGGATATTTGCAATGTGCAAAAGTGGCAAAAGATTAATAACTAGAAAAGAAGATAGTAAACCTAATAGGAAAATAGGCAAATGATACAAAGAGTAACTAACAGAAGGAGAATCTTGAATTTTCACAAGGGGAAAATTGAATATATGAAGACATTTTCAACTCTGCTAGTAATTAGAAAAATGAAAATTGAAATAACAAATCACTACAAGAATACCAACATGCAGAAAGTCAGATATTATCAATTACTGGTGAAGATGTGAAGAAAAGGAAAATCGTGGGTGGGAGTGTGAACTGATAAAGGTATTCCAGAGATTAATTTGGCAGTACTTCCTGAGGTTCAGTCTGTGCAGATCCTACAACATAGCAACTTCACTCCTGAATGTATATTCCAGAGAAATATATTCCTGGGGAATTTTCACACAGTTCCTTAAGGAAATATAATTGAGGTTTGTTCTAGCGTTGTTTGTGTTTAGTGAGGAATTGGAAGCAATCTAGGTGTCCATCACCAAGGGACCAGATAAGTGAACTGTGGTATATTTATAGGGTGGAAAATACAAATAAAAAGAAAGGAGCTAAATTTACTGTAGCCGCACAGATAGGTCTCCAAAGCCCAGTGTTGAGTGAAAAGTTAAAAACAGCACGAGATTGACAGCATAACACCATTTAGGTAATTGTCAAACAACATTGTCTATTTTAATGGGTGTGCACATATCTAAATATTTGGAAGATGGATTGGAAGTGTATATACGTGAAATACACTCAAGTTGCTCACTCTGGTGGGCAGTAGAATGGGAGCAGAGATGGGAACTGAAAGCGGAAAATAATAATTCAATGAAATAAAGCAAAAGAGGGGCCTTGAATGAACTGAGGAAAATAATGTGCCATGGATTGAAGAGCATGAGTAAGACAATGCCGAAGTTGACCACAAATAAATGGGACCAGACAGGAGGATAGCTAGAGTTCATCTGTAGTGGTGTGTGGTGGTAGGATGACCTCCAGGTGTTGTAGCAGTGGGGGTAGCAGCATTCTAACCTGGCTGTTCCCACAGTGTGCCTTAGCTATGGCTTCCATGTCTCCACGCTTCTGTGAACTACATGATAACCTTGTAATAAGTCCCTTTTCTGCTTAAGTTAACTAGAGTCAGTTTCTGTTTCTGGCCTCCAAGAATCCTGACTGAGATGTCATGCATTTCGTTGGAGAACATCTTCAAGTAACTTCCTAAGAAAGGTAAAATTTGGGGTCTTTGCATGTCTGAAAATGTAGCATTATTTTATCTTCATATGTGGGTGACAGTTTGGCTTTAGAATTCTATGTTCAAAATATTTTATCTTGTGCATTTTGGAGGTACTGCATTTAGCGTGTAGTGCTGCTGATTAGAAGTTGTGTGCTAGGGGCGCCTGGGTGGCTCAGTGGGTTAAGCCTCTGCCTTCGGCTCGGGTCATGATCCCAGAGTCCTGGGATCGAGCCACACATCGGGCTCTCTGCTCAGCAGGGAGCCTGCTTCCCTTCCTCTCTCTGCCTGCCTCCCTGCCTGCTTGTGATCGCTGTCTGTCAAATAAATTAAAAAAAAAAAACAAACTTAAAAAAAAAAAAAGTTGTGTGCTAATATTCTCATTCCTTTCTTGGTGACCTGTTTTCCTCACCTCTGGAAGCTTACTGTTTTCTCCCATCATGTGTTTTGAAATATCATAGTGATGAGCACAGGAGTGTGTTTTTCCCCCATCTGTTTTGCTGGGCACCTGGTCGTTGGACTTTTCCAATCTGAAGACTCAAGTTCCTCTCCTCTGAGAAATCGCGCTGTTTGCTTTCTTTCTTAATTTTCTTTCCTTTATTTTTTCTGTTCTCTCATTCTGGGCCTCTTAGTAGTTGAGTGTTGAATCTCCTGAATGATGGTCTTTGTCTTTTTATTTTCTCTCATAGTTTCCATGTCTTTTTTGTTTGTTTGTTTTGGTTTTGTTTTGTTTTGTTTTATTTTGTTTTAATTCTGCAACCTGGGACATTTTCTTGAAGTTATCTTCTATTGTACTTTTTTCTTTTGGAAGTCATTTTAAATTTCTAAGCTCTCTTTCTTATTCTCCAAAGGTGTCTTTTTCATAGCATCCTTTTTTTTAATGGGTGCAGTATCTTCTGTGTATGTGTGCTTAATAGAGCTTAACTGGAGTCTTGGAAATTACATGATTATTACCAAGCCAGGAAGGAAAATTGTAAATCGATATCAAATACTAACCTCTCCAAGAGAATGGCACCCATGCCCCTCTGAATGGGGCTGCCTACTGGCTCTCTCTCTTCTTAGCCCCCAGCACTGATACCATGTGTGGGCAAGATGATCATCCAGCAACTGTATGGTTTTGGCCATGGGCTCAGATCTCCAGCTCTCACCTTGTCACCAGAAAAAGGAAGTCATTGTTCTGTTCCCTACTCCCAGGCAGTCACAACAGTCAGCAGCACATCTCAAAGAGTGGATTGTTTTTGACATTAAAGAATAAGTATGGCGGAAGTGACAGTCCTGTCTAGTTCTGTTTTTATAGTCTTTCCTTCAACAGGAGCCAACAGCACTCCAAGCTGGCATCTCTCTTGATGTGGTCCCTACTAAGTTATCATCTGTGAACAAAGGCCTGGGCAAAAATATGCACACACATCTCTGGGAACAAATAATTTTCAGGGACAGTCCAGTCCAAATCCATGTTTGGGACAAAAAATGAACTCAGTGGAAGCATAATGCTGTTAAAGGACACCCAAACCACGTCACTGCTCAGAACATTCAACATTTGAATCAGAGTGGATAACATGTGCTGAATGCTTACTCTGTACCTGGCACTTGAATTACCTTCATTTCATGAAGAAGGAAAATGAGGTTCCCAGGTGTTGCTCACCCGGGATCACAGAACTAATAAATGGCAGACAGGAAATTGCACCAGGACTATCTAATCACAGTCACCCCATGTAAGCGCTACATGATGCTGTACTGGTTTCCACCAGTCATGTTATGGTTAATGGTGATAGCACAATTCTCTGTAAGATCAGGGCGCAGATACCTGAGATACCTTAGTCTAAGTAACAAACTCATTCTGGTAAGTTTGCTTCCAGGGCGAATTGATGTCCTTTCCTCTGGAGACAGAAAACTGCTATGAGCTTTTGGTTTTTTCTGTTTTCTTTCTTCCTTTCTTTCTTTTTTTAATATGTTTCTTTCAGAGAAACCCTAACACTTTATTTCTAAATTTTATTTTTTCATCAAAGTAATGCTTGCATATGTTTAAAAAAATATGGTAGTGCTGAAGAGCTTACAAGAAAACCCAGCAATACCCTGTCCCCTCCCACTGCAAGCCCCTGCTTCCTAAAGGCAACTACGTAGAATGATCTTTCCAGTCTTTGGCTGTTTCTTCTGGCATTTACCACTCCCAGCCCTCTTCCCCTTTGTCATCTCCTTGTCAGGGTGAACAGCCAGATACTTTCTTAAGCTTCCTTGCAGCTAGAGATGGTTATGTGTCCCAGTTATGGCCATGAGAGGTTTGCTGGGAAGGGGGGGCGCTTCTGAAAAGGCTTTTGCTTTCTGAGACATGCAGAGCTGACACTGTCCCTTTCCTCCTCTCTTCCTTGATTAGAGTCGTGCTGCCTAGAGCTGTGACAGCAATCTTGTGACAGAGAGGGGATGAATATGAGGGTGAAGATGCAACATATGAAGGAGGAAAAAGTTAGAACCTGGTTCCCTGATGGCATCATTGAGCAGCTGAACCCATGCCACACTGATGTTAATAATAAATTAACTTACTGAAAAATAAATAAATGAATGAATAAATAAAGCCATATGTGTTCAAGGCACTGTCATTTTGGTTTTGTGTTGCTTGTAGCTGGAAGGATTTTTACTGAAGGACCACCATGTTTCTATATAATATATCTATACTATTTCTTTTTTTTAATTGAAGTATAGTTGACATGCAATTTTTTTTGACATGCAATATTATATGACTACTGTTTCTTAACTTAGCAATCTGAGACATTATCTCAACATCTCCTTATAGTAGAAGAGGATTTTATGCCCCTACATGCACATACCCCTGTATCCACCCCCCTCCTTCACTCTTCCAATATGTTTATATCCCAGTTTCTAGTAAATCAGTAGTTGCCACAGAGCCAAGAAATGTACTTTAATGACCTGGCTTTATTTTGCCTTTTTTTGTGTGTTCCTGAGCTTAATAATTGCTTGGTATTTTTTTTTTCACTTGAGATGGGCACACCCTTAGTTTTTCGCCTTTGCTTGATCAGTTTGTTCATAACGCTATTAGCATATTTTTCAGATGTTCCAACCTGCCAGCCTATTGAATTAAGAAGAAACCAATAGAAAGTTGGTTGGTTGGGAGACTGTATAAGACATAGAGGTTGGTCAAGGCCACTACTAGGCTTTCCTTTAAGATGACTGGGTAGGGACCTGCATATTCTGCTGGAGGGCTCCTACGTCCGGAAGGTGGAGGCTGTGCTCTGCAACTGTTTGATTTCTTTAAGAAACCCTCTGTATTTTGTAAGTGCAGATGCTTGGCTCTTCTGATTTTTGCCGACAAACATGGGAAAGGGCAGAGGGAGAGTGGGGGAGTCAACCGTTCCAACACATACGTTCAATTCTCCCCCTGTCAGGGACTCTACATTTCATGCCTGCCATCAGGATAGCTCTCCTGTGCCAGAGTCTCACCAGGATTTTGCAGGGTAGACCAGGGCTCTCTGCAGGTCCCCCTTTCACATGTGGACTGTGCCTCTACCCTTCCTGGCCCTGCTTTCTCAGTTACCACTACTCCATTCCCTTTCTGCTTGCCAGAAAGTTGAAATCTCACCCCCATCAATGGGACCTTCTCCAGGTTTTTTGTTTTTTTTTGAAGATGTGGGTTTGTACACGATTCTTTTACTCTTATTTTATAGGGCCTCAAGAATTAGAGGAGACAGACGTATTCCACCTTCTTGAATGAAAGTTAGAATCTGAATTTTTAGCTGCCCCAGATTATCTGGATATACCTCAAGTGTGTAGACCAACATTTGTGAACCACTGGCGGTGGAAAAAGCCTGGGTTTGGGAATCTGATGCATTTGAGTTTGAATTGACTCTCTGACCTCCTTACTCAAGTCACATTCTTGGGCCTCAATTTGTTCCTCTACAAAAATGGGAATAATAATGCCTATCTGAGAGAGTTCTGGGAAGATTTCTTAGCTACTGTGTGTAAAGCATCCAATACAGGCCTTGGCAGACTGTAGGTGTTCAAAATAGGAGTGATGTCTCTTTAAAGTGGGAAATGTGATTGGAAAGATTTGAATTAGGTTTTAGGAGAGCCTCAAATACCAGGACTTATTTTTGTGACGCTGAGGAGCCCTAGCAGTCTTGTGATCAGGGAAGTCACTTGAACCCAAAGAATATGTCAGATTGTTCCCTCAGCCTGGTGTGGGGAGGGAGCTAGAAGCCCTTGGACCAGCAGCTCTTGGGTTAAAATCTTCGTCTGCATCTGAGTTATTTGTAACCCGTTGTCATGGCAACAAGTTTGGCAAGAGAGCCAGTGCTGCGAGCTCCTGACAGTAGGGAGGGGAGGGCAGTGGGAGAAGTCGGAAGATTTGGAAGGGGGGTCGTCTGTGACCAGCGCCTCACTTTCCTCTGATCTGTCTGAAGCATTCTGCTGAAGATGAGGGTGAACGTCCTCCAGGGAGAATCACTGGACATTGGAGGGTCTCCTACTCAATCTCCTGATATTCCAGATGTGAAAAAAGACCCAGAGAGTTCCAGCAGCTGGCTCAATGCCACACCGTAAGTCTGGGATGGAAACAGGATTCAACCTTTTTAAAAAAGGACTCAGGGTCATGGAACTAAAGCATAACACACCTGGAGAGGACCTTTGGAAACATTTCATCCACCTTTCCACCAACACACACATGCTTTCACTGTTGTTCATATGGGAAACCTGGGACCCAGAGTGGGTTAGAAATGACTCAGGGTCGCACAGCAACTTGGGCGCTGACTTGATATCAGAACCCAGAGGCCTCAGGCCTCTTAGGCCTGGATACTTCTTGAGGAAGTGGCTCTCTTGGGTTCATGATTCAGAGAGGCTCTTCAGTGCTGACTGCCAAGATACAGCCTCCCAGGGTAAGATTCATTTGACTGCCTTGGCCTTTGACCCTCTCAAAGCCAACATGCATGTGTTGAGATCACACTTCCCCTTCCTGCACACCTTCTTATGCAGGTATGCAGTGTGGCCACTGCCAATGGCAATGCTGTTGCACAAATGGCAGCCCAGTCTCAGCCCTCCCTGGACCAAACCCAGCTGCCACACACCTCCCCCTCCAAATCTCCCACAGGGCTAGGCACTTCCTGAACATTCTTTTATGTGATTCATTCCTCACAATTATTCTCTGTCTCCTGAGTTAGCATGTGGACATCTAGCCATATTTCTTTTCTTCTCTTTTCTTTCTCTTTCTTTCACTCTTTCTTTCTCTCTTTCTTTCCTTCATGCCCAAAGTGGGGCTTGAACTCATGACCCTGAGATTAAGCATCCCATGCTCTACTGACTGAGCCAGATAGGCAGCCCCAGCAGATGGAAATCGAAAGAACCAGAGGAAGATAAAACGACTGGCCCAAGGTCACATGGTGAGTCTTAGCCCGAATCCCTCCTTGTCCAAAAAGGTGTTTCTGCCTTTCTATCCCATACTAACTTCTCAGTCCTCAGACTTCCTCTTGCTATTATCTTTGCCTTTATTATCCCCTTGGCACTTGCACAATACATTTCCCCTGTGTCCTCTGCCTATGTGCATCCCAAACCCCCTTTTCTCATCACAGCCAATCCTTCACCAAGTCCAGCTGATTCTCCTTTCTGTCTCTCAAACCCACCTTTTCTCATCTTCAGCCACTGCCTTGCTTCAGCCTCAATATCCCTCATATGAGTGACCCCAAGTCTATTTCCTGGCTTCCTGCTTCCAGACTGGCCATCTTCAACCTACTATTTTGCACACCAGCAGTGAGAGAGCAGTGATGCAGAAACCAACACATTGCTTTCTTCCTTTACATCCTACCAGTCCAAGTAGCATTAAATTTCTAGCTCCTTGTTTGGCACTTAAGGCCGTCCAGAGTTCTGACCCCCCACCAAACCTCTCCAATCTCATCTTTTGCCACATTTAGCCTCACATGCTCTGCTCTGACCACTGAACTAATGACAAGTGGTTACTACAAGGTACCGGGCTTTCTCTTGTCTAGGTGTCTTTCCATGGAAGGCCTTTACACTGAATTCCCAAACCGGATGAACTCCCAAATGTCACTTCTTCCGAGAACCCTACCTTGATTCCCAAGTGGAATTGGATCCCATCTTCTGGGCTCTCACAGTCCCCAGAACCTCCCCCTCTCCACCCTGTCTGCCCCCATGTGTTCTCCTAGCAGTTCAGAAGTTCCCTGAAGGCAGGAACTCTGTCTCCAGCAAAGCCCAGCACCTGGCTCCCTAGGGAGTGTCAGTGACTATTCATTGCATGCATTCAGGTGCATGAATGGTCAGATGAGGAATGGAAATTGGGTTTAGCCCTGTGGTTGCACACTCTTGCCTCAGAGGGCCTGCGAGATGTCACTAGTTCCTGGCAGGTTCCTCTGAGTTCCAAGGCATGGTTTCTCTGGGAGAGGGCGTGGAGTTGGTCAGATGTTTCAGAGTGAGGCCAAACCAGCCAAGTCCTGAGCCTGAAGGTGAGGCATGTTGGAAGAGAAGAGGTGCGATCTGAGATAGAAAGTGAGGGTGGCCATTGAGGTAGGTGTTTTATTTTCCCTCTTCCTTGCAGGTAAGGAAACTGAGACACATGGAGTCTCAGGTGACTGGCCAAAGCCACACAGGTAAATATGGTCATGCTGGGACTCCAACTCTGTTCAGCTCCAAGTCATTTTTCACCTTGTCCCCGTTCTCCCATGATTCACTTTGGAAAACAGGTTTGTACTAGTTAACGGTGGAGTTGTGCCTCCAACCTGGGTCTTAGAGAAACAATTGGCAAGGCAGAAAAGAAGGAAGAAGTCATATCCTAAACACCTGCTGTGACCTTAAGCTATGGGGACATCTAGAGGAGTGGGGGGATGGGGTGAAAAATGGAGCTCGAACATTTCTTGAGCTTGTTATCTGCTTGGGTCTCTCTGTACATAACCTCTTAACACTTGAAGTAGCTCCTTTATGTGGAAATTATTAAGATCATGATTCACCTCTGGAAAACTGAGGCTCCTGGAGAGGAAGTGACTTACATAAGTTTAGCCACCTAATAAGCAGCAAGCGCAGGACTTGCATAGGTATGTCAGGCTCCACAATGAAAGGGGACGAGCAAGGCTCCAAAGTAAATTAGATCATGGTTTTGCAAGGGACTGGGACAAGAGTGGCCAGGTTGAGAGCAGCCTGAAGACAGGAGGGACTGGTGGGGACGGTACTTTGAAAAGGAAGGGTAGAGTTTGGCTCTGGAAGGCCCAGAGCTAGAATTCAAAGCCCAGACTGGACACTTTCTGTTAAAAAGTAATAACAAATATATAGTATATGAATGTCACACATAAATATTATATTCTCTCTATATTATATATTATGTAATTAGTGTAATAATATATAATTATATAGAGAGAATATCTATATATTATGTATAAATATATTCTCTTTATAGAGCGAGAACACTATAATATATATCTATATATTATTTATGTATATACTAAAACATGTTTCTATTTCATATATATTAAAGAGAAAGTTTTCTGATGCTAGAAGTAAAATTCACTAAATACACCGAAGTGTTGTTTTGAGGGGGGAATGGGAGTGAGCGTGGGGCATAGGATTCTAGAGAATAAATAAATAAAGTGAACAAAGAAAGGAATCAAGAGGAGACAGGAAGGAGTCAATGATGATAATGAGCCTGGTCTGAGGCCATGAGGAACCTCAGCCACGAACAAGAAGTCCCCAAACAGCAAAGTAATTGCCCCTCCTTCCAAAAGTAATACATGTTCATTGATGAAAATTTTGAGGGGAAAAAAACACCCTACTGCCCAAACACAATCAATGTTAGCATCTCAGTGTATTTGGGCTTTATTCTTGTCCTTAAAAACCTATTTGAGATCATGCTCTAGGTTCAGATATATACTGCCCTTTTCACGTAAACATTTTCCCATTAAAATTGTTCATAAAAATTATTTAAATAGAGCAAAATATCCTATTGAGTGGAGATGCTTATGGAATTCCTTTCTGCATGGGTTTGGCATTCCTTTTGTTACTTTGCTTTCTTTCTTTCGAATTGTACAAGGCTGGGTTTTAGGTTTGATTTCCTCTGTGTCTTATTTTGGGAGGTAGCAGATCATTGTTTGAGAGAAGTTGGGAAAAGCAGGGTAGGCTTGTTGGAAGCAGTAGTATTTGAGGGAAACTTTGGACATGCACAGGATAAAACTTTGAAATGATACAAGAAGATATTTGGTGAAAAATATGTCTCTTTCTCACAGCTCACCTTTGTTCTCCCATCTTCTACTGGGGATAAACTGGTAACACTTTTTTTTTTAAAAAGATTTTATTTATTTATTTGACAGAGAGAGATCACAAGTAGGCAGAGAGGCAGGCAGAGAGAGAGAGGAGGAAGCAGGCTCCCTGCTGAGCAGAGAGCCCGATGCGGGACTCGATCCCAGGACCCTGAGATCATGACCTGAGCCGAAGGCAGCGGCTTAACCCACTGAGCCACCCAGGCGCCCCGGTAACACTTTTTTGAATGTCTTTTGTGTGTGGATATTCTAAGCCTATACAAGTGTGTGTAGCTGTATTTTTATTTTTCTAACAGCTGTATTGAGATCTAATTCACCCACTTAGAGTGTGTAATTCAATGGCTTATAGTGTATTCACAGAGTTATGCAATCATCACTGCAGTAAATTTTAGAACATTTTTATTATGCCCCAAAGAAATCCTGTACTCCTTTGCTGTCACTCCAAAGCCCCCATCTCCCCATTCTGTCTCTATAGATCTGCCTATTCTGGATGCTTCGTATAAATGGAATCATGATATGCAGCCTTCTACAAATGACTTCTTTCACTTCTTAGCATGTTTTAAGGTTGTAGTGTGTATCAATACTTCATTGTGCTTTTTATATATAAACTTTATTTTTTAATATTTTTTATTAAAAAAAATTTTTTAATAACCTCTATCTCCAACGTGGGGCTCGAACTCACAACCCTGAGATCAAGAGTAGCAAGCTATACTGACTGAACCAGCCAGGGGCCCCTAAACTTTATTTTATTTATTTATTTATTTTTAGCTGCTTTAGGTTTAAATGAAAATTGGGTGGTAAGTACAGAGTTTTTCCATATACTCCCCGACCAAACCCAGTTTTCCTATTATTAACACTGTGCATTAGTATGGTGCCTTTATTACAACTGATAATCTAATAATGATAAAAATTATTTTTCTTCTTTTCAGCTTTATTGAGATATGATTGACTTCTACATTAACTAAAGTCTATAGTTTACATCGGGGTTCACTCTGTGTTGTATATTCTATGGGTTTTGACAAGTGTATAATGGCATGTATCTGCCATAACAATATCATATAGAGCAATTTCACTACCCTAAAAATCCTCTGTGCTCTGTTTATTCAGCCCTCCCTCCCTTGACCCCTGGTAACCACTAATCTTTTTACTATCTCCATAGTTTTGCCTTTTCCAGAATGTCATATAGTTGGAATCATAAAATGTATATAGTCTTTTCCCATTAGCTTCCTTCACTTAAGTAAGATGCATTTAAGGTCCTTCTGTGTCTTTTCATGGCTTGATAGCTCACTTCTTTTTATCATCGAGTAGTATTTCATTATCTGGATGTACCACAGTTTATTCACTCATATACCAAAGGACATTTTGGTTGCTTAAAAGTTTTGGCAAATGTGAATAAAGCTGCTATAAACATTCATGTGCAGGTTTAGGCGCAGACATAAGTTTTCAACTCATTTGGGTATATACCAAGAAGCATGATTTTGGGACTGTATTGTAAGAGTATACAAGTAAGAGACTGCCAAACTGTTTTCCAAAATGGCTGTACCATTTTGCTTTCCCACCAGCAATGAATGAGAATTCCTGTTGCTCCACCTCTTTGTTAGCATTTGGTGTTGTCAGTGTTTTGGATTTTAGCCCTTCTCATAAACATGTGATGGTATCTCAATGTTGTTTTAAGCTGCATTTTTCTAATGACGTAGACTTGGAACATCTTTTCATAGGTCTACTTGCCATCTACATCTCTTCTTTGGTGAGGTATCTTCTGGAGTCTTTTGCCCTTTTTTAAATTGGACTGCCTATTTTCTTATTTTGGGGTTTTAAGAGTTCTTTATATATTCTGGACACCAATCTTTTATCAGATATGTGTTTTGCAAATACTTTTAACCATTCTGTGGCTTTTCTTTTTGTCTTCTTAATAGTGTCTTCTGCCAATAACAAAATCCAATCTATTGATTTGTTGATTTTTTTTCTTTTCTTTTTTTTTTTAAAGATTTTATTTATTTACTTGACAGACAGAGATCACAGGTAGGCAGAGAGTCAGGCAGAGAGTCAGGCAGAGAGAGGAGGAAGCAGGCTCCCTGTTGAGCAGAGAGCCTGATGCGGGACTCAATCCCAGGACCCTGGGATCATGACTTGAGCCGAAGGCAGAGGCTTTAACCCACTGAGCCACCGAGGCACCCCAATTGTTGATTATTTTTTCTTTCATGGATTGTGTTTTGGTGTTATATTTAGTCATTGCCAAACTCAGGGTCATCTAGATTTTCCCCAAGTTGTCTTCTGGGAATTTTATAGTTTTGTGTTTTACACTTAAGTCTGTGCTCCAATTTGAGCTAGTTTTGGTGAATAGTGTAAGATCTGTGTCTAGATTAATGTTCTTTATATGTCAATGTCCAGTTATTTCAGCACTATTTGTTGAAAAGACTATCTTTTCTCCATTGACTTGCCTTTGTTCCTTTGTGAAAAGATCAGTTGACTGTTTGTGTGGGTAAATTTCTGGACTCTCTGTTCTGTTCCATTGATCTATTTGTCCATTCTTTTGCCAATAGTACACCACCTTGATTACCACAACTAGGAGTAAGTCTTGCAATTAGGTAGTGTCAGTCTTCAGACTTTTTTTTTCCTCCTCCAATATCATGTTTGCTATTCTGCACACTTTTGCATTTACAGATAAACTTCACAATCAGTTTGTTGATAGTCACAAAATAACTTGGCGGGATTTTTTTTTAATTGGGATTGCATTGAATCTAGAGATCAAGTTGGTCTTTGAGTGCTTTTAACCAAACTCTAAGTTAATGCTGGTTTCCAATCACAGGGCATTCTCATATTTGGGTATTACTTTCCAATGGGTCGCTTCTGGTGCCTCCCTCCCCCTTTTGTTTATCTTCCGATATCAGTGCTACGTTCCCACTCCACTTTACCTTTCCACTCGTGTCATCTGCCCCCATAGAGATCCAGAAGTGTATAATCCTACATCTCGGGCTGATTTCATGTGTTCAGAGTAATCTGGTAGATAATCAGCTCATTTTAGGAGACCAGCTTGAAACAGCGTTTCCTACTTCTCCGCCATCTTGCCCCCTTCCTTCTAGAGATCAAATTGGGAAGAACTGACATCTTGATGATATTGAGTTTTCCATCCGTGTATATGCTCCATTTATCTTCTCTGATTTATCAGTTTTATAGTTTATATAGATCCTATACATATTTTGATAGATTTATACGTATGTATTTCATTTTTTTGGTGCTAATACAAGTAGTATTGTGGTTTGGGGGGCATCTATTTATTTATTTTAAAGATTTTTATGTATTTAATTTTTTTTTCATTTTTTAATTATGCTGTGTTAGTCACCATACAGTTTTGTGTTTTTTATTTAAAATCCCAATAGCTCATTGCTGTATATAGGCAAGCAATTGTCTTTTATATGTTAACCTTGTATTCTTCAACCTTGTGATAATTGTTCATTAGTTCCAGCAGGTTTTTGGTGGGTTATTTGGGATTTTCTATGTAAACAATTATGCCATCTGTGAACAAAGACAGTTTTATTTCTTCCTTCCCAATCTGTATACCTTTAATTTCCTTCTCTTGTGTTACTTCATTAATAAGAATAAGAATAAGAGTGATAAGACCAGATATCCTTGCCCTGTTCCCGATCTTAGTGGGAAAGCATTTCTTCTTACCATTAGGTATGACGCTAGCTCTAGTTTTTTTTGTAGATGTTCTTTAACTGTGTTTTTTTAACTGGGAATTTTTCTCTTATATTTTTATTTGGACAATTTAAGATTAACAGAAAAGTTCCTAAAATAGCACAAAGAACTGCTGTATACTTTTCACCCAGATTCCTCAAATGTTAACGTTTTACCACATTTGTTTATCCTACTCTATTTCTCTGTCTCATATATATATTTCTATATTTCATATATATAATTTCTATATTTTGTATATATATATTTCTTTTTTCTCTTGAACTAATTAAGAGTCAGTTGCAGACATGATGCCATTTTATGCATAAATAATCCAATATGTATTTCTTTTTTTAAGATTTTATTTATTTATTTGAAAGAAAGGGAGTGAGAGAGCATGAGCAGGGAGAGGGGCAGAGGGAGAGGGAGAAGCAGACTCCCACTGAGCAGGGAGCCCAACGTGGGGCTCAGTCTGGGACCCTGGGATCATGACTTGAGCCGAAGGCAGATGCTTAACTGACTGAGCCACCCAGTTGCCCCTTAATGTGTATTTCTTAAAACAAAGAATTATCTTACATGATCACAAAGTAATTATCAGTCAGGAAATTCACAGTGATACAATACTATTATAAATATAATTTACAGAACTTACTTAGAACTGACCAGTATCCTCAAAAATGTTCTTTATAGCAAAAGAAAACTCTTAATCATGTGCATTCAGTCATCATACCTCTTTAGTCCCCTTTGATAGGCAAGAGTTCTTTGGTCTTTTTTTGTGTCTTCTGACACTGACATTTTTAAGATTTTTTTATTTTTTAAAAGATTTTTAAATTATTTATTAGAGAGAGAGAGAGAGAGATATCACAGGTAGGCAGAGAGGCGGTGGGTGGGGGAAGCAGGCTCCCTGCTGAGCAGACAGTCTGATGTGGGCTTGATCCCAGAATCCTGGGATCATGACCTGAGCCAAAGCCAGAGGCTTTAACCCACTGAGCCACCCAGGCGCCCCCATTTTTAAAAAAGATTTTATTTACTTATCAGACAGAGAGAAAGCACAAGCAGGGGGAGCAGCAGGCAGAGGGAAAGGGAGAAGCAGGCTCCCTGTGGAACAAGGAACAGGATGTGGGGATCCATCCCAGGACCCTGGAATCATGACCTGAGCCTAAGGCAGATGCTTAACAGTATGAGCCACCCAGACGCCCCACTGACATTTTTGAAGAGTGCAGGCTATTTTTAGACTGTATCTTAATTTGGGTTTGTCTGATATATTTCCTTATGATGAAATTCATGCTATGCATTTTGGTAGGAATATCACAGAAGTAATGCTGTGCATCATATCAGAAGGCACATAATGACTATTTGTGTTTCTCCAGTATAAAGTTACTATTTTGGGGCGCCTGGGTGGCTCAGTGGGTTAAGCCTCTGCCTTCGGCTCAGGTCATGATCTCAGGGTCCTGGGATCGAGGCCCGCATCAGGCTCTCTGCTCAGCAGGGAGCCTGCTTCCTCCTCTCTCTCTGCCTGCCTCTCTGCCTGCTTGTGATCTCTCTCTGTCAAATAAATAAATAAAATCTTTAAAAAATTTTTTAAAAAATAAAGTTACTATTTTTCCCTTTGTAATTAATGAGTATTTTGTGGAGAGCTATACTGAGATTATGTAAATATCCTGTTTTCCTCAAACTTTCACCCACGATTCTTAAGGTTGTTGATGGTGATTTTCTTTTTCTTTCTTTTTTAAAAAATATTTTGTTTATTTATTTGATGGAGAGAGAAAGGGAATACAAGCAGGGGGAATGGGAGAGGGAGAAGCAGACTCCCTGCTAAGCTGGGAACCCGATGGGAACTTGATCCCAGGACCCTGAGATCATGACCTGAGCTGAAGGCCAAGGCTTAACCAAGTGCCCCTGAATGGTGATTTTCAAAGGCCTTCATTCTTTTGACATGGATTAGTTGACTTTCCCCTATATGGGAGAGCTTTCCCTTCTTCTACATGTATTTGTTTATATCTCCATGAACTCATTGTTATCTATTGTATTCAATGGGTTATAACATATTAATATCATATTAGTATCATTCTTTATTATGATATTCAAAATGCCCCAGATTTGGCCAGCAGGAGGCCCTCCAAGCTGGCTTCTTTGTTTTCTGACACTACAAGATGCCCAAGGGCCATCTTGTGCTTTCTCTTCCCCAGCCCTGGAATCAGCAATTTTTCAAGAGTCCTAGTTCTTTTTAGTTGAGAATGGCATTTAGGAACCAAATTTGGGCACTAGGTATTATAGCTACACTTTTGGAATTTTGTTTTTCTATTTTGGGGGAAAAGAAAGCAGAAGCCACACCACTGAAAACCAAATGCTCTTTGTTGGAAGTGTTGGGAAGTGGACACTGTCTGCCTATAGAAGTTGTTGGGTATTGGTGTTTTTTTTTAAGATTTTATTTATTTATTTTACACACAGAAAGAAATCACAAGTAGGCAGAGAGGCAGGCAGAGAGGGTTGGGGGTAGCAGGCTCCCCACTGAACAGAGAGCCCAACATGGGGCCCAATCCCAGGACCCTGAAATCATGACCTGAACCGAAGGCAGAGGCTTAACCCACTGAGCCACCCAGGTGCCCTGGTATTGGTGTTTTTTGAAAGAATGTGTTGTAGTACCACAGAGATTCATGGGAAGGAGTAAAACCAAAGATGAGTAGCAATGAGACTGGCCTGGAAGAGTTGAAAGAATAACAGCCAATAACGTCTATTTGGTGAGATCTTGCTGTGTACCAGAAAGTGGGTTAGGAGCTTTACAAACATTATCTCTGCTCCCCTGCAGTAATTATGGAAGTTGTGGTGAAGTTGACTGACTGGCTAGTAATAACTGAGCCATGATAAGAACACAGAGAGGGAGGAAGAAGGGGGGAGATGCTATTAAAGAGAAAAAAAAAACAGCTTATCTCTGTGCTTTGGAGAAGGAAGTCTGGTGTAATAGGCTAAGAATTTGAAGACTGAGACTCTAATCTCAGCTCTGCCACTCCTTGTAAGATCTGAGGTGGCCCTGTAGCCTCTTTGAACCTTAGTTTCATTGTTTGGCCACCTCACAGGATTGTTATGAGAATCAAATGAAATTATGGCTCCAAAGTAGACTCGTAAACCCTGAAGCATTACACACATGGAAATGGTTGTTATTTACCTGGACTAATGAGCCTGGAGTCTCTTCTTCCACCAGAGACCACAATTCTCTTGGAAATGCAGTTGATCTAAGTTATAGGAGAACCTTGAAGACCCATGTTCCTTCTTATCCCCGTGCTCCAGGGGACTTCTAGGACAGTCCCTTGGCAAATTGTGACTCTTGGTATTCACATCCTTGTGCAATCCCTTCCTTGAGTGTGGGCTGACATAGGGACTTACTTCTAATTGATAGAATGTGGCCAAGGTGATGGAATGTCACTTAGGGATTTGGCCACATAGGACTGTGACTACCATCTTGCTATTGGACTCTCTTTCTTGTTGGCTTTGATGAAGCAAGTTGCTCTGTTGGGGAGGTCCATGTGCCAAGGAAGTGAAGGCCAACATCTAGCCAGGAACTGAGTCTCTCAGTCTAGCAGTCCTTGAGGAACTGAAAATCTGCCAGCAATCAGGTGATCTTAGAAGAGCATTCTTCCACTGTCAGGCTTTCTGATGAGACCCCACCCATGGCAGACATCTTGACTGTAGCTTTGTGAAAGACCCCGAAACAGAGAACTCAGCAGAGAACGTGGGCCCAACTAAGTCCACAGAAACTATGAGATGAATAAATTGTTGTTTTTTTAAGCCACCAAGTTTATAGTTATCCATTACTTAGTAATAGGTAACTAATTATAGTAACCATCATTTATATAAGCTGCTCTAATCATCTATTCTCTCCTGTATTTCATACAACTCTGTGTTTTCCCTCTCTTTAGCCAAACTTGAAATGCCTCTCTTCCTCCAAAACCTTTCTACTGTACCCTCTGGGAACTTGTAGGTTAAGAATTATGTGAATAAACAGAGAGACATATTTAGTTCCTGCATGGGCATACTCAGTATTATAAAGATGTGAATTTCCTTCAAGTTAGCTTATAAATCTAATGCAACCAAAATCATTTTTCATTCACATTACAGTCCTAAATTATATACAGTTCTAAATTATACAGTAAACATCCAGAAATAACCAGGGAAATTCTGAAAAAGAAGAGTAATGACTACCAATCAGTGTTACCACTTATTGAAACACATTGTAAGGCTACAGCAATTAAAACACACTGGTACTGATTCAAACTAACAATTCAATCAATGGGACACAACAGAAAGCTCAGGAAAGGGGCGCCTGGGTGGCTCAGTGGGTTAAGCCTCTGCCTTCAGCTCAGGTCATGATCCCAGGGTCCTGGGATCGAGCCCCGCATGGGCTCTCTGCTCAGCGGGGAGCCTGCTTCCTCCTCTCTCTCTGCCTGCCTCTCTTCCTACTCGTGATCTCTGTCAAATAAATAAATAAAATATTTTTTTAAAAAAAAGAAAGCTCAGGAAAAAGTCATTTGGTCTACGGAGAATTTAGTATGTTAAAAGATAATATTTTAATTCATTGGTGAAAAGATAGATTATGCAATAGATGGTTTTGGGATAACTAGCTTAAACTGTGATAACTGTGATTTGACAAAAATAAAGTTAGATCTCTGTTTCATTGCTTACACCAAAATAAGTTTCAGATGTATTAAAAATATAAATATTTAGCCCTCTTTCCTGGCAATACATTATTCATAACCACACAAAAAGACTGAAAACAACCCAAATGCCCATTAACAGGTAAATGGATAAACAAAATGGTGGCACAGCCATACAATGGAATATTTGCCAACACTAAAAATTAATGAACTAAAACGCACCTTGACTTGGAGAAATTATCCTGGATTATTTGGGGGGATCAATGTAATCACAAGGGAGGGAGGAGAGCCAGGGTCAGAGAAGATGCGACATAAGATACAGAGATCACAAAGAGAGATTTGAAGATGCCTCAGTACTGGCTTTGAAGATGAAGAAGAGGCCATGAGCCAAGGAATCCAAGAATAAAAGTGTAAAAGCTGGGGAAAAAAACAAGGAAATAATTCTTTCTTGTCTCCAGAAAAACAAACAAACCACAGTTTTTTATTTTAGTCCCAAAAGGATCATTTCAGACTTCTGGTCTCCAGAACTGCAAGATAATAAATTTGCACTGTTTTAAGCCAATAAGTTTGTGGTATTTTGTTACAGCAGCAATAGGAAGTCTGATGTATATAGTTTAAAAAATCAAAACTATATAAATAGGTGTACACTGATATGCAGTGTTCGCACCCTGTCCTGTCTACTTGTTTACCCTTAAAAACTTTAGGTAACTAGTTTTATTAATTTCTTGTTCATTCATCCAATGTTCCTTTATGCCAGTATGAGTAAATGTGAATATTTATCCCTATTTCATCCTTTCTTACACAAACAGTATACTTACACAAAAGTATACTATATATACTTTTATGTCTTTCACTTTTTTCCCCAAGTAACAACATAAGGCTAGGTAAATTTAACTGCATACTAATGTACTCTTCAATTTAGTGAGTGACACTGTACATAAAGTCAAACAACACCCTTGGGAAAACATTTGCATGTACTCCACAGTAAAAATAAAAAGCTGATTGTCCACTGATAGGGAATTACTCAAGTAAATTATATTGCATTCATACAATGGAATACTATGCAATCATTCAAATACATGTAAAGTCAAGGAAGAAATTAGAATTGGGTGATGGTCAAAAATAACTTTAGCCTTACATTGATACTTTAAAATTTTTTAAAGGATCATTTACTCCTATATTACTTGCATAATTAAAAATTATTAAAACTAAAAATGGGGGGAACTAACAAGAAAGTATAGATCTATATAAGTTAGAACAATGTCAAATATATAGTGTTAATCAAAGAAGTCACTTGCAAAATAGTAACTATAGTATTATCCTATTTTTGATAGAACATTACTATTGGAAAGATATATAAAGACTATATAACAAACTTAAGTTATCTCAAGGGTGTGAGATTATGAGGGATTTTAGGCTTTCTACATTAAATGTTTATGTAATGTTCAAATTTTAAAACATGTATCACTTTCATAACCAGAAAAAAGATCTATCTCTATATATTTAAATGTTCTAAACACCTATATCCTTTATTAGTCATGGTTCTAGATTGTAAATAATATATTGCATCACTGGTGACTTTGGTTAACTGTAGCAGAAAATGAAATTACTGGCCTGTGTGTCCAAGTCATTTACTGTTTGTTGGATAACCATGTGCCTCGCCATATTTCCCAGCCGTCTCAGAGTTAGATGAGGCCATGTGAAGAGTTCTGGCCAATAGCGCATTGAAGAACTGATGCTCAATCCTTCTGCTCTCTGTTCTGCTATGGCAACCATGGAGGCCTCAAGTTCTAGATGAGACAGCCACAAGATGTCAGCTGTATCCCTGAGTTCCCATTTGGAAAGGAGCTGTCTTGAAAAGCCACTGAACTTGCTATAGATTTTGCATGAGCAAAAAATAAACTTGTATGTGTTGTTATTGAGATTTGGGATTCATTTATTATCAAAACATAAACCATCCCATCCTGACAGAAAATGGTGTCACATATTTCATGGGGTCCATAAGAGGCCTGGAGAACCAGATGAGGTCAGGAACCAAAGGTGGTATGACATGACACAGCAAAGATTTTATTGTAGGAATGGTCTGATAGCATGATGCTGTTGCCTCCATTGCCAACTAATACTTACCACTACAGCTGGACCCTGTTGTCCCTTGATACCATTGCTGTACTATTAGATTTTTGACTTTGCAGTAGCTGGTTGAAAAATCATTAAATGACTGCACACTTTTGCATCGCTCCTTCAACATTCAAGATTCCAGGCAGGATCATGTGATTTGCCATCCTGAGGTCACATGCCCATGCACTAGCCATGATGGGATGGGGAGAAGAAATACGTGCGCCCCTCCTTGGTTTCAGTAGTGCATGGTAGCACCCTGCTTCCAAACCTATCATGTGATTCCTCCCAAATAGTAAGAGTGTTTGAATGTTAAGCACCCAAAATACTTATGTTCACTCCAGTCTTCATATCCTTCACTAACACATATTTCACCTCCTGACTTAAGTGAATCTTGCCTCTCTCCCCTGAAAAGTGGAAATCTGCCCAATCTGCTGTAATAGCCAATAATATCCTAAGTCATATGCCTTATTGTCCTTCTATCACAGCCCCAAATCCAGATAAATACAACTCTCCACCCTCTCTATATTAATCCTATGCTCATATAATTGCTTAAATGGAAGCCAATAAAAAGTCATGGTCCCCGACCTCTACTGCACCCTGGGAATCCTGTTTCCCTGCTCTTGTCTCCAAGGCTCCATAGCAGCTTTGCCAAATCTCCATTTCCTTAGCCCTCCTCTTCCCCACTCACTTCACTTCCTACTAAACTTAAAATAGAATATCCCAGGCAGCAATGCTCTCAACTTTTTGCCACAAACTACCCGCAAACTCATGAGTATCCACATCTGACCAGTCCTTGCTCTTTCCTTTCTGTCATAGGGAAGAGATGCCCTTTTGCAGGCTGACTAATCCTTCTGCTGATGTTCTGTGCCCCATGCCCCACTATTTCCTCAGGAACCTTGATCTATCAGTTTTCTCTCTCCCTCCTGTATCTTCAGTCCCTCCCTCTTTACTGAGTCAGCCGTTAAACAGGTTCAAGTTTCTTGCATCTTAAAGAAAGGTTGTCTTATTTACAATAACATCAAAAGTAATAACGTTCTTAGGAATAAATTTAACCAAGGATATGCAAGAGTTGTACACTAAAAACTAAAAAAATTACAGAATGAAATTAAATAGGAACTAAATAAATGGAAAGATCCCATACTCGTGGATTGTAAGATTTAACCTTGTTAAGATGGAGATACCACCCAAGCCATTTACCAAAAAATGCAATCCCTATCAACATCCTAATGATCCTAATATAGCATTGCATGCCAACTATGCTTCAAAAATAATCCTAATGATCTTTTTTGCAGAAAAGGAAAAGTTAAACCTATCATTGATATGGAATTGCAAGGGACCCCACATAGACAATTTTGAAAAAAGAAAAGAAAGTTGGAAGACTCACACTTCTCAGCTTCAAAACTTACTACAAAGCCACAGTAATCAAACAATGTGGTACTGGCATAATGATAGACATATAGATCTGTGGAATAAAACTTGGTGTCCAAAATAAGCTGAAACATCTATGGTCAATTGATTTTCAATAAAGATACCAAGATCATTCAATGGGGGAAAGAATAGCTTTTTAAGTGATGGTGCTGGGATGAGCAGATAGCCACATGCAAAAAGAATAAAGTTGAGCACTTTTCTTTACATGATACACAAAAATAAACTCAAATGGATCAAAGACTTAAATGTAAGAGTTAAAATAATAGAGTAAATCTTTTAGAAGAAAACTAGGTGTAAATCTTCATGACCTTGGATTTGGCAATGGATTCTTATATATGACACCAAAAGCACAGGCAATGAAAGAAAACAGATACATTGGACTTCATCAAAATTAAAAGGAAAAACTTTTTTTGGCCTTTTTAAATTTTTTTATTTTTTATTTTTTTATTAACATATAATGTATTATTAGCCCCAGGGTACAGGTCTGTGAGTCGTCAGGTTTACACACTTCACAACACTCACCATAGCACATACACTCCCCAACGTTCATAACCCTACCACCCTCTCCCCTACTCCCCTCCCCCTGGCAACCCTCAGTTTGTTTTGTGAGATTAAGAGTCTCTTATGGTTTGTCTCCCTCCTGATCCCATCTTGTTTCATTTATTCTTTTCCTACCCCCCAACCCCCCAACGTTGAATCTCCACTTCTTCATAATAGGGAGATCATATGATAGTTGTCTTTCTCCAATTGATTTATTTCATTAAGCATAATAACCTCTAGTTCCATCCATGTTGTTGCAAATGGCAAGATTTAATTTCTTTTGATGGCTGCATAGTATTCCATTGTACATATATACCACATCTTCTTTATCCATTCATCTGTTGATGGACATCTAGGTTCGTTCCATAGTTTCCATAGTGCCCCTTCAGATCACTACATTTGTATCTTTAGGGTAAATACCCAGTAGTACAATTGCTGGGTCATAGGGTAGCTCTATTTTCAACTTTTTGAGGAGCCTCCATACTGTTTTCCAGAGTGGTTGCACTAGCTTGCCTTCCCACCAACATTGTAGGAGGGTTTCCTAAAAGGAAAAACTTTTTGTGTATAAAAGGACACCATCAAGATAATGGAAAGAAAGCCTATAGAATAAAGAAAAAACATTTGTCAGTCATACCTCTGATAAGGGACTTGTATCTAGAATATACCAAGAATTTGTATAACTCAGTAACAAAAAGGCAATCAACGAAATTGAAAATGGGCAAAGTGGGGTACCTAAGTGACACAGTTAGTTAAGCAACCAACTCTTTGTTTTGGTTCAGGTTGTGATCTTAGGGCCCTGAGATTGAACCCTTCATGAGGCTCTGTGTTCAGTGTGGAGTCTGCTTGAGATTCTCTCTCCCTCTGCCCCTCCTGCTCATGCTCTCTCTCTCTCTCTCTCAAATAAATAAATAAATCTTAAAAGGAAAGAAAATAGACAAAGAAGTTGAATAGAAATTTCTCCAAAGAAAATATATAAATAACCATGAAGCACATGAAAAAAATGCTCAATATTATTCACCATCAGGGAAATGCAAACAAGTGAGATAATACTTCACATCCACTAGAATAACTGTAACTTAAAAAATGGAAAATAAGTATTGGCAAGGATATGAAAAAGTTGGAACCTTTGTATATTGCTCATGGGAATGTAATGTGGTATTGTGTAATGTGGAAATAAGTTTGGGATTTTCCCAAAAGATAAGTATAGATTTGCCATATGATCCACTCTTAGGTATATACTCAGAAGAACTGAAAATGAGTATTCAAACAAATGCTTGTACATGAATGTTTATAATAACACTATTCACAATAGGCAAAAGGTATAAACAAGCCAAGTGTTCATTACCTGATGAATGGATAAGCAAAATGGTGGTGTGTCCATATTATGGAATATTATTTAGCCATTAAAAGAAGCAAAGTACTGATACATGCTACAACGTGGATGAATCTTGAAGAAATGATGCTAAGTGAAAGAAGCCACACATGATAGACCACATATTGTATAATCCCACTTACATGAAATGTCCAGAAAAGGTAAATTCATACAGGCAGAAAGCACATTGTTTGTTTCCTGGGGCTGGGAAAAGAGGAAGAATGGGAAATGACTGGTTAATGGGTACAGGATTTCATGTGGAGGTGTTGAAATGTTTTGTAAAGGTAAAAGTGATGGTTGCACAACACTATATATTTACTAAATGCCACAGATTGTATACTTTAAAATAGCTACTTTTATGTTTTGTGAACTTTACCTCAAAAAAGTCACTGCCTCCATTTCTTCAAATGTTAAACATAAATTTACCATGTGACCCAGCAGTTCCACTGTTAGGTATCTACCTAAGAGAAATGAAAATGTGTCTGCATAGAAAATTGTACTTGAATGTTCATAGCAGCATTATTTATAATAGCTAAAAGGTAGAAACAGTCCAAATGTTCACCAAGTGGTAAATGTGTAAACAAAATGTGATATATCCATATATGTTTGTCAATAAAAAGCAAGAGTGTTGATACATGCCATACCATCTAAGAACCTCAAAAGCATTTTGCTCAATGAGAGAAGCCAGACACACAGACACACACACACACATACACACACAACCCACATATTATAAGCCCGAGTATAGGAAATTTCCAAAAATTACAAGTCTATAGAAACAGAAACTAGATTATTGGTTGCTGGGGGCAAGAGCTGAGAATGGGGAGTGACTACAAATGGGCATGAGGGATCTTTCTGGGGAGGTGGAAATGTTCTAAAAGTGGATTGTTATGGTATATGTACAATACTATAAATATGCTACAACTAATTAAACTGTATATGTAAAGCAGGGAAATTTTATGCTATTTAATTATATCTCAATAAAACTGTTTTTATTTTTCAAAAGAACAATAACACAGAACATGCAATCCATCAACAGCAGAATACACATTCTTCTCAAGTGCACATGGAATATTTTCCTGGATGCATCATGTGTTAGGTCACAAAAAAAGTCTTAATAAATTTAAGAAGATTAAAATTATATCAAGCATCTATTCCAAACACAAAGATATGAAACTAAAAATCAATTATAAGAAGGAAACTGGAAAATTCACAGTTATGTGGAGATTAAACAACATGCTACTGAATATCCAACAGGTCAAAGAAGAAATCAAAAGAGAAAAAATATTTTTGAGACAATGAAAATGGAAATACAACATACCAAAATTTATGGGATACAGCAAAATCAGTTTTAACAAGCAAGTTCATAGCAATAAACACCTACATTAAGAAAAAAGAAAGATCTCTGGGATGGCTGGGTGGCTCAGTCAGTTAAGCCACTGCCTTAGGCTCAGGCCATGATCCCAGGATCCTGGGATTGAGTCCCACATCGGGCTCCTTGCTCCACAGGGAACCTGCTTCTCTCTCTGCCTCTGCCTGCCGCTCTGCTTGCTTGTGCATGTTCTTTCCCTCTCTCTTTCTCTCTCTGAAAAATAAATAAATAAATAAAATCTTGAAAAAAAAAAGAGATCTCAAATAAACAACCTAACTTTACACCGAAAGGAACCAGAAAAAGAAAAACAAGCCAAGCCCAAGGTTAGTAGAAGGAAGGAAATAACAAAGATCAGAGTGAAATAAATGAAATAGAGATGAAAAAGACAATAGGAAAGATTTTTTAAAAAGCTTTGAAAATGTAGACAAACCTTTAGCTAGACTTAACATAGAGAATGAGAGGGAGAGAGAGAACTCAAATAAATGAAACTAGAAATGAAGGAGGAGTCATTACAACTGAAACCAAACAAATACAAAGGATCATAACAGACTGTGAATAATTTTATGCCAACAAATTGGACAACCTAAAAAGAATGGATAAATTCCTAGAAACATACAACCTATCAAGACTGAATCATGAAGAGATAGAAAATCTGAACAGACCAATTACCAGTAATGAGATTAACTTAGCAATCAAGAACCTCCAATAGGGGCGCCTGGGTGGCTCAGTGGGTTAAGGTCTCTGCCTTCAGCTCAGGTCATGATCCCGGGGTCCTGGGATTGAGCCCCTCATCGGGCTCTCTGCTCAGCAGGAGCCTGCTTCCTCTTCTCTCTCTCTGCCTGTCTCTCTGCCCACTTGTGATCTGTCTGTCAAATAAATAAATAAAATCTTAAAAAAAAAAAAAAGAACCTCCAGTAAAGAAAAGCCCAGGACCAGATGGCTTCCCAGGTGAATTCTATCAAACATTTATAGAAAAATAAATACCAATTTTTCTCAAATTTTCAAAAAAATAGGAGAAGGAAACACTTTCAATCTCATTTTATGAGGCCGGCATTACCCCAATAACAAAACCAGATAAGAAGACTACAAGAAAAAAATTACAGGCCAATGTCCGATCCTGAATTCGAAAATACATTAAAAGAATCATGCCCATGATCGAGTGGAATATATTCTGGGGATGCAAGGATGGTTCAACATCCACTGACCAAACAATGTGATTCACCACATTAACAAAATGAAGTATAAAAATCATACGATTTTCCTAATGGATACAGAAAAAAACATTTGACAAAATTAAACAAACTGGGTATAGAGGGAAGATACTTCAACATAATAAAGGCCATATATGACAAGCTTACAGCCAATACCCCACTCAGTGGTGAGAACCTGAAAATTTTTCCTCTAAGATCAGGAGTAAGACAAGGATGCCTACTCTTGCCACTCTTGTTCAACATAGTACTGCAAGTCCTAGCCAGGGAAATTAGGTAAGAAAGAGAAATAAAAGACAGCCATATCAGAAAGGAAAAAGTAAAACTGTTTCTATTTGTAGATGATATAATATTATATATATAAAACCCTAAGGATTCACAAAAAAACTGCTGGAAAGAAACAATTAATTCAGCATATTTGCAGAGTACAAAATCAATCTTAAAAAATAAGTTGCAGGGGCGCCTGGGTGGCTCCGTGGGTTAAAGCCTCTGCCTTTGGCTCAGGTCATGATCCCAGGGTCCTGGGATTGAGCCCCGCATAGGGTTCTCTGCTCAGCAGGGAGCTTGCTTCCTCCTCTCTCTCTCTCTCTCTGCCTGCCTCTCTGCCTACTTGTGATCTCTGTCTGTCAAATAAATAAATAAAATCTTTAAAAAAATAAGTTGCAAAAAAAAATAAGATGTTTTCTATATATAAGATATAAATGCTGACAGTGAACTATTAGAAAGAGAAATTAAGAAAACAATCCTGGGGGTGCCTGGGTGGCTCCGAGGTTAAGCATCTGCCTTGGACCCACGTCATCATCCTGGGGTGCTGGGATTGAGTCCTGCATCGGGCTCCCTTCTCGGTGAGAAACCTGCTTCTCCTTCTTCCACTCCCCCTGTTTGTGTTCCCTCTCCCGCTGTCTCTCTCTGTCAAATAAGTGGGTAAAATCTTAAAAAGAAAAGAAAAAACAATCCATTTACAATGGCATTGAAAGGAGTAAGATACTTAGGAATAAATTTAACCAAGGTGGTGAAAGATCTGTACACTGACAACTATAATACATTGATGAAAGAAGACACAGATAATTGGAAAGATATTCTATGCTTATGGGTTGAAAGAATTACTGTTTTTAAACTGTTTGTACTACCCAAAGCAATCCACAGATTCAGTGAAATCCTTATCAAAATTCCAATGGCATTTTTTCACAGAAATAGAACAAACAATCCTAAAATTTGTTGGAACCATGAAAGATCCTGAATAGCCAAAGCAATCTTGAGAAAGAACAAAGCTGGAAGCATCATATTTCCTGATTTTGATCTATATTACAAAACTATAGTCATCTAAGCAGTATGCTCTCAAATCCTAAAAGTTCTCGTCACAAGGAAAAAAAACCATAACTATATGAGGGATAGATGTTAGCTAAACTTATGTTAACTAAACTTAATCATTTTGCAATATATGTATGTCAAGCCACTATTCTATACACCTTAAACTTATGCAGTGCTGCATATCAATTATATCTCAATAAAACTGGAAAAAAAAACCAGTATGACATTGGCATGAAAAGAGACACATTGATCAGTGGAAAGAATAGAGAGCCCAGAAGTAAACCCATGCATATACAGTCAATTAACTTACAACAAAGGAGCCAGGCATACACTTGGGGAAAGGATAATCTCCTCAATAAATGGTACTGGGAAAACTGGACAGACACATGCGAAATAATGAACTGGACCTCCATCTTACAACATACCCCCAAATCAGCTCAAAATAGATTAAAGCCATGAATATAAGACCTGAAATTGTAGTAGAAAACATACAGGGTAAGCTCCTTGACAGTAGTCTCAGCAATGATTTTTCGGATTTGACACCAAAAACAAAGGCAGCAAAAGAAAAAATGAATATAAGTATAACTACATCAAACTAAAAAGCATCTGCACAGCAAAGGAAAGTCGTTATTCTGTACACCTTTTTGAAATGCAAAGGCAACCTATGGAATGGGTGAAGATATTTGAAAATCATATATCTAATAAGGGTTAATATTCATAATATATAAAGAACTCATACAATTCAATAGCAAAAAACCCCAGTAAGATTAAAAATGGGCAGAGGAACTGAATAGACATTTTTCCAAAGAAGATACACAAATGACCAACAGGTACATGAAAGGTGCTCAACATCACTAATCATCAGGGAAATGCACCTCAAAATCACAATATCGCTTCACGCTTGTTAGAATGGCTATTATTAAAAAGACAAAAGATAAGTGTTGGCAAAGACATGGAGAAAAGGGAACTCTTGTGCACTGTTGGTGGGAATGCAAATTGGTGCAGCCACTATGGAAAACAGCATGCAGGTTCCTCAAAAAATAAAAACTTGGGGCGCCTGGGTGGCTCAGTGGGTTAAGCCTCTGCCTTCGGCTCAGGTCATGATTCCAGGGTCCTGGAATCGAGCCCCGCATCGGGCTCCCTGCTCATCGGGGAGCCTGCTTCCTCCTCTCTCTCTGTCGCCTGCCTTCCTTGCCTGCTTGTGATCTCTGTCTGTCAAATAAATAAATAAAATCTTTTAAAAAAATAAATAAAAATAAAAACTTGAACTACCATATGATCCAGCAATCCCACTTCTGGTTATATATCCAAAGGAAATAAAAACAGAGCTTCAAAGAGATATCTGCATTCACATGTTCATTACAGCATTATTCACAATAGCTAAGATATGGAAAGAACCTAACGGTATATGTGATATGCATCCATTATATATTATTATATTATATTATATTATATTATATTATATTATACTATACATTCAGATATATACTCAGGCTATTATTCAGCTGCACCAAAGAAGGAAATCCTGCCATTTGCAACAACATGAATGGACCTAGAGGACATTATGCTAAATGAAATAAGTCAGACAGAGAAAAATAAATATTACACTGTACCATGCAATGTGTGGAATCTAAAAGGGAAAGAACAATCAAACCCAGAGAAACAGACAGGAGAAAAGTGGTTGCCAAGGGCAGGGGAGTGGGAAAGATGGGGAGAGGTTGGTAAAAGGGTAAGAACTTTCAGCTATAAGAAAAGTAAGTCTGAGGATCTAATGTATAACATGGTGATTAGAGTTGACAACACTGTACTGTATAATTGAAATTAGTTAAGAAATTAGAACTTAAGTGTTCTCACCAAAAGTAATAAATAAATTAAATTAAATTAACAACAACAACAACTCAGTTTCTCTAGCTCCTACCCTACTTCTCTGCATGGGCAAAAAACTTGAAAATGTTTGTACTCGTGTACATATTTCCTCACCTCCTGTTCACTTTTTTCCTCTTTTAATCTTTTATTCCTCCAATCTCCCCTTAACCCATTGCATTTTGCCTTCCACTCCTTCCTCTTAACCGATTGTAAGTTGCCATCCACCACCATCACTCCCTGTTCTCTGCAAGATTTACCTTGCTGGTAAATCTAGTGGATGGTTTTCAGACTGTTTCATGTACTATTTGTAATGTTGACCTGTTCCCTCCATTTGGAAGATAATTTGCCCTTGGTTTCTGTGACACCCCATTCTTCTTCTATTCTTTACTCTTTGGCTACTACTTCTTGTTCCCTTTTGTGGGCCCCTTTCCATCTTCCTTTCCTCAAATGTTGGTGTCTGATAGGGTTATGTCCAAGACCCTTTTCTTTCCTCAGTCTGCACAACCATGGTGGGTGATCTCATTCATTCCTAAGGCCCTAATAACCATCTACATGCTGATGGCTCCCAATTCTCCAGCTCCTGACTACATTTCTTTCCTGAACTCCAGATCCATAAATCAAAATGTCTCCTGAATATCTCTCCTTGGATATCCCCCAGACACCAAAATCGAATTCAGTATTTTCTCTCTGAAACCTGTCCTTATTTGGTTGTTCTCTGTCTCAGTGATTTGTTCCACTATCCTCCCAGTCATGTCAGCCATAAATCTAGGCTTCTTCTTTGACTCACTCTGTTAACTATCACATGCAATCCATTCACTAATAGTGCTGATTTTCACCTCCTAAATATTCTCTTTTATTTAAAGAGTTTATTTATTTATTTGATAGACAGAGATCACAAGTAGGCAGAGAAACAGGCAGGAGAGAGAAAGGGAAGCAGGCTCCCTGCCCAGCAAAGAGCCCAATGTGGGGCTCAATCCCAGGACCCTGGGACCATGACCTGAGCCGAAGGCAGAGGCTTTAACCCACTGAGCCACCCAGGCATCCCCTGAATATTCTCTTATTCAGAGATTCTACACAGAGGTTCATAGGCTCTGGAAGGTTTTAGAAAATACACGAACATGCTGAGTTGTAAGCAAAACTTGATATGATTATGTATATTAACATTTTTCTGGAAGACTGTGCAGACCATAGCTTTCATCACACTCTCATAGAGGTCTGTGCTTGACAGAAAGTGAAGCATTGGAGCCCCTGGGTGGCTCAGTTGGTTGAGTGTCTCCCTTGTGCTCAGATCATGATCCCAGGGTCCTGGAATGGAGCTCCGCATCAGGCTCCCTGCTCAGCAAGAAGTCTGCTTCTTCCTCTCCCTCTGTCCCTGCTCATGTGCTCGCTCTCTCTCTCTCTCCCTCAATAAATAAAATCTTTATTTTAAAAAAAAGAAAGTTAAGCATATTGCTCTAACTCCATCCACTTCTCTTCATCCACACCTCCACTCGAACTAGATGCAGTCACTACGGAGGGTTATTTCTCTATATAATAGTCTCTTTGTTCTCAAAGCGCTGCAAATAAGGAGGGGATCTTGCTGAGGAAATGGGCTGAGGCTAGTAGGGCTGGAGGCATCTATTCCTAGAGGCTCCCATGTGCTACTGTGGGCTGCTCCTCTCCCCACTTTCTGCCAACAGATCATTTATTCTTTCCCTTTTTCTTCCCTCCCCATCTCTCTTTCTTCATCTTCTCCCAAAACTCTATTCCCCATTCTCTTTCCCTTCTTCAGCTCCTTCCTCATGCCTCATTAACACATAATTATAGGGTAATCAGATCTTTGATACACATAGCTTGAAGCCTCTTAAAACCAAGACTAGAGGCAGCTTCACCCTATTCATTGGTTCCCATTTGCAGAGAACCCCCAGCAACCCCTCCAAAGAAGAGGAAAGGAAACTGAGCTTGAGGTATGATGTCTGTAAGTAGCGAGACACCAGCCCCAAGTACAGCTGTAGTAGCTTAGGAGAAATATGTGGTCAGGCCAAGGAATCATGGACCTTATAATTTTTTATTAAAACTTAAAGTTTGGGGGCACCTGGGTGGCTCAGTGGGTTGGGCCTCTGTCTTTGGCTCAGGTCATGATCTCAGGGTCCTGGGATCAAGTCCTGCATCAGGCTCTCTGCTCGGTGGGGAGCCTGCTTCATCCTTTCTCTCTCTCTCTGCTTGCCTCTCTGCCTACTTGTGATCTCTCTCTGTCAGATAAATAAATTAAATCTTTAAAAAATAAAACTTAAAGTTTGGAAGATAATTTTAAAAAGATCTAACCTGATCTTCCTCTCATCTCATGCAGATGGTCCTTCTTGATACCCTACTTTTCTTCATTCTGTACCTCCATCAACAAGTTTTTGGGCTCCATTTTTATATATATTTCATTTTTTCCATTGACCTAAGTGTGTATTCTTTCTTTTAATACCACTACCTTATGTACTGTAGTTTTATAGTATTGTAGCTATCTTGAAATCAGTAGTGTGAATCGTCCAACTTTGTTCTTCAGTATCATTTTGGTTATGGTAGGTCTTTGGCTTTTCCATATAAACTTGAGAATCACTTTGTTTATATCTACAAAATAGTTTGATTGCATTTTAACTGAAATTATTCTATAGATCAAGTTGGGAAGAACTGACATATTTGACAACATTGAGTCTTCCTATCCATGAACATGGAATATCTCTCCATTTATTTAGATCTTCTTTGTTGTTGTTGTTTTTTATTTGTGTTTTGTAGCTTTTCACATTCAGATCCTGTACATATTTTGGTATTTTGTTATATTTATACCTAAGCACTTCATTGTTTGGCAGCTGCAGTAAGTAGTACCATTTTCTTAAAAATTCCTATTCTAGGGCACCTGGGTGGCTCAGTCATTAAGTGTCTGCCTTCAGCTCAGGTCAGGATCCCAGGGTCCTGGGATTGAGGCCCACATTGGCTCCCTGCTCAGCGGGAGGCCTGCTTCTCCCTCTCGTACTCCCCCTGCTTGTGTTCCCTCTCTCTCTGTGTCTCTGTCAAATAAATAAAATCTTTTAAAAATAAATAAATAAGTAAATAAATAAAAATTCCTATTCTAATTTTTCATTGCTGGAATATAAGAAAGCAATTGATTTTTGCATATTGAGGTTGTGTCTGCAACCTTGCTATATAGGTTCTCATTAGTTCAGAAGGTTGTGTGTGTGTGTGTGTGTGTGTGTGTGTAGATTGTTTGGGGTTTTCTACAATGCTACACATTTTGATAAACTGTATTTTCATTTTCATTTAATTCAAAATATTTTAAAATTTCTCTTGAGACTTCTTCTTTGACACATGCATTATTTTTTTTTCTCTTTTTTTCCATTTTATTTTATTTTATTTCTTTTCAGTGTTCCAGCATTCATTGTTTATGCACCACACCCAGTGCTCCATGTAATACATGCCCTCCATAATACCCACCACCAGGGTCACCCAACCCCCCCACTCCCCTCCCCTCCCAAACCCTCAGTTTGTTTCTCAAAGTCCACAGTCTCATGCATTATTTAGAAATGTGCTGTCTAATTTCTAAACATTTGGGGATTTTCCAGCTATTATCTATTACAGATTTCTAGTTTAGTTCCATTGTGGTCTGAGAGCATACTTCGTGTGATTTCTATTTTTTTCAATTTGTTAATATATGTTTTATGGCCCAGAATATGGTCTATCTTGTTGAGCGTTCACTGCAGACTTGAGAAGAATGTGCACTCTGCTGTTGGATGGAGTAATCTATAAATGTCAATGAGATCAAGTTGATCGATAATGATGTTCAGGTAAAAATATATCCCAAATCTGTCCACTTAACTTTCTCTACCATCACTATCCTAGCGTAAGCTATTATGGGACCTGTACCTCCTAACTGGTTTCATAACTAGCCTACTAACTTTTCTGTTTCCAATTTTGTCCTCCTTATAATCCATTCTCCTCACATCACATAGAATGATTATAGATCATATCACTCCCAGCTCAAAGTCTCCATTGGCTTTTTATTGTACCTACAATAAAATCTAAACACTTTCCCATGGTTGGCATGGCCATGCACAGTCTTTTTTAATTTATTTTTAAATTTAGGTATAATTAACATACAGTGTTTTGTTAGTTTCAGGTGTACAATATAATGATCCAACAATTCTATACAAGACTCATGTATAGGGCTCATCATGATAAGTGTACTCAATCTCTACCATTTCACTGTGTTCCTACCCACCTCCCCTCTGGCAACCTCCAGTTTATTCTCTATATTTTAGAGTCAATTTTTTTTGTTTGTGTCTTTTTTCCTTTGTTTGTTTCTTAAATTCTGCATATGAGTGCAATCACATGGTTTATTTATCTTTCTCTGACTGACTTGTCCCACTTAGCATTTTACCCTCTAGCTCTATCCATGTTGTTACAAATGGCAAGATTTCATTCTTTTTTAGGACTGAGTGATATGCTTTACACAGTCTTGCTCCAGAACTTCTTTCCTGCTTCATCTAATATCAGTCTCCCCTCTTGCTCTCCCTAGTCAAACTTCCTCCTGAAACCCTTTGAATATACCAAACTCATTTTCATCTTAGGGCCTTTGACCTTGTGTTTCACCTTGTCTGGGATGCCATGGCTCTGGATCTTCAGGAAATGACTACTTTCTTGTCATTCAGTCTTGCCTTTGCTGTCACCTCCCTGGAGAGACCATCCTTGCCTACTCTATTTAAACTTGTTCCCCACCCCTACCCAGTCACACTGCCTTTGTACATTTTTTTTCCATTTGTTTTCAAAGAACTTTTAACTTTTGGAAATGATCTTCTTGTATGTGTTGGTTGTTTGTGTCTATTATCTTTTCTCTAAAATGTGAACACCAAGAGAGCTGGGACCCTCTTAACCACTGAGTTGTCTATACCTAGAATAGAGCCTGGGACCTGAATATATATTGAATGGCTGCACTTCCACTTGGACATCTCCAGTGACTTGGAACTGACTGCATTGATCTATGAGGAGCCAATGCCTCTGTAGGTACTTTTGTAATTTAGAGATTTCATTTTTCTCTTGAGCTAAATACTGCATCCTTGGCCATAAAAACAGATCAGAAAAGAAAAAAAATGACCATTACAAAAGATGCTGAGGAAGGCTTTGATAAAATTTGACACCTGTTAGTGACCAAAACAAAACAAAAAACAAACAAACAAACAAAAAACCTTGCATACTAGGAGTAAGAGGGAACTTCCTTAACCCAATGAAAGCAACCTCCAAAATCCTACAGCAAACATATATAATGGTGAAACATTCAAATTTTTCCTTTTAAAATGAATAACAAAACAGGGATGCCCATTATGGCCCCCTTTGTTCACCATTGAACTGGAGATCCCACACAGTAAGATAAGGACATAACATAACAGGAGTAAGGTTTTAGAAGGAAGAAACAAAACTGTCATCTAAATCTACTTTTTCAAATCTTTCACCCACTCGTCCTCCTTCTGTTTCCTGGAGGCACACAGACCAAAGCTGTCCCCTCTTCTGCATGACAGCCCAGGTCTTCTTCCCTCTCTGGGCCTCAGTAACCTCAGCTGGAAAATGAAGGGTTGGACAAAGTAATCCAAAAAGCTTTTTGTGGTTTCATCTTGCCATGATTTATGAGTCTGTACCCTCTCTACTACTAAACACCTCTATTTTCTTTAACAGTTTCTAATAGTGATGACTTCCAGAACCTTCCTTTCTTACTGACATGCTGAACCTTGTTTTATTTTTTTTTAAGGTATGATGCCCAGAACTGGGCAGAAGGTGAAAAAAGGATAAAGCACGAAAAAGCATGAAAATATTGGAGTAGAGGGAGTTAGCCTGAAAATAGAGCCTAAAAATGAAATGGTAGAGAGAGGTAGCAGAGGGAATGGTCAAGGGACGGCATTTGAGGAAGAAATTGCCTGGTGGGAGAGAACTCCTTGACTTCTCTCCCTGGGATGGGAGAATGGTCCCCCTCATGGTTTAGGGGACAGTGATGGGAACTGAGTTGTAGTTGGTCACAAACATTTGGTGGCTCTGTCAGTCTTTCCTTCCAGCTTTCCTATCCCTAGGCTGTAGGACCCTCCTTTCCATAGCTGAGATTGGGGGAAGAATATTGACTAAAGCCAGCTCAGGGCGGCAAGGGAGGCTGCACCGAGCCAGGTCCCTGTCCAGGAGGCAGGAGCCGCCATCACAGTGGGAGGGAGCAGCAAGCCAACAGCTGAGTGAGACAAGGCCTGGGTTATTTTTTTTCCAGTTTGTTGGCATGTGGGTGGATTTTTCTCCTTTTTTCTTCTCTCCTGCTCTCTGCCGTTTCCACAGAGATGTGGGAGTTTGCAAATTTGTCTCCGTGGAGGGGAGAGGCAAGAGCTGATTTGGGGGGTCCTTGACAGGGACCAGGGGACACCAAAGGACACTGCAATTCTGGTAGCAAGAAACTAGGACCTATTCCCTGATGGTATCACTGGGGCAAAGAAGGCTCTCACTCTCTCTCCTTTCCTCTTAAGGTCACAGATATGCCTTCTCACCTCTGCTCAGCTCTTGGCTCTCAAATCCATCCCACCTGGTAATTGCAAAAAATCTCTCTCTTCTTCTCTCCTTGCTCTGCAGTGCCAAATGCCTTTTCCTCGGGGCATGGGAAAATAGAATATTTTCTATGGGAAATATGGGAACAAACTATGGGAACACCTGACACTCATGCCCAGAGGCTGCTCCCCTCCCCAGTACCTGTGGGGGTTTGGGGGGTGGGAGGCCAAGGAGTCTTACTTTTTTCCCCAGTTATTTATTTAAAGCATTAAAAAACCCCAGTACTTATAGCACATGCTAAGTGTCAGATGAGTGTTTCAGGGGAAAGCTTTCTGAAAGGACTGAGAGGTGGGTAGTTTAGGAAAGGCTTCCTGGAGGATGTGGGACCTAGACAAATTGACAAAGCACACAAGGGCATGCCAGGCAGAGAGCACGGCATTGTGGGTCTGGATACCTACATGTTGATCCCAGTTCTGCTATAAATTTGTAATGTGATGTTGAAAAAGGAATTTGCTTCTCTTGGGCTTTCTTTTCTCATTTGGGAATCAGGCTGGGTAGCTAACGCTCTACAGGTCTCTGGAGCCTGAATCCTCATTCATGGCCCTGGGGGCTATGAGCCATCGAATGAGATCGTGTGTATGCATCGTGCACTAAACATCATCAAGGGGTAAAATGACCAAATTTCACTGTTTGCCTGGGACCCAGAGGTTCCCCAGAAAGTGGAACTTGAGAGCTGAAATGATCCCGGGCAAACCGGAGTGGATGGTCACCCTAATAAGGGCCACATCCATTACTTGATATTATAGTGATCATGAACATTATTACCACTAGAGGGCAACACTCTCTTATGCTTGGGAGAAGGTCTTACGAGACCCCCTCCCCCACCGCCCCGCTGCCACCACCACCAAAGATGTAGAACTGCCCCCTCATTCCATTCCAGGACCAGTTAATCCTCTGGGTCTTTCTCCTGTAGAGGACATCACTGAGAGATCTGTGGATTTCAAATGCCAGCAGCGTCCTTTTGGTCTTGCCAGCCCCATGTCTGGTTCTGCCTTTCGTGCCTGGTACTCAGGTGCCCAGTCTGTGCGACTGTGGCAGAACTACTGTGATTCTCAGGTACTCACAACTTTGGTTTGTCTAAACACAACAGGCACTTCTTTTCTTTCTTCCTTCCTTTCTTTCCTCCTTCCTTTCTTTTTTTAGGTAATCTACACCCAACGTGGGGCTTGAACTCATGACCCCAAGATCAAGAGTCCCATGCTCTAATGACTAACCCAGCTGGGTGCCCCCAACTGGCACTTTCTCAAGGCTATGCTGTCAGTTCCCTGCTTTGATTGTCTGGCAGTGTAATTATTCTACAAGGCCAGATCCGTTGATACAAGAGCTGGCTTTCTCCCTCCTACGGAATTGATTTCTGTATTACCATATATCCCTTATCACAGTGAATTGTAGTTATATCTATCTATATACCCGATTAGGTTGTTGATTCATGCATTCAACAAACATAGATTGCTTATTGCTTACCTACCATGTCCCAGGCTTTTTGCCAGACTCGTGGTACAGTGGGGAGCATAACAGACGGAGTATCTGCCCTTGTAGAGCTAATAGTCTAGTGAAGGAGGCAGGAGGAAAGCAAACAAAGAACCGCACAAATCAATATGTAATTACATACTTGCTAAGCTCAAGGAAGGAGAAAGACTCAGAGCGTTTATCAGAGGGATCTGCCTCGTCTGGGATTGAGAGACGGTGCCGCTGAAGAACTGACATTTGAACTGAGATCTGAAGGATGAATAGGCAGTAAGTAGGCAAAGGCAGTGAAAAGAGCTTTCTACGCCAAAAGAACAGCAGGTGTGCAGGGCCCAAGAAGGGAAGAGCCCAGCTCCCAGGAGGAGCCGGTTGCTCCTTGAGGGCACAGCCTGCCTCTTGTTCCTCTCTTGCTATAGCTCCAGGCCTGGCACACAGATATGCCAAATCAGTGTCTGTTGAATTGAAGTGGATGAAATTTTGTCATGGAAAATATTGTGGGCTGTGGGTGGGGGTGCCAAAAGACCCAGCTTCTACTTCCAGCTCTTCTGGGCAATTCAGTTCCATTTTCCAACTGCCTACTGGGCATTCACCATGTCCAAGGACCTGCAGCCCCATCTAGGTAAACAAAATAGTCCCTTCCCCTTAGTATCACATGTGAAGGGGCTGACAGGTAGACAGGGAGGCCCCTTCCACTCTCTGGGCCTCTTTCTCTCCAGTTCTAAAGTGTGGGGTTGGGATAATAGGATCTCTAAGGCTCCTTCCAGCTCTAAAGGTCTTGATGTGCTCTTTCTTGAATAACAGCACTGGGAGCAATGGAGCTGATTTTTTCGTTTCTCCTGCCCTGTGGGAGTCAGATGGAATAAGACTAGGGAAATTGCGGCCGGGGATTCTGTTTGTGGACCATTTTTCCATGTACAAGGATCTCGGAAGCAATTAGGGTTTGCTGCTTCTGACTAGAATGTTCTAGCATTTGATGAACTTTTGTATCTTTCCTGTCTCTTTCCCCACCTGTCCCTGCCCCAGTCTTCTTTTCTACACATAGAGCTGTGTTTTGCATCTATTAGGGCTGGAAAGGGCCTTTTAAATAATCTCATCCAAGCCTTCCATCCAGTGCTTACATTCCCTATGCAATAAGCCCCTCCAAATGAGGCCACCCAGCCACTATATGAAGACATCCCATGGTAGTAAACTCACCGTCATTGCTAAGCTTTGCCTCTGAGAGGTTTCTTCCCTCTGGGAATTTGTCTTCCTGTACTTTTTATCCATTGCTTCTGATTGTGCCCTTCAGAACTAAGCACAATAATTCCACTGCATTGCCCCTCTGACAGCCTATTGGATATTTGAAGCCAGTAATCATGTCTTCACAAGCCTGCTCTCTTCTAGGCCAAATATCATCTGTTCCTGCAAATGTTCTTCACTAGTTCAAATCCCCTTAGCACCTGTAAATATAGTTTAGTTTATGTAAGATTTATATCCCGCCTACCTTAAAGAGGATATTAGGAGGCTCATCAGTTATAACATGAAAGAAAGACAATTAGGGATAAAAATGTGGAAGAAAACGGACCAGAGACCATGTAAAGGAAGCATGAATAGATGTTGCCAGGTACCCAAAATGAACTGGATTATAATTGGACTCTGAATTTGGCTCAAAATTTTATGGCAGCTAGGACAAATTTGGAAACACATTGGGTTATGTGGTTTTATGTTCTGACAGGATCAAGCTTACAAATCCTCTTCGGAGAGAAAATTTTTCCTGAAACAAAACTCCCGACTAGCCTATTAGGATTGCTTTCTGTGAGACTGTTCAAGACTGACAGGCACTTTGGATATATCTTGTCCCTTCCCCCACTAGGGGAAAGAAGACTGGAAAGATGATTAATTAATTAGCTAAATGCTGTCTCAGTTTTAAGCACTGCTATCTCTTTAGGGATCCCCACAGAGATGAGAGAATTCCTTTTCCCTTCCTTCTTCGTTCTCCTATGTTCCTCACGGATAGGCACTTCCTTAGCATTCCGCTCTTTATAGTCTGCAATCTTAAGACTCTTTGGAGGGCACCTGGGTGGCTCAGTGGGTTAGGCCGCTGCCTTCGGCTCGGGTCATGATCTCAGGGTCCTGGGATCGAGTCCCATATCGGGCTCTCTGCTCAGCGGGGAGCCTGCTTCCCTCTCTCTCTCTCTCTGCCTGCCTCTCTACTTACTTGTGATCTCTCTCTCAAATAAATAAATAAATAATCTTTAAAAAAAAAAAAAAGACTCTTTGGAACACTGGACCTCAGGAAATAGCCCAAGTAAGGAACTGTAGCCTAGCGATCACACAGCAAGTATGTGCAAATCATTTCTCTGGGTCCTCAGCACCCTCATCTGAAAAGTGAGTTAATCTTTAACGTCACTTCTGCTCTGACATTCTGGACCTGTAAACTCTCTGATGGAAAGAACAATGACTTTTAAAAAATTTTTGACTTTCCCATCTCATGTCTGGCAGCTAACCGGTATAAGAGAAGATCTGTTTATGGACAGAGTTGTGAGAACCCAACAGGAAAAACCAATTTGAACAGGTGCCACCTTTACATCTGAGGAAAATATTTCCTGGCTCTCATTATCGTGATGAGTTTTTGTTGACTGGATACTGGTAATGGTGAGATGTGGTTTTCAGGGCTCTTTCCTGCTCTGGCTCCATATTCCTTGGCAAAGCCGGCCCTAGGATAAGGAGAATTGGAGCAATCATGCCAGAGGCTGAGGCTTCTGGGAAATGACCCTGGGAGCCAGCAGGCAGGAAAAAACAAAAAGGTAGTACCACAGTTTCGGCCAAATAACAATGAACCAAGACAAAACTCACCTTATGGTGTGTAATGTTTGGTACATATGATATCCATGTGGAGCCCCCCTCACCGCCTACCATGTTACTCTCTTGCTCAAAAATGTTCCTGACTTTTTATTGCCTGTAAGAGAAAGTCCAGATGCTCCAGCTTGGCAATGGAGTCTTCTCTAAGCTAAATCAAGCCATGTCTTCCCACTACCTCCTATCCCTTACAACACACACACACACACACACACACACCTGCTCATGAACTTATATCTTGTGCTCTCTTCAACCAAACTGTGTGTGGCTCCTCAAACACACACTGTTTTACTGACCGTTCCTTTCCTCCCACCACACGTGGCTCCATGCAACAGGTATTTTTCTCAGCTCTTTCACTTCCACCTGTTAAAATCTTTTTTTAAAATATTTTATTTATTTATTTGACAGAGAGAGATCACAAGTAGACAGAGAGGCAGGCAGAGAGAGGGAAGCAGTCTCCCCGCTGAGCAGAGAGCCTGATGCGGAACTCGATCCCAGGACCCTGAGATCATGACCCAAGCCCAAGGCAGCAGCCTAACCCACTGAGCCACCCAGGCGCCCCCACCTGTTAAAATCTTAAGCTCAGCTCAAATGCTTTCACAGCCATAAAGACATCCCAGCACCCCAGTCCTGCTGTGCCTCTGCTCTGGTCCTTTACACCTTGTGTTGTTAGTCCTGTCTGTGACTTATGGTTGGAGCTCTCTGACTAGACCGGCAGCTCCCTGAGGGCACAGGCTATGTCTGAGTCACCCAGGGCTCTCTATCATCCTTCCCTGTTTGGTCTTTCTCCAGAGCACCAGTGTTAGTCTCCTAGGGCTGTTATAACAAAGTACCCCAAACTGGGTTACCTCAAACAATGGAAATTTATTTATTCTCTCAGGGCTCTGGGGGCTGGAAGTCTGAAATCAAGGTGGTGGGGGGGCCACGCTTCTCTCTGAAGTCTCTAGGGAAGAATCTTTCCTTGTCTCTACCTACCTTCTGGTGGTTACTGGCAATGCTTAGCATTCCTTGGCTTGTAGATTGCAATCTCTTCCTCTGTCTTCACATGTCATTCCCCTTTGTGCATGCACGTTTGTGTGTGTGTGTGTGTGTGTGTGTCTATGTCCAAGTTTCTCTCTTCTTATAAGGACACCAGTCATTGGATTAGGACCCACACTAATGGAGTATGGCCTCACCTTAACTTGATGACACCTGCAAAGACATCTAGTATACCATCCAACATGCTCTGTATTTTCTATTTGTTTATTGTCTCTCTGTTCTACCAGAACGTTAGCTTCATGAGGTTAGAGATTGTTGTCTAGTTTGTTCATTATTCTATCCTCAGCGTCTAGAACAGTGTTTAACACATAGTAGAGACTCAACAAGTATTTTGTGAATGAATCTCCCTACCAATTCACCCCATGCCCCACAGGGAATCTGAATGAAAGAAACAAGGATAAGGATGAGAATGCAGGTATTGCCTAGAACATAATACTCTGTAAGTGTTCACTGGATGAATAGAAGTGTGCGATGTGTTAACTTAACACAAAGATGGTGCATCATTTTTGTATAAAGTACTGAGAAACGATATGAAGAAGCGAGAAGGAAAACTTGGAGCATCCTGGCTATGCCTCCTTGTGACCCTGGGCAAGTCATTCAACCTCTGGGTTTCACTTTCCTTGTACCTGTAACATGGGGGTAATAACACTACCTACCTCATAGGATTGTCATAAGGATTAAGTGATGTAATGTAAAATGCTTAGCACAGTCCCTGGCACATAGTAAGCTCTGTAGAAGTGTTAGTTATTACTACTGTAATTGCTGTTATGTGCTACACTCTGTGCAAGGTATTTGGTTTTTTCTTAAACTAACCTTATCAAAATAAAATTTACATATCATAAAATTCTCCCTTTAAAAATGTACAGTTCAGTGGTTTTTAATTAACAGAGTTGTGCAACCATCACCACAATTGAATTTTATTTTTTTATTTATGGTATTTTTATAGAGGGAGAGAAAAAGAGGGAGGGACAGAGGGAAAGGGATAGAGAGACACGCCCAAGGAGGAGCCTACCTCGGATCTCCATCTCACAACCCTGAGAACACAAACTGAATTCAAGAGTCAGGGGCTTACCCAAGGGGGCCACCCAGGAGTCCCACCAATCTAATTTTAGAACATTCATTCTCTCTCAAAAAACCTCATACCTGGGCGCCTGGGTGGCTCAGTGGGTTAAGCCGCTGCCTTCGGCTCAGGTCATGATCTCAGGGTCCTGGGATCGAGTCCCGCATCGGGCTCTCTGTTCAGCAGGGAGCCTGCTTCCTCCTCTCTCTCTCTGCCTGCCTCTCTGCCTACTTGTGGTCTCTCTCTGTCAAATAAATAAATAAAATCTTAAAAAAAAAAAAAAAACCTCATACCTGTTAGTAGTCACTCCGCTTTCCCCAACACATGCCCCAGCTCCTGGCAAGCACTACTCTGCTTTTTGTCTCTATGAATTTGCCTATTCTGGAATTTTATATAAGTGAAATCACGATATGTGGCCCTTTTTTCTTCTTAATAGAGAAAGAGAGAGAACGAGAGAGTGAGTGCATGCCAGGAGCAAGAGGCAGAAGAAGAGGGAGAGTGAGAAACTTAAGCAGGCTCCATACCCAGCATGAAGTTCAAGAGGGGGCTGCATTTCAGGACCCTGAGATCATGACCTGAGCCAAAATAAAAAGTGAGCCGCTAAAGCAACTAAGCCGCCCAGGCATCCCACAATATGTGGCCTTTCGTGTCTCATTTAGCATAACGTAACATAATGTTTTTAAGGTTTATCCATGTTTTAGCATGGATCAATACTTCAGTCCTTTTTATGGCTGAAAAGTACTCCATTGTGTGGATATGGCACATTTTGTTTGCCCATTTATCGACAGATGAACATTTGATTGTTTCTGCTTTTTGGTTTTTGCAAATAATGCTGCTATGAACATTCATGTACACGTTTCTTGGTGGACATATGTTTTCATTTCTCTTGGCTATGTACCTAGGAGTGGAATTCCCGGGTCATATGGTAACTCTATGGTTAACATTCTGAGCAAATTTCAAACGGCTCTCCCAAGTGACCACACCATTTTGCATCCCGAAGGACCACCCAACGGTTGTTCCTACCCATTCAGTGGCCAAAGCAGTGGGAGTTGCAGACCAGTCTTCTGTAGTGGGTTGAGCGCTCCAGTCTTCAGCAGGGAACTTCTAGGAAGGCACCAAAGGCACATACACACCTTCAGACCAGTTTGGGACCTTGGGTTGAGTAACAGTAAACTCAGGAACTGGAGCAGTACATTCACCTTGAAATTCCTCCTTGGACACAGCCTTTTCATCAGTGGCCTGCTCTTCCTCTTCAATCTCTTCAGGATCTCTGTAGAAGTAGAGATCAGGCATGACCTCCCATGGGTGCTCATGGGAAACGTTGCCATGCATGCACAGAAAGAACTTCCTGGTCCAGACCCACTGAGGGTTCTGCCTTGTTGTTGCATGGAATGGCAATGCCCACATGGCACAGAGGAGTGTCTGTGTAATACAGAGCACTGGTAGGCAGATTAACATAAGACACTTAGGTGACAGGCTGGTGATCAGCCCGGGGACCAGACATCACCAGAAGTCATGGCTCCAGGGAGGCTGTCTGGAGCTGGCTAGTGAAGTTTCGAGGAGTGACGTGGCCAGCAGTAGGATTGGATCCAGGAACAACAGCAAACTTGAACACAGCTCACTGGCCACTATTACTGGAGTATATGACACTGGCAGCAACCAAGTTTTCAATGGTAACAATGGTACAAGCCACCAGCAGAAGCTTCTCCCAGGTTTTCTTCAGATTTAAGCTGTATATGCCTTCATTTTTCTCTTTAGAGATGTACAGTTCCACTTGGAAGTCAAGCTTGGTGCCACTTAAGAGGAGGGTTCTTGCTGCAAAGATTTTAAGGACAGCCGCCTCCTTCATGTGGAGGACACTAAAGGCTCTGGAAATTGTGAAAGTTATGACAGGAACCCACAACACCACCATATGGGTAGCACAGAAATCTCATTGTGTGTGTGCGTGTGTGTGTGTGTGTGTCTCATTGTGGTTTTTGATCTACATTTATCTGGTGGCTAATGATGGTGAGTGTCTTTTCATGAGCTTATTGGCCCTTTGTATCTTCCTCAGAGCGATATCTCTTCAAATTCTTTGCCTATTCAAAAACATTGGGTTGTCTTCTTGTTGTTGGGCTCTAAGAGTTCTTTGTGTATTCTGAATACAAAACACTTATCAGATATAATATTTTCTCGGCAAATATTTTCTCCTATTCTGTGGATTGTGCTTTCTGTGCCAAATGTTTTTACCTGCTTTTTTCTAAGACCACTCCTACCAGACAGGTGTTATTGATTGGGGAAGTGGAAGTTCAGAGAGAAGATAGAATTTAAATCCATTTTTGTCTCACTATAAAATGGTTGCTTTCTCCTCTACCCCAACCTGCTCACAAGGATGAATGAAGACATGTTTCTGGCTTTAAGGAGCTCGACCTGGCAGAGGACATAAAATAAGAACACAAACGAATGCATTTTAAGGCAGAGATCCACTTGCCCCATAGTACCACAAGAGAAGTGTAAAGAAGTGAAATGGGAGGTTGAGAGGAGAGAGAAAGCGAGCACTTCTGGCCAGGGAAATTAAGGTTGGCTTCAATAAGGTGGCATTTAAGTCTTGAAGGATGGGTCCAGTTCCCACTGGATGAAGACGATGGACACAATGGAGAGCATTTCCAAAGGAGGGCAGAAAGTGAGAGTTGGAGGAATGAATGGAGCTTTGATCCTTAGCTGCGATGGGGAGTCCCAAAACTTGTTGGGATGGGATCCTGGGACCTCCTTGGTTGGAGGACCCAGGGACTGGGTAACCTTCCTGATCCTGGGGTTGAGGGGGTGGGGAATCTGGATGTTGCACTGGATGGAGAGTTTAGGAACTGGCTGCAGTGGGGGGTGGATGGCTGTGATGACTGTGGGGAAAGGGAGGTGATGTTCTAGGGGCTGCCTGGGAAGTGGGAGCTGTGGCCTTCCTGGGCTGGAGGGACATGGGGCTGGCTGAGATGGAAGAATGGTCCAGGGACTGGCTAGGATGAGAGATCCCGGGACTACCCGGGATGTGGGCGGGAGGGAGGTCGCCTGAGATAGGACGTCCCGGGGCTGGATGGGATGTGGAATCTGACGCTTGGGATTGGCAGGCCCGGGAATGCGGAGTCCTCGGGAGGCCCGGATCCGGAGGCTGCCTGCAATGGGGATTCCAGGGATGTCTTAAATGAGGATCTTGGGCTGAGAGGACCCCAGGGACGTTGGAACGGACCGAGATGGAGGGCTGCGTTGGGCTGCATTGGGTGAATCCCCTGGGAGCGGTGGCACAGAGAGATTCCCCGCAGCCTATGCTGCCGCCGGCGCGAGTGTGTCAGAGGGGATCTGCCTTCGGGCTCGGGTGGCGGCGGCAGGTGGGGCGCGCGGGGGCGGGCCGGGCGCGCGGGGTGGGGGCAGGGGCGGGGGGCGGGCCGGCGGCCGGGGCGGTCCCGCGCGGCCGCGCTGCGCAGTGACTCCGCAGCGGGCGGAGCGCCGTGGGCCGCGTCCTCCTGAGCCGTGGCGGTGGCGGCGGCAGCGGTAGCCTCAGCTCCTGCTCCCGGTGCCGCCGGCCCCAGAGCTGTCTCCCGGGCCCCCCCGGGCCCCCGGGCCCTCGAGCCCGGTGCGCGCCCTCGCGTCCCGCCGGCCCCCTCCCCCGGCTGGGCCCGGGGGAGGGTGGCGCCGTGAGCGAGCGGGGACCGGGCTCTCTTGCCCCTTCCCCTGCCCCTGGGCCGCCAGAATGGAGGCGGGGTCGGGGCCCCCGGGCGGTCCGGGATCCGAGAGCCCCAACCGGGCGGTGGAGTACCTGCTGGAGCTGAACAACATCATCGAGAGCCAGCAGCAGCTGCTGGAGACCCAGCGGCGGCGCATTGAAGAGCTGGAGGGCCAGCTGGACCAGCTCACCCAGGAGAACCGCGACCTGAGGGAGGAGAGCCAGCTGCACCGCGGGGAGCTGCACCGGGACCCCCACGGCGCGCGGGATAGCCCCGGCCGCGAGAGCCAGTACCAGAACCTGCGCGAGACCCAGTTTCACCACCGAGAGCTGCGGGAGAGCCAGTTCCACCAGGCGGCTCGGGACGTGGGCTACCCGAACCGGGACGGCGCCTACCAGAACCGGGAGGCGGTGTATCGGGACAAGGAGCGGGACGCCGCCTACCCGCTCCAGGACACTACCGGCTACCCAGCCCGCGAGCGCGACGTGGCCCAGTGCCACCTGCACCACGAGAACCCAGCCCTGGGTCGCGAGCGTGGCGGGCGGGAGACCGGGCCAGCTCACCCGGGCCGCGAGAAGGAAGCCGGCTATTCGGCGGCGGTGGGCGTGGGGCCCCGGCCACCGCGGGAGCGGGGCCAGATGAGCCGTGGCGCATCCAGGAGCTCCAGCCCCGGGGCCGGCGGCGGCCACAGCACCAGTACCAGCACCAGCCCGGCCACAACCCTCCAGAGAAAGTAAGGAACGTGTGTTCGTACCACCACCCACCCCTCCGTTCATCCCAGCTCTTCCCTTCTAGTTCCCTCTCCAACTTGTATGGCTGATAAAGTAAGAAGCCCGTGCCTGATTCCATGTCCTCCTCTCCCGTCCCAGCCTGTCAGGAGGAGCTGACACCCCTTCTCTAGCCACCCCAGCCTAGGTTGGCCAGATGAGTGCAGGTGTCTCTTCTTTCTCAAAACCACGAAGTGAGGGCCTACAGCAGTCATCACCCCTCCACTTCTTCACCCCCTTGCTGTACCCTTGCCAGAGGATGGCTATTTATTTATTTATTTATTTTGGAGGTGCTGCTTGGGATTTTTATTATCTGATGGTGTCACCTCAGAGCCCCAAGGAAAAGAAAGCCCCCATTCTCCCCCCGCCCCCTCCAACCAACCTTTGGGTTTCCTCTGCAGGTGCTGAGTGCAGGCCTGATCTTGTCTCTGACGGTCTCAGACCCATCCTTTCCCAGATAGGCAGGTGGGGATTGGAATGGCTGCTGGAGGCTGAGACGCCCCTCTGAGGAGAACTGCAGCACATTCTGGCCAGGGGAGCAAAGACGGGAGAGCAAAGATGGAGGCCAGGCCCTTGGCTAGTTCCTCAAAGACCACCCCTCTCCACCCTGGAGAAAAACACCACCCAATGAAAGAGCTACCAGAAAGGGAAGTCTACAGATCTTCCCTCTTGTTGGATCAGTGCCAGTTTCTCTTCTGGGGCCTGTATCAGCCTATTCGGGACATGTTGGCAGTGTCTCTTGGGTTGGTGGGACATAGGCTGGGTCCACTTCTTCCTTGCAGACAGTACCATGAGCTGGTCGAGATAAATGTCAGGCTAAGAGAGTCAAGGGCATGCAGGCTCACAGGGCTTCCCTGAAGGCTCCCTGCTTTCCCTTCTGCTGTATTGGAAAGAACACTGAACCGGGAGTTAGGAGACCTGGGTCCCCCTTCCAGCTGTGCTGCAGATTGGCTTCGTGACCTTGACTGAATCCCTTCCTCTCTCGGGCCTTCAGCCCTCCCATATCTTGTCTGCCTCGAATGCTCTTTAAGGTCCCCCAGCTTAGATTTGATGGTTCTGTGACTAATACAGCCACACTACAGAGCAAGTCTGAAGTCCTCTAGCGAATGGACAGCCTTCCCCCTCCTCTCACTGCTCAGCTGGTCCTACCATGTGCCACAACCAGTGGAGTGTCTCTTGGAGGCTGGGCTGGGGGTGGGGAAGCCTTCTGCCTCAGGAAATCTGCCGGGAGACAGCTCTCTGCAACTCCCCCGTGGTGAGGCAGCAGGCTGGGGTGCTGGGTTGAGATGGCTGGGCCCCAGGAGCAGCAGCTGCAGCTCGAGGGCTCAGCTGGGCTCCGCTGCAGTGCACCCTCAGCTGAGTTTTGGTGTGCACTGCCCCAGAGTAGTCCGGGGACGAGGGAGATGGGTTCTCCTGTCCAGGCATGACTACTGGGAGCCCATTCCCCGTAGACCGACTGCTTGTGTGGGTCCCACGCTGGAGGAAGGAAGGGGTCAGACCCACTGAATGAGGCTGTTTCAGGAGAGGCCCCTGGTGGGAGTGGGAGCAAGAGACTGGATGGACATGGTGGTCCTTGAGCCTGGCTGTGGAATACTTTTCCATAGTGGTCAGACGTGTGATAGTCTCATTATGTGTGGCTCGAGGGAGCAGAACCAGGAGCAGGCGGAAATTGGGGGATAATTCAGGGAGAACTTTCCAACCTGGCTGGATGGTGATGCAGTGGACTGACTCAAGAGATGGTTGGGGGGCGACGCTGGCCATGTCCAGTAGAGGCCCAGTGGGTGTCGGGAAGAGCTAGAGAAAGCACCATTCCTGAATCAGGTATAGAGCCCAGTGAAGTGACCTGGGTCTTCCCCAGTTCCAGGATTCCATTACCCTCAGATTCTCCATCCTGCAGCCATGGATCTGAATCTCTTGGCTGGCTGGAAGCCCATTTGCTCTTGAGCTCTGTGCTTCTGCCATCCGCACAGGCCTGCCTCTCGGTCCGTCCCTCTTTTGTAAACCCTCCAGGCTGTTTGTTGGATTTCTTTTCCTCAACTAGATTAATAGGAGGGTTTAGATAGTACTTTAAATTTCTCCTAACCATATATTAAATATTTGCACATCCACCTTTGCCTCTTTGAGGCCTCACAACAGGCCCTGTACAGTGATCAGTAGCAACTCCATCTTAGAGATGGGGAAACCGAGGCTCCAAGATGAAAGGGTTTTGCTCAAGGTTATGCTGCGGGCTTCTAACAGAGCTGGGACTCGAACCCAAGTCCACCTGCTCCAAGGCCTGTCATTTTTCCACCAGAGCTTGGCGATCCACAGGAGTCTGTTGGCTTTGGGACCTGGCCAGTTCACAAGCTGGGAGAGGCCAGGAGAGCCTTAGATATCTAGAGGATTTGAGCAGGAGGAGCTGACGCTGGGATGGGTGGGGAAGCCAACGGGGGAGGGAAGAGGGTCCTGTGTCTCCCTCCTTTCCACTCTCCCTCGCAGCCAGGCATCAGGAAGGGGCCTGTTGCTGCGGTAGCCATTGCTGCCACCACAGCTGCCAAGGAGACTCCCCTGCCGGGCCGTTCTGGGTTTGTAAGGAGTGGGTGAGAAGGCTGCCTCCGAAAGCCAGGGCAGGTAGGGTGGGAGTTTTCGCAGCAGAGGCTGCCGCACTGGGGGAGGATAGGTAAAGCGGGTACAGGCTATAGGCGTTTCTGGTCCCCAGGCTCCCTCTGGCGGAGAGAGAGAGGAGAGAGGCCAGCTGCCGCTAGCTGAGGGCCCCGTGTGCCTGGAGACTTAATTCAGTCCTCGCCGCGATCCTGTGCGTCTGTCACCACAATGCACATTTTATAGCTGAAGAAACAGGGGGCTCAGAGGAGTGAAGCGACCCGCCCGAGGTCACACTACCTCGAAGACAGACTTTTGGTCCTGGGAACTTTAGCTCTGCTGCAGCTGAAAGTGGCTGTCTTGTCCACCCCCACCCATATCCTACTCCACTCCCCCCGCTCTCCCCTCCAGAGTCCCACATCCTCCTGCACTGTCTCTTCTGGACAGGTTCCCGGATGCCAGTCTGCCTTCTGCTGTGCTCTGGGTGTGGCCTTTTTAGTGCAGCATAGAGTGAGAGGAGGCTCAACCTCCTTCCGGCCACTGGTCTTCTGGATGTGAGGGCTTTGCTTGGTTGTTTGCGTCTTTGTTTGTTAGTCACTGCTGGGCTCCATCAACATTCAGGTCTTTTATCCTTGGCATGGCTGCCCCTCTCCAGATGATCAGAGAAGAGCTCTGCATTCCTGGTTGATCTTGGCCTGGCCCCCTTGCAGTTCTGGCGCCTGGAATGATTTACGGGTGTGTTGGGGGGCACTGCTGAGACACTCCACACTGAAGAGAGCTGTATTTCCCACGCTTTGTGCATGGGGCCCAGCTCTGGCTCTGCAGTAGGCGGTGGTGGGCTGAAGCTGGTTGGATGGTAACTCTCCATCTTCTGCCCACCCCCCTCCAGGCATACCTCCTCCCCCGCCCACCCACCCTGCAAGCTAGCTCACACTGGGGGACAGCAACCAGAGGGCCCGGCCTGGTGTTCCTGACAGCCAGGGCAATGCATGGTCTACTGCGTGGCTGCTGGGCTGTGTCAGTGTGCTCCCTGCAGGGGCCGAGGGCACTGGGGGGAAGTGGGGGTGATGAGAGTGAGCCCAGGGAGGGGCCCCAGGGAAGTGTGTCTCCTCTGGGGTCTTGGTTGCTTTTCCCGGGGGGGGGGGGCTCTCCTTCTTCCCAGGAGGGTAAGCCATTTATTTTCCCCCCACTGTGTTGGGAGCATTATACTTGTGTGGGAGGAAATGATAATGTTGAGTTGAATGAGAATTAGAGGAGTCTTGCTTCTCCGTTTAGATCTGGGGCAAGAATGGGGTTGTTGTCATCCACAAACATTTCTTGGCTGCGTTCACAGATCAGGAGGGGCCCCCAGGCTGAGTAAACACCGTGCTCTCAGCACTTATAGAGCCCCTTCCTACTGGCCAGAGACACAAGGTGCCAGGCTCAGCCCATGGCAGCGACAGTGCTCAGCACAAAACAAGCAGCAAGGGTGGTGGAGGTGTGCAGGATCTGGGAGGAAGGAAGGATCAGGGCAGGGCAGGCCTCTGGCTGAGTACCTGGCTGGAGGGCTTTGAAGGGAGTAGGTGTCTCCTGGTGTCAGATGGGGGCCTATGCGGGAGAAAGACTGGACTCTGGCTTGCCCTCTGCTACTGTTTGATCTCATCCCCACCACCTCTTTCCTTGCCTACTGGGGCCTCTGAATTTGCTGAGAGCATAGTAAAGGCCTGGAGCATGGAGAAGAGGCCACACACATGCTGAGTGAGTCTCAGCCTTCTGTGTGCCAGGTGCCACCCTATGTGGCTTTATGTAAGAATAGCTAGCTCTTCTTCTTCCTCTTCCTCTTCTCCTTCTTCTCCTTCTCCTTCTTTTTACTGAATTTACTATTCGTTCTAAGCGCTTTCCATGTATTAATTCATTCAGTTGTCACATGAATCCTTTGATGTGGATGTTGTTATTTTTTTTTAAAGATTTTATTTATTTATTTGAGAGAGAGAGACAGTGAGAGAGAGCACAAGCTAGGAGAAGGTCAGAGAGCGAAGCAGACTCCCCATGGAGCTGGGAGCCTGATGCGGGACTCGATCCCGGGACTCCAGGATCACGCCCTGAGCCGAAGGCAGTCGTCCAACCAACTGAGCCACCCAGGCATCCCGATGTGGATGTTGTTATTAAATCCATTTCACAGATGAGGAAACCAAGGCCCAGAAAGGGTTGGTTAACTTGCCCAAGGTCACTCAGTGAATAAGCAGCAGGACCAAGAAGGAGCTCAAAGGAGCCCAGGTGGCAGGCTCCAGAGTCCATCTGCAGTGCTCTCACCCACCATGCAGTCTGGCCGCTTATCTCATTCGCAGATTCCCTTGCCAGGTTAGTGAAGGGGTAGTATTATCTTCATTGTTCAGACAGGGCAACCAGGATTGGAGAGGTACAGCGACCTGCCTGAGGTTACACAAGCTCATGGGGCCCAGAAGTGTCTGGCTTGAGTCTGTGAGACACCATGGCCTCCCGTAGGCAAGGTAGAAAGACTTTAAAGACACTCCAGGCACAGCTCTGGCCTCCCCTCCACCCCCCGGCAGAGCTCCGGATACCACTAGTCGAGTCAGGGTCCGGCTCCTGATTGCCGCCTAGATTTTTGCCACAGTCTCCTCTCATAGATGCCTCCCCTGCTCTTGCTCCATCAAGCCTCTGGTAACACACAGCCAGGCCAAGCTTTCTGCAGGGCTCCTCCACCTGCCACCCAGGGCCCTCTTAGGATCGGCACCCAACTCACCATTCTCCTCTCACCTCTTCTCCAGGACCCTTCCCATATACCGTGCTCCAGCCAGAAGGGCTGGCGTACCCCCTCATTAGCCAGTGCAGCCTGCTCATGGTCTCGCGGTCTTCACTCATGCTGCCTCCTTCTCCTAGGCTGCTGCTCCATCCACTTCCCAAGGCCAAGCTGCCCTCTCCCCTCTCCCATGTTGGTTTGCTGGGTTACCTCCAGCCCTTGAAACGAGCACTTTGCCCCAGTTCTTTGTTTGCATCTCGTGTCCTCCCTACTGGATCGAGAGCTCCTTCAGCTTGAGATTGAACTGACACGTATCGAGAGCATGTTGCCTGTGGCAGGTGCTCTGGGCATGAGTGAGAGAGCAAGCAGCTTGGAAACACAAACACACAGCACAGCACACAGTAGCTGCTCAGGAAACAGTGAATAGACAAATGAATGTCAGATTAAGCCTTGGCGCACTAATGGCCAGAGGTGCCTCTGTCTTTCCTTATTCCAGGTCTCTGGCGGTGTGAAATAACTCCACTTCAGAATCCTCTTGGCTCCTGTGTGGCCTTGTCCTCATGCTCCCAGGAGTGGTTTGGCCTCCACTCTTTGGTGCTTTTTGTACTCGCTCATTTTTCCAGTTGGTAGGATGTCAGGGTAGCAGAGTCAGACAAAACTTTGGGGACGCCACGGCCAGTCCACTCATCGTTACCTCTCCCTCCCACACTGTGGCCATGTCATACCATGGTCCTGCCCCTTGGTGCAGGATCTTCTTCTCTGAAAGGAGCAAAGAGACATGCATAGGACCCATGCACAGTCTGCCCAGTCTAGTGGAAAGTTACTTATTTTTCATCAAGTCTTTATTGGGTTCAGACCCTGGGCCAGGCATGAAGTCTTAGAGTCAAAATAAGACTCAGCCCCTTTGACTCTTTCCCTGCTGTGTTCCCTGGCAGAAGGATAAACCCTGGTCTTGGGGAAGGATGATGAGTAAATGATTGGTTTCCACTTTTGATGTAACTCACGTAGGGCCAGGTAGTTTGCTAGTTACTCCGACTTTCTCCTGGAAATTATTTGGTCTCTCTGCAAGCACCCACATTGAAAGTACTTATGTGGGGAAGCCTGTTCTCAAACACTTAAGAGCCAAATCTCTCTAGGGGCCTTAGCAGTCAGGGAAAATGCAGCACCGTGGAAGGAGGACTTTTCTCCAATTCTGGGCAAGTCACTTAACTCTGAGAACCTCGGTTTTCTCAAGTAGCAAATGAGAAAACTGTTTTCTGATAGAAAATATTCATGTTGCACCTCTCCCCACCCCCACCCCACTGCCAAATATATCAGAAAATTGCCTCTCTGCCTAATATACCCATCAAGGCTCTGATTGGGATGGAAAGCTGAGAGAGAAGGATGGCAAATAATCTGTGGGGCTACCCTGCCCCCTAGAGGTGTAATGTAGCAAACAAAACAACTCAGCCAGGAACCTCACTGCCCATCTTCAAAACAAAGGTAACAAGGCAGAGCCCCATGGGCTCATCAGGATGAGTCCTCTAATATTTTGGAAGGAAATTTATCCCAAGTAGCACCTGATATGTACTGTTTCCCTAATATCGATCCATTTCTTTGTAGCTATGTGATTTTTATACCCTTTTAAAGGGATAATATGACCGCAGATCTGGGCCTTGTGATTTCCTGCTGGATTCTAGGATGCTGCCCTCACCTGAACAAAGCCAGTATTTTTCTCTCTATAGCCACGTTAGAATCACTGTCATCATATCCGTGATGAAAAGTACCTAAAACGTTTTCCCTCCCCAAATTTCCCTTAGAACAGTGGGAGGGAGGCAGTTGTCCATCTGATGGGCTGGCCAGTTCCTAAATGGTTATGAATCTTCTCATGATTATTGTGCAAATTAAATAAGATGACATAGGTGAAGCGTTCAGCACATGGTGTCTGCTTCCTTAGCAAGAAGCATTATTATTATTAATAACTTGGCCAAACTCTGCTGCAGAGGAGCTGGAGGGAGAGTCCATATGGGATCTCACTGCATTTCTGAAAGAGAGGTCAGTCCAGTGAATGTTACGAGCCTAGTATGTGCCATGTCTTGTACTACTGCCGGCAGGAAGTTCTGTGGTTAATATTACTCAGTTCCCGGATTCCCGGCATTCACAGTTGGGGAGGGAAGATGAATATACTGAGGTTTCCTGTGGGCTAGAGGGGAACACAGGGGGGCTGTGGGTGCCCAAAAGAGGGAGATCTACCTAGACCATCAGGGAGAGCTTCCTGGAAGAGGTGATGCCTGAGCTAAGACTTGGAGGATGAGTAGGAGTGAGTTAGATGAAGAAGGACAGTATGTGGGTTGGCGGAAATGGAGAGCAAAAGGGAGGCTAAGGCAGAGGGGACCACATCAGTGAATGTGCGGAGACATGGAACCAGCCGGGTGTGTAGGGGAAGGGAGCACTTACTTTTATGAAGTCAGTACAAACTGAAGCTCAAACAGCGAGGCAGGAAGGGTTGCTGGAGGAGGGTCTTCAGGGTCAGCCAGCCCAGATCAGGAGGACACTTGAATAGCAGGATGAGGAGCTTTATTCTATTGGGAATTGGGAGCCAGGAGAGGGTTTTAGATTGAGGAAAGAGATGCTCATTTTAGACTGTGGGGTGATGTGTTGAGAGCTAGGTTCTGGAGAGATCCCATGAGTGGACAGTGTGGAACACAGATTGGAGGGCATCCAGTGAGGAGGCTAGTGGGACAGTCTGCATGAGAGATGTTAAGGCCTGATCTCAGTCAGTGGGGAGTAGAGATAATCTACTGGAGGAGAAAGACAGTGACAACATAGGGGCAAGAGCCGTGACAGGGGTGTGTAGACAGCTGCTGGGCCTTGTTCGTGACCAGCACGATTTCAGTGATTCCAGCATAAAAGCCAAGAAACTTGAGCCAGAGGGACCCTTAAAAAGCATCCAGCTCAAGCTATTCATTTCACAGATGAGAAGGTTGAGGCCCAGAGAGAAAGGGCTCGTCTGAGGCCAATGTGTGAGTAGAAGAGCTCTGACCAGAAGAGTGACGCTAATGTTAGTGCCCATGTTCAAAGGATCATCCCTCAAACGTGCAGTTTTATGCCTTGAAATCCTGGGAAGTTTGCAGGGCCCATTCTCTCTGTGTCCTACAGATGAGAAAACCTGGGTTTGAGGAGGCTTGATGACTTGCTGGGGAGGAAGCCATGAAGAGGAGGCATCCCTCAGAGAAAGGGTCTCTTGCTTTGATGGCAGACAGACCCTCCACCCTGTCTGGCTCAGCCCCTCAGAAATCAGATCTCCTAGATTCACAGTGAGGGAGAACGCCCAGAATTCCCTTTCTCCACCCAGGCCCACCTTTCTCCCTGCTGCTCTTTGCCTTTGAGGTCCTCATTTAATGTAATTGAGACAGCTCAGAGGCAACTTTCAGCTTGAGAGCTAGGCCAGTCACCCGCCTTTTTTCTGTTTTCATGGGAGAGGGCAGGCTTGTGTCTGTCATCACTTGGGTGCCTCTTGCCTTGGGCAGAGCATCTCCAGCCTGGATGCCTTGGTTTTGAGGCCCCACTGTATGATACACAAAGAATGAGCTTTGGAAATGGAGAGATCTAAGTTTGTCTCTGTTTTTTTTTTTGTTGTTGTTGTTGTTGTTTTGTTTTGTTTTGTTTTGAGTGTAGTGGACACACAATATCACACTTGTTTTCAGGTGTAGGACACAGACTACACAAGTTTACACGTTGTGCTATGCTCCCCACAAGGGTGGCTACCAGCACACAGACCCAAGTTTGAATCTCGGCTGTGCCCCAGCCCACTGGAGGACCTCAGCTATGTCATCTTGCCTTCTCTGAGGTTTAGTTTCCTTGTCTGGAAAATGGCCTGATAATGCCCATCTCTCAGGATTAACCGAGATCATTTCAATGGCATTCCCTGATACCCCTAGGTGCTTAATAGTCATTTTCAGGGGAAGAAAGCATATGGAATCATTCAAGATTGTGCCAAAGTACATGCTCTTATACATTATCTCTCTCTCTTTTTTTTGTATTTTTAAAAATATATTTTTTAAAGATTTTATTTATTTGACAGAGAGAAATCACAAGTAGGCAGAGAGGCAGGCAGAGAGAGAGAGTGGAGAAAGCAGGTTCCCTGCGGAGCAGAGAGCCCGACGCGGGGCTCGATCCCAGAACCCTAGGATCATGACCTGAGCCCAAGGCAGAGGCATTAACCCACTGAGCCACCCAGGCGCCCCTTTTAAAAAATATTTTATTTAATCATTTGAGAGAGAGAGAAAGAACAAGTGGGGTAGGGTAGGCAGAGGGAGAGGGAGAAGCAGACTCCCTGTTGAGCAGGAAGCCCCAACTGGGGCTCAATCCAGGACCCCGGGATCATGACTCGAGCTGAAGGCAGATGCTTAAATGACTGAACCACTCAGGTACACCTCTTATACCTCATTTCTATAATCATGATATTACCTGAGATTCTTTAGTTTTTATAGGCTTTAACTCATCCAAATATCTGGATAGCACATCATTAAAGTAGGACAACTTTAAGTTTAAAAAACAAAACCAAACCAGTCCTTTCCTTCTCCTTCATGAAATCTCCCACAGACAGTGATCTGCAAAATTTCTTGCCCAGCAAAGATTTATGTCCCTGGAGAACGGCTGTATTTCCTCCTTCCTAACATAAGGCTGTCATGGCTCATTGTATCTCGCTCTAGTTCCCCAGCTACCGGCCAATTTGAAATACAGTTTGAGCATCTTTGTTGATCTCTTTTTCTGAGTCCTATTTTCTAGTTCAATTTTTTAATTCTTTCTTTATCTGTGTTATTGGAGTAAGCCACCTCAAATCCTTTGTGACTCAGGCAGGTATAAATAACTAACTGGTGTAAATAGTCAAATGAATGGAAGGCTGGAGAGGCTGGACAGACGACCGTGGGGCTAGAAGGGGACTGGAGGGCCATACAGGCTGGAGCAGCTGAGAAGGTACCCTCACCGACTACTGTGACTCCAGAAGGAGTTGAGGTGTTAGTTGGGGGTGGGGGGTGGGGGGCATCCTTCACTAGCCTGTCTCATTCCTGCTCTAAAAAGAAGGCTGCACTGGAGAACGGGCCCTCACATCACGTGGAGTCATCACCCTCCCTCTTCTGTCCGTCCTGTGAGGGAGACTGAGGTCCAAAGAAAGAGGAAAGAGGAGGGGCTTGTTCTTTTTTTTTTTTTTTAAATTAAGTTAAAGCTGTACATTTGCATAATTTTAAAAAGGCAAATACTGGGCAGGAGGCTGGCTGGTTCAGGCATTAGAGCATGCGACTCTTGATCTCTGGGCTTTGTGGGTTCTAGCCCCACGTTGGGCAGAGAGATTACTTAAAAATAAAACATTTTTTTTAAAAAAGGCAAAGAGTACACAAAGATGTATATAATAAAAAGCCTATGTCTCCCTATTCCCCCCTTCCAGCCCTCAGAGGTGACTGCTTTTACCATTTAGGTTTTCTGGTGGTGATTTCACATCTCTAAATAACATGCTTCTGTGGTTATTTCTTCATTTATCAACTTGATCTTTTTTTTTAAAAGATTTTATTTTATTTATTTGACAGACAGAGATCACAAGTAGGCAGAGAGGCAGGCAGAGAGAGAGAGAGGAGGAAGCAGGCTCTCTGCCAAGCGGAGAGTCCGACGCGGGGCTCGATCCCAGGACCCTGGGATCATGACCTGAGCCGAAGGCAGAGGCTTTAACCCACTGAGCCACCCAGGCGCCCCTTCAACTTGATCTTTTTTAAACATTTTATTTATTTATTTGAGAGAGAGCGCACTGTGAGAGAAAGAGATCACAAGAAGCAGGGAGGAGGTAGAGGGAGAAACAGACTCCCCGCTGAGCAGGAAGCCTAGTGCAGGGACCCTGGGATCACGACTGAGCCACCCAGGTGCCCTTCATTTATCAACTTAAACATTATTTACTGACTTCTTTCTACTAGGACAAATGAGGATCTAGCTTCTTTACAACACCCTGACTCTTTCTCTCCCTTTCATAGATTGCGATAGTTATACAACTACTTCGGTTCCTCTGTTAGTTACCTTTGTAACTTTAACAAGCAGTGTTTTAAACTACGGTTTCCTATTCCATCCATTTTCCACACTATCTCTTCACCACTTGGTCTCTAAGACATAGTTATTAGGGCCCCATCCTTCCCTCCCTCTCTCCTCCACCCTGGCACCTCCCACATTCTGTGCTCAGTACTTTTGCATTCCACAGGGTTGACTGCATTTGCATTCTGTAATAATTAGGTGTTTGGTGGTTTATCCAGACAAACCGATCACCAATAATGCACTGTGTTGATGTGCTTAGGACTATAATTGCACCTCAGTTTCCATGGTCCACTGTCACAATCTCTGTACTCCCAGGAAGATGTTCCTAGTGTGAAAAGCAAATGCAGGGTCACCTGGGTGGCTCAGTTGTTAAACGTCTGCCTTCGGCTCAGGTCATGATCTCAGGGTCCTGGGATTGAGCCTCACATCGAGCCTCACATCGAGCCCCACATCGAGCCCCACATCGGGCTGAGTCAGAAGCCTGCTTCTCTCTATCCCACTCCCCCTGCTTGTGTTCCCTCTCTCGCTGTGTCTCTATCAAATAAATAAATAAAATCTTAAAAAAAAAAAAGCAAATGCATTTTCCTTTCTTATGTTCTACGACATGGCTCAAAATAATGCCACTGTTTACTTTGCTTTGTATTTGAGACCAGAACTTACTTTCTCCCTTATTTGTTCGCTCACTTGCTCATTTATATCGTTACTGTCCCATGGAGTTCCTTGAAACTGCAGATAATCATAGCACACCTTCTGGAGAGAGTTTGCTGGGAGATTTCGAGAAGGTGTTTTTTTTTGTTGTTTTTTGTTTTTAGATATCACATGGAAATATGATATGCATACAGAAAAGTGCTCATGTCACAAATGAATTGCTCAGTCAATTTTTACAAGCCAAATACACCTATGTAACCAGCTATGTAAACTATGTAATCAGTTCAAGGTCTGTTTTCCATTCACCCAATCTGGTACTCAGTGAGTCGGTTCAGTTGGATTCTTTTGATCTCTCCTTACATAATTTCTTTGGTAGTTTCTTTCCTTTCATTTTCTCTGTTTTCTCTTTCTGGAATGTCCGCCAGTTAGATGTGCAACTTCCTGGGTTGATCCCCGAGGCTGCCTATCTTTTCCCTCATACTTTCTATCTTATAGTCTATGAATGAGTTAGGAGAAAGTCTGATTGAGTTGCCTTACACCCAGACTGGCTTGTCCACTTGCTGGCTTTATTTTAGGTGAGACTCCAGCGGGCTGGCTGTCATAATGGGTGCCCCCTGAATGCCAGAATGAAAAGCACTTCATCCTGGGGACACCAGCAGGCCCCTGGGGGCCCTAATTGACTGCAGATAGGTTCATTCCCTTAGTCAGGAGCTCTCTGATATCTTGCCTTGCCAGGCAGCTTGGATTCTGGATTTGGGGCTTAGGGGAGCAGGGGAGGATTTCATGTACTTACCTTCAGCATATACCCCCATTTTCAGATCCTGACCATTCCTGCCCTTCCTCATACCTACCATCTCCATGTCTGCAGTCTCTTTGGAACTCTGCTGGCCAGATTGGCTCCCACCCTGGCTGCAACCCCCTGAGCGGTGTCCCTGGCTCTCCTTCAACTATGAATATTCTCCTCTTTCATTGTTTTTATTTTTGTTTTGCTTCCAGAAATTTGTTGAAATCTCTCATCAGTACCACTTTCTTCCATCCTCTTCACTGTTAGGACTTCATACCTTGTTTTATTTTTCACATTCGTTTTAGTGGGCTCCCAGGAGCTCAACCCAGCCTCCTTTGCTTAGGCAGTAGGAGCAGGTAGGCCAGAGATGGGCCCCTAGTGCACAGGAGGGGGCTTTGAGTCTGAGCTGAGGTTTCTGCAACATCGAGCTGCTCTAAGCTGCTCCCCTTTCCACCCACTCTCCTCCCCATCATCACTGAACCTCCATCCCTCTGCCTCTAGCAGAGGGAGGCAGGAAGGGAGGGCTGGAGAGAGAACCAGTTCCATTTTCCTTTTTTCTCTCTCTCCCCCTTCTTCTTCTTTCTTTTCTTTTCTTTTTTTTTTTTTTGGTCATAATGTGGAGCTGATCTGGGCTGCAATACCTGTACCTAACACCACCTTCCTGTTTTGGCGCTCCCCCTCTGACCTTGAATGATTGCTTCTTTCAGAAGCACTCCCCCCCACCCCAATGCTCATGGGTGGTGGGAAGGTGGGGGCGGGGGGGGCACGGGCTTGGGCGGCATGTTGTGTAGGGGAGATTGGAGCCAGGTGAGGGAGAGAGGCCAAGCTCACAGGCTGGTATGGGAGATGAAGTGCCACTTAGCTCTGACATGACAGAAGGAAACCACAGCTGTAGCAGTTAAAAGCATTGGTTTTAGAGTCAGACCAACCCAGACTTGAATCTCAGCTCCACCGCTCATTAACTGCGTAACTCTAGGCAAATCACATTGCTACCCTGAGCCTGAGTATTCATATCTATACAATGGCAAGAAGAATAACCATCTCGCCCAGCTGTCAAGAACATAACACAAGCCTGAACCTTCGTAGGTGCCTAATAAATAGTCACTTTATTCTTTCTGCATTACTAAAAGGCAGAATAAGCGAAAGACCAAATAAAGCCTGCTTGACAGGAAGGAGCATGAATTGGGGGAAGGCAGCTTTTGACCTTATCACGCCCAGGGCTGAGCTCCCCAAGGACTCCCCAGAAATTACAGAACAATATACCCTTGCCTGGTATTCAAGGCTCTTTGTTGTAGCCTCTGCCTGTCTTCTTTTTAAAATAAAAAATGTGAAGTGGCACTTGCCTCATTATTTTCTGAGGAAGAAATTTAAAAAACAATAGCCAAACATTTCTTTGAAGTATGCAGCCATCTTCATCATCATCCTCAGCATCCCAGAACTTGTTCAATGGATAGTGGTAATCAAGGACCCCTTAGGAAGAGTAATCACCAGCAAAAGGATAAACGGCAGCTGAAGTTGCCACGGCCTTCATTTTGCTTCCCTGCCACCATTTTGGCCTTGGATGTCAGGTGGATCCATTACTGAAAGTGGCTTCATTATCCCCCAAGCTTTCTGATTTGTCCGGTGGTTCATCTGGTTGTTCTCTCTTATTAACCCTTATGAGATTTTCTTGCGTGTCACCATTCTCTTACCCTCCTGACCTCTCTACCTCCCTCTGTGTCATTTCTAGGTCTGATTCTGGGCTCAGATTGGTCCCTTAGGCAGGAGTCTTTTTCTCCAGCTGAATTATCTTTCAAGAGGTTTTTTACAATCACTTTTCACATTGTCATGATTTAGGTGGCTCTTGAACTTGGGAGGTATCTTTGCCTCTCCCCGAGGGCTTTTCCATTCCCTGGCCATCATCACAAGTAAGTCTTTATACCATTTGTGGTCTAGGAAAGCTCTCTTGTGCTCCTTTTGATCAGACCATGGCTCCACTCATCTCTCTAGCCACGGTCTTCCCTTCCTGACCAGTATTCAAGTTGTACTGAACTGTCTAGGGTTCCTAAGCATAACAGACTTCTGTGTGCCCCCATGCCTATATTCTGACTATTATATTCGCCAAGAATGCCTTTTTGCCCCTAAGGAGCAGATATCCACTTAACTGTAGAAGAACATCTTCTCTGTTCGCATTGTTCTAGGTGTTTGGACCCAGTGAACAAAAGAGATAAAATCTCTGCCCTGTGGAGCTGATATTCTATTGTGTGTATGTTGGGGGGCGGGGTGTGGAGCAGGGGCAGAAAAGAAACAAGATGACACAGAAGATGTCCTATAGTGGTCAGAGCTATGGAAAAAAAAAAAAAAAGCTGGGCAGAGGGGATGGGGAGTACAGGAGGCCCCGTCAACTCTACCATAACCAATATTTGTACAACGATTATTAAGCAGCCTTTCCTCATTTAAGCCTTTTCCAATGTTATTACATATTCTTTACAACCACAATCCTTCCAACAACTCTGTTAGGTTAACCCTGTTGTTATCTCCATTATACTAAGGAGTAAACGGGGCCTTATAGATGTAAATCACATAGTTACTGAGGCCAGAGCTGCCACTGAGGCCTAGGCCCCTCTGACCCAAAGCCTGTGTTCATAACCACTAGGCCTATCTGTCCCTAGCAAACCTCACTGCAACCCTCTGAAGTTGGAATTACTATACCTATTTTACAGTTGGGGAAATTGAAGTTCAGAGAAAGGAATGGATTCATTCATGGTTTCACAGCAAATAAGTGGTTTTGAACACAGATCTGTCCACCTCTAAGTATTAGGCCTTTCTGTAAACCCTGAAGGCACAAGGACCTATGGACTTGCCTGCCTCTACTTCTGCAGGGCCCATCAAGGTACTAGCTGAGGCCCTTGGCCCTCCCCCCTTCTCTTCCCACCTGTGGTTCATATAGAACCTTGAGATGTATATGGACACTCCAGATGACATCAAAGCCCCACCTCCACTCCAACTTCCCCTTGGCCACCTGTTGGCCCTAGCAGATGGACCTGGATAATAAGACCAAAAAATTCTTGCAAATAACCTCAAGAGATATGAGCAGGGAATTCTGGGGTTCTGGGTACCTGGAGTGCAGTCTGGAAGACAGAGAGCCAAAGATCCTGACAGTCATATTCCCTTGGCCCCACAGACTCTTCACCTCATGGAGAGGGGCATCTGAAGTTTGGAGCCCATGTAGAGGTCTCTGTTTCCCAGTATGGCCCATGGTGGTGTGATTTTTAAGAAGCTAGACTCCCAAGATCCTCCTCCTTTGGCTTCCAGAGCAACGTCCTTCTTTTGCAGTGAGAAGGGGTGGTGTTCCGTGGGTCTGAGTCTTCAAGGCCTCTGGACAGTGGAGAACAGAGCCTTCCCAGCAAGCGCTGCTGGACCTGCACTCAGACTCTCAGGTGCCCTTCACAGTGTTTTCTCCATGGCACTCTCAGTACATTTACCTTCGTTTCTTAGGACCTTTTTAAAAAATTAGACATTTAATGCACTTGCATTAGAAAATGTAGAAGAACTCGGAAAAGTAGAGGAGAGGGGCGCCTGGGTGGCTCAGTGGGTTAAAGCGTCTGCCTTTGGCTCAGGTCATGATCCCAGAGTCGTGGGATCGAGCCCCACATCGGGCTCTCTGCTCCTCAGGGGACCTGCTTCCTCCTCTCTCTCTCTCTCTGCCTGCCTCTCTGCCTACTTGTGATCTCTGTCAATTAAATAAATAAAATATTTTAAAAAATGATTTTATTTATTTATTTGACAGAGATCACAAGTAGGCAGAGAGGCAGGCAGAGAGAGAGAGAGAGGGAAGTAGGCTCCCTGCTGAGCAGAGAGCCCGATGTGGGGCTTGATCCCAGGACCCTGAGATCATGACCCGAGCCGAAGGCAGAGGCTTAACCCACTGAGCCACCCAGGTGCCCCAAATAAATAAAATCTTTAAAAAAAAAAAAGTAGAGGAGAAAAACATTACCCGTAATTAGAGCGCACAAAGATAGCCACTGCGAGCATTTGGTGTATTTCCCTTGTTCTTTTTATTCTTTTCATATAGCTGAAATGATATAGCACATATAATTTTTTCTTGCTTCTTTTCACTTGAGCATTTCCTGCATGTAATTGCATATTCTTCGCAAGCATTATTTTTAACGGCAGCTGATATACCATAATGTACTTAACCATCCACCAAATGTAGGGCATAGAAGCTGGGCCCATTTTTCCATGGCTTTAAGTCACGCTGCCATGGGCAAGCATGCACATATAGCTTTTAGGGAACTTACAGTTTTTAGGGAACTGTTCTTGGAGAGGAAAAATCATCTTCAGCTTATTTCCCTTTCTGGATGATCCCTCCAACTGGGTCTGATTCATTTAGGTAGTCATTCATTTATTCATTCATTCCATCACCACATAGTAGCTCTGTACCTCTGTGGGCCAAACCGTGAGGTCTGGAGGTACAGGCATGACTAAGTCACAGCCCTAGACTGCTCCTAATCTACAGGGGCTCCTAATCTACAGGGAGAGTGGGGCATGGAAATGGACACTTTCAGAATAAGTTTGATCGGGGCTGTGATGGAAGCAAGAAAAGGACACTGCAGGAGAACAGAAGAGGGCCTCCTCATCCAGCCTAGAGACATTCAGATAAGCTTTCTGGAAGAGGTCCTCCCTAAATGAGTCACTGAAGATGAATAGGAGTTGGCTGCAGCAAGAAGAGGAACTTCCTGTTAAACATAATGAGTTGAATAAACTTATTTATCTCTGCTGCTTCCCCAAACCCAACTGAAATATGAGTAAAGAAATAAAAAAGGTAGAAACACACAGGGTCTGGGAAGCTGACCAGAAGTAATCTATTCTGCCCAGAGAGACCCAGAAATGCTTAGGATTCAGAGATGCTAGGAACCACAGAAGGCTGGGTGAGGTGTGGAATTAAAAACAGGGAGAATATTGAAAGTCTGTGAACAGACCTTCTTGTCCCTTCCTGGCCCCATCTAGTGAGGGACCTCACCCCCCCACCACCAAGCCCCAACTCGGCAGATGGGGGTTGACTCTTTGGAGAAATTGAAGTTAGGGGGCCCTGGGCTTGGGGATATCAGGCACAATGAAGTGTGGGATGAAACAGGGATGTAAGCAAAGGGATCTGCATCCCAAAACAGTGGGACCCCAACCTCCTCCCACTCCCCTACTTCTAGGACACCAAAGTCAGGAGCATACAAGAGAGGAAAGTAGTCTTCTGTGAGGAAACTAAAAGGCTCTAGAAAAAGGCCTCCAAACGATGACACGTGGGAGTCTTTCAACAAAAGAACAGGCTTCAGCCCAGCAACTGTAGTGAAGCCCACCACTTGGCAAGCTTCAGCTATGCAGAGAGCTTCCAATCTACTTGTTAGTGTCATGGGAACCAATTGCCAAGGATCACCAGCCAAGGACCCTTAAGACAGGTATATTTGATTTTTGATTTTATGTACATTAAACCTCAGTACAACATTTCTCACACACACACACACACACACACAAACACACACGCCTGCACGCGTGTGTGCTCTCATGCATGCACACATGCACGGGCAAGTCTTAGGTAGCTAGAGATGATCAGATAGTACAAAGCTATTTGAACCTCTAAGAGTGACCAAAAAAGCAAGCAAACAAACAAACAGAAAACAAAGGAACTTGGAAGGAACTGAGGTCAGGAGGGAGGAGAAGAAACCTGGGAAATTAAAGATAGCGAGAGTCAAAATAAAGATTTCAGTGGGAAGTATTAGAAAATAAAAGGAGACAAAATATCCTAGGAGGCAGAATAACAAGATGAAGGAATAGACAACAGAAGAGAAAAGATGAGAAAATTGGAGGATCAGTTGAGGAACTCCAACATCCAACAACAGGAGTTCCAGAAATAGAATGGAGGAAACAGCAGGAAGGAAGGGATCAAAGCCAAAATACAAGAACATGTCCCAGAACTGAAGGATGCAAATCCCACTGAGTAACCAGCAAGATAAATGATAAAAAGATCCACACCAAGGTATGTCTGTGGAATTGCAGAATGCCAGGGATAAAGAGATGATCCTGAAAATTTCCAGGGGTTGGTGAGAAAAACATATCATGCACAAAGTTTCAAGAAAGAGAATGGCATTGGATTTCTCAACAGCAACACTGGAAGCTAGGAGACAGTGGAGCAGTGTTCTCAAAATTCTGAGTGAACATAATTTCCATCCTAGAAGTCTATACTCAGTCAAATTATCAATCAAGGCAGAGAGCATAAGAAAGACATTTTCAGACAGATGAGGTCTAAAGATTTTATGTCCCCGGCCTCTTTTCTCTGGGGAGCTCTGGAGAATGTGCTCCAGCAAAGTGTGGACCTAAAGTCAGAAAAAAGGCCAAGGGATATAGGAAATAGGAAATCCAACACAGAAGACAGGTGAAAGGAATCCCAGAGTGCTAGGGCAGGGACAAGACCCTCCATGCACCATTATGCGGGTCTAGAGAGCACCCAGCCTGAATTGCAGTTGGGACAAATTCTCAAAAGGAAGAAAAAAGAAAAGAAAAAATCTGATGGGTTATCTGAGGTGTCAAAACACATTGAGAAGAGAAATATACTCCCAACAGAGTTCGGGGAAAACCAATCATAGATATGAAGAAAACTAAGCAAGCAAAGACATCACCATCAATACCAGGGAAAAAGTGGGGTGCCTGGGTGGCTCAGTGGGTTAAGCCGCTGCCTTCCGCTTGGGTCATGATCTCAGGGTCCTGGGGTCAAGCCCCGCATCGGGCTCTCTGCTCAGCAGGGAGCCTGCTTCCTCCTCTCTCTCTGCCTGCCTCTCTGCCTGCTTGTCATCTCTGTCAAGTAAATAAAAATTAAAAAAAAATACCAGGGAAAAAGAAAAGTTGTATGGGAAATGAAGTACAGTTACCGCACATACTATGGTGAGCATGAGCAGGGGAGGGGAAGAGAGAGAAGCAGGCTCCCTGCTGAGCAAGGATCGGTCCTGGTTCTCGATCCCAGGACCCTGAGATCATAACCTGAGCCAAAGGCAGCTGTTTAACTGACTGAGCTGCCCAGGCGCCCTGCCTGGGTTCTTTAGAAATGAGAAGGCAAATACCTGAGCAAGCAGTTAAAAGAGATGAAGAGGGTTTGTCTCTGACAGTGGGGGTCAAGGGTGGGAAGGGCGTAGAGTGGGGAATTTGTGTTTTCTGTTATAATCCTCACAGTCCTTGTGACTTGAAAATCTGCATACATTTATTACACAAAAAATGTAAAAAGACACACAAGAAAATAAATTTCACAAGCAGATTAGCAATATAATATGAACATATACTTTAGAAATCTGAAAGTGAACTCAGAAAAAAAATATCATTGAAAAGGAGTCTCATTCTTTTGAGATCCTTTCACAATTTGACTTTTTAAACTATTTCACATATCGCTGTAACACAGTTAAAAGACCTAGAGAGGGGCAGGAGTGTTCCAGGTAGCAAGTACCAGATGTGCTAGAAAAGTCAATGGGAGGGCAGAGTGAGATGGAGAGCTTTGGAGTGCTTGGGCTGAACAGGCAGGGAAGTCAATGAGGGGAGTTACTGAATACTTGAAGCAGGAGAACCACCTCAGCTGATTTGCATTTTAGAGATGTTCTTTCAGCGGTGAGGAGGGAGTGCTCCACTAAGGAGACTTGTAGTTAGACTAGGTGATGGCTAGGAGAGAAGGTCCATGGCTACCCCAGGATTGGTTCTGTGCTTTGCAAGAGACCTGTGAGATCCGTGGGCTAGTGTACCCCTCTTTCTCCTCAGGGCACTGCTGGAAGGAGCCCTATTCACAGTTGTCCTTCAAGCTTCCTTTTTAAATAAAAAAAAAAGATTTTATTTATTTATTTGAGAGAGAACTGAGAATGAGAGAGAAAGAGCATGAGCAGGGGGAGGAGCAGACTCCTCAATGAGCAGGGAGTCCAGTGCGGGCTGGATCCCAGGACCCCAGAATCATGACCTGAGCCAAAGGCAGATGCTTAACCTACTGAGCCCCTCCTTCAAGCCTCCTTAAAAAAATATACCTCCAGGGGCGCCTGGGTGGCTCAGTGGTTTAAGCTCAGGTCATGATCTCAGGGTCCTGGGATCGAGTCCCGCATCGGGCTCTCTGCTCAGCAGGGAGCCTGCTTCCTCCTCTCTCTCTGCCTGCCTCTCTGCCTACTTGTGATCTCTTTCTGTCAAATAAATAAATAAAATCTTTAAAAAAAAATCTACCTCCATGGGTGTCCAGTCTCCTTTCCTTTGACACCAATTTTTTAGACATGTTACTCAACTCAAATCCTGACTTGAGGACCAGTCTTTCTCTTTCAAGTAACTTTGCATGTCTCATTTTTATGTATTTTATGTTTATTAATTTAGCTCTCAGAGGATCATCTTGTTTATCTAATTCTAGGATATTAGGGCAAAGCACCTTATTATTTCCCCACACACTGTTTACAGGAGGCTCAGAGTACCAAAACCAGAGGCAGGGAACGAGTCAGGAGGCTAAGATAGAAACCCCAATATGGCAAATCAAGGGCTTACATTCTTTTCAAGTATTCCGGCCTATTGTCCCCTAAGTCCCTCAAAGTTTCAAGAACTTCCAATATTTTGCTATTTATTGTCCCATCTGCCAAACTGCTTCTCGTACCTGGAAGCAGCAGTGTCAAAGTCCTTGGTCAGGGGCTCTTGACTGGCTCAGTCAGAAGAGCATGAGACTCTTGATCTCAGGGTCATGAGTTTGAGCCCCACATTGGGTGTAGAGATCACTTAAAATCCTTGGTCTGATTACAATGGCCAAGTTTTAGATTCAGAAAATGTGGTCACTGTACTCACAGCTTATAGTAAGTTACTGTTTATTGGGGACCACTCCTGAGGATAGGAATTGGCCCAACTAAACCTTTTGAGACTGGGGTCCTAAGAGGCATTTCATAAGGAGAAGACATTTGGAGTAGCAGGAGAGATGGATCTCTTCTCCTGACATGGATTGATAAAGAGAGGCCTGGTACCCCCAAGTCTTTGGGTCTCTATGTAGGCAGCTGAACCCAGCTGATGCAAAAGAGAAACTCTGGCATTCTGAAGAAATGAGATATTTTAGGGTTAAGGTTAGGGCCTAAGATTGTCTGGAACTCAACTAACATAGCCCCATTATTTATAGATGAGGAACCAAGGTCCAGGGGCAGTGACTTATCCAGGTCTACGCTGTCTCCCAAAGAATGGTCCTGGGATTGAGCCCTGCTCAGTGGGGAGTCTGCTTCTCCCTCTCTCTCTGCCCCTCCCCACACATGCTTATGCACTCCTTCTCTCAAATAAATAAATAAATAAAATCTTTTAAAAAAGAGAGAGAGAGAGAAATGCTTTTGGAACAGAGGTGCATATGTGGTAATCTCTCCGAACAAAGAGTGCTGGAGAAGAAGATTCTGTCTTGACATTAGGGAGGTAGGATAAGGGAACTCATCTTAACAGTGTGTATGTGTCCAGGGTGGTGGTAAGAGCATGGATTTTGGGGTTTATGCCAAGCTCCCCTACCTGTATGCTATATGGCAAATCATTTTGACCTCTCTGAGTCTCAGTTTCATCATCTTAGTATATGTGCTGCCGAAGCGAGCACAGTTTCATCATCTTAGAATTGGAGGAGCAGTTCCCATATTGCAGGATCAGAGAGTCTGCCTGGTGCCTAGCAGGGGCTCAGTGATTATTCACATGCTGATGGCAGTGATTATATAGGTTGCTTATGCTCTAAAGAAGATTGGGGCAAGGGGGTCCACCTGTGAGCTCCTGGAAGGCTCCTATTTATTCCCAGGTCTGGGTCTGATTAAGTGTGTGCTGGGGGTTAGGGATGGGGTGGGGTATCCGAGAAGACAGAGCCCGCTTGGAGCAGAGTATTAGTGTTAGGGAGGGTGGCTGAAGGGTTTGGCCTCAATTCTGTTGACAGTTGGGGAGCCAGCGAAGTCAGACCCCTCCAGCCTGGTCCCTATGAAGAATTGGGCCAGGCCTCAGAAGCAATCTTGCTGCTACAGTGTGAGATGGAAAGTTTTAATAAATGCAAAAAGGTGCTTTGTGGCCCTGGTCCTCTGTCCCTTTAGGGAGCTCTGAAGGCTAAAGGTTAGTGCTACTGTCCTTGGCTGAACACAGACCACGGCCACGCAGACACTGTCCTAGGCGGAGCCTCACAGCCTCCCGGTGGAGGGGAGGGCTTCTCTCCCCCACCCCATTTTCCAAGTGAAAAAGCTGAGGCAGGGCATAGGGGAGTGCCTTCCCCAGGATTATGTGGCTAGCAAGTAGCAGAACTGGGCACTTCGGTGGCTCAGATAGTTAGGCTTCTGCCTTTGGCTCTGGTCATGATCTGGGTCTTGGGATCAAGCCCCACTTCTGGCTCCAGGCTCGAGGGGAGTCTGCTTCTCCCTCTGCCTCTCCTCCTGCTCATGCACTCGCTCTTTCTCGCTCTCTCTCTCTCTCCCCGTAGCTCTCTGTCTCAAAAGAATAAATAAAATCTTTAAAAAAAAAAAAAAAAGAACTGGGCATGCTGTACTCACCCAGTTAGAGCTCCAGCACCCTGAGGCCTGCCTGCCCACCCGCCCCGTGAAGGCTCCATTCACTCTTCTAACAAATACTCCCTCCTGAGGTCCACCTCCTCTCCCTGTGCATCCGTCTCTCACTTTGCACCCAACATAGATGATGCTCCTCTCACTGAGGTTGAGTCTTGGCTCTCTCACCTGAGGATGGAGCCTGTGATGTGTTTTCTTTCCCTTCTCCGCAGGGGAAAAGGTGGGGCAGGGAGTGGGGAGGGGTGTGAAGGAGGAGGAAGAAGACAAAGGGGATGAGAAAGGCTGCTTCCCACACTTTCCCACTTCTTCCAAGTTCATTGGTATCTCTTCCTCCCCTTCCCCACCCCCAAGGCACCAGCTCCACTGTCTAAGTGCCCCCCCAACCCCACCACACACCCTGCCCTGAGGAAGAGCAGCCAGAGGGGCGGGTCTCAGATTTCCTTCATTCCCTCAGTTCCTTCAAAGCTGTCCTGCACTCCATTCTCTTCTCTCGCCCTTCCTTCACCTCTGAGGGGGCCTCACAATGAAGAAGGCAGACCAATGTAGTAGAAAGGAGCCCAGTGGCTGACTCACTTACCCCCTCAGCCTCTTTCTCTTCATCTAGAAAATAAGCAGTTTGGACCAGGCAATTGGCAAAGCCTTTTCTGTGTTGTTAATAATACCTGGCATTTGTCTGCTGGGTTACAAAAGGCTTAATCATCCCAACAACCCTGCCAGAATTGGCCTTGTATTCCAAGTGGGGAGACTGAGGCTCAGGTCCTGAGAAGGGAGGTGGCTTGCCTGGGTCACTGGGCTGGTATGTGGCAGAACGAATATCCAAGGGGAGGTCCCTCTGTGTTTAAAGCTTGGGCTGTGCTTTGGCCCACAGCTGCAGGCTGCCTCTCAGCCACTTGGATTTGGGCCTCGCTTCCCCCTCTGACCCACGAAGCCCCAGGTGGTTGGTTCCAGGCTCCTCTCTGACCTCACCACTTACCACTCCTCCCCTTGCTCCATCCACCCCAGGCACACTGTACCCCTCCCTGTCCCAACAACCCAGGCAGGCCCATCACCATCTCCCAACCTTCGTGCTGGCTCTTCTCTGCATGAAATACACCATCCCTCATATTCGTGATATGTGTTGGCCATGAGGGCAACAGGGAGAAGGCACAGGGAGCCTTTTAGGGCACAGGGCACAGGGAGCCGTTTAGGGCACAGGGAGAAGCAGCATTGAGAGCATATTGCTGATTGTTGATTTTTTTTTCTGTTTCCCTTTCAGATCTGATGGTGAGAATTCCAGGACAGTCAGGTCAGTACCCCCTTTCTCTAGTAGCAGTTGGGAGATGGGACAGAGATTGGGGTGGGGCCCTCTGGTTTGTTACTTGGGGAATCCATGGGCAGGGGCAGGGGTCAACCCCAGGGGTTTTGCCCCATTGGTATTAGGAGTGGGTATGGAGCCGAGTGGGAGGGCTAGGGTGAGTATGGCAGGCGTGGGCAGGGGGGTGAAAACTGTTCCTCAGCCTTTTTGACCCTAGCTCCTCTGGGCTGGTCTGAATTCTAGAGGGACTCATGGCTGCTGCCCCGGTGGGAACGCCAGCCTGCAGAGAGGGTGGCTCTGGACCTGGGACCTTCTCCATCTTCTCCTTTTAGGAGAAGTGGGCATGAGAGAAGGGGGGCTTCCCTGGTCTAGCGCTGGTGCTACGCCCCAAACTGCACCAGCCCTTAGTGGTGGGATCCAGGTGGACTTCCGCTGACACACTCTACACATTATAAACATACCTTATGGTGACTAGGGCACATTTTTTATTTACATGCTGGCTAAAAAGGGCTTACAGGCTTTAGTAAGTTGTCACGGTGTGATCAGTCTGCCACTGGGGGAGGTGGGGTAAAGACAAGGGCTGTTTGTGCCTTTCTGGGGCCTTAACCCATTAGAGGCTTCGTGAGGTCACAAGTATCAAGGATACGGTCTATATGGGAATGATGGGGGACCCAGGCTGAGGCCCATTCACTCTTAGCATCTAGGCCAGGGGCGATGCGGTGGGCTTCTGAGATGAGAGGGACCCAGGCAACAGAGGCATGGGATGGGTACACTGAGTCCCAGCCAGGGCTACATGGTGCCTAACTAGCATACACAGTGCTTTTGTGAAGGGTGGAATCCACTGAGTGGATCGGTGGAAGAATGTTTCCTTCCTGCTACCACAGGGTTACCACAGGGTACCAGGGGCTACCACAGCCTCTCACCAGGGTTCCCAGCTCAGTGAGCAGAGCACAGGTTGCATGTCAGCCCCCGTTTGTTCACAGCCCGCATCTTGGCTGTGAACCCTTGCACAGGGCACAGCTTGCCCAACCGTATGCAGTGGCCCAGGTCTGGCCATTCAGGCAGTGCGGGAGGAGGACTGAGGACCCAGTATCCAGCTGGGAGTGCATAATGAGACACTCCGCTTCCTGGCATCCCAGGCAGGGACCACGGGATGAACACGCTGATAATAGGCCCAGGGTAGGGTCTGTGGCCAGCAGGAAAGCAGGGGACCGTGACGGAGGCAGTCAGGCCTAGCGTCCTGGCAAAGAGTACATGACAAGATGCGATTAGTCCCAGCATGTAGCCAAGGAGTAAAGCATGGGCACAGCCTGTCCTAGCTTTTAGGAAGCCACTAGTCTGACAAAGGACACAGATCCCACTGTCCCACTGCAGGTTTGGAGAAAGACAATGGGGCAACACCACTGAGAGCCCTGCTACTTACTCGTCAAGGAACCTGATCAAAGCCATCTCTAGCTCCCAGCTCTCTGCAGCAGAGAAGTCCCTGGGACCTAGAGCTCAGGGTGTTTACTAATGATCCTAATCATAAGCCACAATGACATGCGTTGGTCCTTTACAACTTACAAATGTTGTCAGGGCCTTCCTTTTGTTTGATCCTCCCAGTGACACTGTAGGAGGGACCTGGGCCGGCTTTATCATCACTGTTTTACAGTTGAAGAAACTGAAGCTGGGGCTGGGTGTGGGTTTTGCCTACAGCCACGCAACAAGGAGATGGCTGGGCCAGGATTCAAACCCAGGTCTGCCTGGCACCAAGCCCGGAGCCCTGCCCACGCCACCACTGCGGGAGCTCTTGACAGCCTTGCAGATAATAATAATCCTTCTCATCATCATCCTAATATTAGTAATAATAGCGGTGATCATTTGCTTCTTACATATTAAGAACTCTGAACATGATCTTATTTAGTGCTCACAACAGCCCTGTTATATGTGTTTTGGGATCCCTGATTTACAGATGAGGAAAAGGAGGTGCCCCAGAGGGTCAGCGCCTTGCCTGAGGAAAGAAGAGCAAGAGGTCAGGGTGGAATCACTCTGCTGTTTCCAAAGCCAGCATTTGTTTTATTAAGGCATACTTCCCAAATCCGTCCTGGGCCCCCCCATCCAGGAGTCTGCAGGGGCCTGGAAGACTCAGCAGTTGGGAAGCAAGGGTCACATTTGGGCTGTGGAAGGGTCCTCAACATAGCCCCTATGCGGCAAGATCTGGCAAACATGGTGGGAAGAGCCTGGAACTTGGAACTGAGGGCTATGAGCAGGGGCCGGGGGCGGGGGGCATGTGAGGATGCTACCAGGACCTCACCTAGATTCTTGAGCTCACTTCAGTTAGGAGTCTGGGAGAGCTTCCTGGAGAAGGCAGAATCCGATCTGGGCTGTGGCAGACTGATAGGCTGACTCTGCATGGAGGCTGGGTGGGGGTGGGGTGGGGGTGGGGGATGGGGTTCACATCTCTGGAAGTGGAACCAGTGTGCATCAGAAGTAAGGACAAGATCAGAATGGGTTCGGTGGATTGGGCTGAAATAGATCTGGGCAGGAAAAGAGCTAAAGTTCAGAACACGGACGGGAAGGGAGCGGGGGTTAGGTCAGATACCGTCTGTCATCAGTGGGAGCCAGGGAAGGCTGGCAGGGAGAGACTGGACTCTGCAGGGTAGCAAGGGCAGTGACTGGATCTGGGCAAAGGGCTCTATTTATGGCCAGGTCACTTTCTAGCTATGTGACTTTAGAAAAATCTGTTCATCCCTTGGAGCCCCCAGTGTCCTCATCTAATAAAGGTCGTGTGTCTGTGTGTGTAAAAGGGAAAGGTTTAGATGGGGAGAAGGCATGCCAAGGAGAGGGGCTAGGCCTTGGCTATTTCGACAGCAGTGCAGCAAGGAAGGAGCAGGGTCAGTAAATCGAAAAGCCACTGAGGCCTGAGGGCTTCTAAGTATGGGGTGCCAGAGGAAGTGTGGAGTCTAATTAGAGCTGAACAGCTGGTGTTGCGTGAGGACTGTGGCAGAGGAAGGTGCCTGGACTTCCTGTGGATTTGTGAAAAGTTGTCAAGCCTACAGGCACTCAAAACCAAGGTCTGCAGAGGGTGATGGCTCAAGCTCACAAAGCTAGTTCTCAGTGGAGCCTGCTTCCTAGCTATGTGCTCTCTGCAAAGTCTCTGAACTTCTCTGATCCTTGGCTTCCTCATGGTGAAATGGGGACAATTCTGACTTCTCTGGGTGAGGTGGAGAAATGAAAGTAAAACAGGTTTCAGCATCTAATAGTGCACAATACAGAGTAGTGCTCTCTGCCCTCCTCTACCCCAGTCCATTGTCTTTAATGGATAGTCAAGCTTGAGGATGTGGAGATGTGCCCCAAGAGGTAGGAGGGCACGATACCTCTGCTGCCAGAAGCCAGAAGCCTAGGAATCCCAGGTTTGGACGCACTGCCATGGTAGGGAGGCTCTGGCTGAGACTTAGGGGGCTTTGGGGACCAGGCTGGGGTTGCCAGGCACGCAAGGATGAGAGCCGAGGAGGTGGCCCGTTGCTAGGGAAGGAGGGAGAAGGGGGAGTCAGTGACACCCGCAGAGTCAGGGATGTCCCCATGGCAACAGGAGCCGCTGCATTGGGGAGGAGAAGTGGGAGGAGGAGCCACTGCTGGCTTGGTTCCCAGAGGAGGCCTCCCACTCTGGGCTTCCGTGCCCCCATCTGTCCAACAGCGATGGTGATGGTAGTTTGAATTAGATAATCTGTAAGATTCTTCCTTGTTTTGACCTCTTGGCAATCCAGGGTAGCTGAGACCTCACGAATCTTCTGTGGCTCCCCCAGCCACATATCAGAGATGCCACCAGTCCCCGGAGGCAATCCAGCTGTGTTCAAGTCTTCCCTCACATGCGGCCTCTTGTTCGGTGGTGTAGCCTTGTTGCCCTCCCTGTCCAACTCTCTGTTCCCACCACGTCCTGTGCCTGGAACCCTGTCACTTGAGTGTCTGCTGAATGCCTTCTGGCTCTGGGGGCCCAACGCCATCCTGCTCACTCAGGGAAGTGTTCCCTGGCTGCCCCGGTCCATCCAGCCTGCTTCCTCCCTCCTGGGATGCTCTGGCCCTGAAGGTCTGAACTCCTCCCTGCTGCCCTGAGTATTCACTGCTGCCATTTCTCAGGCAGCTTCTAAGGACCGGGCTCCACATGGAATGCCTGACAGGCTCAAGTCTCTGGCATCATGTCACGAATCTCCATTTTTCGGGTGAGGCAGGCTCTGTGAGCATATGTGACTCTGTTTGCCGTTCCCCGGGGTACTGCAGGGTGGAAATGGGCTTGAAACTCGGCTCTGCCTAATTGCTGCTACCCCAGGCCTGAGGTGGGGTGTTGTTCACAGCGGCAGCACTCAGTGAGCCCTGCTGAAGCCGTGTATGCCAGGCCCCTTGCTGACCACTTTACCTGTACTCTCTCATTTAATCTCCATAATAATGCTATCGGGTGTATATTCTTGTAATTTTACCAGTGAGGAGACCAATCTTAGCTGAAGTTATTTAGCCCACAGGAGACCTAGGATAGAAATTCAGACCATCAGAGCTGCAGTCACCACTGTATACTGGAGTCAACCCAACTGCATTCCAGAAGTCCGCAGAGCATTCCTTGGGTACTGGACCTGGTTGGGTGGTCTGATGGGGCTGGGGCTGGGGAGACAAAAGCGGAGTACACACAGACAAGCCGGCTCTGGCAAGCCCATATGGGAGCGTGCTGAAGAGGAGAAGCCAGTTGTGAGGACAAGAGTTGGGAGTGGGTAGAGCTGGAACAGCAGTAGGATAGAGGAGGAAGGGGGGGGTAGTTGGGTAATTTTCCCAAAGGAGGTGCCATTCCAGGAAGCTCATGAGGGACAAGAAGGGGTAAGAGGGTCTTCCCTCCCCTTCCTGTTTTGCCTTCCCCTGCCTCTGCCTGGCCCAGCCCCAGGAAGTGGGTGACCCCTAAGCTGGCTTCGTGCCTAGTTGGCACCAAAATAAACTTGCCTTCTCTCTCTTCCCCTCCCCTTGCCTCTGTCCCCTCTGTCCTGGCTTTAATTAGCAGCCCTAGGGATGAGTCACTTGGCAGCTGGGGAGGGAGGCTGCGCAGAGCCCAGTCAAGGCGCGACTCTTGCCCTGAGCCTTGTGGGCAGTGCCACTGAGTTCATGTGTGTCGGCACACTCCTGTGTGCCACTGATTCCATGTCCCTGCGGGTGTGGAGAGCACAGGGGCACTGGAACTTGTCCATGGGCATCTGGGTGTCTGCATGAAAGCATCTCTAATCATCCCTGCCTTTGTTTCTGCATGCCACTGAATGTCAGCGTGTGTGGGTGCGTGGCTGTAGCGTGTGTCTAGGGTAGCAACTGTCAGGAAATGAGGGAGCGTTTGAGTAAGCAAACACAAACACTTTATAATTGCCTTCCCCCCTCCCTCCATCATGTTCTCTATGTGGTCTTGCTTATGCAAGCCCTGCACTTATATCCCCAATTTTCCCTTGTCTTAGTCTGGGTACATTTTGTTGCAGGAACAGAAGCCCACTCAAACTCGCTCCAGAATTAAGAGTTGGGGGGGGGGGTACTACTGTGAGGCTATATCTCACAGAATCTGAGAAATGAAGTATACAGAGCCAGGCCTCACACCAACTGGAAGCAGGCCCAAGAAGTCAAGAACCCATATTTCTTTCTCCCTCTCTCTCTCTCTTTCTCTCTCTCTTTCTCTGCATCTCCCAGGCCCATGTCTCATCTCTCTATGTATCTCATGGCTTGCTTGGTCCCTGTCATCTCTCTGTCACGGACTCGTTTCTCTGGACTAGCCCTCTCTGCTTTCAACAAGACCTGCTGTGGCTGCCAACCCGCAAGCTACGTGACCTTCCAGCTTAAGGGTCCATTTCACGTGCCTGCAGTGTTTCTGTCCAGCCCGGGGTAACATAAGACAGCAAGGGGCTATCGGTGGGAGTCCGTTCCCTTAGAAGTGGGTGAGGGGAGAGAGGTCAGATATTTCCACGGTAAGCAGTTTTTCTTAGTGCGCAAATGAGGTCAGCGCCTGGGGTGGGGAAGGTCTGCTCAGAGCCCAAGGAGGTCAGATTGCCCATCCATCACGACTTCCATTCCCACTCTAATGCAAGTTGACCTTTGCTGACTATGCTTTCAAGTTCCATGGTCTTCCATCAAAACACCCCATTTTATCAAAACAATTCCCCCCTTTAAATGCCAGAGCAGTTTTTAAGGGCACAGTAAATATTACCATTGCTACAAGTGTGTGGTGGTTTTCATAGCCTTGGAACAACTGGCATAAATGCTACTCATAGTACCAGCTGCTACCAAGTTGTTGGTAGCTTTGGGAATTTTCACATTTTATTAGCGCATGACTGAATTTATAGTTATCTGCAGTATATAATTACAAGCACACATTATCAATATTATCAGCTTGACGCTTGAGCTTACTTTTCCATTAATACAAACCCCTGCCGTTTTTACATTAATTACAGAGAGAATTAATGACCTCTTAGACAAGTTTTCACCTATGAGTAAAGAGTTTGGAACCAGCTGTGCCCATTATGACTGCTCTCCAGATGCAGGAGCAATACCCACGGCTCTGACTTTGGCCTTGGCCTCACACGCTCTGACTGAGACTTAGAGGCTGCCCACCGCCTCCCCAGCGGCCTCCTGTTTCTGGCCGGTGGTGCTGTTGTTATTTTTAATAAGATTGATAGTTTTCTCATTATCATTAAAACCATCTTCCACGTGTAAATCGTAAATGTGAGTGGGAGAGATCATCCCAGGTTCAGGGCAGAGTCTCCTTCAACTTCTCCCCTCCCTGCCTTTTAAAAAAAAAAACTATTCCAAATATTAATAATTGCTTTTGATCCACAAAATGTCCGCTGTGTATTAGGTACTGTTAGGGAGAATTTGGCACACATTCTCTTTAAACCTCCTGGCCACCCTGCCGAGTAGGGGCAATTGTGTGCACATCACAGCTGTGGGGAAACTGAAGCCTGTGGTGGTAAAGTGAATTGCCAGAGTCCTCCATCCATCCATCCACCCACCCACCTGTCCACCCACCCTTCCATCCATTCATCCACCGATCCATTCACTCACTCCAGGATGATTTATTGAGTACCTCCCGTGTGCCAGGCATTGCGCTAAATTAGAGGCAGTTGATACAATGGTGAAGACTAGAGTCCTGCCTGGAACAAACTCACTGTCCATTAGGGAAACAGACGAGAAAACAGACAATTACTGGGGAAGTGCAGGGCGGGATCATCTCAGTACCCAAGCAAGCCTGAGGGCCAGGAAGGCGTCTCTAAGCTGACATCTAAGTTGAGATTGGAGGGCAAGTAGGAGTTGGCCAGGTGAGGAGTGGGGGTGCGGTGAGGTGAAGGGGAGAGTGTCCCAGGCAGAGCAGAAAATATATGCCATGACTGTGTGAGGTGTGTTTGTCACCTGCGTTTGTGAAGAACTAAAGCTGTATCTGTAGAGGAACGGGGCTGTCGTGAGAAATGGTCCAAACGGGAGCAGAAGGTAAATTGGGAGGCTGTGACTGGGACCCTGATCAATTGGGCCCAGAGCTGAGGAGCTGCATGCCCCAAGAACAGAGTTTTTCCCTGCTTCCCTGCGCACCTGGTCCTGGGGCCCCACCTCGGTTCTCCTGGGCAGCATCAGGCCAAGATTCCAATGGCCGCAGTGCCCTCTAGTGTCCACCAGCCCATCTTGCAGCCTCCGCCTCAGGCTGGTTTGTCTACCACCACCTCCACTTACTGACCTGTGTGACTAGGTGCCCTGTGCTGGGTGCTGGGGACAGGCGGATAAGTAAGCCTCAGCCCCTGTCCCCACAGGGCCCCGGCCCAGAGGGAGCTTCAGCATGTGAACAGACCATGCAGAGACAAGCTCAGGATGGGAAGGAAACAGGGGAGGGGGGTCAGGGTGGTTTCCCAGAGGGCACAACCTCTAAGCTGACTTGTGAAGAACAAAGGGGAGCTAGGAAGGTGGAGATGGGGCAGTGGGGGTGGGGAGGTGGGGAATGGCTTTTGAGTGGAAGCCAAGGGAAGGCTTGAACAGCCTTGTAGGCAAGAATGTGAGCGCTTCTGTCTGGGTGGAGCACTGGTTGAAGTTGAGGGTGGGGTGGGGGAAGGCTCAGACTAGCAGCCAGCTCAGAGAAGGTTCTAGGGCGCCTGCCCCTAGCTTAGGGTTGGCACTAAGTGAATGGAATCGTATAAGGAGCTTCCCTGCCCTTTGGGGATCATAAACCCATCTGCTCTCCCCTCAGACATGCTGTTACTCATTAATATTTTCCATACAATTTCAAGGGCTTCAGAGATACTCCCCCTCCCCACAGTGGGCACACCCACGAACCACAGGCTGCCAAACTGCTCTTAGTATCAATACTGAAACTTTATTGTGGCCTCAGAGGCTCTGCAGGATTGGACCCCCCGCCTACATCTCCAGTCTCCCCTCTCTCCCCCTCGCTTTTCCCACTCAGTTGCATTGGCCTCCTCGCAGTTCCTAGAAATATAGCCTTGGGTCCTTTGTCCAAGTTGTTTCCTCAGCCTGAAACACTCTCCCCTGCCACCTCCCCTTTTTGCCCAGCTTCATTCCATTTGTTGGTGAATGTCTGTCTCCTCTCAGATACAAGCTCCATGAGATAAGGCCCTGTGCCTGGTCCACAGGACCTGTTGAATAAGTGAGTGAAGGCCCCACTAGTGCCCTGCGGCCGGGGTCAAGCTCCTCACCCTTAATTCCTCTTCTTTTTGGCTCACTGGGTCATCACATGAGTCTACCCAACGTGCTTAGATATGTCTGGGTTCCAGGAGTGGCTCAGAGATATTTTCCAAGAATTCTCCTCTTCCCTGAAACAAAGAGGCTTCCCCGTGGGTCTCCCCAGTCTTCCTGGGAGAGAGGTCAGACTCTTTCAGGCTCAAGCTGACTCTTCATCATATATGCACATTTGTTTCACTGAATCCTCACAAGAACCCGTGAAGTAGAAATTTGCCACTTGTCTCTTAGAGATAAAGAAACTGAGCCTCGGAGGGGTTATCTAGCTAGAAAGTGGTAGAGCTAGGACTTGCACTGGCTCTACCTGGCCCCCAGGTATAGGCCCTTTGCCTCACCACAGAGGGGAAGGAGTTTGCCCTGGGTCACACAACCCTCAGGCCGGGACTAGAGCTTCTGTCTCTCAGCTTCTACCAGGCCAAGAGGAAGGTCTGGCCAGGGGTGCGTGGGCACAAGGCACAGCAACTGCAGGAGCGAGAAGGGCTGCTGAAGGAGAGAGAAAAAAGCAGTTGAGGCTGGAGCTGAGCCCTGAGGACCAGGGGCTTTAGAGAGTGGGAGGAGGGAGAGGAGGCCACAACTGGCCCACAGATGCCAACTTTGCGGTGGTCCAAAGGGCGTATCTCTCAGCGGCTTTGGCTTTCTTAAGAGGAACCAGCTGCCCCAGCAGGGAGGCAGGAAGACAGGAAGGCTGGCCTGTTGCCTGTCAGTTCCTATTCCTTCTAGATCACTGCCCCCCTGGCTCCTCCCAGGGCCGCCTTCTGCTTAGAACAGCCAGGGGCCTGGGCTCTGGGGCCGTGAAAGGATAGGAGCACTCTGAGCTGGAGCTGGGGGACTCTTCAGGATCACCACCCCCCCAACACACACAATCCTTCACATAGTCCAAATTCTCTCCTTTCTCCAGCCCCACCCATATGTGACAGGTAGGTGGGAGTCAGGGCATCTGGATTCTAGTCTGACTGACTGTGTGAACATTAGCAAGACTCTTCGCCTCTACAGGCCTCAATTTCCCCATCTATCAGGTCAGGCAGGGCAGTTTCCCTGGGAGAAGAGCCTCTTGATCCAGAATGGCGTTTCTTCTGATTTTTGCTTTTCTCTTCAGGTAGCATTTCTCTTAGCCAGTCCAGGAAACTGGACTGTGAGCTTATTGCAGTGGTCAGGCATATTGGCCAGGGCCTCATCTTGATTTCCCCAAATGGTTGATTTGAATATTACTTGATCTGGAGCATCAGGGCACAGCAACAAAACAGAGTCTCTTTAATTGCACGGAAGATGAGAATGTTTGTTGAAGAGCTTCTGTGGAAAGTTTTCAGCAGTATGGCCGAGGGGGGAAGAATCCTGATCTGGGGAATGGCCAAATCAGGTCTTGAACTTGAGGTTCCGCCACTTTGTAGCACAGTACCTGTGCCCAGTTACTTAGTCTCCCGGCCTCAGTTTTCCCCTTAGGAGACTAGGGCTAGTGACACATAATTGAGAAGGTGCTTGGGGAGATTCCAGCAAAGATGCATATAGGGAGCTTAGCCTGGCTTTGGCCTGGAGGAGTCAACTGTGAGTTCTCAAAACTGCTTCCTCTTACTTGGCGTTCCCAGGCCTCCTGGGGAAGCAGGGGAAGGAGCAAAGTTTCCAGTTGCAGTTTGGCCTACCGCCCAGCTGGCCTGGCCCCGCCTCTTTGGTTCTTCCTTCTAGGGAGGGGCAGGGGAGGAGGGGGTGGTGACAAAGTGGAGGCACCGCCGGCCAGGGGGCCTGCCCTCAGGATAGGTCCAGACCCATGGAGACCCCCGAGAGGAGTAGCAGGTAGGAACCTAGCCCCCCACCTCCCACCCTGTAGCCTGACCCCCTCCTTCCCTGCCCGGGCCACCGGCCTTGGGCTGCTGATTCAGCAGCCTCCTGTCTTCCTGGTTCCTGGCTCCCCTTATGGACTCTTGGAGGCCTTTGGCTTTAGGAGGGAGTTTGTGAGAGCCAGTGCGCATGGACCTCTGGGTGCCCAGCACTGGGAGGACCCTGGAGCCCTGAGCAGCACAGTCCATGGGCCCTTGAGTGGCCCCCTTGGCTTGTTAGTCTGGCTCAGCACTGTAGGGCTCCCCACAGCTGCTGAGCTTCTCTGATGCGAACATTTCAGCAGCTGGAGGGGCTCTGCATCTCAGGTTTAATGAGATAAGGAGTCAAGAACTGGGGCTGCTGACTGGCACATAGATGGCACTTGAGAAACACTCTTTCTGATGACGACAAGTACTTCAGAGTCTCTGACAAGAACAGATTCTAAGATGTCTATAAGGATATAAGATTTGGGCATCCTCCAAATCACAAGTGAGATACTGGGTAGCTGGAATGGCCTGCAGCCACATTTCCCAGCCTTTACTTGGGCTCTGGAATGGCTGGGCCCTGACCACAACCTGCCTTCAGGGGCTTGTGGGGGACAGGGGCTGGCTGACCTGGAAGGGCCAGCTCTACTCCCAGGGTCCGCCCTGCACTGGATAAACCAGGCCCTCAGCCTCACTCCCCTTACGTCCCTCCAGCCCCCCCCACCCCTGCCCCCGCCAGTCTCTGGACTTTAATCATGGGAAGCAGGAGGCAACGGGGCCTTTGGACCCAGCAATAGGGGTGGGGGCACAGCCCTGGGGGGTGGAGTATGGGCTGTGCCCTGGGCTGGGGGCACAACACTGACCTTGGAAGCCAAGACTCCTGCTGGGAACCACCCTGTCCTCTGGCTCACTGGGCCCCACCCACCCACTCAGCCCCAGTCCCCATCCTGTCACCTAGACCACTGAGACCTTGTCAGCTCTCCTCCACCCTGGCTGCTCCTTTCCTTTGCTCTGGTGCTCTCTGCCTCTCCCTGTCTTCTCTCCGTGTCTTTTGTCTCACCCTTTCTCTGTCTTCCTCTTTCTCTGTCTTTTCTCCTTTTCTGTCTCAACTTTTCCTTGTCTCTTTCGGTTTCTTTCCGATCCTTCTCCCTCTCCTCCTACAGTGTTTCCTCCACCCACCTGGCCTGCGTTCTTCCCCCTCTTTGGATCCGGAACCTCTTCTCTCTCCATCTCTTCCTCCCTTTCTATAAGGGAAAGCCCTCCCATACAGCTTTCCCCTTTCTCTTTCATCTCCCCTCCCCTACCCTCTTCCCTACCCCTGTAGCGTCTGGTGTGAGGAGGGCTCCCTTCCCCCTTCCCTGCTGTGGTGTCCCAGTGTCTCCGTGGCTCAGGTCCCCACGGAGTCACCTGGAACACAGGAGGCCCAGACCGGCTCTTTTGTCTCTGCTGCCCCCTGTTGTCATTGTGTTCTGTTTGTGGTTTGAGTGCCGTCCTCTCTTTCTTGACTTTGTGGTTTTTTTCTTTTTTCTTCCTTCCTTCCTTCCTTCCTTCCTTCCTTCCTTCCTTCCTTCCTTCCCTGCTTCCTCTCCCTCCTCTCCCTCCTGCCCTGGCTCCCCACCTCCCACCACTCCACTTCCATTCCCAATCCTCCTCCACCCATCCTCCCAGTCTTCCCTCCCCTCTCACTTCCCCACTCACTCTCACTTCCTTGTCCCTACTCCCCACCCTGCCTCTCCCCTCCCTCCCTGTCTCTCTCTCTGTCTCTCTTTCTCTCTCTGTCTCTTGCTGTCTCTCAGGTCCACAGCGTCTCATACTCTACACCAGTATTGCTGTCCTACTCAGGTCCTTGACTCCATGAAGCTTACCCCCTCAGGCAGGCTGGCAGAGAGCAGGTAAGAGCTAGACCCATCCCTCCCCTCCATCCTTCACCCTTCTGGACAGATCTGCCATAGGATTGCCAGACCCCCTTTCCCACCTCCCTCTAGCCTCTGGAATGAATGGGAAATGGATGTCTGAGCATGTGAGGAGAGTGACTGGGAGACCAGGTAGGAGACGAGGTAGGAGATCAAGGAGGACATTCAGATTCTTTTTTGTTTTTTGTTTTTAAGATTTTATTTATTTATTTGACAGACAGAGATCACAAGTAGGCAGAGAGGCAGGCAGAGAGAGAGGGGGAAGCAGGCTCCCTGCGGAGCGGAGAGCCCCATGCGAGGGGCAAGGCTCTATCCCAGGACTCTGGGATCTTGACCTGAGCCTAAGGCAGAGGCTTTAACCCACTGAGCCACCCAGGCGCCCCGGACATTCAGATTCTGTTTGTAGTTTGTCCTTCCTTAAAAATCCTTCCCTAGATATCTGCCCCCAAAAGTGGGAGTGGTTGGTTCAAGAATATGTAATATTTGAGCTGTTTTGAAGGATGAGTAAGAGTATGCCAGTTGGCTAGGATGGGGAAGGGTGTTTAGGCAGAGGGGAAAATCGCCCACACCTCTGAGAACAACATTATTTCCAAAGTAATTGAAAATCACATTTTACGTTTTCTAATTATAATACAATAACATGAAATATTCATAGCAATGACAAAAAGGTTAGGCCTATTTGAAAGCTGAAAAAAATACTTGGGTGAAAGAGGAAATAAGAATGGAATTTATAGACTTTTTAGGGTAAGTATCAACTATAGACTCTTTAGAATAAATGTCAGCGGGAATACTATATATCAAAACCCATGGGATGTGACCATGGGGGATTCCTGGAGGAAAATTTATCATCTTAAATGCTTTTATTAGAGAACAAGACAGTTTAAATTTAATGAACTAATTATTCCACTCAAGAATTTAGAAAAAGAACAACTGAAAGAAAGCAGAATAAAGTAATTACTATAGATAAAACCAGAAATTCATGGAATAGAAAATAAAAGATTTGATAAACTATGAGGTGGTTTTTGAAAAGACTGGTAGACTAGACAGACTGTCCGCTGACAGATATGACACAGAAAAAGGCAAGAAAGACATAAATAAAATAAGGTATGATGAAGAGGATTTAACCACAGATTTTAAAGAGATGAAAAAGTCATAAAAGATGCTTTGTATAATTTTATACTAATAAATATAAAACTATAGATGAAATGGGTGGTTTTCTAGGAAAATATAAATTACCAAAATGATATAAGGAGTGACAGAAAAGCTGACTAGAATAGAACAATACAGAAGAAGTTAAAAAGATGGTCAAAGTTTTCTCCTTAGAAATGGTACCAGGGCCCAGTTGGTATCATGGACGTTCTGGTATGATGGAAGTTCTGTCAAATCTGGAAAGATCAGGTAATAGAAAAAAATGGACTCTCTCTCTGGGTAGTTGGTTCATTCCAGAAAGCTAGTGTAACTGGATAGGTTTAGACAAAAAAAAATGAAAACTATAGCCTAATTTCATATATGAATACAGTCACAAATATTTTAAATAAAAGTATCAAACTGAATCCATCAGTGTATTGAAAGAAGAATGCATTGTGACAAATGAAGTTTTGTTCCAGGAATGCAGGGATTGTTCAACATTAGGATTGCTGTTATTGTAATGGATTACATTAATAGATTAAATTAAATGGAACATATAACTATCTCCATAAATGCTGAAAAAATAATCTGACACAATTACACATCCATTCTTGATTGTAGAACTCTTAGTAACTGTCCTAGTTATTTCTTGCTGTATTGGGTAATTTGTTACACAGCTATGGATAACTACTATAGTAAGCTATCAGTGAAAACGTCCTTAAGTTGGTAAAGAATTTTTTATCAGAAACCAAAGACAATCATCAGATGTAATTGTGAACTACTAGATAAATTGCCATTAAGTTTGGGAACAAAATAAGTATGACTGCCATTGCTGTCACTAACCAACATTTTTTTTTTCTAGAAGTTTTAACCAGTGGGCTTAAAAAAAAGAAAAAAAGTGGTATAAATATTAGAAAGAAAGACCCAGAATTAGCACTCTTTGAAGATTGTGTGGCTGGCTACTTAGACAATCAACGAGAATAAGAGGAAAATTTATTAGAACTAATGTAAAAATTATGTGAGATGGCCAGACACAAGATAAATATGCACCCAAACCATTAGCTTCTCTGAATACCAGCAATAACTAATTAGAAGACATAATAGAAGTAGTAGGGAAAAATGATAAAATTCCTAGGAATTGACAAGAAACATGAAATACTTCTCTGTAAAAAACTATAAAATTTCATTAAAGGCTGTGAGAAGACTTGCATAGTCAAGCGTCGTATCCTGTTCCTGGATGGGAAGATTGAATATAGTAAAAATGATATTTTTCCTCTCAATTTGGTCAAAAGGTTCAATGCATTTCTCATTAAAATTTCATTGGTATTTTCTTCGGGAATTGGGCAGTTGGATTTTAAAGTTCATTTGGAAGAGTGAATGCCCATGGATTACTAAGAAAATTTTGGAAAAGGAGAATAATGAGGGGGACCTTGCCCTACTAAATGCAAAACTTAACATAAAGCTGCAGAAATTACATATAATAACACAGAAATGGAAGATGGCATACATGGAACAAAACAGAGTTTAGAAACAAACCCATATATTCATATGAGAATTTAATTTATGATAAAAAAAACACATGTCAAATCAGTAGGGAGTCAGTAAGTGGGATGGGACCACTGGCTACCATTTGGGGGAAAATGAAGTCAAACCTCTGTCTCATATAAAATTGAATACAAAGGATAGAACTATAAATGTTCCAGAAGAAAATACGGAATATTTTTATAACACTAAGGTGGAGGAGCCTTTCTGAGCATGACTGAAGAACCCAGAAGCCATAAAGTAAAGAGCAGTTAATTCTGGCTACATCAAAGTTAAGAGCTTCTGTTTGGACAAAGATACCATACACAAAGTTAAAACATAACAACAGGCTAGGAAAAAAAAAAGAACAATAACATAGATATCAGGCAAATGTTAATATCTATGTCTGTATATCAACACCTGGAAACTAATAAGAAAAAGTTGTATACCACATTTAGAATAGAGAAATAACACGATTTGGCAATTCAGTGAAGAAATCGACATCCATTAGCTGATGAATGAGAAAGAATACTCAAGCTTGCCAATAGCTAAAGAAATGTAACTAAAACATCAACGAAGTACCAATTTTAAAATGCCAAATGAGAAGATTGAAAGAGTTGTGAGGAAATGGGAGCTCTCACATTCCTTGACTGGAGTGCAAATTGGTGCAATTTTTTTAATGGCACCTATTTGTCTGTTGTCCCCAGAATCTTAAATGTGCATATACTTCTAACCTGAGAACCATGTCTTGGAGGGAGGTAGACTTCTCTAAGGCTTTACTACTAGGCGGTCCCCCAACCAGAGGTCTTTTCTTAAACATTCAACCCCAACTACAAGCTTAAACTGTACTGTGCAACTCTTTTATCACGTGCCCTTGTAGGATAACATTCTTAGCCAACTCTTAATGAAAAGGTTGCATGATGTATGCTACTCAAAATAAAGACAAGATTATGTGAGTAGGAATAATCTTTTAGCCAGTCTATAAAAATGTTAAAGCAACAACAAAAAAACTTTTAGCCACATTTCACACAAAATATGCATTCCTTTGGCCCTACAGTTCAACTTTTAGGAGCCTATCCTTCAAAACTACTTCCAGACAAATGCAAAGATGTTCATTGCAGCATTGTTTATAATAGCGAAAATTAAAACAATCTTCCTGTCCGTTATGGAGAGCAGGTTTTCCTTCATGATTCACCCCTACTATGTGATACTCTTACAGATCAAAAGAAAAAGATCTATCTCTGTACTGGCATGGAAGGATCTCCAAGGCTTATTGTTATATGAAAAAAAGCAAGTTGCAGAACAAGGCATGTAGTGTTACCCCATTGTCGTAAGGAAAAGAAAATCCACATAACAATGATGAAAACATGTTATACATATCCTGTCATGATATCAAAATCACTGGCCTTTTTCCTTGGTCTCTTTTCCTCCCTTTTACTAATTGATTTCCTTCTTCCTCTATACCATTTCCCTGTGTCCAGTTGTTCAGATCTTGCTTTTTCTTTTAATAATTAGCTCAAATACCACCTGATTCATTTAGCAAGATTTGTCTGGCCTACCCTTGGTTAAGCCTTGTGCTGAGCCTCTGTGGGATACAGGACTGAATTGTATCTGGTCCTACCACCAGGGAGGTGAAGTCTAGAAAGGAAAGACAGGTAGACAATGACAGCATAGTGTTGTTTGGTATGGGACAAAAGTAGGTTCAGAGGACCTCCTGAAGAAGGGCACCTAATTGCATTTGCTCCTACAGGAGGGGACATGGGTACTGAGTCTTGAAAGAGCAATAGCTTTCTTTCATCCCCCAACCCTGACTGAACTGGTCTTGTCTACTTTTTGGCTATTCCAAGCAGGATGATGTAATGGGGGGAAATAGTTGAGTCAGTACCTTTCTTTATTCAAATCTAAGTTTGACCACTTACCAAATCTATGACTGTGGGCATGCCGTTTAACCTCTGAGCCTCTGTTTCCTCATCTGTGTAATGAGGATAATGCCTACTTAACTCTCAGAGCTGATATAGGATTGGAGATGGTACATGTAAAATTCCTGGGTGACTATCAACTCTTGAAAGACAGGGACCACCAGTGTCTTCTGTTCCTCATAGGCAAGTGTGTTGCATTGGATTGGATTGAATTGGATTAAATTGGATTGGATTGGATTGGATCTGGGGATGGTTCTGGAGCAAAGAATGGGCCTAACCATAGTGGGACTTTGAGATGAGAAGGCTGAGAGTTGTACACAGGACGGAGGGGACTGCACTATAAGAAGAGAGAGCCACGTCTCTGGTCTTGCCATGAAGGTGGCACAGGAGGGAAAAAATGGGCAGGTGGCCCTGGGAAATGGAGCCTATACAGGGCATTCTGCCCCTGGTTCTTGGCCCTGTTCTACTGATCCCATCTTCCAGTCTCACAGTCCAAGGCAGGGAAGCATGGTGGACCAATATTTGCACTGGGGCCAGCACATCTCAATTTCATTCCCAGTTCTTTCACTCCCTAGCTGGGTGACCGTAAACAACTCCCTTCACATCTCTGAGCCTAGTTCCTCATCTGTTAAAAGAAACACAATACCACTAACATTGTGGGGTTTATAGAGGAGATCAATTGCTGAGTGCCTGGCACATAATGGGTACTCAAAAAAAAAAAAGCATAACTCTTCTTAGTGTTTGTTTCAGGAGACACTTAGAGAGTTCTGTTGTAGCCAGGACCTATGCTGAGTAATGGTTCTTGCCTTCCACAAGTCCCCAGTTAGTTAGGGAGACCAAGGAGCGCTATGATAGAGGAGCTCATTGTGGGGGGTGCTGTAGAAGCCCCAAAGAGGGGATCTGGGCCTAGTCCAGGACTGCTACAGGTCAACTCAACCTAAGAGCTGAGTCTTAGAGGATGAGTAAGAGGTAGTCAGGGATAGAAGGCTGAAGTGTGGAAGAACATTTTAGGAAGAAGGAATGGCATATGCAGAAGAACCTAGATGTTATTGGGTAGGGCCAGATGTTCTTAACCTGGGGTGACAGGGGCTACAAGTGGTCCATGAAACTCCTGAAATTGAGTGCAAAATGTTTCACAAAACATGTGCACTTATTTTTTTTGTGCATTTTTTTTTTGTTGGGGAGATGGTCCATGGCTTTTGTTATATGCATAAAGTGTTTGTGCTCCTACAAAAACGTCAAGAACCAGTGTTGCCAGTGACAAAGTATCTTGGGAATGGATCCTAAACAGGAGAGAAATTTGCTGAAATTTGTGTTTTAGAAACATCCCATTAGCAGTCATTATGAGAAGTGGATTATATGCCTGGGGGCCAGCTGGAGGGCCTAAACTGGGGTATTGGCACAGAAGGGAATGGATTTGAGCAGAACTACCCTGTTGCACTACTTCAGTGGGCACTGGTCATATAGAAGCATTTTAATTTCAAATTACAGAATCAAAAGTCTTTGAGAGTTATTAATGAGATAGACTCCATGGAAGATGAAGGGAAGGGAGGAGACAAGGATGAGCTGGCATTAGCAGAGGGCCACAGGGACATGAATCCAGGGTAACTGCAGGAGGAAAAGGGAACCTCTATTAATGCTTAACCAGCACTCAGTGTCCTTGGTGGTTACTAGCTTCCAGCCTGCTTGGTTCTTGGAGATCCCAGAGCGACACTGAAGATACTTCTCTCTCTATGGACTTTGGAGAGGATTTACGTCTGGGTTGTGAGTCACATTGTTTCCTAAAGAAAGTGATGTTTGAGTCTGTCATTCAAGGTCCCTAAAGATCTGAAGAGCTAGGGATGGGGAGGATGCTCTGGGAAGACACACAAAGGCCCAGGGGTGAGGGATGGTGAAATCAAATGTGGGAGGGGGTGGAGTTTAGACCTGCCTCAAACAGCTCTCTGGGGACAGTCAGTCTTCCTTCTTCATGGTAGGCAGCTAGGGAGCCAGGAGCAGATCTTGAGTAGACAAAGTGACACGTCAAAGAGGCTTTTTAGAGGAAGGGAAACTAGGGAGGAGGCTGCTGTGGTAACTCAGGAGAGAGAGAAGCTAAGGTAGCAGCCGTGGGGATAGAGCAGAGGAGATGCATTCGAGAGGTGATTGGGAGGAAGAGAGAACTGGAGTAGTAGGCTGAATAAATAGTGGGGATGGGAGGGAGTGGAGATGACAGAGGTTGGAATTCACAGTGAGTTTCAATGTTCGGGACTGGCAATGGAGTTATGCATTCAATGAATATTTCTTGAGTGCCAGACGCCGTGCTGGGCATTGAATACAGCACTTAACAGAACAGATGCTGGTCCTGATGGATCTTATGGTGGGTGAGATGGATAATAGATAAATAAACCACAAAATATATAGAATGTGTCTGGTGCCACGCCTCTCTGGGGGACGATGTTCCAGACAGAAGGAACATGGAGCACAAAGACCCCGAGATAAGCATGTGCAGGTCATGTTTGAGGGACAGCAGGGAGACTAGTATGATTGGAGAAAAAACCAACAAGGAGTGAGAGGAGTAGAAGATGAAGAGGTGGAATCGGCAGAATTTGGTGACTGACTTGTTAAGGGAGCAGGAAGAATCTAGCATGGCTCCCAGGTGTGTTCTGCGCTTGGACCACTGGGTGGAAGGTGGTGCTTTTCATTAAGGTGCAAAATGCAGAGGACAGGTATGCAGTGGTAAGATGCTGATTTTGAGGTCACCGTGAGCTCTGAAGGCCGTAAGGCCATCCTGGCGGAGCTTTCTGCAAGCATTAGGCTTGATGGGTCTGAGACCCAAGAGAGAGATCCATGAGACAGAGACAGAGATGGGGGAGGGGGCCTAAGCCATCCCTGACGTTAGGCCATAGAGTGGGACTGCTGAAAAAGGGTGTGGAATGAGAGAGAAGAGGGCCAGAGCAGGACTAGGGTAGAGGAACCAACGCACAAGAGATGGGGAGAGAAGAAGAGATGGGGGTGGTCAGAGAAGTAGGAGGAGAACCAGCAGGGAGTGGGCTCGCAGAAGCAGAGGAAGGCAGGAGCCATCCGCGCACAAAGGAGGGGCTTGTTAAGAGTGGCAAATGTTACAGCTGGGGGAAGGAAGATGAGGGTGGGAGAGAGTCTATTGGCTTTAACCACTAGGAGGTCCTCGGCGACCTGGCTAAGAACAGTTTTGGTGGCAGGGTGGGCGCACAAGGCAGATTGCAGTGGGTTGGAGAGCTCGTGGGAGGTACTGAAGTGGAGATGGCCAGTGGAGATGAATTTCTCAAGAAGCTTAGCTGTGAAGAGGAGAGAGGGACAGTGATTGCTAGAGGGAGATGTGGGGGCAGATAGAGGGTTTTTATTCCCAGATGGGAGAGACTTGAGCTTCTATAAATGTTGGTAAGAAGGAGGCAACAGAAAGAAAGAGAGAGAGAGAGAAGTTGAAACACGGGAGAGAGAGGGGATGGTAGTTGTGGAGGAGGTAGCAGGGGTAGGCCCAGAGCCCGAGTGGAGGGGCCAGCCTTAAATAGTATAGGGGCCCTCTCTTTCTCACAGAGAGGCAGAGCAGGGGTAGTGGGGGCGAAGACAAGGGCGTTGAGGGGGCTGGTGAAAGAAATGCTTCAGTGGAGTTTGGAGCAACCATCAAGAGCAGGGATGGGGAAGCTAAGAGGAAGCAAGGAATACTCCTCCTTGTGAGTCAGGGAGGACTTCCTGCAAGAAGCAGCATTTAAACGGGGCCATCATGTTCAGATGGGATCTCAGTAGCAGAAGATATGTGCAGAGGGAAGAAACAGAGTCAGCGAAGGCATGGAGGTATAAAGAAGCTGGCCGTCCTAATGGAGTAATGAACGAGCTGGTTTGATGAAGGCTAAGCATGAGGTGAGTCACTAATAATGACAATAATAATAAGAGTTACTGTGTATGAAACCCCAAACATACCCTGTGGCAGGTGCTCGACATACTTGACTCCATTTAATTCCACCACACCCTGCAGAATGGGCATTTTCTCACTTTGTAGATGAGGAACATAAGTCCTAGAGAAGTATAGAAGTGGACCCAAGGTCACCCAGCTAGTAGGAGGTGGGGCTGATATTCGTACCCAGGTCTGGGGAACTCTAAAGCCCATGTTTTCTCTACCAGACAAGACCAGGTGAAGCCGTATGGTGGTGGAGCCTTGAATGCCAACTTGGAGAGTCTAACCTTTTATCCAGGAAGTGATGGGGAGCCAAGGTGGGCGTCTAAGCAGAGACATGCAAGAGATTTGTACTTGCAGACTCTATTAGGAAGGCTAATGGGTCCAAAAGGGTAGAGAGAAAAAATCGGGAGGGGATGGCAGGGTAGGGTGAGCGGTGGCAGAGACCTGACCTGAATGCGAGGGGAGTGAGCGGTCGGACTGGAAGATCACTTGTCCTTCCTGATAGCCTTGAGGGGTGTGGTATTTGCTCCTTTTCTAGATGAGGAATGAGACTCAGAAGGGCGAGTGGCTTGCCCCAGACTTGAGTTCTGCTTCACGTGGTTCTGCTGACTCACTGACTGTGGGACAATGTGTTAGAGGGAACTTTGAGTATGAAGAGGGAGTGCATGTGTGCTCGGGTGCCTGCGTGCGAGTACGTGTGTTACCTGTGTGTGTGGGGGCTCGTCTGCCTGTCTGGTGGACAGCAGTGCTTTCCCTTGCCTGTCCCTGTCCTCTTTCCTTCTCATCTCTTCCCAATCCTCCAGTTTCCTGGCTTCCATACTTTTGCCTCCCTTGAGCCAAGGGGTCTGGGAGCAGGGCGATACTGTTTCATTAGCTATCTCCAGAAAATCAACCTTTCCATTCCCAAAGCAGCTGGACCCCCGAGCCCTAGTGTCTGTCCATCCATGCCACAAAATTGTAGCCTGGCTCCAGGGACTGCCACGCACAGACTGGCCCCTGGTGCCTGTGTGCAATACCCTGGGGCCAGGAGCTTCTTCCTGCACCATCTCCCCGCGGCCCCCCGCCACCTTGGCGCTTCTGCGCGGGTGCCAATGGCCACCTTGGGAAATATATTCCGTTCACGAGCAGTTAACAGTAACCACCATGTTCCTGTTACTCTTATTTGCCAGGCACTTGATGTATGTTCCAGTCCTTGCAACAGTCCTGTGGGGTTGGCATCATGAGCCCCATTTTTACAGATGAAAACACTGAGGCTTCAAGAGGGGCAATAGCATGCCGGGGCACATAGCCTGGAAGCACTTACAGAGCTGGTGTTGGAACCCAGGTCTGTTTGCTTCCAAAGCTGTGGGCTTTCCACACTCCATTTCTGACATCGCCAATTTCCCTGACCCTGAGACTCCAAGAAATACAAATCTTTGTCTTTCAAGGGCAGGGCGGATTTCTAGCGGTTGTGCCAAGTTCACCTAAAGGACCCAGTGGAATGAGTCTGAGACTTGGAGCTCTGAGAACTCCCGGCTGAAATCCTGACTCTACCACTCAGCCAGCTATGTGACCTTGGGAATGTTATCTCAACCTCTCTGAGCTTCAATCCCCTCATCTCTAAAATGTTGCCGTGTTGTTGCAGTGGTTAAATGAGATGATGTCTGCAAAGAGCCAGCACCAAGCAGGCTATTTCTATTCAACTGAAGTTTGGGCACCTGTCAGGTCTGAAATGGAATTGGTATACTCTGGGCGTGACCTTGAACGAGCCCAGCCTGGGTGTGGGGGAGGGCTGTTGCAGGCTCCTTGGAGACTGAGTTGGGCATGGCCCTAGGTAAGCTGTCACGCTGGCCTCCCCATTCAGACCCCACTCCTAGCCCACCACCCTGGTTCCAAAGCCGTTCATGTATCTCCCCTGCTCTGCAAACTAATGCCTCTGCCTCTCTCTGTCACCCGCCCGCCTGTGGCCTCTACCCTGCCCTTCCTGGCCCCAGGGAAGAGGAGGAGGAGGAGGAGACTGAGGAAGAGGAAGAGGAAGACGCTCATCAGTTCTGCTGTCCGGCCTCCGAGTGCAGTAGTCCCTCCTCTCGGTAACTGAGAGGACAAGGGTCATTTTCTATGCAGAAGCAAAAGCCTTAACCAGCCCCCTCACCCCCCGCCCGCTATCCCCTATGGGACCCTGTCCCTGCTTCAGGTTGGGCAAGCATCGTGCCCCTTCCTCCCCCACCTCCTTGGAATTCCCACACACCCCTACTGCTGTTTCCCCTGGACTCCAGCCCCCGAATTATAAAGGCTGGAGCCCTAGGTCTGACTAAAATATGGGAGCAGCAGAGCTTGGAGCTTGGAGCTTGGAGCTTGGAACCTGGACCCTCCCGCACCCGCACCCGCACCCCATTTCCCAGGCACCCTGGAGCCTGCCACTCCTGGAAAGGTCTCCAAATGACATCCCAAGGACCTACCTCTGTCCTCTGTGAGCACAAACAGAGATGCAGGGTGCCTAGGGCTCAGAGGACCAGACGGGGGCGGTACCCAGCCTGCCTAGTTCCCCGTTGCTCATTCCCTCGCTGCGGCCATTGCTGCCATCTCCTCCGCCGCTTGAAGGCCTCATCCCGTGCCCTCTGCCACTCCCATAGTGCTCTGTAAATATGATCAGGAGAAAAAGGCCTTTCAGAGTGCGTGTGTCGCTGTGTACAAAGGAATTTCCATCAATAAAAGCTGATCTCTTCTCTCTGTCTGATGTATGTTCCACCCTACCCCCCACTTCCCTCTCTTCATCCCCACCAGGGCTTTACCTTCTTTCCTATCCAGGGCTGGGGACAGGGCCTGGGAGAGAGAATAGGGTTTGATTGTTGGTATTGTCAACACCCTAGAGGTAGGCACTCAATGAATGAATGAATGGTGTGGTGCTCTCACTCTCACCCAGGGCAAGCTTGCTGCCTTCTCCAGCCTGTCAACCTGAGGCCAGCTCAGACATGCTGCTTGGCCCCTCTGCTACCTAGTTCCCCACCTCTGCCATAGGGGGGTTGGGTCAGAGGCTCTCCAAGGGCTCCTCCAGCTCCAACATTCTGTCGATCTCAGGTCCAACAATTTTAAGGAAGTATAATTACACACATTTAAAATATGATGATTCAATGACACATTCCATGCAATTCTGTGGTTTCTGTTTCTACAAGAAAACTGATTTGGGGAGTCTCCAGTCCTTTGGATTTCATGATTCTATTATTTTAAAAGATTTCATGATTCTATTATTTTAAAAAGCTTCTGATGGTATGATTTTAATACTCTGTGATGGTTTAAGAGTCCTTGATTCTTTACTTTCAAGGTTCTGATTCTAAAACTTTAGGGATCTCTGAATCTAAGCCATTTCCTCCAGTTGCAATGACGCTAAGTATTTCCTGCACCTTCCAGAAGCTGGTTCTATGACTCTCTGGAGGCTGTTGGCAGGAGGGTGGAAGGTATCCTTTAGGGACTGTAGGACCCACACCTTCCATAATGTGTCATCACATTATGTAGCAAAGTCAGGAGACCCCCATGCGGGTTCATACCCCCAGCTTTCCCTTTCTAAGTCTTTGGCATTGAACAAATCTGAGCTTACCTTCCAGTTCTCTCACTTACTGCCTGTGTAATCTTGAGCAAGTATTTTCTTCTCCTTGAGCTTGAGCTTCATCTTCCTCCTGAGCACAGTGAGAATATATCTACCTCTGTGGGTTATTGTGAAGATTAGCAAAGAAACACAAGGAGCCCAGCACAGGGTCTGGTGCACAGTGGGGCAAGTGTGATTAGGGTCCACGTGAGAGTGCCTCCTCTCCTTTCTTTCAGCCCTCCCTTCAGCATCCCTATCACATTGGTCCCGTCCTTTTCACAGAGGCTCACCTTATTCCCTCACTCAGCCACTCAACTCATCTACTCACTTATTCAAATTCTAATTTATTTCTCAGCTCCCTCTGGCCTTTCCTCTGTCCCTTCCTCTCTCTCTTCCTCTTTTCCCTCCTTTACTCTTCCAGAAGGCATTGCTTGAACACCTAACTGTAGGCAAGGCTTTATTTTATTATTTTTTAAACGGTTTTATTTATTTATTTGTCAGAGAGAGGGAGAGCTGTAGGCAGAGGGAGAAGCAGGCTCCACCCTGAGCAAGGAGTCCGATGCAGTACTTGATCCCAGGACCCTGGGATCATGACCTGAGCCAAAGGCAGATGCTTAACCTGCTGAGCTACCCCAGGTGTCCCGATGAGGCTGTAAGCTAAATACTGTGAGGGCTCCAAAAGAAGACAGTGGCTCTGTTCTCCCTGAGTTCTCCATCTCCCAGGGGAGGTGAGAATTCCTTTGGAAAAAGAGGCAGGGCATGAGGGGCAGAAATGATAGAGTAGATACGGCTTCACTGTTGAGCAAAATTGGTTCCTAGCCCAAAGAGGAGGGAGTGTGTCAGGATGGGCTGAGGAGGGTGGTAGTGTCAGGGAGGGCTTGCTGGAGGAGGAGGGGCAGAGTGGAAGGCTGAGAAGGGTTCGAACAGGTGGCAGACATGATGAGGCATCACAGGAGACAGGCACAGCCTGGAGGAAACCCTGGCGGGGAGCTCCAGGGTTATGCTGGGGAATGGTGTGTAGGATGCTCTGCTCAGCTGGTCTCCAGGGGTGTGGGAGGCTAGATGACCTGTAGATGGAGAGACCATTCTACCCTTTATCTGACTGGAGGTAGGGTGGGGGTGGGGGTTCAATGAAATGGAGGCAGAGGCCAAATAAAGGTCAGGCGATCACTGTGGAAGCCAAGGAGGTGTGGACACCTGTGTAGGCAATGGAATTGGCCAAGGGCCTGTGCTGCAGGAAGGGGGAAGGTTACTGTCAGCTGTGAGGGAAATGTGTATGCCTGCACATACGTGTGCGTGTCCTTATGTGTGGTGGGTGGGTGGGTCAGTATTAAGAGACCATGCGTTGTTATGTATCTAAGGGTATGTGATTGTGTGAGGCTGGGTGTGAGGAATTCTGAGTACGTGTGTGAGATTGATTGTGCAAGAGGCCGACCTTCTGTGCCAGGCAGGTTCTGTGTCTGCCTGGTAGAGATAATCATGAGACTGTGTGTGGGTGGCTTTTGAGCATGTGGGGCCATGGCTTTTAGGATGACAGTCTTCGGGCAGGATGGTTACACACACTCAGACATGCACGACAGTCACTTGTCATAGGGGACTGAAGTGGCCACTGAGCATGTGCCGTGTGCTGTGCCCTGGCCTGGGCTTGCAGGGCCCATAGAGGTAACTCATATCGGCCACTGCCATTGGGAGACAGGAGCAGGGAAGGGGAGGGACACATCACAAGTTAGCTGCCGGTAAGGACTACCAGTGACGTGAGTGTGCACAAGACACAGAGTGGGGAGTAGCTGACCCTGTTGGGTTCTGTGTGTGTTGGGGTGGGGGGGTCGCAGAATGAGTCAGAATTGACTCTCCGGGAGGGCTCACATGCTCAGAGTGCTGCAAGATGCAGTTGAGGTCTGGGGCCAAGGGGAGAGGGAGGCCATCCTGGGCAGAAGAAACCAAGGAAGAGTATGAGCAACGGCACCGGGCTTACTAGACTGGCAGGTGCAGGTTACATGCTGTTGCCCAGCCTTTGTCTATGAGCTCAAAGGGGTTGGGGGCAGCTGGACAGATTCAAGGGGCTGCTCAAACTAAAAGCGGGGACACTGGCCTGGAAGGTAGGAGATTTGGGTTCTCATTCTTCATGACCCTGGACACGTCATTTTGACTATGTGGGCCTCAGTTTGGATCTCAGGGATTGGACGGTTCATAAAGCCCATCCCTGTTCTGTGGCTTCTTCTCCCTGTGGCCAGTTAAACCCATGACTCACTCTTCTCAAAGTCAGGCCCTTCTTCCATTTAACCTCAGTATTTCCTGCTTCCTCCTGGGTTGCTGCTTCTCCCACTCCACAGATATTTACCCAGCCTCTGCCCTCTGCATGTCACTGTGGGAAGGCACAGGGAACTGGAGAATACAGATCAGACTTGGGAGGGGTGTGTGTAGGGGTTCAGTGTCAAGGGGTGGGGGCACAGGGGTAAGAGCGGGAGTGTTGATTTGACTCCTGGCTCTACCACTGCTGAGCTTTGAGACTTTGGGCAAGTTACTCATTCCTCTGCATTTCATTTTCCTCATCTGTTATCTCCCTCAGGGAGAACAACCTGGACCTAGCAGAGTTGCTAGGCCTAGCCAAAAGTAGGTACTCAGTAAATGACAGCAATTCTTTTTAGAGCTGCAAAGCAGTAGAGCTGGGATTCAAGCCCAGGTCTGTGTGCCCCCAAGCCCACATTTGCCTGCTGTCTCCCTAGTCAGCCCCTTTGGTGGCCCCCTTCCCTGTCAGCCCCTATGCCAAGTGGGGCTGGCCTCGGGTTTGGAATCTCCAGGGCACTGGGATTGGGTAGGCGAAACAGCTTGCAGAAGAACCATCAGAGGAGATGGAGGTGATTGGGGTCCCTCCGCTCCTCTGCCCCACCCACCCCTGCGTCCCATTTCCCCCGACCGGTTCTTTCTCCAGAGCCCCAAGCCTCTGCTCTCATCTAGGTGCGCCAACCTCCTCCTCTTGTTTTTTTTTTTTTTTTTAAAGATTTACTTATTTGACAGACATAGATCACAAGTAGGCAGAGAGGCAGGCAAAGAGAGAGGGGGGAGGAAGCAGGCTCCTTGCCAAGCAAAGAGCCCGATATGGGGCTCGATCCCAGGACCCTGGAATCATGACCTGAGCCCAAGGCAGAGAGGCTTTAACCCACTGAGCCACCCAGGCGCCCCTCCTCTTGTTTTTTTGTCTCCCACTTCCGGTCCCGCCCCTTCCAGCCTAAGTTGTCATGGGGATAGTCCTCAGCATCCCTAGCTTCCTCTAGCCCTCATCTTATGGTATCCATAGCAACAGCCCCCATTCATTTCCATGGCAACTGCATCCTGATCCTGTCCCCTGCTGGCTGCCTGGCTCCGGGCAGCACCAAAAAAGGGAAGGAGGGAGAGAGACTTCCCATTAGGAGCAGCATCAGGGAGAGTCTATGCCCATGCTACCCTAAATCCTTACAGAATGTCCTGCCTCTCCCCATCTTAGTGCCTTGGCTCATAAGGTCACTCACTCACTTCTACCAGCTCCTCCGAGGCAAGGTCCTGGTCAACGCTTCCTCCCCAGGGAAGCCTTTAAAGCTGCAGGGGAAATAGTCCAGACTCTGGGCTTTGGATTCCTGTTCTGCCACTTGCTCTCTCTGAGACCTCTGGCAGTTAACTTTCCCCCTCGGAGTCTTTTTCCTCACTTGCAAAATAGGAATCCTAATTCTTCCTTCACGTTTGTCATGCAGATTAAATAATGTGCGGAAAATGCCTGACACAGGGAAGGTGCGCTGCAAGTGTGAGTTTATTTTTATTCTGCTCAGCCACCCCCAAGCAGAAGGAATCTCTCTCCTGAGCTCCCCCAACACTTCCTCTGTTCCCCAGCCTTGAGAACTTTCAGTTTTGTACTGTGGTTATTTGTGTAACGTGGTTTATCCCCCCCCTTCGCCCCCCGCCCTGCTGCAGAGGATGCTCTTCAGTTTCTCCCACAGAATGGCCCAGAAGACAGTGCACACAGGCACGTGTGTGTGTGTGTGTGTGTGTGTGTGTGTGTGTGTTCTTGTGTTCTTTGCTCCAGGCTGGGAGAAGTCCAGAGCAGGGCGGTGGTGGGGGGCGGGCCTCCCAGGCCCTTTCTGAAGTCCAGGAATCCAAAGAGGGAATTGCATTTCCCTCTAGCCCTGCACAGGTGAGAAACAAGTGCAGGGAGGTAAGGTGACATGGCCAGGCTCGCAAAGCTGCTAAATGGCAGTCAAGACCTGAAGCTGGGCTTCCCAGCTTTTTACTGCACATATCGTGTGTGTGTGTGTGTGTTCATGTGTGTGCATGTGTGCATATGAGAGAGAGAGATTTTCCATGTGATCAGCATATCCCTCAGTGTTTTGGGGGCCCTGAGCAAAGGGATTTCACATCTCCAGGTCCGGTTTTTTCAGCAATATGTATGATATCAGGAAGGACACCCTCAAACACTGTCCTTTTTGCCAGGCCCTCTTGGGGGACACTGCACTGACAGCCTGACCTCCCTGCCCCCTTCCCTTTGCAATTAAAGTTAGGGGCCAGCTCCGAAGGGAAGAATTGCCAAAGAGCAGAGAGCCAGGGGCAGCACGGAGCCAGAAGTGGCGAGAGGCAACAAGTTGTCTTGCAAAGACAGCCTGGGCCCTGTGTCTGCTTTCTGACTTTCTCACTTAATAGGCCGTGTGACCTTAAGCAAGTTTATATTACCTCTCTGAGCCTCCCTGTCCTCATCTATAACACAGGGCTAATGGGGTCTGCCATAAGTTTCAAGGATTCAGTCAGCTCATTGATGCTCTTGCCCTAGGGATGGGGGTGACTCTAGGGCCCTGTGGCAGCAGAGGAAGGACCTGTAAGCCAAGCCATGTGGAGGGGGCAGGTAGGCATGAAGGGGCACACCTGAGCTAACTGTTGAAAAGTGAGCAGGATGTAGTCAGATTGAAGTCATGGGGCAGAAGGTATATGAGGCAGGGGTCAGATCAGGAGAGCCATCCACGGCTCTGCTGAGGTAGTTAGAGGTTATCCCCCCAAAAGTTGATCCCTGTAAAGCCTAAGGTAGATCACGTCCCTCTTCTGCTCATCTCAATCAGACCAGAAGTCGAAGTCTTTATCATGGGTTCATTGCCCTTCACGATTTGGCTCCCATTCCTCCTCTAACTTTACCTCTTCTCACTCTCCCCTCATTCACTCTGCTCCAGCTACACTGGCTTTCTTGCTGTTTCTGAAACATGCCAGGCATTGCTCTACCTCAACATCTTTGCGCTGGCTCTACCTTCTGTCTGGACTCCTTTGGCTTCAGGTGACCACAGAACTCACTCCCTCACTTCCATCCGGGCTCCACTTCTATGCCATTTCTTCAAAAAGACCTTCCCTGATCGCCATATTGAAAACAGTGCATTTGACCATTCTGCCATATTTTCCTCCCTAGCACTTATCTCTACCTGCAATGATAGTATGTATTTATAGTCTGTTTCTCCCACTAGAATGTCACCTCCCCCAGGGAACACATCTTATGTGTCTTGTTCACTATTATATATTATATTCTATAATTATATTATATTCTGTATAGTCCGAGCATCCAGCACTGGGCCTGGCATACCAAAAATGCTCAGCTGTTGTTGATTGAATGAGTTCGGATGAGCCCTGGGAAGGTTTTAGTGGGAGAGCAAAATGGACAGATCTGTATGTTGGAGGGCTCTCTCTGGCCACAGAATGGAGAATGGATTGGAAGAGGACACTGGCGGGCGGAGGTCAAGGCTCAGTGGGGAGGATCAGCATGGTCACCGGAGCTTATTCATTGACTCCTTCACTCCAGAGGTTTTATCAAGCTCTTCTGTCCCAGGCCTTGTGCTTGGTGCTGGCTAGGAGATTACCAAATTCTCTTCCTGTGCTGGGATTCTGGGAGTCATGAACACAAATAGCTGTCACGCTTTGCCAAAGCTAACCTGCACCATAAAAAGAAGGACAGACATGTGCTGTGAGTGGGAGCTCTGAACAGGATCAGCAATAATTTCTGGCTGGAGGCGGGCTTCAGGAGGGCTTCTTAGTGGTGGCATATGACCTGAATCTTGATAGAAGTAGGGTGTGGGGGGATTTCTCAGATTGCAGATGGCAGAGATGATAGGGACTGCATTCCAGGTGGAAGGTACTGTATGAGCAGTTTGGGAGGTGGAAAGCAGAGGAGTATTTGGGAGAAACAGGCTCTGGGCCAGGCTGAAGGGAAGGGTGGAGAGGATGGGAGGCTGGCAGCTCACCCTGCAGTCTGGCTGAATGTTTAAGGGCATGAGATCTGGAGTCAGACTGCCTAGATTTGAATCCTGACTCTAGTATTAGGAGCTGTGACCACTGATAAGTTACTTAACCTCTCTGGGCCTCAGTTTCTTGATGTATAAAATGAAGATAAATCATAATACCTATCTCATAGTGTTGTTTTGAAGAATAAACAAATTATTAAATGTGAAGTGATAAGAACAGTGACCGATGTGCTAAGTTCTTCATAAGCATTAGCGATTGTGTCTTTGAGAAGCCTCTGGTGCCAGAATAAGAAGCTTGGGCTATCTCTTGTGGGCAGCAGAGCTACAGAGGAGACAATTGGCTCAAAACTGGGTTTAAGCTGTATGCTGAGAGGGAGAGGTTTGAAAGGTTGATGAGCAGGATTCTTCAGTCCTGAGGAGCATCTTAGATGCCTGGGTTGGCGAGGAGCGGGGCGGGGAGGGTGGGCTAGACTAGGTCTGACGCCTGAAGTGGGAGTTCACAACCCCTGAGGCCCAGGAAGAGAGAGGATTTGGGGTAGAGGGCAGCTCCCCAGTCTGCTTCTGCCTTGTTCCTGGCAGTGTTATAGCATGATGTTGGGAGGTTAGAGGATGAATGGTGGGCGGGGAGGGGGTCCTCTAAGGTGGAGCTGAGCTCTACTCCTGCAGCCCAGGACTCAGCTGAGTGGGTGGGTACTGGCTCCCCACTGCACCCAGCCCCCAGCCCGAAGTGCTCTCCCACAAGGCTGGCAGGTCTGATCTAGCTGAAGTTCTTACACTGGTAGGGAGTCCCCCTACATCCACCCTAGCTTACCCTGCCCTGAGCCCTGGCCTCTGCCAAGTAGGTCTTGAGGAGTGGCCCCTTAAGCCTTTCCAGCTAAGAGCCCCCTCAACCATGTGCCTGCCCAAACCAGACCATTCTCTGGGCTCTACCACACCCACTCCCCCCATAGCCCCCATGCCTCACTCACCTGTCCCTTCCCTCCCAGCCCCTCTCCTCCATTCCCCTCACCTCTGTGGCTCCTCACCTTGCCTACTAGGCTCAGGGTGCCTGGGCGCTGTCGCCACCTGGGTTCCCTGGCAGCCTGGTTGCCATGGCACCATGGGAGCAAGTCTGGCGGAACAACAGCTCTGGGTAACCAGGGCGGGCAAGGCCCCGTGTCCCGCTTCTGCCAGTCTCCGACCTCAAGACTTTTGCCTCCCCCCTCCCCCAGCTGAACAGAGGAGGCCATGAGGAGGAAAAAGAAGTTGCCCCGCAGGGCAGCTCTTTATCTGTGAGGATGCTGAATGGGAGGCGCCTCTTTCTGTCTCCGAGCCTGAGCCCTTGCAGCCAAGGAACCCTGGGAACTGGCCAGGCCAGTGTCCAGGCAGCAGAGGGCAGGGGCAGGGCTGTAGCGGGCAGGGCTGGGCAGGGGAGGGATAAGTCTGGGCACAAGATTCAGGAGTGGGCCCCAGGCTTGGCATCAGGCTTGGTTGATCTGGGGTGGTGCTGGGGGATCAGGCTGGGAGGGAAAGTACAGCAAACGGTGTTGGGGACAGAGCCATGAGGGGGCTGGAGCTGAGAGGGGAAGGCGCCTGCGGTGGGGAGGGGGCGCTGTGAAGGAACTGGTCTGTCAGGGGAAGGAAGGTTTTGGGATGGAGTTGTTAGGGGCCAGGACTATTAGAAAAAGGGACTTGAGTGGACAAGACTGGGAGGAAATTGGTCTGTGGATAAGGCTCTGAGGGGACGTGACCATGGTGGGCCAGGTGTGAGGGGTGAGAAGGAACCAGGACAAGTCTGTGAGAAGACCCAGCTTTGAGGTAAAGGAGTCTAAGCAGCTGGAGCTGTGAGCGGTGGGGCAGAAGGGCAATGATGGTAAGGCTGTGAAGTCAAGAGGGCCTGCAGGGAAGGGACTGCCAAGGGCAGCTTGGGGTAAGGGGTATACCTCCCCTCTGGCCTTTAAATGTTGGGGTTCCTATGTCTGTGAGGAAGCTGGGGAGGATGGGGTTGTGGGAAGGGATCTGGTCCACCCACGTTCAGTCTGGCTGAGCAGGCCCATCTCCTGGTCCCACATCCTGGTTCATCTTATCTCATCCCCACAGTGTGGAGGGGGAAGCCCCAGGCAGTGACCTGAGCACAGCGGTTGATAGTCCTGGGAGCCAACCCCCCTACCGGCTGAGCCAGCTGCCCCCAACCAGCAGCCACATGGGGGGCCCCCCAGCTGGGGTGGGCCTTCCCTGGGCTCAGCGAGCTCGCCTCCAGCCAGCCAGTGTCGCCCTGAGGAAGCAGGAGGAGGAGGAGATAAAGCGCTCCAAGGCCCTGTCGGACAGCTATGAACTCTCCACGGACCTGCAGGACAAAAAGGTGCAGAGGAGATAGCTCTGGCTGGGAATGGGAGCTGGGAAGGGGAATGGGGGTGTGAGAGAACCAAGGGAGGGATCCCCAAAGAGGGATACTTGAGGGTGGTATCCAGGGAGGGAAAGGAAACCCAGAATGGGAGACTAGCTCTAGGATCCTTCGCCCTACTAGAGACTTACCCACTCATTCACCACCCATCCGCTGAGTCTCCTGTTCACTCAGCAAACATCTACTGAGCTCCAAGCCCTCACTGGAAATGTAAAGAAGAATAAGACCCGGACCCAGTCCTCCAAAAATCTAATATGAGAAGCACACACATCCATTGACACTTTCAGAAGACTATGCTATAGTACATCACATCTATCACACAGGATATCATTTAGTTTTAAAAAAAAAAGGCTGGGGGGCACAAAACGCCATGTATATAGGGGGGAAAAAAACCCTGGAAGGTTTTCCTTCCAGGAAAATTTCATATACCAAAATGTTAATTGTGGTTATTCCTACATATCGTGACTTTAGCCAAACCGATCTTCCTTCCTCTCTTCTTACCTTCTTTCTTTCTTTCCCTCTCTCCCTACTCCCCCTCCCTCCCTCCCTCTCTCTCTCCTTTCTCTCTCTTCCTCTTTCCTTTCCTCCTTCTGGCTCTCAATTTACTTTTTACTTTCTCACCGTTTTTGGCTTCTCTGGGTTTTTTTCTAACTTTTTTGGAATAATGGACCTCTACCTCTTGTAAATAAGAGAGAAAACCACCATCCAGCCTCATGTGCCAAGTGCTATCAGAGATTAAAATGAGGACACCACACAGAGCCCAGCCTGGCGTGTCCAGGCAGCTCTAGGCAGTTCGCTGTGACTTGGGGCTGGTGGGGAGGGGAGAGGAGGGGGTGGTGTGTGGTTGAGGCTCAGGGAGATGAATGAGGCTGGCGTGAGTTTCTGACCTTGTTCCCCTCGACCCTCCCCTGCTAGGTGGAAATGCTCGAGAGGAAGTATGGGGGCTCCTTCCTGAGCCGCAGGGCTGCCAGGACCATCCAGACAGCCTTTCGCCAGTACCGCATGAATAAGAACTTTGAGCGGCTCCGCAGCTCAGCTTCAGAGAGCCGCATGTCCCGCCGCATCATCCTTTCCAACATGAGGATGCAGTTCTCCTTCGAGGAGTACGAGAAGGCACAGAACCCCGCGTACTTCGAGGGCAAGCCTGCCTCCCTGGACGAGGGTGCCATGGCCGGTGCCCGGAGCCACCGGCTTGAACGAGGGCTCCCCTATGGAGGCTCCTGTGGAGGAGGCATTGATGGTGGGGGAAGCTCTGTCACCACATCTGGAGAGTTTTCTAATGATATCACAGAGCTCGAGGACTCCTTCTCCAAACAGGTCAGTATCCCTGAAAAGAGCCTTTCCTCCCCATCCCCATGCCCTAGCTACTCCTATGCCTCTTTATCTATGTTCCGTACTAAAAGGAGTTGCCTGGCGAGCATTTGGCGAGGGGCTGTGAGATTGAGGAGAAAGATTTGGCCAGATGGAAAAATCAGGTCGTTAAAACAGCAAGTAAAAAATCTAGGCATGGAGAACACAAAGAAAATTTATGTTCCCACTCTCTGGAACGTGACCCACTATGGAGTTCAGGCCTAGCCAACAGGTGATGAGCTCCTACTCCGTGCCACGGGCTGTGTGTGAGACCCCCGCGAGACCAGGGGAGGGGACAGGGGTGGTGGTGGTGGTTTCCCAGTTTTACAAAGAAGGAGACTGAGGCTCCAAATCCCTGAGAGGCGAAGGGACTTCTCCAAACTGGAGTGGAACTCAGCTCTGTCTAGTTTCAAACTCAGCCCTTTCTCTTATACCGCACTTACTAGGGACCAGGCTCTGGGCTGGGCACCTTGATGGAGACAGATGAGAGCTGTCCAGGGTCAGTTTTTAAGGCTCTCCGGAGCCAGTAGAAAATAGCAGACATGTGTGCGTGACTGTCCCCTGAAACAGAGTGGGCTCCAAGCCATGAGGAAGGACCACCTAGAGTACCATGGGAACCCAGAGGAGGGAAAAGAAACTTTCTTTTGGGACTAACAGAGAAAGCTTCTTTGGGAAAATAGCACTGGAGCTGGGCCTTACCAGACAGATAAGATTTAGCAAGTTAGAGACTGTTGGGAGGGTGTTGCTTGCCCAGGCAAAGCATTGGCAAAAACACCGAATGGCAGGAATGTAATAGGCTGTGGTGGTGGTGGTGGAAGGAGACCATTCTCAGCTCAAGGGTGTAGTCTGTGGAGCTATTCAGGTGCAAATCCCAGTTCTGCCATCTCCCAGAAATGTGATCTTCAGCAACTTGCTTAACCTCACTGAAACATGATCAATAAAACAGAGATAAAACCTTCCTTTTAAAGCTGGTGTGAAGAGTCACTTCAGCTAGGAAATATACATGACAGCACTTATGCATGGTGCCTGCTAAGTACATGTTAGTTTCCTTCCTAAAACCAAGGAGGTATTTGGCAGAGATTATTGAATGAAAGAATGAATGAATGAAGCCTTGTAAGAGAAGAAATCATTCTTCTCTAATCTCTGTGATCTGGCCCTGCCATCAGCCAGGATGGGCTTCCCTGGAGCCCTGGGCTATCCCTGGAGGGGGTATATGTAGGGGGAAGGAAAGAAGTATTAAAGGGAAGATTGAAATCATCCATCCATTGATAACAACAGACATTTAATTGAATACCTCTTCTGTGTCAAGTGTGTTGAGCTGAGCTGAAAAGAGGGAAGCCGGACCTGGACCCAGCCGTCAAGGAGAGAATGAGGGTTACGGGATCACAGTCTGGTGATCCTATGAGGGACGAGGCCTGGGCCCAGCTGTCAGTGCTGTCTACGTCCAATGGAGAAGTATGTTAGTTACGTGTATTAGTTACATTGCTGCATATCAAATGATGCCGAAATTTAGTAGCTTAAAACTGAACTTTAAGACTGAGCTTAAACAAGAAACATTTATTCCTTCATGCAGTTTCTGAGGGCCAGGAGTGGCTTGGCTGGTGACTCTGGCTCAGGGTCTCTTATGAGGCTGCCATCAGGCTGTAGGTTCAGACCACAGTCTCTGAAGACTTGACTGGGGCTGATGGGTCTGCTTCCAAGCTCACTCACTTGACTACAGATGCTCACCACGTGGACATCTCCAAAGGGCTGCTCATGGTGTGGCTTCCCCCCAGAACAAGGGGTCTGAGAGAGAGAGAGAGAGAGAGAGAACAGGAGTTCTCAGGAAGGAATCTAGTCTTTCATAACCTAATCCCGGAAGTGACATCCCATCCCTTCTGCCATATACTGTTGGTTCCACAGACCACGCCTGGGTCAGTGTGGTACACAAGGGTGTAGAGACTGGATACCACAGAGAAGCTGAGTTACCAGCCACAGTTTGGATCTCAAATAATAACTATATGGATTTCCTAAGACAGAACTAGATGGAGGGCACTGGGAGCCCAGAGGAAGCCGAGATTTTGGTTTACCCTGGGGAATGGCAGAGGCAAGAAATAGGGATTGAATGCGGGAGGAGATGGTATTTGTCTTGGGTCTATAGGGACATGAAGGAGATACTGAGATTTCTGAGAAGAGAACTTGTCGCCATTACCCAGCTCCTGTGAGCTCACAATGGCTCCCTGGGAGTTGTTTTATATACTGCAGAGAACCTGTGGAGGTGGGGGAGGGGACCCACTTCTTCTTGGCTGACCCACTAGGAAGATTTCCCCTTTTTCCCTCCCTCCCTCCTTCCCTTCTACCCTCCTTCCCTCCCTCCCTTTTACCCTTCCTCCATTCCTCATTCCTCCCTTCCACCATCCCATCCTCCTTCCCTTCCTCTTTCCTCCCTTTCTCTCCCTTTCCCCTTTCCCCTTTCCGCCCACACAGGTAAAGTCTCTGGCTGAATCCATTGATGAGGCCCTGAACTGCCACCCATCAGGGTCCATGTCTGAGGAGCCAGGGTCAGCCCAGCTGGAGAAGCGGGAGTCAAAGGAACAGCAAGAGGACAGCTCGGCCACATCCTTCAGTGATCTTCCCCTCTACTTGGATGACCCAGTTCCCCCACCATCCCCTGAGCGACTGCCCAGCACAGAGCCCCCACCCCAGGGCAGGCCCGAGTTCTGGGCACCAGCCCCTCTCCCACCAGTTCCTCCACCAGTGCCACCAGGGACCCGGGAAGATGGTGCCCGTGAGGAAGGCACTCGCAGGGGTCCTGGGTGCTTGGAGTGCCGGGATTTCCGGCTGCGGGCCGCCCACCTCCCCCTGCTTACCATTGAGCCTCCTAGTGACAGCTCCGTGGACCTGAGTGACCGCTCAGATCGCGGCTCTGTCCACCGCCAGCTGGTGTATGAGGCTGATGGCTGCAGCCCCCATGGGACCCTGAAGCACAAGGGGCCACCAGGCAGGGCCCCCATCCCACACCGCCACTACCCAGCCCCAGAGGGCCCAGCCCCAGCCCCACCAGGGCCCCTGCCACCAGCCCCCAACAGTGGCACCGGGCCCAGTGGTGTGGCTGGGGGTCGGAGGTTGGGGAAGTGTGAGGCAGCAGGTGAGAACTCTGATGGTGGAGATAATGAGAGCCTTGAGAGCTCCAGCAATTCCAATGAGACCATCAACTGCAGCTCTGGCTCCTCTTCGAGGGACAGCCTGAGGGAGCCTCCATCCACAGGCCTGTGCAAGCAGACTTACCAGCGGGAGACGAGGCACAGCTGGGACTCACCAGCCTTTAACAATGACGTGGTGCAGAGGCGGCACTACAGAATTGGCCTCAACCTGTTCAATAAGTACGTGCTCCCTGCTCCTGCCTCTTCACCCCCTCCCTATCCTGCCGGAAGCACTTGGACCATGGGGGCTGGACTCCAAGCAGAGCTCCTGTTTCTGCTGTCCTCTCTCATTTTGTGGATGGGCTTTCTCCCTGGCCTGGGCAGCGGGGTGGCAGAATAGAAAGCCCTCCTCACCACACACACACACACACACACACACACACACACACACCCTCTTTAAGAAGCAGCTCTAGTCCTAATACTGCCTCTGACTGGCTGTGGGACTTGGGGCAAGAAGCTTCCTTCTCTGGGCCCCAGTTTGCTGTCTATAGGGATAGGTTTTGAACCTCAGTTCCCCCACATCCCATTTTCGGTGAGGAGGTGATACAATGTATCAAGAGCCCTGCTCTGAGTCCCAGGAGCCCTGGACCCGTAACCCAACTTTGGCCAAACTGTGTATGCAGCCCTGGGCAAGGTGTGTTCCTTCCTTGGGCTTCAGGGCTTCCATCTCTTAGCAGGGTGTATATCTGAGGCACTGGGGGGCAGCGTGGGGTGCTGGAGTAGTCCGTGACCATGACCGAGCTCTTTCCAGATGCCTGGTTTTGTGCCAGGTGCCTAGGAGCGGGGTGGAAGCGTGACATTTGGTCAGAAAAGGAAGAGAAAATGGATGCCCTATGTCTTTATAGCTTAGTAGATGCCGTCACCTGTATTTACTTCTTGCAATAGCTCAGTAAGGTGGGAAGTAGTGTCCCTGTTTTATAGAGAAGGGATTGAGGCTTGGAGAAGTAAAAAGGAGTTGTCCTGAGTCATGCAACAGGTAAGTAATGGACTTGAGACTCTAGTGGCACCAAAGTCCCTTCCAAATTCCAGCCTTGTGGGGGTCTAAGGCTCTGGGGTTCTGAATATGGGATAGTTCAGACCCAGATTTGGCCTTATGGAAAGTGGGGAGTATCTTGTCTGTTGAACCACCCACCGAGGCTGGGTAATACCTTGTCTGGGTGGAATGTGAGATGCAGACAAGGTAACCTCTTTGCTTTCCTATTCAGAGGGTTTGTGACTGGGAGAGAAGGGCGTAGCCTGGAACTCACGCCTTTTCCCAGGATTCCTCTGTGCCTGCTAGGGGTATGGAAGCTCCTGGCATAGAGCAGCCTCTCATTAGATCTTAATTTTCTTTCCATCATAGTGTGGCTCCCATGGAGGAGGAAGTTGGGTTGAGGATACCTTGGAGTTTGGAAGCTCTGTGAGAGTGGCTTCCTCTCCTTGGGCCTTGGTTTTCACATCTGTGAAGGGATTGAGCCGAATTATGTATTCAACTTCCTTGGTTCTTTGAGGCTGTGGTCGGACCTCAAATTAGTTCAAGTAGTGGGACAGAGGGCCAAGTTCTCGGAGGATAGTCATCTCATCTACCTCCCCTCTTTCTGCAGGAAGCCAGAGAAGGGCATCCAGTATCTGATCGAGCGGGGCTTCCTGTCAGACACACCGGTGGGAGTGGCTCACTTTATCCTGGAACGGAAAGGCCTGAGCCGGCAGATGATAGGGGAATTCCTAGGGAACCGGCAGAAGCAGTTCAACAGAGATGTGTTGGAGTGAGGACCCCAGGATGGGGCAGACTGGGCCAGGGATTCCTGGAAAAGGAGGGCAGGAGGGAGGAAGTGGGCAACTGGTCCTTTTTGCGCGGATAAACTTTACAAAACAGGATGAAGAGACCTTTCTGCTCCCATGCCCCTGTACTTCAAAAAGGTCTGATCTCTTTTGGCCCTATTTCTACAAGTCTTCTGGGTGGCCCTGTTTGTCCTCTGACCTGCTTTGGGCCTCAGTTTTCCTGTCTCTGAAAAGAGTGGGTCAATGGAAAGGACCCTTAGTAACGATGTGTCTGGCCTTGATTTTTCTGGGATGGATTCCATTTCAAACATTCCATCCTTGAAAGTACTTGCTAGGGCCATGGGTCCAGATTTTGGAAGTCTGGCAGTGGGGGTGTTTGTCTATTCGGGCAGGTCAGGATAGGTCAGAGGTTTTCTACAGAGGATTTGAGAGTGCCATACCCACTTCTTTGTTCCACAGCTGTGTGGTGGACGAGATGGACTTCTCCTCCATGGATTTGGATGACGCACTCCGGAAGTTCCAATCCCACATCCGAGTTCAAGGCGAGGCCCAGAAAGTGGAGCGACTCATCGAAGCCTTCAGGTGTGCCTGTCTCCCATTCCCAAAAGTTCCCTTAACCTCCTTCCAGGGGGCAGCGGAGTCTGTGTCTCCAAGTCACCTCTCTGAACCTCAGAATTTCCTCACACCAGAAAATGGAAATTATAAGTCCTATCTTGCCAGGCAGTCATGCAGTTGTGAGGATCAGAGGTAGTATACCTAGAGTATCTAGCTCAGCACCTGAGATGTGGACATCCAATAGTTGACGACAGCAGCCCCAGCTAACACTTGTCGAGTCCTCACCAGATAGCAGGTGCTGAGCTAGGCACTTTGTATGATTATTTCACCAAATACTCATAAAAACCCAATGAGGTAGGTGCTTTTATTATTATCCCCTGTTGCAGATAAGAAATCGGAAGTTTAGGGGGTGAAGTAACTTGCTCAGGGTCATACAATGAGTAATAGGTGGAGCCGGGATTTGAACTCAAGTGTATTTTCCTCCATGACCCAGTGCCCTTAACTCTTATCCTCCACCATTGATGCTTTGGGAATTAGGCAGACCTGGATAGAAATCCTGGCCCCAACATTTCAGGGTATGTAGCAGAGAAACAGAAGAATGACGGAGAACTTGTTGCTCATAATGGGAGAAGGATTTGCCTTAAAGTCAGAAAGATCTTCACCCTTTGCCAGCTCTTTCACCTCAGGCAGTTTACCTCTTTGCTTTGGGTCTCATTACTTCCTCTGTAAAATGGGGCTGCCAATCACTACCTTGCAGGCTTGTGGTAGGATTCCATGACACAATATACCTAAGTCCCCTAGCGGAGCTCCGTAAAAGGTAGTGGTAGTGATTTTTACATGCTGGTCATGGGGAAACTGAAGGAAGAATACATGCCCAAAAGGCCTGGGGACATTTCTTGGGGGAGAAGGCTGGGGGCACCAGACTGGGTTGGTGGGGCGGGAGCGAGGGATGGTGGGTAGGTGAAGCTTACTGGTGACTAACCTTGGCCATGATCCTGCCCTGCAGCCAGCGGTACTGTGTGTGTAACCCAGCCCTCGTGCGCCAGTTCCGAAACCCAGACACCATCTTCATCCTCGCTTTTGCTATCATCCTCCTCAATACTGACATGTACAGTCCCAGCGTCAAGGCTGAACGCAAGATGAAACTAGATGACTTCATCAAGAACCTGAGAGGTGACCCTATACCTCCCTATCGGCTTGTCCCATTCTTCACCTGGGAAGGGAGAGTGGGAAGATTGGAGGTGGGCTGGGGAAGGAGGGGAAAGATCACATAGACTCCCTGGAGATGAACCTGTGGGGTTCTCTCCTTTTCTGCCAAAGCTGCCACGTTCCCTTATTAATTCGCTCGAATATTGTTTGTCTGCTCATTCCTGCACCGAATACTGAGCAAGTGGGTTCTGGGGTTATTATAGCAGTAAGCATGAGAGCTAAAAGCCCTGGCTCTTACAGAGCGTGTACTGATCCACTCATTGACATATCACGTCCTCTTTCCCTCTCCTCTTTATTTATGCCCATAAAGACTCATTTAATTCTTCTCTGTACCCTTTCCTCCATCCATATGTTCACTTATTCCCTTGACCAGCCAGCTGACCCTGAGTGCCTCCCATGTACCTGGCCCTGTGTTGGGCGCTAAGGACACCCCAGCCCCTGCCCTTGAAGCTCCTGGTTTGTGGGACAGACTGACTTACTAGACCAGATACCCAACACAAGAGAAAGAGTGAATCGTGATGTTAGACAGGCCACAAGTGCAGTCAGAGCTCAGAGGAGAGAGAGCCCACCTCCAACGCACTTTCTGGAGGAAGTAGCATTTTCATTTTAAGGTAGGCCTTGAAGACATGAATAATGTGACAGAATAGCAATAGAGGAGGCTTATGTAGCAATAAGAATACAAGGCACAGAGGTAGGACAAGTTGTTGAGAAAACAGTCAAGATGGGGTGGACGATGCAGTCAGGAAGGTCGGTGGGAATCAATACAGAGGGCCTTGAATGCCAGGTGAGAAAAAAGGTCAAGGTGAACTTTTTTTTTTTTTTTTAAGATTTTATTTATTTATTTGACAGAGAGGGGTACAGCGAGAGAGGGAACACAAGCAGGGGGAGTAGGAGAGGGAGAAGCAGGCTTCCCACTGAGCAGGGAGTCCACTGCTGTGCTTTCTCCCAGGACCCTAGGATCATGACCTGAGCCAAAGGCAGACACTTAACCACTGAACCACCCAGGCGCCCTGACCTTTTTTTCTTAGTTTATTGTATTGATGTCAAGCCCTGGCATCTCACCAAAGACCAGCCTACTAAAAACAGCACAGACGTTAGGATTATTTAAACAGAAATGAGAGGGGGAAACAGAATTGAGGAAAAACAAACAGATGAGACAAATTGGCTGACCGGCAGGCTGTGCACGGTTACTGGGCTCAAGCTTTTTGGCAGCTGAGGTAAAAAGGCGGTGTGATGACGGATGTTCCCTTAACACCTGCCCAAGGAGGAGGTGTGGCATTTCCAAAGGAGAAAACATCTTCTCTAGCAGAAGGTTTAGAGGGAAGAGTGAGTGGGTTTCACTCAGCAGACAGTCAGGAGTGGAGAAGGATGGTAGACTTGGGAAGAGAGAGTTAGATTAGAGGCCATCTGGAGCTGTCTCCCAGAATCCTGCTATTAGTCATTTATTCATTCATTCATTCATTCATTTCACCCATCCTCTCTCCTTCCGTCGTCCTCTCTCTGTATGTACACACACGTACATGTACATACACACATATACACACTTATATGCGTGCATACATATGTATATGTGTGCATATGTATTTGGAGAGGTACTTCCTGAGGTGTGAGGTGTTAGATACAACAGGCTTTCTGGAGAGGACAGCATTCAGTTACTTCCTGTAACTGAAAATGTGAGGACCAGAGGTACTTCCTCTCCAAATACATATACACACATATAAATACATATATGTATGTATATGTATGTATATACTTGTATATGTATATATATATTGTATATGCATATATCTTTCCCCTCCAATTATTAAATAAATAAGCAAACAAACGAAATGAATACTTTATATGAAGTTAAGATCGCGCCGTGAATGTGATTTATTATCCTGCTCTTTCTACTTACCTTGCTACAGGAATTTTCTCATGCTTTTTTGTAAACACCAAGTTTTGAATAGTTGTAAATTATTTTAACTGGATACACTCAGCTTTAATTAATTGGGCCTCCATTGTGAGAACTTAGGTTGTTTCGAAGTTTTCCTGTAAGTAGCACTTGTACATGTATCTTTGCATGTATTTCTGAGTAATTCCTTAGGGCAGATTCCGAGGAAAAGAGTCATGGAGTATTCAAGCTTTTGCGAAGTTATCTTCCAAAACAGTTTTGTTCATATACATGCCCACTTCCCTGCCCTCTTTTTAACACTGGATATATAATTTAACATTATTTTTGCTAGTTAGAAAAGAAAAAAAGTATCTGATGATTTTCATCACAGCGTGCTCTGAGTTACTTAGAAAAAATCCCCATGCTGGGAAAGAAAGCAGCTGGTCGTCCAGTTGCTTGGCAAAGGACGCCTTTTCTGGCCCGGTCCTGACCAAAGGACTGAGGGTGCACACTCCTTCCAGTCATAGCCATTGTTTGCACTCCTGCTTCAGTGTGGGATATTGTGGAGAACCCCTGCCACCCACCCCCCACATTTATGCTATATATCCCTGTGTTGCTCCCCTCCACAGGGGTTGACAATGGTGAAGACATCCCCCGAGACCTCCTGGTGGGCATCTACCAGCGTATCCAGGGCCGTGAACTGCGAACCAATGATGACCATGTGTCCCAGGTGCAGGCCGTGGAGCGCATGATTGTGGGCAAGAAACCGGTAAGTGCCTTGGGGGGCTGCAGGGGGGACAGGATTTGGGCTGGTTTCTGCCACTGAGTGGTAGGTAAGTCAGTACCCCTTTCTGAGCCCCAGACTCCCCGTCTCCTGCTGAATGGAGTGGGTGATAATGCATTCTTTGGGGGTCGTGGTGCAGAGCGAGATGCTCTTGGGGGAATGCCTCTAGTGCACATCCTTTCCACCTGTAGTTTTGCCTCTCCATCCCAGGTGAGGAGCCAAGGTAATAGTTAGTTGATAACCAAAACCAAGAACACCCTCTAGTCTTATAGTCAACAAACATTTACAGATGTTGGGACACCTGGGTGGCTCAGTTGGTTGAGTGTCTGCCTTTGGCTTAGGTCATGATCCCAGTGTCCTGGGATCAAGCCCCGAATCAGGCTCCCTGCTCAGTGGAGAGCCTGCTTCTCCCTCTCCCACTCCCCCTGCTTGTGTTCCCTCTCTTGCTGTATCTCTCTCCATCAAATAAATAAATAAAATATTTTTTAAAAAAACATTTACAGATGCCTTTCCACAGAGCCCAGCATTTCACTAGGGAATAGGAAAACTGATAGAATCAGACAGAGTCTCCATCTTTGGGGAGATTCACAGACTGGGAGTGGGGAGTGTCAGCATAATACTTCTTTCTGCCTTATAGTCAGTCTAAGGGAGCAGAAAGGAGGGAAAAGTCATTTTCAGTCATAGAACTGGGATGGGGTGGAAGAGTGGAATATGGAACTGGGCAAGAAAGGCACTCCAGACAGAGAGAGCTCTAAGAACAAAGGCAAGCCGACACCTCCATTGCTCGGACTCCTTGTGTCACAGTGACAGTGATTTGTATCAGAAGTAGGCTTCCTCCTGAGGTTAAACGGTAAGGTGCTGAAGGACCGAAGCTGGCATGCTAGCCTTGCTGACACCTATTTCTTCATGTCTGCCTAGGTCTTGTCTCTTCCTCACCGTCGACTGGTTTGCTGCTGTCAACTCTACGAGGTGCCAGATCCAAACCGCCCCCAGCGGCTAGGGTTGCATCAGCGGGAAGTATTCCTCTTCAACGATCTCCTTGTGGTATGTGCCTTGGGGTACGGAGGGCAGGGGAAGGAAATGAAGAGGAGGTGCTGAGCTTGGACCCTGGGTCTAGGGTGAACCACGTTAACGGTGGCGGGTGGAGGTGTGGTGGGTGAGGTGCTTCGCCATGGCCTCTGTGCCATCTTGGATAAGGCACAGGCCCCCTATGCCCCTCTTTCCCCTTTCGGATCCATTTGGTGGTGGTGGACGCTGCACAGGGGAGAAAATGTGAGGACCAGGGGACTTGACAGACCTACAACCTGGGAAGCCGTAGAAAAAGTCCCCATCCATCTCTGTAGCCCAGAGTGTTGGCTGGAAGGAGAGGAACCTGTGACCCTGAGGTTACTCTGAAACCTTCAGGTGGTCAGGATGCTCAAAGTGATTCTGAAAACCAAGCTTGTCACCACTGTAGACATGCATCTTTTAGAGCTGGGACTTTTATTGACTCTGCCAGTGGGAAGAGAATTTCAGGGTTTCCCTTCCAACCTGGAGCAAGAACCAGTATCCTGCATGGCCCCCTGGTTGCATGACTGCGGAGATATAAGACTGCCTTCCTCCAAGGCAGCCAGTTTCCTGGTTAGACAGCTCTGATTGGTAGAAACTGTCTCCCAATGGGTTTCTTCTAACCATCTTCCCTGGGCCCTTGCAATCACAGAGAACAAGTGTTTCTTCTGCTCCTCAGGGATTTGAGGACAGTGGCCTGTTCCCCCTGACCCTACCCCCGTGGTCTTCTCTAATTCTTTAGAACAGGGTCTCTCAATCTCAACACTATTAACATTTGGGGCAGGATAACTGTTATGGGGACTATTCTGTGCGTTGGAAGACATTTAGCAGCATTCTTGGTCTCGACCTCCTAGATGCTAGTAGCACTCCTTTAAGCAAAACTGTTTCCAGACATTGCTAAATGTCCCCCAGGGTTCGAAGTCATCCCTAGTTGAGAATCGCTGCTTTAGATGAAGCCCCTCCAATGCCTTCTCTAAGCCTCAATTTCCTCCTCTGCGAAGTGGGGCTAATCCCTATCTCATGGGTTGTCCTGAGGATGGAGTTAAGAAGTCAGATGGGGAATAGCCTAACCCAGAGGAGGGCCTGGCTCACACAGGTGCTGAGTAAATGTCTCACCACCTCTCACGCACTGACGCCAGAGTGTGTCCAGCCCCGTGCTAAGCACGGGGTTCACAGAGATGAGCGAAACTCAGTCCTTGTTCTTGGGAGCTCATGGTCCGAAGGATTGAAAAAAAAAATGCTTTGCATAACCACACGCTGTAACAGTCCTGAAATGAAGTATTTTGCTTTTAAATGCCACTCATAGACTGCCTGAGGTGTTCAGAGCCTATGGTGGTCGAATCCAGAGTGCCCAACCACTTGACAAAGACCCTGGGCTATTGAGAGGAAGACCCGTTAGCTCTAGACATGGGTTCACTGGCATTTGCCATTGTTGGCTGGGATCTTCAGGGATGGGCAAGAAACCCGAAAACCAGACTCCTCTTGGTGCTCCCAGTCCAGCAGGGGGCGACCACTCCCACACAGTGCTCAGCTAAAGCCTCCTGGTGAAAGGCATGGAAGCAGCAGCTTACCAGAAGCTCAGAGAAGGGGATGGGGTAGGGGAGTGCGTGTGAGGTGTTAGATACAACAGGCTTTCTGGAGAGGACAGCATTCAGTTACTTCCTGTAAAAATCGTATATGCCTGTTGTGCGTCGTCATTACATATGAGGAACTTGCATTTTCTCCCGTCTCTTCCGTTCTGCTTCTCAAGCTTCAGTTCTTCCCAGCTCATGGGTATGTGTGTTTGTGTGTATGTGTCCGCTAGTGGTGGTGGGAGGGGAGAGGGCGGCTTTGAGAAATAGGTGTCATGTGGAAATTCCCCACCCAAACCCTGCCTCTTGTCTCTACCTCCCCCCCGCCAAAGGTCACCAAAATTTTCCAGAAGAAGAAGATCTTGGTGACGTACAGCTTCCGTCAGTCCTTTCCTCTCGTGGAAATGCACATGCAGCTCTTCCAGAATTCATGTGAGTCCCTTCCTGGATTCCTGCATCCCAAAAGTCTATGCCATGGCCCCCATGCTCATCCTTCATCTGTACCAGCCTCCGGTTTTTTTTGGAGCCCTTTACAACGGGACTAAAGATCTCCAAAGCACCTACTTGGTCCCGGGATGCAGGGCAGGCCAGGGTGAAGTATAATTTGGGTCCGTGCCCTGGGGAGCTCGTGGTCTGGCAGAGAGAACCATGGGGTGTATATGTTTTCTGGTGGGCCGAAGAGATGGTGATCTTGCTGCACTTTGAAAGACCAAGCCAGAGGAGCTTTGTTGGGTGGCTGCAGAAGCAATGTGAGTAGAAGCAGAGATGTGAAGGAAGGGGTTTGAGAGAGCAGCTAGAGTTCAATTTGCCTTCATATCTGGAGTACAGGGAGTAACGGGGCCATGAGTACCAGAAGCTTGAGGGCTGCGGGGTGGGGCAAAGGGGAGCTGCTGAAGATCCCAGACCTCCCCCTTCCCCACAGATTACCAGTTTGGGATCAAGCTGCTGTCCGCGGTACCTGGCGGGGAACGCAAAGTCCTCATCATCTTCAATGCCCCCAGCCTCCAGGACCGGCTTCGCTTCACATCCGACTTGCGCGAGTCCATTGCCGAGGTGCAGGAGATGGAGAAATACCGCGTGGAGTGTGAGTAGCCCAGCGGCACCTCTTTCCCCTTTTCCTGACACAGCACCCTGCAGACACCAAGAATCCTGTCCTTTGAGAATCTCAGAGCCAAGGGTGAGCTTGTCCAGCCTTCCTACCCTCATTCTAGGAAACTTTCAGCCTCTGCTTGAATACCTTCAGTGACAAGAGGCTCACTACCTCTGAACAGCAGATTATTACGCCAACCCCTAATTATGAACCAACTCTTCCTTCTATTGAAAGGCGGCAGGGAGAAGAATCAGGGTTCTGGAGGTAGGACTCTAGTTTCAGATCCCAGGTTTGCTACTTATCACTTAGGTAAACCAGGGCAAGTTGCCTGACTCCCTGAGCCCCAGTTTCTTTATATATGACATTGGGAAGATGAAAGGTCCTTCAGAGAGTTGTGGAGATTCGATGAGGTAAGGTAGACAACGTGTCCTCTTCCCACATTCCAGTTCCTGAGCTGAGTCCCTATCACCCATTCTTTTGGCCCCCAGAGGCCGCATCAAGTCACTTTCAGCATATATAAATGGGAAATAGTGATGACATCTCATTCCACTCGATGCCCTCCAAGTTTTCTCTTCTCCAGGCTAAGCAGTCACAGTTAAGTAACATGGTGTTGAGGAGAAAGAGGCAGGCAGACACACAGAGAGAAACTGAGGCAGTGGACAGCTGCTTGGTGAGCTCTTCATGGTTCCAGGGTCAATGCTTCTCCTCAGCAAGGCAGGGTCATACATATCAGTTCACCAGATCCTTGAGACCCAGGGGCTAATTAGAGAGGGGTGAGCGTACCAATATGAGGGGGAGGGCGATAGAGGTCTCCATGACCTCCTCAGGGAGGTGGGGTATAAAGAGGCTGGAGAATGTAGGCTTTGGACTCAGGCAGAACTGCTTCCAGAATATGGGCTCCCCATTTCCAGCTGTATGACTCTGGGCAAGCTCTATGACTTCTTGGATTCTCAGTTTCTTCCTCTGAAAAATGTGGATAATAATGCCTTACCTCTGAACTGTCGTGAGATGGAGTGAAATCAAGTAAACACAGCTCCCAGCATACTGCTGGCATATAATAGAGGCTTCGATTCCTGTTGGTTTCCTGCTCCTGTCCTTCCAGGAGCCCTCTGCTTTGGAGCAAGATATCTGAGAACCGAGCAGACTTTGGAATGATTGCCCTTTGCCATAATCCTTCCTGCCCCTGCTGTGACCAGCAGCTGTGAAGCTGTTTTGAAGGGCAGGGGTGGTTTGGAAGACCAGACTGCGAGTGGGCAGGGGAGCTGGGAGCAAGAAGGGTGAGAGGAAGAGGGGAGGAGCAGGAGAAACGGGAGGAGCAAGCACCAGAGAGGAACAGAGGGAAAACCCAGCCAGAGGACATGGCACAAAACGGGGCTGGGCAGTGTGGGTAGCGGGGAGGGGGGCTTCAAAGATGGAGCTGAGGTTTGGGGGTAGCATGCTGCCTGTCCAGTGGGCAAAGCAGGAGCCCTGGGGAGAGAGTGGGCAAGGATGGGGAAGGCTCATCTCTCAGGCGGCCTTTCACTCTTATCCCTGACCTTCTCTCCCTGTCTCTCCCACTACCACCCAGCGGAGCTAGAGAAGCAGAAAGGTATGATGCGGCCTAACGCCTCACAGCCGGGAGGGGCCAAGGACTCAGTGAATGGCACGCTGGCCCGCAGCAGCCTGGAGGACACGTATGGGGCAGGCGATGGGCTCAAACGGGGCGCACTCAGCAGTTCCCTGCGAGACCTCTCTGACGCAGGCAAGTCTTTGGGGCCCTGCCCTGGCTGGGGAGATGTGGGACAGGGCGTCCTTTCTGCCTCCTATCACACTGACCGCCAGCCTTCCCTGCACCCACCACACACGCACGCACCCTGCCTTTATCCAGAGCCCTGGGCACCATGCCACAGGGGGCCTGGGAGCCAGGTCAGATCAGGTGGAGCCCAGAGTCTGGGCCATGGAGTGTGAAGTGGGGCCACAGTCTTAGCCCCTCTCTCTCGCTGCTCCACCTCTCCTCCTCTCTTTCCTCTTCTCTCTCTCCAGTACCACCTCTCCTCCTTCTCCATCTTTTCCTCCTCTCACGCCTCCTCCTCCACCTCTCCTCCTCCCCACCTTCCCCTCTTCAATGGGGGAAAGGGAATAGGGGTGTCTGTCCCCGGGAGGGGCCCAGGCCTGGTGCCCAGCTCTGGAGCCCAGCAGGGTGGGGAGGGGGGGTTGCTGCTCTGACGCTGGGCTCCTTGCTTGTGGGTGCAGGGAAGCGGGGGCGGCGTAACAGCGTGGGATCGCTGGACAGCACCATCGAAGTAAGTGCCAGCTCCTGCCCCACTCACCCTCTGCATGAGCCCTGCCCTGCCTCAGAGCCCCAGAGGAAGAGGGGACCTGTTCTTCCCCCTCTTCCCTGATGGGAACCTCGAGGCTGCCTCTCCCAGCCAACCACTCTCTCCATCTGTCCTCAACTCTGTCTGTCCTCACTCTGCCTGTCTCTCAGTCTGTCTTCCACTCTCCCTAGCCCCTCTCAACCCCAGGGCCGGCTCTGAGTAGAGATGCCCTTGGAGTTGGACCGTGAGAAGCTCTCACCTCCAAGTCCTGCTCCAAGTCACTCTGTGTCTCTCCGGGCCTAGCATTCTCCCTGCCTGCAAAATGGGGATAAGGAGGAGGTCCTACTGATTCTTCCTCTCCTGGCGGAGGCTCAGATGAGATAGTGGATGTGACAGCAGAGCTCTGCAAGCTGGGGAGCTCCGCGTACAAAGTACAGGACTGTTACTGGCTTTCATTATGCCCTGGGTGTTCCTGTCTCCCCAGCTCCAGCCCTCAGGGACTGGGTGGAGTTTAGGGTTGGGAGTTTAGGAAGTCTAGACTGGCCTGACTGTCCCCCCTCCCCGCTTCCAGGGGTCTGTTATTAGCAGTCCACGCCCTCACCAGAGGATGCCACCTCCGCCCCCGCCCCCGCCGCCAGAGGAGTACAAGAGCCAGAGGCCCGTCTCCAACTCCTCATCCTTCCTGGGCTCCCTGTTTGGAAGCAAGCGGGGCAAGGGGCCCTTCCAGATGCCACCACCGCCGACAGGCCAGGCTTCTGCCTCCTCTTCATCTGCTTCTTCCACCCACCACCACCACCACCACCACCACCATGGTCACAGCCACGGTGGCCTGGGGGTGCTGCCTGATGGGCAGTCCAAGCTCCAGGCCCTGCATGCCCAGTATTGCCAAGGACCAGGCCCTGCCCCGCCGCCCTACCTCCCACCCCAGCAGCCCCCTCTCCCCCCACCTCCTCAGCAGCCCCCGCCCCTGCCCCAGCTGGGCTCCATTCCACCACCACCTGCCTCGGCCCCACCTGTGGGGCCACATCGCCACTTCCACGCCCATGGCCCCGTCCCAGGCCCCCAGCACTACACCTTGGGCCGGCCAGGCAGGGCCCCCAGACGGGGGGCTGGAGGACACCCTCAGTTTGCTCCACATGGCCGCCACCCCCTGCACCAGCCCACATCCCCATTGCCCCTGTACAGTCCTGCCCCCCAGCACCCGCCAGCCCACAAACAGGGCCCCAAACACTTCATCTTCAGCCACCACCCACAGATGATGCCAGCAGCAGGGGCCACTGGGGGCCCTGGATCCCGGCCACCAGGGGGCTCCTATTCCCACCCTCACCACCCCCAGTCACCCTTGTCACCACACTCACCCATCCCACCCCACCCTTCCTACCCACCCCTGCCCCCACCCTCACCCCACACCCCACACTCGCCCCTGCCACCCACCTCCCCCCATGGCCCACTGCACGCCTCTGGGCCCCCTGGCACGGCCAACCCACCCAGTGCGAACCCCAAGGCCAAGCCAAGCCGGATCAGCACCGTGGTCTGATGAACAGAGGGAGTGAGCTGGGGCCCAGGGAGGTCTGGGGAATCCACAAGAGATTCCCTAGTTTTTCCAAAATATATGTACACATAGAGATGCCCTCCTCCCCACTTCCTCCCTGCCTTGGAATCCCTCCTCTAACCCACAACAGCTGCCGTGGGGTTTCCTTCCAGATTCAAGGATCCTTGCCACTTGAAGCCTGGACGCAGGGCTCTCAAGCCCTGGGGAGTGGTGAGGACCTTTTGGAGATCCTCATTCTTTCTTTTTTTCCCCCTCTACTCTCTCCATCACCACTCCCCACCCCCAACCCTCACTCCCTGAGGTGGCCTCAGACCTCTGGGCCAGTGTGGGCTCCCTGTTAGCTCTGGCTGGTAGAGAAGGGCAGACAGGTGTCAGGAGCAGTGAGGGTAAAGGTTTCCCCAGAGCACCTCTAGCCACGCAGGGCTAGGAGGGAGCTCCATAGAGTTGTGGCCAACCTTCAGTTGGCTCTGTCCTCTCTCAGACCTCAGGGCCTGGCTAAATTCCTCCATGTGTCTCTCCATCTGCCTGAGGAACAGAGCTGTAGGTGCCCTCAGTGGGTGGGCCCCCACTAACGCTGGTCCCCCATAGGGGCAGTCCCTCCCCTCCAGAGCCAGCCTCTGTCCTCTTTCCAGTGGGCCCCAGCCCAGACCTCTTCAGCTCTGGGACCTTGCCTCTCACAGCAACGTTCTTATCCTGATCAAAGTCCAGACAGGTTTGGGCGGGCGGCGGGGGGGAGCGAGGGGGACTCAAGTCTGGGATGAGAAGGGCACTGCCCTCCCTCACCCATATTGCATGCCCCCATTCCCTTACACCTACCCCACCTACAACTGAAGACAATGCACTTTACAGATCTTGCCCACATACACCTCGCTGGGGCAGGGCAGCCAGCATCAGCCCTGGGGAGATAGGCTCCCAGAGGGCCACCATAAGCCCATGATGTCCTTCCTGAGGCAGATTGAAGCCATCAGAGCAGGGACTGGGAGCCAGGATACCTGACTCCTTCTGTACGTCAAAATCTCTGCCGCCTCTCCAACTCCTTTACAGCCCTGTTTATTTATTATAAATATATTTTTTACAAGCCCCAGCTCTTCCTCTCGCCCCACATACCCAGCTCCTTTCTCAGTTCCTGCCTCCCTCTGCCCCCCACCCACCATGGGCTGCAGTACAGACAGACAGACCCTGGCTGTATGAAGGTCCAGGGACCCAGGGGCTTGGGGGTGGGGGAGGGCAGCAGCCAGGGGCTGTACGGAGAGGAGCTGGGGTTCAGGCATTGTCTTTTTTCCTCCTTGTATATAAGAATGTATATTTGATGCCTCATAAAAGACCTTGTGCTCACCTCCCGCCTCTGCCTCCTACTTATGCTCCCTCTCCCTGGGGTGGAGCCCATGGAGAGAGAGGCCTTTAGCCCAGGGAGGTGAGGAGTGAAGGGTAGCAGCCCAGGCACCTGGGTGGGTGAGATGCCTTGGGTGGGTGGAAGGTGGGGGAGGAGGGAGGTTTCCCCATCTCAGCTTGTTAACTGCCATGTGACAGCAGCAAGGGTGTGTGGGCTTTGGAGTTGAGCCAGTTCAAATCCTGGGGTTTTCCCTCCTGAGGCACACACACTTGGGAAAAGCACCCTCTCAGACTTGGTCGTCTTGATTTAAAACTGGAGGGGATGAGCTGTTGTCACATGGAATTGTGATGATGATAGGCAGTGACGAATGTCAAGCAGACAGCGTGGAGTAGGTGCTTGGGAAATTAGTTCCCTGCTCTTCCTTTCTCAGGTTGGAGGCTTCCTTCTGCTCTCCTGCTATCCATGCTTACCCTTCCTGTGGCTGGCCTGGCTTTGTCCTGGGGCTCTCCCCACACCCCTGGGGCAAGCTGTGTTTCTGCCCTGGAGGGTAGGTGGGCAGGTAGGTGACCTGAGCCAGGAAGCCAGGGGCTAGATCCACTGTAAGAGCTCTCAACATGTATATACTTAGGTTGTCAGGTAACAAATAGCTGGATTCTCTTCAGCTTAAACGGGAGTGGACAAGTCGAGAGAAGAGAAGGGTCTTTTCCAAGTCTACACAGCAAGTTGGGACAGGGGCTCCTGCCACTCTCCAGTCCCCCTAACCGCCCCCTTAGGAAATGAACACATTTCCAGCCCCGCCAGTTATGTCTTTGCAGAGTCCAGGAGGAATGGGGCTGAACATTGGCTCTTGGTTAGGGTCAGCAGTGTTCCCAGAAGCAGCAGTCAGTAAACATTTTTGGTGCCTTCTTAGAGTCTGGAATAGCCAGAGGTGTCTCAGTTTTTCCAGTTCGTATGCACATTCTAGTGGAAGAAGAAGCTGGGGCCATCTTGATGCCTCCTCCAGGATCCAACCTGAGCTTTTGAAGAACTTAGATCCAGAGGGGCCAGAATGAAGTCCAATAAGCATTTTCCTTGTTGGTTTCTTCCCTGGTTGCTCCCCCTTCTCCCACCTTCAACCTAATGCTGGTTTTGTCTTCCCAAAGTTTAGCTGTTAGCCCTCGAATCCTTGCTTAGTCACAGACTTGACCAGGTTGCTGTCGGCAGCTCACCTAGCCCCTCAGAGGCTGGTCTTTCACCTGTACAGAGGCTGGTCTTTCACCTGTATAATAAGGATAATAATCTTGCAGGGAAATTGTTCACAGATGCATGTGAAATGCCTGCCTCCTGCACAGTAAGCTGTTCTCTGCCACCTACAGAAATGAACGCAAACTCCTTGTCTTGACATTGGACGTCCTCCACCACGTGGCCCCAGTCGATCTCCTCGTCCTCATTCCTTGCCCACACTTCGACCACCCACTCACTGTTCCCGGAGAAGGCCTGTGTGTAATTTTCCGGCTCCGTATTTTACCTGTGCCTGCCCCCACCCCCGCCAAAGGTGCCTCCCCAATCCCCTGATGAAGATTTCCTCCCTCTGGTGAGATTGGGCTTAAAAGACCTACCCCTCACAAAATGTGCCCTTGATCACATCCTCTGACATCTTTCATGTCATCTTTCTTCCCCACTAGGCCACAAGTGGCTCAAGAGTGTTAATGGTCTGAATCATTGCTGTCCAGAGTGTTGCACGGCACAGATGACACTGAAATTTTGTTGATTTGAGTCAGTGTATAGTTCTTTCTAAGCTGAATCTTAGAGTAGGTATCTTTGCATTGGTTGGTTTACTGATTGTTACAACCTGTGTACCGACAGCCCCCCCCACCACTGCCCCTGGACTTCTTCATGCCTCCTTCAGCTCTTTCCTATGTTCTCCCCTACCCTCCTCAGTGCAGCACCAGCACTCGGCTGTCCCTGTCCCCCCTCCCTATCCTCTGCTTCCCAGACCCTCACCGTCCAGACAGTGGAGGAGGGGTATTTTGGCTCCTCACCTCCCCATTTCTTTGAGGGCCTGAAGACAAGAAGCCCAGTGGCTGTCCAGCCTTCCAAGGTTCTACTGCCCATCTCTTTGGGGACATGGATGGGAAGGGACAACATATAACAAAGGACAAAGGTCCTAGACACTCACAGTGTTCTTTGTCCTAGACCAGTGCTGTCCAATAATCCTTTCTGTGATGGTGGAAATGTCCTATATTTGTGCTGTCCAGTATAGTAACCCCTAGCACATGTGGCTATTGGGCCCTTGAAATGTGGCCAGTATAACTGAGGAACAGATTTTTATTTTTATTATTATTATTTTTTAAGATTTTATTTATTTATTAGAGAGAGAGCAAGCACAGGCAGACAGAATGGCAGGCAAAGGCAGAGGGAAAAGCAGGCTCCCTGCCAAGCAAGGAGCCCGATGTGGGACTCGATCCCAGGACGCTGGGATCATGACCTGAGCCGAAGGCTGCCGCTTAACCAACTGAGCCACCCAGGCGTCCCTGATTTTTATTTTTTAATTTAAATAGAAATAGCCACGTGTGGGTGGTGGCTGCCATATTAGAGCAGGACAAGACCTTCAGGAGGGAACAGCCTGGCAAGGATAATGTCCACACCATATGATACTAAATACAGGCCCAGAAGGGAGCAGAGTATGTGGGGGGGGGGTACAAAGAAGGGGAAAACCCAACTTTGGGTGGCGGGATGGGTGAGCAAGGAGGGCACTGCCCCTTTAGCTGAGTCTTGAGTGGTAAGTAGGAATCACCCTGGTAAAGAAGGGCATTTGTCAGAGGGAGCAGGGTAGACAAGGGTGTGGAGGGAGGTGTGTGAGTATGTGATTGTTAGTGGCATAGTGAGACGGAATGGGAGAGGGAAGCCCAGGTGGCAGGCATGGCATATTCTTGAAGCCCAGAGGCTGGCAGGCAGTGTGCCCTCTTTCCTCTATTGCCAACAGGTTTTTCCCCCCTAGTCTCCTGAGGACCTAAAGAATGACGCGGTGACACATTGAGCTACACAGTGTTCCCCACTGTAAAGTTACTGTTTTTCCCCTTATAATAAATGAGCATCTCGTGGAGAGCAACATTGAGATTGTATAAATATCCCGTTCTCCTCAAACTTTCACCCACCAGGATTCACTGATGCTTATCCAGATTGCCAAATGGTGATTTTCAATTCTTTTTAAAAAATATTTTATTTATTTATTTATTTGACAGACAGAAATCACAAGTAGGCAGAGAACCAGGCAGAGAAAGAAGGGGAAGCAGGCTCCCTGCCGAGCAGAGTCCCTGATTCCAGGACCCAGGGACCATGACCTGAGCCGAAGGCAGAGGCTTTAACCCACTGAGTCACCCAGGCGCCCCCAAATGGTGATTTTCAAATGCTATCATACTTTTGACATGGATTAGTTGACTTTCCACTGTAAGGGAGAGCTTTCCCCTCTTTTACAGGTATTTGTTTGTATCCTCATGGACTCTTGATTGTCTTTTGTATTCGATGGTTATAACACATTAGTATCATTCTTTATTATGGTGTTCAAAATGTCCCAGATTTGGCCAGCAGGAGGCTCTCTAGGAGCTGGCTTCTATGGCCTTTGGGCAAGTCTCCTTTTTTTTTTTTTTTTAAATTTTTTTTTTAATTTTAGCACTTCCTTGTTTTCTGGCACCACAAGATGCTCCAGGCCCATCATGCACTTTCTCTGCCCCAGTCTTGGAATCAGCCACTTTTCCCAAGGACCCCTGGTTCTTTTTAGTAGAGAATAGCATTTAGGAAGCAAGATTTGGGCCAAAATCTCAGTGTTAGAGCTATGTTTTAAGAATTTACTTTTTTGCTTGGAAAAATTCTGAGCATCTGTTGATGATCATCTTACTCCATCCTTCCTTTAAGGACAAGTTTCCCCTTTTCTCTCTTTTTATATATGTATATCAGTGTGGAGTCATGGATTTTTATTTTATTCTTCAATGAGTTAGAAATCCATTATAGTAATTCTTTTGGAATTATCGCTATTTTGAACATATTTTATTGTTCTGCATATAGATATATTCATGAATTCACACAGACACCTTGATACTTTGAAGAGGCTCTTTTAATAATCCAGGCTAGAGATAGTAAATGGCTCTCAGGGGAAGAGAAGATTAGAAAATGGTAGCGGGAGTAGGGGATGGATTCCAGAGCTATTCAGGAGTTAGAACTCACAGCTCATACCTACTTCAGAACTAGAGGGGACCCTATTTTGCAAATCAAAAAGTAAGGTACAGAGTCACTCTCATCCTGTCCGTTCAGAAGACATGGATGGGATGAATGTTGTGGAGAGGCCAGCTGAAGCTTGCAGTCGCTGTTTTGCCTCGGCTCCATGCCAGACTCACTCTCCCAGGTGGGTGGGTGAGGCCAACCTAGCCCCCAGCCCATGGTGAGCTCCCTGGTGCTTTCCAATTCTTAACTCAGCAGTACCCGGATCTAGGTTGATCTCCAGCAAGACGCAAGGGTTGGGAAAGGAGCCCATTTCCTGAGCACCGCACTGGGGTTGGGGGGTGGGAGCAGGAAGCCCCATCTGAGACTTTTACAGGGAGAATTGCGTAGCAGTCAGACAGACCTGGGTTTGAACTCCAGCTCTGCCCCTTACTAGCCATATGACATGGTAGGTTCATACTTCTCTGAGCTTCAATCCCCTTATGTGTAAAAGAGGGATAACCATACCTATTTCATAGCTCTTGGTCCTTGATGAGTGGCAGTTATGGTTATCTCTAATCTTCATAACTACCCTGTAAGAAAGGGATTACAGAGCCTCTTTGGATAAATGAGAAAATCAAGGCTAAGGAAGAAGAGGTACTTAGCAGATCTCTGTTGGTGAATGTCAGCTTCAGGAAAGTGGGGACCATATCTGTCTTGGTCGCCATCATATTCCAGGGCTCAGAAAAGTGCCTGGTGCATAAGAGGAGTTTAATAAATATTTGTGAGTGAATGAATTAGATCTGACTGGCTTCAAAGACTCCGTGCAATTTACATTTGCGCTTCCAAGACGGTGGGGCTGGTGTCTGGGCTAAGGCCATCAGAGAAGGCTATGGGATGTGTGGGCTGACCTGAGCCCCCAAACCTGGTCTTCTGACTCCTGATTCTTTGCTCTTCACTGAGCTGCTTTTGATGGAGATGCTGAGCTGCCTTCAGCCTAGTATTTGGCATATCTCCCACTTTCTGCATTCTCCTCACCCTTCTGCCTGATCCTATTCCTGGTGAGAGCAAATGACAGGAAGAGCATTTGACCTGGAGGTAGCAACTTCCTGTGTAACAGTAGGGAAGTTGTTTAATCTTTCTATAATATAGTTCCTTGCCTACAGAATGGGTAAGTTAACCTACATCTTTCCTAAGACAAAGGTTAAGGGAAATTGCAAAGATTAATAAGGATTAAAGTAATTAGGCCTATCTGACACTAAGATGTGGGCTCCTACTGGTGTGTACTGCTCTATCAGATAAGATGTCTTCAGCTCCATCCCAAAGTAGGCAGAATGATGGACCTAACTGGGACATGTAGGTACATTTATCTGTTCCTAATTCAAATGCACTCAAGCTTGTCACAGATGCTTAATATATACAGGAAATATTTGCAAAATCATATAGTGTATTTTCAGTCACTATATACTAAAGATGCTTAAAAATACACATTCATTTTTTCTTTTGTTTACTCAACATTTACTGCTTATGGTGACAAGTGCAAGGGATGTGTAAAGCCACATGGTCCCTGCCCTTAAGGAATTCAGTCTGATGCACACAAAATAAGCATTTAATCAGCATGTATACATGTACTCTAATATGTGCACAGTAGGTGTTCAAATTGTATGCAACGGGCCCACAACCAAGGAATAACATCTTCTTCAAATGCTTCAGATGCCTGATGTCTGTGTGGGCAAGGTACTGGTCTGATACTCAAAGTAGTTGCAATAAAACTATTCAGAAACTGCTCAATGACCATGCACACAATAGGAATAGATGTACACATAGTAGGTACTCAAATGCATATGACAGGGGTTATACACAATAAATACAGCTCATGTACACATACGTTTGGTAAGTACGCTGTAGGCTCACAACTGGTAGGTGTTTCATACAGTAGGCACTAGTAGGCAATAGGTAAATATGCTGTTGTTAAAACAGCCAACAATCAAAATATATATACACTCAGGCCTGTTTTATAGGAGTCCGTTCTACAAATGTGCCCACAATAAAAGCTTCATACAGAAGAATTAAAAGTGTTCATTTTTTTAAAATGCTGACAATGACTCTTTGCGGAGTATGAATGGAAGCCCGACCTCTGAGAGGCCTCTACACATAACCTTGGATGAAATATGTATTTCCTTCTTCTCCTTGGGACCCATTCTAAAAATCCATAATCCCCGGGGGTGGGGCAGCATCTTGCTTTCCTCCTTTCAAAGCCCCAGAGGTGTCAGCACCTAGAACTGGGAGCTCCCTAAGTCTTTCCCAACATGCTTGCCAGCATAAGAGGTCCCTAGCAATCAGGCACCTAAAGCCATTTTTTGCATCCCACACCGGAAAGACCCTGAAGAAGAAAATGTTGGGGCGGGGCCCGAGCCAGAGCTGAGGTCATAGAGGGGGGAGCCAGTTTGGGCCCACCACCCACCAACGCCAGCTCCTCTTCCGGTCTGTCTTCATAACGCGCATGCGCACCACTGGCCTTTAAACGTGCGCCGCCGGTCCATCCGGAAAGAGGATCCGGCAGTTTAATTACAATTTTGCTCCTCCGCCGCCGAAGCGGACTATTTGCTCTCAGTCTGGGAGGTGCTTTTGAGTTCCCGCTTTCAAATAGGGAGCCTACACTTGCAGATTCAGCTCTCCCTACGGGATGAAAGTTTCCTAGGGCTTGGCCTCACGCAAGGTATACGACGCTCGGAGGGACACGCCGCGGAGGGATTCGGTTTGTTGTGGTGAGGGGAGGGGGGGGAGACGCTGACAAACCAAGATGGCGGCGGCGGCGATGAAGGCCGCGGCAGCTGGGAGGTAACTGGTGGTGGAGGCTGCGGTAGCTGGGAGGCAGCGGCAGAGTTTGGAAGAAACGGAGCAGGACGAAGAGGCGGTAGCAGTAGCGCCAGCCTGAGCCTTCCAGAGCGCGACAGCTACACGCCCCCCAAGGCCCTCGCCGGGCGGCGGCCGCCCCGCTTAGGGCCTAGTCCCCGAGCAGTGCCTCGGCTTCATACAGTGGCGTCCGCCATGAGTCCTTAAGGGTGGTCCGAGCCCTCCAGTCCTAGGGCCCACCATGGAGCCGGGGTCAGACGACTTCCTGCCGCCGCCGGAGTGCCCGGTGTTCGAGCCTAGCTGGGCAGAGTTTCGAGACCCTCTAGGCTACATCGCGAAAATCAGACCCATCGCTGAGAAGTCGGGCATTTGCAAGATCCGCCCACCCGCGGTAAGGCCCGGGGTTTGTGGTCGCCCCCGCGAGGCTGGGGATGAAGAAGTAGGGTAGCTGGCTGAGAGCTCTGGGGCGGAGGGCATCTCGAGGTGTGGGGAAATGGGGTGGCTGGGACCACGGTGGATGTGGTGCGGGGTCGGAGAAAGGATGCTGGGGCCAGGGGCCCTCGCGTGGTGTGAGGCCCCCTAGGCACTTGTGGGTCAAAGACCCACTCTCACTTCCATTCCGCCTTTTAGATTCATCCCTGGTAAGGTTCAAAACAGGGATGCCTAGTGGGCCTGGTTGAGTTTAGAGAGGTACCTGCACATTTCTTAGTTACCCCGGACCACCCAGGTCAAGGCTGCACTGAATAAGCCATTTTTCCGTTTTTTGTCATCACTTTCCTTAAGGCAGGCCATGTGCTGTAGTGGAAAGATCATAGCTGTAAAAGGAGACAGACTTGAGTTCAAAATTCCACTGTGCAGCTTACCACTTGTGTGACCTTGGACCAGTAACTTAATCTTTCTGAGCCTGTGAAATGAGTCCCATGAATGGTTATTTTGAGAATTGGATTAAACTAGGTAGAGTCTGTGTGTGGTAGGCGCTAGGTAAGTGGTAATTATTGTGACTGCGAAGGTGTTTGATGTGGTCATTGGTTTGCTTCTCTGTGGGTTGACTCATATTTACTCACACCCTGCCAGAACAATCCATGATAATGTCATGGCAGATCAGTCAGGAAATCAGGCTCACAGGGAATGCTCTATCTGGCTCCCCTGAGATAGGTTTAGGGAATTGTCCCCTTCTTTTCCTAGTTGAAGGCAATATCCTTCCCTACAAATCACCCCTCAGACTTGACTTCTGTGGATAGGCTTAAGCCAGTCAGCTTGTCAGCGGGGTATGAGTCCTACTCAGATTTGTACTGTGTTCTGTCCCAGGATGTAGCCGGTCCTGGAGGATAGGGGTTCTTGGACTCCCAGAAACAGAATGGAGCTATGGAAGTCTGTCTCCTTTAGAACACTTGATTCCCAGAGGTCAATGACAAAGGACAAATGACAAAGTGTGTGTGTATGTTCCTATGCCTGGCTTCAGGCCGCAGGAAGTCCCCCCAAGGGCTAGGATAGGCTGCCACCTTGCTGGCATGGAGGAGAAATGATGATATGCGTTGTTCAGTCACCACTTGGGGTTCCAAAGGCAGGAATTGAGTTTGAAACAGGGTGTTTTTGAGTGGGTGTCTCCTGTCTGAAAAGGGATGGGAGGCCTTACTGCCACCTGAGGAGGGCACCGCAGGCCTCCTTATCCAGCTTGGTGTTTTTCCGGTGTTCAGTCACAGATGTAGGCTAGTTTCAAATGGATCTCCTCAGAGGTGTTGGGTAAGCTCATTTTTTCCTAGTTGGAGCCTGGCCACAGATCTCTGAGGTAACGTTCATAATGAAGGAGTGAAATTAGGTAGTGAGAAGTCAAGAAGGCTAGCAGAAAGGAGAGGCTGGAGTCCTGGGCAGCCTCAAGGAGGTACTCCCTGGAGTGGTCTAGGAGGCCTCTGGAACAGAAGTGTATCTGACATAGGGGGTGGCTGAGGCCTGTATTTCCATGTTTCTGTCTTGGACTTAAAGGGCAGGCTTTGTGTAGGTGTTGTTACCCTTCCTTGGGGGACCAGGAAGGGGAACAGTGACATGTCCCAAGCACATGAGTGTGTGTGTGTTTGTGTGTGTGTGTTAGTGTTAGAGAGAGAGAGACCTGCAGGGGGCCATCTTTTGTTGTGCTTCTTGTCTCTACCTCAATAGTGTGCTTCCCTCCAATACAGGAGAGCTGGTCTCTGGTTTTGTTGTTTTTTTTTCCTCCTGTAGGGCTGCTCCTACGCCACCTTTAGGCAGCCAGGCCTTCTAGCTGGAATTTGAAGCACTTGCCCAAATGATCCTTGGGCCCAGAATGGGAAAGTGTGTGTATGGGTGGGTGCTTGGAAATTGGAGGTTTGCCTGAGGAAGGTCGATTTGGGTTTTGAGTTGCTACACGGTTTACTGCTAGTCTTGGAGAAAATGGGTGGGAGGAGAGTGTTGGTACCCCGGAGGAGACCCAGGGGATCTTGGAAGGGCCTTGCTTCAGGCATCAGGTAGCCAACTTTTTAAAATCACCATCCTGATAATACTGGTGTATTTGGCACACAGGTGTATGAGACCGAAGGCAGGATGAGAGAGCTCGCAGGTCCTGGGGAGGTGTGCTGGACCTTCCCCAGCTATCTGTTGCACCCACAGCTCCTGCTCTAGGTTTTATTGTTTCTTGTCACATTGCTTGATGGTATACTTATCTAGAATTTGATTCAGCAGGAAAGAAGGGTGCCTGGAATTTTGGGTTTGAGTACCTTTCCACCTGCACTAAGGGGTGTGCGCTACTCATGGGTGGCAAAAGGGCACAGGGAGCTTGTCTGAGCTTGAGCCATACCATTTTAGTCTTCTCTCTCTCTCTCTCTCTCCTTTTTTAAATTTACCTGTGCTTCACTGAGCCTCAGGTGTTTGCTGCAAACCTGCTTCAGCTGGGGGTTAGCGGGGAGTATGTGTGCATGCAAATATGAATCCTCTGGCCCTTTTCTAAAAGTGTATGTGCAGAAGAGGCCAACAGCTTTTTCTTTTCTTTTATTACTGCCCGCTTCCATATGTATGCATGTGTATGTGTATGAATACTGGTGTTGTGCAAAGAGCTTTGGACTGGAGGTCAGAAGACATGGGTTCTTGGCTGTGCCACTAAATCAGCATGTGATTTTAGAGAAATCACATTTCTTTGGGCCTCACTTTCCCCATTCGTAAAATGAGGGCATTGGTCTGGGTTACTCTAGGTTCTTTTTACCACTCCAGCAGGAGCCGGGGCTCTGAGGAGGAGGGGACTGCATAGGAGGTTCTGGGGGAAAGGGCATCAGTGAGGGGCTCCCCACAGCCACCCTTTGGGTAGGACACAAGTGCCAACCTGGCAGAGCAGAGTCACCCCCCCACTTCCATTATTTTTCCCTGACTTCCTTCCTCCTCCCCACATTCTCCCATTCTTTGCCACTACAGTTGGCTGTTCCATCACTAACCCTACCCCCACCCACCCCCACCTCTTCCTGTACTGGGCAGGTGTTTGAGAGAGGAACCACAGGAAGCCTTCCAGACTGGGTGAGTGATGCAGATTCTTGCTTTTCCCTGCAGTGTTTATCTCAGGCCCTTTAAACTGAGAGAACAGACATTAAAGGCTCAAGCCTTTAAATCTTGCTGAAATCAGAGCCACCCAGTGTGTGCGGGGTCAGCTTAAGATACCAAGTCTTAAGGACAACTCCTTTGGATAGCATTTCCATTTGAAAACGAGTTTAATTTTTCATCTCAGTCTTATGAGGAAGCTACAACAGGTGTTCATATTCCCACCTTACAGATGAGAGAAAAAGCTTAGAAGGGTAAAAATCCCCTAGCTCATAAGTAGCAGAGCTGGAACATGAACCAAAGTTGTCGTCTTCTTCTTTCTTTTTTTTTAAAGGTTTTATTTATTTATTTGACAGACAGAAATCACAAGTAGGCAGAGAGGCAGGCAGAGAGAGAGGGGGAGGCAGGCTCCCTGCTGAGCAGAGAGCCCGACGCGGGGCTCCATCCCAGGACCCTGAGATCATGACCCGAGCCGAAGGCAGAGGCTTTAACCCACTGAACCACCCAGGCGCCCCAAACCAAAGTCTTATGACTCCAGATCCTTTGTGCTTAACAGTACCTCCAGCCTGTGTCCTATAGCACATGCCTGGGGGACAAGGAATTAATGTGGATGTAGGGAGAGTTTGGGGCCAACTGTTTTGGGCCCCTTACCTCTCTTTCTTGAAATCTTGGCACTGTACTGTTGGGAGGGACTTGGGAGAAATTTCCCAGGACACGTGCTTGTGGCATTGAGTGTGGACTTGAGGGGCGGGTAGTGCCTTGTTGTGAGTTCTGGGGAGTGGGTAGTGTGTTGGGTGTTTGCCAGGTTAAAGGGTCTGAGGTGACCAGGGGTCTGATGGTCTGATGGGATGCTGAGCTGCTTGTGGTGCCCTCGGGTCTTACACTGTGCTGGAATAACCTAACTCCCTCTCCCCTCTGTAACCTCCCAGGACTGGCAGCCACCATTTGCTGTAGAAGTGGACAACTTCAGGTTTACTCCCCGAATCCAGAGGCTGAATGAACTAGAGGTGAGAAGACTAGCAGCTGGTGGCAGGGTTGGGTGAATGGATACCTGAGCTCTGATCCCACTTCCCCATTCCTTCTTGGGCTAAGGTACTTTACCCAACTGATCTTTATTCTCTCTTCTGTGAAGTTGCATGGAGGTCATAGAGGAAGCTTTAGAGCTCTGAATATAACCCAAGAGCAGGAGCATTTAGCATATCCAGTTCGATAGCTCAAAGACTGGGCATGTCCGTTTCCCTAAAGGTTTGTTACTTCTGAAGCTCTCCTGCCAGCTAACCTACTGTACCTGAGTCAACAAAGGGAAACAGGTTGGCTAGGCCTTTCTTGGCCAGCTGAATGTGGCCTCATGATCCATTTCATCCACAGCCCTGTGCTTCCTACCTTCCTTCTATGCGGCTTGATAAGGTGGGATGTGAGGTGGATGGGCAGGAACAACACAAGAACTGGTCTGTATGGAGGCTAAAATGGTTATAAATTTGAACCGGGGTCAGGCAGGTAGGCTTTTCCCTCTCCCTTTTGTTCTGTACAGGAAGTCCTGGCCCTTCGCATGGATAAATGAGGTTCTCCACTAAAGGCCTGAGAATGCCCTAGAGTCATAAGAGTGGGTCTTTTGAAGCCAATTCCAGGGAAGATCCTGGAGTTTCCCACAGAAGATGTAGTTTAGAAGTTTGCTTCCACCTTTCTGCCTCATTGTTACATATCCACGAACCCTACCAGATGTCCTGGGGAGGGGTCATATTAGGCCAAACTGGAAACCCATGACCTAGAGGCTTACTTGTTTCTAGACCACTATTCCTCAGCCTTGATACTATTGACATTTTGGCCCAGATACTTTTTTGTCATGGAGGGGCTGTCCTGTGCATTTTAGGATGTGTATCAGTATCCCTGGCTTCCTTCCACCTATTTGATGCCTGCAGTACCTTTTCCCAGTAATGGCAACCAAAAATGTCTCCAGGCATTGCTAAATGCCCCGGTGGGGGTGGGGTGGGGTGGACACAATTGTTCCCCTCATTGAGAACCACTGTTTTAGAGTCAGTCTATGTGCTGCCCTGGTCAGAGCAAAAATCTTCTCATGAAGAGGGTATAAGTTTCTTGAAGAAATGGATCTGACCAGATCTGTGGGGTTACAGCCAGTGCAATATGTCACCTACCATGGGACAAGAACAGGTTTTCTAGAGATACTGTGCTGGCTAATGATGGGGAAGAGCAGGGATGAGGCCGAGATTAGAAAGCTAAGGGGTTAAAGTAGAGGGAGTAGAGTTCTTGGCCTCTTCCAGGTTCTGACAGCTAAATAGCCATAGGTTGTTTTTCCTACATACAGACCTTAGTTTTCCCAATCTATGATCTAAAATTGTTTCTGTTCCTCTCATAGGATCTGAGCAAGGTAGTGAACGGTAATGACTTCCTCTAGTTCTTCCTAGAATCAGGCCATCTGACCCGTGCAAGGTGATTCTAGACTTGGGACCTTGGGGAGCCTTTCTTGGGTCAGTGAAGTTTCAGGGAAGCATGATACATGCCTTGTTCCCAGGATCCTCAGCCCACATTGGGTCCTGGGTTGGTCAGGTGCTAGTGCTGCTCTGGTACACTTATCTCTTAGTTCTTTAGTAGGTACTCAGCCTTCAGCTACCATGGGACAAGTTTCGTGGTGCGTAAGAAGAGGTAAATGTGCTTTTTTGGACCTTCAATCTCTGAAACATGCCTAGAGCTTAGATGCAGTTTTGGAGGTTCCAGAGGACCTTCACTGTCTCTCTTGTAAGTTCACCCTTCTGGAGTAAGCAGTTATTTCATTTCCCTTTTATAATCAGAAGATGGAGGTCCAGAGGCTGTACAGCAATTCAGTAGTAGGAAATAGCCAAAACTTAAGTTATTTGACATTCAGATCTCTTGGTATCTGCTCTGTGACTTAAGAAAGCAGAGGCTCTCTATAAAAGAGATGATGATACTCATACAGCCCTGCCAGAGAGTTTGAGAGGGTGTGCATGTAAGGTCCCAACCTACTCCGTGTTGGGACCTTGGGCTTATACTGTTGACTAGAAGGTGGCAGAGATGAGAGGTAGGCAGGCTGAGCACTGTCTAGAGTTTGGGACCCGTTTCACTGGGAGAGGCCCTGGATGGTGGGCTGCTCTGTACCCTTTCTCTTCTCCTAAGAATAGGCCAGAAGACAAGGGTTAGGTGGAGGGGGAGGCCAGCATCTTTGAGCCATTTCTTTTCCAGGCCCAGACAAGAGTGAAGCTGAACTACTTGGACCAGATTGCCAAATTCTGGGAAATCCAGGGCTCCTCCTTAAAGATTCCCAATGTAGAACGACGGATCTTAGATCTCTACAGCCTCAGCAAAGTAAGAAAAGGCTTTTCTCAAGCCCCTCCCCACCCCTTAATGTGTTTTGTACTCTGGGGGCTCCCTTGGTTTGGATATTAGAGCTCTACACTGCAGTGGAAGGGGCACACGCAGCCTCATAACACATGAGGTGTCATCGGAACTTCTTGGCATCTCTTATGCAGTTTGAACCTTGGCATCTCTTATTGCAGTGGTGGTGGTAGGAGGAGGGGATAGCCTCCAGTGAGGTGAGGGGCTGGAATTGTCCTTATCACCCTTTCCTCAGGCCTTCACCCTTATGTACATACACACAGCACATCCACATCCCTTCCTCGTCCCTGCAGATCGTGGTGGAGGAAGGTGGCTATGAAGCCATCTGCAAAGACCGTCGGTGGGCCCGGGTAGCCCAGCGCCTCAACTACCCACCAGGCAAAAACATTGGCTCCCTGCTACGCTCCCACTATGAACGCATCGTTTACCCCTATGAGATGTACCAGTCTGGAGCCAACCTGGTGGTAAGGATGCCAGGCTGGGGTGGAAGAAGGCTTTCCCCCAGACCAGATGCAGATTTCTCATACTTGCTCTTAATGGAACTGGTTCAGTGGGCTGGAGACCTGGGAGCTAGACTCTATCCTTTTCTATCCTGGTAGTGCTTATTCTTTTTCCATGCTGCCCAGGGTCAGAGGTCCTGGAGTTACCTGCAGGGCCAGCCTACTATCCAGTATGACAAGGTCGTAACTGATAAAGGAATTCCAAGGAGGGAGAGACATTCTGGGCTAGAGAGGTCTGGAAAGAGATGGCATCTGATTTAGTTATGGAGATGCTTGGGAGGAGGTGGTTTGAAGGTGGAATGACATAAGCAAAGGCAAGAAGAATTCTCAAAGTGTGTGCTGGTATCCCTGGTAATGACCAGTGGAACAGGGCCTCTTGTGGGTCAGGTGAGTGCAGCCACAGCTTTTTTTGCCATTGGTTAAGGATAAAGGGATGGCATTGTTGGGGGCTGTGGCCCCATATCCTGAGCCTTACTCCTCACTTGTCTCCAGCAGTGCAACACGCGTCCATTTGATAATGAGGAAAAGGACAAGGAATACAAACCCCACAGTATTCCCCTTCGACAGTCCGTGCAGCCTTCCAAGTTCAATAGCTATGGCCGACGGGCCAAGAGGCTGCAGCCTGATGTGAGTACTTCTAACTCAGAGCTTTGAGGGTGGGAGTCCACGAAGTTCTGACCAAAGTTCTTTTCCCTGTCTCACTCTCCCTTCACTCTGTTCTCTGAGTTCTGAGCAGTAGTGTGCCCCCTCTTGCTTCACTCTTGCTCTTTCCTTCACTCTCAGCTGAACTTCTGAGTTGGATCTTGATCTGCTCATATAGTATCTTTTGTGTGTCTGCCCTTTTTTGCCTATCTTGTTCTTTCTGGACTCACTCTGCTTCTGGGGTAGACCTCTTTCTCCCTATACCTACATCTTAACTTCAGGTAGAAGCTTATGTGCGAGGCATTGTTCTAGGCACTGGGGATGCAACAGAGAACAAGATAGACATTGTCCCTGGGCTCACCAAAGCATGTCATTTAGTAGATCGTATTAGTCACTGCCATTTATTGGTAGTGCCACACACTATTAGATTTCTTTCTATATGTTATTCCCAAAATGCTCTGTAAACTTTGTAAGGTAGGAGTTAATATTCTTATGTTACAGTTGGGAAAACTGAAATTCCACCTTAATTTCTTTCCAAGAGGGCTAATGGGGGAGCTCACTTAACCCTAATCTCCAAAAGGAGCTCTGAATTCTTGCCCAGGCCTGCCTCTGCCTCCTGGCATGAGCCCAAGTGGTATATAGTCCAAGCTATTGTTCTTTTTTTTTTTTTTAAAGATTTTATTTATTTATTTGACAGAGAGAAATCACAAGCAGATGGAGAGGCAGGCAGAGAGAGAGAGAGGGAAGCAGGCTCCCTGCTGAGCAGAGAGCCCGATGCGGGACTCGATCCCAGGACCCTGAGATCATGACCTGAGCTGAAGGCAGCGGCTTAACCCACTGAGCCACCCAGGCGCCCTAAGCTATTGTTCTTTTAAGATGGGGCAGTTTGCATCAGATAGCAGATTTGATTCATTTCCTTTTTCCCTCCCAGCCGGAACCCACGGAGGAAGACATTGAAAAGAATCCAGAGCTGAAGAAGCTGCAGATCTATGGGGCAGGCCCCAAGATGATGGGCCTGGGCCTCATGGCCAAGGATAAGACCCTGCGGAAGAAAGGTAAGGCCTGACAGGCTGGGGCAGTGTGAAGGATGGCCTCACCTGGGGAGAGGAGGTGGGGCCCTGACTGTTCTAGACCTGTGCTTTAGAGCCCCTCTTCCCTCTCCCAGATAAGGAAGGGCCTGAGTGTCCCCCCACCGTAGTGGTGAAGGAGGAGTCAGGCGGGGATGTGAAGGTGGAGTCAACCTCACCTAAGACCTTCCTGGAGAGCAAGGAGGAGCTGAGTCACAGCCCAGAGCCCTGCACCAAGATGACCATGAGACTGCGGAGGAACCACAGCAATGCCCAGTTTGTAAGGACCCAGCCCTGACTTCTTAATGCTCTGCTTCTCATCCCTTCAGCGAGCATTTCCCCAGCATGGCTCTGGACCAGGTTGCATTAAGCAGAAAAGTGGGCCTGCTGGGCCCTGCCCTCAGGTAGCTCACTTAATTGGGGAAACAAGGCCAACTCACAAGGAAAATGGAACAAAGGACAAGAAAGGGTGATCAAGTGCTGTCAACAGGAAGTGCTGGAAGGGTCCAGAGAAGGAGGCTCCCTCCATTGCTTCAGGATAAAGGCTAAGCTCCTCATTACCATGCATGATCCAGTCCCTGCTGACCTCTAGCCTCATTCCCCAGCACTGCCCACCTCACTCCTCTGCTATAGCCACACTGAACTACTTGTAGGTATGTTCATTTTTTCCCCTGAGATGCGCCATGCTCTTTCTTTCCCCCATCCCTTTGCACCTGCTGTTTCTTCCACCTGGAAGACTTTTCCCAGTGCTCTGCCCCATTGCCAAACTCAGTTGGCCTGCAGATTCCAGTCAGTTTCAGATGTCAAGTGTCAAGTTTTCAGTGAAGTTCTTCCTCAAGGCTGTCCCTCCTTATCTCCATCTGATTTGAGTGCTCTTTTCTCTAGGCTCCCCTAGTACCCTCTGCGAGCTGGTATTGGCAGTTTCCATGTTACCTTTTAATTTTTATGAATATGTATCTCTGGAGTACTTTGTGCCTTTTGAAGGCCGATGAGTCTTATTCATTGCTGTACTTCAGAGTCTAGCATAGCGTTGAACACGTAAGTGCTCAGTGTTTATTGAATGAATAAAAATGGGAGATTTCATGACTGCCTGATAAAGACTGCTCTCACAGCTCTACCAGTTTATTTGGGGAGATGGTATGTGCATACAGTTAAGCTCCCGAACAAGCACGACTCACCCATAATGGGGCTGTGAATGATCTAGCCAGCAAGCTCGATGGGTTTCTTTTTTTTTTTTTTTTCCGATGGGTTTCTGACAGAAAGCTCTGTGGACTAGGGTGCTGCTTGGAGGACAGTTTGAAGGCTGGACAGAGCTTCAGTTGATGAACTGTTGCCTCCTTTTCCTGGCAGATCGAGTCATATGTGTGCCGGATGTGTTCCCGAGGGGATGAAGATGACAAGCTTCTGCTGTGTGATGGCTGTGATGATAACTACCACATCTTCTGCCTGCTGCCTCCTCTGCCTGAGATTCCCAAGGGTGTCTGGCGGTGCCCGAAGTGTGTCATGGCGGTAAGTCCTTCCCAGCCCTAGTTCATGGCTGCCTCAGAGGGTATTCTTGCCTGCCTCCATGAGGCCTTACTGACAGCAACTTCCCAGCTCAGCCCTGGTTTATGTTTTGGGTCCCTGGAGTGGGGCTAGGCTAGGCAGAGTTTAGGGAGAAAGAATAGGAGACATAGCCTTTATTTATATCCCCTGGGAGACCCCAGATTACCTGGGGAGGTGAGTCATTATTGAACAGATTGTATGCCGACGTGTAGTCAGATGCTAAATTATGTGTTAGAAATTCTGAGGCATAGAAGTTCAGAGGAGAGGAAAATGATTAAGGGTAGTAATCAGGGAAGGTGTCAGGAATGAGATTTGGAGGATTGGAATAGGGAGAAAAATCGTTCTTTTGATTTCCAAGTTTTTTATTCTTTGTTTTATTTAGAAAGCTTGGAAAATAGACAAATCACCTATCATTTCATCACCTAGAGACAACTGTTGTTAATAGTCTGGTGTATTTTCTTCTCATCTTTTTGTTGTTGCATATATATAACTATCTTTAACCAGTTTAGGCTTTTACTGTGTATTTTCATTTGCTATTTTATAATTATTTTTGTCTATCTTGCATTTATTAATGGGTAGTGATTTGTTTTTCTTGGGGGGACTATCATACGAGTATAATACTTTGTTTTCCTTTTGTTTTGATTATTTGATTAAGTTTGCAGTGGTGCAGGCCTTGTAACCTTGGGGATGGGGCATGCTGGAGCAGGGGTATTTTGGGAGGATGTACTTAGGGCAAGAGGGGCAGTCGGGAGAGCATCTGAAGTTGCAACAACAGCGAGGGTTAAGAGGCTCTGTAAGTCTGCCAGGTCCGTTTCATGAGTTTCCTTCCCTCCTTCATCCAAATTCTGGTGCTCATTTGCATTTCTCTGGAGAACAGATGTTGATGGTCTCTTGTCTTATGTTAGGGACTCATCTGTGGTCCTAGAGACCATCTACGTGCACATGCATGCACACACAGACACACACAGACACACACACACACACGGCTGAGGAAAGAGATCATGGTGGTGCATAATGGCCTTGGAAGTGGTGGAAATCCCTTCAGGGAGGAGTGTGGACACTAACAGTATGATAGACAGTGAAGGCTGTCAGCTGTACTTGGCTCTCTGTAAGTGGTTGAGGGCCAGTGAACCAGATCGACATTGATTTTATTCAGACATGAGTGAGTCTGTCTAACTCTGGGATACATAAAGCTCTCCTCTAAAACCATGAACCTCAGTGTAGTCTCACATTCTGCCTTCCGAGACCATCTAAAGAACAGGAATAGTATAGGATTTAACAGTGTAGAAGCTGATGCCTTTGACTACCATCCTCTGAGCTATTAGAATATTCAGTGCCATTTCCTCAGGCTTGTAGTTGCAGTCTGGGCATAAGAAAACTTCCTTAGGCATTTTAAACTTTTCGGGGCATAAGAAAACATTCGTTAGGCAGTTTAAACTCCCTGTTTTAGCTCAAGAGGAAACAACAGTGGCAGAAGAGCATAGCATCGCATATTTAAGTCAGAGGTCACGGTTTTGATAGTAAAGTCCTAAAGGAAGAGAAGAGCAAAAGAATGGCAGCAGTGCATGTGGGGAATGAAAAGACTAATTAAGCTGAAGCGCTGGGAGAAAAAGGTGGAGCTATAGTGAGGCCTGCTTCCAGGGCCTTGAGTGCAGACCTTGGGCTGTTCTTCCTCCCTGCTTCCCCATATTCCAGCTTTGTTTTTAAGGGTTCTCCACCTCTGTGCCCTCTGTCTTGGTGATATGTTCTCCTTTGGGTTTCAGGAGTGTAAGCGGCCCCCTGAAGCCTTTGGCTTTGAGCAGGCTACCCGGGAATATACTCTGCAGAGCTTTGGCGAGATGGCTGACTCCTTTAAAGCTGATTACTTCAACATGCCCGTGCACGTAGGTGATGGAGGGCTGGGGTAGCATCAGGGCTAGGGTCGTAGGTGTTGGTGCCTGATGGGCTTAGCTCTTCTGGGTCACTGAGCCAGGATGTGATGGGCCACGGCCATCTGCTACCCCTGTTCCTCAGATGGTGCCTACAGAACTCGTGGAGAAGGAGTTCTGGCGGCTGGTGAACAGCATTGAGGAAGATGTGACTGTTGAATATGGGGCTGACATCCATTCTAAAGAATTTGGCAGTGGTTTCCCTGTCAGTGACAGTAAGCGGCACCTAACCCCCGAGGAGGAGGTGAGTGGATGATTCGTGGTTATATGTCAGCTGTGTGCACTTTGGCAGGTCATTTAGTATCCCTATTGGGTTGGGGTAATTATGCCCTCTTCCCACGGCTGCTCTGAGATTTGGATAAGATGGTATATGTAAAAAAACACGGTCTGGTATCTGGCATGGCATCTCTAGCCACGAGATTGGCTATTTCTTTGTAGGGTGGGGTTAGTATCTATCTTACAAATTTGTTGTTAAGAGTTAAATGAGAAGGTGTATGAAATACTTGCCAGAGAGCCTGGTTTATTCATAAGAAGTAGACTAGTATTGTATGTGCAGGAAAAAATGAGGGTCCAGGCCTACCTCCAGAGAAGGGGGCATTTTGGTCCAGAGCAGGGATTATAGCTTGCAGGTATTTTGGTGAGTTGAGTATATCTGTAAAACTCCCTAAAATTGAAGGGAATTGGAATTTTGTGTGTATGCATTTGGTGGGTGGGGGTGGGTAGGAGGTGGAGAACATCTGTAATATTTCTCAGATGTGTGAAAGGTCTGGGACCTCAAAATTAAGGTTCCCTGGGCTAAAGATCTCAGCTTCTTAACATAACCTTCATCCCCTTTCCACAAATACCTAACCTGACAGGAGTATGCCACCAGTGGTTGGAACCTGAATGTGATGCCAGTGTTGGAGCAGTCTGTACTGTGCCATATCAATGCGGATATTTCTGGCATGAAGGTGCCCTGGCTGTATGTGGGCATGGTGTTCTCAGCCTTTTGCTGGCATATTGAGGATCACTGGAGTTACTCCATTAACTACCTCCATTGGTGAGCGGGGCCCTGGGAAGCCAGGGAGGCAGGGTAGGCTCCCTCAGGACCACATGTGTGACCACTCTGTTTGTCCCCTTTCCACGTGGCCAGGGGTGAGCCGAAGACCTGGTATGGGGTACCCTCCCTTGCGGCAGAACATTTGGAAGAAGTGATGAAGAAGCTGACACCTGAGCTCTTTGATAGCCAGCCTGACCTCCTGCACCAACTTGTCACCCTCATGAATCCCAACACCCTCATGTCCCATGGTGTGCCGGTGAGTGCTCAGGAAATAGGGACAAAGGGTAGGAATGATGTAGCATGTCCTTTGTGCCGGTGGTTGTGGTGGTCATGGTCATGGTGGTCATCATGTGGAATCTACTCCTGCCTCTTTCTCATTCCTGTTCCATTTTATTTTGACAACTGTAATAGAGACTCTAATAGTGGTTAGATACGCAATGTGATGGTGAGCCCACTAGGCCATGCATTTGAGGGTGACACCTCAGGATGGCTTCTTTTCATGTCTGTATTCTACCCAGTGGAAGAGGGAAATGGGAGAAGGACAGGGCAAGACAAGTCTCCTTATTTTTAAAGACCTACGTCGTTTCCATTCATCTCCTGTTAGTCACAAGGCCACATCCAGCTGCAGAGAAGACTGGAAAATGTGATTCTTAGCTTGGATGGTAATGTACCAGTTACAAATTCATACTGTTGTGAAAGAGGGTGAGAATGAATAATGGGTAATTAGCCCAGTCTGACTTGTTCTATATAGTAGCCCTTCTGGGAGCAATGGGTAGGTTTTTTACTTCTGTAACAGGTGGTAAGTTCTATGGTAGTAATTCTTCTGCAAAATGTAAGTGTATCAAGTCAACATGTTGTACACTTACATAGTTTTATGTCATATTTCAAGTTGGAGGAGGTACATAATCTCTTTTTAAAAAGTGCTAATATCCATCAACATTTAAAATTTTAAAAGTTGAGTGGTGCCTGGGTGGTGCAGTCGTTAAGCATCTGCCTTTGGCTCAGGTCATAATCCCAGGACCCTGGGATCAAGCCCCACGTCAGGTTCCTAGCTCAGCGGGAAGCCTGCTTCTCCCTCTCCCCATGCTTGTATTCCCTCTCTCACTGTGTCTCCCTCTGTCAAATAAATAAAATCTTTAAATAAATAAAAATAAATAAATAAAGTTGAACCCAGAGTCCTAGACTGAACCTATTCTCCTCCTCTGTGGACTCCTCTCCCACGCCATAAAATGTTATTTTGCTATACGGTCTGGTTTGCCTATAAGGGAATTTCTGGCATTAGCTGATCAGCCAGTTTTCTGGTGTGGATCTTAAGACAGCCTGATCAGTTCTTTAGGAACAGTAGTTAGTACATCCTCCACCTGTGTTTTGAGTCTTATTATGTGCTGCTCCTCCTCCCCACTTCCTTCAACTCCCCTCCCCACGTCCCCCCGCCACTACCACCTTGGCTGCCCTGTCATTTAGTCTAATGGACACGATATGGCAGGCAGTCACTACATACTGAATTAATGTCTCCTTGAGATCCCCAATCATCTGTACAGTAGAGCTTTGGACTAGGTCAGTAGTTCTCACCCACATTTCTTCTTGCCTTCAACTTGTTTTGATATACTACATACCCTACAGTATTTTTTATTGTATACTTTAGTGATACTTAACTAATCATTGAGGGATCTAGGGAATTAGAGGAAGTGTATCCCACAGCAGTTCAGGCAACCTTCCTTTACTGGAGGCAGTGGGGGCTAGGGTATCCTTTTCCCTCACTGCCTCACTCCGTTTAAGAACTACTGGACTTGAGACGTAGAGGTGATCAAGGGCCCTTCCACTTCTGCTCTTTACATAAGTAGGTGTCGGGTCTGAGTTTTCCTCACATTCCTTTCTTCCGACCCACAGCACAGCCTTAGTCCTTGCCTACAGTGTCAAGAAAAATTACAAGAGTGGAAGAGGATCCTTAAGGATTTAGGCAGCTAAGATATATAGCTATTTAATTCTTCCTCTTTTTAAGAAAACTTTAATACAGATTTTTAAACATGTGCTCTTTGCTTCCACCTCCACAGCATTTGTCCTGCTCATGGCTCACCAGCTTTTCTGGCCAGCTGCTGCTTCACCCCCCACCCACACCCCCGGCCTTGCCCCTCCTGTAGGTGGTTCCCACCAGCTCCAGGCTCTCTGGACTTGGCAGTATCCCTTCAATCCAAGGCATTTGATTTTCATATTCTCATGCTGGCAGGCTGTAGTTGGGCCAGCTGAAGCTCCCCAAGGAGCTATCTTTAGTCCACTCCCTCCCCCCTTCCCCTAGGGTGGAAGGCAGCCATTTCTTTTTATAGCTATATAGAGTAAGTATTATTTTCATTATAAAAGAAATCTGTTCCCTTTCCAGAAAATGGAAATTTAGAGTGGTCATCCCTATTTCCTCCATACTTCATTATGTTTCTGTTATTTTTCTACATGAATTTTGACATAACAATAATCAGTGTATGGATATTGTCATTTCTTTTTAAGTCTAAATGATCTAGAATAGCACTGTCCAGTTTGGTAGCCACTAGCCACATGTGGCTGCTGAGCACTTGAAACATGGCTAATCTCATCTGAAGTGTGCTGAAAGTATAAAACACATGTTGGATGTCAAGGCTTAGTATGAAAATATCTCAGTAATAGTACTTTTATATACCATTTACACATTGAAATGGTAATATTGTAGATATATTAAAATACAATGAAGTTAGTTTCACCTGTTTCTACTTTTTTAATGTGGCTACTAGAGTATTTAAAATATATATGGCTGGCGTTATATTTCTATTGGATCATGCTGGTCTAGAATGATTTTTGCTTCCTTACTGTGAACTCTTTATAACCGTCTTTAAAAAAAAAAAAACTGAACTTTATTGCAATATAATTTACATACCATAAAATTCACCCATTTAAGTGCACATAGTTCATTGAATTTATAGAGTTGGGCTACCATCACCACAATCCAGTTTTAGAACATTTGTCACCCCAGAAAGATCCTTTGTGCCCTTTTGTAGTCCGTCTCCATTCCAATCCCTAGTCCCAGGCAGCCACTCATCTGCCTTCTGTCTCTAGAGATTTCCCTTTTCTAGATAGTTCACATACACAGGATAATATGTAGTCTTTCACATCAGACTTACTTCAGTTTGCATATGTTTTCGAGGTTCATCCATGTTGTAGCATGTGTTAGAACTTTGTTCCTGAATTTATGATGGAATACTACATTTTATGGAAGTACCACATTTTGTTTATCAATTCACCACTCGATGGACATTGGGTCATTTTTAATGACTGCAGAATGTAAGGAGAGCCTTTTTAGATAACTGCATAGGAAATAGTAAAGGGACATGGCCAAAGTGAGGGTGGAAGAGTTAGGAGCCTTAAATTCTATTTCTGGCTCTGCTGCTTAAAGCTTCTCTGAGACTCAGCTTTCGCATCTATAAAATTAACTGGGTCTAGATAGTTCAGCAAGTATTGCTACAACTCCCCCTCTGTGTACAAAGCCTCTGGCCAACACCTTGAAGACAAATAAACTGGTCCCTGCCTTTGGGTATGTGCAGTTGAGTGGAGAATAAAGGTGAGTAAATGTTAGAGGTGCTTCAAAAGGGCAACAGACTGGGTCATTAGAAACAGGGGGTCAGGAAAGCGTTTGTAGAAGTGGTGATTCTTGAGGGAAGATAAGAGTTTGCCTCTTGGAGCCTTGGAGCCTTGGCTACATCATGTGGACATGGGGTTTCAAGTAAGGGGTTCTCAGCCATGGGCTTGCTGGTCAGATTTGCGTTTTTTGGAAGATCATTCTAGTGCTTAGTAATGGGAACCAGTTCAATAATCCGAGCAGAAATGCTGGTGTTGCCCCTAAGTAGGGATAGATTTGCAAAGAAGAAAATGTATTGGAGGTGGGAACTGATGTATGACCTGAATAAATGTGGAGATGTATTCATGAATCAGCAGATTCAGTATTGTGAGGATGTTAATTCTCTCTGTAGTAATCTAGAATCCTCACAGAGGAATTGTTGGGTTGAAGGGTATAAACATTTTAGGTTCTTGATCTATAACAACAATTTGGTTTTCCAGAGAGTAGAAGTTACTGGTACCATTACCAGCAGTGTACCTTTTTCACTGTGTATTCATCAGCACCAAATGTTCATCCTAAAAACCTTTGTGGGATTCCTCCTATAGACTGCAAATTAAACATGCATGTGGCTGCTTCCATTCCTTTCTGAAACTCTGCTCAAATGGCACGAGGTTTTTTGGGGTTTTTTGTTCATTTGTTTGTTATTTTAAGGTTTAAAAAATGACTAAAATGGAGAAAACGAGAGGATACAGCGATAAAATTCTTGAAGCTAGAAAATAGATGATGTAACTGAGTCTTAGGCCAGTATTGAGACATCTGAGAACCAACCAACCTGATTTATACCTCAGAAATCCTCCAGATGTTCAGTAGTCAGTGACACCAGGCATTCTGGGAAGAAAGACAGATGAAAATAAGGATTGGTTCATGTCTATATAGGAAGCTATGAGGTCCCCTTCCACACTGGGCAGCTGGAAGTGTGACCATCCCACACTAAAGAAAAAGACTTTACTCTTGAAGAGATTACAAGAAAAGATCTCTGGACTGAGGTCTTCTAGGTACAGTTGAGGGTGGAGGTAATATAATGACAAAAGTAGGATTCATCATTGTGTATGTAGTGGATGCCAAGGTTCCCAGCTGTCTTCTTCCACTTGGCTCTTAGAACACTGGCAGACAGATCTTCCTTCAGGCCAAAAATGAGAGAGTTTTCTCTGGAGAATATGAGTGGCCCAAAAAGAAAAACCCAGTGGCACTTCCAGATTACCTTACAGTGAAGCTCACAGTTGACACATTTCACCAGTATACTCGGAACTTCCATTCAGCTTTTCCATTTCTAACTCTTAAAGTTGACAGTCACAGATTAACAGCTGAGGAAACTCTAGAACAATCAAACAAAGCAACTTGGATAAACAGGTGTTAGGCAGGCAGAGGAATACACTTCAAAAAGGGAAAGAAACCTCATGAAGCTCTTCAGAGATAGTATATAGTGCAAACTGAAGTAAGAACAGGATACTATTTGAAAACATCCTGAAAACAAAAAAGAGCTCTTGGGGGGCGCCTGGGTGGCTCAGTGGGTTGGGCCGCTGCCTTCAGCTCAGGTCATGATCTCAGGGTCCTGGGATCGAGTCCCGCATCGGGCTGTCTGCTTAGCGGGGAGCCTGCTTCCCTCTCTCTCTCTGCCTGCCTCTCCATCTACTTGTGATTTCTCTCTGTCAAATAAATAAATAAAATCTTTAAAAAAAAAAAAAAGAGCTCTTGGAAATTAAAACTTTGATAGTAAAAGGGGAAGAAAAAAGTTTAGAAGATAAATATTTAAGGAAATCCCTCAGAAAATAGAATAAAAAATAAAGATGGGGAAATGGTAAAGTTGAAAGGAGATTTTGTTCAGAAGGTTCAATGTGCAAATAATGAGTTCTGAAAAGAGAATAGATGAAAACAAAGAAATTATTAATGAAATTATTTAAGAAAATTTCCCTGAACCAAAAGACTGAATTTTCAGAGTCAAAGGGCCTATCTGGTACATGAATGAAAATAAACGCACACCAAGGTGTAGCTGGTGAATTTTTAATTCAAAGCATTAGAAACCAGAATGGCTTAAGACTTTTCAAAAGCAGCACCAGAATCTAGAAGACTAGCACCATGCCTTCAAAATGGTTTTCAGTTTAGAATTCTAATGGTCAAATTATGAAGTACAAGAGTAGAGACAATTGAAAAAAAAAAAAAAAGTTCTTTATACCACTTCCTGGGAAGCTATTGGAGAATGTGCTCAAGTATAGCCAAAGAGTAAACACCGAGAAAGAGGAAGACCTGGGTTCTAGGGAGCAGGAGAGATCATCACAGGAGAGGGACAGTCTGGGGAAGACAGCTGGTTCAGGTTGGAACAGATCATAGGGCTCTGCTGCAGAAAGGTGAAAACTGACAGGCAAGAGCAGGGTTGGACACTTGTCTTAAAGGTTGGGATTAAATTGCTAAGACATGTGCAGAAAACTATGCAAACAGAAATTATAGGAGGTTATTTTTAAAGTCTAGAGGCAGGTTATTTAGGGTTGTTAAGGTAAATGCCAGAATGATCAGAAGAGGTGAAAGTGATTGGCTCTGGGGAGTGGAGAATGGCAGGGACTGCTGATTTTAAAACATATCTTGTAGACCATTTGGCTCTTAGAACTGCCTATGTGACTGAAAAAGCCATTGCCAGCTTAATGAAAAGTGGTATTTTAAATTTTATATAAAAGTAGAAAAGTTGAGATGTTTTGGTATGTACATTTCCTACTTTTGACTCAAATCTTCCTGTTGCTGGCAACATAAATCTCAACTTTGAGAGCCAAGGCCAGTGGTCCTTTCTTTTTAGAATTGGAGGAACTGAGAATCTGTTGTCACACTGTTCCTTCAGGCTCTCCTTTCTCCTTTGTCTCCTTAAGGATCCTGCTCTTAAATCAAGTTTCTCCTGACTCTGGAAAACCTATCTCAGTGACCTTGGCCTTCTTCTTCCTCAGGTTGTCCGCACAAACCAGTGTGCAGGAGAATTCGTCATTACCTTCCCTCGTGCTTACCACAGTGGCTTCAACCAAGGCTACAACTTTGCAGAGGCTGTCAACTTTTGCACTGCTGACTGGGTGAGTCGGGGGTGTGGTGGGCTGGCAGGGAAAAGCAGGAGGCTTGTGGAGAAGCTGAGGCACAACAGCCTTCAGACTTGGCCACACTCAGCCTTGAATCTGTCCACAGTTGCCAGCTGGGCGCCAGTGCATTGAGCACTATCGCCGGCTCCGAAGATACTGCGTCTTCTCCCATGAGGAGCTCATCTGTAAGATGGCTGCCTGCCCAGAGAAGCTGGACCTGAACCTGGCAGCAGCTGTGCATAAGGAAATGTTCATCATGGTGCAGGAGGAACGACGTCTACGAAAGGCCCTGCTTGAGAAGGTAGGGTGGAAGAAGAGGGCCCTGAATTAGGCATGCTGTCCTGGTAAAAGTGGGGGAAGGAAAAAGTAGACATAGCTTCTATTCTTGGGGTATAGTAAAAAGAACTAGATCCATCTGGATTGGAAATCACATTCCAGGGCTCCTGGGTGGCTCAGCTGGTTAAGGGTCTGTCTTGGGCTCAGGTCATGATCCCAGGCTGGGATCAAGTCCCACGTTGCATTCCCTCCTCAGCAGGGAGTGTGCTCGTCTCTTTCCCTCTGTTCCTCCCCCTGCTTGTGCTCTTTCTGGCTCACGCTCTCTCTCTCAAATAAATAAAATCTTTAAAAAAAAAAAAAAAATCACATTCCATTCTCTGCTCTGCCATTTATCAACAACTATGAGCAAGTTAATTTACTTCACTGTCAGTATCCGCCTCTGAAAAATGGGGATTATGATGTTTGTCTTTTGGGATAGTTGATAGATTAAAGATTATGTTTATTAAGTAATTGATACATAGCAAGTGCTGTTGTCACTGCTGTTTGTCATTGTTTAATTAACCCAACAGGACAGGCTGGCATATGAAACTATAACTGCTGATTTAGCTGGGTGGCTTAATTTCAGGTTATTTAACCTCTGATAGTCTCACTTTCCCACTCTGTAAAATGAGAATAAATACCTAACTTGCAAGGGCATTATAAAGCTTGATGAAGGTGATTTATGTGAATGCATTTACTAATTGGACTTGCATTTTAATAGCTGCTATTATTGGTAATATTAATACATGAAGAAAATGATTGAAATATGGAACATTTCTTAGGAAGTGCCCGTTATATTACATTCAGATGATTTAGTAGTTCATACTGGGGTGATACTTCAAATACAAGGCAGTCCTCCTTTATTTATTTTATTTTATTTTATTTTTTTAAAAAGATTTTATTTATTTATTTGACAGAGATCACAGGTAGGCAGAGAAGCAGGCAGAGAGAGAGGAGGAAGCAGGCTCCCTGCCGAGCAGAGACCCTGATGCGGGGCTCAATCCCAGGACCCTGGGATCATGACCTGACCCGAAGGCAGAGGCTTTAACTCACTGAGCCACCCAGGCACCCGTATTTTATTTTTTTAAGGTAGTCCTCCTTTATTCTCTCATAAGCGTGTGGTCAGTTGCGTTTATAGTTGAGTGGGACTGCTACTCATATAGTTCAGCTGCCTTCCTAAAGCCGCACACTTGCCCAATTAGGAAGTAACTTGGTAAGAGTCCTCTGTAGTATTACAGAGGAATGCTGGTCCTGAGGGACCCCTTGATGCCCATTTAGGGTAACACTTTCTAATTTTAAAGCTCATTTATAACTTTCCCGTGAGTATGGGGTATAAGGAGAACTTCAACTGTGGTAATGTTGGAAGTTTATGGTGTTAGTTGGTAACCCCCTGGGCTTTCCCAGGCATCATTTTCTCTCTCTCTTCGATGCTGTTATTAAATGACCCTGGGGTTGTTCCAGACTATAAGAAGGGAGTCAAAGCAAGGTGGGAAGACTAGGTATTCTCATCCTGACATTGAGAAGTATTTATACTTGGCTCTTACTTTAGAGAAGGGTTCTGGACCCACCCCTCACAGTCTTAAAAATCTGTAAAAGGGGTGTGTGTGTGTGTGTGTGTGTGTGTGTATTTGAATAATTTTATAGGGAGAGTGCTCCTAGCTCACATCCAGTTCTCAGAGGAATCTGTGATCCAAAAATGCCTAGAGGCTACATCTGAACTTAGAGCATTCTCTGGCTTTAAAGTCAAAATACACTGTAGTCAGATTCTTATTTTGAGCAGGTTACAGACCCTCTCTCTGAGACTTAGTTTCCTCCTTATTAAAATGGGATAGGCCTATGAAATAGGTATCCTTAATATGAAAATTAGAACTAATAATAGTAAACTTCTAACTGGAATATGGCCTAGACCAACATCTCTTCATTTCCCACACTCCCCAGCCCTTGAAAACTACCATGCAACTCTTGTTTCTGTGAGTTTGGCTTTTTTAGATTCCACATATAAGTGACATTTTATAGTCTTTTGTCTTTCTGTGTCTGACTTACTTAGTATAATGCTCTCAGGGTCCATCCATGTTGTTACAGTTGGCAGTATTTCCTCCTTTCTCATGGCTGGATAATAATCCATTGTATGTCTATACTGTGTCTTCTTGATCTGTTCATCCACTGATGGACTCTTAGGTTGTTTCTGTATCTTGGCTGTTGTGAAAAATGCTGCAGTGACCATGGGAGTGCAAGTACCTCTTTTGAGATTCTGATTTCATTTCCTTTGATATATATCCAGAAGTAAGATTGCTAGATTATAGGGTAGTTCTGTTTTGAATTTTTTTGAGGAATCTCCATCATGTTTTCCAGGTAGTGTTATCAATTTACATTCCCACCAATAGTGCATGAGGGTTCCTTTTGCTTCATATCCCTTGCTAACAGTTATTATCTCTTGTCTTTTTAGTAATAGCCATTCTGACAAGTGTAAGGTGATACTTTGATTTGCATTTCCCTGATGATGATGATCGTCACATTAAGCATCTTTTCATGTACTTCTTGGCCATTTGTATCTCTTTGGAAAATGTCTGTTCACGTTCTCTGCCTATTTTTGATCAGATTGTTTGTGGGGGTTTTTTGCTACTGACGTTGGATGAGTTCCTTATATATCCCTTTATCAAATAGATGGTTTACAAATAGTTCTCCCATTCCATAGGTTTCCTTTACATTTTGTTGATGATTTCTTTTGCTATGCAGATGCTTTATAGCTTAATGTAGTCCCACTTATTTCTGCTTTTTTTGCTTGTGCTTTAGATTTCCTATCCAAGAAGTCATTGCCAACCAATGTCAAGGAACTTTACCACTATGTTTTCTTCTAGGAGCTTTGCAGTTTTAGGTATCATGTTTAAATCTTTAATCAATTTCAAGTTCATTTTCATGAGTGGTATAAGGACCCACATTTGTTCTTCTGCTCATCGTTACTCAGTTTTCTCAGTGCCACTTACTGAAGAGACTATCCTTTCCTTGTTGAGTATTTTTGGCTCTCTTACCAAGTGTTAGCTGACTGTTTATGCAAGGGTTTATTTCTGGGGCTTAATTCTGTTCCACTGGTCTGTGTCATTTTTTATGCAAGTCCCATACTATTTTAATTTTTACAGCTTTGTAGTGTAGTTTGAAATCAGGAAGTATGATACCTCCAGCTTTATTCTTCTTTCTCAAGATTGTTTTGGCTGTTATGGGTCTTTGGTGATTCCACTTATTCTAAATGTTACGATACTTTTCTAAGTCCTTAGTTGCTGTACTTTTGTTAATCTTCATGACAACACAATGAAGATGGTGCCATTATCTCCCATTTTATAAGATGGGGAAATAGAAACCTAGAGAGGTGTAAATTTAATTTACTCCATGTCACACAGCTAGTAAGTGGCAGAGTGGGATTTGTAATGTACAACAGACTCCTATCTGATGCAGAGGTTAAGTGTTAGAGTCAGTATAGAACAAAAACTGTTAGTCAAGAATTTCCCTTTAAAAATCCCTAAAATTGGCCATAATCCATAGCATCATATTGTCTTTCAGTTACTTCAGCATAGCTGTCTTTTCCTCCATTTTTGGAACAGGATTCTTTTTCTTCATCTGAGTAACAGATGAAGTCATTGGCATAGGTTTAGAAGCCGTGTTGTTGAAAAAAAAAAATAGTATCTTTAAACACTAGACACAAGCACAGAATTTTATTTCTGTGAGTTCTATATGTGCTTTGCAGTGTGTCCTGCCTGCCAAGCTGCCAGCGCGGTGCCTGGAGCACAGTGGGTGCTGAGTGACTACAAGCCAGCATAGCCTTGTTCACAGCCTTTCCCTTGGCCACTCCCACACAGTGCCACCTCTCTGGTGCCTTGGCCCACCACTTTCCTCATCTTCTCTCACCCTACAGGCCTTTTCTGCTGATCTGAATCGTGCCTGATTTTTTTTTTCCTCTCAGCCCACACTGATCTTGCCCTGGTTCATCTGATTTCCCGGTTTCAAGAGCTTGAACTTCACAGAGGCAGTATATTCTGTGGAGTTTGCTCTCCAAAACTCTCAGCACAGATTGGAGTCTGACTAAAGTGGGCCTCAGTCGTGGTAGAGATAGGGCCTATCTGCAGCCCTGTTCTGGTTCAATATAATGCGCATGGGTTGAATGCCCCCAGGGCATCACGGAAGCTGAGCGAGAGGCTTTTGAGCTGCTCCCAGATGATGAGCGCCAGTGCATCAAGTGCAAGACCACGTGCTTCCTATCAGCCCTGGCCTGCTATGACTGCCCAGACGGCCTTGTCTGCCTTTCCCACATCAATGACCTCTGCAAGTGCTCCAGTAGCCGGCAGTACCTGCGGTGAGCAGGGGACCTACTGAGGGAAGTGGTCTGAGCAGGGGGCTGCGGAGCTGGGCCAGACGTGTGCTTCCCTGCCATCTTCTTCCAGGTATCGCTACACCTTGGATGAGCTCCCTGCTATGCTGCATAAGCTGAAGGTTCGGGCTGAGTCCTTTGACACCTGGGCCAACAAAGTTCGAGTGGCCCTGGAGGTGGAGGATGGGCGGAAGCGCAGTGAGTGATGGGGGGACGGAGGGACTCCACAGGCAAGTTCTCTTCCCTTTTCTTCTGTGCTCCCCCACCCCCTTCCTTGGCCTTTACTCAATACTGCCTACTCCTTGCTGCTTTCATTCTCTCTCCAGGCCTTGAAGAGCTGAGGGCGCTAGAGTCCGAGGCCCGTGAACGGAGGTTTCCGAACAGTGAGCTATTGCAGCGACTGAAGAACTGCCTGAGCGAGGCAGAGGCTTGTGTGTCCCGGGCTCTGGGACTCGTCAGCGGCCAAGAAGCTGGGTATGGCAGTGGGAAGTGGCAGGCTCAGATTCTGCCTGCTGAGGAGCCAGCGTCTAGGGGAAGTGGACTCTGAGTGCCACTAGGCAGATGACGTCAGCAGGAAGCTGACAAGTACGGTGGCACAAGGTGGCCTAAGAGGTATTGGGAGGGCAAGGAGATCAGGCAACTAGAATGGAGAAGAGTGCTAAAAAAGCTAGAAAAGGTTCTTTTTATCAGTACCTGGAGATTTCCAGTGGGCTTAGGGATTTTGTGGGCAAAGAGGAGTTGTGGAAAGCTTAGGGACAAGAAGAGAAGCATCAGCCTGATCAGAGAGTTCAGAGTAGAGGATGAGTTGAAAAGTCCAGCTTCTGTTACCGTCATTTAATTTCTAAGCTACCCCCCCCACCCAATATATCCTGTATTCCCCTCTTCTCATTCTTTGCTTTCATCATATGAATGTGTTGGTTTCTTACACCCCCCACCCCCAATCTGGACAGTTGATGGGCACTGTGGAGTAGGAAAGATCAAGGTGGGCAGGTATGAGGAAAAGCATTGGGTCTGAGCACAGAGATGGAGGGAGGGGACTGGGTTTGGACCTGAAACCCCACATGTGAAACTCCATAGGCCCCACAGGGCGGCTGGTCTACAGATGACCCTGACTGAGCTCCGGGCCTTTCTGGACCAGATGAACAACCTGCCTTGTGCCATGCACCAGATTGGGGATGTCAAGGTGAGGAGGAGTGCACTCAGAGTGCTGATGAGGGTTCAGGGGGATTGGGAGACCTGAGCAGCAGGCCACTCTTGGCTTCCTTAAATGTTAAATGTTAGGGCAAGACAGGATGCCCCTGTGAGAGTAACGGGAGCTGGGAGACAAGGAAGGCATAAGGGGCAGGTGATGTAAGTATGGGATATGGAGTCAAGAGGTAGAGATGTAAGAGGAGAAAGGAACAAGGATGTTTGTGGGCCTGGAAAGCGGAGTCAAGTTGAGGAAGGGAGAGGAGAGGTGGGACAAAGAGGGCAGTAGACACCAGTGTGAGCATAGGGGTTTGTGAGGAGGCCAAGCATAGCAGAGTGTTTTTAGGGCAGAGGGTCTCCTGGTGTATACATCAGAATGCTCTGGGAATTTAAAGCATAGACTTCTGACCAAACCCTATTAAGACTCTCTAGAGGTGGGGCCCAGGAATCTGTGTTTTAACAAGTTCCCCAGGATATTCTAACGGGAAGGGAAACTTAGGGCATGGCAGAGGAGAGCACAGTCCATGTTAGGCTCTCTTCCCAAATACTGGAGGGTAAGTAGGTAGGTGGGGCAAAGGTATTTGGTGATGGGACCTCTGATGGGCCCAGCTGAGGAGTTTGTTCTTCCTCTGTATCCTGGTAGGGTATTCTGGAACAGGTGGAGGCCTACCAGGCTGAGGTCCGTGAGGCCCTGGCCTCATTGCCCTCCAGTCCAGGGCTCCTGCAGTCCCTGTTGGAGAGGGGGCAGCAGCTGGGGGTGGAGGTTCCTGAGGCCCAGCAGCTCCAGCGGCAGGTGGAACAGGCGCGATGGCTGGATGAGGTGAAACGCACATTGGCCCCTTCAGCCCGAAGGGGCACCCTGGCTGTCATGCGTGGACTGTTGGTCGCGGGTGCTAGCGTGGCCCCTAGCCCTGCTGTCGATAAGGCCCGGGCTGAGCTGCAGGAGCTGCTGACCATTGCTGAACGCTGGGAGGAGAAAGCCCACCTCTGCCTGGAGGCCAGGTAGGTTAACCACCCTTCCACCTATGCCCCAACCTTCACAGTTTAGTGGAAAAGCCAACAGTGATTCCCATGGGTGGCCTTGAGTACCAGACTCTGGTGTTGGTGTATTGACTTTCTTCCCTTTTTTTGTTCCCTAGCTCTTTTTTTTTTTAAATCTCCATGTATACCTAGAGGCAGAAATAGGCTTATGGGGAAGCAGAGATGGACAGATTCAGAGATGCATAGAGGACTAGCTCCACAGGCTAATGTGGGCACACACACAGGAGCAAAAGAACTAACGGGCAGATGGACAGATGTCAGGAAAAGCCACACACGGGGCAACCTGACAAACTACAACACCAGATGAATATCACCAGTCGTGTACGCAGTGCGAACAGGCTGGCAGACTGGCAGACAAGCAGAGGCTATGGTGGAAGTTGGGTGGGTGCGTGCAGTCTGGAACGGGCAGGACTGGCAGACCCCTGTAGGCAGAGTTCTAGCAAGCAGGCCTAAGTGGCAGTTCCAGGGGCCCCTGCTGATACATCCGGTGGTCAGGCCAGGCTGCTTGTTAGACAGGTCACTCGAGACTGAGGCCTCTATTTCCCCCTGTCTTTAGGCAGAAGCATCCACCAGCCACGCTTGAGGCCATAATCCACGAGGCAGAAAACATCCCTGTTCACCTGCCGAACATCCAGGCTCTCAAGGAGGCTCTTGCTAAGGCCCGGGCCTGGATTGCCGATGTGGACGAGATCCAGGTCAGGACCTTGTTGCGCCCTGGCCCTCCACTCTAGAGCTTCAGTCCAGCCAGGAGAGCTGGCATATGTTGGGTTGTGCTGGGTTGGGTTGCCTTGAGAAGCAGGCACAGTACATCGAGAGGAGGGAAAATGCTTGGTGGTAAGCCATGTGATGCGGGCTCACAAGGCCAGCCTGAGGGTGGAGAAGTTGCAGAAAGGGTCAGAATGGTAGAGGCCGGGGAGGGTATAAGGGGCAGACCACAACAAAGTGATGAGTCTGATGGTCATGGGGACTCACTGGATTATCTGCAGGCTGACCCAGTGGGTGCGGGAGTTGTAGGGGTGCTTCCCTTAGCATGATCCCTCTTCTGTTCTGCCCGAAGACTGCAAGTCTAGTGCCTCTTCCCAGCTGAGGACTGGGCACAGAGAAACTTCGGTAGATGATAGCAAGTTGACTTGAACTTTCTTTTGTCCCTGTCCCAGAATGGTGACCACTACCCCTGCTTGGATGACTTAGAGGGCCTGGTGGCTGTGGGCCGGGACCTACCCGTGGGGTTGGAGGAGCTGAGACAGCTAGAGCTGCAGGTACTGACAGCGCACTCCTGGAGGGAGAAGGCCTCCAAGACCTTCCTCAAGAAGAATTCTTGCTACACACTTCTGGAGGTGAGGCCTGGACCCTGATCCCCAGCCTCTCCTGCCTCCAGTCCTGCTGTTGTGAGATGGCTCAGAGGAGGATGTCGGGGTCGGGCAGTACTGGGAGTGGGAGGTAGGGGAACCTACTCATCTGCACCCTGTCTGCCTGCCTTAGGTGCTCTGCCCGTGTGCAGACGCTGGCTCCGACAGCACCAAGCGCAGCCGATGGATGGAGAAGGAGCTGGGCTTGTACAAATCTGACACGGAGCTGCTGGGACTGTCTGCACAGGACCTCAGGGACCCAGGCTCTGTGGTAAGGAGCTGGGGCCCACAGTGAGAGGAGAGCCTGGCAGTGATAAGTGTCTGAGGGGAGCAACTCTGGGCATACTGCTTGCTCCCTGGGCCTTGCTTCTCCTGGTTTGGGAGTAGGATGTTAATGGTGTCAGAGCAGGGAGGGGATAGGCTGCTGATCTCTTCTCCTGCTGTCCTGGGCATGCCAGATCGTGGCCTTCAAGGAGGGGGAACAGAAGGAGAAGGAGGGTATCCTGCAGCTGCGTCGCACCAACTCCGCCAAGCCCAGTCCACTGGCATCATCGGCCACGGCTTCCTCTGCAACCTCTGTCTGTGTGTGTGGGCAGGTGCCAGCTGGGGTGGGAGCTCTGCAGTGTGACCTGTGCCAGGACTGGTTCCATGGGCGATGTGTGTCGGTACCCCGCCTCCTCAGCTCCCCAAGGTCCAGTCTCAACACCTCCCCACTGCTGGCCTGGTGGGAGTGGGACACCAAATTCTTGTGTCCGCTGTGCATGCGCTCACGGCGCCCGCGCCTGGAGACCATCCTGGCACTGCTGGTGGCCCTGCAGAGACTGCCTGTGCGGCTGCCTGAGGGCGAGGCCCTGCAGTGTCTCACAGAGAGGGCCATCAGCTGGCAAGGCCGCGCCAGGCAGGCTTTGGCCTCTGAGGATGTGACTGCTCTGTTGGGACGGCTGGCTGAGCTTCGCCAGAAGCTGCAGGCTGAACCCAAGCCTGAGGAGCCCCCTACCTACCCTTCAGCCCCTGCCTCTGACCCTCTCAGAGAAGGCAGTGGCAAGGATATGCCCAAGGTGAGCTACCCGACCCAGTTCTTGCCCTCACATTCCTATCTCCTAGCCCCTGCCCCCGTGTAGGCTCCAGTCCTGTCTCTGTTCTCTGACTTTGATCTCTCTTGGCCTGGCCTCCCTGCCCCATTCTACATTCTGTCCAAATCCCCAGATTGCTCCCTGCCGCAGTCTTTGTCTGCTCTCCTCCTCCAGGAGGCGCATCTTCCCAAATCTGGGTTCGGTGGGTAATAGGACCTGGTTCTTCAATTACCACCATCCGTCCTTGCTCTCCTTGGCAGGTCCCGGGCTTGTTGGAGAACGGAGACAATGTGACCAGTCCTGAGAAGGTAGCCCCTGGGGAGGGCTCAGGTAAGAGAGGTAGGTCTAGGTGTGGGTAGGCTGTTTTTTGCATATCCCCAGTGACCCCTGTGTTCCTCAGCTCTGTGGTGGTGGTGGAGGGGATACAACCAGGAGCAGCCTCTAACCCAGCCTGTCCCTGCAACCCACCAGACCTGGAGCTGCTGTCCTCACTGTTGCCACAGTTGACTGGCCCCGCATTAGAGCTGCCTGAAGCAACCCGGGCCCCTCTGGAGGAGCTCATGTTAGAAGGGGACCTGCTTGAGGTGACCCTGGATGAAAACCACAGCATCTGGCAGCTACTGCGGGCTGGGCAGCCTCCAGATGTGGAGCGGATCCGCACGCTTCTGGAGGTGAGGACAGGGATCGTGGACAGGGCCAGGAGGTCAGGCCAAGGAGGTAGAGATCCCCGGCCTGACCACTGGCCCACACCTCTTTCTGCCTGTCTGAACAGCTGGAGAAGGCAGAGCGCCATGGGAGCCGGGCACGGGGCCGGGCATTGGAGAGGCGGCGACGGCGGAAGGTGGATCGGGGTGGGGAGGGCGATGACCCAGCCCGAGAGGAGCTAGAGCCAAAGAGGGTACGGAGCTCAGGGCCAGAGGCCGAGGAGGCCCAGGAGGAGGAGGAGCTGGAGGAGGAGACTGGGGGTGAGGGCCCCCCCCAACCCCTGCCCACCACTGGCAGCCCCAGCACCCAGGAGAACCAGAATGGCTTGGAGCCGGCGCTAGGGGCCACTTCAGGCCCCTCGGCCCCTTTCTCTACTCTGACTCCTCGGCTGCATGTGCCCTGCCCACAGCAGCCACCTCAGCAACAGTTGTGACAGTGGCTGAGCCTAGCACAGACCCCCAACAAAGACCCCCCCTTGGCCTCAAGGATCCTCTTTCTGACCATCAAGCCTGCTTCTTGGGAGGTGGGCAAGAAGGGGGGATGGCCACCCCCCTCCCCAAGCCCACCCCTGAGTCCCTTGACTTTTATATTCTGACTCCAAGGTATTGTTCAGACCTCAGCTCCTGGGGGCCGGCCCCTGGAGTCCCCCTCCCTGGTAGCCTCTAACCAGCATTCCCAGACACCTGAGGCAGATAGATGGATGGGCAGGTGGGCAGGGGGGTGGCTGGGGCTGGGCCAGTACCATTCCAGAGACAAGGCCAGTGCGTATGCAAACTGGGGGAAACTCCTCTCCCTTCGCTCCCCAGTTCTGGCCCTGGCCAGGCCATGCTACACTAACCTCACCTCCCTCTCCCTCTCACTCTTTCTCCTCCTTCCCCTTTCCTGCCTCCCCACCCCACCCACTTTCTATCCCCTTCCCTCTCCTCTCCTTTCTTCCCTCCCCCCTTCCCCTGACTGTTCTACCCAGGAGGAGGAAACTTCACATAGCTGTGCTCACAGTTTTTATTTTAAATGAATTTGGTTGGGAGCTGAGCTGGCTCCCTGTTATCTGAAGAAAGCTTTTGGTGCTTGTCCTCACAATCACCTTGACCTTCTCTCCCTGTCCTACCCTGTCTCCTTTCCTCCTCCTGGGTTCATGTTGTAATAAAAGAAGATTGTTGGTGTGTAATTAATTTGTTCAAAAAAAAAAAAAAAAACAAAACAAGAAACTTGGTTCCAACTGAAGCCTATTTTAATTTTATTTTATTATTTTCCTCTTGTTAGAAATAAAACCCTTAGCAACATTTTTTTGAAATATGTTTCTGAAGTGCATTTCTCTTTGAAGGGGGAGAACAGTGCCTCCATCACCTGTCAGCGGAGCAGCTGCAGTGCTGGCGGGAGCACTAGGGCTGAAGTCTGGGAGCTCTGGGTTCTGAAAACAAGTTCTACCGGGTTCTCCTTACCTGTGGGCAAGACATCCTGAGTCTCCCCCTACCCCATCCCCAGACCAGTTTTCCCCATCTCCCAACAGGTGGGCCTAACACCTCTCACCTAAACTTCTGCCACAGTCCCCTCCAACCTTACACCCTCCAGTCCATCTTCCTCGAGCCCCCCAGAGGCATTTTTGGTTTTGGCTTTATTGAGATATAATTTATACATCGTAAAGTTTACCTGTTTTAAATGTAAAATCCAGTGATTTAGAGCGATGTTTCTAAAGTACAGATCTGTCACTGTTGCTGCTTAAAACCATCCATGATGCTTTATTGCCCTTAATATCAAGGTTATATTTATAATCTCATTCTTTCTGGAATGCTTTCCTGTCCAACCCATATGCCATGTTCAGGGATGCTTCCCTGACTTTTCTTTACCCTAAAGGGTTTCTTCTGCCCCTGTGAATGGAGACTAAAGCTCAGATGTGTGGTCATTTGCAGCCCAAGTTCACTTTTACAGCTTTATTGTGATATAATTTATACATCGTACAGTTTACCCACTTAAAGTATACAATTCAGTGGCTTTTAGTATATTCTAGTTGTGCAACTGTCACTGCAAAATATTTTAGAATGTTTTTTCATCATTCCAAAATGAAACCACACTCCTTAGGCATTACCCCTGTCCCCCCAGCCCCCACCCCCCTGGCCCTTCAACCCTAGGCTACTACTAATCTATATGGATTTGCCTATTTTGGACATTTTATATAAATGGAATCATACAATTTGTGATCCTTTGTGACTGTGTTCTTTCACTTAGCGTGATGGTTTCAAGCTGAGTTTGCTTTTAAATGTAGATATGAATGGTTCCTTTATATTGGACAGAGTCCCCCCACCCCTTTCTGGGCCCCAGAATTTTGTTTTGATTTGCAGATTTCATTTATTTAGAGAGAGAATGAGTGTGTGTGAGCGGGAGAGAGGGGCAGAGGGAGAGAGAGTCTCAAGCAGACTCCTTACTGAGTGCAGAGCTCAACCTGGGGCCTGATCCAACGACCCTGAGCATGACCTGATCTGAAACCAAGAGTTGGATGCTCAACCAACTGAGCCACCCAGCACCCCCAGAGTCATGAAAATGAGGGTGTTGGACGAGATCAGGGACTGTCACTAGTCCACCCTTTCTCATCGTGGGTGATCTCTCAGTGGGTTCATTTGGTTCCATTTCTCCCCCTTCTGAGATTTCCAGTTGATAAGAACCTAGTGATGAGTGAGAAAGCCCACCCTCTTCTGGTAGCTTTGATTGGTGGGAGGGACTAGCTTAGCCCTGCCTCCAGTCTTCTGGTCAGAAGGCCTGGGCTGTACAAGTTAAGGGGAAGCAGAAGCCAGTGGACACACAGGTGTTGGACCCAGTTCAACCCCAGCCCTCCATCAAGGGGAAAAGGCTGGCCTTATGTCTGGGCACCTATTCAGAACTGATCATGAAAGGAGGGTTGGAAGAGACATCTTAGAAGAGACGGGCTTGCGAGCTATGACAGATGGGAGGGGGCTTAGGCTCAGCACTTCACTACCATTCCCACTCAAGGCAGTCTGCCCCTTGGAAGCAGACCAACAGGAGAGGAAAAGCGGCACCTGTGACCTCCAGCAGCTCCCAGGCCAGCAAACTGCTGGGCCTAGGCTGGGGTCCTCCAGGCTATGGCCCAGCCCTCAGCAGTTTGCAGACAACCTTTTCCATCTTGGCACAGTCCTGCCTCATTCCTCACAGTGGACGTGCGTCCTGTGAGTTCTGCAAGAGAGGCCCTAGCTCTGATCCTGTAAGACTGGTCAAACATGGCCTCTTCCAGAGAGCTTGCTCTGGTGGCACAAATGTCCCCCTTCCCAGGCACTCACCTAGAAAAGGAGGAGTGACTGGCAGTGAGTGGGGCAGGGTGGGGGGGTGGCAGGGAGAGCAGATGAGTGGGGGATGGGGAGAAAGAGGAACCCTAAAGAAGAGATAAAGGGCTGATACCCAAGATCTATAAAGAACGCAAACTCAACACCCAAAAAAGTCAAAAAGTGGGCAGAAGACCTCAACAGACACTTCTCCAAAGAAGACATACAAATGACTAAAAGACACATGAGAAAATGTCCAACATCATTAGCCATTAGGGAAATTCACATAAAAACCACATTGGGATACCACCTTATACCAGTTAGAATGCCAAAAATTGACAAAGCAAGAAACAACAGGAGAGAGAGTGGAGAAAGGGGAACCCTCTTACCCACCCTGTTGGTGGGAATGCAAGGTGGTACAGCCACTTTGGAAAAAAGTGTGGAGGTTCCTTAAAAAGGTAAAATTGGGCTACCCTACGACCAGCAATTGCACTACTGGGTATATACCCCAAAGATACAGAAGTGAAAAGAAGGGGCACATGCACTCCAATGTTAATTGCAACTATGTCCACAAGAGCCAAACTGTGGAAGGAGCAGGATTGCACTTCAACAGGCGAATGGATAAAGATGTGGTCCATATATACAATGGAAAATCACTCAGCCATCAGAAAGGATGAATACCCCTTTTGCATCAACATGGACAGGACAGGAGGAAATTATACTGAGTGAAATAAGTCAAGCAGAGAAAAGTCAATTATCATATGGTTTCACTAATTTGAGGAACATAAGGAATAGCATGGAGGACATTAGAAGGAAGGGAAAAATGAAGGGGGGAAATCAGTGGGGGAGATGAACCATGAGAGACTGTGGACTCCGAGAAACAAACAGAGTTTTAGAGGGGAGAGGGCTGAGGGGAGGAGTGAGCCCGGTATGGATATTAAGGAGGGCACAGATTGCATGGAGCACTGGGTGTTACACACAATTACTCATGTAACAGCACATCAATAACTAGGGGCGCCTGGGTGGTTCAGTCAGTTAAGCGTCTGCCTTTGGCTCGGGTCATGATCCCAGGGTCCTGGGATCGAGACCCACACTGGGCTCCCTGCTCAGTGGAGAGTCTGCTTCTCCCTCTCTCTCTGCCTGCCGCTCTGCCTACTTGTACTCTGTCAAATAAATAAATAAAATCTTAAAAAAAAACTAATGAAGCACTGTATGGTGACTAAAACAGCATAATTAAAAAAAAAAGCTATCTTCACCTAGAAGTCATTTTCTATAGAGACACCTCCTTGCTGCTGCAGCTGCATCCTCCCAGAGGTTACCACGTCGCTCAGGATGGCTCCTGAGTCTGCAGGTGGCAAGGATGGGAAGAGAGCACTTCCACTGAGGACCCACCCCCAACTCGTTCTCTGGAGCCCAACTGACAGCTTCCCTCCTGCTAGTGTTTCCACAGTGCGTTACATGGTGTCTGAAACACTCTAGGATTAATGGGTCTGTTTCTCCCACCATTCTGGGAGCTCCTGGAGGGAAGGCAAGGCCCAGACCCAAATCCTCTGTCCCTACTTCTAGTCAGGGTCCTGCATAGTCAGGGCTCAGAAGGAGGGAGGACAGGAGCAGCATTTGGAGCCCCACTGCATATGAACTCTTTTCCCTTTGCACTACATAAATCTCATTGGTAAAGGTGTTAACCTATGAAAGTGAGATCTGGGGCCCAGGTCCATGGTCACCAGGGAGAGGTCTGAAGAAGCAGACACTGATCATGCTTCTCAGAAGTCCTGAAATTGTGGTGATGGGAGAAGAGGGATATCAAGGCAGATAGGTCCTCGGCCCCTGGGGCACTCTTAGGAAAGGGAAGGGAGCAGTTCTATGGGAGACATTTCACAAAGTTCCTGTTGGACATGTGGGAATCAGACCTCTCAAAAAATAGGCCTGGTCTAGGCATATCAGCTTGGCAGAGCTGGGATTTGCACCAAGTCTGAACCTACAGCTCTGTAAGGCATGATGGAAGGGGACCGAAGTAATCAGCCTGCACCCAGAGAATATTTCATAGCGGGGGCTCATTATTGATCTCTGCCACTGGCAGGTGGGAACTCAGCAATGCTACAACCAGATTGGCCTTGGTAGGTAGAAGTCTATATTGCAGAACTTGTGCATAACCTATTCATGCCTGTATTCATTATTGTTGAGTAATTAATTACTCCAAAAACTTAGGGGCTTAAAAACATATTTATCTCATAATTCCTGTAGGTCAGGAATCTGCGCACAACTTAGCTGGGTTTCAACTTTGGGGTCTCACAGGCTGCAGTCAAGGTGTTAGGTAAGGCTACAGTCATCTCAACACATAACTGGGGAAGAATCTGCTTCCAAGCTCACTCACACGAGTGTGGGCAGAATTCAATTCCTTGAGGGTTGTTGGCCTAGGGCCTCAGTTCCTCACTGGCTGTTGGTTGTCCTAAGTTCCTTGTCATGTGGGCCTCTCCACAGGGCAGCTCATAACATGGCCACTTGCTTCACCAGACCAGTCAAGTGAGATGAGACCGAGAGAGAGAGAAAGAGAATTGCATGAGTGCAAGATGGAATTCAGTCTTCTTGACCCAATCTCTGAAGTGACATCCCACCACTTTTGCAATATTCTCCTCAGTAGGAGTAAGTCACTAGGTTCAGGTCACACTTGAGGGAAGGGGATGACAAAAGGGCGTCAATACCAGGAGGTGAAGATCATTGGTGCCATCTTGGCAACTGACTAGTTAATTATGATTTATATCCCTTCCACTTGCAGAATACATTTACCCATTCCCGATCCATTTAGGCATTACCTCAAAGTCCACAATCTCATCTAAATCAGGACCAGGTGTGAACGTGGCCCCTTGGGTGTATTCCTGAAGTACTATTTTTCTCGGCCTGCAGATCTGTCAAACTTACAAGTCACCTGTCCCCAACACACCCACCATGCAAAGGTGGAACAGGTGCAGGATAACCACTACAGACATTCCAGTTCGAAAAGGGGGAAAGTGGGAGACACAAAGGAGTCTCTGGTCTATAGCAAGTCTGAAATCCAGCTGGGCAAATGGAAGTTCCTTGATTAGGTCATACACAACTGCCAGGGACATTGGAAAATGTAGTCTGAATTTGTCCTGAAAAGGAAGAGGAAATGGGCTTAACGACCACCTAGCTAGTCTCTGCCACACCTCATAATGTATTTCTTTTTTTAAAAAAAGATTTTATTTATTTATTTGACAGAGAGAGATTACAAGTAGGCAGAGAGGCAGGCAAAGAGAGAGAGGAGGAAGCAGGCTCCCTGCCGAGCAGAGAGCCCGATGCGGGACTCAATCCCAGGACCCTGAGATCATGACCCAAGCCGAAGGCAGCGGCTTAACCCACTGAGCCACCCAGGCGCCCCTCATAACGTATTTCTCAAAGCCCTTGTGAAAGGACTGTCCACGTGGCCAGAGGGTGAGTTAAATGGATTACACCTGGCATTTAGTGATTCCTCCCTCTACATTGTATATCTGGCATCTTAACCTCATTTAACACAGACTGCTATTGAGTACGGGTTTCAGTCGATCAATAGAACAAATCTTACAAATGCTCCTAGCTGCTTCCACTAACACGGTACATCCAGGACTGCTGATAAGTGCATCTATATTGAAAAGTTTGACTCTACCAATCAAAAAAGCTCCCCAAAAGTAAAAGTCCAGGGCCAGAGGGTTTCACAGGCAAATTCTACAAAAGAAGAATTAACACCTATTCTTCTCAAATTGTTCCCAAAAATAGAAGAGGAAAGAAAGCTTCTAAATTCATTCTCTGAGGCCAGTATCACCCTGTTACCAAAACTGGATAAGGACACTACAAAAGAAGAGAACCACAGGCCAATATCTCTCATGAGTATAGTTGCAAAAATCCTCAACAAAATATTAGTAAACCCAATCCAAATATACATTAAAAAAATCATTCACCAAGATCAAATGGGATTTATTCCCAGAAGGCAATGGTGTTTCAATATTCACAAATCAATTAACATGATACAACCACATTAATAAAAGAAAGGATAAGAACCGTAAGATCATTTCAATAGATGCAGAAAAAGCATTTGACAAAGTACAACAGCCACTCATGAAGAAAACCCTCTGCAAAGGTGGTCTAGAGGGAACATATCTCAACATAGTAAAGGCTTTATATGAAAAAATCCATAGCCAACGTCATACTCAATGATGAAAACCTACGTGTTTTTCCCCTAAGATCAGGAACAAGACAAGGATGTCCACTCTCACCACCTTTATTCAACATAGTACTGGAAGTCCGAGCCACAGCCATTAAACAACATAAAAAAATAAAAGGCAGTCAAATTTCTAAGGCATAAGTAAAACTTCCACTATTTGCAGATGACATGATACTATATATAGAAAACCCTAAAAGACTCCACCAAGTAACTACTAGAACTGATAAATGAATTCACTAAAGTCGTGGAATGCAAAATCGATGTCCAGAAATCTGTTGCATTTACATGCACTAATAATGAAGCAGCAAAAATTGAAATTAAGAAAATCCCATGTATAATTGTACCAAAACAATAAAATACCTAGGAATAAACTTAACCAAAGAGGTGAAAGACCTGTGCTCTGAAAAGTATAAAACAGTGATGAAAGAAATTCAGGAAAATGCGAAGAAATGGAAAGACATTCTGTGCTCATGGGTTGGAAAAACAAATATTGTTAAAATGTCTACACTACCTAAAGCAATCTTACAGATTTAATGTGATCCCTATCAAAATACCTACAGCATTTTTCACAGAACTGAAACAATCTTAAAATTTGTATGGAACCACAAAATACCTCAAATAGGCAAAACAATCTTGAAAAAGAAAAACCAAACTGGAGGCATCACAATTTCAGGGTTCAAGTTATATTACAAAGCAGTAGTTACTAAAACTGTATGATACTAGCATAAAAATAGACACATAGATCACTGGAATAGGAGAGGAAACCCACAAATAAACCATGATTATATATATGGATAATTCATCTGTGACAAAGGAGGAATGGCTATCCAGTGGGGGAAAATTGTCTTCAACAAATGGTGTTGGGGGCACCTGGGTGGCTCAGTGGGTTAAGCCTCTGTCTTCGGCTCAGGTCATGACCTCAGGGTCCTGGGATCGAGACCCGCCTCGGGCTCTCTGCTCAGCAGGAGTCTGCTCCCCCCGCCACGCCTGCCTCTCTGCCTACTTGTGATCTCTCTCTCTCTCTGTCAAATAAATAAATAAAATCTTTTAAAAAAATGGTGTTGGGAAAATTAGACGGTTATCTACAAAAAAGTGAAATCACTTTCTTAAACCATACACAATAATAAACTCAAAATGGATTAAAGACCTAAATGTGAGAAAGGAAACCATATAATCCTAGAAGACAGCACAGGGGGTAATTTCTGTAACATCAGTAGGAGCACCATTTTTCTAGATACGTCTTCTAGGGTAAGGGAAATAAAAGCAAAACCAAGCTATTGAGACTATATCAAAATAAAATGCTTCTGCACAGCAAAGGAAACAATTGACAAAACTGAAAGTCAGTGTGCTGAATGGGAGTTGGTATTTGCAAATGACATATTGGATAAAGGGTTAGTATCCAAAAATAGATAAAGAACTTTCACAATTCAATACCAAACCCCGCTCTGGAATATTCCAATTAAAAAATGGGCTGAAGACATGAGCAGACATTTCTCCGAAGAAGACATATAGGTGGCCAACAGACACATGAAAAGATGTTCATCATCACTTATCATCAAGAAAATGCAAATCAAAACCACAAAACCTATTGAAAGGGCTAAAATTAAAAAAAAAAAAAACCACACGCAATAAAGAAATGTTGGCAAGGATGCCAAGAAAAAGGAACTCTCTTGCACTGTCAGTGGGGATGCAAACTGATGCAGCTGCTGTGGAGAACAGTATGGAGGTTCCTCAACATTTAAAAGTAGAACTACCCTACGATCCAGTAATCGCAGTACTGGATATTTACCCCCAAAATACAAAAACACTAACTCAAAGGGGTACAGGCACCCCTATGTTTATAGCAGCATTATTTACAATAGCCAAGATATGGAAGCAGCCCAAGTGGTGTCCACCAACAGACGAATAGATGGAGAAGTGAGAAACACACACACACACACACACACACACACACACACAGGAACATTATTCAGCCATAAAAAGGAATGAAATTTTGCCATTTTCAACAACATGGATAGAGCTAGGGAGTATAATGCTAAGTGAAATAAGTCAGTCAGAAAAAGACAAATACCATATGGTTTCACTCATACGTGGAATTTAACAAAACAAACAAGCGAAAGGGGATAAAGGGGAGAAAGAGAGAGAGGCAAACCCTGAAACACACTCTTAACTACATGACTGATGGTTACCAGAGGGGAAGTGGGTGGGGGAATGGAAAAAAAAGAAAAGTTTGACCCTACCAGAATTAGATAAAGACATCATGAGAGGGGCGCCTGGGTGGCTCAGTGGCCTCTGCCTTCGGCTCAAGTCATGATCTCAGGGTCCTGGGATCAAGCCTCACATCAGGCTCTCTGCTTGGCGGGGAGCCTGCCTCACCCCCCTCTGCCTGCCTCTCTGCCTACTTGTGATCTCTGTCTGTCAAATAATTAAAATCTTAAAAAAAAAAGACAATCACAAGAAAAGACAATTATAGGCCAATTTCCCTTATGAATATAGACACTAAAATCCTCTACAAAATACTGGCAAAACCAACCCAACAGTGTATTAAAAAGATTATACACTATGATCAGTGGGATTTATCCCAGGAATGCAAGACTGATTCAACATCAGAAAACTGATTAATGTTATACATTACAATAATAGAACAAAGGGGAAAGCCTACATGATCATCTCAACTGATGCATAAAAGGCTAATAAATTCAGCAAAGTTGCACTGCACAAGATCAACACATAAAAATCAGTTGTGCTTTTATACATTAGCAATGAACAATACAAAAATGAAATTAAGAAAGCAATTCCATTTACAATAGCATCTAAAAGAAATACCTAAAAATAAATGTAACCAAGGAGGCCAAAGACTTGCATATGGAAGACTTGTATAAGACTTGTATACTGGAAAACATTGTTGAAAGAACTTAAGCGAGACATTCTATGTTCATGGATTGGGAGGCTGTATATTGTTAAGATGTCAGTACTACCCAAAGTAATGTGCAGATTCAACACAATTGCTATCAAAAGTCCAACAGCCTTTTTGCAGAAACATGGAAATGCCAATCTTAAAATTCATATGGAATTTTAATACAATTTTAATAAATTTTATTATTTTAATAAATTAATAAAAAATAAAATAAAATTTTAAATAAAAATTTAATAATTTTTAAAAGGTTTTATTTATTTATTTGACAGACAGAGATCACAAGTAGGCAGAGTGGCAGGCAGAAAGAGAGAGGGGGAAGCAGGCTCCCTGCTTGGCAGGGAGCCTGCCAAGCAGGGAGCCCGATGTGGGGCTCCATCCCAGGACCCTGGGATCATGACATGAGCTGAAGGCAGAGGCTTTAACCCACTGAGCCACCCAGGTGCCCCAAAATTGTAATAATTTTAATAAAAATTTTAAATTTTAAATAAAATTTTAATAAAATTTATATGGAATTCAAGGGGTCCTGAATAGCCAAAACAATCTTGAAAAAGAAGAACAAAGTCAAATGGCTGAGTTGTTTTCTTTTTTTTAATTGAAATATAATTAACATATAGTGTTATATTAGCTTTTGGCATACAATATAATGATTCAACAATTCTATAAATTAACGCAGATCCCAACAAGACTTGTAGAATGGCAAAGAATCAGAAGCAATCTGGGTGTCCATCCCTGGCAAGTAGACAGGAAAAATCAGGCTTAGGAGGTAGTTGAGGTTGATAGAAAATCTACACACAGCCTATCGAATAAATCTTCCAATATATTGTCGACATTTTTCATCAGAGGCAAAAAAATGGAAAAAACCCAACTGTCCATAACTGATGAATATACAAATAAAATGGGGTCTATCCATACAATAGAATATTATTTGGCAATAAAAATGTGTGAAGTACTGACCCATGCTCTATAATGGGATGAGCCTGGAAGACATTTTGCTAAATGAGAGAAGCCAGGCACAAAAGATACATATTGCATGATTGCATCTTTATGAAATGTCCAGAATAGGAAAATCTATAGAAACATAAAAGAGATTAGTGGTTGCCTTGGGAGGCAGTGGGTGGAGGTTGGAGGGAAATAGGGAATGACTACTAAGGGGTACAGCTCTTCTTGAGGTGTACACCTCTTCCTGAGGTGATGAAAATATTTTATACTTACATTGTGAGGATGGTCAAACAATGCTATGAATATGCTAAAAGACACTGAATCATACACTTTAAGTGGGTGAATTGAATGATGTATGCATTACACTTCAGTAAAGGTTTTATATGTATCACGTACATTTTAGAGATAACTATATCCCAATAAAGGTGATACATATATAAACATATTTCTAATACATAAAATATCTATATCATCTATCTATCTATCTACCTAAACATATTATTGCCCCTTGGGAGAAATGGTTGATTCCAGGGCTGGGACTAGAGAACAAAGAAGGGTTTAAAAAAAATGAAAGAAACATCAGAAGCACAAAGAAGCCAACTTAAAGGATCTCCTAATTGTCCAAATCAGGGACAATATGAGCAACAAAATAAATAATGGATGAATGAATTATAATCCATAAAATAAAACTTCATGAGTCTGTATAAAAATAAACACATAGGGGTGCCTGCGTGGCTCAGTTGGTTGAGCATCTGACTCTTGCCATAATCTCAGGGTTGTGAGATCGAGCTCCATGTCAGGCTCTGTCCATGCTGGGGGCGGAGCGTGCTTACGATTCTCTCCCTCTGCCCCTCCCCCCCTTTCCTCTCTAAAATTGGAAGAAACAAACAAATGACCAAATAAATGAATGAATGGCAAACTCAACACCCAAAGAACAAATAATCCAATCAAGAAATGGGCAGAGGACATGAACAGACATTTCTGCAAAGAAGACATCCAGATGGCCAACAGACACATGAAAAAGTGCTCCATATCACTCGGCATCAGGGAAATACAAATCAAAACCACAGTGAGATATCACCTCACACCAGTCAGAATGGCTAAAATCAACAAGTCAGGAAATGACAGATGCTAGCGAGGATGCAGAGAAAGGGGAACCCTCCTACACTGTTGGTGGGAATGCAAACTGGTGCAACCACTCTGGAAAACAGCATGGAGGTTCCTCAAAATGTTGAAAATAGAACTGGCCTAAGACCCAGCAATTGCACTACTGGGTATTTACACTAAAGATACAAACGTAGGGATCCGAAGGGGCACGTGCACCCGAATGTTTATAGCAGCAATGTCCACAATAGCCAAACTATGGAAAGAACCTAGATGTCCATCAACAGATGAATGGATAAAGAAGATGTGGTATATATACACAACGGAATACTATGCAGCCATCAAAAGAAATGAAATATTGCCATTTGCGACAACATGGATGGAACTAGAGCGTATCATGCTTAGTGAAATAAGTCAAGCAGAGAAAGACAACTATCATATGATCTCCCTGATATGAGGAAGTGGTGATGCAACATGGGGGCTTAAGTGGGTAGGAGAAGAATCAATGAAACAAGATGGGATTGGGAGGGAGACAAACTATAAGTGACTCTTAATCTCACAAAACAAACTGAGGGTTGCTGGGGGGAGGGGGGTTGGGAGAAGGGGGGTAGGGTTATGGACATTGGGGAGGGTATGTGCTTTGGTGAGTGCTGTGAAGTGTGTAAACCTGGCGATTCACAGACCTGTACCCCTGGGGATAAAAATAAAAAATTAAAAATAAATAAATGAATGAATGAATAAATAAAGAGGGGAGAAGGCAACATCTTCACCACAGTAGAAGTCTCATAAAGTCTTAATAAATGTAGAAGGAATGATTGAAATAGAAACTCCCTATCTGGTAAACGCCACAGTAACAATTGTGTCAGGCACAGATCATCAGTGGATGCTAAAATTAGTGGGTGAAAGCTTGATGAAAAACAGGATATTTACATAAATAATTTGGGTGTCTTCTCACGTGTTAGTCACTAATTACTACTTCACAGTGGTGAACACCACCTTAACCAAGTGTTAAAGTTTAACATCACCAAAAATAAGACATATAGATGTTATATACCTCCTGTTCTGATGGACTAGGGTGAATCCCTTTTGTGGTATTCATTTTTTCCCCCAAGTTCTTATTTAAATTCCAGTTAGTTAAGATACAGTGTGATATTAGTTTCAGGTGTAGAATTTAGTGATTCAACACCACATATAACACCTGGTGCTCATCACAACAAGTGTATTCCTCAATCCCTATGACCCACTTGGCCCGTCCCCTCCCCCCCTCCCCTCTGGGAACCATCAGTTTGTTCTCTATAGTTAACAGTCTGTTTCTTGGTTTTCCTTTCTTCCCCCCGCCATGTTCATTTGTCTTGTTTCATGAATCCCACAAATGAGTGAAATCATATGGTGTGTGTCTTTCTTTGACTTACTTTGCTTAGCATAATACTCTCTAACTCCATGTTGTTGCAAATGGCAAGATTTCATTCTTTTTGATGACAGAGTAATACACACACACACACACACACACCCCACACCACACACCGTATCTTTTTTTGTCCATTCATTAGTCGATGGACACTTGGGCTCTCTCCATAGTTTGGCTATTGTTGACAATGCTGCTATAAACATTGGGGTGCATGTACCCCTTCAAATTAGTATTTTTGTATCCTTTGGGTAAATACCTAGTAGTGCAGTTGCTGGCCTATAGGATAGTTCAACTTTTAATTTTTGAGGAACCTCCATACTGTTTTCCAGAGTGGCTGCACCAGTTTGCATTCCTACCAAAAGTGTTCTCAAGAAAAAAAAAATCATAACCTCTATCTAATCATGAAAGAACATCAGAAAAACCCAGTTGAGGGATAGCTACAAAACAACTGACCAATACTCTTCAAAAGTGTTAAGGTCATGAAAGATAAGGAAAGACTGAGGAACTGTCACAGGCAGGAGGAGACTAAGGAGACATGATAACTAATTGTAAGGGAGGAATCCTAGAATAGAAAAAAAGACAATTGAGGGAAAACTGGTAAACTCCAAAAGTGAAATTTGAAGAGATTAATTTGATCGTATTGTATCAATGTTAATTTCCTGGTTTCAATAATTCTACCGTGATCCTGTATAATGGTAACATTTGTGGAAGCTGGGTAAAAGATATATGAGAATTCTTTGCACTAGTTTAATAAATTTTTTTAGAGAAAAAGTGGGGTCAGAGGACAAGGGAGAGAAAGAAACTTAAGCAGTCTCCATGCCCAGTACGGAGCCCAACACGGGGCTCAATTTTACAACCCGGAGATCACGCATGACCTGAGCCGCAATCGAGTTAGACTCTTAACCGATTGAGCCACCCAGGCGCCCCTAGTTTTGTAACTTTTTATGTCAGAAATTATTACAAAAGAAAAAGTTAAAAAATTAAAAGACACATATCACTATGTAAACAAGTAGGAAACAGAATAAAATATATGACATAAGAGCATTAGAGACTGTTTACTGAAAAGAGCCAGTTATTTTACCAGAAAGATGGGTTTATTCAGGAATAACAGAATTGCCGTTTGGGACATGCAAGCTACAGAAAACCATTGGCAAGTCCAATAAATAGAGGAGTTATTTTATGGAGAAGAAGGAAGAAGTCAGAAGGCATTGTTTTTGTTTGTATGTTTGTTCTTGTTTTTTCAATTCCAGTGGAAGGGGCCATTTTCAATGAAAGGCCACTGGAGAAAAGCAAGAGTTCAAGGTGCTGATGGTTTCTCATTGGCTGGGCTGTAGGGGTAGTCAGTTTCTTGCAGGACATGCAATGTACATCTTTTCCATTGGGGCCTATAACTGATGTTTCTTTTCTGTTAACAATTCTTCTGTTGGGGTCCGTAATTGACAGTTCTTCTTATGAATGATGTTAAATAGAATGGCTCCCCCTTCTAGCTTTCCAGTTCCACTTTAGTGAGGCTTCTCTTTATTAATTTTCACAATACATTACAAATACATGCAAATAGAACAGTATACTTTACCAGGACACACACAAACAAAAGGTTTTACATTGAGGGGCGCCTGGGTGGCTCAGTGGGTTAAAGCCTCTGCCTTCGGCTCAGGTCATGATCCCAGGGTCCTGGGATCGAGCCCCACATCGGGCTTTCTGCTTGGCCGGGAGCCTGCTTCCCTTCCTGTCTCTGCCTGTCTCTCTGCCTACTTGTGATCTCTGTCTGTCAAATAACTAAATAAAATCTTTAAAAAAGGGTTTTACGTTGAAATATTAGCTTGACTCCCTGAGAATGGTGAATGGGAAAAGGGGGAATCATTCATTCAGTTTATCAAGAGATGAAATTTAATTTATACACTAGAAGGTTTCCTAGAGGGTGTAGGATTAGATCCAGATCTTGCAGGAATTATGTAGGGACTTGGGAGAGTTAAGGGGTGGTCTGAGGTCACGGTAGTGGCAATATGTGGGAAACGGAGCTAGATGGGGCTTGGAGGTGGGGCCAAGAGTCTGCATTGTTCTGAGAGGAAGGACCAGGTTTAGAGGGATTGGGAGCTGAAGCTGGCTAGAGGGGCTCAAGCTCCAAAGATGACTTCTGGGCCGTTGTCCTCTGTGGTGCTGTCAACTCCTCAGCTAGTGCCCTGAGGTGCTGCTGGGACCGAACCCTTTCCTGTCTTTTACCTGGTATTCAGGGCTCATTCTCTTCCAAGGACCTCCCTTCTAGCACCTTCCTGCCTGTACTTCCCCCTGCCCCGCCCTGGTAATGTTATCCATTTTGCTGTCCTTTGATCAGGTCCAGACAGGGGAATAGGTAAAAGGCCAGACCTTTCCTCTAGACCAGGGATTAGGGTCAGTTGGACTAGGGGCTGGTGCCTCATTACTCCTTGCTTCCCTTAACTATAGACCTCAGAGTGACCAGCTCAGCCTGTCCTGCTGTGTGGCTTATGTGGTCATCTGTTCAACCTGTAGCTTGGCCTGGGACAGTCCCAATATAGGCTCCACTCACTACCAAGCAGTGCAGATGAAAAGTTGAGGCTCAAAGGGGGCATAAAGGGGCCCAGAAGAGCAGGCATATAATGGGGTACTCAGAGGAGGAGCCACACATACCACCTTCCCCACCCCACCCCCAGGAGCTGCTGAACTGCCTGACTGCAAATCTTGCCTCCATCGATTACTGGTTATGTGATTTTCTTGGCAAATGGCTTAATCTAGTATGGTCTCAGTTCCCACATTTATATGAAGAGGAATAGTAGAATAATAGTACCTATCACAGAAGGTTATTGTGAGAAGGAAATGAGACTATGTATTTAGTGTCTGGCATAAATCAAGTCCCCAGTAAATGTTAGCTGTCATTATTCTTATCTGATGTTCTTCCACAGTCCTGGTCCTTGGGCTCCCATAGCTGCAGCGAGACATCACCCTGGCTGTGGCTATGGCTCTACTTCAGAGGAGGTAGGGGGTACTGAGAAAGGGATGGGGAGTGGGCTTGATGAAAACGTGTACTCCTTTGTATTTATTTTATATAGTTGTGACAAGGGGCACCTGGGTGGCGCAGTTGGTTAAGCATCTGATTCTTGGTATTGGCTCAGTTCATGATCTCAGGGTCGTTCAGCTCTGAGTCTGCTAAAGTTTCTCTCTCCTCTCCTTCTACTCCTCCCTACCGCATGCTCTCTTTCTCTCAAATAAATAAATAAATGACTACAGCTTTGTAATAGAGCTTGAAGTCAGGGATTATTATGCCACCAGCTTTGGTTTTCTTTTTCAACATTCCTCCATTGTCTGGCCTTTCAGGGTCTTTTCTTGTTCCATATAAATTTTAGGGTTATTTGTTCCATTTCTGTAAAAAAAAGTTGTTAGTATTTTGATAGGGATTGCCTTCAACGTGTAGATTGCTTTGGGTAGTACAGACATTTTAACGGTATTTGTTCTTTGAATCCATGAGCATGGAATGTTTTTCCATTTTTTGTGTGTGTCTTCCTCAATTTCTTTCATAAGAGGGAAGCTTTGAAACTCTGAAAACTACAGAACATAAGTGTTTCAAAGCTTCCCTCTTTGGTTAGGTTTATTCCTAGGTATCTTACTGGTTTTGGTGCAATTGTAAGTGGGATTGATTCCTTAATTTCTCTTTCTTCTGTCTCAAGACTGTATGGTACTAGCACAAAAATAGACACACACAGATCAATGGAATAGAATAGAGAACCTGGAAATGGACCCTCAACTTCATAGTCAACTAATCTTCAACAAAGCAGTGAAGAATGTCCAATGGAAAAAAGATAGTCTCTTCTACAAACGGTCTTGGGAAAATTAGACAGCCACATGCAGAAGTATGAAACTGGACCATTTTCTTACACCATACACAAAGATAAACTCAAAATGGATGAAAGACCTAAATGTGAGACAGGAATCCATCAAAATCCTGGAGGAGAACACAAGCAGCAACCTCTTCGACCACAGCCACAGCAACTTCCTGCTAGACACGTCTCCAAAGGAAAGGGAAGGAAAAGCAACAATGAGCTATTGGGACTTCATCAAGATAAAAAGGTTTTGTGCAGCAAAGCAGACAGTCAACAAAACCAAAAGGCAACCTACAGAATGGGAGAAGATATTTGCAAATGTCTTATCATATATAGGGCTAGTATCCAAAATCTATAAAGGACCTATCAAACTCAACACCCCCCAAAAACAAACAAACAAAAAAAGGGTAGAAAACATGAATAGATATTTCTCGAAAGAAGATATCTAAATGGCCAACAGACCCATAAAAAAGTGCTCAACATCACTCTGCATCAGGGAAATACAAATCAAAACCACTGTGTGATACCACCTCACACCAGTCAGAATGGCTAAAATTAACCAGTCAGGAAATGACAGATGTTGGTGAGATGTGGAGAAAGAGGAACCCTTTTACATTGTTGGTGAGAAGGCAAGCTGGTGCTGCAACTCTGGAAAACAGTATGGGGGTTCCTCAAGAAGTTAAAAATAGAGCTAGCCTATGACCTAGCAATTATACTACTAGGTATTTACCCCAAAGATAAATGTAATGATTCAAAGGGGCACCTGCACCCCAGTGTTCATAGCAGCAATGTCCACCATAGCCAAACTATGGAAAGAGCCTGGATGTTCGACAGATGAATGGATAAAGTAGAATTTTTATATATGTATATAAAATGGAATATTACTCAGTCAGCAAAAAGAATAAAATCTTACAATTTACATCATCGATGTGAATGAAACTGGAGGGTATTATGCTGAGCAAAATAAGTCAGTCAGAGAAAGACAATTATCATATGGTTTTGCTCACATGTAGAATTTAAGAAACAAAACAGGATCATAGGGAAGAAAAAGGAAAAATGAAATAAGATTAAATTAGAGAGGGAGACAAACAGTAAGAAACTCTTAACTATAGGAAACAAACTAAGGGTTGCTGGAGGTGGGAGGATGGAGTAACTGGTGGGGGGATGGGATAACTGGTGGGGGGATGGGGTAACTGGGGGATGGGCATTAAGAAGGACACTTGTTGGAATGAACACTGGGTGTTATATGCAACCATAAATAACTGAACTCTACCACTTTTTAAAAAAATATATTTATTTACTTATTTGTCAGAGAGATAGAACATAAGTGGGGGAGCAGCAGGCAGAGGGAGGAGCAGGCAGAGGGGGAAGCAAGCTCCAATCTGAGCAGGGAGCCCAATGCGGGACTCGATCCCAGGAACCTGAGATCATGACCTGAGCCGAAGGCAGATGTTTAACTGACTAAGCCACCCAGGTGGCCCTGATCTCTACCTCTGAAACCGATCATACACTATATATTAACTAACTGAATTAAAATAAAGTAAGTTTTAAAAAAGAGGAACAAATAAATCTTTAAATGAATAAACATATATCATTATGACAAAAAAGAAAATACACAGTATTAGAGAAGATAGTAAATCTTTAATTTATACAAATATCTAAGTATTTTCATTCTTTTTTAAAAATATTTTATTTATTTATTTGACAGAAAGAAAGAGATCACGAGTAAGCAGAGAGGCAGGAAGAGAGAGAGGGGGAAGCAGGCTCCCCACTGAGCAGAGAGCCAGACTCTGGACTGGATCCCAGGACCCTGAGACTATGACCTGAGCCGAAGGCAGAGGCTTAACCCACTGAGCTACCCAGGTGCCCCGTATTTTCAGATTCTTAATGATATAGTCTAGCCTCTTCAGTGAATATGCATTTTACACAAGGTTTTATGCTCTAATATGTACACAATTCCTGATCAGGAATTTTTGCTAATGACCTTTAAATCTTGATTGTTGCTATTAATGAGAAAAGCTTTTTTTTTTTTCTCGCAAGTAGGTGCAGGTACTTGGAAATGGAAAAGCAGACTTTCTCTATTAGCCAGAATTTCTATTTCATTCATTTTTTTTAAAGACATTGATGCCTGTTTTTATTTATTTTTTTGAAGATTTTATTTATTTATTTATTTGACATAGAGAGAGATCACAAGTAGGCAGAGAGGCAGACAGAGAGAGAGAGAGAGAGGGAAGTATGTCCCCTGCTGAGCAGAGAGCCTAATGCGGAACTCGATCCCAGGGCCCCGGGATCATGACCTGAGCCGAAGGCAGAGGCTTAACCCACTGAGCCACCCAGGCACCCATCTATTTCATTCTTGGAATCATTTCAATCCAGTTGAACCTTTAAATGGTTCCTTTCTTCAAGTTATCCACAATGTTACCCTACTTCTTTTAATTTTTTTCTTTTTGATTTGAATTGTAATAGCTATACTACCAAGGTATGATATTTTTTAAAGCTCACTTTTCCAAAGTTGAATTTTTGCTTTGAACCCTCTAATCTTTGTCAGTGTACATTAATCTATTTTCACATGGTCCTTCCAAATCTCTATAAAATATATTCAAGGACCCAAAGAAGTCAGCTAATCTTTTTCAACAAATCTACCTGGTGAGAATGGTTCATGGCAAAAAACTCAGTTTGGCTTTTTGCTTACAAACTTTGAAAAATATTCTTCCTTTGGATCAGCTTACACACTTATGAAACAGCAAAGAGGGATGTTCTGATCTTTTGTCTTAAAACAAAGATGAAAACAGGTGGGACCTTAATGCCTTTTATTTTAATTAGAGTCATCATACCATCAGTACAAAATTTCCCACGGAAATTAGATCAAAAGGAAAACTCTTACAACAGATAAGGGTTTGTCTGTATAAAAAAATAAATAAAGCAATGTATTACCAGAATCTCGGAATTTTCATAACAAACTCTAGATGCAAAGCCTTTATATCTTCTTAGCACTGTGTCTCACTACGCAAATTTCTTTGTTTCAAAATATTCATAAAAATGCAATGCATGATCTTGGATTGGGTCCACTGGCTATAAATTATAGGACATTATCAGGAAAATTGGTGAAATTTGAATGAAATATGAGGATTATCTTGTAGTGATATATTAACATTGATGGTTGTATCATGATTAAGTAAGAGAATGTTCTTATTTGTAGAAAAGCCCACGAAAATATTCAGAAGAGATGGGTCTGCAACTTGCTTTCAAGTGTTTCAGGAAAAGAAGTTCTCTATACTGTTCTTGCAACTTCTCTTTAACTTTGTGACTGTTCCAAAATAAAAGATAATCATGGGGCGCCTGGGGGGCTCAGTCATTAAGCGTCTGCTTTTGGCTCAGGTGGATCGAGTCTGGTGTTGGGCTGCCTGATCAGAAGCATGAAGGCTGCTTCTCCCTCTCCCACTCCCCCTGCTTGTGTTCCCTCTCTTGCTGTCTCTGTCTCTGTCAAATAAATAAATAAAATCTTAAAAAAGATAATTCATGAAATATTTGCTTGGATATTTTAACTTGGAATCTTTTGCTTGGCATTGTTGCTTCTCTCAATAATTCTCCATGAAAATCAGACATTTAAGCTAATAAATAAGGGCTTGTTAGGCACCCAAATCCAAATGTGTGATGATCCCCATGACTCATCATTCATGGACCTGGAGTTGGTCTTGAAAATGTGATGGGGAACCTGCTTCCCTCTCTCTCTCTCTGCCTGCCTCTCCATCTACTTGTGATTTCTCTCGATCAAATAAATAAATAAAATCTTTAAAAAAAAAAAGAAAATATGATGACATTGCAGCTTTACTCTAAAAGTTGTCCACTATGATACTGTGATGGTTAATTTTATGTGTCAACTTTGCCGGACCATGGGTTGCCCAGATATTTGGTCAAATATTATTCTTGGGGTCACTTTGCTGAAATGAACATTTAAACCAGTAGATCGGGGAAAGCAGATTGATCCGAACGTGTGTGGGCCTCAGCCAGTCAGTTGAAGGCCTGAATAGAAGAAAAAAGCTGACTTTCCCCAGAATAAAGTAAAATTCTTTCTGCCTGACTCTCTTTGAACTGAGATATCAGCATTTTCCTGGCTTCGGACTCAAATGAAACAACAACTCTTCCTGGTTATGATGGCCTTTGTACTAGAATTACACCGTCAATTCTCCTGGGTCTCCCACTTTCCAAGTCATCCTGCAGGTCTTTGGGCTTGTCCACCTCTATAATCGTATAAACCAATTCCTTATAATAAATCTCATTATCTCTATATTTGCATCCTATCAATTGTCTTTCCCTGGAGAACCGTGACCAATACAGATTTGGGTGTTGAAAGTGGTTCTAGAGGAACAGAATTTTAAGGATTAATTTTCTGAATTGGTTCTGGGATTTCTGGAACTGGATCTCTAATCTGATTACATTTAAAATCACTAATGACTCTATTCCAAGAATAAAGAGATAACTGATAGTCCATGGCAGGGACTTAAGGAGATACAAAAAATACCACCATGTAATACTCCTAATCAACCACTTATAAGAAGAAAGGATCTGGGTGATCTTATATTTACTTTTGAACAAATTAACAAACATAAAGAGATTGGCTGATTGCTCCTAATGTTACTGGACAAAGTTAGCCAGGGATGGGACTGGGGGCAGGGACCGGAAGATGAGCCCAAGGATTTGAATTCCCAGTGCAAGAGCCATATAAATGACTTGAAAGCTTCTATGTCTGCCCTAGAGACCCTTATCTTCTGCAGCCACATGGCCGAGATGCCTGAAAATCAAACACAGAATCTCACTCTACAGCTGGCTGAATTATAACACAAGTTGAACTCGCCGCTCACAGGGTGCCTACCATTAAAGTGAAAGCATTGATGGGGGAAGGAATATGATCCTGAGAGTTGGAATGGTGAGGTCAGGTCTCCTTGAGGAACACACATATTTACAATGCTAATCTTTCTCTTAACCTTCCCCCAAAGGGACCTCCAGCCTTTCCCCAGGATAATGCAGGATAACTGCATTGGGTAAAAGGAAATGATCAGATCTTTGGGGGAACTCCTGGACTCTAGCTCTGAACTGACCCTGACTCCAGGAGATCCAAAATGTCACTGTGATATTTACCTGGCAGGTCACATACCACGATCAACTGAACCTCACTGTCGACCTCCAGTCTGAGCAGGGGCTTCTGGAAGTCAGGTGATCCATGGAGTTCTAGCTCAGTTCATCTCACAATGTCCCTGGTGGGTCCCCAAATCCATCTTGTGGTTATTTCCTTAGCCTGGAATTCATAATTGCAATCTATATATTCAGCCGCTAAGGACATAATCGGAATGCACATACTCAGATTGTTTTCCTAACCTGTGCAGTGAGGGCTGTTATGGTGGGAAAGGCCAAATGGATGTCACTAGAGCTGCACCTACTGAAGAATAGAGTAAATAGTAAATCTAAAGCCGTACTGCCTCCCTAGAATGATGGCAGAGATTAATGCCACCATCAAGGACTGGAAAGATGCAAGGGTGGTGATTCCCACCACATCCCCACTCAATTCTCTTATTTGGCTTATACAGAAGACAGATGGGTCTTGGAGAATGACTGTGGATTATAGTAAGCTTAACCAGATGGTGACTCCAGTTGCAGCTGCTGTACCAGATGCAGACTCATTGTTTGAGCAAACTAACACATCCCCTGGTTTCCCCTGGTACCTGGTATGCAACTGTTGATCAACAAACTTCTTCCCCCTCCCATACCTGATAATAAGGGCCACCCAAAGTGGTTTGTTTTCAGCTCACAAAGCCAGCAACACACCTTCGCTGTCCAACCTTAAGGGTATATCATCTCTCCAGCCCAATGTCCTAATTTGTTCACATGTATCGTTATCACCTTTCCCTTCTATGAGGTCTCCCACTGCTTCATTACATTGATGACGTTTTGCTGACTGGATCTAGTGAGCGAGAAGTAGCAAGCCCTCTCTAGATGTATTGGTAAGACATCTGGCATCAGAAAGTGGGTAATAAATCCAACAAAAATTCAGGGACTTTCTACCTCAGTGAAATTTGGGGGGATCTGGTGGTATGAGGGTGTCTTAAGATATCCCTTCCGAGGGGAAGGATAAGTTGTTGCAGCTGGCCCCTCTTAGAGAACTAAAAATGGGGCACAGTGCTTCGTGGGCCTCTTTCGCTTTTGGAGGCAACATATTCCTTATTTCGGTGTGTTACCCTGCCTCCTTCCCCTAGCGCCCTTAAAAAAGTTGCTAGTTTGGAGTAGGGCTCAGAACAAGAGAAGATTCTGCAACTGATGTAGGCTTCCATGCGATCTGCTCTGCTGCTTGGGCCAAATGACCCTACAGATCTAATGGGACTTGGGGTGTCAGAGGCAGACAGGGATGCCATCTGGAGCTTTCAGCAGGCTCCCAGAGATGAAGTGCGGTGTGAGCCTTTAGGATTTTGGAACAAAGTCCCGCCATCCTCTGGGGGCAACTACTCTCCTTTGGAGAAACAGCTCTTGGCCTGCCACTGGACCTCAGCAGAGACTGAAAAAACCATGGGCCACCAAGTCACAATGTGATGTGAGCTGCCCATCATGGACCGGGTGTTATCTGACCCACTATGCCATAAAGTTGGCAGCACACAGCATCATTCCAACATTCCATGGAAATAGTGTTTACGTATATGTGATGGGGCCCAGACAAGCCCTGAGGGCACAAGTAAGTTACATGAAGAAGTAGCCCCAGTGTCCGTGCTCCTCACTCCTGCTACGCTGCCTTCGCTCTCCCAGCCCACCCTTAGAGCCTCATGCGGGACTCCTTATGATCAGCTGACAGAGGGAGAGAAGACTCAGTCCTGGTTTACAGATGGTTCTCCACAACAGGCAGCAGCACGCACGAGAGCTTGGGACATCCCTGAAGGCAGTGGTGAAAAGACATCTTCCCCGTGGGGAGAAGTTAAGGTAGTGCACCTCTTCATTCACTTCGATGGGGAGGAGAAACGTCCAGCTGTGTGCTTATCTGTCAGTTCATAGACTGTGGCCAATCGTTTGGCTGGATGGACAAGAGACTTAGAAGAAACATGATTGGAGAACTTGTGACAAGGACGTTTTGGGAAGACATATGTGAACAGACCTCTATGAATGGGCAAACCATGTAGAAGATATTTGTGTTTCATGTGAATGGTCACTAAAGGGTGACCTCGACAGAGGAGAGTTTTAATAGCCAAGTGGATAAGATGACCTGTTCCATGGCTCTCCGACTCCTTCACATTGTCACCCAATTGGCTCAGGAACAAAATGGCCATTGTAGCAAGGATGGAGGTTGTGCACAGCATGAATTTCTCCTCATCAAGGCCAACCTGGCTCTGGCCACTGCTGAGTGCCCAACCTGCAAGCAGTAGACACCAACACTGAGTCCCCTGTGTGGCACCATTCCCCAGCATGATCAGCCAGCAACCTGGCGGAGGGTTGATTACATTGGTTCCCTTCCATTATGAAAGGGGCAAGATTCTGTTGTTACTGGAAAAGACACTTACTCTGGATACAGTGTTGCCTTCCCTGTAGTTAATGCTTCTGCCAAAACCACCATCTGTGGACTTACAGCATGCCTTACCCACTATCACACTATTTTACGCAGCATAGGGTCCGTCAAAGAACTCACAAAAAATGCCGCAATGGGCCCATGCTCACGGAATTCCCTACCATCAGAAAGCAGCTGGCTTCATGGAACAATAGAATGGCCTTTTGAAGCCTCAGTTATGGGGCCAGTTAAGTGGCACTAGTTGCAGGGCTGGAGGAAGGCTCTCCAGAAGGCTGTATGTGCTCTGAATCAGCATCAGCCCGTGGTGCTATTTATCCCATGGCCAAAATCCATGGGTCCAGGAATCAAGGGCTGGAAATAAAGTGGCACCTCTCACTATGACACCCAGTGACCCATTCACAAAAGTGTTTGCTTCCTATTCCAACAACCTTATTCTCCGCTGGCCTAGAGGCCTTAGTTCCAAAGGCTGGAAGGCTTCCACCAGGAGACACAACAATGAGTCCATTGAACTGGAAGCTGAGTCTGCCACTCAGACACTCTGGGCTGCCCAAGCCTCTGATTCAACAGGCAAAGAAGACAGTTACTGTGCTCGCTGTGTGATCGATCCTGACTACCCAGGGGAAATTGGACTGCTCCTCCACATTGGTAGTAGGGAATAGTCTATTGGCGTATGGATGACCCTTTCTGGCATCTCTTAGCGTTACTGTGCCCTGGGATTAAGGTCAGTGGAAAACAGCAATTTGATCCAGGCAGGACTATTAATGGCCCAGACCCTTCAGGAATGAAGGGCTGAGTTACCCCACCAGTAAAGGAGTACAACTAGCTGAGATGCTTGTTAAAGGCAAAGGAAATATAGAGTGGGTAGTGGAAAAAGGGGGCTATAAATATAACTATGACCATGTTACTATTTACAGAAAGGAGGACTATAATTGTCGTGACTATTTTCTCCTTATTTTGATATGAATATATGTGGGTGTGTACTGTTTATCCCATAGCCTCTATCTATCTATCTATCGTCTATCTATCATCTATCTATTATCTATCTATATCTTTGCTTTTGCCCTCTTTTATCCCCTTATCATGTAACATAAGATGCATTGGCTTTGTATCAAGGTATTTCAGTATGGTTAATTTTACCCCAGAGGATTTAAGTTATGAAATATCAAAAAGAAAAGTTAACATCTCTCACGGATTTTATCTTCCATTCTGGGGAAGTGGATGGTGCATTTTTGGTTGTATGCCAGATAACTGTATCATCTTAGGTGGAAGCTTGACCTCATTATTGTCTTCATTTGGTGATTAAAATCTGGTTTAAGAAGATGTGTATAAGTGTCAAGTTGATGGGGGTAAACTTGTAATGGTTAATTCAATGTGTCAACTTTACTGGGCCACAGACTGTTGGTTATTTGGCCAAACATTATTCTGAGTGTTTCCATTAGGGTGCTTTGGGATGGTACTGACATTTATATTAGTAGTCTGAGTAAAGCTGGTTGCTCTCCCTAATGTGGGTTGGACTCATCCAAATCCACTGAAGGCCTGTATAGAACAAAAAGACAGACCTTCCCCAGGGTAAGGGAAGATTCTTTCTGCCTGACTGCCTTTGAACTGGGACATCACCTTATTCCTGCCTTTTGAATCCTTTCCGGATTCAAAATGAAGTAGCAGCTCTTTGTGGTTCTTGAGCCTGCCAGCCTTTGGGCTGGAAATACACCATCAGTTCTCCTGGTTCTTCTTGCTGGCTTACTCCACAGATCTGGGGGTTCTCAGCCTACCTGATTTGCCAGCACCAATTCCTTATAATAAATATATCCCTCCTTTTTCTCTCTCCCTTTCTCTCTCTCTCCCTCCCTCTCCATATACATGGATATAGGTTCTATTTCTCTGGAGAATTCCAATACCGATTTAGAAATAAATATTTGTATAAATTATACCTATTTATATGTTAGGTTCTCAAAAATGGTTTTTAATATCAGGATGCATTTAGAATGTTTTAAAATAAATTTCACTGAAAATTTAAAAACTCCACATGTGGTAAATGAAATATTAATTGTTGATTAATTTCCTAACTGAAAACTCTAAAAATTCTAAATATCAAAATAAGGGTTACTTATACTCATGTATGAATATATTTTCAGTAACAGATTTTTCCTGAAGCTGCAAAGGGTTATAGCCAGCACACTCTAATGAACTGACCTAATTAAATAATTCCAATATTATGTTTTCATATTTTTAGAGGAAATAATTCAGAATGAATTTCTATCAAAAATCAGCATGTTGCTAGTTGCTAACATCAAAATCCAATAATACAGAAAGATGGGGAAGAAAGAGAAATTGGGGAGAGAGAATTACAAAGAGAAAGTAGAGAGAGAAGAAAAAAGATTCTGAAGGAAGGAAGGCAGGTAGGCTGGCAGGCAAGAAGGGAGGAAGAGAAGGAGAAATGGAGGGAGGGAGGGAGGAAGAAGAAAAAAAATGGGGGAAATAACAACTGAGAAAATAAGCAAAATCACCTGTACTCCTTTTAGCAGCACTGAACAGTAGATGCTCATGACTCTGATAGCAAAGATGTAACTTACATAACTTCTCTGTTACATGATAAAAAATGGTAAAAAGAACAGAGTGAATCTAACAATATTTAAAAAAATTTTTTTAAAGATTTTATTTATTTATTTGACGGGGATGTTGGGAGGAGACAAGCAGGGGGCGTGGGAGAGGGAGAGGCAGGCTTCCTATTGAGCAGGGAGACCCCCCACGGGGCTCGATCCCAGGATTCTGGGATCGTGACCTGAGTCCAAGGCAGACGCTTAAAGACCGAGCTACCCAGGCGCCCCACAATTTTATTTATTTTTTAAAAGATTTTACTTATTTATTGGACACAGAGAGAGAGAGAGACAGTGAGAGCAGGAACACAAGCAGGGCAAGTGGGAGAGGAAAAGCAGGCTTCCTGCCAAAGCAGGGAACCCAACGTGGAGTTCGATCCCAGGACCCTGGGATCATGACCTGAGCCCAGGGCAGACACTTAACGACTGAGGCACTCAGGCGCCCCACAATTTTAAATGCCATACATACGCACACAAGACAGAAGCAAAGTGAAAATCAGATCAAGTGAAACAGTTCCCAGAGGTCAGAGGAGTCCTACATGGTGCAGCCTGCACAGAGCTTCTCTCCGAAATTTAAGCCTTTCATATCAGAGTAATAACCACTGGATCTAAAGAAGTTCACAGAGGGGGGGGGCACCTGGGTGGCTCAGTGTGTTAAAGCCTCTGCCTTCAGCTCAGGTCATGATCTCAGGGTCTTGGGATCGAGCCCCACATCAGGCTCTTCTGCTCAGCAGGGAACCTGTTTCCTCCTCTCTCTCTGCCTGCCTCTCTGCCTACTTGTCATCTCTGTCTGTCAAATAAATAAATAAATAAAATCTTTAAAAAAAAAAAAAGAAGTTCACAGAGGGAACCACCGAATACTGTACTGTTCAAACATGGTTTCAAACTAGTTTACTTATTTTCTTACAGATTTTATTTATTTATTTATCTATTTTACTTATTTTTCTTACAGATTTTATTTATTTGAGAGAGAGAGAGAGCGCGCGCGCGCGCAGTAGCAGGGCAGAAGGAGAGGGAGAAGCAGGCTCCCTGAGGAGCAGGGAGCCTTATGTGGGGCTCCATCCCAGAATCCTGGGATCATGACCCGAGCGGAAGGCAGAGGCTTAACCCACTGAGCCACCCAGGTGCCCCAGTTTCCAACTAATTCAAAACGGGTTAAAAAAAAAGTTGTAAATGTTTGTTAGAGATATTTTTTAAAAATTAGCATTATTTTAAAAATTACAGCTATCAATAACTACCCCCCACTCCAGAAACGCTTTGCAGCACTGTAAGATACCTGAGCACATGGGTTGGAAAACTTCACTTTAATGACTGAGGGCTTGTATTTTTGCCCTTGGAGGCTTAGTGTTTTTTTTTTTTTTATTTTCAGAAAAACAGTATTCATTATTTTTTCACCACACCCAGTGCTCCATGCAAGCTGTGCCCTCTATAATACCCACCACCTGGTACCCCAACCTCCCACCCCCCCGCCACTGGAGGTTTAGTGTTTTGCCTTTTCTTTTTGGGTTTAATGTTGTGATGAACACCCTCACATATGTCCCCTTATGTCTCTGTGTATTTCCCTGGGACTTACTATCCCCATGAGCAGAACTGCTGGGTTATACACAACATGCATATTTCACTTGACAATATACTGTCAGGCAGCCCTTCAGAATGGCTGCCCAACTCCATACTCCCCACCCCCCCAGCCACACAGGTATGTTTGTAGGTCCTCACATCCCCGCCATCACTTGTCATCATCCTGCTTTCTAATTTTGTCAATCTCATAGATACGAAGTCATATCTCACTGTTATATTAACATCCCAGATTTTCAGTGATCTTGAATACCTCATCTTATGCTGTTGGCTTTTCAAATTTTTCATCTTTAAACTGCTTATTATACACTTTGCTCAATTTTATATTGGTGGTGGTGTTCTTGTTGATTGATGCAAGGTGTTTATGTATTCTGGATATTAAATCCCTTGTTGGTTTCTTTTTTAAAAAAATATTTTTATTTATTCATTTGACAGAGAGATAGAGAGCACAAGCAGTGGGAACAGCAGAGGGAGAAGAAGAAGCAGGCTCTCCACTGAGCAGGGAGCCTGATGAGGATCTCGATCCCAGGACCCTGGCATCATGACCTGAGCTGAAGGCAGATGCTCAACAGGCTGAGCCACCTAGGTGTCCCCCTTTGTTGGTTTTGACATTACAAATATCCTCTTCCAATTTATAGATGTCTTGCCATTGTCCATAATGTCTCTCATCAAGCATGAATCCTTAACCTTGATGCAATCAAATTAATCAACTCTTTACTATAGGTTACAGTCTTGAAGTTTCATCTCAGAAATTATTCCAAGCCTTTTGGTCACAAAGATATCCTCCTACAATTTCTTCTATTAACATTAGAGTTTTATCTTCCACATTTAGGTCCTCTATCCAGAGTGCAGTTTTGTATGTGGTTGGAGGTGGGGATATGGTTTTATTTTTCTCCATGTCACTCATGAGCCAGAGTTTTCTAAACCATCAACTAAATAACTGTCCTTTCTCCATTGATTTCTCATACGCTAGGTTTCTTTATACACACAGGTCTCCGTCTATGTTGTTCTGTTGGTCTACTTTTCTGTTTTTGTGCCAAAGCTACACAGTGTATATTATTAAATTCAAAGAAACAAGAAAGAAATCATTATGATAAGGCAGAAATAAATGAAATTGAGAACAAAAGACAATAGTAAAAATTGGCCCAACCAAATCTGGTCTCTGAGAAGACTAACAAAGGAGAACAGGGACACCTGGGTGGCTTGGTAGGTTAAGTGTCTGCCTTTGGCTCAGGTCATGATCCTAGGATCCTCGGGTCTGGCTCCCTGCTCAGCGGGGAGCCTGCTTCTCCTTCTCCCGCTCCCCCTGCTTGTGTTTCTCTTTCTCTCTCTGTCAAATAAATTTTAAAAAGTCTTTAAAAAAAAAGGAGAACACATCTCTGACAAGAGTGATCAAGAAAAAAATGAGAAAATTAAGAACTCAGATGCAGAATAAAAAGGGGGCAGGAACTATGACAAAATAGATTTTTCCAAAAAGAAGCATGAATGATATGCCAATGAATTTGAAAACCTAGATGAAAAGGATACATTCTTAGAAAACCAGAACATGTTAAAATTGGCAAAAAAAAGAGAGGTCTTTAGCAGTCCAATGAGTATTCGAGAAATAGAAATGGTAGTCAAAGAACTCTCCTTCTTCAAAAGCCTAGTTGGTTTTGTAGGTGAGCTGTAGCAGACTTGTGGGTTTCTGATTGTATGCATGACAAAAGAATGTAACCTATCCATTTCAATTTTTGAGCCTACTGTAACCTAGATTGTAAAACCAGATAAGGAGAACCCAAGAAAAGAAAATCCTAGGTTATTACATTTATGAAACAAAAATCCCAAATAAAATGTTAGCCCACAGATATTAACAGTATATTCAAAAGCTGATGACCAGATAGAGTTTACCTCAGAAATATAAAGATGTTATGGCTCAACATTAAAAGTCACCATATAGGGGCGCCTGGGTGGCTCAGTGGGTTAAGCCGCTGCCTTCGGCTCAGGTCATGATCCCAGGGTCCTGGGATCGAGCCCCGCATCGGGCTCTCTGCTCAGCCGGGAGCTTGCTTCCTTCTCTCTCTCTCTGCCTGCCTCTCTGCCTGCTTGTGATCTCTCTCTGCCAAATAAATAAATAAAATCTTAAAAAAAAACAAAAGTCACCATATAAATGGTCTAAAGGATAAAAGTCATCCTCAACTGATGCAGAGCAAGCCTTTGAGATATTCCTTTTTTATGTTGAAGTGAGTGCCTTAGCTTTATTTTTAAGAAGTAGGTGTGGAGGTGGGTTTCATTACTACTGAATTCCTTTTCAGGATAGTAAAATGTACCTGGAGTCTTATGTGTGGAAACTTACTGCTCTGAGGTGATGCTGAGGCATACTGAGGACCAACATAACACTGTCAAGTTAGTGGGGCCTGGAAAGGGACAGTCCAAGGTGCCAGTTGCTGATGGTGGGTGAAGGCAGAATTTGGGGGAATTGGAGTGTCCTGAGACAGAAAAACAAAGTGTTGGTCAGATCAACCTCAAAGAAGCCTGAACTGGATTCATGGAGAGGATGACAGCGGCTTTAGAACTCCAGCATAAAGGGGTGACATACTCACTGATACGGTATGGGTCCTGATCATGGTGGCAGACCTGTCTACTCTTAGAAACACATCTGCTAAGGCTCCTAGGTGGCTCAGTCATTGGGCGTCTGCCTTCAGCTCAGGTCATGATCCCAGGGTTCTGGGATGGAGCCCTGCATCAGGCTCCCTGTTCAATGGGGAACCTGCTTCTTCTTCTCCCTCTGCCCATGCTTGTGTTCCCTCTCTCACTTTATCTCTCTCTGTCAAATGAATAAATAAAATCTTTTAAAAAAAAGGAATACATCTGCCCAGGGGGTCCTGGTTGGCTCAGTCAGCTAAGAGTCAGCTAAGAGTCTGCCTTTGGATCCCAGAGTCCTGAGATGGAGTCCCCTATTGGGCTCCCTGCTCTGCAGGAAACCTGCTTCTCCTTCTGCCTCTACCTCTCTCTCTCTTTCATGAATAAATAAGTAAAGTTTTTAAAAAATTAAAAAAAAAACACATCTGCCTGACTTTCTTACCAGAATAGGGCTATTGCATAGATTCTGAGTTGGCATTAAGATGCCCCATTTGAGGAGGACATTGATAACAGGATCTCTTCCCTCTTCTGTCAGTTTTGAAAGTGGGCCCTGGGACAGAGAGGTGAACAGGTGCTGTGTAATTTTGACTTAAACGGGTGTGTCCTAAGCAGCTGCCATCCCTTGTTAAGGCCAGCTGTCCACCAGCTGACTCGGACTTCTGCAAGTGCCCAACCCAGAAAGTCAGCTATTGTGGATCAGATCAAATTGTTACAGATGGCAGGGGGAGGTCTGGTTACCATTCGACTTGCCTACAGCTCATTACTCTGTTTAATTTGCAAGAAATAGTTTTACCAGATATGTTAGTAGACATGCACATAGGGGTTAGCCAGGAAGGCACATACCTCAGTGAGGCATCCCATGGTAAGAGGGAGTCATTTCATCACATAAGGAATACTTGCCTTGATCTTGATTTCAACTGCAGCAAATAGATCTGACAAGGCAAACTGAATGCAGAGTGGCAACACAGAATATGTGACTTTAATACAGAGGGGAAAATGTTCATTTGTCCATCAAAGGAGACAGGGACACTAGGACTGGGATACAAAAGGAAGCATAGTGTGGTTACAGGTGATCTGAGTAGAGTGATGGTAACACCCGTGATTTTTTAAAAAATTTTATATTTTTTATAAACATATATTTTTATCCCCTGGGGTACAGGTCTGTGAATCGCCAGGTTTACACACTTCACAGCACTCACCATAGCACATACCCTCCCCAATGTCCATAACCCCACCCCCCTTCTCCCAAACCCCCTCCCCCCAGCAACCCTCAGTTTGTTTTGTGAGATTAAGAGTCACTTATGGGGGGCACCTGGGTGGCTCAGTGGGTTAAAGCCTCTGCCTTCGGCTCAGGTCATGATCCCGGGGTCCGGGGATCGAGCCCCACATCGGGCTTTCTGCTCAGCAGGAAGCCTGCTTCCTTTCCTCTCTCTCTGCCTCTCTGCCTACCTGTGATTTCTGTCTGTCAAAATGAAAAAAATCTTAAAAAAAAAAAAAAAGAGTCACTTATGGTTTGTCTCCCTCCCAATCCCATCTTGTTTCATTTATTCTTCTCCTACCCCCTTAACCCCCCATGTTGTATCACCACTTCCTCATATCAGAACACCCGTTATTTTTTTCCAGGCTGAGGATGGCTGAGGTTTACTCCAGCATTCATTTGTTCAAAAGCCAGGTTTTTGTTTCTTGTCTTTAAACTACACAGGCAATTTCCGGGGCCCCTGGGTGGCTTAGTCGGTTGAGTGACTGACTCCTGATTTCGGCTCAAGTCGAGATCTCAGGGTCATGAGATCAAGCCCCATGTGGGGCTCTGCACTCACCATGGAGTCTTCTTGAGATCTCTCTCTGTCTCCCTCTGCCCCTACTCCTGCTTGCATGCACTCTATAAACAAACAAACATCTCTAAAAAAAAATAAACTACAGAGGCAATTTCCAAGACATTGTCCAACATGGGACTGTACTTCTAATATATGAGGGTATATGATCATTTCCTCTTGTAGGGACAGGAGTCTATTTCCCTGCTTTCTCTGCTGGCTTTTGAGTTTTACTGTAAAACGGGCTGATGAGCCAAGGGCTGCTTTTGGATTTCTTCAGGAACACTGGGCAGTAGTTTCCAGATGAAACTTTGGAGAAATGACCACTCAGAGGGGACTTCAAAATCCTCCGTCTTGAAAACCTTTCTGTAGCCACCACCTGCTTGGTTATAATAATCTTATGGATATTCATGTGATTTGACGTTGTACCTATTGGTCTTGGACCAGATATTTTTTAAAAAAAGATTTTATTTATTTATCTGAGAGAGAGAGAGAGAGAGCATGAGTAGGGGGAGAGGCAGAGGGAGAAGCGGACTGCCAGCTGAGAAGGGAGCTTGATGCAGAACTCGATCCCAGGGCCCTGGGATCAGGACCTGGGTGGAAGGCAGACGCTTAACCAACTGAGCCACCCAGGCGCCCCTAGACCAGATTTAATAAGGCCCAGCTTTGATCACATTCAATATTGAGGTGCAGAAGGTAGAGAAAACTGTACTCCCGCTGGTTGTATCACATTGTTATCTTTGATCAGTAGAATGCATATCTTTTTTCCTTGATTCAAGCATTCCATTTTCTCTTCCTTCTCCACTCCCATTTCCAATCCCTCTCTCCATAGGAAGACATTCTAACGCATTTATTGATTCTCTTTGATTCTATGTGTTCCTTCAGGGCTAAATGTTACTAAGTTTGAAAACTGTGTTTCTTTTAAAATTTTAATTGCATTCAACATATGGAAAAGTTTCTGAAACTTATTTTTACAGTTTAAGGAAAACTAATAAACCACTTATATATCCACCCACAAGGTTAAGAGCTAGAACATTAGAGTATTTTAGAAGCCTCCTGTGCATTCCTTCATGTATCCCCTTCCTCTGTCCCAGACGAAACCATTATCCTGAGCCTTACATGATCATTCTCTAGCTTTTCTTGAAAATTTTACCTCCCATGTATGTGTTGCCTAGCAATGCACCTTTTGTTTTGAAACGTGAGTGGCTAGCACACAGCTAGCTGTTCACTGAGGTTATTATTAGGTGAAGATGCCCAGGCATACATAACCTGTCCATAGTCTGGCTTCAGCTTTACAAAAGTTTACAAAATACACTTCTGGGAAAGTCAGTGGGTAAGATTATGAGTGAGTCTGGGGAAACAGACCCATAGCTCACCAGTTAGGGCACCAGGGGGCTGTTGTGTGAACCAGAAATTAGTTGTCTGGTAAAAATATGGTTTGTTGGGGAGTGAGCCCCTCTGAATTCTCTGCTTTTTTTTTCAAAGATCTATTTACTTATGTTAGAGAGAGGGGAGAAAGTATGCTACTAAGGGGATAGGCAGAGGGAGAGGGGAAGCAGACCCCTCCCTTGCCCCCGCTGAGTGCAGAGCCCAATGTTTGTGGGTCATGGGGCCCTATCTCCGGACACTGAGATCATGACTGGAGCTGAAACCAAGAGTCAGACGCTTAACTGACTGACCCACCCAGGCTCCCCTGAATTCTCTACTTTTTAAATTACATACAATTAACATACAGGGTTATGTTAGTTTCATATGTACAACATAATGATTCAATGATTCTATACATTGCTCAGTGCTCACCATGATAAGTGTAGTCATCATCTGTCACCAAACAACATTTTCACAATCTTGTTGACTCTATTCCCTATGCTGTACTTTGATCATCTCTGTAACTTATTTCTTTAGTAAGTAGAAGTCTGTACTTCTTAATCCCCTTCACCCATTTCACCCAACCCCTTACACACCTCCCCTCTGATAACCACCTGTTCTCTGAATTTAAGCCTGTTTCATTGTTTCTTTTTTCTTTGTCGTTTGTTTCTTAAATTCCATATATGAGTGAAATCATATAGTATTTGTATTTCTGTCCAACTTATTTCACTTAGTATTATACCCTCTAAGTCCATCTATGTTATTACAAATGGCAAGATCTTATTCTTTTATATGAGTAAGTAATATTCTGTTGTATATATATACCACTTCTTTATCCACTCATCTATTAATGGACACTTTGGTTGCTTCCATATCTTGACTATTGTAAATAATGCTACAATAAGTATAGAGATGTATATATTTTTTTGAATTGCTGTTTTCATTTTCCTTAGGTAAATATCCAGTAGTGGAATTACTGGATCATATGGCATCTCTATTTTTAATTTGTTTTTAAATATTTATTTATTTTGGAGAGAGAGAGAGTACAAGTGGGAGGGAGTGGAGAGAGAATCTCAAGCAGACACCAAGCTGAGCATGGAGCCTGACACAGGGCTCGATCCCATGATCCCAAGATAACGACCTGAGCCAAAACCTAGAGTAGGACACTCAAGTGATTGCACCACCCAGGTGCCCCTTTAACTTTTTTTTAAAGATTTTTTTTTTATTTGAGAGAGAGAGAGAGAGCGCGAGAGAGAGAGAGAGCAGAAATGCAAGCAGGGGGAGGGGCAGAGGGAGAGAAAGAACCTCAAGCGGACTCTGCACTGAGCATGGAGCCTGACGTGGGGCTTGATCTCATGACTTTGAGATGATGACCCGAGTCGAATCAAGAGTTGGATGCTCAACCAAATGAGCCACCCAAGCACCCCAAGTTTTAATTTTTTTGAGGAACCTCCATACTCTTTTCTACAGTGGCTGCAGCAATTTGCATTCCCATCAATAGTGCAGGATAGTTCCTTTGTTTTCCAAAACCTCATCAACACTTATTTCTTATCTAAAAAGAGAGAATCAAAAGATTCTAGCCATTCTAACAGGTTTGAGGTGATACCTCACTATGGTTTTGATTTGCATTTCCCTAATGATCAGTGATGTTGAGCATCCTTTCATGTGTCTGTTGGCCATCTGGATGTCTTCTTTGGAAAAACATCTATTCAAGTCCTCTGCACAGATTGTTTTTTGTTGTTGTTGTTTTTGTTGCTGAGTTGTGTAAGTTCTTTACGTATGTTGGATACAATCCCTTATCAGATATATCATCGCAAATATCTTTTCCCATTTAGTAGGTTGCCTTGTTATTGTGTTGATGCTTTCCTTGCTGGGCAAAAGTATTTTATTCTGCTGTAGTCCCAGTAGGTTATTTTTGCTTTTGTTTTCCTTGCCTGAGAAGAAATATCTAGAAAAATGTTAAAATGGCTAATGTCAAACAGATAACTGCCTAGGTTTTCTTCTAGAAGTTTTATGGTTTGGGGGCTCATGGTTAGGTCTTTAATCCATTTTGAGTTTATTTTTTGTGTATGGTATAAGAAAGTGGTCCAATTTTATTCTTTTGCACGTAGCTGTCCAGTTTACCCAGCACCATTTATTGAAAAGACTGTTTTTTCTCTGTTGTAGATTTTTTTATTATGTTATGTTAGCCACCATTAACCACCAAAACCATTTAGTCACCAAAACCATTTATTAGTTTTTGATGTAGTGTTCCATGATTCATTGTTTGCGTATAACGCCCAGTGCTCCATGTAGTATGTGTCCTCCTTAATACCCATCACCGGGCTAACCCATGCCCCCCACCCCTCTAAAACCCTCAGTTTGTTTCTCAGAGTCCATAGGCTCTCATGGTTCATCTTCCCCTCTGATTTCCCCACCTTCATTTTTCCCTTCCTTCTCCTAATGTCCTCCATGCTATTCCTTATGTTCCACATATAAGTGAAACCATATGGTAAGTGTCTTTCTCTGCTTGACTTACTTCACTTAGCATAACCCCATTGAGCTCCATCCATGTCAAAGTAAATAGTGGGTATTCATCTTTGTAGATTTTTTAAAAAAGATTTTATTTATTTATTTGACAGAGAGAGATCATAAGTAGGCAGAGAGGCAGGCAGAGAGAGAAGGGGAATCAGGCTCCCCACTGAGCAGAGAGCACGATGTGAGGCTCAATCCCAGGACCCTGAGATCATGACCTGAGCCAAAGGCAGAGGCTTAACCCACTGAGCCACCCAAGTGCCTCTTATCTTTGTAGATTTTTTTAGAAGAATTTATTTATTTATTTATTTGAGAGAAAGAGAGACAGAAAGCACAAGCAGGGGGCAGCTGCCGGCAGAGGGAGAGGGAGAAGCAGGCTCCCAGTCATGATCTTGGGGTTGTGGGATCGGGCACCATATCGAACTCTGCACTAGGCATGGAGCCTCCGAGATTCTCTCTCTCCCTTTCCCACTGTCCCTCCCCCTGCTCTCTCTCAAAAAAAAAATTTTTTTTTTGTATCTCTTGAACTTTCGCTTTTAACATGGTTTCCTCAAATTTGCCTCACCACCAGTCCGATCCCCTCCTCCTGTCCATATCCTCCAGATTGTGTCTGGGATGGTTACTAAGACTGAGACTTTTGCCAAACTCCAAGAGGGCCCAAGAAACTTTAAAACAGAGATTGATAGCATTTCTGATGCAGTGAGTCCTACCTCTGAGAGCATGAATCCTGGCAGCAGCCTTGCCCCTCAAAAGACGCAGGTTCGCAGGTTCCCGGCCTGAAGAGCTGTCACACCCTTTAAAGCCTCTTAGTACCTGACAGGTGTTCTGAAGAGAAAAGCATTATTAAATGCTTAGGAAATCCCTTGCCCCAAATTAATCCCTCACTGTCACTGTTCCCCCATTGGGTGTTGCTGTGCACTAAGGAAATAGCCAAAACAGGCCACCTCTCAAGAGGGGTCCACCCTTAAACACTACTTCCCGTGTTCCCACTGAAGAATCCTATCCCATCCTATAGGGCTGAGGGAGACTCTAATCTCCAGGAGAGTGAGAATGACTGCAACCCCAGGGAAGCCTAAAGGAAGCAGGTCACACAAACATTGTGGTCTAGATAAGGAAGCCAGGGACATTGGAAACTAGTGTGGACAAGCTCATGGGCATTCATGTCTGACCAACTTTTCATGACTTTTCTGAGGAGTCTGAACACCTTGGTATGTCGGAGGCCCACAAACTCCTCATATCTGGGTTTTGGTGTTAGAGTATCTCAGGATGATCTCATAGAAAGTAATCATAGTTAGGCAGGTTAGTGCACATCATGTTGCTTCCTATCTTTGGGCCTTTGCCCAGGCTGTACCCTTTGCCTGGACTATCCTCCTCCTTTCTGTCTGGGATCAGAAGGCCCTTGTTAGCCATCCGGAAGCTTCTTACTTATATTTTTTTTTTGAAGATTTTATTTATTTATTTGACAGAGCGAGATCACAAGCAGGCAGAGAGGCAGGCAGAGAGAGAGGAGGAAGCAGGCTCCCTGCTGAGCAGAGAGCCCGATGTGGGCCTCGATCCCAGGACCCTGAGATCATGACCTGAGCCGAAGGCAGCGGCTTAACCCACTGAGCCACCCAGGCGCCCCTTACTTATATTTTTAAAGCTCAGTTGATATGCCATCTCTTCTAAGAAATCTTTCCTGGTCCCCTGACCTGACTTCTATGTTCCTCAGAGGCTCTCACAGTTTATCGTACCCATGGCTACTGCACTGGCCACACTGAATTACAGTTCTGTGTCAGGGACACATCTTGTTCATCTCTGGGTCCTCAGTGCAGAGCAGGAGGCCTGAAACACAGCAGGTGGTTAGTCAATTTTGCTCAATTAAAGTTAGAACTAGTTGGATGGTTATACTGGTAATGATGAGTGAATTCATGTCGGCCTGGAGAGAGAACTCTCTAGAGGCATGCTATAGGGCCCTGTGTATACTGATGGCATTCTGATGAAGTCAGTGGATGACAAAAAACTAAGGCAGTAGGTTACACCTTAGACAACAGAATTAGTATTTCAAGAGTCGTGGGCAAGCCGATACACTGGAGCCATGTTGGTCCCCAGTGAGTTTAGGAGGGAAAGTCAGGACTAAAACCTCACAACCTATTGCAGTCTTGACAATGGGGGAGAAAAGGGCAGGAATTTTGTTTGTTTGTTTTGTTTTGTTTTTTGAGCTGAGACTTAGCTCCTCATGTTGTCCACCATTATAACAGTACTTACTATGTGTCAGGGTCTGTATCAGCTTCTGTACCCCAACTACTTCCCAATCCAGTAACAGAAAAAGTCTAATGAGGCTGATTTGCTTGACCCAGGACCAAGAAACAGTTCCTCACAAAGCAGGAGAAAGGGGGATCCTGGCTGGAATCAGAAGGACCAGTGAGGAAAAAAAAAAAGTAGGCCCAGTGAGAGCTGGGGCTTTGGTTTCCACCAGGTAACAGGCAGGCTGACAATACAGCAGTGTGAGGGGTGTTTGAGAAAGAGGCAAGTCCACTTTCAGGAGCCTCAGGGCATACAGCCAGTCATAGAAAACAAAGGTCTTTGTCACCAGCCTACCAACCAGGAATTTACTTCTTGAAAGAACCCAGGACCTATCCTTACCGCTTCTTCGCAACCCTCACCCTTCTGAACAATGACATCCATGCTCCTTATCATGGCACGAAAGACCTTCGTGACTAGCCTAGTTCTCAGTGTATTTCTCTATCATGCACATTCATTAATTAACAATTAACTAATACTGTTTATTCCATAAATATTTATTGAGTGTCTACTAAATATTACTATGCACTGTTTTTCTTGGCACTGGGGATACAACAGTGAACAAAACAAAATCCCTGCTTTGTGGAGCTTACAGTCTACTGGGAAAAGACAAACACTAATCACAATAAATAAATAGAAAATATATCAGGTGGTGATCAGTGTTCTGTACAAAAACATAAGACATCAAGTAGGGTAAGGGGTTGGAAAACACTGGTTAATGGGACTAGTTTGGTCAGGGAATGCTTCTTTAGGGAGGTGACGTTTGAGCATACTAGAAGTGGGTGGGAAACTCATGAGACTGTATGCAAAGAGTGTTCCGGCAGTGAGAATAGCAGGCACAATAGCTCTGAAGGGGGAGGGTACCTGACATGTTTGAGGAATAGCAAAGAGGCCAGGGTGGTTAGGAAAGAGTGAGTAATGGGAAAATTAATAAGAGATGAGGTCAGCAAGGGTACAAGGACCACATTGTGTGAACCGTTGGGCCATGGTGAGGGCTTTGGCTTCTCTTCTGAGGGAGCTGGGAGCCATGGGAGAATTTTGAGCAGAAGAGAGACATGATATGATAATGGATTTTAAAAGGAATTTCAAAGAATTAGTAATAGGCATGATAACACTAGGCAAAAGAAACAAAGATGATTACTAGGAAAACAAAAAGGTATACAACAGAGGATATATAATCAGAGTGTACTATGTGGTATAGATGTGAACAATAATGACAATGTCATACTTATGCAAACAGTGATTATTGGTTGAACAAAAAGGGTATAAAACATTCTTTTTAAATAAAAGATACAACCACAAAGGTGAGCAAGAAACAAGAGACTATTAGGGATGACTAAGCAAATTAGAAAGCAAAAAATACACAGCTTGTACACATGAAAAATATACTTATTGAAATAAAAAAACTCAGTAGACAGATTAAATAGAGCTAACCTACAGAGAGAGCTGAAGAGAGAATCAGTAAACTAAAAGATATATCTGAAGAAATTGACCAGAATGAAATACAGGAAGACAAGGAAATAGAAAATATCAACAAGACATTATGAGATACGGAAGATACAATGAGGCCCAAAACATGATTGACTGGATTCTGAGAAAGAAAATATGGAAAGGGTGGAAGAAAGACAGCATTTGAAAAGATAATGGCTGAGAATTTTCTAGAAGTTATGAAAAACATGAATGCAAAAGCATGAAACAATTTCCAAAGCAGAATAAAAAAGAAATATGTGCCTAAACATGTTAGAATGAAACTGCATGCCCCCTTGCAGATCCCCCTCTCAGAGAGAGAGAGACAGACAGACAGACAGACAGACAAAGGGAATTTCTTAGAAGTAGCCCAAGTAGAAGAAAACAAAAACACCTACCAAAAATAGCAATTAGACTGACAGCAGACCTCTAAATACTGACAACAAATTATTTTTAAGAATGAGGATAGAATAAAGACATTTGCATACAACAACAACAACTGGGAAAATTGAACACCAAGAGACCTGTACTAAAAGGACATCTAAACATTGTATTTATGATAAAAGAAAATGATCCCAGAATGATGGTCTGAGATGCAAGAATGTATGCATGGAAAGCCAAACAGGTATGAAATAATACTAATGATGATATAGAATTAGTGAGGTTAGGAAAAAAAGAGAAACAAACTAACATATTCAAGACAATAGCATGTGGTAAAGAGAGGAGTGACCAGAGTTGAAGGTTCCTGCATTCTTCAAGAGGGAGGTTAAAATGCTATTTAACTTTAGACCTTATAAGTTACACATGTATGGTAAAAGTTCAAGGATAAACACAGAAAGAGTAAAAAAAAGAATGTGTAAATTTCAAATAGTACAGAAGAAAAAATTGAATAAGAAAGCAAATAAACAAATCTCAAAACTAAAAAACAGGCCAGAAAGGGAAAAACAAAGCATAGAAAAGGTGGTGGTAGGAAATAGAAATAAAATAGTACAATGGTAGAAATGAGTCCAAATATATCATAGAAAATGGAAACAGACTACACTTGCCCATTAAAAGAGATCATCAGATTAGATTTTTTAAGAGTCCAGCTGTATGCCGTTCTCAAGAGATATAACTAAAGCATAAGGGTATGAAAAAATGTTGAACAGTGAAAGGATGGAAAATTGTATACCACACAAATCCAAACAAGAAGAAAAGCTTGTGTTAAGGTAAGATAAGATAGACTTCAAAAAATGCATTATTGCGAATAGAGAAGATCATTACATATTTACCAGGAATGTATAACAATTCTTCATTTGAATATTCCTAATAAAATATCCTCAAAGTATATAAAATTTTTAAAAAGAACTGTAAGGAGAAACAGACAAATCCACCATCATAGCTGAAAATGAACACACCTCTTACAATTACTGGCATAGCACGACCAAAAAATCAGTGTAGATATAGAAAATCTGAACAATACAATTAGCAAACTTGATAAGACATGTGTAGAACTCCGTATTCAACAATTAGAGAACATACATCTTATAAAGCACATAGGAAACAATCAAAAATATTGATCATGTATTAAGCCATAAAACAAGTCTTAATAAATTTCAGAGTTGTTATCACATGGACCACATACTCAGACCATAATGCAATTAAGATAGATTTCAATAACAAAGAGATACATTAAAACTTCCCTGCACATTTAGAAATTTATAGACACACTTCTATATCACTCACCAAAGAAGTGACCACAATGGAAATGTTCAAGTACTTGGAACCGAACAATAATGAAATATGACATGTTTGAATGTGTAGAAAAGTTGTGTTTAAAAGGAAATGTATATCCTTAAATGCACACATTATAAAACAAGAAAGACTGAAAATTAGTGAGCTCCATGTCCAACATAAGAAATCAGAAAAAGAACAACAGAATAAATCCAAAAAATGTGGAAGGAAGGAGATCAAAAAAGATAAGAGCGGAAATTAAAGAAATAGAAAACAAAGACACGATAGAGAGGAGCAACAGAGCCAAAAGTTGGTTCTTAGAAAAGACTAATAAAATAGACAAACCTCTGGTGAGATTGATCAAGAAAAAAAGTGAGAAGGCACAAATAACCAATATTAGCAATGAAAAAGGAGACATGGTTACAGATTATATACAGCAGAGGATTTTTTAAAAAGGGAACTTTATGCCAATAAATTTGAGAATGTAGATAAAAGGGACCAATTCCTGGAAACCGGTAACTTACCAAAATTGACTCAAAAAGCAAAAAGAAATCCCGAATAGCCCTCTAATTACTATAGGAATAGAAGAAGCAGTTAAGACTCTTCCTACCAAAAACAAACAAACAAATAAATAAAAGAACAAAAACTAGGAGGCAGAACTTTCCAGCTGATAACGTGGATCAGGGGTAGGTGAAAAAGTATTGATCCCCTCAGCCCTGGAGGTGTCCCCGTAGGCCTTAAGGCAGTGGAGAAGCCAGGCAGGCCCCTTCTCACTATGGGCAGCCTCCTGTGGAGATCCTTACAGGGTGGTCCTTAGTGAAATGGGGCCGGACAAATCCCCGTACAGTCCCCGTGGGTAGTGAGCATGAATGCAGAACATCCAGCACTCAGTTCTGCTTTTGGGAAATGTGCTAAGCAGAGCCAAGGTGGAGCTCTATCACTTGGACAGCCTCTTCAGTAGCCAGCTTCTGTGGTGTTCTGTTCACTGAGGACAAGGGGGCCGTGCAGCTGCTGGAGGAGTCTGCGTTCCAGTTGCCAAGAAACGCCACACACAGCCGGAGTTGTGACTGGCTGGTGCGGAGCTGGGTGCAGGGAGGCCAAGCAGGGGCTTCTGGAGGGCGTAGCTCCAGGTGGCAGCCCCAAAACTCTGTCTTCACGAATACCAGATACTTCTATCCGTTTGCAGCTGATGAGCCCTTTTAATGGTGTCCAAGCTAGCTGCAGGGTGATGGTTCTAACAGGGATGCATGTTCTGCAAATAAGAGCTTCATCATTATTTCAAAATAATTAATATGAAAGAGTTCAGTCGGATTTGAAATCTAATCACACTGTCAAGAAATTTTCACAACATACTTGTCAGTAAAACAAAAAAAGCTGCTATCATCTCAACTGTTAAACATGTCTGAACATGTTAAAAATTGGTTCTAAATACTTTATCACTTCCATTGTACAGAGAGATTCTTGGTGGTGGTGACTGTTAAGAATCTGAAGAACATATCATTAAAAAGTCTCGATCAGGACTGTGTGTAGCCACTTCAAGCATAAAACTTGATATAAAATAAATATGTTATGGGAGCAGACTTCAAGTTTCTCATTTAAATTTTTGAAAAGATTTTATTTAGAAGTTACATATCAATTCATTAAAAAAGCAAAACACCAGGGCAAGACGGTTTTACAGGAGAATCCTACCAAACAGATCGTTCCAAAGTCATATAGCATCTTCCAGAATATTGTAAAAAAAAGGGCACACCAACTCATTCTAGGATACCAGCAGAACTTGAGGCCAAAAGCAAATTATGATAGCATGAGAAAGGAAAATTAAAGACCAATTTTACTCATGGACACAGATACAAAAATCCTAAACAAATATTAACAAACTAAATCTAGTACCATATAAAAAGGAAAAGATCATGACCAAGTAGTGTTTATACCAGAAATGCAAAGGTAGTCTACCATGAGGAAAATCTGTACACAGCATTTACCACATTATCACATTATTGAGAAAAAAACCCATAATGATCCTAAGAAATAAAAAAGGTATTTGATATAAAAAAAATTCAACACCTTTTGGTGATTTAAAAACAATAATAAAAACTTCTTAGCACAGTGACAGGTTGGCACTTGCTTTAATCTGCTAACACCTGAAGGAATCTTCAGCAAATATCATTCTTAATAGGGAAAAAAGTTAGTGGTTTTTCCTTTAAAATACCCAACAAGACAAGGATGCACATTACTGTCTTCTCTCTTGAACACTGTACTGAAGGGCCTGTCCATCTCAGTAACACAAGAAGAACAAACGAAAGGCATAAAGATTGGAAAGGAAAAAACCAAACTGTCATTATTTATAACTGATATTGTTGTCAACATAGAAAACACAAAAGAATATACAGGTAGTAATGATGTACTATACCTTGGCTAATAGAATTTAAATTAAAAAAGAAAAGAAAAGTAGGGTGCCTGGGTGGCTCAGTGGGTTAAGCCTCTGCCTTCGGCTCAGGTCATGATCTCAGGGTCGTGGGATCAAGCCTCACATCAGGCTCTCTGCTCGGCATGGAGCCTGCTTCCCGACCCCTCTCTGCCTGCCTCTCTGCCTACTTGTGATCTCTCTCTCCCTCTCTCTCTCTGTCAAATAAATAAATAAAATCTTTTAAAAAAAAAAAGAAAAGAAAGAATATACAGACAACTTAGAAGAAACAAGGGCTCCTTGAGAAATGGTCAATTCTAGGGATGGAGCAGGAAAATAACATGATGAGTAGGGAGCATCGTGTAGTGCCAAAGCAGGTAAGGCAGTGCTAAAAAACAAAAGATGGAGGCATCTGAAAAGGGACAAAGGATCCAACTTGAAAGAGCTCCCAGTGGCCAAAGCTGGAACAATTTGAGCAACAAGACAAATGACAAAATATTGGATTTATAATTCAAATTATTAAATAAATATGCACCAGTGCATACTGATATGAACAGGCGACTGAATAAATAAGTAAATGGGCAGGTAAATAAACAAGAAGAAAGAAATAGTTCTTACAGAATTCCAAATACTACATGTAAATACTGCCCCTTCCAGAGGTGGCGTTTAATCCTCTCCCTCTCCTTGAAGGGGGGCTAGGTTCTTCAAAAGAACAGAAAATAAAAGGGGAAAAATAACAACTTTACAGTGGACACACTTGGCAGACACTACCTTAACCAATGATTAAGGTCAACATCAGTGATGTCATAGGAATATCACATACCTCTGATATAATGTGATGAAAAAGGGCACTTCAACTCTATGGCATTCTTTCCAAAAACAACCCCAGTCTAATTATGAGGAAACTTCAGACAAATCCAAAGTGAGGGACATTATACAGTACGCCTCAAAACTGTTATGGAGCATGAAAAACACGGTAAGACTAAGAAACTGTCATAGAGCAGAGGGCAACAGAGATGACAACTAAATGCAATGTGGTATTTTGAACTGGATCCTAGAACAGAAAAAAAGACATTAGTGGGAAAACTGAAAAATCCATATCAAGTCTGAAGTTTGGTTAATAGGACTATACCAATACGGCTTTCTTAGTTTTGACAAATATATGGTGAGGAGTACACAGGAATGCTCCATACTATCTCTTTACTTATTTTTCTGTAACTGTAAAATTGTCTAAAATTAAAAGTTTGCTTAAAAAAATAAAAGTTTAGCAAGGTGAATGGCTGAAATAGTAACATAAAAAAATCAACTTCATTTCTCTACACCTGCAAATGAGATGAAACCTGTTAAATGACAAGATCTACCTTATAATAGCAGCAAAACCATAAATACCAGGGAATAAGTCTAACATAAGATATGCAAGACCCTATGCAGGAAATTAGGTAACCGTACCAAGAGACATCCAAGAATTAATTTAAAATGAAAGGGTGTGTCATGTTCATAGCTAGAAAGACTCAGCATCACCAACATATCAATTCTCTTCAAACTCACCTATAGATGCATTGCAACTCCAATATTCCTGTAGGACATGACAAGATGATTCTGAAATGTGTTTAAAATAACAGAGCGCCAGGAACATACAATATTCCTGAAGAAGAATAAGATGGGAAGACATTGCTGTACCAAATGTTAAGATTCTTCATGAAACCACAGCAATTAAAGTGGTAAGGTAGTAGAGTAATTAAGGATGTGTGATACTGGCTCAGGGACAGAAAGTTGGCCAATAGCAGAGATCCCAGCAATGAACCAATACAGATCTGGAACTTTGGTGTTTGACTGAAGTGGCATTTCACGTCATGAGGCTATCTGTGTGGAAAATAAAGAAACTGGCTCCTTCCCTCATACCTTTATACCACACAAAAATCAATTCCATTTGGACTAAGGACATAAATAGGAAAAATAGAAATTTTAAACTCATATTCGAAGAAAATAAAGAATGTCTTTATGATAAAAAAAGTGTGTTGACTATACAGAAAAGATTGAATTGTTCAACTCAACAAAAATTAGGAATTCCTGCTCATGCAAAGATACCCTAACGAAAAAAAGCCACAAACTGAGAAAAGATATTCAACATGTATAAATGGCAACTGATGAGTATCCAAATAATTAAGTAACTCCTACAAATCAATAAAAATGAGAAAAATCCCAATTTTAAAAATAGGCAAAAGACGTTAATAGCCATTTCACCGAAGAAGAAACATGAATGGCCAATAAACATGAAAAAAATGCTCAACCATATTAGTGATAGGAAAAATGCTAATTGGGTCCACAATGAGATATCATTTCATACCCATTATAATAAAGTGGGATATTATCAAGTACTGATTAGGGTGTGTATCAATGGGCTCTCTTAGAAATTGCTGAAAGGTATATAAACTGGTAACCTTCAAATAGGAATACATTTTGGCATGATACTCTCAAGCTGAATGTTTACGCATCCTATTAACTAGCAAGTCTATTTCTCAGTATACACCTTTAAAAGATGGGTATGTATGTGTACTAGGGGACACGCACAAGAATATTCATAGTAGGGGGCCACCTAAGTGGCTCAGTGGGTTAGAGCCTCTGCCTTCAGCTCGGGTCGTGATTCCGTGATTCCGGGGTCCTGGGATCGAGCCCTTGATTCGGCTCTCTGCTCGGCAGGGAGCCTGCTTCCCTTCCTCTGTCTCTGCCTGCCTCTCTGCCTACTTGTGATCTCTGTCTTTCAAGTAAATAAATAGAATCTTTAAAAAAATATTTTAGAAAAGAATATTCATAGTAGCACTGTTCTTAAGAGCAAAAAGCTGGAAACAAAAAATGTCTACCAACAGATAAGTGGATGAATAATTTGTTTTATGGTCACCCAATGAAATAAACAGCACTGAGAATGAACAAGCTTCAGTTACATACAAGAACCCAGGTGAATCTTTGAAACATAATAATGAGTAAAAAAAAGTAAGTCACAGAAGGCCACATAGAGTATGACGCTATTTTTTACAAAGATCAAGACCAAGCCAAATAAATAAGGTATTGGTTATACATTTCCACAAATATGAAAAAATATATTAAAAAAGCAAGAGAAATGTTAAACATAAGACTCAAGACAATGGTAATTTCTGGCAGTGGAGAATATGGGGAATAGAACAGTAAAGGACATAGGCATAGATGCTATCATTAATGTTACTCTTGGGTGGAGTTGTGACTTCGTCAGTTTTCATTGCATTAGTTCTTGATAACTCATGTATATAATTTTTTATTACATACCTAATATATTTTGTATGAACAAACAGAATAGAAGAGTAGGAGAAAGTGAGAAATGACAGTTCTTTTGGAGAGTTTTGCTGTTAGGGTAATAGAGAAAGTCCTAGTTGCACGGGGATGTGTGATGAATCGTGTTTTAAAAGTTTTTTAAAGATGGGAGCCATAGGAGATAAATGGAATGACAGAATAAGGACTTTGGTGAACTGGCTTTCTCTTTAAAACAATTAAAATATGGGCAAACCAACTAAGAACAACCATTTCAAAACTTGTAGTTAACCAAAGACACAGAATGAAGTGAAAAATCATCTAAGAGAAACAACTGAATCTTGGTAAGACAACGGGTTCTGTGACATTTTAACTTGTAGCTAATTCCCATCCTCTTTCCCTCTCTAGCTCAGTAGTATAGTAGGCAAAAGCTGACTAAATTGAAGACAAAAAGAGGACTGACTCCTTTGACCAGGAATTTAAAAGGAAATCCTAGAGAATGAGACAATCACAGGAAACTTTGAAAAGTCCTGATATATTCCCAGGTATTTAAAGGGCTTCAAGGCTATGCACATGCCCAAAAAAGAGGTGGAAAAGGACAGGCCCCAAGTCACTCACCTCTGGCTGACTATAAGCAGCATGTGAAAGCTAAGGCTGCCTTGTAAACTGGCTAAAGTTTGAAGACATGCCTTCTCACACAGATCCTCTTGGCAAAGGATGGAAGACATATGGACAGGGCATTTAAGGAAATCCAGCCAATCACTGGCTGACCACCAACATATACTTACACAGGTGTGATCTCTTAGGAATCCAGGCTTAAAAACAGAAACAAGAAGTTAAAAAAAATGTTAGTAGAGAACTTGGGGGCCACATAGTGCAAGGAATACAGAATCCACAGAATTAGTTGAGAAAGGTAACTGAGCAAATAAACAGCAATGAGAAAAATAAAAACAACCATATACACAAATACCACACATACACGCACATATCCCAGAAAAAACAAACCTTAAGGTAGAAGAGATTAATACCAGAGTTAGACTAGAGTATCTAAAATGCCCAGGTTTGGGGGCGCCTAGCTGGCTCAGTCAAAAGAGACTCTTGATCTTGGGGCCGTGAGTTCAGGCCCTATGTTGGGTATGGAGATTACTTAAATAAATAAGAACATTAAAAAATGCTGTTTTTGACAAAAAATATGAGATATGAAAAGAAATAACAAAGTATGTTACATGTACAAAAAAAAAAAAAGAAGGAGCCAAAAGAACATGTCCCTGAAGGAGTCCATGTTTGGAACTTAACAAAGACTTTAAACTATTACTATAAATATTTTCAAAGAAATAAGAGAAAGTATATCTTTAGAATTAAGGAAAAGTTTGAGAACAATGTCTCTCCAAATGGAAAATATCAGTGAAGACATAGAAATCATAAAAAAAATCAAACAGAAAATCTGGAGTTGAAAAGTATAATAGCTGAAATGAAAAATTCACCTAGAGGAGCTCAATAAGAGATCTGAGCTGGCAGAAAGGAGAAAGGGTAATGGTGATGATAGAGCAATAAAAATTATACATTCTGAAGAACAGAAAGAAAAAAGAACCAAGGAAAAAAAAAACGGAGCTTCACAAATCTATAGGACACCACCAAAAGTGCCAACATATGCATAACGGGAGTACCAAAAGGGCAAGTGGAAGAGAAGGGGCCAAAACACTGCAAACTTGATGAAAAATATTAACCTGTACACTTAAGAAGTAAATGCAAGCAGAGTAAGCTCAAAGAAATCCACACCTAGATACATGATAATGCAACCGATGAAAGCAAAGATGAGAAGAAAATCTTGACTGAAGCAAGAGAAAACTGACTTATCACATATATGGGACCCTTAATAAAGTTAACAGCTGACTTCTCATCAGAAACCAGGGAGGCCAGAAGATAATGTGATGCCATCTTTAAAACATTTACAGAAAAAGACTGTCAACTCAGAATTCTGTATCTAGATAAACTGGTTCTTCAATCATGAAAGAGAAGTTAAGATAAACAAAAACTGAAAAAAATTTGTTGCTGGAAGATTTATCTTACAAGAAACACTACTTTCAGGCTTAAAGGACAGTAAATGGTAACTTGAAATAGGTATTATGAAAGAAAGTATTTTTTTAAAAGATTTTATTTATTTGACAAGTAGGCGGGGAGGGGGTGCACGGAGGGGAGGGCAGGGGAAGCAGACTCCCTGCTGAGCAGAGAGCCAGATTTGGGGCTTGATCCCAGGACCCTGGGATCATGACCTGAGCGGATGGCAGAGGCTTAACCCACTTAGCCATCCAGGTGCCCCTGAAAGAAAGTATTTTTATTTGTAACTCTTATTCTTCTGTTTTAAAAGACAACTGTATAAAGTAATAATAATAGAACTGTGTTGATGGGCTTATAACGTAAGAAGTAATTCATATGATAATAACACCACAAAGAAGGAAAGAGGGAACGGAGGCATATTGGTACAAAGTTACTACTGAAATTCGAATTAATTTGGAGTAGATTTTTTCCAGTTAAGATGTTAATTGTAATCCCCAGAGCAGCCTTAAAAATCTAACTAAACATATATACAGTTAACAAGGAAATTAAAAAGTTAAAATAGAAAATATCTACTGAACACAGGAGGGGAACAGAAGAACAAAGGAACAGAAAAGACAAATGACATTTTAAAAAGCATATATTAATCCCAAACTCTTCCAAAAATAGAGGAAGAAACACTTTCCAGCTCATTCTACGCAGCTAGTATTACTCTGATACCAAAACCAAAGACATCACAAGAAAACTCTAGACCAATATACTATATGGATAGACTCAATACCTTCCCCCTAAAATCAGGAACAAGACAAGAATGTCTGTTCTCATCACTTCTAGGCAGCACTTTACTAGAAGATCAGTCAGGGCAATTAGTCAAAAAAAGAAAGAAAAGGAATCCAGATTAGAAAGGACGAGTAAAACTATATTTGCAGATGACATGATCTTGTATATAGAAAACTCTAAGGAATCCAGTAAAAAACTATTTGAACTAATCAGTTCAACAATGTGTCAGGATAGAAGATCAAGAAACAAAAATCAATTGTATTTCTATGCACTAGCAATGAACACTCTGGAAGTGAAATTAGGAAAATAATTCCATTTATAATAGTAACAAAAAGAATAAAATACCCAAGAATAAATTTAACAAAAGAAGTGTAAGATTTGGGGCACCTGGGTGGCTCAGTGGGTTAAAGCCTCTGCCTTTGGCTCAGGTCATGATCTCAGGGTCCTGGGATCGAGCCCCACATGGGGCTCTCTGCTCAGCAGGGAGCCTGCTTCCCACTCTCTCTCTCTGCCTGCCTCTCTGCCTACTTGTGATCTCTGTCTGTCAAGTAAATAAATAAAATATTTTTTTAAAAAAAAGAAGTGTAAGATTTATATGTTGAAAACTACAAAATACTTCTGAAAGAAGATAAAGAAGATCTACATGGAAAGACATCTCATGTTCATGGATTGGGAATCTTAATATTGTTAAAAACAATACTTCCTAAATGGATATATAGATTCAATATAATTCTTATAAAAATCCCAGCTGTTTTTCTGCAGAAATTGACAAGCTGATCTTAAAATTCATATGGAAATGCAAGGGACTTAGAATAGTCCCAACAGTCTTTCAAAAGAAGAACGAAGTTGGAGGACTCCCATTCCTGATGTCAAAACTTACAACAAAGCTATAGTAATCAAGACAGTGTGGTCTGACATAGTGACAGACCTACAGATCAATGAGATAGAATTGAGAATCCAGATAATTACTTCTACATTTAAGATTTATGGTCATTTGACCTCTGACAAGGGTTGCCAAGACAATTCAAAGGGGTAAAAATACTCTTTTCAACAAAATGTACTGGGACAACTAGCCATCCACATACAGAAGAATGAAATTTGGACCTTTGCCTCACATCATACACAAAAATGAACTCAAAATGGATCATCAACCTAAATGTAATAGCTAAAACCATACAATTCCTAGAAGAAAAAGCGGGAAGAAACCTTTGAGACTTTGGGTTGGGGAATGTTTTCTTGGATCTGACACAAAATGCTCAAGTGAGAAAAAATTGATTAATTGGACTTTCCCCAAATTAAAAACTTTGGTGCATCAAATGACACCATCAAGTAAGTAAAAAGACAACCTACAGAATGGGAGAAAATATATGCAACTCACATATCTGACAAGAGACTTCTGTCCCAAACATAAAAAGAACATTTATAACTCAACAGTAAGACAATCTAATTTTAAAATGACTAAGGATTTGAAGAGACATTTCTCCAAAGAAGAAGCACAAATAGGCAATGAACACATTAAAAGATGCTCAACATTATTAGTGATTAGGGAAATGTAAATCAAAACCACAATGAGGTACCCCTTCATACTCATTAGGATGGCTATAATAAAAAAAGACAGTCAGTAAAAAGTGTCAGTGAGGAGTGAGGATATGGAGAAATTGAAACCCTCATACATTGCTGTTGGGAATTTAAAATGGTACAGCCACTTCTGTGAACAGTTCCTCAAAAAGTTAAACATATATTTGCCATATTACCAAGCAATTCCACTTCCCAGGTATCTACCAAAGGGAAAAGAAAACACACATCCGCGCAAAAACTTGTGCACAAATGTTCAGAGCAGTATTATTCATAATACCAAACGTGAAAACCACTGAAATGTCCATCAACTAACAAATGTTTAAGATACACAAAATGTGGCGTGCCCATATAATGGAATATTATTTGACAGTAAAAAGGAATGCTATATCAACAACATGGATGAACCTCAAAACCATTATGCTAAATGAAAGAAGTCAGTCATAAACAATATATTATATGATTTCATTTACATAAAATGTCTAGAGAAATCAATAAATACAGTCAGAAAGCAGATTAGTGGTTACCTCTGACTGAGAGGAGGGGAGGTCTGGGGAGGGACTGCTAATGAGTATGAAGCTTCTTTGGGGGGGGCAATAAAAATGTTCTAAAATTGATTGCAGTGATGGTTGCCAACTGTGCGAATATACAAAAAACACTGAAATTTTATGATATTAAATATACCTCAATAAAGCCATAACAAAAAGATGAGAACAATAACGAATCTCTGTGTGCTAATAGAAATGATCTTGTAGAGAGGGGGAATTTGCTGAAGCATTGTCTTCAAGGAGATAAAAGAGGATGGGTTCTAGTGCCAGTAGAGGGACTGGATTTTGATGACAGCAGGGCTAGTTTATTCATAATAACAGAGAAGAAGGCAGAGTGTGTGAATACAGATGCTGTTTGGTGGTTAGGTGTGATGATGGGAATCCGTACAGGTTTTTTTCTGATGGTTTTGATCCTTCAGTTAAGCCAGAAGCTTGAGCATAAAATGGAAGAAGTGGTATCAGGAGATTTGAGGAGAGAAAAGACACAAAACAGTCATCTAGGAAGACAGGGGAGTGAACGGTCTAGGGAAGTGCAGTGGGGCAGGCAGAGAGTTGGATTTAAGCAGGGCTGGGGTTTCGTCCTATAAACATGCTGAAGTACACAGCGCCACGGAAGCGAGGATCTTTGCAAAGGGATGATTATCATGATGGACCATGGAATCTAAGCTGATTAAAGGAAGGACATGGGAACACGGAGGAAGTAAAGGGTAGTGAAAATGTTCAGTCTTGGTGGTGTTGAGGGATTGTTGGGAGTTGGGGAGCTGGAAGGAGTAAACTATAAGGTTAAGAAGCACTGGCTGGGCAGCAGGATGCTCAAAACAGAGTATAGAAGTGGTGCCGTCATACATGCTGACAAGAAGGGTAAGACTGTTGGAGAGTGTGGCTGAGGTGCGGCTGAAAGGCAAGAGCATTATAGGAAAGCAGATCACAGAACTAAGTGACAGGAACATTGGAAGGATCATTTATGATATGAGGATACTAAAATCACCACGAAGTGAAACTGGGATAGTGTTAAACACTGACAGTGAGCTAGTAGCTAAATTCTAGAATGAAGTATGATGGGGACAGGTATGTGTGTATGTCTGTACCTGACTATAACACAGATGGGTGGGTAATGGTCTAGTCTGATGGTCTGAAGTTTAAGCAAGGTGGTTGTGGGGCCCCTGGGTGGCTCAGGTGGCTGAGTGCCTGACTCTTGATTTTGGCTCAGGTCATGCATGAGCTCAGGGTTGTGAGATCAAGCCCCGTGTTGAGCTCCACACTGGGCATGGAGCCAGCTTAGAGTTCTCTCTCTCCCTCTCTCTGCCCCTTTCCAACACCCTCTCTTAAAAAACAAACAAACAAACAAACAAACAAACCACCAAAACAAAAAAAAACCAAGGTGGTTGACATGTACATAATCTTAGAGTATCTTCCCACAAATTACTTACTAGTTACAAAGGAAAAAAGAGGAACTATACTGGAGAAACCTGGCTGACACCACCTTAAACAAATAGTCAAAGTGAACAAAACCAGTATTGGGACAGACTGACATCATGTGGCTTCTGATACAAAGCACCGAAGACATATCTCTTCTGCGGTCTTCTTGCCAAAATTACATAACTTAACTATAATCACAAGGAAACATCAGAAAAACTCAAATTCTATAAAATAGCAGGACAGGACTCTTCAAAAGTATCGAAGTCATGAAAGACAAAGAAAGACTAAAGAACTGTCCTAGATTGGAAGAGTCTAAGGAGATATGACAACTGAAGGCAATATGGGATCCTGAATTAGATCCCAAAAGAGAAAATTTATATTAGTGGGAAAAATAATGAAATCTGAATAAGTTCTATACTTTCATTAATAGTATTTTACCAGTGTTAACTCCCTAATTTTGATTGAACGATAGTTGAATAATTTATTAATACTTAAGGAATATGAGTGAAGGATATATGAGAATCCTTCATACTATTTTTATAGGTTTTTAAACCTGAAGTTATTTAAAAATAAAAAATGTTTAAATTCTAAAAAAAAAAAAAAAGGTGGTTTGAGGAGGAGAGAGAGAAAGTGTCTGGGTAGGCCAATTAGAGTAATGACACCTACCTTCACCTCTTGGCCTGCTGGTAAGAGGGGTGTGAGGGGACTCCTGGGGAGCAGCGTGCTCAGGAGAAAGCTAATTTTTATTCAAGCAGTGGTTCTCAGGAGGGGGGTAGACAGTCAAGGGATGTTTTGGGGCATTTTTTATTTTTGCAATAACTGGAGATCACTAGTGACATTTAGTGGCCATTGACCAGGGGTGCTCAGCATCCTACAGTGCACAAGACAGCTCCACACAGCAAATAATTGTGCTGCATACCATACAACTTTAGAACATCCCCCCAAACAACAATGTAAGTGAAAAACCTGTGCATTTCATTCATTTATTCATTCAACAAACATTTATTGAGAGAGCCTATTCTATGCTAAGCACTGTTTTAGGTAATAGGCATACACCAAGGCACAAGAAAGAAAAATCTCTGCTCTTCTGAGCTTACAATCCAGTAGAAGAGTCAAACAATAAATAACAAACACAATAAAGGTGTAGATTATATATTATAGAAGAGGGTGAGGAGCAGTATGGAAAAAATAGATTGGGGTCTATGTTAGGGGAGAGCTGCAATTTTAAACAGGATGGTCAGGGTAGGCCTCCCTGAGAAAGTGACATCTGGGTAGGGGCCTGAAGGAAGTGGGGGCATGAGCCTAGTATATATTTGGGGGGAAAGCCTTCCAAGTCCAGGGGATGGTCTAGTACAAACCCCTGAGGTGGGTGTGTGCCTAATAAGTTCAAGTAGCATAAAGGAGGCCAGTGTGGGTGGAATAGAGGGAACAAATGGGGAGAATGGTAGGAGAGAAGTTCAGAGAGGTTATGGGGGCCAGATCATGGATTTTAGTATATACTGACTAATCTAGAAATTCAAATGATCCATATAAATTGAGGGAGGACTACCCTTGGTTTTGTTTAAAACTTTATGAAGAATTATTCATGACTCAGAAAATCACATCACCCTATCCATGGTTTCTGAGTCAGCAATCAACACAGATGTAAGTGTCATATTCCCAGACACGAGGATCATTATATGCAAGACCATTCATTATGTCTTCTAGTGAAATTATATCCCAGCCTTTACATATTGAAATACATATTGTTTTATTAGAAATTATTCTTTGTTTACTTCTCCCTTATATTACAATTAGGACATTACATTGGTTGGGAGGAATTATGTGTGTAAACAGATTCTGTTATCTATGCACTTCATTTCAGGACAGTGAAAGGGACATTTCAAAATAGAAATTATAAAAATAGAGTGTTGGGTCTGATAGGTATAAGAACCACTAAGGCATGGCAAGAAAATGAAGGAACTATTCAGAAGCCAAGGTGAGAATGGAGATTCTGCTGCTGCTGACAGTGCGTTCCAGAAGGTCAGGTTAAAGGATTTCAGGATGGGGACAGAAAAGAGGGCTGTGTGGTCATGTAACCTGGTCTTCTTGTGGTGACCAACATAATAAAGGATAAAGGGCCTGGTTCACTTTTTCATCAGAGTTGCCCCCCACTCTCTGGAGGTCTCTCCATGTTTAACACAGTAGGGTGGGGAACAAGGAGGGTTCTCTCCTCAGTGAGGCCAGAAGCAGGCCAAGGCCAGGCTCCATTTTTTTTTAACCCACAGAACAGTCCAGAGCCCCAGGCTAAGCTCACAGATGCTCTCAGGCCAGACTCATTGCTATAAACAATGCTTATAACGTGCTTAGAGATGGGAAAGAGACAGATAGAAAGATGAAAAACAGTAACATTAAAAGAACCATTGAGAAAGAAGAATCAATGGGGGTAGGGTCAGAGAGAAGCAGGGAGAAAACAAAGCCAAAGACCAAGAGAGATCATATATTTTTTTTTTCAGTCACGACAGTCATCATTTATTGAAAAATTTCTAGGGGCCAGGCACGGGGCAAAGAGATGCACATGTATTGTCTCAGATGGAGATTATTAGACTCCCATTTGACAGATGAAGAAACTGAGGTCTATATGAGTGATGTAGATGGCTCAAGGTCTCATAGCTAGTTTGGTAGCGTCAGGGTTCATCCTTCTAGGTCTGGGACGTCTAGTATGTCTCAGGGAAGGAGACAGGCAGAAATACAGGACACACAGACAGAAAGATGGAGAAAGAGAGGGAGAAGAGCAGCAGAGAGACGGAGATTTACAGGCACGCAGACGATCACGTGAGCTGCAGACCTGCACGGAACCGTTTCCCAAGAGACAGGGATGGGCACCGGTGATGGGCTCCGCAGGGTACTCACCTGGTTGTGGTCTGGGGCTGCAGGGGCACTCGCCCTCCCTTTGCTACCCGCACGATCCTCCGCAACCCGTTGACCTAGGGTTAAGAGGCCGCCCAGGTAAAAGCTAGCCCAGGCCCCACCCCTCAGGCGCTCCAGCCCGGCCTCTTTCCCTCACACCCCACACCCCCGTCTTTACAGCGTCTCACCAGACACCTCCTGCCCTCCGCGCCGCCGCTGCCGAGAGCTAGCAGATTCGAGGGGCCGGCGGCTGGCTCTAGTGAACGCACTGGACGCGTCCCTCCAGCCCGCTAGAGAGCGAGCGGGTTAGCAGGCCTCCACAGCTACCGACCACTCTCTGGCTCCCATTGGAAGAGTGCCCTCCTGCCTTCCCTGGGATTGGCTGGAGATGAAAACACTTTAGCTTTACCCCCCAGGCCCGGATCCAGGCCGAAGAAAACTCCGCCCCCTGGGGGGGGTCTTTGATTGGCTTATGAGCCAAGCCCACCCTTTCACAGGATTGGCCAGGAGAGGACTTGTTCCCTTTTGCCAGGCTGTTTGACAGCACTTTGGGAATTAGTTGGGAACACGCAGGCGCGAAGCCCAAAGTAGGCTGGGTGCCAGTCACTGCACAATCATAGATCCCCGGCTTCTTGACGTCTTACTCTCCGTAAGCCACTTTGCGTAAGCCAACGCTCTCAGAGACACCACTCTACCCCCCACCTGCAGGGATTTCTGAGCCAGGTTTCTTTTGATCCAAAAGAGTGTAGTTCCTAATTTCATCCATGGAGTATGTGGTTATTGGGGTCTGGCCAGTCACCCACCAGCTCCTGCCGCTAAGACACTGGTCAAGTGATAGCCTCGCTAGGAGCCTCAGTTTAACCATCTTTGAAATGGGAAGATAATTTCAAAATCTTTCCTAACAGTGCGGTTGTGAGGATTTAGAGTACACAAATTAATTGCCTGGAGCATACATAGTTAAGGTCTGCCCTTTTGATTCTTACCTTTCCCATTGTTTCAGACTGAGGAAACCGTGGCCCAGAGAGGCAAACTGGCTTGAGGTTACACAACAATAACACCCTGAATAAAACCCAAGTTCCGTGCTCCAAAGGAAAGCTGTTTAAGAAGGAAGGAGAGACAGGAAGCACATTTCTATAATCAGGGGTTCTTAATTTGGGTCGACGGACATCCAGTCCAATCCTCGGACAGGGTTTGGAGGGGCCAATGAATTTGGATGGGAAAAAATATACATCTTTATTCACTCTTATTGAAATTTAACATTTATTTTCAGTAAAGAATGTAACATAGTAGTAGTACCTGTGATTCTGTCACCAATAAAAATCACAAAGATTTTCCTATCACATTATAGACGTTATGAATCTGTTGAAATATCTTGTAATCTCATCCTTATTTTAATATAATGATAGTCATTAGACCCTCTACTATGTCTTGTGATGTAAGGGATTAGTGAGGAGAAAATATATTACCATAAGCACATATCTGATTTTTCCATATTTTAATAATTATATTTCAATATTATCAGTTTCTTTTGTAACTCTAGGTATTTCATTTTATATATTTAAAAGATATTATTTTCTGAGGAAAGGTCCATAAGGCTTCACCAGATCACCAAATAGGCCTATAGCACAAATTGTCTTAAACTCTGGGAAGGAAGACAGACCTGGTTTATCATGTTTCTTTATTGTATCCCTATCACCCAGTTTAGTATCAGACACACAGTAGGTGTTCAATAAATGTTTACTAAATGAATAGAATTCCTTCCCAACCATCCTCCATACCCTCAACCAAGGGAGCTAGTGCTGGCATTCTTGGTCACCTGAGAAGGAGGGATATTCCTGAATCTGGTTTTGTCCCTGACAATCTGCTTTTGTTCACAGAAGTGTGTGGAACTTTAAAAGTTTGATCCCAGGAGAACCTGGCCCCTGAGAACCTCACCCCCAGGCCAGGGCCCTCTGCAGCAGAGGAGTAGGGTAAGCTGTGAAGGAAACAAAGACAAGTAGCTTCAGCATGGTAACAGACCCTGAGGCATATTAGGTCCATGACTCCTTATCCTCCACCTGGTTCTCCTTCTGGTTTCTGTTTAGAGTCCCAGAAAAGGGGGCCTGTCTTCTCTGGTCTTCAGCAAAGACTATATTTTGGACTTGAATGTGACCTTAAAGACCTTGGAGAACAGTCCTCCCTTTTGGAGGCCCAGACTGGGCCACACCACACACTAAGGAGTGAGGACACAGGGAAAAGATGTCACTTTAGGCAAAGAACATCTTCTTCTCCCATGCCTTAACCCAAAACATGAGCACCCTAGCCAAATATATTAGAATCCCAAAGTTGGCTCCTAACAGTGTTCCTGAAGCCAGAGGCCTTCTCTGACAAGGTGAGTGAAAAGGAGCCTCTAATACCAGAATGAGGGGCTGGGGATTTGATTAGGGGAGGAGAAAAGAATCATGGAAGACATGATCAGGGCCAGGCTTCAGAGGTCTGCTTCAAGGCTAGTTTCCATCTTGGGATTCTAGGAAGGTTGCTTCTCCAGCACTGATCCCCAGTAAGATTAACCTAAGTTTGCAGATGGGAAAACCCAGGCCCCTTAGCAAGGGTGGTGGAATCACATTGTGAAGCAGAGCACACTGAGGAAAAGGATACCCAAGCCATCTGACTCTCAGACTGGCTAGCATCTTTTTGCTAGGCTGACCTCTTCTCCTGGCCCACTCTAGGCCCTTTGCCCCTGCTGTTTTCCCCTCTACTTCACCCCCTGGTCACTGGGACTAGCTCCTGATTATGAATGTGGGTATCTCTTCCCTCCGCACAAGATGCCTTTGACTCAAGATCCTGAATTCCCAGCTCTGGCCATGAGGCAAGATGTTCCCCTTACCAGGCTAGAGTCTCTTCTGCCCACCTCTGACAGTGTAGTCCCAGGTCAGAACCAAAGGAATCAAAGCCTTCATGCTCTCCCCAAAACATCTGTCAGAATCATGGAGCATGTCCAAGATCTGGTATTCCAACTATTTCACAGAGGTGGCCCAGGGAGGGAAGGGGCCTTGCCAAAGGTCCCACAACAACTTGGAAGTCATTTCCTGACTCCTCTCAGTCCCCTCTTTTCCCATATGTAAAGCCCATTGGTTCTAGCATCTAAAAAGCTCTCATAGAACAGACAGGTTTCTCATGCAGGAGAATTCCAATTAATTTATGTAGATACATCCCCCTCAAGGAGATGGAGCTTAATTTCCCACTCCCAAAGCATGGGCTACACTTTGTGGCTTCCTTCCAAAGTGTGTGGTATGGAAAGGGGGCTGGGGGCAAGGAGGGGAGTAACTTTACAGTGAAAAAGCCTGACATACACTGCTACTTCAACCAGGTGATCAGAGTTAACATCAACAGTGATAAGACATTGATAGTATGTACCCTTTATATGATGAGAATAGCATTTTCCTTCTGTGGTCTTCCTTCCCCAAACCCATAACCCTAAGCTAATCATGAGAAAAAACATCAGAGAAATCCCAGTTGAGGGACATTCTACAAAATACCTGACCAGTATTTTTCAAACATTGATGACTCCAGGTCATCAAAAACCAGGAGAGTTTGAGAAACAGTCACAGCCAAGAGGAGCCTATGAAGACATAAAAACTAAATGTAATATGAGGGGCGCCTGGGTGGCTCAGTGACTTAAACTTCTGCCTTTGGCTCAGGTCATGATCTTAGGGTCCTAGGATGGAGCCCCGCATCGGGCTCTCTGCTCAGCGGGAGCCTACTTCCCGCTCTCTCTCTGCCTGCCTCTCTGCCTACTTGTGATCTCTCTCTCTGTCAAATAAATAAAATCCTAAAAAAAAAAAGAATTGTCCAATGATTTGATACTTCCTGTCTAAATGTAATATGATATTCTGGATGGCATCCTGTAACAGAAAAGTTACTTTAAAAACTAAGGAAATCTGAATAAAATATGGACTTCAGTTAATAATAATAATATTGGTTTATTAATTGTGACAAATATACCATGTTAATACAAGATCAATGGGGGGAAACTGGCTATAGGATATATGGGTACTCTCTGTAATATCTTCACAGTAATTCTATAAGTCTGAAACTTTTGAAATAAAAAATATATCTTAAAAACCTCCTGTATCCGCCCATTACACCACTCTCACCTGAGGAACAGCATCAACTTCCTCACTGCTCTCCCTCCCTCCAATCCATTCTCCTGGCATCCAGCAGAGGGCATTCTCTGAAACTGCAATCTGACCGTTTCTGAAGCCTTTCATTAAAACATGGGCGTTGAATGGAAAATTCGGGAGGTATATTGCAGAAGACCAACCTGGATATTTGTATGTTATCATTATTAGCCACAATGGATCTAGAGGTATTTCTGGTGTCTGCCAAAATAAAGTTACTCTATCCAAAATTTAAAACAACTCGGCCTTCCAGAGGTCTGCCTTTCAGACACCCAAATCCTGATCCCTTCCCCACCCCATCGCACTATATCGTAATTTCCTTTTGCTTTCCCCTTCTCGCTATGCACTCTTTGGCTCGAGCCATCTTTTTTTTTTTTTTTTTTTTTTTTTTTTGCCTTCTTCTTCCAGGTCCAGTTCCAGGAATCCTACACCATCTCTCTAAAACAGGAGAGCATTTCTGAATTATTGGGATGTAACGTCTTGACAGATTACTATTTTTTAAAAATTACAAGCAAATGAAAAAATGGATTCCCATGATTCCCCATGCCCAGCTCACACTATGCCTGAGGAAAGGTTTGACGCACAATAAATAAAAAGATGAATCATTGAACAAATGGATATTTTAGGGCGCAGGACTTTTCTTTGCACCTGCGCAGGAGGGGAAGGCGTGGGAAGCTGTTTGCTACCTGCCGAGGACCACTGCAGCCGCTGGTGGGGGAGGGGCTTTCTCAGCCTCGCCCTGCCATTGGCCAGGATGGTCCGCATAGCTCTGACGCACCTCTGTGGCCTGCAGAGCTCTCCGGCAGAAAACCAATACCTTCCCCCCAACCCCGCCACACATACCACTGTCTGGCAGACCAGTGCATAGAGGAGATAGTGATTTGAGGGTCTGTAGAAGAGACTGGTTCCTGGGGATGGCTCGCCAGCGGGACAAAAGACTACAAGAAGCACTTTGAATTTGCTCAGAATTTTATTAGGATTACCAAGTTTCACAAGGAACAAGGAGGGGCTTCTGGGGGGGGGGGACAGGAACACTGCAATGACAAGCGCCCCGGCATAGACACCAAGGCGGGCTAGCGGGCACAGCGTGGGGCAGGGCAAGGGATGGACAGAAAGAGAGGCTTGGGAGAACAGGGTGGCAGCAGAGCCCCCCAAGGCCACGGTGGCTCTCCCCGCTTCGGGATCAAGGGTGTCTACTCCACACAGCACGAGGAGGAGGATAGAGGGGCCCTGACCAAGGCATCACAATAAATACGTTTAGCAGCACACAGAAGCCTGCAGGAGAGGAGGGCCAAAAGGAAGGGGGAATCCCCCTTTCCCTTACCCCCAAAATAAGAACTCTGCAATTACTAAACCATAAAAATAAACTTTAAACCCGTGTACGAATTCGGTCACCCCCCAGAAGTGCAATGTGGGGCCGCGCGGCCCTAGCTGAGGGGGAGGGCAAATGGGGCAGGTGGAGAGGGATACAGAGAGGCAGCCCTTGCAAGGGTGAAATGTTTATCCAGTTTTGCCCCTCTTCCCTGGGTTGGCCCAAGCATTTTGGACCTGAAGCACCTCCTCCATGTCAGAGTCGTCAGAGTCTTCCCCTCCTTCTGAGTCTTCAATCCCTTCCTCCTCATCGATCCCTTCCTCCTCATCGCTTCCCTCCTCGTTATCACTCTCCTCACCTTCTTGTTCACTGTCTGCAAAGAGGGAGAGAGGCAAGGAAGGGAAAATGGAGGGTGATTAGATGAACAGGTAGATGTCATTCTTTTTTTTGTTGTTTAAACAAAAGAAATTTATCTTCTCACTGTTCTGGAAGCTGGAGGACAGCACTCTTTTAACAGGGAACAGAACACAGAGCCAGGGTTTTGGGGACCTGGAACACTTGCCAAGCACCTCTGCTTGGAACAAGCCAGTGTGTGTGAGACAAGCCTGTGTGTGTGTGTGTGTGTGTGTGTGTGTGTGCGCGCGCGCGCGCGCGCCCCCCCCCCACACCCACGCACGCGTGCTCGGCTTACTCAAGCAAGCCTGGAATGAGGGAGTGGAAGGGAAGCAGGAAAGCAGGGTGGGCTTCCTGCTTCTGGCCTATCAAAATTGATACTCTGAAAGTTGATTTTTCTCCCCCTGTAATGTGTCAATGTGTGTGTCTTCCTGAGTTCTGATCTCAGCTGAATAAACCTTCTGTTCATTCCAAGGCAGCTCCCCCGCTCTTTCTCCATAGTCTGATCTAAACAGGCCCCAGTCTGTCTTTTTTAGCCCAATCCCCCCCCACCACAGGGCTGGGCAGATAGCTCTTCCTTCCCTTCTCTGAAAGAAGATACCATCTGGGGGAACATCCTTCAGTTTCTGTAACTGAATATATGTCTACACTGAATCTACTCATCCAATGCCTCCTTCCTTGCCCCTGCACTCAATGGAAATTTGCCAGAGACCCCATGGCCAAAACCCCCAGGACTGGTTGGTCTTCTACCTCCAGCTCCTTCTATCTTCCCCAGGGACCCACCTCTCCAAGGTCTGCCTGCCCACAGCCAGGCTCAGACATCTCCCTTGCCCGCCCTCTACCATCCCCTTCCTAGCTAAGGTTTGACTCTACTGCCTTGCTCCTTGCTCATGCCCTCCTCCTACCCCACTGTGGTCTGTCTCTGCCCCCATTAATATACTGAAACTACTTTTGCCAAGGCCACAGCACTAAATCCGATGGACACATACCAGTCCTCATTTTGCCTGACCTTTCAGCAGCACTAGATACTGAGGACTATTCCCTCCTTCTGAGAACATTCCATGACCCAGTTCTCTTCCCAATTCTACCTTCTCAGAGCCTCATTTTCCTCATCTACAATAATACCTACCTCTTAAGACTTGCTGTGAAGATTAAATGAATCAGCCAGTAACAGTAAATCACTCAGAATAGTGCCTGGTGCACAGTAAATACTTCATTAATGCTAACTGGTCCCAGAATCCAGGGCTAGGATTCTGCTCTGGCTTATTACCTCCTTTATTTACATTCTCTGACTTCCTAGACATAAAACCAATCACCTGCCTGGGCTACCTGTATCTTAGGTCCAACAGGCCTTCCCAACTCCATGTTCCTCCCTGCATCTCATCAATCCTGCCACCATGTCATTCCCTATCCTAAGAACTGGCACCTCTGTTTGCCAGTCATCCAGGCCAGACCAAACCTGGGAGTCATCTTAAGGACTGCCTTCTCCCTCAAACCCCGGCAGGCAAACCTTTCTCCGCATTTCCTAAAATGCATGTTTTGGTGAACGCTAAACAATAGCTTCTGTGGTCAAGAAGTTTGGGGAAATTCCAATTTCAAGTTCCGCAATATTTAAAAGGGTTTCTTACAGCAGAGCTTTTCAGAGGCTTTAAGGTGCCAATGTACATGTGACTCTACCTGGGAATATTAATGTATGCAGTATGTCCCCACATATCTTACTGGATATTTTTGTGAGAAGCAGCTTTCAGAACTAGTGAAGGATACTCAAAAGACAAACAAGCCTGAAAGTTCCCTGAAGTCCTGGGCTGGGTACAGTGTATGCTGAATTATAAGGTGTTTGTCATTTCCCTGCTTTCTGTGTGTGAAATTGTCCTTCTCAGTTTTCTACCCACCTTCTCCTATCTCTTCACTCTTCCTGTGACTTTTGCTCTGTTACAACCTATCTACCCACCACCTAGAACTAGAATTTGTTTCTTTGGTTCTGCTATGTTTGTAAGTTAAAGTTTTCCTAGTCTTGCTTTGTTTAAAAAGTTGCACAAAATCCTTCTTTTCCGCACAAGTGCAGACTGTATTCATGCCTTGATCCGGGCCAGCTTTTCTGAGAAGAGAAAAGGAGGGAAAACAAGAGGGGTTCTAGGCTCACCTTCCTCACTGCCTTCTTCTTCCTCCTCCACTGAGGAGTCTTCTTCAGAGATGTTCTCTACCTCGTCCTCATAGTCATCCTGATTGTTGCTGTTATCCTGATCCTTGTCAGGGTCATCAGTGTCATTCTTGTAATCTTCGATGTCTCTGTCATCATCATCGCTGCCTTCATTGTCACCTTCATTGCCATCATCATCACTGCCTTCGTTGTCGCCTTCGTTGCCGTCATTATCTTCATCATCACTGCCCTCATTGTCTCCTTCGTTGTCACTATCGCTGCTATCCTGGTTGTTGCCATTGCTGCCATGGTAGCCACCTTTGGGGTTCTCATCACCACCATCCGGGTTCTCATCACCATCAGGGTTCTCATTGTTGTCATCAGTATTCTCTTCATTGTCATCAGGGTTCTCTTCATTATCATCAGTGTTGTCTTCAGGGTTCTCACTGTTGTCATCAGGGTTCTCGTTGTTGTCGTCTGGATTCTCATTGTTGTCATCGGCACTCTCATTGTTGTCAGTGGTCTCGTCATCAGAGCTCTCATTATTATCAGTGGTCTCGCTGTCATCAGGGCTCTCGTTGTCGGTGGTCTCACTGTCAGGGCTCTCATTGTGGTCAGGGCTCTCACTGTCACAGAGGCACTCGCTAATGTCAGTTATCTCATTGTCAGTGGTCTCAAAGCAGTCGGTGGTCTCCATGAAGTCAGAGATCTTGATGTCATGAATGGTCTCATTGTCAGTGATACCATCACTGTCTGAGGTCTCACTGATAATGTCTTCCATTAGATGATAGTCATCAGAGTCTTCCAGGATCACAACCTCACACTTGTCCCTGTTTTTACTGTGGAGAAGCCTAGGGTTGAGTACAGGGTTGGTGGGAGGTAAGGCAGACACTGAAAGGTAGTAACTGGGGAGGCAGTAAGCTACAAGGGATCCCAGGGAGGAGGTTAGGGTGGGGAAAGTCCCATTTCTGCTCCTGACTGCATGACCTCAGGGCAATCACACCCCATTTATGGGCATCACTTGTAAAACATATTGGACTGGATTCTCTCAAAGGTCCCTTTGGGAGGCGCCTGGGTGGCTCACTGGGTTAAAGCCTCTGCCTTCAGCTCAGGTCATGATCCCAGGGTGCTGGGATCAAGCCCTGCATCAGGCTCTCTGCTCAGCAGGAAGCCTGCTTCCTCCTCTCTCTCTGCCTGCCTCTCTGCCTACTTGTGATCTCTCTTTCTGTCAAATAAATAAAAAATCTTAAAAAAAAAAAGTCCCTTTGGCTTTACAAATCCTGTGTGACACTAGCCTAATCTTTATCCCATTCCTAACAAACCACCTCTCAGCCACGAAACCGCTATCACCTTTCTTCCTTTTCTTGCTTCTTTTTGTTTGCTCTGTAGCCCCCTTCTCCCATCATGTAGTAGCGCAGAGGGTTAACCCACAGGTCATTTTTTATAATCTGTTGAAAAAGAGGGTTGGGGTGGGGGGAGGGGAACAGTTATGAGTACAAGCCCCAGAGCCTACTCCCAATTCCCCAAGCATCCAGAGGCAAGCCTAGCAAGGCTTTCTCTGGCAATGCTAGGAGGAGCCCCACCTCAGCAATCCTATCAGCCTCTGGGAGGCTGTGGTTTGAGAACCAGCTGAAGAAGCTGTGGTTGGTGTCCTGGTTCTTGTGCCTGCGGGCCTGGGGTTCCTGGCCCCGGTGCCAGCGGATTGGAGTGGAGTGAGACACTAGCCGGCCTGGAGGGAAAGGAGGCTATGGAGAGGGCAGCAGAGAAGGACAGATGGGGGGTGGGGGTGTGGATTTTCCCTAGGACTGCCTCTTACCAGAGCGGTTGCGCTGGAACTCCTTGACAATCACCATGTTTGTGAAGTAGGGGTTTGTCTGGAAGTACAGCTTCATCTTGTAGCCCATGGAGATGTGTCTGAGATCCTGTACCTGCTCAGGATAGAGATAATGTTGGGATCCCCACCATACCAAGGCCCCTCCCACTCTACCCCCCCTCACCTCCAAGGGCCAGATTCCTTGCCCGATCCTAGTAAAAAAAAAATGTATCTTTGGCCTGACCTGCAGATTGGTCAAGTAGCGGAAGATGTCTTCATCACGTCGGTTGATCAAGATTGAAATTTTGGGGTGGTTGAGGAACTGATGGAGGGAGCAGTTTAGGTCAAGGAGTGACTGTTCAATGAGAGAAGGAGGAAGGGAAGGCCAAGCAGGACAGAGCAACGAGAGGCTGGAGCAGAATTCCCTCTATGTTTATGTGATGTGTGTGGAGCAAGTGGGTCATGGGACATGACCCACACTTTTCTTCCCATGATACTATGCAGTGAGCCTGTGTTTATGCAATGTCAAACCTCTGTGTTAGGTTGCCTTACCTCAGTATGTATTTGCTGTGTCTGGGTGCTAAGAGTTTGTATTTAGAAAACATTGTGTTTCTGCGGGCTAAAGGCCCATGCCCAAGTGATGCTGTAACTGGTTGCTGAGGGCCTGGAGTCACATGATGTTCATTTAGATGTCTGTGTCCACGTGGTATTGTGGATCTGGCTGTGAGGGTTTGCGTCCAAGTGATGCCATGTGTCTGGGTGCTGAGGACCAATAGTCACATGATGCTCTGTGTCTGCATGCTGAGAACCCACGGCCACAAAATACGTGTGTGCCTGAGTGCTAACAGCCTGTGATCATGTGATACTTTGTAGGAGAGTGTCAAGGGTCTATATCAATGTAATTCCACCAGGAAGTTAAGCCCATGTGTTCCTAACATGTTGTATGTATGTCTGTATATGCCCCAGAGATAAGCTTTTCACCAGTAGCGAACAAGATTCTTCTTACTTATTTCCTTCATTTAACTCCTTGATCTCCATTATTTGGTACTCCTTTGCCTACCCCTTAAGGTGCTCAAGCCCCCTTCTAGTCTCCTTCTCTCCAGCCAGGATTGGGGTCTCCCTAGTACCTAAGCAGAGACCTAGCCTTGCAGGGCTAGGTGTGACTTCTGGGCAATTTCTTTGCTATGTGCCCTTCCCCTCCCTCTTCATCATTTCTGAATCAGTTCATCTTCTGTGTGTCCCTCCCCTCCTCCTTTCACCACCTCTGGTCTAATTTTTCTGCTGTGTGCCCCTCTCTTACCCTCCCCATTTCACTGCCTGTGATGCATTTTATTTTTTTTATATTACGTTCCTCCTCTCCCGTTTTCCATTTGTGGTCCAGGTTTTATGCTGTGTGCCCCTCTACCCCCTTTACCATCTCTAATCCAGCTTCTCTGATGTTTTGTCCCTCTCCTTCCATTCCTCCTCCACCAAACCTAGTCATTTTTCCAATAGGGGTCCACCCCCACACCCTTTCTCTCCCTCCAACCCCCCCTTTTTGTCATGGGCTCCTGGCCCATGAATATAGATGACAAGGATACTGCTTTGACCCAGAAGCCTGGAATATGCTGGATGATGAGGTCTCTGCGCTCCAGGAAGGGTCTTCGCATCTGAATGAACTTGCGTTTCAGACGGAGGAAGGCCTTGCCTGCCTTGATGTTCACCGCCTCCAGGTCCAGTTGAATGTTTTCCAGTGCCTGCAGGATGCACTCTATCCTCTCGGCATTCCTCTCCTTGCTATCCTTCTTCACCTTCCTCTGCTTCCTCTTCCTCCTCCTCCTCCTCTTCCTCACACTCTCCTTTTCATCCTCGTCTTCATCTTCCACGATGATGATAGCTTCTTCTTTCCCCCTCGGACCGGCTAACTCCTGGTACCCCCACTCCCCTGCGCTACAGGTTTCTAGGGCCTTCTCTCCAGCAAAACTGCTGGGCTCCATAACCTGAAAGTCAATTTCCACACTTCCCCCAGAAGCCTCCGAAGGAGAGAATATTTCTAGGCTCTCCGTAGGAGGGGGCGCCCCCCCGTACCCCGACTCCATCGCAGGCTCCCAGCCGGGACTCCCAGCACCCAGGGTGAAGTACGCACGGATTCCCCCCTCCTCCAGAATGACATAGGGCGGCGGCGGGGGCAGATCTGGGCCCAGTCCCACCCCCCTCATGTCAGCCAGCACCTGTGCCGCCTCGGTTTCCTCCCGGAGCCTCGGCCGCTGCTCGGGTGGAGGTAGGGGCAGTCGCAGGAGCGGCGGCGGCGGCGGCGGCAGCTGGTCGTGCTGAGAGGGCTCTGAGCTACTCAGGCGGCGGGCCTTGGCCGGAGGCCCCTCATCTTGGCGGTCCATGGTGACCGCGCTCACAGCTCAGGGGATCGCACTCGCCCCTTCGCTCTCAGCCAGGCCGCCGCTGCCTGTCACACCTGAAGCTGAGCCGCAGCACCTCACGCCACCACCTCTCCTCACAGCCTCGCTCTGGCGTTCCCTCCCACAGCGCCTGTCCTGCTCCCTCCGCGCCAAGCGTCCAAGACCCACCCCCTCCCTGACGTAAAGGGACCGTTCTGTCTCTCCATTGGCTGCCAGCCCCCGCCGAGGCACTCGCTCTCCCCCGACCTCTGCCCGCTCTCACGCAATCTGCTTGCCAACACCGCACCTCATCGCTTTCCAATTGGCTCCTCTCAGGCCCGCCAATCATCGAGCTGACTTCCCCAGCGACGAGTTGGAAACTGCATGGCGATTGGCTGCAAGGAAAACTGAGGGGGACGAAACCCCTCTCCCACCCTTGCAGCGTTTTATCCAATGGGAAAAGTACCAGTGGCTCTGAAGACCAAAAAACAAAACAAAAAACAAACGCAGCTTCGGAGCAGGATGTGCTCAAATAAAATTGGGAGAGCCTCGCTATCGTTTTCCCCCTTCTCTGCCCTCCCCTCAACAACTACGCACTTCTTAAATCTGTCCCTTTCTCTATTCCCGGCGTTTGCCTCTGTGGAGATCTGAAATGTGGCCCCCGGGGCTAGGGTTGCCCTAAAGGAGCCTGGAATTTAGAAACCTAGGACCTTTGGTTTGGGGCCAGATTTTTGACGTGGCTTTTTGCCTCTCTGCAAAATGGCTCTAGAAATAATCACACACAAAAAGTAACTTCGTCTGCGTCATTAAAATGATTGTGATTCCATTCATCCACCAGGTTTTTCTAGGATTTTCTCTGTCTTCGTCCACTTGATACTTGCCCTCCTTCCAATCCTTTCCTCAGTATATGCCGCTTTTATTTTTATTTTATTTTTTAAAAGATTTTATTCATTTTATTTGACAGAGATCACAAGTAGGCAGAGAGGCAGGCAGAGAGAGAGGAGGAAGCAGGCTCCCCGCCGAGCAGAGAGCCCCATGCGGGGCTCGATCCCAGGACCCCGAGACCATGACCCGAGCTGAAGGCAGCGGCTTAACCCACTGAGCCACCCAGGCGCCCCATATATGCCGCTTTTAACTGTATTTTAGATTTTGGAGGGTTGGATTGATGGTCTTTCCTTTGGCGTGGTGGTGGGGTTCTGGATTTGGTCTGGGATTCACATCACGGGTGTGCTCCTCACTTTGTAACCCTAACCAAATCACTCCTTCTCTCTGAGGGAGTGTCCTCAGAGATACTGTTTCCTGTCCTCTAAATTAGGCATCCTTAAGACATGTAGGAAACTGCCCATTGCAGCCTTTCTGTGGTAGCAGAAAATTGGAGGCAACCTAGGGACCCATCACCAGGGGTATGGATAAGAAACATGTGATAGATGTAGAAGATGGACCACTAGAATGAATTAGATCTACGTACAGCAACAAGGCTGGATCTCTCGAAAACAGAATGTTTAGTGAAAAAAGAAACAGAACAAGATTTATAGTACAATACCGTTTATGTAAATTAAAACATAACAATACCATATATTTTTCACAGATACACATATATGTAAATAAACACATGAACGGTGAATTGGAAGGACATACATTAAATACACAAGAGTGGGTGCCTATATGGGAGGGGGTATTGGATCAGGGATGGGTGATGAAGGGGAAGAAACAAAACAAAACAAAGAAGAAAAGGGACTCGCATGGACCAACGATGATGTAGTGTGCCAAGAACTGAGGAGTATGGTCAACTCAATTCTGTGCACCTGAGAGAATAAGTAAATAAACGGTAAATTGAGGGCCCAGGGAGCAGGCTAGCTGGGTAGACTCCCAGGCTTGGCTCCTCCCCCCGCCCCCCATATCATCCCTCCTCTGAATTTAGTCAAAGCTTACCAAAGTCCCAGATGTATACAGTGGACACTTCGGAAGGGCTCCCATCCCAGATTGAGCAGTCCCTCCAGAAGCCATTACTTGTAGGGGACATTTTCTAACCCCGTTATTTCCCCCATTCAAGTTTGATCCCCAATTCCCAGTCCCTAGTCTCCAAAGTGGTCCACTTTCAGGAACACCTTGTTCGCGTTTTGGGAAGGAGACTGACACAGGAGTTGGATGGTACCCAGGGCGCTCCAGGCTATGGAAGAGATAGGGTTCTCAAGTATCCTGTCCTCCATGTTCAGAGCCTGGGCCAAAGGAGTAAGATTTTACAAGATGGGAGTCTACCCTCTTGCTGCATACATATGTATGGCTCTAAAATTCTATTCTTCGACCACTCTACTTCTTACTGCAGGCGAATACTCTAGTTTGTCTCCTTTCAATTAGGTGCATACGTGTGTGTGTGTGTGTGTGTGTGTGTGTGTGTGCCATATGTCTCCACATACAGCATTTGCTCACATGTGTGCACCAGGCAGTGATGCCTCCCACACAAAGTCCACAGACACAGTCCCACTTGACCATACCTCCCCACATGTGGTCATGCAGACAGGACACACACACACACACACACACACACACACACAGAGTCAGAAAGAGAAGACATCCATTGTTCTTTTCAGTTTTCCATTTACAAAATCCAATGGTGAATCCAGGCAGATAGAAAAAAGAAATGGAGGAAAACCCTCCAGAATATACCCTACCTACCCCCACCCCTGTGGTTCCCCCCCACCCCACTCCCTGGGAAAGGCACCCCCATCACTATCACTGAGAGAACAGGTACCCTCCACCCCAGCCTCTCAGCCACTCTGGCCTGCCTTTCCAGGGCCACTCCACAGCTAGGCTCATTAATGTCTCTCCTGCCTAGAGTGCCCTCCCCATTCCTCTTGGGTCAAGGCTTCCCCAATTCTGGGGCTGTCTTGGGGGTAGGGAAAGAGCTTAGGACAACAGCTTCTATCAGGAAGGGAAAGGAGGATAGATAAATACAGATCTCCCCCTCCCCCAGGAAATGGGAGAGGAGGGATAAAGAATCTGGGCAAGGCCAGGCAAAAGAATGCCAGCTTGGCTCACCAGTCCATAAGAACTGGCAGTGATGTGAGCCCAGAGTGGACTCTGCCCTGGGAGGGAGGCTTGGGCTCTCCCACCTGGAGAATCTGGCTGCAGTCTGCTCCATTTTGGGTGGAGGGAAGAAGAGGGAGAAGGGCTGTTCTGGGAAAGGAAGTTGGGGGCTGAGGTCCCAGAAGGCCTAGGGCTACCAAGAGGGGCTTGAGACAGACCCCCGAGGCTTGAAGGGGACCAAACAAGGTCAGATAGGAATGGACTCCAGTCCACAGTGCCTTGGAGCTTATGCCATCCCCCAACTTTTCATCCTCAGAAGAACAGTGTGAACCCAGGAGACAATTCTGGGGCCGAGTTCTGCTCTGACCCAGGCACTGGGATCCAGTTACTCTGGGGAGTTTTGCTCTCTTCCTACACTTCCCTGGGGGAATGCACCTGCCTATATGGCACCCATATCAACCCTAGTGAGGCTGGAGTGGATTTCCATCCTCAGGAAGAAGAGTTGGGGACTGGGGATCCAGGAGGCAGCTCGAAAGAATGCAGCCAAGCTCGGGTCTCTTCAACTCGATGCGTGCAGCTCACATCCCATTCTTCACCTAGCATGGACCCATCCCAGAGGTCCTTCTCCCTCCCCTCCTGGCTTCTAGAACAGATGCTCAAGAAACACTTGGGAGGTCTGGACATGGTGGGGAGGGAGAGGAAATCAGGCTTGGGACCAGGGTTAGCTTAAAACAACATCGCACACAACATAGCAATTAAACGTCTCTGCTCCTGGGGGACCCAGCACCCTCTTTGGTCCCTGTTGTCAGCAGATAAATTTCTCCCTCAACATCCTGCCCTTGCTAAAGGACTCGGAAGGGAAGGGTGCATGGGAGCAGAGGGGGCAATAAGAGCTCTGGAAGTCTATTTTACAGAACAAATTTCCCCCTTCTGGACAATGTCAGAAGGAGAGACATTAAAGCAAGAAAGCCCGTCTCCTCAGCTGTTAGTAGAAAGACCTGCATTTTCAGTCTTAATTTCTTTTTCTGAATTGTCACTTCTGAGAAAGGAAGAGAGAGAAGGGGGGGAAGGAGAGAGATTGTAGAAGTGGAGAAGGAGGCAGTGGAGACAGGCCCCACAATTAGAAAAGCCTCTTTTCTAGTCCCCCACCACAGTCTCCAACCCTGGGGAGGTGTTGGCAAAGATGCCTAGATTCTGAGTGGTTCAAGGGGCTAGGGCTGGAGCTCAGAAAGAAAGGCTCCTATATGGGGCCCACCCTTCCCTTACTGCTGGCTCCATTATGGTAGCCATGACCATCTCCCTGCCTGTCTGTCTACCAGCTTGCTTCACATAACACAGTAGGGTTCTCTGGGAGCCGGGGCACCTCCTGTGCCCCAGCAGGGGGCGTGAGTCCTCAGGCACTTCTTGAGGTCCTTGTTGAGCAGGAAGCAGACGATCGGGTTGACAGCAGCCTGGGCGAAGCTCATCCAAACAGCAGTGGCCAGGTAACGGTGGGGCACGGCACAGGCTTTCACAAACACTCGCCAATAGCAGGCCACAATGTAGGGTGACCAGAGGAGCAAGAAGAGCAGTGTGATCGCGTAGAACATACGGCCCAGCTGCTTTTCACCCTTGACCTCGTCCATGCCCAGCAGCCGCCGGCTGGCTGCGTGCCCATTCTGCCTAATACCCAGCAGGGTTGGTGGCATGGGCCCACGGCCAAAGCCAGCGATCCAGTTGGCAGCAGCCTGGCCGGTGGCCCCAGGACCATGGAATGTCCAGTTCTGGCTGATGGCTGGCACCATCTGCACTGGCTTCATCTTGCGGTGACGATACTCGAAGAGGAGCAGCTTGCCATAGACAGCATGTGTAGCTGCCATGAGCACAGCCAACATAAGCATGAAGCCCAGCGTGTCATTGGCCTTGAAGTAGCGATGCTCAAAGATGCACTGGTCCTCCTCACGGATAAATTTGTAGGTGCCCACATCAAAGACGGGTGGGAAGGCCATGGCCACAGATAGGGTCCAGGCCATGCAGATGACAGCTGCGCATGTCCAGAGTGTCATGCGCTTGGCGTAGAAGCGGTGGTGGGCGATGGCCATGTAGCGGGTGACGCTGATGCAGAACAGCATGAAGGCCGCATGGAAGCAAAAGAGCACGGCCATAAAGGCCACAATTTTGCAGCTGAGTGCACTGAAGGTCCATGAGGAGCCGTGGCGCACAGAAGCCAGCACAAAGGGGAAGCAGACGGCAGAGCGTATGCCGTCGGCCAGGCACAGGTCCAGCAGAAAGTAATAAGGAGCCTTGTGCAGGGCACGCTCCTTGAGCACCAGCAGCGACAAGATGGCGTTGCCCGCCAGGCTTACACACATGATCAGTCCCAGCAGCACCAGCTTCACATAAGCTGATGCTGATGGCGGGGACAGTGCGCCGCTCACCTCTTCGGGCTCTCCAGTTGTGTTGGCCATACTGAGGGGCAGGGGCTGCTCCCAGCCCTATGGGATCAGCCAGTCTGGTATTCGATGGGTCCTGGGGGACTCCATCAGTTGTCCTGCTGGGCTGCACCTGCAAATGGGGATAATGGTGGAGACACAGACATAGAGAGACAGAGAGATGATGGCAGGAGAGAGCCAGAGAGAAAAACCCAGACAGAGGCACAGAGAGAGAGGCAAGAAAGGATAGAACGAAATGAAAATGGTGACAAAGATATAAATGGATACAAATTGAGAGGCAAATGTGGGGATGAGAATGAGCAGAGATAAGAAGAAACAGAATCAGAAAGACAGGGAGAGAGGGAAAGGAAGGAGAGAGAGAGAGAGAGAGATGGGGGGGAAGATAGAAAGAAACACAAGGAAAAGAGACAGAGAGATACAGATGGAAAGGTGAGGAAGAAATAGAAAGGGCAGTGTTAGTGGGTCTACATGGTCTCCACACTTATTCCCCAGCTGGTATCAGGTCCTGCCCCTGGCCCACTCCTGCTCCTGCTCCTACCCCCTTCTTGCTGGGTGAGGAGGCTGTTTCACCTCTCTGGATATTCTCCTTTACCTGTTTCCTCCATTGGTGGGTCTGTGGGGCAGGGGTGTTGGTGCAGCTCTTCTCCCCCTTTGCAAAGCCCTAAGGTTATGTTCTTCAAACTTTTTTGACTGCTACCCATAGTAAGACAAACATTTTACATTACAACCTCGTACACATACACATACGTGCACACATAACTGAACCAAAAGTTTCACAAAACACGACTGACCCTCTGTGTAATGTACTCCGTTAGTTCTCTTCTATTTCACGATTTTTTGTTAATGCTGGTAGCCAGCCATTAAATGAGCTTTCTTATTCATGATCAGGAATGCACTTAGCATGCTCAAGAAAGAGTGGGAAGACCAGTGTGGTTGGAAAAGGTCAGGCAGGGGAGACAGTGGTATAAAGTAGGGAGGGGTCTGGATCCAGATTGTACAGGGCTGTGGGCCATGACACGGACTTGGTTTGTTTGTTTGTCTGTTTTTTAAAGATTTTATTTATTTGACAGAGTGAGACACAGCGAGAGAGGGAACACAAGCAGGGGGAGTGGGAGAGGGAGAAGCAGGCTTCCTGCTGAGCAGGGAGCCTGATGCAGGGCTTGATCCCAGGACCCTGGGATCATGACCTGACCTAAGCCGAAGGCAGACACTTAACGACTGAGCCACCCAGGCCCCCCGGACTTGGGTTTTTATTTTAAGTGGGGGAGGGAGTATTGTGACTATAAAGATGTGAGTGTGCTTGTGTGCATTCATTCATTGAAAAACGATTTACTGAGCATCTACTTGTGCCAGCCACTAGGGCCGCAGCTGTGAACCAGATAAAAAAGGACCCCTGCCCTTACGGAGCTGATATTCTAATTGATAAAGAAGACATACAGGTGGAGTATAGTAGGCCAGATGATGATAAGTTCCTAAAAAGAAAAGTAAAGGAGGGAAAGGGGTTAGGAAGTCCTAGGGGTGGAGGAGGTCTACTTTTAGATGAAATGGACAGGGAAGGCTTCATGGAGGAGGTGTCATCTAAGCAAAGACTTAAAGAAGGTGAGAGTGAGCCATGTGGGTATTGGAGAAAAGAGAAGTCTAGGTAGAGGAAACAGCTAGCACAAATGCCCCAAGGTGGAATCACACGTGGTGTATTTGGGGAAGAGCAAGGAGACCACTACTCCTGGAACAGAGTGAGTGATCAAAAAGCAGTGGGCGGTAAGGTCAGAAAGGTGGTGAGGCCAGATCATGGAGGCCATGATGAGGACTTTTACTTTGAATGAGATGAGAGCCAAGGGAGCAGAGGTGAGGTGTGATATGACTTGGGGTTGAAAAGGATCCCCCTTGTTGGTATGAGGAGCACAAACCAGGTGGGGCAAAGGATGAAGTAGGGAGACTACATAAGAGACTCCTACAGTAATTCAGGTGAGAATCAACAACACTCTGTGACCCTTGCCCTGCTTTATTTTTCTTCGTAGAACTTACCTCTTCTAATGCATTATATAATTTACTTAAAATTCGGTTTATTGTCTGCCTCTCCCTATTAGAATGAAAGCTCCACAGGTCGGGGATTAGAGACTCAGACACTCTCTTCTAGAAGAGCAGTGCATAGCACAGTAGGCCCTCAGTCAAAGGCTGTCAGATCAGTTGGTTGAGGGACTAAAACAGCTGGTGGCTCAGGGAGGGCTGCCTGGAGGCATCCCGGTAGGATTTGCTGAAAAAGCAGCCTGGGCAGTACAGGAGTGAGAGGGCACAGGCAAGGCTTGGTGGCAGGAGGTGGAGGGCAGGAGGGCTTCTGGTGTGTTTGGACCGGGGGCAGGGGGGCAAGGAGTGTGATGATGTAACATGGTAGGTTCCAAAGGGAAGGCAGCAAGCTGGAGAAGCTCAGACCTTTGCGGGCTGGGTTGGGCTTGAGATTGAGGGACACGGGGCTGAGTGGAACCTTTCTACCTTCTCTCTCCCAGGAAGTCACCCCTTGGTATTTTTTCCCAGATTGCTCCAACATGGCCTGCCACAGCCACCTGGAGCCAAGCTTTTTCATGGCACCCTGGTCTCAGACACAGTGCCAAAAAGCCATGAGAAGATGCTAAGGCAGGGGCTTGGGAGAAGTGGGTTTCGTGGGTCCCCTTTCAGCCCCCTCAAGGCCTGATAGCTCCCACAGAACTGTAGACCAGCTGACAGCTGGGTGCGCGTAAATGTGTACACACACACACACACACACACACACACACTCACTCCTCAGCCTTGAGGGGAAGCAGGGGGAAAGGATTAGGGACAGAGAGATTGAATATAAAAGAGAATCAGAGAAGCACGCAGAGAGTGACAGAAGAGAGATGTTTGTGAGAAAGAGACTGAGACATAGGAGGGAGAAGGGGAAAAATAAACAGAGAAAGGGAACAGTACTTCCACACAAACAGGAAAAGACAGAAATAGAGACAAAGGAGGAAGAAGAGTGAGGGGAAAAAAGAGAGAGACACACATAGAGCATGAAAGAAGAAAAATAGAGACAGAAAAGTAGAGACAGAGAGAGAGAAAAAGAGAGACATAGAAGGAGAGAGAAAGAAAGAGAAGAAAGTGAGAGAGACAAAAGGAGAGAGGGAAGAAGGGAAGGAGAAAGAGAGAGACAAAGAGGGAGAGATAGGCGAGGGATAATGCCAGGAAAGAGAAGAGAGAGAAAAAGAGACGGGTTGGGAAAGAGGCAGAGATAGAGACAGAGAGAAGCAGAAATAAAGATAGAGAGGGAGACACAGAGAAACACACTAAGATCCAGAAGGTGGATAATTTGTAGCCCAGAGTCTCAGGGAAAGCAAACCAAAGCAAACACACACTAAAATGAAATAAAACAACACAAAACAATAGCAAACGAACAAAATCCTGGTGTTGCCTAGAAAGCTGGGGCGACTCTACAAGTGAGGAGAGGGTTCTAAGCAGACTGGCAGCCACAGCTTAGGCCCATCCTAGGCTAAAAGTGTGAGCAGATGCAAACACATACACACTTGCCTATGCCCCGACGCCCTAAGAAAGATATGCAGACAACTACACACACGCTCACACAGACACATAGGATCCTGTTGTGGAGACCTACGGACAACAACCGGCTCACACACAGGGACATCACCTCACACGCACATGCACATGCACAGGCACACACCGTATATGTTCTTCCACAGACAGAGTATAACCTGCCTAAATGCCAGGGCATCATCCTCAACATAGGCATTACTGCCCCCTATGGGACACCTTGGAAATCTGCAGGAGCATTTTTGGTTGCCACAAGGCTGGGGTGCAGGATGTACTTCTAACATTTAGGGGTCCAGAGCAAGGATGCTGGCCATCCAGTGATGTGTGGGGCGGTTCTACACACTCAGCATATGTCCCGAATCCCCTAGGACTTTGGGTTTGTAATGAACTGAAACCTGAATCTAAGAACTCTATTTCACAAAATTCCCCCTAGTTTAATATATCCTGAATTATTCAGGAAAATAGCTGTCAGCTAAGTCCAGAGGAGACTGCACTTTGTTTGGGAAAGCACTTTCTTTGAGTTGTTAACTATTTCGGAAAATATCACCCCTAGGCCTCTGCCTGTCATTTTCCTGCACTTTGAGCAAAAGGGGCAACTTTTTGGTTTTTCCCCTTCCAAATCCACCTTTACTCATAAGATGTTACAAGCCTCTAACTACCTTATTGAATTTCCTGAGGAGTTTCATGCTCAAAGCTTCACATATCAAAATACAAATTACTACCTTATAAATCAAAACTTTCCTTTAATGAATTTTTTTGGTATTAGAGCTCAGAAAATATGCATATCATATGAAATACTATATGGATTTTCTTTTGAAATTATATGTGCAGAGAGATTATATTATCTAAGAACTTCATGTTTATATAGTAAATGGGTGTTACAAAATATGGTATGTAAAATAGGGTGTTAGGTATGAGGGGGCTGAGAACTGCTCATATACACAGACACACTCAGACACATACACATGTGCAATGGCTCATAAACCCACAATTGTAACTCCCCTAACACACATACATACATACACACACAGATGAACACTCAAATCCTGATAGATACACATATGCAAACCTACTCACACAGAGACTCATATATACAATCTACCTAATTATTTAAATTCTCTCGCATAATCAGAAAAACTTCTGTGACACAGGCATGTACACAGTGCATACCTATATCATCACATACAAAAACTGTTACACAATAATACTCAAAGTCACTTACATATGTCGCCATACTCACATGCACTTGAAACTCGGCACATGCACACACACACGTATGTACACACAGACAGAATCCCCCTCAGATATCCATAGATATATTTGCATAGAGAAAAAAACAGACAAGCAAAAACTGTTCATATATACACACACATACATACTCTAACACACAGAGGCCAACTAATCCAAACCCTTTCACATAATTTAGGCACACTCACCAAAAGACAAGTACATCCTGGCACAGGTACATAGATACCCATTCGTATACATACTCACTTGTGCAGAGAAGTATACCAGCTCCAATACACACACACACACACACACACACACACACCCTTGCAATGTGCAAGCACAACCAACCGCAAATAGAAAAACCGCCCCTGTGTACAAACACCCTGCAACAGGTCTATACACAGAGACAAACCCTCACACATGCACATACCAGCCAACTCCTTCAGGCACAGGTGGAAACATTAGCAGAGCTGCTTGACTCACAGCAGGGAACCAGACCAAGAGAGGCTCTAGGGGGTCAAAGGGAGGTTGTAAATGTTTGGATCGCTTCTTGCTGAAACATCCCAGATAGTCTGATTATTACTTTGATTGCCACTCTTTGATCAGTGAGGTTTTCTGGTTTTGCCTATACATGTACAACACCTGTTTTTCTTTTTAATTTGACCTTATTTAAACTTTTTCACAACTTCTTTTCTATAAAAATAGTTGCATGACAGTTATTATTATTAATTTTATAGAGTTGCATATATAAAGAGAATATAACAATTTTGTTAATTGCCCTGATTGTTCTTCTTTTATAAAAAAAAAAACTTTTTCCTCCTAAAACATTTCAGATATAAAAAAATAGAAAGAGGGATGCCTGGGAGGCTCAGTTGATTAAGCGTCTGCCTCCGGCCCAGATCATGATCCCAGGGTCCTGGGATGGAGCCCCATGTCGGGCTCCTTGCTCAGCAGGAAGCCTGCTTCTCCCACTGCCTGCTGCTCTCCATGCCTGTGCTCTCTCTTTCTGACAAATAAATAAAATCTTAAAAAGAAAAAAAAGTAGAAAGAGTCCTGTAATGAATTTCAGTGCACCCATTGCCCAGATTCACTAATGATCAACCCTTAGGATCTTGTTTTGCCTATAACCTCACCCACTTCCCCCACTTCCAGAGTATTCAGAAGCATATTATACCATTCATCCATAACTCTATTGTGGTGTTTCGAAAAGGACTCTTTTAAAAATGTTACAATGTAATTTTTATTATTTCTTCGTTTATTTACTGATTAACTTGTGATTGGCTTTTAGTATTAAAAATTAGCAAAATCTGATTATTGGTGGGATTTCATAATTTATTTCATAATAAATTATTACCTTTTGTTTTAGGTAAAAACATTTGTCAATAAAAGAATAAAGCCTGACTGTGGTTGTATTGAATTGACCCAGTAAAGGGAAACCCAAACTTTAAGGCTTTGTTTCCAAAATGCTGTTCTCTTAAGAATGCAGGAGACCTCAAATTGTTTTTGTATTTAAATCAGTTTTCAGAAGTCACTAGTATCTGCTGACCCCTTCAATACTTCATATTCAAGTAGACTTAATTTTTTTTAAAGATTTTATTTATTTATTTGACAGACAGAGATCACAAGTAGGCAGAGAGGCAGGCAGAGAGGGAGGAGGAAGCAGGCTCCCCACTGAGCAGAGAGCCCAATGCGGGGTTCGATCCCAGGACCCCGGGATCATGACCTGAGCTGAAGGCAGAGGCTTTAACCCACTGAGCCACACAGGCACCCTCAAGTAGACTTAATTTTTAAGATATTTCTTTTCCCATCAAAATGGATTTTATAATTAAAGCTGGAAAATCAGGAGACTCACAAGACAAACACAGTCTCCCCTCCAAAAACTCCAGGCTGTCCCTGATTTCAGCAGTTTAATAAGGATTGTATGAAATTTGGACCCAGCTCCCAAATAAGCCCTCTCATCCGCCATCTGTGTGTCCAGTTTGTGTGGAATAGTTATCAAAAGAAACTTCGCACTCGGTGTTATGTGCAACTGATAAATTGTTGAACACTACATCTGAGACTAACGATGTACTGTAGGTTGGCTAACTGAATTTAAATTAAAAAGATTTTTAAAAAGAAACTTTATTTCCTAGTAGGCTATGTTGGCCAACTGGCCATGAAGCACTCTGACAAAGAGAAATATTTGGACTTTTAGAAAGCATCTGAAAATGCAAATTAAGAAATCTGACTCTTTTATGAGATGGGTTAGAACATTCTTTTTTCTTTTTTTAAAAAAGATTTTATTTATTTATTTGACAGACAGAGATCACAAGTAGGCAGAGAGCCAGGCAGAGAGAGAGGAAGGGAAGCAGGCTCCCTGCTGAGCAGAGAGCCCGATGCAGGGCTCTATCCCAGGACCCTGGGACCATGACCCAAGCTGAAGGCAGAGGCTTTAACCCACTGAGCCACCCAGGCGCCCCCTTCTTTTCTCTTTTTAATTTGGGTTAGAAAATTCTTAGATAGAGCTTAACCAGCTAGTGACAGGATTGCGTGATTAACAAGCAAAGCTAAAATGCCCCTTCCAGTAGTATCTCAGCGTTCTGCCAGGAACGTTCTAGTAGTCTGCCGGGAAATTGTGCACATCATGTTTGTGACCAATGAAGTAAAAAGATAGGAAAGAGGTCACTTTCAATTATTGCTATTAGGAGACACAGTGATGATGGGTCAAAGGACACTGAAATGACACTAACTCAGAAGACTGATGAATCAAAAGGGTTTTCATTTTATATTGATGCATCTCTAAATATTGATTAATTGTGCTCAATTCATAGTACTGGTCAGAGAGCCTGAAGAGAAATGCAAGAAACACTAAAATAAGTTGAAATATTCAAGGTTGAAATATTCAACCTTGAATATTTGAAATATTCAAAGTGAATATTCAAGGTTGAAATATTCAAAGTGATACACGAATATTTTCTATTATTATGGAAACTCTGCATTAGTCTGTGGACTGACGCTGCTGTTGATATGGCATGAAGTTTACATCTGGAATTTGTTCTGAAAATGCCAAGATTCATGCACCAAGGAGCACTCACCTATAAAAGTTTACCTATAGGTATAATTTCCACAGTAAATGATGTTAAGTGAATTTGATTAAATCCAAGTTACTACCCACCTGTGTGTTGGATTTCTGTGAAGCCTTGGGATCAGTACACTTTTCTCTATTGTTTTAAACTTAAATGTGTAAGAATTCTATCAAAAATTTATGAGCTAAAAGAAACAAACTGAGGGTTTTGGAGGGGAGGGGTTGTGGGGATGTGTGAGCCTGGTGGTGGGTATTAAGGAGGGCACGTATTGCATGGAGCATTGGGTGTGGTGCATAAACAATGAATCTTGGAACACTGAAAAAAATAAAATTAAATTAAGATGTTAAAAAAGAAAATTATCAGCATTTTTGTGAATGATTCTCATTTGCAGATTTGATGTTCACTCATTTCAACATAAGACTCTGAGCACGTGACTAAAATTACATCAGAAAATTTTAAGACACTCAAAAATATATGAATGTATACTGTCAAGTTTTATGGATTCAAACCCAAACTTCAACTTAGAAATGAGGTCATGTATGGTTCCCTGAGTGAAAATTAGTTGGTGTTATTAAGTTGACAACTAAAAAAGACTTAGTAAGATGAGTAGAGCAATATCTGTGTCTACTTAGGGCAAAAGGTTCATAAATTCTTTTGAAATACTCAAAATGAAAATTTTTGGTTGGATTCAAAATTTATGTGCATTTGTTACAAGAAATTTCAACATCATGTTTGATTGAAAGAAAAAAAGGAAGTGTTAGATTTAAAGAAGGATCCTCTCTTTGAAGCACAAAATTCAAAGACTATGAATTGGGCACCTGGGTAGCTCAGTGGATTGGGCCTCTGCCTCTGCTCAAGTCATGATCTCAGGGTCCTGGGATCGAGTACCGCATTGGGCTCTCTGCTCAGCAGGGAGCCTGCTTCCTTCTCTCTCTTTGCCTGCCCCTCTGCCTATTGTGATCTCTCTCCCTCTCTCTGTCAAATAAACAAGTAAAATACTTTAAAAAAACAAAGACTAGGAATTATCCAAGTTCCGATTATTGATAAGAAAGGAGTTTTAAAAAAAAAAAAACCTCTTTGGCCATTTGCTGCCACCTACTCACGCAAGCAGTTTCCTGTTGGTGGTGATCACCAAGACACAAAAGAGATCATTAGCTCTTTTGAGCATAAAACCTGGGTCTTTGCTTGGCCAGGGCAAAAACAAGTGAGTTACCAAAAGGAGGTAAAACAGAGGGATGAATAAGCAGTTAGTTGTTGCATTTCTTAAGAAAGGTTAGTATGGTGTGAAAGCTTCAGAGAAACCAAAATGGTACCTGATGACCCCAAAGCTGATGCTTTTAAGGTGAGTTTTGCTGACTTGCAGAATCATGTAGCTATGTTTTATACATTCAAGCTAATTACTGAAGACATTAAGGCAAATGGTGTCTCACAACCTCCATGGACTAGGTCTTAACCTTCATCAACAGGCTTTCCAAGGTCAAGAAGTAGCAGGTCACAATAGATGTTTATATCTGTGTCAGAAGTACTAATGGTTGTTTCATTTGGCTTTTGAGGGGGGCGGGGTTACCAAGAAACACAATAAGTTGATGTAGAAGATTGATGCTCAGCACAAACTACTTTACCAAATCATGACAAAAATGTCCTTAAAGGAGTCAAATTACCATAAAATAAAGGCAGTCACGATCAAAGGCTCAGAAGTGGGCATGAAAGCTGACCATTACAAACTTGCATTAGTGAATAAAGGTTAAGTTTCCAGAAGTGAGCTCAGTGTAATATGAAAAAATCCTGAAAATATTTCACTTGAAACTTGTATACAAATTCAATATTTAATAACTCCCCTAAAACTTTGCATTGTTTGTTTTCTTCATCACAATTTGTATAGTGTAAAGAAAATGTTAAGGAATTTCTTTTCACCAAGCCCCAGTACCCCTTAATCTTCTTCAGTTTACTCCAATGTGCCATATAGATATTTCACCTTCTCCGTGTGCCAGATTGGGAGTGCCCTAAAACATTCACATCCAGTTACACTGCATAGACACACCAGTACACATGGACAGAGAAGTGCACACAGGAACACGTGTACATCGAGATTCAAGTTTGCATTCACATCCAGACTTACACCAGCTGATAAGCACAATCAGGTGAATGTGTACTGGTACACCCACACACGCACACACACTCACACACACACACTCCTCTTCTATACAGAAAGTTAGGTATGTGTGTAGGTACCCACCTACCGGCAAATCATGCAAAGATATACAAAACACACACAAACATACACACACACAGATAACCACCCTTCAATAGAAATACAGGCGTAGGCAGAGGAAAACTCACCACGTGCATGGGCACATGCAGACACATACACACACAAACCAAATCGTATGAACCAGGGGCATACGATTATTGATGTGTGGGGCATGGGGCACCTGGATGGCTCCATCAGTTAGGCAACAGACTCTTGATTTCAGCTCAAGTCATGTTCTCAGGGTCATGAGATTGACCCCAACTGGGGCCCTGCGCTGGAGCCTACTTAAGATTCTCTCTCTCCCTCTGCTCCTCCCTCCTTCCCCACTCCCGTATTCTCTCTCTTAAAAAAACAAACAAACAACAAATCATATGGATCTACACTCTTTCAGACACAATCATGCATGCATAGACGTAAAAACTGACATTCACACACAGGGTAGTCCAATTCGTATGCTATAGATCCAGGCTCTCCCCCACCCCAGGCTCTTACATTAAGAGATTATAATCCATGATTTTATGGAATACTACTCAACCATCAAAAAAACATGAAATCTTGCCATTTGCAATGACATGGATGGAACTAGAAGGTATCATGCTAAGAGAAGTAAGTAAATCAGAGAAAGACAATTATCATGTGATCTCACTCATATATGGAATTTAAGAAACAAAACAGAAGATCATAGGGGAAGAGAGAAAAAAATAAAACAAGATGAAATCAGAGGGAGAAGAACCACAAGAAACTCTTAATCATAGGAAACAAACTGAGGTTTGCTGGAGGGGAGAGGAGTGGGGGGATAGTGTAACTGGTGATGGACATTAAGGAGGGCACAGGGTGTAATGAGCACCAGGTATTATATAAGACTGATGAACCACTGACCTCCAACTATGAAACCAATAATACATTATTGGTATTATTGGTAAACCAATAATACATAGTAATACACTAATTAATTGAATTTAAACAAAAAATTTTTTAAAATCCACTGTTTTATACAAACGTTGCCCTGGTACACATACATTATACACACAGTATGCTCACACATACTGGCATATGGCTCAGGTTCACTGCCACACACACAGAGGCAGGCAGGCATAGACAGAGCAATGCAGACCCACACATACACAGCCACATAATCACCAATGCTTATAAACACAGACAGACACAAATCCTCAGATGCACACACTATGCATTCACTTATACAACACGGACATACATCCTAGTACACGGTCATATGGACAGAATCATTTATACACATACATCATCATCATCATTACCATCATCATATATAAACCTGGATATTAACCCTCCTACATGTATAGACTCAACAAAGATTCACACGTACACATTTACATTCTGACTACTACAAACCTGCTTACATATTCAGATAAAAACATACTGGTGGGGCGCCTGGGTGGCTCAGATGGTTAAACATCTGCCTTCGGCTCAGGTCATGATCCCAGGGTCCTGGGATTGAGCCCCACATCGGGCTCCCTGCCCAGCAGGGAGTTTTCTTCCTCCCCCTCTGCCTCTCCCTGTGCTTGTGCTCTCTGTCTCTGTCTCTGTATCTCTGTCAAATGAATAAATTAAAAAAAATACTGGTGTGTGTGCACACATATGCAGCATACCAGCAACCCAGATAACATCTGCACTCACAGGGACACACATCACCACAGATACAAATGTGTGCATTCATACACCCAGATGTACACTGGGAAATACAGATGTGTGGCCAAATCCCCTCCACTGACCTCCTAGATACATACTTCCTTTCTTACGCACTCATGGTTTTATATACACACTGGGACATGTATAAGTATAAAGCCAATTTTATGTACAAAAACACTCACATACACAGAATCTGCTCACTTACTTATGCATACACATGGATACAGAGAATGGGGCAAATACGCACATAGAAATGACTCTGTTGCACTTGCAGATGGACACAGACTGTTACTTACACACCAGGTATGTGCAATAATTGTAGTACTAGGTAACACCTCATATGGCGCAGAGGACTTACTGTGTGCCAGGCACTGTCCTAAGCCCTTTTCAAATATTAACTCATCTGATCTATGATGATAGATAGTATTATTACCCTTACTTTACAAATAAGAAACTGGGGCTTAATTGAGATTAGGTGCCTTGCCCAAAGCCCCACAGCTAATAAATGGCAGAACCAGGATGCAAATCCCAGAGCCTGGCTCCAGAGACCTTGTCCACTGAACTTACATGGAGAAACACACTCACCTCACACACACGAACAGATTCACACCACTCTAGCACAAACCCATGCACACACAAGCTGCATACCAACATACATGGCTACCAATAGACACACCTATGTAAGCACATACACAAAAAGGAATGTGCTCACATTTACAGACACTCTAGCAGAGGCATATATGCCCTAGGAAAGATGTACATGTTCCTACACACACCTACAATCACACACCCCACCCAGACACACCCACACTATCAAACACACAAAACACCCAGATACACCAGCCACGAACCATCTGGATAAACCCACACTCACATGCAGAGACACCCACATTCTCAGATACATTCCCCACCCAAATACACCCAAACACTCTCATACACACTATGAAGATATACTCACATGCACACACCCTCACCCAGATACACTCACACACCCCACACAGATTGACCTATATACTCTCTTTCACATGCCACCCAGCCATGGGTGGCCAGAGAGAAACCCACACTTCTTGGTTAGTTACACCCACACTCACACCCCGACCCAGATAGGTGCACATTCTCTTTCTTACACACACCATTCCAACACACCCACTTCCACACACATACCCAATACTGATACAGCCACACTCTCACACACATCCCATCCTCATATACACACACCTCAATACACTTACATTCACAGCCATCCCACCCAGCTGCAGCCACACTTATGCAAACTCCCAACTCAGTACACCCACACTCTAATACGCAATATTTAGAGATGCTCAAACCCACAGACATCCCTAACCTAGAGCCCTCATATTTGACCCAGCCATACCTACAGTCTCTTTCACACATGGTATCAAGACACACACCCACAATGACATGCACACCATTCAAAGGCACAACACTTACCCACAGCCAACCCGGATACTCACACTCACAAATTCCCAACCAAGTATGTTTGCACATACGGATACCTGCACATTATCCAGAGATACCTGTTCACACACAAATCCTATCCATATACACGCATATTTTCTCTTGTACTCTCTTTCTGTCTCACACAGCCCAACCCAGATACATCCACCCTCTAAAACATATATACACCATCCAGATTCATCCCAAACAGACCATTGAGATACACACACACACATCAACCAGATATGCTCTACTACCATCTAAATACATAATACATCTGCATTCACATACACACATCCCACTCAGATATATCCAACTCTTACACAGGCCATCCATTTATCCCACCCCAAACACTCCACTGCCCAGCTACATCCCTGCTCTCATCCCCTCCACACCATTCAGATGTACTCAGACTCCAAAACACGCTTTCCATCCAGATGTGTCCCCCAAACTCTCACATATCCCATCCAATTATAAACACCCTCACACACATATCCACACCCGGATACATGACCAAAGCTCTTACAACACACCACCCAGATATGCCTTACTACACATTCCACCACCCAAAAACACCTGTTCTTTCACCCACCCACCATTTAGATACACTCATATTAAAACACACTCCACCCAAATGATACCCCCACACTGTCTCACACACAGCCCACATGTACCACTACAGTCTCTCACACACCATCCAAATATATCCACATCTCACACAAATGATGTCCAGATACACTCACTCATAACCCCCAACCCAGTTACACCCAAACACTTACAACCATCCAGCTACACCTACACATTCCTCCCACCAGATACATCTATGCTGTCACACGCCCAACACGCTCAGAATCACCTACACTCTTTTACACATACACACAATCCAGATCCCTCTCTCTTAAACACCTGATAGTGTTTAAACACCACAATACCCACACTCCACACACACAATGCAGATACACCCATACTCTCTCACACCTGTGATACACACATCTCATCCACATACACACCCACACACCATCCATAGATACTCCAATCATATATACGCTCACACACATACCCCATCATCACCCAGATGTGCCCAAATTCTCTCTCTTATGCACACACACCTTCTAGATATATTCTGTCACACATTTCCACTGCCTAATAGACCTATATGCTCACCCACCTAGAAAACTTCCAGATAGACCCATACTTTTTTTTAAAAGATTTTATTTATTTATTTGACAGAGAGAGAGAGAGAGAGAGAGAGAGATCACAAGTAGGCAGAGAGGCAGGCAGAGAGAGAGAGAGGGGGAAACAGGCTCCCTGCTGAGCAGAGAGCCCGGTGCGGGGCTCGATCCCGGGAACCTGAGATCATGACCTGAGCCGAAGGCAGAGGCTTAACCCACTGAGCCACACAGGCGCCCCAAGATAGACCCATACTTAAATGCTCCCACGCAATTACACCTCTACTCCTTCGTGTACACACTCTACCCAGAAACACCCACAATCTCTCTTAACACAACACAGATACATCTACATTATAAAACACATACATCATCCAACACCCCCCACTCTCTCTTGCACCACTCAGATACACCCATACCCACATACTCCTTAAAAACACACAGCCTCACACATATTCCCACCCAGCCATACTGTAACTCTCATGCTATCTTCCACCCAAATAGACTAATGTTCTTATAGCATCTCACAAATGCACCATTTACATGCACCTACACTCACCCCTCCAAAATATAGCCAAATGTCTCACATACATATCTTACCCAGACTCTAACATACACAGAACCTAGATCCCTTCCCTCCCTCCCTGTCCCTCTCTTTTCCCCTCATTCTCTCATTCTCTTACCAAATATACCACCTTCTACACACACACACACACACACACACACACCATAGTCTACCCAGATATACCTTCAGTTATACATACACATTGACATCTAGATTTCTGCCTGGATGGCATAATTTGGGTGCTCTCTGTGAAAACCATTTGCCAAACTTAGACACAACAGTGCCATTTTGTTCTGGGCCTCCAAGAGTGGGGGGATGGGAAGGGAGGTCTTTGGGTTTCAAGAAATCCGTTTCTAAAAGGTCACAGGCCCCCTTCCCTAGGAGGGGAAGCCATGATTGGTTCCTACTTCTTGGGTGTGAATGATGACAAGAGTTATCCTGAGACACCCACTCCCCAACTGTCCCACAAAAGCCCAGCACATGGTTGAGGGCAGGGAACCCCCAGAAGAGGGTCATGGATTACTCAGGTGTTATAGCTTGCCATCCTGTAGAACATCTACACAGAGCTGATATGGTCTAGCAGGGTGTCACTGAGTCTTAGGCTTGCACAAATAAATGATGGGGTGTACACACAGTATCACACAGACTTGTAAGCACCCTCCTCTATCACTCCCTCAGGTATTAGACCTATCTGCATAGGTCCAATGCCAAATGTCTCTCTCTTACATATGGACCATCAGACCAGCACATGTACAAATACCTACACTTATTTCCACACATAGGCACACCCACAGCAATGCACACTCACACAGCACTTGGTCCCACATCTGCACACCCATTTACTCTCAAACATAGACATACAGGCATCGCATACATTCACATGACATAACGCCCACGAATGACACACATTCACTCACAAACACAGGTATACATACAGGCATACTTCCACATGTCCATGGACAGCCAGACTGGACATCACACTCAATGAGACAATGAACAAACATGACACCCAGAGGTGAGCTCCCAAATGTATACACACACACACCCCTAGATGTGACCACATAAGCATTTTCACACACTCACATATGCACAGGGTACTCCTGTACATCAACACCCAGATGTGTACCCGCACGTTAATGAGACTATGTATTCGTATACGAACATTGTGATACACATAGACATACACATACACCAGGGCATGTATTCCTATGAGCATACTCACACGCACACAGACATGTACATCATTCATTCCTATATGCACACAACCAGACTTGGAGATGCAAATGTACTTAGAAAACACACTCACACAATCATAATAAGAATGCATGCCACGTGTATTCAACACATGTTCATACACCCCTATGAGAAGCTATGCAAACAAATGAAGATTCATTTATACTTAAATTCTCAGATAGACTTGGACACAAAGCTCTGTTCACACACATGTACACATGGAAGAACTTGTACATCTGCACAAGAATTGGTAACACTTAGCACATACACATGGCAAAGACATACACACACATCCACAAATGTATGTATGGCATGTATATACATTCACTTACACAGCTCTATGACATACGCTCCAGAATAAATACAAACACATATATACAAATAATTAGAACTGCATAAACTGGTCCATTCACCCACCTGTACAGTCAGAGTGGCACACACAGGCATATTCACACACACACACACACACACACACACTTAGATGTATGAACACATGGGCAAGTATAAAGACATGTTCACACTAATGCACACACAGACAGATGTTCACACATACTAGCATATATATACACATGTACACTAATGATCACTGACAGGCATGTCTACACAGACACATTTACACTTGTATTCAGAAATTCAGACAAAACACATTGAGATATGTGCACCAGGTATCATGAAATCTAGCTACTCATGCATACCACAACCAGACTTGCACTCACACATAACAGTGTACCCACAAACACAACTGGACATGTACCCAAATGCATTCTTTCACCTATGCACATAGCCTTTTGTGAATATATACACAGGCACAGACCCACCCTCACAGCCATAACTATACAGAATCAAATGTGTACACATGGGCATACCCACAAAAGATGTTTTCTTGCACAAAATATGTATGCACACATTGCTCCCCACCCACACAATTAGTTCTCATTATATGAGGGTGATCATCTACACTAACATTTCCCTAATCAGATGTGAACCCATAGGTCTGCCTACAGACCTATGTACTCAAACACACACGCGTGCGCACACACACACACACAAACAGACATATACACAATTGAAAATGCTGGAGAATCCACATGGACATCCACAAATGGACCTACTCATACACTTACATTACTGACACGCCCACACAGAAGCATACTGACACACACATACATGCATGGACACACAGACACACACACACCCTTACACTCACAAACACACCATTTAGATATACCTACACTCGTGTGCACACATAGATACAAACAAATGTACACAGATACAGCTAGATGTTCACCTAATTGGGCATGCATACCCAGATATTCTGAAACCCTCATACTCATATGCATATAACCAGAATGGACACCCAAAGACAAATTGATACACGCACGTATACAACTAAACATTCAACAGGCCTGTTGGCTCACAGAAGCACAATCTTACTCAGCCTCAGAATCAAACATGCCCATTTGCTCACCCAGACAGACATGCAAAGTCATACCCACTCCCCTGCACACACAAGCCTACCCAGACACTCACACACTTGCACACGCCACCGTGTGGTCTGGTCCACAGATGACTCATATACATCCACAATTCCCATGGACAGACACATAGTCACAGACTGCACACGTTCAGTTACACATATATACCCACTCTCAGGCCCAGATGCCTCCAAACCACAGGCTAGGTCCTCTCCCTTACACAACAAATACTTCTTCAGAAAAGTCTACACTATACCCCAAAGCCCACCCCTTCCAAACCTCACCACAAGGTCTTTTGGATCTCAGACTTTCCCCTCCCCCTCCTCCTCCCTCAGCCCTGAGGACCTTCCTCCAGCCACCCACCCCTCATTCAATGTTCCACCACATCTCCACACCCAGAAACCAGACAGCAGACCCCACTGCCCTCCGCCAATCCAGGCTGTAGGTTAGCAAATCCCTGGGACCCGTACTCCCATGGGTCTGGTTGCTGCATGGGCCACACCCCAGCTCTACCCAAAGCTCTGCGATCTCAGAAGCTTCAGCCTTGGCACTGCCAACCACTGACCACAGGCCCAACTCTTGCCAAGTCTCCCCTCGACAGGGAGACGCCTACATCACCAAGGCCAGGAATGCTGCAGGCTGCAAGCCAGGCCTCTGCTAGCTCATGGGAGCTTAAGCCTGTGTGTGTGTGTGTGTGTGTGTGTGTGTGTACATGCACGCGCATGCTCACATGCATGCATGTGCGTGTGTGTGTGTGTTCACACACACAGGGGCAAGTACAGGGAAAGGAGACTGGAGTGGAATGGGGGTGGGAGGCTCTGCCCATAGCCACCACTTATCACTACCTACAAAGAAAGAGTGACAATATCGAGCTGCTCCTGCCTCCCTTCCACTCCCCAGCCCCCATTTGCCTACCTGCTGTCCTCTCTAGATCTCTGCCAAGACCTTGGAGAAGAGGGACCAGTTCCTCCTCCAAATAATCAATAACAATATTAATCATGAATAATCAACAATATCGACCATGAGCTTTGCTGATATCGTTTCAGGGCTACTACTAAGCACATCCTTTATTTGCATGCACCAACTCATTTAATCACCACACGTGCCCATGACTGGAAGGGTTACCTGTCTCTTTGACAGATGGGAAAACTGAGGTTCAATAAATGGCACATTCTCACTAAAGTTGCAGAGCTAGGAGCTGGGCGAAGTGTCCCAGGAGAATCCACGTTCTCCGCGTATTGGGCTTTCTTGCCCTTCCAGACACAGGGATCACTGGCCACTGTGCACAAGGCCATAAGATCTGGGGGTCCCAAACACAACATGGACATGTGAAACAGACATAGAGAGCCTTGGATGGAAGCTGGGGCCCCCACTGTGGCTCCTGCAGGTTGTGTGGTATGGTCCTGGCCCCCACAGGGCCATCAAGCAGCCCAGGGCCTGGAAGTGCTTCCCATCCCCACCCCACTTTCCCTATGGTGGCTTCCTCCCCCTAGCTGGGAAGCACAGCAGTATCTTCAGTGGGGATCGAGCAAAGTCTGTGCTACCTGTGCGGAGAGACAGGGAAAAGTAAAAAGGAAGGGAAGCAGGGAGGGAGGGAAGAAGGAAAGAAAGACTGGGGGGTGGTCTTTTGGGATCTGCTTCTCCCGTCATGTCTACCCACCTGCCTGCTCACACACACAGACAGAAACACACATACCCTGCATGCAGACCAAGGAACCTGGAGGAGAGTGGAGGAGGAGGGAGAGGGAGAGGAGGCAGCTGCAGGAGGCTGAGCCTACCCAGGGTGCAGGCATTGAGGAGACTCCCATGCATGCCTTCCATAGCTAGCACACACAGGAATATTAACACAGCCTCATGCCCCAACGCAACCACAATGATAAAGACAGACCCTGTGTGGGGAGTGGGGAAACAGGTGGTAGTTCCCTTTCTCATGGGACATTTGGGATTGGGGAAGATGGAGGTGGCTAGAGGACTCTCCAGGCTTGGGTCTCCAAATAGTCCTTGTGATGGAGCGGGGACCGGGAGTGGGGGACACACTAACCGAGTGAGAGAGAGACAGAGAGCATGGCAGTGATGGAGACTCTGAAATATGTGTGGGGAGACAGAAGAGAAATCTAAGCCCCCCCCCAATCCTTGTGGAGGGATGCTGATTACTTACCTGGACTCTCTCAGCAGGGCTGTCTTGGAATCCAGGTAGGGGGCTCAAGCAGTCTCAGCCAGGATAAATCACAGCCCAGGCCACATTGTGGGACCCTCAGTGATCTGGCGGCCAGTGACACTCCTGCTTCTGTTGCCGTGGATACAGCAGCCGGGCTGGTCTAAAACGCAGACATCAGGGGGAGCAGGCACCGAAGGGGTGCACCGGGCAGGGCTGGGGACGCTGGGGAACACCAAGTGGGCAGCACACAGCCTTGGGGTGCCCAGCTAGCTGGCAAGTGAGGGTCCAGGCAGGTGCTTCCCCCACTACACACTCCCACCCCCATCTTGGATGCCTCCGCCAAGCTGGGAGGGGGGCCAGGGCTGGTCCCTGCTACCCGTCTGCCCGCCTGGCTGCCGGTCCCCCTCCCCCAGCCACCCCCCAGTCTGCCTGCTGGCCGCCGCCTTTTGTCCTCAGAAGACACGGTCCCCGCGGGGCCTCTGCCAAGCCTCTAGCAGATGCTCAGGGGCCAGGGCTCCTCTCTGGGAGCACTCTGGCCATGGCCTGGGAGAGCCCCATGTTGGGGGGCTCTCATCCAGGCTCACCCCGCTTCCCAGGCCTGGCGGGGATGGGGAAGAGGTGCAGGTCCACAGCCAGAGGCAGCAGCAGAGGTGGTGTTGGGGAGGGGATGGACGCCAGAAAGAGGGGGTGGGGTGGGTAGAGAGGCTGGCCTGATAGCAGTGTCCGGGGTTTTAGATCCGGGTTGAGGAGGGTGGCTCAGAGCATCCAAGGGGGGGTCCTGATGCAAAACGGGGGCACCGCGGGCCTGCCGGAGGCACGCTCCTGGCCTGGGAACCACTCCAGCTCACACAAATCCAGGTCCCAAGATGTTGGGGACCCACAGCCTGAACGGGGTATCAGTGGGGAGCCCAAGGCTTTAAGCCCGACCCCATCCGGACTGTCTGTCCCCCCTCTCCACGATTTGCACGGTCCCTGCCTCAGGGGCGGGCGGGGGAGAGAGGCAGGCGGGAGGGAGAGGGAGGGAAGGAGGGAGGCTGAGCAGGCGGGGAGACTCTCAGCCGCCAGCCTGGTCCTCCCTGGGGCGGGGCGGGGCGCGGTTGGTACTGTCGAGGCTGGGGAGCAGCCGGCTCACTGGCTTCCCGACTGGGTGTGGATGCTGGCTTGGGCGGCTGTGCTGCCTGGACAATAGCGGGCTGGGGAAGTGAGACTCCGGCCTCGCTGAGATGCTTGAGGGAGGCACGCTGGAGGTGGGGAGAGGCGGCCAAGGGGCTGCTGAGAGCAACTCACCTGGGCTACAAGTGCAGAGGAGGCAAGGATAGGGGTCGCGTAGAGGCAGAAAGGTCCTGTGGAAGTTTCTCAAAAGCTTTGGGATGGGAGGGATGCTTAGAGCTCCGCGAGGTAGGATAGATAACCTCATTTAGAATGGGTTCTGTGGGCATTTTCCCACCAAGGCCTGTGAGCTGGTGGGGGGAGAGGGGCAGGGAGCGCTGCTCAGCCCCGAACAGCCCCTCTCAGGACACCTCCAGGGCCTTCCCTACTTTCTCTGTGCCTGTAGACAAGCACATAATACCGAAGTCCATGATTCAGGACAGCAGAATGGGACAGGTGAGGAGAAAGCTTAGTAGGCAGATTTGAAGACAAGGAAAAAAATATTTCTGTCCTGAATGGATTAAATTGGGACCAAATGATGCAGTAGTGGTTCGCTAATTCATAGCACTTGAAAACTCCCAGTGTCGCCATAGAAACATTTTTCTTTTATTTGTTTCCTTCTCACACCCACTGGCTCACTCTTAAACATGGCTTTATGCCAAGCCCAGTGGTGGGTGCTGGAGATACAGGTGAATCAGACTTACTCTCTGCCTTAGAAAACCCTTGCTGTGCTACCGGTCTGTGGTCCTGCAGCCAGCCCACCTGCAACCCAACGGAATCCCCTACGGAACTTGTGAAATGTGGATCCCTAGACCTACTTCCCAGAAATACCAATCTAGGAGGTTCGATATGAGGCTCCAAAACCTGTATTTTGACAAGGTCCTCAGGTGGTTATTTTTATGCCTATCGAAGTTTGGACACTATGCTTTGGGGAGAGAGAGAAAAACCCATGAGCCAAAGATAAATTCACAGTGGAAATTAGCAAATATTTTGAACTGACTGATAATGAAAATATCAGTCAGTTTAAAAATATTTAAAATCTTGTGGGGTGCTGCTAAGCTGATGCTTCGAAATGTATAGCTTAAATTATATATTATTTTTCAAAATGTGGCAAATCCATCTCAAAAAGTTAGAAAAAGCAAATTAAACTTAATGAAAGTAGAAAGAGAGAAATAACAGATAAGATTAGAAATCAACAAGGGACGCCTGGGCGGTTCAGTCGGTTATGTGTCTGCCTTGGGCTCTGGTCAATGTCCCTGGAGTCCTGGGATGGAGTCCCGTGTGGTCAGGCTCCTTGCTCAGCAGGGAATCTGTTTCTTCCTCTGCCTCCCGCTCTCCCTGCTTGTGCATGCTCTCTCTCTCTGACAAACAAATAAAAAAAATCTTTTTAAAAGAGTAGAAATTGACAAAATAGAAAACAGAACTATTACAGAGAAGATCAACAAAGCTGAACATGGGTTCTTTTAAAAAACTAGAAAAATGATAAATCATTAAAACTGATCCCCAAAAATACATATAGAAGGCACACAACTATTAACAGGAGCAAAAGAGGAAGTACAATATGGGTCATGGATACATTAAAATATAAGACAGTATTATGAAGAACTTTATATTAACAAATTTCAAAATTTTGATAAATGGGAAAATTCCTGAATAAATACAATACACTAAAACTCACACAAGAAAACAATTTAAAGATAAATAATCCTATAGCTATTAAATAATTGAATTTATAATTTAAAAGCTTTCCATAGGGATGCCTGTGTAACTCAGTTGTTAAGCATCTGGCTTCAGCTCTGGTCATGATCCCAGGGTCCTAGGATCAAGCCCTACATCATCATCATCATCATCATCATCAGGCTCCCTGCTCAGCGGGAACCCTGCTTCTCCCTCTCCCAATTCCCCTGCTTGTATTCCTTTTCTCTCTCTGTAAAATAAATAAATAAAATCTTCATAAATAAATAAATAGCTTTCCATAGCCCTCCAGATTCGGTGACTGTCAATGGTGAATTCTACAGAATTCTACACTTAAAGAAACTCACCAATTTTCTTTTTTTAAAAAAAGATTTTATTTATTTATTAATTTGACAGAGATCACAAGTAGGCAGAGAGGCAGGCAGAGAGAGAGAGAGAGGAGGAGGAAACAGGCTCTGTGCTGAGCAGAGAGCTCGATGCGAGGCTAGATCCCAGAACCCTGGGATCATGACCTGAGCCAAAGGCAGAGGCTTTAACCCACTGAGCCACCCAGGGCCCCCAATTTTCTAATTTTACACAACTTCTTCCAGAAAATTGAAGAAAAATCATATGATCTATATATGCAAAAAAAGCATCATGACAAAGTTTACTAAGAACATAAGGGAAATTCTTTAATTTAATACATGTTATCTACAAAAATACCTATAGCAAATATCATACCTAATGAGAGATGTTGAATGGTTTCTGCAAGGATACCCACAATAACAACTTTTATTCAAATTGTACTGGAGTCCTGGCTAGTGCACTAAAATAAGAAAAATAAATAAAGGACATAAGGATTAGAAGGTAAGATATGAAAATACAACTTCATTAGTTAAGAAAATACAAAAGAAATCAACACACAAAAAAGACTAAAAAGAGTAAGATTAATACTGAATTTTGCTGAGAATGTGGAATTGGATGAAATTCTCATAAAATGCTGATGAGAGTATAAATTGATATAATCACTTTGGAAACTGCTTAGCAATATCAACTGAAAGTGACCATATGCACACCCCATAGCCCAGCAATCCTTCTAGGTAGATTCCCAACAGAAATGCTTATACGTGTTTACCAAAAGACATATGCAATAATGCTCATAAAAATGCTATTTGTAATAATCCAAACTGGAAACTACTCAAGTGCCAACAACAGAAACATGAAAAATATATTGTGGTATATTTACACAATGGAATACTACACATTGATGGGAAGAAACTAATCTATGGTGATAGAAGTCAGATTCGTGATTGCCTTGAAGGACTGAGTAGGAGGCTTAAGGAAACTTCCGGAGTGCTAGGAACGTTGTGTTTCTTGATTTCCATGCTGATTACATGGGTGGTTACTTAGTAACAATTCACTGAGAGCTGTGCGGTTTTATGCCTCTTTGTACTTTTCTTTATGTGTGTTATACTTCAATCAAGAAAGAGTAAAATAAGCAGTCAGATTGTTTTATCCTAATGGGAGGTAAAGATGGGGAATGGGAGCTGTGGGTGCTCAAGGATGTCAGGGCAGTGTGGGGAGAGGTGTTGATACCCAAGATAAGTGTGGAAGAAATGCAAATGAGTTGGAAGAAGTTTAAGAGGCAATATAGTGTAATGGTTAAGAGCATTTACTCTGGCTCCAGTCTGCTTGGGTTTGAATCCCTTCCTCCCACCCAGCTTGCACCTCAAATTCCTTATCTGTTAAATGGGGTCATAATAGTGCTTACAGCATAGGGTCGTGAGGATAGATGAGGTAATATTTGGAAAGTGTTTATAATAATGCCGAGACATGGGGCCCCTGGGTAGCTCAGTGGGTTAAGCCTCTGCCCTTGGCTCCGGTCATGATCTCAGGGTCCTGGGATGGAGCCCCGCATCAGGCTCTCTGCTCAGCGGGGAGCCTGCTTCCCCCTCTCTCTCTGCCTGCCCCTCTGCCTACTTGTGATCTCTGTCTGTCAAATAAATAAATAAAATCTTAAAAAAAATAATGCCAAGACTATAATTAGTACTATGCACATCATGATTAAGTTTAACAAAAAAAGTGGGGGCACCTGGGTGGCTCAGTGGGTTAAAGCCTCTGCCTTCGGCTCAGGTCATGGTCCTGGGGTCCTGGGATCAAGCCCCACATCGGGCTCTCTGCTCAGCAGGGAGCCTGCTTCTTCCTCTCTCTCTGCCTGCCTTTCTGCCTGCCTCTCTGCCTACTTGGGATCTCTGTCTGTCAAGTAAATAAATAAAATCTTAAAAAAAAAAGTCGTGGTTTAGGGAAGTGGAACATCCTGTACAAAAGTTTGGGGGTCCCAGGAGGCAAGATGCACTTGGAGCATGGTGAAAGTAATTTGCTGTGGTCCGGATAAGTGGTGTTACTCTGGCACAGGCCAGGCCCTGAATGCTAGGATGATGATTTTAGACTTTTTCTTGAAGACAGAGATCCTAACCTTGACTCCTGCTAGCTTGGTTTTCCCTCAGTTAGCCTCCAACCCATGTCTTTCTAAGGCCCTCAGGAGAAAGGGTTGTTCTGGTGAGACCACTGGAGATAGTGAGGAACAACAACGAGGAAGAAAGGACTCACAAAGGAGCATAGGAGAGGCCAGCTGAATTCAAGCCCCCCACCCTATCCTCCTGCCTGAAGCAGCCTTCTTCCCTTGGCAAGGGGAAAAAAGGGTTCTCCAAAAAGGCATCTCGGGGTGCCTGTTTGGCTCAGTTTTGGGGCATTTGCCTTCAGCTAGGGTTGTGATCCCAGGGTCCAGGGATCAAGCCCCACATCGGGCTCCCTGCTCTGTGCGGAGCCTGGTTCTCCCTCTTCCACTCCCCCTGCTTGTGTTCCCTCTCCCACTGTCTCTCTCTCTGTGTCAAATAAAGAAATAAAACCTTTAAAAAAAAGGCCCGTCTCTATGAGAAAATAAGAGCCAACAGGCAAGCCCATGGGGGGTGCAGGGGGGAAGATAAGGGAAACTGAGTCATAAACTTATAGCCACAGTCTCCCATCTTGGGTCCACTCCAACATTCTAGGAATGGGAGAACCCTGCTTTCCTTCTGCTTTTGTCCCTATGTATACCCCCTGAGCAGGTAGGGACGTAAGCATATTTTTTAGAGGATTTTCGAAGTTCTTTTTCCTCTTGTTCCTTTCTCTAATATGTTCCTTTCTCTGAGAGTTCCGTCTCTGAGATGAGATGACTGAGACCCACCACCAGGTGGGTAAAAACACCTTGGTGGGCTGCTGTGTTCTCCTTGATGGGTCTTCTATACTGAATTGGGAGAAAGAGGGCCATGTTTTACCACTCAGTTATGCTTTGAGAAGTTTAACATTTTAAAGTGTGAGATGTAATATACAGATAGAAATGTACATAAGATTTATGCACGCAGATTAACAAATAGAAAGTGAACACCCATGTAACCACGGCTCAACTCAAGAAATAGAATATTAATGGTGTCCAGAAGCCCCTAGCATTAATGATTCTCTTATTTTAAAGAAGAAAGAACACAATCCTATCATAAGGAATGTTTTACTTAGCCGAGCGGTCTAAGGCGCTGGATTAAGGAATGTTTTACTTGGTCTCTAAACAGCTGGGAATAGTTTGGTACATTTCTCATCCATGTTTAACTGTCCTAGTTACTGAATCTAGATGAGGCTTTTACCCCAGGCTTGAATAAAAATGCTTCTTTTCCAATTTATTCTGCAATTTTTCTTAGTCAGGGCTCTCATTCATTCTTTCAACAAACTTAAATTTTTTATGAGCATTTCGAACATATAAAGAAGAGAATAGCGTGAACACACACACACACCACAAAGATTGGACAATAAGATTCTGCAATATTTGTTCTATATTTTCCATTTTTTTCTTTTTTGGAAGTATTTCAAAGCAAATCCCAAGCATCACATCACATTCCTCTATACTTCAGTATGCATTTCTAAAAAGGGACATAATTTTATTGTTTTTTTAATTAACATATAACGTACTATTTGTTTCAGGGGTGTAAGTCTGTGATTCATCAGTCTTATGCAATTCACAGCACTCACAATAGCACATACCCTTGCCAATGTTCATCACCCAGCCACCCTATCTGCACCCCTAGCAATCCTCAGTTTGTTTCCTGAGATTAAGAGTCTCTTAAGGTTTGTCTCTCTCTCTGGTTTCATCTTGCTTCATTTTTCCCTTCCTTCCCCTATGACCCTCTGTCTTGTTTCTCAAATTCCTCATATCAGTGAAATCACATGATCATTGTCTTTTTCTGATTGACTTATTTCATTTAGCATAATAAAAAGAGGCATAATTTTAAAATCCCATGCCATTATTACACTTAAGCATAGCAACAATTCCTTGTTAATGCCTAGTAATAAGCAAATCCATGGTCACCCAATTGTCTTCATAGTGAAATGTCTTTTTACAGTGGGCTTGTTCTAATCAGAATGCACTGCAATGTCTGATGTGTCTCTTGAGAGTCCCTTAATCTAGAGCAGGTCCTCTCTTCTTGCTTTCTTTGTGTCATGCTCTTGACTTGTTGCAGTTGTGCTATAGATGGACTCATCTTCTGATTTTGTCTGTTTGCTTCCTGATGGTGTCATTAACAATGATCTTTACTCTCCATTATTCCTGGAGATGGAAGTTAGCTCTGAAGCTTTATTGCACTCAGGTTATTTATTATTATTATTATTATTATTGCATGAACACTTCATAGGTGATACTATGAGATTTCTATTTCATCACACCAGGAGGCATACAATATCTGGTGGTCCTACTTTTTTTTTTATTAAAATCTTTTTTTTTAAGATTTTATTTATTTATTTGACAGAGATCACAAGTAGGCAGAGAGGCAGGCAGAGAGAGAGAGAGGAGGAAGCAGGCTCCCTGCAGAGCAGACAGCCCGATGTGGGGCTTGATCCGAGGACCCTGGGATCATGACCTGAACTGAAGGCAGCGGCTTAACCCACTGAGCCACCCATGCGCCCCTGGTGGTCCTACTTTTAATGATGTTAAGGGTCATCAGTAGGTTAAGGTGGTAATAGCCTGATCCCTCCATGGAAAATTTCGCCATCAACCATTTATCTAATGATCTCAGCTGTTGATGATTTTTGCCTGAATCAGAAAATTTTTAAAAGATTTTATTTATTTATTTGACAGAGATACAGCGAGAAAGGGAACACAAGCAGGGGGAATGGGAGAGGAAGAAGCAGGCTCCCCACAGAGCAGGGAACCCAATGTGGGGCTTGATCCCAGGACCCTGGGGTCACGACCTGAGCTAAAGGCAGACGCTTAACCGACTGAGCCACCCAGACGCCCCTGAATCAGAAATTTTTGGAAAACTTTTCTAAAATTCTACCAATTTTCTACATTCTTATGTAAGTAAAAAATTTCCTTCATCAACTTGGGCTATTGTGTTATCCAAAATACAGTTAAGACAAGATAAAGATGTAATTCTGACATTACAAATGCCTATTTTTAGATTAATTGAGGCTTTATCATTCCAGTGTTCAAATGAGATTTTTGTTTGGACTGTTTGTTTTTTACTTCTTCTTGTTTTTAAGGTCACTCTGAACTTATGGGTTTAAAAAAATATGCATTTTGTGTGTTTCAATCCATTGTAACCATTATTCTGCTTGATGTTCAAATTATCCCTCATTTGGCCGATGGGAAGCCGTTCAGGCTTGCTTCTGTGCTTTTTTTGATGTGACACTAGTAGTTTTTGATGGTTTTCTTGGTTTCTGTATGAAAAGATGTCTGGAACTCATACTGGGCATTTCCTGTTCCAGACCTGGAATATATATAATACTGACACTTTGCATTCCTCCCTTTCTTGAGCAAAGGTAGCAGACTGGATATACTGTTTTCACCTTTTGCAAGCATCTATTCAGTGGTTATTATATTTCTGGCACTGGGCTGAGCAACTCAGGCAAGAGCAACCCCACTTATCACAATGTTCTAGTGTATTTCTCAGTATTACAGTTAATTAGGGCTGCTGCTGTTATCTCTGTCTCTCAGGAGACAGTGCCCTGGGTGCCACCTCAGTGTGACTTGTTTATCTCTTACTATCTTGCAGTAAGCACGGACGGTGACAAACACTTGTCCCTCAGCATGTCAAAAGAATAAACATATTTTTAATTACACAAGTTATGCATGAGAACATGCACATCGTGAGATGCTTGAACAACACAGAAAGTGTATGGAATAACAAGCCATTGTTTGCCCTCACTCTCACCTAATCCCACTACACTTGACTGAAAGAATTATTCTGATTGTGTTTGACAAGTGGTGATTTTCTTTTCTTTTTTTAAAATCAATTTTATTTATTTGAGAAAGAAACACATGCAGAGAGATAGCGAGAGAGAGCAGGAGCAGGGAGGAAAGGGAGAAGCAGGTTCCCAGCTGATTGGGGAACCTGATGTCATGCAAGGCTCCAACCCAGGACCTCAGGATCATGACCTGAGACGAGAGGCAGACCTTTAACCGACAGAACCACCTAGGGGCCCCCAAATGGTAGCTTTCTAATTCTATTATTCTTTCTACATTTATTAGCTCACATTCTACAATAAGGAAGAGAAAAACCTCTCCTCCATTTATTTCTTTGTTCACTTATTTAGTTTTGTCATATGGATTTGTTGATTCTCTTTTTTTTCCAGTGGGTTATAGATTGCAACATTCATTATTTATTTTGATGCCCAAATTGTACCAGAATTTGACAAGGGGAGTCTTTTCAAGCTTGCTTTCATGTCCTTTTGATATGCCCATCATTCCCTGAACACTTCTTAATTTTCTGGAACAGCAAGTTGTTCCAGGCTCATCTTGTACTTTTCATGTCCCAGCTCTGGAATCAGCCACTTCTCCAAGAATTCAGACTTGGTTCCTTTTGTTAGCGATATCAAGATATTGGTATTAGGTGTACTCTTTGCTTCTGGGCCATTTCAGTGGACAGAGCTAGAATAGGAGTATATATATATATATATATATATATATATATATTTTCTTACTTATATATAATACTTACATATATATATTCCTTTTTCTATGCTAGGATTATCCTCTCTCTCTCTCTATATATATATATATTCCTATATATACTATATAATATATATATAATCTATCTATTATGCAATCTCTGTTATCATCTTAAAAATCATGAGTTCATCCTGGTACTCCAGTTCCAATCTTAAACTACAATGTTCATTCTAGTCTTCTCCCTTTCTATATTTCTAACACCCTTCTCTAACAGTGAGAAACCTGGTTCTCATTATCCACAATATACTTACTTGTTCAGTTCTAGAGTATACACATTCTAATGTATACACATTCAGTAGTTTCAGAACTGTCAACCCACACCACTGTGAAAAATAAAGCTACTAATAAGGGCTTAATATTTCTTTACAGTTCTTTCTGTTTTTCCCCTTTGGTGTAGTTATGTTATTCATTTGAATTGGGCTCATTTGTTTCTGTTCGTATTCCATTTTGTTTTCCCCCCATCATTGTTGATTGGTTGATTGTGTAAAACATTAACGTGATTTTAAAAGTCAAAAGTATACAAAAAATATAACCAAAGAAGTGGGTATAATTCCCATCTTCTGTACCCCATTTCCATCCTCCAATTCTTTTCAACCCAATCCCACTCATCCCTTGTGGGTAATAAATCCCACTACTTTCTGGTTTACCCTTACTGTGTTTCTTTTTGCACAAATAAACAATATGTGTTTTTCATTTCTTCTCCTTTCTTACACAAAATTTAGCATACTATACTGTCTTGCACTTTGCTTTTTTTTTTTGCACTATTTGCTTTACAAGTACATCCCAAAAATGTAAATACTTACAAAAACACTTTAGTGGTAAAATATAATACAGAAAGGTACATAAAACATACATTCATTTTATTTATTTTTTATGTAAATTCAATTGGCCAACATATAGTACATACTATGTTTCAGGTGTAGTAAATTCAGTAATTTATCAGTTGTTTATAACGCCCAATGTCCATCACATCACGTGCCCTCCTTAATGCCCGTTACCCAATTACCCCATACCCCCACCTACCTCCCCTCCAGTAAGCTTCAGTTTGTTTCCCATAGTTAAGAATGTCTCATGGTTTTTCTCTCTCTCCGATGACTTCCAGTCAGTTTTCCCTCCCTTACTTGCACTATTTCTTATATTTCACATATGAGTGAACATACATTCTTTTAAAGTAATAATTATATAACCACCACATAGGTTAAGAAATAGACATTGTCAGCACCCTAAAAGTCCTCTGGGCAACTTTTGTCAATCACAGCTCCCTCTCTCTCATCCTGAGTGTTATGGCATGTACTTCCTTGCTTTTCTTTTTTCTTTCTTTTTTTTTATTTAACTACAACTGACATGTAATTTCTTGGCTTTTCTTTATGGTTAGCCACCTTAGTTTAGTTTTGCCTTTACTCAAGGATAACACACACATAAAAGTGCAAAAAAATTATTGACAACTTGATGAGTTTTCACAAAGCCAATATACCCAAGTCAAGAAACAGATCATGACCAGCACCTCAGAAGCCCCAACCTTGTCCCCTCCCAGCCACTAGTCTGATTTCTAAGACCATGGTTTACTTTTCTCTCTATTTAAGTGGAAAGCTAAAAGAGTATGTGCTTCTTTTACTTAATTATGTTTGTGAGATTTATCCACTCTGTTGTCTGAAGATAGTTCATTCTTATTGCTGAATAGCACCCCATTGTATAAACACATCACAATTTAAAATATCTGCTTCACTGGCATTGTTGGGAACTTGAGTTGTGTGTACATGGCTTGTAAAAGAAAGAAAAAATAACCTGCAGATCATAGCCCCATAGGTAAGACAGGCAAGTGAGGCAGAGTTGCAGAACAAGCTCTCCATGAGGGTTATACATGTGGAGTTATGGATAAATGGACTTTGAGATGTCAGAGGTAAGTTTTAAAGGATGAGAAGATAGGATCTCTCTAAGAAGATACAGGAAGAAAGAGACAGAAAGAGACAGGGAGCTTCCAGACAGAGGGAGAGCGTGGTGAAGATCTGGGACCTGGTAGCATTTTGGGGAAGTCTGAGTCAGAGGGAGCTGCTTTTAGAGGTGGAGGGGAGAATTGAAGTTGCAGGGAAGGTTGGTAAGGCAAAAGATGTGTCATGAAAGTTCTAGGGTGTTAGGATAAAGATGAGACTTTATCTCTTAGGGGATTTGAACGCTACCGAAAGATTGTTTTCTCTCCTCCTCATTGATTTTTTTCCTTATATTTATTTTTTTATTTTTATTTTTAAAAAGATTCTATTCATTTATTTGAGAAAGAGAGCACGAGAGGGTGGAGGGACAGAAGAAGAGGGAAAAGAAGACTCTGAGCTGAGCAGGGAGCCCCACATGGGGCTTGATCCCAAGACCCTGAAATCATACCCAGGCCGAAGACAGATGCTTAACCAACCGAGCCAGCCAGGTGCCCCCATGTTTTTCCCATTATTTTTAATGCAGCGTCATCATATGGACTATTTTGCAGTTTTGAAGGGTCCCTCTGGCCGTGGCAGGAATGAAGGATTGGAGGAGCAGGAGGCTAGGAGACATATTGGTTGTTAAGAGTGAAAGTCCTGGAGTCAGGCTTCCAGAGTTTGTTCAGCCCAGTTCTCTCTTGATCTCTAGACTCTCATATCCAACTTTCCACTCAACATCTCCACTTGAATATTTAATAGGCATTCTCAAACTCAACACAACCAACAATGAACTCCTGACCTTACCCTAAAAACCGGTTCCTCTCACAGCCTTTCTTACTGTGTTGGCAATTCCAGCCCTTCCAGTGCTCAGGCCACATTCTTAAGAGTTCTTTTTCACTCCTCTCTCCTTCACGCCTCACATCCAGTCCATCCTGAAGTCTACTAACATATTCATTTGCATTTCCTAGATTCCATATAAATGAAATCATACAATCTATTTTCTTCTTTTCTGCCTTCCTTCTTTCACTCAGCATAATTAGTTTGCCATTCAAACTTGAGGTTGCATGTGTCAATAGTTCATTCCTTTTCGTGCTGAGTAGTATATCATTATACGTATATACTACAATTTCTTTATCCATTCACCTGTTGATGGACATCTGGGTTGTTTCTAGTTTCTCTCTACTACAAATAAAGCTGCTATGAAGATTAGTGCACACACCTTTGTATGGACATATGATTTCATTTCTCCTGGGTAAATACATAAGAATGAGTAGACTGGATTGTATAGTACATGTATGTTTAATTTTGTAAGAAACAGTTAAACCATTTTCCAAAGCAGCTGTACCATTTCATTCCCATCATCAGTGTATGAGATTTCCAGTTCCTTCGTTCTTTGCCAAAACTTGCTATCATCAGTCTTTCAAATTTTAGTCATCTTAATAAGTGTGTAGTTTTACTTAATCATGGTTTTGACTTGCATTTGACTCATGACTGATGATGAGGAGCATTTTTTCACATGCATGTTTGTCATCTGTATATTTTCTTTAGATAAGTATCTATTCAGATCTTTTGTCCACTTAAAAAATTGGGTTGTTCGATTTCTTATTACTGAGTTTTCAGAGTTCTTTACATATCCTGGATACAAGTTCTTTATTACATACATACTTTGCAAAAAAAAAAATTTTCCCAGTCTGTGGCTTGCTTTTGAATTCTTTTCTTCTCTCTTTCTCTCTTTTTTTTATTTTCTGCTTTTGAATTTCTTAACAATCTCTTTTTGAAGAAAAATTTCTAGTTTTGATGAACTCAAGTTATCAGTGTTTATTTTACACCTATGCTTTTTGAGTCCTAATTAGGAAATATTTGCCAAACCAAAGGTGACTAAGATTTCCTTCTATGTTTTCTTTAATAATTTCTTGTAGTTTTTGGTTTGACATTAAGTTATATGATCTATGTTGCATTAATTTTTCTATATGTTGTGAGATAACTGTCAAAGTTCATTTTTTTTTGCATATTTCTGTCCAATCGTTCCAGCACCACTTACTGAAAATATTCTTATCCTCATTGAATCACATACTCTAGTGGAAAATTAATTAACCATATATATATATATATATACACACACATATATATAGTATATATTTTTATATATGTATATATATTTATAAGAAATGGATTTACTTCTTGACTCTCTTCCTTTTCACTGATCTTTACACCAGTACCACATTGTCTTAATCACTACAGCTTGAAATCAGGTAGTGTAAGTGCTCTAACTTTGTTCCTTAAAAAATTTTTTTTTGGCTATTCTAGATCCTTTGCATTTTCATATGAATTTTATAATTGGGTTGTCAACTTATGCATCTTTGTAATATTGGGTCTTCCAGTCTGTGAACACAAGATACCTTTCTATTTATTTAGATCTTCTTTAATTGCTCCTAGTAATGTTTTGTAATTTTTGGCTTATAGGCCTTGCACATTTTTGTCAAATTTATCTCTAAGTATTTTGTATATTATAATGCTATCATAAATGGTATTTTTATTTCAAATTCCAATTGTTAATTGCTAGTATATAGACATGTAGTTTATTTTGAATATTGAGCTTTTATCCTACAATCTTGCTAAACTCATTTGGTAGAGGTTTTTAGTTTTTGTTTGTAGCTTTTTAGGATTTTCTTTTTTTTAATTTTTTAATTATTTTTTTTCCAATTTATTTATTTTCAGAAAAACAGTATTCATTATTTTTTCACCACACCCAGTGCTCCATGCAAGTTGTGCCCTCTATAATACCCACCACCTGGTACCCCAACCTCCCGCCCCCCCGCCACTTCAAACCCCTCAGATTGTTTTTCAGAGTCCATAGTCTCTCATGGTTCACCTCCCCTGCTTTTTAGGATTTTCTATAGACAGTGTTGTTATATGAGAAAAGGACTGTTTTACTTCTTTCTTTGCATTTGGATACTTTTTACTTCTTTTTCTTACCATACTGCAAGGGCTTGAACCTCCAGTACAATGTTGAATAGAAGCAGGGTCAGACATTCTTGCCTTATTGCTGATCTTAAAGAGAAAGCATTCAGTCTTTCCTCCATAGAGTATGATCTTAGCTGTAGGATTTTTAAAGCTGCTCAACATCATTTATCATCAGGGAAATGCAAATCAAAATCACAATAAGATATCATCACACACCTGTTTTGATGTCTGTTATTTAAAAAGACAAGGGGTAACATGCTGGTGAGGATGTGTAGAAAGAGGAACCCTTGTGCACTGTTGGTGGGAATGTAAACTGGTGCAACCATTATGGAAAACAGTATGGAGGTTTCTCAAGAAATGAAAAATAGAAATACCATATGATCCAGCAATCCACTTCTGGGTATATATCAAAAGGAAATGAAACCACTATCTCAGAAAGATATCTGTACTTCCATGTTCACTACAGCATTATTCACAATAGACAATGCACAGAAAAAACCTGTGTCCATCAACAGATGAATGAGTAAAGGAAATGTGGTTTGTGTGTGTGTGTGCGTGTTATATGTACATATATCATACGTATACATATATACACATACATATATACAAAGGTTATCTATATTTTTATATGTGCATATTTATGCATATATAACATATATACATACACACAAAAAAGAACATTATTCAGCCTTAAAGAAGAAGGAAATCTTGGGGCACTTGGGTGGTGCAGGCGGTTGAGTGTCCCACCCTTGGTTCCAGATCAGGTCGTGATCTCAGGCTGTGGGATCAAGCCCCACACTGGGCTCCATGCTCAGCACAGAGTCTGCTTGAGATTTTCTCTCCCTCTCTCTCTGCCCCTCCTCCTCTCTCTAAAAAATGGGTGAATTAATCTTTAAAAAAGAAAGAAAGAAAGAAAGAAAACTATGCCGGGAGCATTTTGTTCTTTATTGTAAAGGAAGTATGAAGCCAGGCTCCTAAATAGTTCTCAACAAGGTGTTCAGGTGAAAGGGAGTTTCAGTAGCTGTGAAGATGCATATACATACTTTAAACTGAAGTTCTTTCAGTTAAGGGATAAACAAGAAGTGGACTTTATGAAAGGGTAGAAGTTCAAGCCACTAGGATGGTAGCAGGGCAGCCTGCTGAAACTTCAGCTTCCAAAGTAAGAAGCTTTTATGGTTAGAATGTAGTCACAGCCGGACACAGAAACCAACTTGATTTAAAGTAGTTTCGTCTTTCCAGTAGGCTCATTTAGCATATACCAGCAAGTACTATTCGCCTCACTTTTGTTGCTCTTGTTGTTGTCCTTCAGCAATCAAAACTACAAACAGGACTTCACCTGTCTGGATTTCGTAGCACATGAGAACAACTGTTACTTCTAGTGACAGGGCTTAACCAGTCGGGGAATGATCTTACAGACTTAATCTTCGGTTGTCCCAAATTGGTAAAGGAGTTTGAAACGTGGTCCCTTTGGGTGCATGAGTGGCTCAGTCAGTCAAGTGTCTGAGCCTTGATCTCAGCTCAGGTCTTGATTTCACAATCATGAGTTCAAGTTCCACATTGGGTTCCATGTTGGGCCTGGAGCCTTCTGTCTCCCACCAAAATGGTCACAGCCTCAGCCCCTGGCTCTGGCTCTGCCATCCTCCTCTTCCAAGGTTCATCCCTAGATGCTCTAGAAAACTACTTTATAAAAAGATGGAAATCTTGCCATTTGCAACAGCATGGATGACCTTGAAGGGCATTATGCAGGATATCACTTAAATGTGGAATCTAGTAAAAAAAAGTTGAAGTTACAGAAATAGAAAGTAGAATGGTGACAGGGGAAAATAGGGAGAGGCAGGTAAAAGGATACAAACGTTCACTTATAAGATAAATAATGTCTGAGGATATATATATATAAACATGGTGATTACTCTACTTGATAATACTATTTTATATAATTGAAATCTGCTAAGAGAGTGAAACTTAAATGTTCTCACAAAAAAACACACACACAAAAAACACAAGTTAATATGTGAGGCAGTGGACATGATGGTCGGAATACCTCCACAATGCAAACTTATATCAAACTATCATGTTGTACACTTTTTCTTTTATTTTTATTTTTTAAATTTTACGTATTTTTAAATTCAAGTATAATTAACATACATAGTTTCAGGTGTATAATGTAATGATTCAACAATTCTATACGTTACTCAGTGCTCATCACAGTAAGTCTGCGCTTAATTCCTTTCACCTATTTCACCCATCCTCCCACCCATCTTCCCCCAATTCCATTTGTCAATCAATCATACCTCAATAAAGCTGAAGAATTTTTTTCTGTTGCCCCTTTTTATTTCTTCCTTGACACAATATTTAGAAGTGTTATTTTGCTTCAAAATATTTGCATATTTCCCAAACACCTTTTAAAAAGGTATCTCTAATTAAATTCCATTGTTTTGTTTAAAGATTTTATTTATTTATTTGAGAGAAAGAGATATCACAGGTAGGCAGAGAGGCAGGCAGAGAGAAAGATGGGGAAGCAGGCTCCCCGCTAAGCAGAGAGCCCGACGTGGGGCTCGATCCCAGGACCCTGGGATCATGATCCAAGCCAAAGGCAGAGGCTTAACCCACTGAACTACCAGGTGCCCCCAATTAAATTCCATTGTGCTGAGAGAAAATACTTTGTATGATTTCAATCTTTTAAGTTTATGGAGATTTGTTTTATGGTCCACAATATGGTTGTATTAGATTCCTAAGGCTGCCCTAATAAATTACCACAAACTTAATAGCTTAAAACAATAGAAATTTATTCTCTCACATTCCGGAGGGCAGAAGTCTGAAATCAAGGTATAGGCAGGGTTGTTTCCTTGTAGAGACTCTGAGGAATAATCTATTCCATGCCTCTCTTCATTGGCTTCTGGTGGCTGCCAGCAATCCTTGGCATTCCTTGGCTTATAGATCCATTACTCCAATCTCTGCCTCTGTCTTCACATTGCCTTCCCCTCCTTGTCTCAAACTCTCTCCACCTTACTTTTATAAGAACACCTGTCACTGAATTTAGGGCCCACCCTAACTGCCCTGGCTAGAGCCTCTAGACAGTTTAGCTTGTTGCTCTCAGAGAACTACCAGCCTTCTCTTAATTGCTCACCAGCAGGATCTCCATTGTTTTTGAGAGAATACTTAAGTTTGAACTTCTACACATTCTGTTTCAATTAAAATCAGTTCCTTTGAAGACAACATGGAGTTCTCCCTTGTGAACTGCCTCTCTCCTTGGGCAAAATCTCTGATCCACTGCTCCAGGCACTGGGTGAGGGGTGGTAGCTTCTGCCTTTCCCAACTGAAACGTCTTCTCATGAGTGAGCTGGGGCAAAGGCTACAGAGACTCTAGTATTTTTGGCCTGTTGTGCCTGGGGCAAGGTTTCCACCCTATGAGTGGGGGGATGGATAGAGGAAGGGAATACCAGACCTTTTAGACACTCACTAGGAATTTGGCCTCTGCAATGGAGTGGGAGTGAATGAGAAATGTTGGTATCCTGCCCCTTCTAGTGATACTGTGTCCCTTGATTGGGAGCTGAATGGAGAGGGAGCTCCATTTTTGTGGCCACATCCTCCCAAAGTGGACCTTCCATCTAGCTGAGTTGGGGGGTGGAGGATGGAATGGCTCAAGTGCCACAGACTATCATTGTAAGATTTAATAGCTTTTCTTGAATAAATGTGTCCTTATTTGTTGTATTCCCTTAGGACAATTTCTGGAGACTTTAAATGTTTTGACTAATAAATGTTTTATTAGTCCACAGAACTCCTTGTATTGCTATTCTGGAAGTGGAATCCTTTGAATGGCCTGTCCTTTCACTTTTAACCTATTTGTACCTTTACATTCAAATTGGGTTTCTTTCAAGCAGTATATAACTGAGTCCTGCTTTTATTTAACCCCATAATCATTGTCTTTTAATGGAGTCATTTAGATTCTTTACATTTAAAATGATTATTGGTTTGGGTTTACATAGTGCATATTATTATTTGGTTACTATTTGTCCAATCTGTTCTTCATTCCCAGTATTCCCTTTTTATGCTTTGTTTTAGACAAACACAGTAGCTTTTTTTTTATTCCATTTTATCTCCTTTGCTAATTTCTTGGCTTATTTGCCAGACTTTTATTTTGGTAGTCAGTTCAGGGTTTATAGTATATATCTACAATTTACCACAATGTATTCAAGTAATATTATCCCACTTTGAATAGAGTATAGGAATTTTATAACAGTATAATCCTGTTTTATTTCTTCCAGCCTTTTTTTTTTTTGCATTTGTTGGCATATATTTTGGTTTTATTTATGTTATAACCCCCCAAAATAATATTATTCTTGCCATAAACTGTCCATTTTTAAAGTTATTTTTAAAATTTAAAAAATGGGGGCACCTGGGTGGCTCAGTGGGTTAAGCCTCTGCCTTCAGCTCAGGTCATGATTCCAGGGTCCTGGGATGGAGCCCCACGTCAGGCTCTCTGCTCGGCAGGGAGCCTGCTTCCTCCTCTCTCTCTGCCTGCCTCTCTGCCTACTTGTGATCTCTCTCCCTCTGTCAAACAAATAAATAAAATCTTTAAAAAAATAGAATTTTTTAAATGGGTGGCTTATATTTATACACATATTTCATTTCTGATGCTATTTCTGAAGGACCTTTAAAACCCTTTTTTTCCCAGAGAGAGAGGGTGAGTGGGGAGGAGGGCAGAGGGAGAGGGAGAGAGATAATCTTAAGCAGACCCTATGCCTGGGGTAGAGCCTGATGTCGGGTTTGATCTCACAACCCTGAGATCATGACCTGAGCCAAAATCAAGAGTCAAATGTTTAACTATCTAAGCCATCCTGGTGCCCCTAAAATCTTTTTTTATAATCTTGCATATTTGCTGATGAATTCTTTGAGAATTTTTATCTCTAAAAAAGGGCATTATTTCATCTTCATTATTGAAAATCATTTTGTGTGTTTTCAATTTTAGTTTGACAATTCTTTTCTTTCACTACATTAATGATGTTGCTCCACTTTTTTCTGGTTCCCATTGTTTCTGAAGAGAAATGTGCTGTTACATTTCATCTTTGTTCCATGTTACATAATGAGTCTCTTTTTTCCCCTTTGTCATCTTTTAATATTTTCTCTTTCTTACAGCTTTTAAACATTTTGATTATAATGTAGCTCAGTGTAGTTTTCTTTATGTTTCTTGTGCTTGGGATTCCTTGAGCATCTTGGGTGTGGGTTTATGGTTTGCATTAAATTTGGAAATTTTTCAGCTATTACTTCTAAAAATATTTTTTCTGTCCACTTCCCTTTGGCAGCTACAATAATATGTATATTAAGCAGCTAGAAGTTGTTCTACAGCTCATTATTGCTCCATTCATTTTTTTTAAAGATTTTATTTATTTATTTGACAGAGAGAGACCACAGTAGACAGAGAGGCAGGTAGAGAGAGAGAGAGGGAAGCAGGCTCCCTGCTGAGCAGAGAGCCCGATGCAGGACTCAATCCCAGGACCCTGAGATCATGACCTGAGCCGAAGGCAGCGGCTTAACCCACTGAGCCACCCAGGCGCCCTGCTCCATTCATTTTTAACAAAACTTCATAGGAAGTTTTTTTTTATCTTATTATGTCTTCAAGTTCACCAATTTTTTTCTTCTGAAATGCTAATCAGAAATATCTAGTCTGTTAATCTCATACAATGTAATTTTCACCTCAGTCCATGTATTTTTAATTTCTAGCAGTTCAATGGGAGCCTTTTAAAAAAATAACTTTAGGGGGTGCTGGGTGGCTCAGTGGGTTAAGGCCTCTGCCTTCGGCTCAGGTCATGATCCCAGGGTCCTGGGACCGAGCCCTGCATCGGGCTCTCTGCTCCGTGGGGAGCCTGCTTCCTCTCTCTCTGCCTGCCTCTCTGCCTACTTGTGATCTCTCTCTGTGTCAAATAAATAAATAAAGTCTTATAAAAAAATAACTTTAGGGGCACCTGCGTGGTCTTCAGTTCAGGTCATGATCCCAAGGTCCTGGGACTGAGTCCTGCATCAGGCTCCCTGCTAGATGGGGAGTCTGCTTCTCCCTCTCCTCCCCACTCCTGCTCTCCCTAGCTCTCTCTCTCAAATACAGTCTTAAAAAATAACTTTATGTATCCTATTAACATACTCACTCTTTCCTCTATTTTTTTCAACATACAGAATACATTTGTAATAGCTGATTTAATCTGTTCACTGTATCACCTGTGTTATTTCTGGATGCGTTTCTATTGATTGTTTTTTTTTTTTTTACACTCATTGTTGGTTGCATTTTCTGCTTCTGTGAATGACTAATGTTTTTATTAAGATTTATTTGTTTATTTTACGAGGGGGAGGGACAGAGGGAGAGAGAGAATCTCACGCAGACACCTTGCTGATTATGGAGCCCGACGTGGGGCTCGTCATGACATCATGACTTGTGCAGAAATCAAGAGTTGGATATTTAAATGACTGAGTTACTCAGGAACCCCTGCATAATTTAGTTTTTTATTAGATGCCAGACATTTTGAATTTTACCTGTTGGGTTCTGGTTTTTATAATAGTAATAATTTCTTTAAGCAATTTTGAGCTATGTGCTGGGATGCAGCTAAGTTACTTGGAAACAGTTTTATCCTTTTGAGGCTTGCTTTCTAGCATTGTTAGATATAACCAGAACAGTCTATAGTCCAGGGTAAAATTTCTTGATGACTGAGGTAATTAGCTCTACCCAGTTCCCTGCATATTTTGAGGTTTTCTCACCTCTAGTAGGTGAGAAGATGAATGAATTCCATCCCTCTCTGAACTCTGGAGTTGTCCCACCCATTCTTTTTAGGTGGTACTTCTCCCTGACTTGGGTAATTTCTTCACACAGGTGCACTAATCAGAATTCAGCTGGAGACTTCAGGGGAACGCTATGCAGATCTCCAGAGCACGTGTGCTCTCTCTCTCTTTGCATTTCTCTGCCCTCTAAGCAGCTCTTTTCTCTGGTCTTCTACTCTAGGACTTTGCTTTTATTTTAAAGATTTTTATTTATTTATTTGACACACACACAGAGAGAGATCACAAGTAGGCAGAGAGGCAAGCAGAAAGAGGGGGAAGCAGGCTCCCTGCCGAGCAGAGAGCCTGCTGCGAGGCTCCATCTCAGGACCCTGAGAGCATGACCGGAGTGAAGGCAGAGGCTTAACCCACTGAGCCACCCAGGTGCCCCGACTCTAGGACTTTTGCTTGTCTTGGCCTCCCTGAAATTTCAACTGTTTCCTCAACTCTTGGAGACCATGGACCTCTGGGTTTCCTCTCCCTGCACTGATGCCTGAAAACGTTCTCTGGGCAGTAAGATGTGGGAAATTATACTACTTACCTCATTTCTCCCTTTCTCTCAGGCATCAGGGTCCTAAACTGCCTGTTGTACCATCTCTAGGAACCATCTGTTCCAATTTTTAAAATTATTTAAAGTGGGAGGATAAAAACAGACCTGTTTTTCCATCATGGCCAGATCCAAATCCTGTCAGTCTTGACTTAATCCTCGGATGCCGTGTTAAGATGATCGGCTATCTTTTTCATATGGCACATGCATGACCTGTGATGAAGAAGTTCAAGGAAACTCCTGAACTTTTGTCAGTATAAGGGCATAACAGTTGTTGCTTTCCTAACAATGACCACTATTTAGGATAATGAGGATGTCATAAAATTGTGTGTAAAGAACATGGCATGTGGGCATCATTAAAGAGCATCTGCTATTACTAAGGGCAGAAGGGAATATGTTTTAGGTCAGTAAACCTAGCGTCACAATGTGCAGTGTGTGAATCCAGGCTTTGCTGTGGACTAGCAGGGGGACCCTGGTCAACGTGTCTAATGCCTTGGTACATCAGTCTCCTCATCCACTGGTCTATTAACAGAATCAGGGGTGAATGTGGCTGTTGCACCCACTTAGAGGGGAGAGTGCCAGGAAGTAGATTGTGAAGGTTCTTCTGGGTCCAGGAGCAGAGGTTCTCTAGAACATGGGACATCAGCATGTCCCACCCAGCATAGGAGGGAGTGGCGGGTGTTCCTTGGATCAGCCTTGGACATAATCCTGCAAGTGGCTAAGAGGTCCCTGGAAAACAAGACCCACAAGATGAATTCTCCAGCCCATGGGACATGTACAGGGAGGAGTGATGGACTGAGACTGAGAGTACTCTGCTTATCTAGTTCAGGTTATGGGGACTTGAGGTTATGGGGACCATATTTGTTTCAGGGTCTTTGCTCGGCTTTGGCTACCTCTATAATGTCAACAGCTACTGCTGTCCCTGACACTGCTGTGGGAAGAGGCACAGCCAGGGGTTACAGGCAGGAACTCTGGGGTCAGACATTTCTGGGAGTGAGTGTTGACATCTCCTCTCCTGCCTCTGGTAAACTTGAGTAAGATAGTTGGCTAATATATAGTACATCAGTTACTTACCTGTAAAACGGTGATTAATAATAACCACCTCCGAAGGATGTTACGACTACTACCAGAGTTAACTGATGGTCAAAATAGGGCATCCCTGGAAACAGTAATAATGACAAAAACAATAATAATACTGGCTAGTATTTTCCTCATATTTATTCTGTGTCAGGTCCTGTGAAAACTCTTGCTGGGATCATCTCATTTGCTTTTCACTATAACCTGTGAGGATTGACACTGTTTCACGGTGAAGAAGACTAAGGCACAGAGAGAGTGAGGGCAGATCTCCAGTCACATAGCTGATATGAAGAGAACAAGCTGAGACTGGCACTCAGGAAAACATCAGAATGCAAGTTCCAGACCACTGCCAGGGATAGGGGTATGGCATGGAGTGGTCCATTCCAGAAGGGGCTCTACTGGGGCTGAAAACTCAGAGAAGGAATCAGAGTGGGCTATGTGCGGAGTGATTACTGGGAAGATACACCAAGAGGATGAAGGGGTCAGAAGGCAAATGATGATGCCCTCCAGATAGTGGGAATCAGAGTAGTGATCCAGGACCAAAGAACAGAGGAGAAAAAGACGCAGGGTGTATTCATTCACACATTTGTCATTTCAATAGCATTTCCTCACTTCTTGCTGTGTTCTGAAAGGGATACAGAAGGGTTTCAGAAAGGTCTTGGAAGAGAGCTCTTAGACCCGTTCTCACTCCCAGACACATTGTTCTATATGACATATCCAGAGCTAGACTGATCCACAGTTTCTGTCAATTTAATTTGTTTCTATAATTTACAACAACAGGAAATGACAAGAACCCCAACTACCAGCTTCACTGGGAAAATCACAGCCCTTGGCCATGCAGGGATCTCATTTCTGCGCAAGGAGAGTAGGCGGTAGCTGCACTGTGGATGTATCCTCAGATGGGGGCGCTACCCATCCCAGAAGCTGATTGGCAGGGAACATAAAACCTACCCAAGGGCTGCTTTTCCACACCTTCAGATGAGCCGGGTTCTCTTATGCACGTTAACTGCCTGGCCCTGGGGCATATTAAGTTTGAGAACCCTGTTCCTTGACACCCTCCAGATACCCTCACAAACAAATACTCTGTGGAACAGGTATTGTTTTCATCACATAACTTTGCATTATAAAATTACTCAAAGAATATATGAATGTGGGTCAAATGTGAAAGATTCCATTAGTACAACATTGCCTTCCTGGTCCTACTCCTGGGGTTAGTTCTGGGTGTTTCTTTCAAATATATTTCTCTGTATTTAAACTGCACGTGTGTGTGCGTGCGCACACACACACACACACACACACACACACACACACAAATCCAGGTCCCACTATGAGCATCTCCCATTTGTTCTCTGCTCCACCCATTGTTGGCATATCCTGAAAATATCCCTCTAATCTGTATAGACAAGTTTCTTCATTCAGTTCCATAGTCAGTGGGCCCTCCATGGTAAAAGTGAACCCCTCATCTTTTAGTTACCATCCAATGATCACTATTAATGGACATTTAGAGGTTGCTCCTGATTGAAATCTACTACCCTCTTATACACACAGCTCTGTTCATGTGGGTGTTGATCATACATCCTTTTAAGGGGAATTACTAGGTCAAAGATCAGTCATTCGGTGAGCATCCAGTCAGCGTTCATTTTGTGCTGGACACTACAGAGACTAAGGATATTGAACAAAAAAGGTCCTTATCCTCAGGAGCCAAGACTTGCAAGGTTTTTTTTCCAGGTTGGTAGATGAGGCCACAATGCTGTTCATCACTGGTCCAGGGTGGGGGAAAGCATATTCACTTACACCGTCACATCATTCATGGGGCAGGAGCCCTGATGCAGGGTACGAGACACTTACAAATTTAACCTCATCAAGATCTTCAGGGTCTAGGGATAAGACTCGTCATCTGGATGTGTTATGGGGTGAAGAGGGAGAGAAACAGGAAAGGACTGGTCCACTACTGATGAGGTGGAAGGAGGTGGGAAACAGGAAAGGACTGGTCCACTACTGATGAGGTGGGAAGGAGGTGTGAGAGGGAAGCTCAGCCTGGTTAGAAATTAAAATTCCTGGACTCCACCCCTGACATACTGAATCAGAAATTCTGGGGGTAGGGCCCAGCAGGGCCTTGTTGAACAAGGCCAACAGGTGCTCTTAAAGTTTCACCTTAGCATTAGAACCACCAGAATGATCCACAGGACTTAAGTGAGAAACGGCCCCTCTGAGGTCTCGCCTCCTGGTGGTATACCGCGGATGAGGTGTGAGGATGAAACTGTCCCCTGTGAGACTCCGCACTGTAGATCCAGGGAGGGACCACAACCACTGCAAATGCTGTGTATGGCAGGGCCATAAAGTCCATCCCACCCTATGGTGATCAGTCCCAGCCTCTGACAGAAGTGACGATGATGCTGTCTTGCACTCCAGACGCCAAGCCCAGCACAGGGCATACACCAATTCTAGGATATCCCCACGGGGCCACTCCAGTCAGACTTTGGCCACGCCACCACTTACACATTTGAATGACACAGGAGGCGGCCAAGGGGAAGGGGACGGGTGGTGGGATGAAGCAGGCAGGAATCCAGGGCGGCTCTGGGTGGTCCACCAGAAGACTGCCAGCTCTGGCTCTTGCAGGACAGAGGGAAGGAGCCCTAAGCCCGGTGCCTGTGCTTACGTGGTCAGGTGTTGTGGCCCATGGGTGGGCATTCAAAGTGCAGCTTTGAAGGACCCTTCTAAGCCCAACTCCAGGAGCGGTCCTCTGTCCAGTCAATAGGGCTGAAGGCACTTGACCATCAGGGCAAGGTTAAGTGAGATCACTCCAGGAGTCAGATAGCACCCTGTGCACCTGGCGCTGAGTGTTAGGTGATCACTGATCTGTTTTGCAGTGTCCTAAGAACTTCCTAGCTCCCAGCTCACTTAAACCTCACTAAGCCCCCTTACAAGAAAACCCAGTCACCGATGAGGCCACTCGGGCCCAGACAAAGCAGGTAACAGACTTGGGTTGTCCAGCTTCCCTGAGGCACGGCTGGCCAGAGGCTAAAAAGCCCCTAAGGACAGCCACAGGAATGTGATAATGTGATCATGAGGCCCCAGTCCCTCCCAGGGACCCTTCTCTGTGCTCACTGCCCCAGCCCTGCACAGTGTCATCCTGCCTCCTGATGGGACACTCCCTGCAGCTCCTCCTCTCAGAAAACCTTCCCTTTACCCTCAGCCCTGGGGAATTCATTGCCCAGGACTCTCAGTCGAGGTCTGGAATTTCACCTGAATACTGGAGAATTTCAGTTCCTCCCAAACAGGGATGTTATGACAGAGCCCTGTGTGATGAGGAAAAGAGCTCTGTCCTGGACAATGCTGTGCACTAGCAGGGAGCAGGACAGGTCCTGAGTGGGTGCTCTGAGGCACAGCTGCGGTGCTGGTTGACAGGATGAAAATGGCAGATGTGGGGTGTACCTGAGGCCCCGTGACTAGAGCTTGGGAATGGAGTTAAAGAGGCTCCCGGGGTGGAAGGGGATACCTGGTGGCTGGCAAGGGGAAAAGAGAGCTGTCTGCAGAGAGAAGGGGTGTAGCAGCTGCCACCAGAAGAGGAGGTTTGGGGAAAGGAAAGGACTGTTCAGAGGGATTTAAGGGGAGAGGGCAGAGGCGGTGAGAAGGAAAGGCCTCTCCACTCTCCACGATACAGTATCCTACAGTGGGTGCTGAGAGACGGCAGAGATGACAGGATCCATGGGTCTCCTTTTGCACCCAGGACTCTCACCCTAACACCCCGAGGGGCAGGACGCAGAAGTCACTGTGACCAGAGGTGACCAGAGTGGGTCAGATCACGGTCATCTCCAGGATCCAGACCTGAGAGGTCACTCTCAGAACCCTTCAGCCCCAGAGAACCACCCAGCCCTGAGATGAACCCAACTTCCGGGTGACACCGTGGTGACAGCAGACAGTGAGCTTGGCGAGACACCAGGCCTGTCCCCCACAGGGTGGACAGAACAGAGAGTCACTGTCACTGCCCATACAGCAGCCCTGAGCTGCAGATTTGCGGCTCTGTGTCACCGGGTGCAGCCTGTAGGCTCTGGGAGTGGGTGCGGGAGGCCTGTGAACAGAAGGGCAGCTGTTCCTAGGACTAGGAAACCTCTCAGCGAGTTGGCACTATGTTGTCGGGTGTGACAGGCTTCAAGCTGTTTTTTGGTTGATGTCTAGGATGAGAGATCTCCGAACGACTTGTGAATCTCTATCCCAGGGTACGAGGTCTCCTAACTATTTGGGGGTGGGGAAGGGGGGTGGTCTTTGTCCAGAGAGTTGGGTCTCTGAGCTCTTCAAGTATCTGCATCTGAGAATGTGGCAGAGAGGAAGGCAGGATGGACTTCAGTCACAGAGGGCTTAGCGTTAGACTTGGGACTTCACATTTGCTGTGCTGTCCCCATGCCTGGCCTGCTACCACAGGGACGAAAGCTTCGGCTCCCCATCCTCAGGGAGGGCCTTTCCTCAGTCACATGCAGCTCCTGGGAACCCACGGTAACAGTACAGGTAAGACGCATATCAGCTAACATTATCCCCGTCCCTGCCAGGGGCCAACCCCTGTCACAAACCGATGTACATGTACCAACTCAGTTAATTTGCCCAACACCTAAGGAGAAGGTCATCATTTGCACATGAGGGGGCTGAAGACGAGGGAGGAAAGGCAATCTCCGCTCCTGAGGAAAGAGAAACTGGATGTGACTTAAGCTCTTTGAAGGAGGCAGGCACAGCTCTGCACAGCAACGCCTGGTAGGGGTGACCAGGATGGGGGCAGGGCGAGGGTTGCCCAAGGCCACAAAGACCATGTAACCGACTCACTTTCAGGATGTCTGTCTCCCCATCTCTCATGCACACACCCTGTTCCCCGGCTTAGTGCTTGGTGTATGAAATGTGGAGGTGGGGATGGAAGGTACAGAGGTGAGGGAAGTACCTCGGTGCATCACGTTGCACAAAGCCTCAAGCAAACCTGGAAATTCCTGCCTTCGCTTCCCTCCTTGCAGCATTTTTGGGCACTGAGATCAGCAGGAGGGTCGTCAAGGGCATGAGGGAGTATGAGGAACCATGTGTACCGCATAAGCCTCCCCGTAACTGAAGTGTGTCCTTGTCCTGAGGAGCAGAGCGTCCCAATGTGGGTCAAGGCAGTGTGACTGCAGCCCAGATCACAGACAGCTGAATTATTACGTCAGGGGCATCTTTTGCTCTGGAGAGACAGACACATCCTCCAGTAGCAGAGCTGGGGGCCCCTAGGTGGGTACTAATTCAGTGGGGGGAGTGTGCGGCCAGAGTCTCTGTCCTGATGTCTCTAATGCTCTTCTTTCTCTGGCTTCTCTGTATCTGTAACTTTGTCTCTGTTGCCCACCCACCTATGTGGGACCTCAGTCATGCCAGAGGCCCTTGCTTGGCCTCTCCTGAGGCTATCATCCTTTCACATGGCTGTTCATGGGGAACCGTGCAGGGGGTTGGGGGGGTGTTTGCTCGTGAGTCTATGGAACTGTCCAAGGAAGGCATGTTCAGCTGCAGGGAGGGTAGAGAGAAGGTTCTCCTTTGGGGGCAAGCAAGGAGCTGTTTCCCATGAACTGGGTGCCCTGGGCTTCTGGCCTCTGAAAGAACCCTAGGGGCTTTTCTACTACAAACAAAACACAACAACAACAACAACAACAACAACAACAAACCCAACCCAAACCAACCAACAAAAAACCCCAAAACCAAACCTCCAAGGCTCACAGAGTAAATCAAAGTCCTCCCCTTGGCTCTGAAGGCACGATGAGATCTGGCCCCTCCCACCTCATCTCCTACCTCTCTCCCTCAGCCACGCTGAGGCAGCCACAGACCTCAGGGTGCCTCACACACCCTGGGCCAATTTCCACTCCTGCCCTTTTCCACTGGCTCCCACCTCTGTCTGGGGTACTTTTCTTGCAGATATTCATCTCCTTTAGGGGTCTGCTCAAGGATCACATGCTTTGAAAGAATTTCCTTGACATGCTTCTAGAAATTCACCCCTCTATTTCATTTTGCTGATTTAATTTCCATCGCAATTGCCAAAACCTAGACAACTTCCTTACATTTTTGTGCTGTATGATCCCAGTAGGATGTAAGCTCCATGAAAGCAAGGTTTTCTTCCCACCCCCCGTATCCATACAATTGTATTCCTAACATCCATTATATGGTCTGACACCTAATTTGGAGGGAATGAATGAATGAATGAATGAGAGAATGAATAAATAAATGCATGGCGGGCGATGAGACCTAAAGCCACAAAGGGGTAATGGATTCTCCTAGGGAACATGTTCAGGGGTGACAGGATGGTGACGGAGTCGGCGGCCTTTATCTCACTTTCTCGGTGTCCTCAGGGCTCCTGGAAGATGGCTCCTTCCCTAACAAAACCCAAGATCCTGCTATCTCTCTGATCTATTCCTGACAGTCAACCACAGAGGCCTGCCCCACACCAGGCCTCTAACACCCCCACTAGACCCATTCTGCATTGCTCAGGGAGACACAAGCCAGCATAACGCCCAGCACATTGAAAACGCTTGTAACGCTCCCTGGTACAATGGTGGCCATTGCGGGGATGTAAACTTCAGCTTAGCAAGACTTTTCCCCCGAGTCCAAGACTGCAGTGAGCTGTGGGGTTTGCATCCTGGCTTTGCCCTCCCTCCCTTCGGGGCCAGCCTGGAAGAGCCCATGGGCCTCCGCATCGACCAGCCATTCCAGGTTCGCACCACTAAGGGGCGCTCCAGGTGGACCAGGAAGACTCTCCGGACGTACCTCCCAGGGGCACAGAGGTAGGACCATTTGAGCAGGAAGGTACCACTAGAGACGCGGGGTCCGATTTTGCAATAACCCACGGTGTAGGACACTACACCAAAGGTCTGCATCAGCCACGGCCCCCAGCGGAGGCGCTAATACGCCTCCGAGCCCTTCCCCACCCGCTCCACTCCATTCTCCCGGCGCATTTGAGCCACAGTGGACAGCCGGTCCGAGCCCGCAGCCGTCATTTCACTTGGCCGTCTCTACATGGTCACGTCCAGCTGGGCAACAACGGGGCGAGAGATTGGCTCTCCATTGTAGGGGCGGAGACTGCGACTTCCTAGGTGGTGATTGGCTCCGGAGAGTTAATCTGAGTAAACCCTTCCCGGGCGCGCAGTGCCTCCGGATGAACCCCCTAGTCCCCGCCTCTGTCTTCGAGTACCCAGTTCCCATTGGTCATCGGGCTGGGACAGGCAGTACGACAGCTGAGCTGGAGCACAGCGGGAGGGGCGTGCGCAGGCCTTTCGAAGTGCTGAATTTCTCTCCGAGTTGAACTCTTCTGGGACCGGCTGCTGAGAGGGAATCAAGATGCTGCCTTAGTCGGTGGCGACGTTCGGCGCAACAGCTGGCTGGTAGCCAGTGTCTTGGCGCTGGACGCGCGCGGTGACTGTACCGTCTTCACGTGAGCTCTTTCAGTCTTGTTCAGAACTAAACTCGGTCACAAGCCTAATGGGGCCCGTCTGGCACGGCGCCTCAGTCGTACAGATGCAATCAATCGATGGTCAGGGTGAGGTCTGTGCGCTTGGTTGGCGTCCCTACCTAGGAAGTGAAGTGTGTCAGGCGTTAGGGGATGTGCATCGCTCTAGGTAGGTCAGTACAGATGCAGTTTGGGTACATTTGATCTTTCTGAGCCTTTTGGATATCGGAGTGGATTGTGTTCGTCATGGGATGAAGTGTCGTAGGCTGTGTGTGCCTGTATATCGGGGGGTGCGCTTTCTGAGCGCTTTGTGCTTTGGTGTCCTTGGGTTTGAGGTCTGTATGTTGGCATCTGCACGCTAGTGTGTGAGGTCTCTAAGCTGTTTGTGATTCTGGGTTTTAAGTTGTGATGTCCGTGAGCTACCTGGGGTTGGGGGTGGGGCACTGTCTTAAGGATCTGAGCTGTTGGGAGTCTGTGTCCAAGGTGTAGGTTCTCTGATTTGTCTGGGGGCTTTATCGGAAGGTTTTGTGATGTTTCCGAGTTATTTGAACTTCTGTCTTTCTCTTTTTGTGGAGGTCTTTGTATTAGCCTGGGAGGGGCCTGCATGGTTTGGGAGTCTCTCTAAGATGTGACATATCTGAGCAGATTTAATTTGTGTCCTAGAGTGCAGACGTTGGCCTGTTGAGGTGTGGGAGTTGTCTCAGTGTGTGTGATCTCTGTTGCTTTGGGGAATCTGTGACTCCAGTTGTGAGCTCTTTGTGCAGAGATTTTTGGAAGGCTTTTTAGGTTGTGTTCAGTGATCTGTTTTTGTTGTTTCTATCTGAGCTGTTTGGGGGTCTGTGTCTTAGAAGTGAAATCTTTTACCTTTGTAATTTTGAGGTCTCTGTCCGGGAACTGAGGGTCTTGGAACCTGGCAGAGGTGATTCCAAAGTCCAGAGCACCAAGTCCTGTTTGTGTCGTTGGGCAAGTCACCTGTCTCCTGAAGCCTAAATATGGACCGCAGTCAAAACAAAGTGGGGCCAGTGCCTGCCCTGGAGGGTACCTGTGCAACTTAGAAGTGTAGATGTCCTGACTCCCAGCCATCCTTCCCCAAGAATTTTCTGATCACTGCTGTGAGCCTGGGTACTTTTCTGGGAGCACATAGAATACAGAACAAAACTGACGAAGTCCCGCATTTCATAGTTAGCCAGTAAATATATATTGATTATCAGAGAGGGGCAAGTGCTACATAGAAAGATAAGGCCAGTTAGAGGAAAGAGTTTGTGGGGAGCATGTTGTTGCTTATTCAGGGTGATGAGGGAAGGACTCCCTTACACCGTAATGACTGAGCAGAGGACTGAGGAGATGAAGGAGCAGGCCATGGAACCACCTGCCTTGTTAGAACATCACAGGAAGAAGGTACAGCAGGTGCAGTAGTGCTGAGGGGACATCCACTGGGTGTGTTCCTGGATATCAGGGATTCCTGTGATGATGCTCAAAGTCTTCATCGCGGGGTTTGACACACAGAGTTCATCGAAAGGTGTCTGGTGGTGTTGTCTCTGTTTCTCCCACAACCTGTGTGAGAGAGGTGGTCTTCATCCCCTTTTCACAGACAAAGGACGCAAGGCTCCAAGAAGTACACAGAATCTGCTTTCCTGCTTACACCCAAAATTGCTAAAGGAGGGGGAAACCTTGTGCTCGGTCACGAGAGACAGAGGGCTTGAGTGTCGGAGCCGCAGGGTAGACGCCATTCACACTGGATGTCAGCCAGCCAGCTCACAGAAATGATCATACGGGAAACACTACCCTCATTACCTTTCTACACTTGATGGAGGACAGGACTGAGAAAGCACAGGGGTAGAGAAGAGAGGCAGAAAGAGAAAGGTGGCGAGCAGTGAGGAAGAAAAGAAGCAAAAAGCACTGGCTTCGTGATACTGCCCAGATTTGGCCCAGTTCACCTTAATTAACTGATTGTATTGAGATGTATTCACCTCTTCCCCTCCCCTTTCTTTCCCTTCTCTTCTCTTCTGTACCTGAGCAGTTCAGCCCTAAAGCCCTTTGCGGCTACAGAGCATGGCAAGTTATGTGCGTAGGGGCATCCGACGCTTGAGGAGTCAGAGCCCAGGCATGGGGAGAAGGGCATCCATACATAGGAGCAGGCTCTATGGGGCACAGAGCCCACGGTGGTGAGGACGATGTCCTTGGGAGTTGGATGGGGAGAAGGCTTACTGGCTCAAGGATTCCAACTGGAGTGGTGTACGGTGGTCAAGGTCGGGGAGTGGTTCAGCAGAGCATGGGAGGGGGGGCCTCTGTTGTGCAGGTGGTATGGCTTATATCCAGTGGGATTCGTCAGCCCAGTAAATGAGGAAGGATATTGGGAGACATGACTCTCACTGAAGAAAACAATTTGTGAGGTGTTGCGTTGGGATTGGAGTTCTTAAGCATGTGAACTCGTGCTTTTCAGTGTGTACGTGTGCGTATACGCATAGATTGATAGATACAGTTGTGTGACTGATAGATATGCGTGTGTGTTGGGATGGCAGAGGGAAAGAAGAAACGAGCCTGGCTCAACTTGTGGTACCAGTAATAAGGGCCAGGTCAGGGAAGGATTGGCTGATGTCAGAAGGACACAGAAAATCTCTTGAAGGGGCTCCCACTGGAACATATTGGGATAATTTTGTTTTTTTCAGCTTTATCGAGGTACTGTTGATATATAACTTAAGTAAACTGAAGGTATACAGGGTGATGATGTGATACATGTATATGCTGTAAAATATTTACTATGAAAAGTTAGTTAACACTCTTGTTCTTTCACGTAATGACCATTTTGGTGTGGTGGTAACATGTAGGATCTAGTCTCCTAACTTGCCATATCTAATACAGTATTGTGAATGATGGTCACCATGCTATCTATATTACATTAGATCCCTATAACTTATTCATCTTATGGCTGGAATTTGGTACCCAGAACCACCGTTTCCCCCCAGCCTCTGGCACACACCATTCTCATCTCTATTTATATGAGTTTGCTTTTTAAATGTCCGCATACGTGAGAACATGCAGTGTTTGTCTTTCTCTGTCTGACTTACCTCAGTATAAAGTCTTCAGGGTCCATCCATGTAGTTGCAAAAGGCAGGATTTTCTTCTTTTGTATATCCAAATAATATTCTGTCATGTATCTGTAGCACATTTTCAGGATCCATGGATCCCTCTGTGGACACAGATGTTTCCATATCTTGGCTGTTGCTGCATAGAAAATCATAAAATTGGTGTTACTCCTCCAGTTTTCTTTTTCTTCTTCAAAATTATTTGACTGTTCTAGCTCCTTTGCCTTTCCACCTAAACTGCATGATCAGTCTATATTTCCTAAAAGTCCTACTGGGAGTTTTGGTTGGAATTGTATTTAAGTGAGGGATCCCGGGGCATCTGGGTGGTTCAGCGGGTTAAGCCTCTGCCTTCAACTCAGGTCATGGTCTCAGGGTTCTGGGATCGAGCCCTACATCAGGCTCTCTGCTCGGCAGGGAGCCTGCTTCCCCCTCCCGCTCTGCCTGCCTCTTTGCCTACTTGTGATATCTCTCTCTCTCTCTCTGTCAAATAAATAAATAAATAATCTTTAAAAAAGTAAATAAATGAGGGATCCCTTTGGGACCTATTGACATCTAAATTATACTGACTTTATCAGGCCCTGAACACAGTATGTGTCTCCCTTTATTCAGGTCTTCCTATGCTTCTTTCCTCAGCTTTTTGTGGTTTAGGGCACACGGATCCTGTGTACGTTTCGCTAGGTGTGAGGAGGGAAGCTATTGTAAATGGTATGTGCGAGGGATGTCTGCTTTTTGTTTTGTTAGGTAATTTTTCGTTGCTAGCATGTAGAAATTTGCTTGACTTTTTGTGTTGAGCTTGTATGCTGCAGCAACGTTGACTGCACTTATTAGTTCTAGGAGGTTGTTGTTGTTTTATTTCATGGGATTATCTGTGTACACTATCATGTCATCTGTGAATTGAAATAGTTTTATTTCCTCCTTTCTGATCTTTCTTTTTTCTTTCCCTTGTGGAATGGCTAGGACTTCCAGCAAATATTGAATAACAGAGAGGAGGGTGGCTACCCTAGCCTCATTCCTGGTCTTTGGGAGAAAGTATGTAGATTTTCTCCATTAAGTAGAATGGACGGTGTAGGTATTTTTCCAAGATACTTTATATCCAGTTTAAGAAAACTCACTTCTGTTCCTGGTTTGCTGAATGCTTTTATCATGAATGGCTATTGAGTTTTGTCAAATGCTTTCTCTGAATGAATTGATAGGATCCTGTGGTTCTTTTTCTTTTCTTTTCTTTTCTTTTTTGATACACTAATGAATTTATTATTTGACTTTTGAGAAGATTTATTTACTTATTTATAAAGAGTGAGAGTGAGAGGGAGTGGCGGGGAGGAGCAGAGGGATAGGGACAAGCAGACTCCCTGCTGAGCATAGAGCCAAGGCAAGGCTCCACCCATCTCAGTACCCTGAGATCCCGACCTGAGCCAAAACCAGGAGTTAAAGCTAAAGCCTTGGGACGCTTAACCAACTGAACCACCCAGGCGCCCCTATTCGTTGAGTTTTTGAATACTGCACCTCCTTTGCATTTCCAGGATAAACCCAACTGGATCATGTTGTATTACTGTTTTTGTATATTATTGAATTTTGTTTTGCTAGTACTGTTTGTCTGATTTTGGCATCGGGGTAATGCTGATCTGATCAAATGATTGAAGAAATGTTCCCTCCCCTCTGTTTGAAGGGGTTGTGTAGAATTACTGTTATTTCTTCTTAAATGTGTGGTGGGATTTTCCAGAGAAACCGGCAGGGCCTGGAGATTTCTTTTCTGACAGTTTTTAAAAGATAAAAATTTTAAATTTATGTTTGTTTTTCAGATTATCTGGGTGGGTGGGGTTTTTGTTGTTGTTGTCGTTGTTTGCTGGTTGGTTGGTTTGCTTGTTTTTGGTTGAGTTTTAATAGTTTGTGCCTTTCAAGCAATTGTTTGTTTGATCTAAGTTACCAAATATAGGTGCACAGAGTTATTTCCTAGAATCCTTTCAGTTTCTGTGGAGTCTCTAACCCATTTCTTCCCTCATAGTCTTAAGTTGTATCTTTCCTTACCTTTCTTTCTGCCTCGGTGTGGATAGAAACTTGGGAATTTCATTGACCTTTTCAAAGAACCAGCTTTTGGTTTCACCCACTGTTCTTTTCCTGATATCTGCTGTAATGTCTGTTTCCCTTATTTACTTGCTTTGAGTTTATTTTTATTTTCTTTCTCTAGTTCTTAAGGGGGAAGCTTTCATTATTGATTTGGATCCTTGATTCTTTCTAATACAAACATTTGATGCTGTACCTTTTCTGCTAAGCTCTGGGGTGGCTGCATCCTGCAAATTTGGGTATGTTGTATTTTCCTTTCCGTTCAGTTCATCTAATGAAGGGTCAGTATCCAGAATATTTCCTGATTTCCCTGGAGACTTGCCCGTTGGACCATGGATTATTTCGAAGCATATGGTGTAATTTCCTTGTATTGGGAGATTTTCCTCTTCACTCTTTCTTACATATTGGAAGTTTCTCTCTTCTGCTCAGACTACATTCTCTGTATAATTTCAACTGTTTTATAATTTGTAATATTTCTTTTACGACCCAGGATGCAGAGTACCTTGGTGAAACTCCCTATGCCCTTGAAAAAAATGTGTGTTCTGCCGCTGCTATGGGAAAGGTTCCGTACTTGTCACTTACATCCAGGTAGTTCACAGTGTTGTTTGGTTCATCTACATAGTGCTGATTTTCTTCTGTTCCTTCTGATACTACTGAGTGAGTGTTGAACTCTACAGCTATCATTTGTAGGTTCATTTATCCTCCCGTTCTCTCTGACCTGGTTATGTATCTTGAAGCTTTGTTGTTGGGTGTTATGCAGAGAAGAGTTAACAGAGCAGGCCTGAGACCACTATCCTTGCAGAGATCAGCATGTTGGCCCTTACTTGCATCTGGGAACTTGAATGTCGGAAGGCTTCCCACCATTCCCTACCCAAGCAAGATGCTTTACTCTTCCTAAACTGTCCAAGCAATACATTTCATGCTGAACACCTGCTTTCCCTCTGGAAATCTGAAATCTTGGTACGTGCTTATGCGGAGAGTACTTACGTGACCAGCCCCCAAAACAGACCTCCGGACACGGTGTTAGTCATGTATGAGCTTCCCTGTAGACAAGATTTCGTGTGCGATATCATGATTTGTGGCTGGAAGCACAAACAGCATGACTCTACTGGGAAAGGACACTTGGAAGCTTGCACTGGTTTCCTCCAGATGTTACTTGGGTAATTTTGCTTCGTATCCCTCTGCTGTAATAAATCTTAGCCCTGAGGATGAATGACTGTGTGTGCTGAGACCTTTGGGTCCTCCTGGGGATTCCCCAAAAGGAAGGGTGGTCTTGGGACATCGGGAAGAGCGGTGGTAGCTGTGGGACTCACTAGCGAGAAGACCCTGACTCAACTAAGACATGGTGAAAGACTTCTTTGAGTAAGGGAAGGGTGATGTGGTAGAGATGATGAACCTTTTGTGCCCCAGTGACTGTGGATGTACCCATGGTACGGAACCGCGGCTGAACTCCTGTAGCCACCTTGTGACTTAGCGCTTTATTTTCTCAGGACCAGGGGAAAGGATACAAGCCTTCCCAAAGGTGAGCTTTGGGTCAGCCAAAAATGTTGCAGGTTTAACTTGCTCTCTCCTCCCAAGTGGGAGGAAACGAATTAGTTCCGTGAGCCAGAAAAAGCTTTCCATAAACTAGAGGCAGAGCCTTGGGAAGGCACTCCAGCCTTTTCTTCACCTTGCTTCCTGCTGCTGTGGCTGCCTCTCCCAGCATTCCAACTAGAAAGGCCTCTGGCCCCTGTGTGGCCACCCGGTAAGTGTCAGTTTACTGCTAGCCCTTTGCATAAGCTTTCAATGAGAGGGGAAAAGGGAGGATTTCAGAATGGTTCCAATCGTTGTATCGTCTGGATGTATTGAGAAAATTGATTCAAGATATGAGGCGGGGCCGCTATTCAATGCAGCTGTGCCCAGCAAGGAAGGGAACAACCTAGTCACTGTGTGAATGCAAGTCTTTGTGGTTATGCAATAGGTTTTTCTATGAAAATGCTTTTTTCCCTTTTGAGAGCAGCCCCTCCATACAAAGGGTTTGGAGGAGAGTAGGGGATAAGTAAAGAAACGTAAAGGTTCGATTTCAGAAAGGTACACTGATTTGTAGCAGTGGAGGAAACCCAAACCTAGCACCTGGGGAGAGGCAGAGGGAGGAAGCAAAGACATTAATGACCTCTGTTTGCCCAAACTGTTCCTGGAAACCTTTTTAAAGAAATACTCACGGCGGGGCACCTCGGTGGCTCAGTGGGTTAAAGCCTCTGCCTTTCCCTCAGGTCAGGATCCCAGGGGCCTGGGATCAAGCCCCGCATGGGGCTGTCTGCTCAACAGGGATCCTGCTTCCCCCTCTCTCTCTCCCTGCCTCTCTGCCTACTGATCTCTGTCTGTCAAATTAATAAAATCTTTTAAAAAAAAAAAAAGAAAAAAAAAGGAAAGAAAGAAAGAAAATACTCGCGGTGCCATCTTTCCAAGTGTCTGTGAGCACTTTGATGCAAACTGGCTGCTGATCCCCCCACAGCTCCCCACCACACCTGCCAGAGCTCTGAGTGTGGGACAGCAGGCATTCCCCCAGCTCTCGGGCTTCGCACGCACAGCACTTCCCTGTGACCTCCTCCCTCAGAAGGAGGGTGAACTGGTGTTGTGGACAGACCGTACTTTTGGAACCGACTGCCTCCAGGCAGCCCTCTGAAACCAAGGGCTCAGATGAATATAGGAAATGGACAGGGAGTCTTGGAGGGGAAGGTCCCATGGTGGGAAGCCACATCAGGGCCCTGGCGAGGTGCATCGCCTGATTCGTGTGTGTCTAGCTCTGGGCTCCCTAACAGCTGTAAACTCTGTTTCAGGAGTGTCCCGTGTGCCCTCTGCGATTACACATCCTGTGTGTGCTCTCTGACTAGCCGGACACTGCCTCAGCCTGGAAGACTTTCGGGTCAGCCTCTGCTTCCCGACCAGAGTGCGCTGTGCCCGAATTTGTGCCTCAGGCCGGCTAAGAACCAGGTTCATACAGACACTTCGGCAGTAAGTTATCTCTTTTTCTATGTTAGACTTTTATGGTTGGTTGAGAATTGTTTCAACCGGTCAAATCGGGGACCCCTGAGGGATGTAATGGAGGTGGGTACCGCAGGCTCCTGTGACCCCTGCTGCAGGGGTCTTAAGACGGAGACCTGTCGCACTTGCATCCCACCCTCCACAGCCTGACGTGCTTCAGTCTGGACATGGTTCTGTCGCGGGCTCGTCATTACGACGCGGGATCTAGCCATTCCCAGTCCCTCAGTTCCACAGGTGTGGACTGGCCTTCTGCTGAGTGTCAGGTCCTCTGGCTCGAGGGCACCAGGATCAGCGGGGTGTTGTTTCCAGCCTTCCGAGGAGGTAAGACTCTGGTGAGGGAGACAGACATGGAAACAAAGTGGCAGCCTTTAAGCTGGTTTTGTTCATCCACTCCTGGCAGATCACAGGATGAGCATCTCCCACTGAATTCTTCCCGTCCTTTCCCAGCATATCCTACAGAAGATCCGTCTGGTCCGTACACTTGGGTTCCCCTCATCCTGTTTCCTCCATGTCCCGCTGCAGCTCTCGAGTGATACTGGCATGTGGTCGCAGACTCCAAGCCAAGAAGGGAATGGCTTTCGCTGATGTGTTTTCCAAAACGGTCAAGGGTTATTGGTACCTTTCCAGGTAAAACCTCGTGCCAGTTTCCCTCAGTTTACGGGGAAGTTACATTTATGGAAAACCCAGTGTATTGAAGTCTCTGCAAAACAGATTTGCATCCCTGCAACTTTGCCTTCCTGAATGCCAGTACCACCCTTTCATCATTTCAGCAATCAAAATGGCCCTCTGAACTTTCCAAAATGTGCCAGTATTTTGGTTTAAATACTAAGTATGATGTGGTTTGAAACCACAAGAAGACGATCTTATGCAGGTACCCCCATCCCACCCAAAGCCTGGTATTCACAGACGAAAGATAGGAAGGTTGTGGTCCTTGTCTGCATTTGGTCAGAGGAAATAGCGTGGCAGCGTGGAGTAGGGCACAGTACCTTCCAGGAAGGATTCTGGGCACCTTCCTCTTCTGTGTGCTTCCTGTGATGAGAAAACGTTTCAGGGACAGCGGGGGTGTGAGGTAAAGCTTTGTTTCAGAGGTCACCACTGTCATGGGATGTCAGTGTCCAGGATGGTTTTGTGGTAGTCACGGCCCTTAGCTCTGGACCTGGGGTTCTCCTCATTGATGAGAAGCCTTTCCAGGTGCAGACAGCAGGGTGAGGGGCTGGGCTAGGGCTTGAAAACTACTGTCCTGTTTGGGACAGCAGATGAGATCACAGAAGGACAGCAGCAAGGAGAAGAGGGAGACGATCTTCTAAGGTCAGGGGCAGGTTTCTGGCAGGTGAAGGGAAGACATTGGCCCCAAGTTCTGGTTGCTCCAGGCTGATGTGGAATGGAGTGTGGGTGCAAGAATGAACCGAAGGCTGAGAGGAGGTGAGGATAATAGACGCATAACCTCACATCCTATGGATTACGTGGTCCCTGAGAAAAGCCCATGCTGTCGTGGGAGCCAGATGTCATCTCCTGTCACCCCCGCCACCCACTGGCCTGGAAGAGAATGGTTTTGAGATAGACAGTACCCTTCAGGGAGAAAGGCCAGTGGGGTCATGGTGTCTTCCCAGAAAATCCACTGTCCTACCCCTGTTTTGACTCTCACTCCGTGTGTTCTTTATGCCCTGTCGTCTCGCCTGCTTTCAGGCTGGTCTTCTCATGTGTGTATCTGTCCAGAAAGTCAGTACGTTTGAGACAGGCTTGCTCCAAAAGGGGCTTCATTCAGTTCTTGAGTGTTTCCTAGGCAGAGTTAAAAAAAAAATTGCAGATTCTAGGGCACCGTTGTGGCGACACTAAGTGAGATTCACTGGGTGCGGATCACAGCATGTGCATTTTTTAAAGAGTTCCTGGGTTCTGACTCATGTGGACAGCTTGTCTGGGAACTACTGGAGCAGGGGAATGGTGCTGTTTTTCTTGCCGCCAGGCTTCTCTCTCCTTTGTGAGGGTGCAGAAGTGACACCGGTTTTTGGTGCCTTCTCTAAGGAGGCTCTGAGAGAACTGTTTCCAGAAAGTCTCCAGAATCCAATCCATTCGAGCTTCCGTCTGCGTGATTGCGGTTGCACTCACATTTCTGTTTACTGTGTGCTTCCATGCCCTGCAACCAGTTAGTGGTCTGTGTTAGCCGTTATTCTACATACTTTGCAGTGGCCATTGGAGCTTGCCACTGACTGAACAAACACACAGCGGGGTGAGTTTTCCACAATGCCTTCAGACCCGTGCCTCCAGCCCTCACAGCGGGGCGACACTGAGCAAGCTGCTTAACATCTGAGAGCCTCGTTTCATGTTGCAACATGGAAATACTAGTAAATGCTAAGCGGAGCTGCTTCTTGGGGCAGTTTAGAGCACTGACTGTGTTAAGACAAGGAAAGTTGTCAGGACAGTGCCTGGCATGTGGAGAGCTGTCAGTGAGTTCTAGCTGCTGTTCCTGTTGTCATTTTCACATTTCCCTGAAGCGTTTTCCAGACGCGTGGTGTCAAGACTACCTCTGACTCACCGGAGGGACTTGGCACTCTCACATTAGCAACTCAGAGACTCCAGAGTCAAGTCGGGGGTTGGGGGTGGGTGCCCAGGGGAGGGCGTGTTTTTCCTTACCATAGTGAGTGTTCGGCCAACCTTATGGGTTATTATGAATGGAAACTTCTCTAGGAAGTTAGGACAAATGACCTGTTCGTACGTCTTACACGATGGTTGGAAAAGTAAATGGTCACGGGATAAGGACAGAACACACGTCTCTGAATTTGCATAATCATGTCAGAGTGAAATTTCAAGGCCAGGGACCCTCATTATGTGGCTTCTTTTCTTGCTGTTAGTTCTATTGAATCCACTTCTGCATCAGATGGTCACAGGTGAACCTGGGAAAGATAGGAAACCATTACTAGTCAAATTGTCATCGGCAAGACTTTATTTCTCATGGAGTTTTCACCTGTCCAGTTTTATTGTATGGATTTTTCTCTTCCACTAATACTCATTATTGATTTAACAAAGGCTGATGTATTAATATTTTCGGAGCTCTGTCCTGAGGAGATGGTAAACAGTGTTTTTGGAGAGTCTGAGGAAAGGGGCAGTGGGGAGGGAAAGGCGGAGGGTGAGGTGAAGGTGTGCGGGGCGGGGGTGGGGGCAGAAGGAGAGACGTCACGGCAAAGAGAAGGGGAAGGATGAGGGGCACAAGCAGAAAGAAGTAAAGAGACATAGGAGTAGAGGCTCACACGTCAGGAGGCTTCCTATAGGCTTGGCATTGTTTTTAGCTCTTTCTCTACAGATAGAATTTTAAAAGTCATTTAAAAGTCTCTTCAACACTGGGAGGTAAATATTTTTAATGTTAACATCCCCTTTTTACAAACCAGAAAACCGAGACACGTAGAGGTTAAGAGGAGGGGAAATAACTTCCCTGAAGCCACCTAGCCAGCAAGGGCAGAGTCAGGGTTGTACCCAGGTCAGAGAGAAACATAAAGAGACTTGGGATTTGCCCCTAAACTGCAGTGCACCTCAGTGTCCAGTGTCCTCTGGCTCAAAAGGCAGGTGAACGTGTGCAGCAGCTTAATCTGATTACGCTGCATCTGGGTATGGATTGATCCTGATGTCTCCTCAGTGCGTGAAACACTGGGGGGTGGCAAGTCACTCTAGGCACATCAGTAAGTGGGTACCTGGTTCATATCAAGGCCTGTACATGTGGACGTCACCATCATTATGATGATGGACAGTAGTTTATGGTATAATGTTGGGAAGTAAAACAACAGAGAAAAGAGTGTAGATGACCTCCCCGCTCCAATCTCATTTTAAATCGTCATTTTAAAAAATGTATAGAATGAAGCCTGGATAACAGTGAAGTCATTTTCCCTAAGTGTGAAACTCTTAGATAATTGGCAGATAACGTCTTGTTCGCTGTTGGATGTGCTGTATCTTCTCTGTTATTGCACAACCAGTGTTTCTGTTATACGTTTTAAGTCATTTTGATGAAGACTCCAGCTTTGATATCCTTGCCAGGAGAAACACCAGTCAGGGCATTTAGTGGAGAGAGGAGATCTATGGTTCAGTAGAGAGGAGCAGTGGGGGAAGCAGAGAGCTTTGGGCGGAAGGTTAGCTAAGTCTGCAGTTGCTGTGAAATCACCCCAGAGGATACCAGCCAAAACCAAATCAAACCAGATAGCAGCTTGCTTATCCCAAAGAGGAGACAGTTGCACCATTGAGATGAGTATCTGCACGAAGATTTCTTAGATTTTTATTCTCCGTTGGCCCCTGTGGTGCAGCAGGGCGACATGTGGTTCTTAGGAGGCAGTACTGCTCTGCGCTGGGCTGTGGGTGAGAGCAGCAGCCTCACCTGAAGCATTCTCCTTTTGTGGGCCAGTTGGAGTACTTTCCTTGATGTCTGGAAGCCGACGGATTCAGAAGAGAAAACAGGAAATACACAGCACAGCAGTTAGATCCAGCTCTCCTCCAACAGATCCCTACATCGCAAGTGAGCCACAGGCACAGGTGTTGTAGTCATTGGTTGGGAATTAGCAGGTTGGGTTGGGAGACTCGAAGAAGAAACATGGAAGTGAATAAACGGTGAGAGAACACCTCAAGAGGGGGCAAACCACGGCCATCCTGTTTTCTGGCCTTGCTTTTCTGCTAAGAAAATCGTGTGCTCCGTTACTATGGGGAGAGGGCATCCTGGCCCGAGGTCTGGGAAGGAATCACTGCAAGTGGTGATGAGTATTCTGAGGACCCACCATCAGCGGTAACAAGGGGACACTGAGTGTGTGAAGGCGCAGAGGCCTCTGCCTTTACCATAGACTCAAAGCTCTTTAGCCCTGCTGAGAGTCATGCTGCTTCACCTTACAGAAGCTCAGAGCCACCATCTAGCAAAACTGCTGGTGCTTCTCCACATCCTAATCCAGCTCGGGGTGTCCGCCCAGGCACTGCTCACTGATCTGCAGGAGCGTAATGGTGACCGTGTGTGTTTGTGCACAAGTGCGTAACAGGCATAGGGACAGAGACTGTTCATTTAACTGTGATTCACCGAGTTCCCAGCCACTATCTGGACACTGTGTTGGGTGCCTGGGAGATGTAGTTAGTAAAGACACTTCCCTGCTTTTGTGCAGTTTATGCCAAATCATCAGAGAGTAGTTAATCTAACCATCATACAAAGAAACATAAAAATTACACCTGTGATTAGTGGTACAAAGAGGTGCACTTTATGGAGGTATGACTGATAGGTAGAGCTGTATGTATTTCATGTGTACAACTTATACGCCATCTCTGCCATCTCGGACATAGATGGAACCATCACCTTCCAGGGTTTTCTCCTGCCCCCTTTGTCTTGTGGGTGTGGTGATTATATTCTTATCATTAGTGGTAAGAACACTTAACATAAGATCATCTGGTAGTGCTTTTAAGTATACAACACGGTTATCATCAGCAAATGGCATGGTGTGTGCAGTAGAATGCCAGAATGTATTTATCTTGCATAATTATAAGTTTGGACCTTTGACTATCACCTCACGGTTCACCCCTGCCCCGATCCCTGGCAACCATTGTTCTGTGCTCTGCTTCTAAGAGTCTGTTTTAGATTGCATATACAAGTGAGACAATGCAGTGTTTGTCTTTCTGTGTCTGCTTTATTGTACTTAGCCATCATGCACCCCAGGTTTGCACGGCATGCTCTTATCCATAGAAAACCCTGAAGACTCTGACAAAGACCACACCAGACCAAAACAGTGGTTAGAACTAATGAGCAGATTCGGTAATGTTGCTTTCATTTTTAAAAAGAGTTTACTGGATGTGAGATTGTTGGTTGCTGAGCATTTTGAATGATTATCCCCCTCCTTCTGTCCTCCGTTTTTTTCTGCTGAGAAATCTGCTCTTTATCTGATTGGCTTTCCCCCAAAAGGGGGAAAAAAAGGAAGGGTCCTTTTCTCTTGCTTTCAAGAGTTTCTCCTTGCCTGTGGCTTTCAGCATTTTTTACTGTGATGTGTCTGAATCGCTTCTTGTTTATCCTGCCTGGGGTTCCCTTAGCTTCTTTCAGGCAGTATCCTTTTGAATGTTTTCTTCTGCCCCTTTTCGTCTGCGTTCTGGCACTCTCCTGCATCTCGGTGGGTGTTCTTAAGAGTGTCCCATATTTCTCTGCAGCTCCGTTTATTTTGCGCACTTGTTTTCCTCTCTTTCTTCAGATTCTGCAGCCTCTATCTGTCTTTCTTCAAGATGTCTGAATCTTTGGCAGTTCAACTACCGTCGATCTCCTTGAGTGAATTGTTTTACTTCAGTTATTGCGCTTGTCAACTCCAGAACTTCGATTCGGTTCTTTTTGGTAATTGTTCTCTCTTTATTGTTATTCTCTGTTTGATGTGACATTTTCATCATACCTTCCACTACTTTGATTGTGGTCTCCTTTTGTTCTTCGGACCTATGTATAACAGCAACTTGGAATACCTTGTCAAATCTGTCATCTGGTCACAACCATAGGCAGTTTCTGTGGCTCACTTCTTCATACTTTCCTGTTTCTTTGCATGTATCCCAGGTTTTTTATCCTTGTCTGGAAACCTGACAATCTAAACTAGTCCAGGTGCTACACTGTCTAAAATACTGGAGCAGTTCTGGGTACTGGACCATCCCACCCCTTCCCACGTTTGTTACTGCTGTTTGCTTGTTTAGCTGTTTAGTGTCTGGCTGGTTCATTTAGAGTCTGTTTTCACTCCTTACTCTCCCCCTAGCCTCCCCCCCCCCCATGCTAGCTGTGTTATGCTTCAGATTTTACTCCTCAGGGAGAGACGACTCGGGGATGCCCACTGTCACCCTGCGGTAACTGGTTCGGGCAGGGCTCTCTTGGATTGTCTCTTTCTCTGACCAAACCCAGCTGTTCAGGTCTACTAAGTGGGGGCCGCTTCTGCTGTTTTCAGCAGTACCTGGCTATGTTGCTTCGTAATAGAAACCTGTGAAATCCCTGCTCCTTTGAAGGGCTAGCTGTCCACGTTAGTGTTAGAGATCTTTTTTTCTGACCCCAAGCGGGCTCCTTCCCGCTGTCTCTTCTCCCTGATTGTCTCAGGTAATCCAGCCAGCCTACAGTTGATCCTCTACGTTCAAGAATTCCACCAATATGGTATGGGTTGCCTTTTCCACGGGCTCCACTGTTTTGAGAGTGCCCCTGGGCCTAACCTTCAAAACACTGATTTGAAAATGAAAAATTCATTCCTCCGGGAGGAGCTATCTGCTTCCAAACCTCTGAGCCACAACTCTGTAGTTGGGAAGTGGGGACGATGGTGGCACATGGTGGCACACTTCTCCTTCCTGTTTTTTAGTGTGCTGCTTTGTAGTGTGGCTTTTTACAATGTCTGTTTTTGATTGTTTATGGCTGGTATATAGAAACAATGGACTCTATTGTACTGACACTGTACTGATGTTGTATTTTGTTACTTTGCTGAACTGGCCTCTTATTTCAGGTAACTTTTCTGTGGATTCTCTTTAGGGATTCAGGTTTGCCTGTGACTAATGACTGTTACATCTTTCTTTCCTCTGGACTTTTTTATCGGCTGGAACAGGCAGTAAACTATTGACTAGAAGTGGCAAAAGTACACACACTTGCCGTGTTCCCTGTCTCAGAAGGGCAGCATTCACACCTTCAGGATTCGTGGTTATATTAGCTTTAGCTCTTTCTGTAGCTGCCAATTATCCGTTTAAGGATGTTGCCATAGACTGAATGAATATTGCCATCTCCCCAACATTCATGGTGAAGCCTTTCTCCAGTATGATGGTAATTGGAGGTGGGGCCTTTGGGAGGCGATCAGGTCATGAGTGTGGAGCCCACATGTGTGGTATTTGCACCCTTATAAAAGGGACCCCTGAGCGCTCCCACAGCCCTCCTGCCATGTGAGGACAAGAAGTCAGCAGTCTGTGTGGCAGGAGGCAGGGCCTCACCAGATCCTGAATCTGGCTGGCACCTTGATCTTGGGCTTCCCGGCATCCATAAGTCTAAGAAATACATTTCTCTTGCTTTTGTAAGTCATCCAGTCTGTGGTAGTTTTGTTACATCCGCCCTAAGAGACTAAGGTAGAAATCCCTCTCTATAGCTAGCTGATGTGCTAGGCGTTTTTATCAAGTACATTTTAATCAAGTGCTTTTTATGCATCTGTTGAGATGCTCATGTATTTTTAGTCCGTTTTTATGGTCAGTTAGAGGGATTGATTATCAAGCACTCAACCCATCTTGAAGCTGTAGAGCAAATGCCATTTCACCATGGTATTTTATCTTTTGTACGTATTGCTGGTTTCAAACAGCTAATATTTTATTTTGGATTACTGCATCTGTGTTCATGAGTTACATTGCTCTTGTTAGCCTGAAAAGTAAAACAGCCAGTTATGTTACCAGCAAAAATGGGTTTATTCAGGAATAGCAGAGAATTAGAAAATTGGAGCAAGCAACCTAAGGCAAAATCCTAGGAAAGTCCAACAAACAACGGAGAGGAACGTTATTTTGTGGAGAAGGAGGAAGTCGGGAGGGGTTGTTTGGAACAAAAGTCCATTGGAGAAACAGCAAGAGTTCAGAGTGATGACAGTTGCTGGCTGGCTGACTTGCAGGAGTAGTCCCTATCTCATAGGTGATGCCATGTACATCTTTGCCTGTTGGGGCCTATAATTGAGGTTCTTTCATGTTGATTATTCTTCTGTTGGCTCTATAATGGACAGCCCTTCCTGTAATTGATGTTGAGCAGTATGGCTCTCCCTTCTAGGCTCTGGACGCTACTTTATACTGATATTTCCCTTTTTTTTTTTTTCCACACTCTGTAATCTGTATTCTTAAGAGATGGTATCCTGCTTTGGTGTCAGGATGTGGCTGGCTCTGTAACATGCTTTGGGAAGTTTAACTAAACTCTTCTTCAGTTACCTAGAAGCTAGAATGTAAACAACGAAGCCGCTTAAGCCTTAATTTTTTTGTGAGGGGACGGTTTTTATTTTGTGTTTGATTTATTGAATTCATTCTCTTTGACAGATGTAGGGCCATCTGGGTTAACGACTTTTTTTCTTTTTAAGATTTTATTCCTTTGAGACAGAGTGCGAGCCAGTGCCTGAGAGAGCGAGCGTGAGCCACAAGCAGGGGAAGAGGGAGAAGCCGACTCCCCGCTAAGCTGGGAGCCCGACCCAGGGCTCCATCCAGACCCCAGGATCATGACCTGAGCTGAAGGCAGACACTTAACCTGCTGAGCCACCCGTTCATTTTTACCAGTCTGGCTAAACCTATTAGATTTACTGATCTTGTGAAGGAACCAGTTCTTAGTTCCTTTGTATTGTAGCGATTCTGTGATTTCTACTAAGTTGATTTCTTTTCAGATCTCCATTAATTTCTTTTCTCCTTGCCTTAGGTTTAAATTGATTTTGCTTTTGAAATTTCTTAAGGTGACAGCTTAGATCATTGATCGGAGATGATTCTTCTTTTCTAATATAAGTATTTAATGATAGAAATTTCCCTCAGTGCATTGTTTTAGATTCACCTCACAAATTTTGATACACCGTGTTTTCCTTTTCAGCTTCTTGCAGTTTCTTCCTTGATCCCCACGTGACTTAGAAATGTCATTTAATTTCAGAACATTTTGTGGTTTTCTGTATAGCTGGCTGCAACCCATTTCTATTTTAATTCTTTGTGGTCCGAGAACCTAGTGTGTGTTTCAGTCCTTTAGACGCCGAGATCTACATTATGGCACAGCGTATGGCCTGTCTTGGTGAGCACTGCCTGTGACTTCAAAAGAATGTCAATTCCACTGTCTTTCTGTAAGTATCAGTTAGGTCATGTCTGTGGGGAGTCATGCTCAGGTGTTTCCATAGAGAGTCTGATTGTATTGTCCACTTGTACTTTCAGTTGTGGGCAGGCGAATGCTGAAGGCTCTCATTATAACCAGTTTGTCTTTGTTCTTGGTTTTATCAGTTTTTACCTCTTGTGCTTTAAAAACGCATGCACGTTCATGATTTTTTCATCTTCTCGATGACGAGACCTCTATTTTATTACGTCACTCTGTCTCTTCCCTTGTGATGATCCTCATTCTGAAGTTTACCTGGTGTGATAGTAATTTAACCCCTCTAGCTGCTCATCTGATTCACGTTTGCTGGGTATATATGTCTCTTTGTGTTTGGGGTGCAGGCACAAAATACCACAGACTGGGTGTCTTATACACAAACTTATTTCTCACTGTTACGGAGGTTGGACATGCGGGATCAGGGGCCCACCTGGTTGGGGTCTAGTGAAGGCCCTCTTCCTGGTCACAGATTTGTGGTCGTGCCCTCACATAGTGGAAAGACAATGTGACAATGTGAGTGGATCTCTCCAGAGCTTCTTTTACTTAAGGCCCTGATCCCCTTCATGCGGGCTCTGCCCTAGGACTTACCCCTCCCGAAGGCCGGCCTCCTCTAACACTATCATCTTTGGGGGTCCGGCTTTAACGTAAGAGTATTGGAGGAGACACCTTCAGACCATAGCAGTAACATTTTCCATTCACTTACTTTTAACTTATGTATGTATTTATGCTTAAGTGCGATTCTTTTGATAGTATGTAGTTGTGTCTTGCTATTTTTATCTGAAGGAACAAATTAGGACTTTTAATTGACATGCAGGCAGTGTACATTGAGTGTGTTAACAGTTTACGTGTACATCTGCCATCTGGCTGGCTGTATATTTCTATCATATGTGTTTTTTATTTAGATTTTCCTATTCCCGCCATAATTTTGGATCAGTTGAGCATTTGCTGTTATTCCATTTTATCTCCACTGTTGGCTTACTAGTTAAACACCTTTAAACAGTCTTTTCAGATGGTTGCTCTAGGGTTTACAGTGTATATTGGTGCTTCTCGCACCATACCTTCAAATGATATTCTGCCACTTCATGTACACTGTAAGAATCATACGACTGTATACCTCTCCTTCTTTCTCCCATCCTTGGTACTGTGGTTGCCTTCAGTGTCTTAAACCCCGCAATACATTGTTCCTATTGTTACTTTCGATAGTTCTCTTCTAAAGAGATGAATTACTAGAAAAAAAATTCGTATTCACCCATGACTTTACCATGCCCAGCCCTGTTCAGTTGTCTGTATAGATCCTGATTTTCTTTGGTTATCATTTACCTTCTTCCCGGAGAACTTCCTTTCACATGTTTTATAGGGCACATCTGTTGGCTGTGCATCTCCTCAGCTTTTTTGTTTGCTTTGAAATTTCTGTTTCACCTTCATTTCTCAAAAGCATTTGCATGAATCTGAAAATTCTGGGTCACAGCGATTCTGATGAGTAAGTAGCCGCCATCCTGTTTGTTCCCGTGTATGTAACGTGTCTCTCTTCTTTGCTTTTCCCATCAGAGGGTGTCAGTGTTGGTGTCTGAGTCAGTCTTTCTGCTAGTCAAGTTGGACTTCAGTTCTGTTGTTGCAATAGTTGGTTTAACCCTACCATAAACTAGATTGATAGACAAAAATCAATTCTATTTCTATACATGAGCAGTGAATAATCCAAATAAGTAAGAAAACAATTTCATTTACAATCGAGGCAAAAGAATGACATATTTAGGAGCTAATTTAACCAAACAGGTGTGAGAGGTACACACTGAAAATCACAAAACACAGCTGAAAGAGAGGAAAGCATACTGAAATAAATGGAAAGACCTCCTGTGTTCATGGATTGGGCACTTGATGTTGTTGAGTTCGCGACATTCCACAGGTTGATCCAAGAAGCATTCAGTGTAATCCCTATTGATAGTCTAACTGCGGTGTTTTAGAAATTGAGAGGCTGATCCTGAAATTCATGTGGAAGTTGCGGGGTCCCAGAATAGCTTAAACCATCTCACAGGAGACAACCAAAGTTGGAGGACTCACGCATTCCGATTTCAAACATTATTTCAAAGCTCCAGTAATCAACATGATGTCGTACTGATGTAAGGATGGACATAGAGATCAACGGAATAGAATTGAGGGTCCGGAAATAACCCATACTACTATGGTGAGTTACTTGTTGGCAGCAGTGCCAAGACAGTTAGGTGGGAAAAGAACAGCCTTGTTCGCAAATGGTGCTGGGACAACTAGGTGCTCACATTTAAGGAAATGAATTTGAATCCAGAGGTCACACCACAGGCAAAAATTAAGTCAAAAGGGATCAAAAAATGTAAGAGCTAAAACGATCAGGCTTCCGTAAGAGAGCATAGGAGTATATCTTTGTGACTTTGGGTTGGGTGACAGATTCTTAGCTATGACACCAGAGCACAGATAGTAAATGCCAAATGGATATAAATGAACTTCATCAAAATTAGGGAAAAAATTTTTGCTTTAAAGGACACCACAAGAATGTGGAAAAGCAAATACAAAGAATGGGAGGAAATATTTGTGTATCGATAAGGGTCCAGTGTTCCGAATGTAGAAAGAATTCTTACAAATTAACAGTAAAAGGACAACCCAATTAAAAATGGGCTAAGCATTTGAATAGACATTTCTGTAAAAAAGATATACAAATATCCAAGAAGGGCATGGAAAGATGTTCAAAAATATTAGTCGTTAGGGAAACAAAACCTGAAAGCACAATGAATTACAACTTACCACCCACTAGTATGGATAGAGTTTCAAAAATGAAAATAAGAAGTGTTGGGGAGGATGTGCAGAAACTGAAATCCTCATACATTGCTGGTGGGAATGCAAAATGGAACATCTGCTGTGGAAAATAGTTTGGCAGCTCCTCAAAAAGTTAAGCAGAATTGCTGTCTGACCCAGTTATCCCACTCCTAGGTGTGTATTGAAGACAAGTGAGGACATAAGCTCTCGCAAAAACTTGTATAGGAATGTTCTGGCAACCTTAATCACAACCGTCGAAGAGTGCAAACAACCCAAATGCCAGCCATGTCATGAGTCTATCACACGTGTGGTGATACCATATCGTAGAATAACGTTCAGGCAAAAAAGAATGGAGCCGTGATACTTGCCACAACATGGATGAATCCTGAACACATTAAGCTGAGTGAAAGAAGCCATGCTCAAAGGCTGTTTGATGTGTGATCCTATTTAGTGGAAATACCCAGAGTGGACAAATCTGTGAAGACCTGAAGCCGAGTAGTGAATATCCAGAGTTCCTGGGAGAGGGGATTGGGGAGGGACTGCTAATGGTATAGGGTTTGTTTTGGAATTAGATACTGGTGACAGTTTGCACAACCTTGTGCCTGTACAACTAAAAAGGGTGAATTTGACGGTACACGACTTGCAGTTCAATAAAATGAAAAAAAAAATGAAAGCAGTACGTACCTTTGAATAGGTTTTTGGCCATTTTTAGAAATGCGGTTGGCTATACCCAAAAGACATAGTAAGCTGTTCAAATCTTATAGCCGGATGAGGTGTTGTGTCCTTCTTGTCCCTGTTACCCGTATTTACAGACTGCACGTGCGCACACATATACACGTACAGACCCTGGTTGACGTGGGAGTACTTCTTACATGCTACTCCCCATTTAAAAATATATATAAAAGTAAAATAAAAGCAAAATAAAGCTCTCTGGCCAGGACAGATTTGCTCCTCTCATTCCGTTTCAAGGCCAGTGGGTGCTCCACGGTATGATACGAACACGTCCTCTCTCATTTCCCCTTCCAAAGGGTGTTGACTACTAAGGGCCATTTAGAGTTTCTTTCCCCCAGAAATTTCTTCTTGTCATTATACACACAGCTCTGTGCCTGTGTGAGTATTTAAGACCAGTTGGTAGCAATGGAGATTGCTGGATCAGAGGTTCCTTCAGTACAGAAACATCTCTGAAGTACTTACTTGTGGACCTGATACTGTTCTAAATGCTGGGGAGACATCCCAGAAGACGCACACGTGCGCTTCGTTTCATGAACTGAAATTGTACTGAGGGTGGGGACAGGGTGGAATCAGATTTTGATAGATGCTGCCACAGAGCCCTGCGAAGTTCTTTTACCAATTCATGCTTCCCTCGGGGTAGCTGAGGTAACAGATGCCCCTTTGCTGGCCACCTCAGCACCCCATTCATGGAGCAGGGGCTGTTGACAGGAGGCTGAGCGCTTTCTCCCAGGCTGCCTACAAGATCGTGGAGTCTGCAGCTCGAATGATGCCTGTGGGGATTTTTTTTTTTTAAGATTATTTATTTATTTATTTATTTATTTGACAGACTGAGATCACAAGTAAGCAGAGAGGCAGGCAGAGGGGGGGGGGGAAGCAGGCTCCCTGCCAAGCAGAGGGCCTGATGTGAGGCTTGATCCCAGGACCCTGAGATCAGGACCTGAGCCGAAGGCAGAGGCTTTACCCCACTGAGCCACCCAGCCGCCACCCTCACCCGCCCCCCTCCCCCGCCCCACCCCGCCACCGCCGTGAGGATTTTAAGAGTAGTGAGACCGATTGGGGCACATGGATGGCTCAGTCGGTTAAGAGCCTGTCTTCGGCTCAGGTCATGATCCCAGGGTCCTGGAATCAAGCCCTGCATCAGGCTCCCTGCTCAGCAGAGAGCCTCCTTCTGCCTCTCCTTCTGCCTGCCACTCTGCCTACTTGTGCTCTCTCTGTGTCTGTCAGATTTATAAATGAATGAATGAATGAATGAATGAATGAATGAATAAATAAATAGCGAGACCGAGAGAGAACAATCCACTACCCATTTAGGTGTATTCCCAGGTAGGAGGGGAGCTGGGGGTGATGTGACCCTCTCTGGGCAAATTACCAGAGTGTGTGGGGACAGGAGAGGGTGAGAGGTTGGTAGAGGAGTAGTGGGTAGTACCTGCCTGTACTGGGATGTACCACTGAGAGAGCCAGAAGAAGCAGTCCGCTTTGGGAGGGACAAGTGGGAGTGAGGGAGCCTTGTGTTCCCAAACCATTGTGTGCAGGGTGCAGGGGAGCTCACTACCATGCAAGGACCTGTGCCTCCCCCAAGGTTGCCATCACCCCCCTTCTGACCCCAACCTGTCAGCTCTACAGATTCTAATCAAGTGGGGACCAGAGAAGGTGACAGTGGGGCACGTGAACGCTTCCCTGATGGGTGAGCAGGGCAGAGATGAAGGACACCAGTGGATCTGATTGGTCTAGGTGGGATTGTCTACCAGGATCTTCCAGGGGAGAGAACTCCCAATGGCTGCAGGTTGGGGTGTCCTAGAGAGGTTAACGGTGCATAGGTGGGGCTTCGAAGAGTGGAGGTGGAAGTGGAGTGTTTGGAAACCTGCTGTGGAACCTCAGGCTGCTCATTCACCAAAAAAGGCTGAAGATGCTGGCCAGGTCGGTGGGATCACTGGCTTTTATTCTGTCCTCTAGTCTGTCTTCCAGTTCGGTTTTTAAACAGTGGATACTGGATCCCACAATATGGATACCAGCGCCCAATAAGCAGTCATGAAATCTTTCTCCGGTGTCCCGTTATGTGCCCAGCAGACTACATGCGGGTCCTGGATGGGCAGAGATCTTTCAGAGACATATTCATGACATTCTCCAGACCAGGTTTCTCCAGGGAATCCGACAGTGACCCACTCAGCCCAAAGAAGTGAACACTTAAATGATGGGATTTTAAGCAGGAGATGTCTGGGTGAGAGTAGGTAAGTAAGACATAGGCGGGTTCTCAAGTCAGTGAACTTCTCACCAGTCCTGACTGGATTCACACCTGAGTCTGAAAGGCTGCAGATGTAAGACTGGGTTCCTATGTTCCCCGGTTCCCGGGGGAAGTGGCCTCAGAGCTGGGCCAGTGTGTGTGTCCCCTGAGGAGGACAGGGTGCACCAGTTGGGCCCACATTTGGCTCTGTCCCCAAATTCCACAGCCTCACAGTAGATACATGCCCGTGAGCAAATAGCCCTGCTCCATTGTTGGCCTCGTGGGGCGAGAAGAGGGGGAAATGCATGCGCCTCACAGTTTGCACAAAGCCTGGCAGGAACTGGAGACCCTCATGCCACCTTTCCCTTTAAAGCAGAATTAGGGATTGAGAGGAGGGGACAGCTTTCCTCTTTGGGGAGATGATAAGGTGGAGGGGTTGGTGGAGCAGGGGCACCCCTCAGTGGTCAGGTGCGTGGTCTGTGGCACGTGTACCTGGCAGGGCAATGTGAACCCCTTCACCATCTCCTTCCCCCACTCGTGTTCACTGGCTTGCAAAGGATCTGCTGACTGAAGGTGTCCTTTCTGTTCGGGGCTCCGGTGGACACGGGGAAAACCAGGTGGCTGCAATGCCTGCAAGGGTTAGGAGCTGAGAAGGCTGAGGGGAGCACTGTGTTCAGGGTGAATGAGCTGCCGGCCAGACCTTCCTGCAGGCAAGGTGGCAGAGACCGGACCTACCCCGAGCAGCATGGGACTGTCCTGCTCCACCTTCCACAGCTTTCGCTCCTCAGCAGGTGGGCTCTGGGACCTTAAGGACAGTGTGAGTCTCCTGAGGATGGTATGAACACTGCCAACCTAGACGATATCCCTATTTTGATGGGCGGAGGGCTCCACTGTGTGTCAAGCCTGGGGGGGGAGGGGGCTGCTGCCCTCCTGGGCGTGGCCTGGGCCTAGTGCAGCCTTGTCTTTGTCCAGAAACAGCCAACAATGGCAAAACCTGTGAGTCACCCATCCTCTGGAAAAGGAGGTTCCTGGGGTGCCTGGACGGGCCCACTAGGATAGGGGCTAATACCCTGGAGACAGCTGTGCTCCTGAAAGGCTCTCTGTAGTTCTGCCTTTTGGTCTCCGTGTCTCACTCGTGGGGCTGGGTGAGACCTCACTGTGGCTCTCGTTGACATCTGTCTTGTATGGGGTGAATTTTTGTATTGAGGAGCAGGATGTCATTTCTCTGAGCTGGTTTGGGATCTGTCCAGGATTTGAGATGTCTTGAGCTGTGTGAGGGTGTGCCGGCATGTGAGATCACTGAGATGTGGAGTGCTGTGTGTCCCAAGTGAGAGTTCTCTGGGCTATTTAGGGCTTCCTCCCAGCGTGTGAGGTATTTGACCTGTTTTGGGTGCAGGGTGCAGCATGGAAGGTGTTTGGGGCTGTTGCCATGAAGTACTTTAGGAATTAGGGTTTGAGCTCTCCTGACAGTGTGTGTCGAGGTTGGCATATTTGAGCGCCTGGGGGTCCAGTACTCTAGGTTGTGAGATCAAAAAGGTTATTTGTTACAGGACAGGGGGTGTCCGAGTAAGCTCTGTGTTCACAGTACAGGTGCTCTGTGCTGTTTGTGCGTCTGCATGCAGGGTTGTGAGCTCTGTGGTTGTGTGACATGCAGGGTGTGTGGTCTGTGAGCTATTTAACTTTCTATGTCGCAGGTTGTTAGGTTCCTAAAATGTATGTGGGTCTGTATTTTAGAATTGATTTGTCTTTGAGCTGTTTCTTGTCTCTCTCCTCGTTTCTTGAGTTTCCAGGAATTTGAGTTCTGTGCCTTGTTTAATCTTGTGTGTCCACTGCATTGCAGTCTCCTCGCTGCCCTTTCCTGGGTCTGGAGCTCATTCTCTCCAGCTCCCAACAACCTGGCTTTCTTGTCTAGGCCAGTGAGTCTGTGTGGTTGGTTTCCCTCGATGTGTTATTGGGATCGTTTGGGTTTTGCTAGCTGTAGTGTGAGGTCCATGAGGTATTTGGGAGTCTGTGTCCAGGTTGTGATGCTTCCGAGCTGGGGGCGGGGGTGGGGGGATATTCCGGTCCCAGGGTGAGGTCTCCTATGTCTGTGGTGCTGTGTTGCAGGCATTGAAACTTCTGACCACGTGGCTGTTTATATTCTGACAGAGACTTTGTCACGTACCGAGTTCAGACATGAGGTGTTTGTGACCTCTGCCCAATGTTTCATTCTGACAGCTGTCCAGAAAGACGGAGCTCAATCTGAATGAACCGCCGGTACTCATCCATTCCAGCTCCCAATAACCTGGCTTCTCGACCATTGACTCCCTGTGGTGTGCTTCCCTCAGACCCTTCCCTAGGGTTGGGTTCTCCCAATCCAGAGCTGTAACTTACCTATTTCATGCAAATCTCAAGTACAGTTTGAAATGGTAGTCAGTATCCAACTAAAAACACCAGAACCAGTGCTTCCCTAAAGATACTCTTCACAAGACATTTTACTGAATCCCAAGAGGTTCCAGGTAGGGACCCTGCTGCCCTTTTGATAGGGAGTTGTGGGAAATTTCCTTAAAATACAGGATCTTTTTTTTTTTTTTTTTAATCCTTTCTCTTGCTGGTACCTTGAGAGGCTCAGGCAAGAAAGGCATTCAATTTTACGTTTTTTAACAAACAAGCAAAACAACCGTAAAACACACACACACACACCACCCAGTACACCCAGTAGTAAATATAAGGAAATTGTATTGGAAATGTAAATGGAATCCTGTGATTAATTATAAAACTAAATTTCTGATCACATTAGATGTCTGTCAGGATTGGCTGTATTCCAGCTGACGGGACAATCAAAGATGCCTTCTTTCTCCAGATCTCATAGGCTGCAGCTTATAATCTGATTACTGCGGTCTAAGTAATTGACACCAGTGTAGGAATCACAGAGCCTATTAAAAGCACGTCTTTTCCTGTGTCACATCATGACCCCTCTGCCTGTGTGTGTGTGTGTCGCCCCCACGCCCCTCCACCTAGACAGACTTTCTCAGGAAATACAGGAGGCACTACCAAGGAAACAGACTCTGACCCGTGGAACACAGACTGGAGCCCAGTGATGTCCCGGGCTCTAGCAGTGCCCATTAGAAGTCTCAGTCTCATCTCCGCTAAAAATGGCAACCTAATTAGAGAAAAGAGAAAAACAGCTATTCTTTCAGACAGCACCGGTCGCGCATGGCTCAGGGAAAACGCTAGTCCTGAGACACTAATGTGCGCACGACCTGTTTGGGAGATTCTCCCTCTCTCGCTCTCAGGCTCTTAGGCCCTCGCTTTTGTTCGTTCCTTCCCAGGATCAGGTTCCCACCACCCCGTGGCTAGTACACCCCCTCGGTTCCTCAGCCCAGGCCGTGAAGCGCACCTTCCAAAGTGGAAGGGTTAAGACTAAGACCACCGAGAGGAAAAGTCCTCCCGGCTTCCTAGGCTGACCAGCCGCGCGCGTCTGCGCGCGCACACCCCAGGAGAGGAGAGGCTGTGTGACGTCATAGGAATGGGCCCAGGGGCCCGAGGCCCGGTGCTTTTTATCCTTTCTCGGGCGGGGCGGGGAGGGAGCCGGGAGTGTCTGGGGGCACAGTGGGCACATCTCCGTGGACCACGGCTTGGGTGCATGGAAACCCTGATGAGAGCGCCCGGGAAGTGGGAGGGTTGAGCCCGCCCCCATGGCGGCGCATCGGAGTGACTGCACAGGACGAGTACTTCCTGAGATCCCCAGCGTTTCCAGGGGCTGCAGGTCACGTCGCAGACGATGCACGTGGTTCTCAGCTGGATGGGCTGACCAGGGAGGGGGCTTCTCTATGACAGCCTGTTTAGGTCCCTTGCAGGGGCCACGCGTGAGACCTGTGTTACAAACTTTTGTTTTCTTACTAGGGGTTTTGCGTAGGTTGGGCATGCACGCGGGCAAAGACAAAAGCAAAACTAGGAGAGAGCTTGTCTATTCAAGCTCTTGCAATCTGGAGAGCACCCCATCTGAAGATCAGTGTGTGTCGGCGGGGTGGTTTTGTCTTCATAGGGATAAGTAGACACGTTACAGTGGAGAGATTTAAGGTAGGGGTGTTTCTGCATTCAGGACTAGTCTCCGTCTGTGGACCAGGAAATGTTTCTCTCTGTATCTAGCTAGTTTCGGGAGGATTGACCTTTCTGAGTCTCAGTGGCTGTTCCTGAGACAGCAGGAAGCTGGGGGAGACTGTCTGGCCCTTCAGCCAGAAGAGGAAGGTGGCCTTCTCACATCTAAACCCCAGAGTCGCCCAAGAGACTGATGGTGGGTATGACAAAGAGTGAACAGCAAGCCTTCTCAAAGATAGAAGGGGCAAGAGTGGTCCTTCCGGGTCAGCCATTTCTGCACGGCGAAAGCCTGTGGAGATTTCTTTCCTGTGGCTTTTGTCATGGCTCAGGTGAAGTTCAGCGTTGTCTTTGGGGTAAAAATGCGCTTGCCCTCTTTTGTGCCTGTCCAAGCAGATATCCAGATAAGCAGAGATTCTCTTTTTAACTCTGGAAGTAATCGATACCTGACGAGCACTTCATGGTTTTTGAAAAGTACTGTTTTCCTGATCTAAGTGAAGGAAGCAGAATGAGTCATTATCCCAGAATAAGATCATTGTCCTCATCTTACAAGTGAGGAAACTGACCACAGAGAGGTTCAGTTATCTGCCCAAAGTCACACAGGGAGTAAGTGGCGGGGCCCTGATTTCAAATCTTGGTATGGATGGCTTCATCACCTGTCGGCCATGCAGGAACATAGTGTTGGTTTCCAGATCCACACGTTTGGTTCTGTCCTCTCTGAAACTACACACCTCCTGAGACAACTGACAGGCCTACAGACAGATTGCACTCAAAAAATGCTAGCCAATCTCTGGGACACTGGGGATGACCTGACGGGGAAGAGAAGTGTTGGAGGAAGTAGGTCCCAAAGGCTCACCACGATCCCTAAGGGAGAGCCTACCAGAGGAAGACCGAAGGGCCTGAAAGGGGCCTGTGTTTCTGAGACGGGCTGATGGGCTAACCTATGGCTCGTGTATTCAGGACATCGCTTTGAATTATTTTTTTTTCTTTTAGCACTGACAATCCATGCTGCGTGTTGAAAATACACAAGGCAGTTAAGTAAAACCAACCAATATATGGATAGGTAGAGAGAATCCCGTTTGACCCAAGGAGTACCTGACCTGTCAGACAGCTCTGTGCTGTGCAAAGGAAGAGCATTTTCTTAGACTGAATGAAACAAATTAGCTCTTTTTCCTAGTTTTTAGTATCCTTCCCTTCCAGATGAAACAACTCAGGCACAGAGAAGGTGGGTCAGCTCCCCCAAGTATTTGAGGTACTAAGTGGTTGAGTGCAGAGGCAGAGAATACACAACGTGTCCAGAACTGACTGCGTCCACCCCCACTCCCCATACATCTGCATCTCCTCCTGTGTTGCCAAACTCAGTGAAAAGCAACCTTCTACCCAGCTGCTTGGGCCGGCGATCCTTAAACCCATCCTTCCTTGGGCAGCTGGGTGGCTCAGTCAGCTAAGCACTGCCTTCGGCTCAGGTCATGATCTCCAGGTCCTGGGAGTCCTGCCCCGCATCGGGCTCCTTGCTCAGCGGGGTGTCTACTTCTCCCTCTACCCTTCCCCCCTGCTCACGTTCTCTCTCTCACGCTGTCTCTCTCAAATAAAATCTTTTTTTTTTCTTTTTTAAAAAGCCCTCCTTCCTTGCTGCCTCTCTCACCACCCCTCCGTTACTAAGGCCTGTCAATTCAACTTTCTCCATCCTTCTAAATAAGATCTTGACACTTCTTCCATCACTACGGTTCGATCCCTAGTCCAGATGACCCTCTTCTGTGCTTGATAATCACCACCAATCTTGACCCTTGGCCACAAGTGTTTTCATCCCACTGCCTGAGGGACCCTTCTTAAATCCTAATCTGGTCTTGTCTACCCTGCTCAAAACTCTGCGGGGGCATCCTGCTGTTTTTTTTTTTTTAAAGATTTTATTTATTTATTTGACAGAGAGAGATCACAAGCAGGCAGAGAGGCAGGCAGAGAGAGAGAGAGAAGGAAGCAGGCTCCCGGCTGAGCAGAGAGCCTGATGCAGGGCTCGATCCCAGGACCCTGGGATCATGACCTGAGCTGAAGGCAGCGGCTTAACCCACTGAGCCACCCGGGCGCCCCACATCCTGCTGTTTTTAAGATCACATCTGCCTCTTGGACTTGGCACAGCAGGCCTTGCCTACCCTCAAATGCCTCGTCTTCAGCACACCGCCTCCTGCTCCACCCCATGCCACATTTCCAGCCCCCTTCCGCTTCTTTCTGTTTAGCAGGTGGCCAGTGAACCCAGACGCTCTCTCTTCTCTCTACCTCTCATTTCCCCAGCCCCACGCATGCCATCCCCTGTGGATCGAGGATTCACTTCACTTGCCTGATTCCTACCTATGTTCAGCTGGCAGGTTCAGTAGAGGGCAATCTCCACTTAACGCGAGGAGTACCTGGATGAAAAGGCACTGTTCACAGAACTTTGTGCTGAAAAGAAGTGATGGAGATTCCATTATAAATTCCCCCAAATGGACAGAGGTTTTACTCTGGACCACAGTGAGCTATTTGGAAATGCAGTCTGACGGCAATTTGGCCTTTCTGGAAAAGGCCTCCTTGCTTAGAGTAGGATTACACTCGGCAAAGATCTCACCTCATTTTACATGGAGCCTTGGATCCACGTGACTCAGACTTTGGAATGTGGCCCACATTTTCCAGTGTGAAGGGGTCCTTCCTTCCGGTGAGGAGAGATAAGCAGAAACATGGAAAGAGTATGTCATTAGGGCACCTGTGACCCAGGACGTTAAGCAGGCCTGCAGCCACCTCCCGTGGACTTTGTTTTGATGTGCTAGTTTTTCAGTGGAAGTTGCGGTCTGAGTTTTCTGTTGGAACAAGAGAAAGTATACGAACTGGTCTTTCCTTTACAAGGGGTTTGATTAATTTGTTCCTGTGGCGGTGGAGGAAGCAAGGATTAGCTGCCTGCTCCTATGGGAACTCTCCAAGGGAGTCTGACAGTGCCTTTGTATGAGTCCCTAGGGGCCCCCACCAGGTACCCGCAAGCCCTAGAGGAAACTATGTCGGTCCCTCGAGCATCCAGTGGAGAGTGTGAACCCCCCACTGGTTTCTCCCTGCCATAGGCTCAACTCAGCTACAAGGATTAGCCGCATTCACTACAACCCCTGTAAGCACAGCACACCTGAGCGTGAAAAGAAGTGTGTGCCTTGGACAAGACAAAAGGTGGAACCACCAGTGCAACCAGTACTGCCCCAACTCTCAGCCCCGGCCAGAGGGTGGGACTAGACTCCCAGGGGCCTGGCCTACTTTCCTCCATTGCTGACGTGTCTCTAACACAGGGATGGTGTGATTGCCTCTTCCCGCAGCCTAGGTCTTGAGGAGCCAACGTGTGCGTGATAGATACAGTGTGATTACCCAGGGACTAGGGTAAGTCTGAAAGCCCAGTGTGCTTGCTTTGGGGAAGCAAGCCGAAAGGAGTCAGTAGCTGATGCAGGAGAGGGTGGATCTGGAAATCCCACCTCCGTTTTGCCTGACTCGAAAGCCAGTCTTGGCGCTCACGTGACGACACACCTGGATTGTGTTTCAGTTGCTGAAATGCAGATACTGTTCCACGATTGCGTAGTCATCGTGGTCCCAACACCGTGTCCACCTTGAAACGCGGGTCCCCGGCAGGGTAGAGCAACCCCGAAAGGTTCTAAGACACTGTCTGCCCTCTGAGGAGCGGCCCCGAAGCAACAGCCCTGGAGTCCCTTGGCGTGGGAGGCTTGCCTCAGAGCCCACGGCTGAGCAGGGCTTCAGCTACCAGCCTTCCCCTGTGGAGAGGCCTTTTGCCACGTTAGAGGGACTTCTGTGATCCACCCCACTCCCCAAACTCGGTCTCCACCAGTCCCACTCTGTTCCCCAGAGACTATGAATGGAGAGGCAAGCGGAGCCAGAGGAACTGCTTTTGGTGGCTGTGTCACCACCGCGGAGCTGGCCAAAGGGCAGTGGTGGTTTGAGCTTGGTAGACTGAGGCCAGAAATCTGGCTCTGCCTGTGGGGATCTCTGGGTTTTTCAGCTGGCAGGTCTGGAAAATGTGGGTGATCCGAGTGCTTGCCTCATCAGCCTTCACCCGTGAGAAGTGGGTCCTGACCAGACACACACGTACACTTAAAGAGGGGGAAGACGCCCTCCTCTGTGTTCCTAAGGTACTGCGACTTAAATTCCACCATCAGTGTTCCCACAGAACGAGTGGTGGTCATCTGCTGGCAGATTCAGCCTACCTCGTCCCTGCATCCCCAAACCGTGTCCAGGAAGCTCACGCGTGGTATTCAGCTGGCGCTTAGAGCACGTTTTGTCAGCGAATGAGAGACCCTGACCCAAGGTGACCATAAGCTATGACTTCACCATAAAGGGTAGCTATCCTACCAGCTGTTTCTGGATTACAAATGGAGGAAACAGGACATCTCTGTACTCAGATTCTCTTTGGGAGGAGGAGGAAGGTTGCATCTTTTGTACCACCTCTAACTGCAGATGCTTAAAAGAAAAACGACGAGGCTATAAAGATCTTTTAATTGTGTGGGACACTCTGTCGCCCCATCAGCCACAGTTCTGATCTCACAGTGGAACTTGGATCGTGATCCTCGGAACACCAGTGAGCTCAGAGAGTGTCTTCCAAGGGACCGGTGCACACAGCAGGTGCCCACAGTGATGTGTCCAACAGGTGGACTGTTGAGTGAATTCAGGCTGCTAATTAAGGGTGTGATGCTATGGCTAGAGCACAAATGCCCTTGGGGACAGGGACACGGGCTCCCAGGTGAAGGGTGTGTTGGTCTGGGGGAGTGCTGTCAGCCTCTCAGGGAGGTGCTCTTCCTCACTATCCTTCCAGCTCTTTGCCAAACATGCCTCTTCTCTGAATGGTCTTCTCCTCCTCTGCCTACCTTCCAGCCTGATACAGGCTGTCACTCAGCATCTGTGATCTCTCGGTGTCCTTCGTGGTCCAGCCAACTGAGTTGAAGCTTCCTCACCCAGCAGGATCTGGGGCCTGTCACCCTCTGCTGTCCCCGCTTTATGTGAGGCTCTCTCCAGCCCTGACAGTATCTGTGCTGTGGCCCGGCAGCCTCTGCTCCAGACACTTCTTCCTCAGTGTTCCCTCTTGTCTGGAAAGTCCTGACCCAGATACCTGCCTCTCGGACTCCTCTCCCTGTTCACACTGTTGGCGGAAGGTCGCCTCCTCGAGAAGCCTGACTGGTCTCACTCCCCTGGGGTTACTTTCTAGGTTAGGCGTTGGAGCTTAAAGATCACCCAGAGAGGCAGTGCCACCAGGGGTGCTTACATCTGGAGTCAGGATGCCCCTGGGCTGCAGTTCCGTCTCTCGGCTGCAGGTGAGCTCTTGAGATGTCACTTACCCTCCCCACACAGGCCTTTTCTCCTTTGGGACCATGGAAGATACACGGATTCTGTGGGGTTGATACATCAAATGAGATGTTCAGAAAGGGCCTCACATTCTCCTTTATTCCATTTGGTAGGTATTCGTGAATGCCCCCTGAGGTTGAGGCTCTGATGGGTGAACAGGACAAAGTCCCTGGACTCTGCCAGGGCCTGGGCTAGTGAGCGAGCCAAACAATTTGCCTCTGATGGCTGGGTGGGGTTTGGGGCCGGGAAAGGGGAAACACAGGGTGTTGTGGAAGTTCGCGGGGGGCAGGGGGGGAGTTCAGGGAAAGGAGAAGAAGGCTTGCTGATAGAAACGCTGCCTGAATCTCCAGACGGGGGTAAGAGGCGAAGGGCTTCCTCACTGCCATTACCTTCCCAATCGTTTCATTCAGGACAGGTGTGGCATCACCCTCCAGTCCCCCTGGCCGAATGAGAGGAATGAGGGTGTGAGCCAGTACTGTCCAGTGGAAAAGGAAGAGACTGTTTGCTTGGAAACTCCCTTGTTCATACAAAAGATACAGGACTGGAAAGTCTCTTTTTGGCACTGGACCTTGTTGTATCTGGATGTTGGTCTTGGAGCATCTGTTCCAGAAATGGCCACATCAGAGCTGGAAAGAACCTACGTCCTTGATGGCATCACTGGACCCTGGAGTGTGCCCACCCGCACCCACCCTTCCTTCTGATTTTGTCAGTGTGACTGTGACTTGCCTTTGTGCTCAGGCCTGTTTGCAGAGGGGTCTCCTCCTTACTCACAGCACGAAGCTGACTTCCTGATATGGTGAGCATCATGGGGTCTGGTTCTCTGTTGTTTTGTGGAACCCATACCATATAATGGGTAAGGACACAAGCTCTGACCCTAGACACCCTTCCTTCCAACCCAGTTCTGTCACTTGCAGTCACGTCCTCTGGAGAAATTTACTTGGCCCTCTGTGCCTTACTCTCCTCACCTGTGAAATGGGTTTGTTATTCTTTGTAATAACAACACCAGACAGAGAAGGGTGCATTTCTGAGTACGTGATGAGGTCATGCAGAGGTGGTTCACAGAATTGGGCCTGGCCCGTTCCCTGTCATTACAACCACTGAGGCTGCCACGGGATAGGTTGCAGGTCACGCTTCACACTGAATGAGCCACGGCCAAGAACATGCAGATGGCATCAGACGTGTCTCCTCAGCCCCAGAGACTCTCTTTCTATGCCACTGTCTTCTCATGCTTGGTTGGCGTCACGCACGGATGACCCCTCACCAGAAGGCTGGCTTTCCCACTGTGGGTCTCCCATTTGGGGGAACACAAATATACATCATGTTCCATCGTGCGCATGAATTCAGGTCACTCCCGTCCGGTCCTCAGATAGCTAGGGGCTGCTTCTGGTGCCGTGGGGGGTGGGTAAGGGGCAGGGGAGGGCAGGGCAGGTAACAGAGCACGGGATGCTCTGGGAGTGCCACGTGGCATCGGCAGTGCTTTGTGTCCCGGTGCCTGCCTTGATCTCCAAACTCCCCTCCCTGCACCCCAGCATTCGGTTGACACTCTCACCCGACTCCGGGGCAGACCCCGCCACATCATTCTCTCTCCTTCAGCCTCAAATTGCTCCGGGTAGAAGGGCGTCACTCTGCCTCCGTGAGGTTTGTTGGGAGACCCGCGGGAGACAATAGATGGGAACCACGTAGCTGACATTACCTGGCACGCAGAAGGCACTCAGTAAGCGGCACCATCACCCGTCCCGCTTCTGTAATCCCTAGCAGCTGGCCTGCAAATGGTCCGATCTCCTCCTCTCTGGGGCGGCTGCTCACGTCCCATCGTGTATGTGTGCCACCCCTCCTGTATCTGCTCCTCTGCTGACTGACAGCTGGGTGCTTTCCAGTCTCCTGGCTCCTGGGGAGAAAGCCACAGTGCACAGGGGAGTGCGGGCATCTCTTGGAGATGCCGATCTCGGACGTATACCCAGGGGTGGGATTGCTGCATCACATGGTAGGTTTTTTGGTTTTGTAGTTCTTGGTGCTTTGGAGGGGGGCACCCTGCTGTGAACAAGAACCTGTGACGGGTTTCACTTTTAACTTTTTGAGGAACCTCCATACCACTTTCTGTTGTGGCTGTGCCAGTTTGCATCCCACCGACGGGGCACAATGGTTCCTGTGTTCTTGCTTGCCTAGTGACACTTGTGATCTGCTGTGTTTGGTAGTTGGTTTGACGAGACCTGTCGTCACGTGTGCAGCCTGACATCTCATTGTGGTGTTCACGTGCCTTTCGCTGATGGCTGGGGATGTGGAGCCAGGTTCCACATGCCTTTTGGCCACTTGTGTGTCTTCTTTGGGGAAATGTCTATTCAGATATTTCGCCCGTTTTTACATTGGTTTGCTTGTTTTCTTGCTGTTGAGTTAGAAAAGTTCGTTATACGTGGGGAAAATCAGCTCCTTGTCAGATAACGCGGTTTGGAAATGTTGTGCCCATTTTGCAGATTGCCTTTTCGCCTTGTTGGTGGTTTCCTTCGCTGTGCTGAAGCTTTGTTGTTGCATATAGTCCCACTTGTCTGTTTTTGCTTTTCTTGCCTGTGCCGTGGGTGTTGATTCCACAAGATCATCACCAAGACCCATGTCCTGCAGCTTTTTCCTCTGTGTTTTCTTTCAGGAGTTTACAGTGTGGGGTCTTATATTTAATCTTAAGTCCCCTTTGGGTTGATTTTCATGTGTGGAGTAACAGAGGGTCCACTGTCATCCTTTTGCATGTGGGCCTCCAGTTTTCCCAGCGCCATTTGACAGAGTGTCCTTTTCCCTGTTGCGTGTTACCGGCGTCCTCAACAAGGTCTGTTGACTGACTGTGCCTCGGGTTTATTTCTGGGTTCTGTTCTGTTCCATTGGTCTGTGTCTGTCTTTTCGCCAGTACCGTACTGATTTACTTACTGTTGCCTGGGACTGTGTTTGGAAATGAAGAACTTTGGTACCTCCAGCTGTGTTCTTCCTCAAGGTGGCCTTGGCCGTCCTGGGTCTTGTGTTGTTCCAGATGCAGTTTGGGATTGTTTTTCTATTACTGAGAAATGCCACTGGGGTTTTGACAGGCATAGCATGGAGTCTGTCATTTTTCTTTCTAATCTTTCATCTTAAACTGTGGATGACATGGATTAATCAGTTATATGCCAGATCTGAGGATTGCCTTAGTTGGTTTTCACTTACTGAACCATCCTTGCTTTCCCGAGCTAACCCATTTGATCATGGTGTATTTTCTCTGAACAGATTGCTGGATACCACTGCTGGCATTTCGTTGAGGAATTTTGTGCTTGTGCTCAGAAAGAATATTGGTTGGTAGTTTTTCTTTTCTTGGCATCAGTGAAATTGTAGCCACAGAAATCCCTTGCACATGCCTCCTTCGCTTAGTTTTCTGGAGGAAATTGTGTAGAATTTCTGCGTGTGTCTGTTTTTCCTGTCAGATACTTGGTAGAGTTCACTGCTGATACCGTCTGGGATTGTCGTCAGAGGTTTTAAACAACCGATTCAATTTCTGTGAATGATACGGAATCATGCATGTTATTTTGCCTTAGATAAGTTTAATAGTTTATCGGTTTGCTAGTTGTCGCATTTACATGCATAGATTTGAATGTAATACTGCCTTCTTACTTCTTTCATATTTGCTGGGTCTCTAGCGAAATGTCCACTTTCATTCCTGCTATTGGTAACCTATTTCTTCTCTCCCTCTTTTCTCTCTTTTTCTCCAGTTTCCTTGAGACAGAATCGACACAGCAACGCAGAAGGGATACAACATAATATTGTGACTTACACATACCATGAAAGGATTACCTCAGTAAGCCTAGTTGACATCCACCATCTTCTATACATAGAAGAAGAAGAAAAAGAAAACAGGGTTTTCCTTGTGAAGAGAACTCTTGGGATTTACTGTCTCACAACTTTCATCTATACCACATGGTGGTGTTAACTAGAGTCATCATGTTGTACATTATGTCCCCAGTACTTATTTATCTTACAACTGGAAGTTTGTTCCTTTTGGCCGCCATCCTCCAATTTTTCCTCCCTCCCTAGATCGCCACCTGTGATAACCACAAATCTGATACCTGTTCCTATAAATGTGGGAGGGTTTTTCCAGTCCTCTGTATGAGTGAGGTCATACCGTATTTGTCTTTCTCTCACGTACTCACTTAGCATAATGCCCTCAAGGTCCATCTCTGTTGTCACAAATGACAGGATTTCCTCCTCTTTTATGGCTGAATTGTGTGTGTGTGTGTGTGTGTGTGTTTTCTTGATCCGTTTATCCGTCAAGACCAAAGTCTCGATTGTGTCCGAAGTCTTGCTTATTGTAAATAATGCTGCTGTGAACATGGGATGCCCATATGTCTTTGACATAGTAGTTTCATTTATTTCAGGTACATTCTCAGGAATGGACTGTCTGCATCATATGGTAGTTCTGTTTTTAATTTTTAGAGGAGTCTCCATACCGTTTTCCATACCGACTGCGCCAGTTTACAGTCCTGCCAACAATGCAAAAGATTTCTTTTATTTTTAAGACTTACTTACTTGAGGAGAGTGCACTGGGGTGGGGGGACAGAGGGGGAGGGAGACTTAAGCAGACTCCCCGCTGAGCGTGGAGCCCAATGCCGGGCTTGATTGCACAACCCCGAGATCACAGCCTGAGCCAAAACCAAGAGTCAGACGCTCAACCAGCTGCACCATCCAGGCGCCCCATGATTTATTTTCCACATCCGAGCCAGCGTTTTCATCTCTTGTCTTTTTGATGCTAGCCATTCTAACAGGTGTGAGGTGATAGCTCATTGTGGTTTTGAATCGCATTTCCCTGACGATTAGTGGTTTGGAACAGCTCTTCATGTCCCTATTGGCCATCCGTACGTCTGCTTTAGAAAAATGTCCGTTCACATTCTTTACCCATTTTTAAATTGGATTACTAGCCTTTTTGCCATGGAGTTGTATGTGTTCTTTGTATATTTTGCATCTGGCCCCTTTGACAGATACATGGTTTGCAAATACCTTTTCCTGTTCCATAAGTTTTCTTTTCACCTCGTTGGTGGTTTCTTTGGTGTGCAGCTTTTTAGTTACATGTAACCCTGATGCTTTCTTTTTGATTTTATTTTCTGTGCTTTGGGGGTCAGAGCCAAGAATTCATGGCCAAGACCCGTGTCAAGGAGTTTTTTTGTTCTGTATCCTCCTAGGAGTTTTGTAGTTTCCGGTCTTCCGTTGAAGTCTTTAATCTACTTCAGGTAAACTGTTGTGTGTCCAAGTCAGGAATCCTGCTTTCTTCTTTGACATGTGAATATTCCATTCTCACAGCACCCTTTATTGAAGAGACTGTCTTTTCTCCATTGAGTATTCTGGACTCCTGTGTCAAATGCTGGTTGACCATATACGCCTGGGGTCATTTCTGGGCTCTCACTTCTGTTCCGTTGGTCTGTGTGTCGCTTTTTATGCCAGGACCACACTGTTCTGATTTCTCTGGCTTTGCCATATGGCTAGAAAGCAGGAAGTGGGATGTATCTTGCTTTGTTCTCCTCTCTGCTTTTCTTCTTTTCCTTCATCAGTCCTGTGAGAAGTGTATCAGTTTTATTATTTCAAAGAGGCAACTTTTGATGTGAGTCCCTCTAATGTGCCTTGTCAGAAATTTCATTGATTTCTGTTCTTAGGCTTTGGTAAATTCTTATTTATTCTTACAGGGGATTTTGAAATGGTTTCCACAGGCTTGAGTGTCCTTTTTAGGTAGATGAATGCCAGTGAAAATGGAAAAGAATGTGTCCTTCCCTGTGGTGGAAATGCTTTGATTTTAGTAAAAGTCTGCTTTTCAAAGATACACGAACACCTAGAAGGAGAGCACATGCCAGTCACCCATGGATTGTTGTTAAAATGATGCTTGAGAACGGTCATAAAACGTCAGCAGGGAATTAGCATGGTTGACTGCAGGACATCATTTGCCATGACAGGTCACGTGGACGAGATAGCGGATCCCACTTCTGAGACTCTGATCCTGTGCCGTCAGTATTCTGAGCTCTCGGAACCGCATTATCACACTGAAAGCGCAGAACAGTCCTAGCGACCAGGGCTCATTACTGTCCCCATTTCACAGATAGGAGACAGAGGCACACAAAGTTTAAGGGAATTATAACGGGTTTTCTCTCTTCTTTTATCACCATGTGCTGCAGTCTGGGTTCTTCTGGCCGTGCACATCCCTCGCTACCTTCATCTTCTTCCTTCCTTCCTTCCTGTCTAGACCCAAGGACCAGGTGGCGCTGTGTGATCACCGACTACACCTCTCCATGGATCCAGTCCAGAAATGTAACTCCACGTTGACCCCTGAATCTTCCCCAATGATCTCTGAAGAGACTTCCCGAGAAGTCACAGTAGCCTCCCCTCCTTCCTTCTCAGAACTGCTGATGATGGGCCTCGGTGACCTCAAAACCGGTGTGGGCACAAAACACCCTGCCCCTCTGCCAGAGGGGCTGCTCCAGCAGCGGTACAGGGATGAGAAAACCCTCCAAGAGAGGCGGTGGGAAAGGTCAGCGTCCCCTCAGAGGAAGAGAACCCTTCTGGGGCACATGAGACGGCGACACCTCGATCACGTGGCACCTTACCGGGTCGAGAGGAAGGCCAGGATCTCTTCCTTGGGGGACAGAGATCAGAACAGATTCAGATGTGAATGTCGATACTGCCAGAGCCACAGGCCCAGTGTCTCTGGGATGCCTGCAGAGAGGAAAGGGGCCCCGCATCCTTCCTCCTGGGACACACTGGTGCAGGGCCTCAGTGGCTTGACCCTCAGCCTGGGGACCAGCCGGCCCGGCCTTCTGCCCGATGGGGTGCTCCAACAGCAGGAAAGAGAGGAGAAACTCCAACGGGAGATACAGCAGGAAAGCAAAAGAATGTTCCAGAGGCTCCTAAAGCAGTGGTTGAAAGAAAACTGAGGCTCTCGTCCTCGCATGACAGAGATCGCAACGGATTCAGAGGTGGAGGCTGGCGTGGCCAGATCCTGAGCGTGGAATCCTTTTGGGGACCAAAGAGTAAGCACTTAGAGAAGTCAGAGAAGGAACAAGAGCAGCGTGAGGACTGGACACTCTGTCCGTGTGAGCATGGATCCGATCCTGGGAAGGTCCTGCTCTTTCCTTCCTGGAATTTCTGGATCACCATGGGGCTTTCTAGGGGATGCTGCATACCAGGGGTCCTTAACTTCGGTATCACGGCTCCCATGATGCATGTTGTCCCTTTCCCACCCCGGATCTCTGTCTCTCCTCCCTGCCTCGTTGTCAGTAAGATGTAGGCTTTCTCTGTAGCATGAATGCCCTGGTGACGGCCATGTGCTTTTGTGCCATGTCACTGACTGCCTCCCAGAAGCAGCACTAGGTCTGCTGGGATGCCTGGGTGCTCAGCTAGGCTCCACTTCCAAGAATCTGACGCTAAGCCAGGCGCGGAAAGGGACGTAGAACTGGAATGTGGTGGTTCACCATTGTGTTCTCTGTGTAAGCCGTTGTGAATGTGCTGAGCTAACTGTAGGTCCACATTTCCCTGCTTCGTGACATTGATAGTATTCCCCTGGGCGGAATTTCTGACGGGTTCCCTCATCACACACACCAAATAAATACATGTATGAAAGGAAAATAGCTCTGGAGTTCTGGTTTCTCGATCCCTGTTGCTTTCTGCTTTGTTAGATCTGAGATCACGACATCTAAATCCTAGAGCAGCAGATCACGCTTTCTCAGAAGGAGAACTCTGAACTGTGTGGCTTCCCAGCAGGGGCTGGGGAGGGCACCCGGGGACAGCATCACGTCACCGCTTGCGGCCCTGCGGTGGGACCAGCCTTCACATCAACCAGGAGCAAGGGGAAGAGAGCCTTCCTGCCCACAGAGAGCAGGAGGCAGCGTCCGCTGCCCACGGTAGGAGGTCCCGCAGGATGGTGCCGGTTCCCCTGGCCTTGGGATCTTCAGGTGCCACTCCTCCTCCGCTGCCTGGTGGCGCTGGGTTGGTGCGTGGGAATACCAGTTCCAGGCCTGCTGCAGGACAACCAGAGCATCGCTCAGTTACTGAAGAGTCATTTTGGGATTTAGACAATGTGCCTTTGCAGTTCAGGAGGTATGAAGGAATCCATCTACCTTCCTTCCCCAGCACACACCACACCACACCACACACACACGGTCCGGTGCTGTGTACCCAAGAAGTGCCCGTGCAGTTCCTCTGAATGGATGGTAAATTGCTTTCTTTCAGGCTCTGTGTTTAGGTAGTGCCCGGAGCTGGGTTGTTGCTGTGAGTCTCCTGCAGAGGGAGGTGACTTGAGCACAGGTACGTTTCTTTTGTTCTGAACTTGGGATCTTGTCCCCGAGCTTAGGAGCTCACCTGACCCCACCAGGGTTGTCTCCCACTTGCAGGGAGAAGGTAAATAAAGCAAGACTTTTCTTTTTTCTTTTTTTTTCTTGGATGATTATTGATTTATTTATTTGAGAGAGAAAGAACATGAGTGGGGAGGGAGTAGGGGCTGAGGAGAGAGAGAAGTCCACTCCCTGCTGAACAGGGAACCTACCACGGGGCCCTGAGATCGTGACCTGAGGCAAAGGCAGACGCTTAACCGACTGAGCCACCCAGGTGCCCTCAAGCAGGACTTTTCTTTCCTGAATCTCTGAGGCCTGAGTGCAGACTGGTCATTTGTGGTGTGGTGAGCAGGAGTAACATGGCATTTCCCTTTATTGATGGTGTCCTAGCTATCAGACAATATGCTACATATTTCCGTGCCTCAGCTTATGTAATCCGCTGCCAAAGACCCTTCGTGGAGCAAGACCTCAGTCTCGGTGGGTGGGCGGGGAAGCAGAGCACAGACAGGTGAGGTGACTCGCTCAGTGTCATGCAGGCACCGAGAGGGGGAGTGGCACACAAACCAAGGTGAACTGCATTCAGAGTGGGCACTCTCCACCCGCTCACCACCTGTAACCTCCATAAAGGCTGCGGGTGAAGTGCAGAGAACCAGTGACTTGGCTGGACGTTTCCCAGCTGCAAGCACCAAGTCTTACAAGGTGCATCTTTGAGTCCTCTGCAGGATGCTCGGGGGCAGGGCCGGTCTTCCCCCACCTGGCAGAGTTCGCAGAGACAGGAACGAGGTGGCCTCACCCCAGCAGCTGTGCCAGCCACCATCAGATGCAGAGCCACTCGTGAAGGTTTCCTTACCTCCCTTGCCTCCCCGACTCTGTGCTAGGCTACCTGCTGGGCGGGGGAGTCGAGAGTCATAGCGAGATGGTCCCGGCCCTCGGGAACTTGAGCCTTTAATCGGGGAGAGCTGTGACACCCAGACATGTGGCACAAGCCGTCCTGGATCCCCTGTGCCGCTGTCTTGCCGTAAGTCGAGAGGAGTGGGGAGGATCGGGCTGGGGCCCTGTGGACCTGGGGCTTGCTGAAGGGGCTCCTAACCACAGACCTGGGGGCACCTGGAGAATGGGTCGGTGGGTGTACCTGAGGGACTCACTGGTGCCACCCCATCTCCACCTCAAAGCCATGGTCCCCTTGCCTGCGTGTACGAGCATCATCTGAGGGTCCCATCTGACACGGCATACGGTCCCCAAGATCCTGACTGGGAGCCAGGATCCAGCGACGTCTAGAAATGTTCAGCGTGCCAGGTTCCAGACCAGAGACAGAGGCAGAGCCATGGGGAGGCAAGAAAATACAGGGAGAGAATGGGGGTGAAACAGAAGGCTCAAAGACAAAATCTGAATGGACCTACTGCAAGTAAAGAAATGGAATTTGGGAATTAAAAGCCTTCCCAGGCCACCTGGGTGGCTCAGTGGGTCGAGCCTCTGCCTTCGGTTCGGGTCGTGGTCTCAGGGTCCTGGGATTGGACCCCGCATCGGCTTCTGTGCTCGGCGGGGAGCCTGCTTCCCCCTCTGTCTCTGCCTGCCTCTCTGCCTACTTGAGATCTCAATCTCGATCTCTCTGTCTCTCTGTCAAATAAATAAATCTTTAAAGAAAGAAAAAGGAAAAAAAAGCCTTCCTACAGACAAAAGTCCTGGACCAGCTCTTTGTCAATAGCCTCCTTGGTGAATTCTGTTCCACTGTAGGAAGAGATCATAGCCATCCTTCATAGACTCTCCCAGAACAGACAGGAGGACGGAAGTCTTCCTAACTCAGCCTATGAGGACAATACTACCCTGCTACTGAAGCCGCGCAGGACAACACAAGAAATGTATAGACCGGTATCTGTCATGACTATCCACATGTCATTCCTCACCAAAATGGCGCACCAGATCCACCAGCATTTACAAGGGAGCGTGCAGCTACCCAAGTGAGACTTATCCCAGGGTAGCAACATTGCTTTAGCATTCAAAATATGATTGAGGTCAACACCATCATGGTATAATGAAGACAGAAGCCATGTAGTTGGTCATCTCGATAGACAAAGAACAGACATCTGACAAAATTCAAGATCCATTCGTGATAAAAACGCTCAGCCGACTAGGGCTAGAAAGGCGCGTCCTCCCTCTGGTAAAGGGTATGTAGAGGAAAAATGAGTCTCCTGTCACATACCGTATTGAGGACTGACAGAACGAATGCATTCCTTCTGAGATCCGGACGAGGATGAGGAGGCTGGGTCCCGTCGTTTCCTTCCAACACTGACTGAAGTTTCCGGCCGGCGCAGTCATGCGAGACAAAGAATGAGGACGTGGAGAAACTGGAAACGGAACGTATGTCCAAGCACGGGCTTGTACTCAGACGTTCCCGGCAACCAAGGGGAGACAGTCTAAAAGTCTGTCAATGGTAAAAGGATAATCATACTGTGGCCTACCCTGGCAGTAGATGCCACGGGTCTGTGGGGACGGATGACCCGATGTCTGCAGCAACGTGGATGAGCCTCCATAGTGTCTGTCCAAGTGAAAGAACACGGACACACAAGCCCACTCTTGAAGCTTGAGTCGTTTACAAGAAGTGCCCAGAAAGGGCAAACCTACAAGAGATAGAAATTACCTTAGATGTTGCCTCAGCCTGGAGGCAGGAGTAGGACCTGAGTGCTGTCCCCTGAGGGGACACAGGGTCCTTCTGGAGGGACAGAGATGTTGTACAACTGAATCGTGGTGAAGGCTGCACAACTCCGCAAATCTACTACGAGTCCCTGCATGGGAACCTTTAACTGGGGGAACTTTGTGGTATGTAAATCTTAGCCTTTATTTAGCAGGTGCAGCCAAATCTGGAGAACAGTATGGGGTTTCCTCCCAGAGTTAAAAATAGAACTGCCCTCCAATCCAGCAGTCGTACTACAGGCATTTGACCAAAAATAGAAAAACACAAGTTCGAGGGGTACAGGCACCCCTGTGTTTATAGCAGCATTGTTTACGATGACCAAAGCATGGATGCAGCCCAAGCGTCCATGGATAGGGGAATGGATAAAGAAGATGTGTGCATATATACAATGGAGTATTATTCAGCCATAGAACAGATGAAATCTTCCCACTCACAAAAACACAGAGCTAGAGAGTATGATGCTAAGACAAGTATGTCAGAAGAAAGACAAGTTCCGTATGATTTCACTCGTGGAATTTAACAACAACAACAAGCAAAAAAGAGAGAGACAAACTCATAGCTATAGAGAACAAACTGATGGTAACTGCAGAGGAGGTGGGTGAGGGGAGCAGTGAACTAGCTGACGGGGATTAAGGAGTACACTTGCCCTGATGAGGACCAGGTGACGTGCGGAATTGCTGAATCACTGTACTCTGCACCTGAAACTGATATGGCACTATGTTAGCGATGCCGGAAGTAAAATTGTAAAAATTACTGATAATTAAAAAAACAACAACAAAAAAAAAACACAAAAAAAGAGGGACAGACGCTGGCGCTCCATCCCCGGGGAGTCTGAAGTAGGGAGTCTGGAATGTGGCCTCAGCAAGAGCATGATTTGGAAAGTCCTATGAAAACCTAGTTTGCAGCTGTGGGAACAGAACCATCCTTAAGGTGAAAACCTCAAGTCAGAAATTGGAGACTCCCCTTACAAGGCAAGCAGGTTTTCATCTTCACCGGCTGGGGTTGGCAGAACTCACAGGCTGTGAGGAGAGGCAAAACACGTCAAAGTAAAGGTGGGCTTTAAAACTGTCATTGTATTTGCTGCTCTCCAAGTTCCGGAAAACCAAAGTTTGAAGTTAAAACCCTGAATTTGCTCATGAAACATACAAGACTTTTCATTTCCTGTCAGGATCCCTTGTGCTTAGCTACTTTAAAATGGGAGAAGACATTGTATAGATAACTCCATCAGACAGATCTCAGTAATTCTTTGAAAAAGTGTTGGCTGAGATTTGTATCTGTTGATGGAGATGGCTCAGCTGTCAGGCTTAGCTGCCAAGTTTCCTGAGTTGCGTTTTTAACTTCCTTTTATACTTTATGTTCTCAAACTCATTCCCATGCTCAGTCAGATAAGAGCCCTAACAGGTTGAGGTATTTAGGATGAAAAGTAAATTTGAGCAATCCCTTGTTTCTTGCTCACCCAAGGACACGAGTCTCCCCAGACATTCTCTTTGAGAGATTGCTTCCGGATACTCAACTCCGCATTGCAAATCCCGGGCTTCCTGCTATGCCTCCTTCCTATGAGGATTTCTATCTCCCGGGTGTGTTACAGGGCCCGGGTCTTCTCCTTGGGAATTCCTGTGGGGAACCCACCCAAACCAGGAGCATTCTGAGGACATGCTTAGAGTGTATCTGTGGAGAAGCAGCCCTCACAAGAGACTTTGGGGACCCCTGTGGCAGCATGAGGATCATGGTGTAGCCCTTTTCCTGAGCAGGTCCCAGAGAGTCGTGAGGCAATGGAAAGCACACCTAGCAGCCTCCCCAGGATTTTCCCTTAAGGCAGTGGGTGGATGGCAGTGCCCACCCATGAGACGGGACTAGGGTTCTGGTGTCGTCTGCAGATTGGTAAGGTTTGTGGGACCTCTGAGTGGAGATGCCCTATAGGTTCAACCCATGGGGATTCTGGGAGCCAGCAGACATTTCTCAGGTAGACTTGTTGACGGGAAAAGCCATAGGCCATACGAGGGGATCCAGATGGGAACAAGTCAGGTGGCGGTGTCGTCACCCACGGATCATGTAAGGAATGAGACGAGCACAGGGCAGAGGTCGGAACCCTGGAAGAAAATACAAAATGAGATTTTGGAGGGGATCAAGTGGAATGGGCCCAACAGAGACTTGGAAGTAATGATCTGCGAGGCAGGAGGAAAGCCAGGGTGGGCTGCTGTCCTGGCAGCCGAGGAACCACAGCACTTTGCAAACAAGGAATGTTGCTGCGGCCAAGACGGCGTTGGGTACCATGGTTTGGCAACATGGAGCTCTTTGGAGAATTTAGCAAAGGGATGACCCACGGGTGGGGGACATCGTGGAAGAATCCAGAAGGAGCCAAGTAAGTCTAGTCTTTGGTCTATGCTATCAAGAAACCTGTCTTGACAGGAATCAAAGACACAGGGTAGTAGAAGCGGGTGGCTGTGTGCTTTCAGAGGCTGTTATTTTCTGTCCCAAAGCAAGTCAGAAACACAGCTGGATGCAGGTTCCAGAAGCCCCTGTGGATGGTGGGGACTGTTGACTCGATGACAGGAGCAGAGAGCTGGGACGAGCCTCGTGAGTGTTTCTTTTTTTCTCTTTTTTTAAGATTTTATTTATTTATTTGACAGAGAGAGATCACAAGTAGGCAGAGAGGCAGGCAGAGAGAGAGGAGGAAGCAGGCTCCCTGCCGAGCAGAGAGCCCAATGCGGGGCTCGATCCCAGGACCCTGAGGTCATGACCCAAGCCGAAGGCAGAGGCTTTAACCCACTGAGCCACCCAGGCGCCCCTCTTGAGTGTTTCTTTAAGTTGAGGGCAGAGCGGTGGGATCATCACAGCAGTGGGGTCGAGCCATCCTCTGTCACGTCTCTCCCGCCCCATTCCTGCCTCTGTGACCCACGGAGAAGCAGCTTCAAGATTGATCGTTGTCCGGGTAAACGCCACAATGGATGGTGTCTGGGGAGAGTCCCACACTGAGCTGTCAGACTAGAGGGAAACGGAGGGGGACAGACTGGGGAGTTGTGGCACAGGTGACATCCGAGGACAGGAGGGACACTCAGAGCAGTGCTGCCATTGAGGGCACTGGATGGCAGGGGCTTGGGGTTGGGGCAATGGCAGGTCTAGGGCATGGGCATTTGGCCAGGACACTCGGACCGAGGGTGTGCGCCAAAGATGTTTCTCGGCTCGGGGCAACCTCGGCGGCGGCCGGGGCCTGGCTAGACCAGAACGCTCTGTAAAATTAAGGCCTGATCACGAGGTTGGCCTCAGCGTGTCCTGTCTGGTGGTGAGGAGGCTGGGCTTTCGGGTCCTCCCAGTGAGGAACAGAGAGGCGGGTCCGTCAAGCCCCAGAACAGAAGCGCCATGTGATTGTCCCCTGCAAAGCTGGGCCCAAGAGTGCAGCCCTCAGATCACCTTGAAGGGGATGCAGGGCCCAGGTTTCCCATGGGTTGTTGCAAGTACAGGGGGTGGCCCAGGTCCGGGGTGTTCCAAGATCTTAAATGAGGGCCCCTGGCCAGGCCACCGTGCAGGAACTCAGGCGAATGCTCTCAGGCGAAGGACAAGCTCCAAACCGAAAGCCACTTGGGCCACTGCTTTGTGGCCATGGAGTTCAGGGTTTTGTGAAGGAAACCCCATCTTTCTAAAGCTCCTTCTCCGTGCTGGATGAGGGAGTGAGGGATTGGGCATGATCTGAGAGGAGGCCAGATGAGGAAGGGAGGCCCGGCAAAACCCGACTCTAAAGACCCCAAACCCTTGCTCCTGGCTGACCCCTTCCTTCCCCAGAGTGACACGAGAGCACGGTGTCTTCTTCAGGACTAGACCCTGGTTTCCATCTGAGAGGCTCCAGGGCCTCAGGGCACCACTGTCTCATTAAGATTGGGGGGGGGGTAGGGGCACCTGGGTGGCTCAGTTGTTAGGCCTCTGCCTTTGGCGCAGGTCATGATCTCCGGGTCCTGGGGTCGAGCCCTGCATCGGGCCCCCTGTTCTGCGGGAGGCCTGCTTCTCCCTCTCCTACTCCCTCTGCTTGTGTTCCCTCTCTTGCTGTCTGTCTCTCTGTGTCAAATAAATAAAAATCTTTAAAAAAAAAAAAAAGATGGAGGGGGCTAGAAAGCATGACCTTCGAGCTACAGGAACCATGGGGGGCAAAGTTCATAAGCTAGTCCCCTCTAAGTCCTCTAGCTTCCTATAAAGAAAGCCTGTCCAACACTGTTCCTGCTGCCTGACCGTGTTGCCGCCAGCACCTGATGGGCTCTCACCACGGAGAACACACTAAGGGACCAATGACAGCAGCTGAAGACCTGAAATGTGGCCTTGACTGGGAGCCTGATTGCTGGTCCCCGCAGACAAAAGCCCGCATCCCTGCTTGCGGCTATGCCGCGTTGAGGCGACCTGGGGTGGATCTCCTTCGGGGACGTTTGAGTGGCTCAGTTGGTTAAACAACTGCCTTTGGCTCAGGGCATGATCCCAGGGTCCTAGGATCCAGCCCCACATCGGGCTCCCTACTCAGCGGGGAACCTGCTTCTCCCTATCCCTCTGCCATTCCCTGTCCTTGTGTTCTCTCTCTGACAAATAAATAAATCAAATCATTAAAAAAAAAAGAATGGATATTAAGAGCACCCAGCAGAGGTGGTGGGGTGGAGGGGGGAGATCTTCGGGGTTAGTTCTGGCTCTGCCAGCCAACTACTGAGATCCTCACCTAGGCCTCTCAACTCTCTGGAGGACACTCACATGATTTACCTTCAAAAGAATTAAGAAGGGAAAACCTCTCCTTCTTCTAATGAAAACCACCGGCTTTAGGCACGCTCCTCCGGGCATCCTGCTCTGGCTCTGGACACATTTTCGGAAGCTCAGCTCCAGAACTCAGGCCCTGAAGTGAGTGTCTGTGTTGTTCAAGGAGAGATGGCCTGTGGAGGCAGGGTGGCCACAAGGAGGCCCAGCTCACCTCTCTGACAACCTGTGTCAACTACTCCACTGTGTGTGTGTCTGTGTGGGCCTCCCTTCTCTCTGTCATCTGTTCTGGGGGTCCGTCTATGGAGGGAAAAGCTTCCTGAGTTCAAGGAGAGGAAGAGACAGGGACCCCAATCTCCTTTAACATGACTGCCTGGACAGACTGTGGGCAGAAGAAAAGCCAGTGGGGGTGGTGAGCTCAGATCCCAGACTCCCAGGTGCTCCTCAGACCACCCGGTCGCTTTGGTTCCATTAGTCTCCTGACCTGACTGCCTGAGTGCCCCCAGCCCGCACCCCCCCCCTCAGACTGGAAGGCAAGGGGGGAAAGGAAGCCATCCATTTACATCGAATATGGTAAGTAAGAGTGGTCCTATACAGTCCCTGAGGGGCCACGTCTACAAATGCTCAGTCCCACGTTTCCACCACCCCTGATCCCTCCCTCCTCCCCAGTATGAGGAAGGGGTCTTTGTGGCTTACAGGTCTGTTTGATGATGTGGAAAGGGGGTCCTGTGACTCACCTGTGTGGCTCACAGTGCCTTTGGTGGTCTCTGAGGGAGGGATGACTCTTGTCCCCCAGGTCCAGCTGCCAATGCCGGTCACGGAGGCGGGTGTAATTTGTACTTCTGTCTCCCTCCTCGCGGACTGGACCTGGTGCTCCCTGGCTGCCTCAGCCTTACCTCACCCAGCTGGCATCTGCAAATACCTCTGCCTCTGGGTCTCATCCTCCAGGCCACGCCTGGGCAGGACTGTCCGCTCCACGGGTGCAAGTGCAGAGTCCTCGAAGCCTCCACCAGGTTAAAGCATCCTTCACGAACCTCTGCTTATGGACCCAGCCACATTCTACATCCCCCATGGGGGATTCCAACCACCCCCCCCTCATCTACTGCACAGCAGGAGCTAAGAGCAGCTCCAGAAAGCTACATATCTCAGCTCCAGCTATCCCTCTACTCACAGAGAGGAGAGCGCTTCGGTCGTGAGGTGCAGAGTGTATTCTGTGAGTCCCACGGGTGAATGAGGTGAAACTCTCCTGTACCTGGAGCTCCTCCTCCCTTCTTGACCACCCTGTCCCTTGTCCGAGCTGTTTTGCCTCTGCCCCCACTTTGTCTGGGGGCCTTTACCTCCTCTGTGACTGAGAAGGATACTCATTCTTTGGTTCCTCTTTCCTATTGACCTGAATTCCCATAGATCCAGGTCAAAAGGAGCATAACGTGAAATTGGCATGTTGTCAGATACAATAGAAACTGAGTTTCTATACACCTCCCAACCCAAATCTATATATTAAAAAAAAAAAAGGTGGCGAAATGAATGGTCACACCGCCAAAGGCGCCTCAGAGGTTCCCTAGGGTGTGCACAGGGTGTGAGTGGTGTGAGGCAATGTGGATATTAATGGAGGCCTTGAGGAGCATGGTCGCAGTGGAGAGAGATAGGGACAAAAGCTCTACTTGGGGGGGGGGTGCAGGAGAAGTTGAAGCAGTTTTGCTTCGAAAGGTACATACAGATCCGGTTCCAGTAGCTGCAGGATGACTTGGGGGAAGGCAGTGAGGGTTTACCCCCCTTTATTGTGGAATGCTCCAATGTAGAGAGAGCAGGAGAGAAGAGACATCATCGCAAGAGCAAATTCGCTGAGAAGGTGTAAGGCAAGGGATCCTGAGCAGAGGTGAGGGGCTGGTTGCAGTGCAGAGCACGTATGTATGCATGCTAAAGGGGCAGCAGAGAATGCCAGGACGGGGTTTGGGAAAGCTTGGGAAGTCCCCCCTGATTGCTACTGTCCTCCATGAATTCGTAGGCAGTTGCAACAGACTGGAACAGAGCTGCGAAGGAATGAGGTAGTAGAGGGGGAAGGATGAGTGGAAATGAAAGGCAGTTCTCTTCTGGCCATGGGATTAACATAAAGGAATTCAGTGAGAGTTTTAAATCGCTTCATCAATGCTCTGCTGCTCACATACAAACAGGGAGTGTTTGTTACCCAGGGTGAACCTTGAGGTGGCCCTGTGATCCGGGCTGTACCCCGCCCCCGCCGACCCCACCCACCTAAGGCTGAATACTGGGGCTGTAGGAGCATTCGACGGAGGGAGCTGGAGAACCAGGGCTTTCGGTTCAGGGTGATGAGAGGAAAGCTGCAGGGAACACCAGGGAGGGGCGCGGCGTTTCCTGAGCCCCAGGACGCGTCCTTGGGCGGGGCGATACGTCCCCAGGGGAGAAGGAGAACATCCCTGGGGCGGAGAGGGCCGGGACGGCCGCGTCCTCTACCTGAGCCTTCAGGGCGCCCTGGAGGCATCAAAGGAGTGAGGGTTGCCGGGGGGGGGGGGGGGGGGGGGGGACAGTGAATGTGTCACGGGATTGGCGTGTTCACAGGCAGGGGTTGGGAGGAGGACAATAAACAGGGGACCCGTACAACTGCCGCACGAGGGCACCGGAGCTCTAGGGACTCTGGCGACCGATACCCGAATATCACCGTCCGGGGCTCCCCGCAGGAACCAGGGGCAGAACCCGGCGTCAACGTCATTCCACACCGTCGCGCATCCCCAGAACGCACCAATCGGGGCGCATCGCCGACGAGTCTCCCCAGGAGAGGGGTGACTGTCATTTCTGGAGCCACAGTGCCATCCAGCGGAAACGGTCTCTGAAAAGCCCAGCAGCAGCACCGCGCCTTCTGCCAGGCACAGGGGTCAGAAGGGATGCGCTGGGTGGGCTGGTGCTCGGCTCAAGCCAGGGTTTCCCCGACCTGGGCTCTGAGGCCTAGAGGGAAGTGTGCCTGATGCTGGGACCCAGTGAGGAAACAGGAGCTCTAGGGGCCCTGGGGACACAGCAGGCAGCCCCAAGACCAAACAGCCCAGGGAGGCGGAGCTTCCCCGTCAGCCATTTTGGGGTGGGCCCAGGGGAAGCAACTCACCACTGTCCACAGGGACCAGGCGGACATTTCCTCTGCTGTCCTTTCTGGGGAGTAGCAGGGTGCCCTGCCTGGGGCCATCCCTGGCCTGCCCGGGAGCGGAGGCGTTTAGAGGCCCTGGGTTCGGGGCCACTGGTGCTTGGCAGTCCCAGGCAGCTCCGGGGCAGAGCAGCGGGAGGGTGGGGGGGGTGGGGGTGGAGGTGGGGGGTGGTGGGGACTGTGGGGGGGAGATGTAGGGGGTTCCCAGGCAGCCATCTCGGGCTGCCCACGGGGTTTCTGAATGACTTCCTCAGCTCCAGTCTCAGATCCAGCAGAGCGGGGAAGACAGGACCAGGAGCCAGGTGTCCAGGTGCATGCACAGGACCCACCGCTTCCGGTCGGCCCCAGCGCCAACCCCCCTCCTCCCCACCACCGAACACACAGGGACACACTGGAGCCTTCTCCTTCCTGCTCCTGGGCTCTCCTCAGCAGGAGAGCCCAGGCACTTCCCGGGACAGAAACGATTTCCGCTTGATGGCAGTATGGCTCCAGGAATGCCAACTGAACCCGTAGCCCGCCCCCTCCGGACCTTGGGCCTCAGCACCTTCTGAAGTCAAAACGGACAAAACCGGCAACAACTACAACACACACATCTCAACCCCTACACACAGCCCCCACCCCACCCACACACCAACCAAGAAAGGGAAAGCACAAAGAAAAAGGACAACCTAAACAAACCCCGGCCACCTCCCACCTGACTTTTCACCACTACCATCCTCCCACCGGCCCGCCCCCCCCCACCCCCACCACAAGGCAAAAACACCCTCGCGAAAACCCACCACCACCAGGACCACCTCTACCACTACCACCACCACTAGACACCATAACTGGGCATGAAGAACCAGACAAAGAGAAACAAACCAGCCAAGGGGACCCAAGGGGACCACCAAAGAAATACACAGGGCCGAATGACCACCTCCCAGGAGGACACACACCCTGCAGGCCTTCTTCCTTCCTTTTGTGCTGCCCCATTTTTCTTGGCTCCTGCTCCTGGGAGAAATGAAGGGCAAAGGACACAGGAACCGGCCTCTGTGACTCTGCCTGAGGCTTTACGTGGACAGGACCTCTCCTGGACAAGCTGGCGGCCACCCACCTTGCTGGCTCGCAAGTCACTTTTGTGCTTCGTCCCAAGGCCTGGGGCTACAGGCTGAGGTCACCCCCACCTTGGGCTGACCCGACAAGCCCCACCGAAAGAAATGGCTGGCCCCACCGCCAGAAATGGCTGGCCCCACCTGCAGCCCACAGGGCCACATCCAGGAGACTCCCTGGAAAGGGGAACCCAGCACTCACACAAGCCCCGACTCTGGGCAGGCAGGCGGCCCTTGCTCTCACCCAGGGCCCTTGGCAAAGCCACCAGACATTGCCCAGTCAGGAAGTCAGGGGGCAGGCCCCACACAGGGCCACCTCCCGTGGAGGATGGATGGCCCCCGACTCTCCTCCGGGGGGGGGGTCCCCATCTATCTGGGTAAACATGGCCAGGCTCCGGGTTCACAGCCCTTGCTTGAGCAGGCCTGTTCACACATGACCAGCTCAGGCAACCCAGAAGGGCCGGCTGCGTGTCCCTCTTTGAGGGACACGCCTGAGAGTGTGTGTGTGTCCGCGTCCCGGTGTGAGTGAGCGTGTGGCGTGTTGGGAGTATGCTCAGTGTGTGCACGGTGCGTGCCTGTGGGAGGGTGCCTGTGGGCCTGTGTACCCGTGCGTGTGCGGCGGGTGCGGGCGCTCGCCTGTGGGCTGTGCTTGCTCGGCCCGCCTTGGCCTGCGGAACTGGAGGACCCCAGCTCGCAGGCCCTCCCTGAAATCTGCATCGGTCCCGGTCACACGACCGGACTGGGAACCAGGGGAAGGAGGGCACAACTTGGAGAGGTTCCAACGGGTCCAAGCACTGACTTTAAGAGCTTTGATAAGGACAAGAACTGCAAGGACTGGAAAGCCACAGCATCTTTTGCCGAGTCCTGACTTCCTGATGCGGTTCCCTTGCAAAGGAACTTCTGGATCGTGTTTTTCAAGGATGAGCCTGACTGCCACCGTCGCGGGGTCACAAAGTTCGCCAACGGCGGCACCTCCTCACTCCTGCCTTCTGCTGCACCTGTGTCTCCCTCATGCCCCGAGATCAGGGGTAGAAGGAGGATCCCTGGGTCCCCGGCTGCCTCCAGCCGCCCCTCCCTTGGATGCAAGCCCTCGGAATCACACTGGGCCCTGCTGCCCCAGCCCCTGCACCGCCCCCAGCCCCTGCCCCGCAAGCCCACCCCCACCTCCCCGCACACCTCCCCTCTGCCCCTAGCATACCCATCCCCACCCATTCCCCCTCCCACCACGCCCCTCTCGCCCACCCATCCCGGCCACTAGCCTTAGCATGCCAAGCAAAAGGAAAAGAGAGAAGCACAATGTCACCACCAGCCACCGCGCCAGGGCCAGGGCCCTCGAGGACGTGGGCGCAGTCCAGGCGCGCCTCACTGTGGGGGGTAACAGGCACATGGAATGGCAAGGAGACCCAAGCTACAGCAAGGAGACACAAGCTACAGGCGGCCTTGCCGGGGAAGGGCGCAACGGCCTGGCCAGCCCGCCTCTTGCCTCAGGATCCCTCCTGAGGGCCATCAAGGGTCCTGACCCAGAGGTCGGCCTGTAGGGCATAAGGAGGGCAAAAGGGCAGGCTGAGCCGCACCTTAAATATGTCATGGGCACACTCCACAGGGCCCAAGAGCCAAGAGTCCCGTCTACGCACGCAGGGCCAAGAGTGGGTAGGAGGAAACCCCGGAAACCAGCGTGGGTTGAAAACGCAGGGGCTGGCGGGGAGCGGCGGGTGGGCGGTGGCGTGCGTGGTGACAGGAGAGGAGAGGGGTGAGTTACTCTCCCAGGGTAAGAAAGGGATGGTTGTGAGGGGATGCCCCCTTGCTCCCCCAATCCACGCGGGCCATTTTCCCTTCCATGGGACACGTGAAGGTGAATCTGGGGACAGCCACAGGGGAAGCAGGGTCAATGAAGACGTCCAGGTAAGGAGCCAAAAGTGGGGAGAGCAAAGCGCAGGCAAAGAAGGAATCCTGCTGGAGGAGGAGAGCGAATGCGACCTCGGAAGGCATCGCGGCTCCGGGGGGACCGGGGGACCGGGGGAAACCAGCAGTGGCCTCCTAGGGCAAGAGCCATCTGCCAAGACAAAATCTCAGCCACTTAGGCGAGCCACTTGAACGAACCCTGTCCAGAGAGAGGCCTGTTTTGCCATGCTCTACGAAAGGGGCAAGGAGGAAGGAAAGGAAACAAGGAAGGGCGTCCAAAGGGCATGCCAAACAGAAAGGGGCAAGGAGGAAGGAAAGGAAACAAGGAAGGGCGTCCGTGGGGTCCACTGAGCCTCCTTGCACAGAGATTCTCGGTGTGCGAGTGTGGGTGCCAGCCCAGACGGGTCTACCCGTAGGCACGTAGGCCTGTGTGTCTCTGTTTCTGTGTGTGTGTGTGTGTGGTGTACAGGCGCCCGCAGGCCTGTGTGCCTGGCCCCCGTGTGGCTGGATGTGCATGTCTGTGCGGGGTGTGCGGTGTGCGTGCGGGCGTGTAGGTATGTGCCCGAGTTTTCAAAGGTAAGCATGGCAGGACTACGGGGAAAGGTGTGGAGGGCTGCATCCAGATGTGAGAAAACAAGGATGACCCCAGATGCTGCAGAGTGGGGATTCCACCACTTGGGGGACCCAATCCCGGCCCTTCTTTCTCCCTGCATTGCTCCCAAGAAGTTGTGCTGTGGTCGCTCCCTGCCCTGGCATATGTGCGGAAGATCCACCTTAGGCCCTACTTGGCAGGACGGTGGGGACTTTCAAAAGTGTTTGTGGGTTGTCTTCGGCGTGTTCTTTCCTCTCACCAGTTTCAAAACGTCTGCCCGATTCCTGGGAGAGCCTGGCGTGGAAGAGTGTCCGAAACAGGAGTCCTCCATTCTAAGAGTCCTTAAGATACTACCCAGTGTTGGCGTGTTGGAATTCCCTGCCCTGCGGGTGTGGATTTTCCCTCCACCGGGGCTCTCATGGGCCCAGGCGTCAAGGAAGCCTTCCCAAAAGGGCCAGGAAGGGAGCCACCTGAAAACCCGTAGAAAGCCTCAGGATCACGTTGTCCAGGCACGGGGTGGCATGGCTAGGAGGGTACGACCTTAAACCATCACACCGAGGTGACCACTGCTTTACTTTGCATCCCAGCCTGCTCCTGGATTCAAGGCAAGGCCCTTATCCCTGGTGTTGCCTGCCTGCCTGCAGGCAGGAAACGCGGGGCAGCATTAAGGTGTTCCGTGGTTCCTCAGAAGGGGGTGGTGTTTGGAGGTAGGGGGATCCCGGACCCTCCTGCCACACACACACACACACACACACACACACACACACACCCCTCCTTCCTCCTCCCCTGCTCGCCGGTCCCCCAGCTCATTCGTTTTCCCGGGAAAATACCGGGCCTGGGTACTAGAGCATCAGCCACAGGTGAGGCTGAGAATCAGAGAGAGCTACATACCAGACCAAGTCCCCAAACCCTCTTCCGCCACACACCCCTCTCCAAACCGCAACGCCCCCGCCCCCACCTCCAACTCCACTGGCCTCCTGACCTCCATCACCCATGCCCAAGGGTCAAAATTTGCAGGGGCCCTGGAAGAAAGCTGAGCAAGTCCTATGGAAAAGATCCCTGGGCAGACCTGAAGCCAGGGAAGCCTGGCCACCAACGCCAGGGGGCAGAACGGGCCCCCCCACCCCACCCCAACGCCAGGAACTTGTGAACAGAGGCATTCTAGGCAAGGCGAGCACAGAGCTCCCTAAGAGATGCCAAGTGGCCTTCCGGGACACCCACCTCTGCAACCCATCCCATCTCTGAAAGGGCCCACCCCAGGCACAAACCAGTGCCTGGGGCCTCCATGGAGGGAGGTAGCTGGGGCCCTCACAGCCGGGTGACACTTGGCAGGACCCCGTGCTGCAGGACTGGTCACCAGGTTCTGGACCCCTGTGGCACCTGGCTGCCGCTGGTCCAATCCGTGGTGCCCTGAACCATGAGGCTTGGAGAGACGGGAGTCTGCTGCCAAGGGACAGGTGCGGTGGAGACAAGCAAGCGGCCGGGGGAGTCTGAAGATTCAAAGTCAAAGAGAAATCTGCAAGCCCACTGGTGGGATCTCTTGAGGGCCGTCTGTCTTCACAGGGAGCCTAAGAGGATGGACAGGGTCAAGAAAAGCCCAGCCAAAATGCAATAACACAAGAAACAACAGGTGTTGGCGAGGATGTGGTGGAAAAGGAACACTCCTAAACTGTTGCTGGCAACACAAACTGAGAAGGCCGCCACAGTGCAAAACACTATGGAGGTTCCTCGGAAAGGTGAAACTACAAGCACCCGATGCTCCCAGCAATCGCACTACTGGATAATTGCCCAAAGACTACAAGAACACGAATTCAAAGGGATACGTGCACCCCCATGTTACAGCAGTATTAATTACAAAAGCCAAGAGACAGGAGCAGCCCAAGTGCCATTCGCATTGACGAATGGACAAAGAAGACATATGGACAAAGTGGTACATATGCAAGCAAAGATACACACACACACACACACACACACACAGAGAGAGAGAGAGAGAGAGAGAGAGAGTGAGTCAGGGGAATACTATTCACCCTTGAAATGAAAGTTAAATAATCTTCTTGCCATTCTCAGGGATGGGGCGGTGGTGGCGGAGGGGAGGTACAGAGAGTATAATGCTAGGTGAGATGAATCAGTCAAAGAAAGACAATACCATATGATTTCACTCCTATGCAGATTTCAAAAAAAGAAAACAAATGAGCCCCTGAGCGGGCGCGCGCACACACACACACACACACACACACACACAGAAAGAGAGAGAGACAGAGAGAGAGAGAGATCAAGAATTAAAGTCTTAGAGAAAACTGATGGTTACCAGCGGGGAGGGAGTGTTGCCTGAATGGGGTGATGGGATTAGGGAGTGCACTTGTCCTGCTGAGCAGCAGGTGACCTAAGCAGCTGATGAATCCCTGTACTGGACACCTGAAACCAATAGAACACCGCATGTTCAGTTACCGCAATTACACTAAACCCGTGAAGAAAAAGAAAAAGCAAAGCCTGCATACTCTTGCAGGTTTGCCACAAAGTGGTCAAGTTGGCCAGGAGCCCAGCCTAGGGAGGGGGAGGGCGGGGAGAGGCAGAGGCTGGAGGAGGCTGCAGGAGGAGGATGGATGATTTGTGTGGTGCTCCTTGCTGTTCCCCTCTCTGTGCCAGGCGGCAAAGGTGGGGAGCAGCGGAGTGGAGGGCAGAAAGCCCAGTGGGGGGCAGGGAGAGGGGTGACTGTCATTTCTGGAGCCACAGTGCCATCCAGCGGAAACGGTCTCTGAAAAGCCCAGCAGCAGCACCGCGCCTTCTGCAGGCACAGGGGTCAGAAGGGATGCGCTGGGTGGGCTGTGCTCGGCTCAAGCCAGGGTTTCCCCGACCTGGGCTCTGAGGCCTAGAGGGAAGTGTGCCTGATGCTGGGACCCAGTGAGGAAACAGGAGCTCTAGGGGCCCTGGGGACACAGCAGGCAGCCCCAAGACCAAACAGCCCAGGGAGGCGGAGCTTCCCCGTCAGCCATTTTGGGGTGGGCCCAGGGGAAGCAACTCACCACTGTCCACAGGGACCAGGCGGACATTTCCTCTGCTGTCCTTTCTGGGGAGTAGCAGGGTGCCCTGCCTGGGGCCATCCCTGGCCTGCCCGGGAGCGGAGGCGTTTAGAGGCCCTGGGTTCGGGGCCACTGGTGCTTGGCAGTCCCAGGCAGCTCCGGGGCAGAGCAGCGGGAGGGTGGGGGGGTGGGGGTGGAGGTGGGGGGGTGGGGACTGTGGGGGGGAGATGTAGGGGGTTCCCAGGCAGCCATCTCGGGCTGCCCACGGGGTTTCTGAATGACTTCCTCAGCTCCAGTCTCAGATCCAGCAGAGCGGGGAAGACAGGACCAGGAGCCAGGTGTCCAGGTGCATGCACAGGACCCACCGCTTCCGGTCGGCCCCAGCGCCAACCCCCCTCCTCCCCACCACCGAACACACAGGGACACACTGGAGCCTTCTCCTTCCTGCTCCTGGGCTCTCCTCAGCAGGAGAGCCCAGGCACTTCCCCGGGACAGAAACGATTTCCGCTTGATGGCAGTATGGCTCCAGGAATGCCAACTGAACCCGTAGCCCGCCCCCTCCGGACCTTGGGCCTCAGCACCTTCTGAAGTCAAAACGGACAAAACCGGCAACAACTACAACACACACATCTCAACCCCTACACACAGCCCCCACCCCACCCACACACCAACCAAGAAAGGGAAAGCACAAAGAAAAAGGACAACCTAAACAAACCCCGGCCACCTCCCACCTGACTTTTCACCACTACCATCCTCCCACCGGCCCCCCCCCCCCCCCCCCCACCACAAGGCAAAAACACCCCCGCGAAAACCCACCACCACCAGGACCACCTCTACCACTACCACCACCACTAGACACCATAACTGGGCATGAAGAACCAGACAAAGAGAAACAAACCAGCCAAGGGGACCCAAGGGGACCACCAAAGAAATACACAGGGCCGAATGACCACCTCCCAGGAGGACACACACCCTGCAGGCCTTCTTCCTTCCTTTTGTGCTGCCCCATTTTTCTTGGCTCCTGCTCCTGGGAGAAATGAAGGGCAAAGGACACAGGAACCGGCCTCTGTGACTCTGCCTGAGGCTTTACGTGGACAGGACCTCTCCTGGACAAGCTGGCGGCCACCCACCTTGCTGGCTCGCAAGTCACTTTTGTGCTTCGTCCCAAGGCCTGGGGCTACAGGCTGAGGTCACCCCCACCTTGGGCTGACCCGACAAGCCCCACCGAAAGAAATGGCTGGCCCCACCGCCAGAAATGGCTGGCCCCACCTGCAGCCCACAGGGCCACATCCAGGAGACTCCCTGGAAAGGGGAACCCAGCACTCACACAAGCCCCGACTCTGGGCAGGCAGGCGGCCCTTGCTCTCACCCAGGGCCCTTGGCAAAGCCACCAGACATTGCCCAGTCAGGAAGTCAGGGGGCAGGCCCCACACAGGGCCACCTCCCGTGGAGGATGGATGGCCCCCGACTCTCCTCCGGGGGGGGGGTCCCCATCTATCTGGGTAAACAGGCCAGGCTCCGGGTTCACAGCCCTTGCTTGAGCAGGCCTGTTCACACATGACCAGCTCAGGCAACCCAGAAGGGCCGGCTGCGTGTCCCTCTTTGAGGGACACGCCTGAGAGTGTGTGTGTGTCCGCGTCCCGGTGTGAGTGAGCGTGTGGCGTGTTGGGAGTATGCTCAGTGTGTGCACGGTGCGTGCCTGTGGGAGGGTGCCTGTGGGCCTGTGTACCCGTGCGTGTGCGGCGGGTGCGGGCGCTCGCCTGTGGGCTGTGCTTGCTCGGCCCGCCTTGGCCTGCGGAACTGGAGGACCCCAGCTAGCAGGCCCTCCCTGAAATCTGCATCGGTCCCGGTCACACGACCGGACTGGGAACCAGGGGAAGGAGGGCACAACTTGGAGAGGTTCCAACGGGTCCAAGCACTGACTTTAAGAGCTTTGATAAGGACAAGAACTGCAAGGACTGGAAAGCCACAGCATCTTTTGCCGAGTCCTGACTTCCTGATGCGGTTCCCTTGCAAAGGAACTTCTGGATCGTGTTTTTCAAGGATGAGCCTGACTGCCACCGTCGCGGGGTCACAAAGTTCGCCAACGGCGGCACCTCCTCACTCCTGCCTTCTGCTGCACCTGTGTCTCCCTCATGCCCCGAGATCAGGGGTAGAAGGAGGATCCCTGGGTCCCCGGCTGCCTCCAGCCGCCCCTCCCTTGGATGCAAGCCCTCGGAATCACACTGGGCCCTGCTGCCCCAGCCCCTGCACCGCCCCCAGCCCCTGCCCCGCAAGCCCACCCCCACCTCCCCGCACACCTCCCCTCTGCCCCTAGCATACCCATCCCCACCCATTCCCCTCCCACCACGCCCCTCTCGCCCACCCATCCCGGCCACTAGCCTTAGCATGCAAAGCAAAAGGAAAAGAGAGAAGCACAATGTCACCACCAGCCACCGCGCCAGGGCCAGGGCCCTCGAGGACGTGGGCGCAGTCCAGGCGCGCCTCACTGTGGGGGGGTAACAGGCACATGGAATGGCAAGGAGACCCAAGCTACAGCAAGGAGACACAAGCTACAGGCGGCCTTGCCGGGGAAGGGCGCAACGGCCTGGCCAGCCCGCCTCTTGCCTCAGGATCCCTCCTGAGGGCCATCAAGGGTCCTGACCCAGAGGTCGGCCTGTAGGGCATAAGGAGGGCAAAAGGGCAGGCTGAGCCGCACCTTAAATATGTCATGGGCACACTCCACAGGGCCCAAAGAGCCAAAGAGTCCCGGCTACGCACGCAGGGCCAAGAGTGGGTAGGAGGAAACCCCGGAAACCAGCGTGGGTTGAAAACGCAGGGGCTGGCGGGGAGCGGCGGTGTGGGCGGTGGCGGTGCGTGGTGACAGGAGAGGAGAGGGGTGAGTTACTCTCCCAGGGTAAGAAAGGGATGGTTGTGAGGGGATGCCCCCTTGCTCCCCCAATCCACGCGGGCCATTTTCCCTTCCATGGGACACGTGAAGGTGAATCTGGGGACAGCCACAGGGGAAGCAGGGTCAATGAAGACGTCCAGGTAAGGAGCCAAAAGTGGGGAGAGCAAAGCGCAGGCAAAGAAGGAATCCTGCTGGAGGAGGAGAGCGAATGCGACCTCGGAAGGCATCGCGGCCCCGGGGGGACCGGGGGAAACCAGCAGTGGCCTCCTAGGGCAAGAGCCATCTGCCAAGACAAAATCTCAGCCACTTAGGCGAGCCACTTGAACGAACCCTGTCCAGAGAGAGGCCTGTTTTGCCATGCTCTACGAAAGGGGCAAGGAGGAAGGAAAGGAAACAAGGAAGGGCGTCCAAAGGGCATGCCAAACAGAAAGGGGCAAGGAGGAAGGAAAGGAAACAAGGAAGGGCGGTCCGTGGGGTCCACTGAGCCTCCTTGCACAGAGATTCTCGGTGTGCGAGTGTGGGTGCCAGCCCAGACGGGTCTACCCGTAGGCACGTAGGCCTGTGTGTCTCTGTTTCTGTGTGTGTGTGTGTGTGTGTACAGGCGCCCGCAGGCCTGTGTGCCTGGCCCCCGTGTGGCTGGATGTGCATGTCTGTGCGGAGTGTGCGGGTGCGTGCGGGCGTGTAGGTATGTGCCCGAGTTTTCAAAGGTAAGCATGGGCAGGACTACGGGGAAAGGTGTGGAGGGGCTGCATCCAGATGTGAGAAAACAAGGATGACCCCAGATGCTGCAGAGTGGGGATTCCACCACTTGGGGGACCCAATCCCGGCCCTTCTTTCTCCCTGCATTGCTCCCAAGAAGTTGTGCTGTGGTCGCTCCCTGCCCTGGCATATGTGCGGAAGATCCACCTTAGGCCCTACTTGGCAGGACGGTGGGGACTTTCAAAAGTGTTTGTGGGTTGTCTTCGGCGTGTTCTTTCCTCTCACCAGTTTCAAAACGTCTGCCCGATTCCTGGGAGAGCCTGGCGTGGAAGAGTGTCCGAAACAGGAGTCCTCCATTCTAAGAGTCCTTAAGATACTACCCAGTGTTGGCGTGTTGGAATTCCCTGCCCTGCGGGTGTGGATTTTCCCTCCACCGGGGCTCTCATGGGCCCAGGCGTCAAGGAAGCCTTCCCAAAAGGGCCAGGAAGGGAGCCACCTGAAAACCCGTAGAAAGCCTCAGGATCACGTTGTCCAGGCACGGGGGTGGCATGGCTAGGAGGGTACGACCTTAAACCATCACACCGAGGTGACCACTGCTTTACTTTGCATCCCAGCCTGCTCCTGGATTCAAGGCAAGGCCCTTATCCCTGGTGTTGCCTGCCTGCCTGCAGGCAGGAAACGCGGGGCAGCATTAAGGTGTTCCGTGGTTCCTCAGAAGGGGGTGGTGTTTGGAGGTAGGGGGATCCCGGACCCTCCTGCCACACACACACACACACACACACACACACACACACCCCTCCTTCCTCCTCCCCTGCTCGCCGGTCCCCCAGCTCATTCGTTTTCCCGGGAAAATACCGGGCCTGGGTACTAGAGCATCAGCCACAGGTGAGGCTGAGAATCAGAGAGAGCTACATACCAGACCAAGTCCCCAAACCCTCTTCCGCCACACACCCCTCTCCAAACCGCAACGCCCCCGCCCCCACCTCCAACTCCACTGGCCTCCTGACCTCCATCACCCATGCCCAAGGGTCAAAATTTGCAGGGGCCCTGGAAGAAAGCTGAGCAAGTCCTATGGAAAAGATCCCTGGGCAGACCTGAAGCCAGGGAAGCCTGGCCACCAACGCCAGGGGGCAGAACGGGCCCCCCCACCCCACCCCAACGCCAGGAACTTGTGAACAGAGGCATTCTAGGCAAGGCGAGCACAGAGCTCCCTAAGAGATGCCAAGTGGCCTTCCGGGACACCCACCTCTGCAACCCATCCCATCTCTGAAAGGGCCCACCCCAGGGCACAAACCAGTGCCTGGGGCCTCCATGGAGGGAGGTAGCTGGGGCCCTCACAGCCGGGTGACACTTGGCAGGACCCCGTGCTGCAGGACTGGTCACCAGGTTCTGGACCCCTGTGGCACCTGGCTGCCCGCTGGTCCAATCCGTGGTGCCCTGAACCATGAGGCTTGGAGAGACGGGAGTCTGCTGCCAAGGGACAGGTGCGGTGGAGACAAGCAAGCGGCCGGGGGAGTCTGAAGATTCAAAGTCAAAGAGAAATCTGCAAGCCCACTGGTGGGATCTCTTGAGGGCCGTCTGTCTTCACAGGGAGCCTAAGAGGATGGACAGGGTCAAGAAAAGCCCAGCCAAATGCAATAACACAAGAAACAACAGGTGTTGGCGAGGATGTGGTGGAAAAGGAACACTCCTAAACTGTTGCTGGCAACACAAACTGAGAAGGCCGCCACAGTGCAAAACACTATGGAGGTTCCTCGGAAAGGTGAAACTACAAGCACCCGATGCTCCAGCAATCGCACTACTGGATAATTGCCCAAAGACTACAAGAACACAAATTCAAAGGGATACGTGCACCCCCATGTTACAGCAGTATTAATTACAAAAGCCAAGAGACAGGAGCAGCCCAAGTGCCATTCGCATTGACGAATGGACAAAGAAGACATATGGACAAAGTGGTACATATGCAAGCAAAGATACACACACACACACACACACACACAGAGAGAGAGAGAGAGAGAGAGAGAGAGTCAGGGGAATACTATTCACCCTTGAAATGAAAGTTAAATAATCTTCTTGCCATTCTCAGGGATGGGGCGGTGGTGGCGGAGGGGAGGTACAGAGAGTATAATGCTAGGTGAGATGAATCAGTCAAAGAAAGACAATACCATATGATTTCACTCCTATGCAGATTTCAAAAAAAGAAAACAAATGAGCGCCTGAGCGCGCGCGCGCGCACACACACACACACACACACACACAGAAAGAGAGAGAGACAGAGAGAGAGAGAGATCAAGAATTAAAGTCTTAGAGAAAACTGATGGTTACCAGCGGGGAGGGAGTGTTGCCTGAATGGGGTGATGGGGATTAGGGAGTGCACTTGTCCTGCTGAGCAGCAGGTGACCTAAGCAGCTGATGAATCCCTGTACTGGACACCTGAAACCAATAGAACACCGCATGTTCAGTTACCGCAATTACACTAAACCCGTGAAGAAAAAGAAAAAGCAAAGCCTGCATACTCTTGCAGGTTTGCCACAAAGTGGTCAAGTTGGCCAGGAGCCCAGCCTAGGGAGGGGGAGGGCGGGGAGAGGCAGAGGCTGGAGGAGGCTGCAGGAGGAGGATGGATGATTTGTGTGGTGCTCCTTGCTGTTCCCCTCTCTGTGCCAGGCGGCAAAGGTGGGGAGCAGCGGAGTGGAGGGCAGAAAGCCCAGTGGGGGGCAGGGAGAGGGGTGACTGTCATTTCTGGAGCCACAGTGCCATCCAGCGGAAACGGTCTCTGAAAAGCCCAGCAGCAGCACCGCGCCTTCTGCCAGGCACAGGGGTCAGAAGGGATGCGCTGGGTGGGCTGTGCTCGGCTCAAGCCAGGGTTTCCCCGACCTGGGCTCTGAGGCCTAGAGGGAAGTGTGCCTGATGCTGGGACCCAGTGAGGAAACAGGAGCTCTAGGGGCCCTGGGGACACAGCAGGCAGCCCCAAGACCAAACAGCCCAGGGAGGCGGAGCTTCCCCGTCAGCCATTTTGGGGTGGGCCCAGGGGAAGCAACTCACCACTGTCCACAGGGACCAGGCGGACATTTCCTCTGCTGTCCTTTCTGGGGAGTAGCAGGGTGCCCTGCCTGGGGCCATCCCTGGCCTGCCCGGGAGCGGAGGCGTTTAGAGGCCCTGGGTTCGGGGCCACTGGTGCTTGGCAGTCCCAGGCAGCTCCGGGGCAGAGCAGCGGGAGGGTGGGGGGGGTGGGGGTGGAGGTGGGGGGGTGGGGACTGTGGGGGGGAGATGTAGGGGGTTCCCAGGCAGCCATCTCGGGCTGCCCACGGGGTTTCTGAATGACTTCCTCAGCTCCAGTCTCAGATCCAGCAGAGCGGGGAAGACAGGACCAGGAGCCAGGTGTCCAGGTGCATGCACAGGACCCACCGCTTCCGGTCGGCCCCAGCGCCAACCCCCCTCCTCCCCACCACCGTACACACAGGGACACACTGGAGCCTTCTCCTTCCTGCTCCTGGGCTCTCCTCAGCAGGAGAGCCCAGGCACTTCCCCGGGACAGAAACGATTTCCGCTTGATGGCAGTATGGCTCCAGGAATGCCAACTGAACCCGTAGCCCGCCCCCTCCGGACCTTGGGCCTCAGCACCTTCTGAAGTCAAAACGGACAAAACCGGCAACAACTACAACACACACATCTCAACCCCTACACACAGCCCCCACCCCACCCACACACCAACCAAGAAAGGGAAAGCACAAAGAAAAAGGACAACCTAAACAAACCCCGGCCACCTCCCACCTGACTTTTCACCACTACCATCCTCCCACCGGCCCCCCCCCCCCCACCCCCACCACAAGGCAAAAACACCCTCGCGAAAACCCACCACCACCAGGACCACCTCTACCACTACCACCACCACTAGACACCATAACTGGGCATGAAGAACCAGACAAAGAGAAACAAACCAGCCAAGGGGACCCAAGGGGACCACCAAAGAAATACACAGGGCCGAATGACCACCTCCCAGGAGGACACACACCCTGCAGGCCTTCTTCCTTCCTTTTGTGCTGCCCCATTTTTCTTGGCTCCTGCTCCTGGGAGAAATGAAGGGCAAAGGACACAGGAACCGGCCTCTGTGACTCTGCCTGAGGCTTTACGTGGACAGGACCTCTCCTGGACAAGCTGGCGGCCACCCACCTTGCTGGCTCGCAAGTCACTTTTGTGCTTCGTCCCAAGGCCTGGGGCTACAGGCTGAGGTCACCCCCACCTTGGGCTGACCCGACAAGCCCCACCGAAAGAAATGGCTGGCCCCACCGCCAGAAATGGCTGGCCCCACCTGCAGCCCACAGGGCCACATCCAGGAGACTCCCTGGAAAGGGGAACCCAGCACTCACACAAGCCCCGACTCTGGGCAGGCAGGCGGCCCTTGCTCTCACCCAGGGCCCTTGGCAAAGCCACCAGACATTGCCCAGTCAGGAAGTCAGGGGGCAGGCCCCACACAGGGCCACCTCCCGTGGAGGATGGATGGCCCCCGACTCTCCTCCGGGGGGGGGGTCCCCATCTATCTGGGTAAACATGGCCAGGCTCCGGGTTCACAGCCCTTGCTTGAGCAGGCCTGTTCACACATGACCAGCTCAGGCAACCCAGAAGGGCCGGCTGCGTGTCCCTCTTTGAGGGACACGCCTGAGAGTGTGTGTGTGTCCGCGTCCCGGTGTGAGTGAGCGTGTGGCGTGTTGGGAGTATGCTCAGTGTGTGCACGGTGCGTGCCTGTGGGAGGGTGCCTGTGGGCCTGTGTACCCGTGCGTGTGCGGCGGGTGCGGGCGCTCGCCTGTGGGCTGTGCTTGCTCGGCCCGCCTTGGCCTGCGGAACTGGAGGACCCCAGCTCGCAGGCCCTCCCTGAAATCTGCATCGGTCCCGGTCACACGACCGGACTGGGAACCAGGGGAAGGAGGGCACAACTTGGAGAGGTTCCAACGGGTCCAAGCACTGACTTTAAGAGCTTTGATAAGGACAAGAACTGCAAGGACTGGAAAGCCACAGCATCTTTTGCCGAGTCCTGACTTCCTGATGCGGTTCCCTTGCAAAGGAACTTCTGGATCGTGTTTTTCAAGGATGAGCCTGACTGCCACCGTCGCGGGGTCACAAAGTTCGCCAACGGCGGCACCTCCTCACTCCTGCCTTCTGCTGCACCTGTGTCTCCCTCATGCCCCGAGATCAGGGGTAGAAGGAGGATCCCTGGGTCCCCGGCTGCCTCCAGCCGCCCCTCCCTTGGATGCAAGCCCTCGGAATCACACTGGGCCCTGCTGCCCCAGCCCCTGCACCGCCCCCAGCCCCTGCCCCGCAAGCCCACCCCCACCTCCCCGCACACCTCCCCTCTGCCCCTAGCATACCCATCCCCACCCATTCCCCCTCCCACCACGCCCCTCTCGCCCACCCATCCCGGCCACTAGCCTTAGCATGCAAAGCAAAAGGAAAAGAGAGAAGCACAATGTCACCACCAGCCACCGCGCCAGGGCCAGGGCCCTCGAGGACGTGGGCGCAGTCCAGGCGCGCCTCACTGTGGGGGGTAACAGGCACATGGAATGGCAAGGAGACCCAAGCTACAGCAAGGAGACACAAGCTACAGGCGGCCTTGCCGGGGAAGGGCGCAACGGCCTGGCCAGCCCGCCTCTTGCCTCAGGATCCCTCCTGAGGGCCATCAAGGGTCCTGACCCAGAGGTCGGCCTGTAGGGCATAAGGAGGGCAAAAGGGCAGGCTGAGCCGCACCTTAAATATGTCATGGGCACACTCCACAGGGCCCAAAGAGCCAAAGAGTCCCGGCTACGCACGCAGGGCCAAGAGTGGGTAGGAGGAAACCCCGGAAACCAGCGTGGGTTGAAAACGCAGGGGCTGGCGGGGAGCGGCGGGTGGGCGGTGGCGTGCGTGGTGACAGGAGAGGAGAGGGGTGAGTTACTCTCCCAGGGTAAGAAAGGGATGGTTGTGAGGGGATGCCCCCTTGCTCCCCCAATCCACGCGGGCCATTTTCCCTTCCATGGGACACGTGAAGGTGAATCTGGGGACAGCCACAGGGGAAGCAGGGTCAATGAAGACGTCCAGGTAAGGAGCCAAAAGTGGGGAGAGCAAAGCGCAGGCAAAGAAGGAATCCTGCTGGAGGAGGAGAGCGAATGCGACCTCGGAAGGCATCGCGGCCCCGGGGGGACCGGGGGAAACCAGCAGTGGCCTCCTAGGGCAAGAGCCATCTGCCAAGACAAAATCTCAGCCACTTAGGCGAGCCACTTGAACGAACCCTGTCCAGAGAGAGGCCTGTTTTGCCATGCTCTACGAAAGGGGCAAGGAGGAAGGAAAGGAAACAAGGAAGGGCGTCCAAAGGGCATGCCAAACAGAAAGGGGCAAGGAGGAAGGAAAGGAAACAAGGAAGGGCGTCCGTGGGGTCCACTGAGCCTCCTTGCACAGAGATTCTCGGTGTGCGAGTGTGGGTGCCAGCCCAGACGGGTCTACCCGTAGGCACGTAGGCCTGTGTGTCTCTGTTTCTGTGTGTGTGTGTGTGTGTGTACAGGCGCCCGCAGGCCTGTGTGCCTGGCCCCCGTGTGGCTGGATGTGCATGTCTGTGCGAGTGTGCGGGTGCGTGCGGGCGTGTAGGTATGTGCCCGAGTTTTCAAAGGTAAGCATGGGCAGGACTACGGGGAAAGGTGTGGAGGGGCTGCATCCAGATGTGAGAAAACAAGGATGACCCCAGATGCTGCAGAGTGGGGATTCCACCACTTGGGGGACCCAATCCCGGCCCTTCTTTCTCCCTGCATTGCTCCCAAGAAGTTGTGCTGTGGTCGCTCCCTGCCCTGGCATATGTGCGGAAGATCCACCTTAGGCCCTACTTGGCAGGACGGTGGGGACTTTCAAAAGTGTTTGTGGGTTGTCTTCGGCGTGTTCTTTCCTCTCACCAGTTTCAAAACGTCTGCCCGATTCCTGGGAGAGCCTGGCGTGGAAGAGTGTCCGAAACAGGAGTCCTCCATTCTAAGAGTCCTTAAGATACTACCCAGTGTTGGCGTGTTGGAATTCCCTGCCCTGCGGGTGTGGATTTTCCCTCCACCGGGGCTCTCATGGGCCCAGGCGTCAAGGAAGCCTTCCCAAAAGGGCCAGGAAGGGAGCCACCTGAAAACCCGTAGAAAGCCTCAGGATCACGTTGTCCAGGCACGGGGTGGCATGGCTAGGAGGGTACGACCTTAAACCATCACACCGAGGTGACCACTGCTTTACTTTGCATCCCAGCCTGCTCCTGGATTCAAGGCAAGGCCCTTATCCCTGGTGTTGCCTGCCTGCCTGCAGGCAGGAAACGCGGGGCAGCATTAAGGTGTTCCGTGGTTCCTCAGAAGGGGGTGGTGTTTGGAGGTAGGGGGATCCCGGACCCTCCTGCCACACACACACACACACACACACACACACACACACACCCCTCCTTCCTCCTCCCCTGCTCGCCGGTCCCCCAGCTCATTCGTTTTCCCGGGAAAATACCGGGCCTGGGTACTAGAGCATCAGCCACAGGTGAGGCTGAGAATCAGAGAGAGCTACATACCAGACCAAGTCCCCAAACCCTCTTCCGCCACACACCCCTCTCCAAACCGCAACGCCCCCGCCCCCACCTCCAACTCCACTGGCCTCCTGACCTCCATCACCCATGCCCAAGGGTCAAAATTTGCAGGGGCCCTGGAAGAAAGCTGAGCAAGTCCTATGGAAAAGATCCCTGGGCAGACCTGAAGCCAGGGAAGCCTGGCCACCAACGCCAGGGGGCAGAACGGGCCCCCCCACCCCACCCCAACGCCAGGAACTTGTGAACAGAGGCATTCTAGGCAAGGCGAGCACAGAGCTCCCTAAGAGATGCCAAGTGGCCTTCCGGGACACCCACCTCTGCAACCCATCCCATCTCTGAAAGGGCCCACCCCAGGGCACAAACCAGTGCCTGGGGCCTCCATGGAGGGAGGTAGCTGGGGCCCTCACAGCCGGGTGACACTTGGCAGGACCCCGTGCTGCAGGACTGGTCACCAGGTTCTGGACCCCTGTGGCACCTGGCTGCCCGCTGGTCCAATCCGTGGTGCCCTGAACCATGAGGCTTGGAGAGACGGGAGTCTGCTGCCAAGGGACAGGTGCGGTGGAGACAAGCAAGCGGCCGGGGGAGTCTGAAGATTCAAAGTCAAAGAGAAATCTGCAAGCCCACTGGTGGGATCTCTTGAGGGCCGTCTGTCTTCACAGGGAGCCTAAGAGGATGGACAGGGTCAAGAAAAGCCCAGCCAAAATGCAATAACACAAGAAACAACAGGTGTTGGCGAGGATGTGGTGGAAAAGGAACACTCCTAAACTGTTGCTGGCAACACAAACTGAGAAGGCCGCCACAGTGCAAAACACTATGGAGGTTCCTCGGAAAGGTGAAACTACAAGCACCCGATGCTCCCAGCAATCGCACTACTGGATAATTGCCCAAAGACTACAAGAACACGAATTCAAAGGGATACGTGCACCCCCATGTTACAGCAGTATTAATTACAAAAGCCAAGAGACAGGAGCAGCCCAAGTGCCATTCGCATTGACGAATGGACAAAGAAGACATATGGACAAAGTGGTACATATGCAAGCAAAGATACACACACACACACACACACAGAGAGAGAGAGAGAGAGAGAGAGAGAGAGAGAGTCAGGGGAATACTATTCACCCTTGAAATGAAAGTTAAATAATCTTCTTGCCATTCTCAGGGATGGGGCGGTGGTGGCGGAGGGGAGGTACAGAGAGTATAATGCTAGGTGAGATGAATCAGTCAAAGAAAGACAATACCATATGATTTCACTCCTATGCAGATTTCAAAAAAAGAAAACAAATGAGCGCCTGAGCGCGCGCGCGCGCGCGCACACACACACACACACACACACACACAGAAAGAGAGAGAGACAGAGAGAGAGAGAGAGATCAAGAATTAAAGTCTTAGAGAAAACTGATGGTTACCAGCGGGGAGGGAGTGTTGCCTGAATGGGGTGATGGGGATTAGGGAGTGCACTTGTCCTGCTGAGCAGCAGGTGACCTAAGCAGCTGATGAATCCCTGTACTGGACACCTGAAACCAATAGAACACCGCATGTTCAGTTACCGCAATTACACTAAACCCGTGAAGAAAAAGAAAAAGCAAAGCCTGCATACTCTTGCAGGTTTGCCACAAAGTGGTCAAGTTGGCCAGGAGCCCAGCCTAGGGAGGGGGAGGGCGGGGAGAGGCAGAGGCTGGAGGAGGCTGCAGGAGGAGGATGGATGATTTGTGTGGTGCTCCTTGCTGTTCCCCTCTCTGTGCCAGGCGGCAAAGGTGGGGAGCAGCGGAGTGGAGGGCAGAAAGCCCAGTGGGGGGCAGGGAGAGGGGTGACTGTCATTTCTGGAGCCACAGTGCCATCCAGCGGAAACGGTCTCTGAAAAGCCCAGCAGCAGCACCGCGCCTTCTGCCAGGCACAGGGGTCAGAAGGGATGCGCTGGGTGGGCTGTGCTCGGCTCAAGCCAGGGTTTCCCCGACCTGGGCTCTGAGGCCTAGAGGGAAGTGTGCCTGATGCTGGGACCCAGTGAGGAAACAGGAGCTCTAGGGGCCCTGGGGACACAGCAGGCAGCCCCAAGACCAAACAGCCCAGGGAGGCGGAGCTTCCCCGTCAGCCATTTTGGGGTGGGCCCAGGGGAAGCAACTCACCACTGTCCACAGGGACCAGGCGGACATTTCCTCTGCTGTCCTTTCTGGGGAGTAGCAGGGTGCCCTGCCTGGGGCCATCCCTGGCCTGCCCGGGAGCGGAGGCGTTTAGAGGCCCTGGGTTCGGGGCCACTGGTGCTTGGCAGTCCCAGGCAGCTCCGGGGCAGAGCAGCGGGAGGGTGGGGGGGGGGGTGGAGGTGGGGGGGTGGGGACTGTGGGGGGGAGATGTAGGGGGTTCCCAGGCAGCCATCTCGGGCTGCCCACGGGGTTTCTGAATGACTTCCTCAGCTCCAGTCTCAGATCCAGCAGAGCGGGGAAGACAGGACCAGGAGCCAGGTGTCCAGGTGCATGCACAGGACCCACCGCTTCCGGTCGGCCCCAGCGCCAACCCCCCTCCTCCCCACCACCGTACACACAGGGACACACTGGAGCCTTCTCCTTCCTGCTCCTGGGCTCTCCTCAGCAGGAGAGCCCAGGCACTTCCCCGGGACAGAAACGATTTCCGCTTGATGGCAGTATGGCTCCAGGAATGCCAACTGAACCCGTAGCCCGCCCCCTCCGGACCTTGGGCCTCAGCACCTTCTGAAGTCAAAACGGACAAAACCGGCAACAACTACAACACACACATCTCAACCCCTACACACAGCCCCCACCCCACCCACACACCAACCAAGAAAGGGAAAGCACAAAGAAAAAGGACAACCTAAACAAACCCCGGCCACCTCCCACCTGACTTTTCACCACTACCATCCTCCCACCGGCCCGCCCCCCCCACCCCCACCACAAGGCAAAAACACCCTCGCGAAAACCCACCACCACCAGGACCACCTCTACCACTACCACCACCACTAGACACCATAACTGGGCATGAAGAACCAGACAAAGAGAAACAAACCAGCCAAGGGGACCCAAGGGGACCACCAAAGAAATACACAGGGCCGAATGACCACCTCCCAGGAGGACACACACCCTGCAGGCCTTCTTCCTTCCTTTTGTGCTGCCCCATTTTTCTTGGCTCCTGCTCCTGGGAGAAATGAAGGGCAAAGGACACAGGAACCGGCCTCTGTGACTCTGCCTGAGGCTTTACGTGGACAGGACCTCTCCTGGACAAGCTGGCGGCCACCCACCTTGCTGGCTCGCAAGTCACTTTTGTGCTTCGTCCCAAGGCCTGGGGCTACAGGCTGAGGTCACCCCCACCTTGGGCTGACCCGACAAGCCCCACCAAAAGAAATGGCTGGCCCCACCTGCAGCCCACAGGGCCACATCCAGGAGACTCCCTGGAAAGGGGAACCCAGCACTCACACAAGCCCCGACTCTGGGCAGGCAGGCGGCCCTTGCTCTCACCCAGGGCCCTTGGCAAAGCCACCAGACATTGCCCAGTCAGGAAGTCAGGGGGCAGGCCCCACACAGGGCCACCTCCCGTGGAGGATGGATGGCCCCTGACTCTCCTCCAGGGGGGGGAGTCCCCATCTATCTGGGTAAACAGGCCAGGCTCCGAATTCACAGCCTTTGTTTTAGTAGGCCTGTTCACAGATTTGTTTTATATTCCATAGTAATGATCATTGTTTTAAATTAATTACTCAGTATATATTGTCTTACACATTTTAGCTTACTTTCTGTTGTAGAATCAATTATAGTATACATAGTATTTATGGCTGTTTTTGTTTTCATTACTTTCTTCTGTGGAATTTTTCTGTATGAACTGGATATAATATAATTGAAGTATGTTTTTGTGTTGTTAATGGTTATGTAGATATGTTTATAAACTCAGTAAGGATTTATATGTGGTTAACCATTATTTCTATTGGAAACATTTTTTTTTCTCTAGTAACATTTTTTTTTCTCTAGTAACAATTTGATTTAGATTTTTTTTCCAGGCAACTTTTTTTTTTTTTAATCCCATGTTATCTTTTGTTTCTATAGAAAGAGTCAGTTAACTATTGAAAAATTATCATAAATTTTCCACCTAGTATATCAGATATCAATACCTCTTTTTTTAGAAATCTGAGTACATATAAAACTCAAATGATTTCTGTTTCTCAAAGATACATATTTTTTCACAATTTCTGTAGTATTTTTCATATTAGCCCCGTTGTGTTCATAACCCACAGTGAATGGAGTCATAGAATCAAAAATTATGTTATATGTATGTAAGAGAATAATATATATCTTACTGAAAAAAATGTTAGTTTCAATAAAATGATGATTTGGAGTATAAAATTTTATTGACATATGATATACAATAAATGGGAAATACTGCAGAATTTCAGTTATAAGTAATTTCAACAAGTCTTACAGCAGAGCATGGAATGGTGTTTATTAAATGCTTGTAGTATCAGCAATGTCAAGATGTTCACTACCTCCAAGTTTTTTTTAATAAGTTTTGTAAGGTCTAGAGGTGCAATGATAGGGTGTACTCTTGACTCTAGTTACTAATAGTAAAAAATAACTTGAAAACTTAAATAAGTAAACTTTTAGAATATTCTAAAACACTTTATATCATTATCTGTAAATGAACAAAAATGTTACTATGTTAAGTAATGATTTTGTTAATTAGCATGTTTTTAATAATCATTTCATAATGTATACAAAGATCACTTGCACACTTTAAATATATATAATTTTTGTCCAAATAATGAAAAAATTTGGAAAAATAAAAATGAATGCAACATGAAATATAATGTATCTTATGTGGAGAGCCAAGACAAATGTCAAAAATTTGTAGCAGGGGGGAGGGGTGTTGGGAGAAGGTGGGTAGGGTTATGGACATTGGGGAGGGTATGTGCTTTTGGGTAAATTGGAAGGGGAGGTGAACCATGAGAGACTATGGACTCTGAAAAACAATCTGAGGGGTTTGAAGTGGCGGGGGAGTGGGAGATTGGGGTACCAGGTGGTGGGTATTATAGAAGGCACAGCTTGCATGGAGCACTGGGTGTGGTGAAAAAATAATGAATACTGTTTTTCTGAAAATAAATAAATTGGAAATTGGAAAAAAAAAACAAAAAAAAAGAGGTTTACTAAATAAACATCTTTGTTTATTGAAAAAAATTTGTAGCAAATTACATCTAATATTTCATCATCATTATTTTCTTATACTACCCATGTGTGAGAAAACCATTCCTAATAATAAACGGTATCATTTACATTTAACATAACAGTCAATTTAATAAGAGTCACTGAGAAAATTCCAATTATGTCATTTTTACTTCTCTAGCACTTGTTGTTTCAAGGCAGTCTAGATCCTTTCATTTTTCAAACTGAATATAAATATTTTCCATTTTCTATTTATCTGTTGTTTTCCTCATATAGCCTGTTTATGTGTTGTTGACTTCCATCTCACGAAGAGGTTATTTTTTATATACTTTAACACTTAAAAAAATACAGCAGAAATTTGTTTCTCAGTTAGAGAAACTTCTAGCCAGAAGTCAAACATGGGGGTGTGGGCAGGTCTGAGTTCTTCTGAGGCCTTGATCCTTGGTTTGCAGATGGGTGATGGGTCATTTCCTATGTCCCCAGATGACGGCCTTTTCTCTGTGTATACGCACCGGTGTTGTCTCTTTGTGCTTACAAATTTCACTTTTGAAAAATTTTCATTTTTTTAAAATTTATTTTTCTTTTAAGCTTTTATTTAGGAGCACCTTGGTGGCGCCGTCATTTAAGCATCTGCTTGTGGCTCAGGTCATGATCCCAGGGTCCTAGGATGGAGTCCCACATCAGGCTCCCTATCCCTCTGTCTGCTGCTCCCCCTCCCCCTGTTTGTGTTCTCTCTCTCTCTGACAAATAAACAAAATCTTTTAAAAAATAAAAATTGAAATATTTTATTTATTTAATTGAAAGAGAGCAAGCACAAATACTCAGAGCAGTAGGCAGAGGGAGAGGAAGAAGCAACCTCACCACTAAGCAGAGAGCTGTATGTGGGGCTCGATCCCAGGACCCTGGGATCATGATCTGACCTGAAGACAGAAACTTAACTGACTGCGATACATAGGCACCCCTATTTTCCTTTATTAAAATATAGCTAACATACATTATATTAGTTTCAGGTGCACAACATAGTTATTCAACAATTGTATACATTACATAATGTTAACCATGGTAAGTGTAGTTACCATCTGTCAACAAACAATGTTATTACAAAATCAATGGCTATAGTTAGTATGATGTACTTTTTTTTTATACCTGTAACTTTTTTATATTATAACTGCAAATCTGTACCTTTTAATCCCCTACAACTGTTGTGTTTATCCTCAAATCCTCTTTGAAAACCATCAGTTTGTTCTATGTATTTCTGTGTCTGCTTTTGTTTGCAAATTTGTTTTTGTTTTTTACATTCCACATATAGGTGAAATCATATAGTGTTTTTCTGTCTTAATTACTCTACTATGCATAATACCCTATAGGTCCATCCGCGTCTTTGCAAATGTCAGATGCCATTCTTTTTATGACTAAGGAATATTCCATTGTATATATGTACAGCCCCTCTTCATAATTCATCTATTGGTGGTATAGCCCAGGTTGCTTTGACTATCATATATGACACTGTGATGAACAAAGGAATGCATATATCTTTTCAAATCAGTGTTATTGTTTTATTTGAACCAACAACCAGTACTGAAATTACTGGATCACACGGTATTTTGATTTTTAATTTTTTAAGTATCTTCCATACTGTTTTCCACAGTGGTTAGAGCAATTTACATTCCAACAGTGCATGAGGGAATGTTCCCCTTTCTCCACAATCTCATCAACATTAGTGATTTCTTTTTGATTCTAGTTTTTCTGCTGGGTGTGAGCTGATCTCTCATCTTGGCTTTGATTTGCAAGTTCCTGATGATTTGTGATGTTGAGCAACTTTTCATGTGACTGTTGGCCATCTGTACATCTTCTTTAGAAAAATGTCTATTTCATCCTTTGCCCATGTTTTTAAAAATCTGTTTTTATAAGGGATTTTGGATATTAGTCCCTTATCAGATAATATTATTTGCAAATACCTTCTCCCATTCAATAGGTTCACTTTTTGTTTTGTTCATAACTTTCTTTGCTGTGCAAAAGCTTCTTATCATGGTGGAGTCCCCATAGTTTATATTGGCTGTTCTTTCCTTTGTCAGAGGAGACACATCAATAAATATTTTGTCAAGGCTGATGTCAAACAGATTACCGCCCCTTTTCTTTGAAGATATTTATGCTTTCAGCTTTCAGATGTTGGGTCTTTAAACCATTTTATATTTAATTTTGTATATGGTATAATAAGGTAATACAGTTTCATTACTATGCATGTAGCTGTCCAGTTTTCCCAATAGCATTTGTTGAAGACTGTCATTTCCCATTGTATATTTATGTCTCTATTAACATAGATTATTTAATGTATATAAGTGATTTTATTTCTGGATTCCCTATCCTTTTATTTTTTTAAGGATTTTATTTATTTGAGAGAGAGATAGAGAGAGAGAGGTCAAGAAAGAGCACGACTAGGAGGGACGGGCAGAGGAAGAGAGAGAAGCAGACTCCCCTGAGTAGGGAGCATACAGGGCTCCATCCCAAGGCCCTGAAATCATGACCTGAGGTGAAAGCAGATGCTTAAATGACTAAGTCTCCCAGGTGCCCCTCCCTATCCCTTTCAATTGATCTATAGGTCTACTCTTATGCCAGTACCATAGTATTTTGATTACAATAGCATTTTAGTTATCTTGAAATCTGGGAGTGTCATGCCTTCAGCTTTTTTCTTCTTCAAGATTGCTTCCGCTATTCAAGGTTTATTGTGGTTCCATGTAAATTTTACTATTATTTGTTCTAGTTCTGTGAAAAATGCCATTGTTATATTTCACTGAAACTCTAGACTGCTTTGAGTAGTATAAACATTTTAACAATCTGAATTCTTCCAATTCATGAACATTGGCTAGGTTTCCATTTATTTGTGTTGTCTTCAATTTTTTTCATCAGTATCTTAGTTTTCAGAGTATATCCTTTTTACTTCTGTGGTTAAATTTATTCCTAGGAATATTATTCTTCTTGGTGCAATTGTAAATGGGATTATTTTCTTAATTTGTCTTTCTGGTATTTCTGCCTTAATAATGTCTAAAAACACAACAGGGGCACCTGGGTAGCTCAGTCAGTTAAGCATCTGACTCTTGATTTCAGCTCAGGTCAGGGTCTCGGGGTCATGGATTGAGCCCCATATTGGTCTCCACCCTCAAGAGGGAGTCTGCTTGAGGATTCTCTCCCTCTCCCCCATCCACACCCCCACAAGGTAAAACATTAAAAATACAATGAACTACAGTATATTAATTTTATATTTTATAAATTCACTGAACTTTATTGGTTTTAATCCTTTGTTGGTGAAGTCTTTAGAGTTTTCATTATATAGTATCAAGACTTCTGCAAATATTGAGTGTGACTTCTTACTTACCAAACTGGATGCCTTTTATTTCTTATTTTTGCCACATTATTTTTTTATTATTTTTTTCATCATGGTAAGCATACTCTTTAATATCCATAACCTATTTCACCCATCCTCCCACACAAACATATCACACTTTTTGTTCTGTTTCAAATTTTTATTTAAATTCCAGTTATTTAACATAGAGTTTAGTATTAGTTTCAGGTGTAGAATTTGGTGATTCATCACTTACAACATCCAGTGTTCAGCACACATGTCCTCCTTAAGGATGGGTATTAATGCCCATCATCCATTTGGCCCTCTAGCAACCCTGGCTTTGTTGTCTTAAGTGCCTATTTTATGGTTTGTCTCTCTCCTTTTTTCCCTCTATGTTGATTGTTCCTTAAATTTGACAGATGAATGAAATCATATGGTATTTGTCTTTCTCTGATTGACTCGTTTGGCGTAACATTATACTGTCTAGCTCAAGTCATGTCGCTACAAATGGAAAATTTCATTTTTATGACTGAATAATATTACATCATATATACATACACCATTTCTTTTTTATCCATCATTAATTGATGTACACCTGAGCAGCTTCCATATCTTGGTTATTGGAAATAATGCTACTATAAACACAGGGTGGGTCTGTATCCCTTTGAATTAATAGATGTGCATTAATTGTATAAAATCCCAGTCGTTAGAGTGCTGGCTCATAGTAGTTCTATATTTAACTTTTTGAGAAACCACAACACTGTTTTCCAAACTGTTTGTACCACCAACTGTTCACAAGTGTTCCCTTTCCTCCACATACTTGATAAAAGGTTCTTTCTTTTCTTGTTTTTAGCCATTCTGACAGATGTGAGGTGATATCTCATTGTGCTTTTAATTTGTATTTCCCTGATGATAACTGATGATAAGCATCTTTTTATGTGTCTGTTGGCCATCTGGATGTCTTCTTTGTGGAGAAATGTCTGTTGATGTCTTCTGCCAATTTTTAATTGGATTATTTAGGGGGTTTTTGGTGCTTAAGAGTATCTCTTTGTATATTTTGGATATTGCCCCTTTATCAGATATGTCATTTGCAAGTATCTCCTTCAATCGATAGGCTGAATTTTAGTATTTTTGGTTTATTCCTTTGTTGTGCTTTTTATTTTGATATATTCCCAATAGATTATTTCCTTTATTTCCCCTTGCTCTCAAAAAACATATACAGAAGGATGCTGCTATGACCAATGTTAAAGAAACTACTATGTCCTCTTTTAGGACTGTTATGGTTTCAGGTCTCTTATTTAGGCCCTCAATACATTATGAGCTCATTTTGGTTTATGGTGCATGAGAATGGCTCAGTTTCATTATTTTGCAGGCACCTAGCCAGTATTCCCAACACCATTTGTTAAAGAGACTATCTTCTCCCCATTGCATATTATTGCCTCCTTTATTGAAATTTAATCGACTGGGGTGCCTGGGTGGCTGAGTCAGCTAAGTGTCTGCCTTTGGCTCAAGTCACGATCTTGGGATTCTGGGATTAAGCTCCATGTTGGGCTCCCTGCTCAGCATGGAACCTGCTTCTTCCTCTTCTCTGCTCCTTCCCTCCACTCCTACACTCTCTCTTTCAAATAAATAAATATTTTTAATCAAAAAATAAATATGAGAGGAGGAGTCAAGATGGCAGAGAAGTAGCAGGCTGAGACTACATCAGGTAGCAGGAGATTACCTAGATAGCTTATCAAACCATTGCAAACATCTACAAATCCAACAGGAGATAGAAGAGAAGAACAGCAATTCTAGAAACAGAAAATTGACCACTTTCTGAAAGGTAGGCCCGGCGGAGAAGTGAATCCAAAGCAATGGGAAGATAGACCGTGGGGGGGGGGGGGGTTCCCAGCAAACGGCAGAGCAACAGAGCACAAAATTAGGACTCTTAAAAGTCTGCTCCACTGAGGGACACAGCTCCAGAGGCTAAACCGAGGTGAAGCCCACGTGGGGCCAGCGTGGCCCTAGGTCCTGCGGGGTCATAGAAGGATTGGGGGTGTCTGAGAGTTGCAGAGCTCGCAGGTATTAGACCAGGGAAGCCGGCTACAGAGACAGAGCCGAGGAGTGAGCTCTCAGCTCGGGGTTACCTTGAACGAGTTCCAGGCTGGGTGAGCTTGGAGGGCGGCCAGAGGCCAGGGAGACGGGAGTGATTGGACTCTTTTCTCTGAGGGCGCATAGAGGAGTGGGGCCCCAAGCTCTCGGCTCCTCCGGGCCAGAGACTGGGAGGCGACCATTTTCATTCCCGTCCTCCAGAACTCTAGGGTAAGTGTTCAGGGAACAAAAGCTCCCGAAAGCAAACCTGAGATTACTTAGCCTGGCCCCTGGTAAGGGCAGTGCAATTACGCCTCAGGCAAAGACACTTGAGAATCACTCTAACAGGCCCCTCCCCCAGAAGATCAACAAGAAATCCAGCCAAGACAAAGTTCACCTACCAAGGAGAGCAGCAGAATTCCAGAGGAGGTAAAAGCAAAGCACGGAACTCATGGCTTTCTCCCCATGATTCTTTAGTCTTGTGGTTAATTTAATTTATTTTTAATTTAATTTTTTTCTTCTCCCAATTTTTTTTAAATTTTACCCTTTTCTTTTTTAACGTTTCTTAACTAGTTTATCTATATAAGTATTTTCTTTTTTGTATTTTTTTTAATTTGTTTTCTTTTTTAATTTATTTTTTCTGAACATCTTTTTATCCCCTTTCTCCCTCCAATTATTTGGGGTCTCTTCTGATTTGGTTACAGTGCATTTTCCTAGGGTCTTTGCCACCCTTTCAGTATTTTATTTGCTCCTTGATATACTCTTATCTGGACAAAATGACAAGGCAGAAAAACTCACCACAAAAAAAAAGAACAAGAGGCAGTACCGAAGGCTAGGGACCTAATCAATACAGACATTGGTAATATATCAGATATAGAGTTCAGAATGATGATTCTCAAGGTTCTAGCTGGGCTCGGAAAAGGCATGGAAGATATTAGAGAAACCCTCTCCAGAGATATAAAAGCCCTTTCTGGATAAATAAAAGAACTAAAACCTAACCAAGTTGAAATAAAAAAAGCTATTAATGAGGTGCAATAAAAAAACAGAGGCTCTCACTGCTAGGAAAAATGAGGCAGAAGAAAGAATTAGTGATATAAAAGACCAAATGACAGAGAATAAAGAAGCTGAGCAAAAGAGGGACAAACAGCTACTGGACCACGAGGGGAGAATTAGATAAGTGACACCATAAGACGAAATAACATTAGAATAATTGGGATTCTAGAAGAAGAAAGAGAGAGGGGAGCAGAAGGTATATTGGAGAGAATTATTGTAGAGAATTTCCCTAATATGCAAAGGGAATAAGCATCAAAATCCAGGAGGTGCAGAGAACTCCCCTCAAAATGAAAGAGAATAGGTCTACACCCCATCACCTAATAGTAGAATTTAAAAGTCTTAGCAACAAAGAGAAAATCCTGAAAGCAGCCCGGGAAAAGAGGTCTGTAACATACAATAGTAAAAATATTAGACTGGCAGCAGACTTATCCACAGAGACCTGGCAGGCCAGAAAGAACTGGCATGATATATTCAGAGCACTAAATGAGAAAAACATGAAGCCAAGATTACTATATCCAGCTAGGCTTCATTGAAAATAGAAGGAGAGATAAAAAAAATTTCCAGGACAAACAAAAACTGAGAGAATTTGAAAACACCAAACCATCTCTACAGGAAATATAGAAAGGGGTCCTCTAAGCAAAGAGCACAGAAGTAGTAGGTCAGAAAAGAACAGAGAAAATATACAGTAATAGTCACCTTAAGGCCATACAATGGCACTAAATTCACATCTCTCAATAGTTACCCTGAACGTTAATGGGCTAAATGCCCCAATCAAAAGACACAGGCTATCAGAATGGATAAAAAAACAAAACCCATCTATATGTTGTCTATAAGAAACTCATTTTAAACCTGAAGACACATCCAGATTTAAAGTGAGGGGGTGGAAAACAATTTACCATGCTAATGGACATCAGAAGAAAGCTGGGGTGGCAATCCTTATATCAGATCAATTAGATTTTAAGCAAAAGACTATAATAAGAGATGAGGAAGGACACTATATCATACTCAACGGGTCTGTCCAACAAGAAGATCTAACAATTTTAAATATCTATGCTACTAAAGTGGGAGCAGCCAACTATATAAACCAATTAATAACAAAATCAAAGAAACACATTGGCAATAATACATTAACAGTAGGGGACATTAACACTCCCCTCATTGAAATGGACAGATCATCCAAGCAAAAGATCAACAGGGAAATAAAGGCCTTAAATGACACACTTGACCAGATGGACATCACAGATATATTCAGAACATTCCATCCCAAAGCAAGAGAATACACATTTCCTCTCTAGTGCACATGGAACATTCTCCAGAATAGATCACATGCTGGGTCATAAATCAGATCTCAACCAGTATCAAAAGATTGGGAACATTCCCTGCATATTTTCAGACCACAATGCTCTGAAGCTAGAACTCAATCACAAGAGGACATTTGGAAAGAACACAAATACATAAAGACTAAACAGCATTCTTCTAAAGAATGAATGGGTCAACCAGGAAATTAAAGAAGAATTGAAAAAAAGTCATGGAAACAAATGTTAATGAAAACAAAACAGTTCAAAATCTGTGGGACACAGCAAAGGCCCTCCTGAGAGGAAAATATAAAGCAGTACAAGCCTTTCTCAAGAAACAAGAAAGGTCTCAAATACACAACCTAACCCTACACCTAAAGGAGCTGGAGAAAGAACAAGAAAGAAAGCCTAAACCCAGGAGGAGAAGAGAAATCATAAAGATCAGAGCAGAAATCAATGAAATAGAAACCAAAAAAAAAAAAAGAATAGAACAAATCAATGAAACTAGGAGCTGGTTCTTTGAAATAATTAACAAGATTGATAAATCCCTGGCCAGACTTATCAAAAAGAAAAGAGAAAGGACCCAAATACATAAAATCATGAATGAAAGAAGAGAGAGCACAACTAACACCAAAGAAATACACACAATCATAAGAACATACTATGAGCAACTCTATGCAAACAAATTTGACAATCTGGAAGAAATGGATGCATTCCTAGAGACATATAAACTACCACAACTGAACCAGGAAGAAATACAAAACCTGAGCAGACCTATAATCAGTAAGGAGATTGAAACAGTCATCAAAAATCTCCAAACAAACAAAAGCCCAGGGCCAGACTGCTTCCCAGGGGAATTCTACCAAACATTTAAAGAAGAACTAATTCCTATTCTCCTGAAACTGTTCCAAAAAATAGAAATGGAAGGAAAACTTCCAAACTCATTTTATGAGGCCAGAATCACCTTGATCCCAAAACCAGACAAGGATTCCATCAAAAAAGAGAAATACAGACCAATATACTTAATGAACACAAATCCGAAAATTCTCACCAAAATACTAGCCAATAGGATTCAACAGTACATTAAAAGGATTATTCACCACGACCAAGTGGGATTTATTCCAGGGCTGCAAGTTTGGGTCAACATCCGCAAATCAATCAATGTGATACGACCCATTAATCAAAGAAAGAACAAGAACCATATGATACTCTCAACAGATGCTGAAAAAGCATTTGACAAAGTACAGCATCCCTTCCTGATCAAAACTCTTCAAAGGGTAGGGGATAGAGGGCAAAAACCTCACTATTATCAAAGCCATCCATGAAAAACACACTGCAAATATCATTCTCAATGGAGAAAAACTGAAAGCTTTTCTGCTAAGGTTGGGAACATGGCAGGGATGTCCATTATCACCACTGCTATTCAACGTAGTACTAAAAGTCCTAGCCTCAGCAATCAGACAACAAAAAGAAATTAAAGGCATCCAAATCAGCAAAGAATAAGTCAAACTATCACTCTTTGCAGATGATATGATACCATATGTGGAAAACCCAAAAGACTCCATTCCAAATCTGCTAGAGCTTGTACAGGAATTTAGTAAAGTGTCCGGATATAAAATCAATGCACAGAAATCAGATGCATTTCTCTACACCAACAACAAGACAGAAGAAAGAGAAATTAGGGAGTCAATCCCATTTACAATTGCACCCAAAAGCACAAGATACCTAGGAATAAACCTAACCAAAGAGGCTAAGAATCTATACTCAGAAAACTATAAACTACTCATGGAAGAAATTGAGTAAGACACAAAGAAATGGGAAAATATTCCATGCTCCTGGATTGGAAAAACAAATATTGTGAAAATGTCTATGCTACCTAAAGCAATCTACACATTTAATGCAATCCCTATCGAAATCCCATCCATTTTTTCAAAGAAATGGAACAAATAATCCTAAAATTTATGTGGAACCAGAAAAGACCTCGAATAGCTAACGGGATATTGAAAAAGAAAGCCAAAGTTGGTGGCATCACAATTCCGGACTTCAAGCTCTATTACAAAGCTGTCATCATCAAGACAGCATGGTATTGGCACAAAAACAGACACATAGATCAATGGAACAGAATAGAGAGCCCAGAAATAGACCCTCAACTCTATGGTCAACTAATCTTCAACAAAGCAGGAAAGAATGTCCAATGGAAAAAAGACAGCCTCTTCAATAAACGTGTTGGGAAAATTGGATGGCCATATGCAGAAAAATAAAATTGGACCATTTCCTAACACCACACATGAAAATACACTAAAAATGGATGAAGGACCTCAATGTGAGAAGGGAATCCATCCAAATCCTTGAGGAGAACACAGGCAGCAACCTCTTCGACCTCAGCTGCAGCAACATCTTCCTAGGAACATCGTGAAAGGCAAGGGAAGCAAGGTCAAAAATGAACTACTGGGATTTCATCAAGTTCAAAAGCTTCTGCACAGCAAAGGAAACAGTTAACAAAACCAAAAGACAACTGACAGAATGGAAGAAGATATTTGTAAACAACATAGCAGATAAAGGGCTAGTGTCCAAAATTCGTAAAGAACTTAGCAAACTCAACACCCAAGGAACAAATAATCCAATCAAGAAATGGGCAGAGAACATGAACAGACATTTCTGCAAAGAAGACATCCAGATGGCCAACAGACACATGAAAATGTGCTCCACATCACTCAGCATCAGGGAAATACAAATCAATACCACAATGAGGTATCACCTCACACCTATCAGAATGGTTAAATTAACAAGTCAGGAAATGACAGATGCTGGTGAGGATGTGGAGAAAGGGGAACCCTCCGACACTGTTGGTGGGAATGCAAGCTGGTGCAACCACTCTGAAAAACAGCATGGAGGTTCCTCAAAAAGTTGAAAATAGAACTACCCTATAACCCAGCAATTGCACTACTGGGTATTTACCCTAAAGATACAAACGTAGTGATCCAAAGGGGCATGTGCACCTGAATGTTTATAGTAGCAATGTCCACAATAGCCAAACTATGGAAAGAACCTAGATGTCCATCAACAGATGAATGGATCAAGAAGATGTGGTATATATACACAATGGAATACTATGCAGCCATCAAAAGAAATGAAATCTTGCCATTTGCGACGACGTGGATGGAACTAGACGGTATCATGCTTAGTGAAATAAGTCAATCGGAGAAAGACAACTATCATATAACCTCCCTAATATGAGGAAGTGGAGATGCAACATGGGGGGTTAGGGGGGTAGGAGAAGAATAAATGAAACAAGATGGGATCGGGAGGGAGACAAATCATAAATGACTCTTAATCTCACAAAACAAACTGAGGGTTGCAGGGAGAAGGGGGGTCAGGAGAAGGGGATGGGGTTATGGACATTGGGGAGGGTATGTGCTATGGTGAGTGCTGTGAAGTGTGTAAACCTGGTGACTCACAGACCTGTACCCCTGGGGATAAAAATACATGATATGTTTATAAAAAATTAAAAAATTAAAAAATAAATATGAAAGTTAATTGAGCATGTAATTGTGGGTTTATTTCTGGGTTTTGTATTCTGTTCTATTGATCTATGTTTCTATTTTTGTGGCACTACCATACTGCTTTAATTTTACAGCTTTGTAGTATAACTTGGAATCTCGAAATGGGATACCTATATACCCATAGTTTGCCCCCACCCCCACCCCCACCCCCCGCCCAAGATTGCCTTGGCCATTCCAGTTCTTTTGCGGTTCCATAGAAATTTTAGGATTGTCTGTTATACTTCTGTGAAAAACGCTCTGGTATTTTGATAAGGTATACATTAAATGTGTAGACTCCTTTGCATAATACGGACATTTACCAGTATTTGTTATTCCAATCCATAGCATGGAATGTCTTTCCATTTCTCTTTCTCATTCAATTTCTTTCATTAGCGTTTTATAGTTATCAGTATACAGGTCTTTCACCTCTTTGGTTAATTATATTCTTAGGTATTTTATTATTTTTGGTGCAATTGTAAACAAGATTATTTTCTTAATTTCTCTATCTGCTGCTTTATTAGTAAGTGTCTAATAGTGTAATAGGTTTCTGCACAATGATTTTACATCTTGCAACATCACTGAATTAATTTATCAATTCTAGTAGTTTTGTGGTGGAGTCTTGGAGTTTTTTATGTTTTTTATTTATTTATTTTTATTTAGAGTATCACATCATCTGCAAATAGTGAAGTGTTGCTATTTCCTTATTGATTTTGATGCCTTTTATTTCTTTTTGCTTTCTGATTGCTGTGGTAAGACTGGACATCCTTGTCTTGTTCCTGACCATAAAGGAAAAGCTCTCAGTTTTTCCTCATTGAATATGATGTTAACTGTGTTTTTCATATACACCCTTGATTATGTTCAGGTATGTTCCCTCTAAACCTACTTTGTTGAGGTATTTGTCATGAATGGATGTTGTACTTTCTCTATTGCTTTTTCTGCATCTCTTGAAATGACTGTACTGGTGCACCTGTGTGGCTCAGTGGGTTAAACCTCTGCCTTCGGCTCAGGTCATGATATCAGGGTCCTGGGATTAAGCCCCACATTGGGCTCTCTGCTCAGCAGGGAGCTTGCTTCCTCCTCTCTCTGCTGGCCTATTTATGATCTCCTTTTCTCTCTCTCTGTCAAAACAAACAAACAAACAAACAAATACATAAATAAATAAAAATTTGAGATTACTGTATCAGTTTTACCCTTGCTCTTACTGACAGGATGCATAACATTGTTTACTGAACCCCCCCTACCAGAAATACATCCTACTTGATCCTTTTGAATTTTTTTCTTAAAATGAATTCTTGGATTTGGTTTGCTAGCATTTTACTGCGACTTTATTGAGAGATTTATATTTATGTTCTTCAGGGATCTTGGCCAGTAGTTCTCTTTTTTTGTGGTGTCTTCACCTGGTTTGTTATCCGGGTAATTCTGGTCTCATGGAATGAATTTGGAAGTCTTCATTCCACTTCCAAGTTTTCGAAAAGTTTTGTAGGAATAGGTATCAACTCTTGCTTAAATGTTTGAATTTCACTGTGAAGATATCTGTTGTAGATTTGTTGTTTACTGTTTTCAATTTCTTTACTGGTAATTGGACTGTTTGTTTCCGGGTCAGTTTTGGTTGGTTATATCTTTCTAGGATTTATGCATTTCTTCCAGGCTGTCCAATTTGTTGGTATATACTTTTCACATAATAGTCTCTTACAGTCTTTAGTATTTCTGTGAAGTCAGTTGTTTTTCTCCTCTTTAACACATGATTTTACTGGAATCATCTCTCTCATTTTTTTATGAGTCTGGTTAAAGGTTTATCAATTTTGTTGCTCCTTTAAAGAACCAGCTCCTGGTTTCATTGATCTTTTAAAATTATTATTATTTTTACTCTATATCATTTATTTCTGCTCCAATCTTATTATTTTCATCCTTCTCCTAGTTTGGGGTTATGTTTGTTGTTCCTTTTGTAGCTCATTTAGGTTAAGGTTATGTTGTTTAAATAAATACTTATCCTGCTTCCTGAGGTTAACCTTTATTTGCTATAAATCTACCCCTTAGAGCTGCTTTTCCTGCTTCAAAAAAGCATTGGATCACTGTACTTTCATTTTAAATTCTCTCCATGTAGTATTTCTTTCATCTTTGATTTCTTGGTTTCATTGTTTAGTAGCCTGTTATTTAACCTCCATGTATTTGCATTCTTTCCAGTGTTTTTTTTTAAAATATTTTACTTATTTATTTGACGGATAGATCACAAGTAGGCAGAGAGGCAGGCAGAGAGAGGAAGGGAAGCAGGCTCCCTGCTGAGCAGAGAACCCGATGCAGGGCTCAATCCCAGAACCCTGGGACCATGACCTGAGCCGAAAGCAGAGGCTTTAACCCACTGAGCCACCCAGGTGCCCCTCTTTCCAGTGTTTTTCTTGTCATTGATTCCTAGCTTCATAGCATTGTGGTCTGAAAAGATGCACGGTATGACTTCAATCTTGTTAAACTTGTTGAAACTTTCTTTGTGGTCTAATATGTGATCTAGTCTGAAGAATGTTCCACGTGCACTTGAAAAGAATGTGTATTCCACTCTTTTAGGATAGATGTTCTGAGTACATTTAAGTCCACTTGGTCCAATGTATCATTCAACACAACTGTTTCCTTGTTGATTTTCTGTGGGGATGATCAGTTCATGTAAATGGAGTGTTAAAGTGCCCAACTATCACTGTGTTACTATGAACTAGTGCCTTTAAGATTCTTGTTAACCATTTTATGTATTTTGCTTCTCCCATGTTTGCTGCACAAATCTTTACATGTTATATTTTCTTTTTGGAATGTCCCCTTTATTACTACATAGGTTCCTTCTTTGTCTATTCTTAAAATCTTTGTTTTAAAGTCTATTTTGTCCAATATAAGTATTGAAACTCTGGCTTTCTTTTCACATCCATTTGCATGATAAATAATTATCTCCTCACTTTCAATCTGTAGGTGCATTTATGACTAAAACAACTCTCTTGTAGGCAGCATCGAGGTGGGTCGTGTTTTTTATCCATTCCAATACCCTATGCCTTTTGACTGGAGCATTTAGTCCACTTACTTTTGGAGTGATCATTCAAATATATTAATTTAGTGCCATTGTGTTACCTGTAAAGTTGGTGTTTCTGGAGATTTTCTCTGTTCCTTTCTAATTTGTTGCTTTTGGTCTTTTTTTCATCCCGTACTCAAAGAGTCCCCTTTAATATTTCCTGCAGGGCTGGTTAAGTGATCACAAATTCCTTTGGTTTTTGTTTGAGAAACTCTTTAATTCTCCTTCTATGATGAATGACAGCTTTGCTGTATAAAGTATTCTTGGCTGAATACTTTTCACATTTAGCATGTTGAACATATCCTGCCACTCTCTTCTGGCCTGCTATGTTTCTGTGGACAGATCTGCTGCAAACTTTACCTGTCTTCCTTGGTAGGCTAACAATTTTTTTCATCTTTTGGCTTTCAAGAATCTTTTCTTGTCTGTGTTTATTCTCTCAGTCCTCAGATTGATTTCCTAGGTGTTAAGAATGATTTGATATTTGCCTGCTGTGTTCAAGGGTTGAGGGAAGCATAACATCCTCCTACTATTCCACCATCTTAACCTAGATTCAGCAGTTTATATGTGTCTAGGATTTTATCCACTTCTTCCGTGTTGCCCAATTTCTTGTGCATAGTTTTTCATAATAATCTCTTATAACTGTTTGTATTTCTGTGGTGTTGGTTACTATTTCTCCTCTCCATTTGTGATTTTATTTCTTTGGATGCTTGTTCTTCCCTCTGATGCATCTGGTTAGAGGTTATCAATTTTACTGAGATTTTCAAAGAACCATCTCCTGGTTTATTTGTTCTATTCTACTGGGGTTTTTTTTTTGTTTGTTCGTTATCACTTATGTCTGCTCTCATCTTTATTATTCCCTCTCTTCTGGCTTTGGGCTTCATTTGTTATTTTTCTGGCTCCTTTATGTGTAAATTTAGACTGTTTGAGATTTTTCTTGCTTCTTAAGATAAGGTGTATTGCTATATACTTCCCTGTTAAGACCGCTTCTCCTGCATCCAAATGACTTTGGACCATTGTCCAATGTTGTTTTTATTTTTTTTACTTCCTGGTTGATTTGTTTCACTGTTTAGTTCTTTAACATCCATGTATTTGTGATTTTTTCAAATTTTTGCTTGTGGTTGACTTCAAGTTTCATAACATTATGGTGAGAAAATACACATGGTATGATTTCCATCTATTTATATCTTTTGTGGCCTGATATGTGACCTAGTATGTGATCTATCCTGGAGAATAGCCCATGTGCACTCAAAAAGAATGTGTATTCTGCTGCTTTAGGATGAGATGTTCTGAATAGATCTGTTAAGTGATCCAATGTGTCATTCAAAGCCAATGTTTCCTTCTTGATTTCCTGTTTCAATCATTTGTTCATTGCTATAAGTGAGGTGTTAAAGTCCCCTACTATTTTTGGATTATTAATAATTATGTCTTTTATGTATGTTGTTAATTCATTTATATATTTGGATGGTCCCAAGTTGGTGGCATAAATATTTACAATTGATTGATCTTCTTGTTGGGTAGACAACTTTATTGTAATAAAGTGTCCTTCTTCATCTCTCATTACAGTCTTTGGTTCGAATTTAGTCTGTCTGATATAAGTATGTGATCTATCCTGGAGAATACCCCATAGCAATAAATAATTATCTATCAATAATTACTTCAAATGTAAATTAGGACTAAATACACCAATTGAAACACTTATGGTGACAAAATGGATAAAAAACTCAATACCCATCTATATGCTGATATAGTGAATATTTAATAATATATATGCTGCCTACTTTGGCTTTCTTTTGACATCCATTATCATGACAAATCTTTGTCCATCCTCTCACTTTCAATCTGCAGGATTCTTCATCTAAAATGAGTCCCTTCTAAGCAGCATATAGATGGGTATCAGGTTTTTTATCCATTGTGTCACCATAAGTGTTTTGATTGGTGTATTTAGTCCTAATTTACATTCAAAGTAATTACTGATAATTATTTATTACCATTGTGGCACTTTTGTTATTGTTTTTATAGTTCTCTGATCCTTTAATAGCTTTCATGGTTTATTGCCTTTCTTTAGTAATATTACTTGGAGTACATTCTCTTTATTACTTTATATCTGTTACTGTTTTTTTTTTTTTTTTAATTTCTGGTTACCAATAGGTTTGTATATGACATCTTCTGAATATAGTAGCCTATATTAAAGCAATGGTTGCTTAAGTTTGAACCCACTCTTTATTCCTCTTCCCTCCATGTTTTTGGTATATGGTGTCACATTTTACATCCTTGTATTCTGTGATTCCTTTGATTTTTACAGATATACTTACTACTGGTTTTGTGTTTACTACTTTTCATACTCTTACTTATGGTCTTTCCAGAGTCCCCTTTAATATTTCTTGTGGGACTCATTTAGTGGTCATAAACTTCTTTACCTTTGTCTGCCTGAGAAACTATCACTCCTTCTATTCTGAATGATAGCTTTGGTGTACAGAATATTCATGTGTGCAGATTTTCACTTTACAGCACTTTGAATATATCACACTGCTTCTTTCTGGCCTTCAAAGTTTCTGCTGTAAAATCCAATGATATCCTTATGTGGTTTTCCCTGTATGTAACTACCTTTCTTTTGTTGTTTTTGAAATTCTCTCATTTTCACTACTTTTTGCCATTTTTATTACTATGTGTCTTGACATATATCTTCTTGGGTTCAGTTTCTTGGGGGATTTCTGTGCCTTCTAAATCTGGATCTCTGTTTTTCCCCCATATTCAGGTTGTTTTCAACTATTATTTAAGTAGTTTTTGACCCTCCACTTCTCTCTCTTCTCTTCTGGGAACCCTATAATGAGAATGCTATTGCTTTTGATGCAGTTATTGAGTTCCCTATGTCTATTCTCATTATGCAGTATTTGTCTTTAACCTCTTCACCTTGATTACTTTCCATTACTTTATCCTTTAGGTCACTTATAAGTTCCTCTCCTTCCTATAGTCCACTATTAATTCCATTTATTGTATTTTATATATAAATTATAGAGCTCTTAACCTCTGATGTTATTTTTTAATCTCTTTATCAAGGGTCTCACTGATGTCCTCCACCCTTTCCTGAAGTCCAGTGAGTAACTTTATGATCATTACTTTAAGTCCTCTATCAGGCATATTATTTTTAGCTGTTTCACATAGGTCTCTTGCTGTGGTGCTGCCCTGTTCTTTAATTTGGGACATATTCCTCTGTCTCATTTTGTCTTACTCTGTGTGTTTGTGTGTGTTAGGAAGTCAGATGTCTTCTCTTTTTGAGGGTAATGGCCTTATGAAGAAGAGGTGTTATAATGCCCTGCAGTGCATAGGCCCTATTCCACAGAACATGGTACTTCATGGGCTGTCTCATGTGTGTTACATGTGCCCTGCAGTTGTGTCCTGTCCACTTTCTCCTTTAGTCCAATCATATACAGAGTCTCTCTTTGCCTGTTGTGAATTGGTCCCAGGGCATGGTGGGGCACACGGTTTTAACAAGGTGCACTCTGATGCTTACAAAATGAGATCTGCTGTCACTCCCAGAACTTGGGTCACCCTAGGTTCATCCAGAAACTATGCAAATCTGCCACAGCACACAATTTTGTCTAGGTGCACCTCAAGCTTCTACATGGCCTGCCACTGCTGCTGTTGCCACTGCCACAAGGACAAAAGCCCCATATAAAATGTGGTTTGGGAGACATGGTGTTGACAAGGTCTGTACTGGTCTTCTGGTTAAAGGAACTGTAGCAACATGATAGAAGGAAAGGTGACTGTGAAGAGCAGGTCCATTACAGTGCAAGATACAGGACTAGATGTAAGTAAGTTAGGTAGGTGCCAGATTGATTCCTGCTGGTGGTAGTATATTTATCCTGGGGAATGGGGGAGTAGAAGACACCTGCTAGCTCCTTTGTTTCCTGCAGAAGTCCATCAGTAATCTCTGTCTCTCCATGACAGGGTGTAAGTTCAGTAAATAACTCTCTCTCCTGTATTCCCCAGCTCTTTTTCAAAGAGCTGCTTCTGGGATGGTCCTCTAGGGTCTGTTTGTTGTGCTCTCTAAGGGTAGAGACACAACTTCCTCTTGTCCTGCCTGTTTTTACAGATCCAATCCCACTAATCTTTAAAATTCTAAGCTTTTAAGTCCCGCTGGTTTTAAGAACTCATGAAATTTGGTCATTCTCGCTTTCAAAGCCAAATGTTATAGGAATTATTCTTTCCAGTGTGGAGTCCATGATGTGATAGTCTGGATCACTCCCCTTTCAAGGCTCAAGGCTCCCTCCCTCTGTAGATGGCTAAGGGCCATTTAGCACCAAAACTATGTGTCCAACTTTCCTACTTTGCTTGATGTTGCCTCTTTACCTTTCACTGTAGTGTTTATTTAGTCTACTGGTTGTTTTCTACTTTACACTTGAGTGTTAACTAGTTGTATCCATGGAACAAGGTAAGCTTAGGGTTCCACTACTCTAATATCTTCTCAGGATCCACATCTGTAGTAATCTGTAGTAGTCTTATCTATGTTATGTTAATGGTCACTTAAGTTCAGACACATTCCAAAAGTACTGCATTACTTCTCCTCTCTCTAGTTTTTACGTGTGTGTGTATTTAAATTTGGTGACTCTCTGAAGTATTTTTTGATATAATTAATTTCAATGCTTTTGTTTTTTTAACTTTCACACTAGTTTATAAGTGAGTAATCTAATTTTCATTGTATGTTTCCCTTTACTCATAACTTTGTTTTCTTTTAATTATGATGTTTCCCTTTTCCCAGTTAATGAAGTGACTTTAAAAATAAATAATGAAGTGCCTTTATATACATATATATATATATAGAAAAAAGGCACTTTAGAAAAAATATATACATGTGTGTATACACACACACACACACACATATATATACACACACACACACATATATATTTTTTTCTAAAACAGATTCAGTGGGGATAAACTTCATTAGCTTTTGTTTGGGAAACTCTCCTTCCACTCTGAATGTAACTTTGCTGGGTAGGGGATTATTCGTTGTAGGTTTTTCTTCTTGCATTATGAATATATCATGTCACTGCCTTCTCTTGAGCAAAGCTGCTGCTGTATAATCGCCTGATAGCCTTCTGGTGTTTCTCTTTTATGTAACTAGTTGATTTTTCCCTTGCTACTTTTCCCCTTGCTCTCTTTATCTTTAATCATTGACATTTTAATTATTATGTGTCTCAGTGTGGACATCCTTCCATTCACCTTATTTAGAGATATACATGCTTCCCGGACCTGGATCACAGTTTCTTTCCCCAGATTATGGAAAATTTTAGCCATTATTTCTTCAGATAAGTTTTCTGCCCCTTTCTCTCTCACTTCTCTTTCTGGAACTTGTATAATTAGAATATTAATAGACTTGATGCTGTCTCAGAAGGACCCTTAATCTTTCCTCATTTTAATTTTTTAAAATTAAAGTTCATGACCTGAGCCAAAGGCCTCTGCCCCAGGCACCCTATTGGTTCTTTTAAATACTTTCTATTGCTTTTTTTTTTTTTTTTTTTTTTTTGAATGTGAAATCAATTTTTATTAAAAAAAATTGTCCTCTCCAACTCCCAATGTCCTCCACGTTATTCCTTATGCTCTACAAGCAAGTGAATTGGGGAAATCCGAGGGGGAGATGAACCATGAGAGACTGTGAACTCTGAGAAACAAACTGAAGGTTTTAGAGGGGAGGAGGGTGGGAAGTTGGGTGAGCCTGGTGGTGGGTATCAAGGAGGGCACTCATTGCATGGAGCAGTAGGTGTGGTGCATAAATCATGAATCTTGGAACACTGAAAAAAATAAAATTAAATCTAAAAAAAATAAATAAAAAAGATTTTCAATGAGCTAACATTTTAAAATATTTCATATTGCCACTGTAGTATGAGAAAATGTCAGACATCATCATATTCTCCTCTGAGAACAAAATAGGGTAAAATATGTATTTTAAATACATGAGAGAGAATTTGTCTCTTTTCCAACCCCAAAAGTAGAATTCTAGTAAATTCTAACTTAGACATACTTCAAAAAATTTTAAAAATATATTTGATGTCATAGAGAAGTCTAACCTCTCCTTGAATGTGAGTATTTTTTTACCCAAATTGATAACTACTTGTTTATAGCTGTTACAAAATTTTCCATACCCACCAAAACCATCATCAGTAAAGACTTGGGAAATATTTGAGGAAAATTGTCACCCAATATTAATCCTTTGGAACCTCCTTTAAAAACATAAACACCTCCTCTTATAGCAGATAGAGATGATAATGAGAAGCCCAATAGTGAAACTAAACTGTAGGTTACCAAGGAAAAATGTTCATAAGAGCCATCTTGTTTCTGTAAGTGGTAGCATGGTTATAGCTGGTGTTTCTTTTTTTTTTTTTTTCCCAATTTATTTATTTTCAGAAAAACAGTATTCATTATTTTTTCACCACACCCAGTGCTCCATGCAAGCTGTGCCCTCTATAATACCCACCACCTGGTACCCCAACCTCCCACCCCCCCGCCACTTCAAACCCCTCAGACTGTTTTTCAGAGTCCATAGTCTCTCATGGTTCACCTCCCCTTCCAATTTACCCAAATTCCCTACTACTCTCTAACGCCCCTTGTCCTCCATGCTATTGGTTATGCTCCACAAATGAGTGAAACCATATGATAATTGACTCTCTCTGCTTGACTGATTTCACTCAGCATAATCTCTTCCAGTCCCGTCCATGTTGCTACAAAAGTTGGATATTCGTCCTTTCTGATGGAGGCATAATACTCCATAGTGTATATGGACCACATCTTCCTTATCCATTCATCCGTTGAAGGGCATCTTGGTTCTTTCCATAGTTTGGCGACTGTGGCCATTGCTGCTATAAACATTGGGGTACAGATGGCCCTTCTTTTCACGACATCTGTATCTTTGGGGTAAATACCCAGGAGTGCAATTGCAGGGTCGTAGGGAAGCTCTATTTTTAATTTCTTGAGGAATCTCCACACTGTTCTCCAAAGAGGCTGCACCAACTTGCATTCCCACCAACAGTGTAAGAGGGTTCCCCTTTCTCCACATCCTCTCCAACACATGTTGTTTCCTGTTTTGTTAATTTTGGCCATTCTAACTGGTGTAAGGTGATATCTCAATGTGGTTTTATTTTTTTATTTTTTTTTTTTGAATAAGAGATTTTATTTTATTTTTTTTTCCCAATTTATTTATTTTCAGAAAAACAGTATTCATTATTTTTTCACCACACCCAGTGCCCCATGCAAGCTGTGCCCTCTATAATACCCACCACCTGGTACCCCAACCTCCCACCCCCCCGCCACTTCAAACCCCTCAGACTGTTTTTCAGAGTCCATAGTCTCTCATGGTTCACCTCCCCTTCCAATTTACCCAAATTCCCTACTACTCTCTAACGCCCCTTGTCCTCCATGCTATTGGTTATGCTCCACAAATGAGTGAAACCATATGATAATTGACTCTCTCTGCTTGACTGATTTCACTCAGCATAATCTCTTCCAGTCCCGTCCATGTTGCTACAAAAGTTGGATATTCGTCCTTTCTGATGGAGGCATAATACTCCATAGTGTATATGGACCACATCTTCCTTATCCATTCATCCGTTGAAGGGCATCTATTGCTTTTTTGAAGTTCACTCTGAGTTCATCCACTCCTCTCCAGTCCAGTGACCATTTTTATGACATTACTTTAAATTGTTTTTTTTAGAAAGATCATTTAATTCCATTTCATTTAGTTATTTTCTAAACTTTTGCCTCAGTCTTTCCTCATTCCTTTATTACCTCATTTTATTTGACTTTGTTTCCATTAATTAAATGCATCAGCTATTTCTCCTAGTCTTGAAGGACTGCCCTTGTGCTGACAGTTTTGGTTTAGTAGCTTTTGTTTTGTTTTGCTTTTAAAGATTTTATTTATTAATTTGACAGAGACACAGTGAGAGAGGGAACACAAGCAGGGGGAGTGGGAGAGGGAGAAGCAGGCTTCCCACTAAGCAGGGAGCCTGATGATGCACTCAATCCTAGGACCCAGGGATCATGACCTGAGCCAAAGGCAGACACTTAATGACTAAGCCACCCAGGCACCTGGGTGGCTCAGCCAGTTTAACACCTTTTGTTGCCTGGCTGGCACTGTAGAAGGCACAAGTGAGATGACCCAGGAAAGTCCATTTAGGGGCTGCCTGGTAGGATGGCTTGAGGCGAACTGGGTGCAGACTGGAAGGTCCCAGGGCACTACATAAATAGGGCTTCTTGATAGGACAGGTGAAACTAAAAGGACTGTTCTCAGGGAGATTCTTGGCATTCTGTGCAGATTTGCTTTAGCAGAGCAGCTGGAGCTGCAGCAGGTACAGGCTGGGGGTTCTTAGTGCATTCAGTAGAGAGAGTACTTTGGCAGGGCACCTGGATCCAAAGTGGATGTAGACTTGGGGTGTCCTGGGGTGATTTGCTCCTGTGTTGCCTTGATGAGATGGCTGGAGCTGTAGTGAGCAGTGGCCAGGAAGGTCCTCATGCACAGAATGCTGGGGCAACCTGGGTGGGATAACTGGAGATTGGGTAGGTGGTGGGAGCTGTCTTGAAGAGATGACTGTAGCTACTATGAGCTAAGGGTTCAGGCCTCACCAAGGCAGGCAGCTGGTTGGATTGCCAGTTCCTGTCTCCATTATCAAGATGGAGGGGATGCATAAACAATGGCACTCACCAGCCCCTCCAATACAGCACTGTTCCCACAGTGCTTCTAGGGTTGTTTTCTTTATATGTTAGTTGTTCTTTTATCTATCTATTTTTAAAGATTGTATTTATTTGACAGAGACATAGCAAGAGAGGGTAACATAAGCAGGGCAAGTGGGAGAGGGAGAATCGGGCTTCCCACCAAGCAGGGAGCCTGAGACACTGGGATCATGACCTGAGCCGAAGGCAGATGCTTAATGACTGACCCACCCAGGTGCCCCACTTGTTCTTTCAAATCACAGTTTTTTGGTGAAAGATAGTTTGGCCAAGGAATCTGGGGAATAATTAAAACATCATGCCAGTGAGAGTGCCCAGATTCTGTTTTTATCTTTGCTATCAAGGTGGAGAGGGAGCATAAACAGTAGTATTCATCAGCCACTCTCATTCCAGAGAGCATTCTACAGGTCCTCCAGCATTTTGCAGGTACTTAAGGGCTTCAACTTTTAAATTCTAGTTGCTCTTTTAAACCAGTTTGTTTGATTGTTTGTTCTTCCCCTGTGACCTAGGGTAGAGAATCTGCTCCAAGCTTGTCAGTGTTATACCTCCAAGGTATAACTGCTGTTCACAGAATTGAGGACAGGGTTCTCATAGTTTCCTTGTGTCTTTCTCTCCTGTCATCATCTATGTAGTCCCTCTATCCTTTGTTGTGGAGAAGATGTTCAGTTAGCCTGCAATTCTTCTGGAGGAATTGATCTATATATAGGTGATTTGGTCTATCTGTGGCAATGAGTTCAGGGTCTTCCTATGTTGTATTCTGGATCCTGCCCTAAATTTTATCTTCTTATAAAGACTAACATATTTTAACACTTCTTTTAAAGTTCTTATTTAAATTTGAGTTAGTTAACTAACAGTGTAGTATTAGTTTCAGATATACAATACAGTGATTCAATACTTCCATACAACACCTGGTGTTCAGCACAAGTACAATCCTTAATCCTCAGCACCTATCTATCTAACCCATGCCGACTTAAAACCATCAGTTTGTAATCTATAGTCAAGGGTCTATTTCTTCATTTGCCCATCTCCTTTTTTTCCCCTTTGTTTCTTGAATTACACATATGAGTGGAATCATATGGTATATGTCTTTATCTGACTCACTTATGTTACTTGCCATAATACTCTAGGTCTCCATAGCATTGAAAATAGCAAGATTCCATTCATTTTTATGGCTGAATAATATTCTACTTTATATACATATATACCATTTCTTTTATGATGATGATGAAAATGATGATGATGATGTTATGTTAGTCACCATAAAATACATCATTAGTTTTTGATGTAATGTTTCATGATTCATTGTTTGCATATAACACCCTGTGCCCTCCTTGGTACCCATCACTGGGCTAATTGATCCTCACCCTCACCCCTTCTAAAATCCTCAGTTTGTTTCCTGGAGTCCACAATCTCTCATGGTTTGTCTCCTCCTCTGATTCCTCACTCCTTAATTTTTCCCTTCCTTCCCCTAATGTCCTCCATGCTATTCTTTATGTTCCACTTCAGTTCCTTAAGCTCCAAAAAGTACTGTACCCCTTCCACCTTGATAATGGAGACAGGAACAGGCAATCTAACCAGCTGCCTGCCTTGGTGAGGCCTGAACCCTTAGCTCATAGTAGCCACAGTCATCCCTCCAAGACAGCTCCCACAACCTACCCAATCTCCAGTTATCCCACCCAGGTTGCCCCAGCATTCTGTGCATGTTCCACAAATAAATGAAACCATGTAACTGACTCTCTCTGCTTGATTTATTTCCCTAAGAATAATCTCCTCCAGTTCCATCCATGTTAATACAAAAGTTGGGTATTCATCCTTTCTGATAGCTGAGTAATATTCATATATATATATATATATATATATATATGCCATATATTTATCCATTCCTCCCATTGAAGATGTTTGTTTATTGTGGCCATTGCTACTATGAACACTGGGGTGCATGTGGCCCTTCTTTTCACTATATCTGTATCTTTGGGGTAAATAACTAGTAGTGCATTTGCTGGGTCATAGGGTAGCTCTATTTTTAACTTTTTGAGGAATCTCCACACTGTTTTCCAAAATAGTTGCACCAACTTGCATTCCCACCAACAGTGTAAGGGTGTTCCCCTTTCTCCACAACCTCTCCAACATTTGTTGTCTCTTGCTTGTCAATTTTTGCCATTCTAACTGGTGTAAGGAGGTATCTCAATGTGGTTTTGATTTGAATTTCCCTGATGGCTAATGATGATGAACATTTTTTCATGTGTCTGTTAGCCATTTGTATGTCTTCATTGGAGAAGTGTCTGTTCACGTCTTCTGGCCAATTTTTGACTTGATTATTTGTTTTTTTGGGGTGCTGAGTTTGAGGAGTTCTTTTTTTTTTTAAGATTTTATTTATTTATTTGACAGAGAGAAATCACAAGTAGACAGAGAGGCAGGCAGAGAGAGAGAGAGGGAAGCAGGCTCCCTGCTGAGCAGAGAGCCCGATGCGGGACTCGATCCCAGGGCTCTGAGATCATGACCTGAGCCGAAGGCAGCGGCTTAACCCACTGAGCCACCCAGGCGCCCGAGGAGTTCTTTATAGATCTTGGATATCAGCCCTTTGTAGTGTCATTTGCGAATATTTGCTCCCATTCTGTGGGTTGCCTCGTTGTTTTGTTGACTGCTTCCTTTGCTGTGCAGAAGCGTTTGATCTTGATGATGTCCCAAAAGTTCATTTTTGTTTTGTTTCTCTTGCCTTTGGAAATGTGTTTTGAAAGAAGTTGCTGTGGCTGATGTCAAAAAGATTACTGCCTATGTTCTCTAGGAATTTAATGCATTCCTGTCTCACACTAAGGTCTTTCCTCAATTTTGAGTTTATCTTTGTGTGTGGTTTAAGAGATGGGTCAAGTTTCATTCTACTGTATACACATCATTATCTATCCATAAGTCAATGGACACGAGAGATTTCCATAATTTGGCTATTGTAGATAATGCTTCTGTAAATATCATGGTACATGTATCCATTTGAATTAGTATTTTTGTGTGTGTTTTTTTTTTCTTGGGATAAATACCAAGTAATGCCATTGCTGGAACATAGGGCATTGGTATTTGTAACTCTCTGAGGAAATGCCATACTATTTTCCACAGTGGCTGCACCAGCTTGCATTCCTACCAAGAGTGCAAGAAGGTTGCCCTTTCTCCACATCCTTTCCAAATCCTGTTGTTTCTTGTGTTGCTAATTTTAGCCATTCTGACTGGTGTGAGGTGATATCTCATTGTAGTTTTGATTTGTATTTCTCTGATAATGAGTAATGTTAAGCATGTTTTCATGTGTCTGTTGGTTATCTCTATGTCTTCTTTGGAAAAAAGTACTGCTGTCTTCTGCCAATATTTTAATATGGATTATACTTTTTTTTTTTAGTTGTTGACTTGTATAATTCCTTTACATATTTTGGATACTAATGTTTTATCAGATATGTCATTTGCAAATATCTTCTCCCATTCTGAATGTTGCCTTTTACTTTTATTGATTGCCTACTTCACTATACAGAAGCTTCCTATTTTAGTGAAATCCCAATAGTTTATTTTTGGTTTTGTTTCCCTTACCTCAGGACACAATTTAAGAAGTTGCTATTGCCAATGACAAAGAGGTTACTGCCTGTCATCTCTAGGATTTTAAGGATTTTTTTTGTCTCACACGTAGATATATCATTCAGTTTGAATTTATGTTTGTGTATAGTGTAACAAAGTGGTCTACTTTCATTATTTTGCAAGTTGTGGTCCTGTTTCCCCAAAACAAATTTTTGAGGAGACTGTCTTTTGCCCATTGGATAGTCTTTTCTGCTTTGTCAAAGATTAACTGACCATATACTTATAGGTTCATTTCTTGGACTTCTATACTGTTCCACTGATCTACGTGTCTATATTTGTGCAAGTGCCATACTGTTTTGATCACTATACCTTCGTAAGAGAACTTGTAGTCTAGAACTGTGATGCGTCCATGTTTGCCTTTTTTGTTGTTGTTGTTTCTGTTTTTTTTTTTTCTTTTTCAAGGTTGCTTTGGCTATTGAGGGATTTTTTGTGGTTCCATACAATTTTTATGATTTTTTTCTAGCTCTGTGAAAAATTCTGTTGGTATTTTGATAAAGCTTGCATTAAATATGTAGATTGCTTTGTGTAGACGTTATAAAAATATTTGTTCTTCTAATCCATGAGCATGAATGACTTTCCTCTTCTTCGTGTCATCTACAATTTTTTTTTTTTTAAATCAGTTTTAGTTTTCAGAATAAAGGCCTTTCACCTATTTGGTTATGTATATGCCTACATGTCTCATTGTTTTTGGTGATTTATAAGTGGGATTGATCTTTGATTTCTTTTTCTGCTGCTTCATAAGTGGTGTATAAAAATGCAAAAGATTTTTGTATGTTGATTTTATGTCCTGCAACTTCAATAAATTCATTTATCACTTCTACCAGTTTTTTGGTAGAGCACTGGGTCTTCTATATAGCATATCATATCATCTACAAATAGTGAAAGTTTTACTTCTTCCTTATCAATTTGTATTTTTATTTGTCTGATTACTGTGGCAAGGACTTCCAATGCTATGTTAAATAACAATGGTGAGGCTGAACATCCCTGTCTTGTTTCTGCACAAAGAGGAAAAACTCTCAGTTTTTCCCTGTAGGGGATATTAGCTATGGGTCTCTTGTAAATGGCTTTTATGATGTTGAACTATATTCCCTCTGTCCCTACTTTGTGGACAGTTTTTATCATGAATGGATGTTGTACTTTGTGAATGAGTTTTCTGCATCTGTTGGAAGGATCATATGGTTTTTGTCCTTTCTTTTGTTCATTTGATGTATCACCATGATTGATTTTTGAACGCTGAACCACTCTTGCAGCCTAGGAATAAATGCCACTAGATCATGATGATGATTCTGTTAATGTATTGTTGGATTCGATCAACTAGTAATTTATTGAGAATTTTTGCATCTATGTTCATCAAGGGTACTGGCCTATACAGTTCTCTTTTTTAGTTGAGTCTGTCTGGTTTTATTATAAGGGTAATGCTGGCCTCACAGAATTAAATTAGGTTATACTTCCATTTCTATTTTTTTTGCAATAGTTTTAGAAATATAGATATTAACTCCTCTTTTAATGTTTTCTTGAATTCACCTGTTAAGCCATCTGGTCCTTGACTTTGTTTCTCGGGAGAATTTTGATTGTCGATTCAATTTCTTTGCTGGTTATCAGTCTGTTCAAGTTTTCTATTTCCTCCTGTTTCAGTTTTAGTAGCTTACATGTTTCTAAGAATTTATCCATTTCTTCCATGTTGCCCAATTTGTTGGCATATAGTTTTTCATCATATTATCTTATAACCGTATATATTTCTGTAATGTTGCTTGTTATTTCTGTCTCTCATTTATGATTTTATTTTGGGTCCTTTGTCTTTTCTTTTTGGTAAGTCTGGCTGGAGGGTTATCAATTTTTTTTATTTTTTCAAAGGATCACATTCTGAATCTATTGATCTGTTCTGAGGGGTTTTTTGTTTGTTTGTTTAGTTTCTATGTCATTTTTTTTCCCCTCAATCTTTATTATTTCTATTCTTCTGCTGGCTTTAGGCTTCATTTGTTCTTTTTCTAACTCCTTTAGGTATAAAGTTAGGTAGTTTATTTGAGATTTTTCTTGCTTCTTGAAGTAGGCCTGCATTACAATATACTTTCCTCTTATGACTGCTTTAGCTACATTCCAATTATTTTGGACCATTGTGTTTCATTTTCATTTATTTCCTTGTATTTATTTACTGATTGACCCATTCACTGTTTCACAGAATGCTGTTTAACCCCATGTATTTTTGGTATTTCTAATTTTTTTTTCTTGTGGTTGACTTCAAGTTTCATAGCATTATGGTCAGAAAATACACATGGTTTGATCTCAATCTTTTTGTACCTTTTGAGGTGTGATCTGTGACCTAATATGAGATTGAGTGTGGAGCATATCCCATGTGAACTTGACAAGAATGCATATTTTGCAGTTTGGGGATAGAATGATCTGAATATAACTGTTAAGTCCCTCTGTTCCAGTGCATCATTCAAAGCCACTGTTTCCTTGTTGATTTTCTGTTTAGATGATCCATTCACTGATTAATGTGGACTGTTATTGTTGTTTAATATTAGTGCATTATTATTAATGAGTTCCATCATGTTTATTATTAACTATATTATATATTTGGATGTTCCTATGTTGGGTACATAAATATTTACAATTGTTATATCTTGTTAGATAATTTCCTTTATTATGATATAGTAGTCTTCTTCATGTATTACAGCTTTTGGTTTAAAATATAAGTACTGTTAACCCCACCTCCTTTTTTTTTTTAAGATTTTATTTATTTGTTTGACAGAGAGAGAGAACACAATTAAGCAGAGAGGCAGACGGAGAGAGAGAATCAGGCTCTGCTGAGCAGGGTGCCTGCTGTGGGGCTTGATCCCAGGACCCTGGAATCATGAGCTGAGCTGAAGGCAGCCGCTTAACCAACTGAGCCACCCAGGTGCCCCTTAACCCCACTTTCTTTTGAGGTCTATGATAAATGCTTCTCTATCTCACTTTCAATCTGTGAGTAAATCTGCTATTTCTTTACTGATATGTCTACATATTCTACCCATAACTGAGAGTGGAGTATTTCTCCCTTTAGTTTTCTCCTTTCCTAAGGCATATCCTTCCATCTCTGCACTTGATCTCACCTCCCTCAAACCATTAATTATAACCACTTTTTCCTGTCCCTTCAGCTTCCTATTTGACATTCCCATAAATATTTTAATATTCTCAAGTCTTTTCCTTCAAAATAAAGTTTGATTTAACCTTATATTTCCTTCATTATAAATCTCTCTCCTTCTTCCTATGTATCATAGCTCAGTTTCTTGAAAACAGTCTGTACTCTCTTTGACCACTTCCCCACTCTCCTTCCATGCACTCAAACCACTACATTTTTTTTTTTATTTCTTACATGCCAAATCAAGGACCTTCTTTGACAGATTCAATGATTGTTCTCTCCCTTCCATTCCCAACACCAATGGACAGTTTAAAGTCTTTTACAAAAACAAAAACCTGTTGACACTGTTCATTACCTCCTCTTGAGATACTCTTTCCCCTTAGTAACCTAGGGCACTTTTTTTTTTTTTTTTTTAAGGACACTTCATGTCCTATACTCATTCCTTACATCTTTGGTTATGCAGTTTCATTTTCAGGACCCTCTACAGTTTCTTCAAAATTCTTGAGATTTCATTTTCCCCAGGTCTTGTTAATATATATGTGCTACATTTTATTTTGCAGTGAGGAAAGTCATAGACTTTCCTTTCTATCCTTTGTGACTCAGGAGTTGTTGAAGCCTTCAGAATTCCATTTTCACTGTCTTGTCTCACAGAATACACTCCTCATGACTTCAGTTCCTATTTATGTAATCTGAATTCCTATCTATATGCTGGTAATATCCAAATCTGCATCCCTGATCTATAATTTTGACATTCTAAAGAACATCTACACTTAAATGTTCCACAGGAATCTCAGATTAATCATGGCTGAAAATGAAATGTACTTCTTCAACTTTCTTGAGTGTCTCCCACTTATAACGTATGTTTAATTCAATTCTTCCTTAGAAGATGATTCTGTCTCTAGCACTAGAGTCTGTAGTCTTCAATGGCAGGTGCATAGTTTAGTACTCTGTGTGCCTGATACACAGACGTTCTCAGTAAGTGCTGGTTGAATAGAACTGACTTAGTTTCAAATTAACATCTTTTCTTTCCTAGAAAATTTTAAGGGTCTCTTCCCTCTACAGTTTCTTCAAAATTCTTGAGATTTCATTTTTTCTTGTTCTTGTTAATATATATGTGTAACGACATTTTATTTTGCAATGAGGGCACCCATCCAAATATTCATAGACTTTTCTAATTTTTGTGACTCAGGAGTGGTTGACGCCTTGCCTCATTCTTGGAACATCCTCTCACAGGCTTTCAGAATCTCTTTCCTCATTGACAACATTAGAATGCACCAACGTTCCAAGGTTTTTATACAAACCTGCCTGACCAAAGAACACATACTCTGTGATTCCATGTATATAAAGTTGAAGCACAGGGAAAACTAACAGATGGCGACAGAAGTCAGAATAATGGTTACTTCTTTTTTTCTTTTTTAAAGATTTTATGTATTTATTTGACAGAGATCACAAGTAGGCAGAGAGGCAGGCAGAGAGTGAGAGGGAAGCAGGCTCCCTGCTGAGCAGAGAGCCCGATGCGGGGCTCCATCCCAGGACCCTGGGATCATGACCTGAACTGAAGGCAGAGGCGTTAACACACTGAGCCACCCAGGTGCCCCATAATGGTTACTTCTTAAGGGTACTGACTTGGAAATGGTACAAGTGAATCTTCTGGGTTACTAAAATGTTCTATGTTTTGATCTAGGTGGTGGTTACATGAACATATAAGTACGGGTATAAAATTACCAAAGCTATATACTTAAGATTTATATGCTTTACTATTTGTTATATATCAATTAATAAGCAATACAAAAGAAACAAACCTATGAACTTCTGTTGCATATTTTATTTTTTACATTCCTAATCAACAAGATAGAAAGATGCTATACTGAGATTTCAATATGTATCAATGTGCATCTACCCAGCCTGTATATGATATGTACAATAATATATAAATACCAGGCAGAGAAATAGCAGAGAGGAAGTAATTGCCTCTAGGAACAAATAACAGGAAATAAAAGAAAATTTTGTTAAGGTTAAGACAACTGAGCAGGACTTGAAAAATGAAGTTCATGAGGTAAAGCGTATAAAGATATTAGAGGAAAACAAATGTGCAAACAAACGGGAGACAAACATAGTAGGTTCAAGAAAACCCTGGTGAAACAGAAAATACAAGAAAAGGATTATATAAATTTGGGGTAGGGTATAGGGATTAGCAGTAACAGACAAGTTTGAGTAAGAGACATACCACAGAGAATGTTTTAGGTCACAGTAAGACTTTATCATTGGAAATAGAAAGTCATTAAAGGGTTTTAAGTAGAAAAAAATATGGTTAGATATTTATTCTAGAAACTGTACCAAAAGTCATCAGGCAGTAGTGGAGGTAGCAGATTTAGTTAGATTACTATCGTTATCAGGAGAAATGGTAAGAGTCTAAACTATATTGGAATGGAGTTTAGGAAATGGAAAAGAAGACAAATTCATGAGATATTCTGAAGGAAGGATCATTATGATTTTGCATCAGACTAAAAAGTGGAGGTAAAAAAGGAGAAATACAACATTATGCCCTAGTCATTTACCTTGGGAATATTAGTACCAAAAATAATAAGAGGTTTATGGTGTTGCTGGTGGAGTAATGAAGAGTTCAGTTTTGGCTATATTCAGTTTGAGGTGCTGATAAGGCATCCACAAAGAAAAAAATCAGCAGGCAGTTGGCTTCATGAGTCTGAAGCCTGGCATAAAGACTTGTGCTGGCAGTACAGATTTGGGAATCATCTGCATATGTATGTTTAATTAGATCAAGGTATGAGTGAGACTGCCAAGCAGAACTGAGAATTCAAACAGGGAGCTTTAGAAATCACCAAATCTAAAGATCCAGGCAGAGGAGTACTCAGAAAAGGAGTCAGAAATGAAGCCCAGATATGTAAGAGAAGAACTGAAGAAGAAGGACGTCATAGAAAGAAAAAGAGGAGAGAATTTTAAATACTACAGAGTCATGATAAAAGCTAAAAATCTGGCAACCAGAGCTATGGTAACCTCTACCATAAAGCATAATGCATAGCTATTCTAACAAGTTCCTGCATGTCTACATGAAAATTTTCAGCATTTTTGCCCATTCCTATCTTCTTTCCTCTAAGCTAGTGGTTCTCAAGTCTATCTGACCCTATTTCTTAAACATTTTAATACCTATTTTACTATGCTGAAATAAAATACACATAATGCCAAATATATGACACATATAACATGAAAGAGAAATACAAAGTAAGTAGTTTATGATGAATCAAAATGCATTTCAACATGGAAATGCTGGGGCATGACAAAACTAAAAGATATGTAGGCAAGTATACAGAGAATGCTTATAAATGTAATAGCTATGAATGCTGACTGGTACAGGTCTGTTATTACTATTATTTCAAATAACCAAGAGCAGTATTTTTGTAGGTAAAATGATTTTCCAAAATGATGAACATTCTTTGTAACATTCTGAACAAAACAAAGTAAGGTTGTATGTTGATTTACATGGTAGATACATTCCTGGAGAAGTCTGTATACTAAAAACTTTCTTCTTTGTATATAAAATGGAAGTTTGATTCAAGGCTTAGATCAATACAAACAGGCTTTTTTTATCTATATAGACAACCAATGGGATAATCAAAAGTTACAGGAGATATAGAAAAATTATTTTTTTTTCTGTGAAGCCTATCCTGACACAAAACCCTGTTCATAATAGGCAAGGAAGTTCTCCAATCATTACGATAGTCTACAAAACCTCTCACAAACTTTCAAACCATCTCCTTGGGTTTATACTACCATAATTGACAGCCACTACTTTATTCTCATGCAAAGAAGAAGACAAGACTTTCCTTAGTATTGCATCCCTGTTTAATAACTGGGTTATTTATTTTCTTTCTCAGTTATTAGGAATTTTCTTCTCTTCTAGAACACCAACCTCTCCCTCCTTTCTTGTTACTGTTTGCCAATAAACTTTCTCAAGTTTCTGCCATTTTTAACATCCTTCCTTGGCACTTAATCCTCTTATAATTATTATCCATTTTCTTATATCATTCACTTTGTATCTTTCCTCCTTATCTACACATCTCTGGGTGATCTATATTGGCTTCAATTTGACACCTTCTAGTCATTCTTTTTTTTTAAGATTTTTAAAATTTATTTGTTTGACAGAGAAAGACACAGCGAAAGAGGGGACACAAGCAGGGGGAGTGGGAGACAGAGAAGCAGGCTCCCTTGATCCTAAGACCCTGGGATCATGACCCGAGCCAAAGGCAGATACTTAATGACTGAGCCACCCAGACACTCCCCTTCTAGTCATTCTTCAACCCACTGCAGTATTGCTTCTGTTCTAACAACACTGAAACTGTTCATGCTAAATTCACTAATGAACTTAATTCACAAATTAATGGATTTTTTTTCTCATTGAGCTAAACTTATTGAACCTTCTAGTATCTATAATGCTGCTGTTCACTACATTTTTCTTAGAACTGGGCATCAAACACTTCTGGGTTCTCTCTTCATCCTATTTTTCTAAATTTTTTTTCTAGATAATTCTTAAATGTTGGTGGTCCTCAGAATTTCCTCCTCATAACTTTTCCCTATATATGTCCTCTTGTAGATTATTTAATTTAGTCCCCTGGTTCAACTATCACTTTTACCTGATGGCTTCTAAATGTATTTATCTGGTTGAAACCTTTCTTGCAATATCAAAACTTTACTAAAAGTTTTTTTTTTATTTAACTTTACTAAAAGTTTACTAAAAGTGTTGAAAACCTGCTCCTTCTCTTGTATTCTCTATCGATATTAGTGATCTCACTTAATACTCATGCCAGATACTTGAGTCATTCCCTATTATTCCGTCCCCACTGGCCTCCATTGATCAGTGACGGTCTTTTATAAGTAAACTTGGCTAGACTAGATACCCCAATTATTCAATCAAGCACTCATCTAGCTGCTGCTGTAAAGCCATTTGGTACATGTAATTAATGTCTGTGATATCACTTAAGTAAAGGAAATTATCCCATATATTGTGGCGGAAATAATTCAATCAGCTGATAGGTCTTAAGAGCAAAATGGGGCTTCCCTGAAGAAACTTTATCTCTGAACACTAGCTTCAGGCCATGCTGAAAAATTTCAGTCTGCATTCCTGAGAGACTGTTCTATGTATTTCAGACTTGCCTAGTCAGTCCCTGCAATCACATAAGCCAATTCCTCGAAACATTTTTAATATCTCTTACTAGTTCTGTTTTTCTAGTTGATCCCTAGTTGATTATATCAACTAATCAGTAATATTTCCTTAAACTTTCTCAAATCCATTCCTCTGTGATCCATCCCAACTATGACTGACTGACTTCAGGCTTTTATCATTACTTGTCAAGATTATTACAAAAACATCGTAAATGATCTTCTTACCCCAAACACCTTCTACACCATTTTCCATAGGCTCACTAGTATAATCTATATAAAACATGAATGTGAATATACTACCCTCCTTAAAAAAAATCTTCAATGACTTTCCATTTCCTAGATTTATTTCAAACCTACCTAGCATGGAATACAAGTTTCAAGCTCCAACTTGCTTATCTAGCTTCATCTCTCTGATCTAGGAAAATCATATGATGTGTAGATCTGCACACCAACCATCTTCATCCTTCAACAAGAAAAGGCTGAATGATGACTACCCAAAGGTAAGCATAATGATGACTACCCAAAAATGGCCACACCCTAATTCCCAGAACCTACAACTACTATGTTCCTTACATGGAAAAAAGAACTTTGATGATGTGATTAAGAAAAGGGACTTGGCAAAAAAACAGAGGCAACCCACGGAATGGGAGAATATATTTGCAAATGACAGTACAGACAAAAGGTTGATATCCAGGATCTATAATGAACTCCTCAAACTCAACCCACATGAAACAGACAAACACATCAAAAAATGGGCAGAAGATATGAACAGACACTTCTCCAATCAAGACATACAAATGGCTATCAGACACATGAAAAAATGCTCATCATCATTAGCCCTCAGGGAGATTCAAATTAAAACCACATTGAGATATCACCTTACACCAGTTAGAATGGCCAAAATTAACAAAACAGGAAACAACATGTGTTGGAGAGGATGTGGAGAAAGGGGAACCCTCTTCCACTGTTGGTGGGAATGCAAGTTGGTGCAGCCTCTTTGGAGAACAGTGTGGAGATTCCTCAAGAAATTAAAAATAGAGCTTCCCTATGACCCTGCAATTGCACTCCTGGGTATTTACCCCAAAGACACAGATGTCGTGAAAAGAAGGGCCATCTGTACCCCAATGTTTATAGCAGCAATGGCCACAGTCGCCAAACTATGGAAAGAACCAAGATGCCCTTCAACGGATGAATGGATAAGGAAGATGTGGTCCATATACACTATGGAGTATTATGCCTCCATCAGAAAGGATGAATACCCAACTTTTGTAGCAACATGGACGGGACTGGAAGAGATTATGCTGAGTGAAATCAGTCAAGCAGAGAGAGTCAATTATCATATGGTTTCACTTATTTGTGGAGCATAACAAATAGCATGGAGGACAAGGGGCGTTAGAGAGGAGTAGGGAATTTGGGTAAATTGGAAGGGGAGGTGAACCATGAGAGACTATGGACTCTGAAAAACAGTCTGAGGGGTTTGAAGTGGCGGGGGGGGTGGGAGGTTGGGGTACCAGGTGGTGGGTATTATAGAGGGCACGGCTTGCATGGAGCACTGGGTGTGGTGAAAAAATAATGAATAATGTTTTTCTGAAAATAAATAAATTGAAAAAAAAAAAAAAAGAAAAGGGACTTGAGATGGGGGAGATTATTCTGGATTACCTGGCTGCACACAGAGTAACAGCATAATTCCTTAAAAGCAGAGGATTTTTTTTCCCCAGCTGAGTCAGAGAGAGATGTAAAGACAAAAAGAAAAGAGAAAAGAAAATGAAAACTTACAGGTACATATCCAAAGGTAGTGAAAACAGAATACTGAAGGGACAGCTGCACTCCAGTGTTCACTGCAGCTTTATTCATCATAGCCAAGATACAGAAATAACAAGTGTCAATCAGTCAAAAGGCTAAAGAAGACATAATACATACACAGATACATAAATACACATACATATAAATATTTGGTCATGAGAAAGAAGGAAACTTTGCCATTTTGACAATGTGGATGAACCTTGAGGGCATTATGCTAAGTGAAATAAGCCAGACAAAGACAAATACTGCTTGTTGTCATTTATATGTGGAATCTAAAAAAAAAAAAAAAAAAAAGTCAAACTCCTAGAAACAAAAATTATAAAATTAGTTGCCAGGGATTGGGAACTGGGGGAAATAGGAAGAGGTGGGTCAAAGGGTACAACCTTTGAACTATAAGATGAACAAGGTCTGAAGATTAAATGTAAAACATGATGATTATAGTTGATAACAATGTACTGTATAATTGAAATTTGCTAAGAGAGTAGAACTTAAATGTTCTCACCAAAACGACCCAATAAATATATGGGAGGTGATGGGTGTCTTAATTAACAAGATGGTGGAAATCTTTTCAAAATGTATATGTATACCAAATCACCATAAGGTACAATTTAAATATCTTATAATTTTATTTGTCAATCAAACACCAATAAAGATGAAAAAAATTGTGAGATGAGGATTAAAAACCCCATCAATACCCATCCTTATTAGAGGGTGTGGGGTACATACATTCCATATGTAGAAAAATCTTTGCATCTCTTATCCATGAGGACACTATGGATTCATTATTTATTTATTTATTTATTTCATTTATTATTTATTTCATTTACTTATTTCCATGAGAATAATTTTATATATCTTTGCAGTTGAGGATAATAGAAAAATTTTTTCTTTCACTTTTTTGCAGGTCAAGTGTGATGGTGTCATGGCTGACTTTGGTAGCTTAGAGGAGATGATGCATCAATTTGGGACCTCTGCCAAAATTAAAATTATAATGGGTTCATTTTAATATATCATTACATGCACATAGCTTTTTAAAAAAATTATTTATGTCACTTAATAGTCATAACCTATAAATCAACTGTGACAGGTATTCATTATCCTCATTTATAGAAGTGAAAATTGGACTCAAAAGTTCAACGCCTCAGGTCTTATAATCAGAAAATGAAGAAATCATATTTGAACACAGATTCTGTGATTTCAGAAAAAATTGTCTTTTAACAATATAAAAATGCCTTTGTTCCCTATTTTTTCCCTCAAAACTGAGTCATATAACCATTATTTTTAAAAGAAAAATAACTTCACATTCTTTTAGTATATATATATATATATATATATATAGTGTGTGTGTGTATACATATAGTGTAAATATATATATTATATATATATATATTTGTGCAATGTTTTTCAAACATATACATACATCCTAGGTGATATAAATTTCCAAAATATCTCTCAGAAATAAGAAAAAATAAAGTAGAGAAATTCTATGGTAAAAGGAGATCTGTTGTTCGCTCTGATGATGGAAAAAAGATGCAATGGACCAAAGAATGAAGGTGAACTCTTGAAACCGAGAACAGTCCTCAGTTTATGGCTAGCAAGGAAACAGAAATTCTAGACTTACAGTAATAAGAAATTGAGTTCTGCCAATAACCAAATGAGTAAGTCATGAATTTTCCCCAGACCCTCTAGAAAGGAATGCAGCTTGCCAATACCCTGATTTTCATCCAGTGAGACCTGTAACCAGATTTCTGACATACGCAATGGTAAAACAGTGCAGGTATTGTTTTAAGCCCCTACACTTGTGATAAATTTGTTAAGGCAATAGTAGAAAACTTACATGAAATCAATGCAAGAAAAGTTGGTGCACTTCCAAGAAAAACAAAACACTGAAATTAAGTGATAACACATCAGGAAGGAAGATTACCAAGAACTTGAGTATATCATGTGTTCCTTTTAAAAATGATCAATCTAAAGTAGTATAGGAAGGACTTCTGGGGAGGATGGCAGAGTAGGAGGATCCTAAACCTAACTCACCCCACAGATCCACCTATGTAACACCCACATCAGTTTAAGTAACTCAGAACACAACCTGAAGACTGGAAGAACATCAAAAATAGTAGGAAGGGCACAGAACTGGTCATGAAACAAAGTGACCTATGAGACTGACCAGGGGAAAGAGGAGCAGTGCAAGTACAGAGAAGGGAAAGGAGAAGACCCCACACCAGGCACCCCCAGCTGGGAAGACAAATCAGTATAACATTTGGCTTTGAAAAACAGAGGGGCTTGGGGCGCCTGGGTGGCTCAGTGGGTTGGGGCCTCTGCCTTCAGCTCAGGTCATGATCCCAAGGTCCTGGGATCGAGCCCTGCATCGGGGCTCTCTGCTCAGTGGGGAGCCTGCTTCCCCCTCTCTCTCTCTGCCTGCCTCTCTGCCTACTTGTGATCTGTCAAATAAATAAATAAAATCTTTAAAAAAATAAACCAGAGGGGCTTAACTTTGAGAGTTTTTATAGTCAATGAAGCTTAACACCAGGAATTTTACAGAAACTTTAAAAATCAGTAGGGTCAGCTCTGGGAGAATATGAGGAGAATAAGAAACTGAGTCCCCACCCTTAAAGAAATAACATAACAAACAATCCCACTAACATAAAGTATAGGAGCATTAGTTTCGAAAAATACCTGCATAGTATATGGGAAGGAGATTTGTTTACTAATCTCAGAACATGTGTAGGAGAGGCAAGAGTCTTTAGAGACTTCTCCAAAAGGAAAGCACTGGCAGGAGCCATTTTTTCCATCAACACCCAGCCTACATGCACAGACACCTGGAGGAACCAGCACAAACACTTTCCAACTTGCCTGCTAGCAATGTTCTATACTTCCATGCTTTCATACTGACCTGCTTCATCCAACCTGCTCTCCACAGGAGTTCTCCAAAGCAGCACCAGGTCACCACCCATAAGCAGACAAGGGCAAAATTTCCTAAGAGTGCAACATACCCTAGCATTCTCTTTTGGATATACCTCACTCAACCCACTCTACTCAGCATAATAAATTTAGGGTTTATCCAAAGCCACACCACAAGTGTCACATTCTGCAACCAGCCCCAAAGGTGCCAAGCAGCACTCTAAGGAGAAAAGCCCCAGCAGTGGACTGGGGGTAGTCACCTGGATTGACTGCAGTCCTCACCCATCAGTGAAAGCCTCTCAGGGAACAACACAGGAAGAGCACCCTGTAGTTTGCTGCAACCACAAGTCTGGCAAACATCTGGCTGGAACAAATTCAAGCCCAAGGGGTCCCTAGGCTGGCTCCATACAATATACCAGGGAATAAATCTAGTCCACAGCAGGCAAACAGAGCCCCTGTGAAACACGGGTCTGAAGGCAAACACAGCTAATCTACAAAAGTAGAGTGCAGCAACACACATAGGAGATACTCCTAAATCACCAGGTCCTAGTGAACAGTGGATATTGTGCTATAGGGTACTACAGGACTTCTTCATAAAGCCACTATTTTGAAAAGCAGGGAACACAAGCACATAAGAAGACTTTCTTAAAACAAAGAAACAGATGCAGAGAGTTACATAAAAAGAGGAGGCAGAGGAATGTGGCCCAAATGAAAGAACAAGAAAAAAAACACACCAAGAGGGCGCCTGGGTGGCTCAGTGGGTTGGGCCGCTGCCTTCAGCTCAGGTCATGGTCTCGGGGTCCTGGGGTCGAGTCCCGCATCGGGCTCTCTGCTCCGCGGGGAGCCTGCTTCCTCCTCTCTCTCCCTCTGCCTGCCTCTCTGCCTACCCTCTCTGCCTACTTGTGATCTCTCTCTGTCAAATGGATGAATAAAAATCTTTGAAAAAAAAAACCACCAAGAGAGCTAAATGAAATCTAGATAGGCAATATGTTTAATGGAGAATTTGAAGTAATGGTCATAAAGATACTCACTGGACTTAAGAAGAGTGGAGGATCTCAGTGAGATCCTCAAAAAGAGATAGAAAAGATAAAAAAAATCAATCAGCAGTGAAAAACTCAGTAACTGAAGTTAAAAATATACTACAGTAAGCTTGGAGAGATAGATGGTGGCACAGTAGGAGAACCCTAGGCTTCCCTCGTCCCATGAACACACTTAGATAACTATCAAATCATTCTAAATACTCCAGAAGTTGATCTAAATTCTGACAGAACAAACTCCAAAACTAAAGAGAGATAAGAGGCCACATCAAAGCAGGTAGAAAGTGTGGATATATGGTTTAAGGGAGAAACAGATCATGGGGGATGTAGAAGGGAAGGATCTACAGTCACAGAGAAGGGTGATATGGCGGGGTAGGGGGGCACACAGGGGAACACACAACAAGAATGTTTCCCTAAAGCCACTGGCTTGGAAAAAGAGAGGGGCTAAATTTGGTGAGTTCTTGCAACCAGATGGGCTTAAAGCCTGAAGTTTAAATGTTAGTGGGTTTGGATGGAATAAAGCCCAGAGGGCAGTAGGCTCTGCTTGAAGAGAAGGCAAGCAAACAACACAGGGGCAGAGAGCATGGACACAACAATCTGAAGAGCACCTGAGGCACACAGTGGGGACATTATTTCTTCTTCTTGGAGCATGTCTGTAAGAGGCAGTGTTCACAAGGACACCTCTTCAGAAACACAGGAGCTGAGCGGCACCATTTCCCAACCTCACCCCTCAGCATAAACACAGAGCCACTTGGGAAAAGCAGAGCAGTGCCCAAACTGGCTGCATAGCTTGCATACACCAGTCTCCACCACCTTCCACTCTGGTGTGACTGCACTTCTCAAACTTGCCTCAGTCCCAGCATGGTCGGCCCATCCCCCAGAAGACAGCATAACCCCCACCCATGCCATGTCTCCCAAACAGAGAGTTCTGCAGGGCCTCAGCTATGGCGGAGGTGATGGCAAAACTCATTTGATTAGCAGAACACAACACACTTAGTTGAAACAAACCATGCTCAGGCCAGAGTCCAAACACTGCTCACAGCAGGCACAGAGAACCTCTGCCAACTGCCCTAAAGGATAAAGCAGCCAAAACACAAAAGCAGTAAACATGCGGCACACATCAGAGAAACTCCCTGAAGCACCATGCTCTGGGCACTACATGGCTTTTTCTTCACAAGGCCTTACTTTCAGAAGCAGGAGGCATATCTGCCTTAACATAGCTCAGAGAAAAATACAGAGACTTTGACAAAACGCAAAGAAAGAATTTATCCCAAATGAAAAAAACAAGGCCATAACCAGAGATATAAGCAAAAGAGAGAAAAGTAACATACCTGATGGAGAATTTTTATTCCTTCAAGTTCTTATCTAAATTCCAGTCAGTTAACATACAGTGTAATATTAGCTTTATGTATAGAATTTGGTAATTCATCACTTACATAAACTAAAGAGTGCTCATCACAAATGTCTTCCTTAATATCCATCACCTATTTAACACATCCCCCATGAATGTCCTTTCCAGTAATCCTGTTTGCTCTCTGTAGTTAAGTATTTGTTTCATAATTTGCCTCTCTGTCATCCAACTATATTCATCTCTTTTGTTTCTGAAATTCCACATATGAGTGAAGTCATGGTATTTTTCTCTCTGACTAACTTATTTCACTTAGCATAATACTCTCTAGATCCACCCACAATGTCAGCAGCGGCAAAGTTTGAAGGCTGAGTAATATTCCAATGTATACAACACACCCACATATGTGTATATACACATAAAATACACACATATATGTATAGCACATCATCTTTATCAATTCATAAGTCATTTGGACTCTTTCATAATTTGGCTATTGTTGATAATGCTGATATAAACAACTGATGGAGAATTTTAAATGACAACCATAAGGATACTCAGTGGGCTTGAGAAAAGAATAGAAGACATTAGTTAGACCCTTAACACAGAAAATAGATAAAAGAATTGATTAGAGACAAAGAGTTCAATAAACAAGATTCGTAAACAGGCTTCATGCAATGAACACCAGGCTGGAAGAAGCAAATGAATGAATTAGTGACCAAGAAGACAGACAAAGGAAAGTAATGACACTAAAGAGGAAAGACAGAAAAATTATGCAGTATGAGAACAGACACATGGAAGTCACTGACCATCAAATGTAGTAACATTTGTATAATAAGAGTCCCAGAAGAAGAGAAAGAAAAAGAGACAGAGAATTTATCTGAAGAAATAACCACTGAAAATGTCCCTGATCTGGAGGGGGAAACAAAAATCTAGATCTGGGAGGCACAGACAACTCCTATCATAATTAACAGAAGCAGGCCAACACCAAGACATATTGCAATTAGATTTGAAAATTTAGTGATAAAGAAAAAAATCTTAAAAGCGGAAGCCCTTAACTTACAAGGAAAAACTCATAAATTTAGTTGGAGATTTCCCAAAGAAACTTTCCAAATAAGAATGGAGTAGAATATATTCAAAGTGCTGAATGGGAAAGATCCACAGCCAAGGATGCTCTATCCAACAAGGCTGTCATTCAGAATAGAAAGAGAGAGAAACAGTTTACCAGACAAACAAAATCTAAATCTAAAGGAAATTGTGACCACTAAACCAGTCCTGCAAGAAATATTAAAGAGGGCACTTTGGGTGCAAAGGTAACAATTTGTCACCAATGTGACAAAGATAAGATGAGAGAAAACCTCCAGAAATGAGAAAACAAGTAATAGAATGGCAATAAATATACATCCATCAATAATTACATTGAATGAGAAGGGAGGCAAGATGGCAGAGGAGTAAGGGGCCTGGTTTCTTTCATCTGGTCCCTCGAATTTCGCTGGATATCTAGCAAACCATTCCAAACACCCATGAATTCAGCCTGAAATGGCAAGAAAATTTATCTGGAACTCTACAAGCAGAAAAACAATTGCTTTTTGCAAGGCTGGTGGTGCAGTCATGAATCTATGGGGAAATATCAGAAGATAAACACAAGGGGGCAGGGAGGCTATATAAGCTGGATACCAGAAAGTGCTATAACATCAGAGTGCAAAATTGGAACCCTAAGAAATCTGCTCCAGTGAGAGACATCCCTTTCTGAAAGGAGGTCAGGGGATGAAAAGGGCAGAAATCTAGGTGGATCATTGTGGTCTCAGGATCCCAGGAGATGCAGAAGGAATGGGAGGGCTGGAACTGATACAGTGCCCAAGCAGCGGAGAGGAAAAAATTATTATGGTCACTGAGCCTAGGAGGGACTTTCAGCTCAGGCTGCCATAAATCGTGAGACAGACAGTAGGGAGACTGCTGTTTGCCTGAGCACCCTGAAAAGGACTGGAACCTGCAGGCCATTTACCATCCCCTGGGAGGGACAAAATGGCTGCACCCAGGACTGGGCAACAGCTCTCAGGGCACTGGTGGCCCCGAAAGGACCACAGAGCAGCACCCAGCCATGACCTTGAAGAGCAGGGTGTGTGTGTGAGCCCACAACCACTCAAAGTCGCAAAGATGCAAAGCATGGTAACAACAGTAGGTCCCTGCTCCCCTCCCCCCAGCAGGAGGATTGCAGTGGTCATGAACCCCAAGAGTCTGAGGAGTTTGTGCCACACAGAAGTGGAGACCCTTTGACCTGGAGGGTTTATTGAAGAGGGGGCACTGCGATCTTATGGCTCTGGGCTGGCCATGTTTGTTCTGATTCTGAAGAGGCATGGAAAGCCTCCAGGGGAAAAAAGCCTTACAAATGACCAGCTTAAATTGAGCACATCCCTCTGACAAAGGGTGGGACAAATACGCTCAGGCAAAGATTCTGAGAGCCAGCACAGCAAGCTCCTTCCCCAGAAGACTGACTGGAAGAACAGATGAATGAAAAGCTTATGGATACCACAATACGGTAAAACTCCAGCGCCATGGTAAAATAGTATATTGAACCCCAGGGTTTCCTCATGACTCGTTTAACCTTCAGGATAAAATCTTTCATTTCTTTCTCTCTCTTTACCTTTTTTTCTGGTTTCAACTACATTCTTAAATTCACCAACTTCTATTTTTGTGTTTGTCTGTTTTTTTTTTTTGTTTTTGTTTTTGTTTTTGGTGTCCACAAATGAGGGGGTTTATTCTTTGAGGTGGAGGAATGCTTATTGCCATCTGTTTTTGTTCTTCTTCTTATTCTTTTTTGACTTTGTTTTCTATTGTTTTTTATTATGTTCAGTTAGCCAACATTTACTACATCATTAGTTTTTGATGGTGTGTTCAATGATTCATTAGTTGTGTATAACATCCACTGGTCTTCACAACACAAGACCACCTCAATAGTCACCACCTAGTTACCCCAACCCTGCACCCTACTCCATTCTGTACCCCTCAGTTTGGTTCCAGGAGTCCAGAGTCTTTCATGGTTTGTCCCCTTCTCTGATTTCTTACCATTCAGTTTCTCCTCCCTTCCCCTGTGGTCCTCCACACTCTTCCTTCTGTTCCACATAAGAGTGAAACCATATGACAATATGTCTTTCTCTGCTTGACTTATTTCATTTAGCATAATCCCCTTCAGTTACATCCATGTAGATGTAAATGGTACGTATTCCTCTTTTCTGATGGCTGAGCAATATTTCACATGAATCACATCTTCTTACTCCATTCATCTGTTGAATGACATCTAGGCTCCTTCCACAGTTTGGCTATAGTAGACATTGCTGCTGTGAACTCTGGGGTTCAGGTGCCCCTTCTTTTCACTACATCTATATCTTTAGCTAAATATCTAGTACTGCAATTGCTGGGTCATAATGTCTTGAGGAACCTTTATACTCTTTTCCAGAGTGGCTGCACCAGCTTGCATTTCCACCAACAGTGTAAGAGGGGTCCTCTTTCTCCACATTCTCATCAACATTTGTTGTTAACAGTCTTGCAAATTTTAGCTATTCTAACTGGTGCAAGATGGTATCTCACTGAGGTTTTGATTTGAATTTCCCTGATGGCTACTGATATGTAACATTTTTTCATGAGCCTATTAGCCATTTGTATGTCTTCTTTGTCAGGCAAATGTGATAACCACTACACTACGGATACTGTATGTCTTCTTTGGAGAAGTATCTATTCATGTCTTCTGACCATTTTTTAACTGGATTATTTGTTTTTTGGGTGTTGAGTTTGAAAAAATTATAGATTTTAAATACCAGCCTTTTGTTTGGAATGTCATTTGCAAGTATCTTCTCCCATTCTGTGGGTTGCCTCTTTCTTTTGTTGACTGTTTCCATTGCTGCGAGAAAGCTTTTTATCTTGATGTGGTCTAAGAGTTCATTTTTGTTTTTGTTTCCCTCGCCTTTAGAGACAAGTCTTGAAAGAAGTGAATGCAGTCGATGTCAAATAGGTTACTGCCTATGTTCTCCTCTAGGAGTTTGATGGACTCCTGTCTTACATTGAGGTCTTCCAACCATTTTGAATTTATCTCTATGTATGATGTAAGAAAATGGTTCAGTTTCATTCTTCCGCATGTGGCTGTCCAGGTTTCCTAGCACCATTTATTGAAGAGACTGCCTTTTATCAATGGGATGTTCATTCCTGATTTGTTGAAGAGAGTTTGACCATAGAGTTAAGGGTCCATATCTGGGATCTCTATTCTGTTACACTAATAAATAAGTCTGTTACTTCTTTTGCCAATACCATGCTTTCTTAATGATCACGAATTTGTAATGTAGCTTGAAATCAGGCATCATAATGCCCTAAGCTTTGGTTTTCTTTTTCAACATGCTCCTGGTGATTTGGGGTCTTTTCTGGTTCCATACTAATTTTAGGATTGTTTGTTCCAGCTCTGTGAAAAATGTTGATGGTATTTTGATGAGGATTGCACTGGGTGTGTAGATTACTCTGGGCAACAGAGACATTTTAACAGTGTTTACTGTTCCAAGCCATGAGCATGGAAAGTTTTTCCGTCTCTTTTTGTCTTCTCAATTTCTTTCATAGGTGTTCTGCAATTTATATAGATCCTTGACCTCTTTGATTAGGTTTATTCCTAGGTATTTTATTGTTTTTGGTGCTATTGTAAAAGGAGCTGATTCCTTAATTTCTTTTTCCTCAATTACATTGTTAGTGTATTGAAATGCCACTGACTTCTGTGCATTGATTGTGTATCTTACCACATTACTGATTGATGTAGGAGTTGTAGTAATTTGGGGGTGGAGTCTTTTGGCTTTTCCACATAAAGTAGGATATCATCTGTAAGAAGAGAGATTTTGACTTCTTCTTTACCAATTTGAACGCCTTTGATTTATCTTTGCTGTCTGATTGCCGGGGTTAGGACTTCTAGTACTATGTTGAACAATAATGGTGAAGAGTGGGTATCCCTGTTGTGTTCCTGACCTTAAAGGAAAGGCTCTAAATTTTTCCCCACTGAGAATGATATTCACTATGGCCTTTTCATAGATGGTTTTTATAATATTGAGGTATGTTCCCTCTATCACTACACCCTGAGGAATTTTAATCAGGAAAAGATGATATATTTTGTCAAATGAATTTTCTACAACAACTGAGAGGATCATATAATTCTTATCTTTTATTTTATCAATGTGCTCTATGACAATGATTGATTTGTGAATGTTGAACCACTACCATTGCATCCCAAAATTAACTTCCACCTAGTCATGGTGAATAATCCTTTCAATGCACTGTTGAGTCCTCTTGGCTAAGAACTTCTTGAGTATTTTGGAATCCAAATTCACAGGAAGATTGGTCCTTAATTCTCCTTTTTAATGGGGTCTTTGTCCGGTTTGGGTATCAGGGTAATGCTGGCCTCATAGAAAGAGTTTGGAAGTTGTCCCTCTATTTCTATTTTTGTGAAACAGCTTCAGTAGAATAGGTATGATTTCTTCTCTAAGTGTTTGGTAGAATTCCCCTGGGAAGCTGACCTGGACCATTGTATTTTTGTTTTTGTTTTTGATTACTGTTTCAGTTTCCTTGCTGGTTACTGGTCTACCCAGATTGTTTCAAGTCTTGGCAGTTTATATGTTTCCAGGAATACATCCATTTCTTCCAGATTGCTTAATTAGAATACAGTTGCTGGTAATAATTTCTAAAAATTGTTTTTATTTTCTTGGTGTTAGTTGGGATCTTTTCCCTTTCATTCATGGTTTTATTGATTTGGGTCCTTTCTCTTTTCTTTTGGATAAGTCTGGTGAGAGGTTTATTGACCAAGGGCTGATATCCAAGATCTACAAAGAGCTTCTCAAATTCAACACCCAAAAAACAGATAATCAAGTAAAAAAAAATGGGCACAAGAAATGAACAGACACTTCTCCAATGAACACATATAAATGGCTAGCAGACATAACAAAAATGATCTTCATCATTAGCCATCAGGGAAATTCAAATCAAAACCACATTGAGATACCACCTTACACCAGTTAGAATGGAAAAAAAAATTAACAAGGCAAGAAACAACAAATGTCAGAGAGGATGTGGAGAAAGGCTGGGAACCCTCTTACACTATTGGTGGGAATGCAAGTTGGTGCAGCCACTTTGGAAAACTATGGAGATTCATCAAAACAAACCATGAGAAACTGTGGACTCTGAAAAACAATCTGAGGGTTCTGAAGAGGAGAGGGTGGGAGGTTGGGTGCTCCTGGTGGTGGGTATGAGGGAGGGCACGTATTGCATGGTACATAAACAATGAACTTTGTAACACTGAAAAGAAATTTAAAAAAATAAATAAATAATAAGTTAAAATTAAAAAAAAATAGATCTACCTTATGACCTGGCAATTGCACTATTGGGTATTTACCCCAAAAAGACAGAGGTCATGAAAACAAGGGTCATATGCACCCCCGTGTTCATAGCAGCAATGTCCACAATAGCCAAACTGAGAAGGTGACGAGATGCCCTTCAACAGATGAATGGATAAAGAAGATGTGGGCCATATACACAATAGTATATTACTCACCCATCAGAAACGATGAATACCCAACATTTGCATCAACATGGATGGGACTGTTGGAGATTATACTGAGTGAAATAAATCAAGCTGAGAGAGTAAATTATCATATGGTTTCACTTATTTGTGGAACATAAGGAATAGCATGGAAGACATTAGGAGAAGGAAAGGATAAATGAAAGGGGGATAATTGGAGTAGGAGATGAACCATGAGAAACTATGGACTCTGGGAAACCAACTGAGGATTATGAAGGGAGGGCAGTGGGGGGATGAATGAGCCTGGTGGTGGGTATTAAGAAAGGCATGGATTGCATGGCACTCTGAGTTTTATATGCAAACAATGAATCATGGAGCACTATATCAAGAACTAGTGGTGTACTGCATGGTGTCTAACATAACATAATAAAAATTTAAAAAAATAAATAAAAAAATTTTAAAAAAGTTTAGTAGAATTCCCCTGGGAAGCCATGTGGTCCTGGACTCTTGTGTTTTGGGGGTTTTATGGTTACTGCCTCAATTTCCTTCCTGCTTATGAGTCTGTTCAGATTGTTTCTTCCTGTTCCATTCTTGGTAGTTTTTAAGTTTCTAGAAATGCATCCATTTCTTCTAGATAGCTTAATTTGTTGGCATATAGTTGCTGGTAATAATTTCTCATACTTGTTTCTATTTCCTTGGTGTCAGTCCTGATGGCTCCACTTTCATTCAAGACTTAACTAATTTGGGTCCTTTCCCTTTTCTTTTAAATAAGTCTGGTGAGAGGTTTACAGAGCTTGTTAATTCTTTCAGAGAACCAGCTTCTAGTTTCGTTGTTCTGTTCTACTATTTTTCTGGTTTATATTTCATTGATTTCTGCTCTAACCTTTATTATTCATGTGCTACTGCTTGCTTTTGGCATGGTTTGACATTGTTTCTCCAGGTCCATTAGGTGTAAGGTTAGCTTGTGCACTTGGGATTTTTCTAGTTTTTTGAGAGACTTGAATGGCTACGTATTTCCCTCTTAGGAATTCCTTTGCAGTATCCCACTGGTTTTGGCCCAGTGTGTTTTCATTCTCATTAGTTTCAATGACTTGTGGTTTTTTTTCTTTTTTTCTTTAATTTCCTGGTTAATAGAATCAGTCTTTAGCAGGATGCTCTTTAACTTCCAAGTGATTGAGTTCCTTCCAAACTTCTTCCTGTGATTGATTTCCAGTTCAGGGCATTTTGATCTGAAAATATGCAGGGAATAATCCCAATCTTTTGATATCAGTTAAGACCTGATTTGTGACCTAGTTATGTGATCTGTTCTGGAGAGAGTTCCATGTGTACTTGAGAAGAATGAATATTCTGTTGTTTTAGGATGTAATGTTCTGTATATTTCTGCGAAGTCCATCTGGCCCAATGTTTCATTCAAAGTAGTGATTTTTTTGTTGATCTTCTGCTTAGTTATCCATCCATTGTTGTGAATGGAGTGTTGAGGTCTTTGCTATTAATGTACTATTATTGATGTATCTTTACGTTGGTTATTAATTGGTTTATACAACTGGGTGCTCCCATGTTAGGTGCATAGATACATACAACTCCTAGATCTTCTTGTTGAATAGACCCTTTAAGTATGATACATCTACATCTACATCTCTTAGTACAGTTTTTGGTTTAAAAAGTAATTTGTCAGGGGGCCAAGATGGCGGGGAAGTAGGAGGAGGCGCCTTTTCAACCTGTACCCTAAAGTGAGCTGATTACCTACCAAAGAACTCCGATCACCCATGAAATTAGCCTGAGATCAGAATTATACACGTCTGGATCTCTACAGGGGCAGAAGATGCCAGAAGGCAGGTTAAGCGGAGGCAGGGGAACGGCGGACTGATATCGGAAGATAAACAAAAGGGGGAGGGAGCCACCAGAGGCGATGGGTTGGAAAGTAATACACCTAATATGAGCGAGAATGCCCTGCATCTGGGGACCAGCATTAACTTGGAGACTGGTTGAAAGCACTCCAAAAGAGCAAAGGATCGTGGGGGGGAAATTGTGGTAATCAGGGTGGCTAGGGACACTGGGGCTAGCTTAAGGGTTAATTCCCCGGTCCCAGGACAGCCTCCTCTGGCGCTGAGCCAGAGAGAGTGCAGCGGAGAAACCAAGTCTTGGACCCTGAGCCACCAGAGCACCCGAGATTGTGTGGGGTCTGGCAACTGTGAGGGGATGGGACCCATGCCAGAGGGCAGAAGGCGCGAGCACTGCTACAAAGCCTGAGATGTGCGCGCCTCTCCTCCTCCTCTAAGAGATACACAAAGGCCCAGCTGGTGCTCCTAGACACACGCCATTGTTTCAGAGCCTAAGACGTGCGCCCCAAACCCTTCCCTGAGAGAGGTGTGTGAAGGCCCAGCCTGGTACTTTTGGACCTGCGCCCCGCTCTCAGAGCATGAGACGCGCACGTGACCCGCAGCCCCCACTGAGAGAGGTGCATGCAATCCGGGTGCTCTTAGACCCAGAAAGACCAGGCACTCCAAGCCCGGGCCAGCAGGAAAATCTCAGTGTGCGATCGCTGCTTGGAACCTCTCTGGCAGTCTGGAGCTGCCCAGACAGCTGCTACTGCCATGGTTTTGGGGACAAGCAGAAGATCCTGTGTCCCAAAGGACTGCGACTTGGAACCTGCTCTGCCAGCAGCCAAGGGGAAATTTATATGGGCTCTGCAACACCCACAGAAGAACAGACTGAGGCTTCTCTCTGAGAGGGAGGTCAGGGTGCAGTTTGCTTTCCTCTAAACCTACAAAAACCATCAAAAGCAGTCAAGGTGAGAGGGAAAAAAAAAAAGGGAACAATCATAAAAACCTCCAGAGAACAAAAGCCTGAAAAAAACGGTTTCCTCAGAGCCCACACCCTTGAGGGGGACTGAAGGACTTAACTCAGGGAACATCACTAACTGAAAAACCTCGTTGCAGGCCCCTCCCCCAGAAAACCAACCAGGAAAGAAAAAAAAAAAAAAGACTACAAGAGAACCACCACCAGTACTTCATAAGACAACTTTTATTTTTAATTTGTTCCCACTATTCTGGCTACTTTTTAAATATATAGATAGTTTTTTAACCTATTTACCATCACAGTGAGCTGTGCAGTATATCAAATTCCATAATAACCTTCTAACCTGAACTTTTTGATATATACACCTGTGTTTATCTTTTTCATTTCTATTTTTTAAGTTTCTTTTTTTTTAAATTTAAGTTTAGTTTAGTCTAGTTTATTCCTATTTCATTTTTATTTTCTAATATTCATATAGAGTTAAACTTCATAGTAATCCCCCTTCGCCAATCAATACTGCCCCTATAGGTAAAACAATTTTTAATCCCCCTTTATCTTAGGGAAGTTGAGTCCTTTAACAAAGATATCAAAGTACATCCAGGAAGAATCAAAACAACCTTCCTCACCCACACTGAGAATTTAAAACCACTCTCCCATCTTTTTCTTCCACCACTGTTTCTGTGTTTTGTGTTTGTCCTGATATTATATAAATCTTACACTTGGGGTTCTTTTTGATGAAGTTCTTCCTTTATTTGCATATATATATATTTTTTCTCTTGTCGTATACTTTTATCGGTCTTTTTGTTTGTCTGTTTTTGTTCCTATACTTCATAAATCTTACCTTGGGGCCCATTTGGGCTGAACCTTCTCTTTTATCTTCCCTTTCTTTCCTGTCTCTCTCTCTCCCTCTCTTTTTTTTCTTTTTCTTTTCTTCTTTCTCTCGTTTGGGTGGGGAATCCTGATTGCTCAGAAGTGTTCCAGGGTGCACCTTGACTGCACCATGGTCGATATATCGAGCTACATCTGTTCAGTAATCTTTCACAAAATGACTAGGAGGAGGGATGCCCAACAGAAGAAAAATACAGAGGATGGACCTTCTGCAACAGAGCTAACGGCTATCAATATAGGCAATATGTCGGAAAGAAAATTCAGGCTAACAATTATGCAGGCAATAGCTAGGATGGAGAAAGCCATGGATGACCAAACGGAATTGATTAGGGCCGAACTGAAAGCGACCAGAGATGATGTTCACAATGTTACGGCAGAGCTGAAAGCTACCAGGGATGAGGTTCACAATGCTCTCAATGAGTTCCAATCTAATCTAAATTCTCTCAAAGCTAGGGTAAATGAGAAAGAAGACAGAATTAGTGATCTGGAAGACAAACAGATAAAGAGAAAGGATCAGGAGGAAGCCTGGAACAAACAGCTTAGAAGCCAGGAAAACAGAATCAGGGAAATAAATGATGCCATGAAATGTTCCAACGTCAGAATTATTGGAATCCCTGAAGGGGAGGAGAAAGAAAGAAGTCTAGAAGATATAGAGGAACAAGTTCTTCATGAAAATTTTCTGAATCTCACAACTGGAACCAGCGTTCATGTACTAGAGGCCCAACGTTCTCCACCCAAGATTATAGATTCCAAAAAAACATCAAGGCAACTGATAGTCAAATTGAGGAATCATAATTTTAGGTATAATCTCTTGAAAGCCGCTAGGACAAAGAGGCTGCTTACTTACAGAGGAAGGCCCATCAGAATAATGTAAGAACTGTCCACAGAGACCTGGCAAGCCAGAAAGGGCTGGCAAGATATATTCAGGGCACTGAATGAGAAGAACATGCAGCCAGGAATATTTTATCCAGCAAGACTGACATTCAAAATGGATGGAGAGATAAAGAGATTCCAAGGCCGGCAAGGCTTAAAAGACTATACAACCACCAAGCCAACACTGCAGGAAATATTAAGGGCGGTTCTATAAAAGAGGAAAAATCCTAAGAATAGCACTGAACAGAAATATAGAGACAGTCTACAGAAAGAAAGAATTCAAAGGTAACTCGATGTCAATAAAAACGTATCTATCAATAATCACTCTCAATGTGAATGGCCTAAATGTGCCCATGAAACGGCACAGCGTTGTAGATTGGATAAAATGACAGGACCCATCCATATGTTGTCTACAAGAGACCGATTTTGAACCTAAAGATACAACCAGACTGAAAGTGAAGGGATGGAGAAGCATCTTTCATGCCAATGGGCCTCAAAAGAAGGCCAGGGTAGTGATTCTCATATCAGATAAAATAGATTTTAAACTAAAGACTGTAGTCAGAGATACAGAAGAACACTACATCATTCTTAAAGGGACTATTCACCAAGATGATCTAACAATTGTAAATATCTATGCCACCAATACGGGAGCAGCCAATTACATAAGAAAACTGTTAATCAAGATAAAGAGTCATATTGATATGAATACATTAATATTAGGAGATCTTAACACACCTCCCTTAGAAATAGACTGATCATCGAAGCAGAAATTCAATAAAGAAACAAGAGCATTGAATGATATATTAGTCCAGATGGACCTAATAGATATAGACAAAACATTCCTCCCTAAAACAACAGAATACTCATGTTTTACAGTGCACATGGAACCTTCTCAAGAATAGACAACATATTGGGTCACAAATCAGGACTCAACTGATACCAAAAGACTGAGATTATTCCTTGCATATTCTCTGATCACAATGCTTTGAAATTGGAGCTCAATCACAAGGAAAAGTTCAGAAGGAACTCAAACACCGGGAAGCTAAAGGTCACCTTGCTTAAGAATGCTTGGATCAACCAGGAGATCAAAGAAGAACTGAAAGAATTAATGGAAACCAATGAGAATGAAGATACTTTGGTCCAAAACCTATGGGATACAGCAAAGGCGGTCCTAAGGGGGAAATACATAGCCATCCAAGCCTCCCTCAAAAAAATTGAAAAATCCAGAACACACCAGCTGTCTCTACACCTTAAAGAACTGGGGAATCAACAACAAATCAAACCAACTCCATACATAAGAAGGGAAATAATCAAGATTAGAGCTGAGATCAATGAGGTAGAAACCAGAGATACAGTAGAATGTATCAATGAAACTAGAAGCTGGTTTTTTGAAAGAATCAATAAGATCAATAAACCATTGGCCACACTAATCCAAAAGAAAAGAGAGAAAGCCCAAATTCATAAAATTATGAATGAAAAGGGAGAGATCACAACAAACACCAAGTAAATAGAAACAATCATCAGAAGTTATTATAAACAGTTATATGCCAATAAGCTTAGCAACCTAGATGAAATGGATGCATTCCTGGAAAACTAAAAACTCCCAAAATTGAACCAGGAAGAAATTGACAACCTGAATAGACTGATATCTAGTAGCGAGATTGAATCAGTGATCAAAAACCTCCCAAAAAACAAGAGCCCAGGACCTGACGGATTCCCTGGGGAACTCTACCAAACTTTCAAAGAAGAAATAACACCTATACTCCTAAAGCTGTTTCAAAAAAATGAAGCAGAAGGAAAGCTTCCAGACTCTTTCTATGAAGTCAGCATTACCCTGATCCCCAAACCAGGCAAAGACCCTACCAAAAAGGAGAATTTCATACCAATATCCCTGATGAATATGGATGCTACGATTCTCAACAAGATCCTAGCGAACAAGATCCAAGAGCACATTAAAAAGATTATCTACCATGACCAGGTGGGATTCATTCCTGGGCTACAAAGATGATTCAACATTCGCAAATCAATCAATGTGATACAACAAATTAATATGAGAAGAGAGAAGAACCACATGGTCCTCTCAATTGATGCAGAAAAAGCATTTGACAAATTCCAGCATCCGTTCCTGATTAAAATGCTTCAAAATATAGGGATAGAGGGAACATTCCTAAACTTCATCAAATCTATCTATGAGAGACCCACAGCAAATATCATCCTCAATGGGAAAAAGCTTGCAGCTTTCCCATTGAGATCAGGTACACGACAAGGATGCCCGCTCTCACCACTCCTGTTCAACATAGTATTAGAAGTCCTAGCAACAGCAATCAGACAACAATGAGAAATAAAAGGTATCCAAATTGGCAATGAAGAAGTCAAACTCTGTCTCTTCGCAGATGACATGATTCTTTATATGGAAAACGCAAAAGACTCCACCCCCAAACTACTAGAACTTATACAGCAATTCAGCAACGTGGCAGGATACAAAGTCAATGTATAGAAATCAATGGCTTTCTTATACACTAACAATGAGAATACAGAAAGGGAATTTAGAAAATCGATTCCATTTACTATAGCACCAAGAACCATAAGATACCTGGGAATAAACCTAACCAAAGAGGTAAAGGATCTGTACTCGAGGAACTACAGAACACTCATGAAAGAAATTGAAGAAGACACAAAATGATGGAAGACCATTCCATGCTCTTGGATCAGAAGAATAAACATTGTTAAAATGTCTATACTGCCTAGAGCAATCTATACTTTTAATGCCATTCCAATCAAAATTCCACCGGCATTCTTCAAAGAGCTGGAGCAAATAATCCTAAAATTTGTATGGAATCAGAAGAGACCCCAAATCGCTAAGGAAATGTTCAAAAATCAAAAATAAAATTGGGGGCATCACGTTACCTGATTTCAAGCTTTACTACAAAGCTGCGATCATCAAGACAGCATGGTACTGGCATAAAAACAGACACATAGACCAGTGAACAGAGTAGAGAGCCCAGATATGGACCCTCAACTCTATGGTCAAATAATCTTCAACAAAATAGGAAAAAATATGCAGTGGAAAAAAGTCAGTCTCTTCAAAAAATGGTGCTGGGAAAACTGGACAGCTATATGTAGAAGAATGAAACTCGACTATTCTCTTACACCGTACACAAAGATAAACTCAAAATGGATAAAAGACCTCAATGTGAGACGGAATCCATCAGAATCCTAGAGGAGAATATAGGCAGTAATCTCTTCGATATCAGGCACAGCAACTTCTTAAAGATATGTCTCCAAAGGCAAAGGAAACAAAAGCGAAAATAAGCTTTTGGGACTTCATCAAAATCAAAAGCTTCTGCACAGCAAAGGAAACAGTCAAGAAAACAAAGAGGGAACCCACGGAATGGGAGAAGATATTTGCAAATGACAGTACAGACAAAAGGTTGATATCCAGGATCTATAAAGAACTCCTCAAACTCAACACACACGAAACAGATAATCATATCAAAAAATGTCAGAGGATATGAACAGACACTTCTCCAATGAAGACATACAAATGGCTATCAGACACATGAAAAAATGTTCATCATCACTAGCCCTCAGGGAGATTCAAATTAAAACCACATTGAGATATCACCTTACACCAGTTAGAATGGCCAAAATTAGCAAGACAGGAAACAGCTTGTGTCGGAGGGGATGTGGAGAAAGGGGAACCCTCTTACACTGTTGGTGGGAATGCAAGTTGGTGCAGCCTCTTTGGAGAACAGTGTGGAGATTCCTCAAAAAATTAAAAACAGAACTTCCCTACGACCCTGCAATTGCATTCCTGGGTATTTACCCCAAAGATACAGATGTAGTGAAAAGAAGGGCCATTTGTAGCCCAATGTTTATAGCAGCAATGGCCACGGTCGCCAAACTGTGGAAAGAACCAAGATGCCCTTCAACGGACGAATGGATAAGGAAGATGTGGTCCATATATACAGTATGGAGTATTATGCCTCCATCAGAAAGGATGAATACCCAACTTTTGTAGCAACATGGACAGGACTGGAAGAGATTATGCTGAGTGAAATAAGTCAAGCAGAGAGAGTCAATTATCATATGGTTTCACTTATTTGTGGAGCATAACAAGTAGCATGGAGGACATGGGGAGTTAGAGAGGAGAGGGGATTTGGGAGAAATTGGAAGGGGAGGTGAACCATGAGAGACTATGGACTCTGAAAAACAATCTGAGGGGTTTGAAGTGGTGGGGGGTGGAGGTTGGGGGAACCAGGTGGTGGGTATTAGAGAGGGAACGGATTGCATGGAGCACTGGGTGTGGTGCAAAATAATGAATACTGTTATGCTGAAAATAAAATAAAATAAATTTAAAAAATAAAAATAAAAAGTAATTTGTCTGATAAAAGGATTCCTACTCCAGCTTTCTTTTGAGGTCCATTAGCATGGTAATGTTTCCTCATCCCCTCACTTTCAATCTGGCAGTGTCTTTAAATTCAAAATGCATCTCTTGTAGACAGCATACAACTGGGTCCTACTTCTTTTTTTTTAATCCAATCTGAAACCCTGTGTCTTTTCGTGGCTCCATTTAACTTGTTTACATTCAGAGTAACTACAGAAAGATATGAATTTAGTGCCATTGTATTGCCTATAAAGTCCCTGTTCATGTAGTTTCTGTTAATATCTGGTCTATGTGACTCTTTAGATTTCTCTTCACTTAAATAACCTTGCTTTATAATTCTTGCAGGGTTAGCTTGGGGTCACATATTTGCAGCTTTTGTTTTTCCTGAAAGTACTTTCTCTCTCCAACTCTTCTGAGTCACAGCTTTGATGGACAAAGTATTCTTGGCTGCATGTTCTTTTCATCTCGTACCTTGAATATGTCTTGCCAGTCCTTTCTGGCTTACCAGGTCTCTCTGGATAGGTCTGATGTTATTCTGATGTTCCTTCCTCTGTACATAAGAAATTTCTTCCTTCTTGCTGCTCTTAGGTAGCATCCTTAAGCTCTATGATTTGCAAGCTTCACTATTATATATTGGGGTATTGATCAATTTTTATTGATTTTGGGAGGGTCCTCTCTGTCTCTTGGACATGAATGCTTGTTCCCTTCCCCAGATTAAGGAAGTTCTCAGCTATGAACAGATGGAGAGAGAAAGTGCCTCAGTTAAGCATCTGCCTTTGGTTCAGGTCACCATCCCAGTGTCCTGCGATCAAGTCCCATATCGGGGTCCCTCCTCAGTTGGGAACCTGCTTCTCTCTCCCTCTGCTCTTTCCCTCTATTCATGCTTTCTCTCTCTCAAATAAATGTCTTTTAAAAATATTTAGGTCACGTATTAAACAGGTTTTAACAAATATAAAAACTGAAATCATACCATGCAGCTTTTCTGAACATAATGTTATGAAAATAGAAGTCAAATGCAAGAAAAAAATTTGGAAGCAAATACATGGAGTTTAAACAACATGCTATAAAACAATGAATTTGTAAAACACAAGATCAAGGAAGAAATTTTAAAAAAACATGGAAACAAAAAAAAGTGAACACACAAGGGTCCAAAACCATTGGAAGACAGCAAAAGTTTTTCTAAGTGGGTAGTATGTAGCGAAACAGTCCTACCTCAAGAACCAAGAAAAATCTCAAATAAACTCCCTCAGCCTACACCTAAAGAAGCTAGAAACAGAACAATAAAAGTAGCCTCACAGCAGCTAAAGGAGGGAAATAATATTAGAGTAGAAATAAAATGAAATGAAATAGAAACTAAAACAAATAAACAAACAAAAAATACATTAGAACAGGTCACTGGAATCAGGAGATGGTTCTTTGAAAAAAATTAATGAAATTAATCACCTAGCCAAACTATTCAAAAAGAAAAGAGAAAGGACACAAATAAATAAAATCACAAATAAGAGAAAAGAAATAACAATCAATATCAGAGAAATAAAGGTATAAGAGATTATGAAAACCTATATGGTTACACATTGGACAACCTGGAAGACACGAATTAATTCCTAGAAACATAATCTACAAAAGTGGAAACAGGAAGAAACAGAAAACTTAAGCAGCATGATAACCAGCAAGAAAACTGAATTAGTAATCAACAATCTCTTGAGACAAAGAAGTTCAGGAACAGATGGCTTCACAAGTACATTTTTGCAAACATTTAAAGAAGAATTAAACTTCTCAAACTGTTCCAATAAAATAAAAAGGGAAGGAAAACTTCCATATTCATTCTATGAAGCCAGCATTACCCTCCTATCAGGAATAGATAAAAACTCCACTGAAAAACAGAACAAAGGACCAATATTCCTAATGAACAGAGATGCAAAAATTGTCAATAAATTATTAGCAAATTGAATCCAACAAATCATTAGAAAAATTAATCACCATAACCAAGTGGGATTTATTCCTGCATTACAAGGGTGGTTCAATATTCACAAATCAATCAACGTTGTTACACCACATTAGTAAATGAAACAAGAACCATATGATCTTCTCAAGAGATGCAGAAAACTCATTTGATAAAGTACAGTATCCATTCATGACAAAAACCATCAATAAAGTAAGGATAGAAAGGACATATCTCTACTTGATAAAGGCCATATACGAAAGACCCATAGCTAGTATCATTCTCAATGGGGAAAAACTGAGAGCATTTTCTTTATGGTCAGGAAGAAGACAGGAATGTCCACTCTTACCATTACTATTTAATATAGTACTGGAAGTCTTAGCCTTGCAATTGAACAAGAAAAGGAAATAGAAAGCATTCATTCAGCAAGGAAGAAGTGAAAATTTTACTATTTACAAAAGTCATGGTAATCTATGTAGAAAACCTGACAGACTCTACAAAAAAATTTCTAGAACTGATATATGAATCAGTAAAAACGCAGGATACAAAATCAACCTACAAAAATTTCTTGAATTTCTATAGATCAGTAATTATGCAACAGAAAGTCAAAGGATCTATCCCATTTATAACTGCAGCAAAAACAGTAAGATACCTAGTAATAGACCTAACGAAAGAGGTAAAAGACCCGTCCTCTGAAAAGTACATAACACTGAAGACAGAAATTGAAGATGACACACAAAAAAGGCAAGACATTCCATGTGTATGGATCTGAAGTACAAATATTGTTAAAATACCTGTATTACCCAAAGCAATACACATATTTAATTTGATCCCTATCAAAATACCAAGAGCATTCTGCAAAGAGCTAGAACAAATGATCCTAAAATTTGTATGAAACCACAAAAGCCAAATAGCCAAAATAATCTTGAAAAAGAAGATGAAAGCTGGCGGCATCACATTTCTGGACTTCAAGATATATTACAATTGCTCTAGCGATCAAAACGGTATTGTAGTGGCACAAAATTGACACATAAATCAATGGAAGAGAATAGAATACCCGGAAATGAACCCACAATTATATGGTCAATTAATCTTCATCAAAGCAAGAAAGAATAACTAGTGGGAAAAGGACAGTCTCTTCAACAAATGGGACTGGGAAAACCAGACAGCAACATGCAAAACAATGAAACTAACCACTTTCTTACAACAAAGACAAACATAAATTCAAAATGTATTAAAGACCTAAATGTGAGACATAAAACCATAAATACCCTAGAGTAGATACCAGCAGTCATCTCTTTGACATTGACTATCACCAACTTCTTTCTATATATGTCTCCTGAGGCAAGGGAAACAAAAACCAATATAAACCACTGGGACTTCATCAAAATAAAAAGATTCTGCACAATGAAGGAAACAATCAGAAAAATAAAATGACACATCTGATAAAGTGTTACTCTCCAAAATATCTAAAAAACTTATGAGTAACCCAAAAAAGAAATAATCCAAATAAATCATGGACAGAAGAAATGAAAATACATTTCTCCAAAGAAGACATACTGATAGTCAAGAGACAAATGGAAAGATGCTCAATATCCCTCATCATCAGGGAAGTGCAAATCAAAACCACAATGAAATACTAGATCTGTCAGAATGGCTAAAACAAAAACAGAAAGAATTGCTGACAAGTATATTCAGAAAATGGAACACTAATGCACTGTTGGTGGGAATGCACACTGGTGCATCCACTCTGGATACAGTAGAGGTTTCTCCAAAAATTAAAAATAGTATTGTCATATGATTCAATAATTTCTCCATTGGGTATTTACTAATAGAATATGAAAACATTATTTTGAAAAAAATGCACCCCTATGTTATTACATTATTTTGAAAAAGATATATTGCACCCCTAGATTTATCGCAAAATACAGTATTTACAGCAGCACGATATGAAAGCAACCCAAGTGTGTATCAACTGATGAGTGGATAAACAATATGTTTTTTTTTAATTCTTTTTTTTAACTTAAATGAACCCACACATAGTACATCATTAGTTTCAGATGTAGTGTTCAATGATTCATCAATTGTGTTTAACACAATTCACATCACATGCCCTCCTTAATGCCTATCACCAAATTACATTCAGTATATATATGTTTGTCAAGGATATGACTGAAGTGATGTTTGTTTCTCAGTATATGGTGTCAGGAGGTACATGGTATCAATTTGTTCTAGAACTTAAACTTTTAATTTCTTGTTACAGAATTTTGTTCAGGAGATTGAAGAATGTAAGGCTTTGTCCTTTGGTGATGTCGTGGATAGCTAGGCAGGTACTTTTCTCTTTTCCCACAAGAAAAAACAGTGGTTTTTTTGTTTGTTTGTTTTGTTTTGTTTTGTTTTTAAAGATTTTATTTATTTACTTGACAGATAGAGATCACAAGTAGGCAGAGAGGCAGGCAGGGATGGGGGGGTGGTAGCAGGCTCCCCACTGAGCAGAGAGCCTGATGTGGGGCTTGATCCCACTATCCTAGGATCATGGCCTGAGCCAAAGGCAGAGGCTTACCCCACTGAGTTACCTAGGTGCCCCCACAGATTTTTTTAAAATTTCTTTTCAGCATAACAGAATTCATTGTTTATGCACCACACCCAGTGCTCCATGCAATACGCGCCCTCCATAATACGCACCACCAGGGTCACCCAACCTCCCACCCCCCCACACCTCCAAAACCCTCAGATTGTTTTTCAGACCTCACAGTCTCTCATGGTTCATCTCCCCCTCCAATTTCCTCCAACTCCCTTTTCCTCTCCATCTCCACATGTCCTCCGTGTTATTCCTTATACTCCACAAATAAGCTAAACCATATAATTGACTCTCTCTGCTTGACTTATTTCACTCAGCATAATCTCCTACAGTCCGGTCCATGTTGACAAAAAGTTAGGTATTCATTCTTTCTGATGGGGGCATAATACTCCATAGTAAATAAGGACTACATCTTCCTTATCCATTTGTCCATTGAAGGGCTTCTTCATTCTTTCAACAGTGTGGGGACTGTGGCCATTGCTGCTATGAACATTGCGGTACAGATGGCCCTTCTTTTCACTACATCTGTATCTTTGGGGTAAATACCCAGTAGTGCCATTGCAGGGTCATAGGGAAGCTCTATTTTTAATTTCTTGAGGAATCTCCACACTGTTTTCCAAAGTGCTTTCACCAACTTGTATTCCCACCAACAGTGTAATAGGGTTTCCCTTTCTTCACATCCTCTCCAACACACGTTGTTTACTGTCTTGTTAATTTTGGCCATACTAACTAGTGCAAGGTGGTATCTCAATGTGGTTTTGATTTCAATCTCCCTGATGGCTAAAGATAATGAACATTTATTTTTTCATATGTCTGTTAGCCATCTGCATGTCTTCATTGGAGAAGTGTCTGTTCATGTCTTCTGCCCATTTTTTGACATGATTATCCATTGTATGTGTGTTCAGTTTAAGGAGTTCATTATAGATCTTGGATATCTGAATACATCTTATTTCTCTTTGGTGTCTGATTGCTGTGAGTAGGGCTTCAAGTACTATGTTGAACAAAAGTGGCAAGAGTGGGCATCCTTGTTGTGTTGCTGATCTCAAAGGGAAGGCTGTCAGCTTTTCCCCATTGAGAATGATACTTGCTGTGGGGTTTTCAGAGGTATATTTTATGAAGTTGAGAAATGTTCCTTCTATCCCTATACTTTGAAATGTTTTAATCAGGAACCGATGCCGTTTCTTATCCAGTGCTTTTTCTGCATCCATTGAGAGGACCATGTGGCTCTTCTCTCTTCTCTTATTGATTTGTTCTATCACATTAATTGATTTGCGAATGATGAACCACCCTTGCAACCCAGGGATAAATCCCACCTCGTCACAGTGTATAATCTTTTTTTTAAAAAAGATTTTATTTATTTATTTGACACAGAGAGAGAGATCACAAATAGGCAGAGAGGCAGGCAGAGAGAGAGAGGAGGAAGCAGGCTCCCTGCTGAGCAGAGAGCCCGATGCAGGACTCAATCCCAGGACCCTGAGATCATGACCTGAGCCGAAGGCAGCGGCTTAACCCACTGAGCCACCCAGGCGCCCACGGTGTATAATCTTTTTAATGTGCTGTTAGATCCTGTGAGCCAGGATCATGTTGAGAATCTTAGCAACCATATTCATCAGGGATATTGGTCTGAAATTCTCCTTTTTGGTGGGGTCATTGCCTGGTTTGGGGATCAGGATAATGCTGGCTTCCTAAAAAGAGTCTGAAGTTTTCCTTCTGCTTCAATTTTCTGAAACAGCTTCAGGAGAATAGGTATTATTTCTTCTTTGAAAGTCTGATAGAATTCCACAGGGAATCCGTCAGGTCCTGGGCTCTTGTTTTTTTATCACTGCTTCAATCTCGTTACTAGATATTGGTCTATTCAGGTTGTCAATTTCTTCCTGATTCAGTTTTGGAAGTTTATAGTTTTCAAAAAATTCATCCATTGCATCTACTTTATTTATTTATTGGCATTAATTTATTGGCATAACTGTTGATAATTTCTGATGATCGTTCTTCTTTCTTTGGTGTTAGTTGTAATCTCTCCATTTTCATTCATAATTTTATTATTTGGGTCCTCTATCTTTTCTTTTGGATTAGTTTGGCCAATGGTTTTTGATCTTATTGGTTCTTTCCAAAAATCAGCTTCTAGTTTCATTGATCCTCCTACTGTACCTCTAGTTTCTATCTCATTGATCCCTGCTCTAAACTTGATTAGTTCCCTTCTTGTGTGTCGAGTTGGCTTACTTTGTTGTTGATTCTCTGGTTTGTTAAGGTGTAAAGACAGCTGTTGTATTCTGGATTTTTCAGGTTTTTTTGAGGGAGGTTTGGATGACTATGTATTTCCATCTTAGGACCAACTTTGCTGTATCCCATAGTTTTGGACAGAAATGTCTTCACAATGTCTCATTGGTTTCCATGAACTGTTTAAATTTTTCTTTGATTTCCTGGTTGATCCAAGAATTCTTAAGGAAGACGGTCTTCAGCTTCCAGGTGTTTGAATTCCTTCCGAACTTTTTCTTGTGATTGAGCTCCAGTTTCAAAGCACTGTGATCTGAGAATATTCAGGAATAATCTCAATCCTTTGGTATCAGTTGAGCCCTGATTTTTGTCCCAGTATGTGGCTTAGTCTGGAAGAATGATTATTCTGTTGTTTTAGGGTGGAATGTTCTGTATATATCTATGAGGTCCATCTGGTTCTATGTGTCATTCAATGCTCTTGTTTCTTTATTGATTTTCTGCTTGGATGATCTATTACTGAGAGTGTTGTGTTAAGACACCCTACTATTACTGTATTCATATCAATATGACTCTTTGTTGATTGACAGTTGTATTATGCAGTTAGCTGCTCCCATATTGCGGACATAGGTATTTACAATTGTTAGATCTTCTTGGTGGATAGACCCTTTGAGAATGATGCAGTGTCCTTCTGTATCTCTGATGACAGTCTTTACTTTAAAATCTAATTTATCTGATATGAGAATTACTACCTAGCCTTCTTTTGAGGCCCATTGGCATGAAAGATGCTTCTCCATCCCTTCACTTTTAGTCTGGATGTATCCTTAGGTTCAACATGGGTCTCTTGTAGACATCATATGGATGGATCCTGTCATTTTATCCAGTCTGCAACCCTGTGCCATTTTATGGGCACATTAATGCCATTCATGTTGAGAGTGATTACTGAGAGATACATTTTTATTGACATCGTGTTATCTGTGAAGTCTTTGCTTCTACAGATCGTCTCCATAATTTCTGTTCAATAATATTCTTGTTTTTTTTCCTTTTTTATAGAACCTCCCTTAATATTTCTTGTAGTGCCGGCTTGGTGGTTACATAGTCTTTTAAACCTTACCGGTCTTGGAAGCTCTATATCTCTCCATCCATTTTGAATGTCAGTCTTGCTGGATAAAGTATTCTTGGCTGCATGTTCTTTTCATTTAGTGCCCTGAATACATCTTGCCAGCCCTTTCTGGCTTGCCCGGATTCTATGGACAGGTCTCACCTTATTCTGATGAGCCTTCCTCTGTATGTAAGGAATCTCTTCCCCCCAGCTGTTCTCAAGATTCATGATTTATGATTCATGATTTATGATTCATGATTTATGATTCATCATTTTCACAATCAGGTGTTTTGAGGTCTTTCTAGATTCTGTGATCTTGGGAGAGACCTTTCTGCCTCTCGGACACAAATACTCATTCCATTCACCAGATTGGGAAAAGTTCCATGGAAAATTTGTTCAACTATATCTTCTAGTCTTCTTTCTTTCTCCTCCCCCTCAGGGATTCCCATATCTGGCACTGGAACGTTTCATGGAGTCATTTATTTCTTTAATTCTGTTTTCATGCCTTCTAAGCTGTTTGTTCCAGGCCTCCTCCTGATCCTTTTTCTCTATCATTTTGTCCTCTAGATCACTAATTCTATCTTCTGCCTCAGTTACACTAGCTGTTAGAGAATTTAGATTAGATTGGAACTCATTGAGAGCATTGTTAACATCTTCCCTGGTGACTTGCACTTCTGCCCTAATCAATTACATTTTGTCATTAATGATTTTTTCCAATCTAGCCATTGCCTGGATAAGTGTTACCTGGAATTCTCTTTCCAACATACGGTTTATGTCCACATCCAATAGCTCTGATGGAGAGGGCACAGTCTATGAATTTTTCCTCTGTTGGGCATTCCTCCTCCTAGTCGTTTTGGTAAGAGATGGCTAACGGGATGTGTAGCTGAATGTATCAACCATGATGCAGGGAAGGTGCACCCTGGAACGCTACTGAGCAATCAGGAGTTCCCACCAAAAAGAAAGAAAAAAGAAAAAGAAAGAGAGAGGAAAAAAATATAAAAGAGAAGACCCACCCTGAATGGGACCCAAATATAAGATTTATAAAGTATACAAACAAAAACAAACAAAAAGACCGACAGAAGTAAATGACAAGAAAAAAAAAAAAAGAACCCAGCCAAAATGAACCCCAAGTGTAAGATTTAGATACTACTAGAACAAAAACAAATACACAGAAATACTGACAGAAAAAAAAAAGATGGAAGAGTGGTTATAAATTCTCATTGTGGGCAAGGAAGGTTATTTTGATTCTTCCTGGGTGTATCTTGATATCTTTGTTAAAGGACTCAACTTCCCTGAGATAAACGGTCATTTATACTGGTTTATATATAGAGGTAGTATTGATTGGGGAAAGAGGATTACCTTGAAGCTTATCTCTATATGAATATTAAAAAAAAGAAAAGAAAAAGAAAAACACAGGTATATGTATCAAAGAAGTTCAAGTTAAAAGGTTATCATGGAATTTGTTGTACTGAACATCTCATTGCGATGGTAACTAGGTTAAAAAATTATAAGAAAACTGCAAAGAATGAGAATAGTGGGCACAAATTAAAAATAAAAGTAGTACCTATGAAGTAGTGGTGGTTGTACTTTTGTTTTTTTGGTTTTTTTTTTTGGTTTTGGTTTTGGTTTTTTGTTTGGATGGCTCTCTGGGAGAGGGGCCTGCTGTATGGTTTTTCAGGCAGTCTTGCTAGAGTCCTCCTGCCCCCATCAAGGGGCTGGGCTCTGAGGAAACCGTCTTTTCAAGCTTTTGTTCTCTGGAGGCCCCCCCCCCCAATTTTTTCTTCTCTCCCCTTGGCCATTTTTGGTGGTTCTTTGGAGGGATAGAGGAAATCAAACTGTACCCAGACCTCCATCTCAGAGAGCAGCCTCAGCCTGTTCCCCTCTGGGTGCTCCAGAGCACATAAACAACCCCTCTGCCACCAGCAGAGCACGTCCCCAGTCACAGACTCAGGGGTCGCTGTTACCAAAACCATGAGAAGTACTAGTCCAGAGAGCTGGCTTCCAGTGGCTGCCTCCTCTGTGGCTTTCTGGGCAGGTCCACACCGCTGGAGAGGTCCCAACCAGAGAGAGCACAGTGAGATTTTCATACTGGCCCAGACTGGGAGTGGTCAGATTCTCCCAGCCCTAGAGAGTACTGGCTAGCACCTGCATGGTTCTCTCTCACGGGAGCGTGTGGAGCATGACTCAGACCCTGGTAGTGCAGTGCACCTGCAGAGTGCAAAAGGCTGTGCTTCTAGAGAGCGCCTGCGGGCTTCCACACTAGACTCTCATGCATGCCGCCACCCAGACCCTTTCACAAGTGCCAGCGGCTCAGGCACCAACACCTGACTTATTTGCCACACTGTCTCTGGCTCAGCACCAGCGGTGGTAGTCCTGGGTCCGTGGGCTTAAGACCCTCTCCCTAACCACCTGATTCCACCAATTTCCCCTTAAGATCTTCTGTTCTTTTTGAGTGCTTTCAACCAGACTCCAAGTTAATGCTGGTCCCCAATCACAGGAAACTCTCGTATTGGGGTATTATTTTCCAATGGGTCTTCTGGTGACTCCCTCCCCCTTTTGTTGATCTTCTGGTATCAGTCCGATGTTCCCACTCCGCTTTACCTGGGCACTGGTGTCATCTGCCCCCGTAGAGATCCAGAAGTGTATAATTCTAATTTCAGGCTGATTTCATGGGTAATCAGAGTTCTTTGGTAGATAATCAGCTCACTTTAGGGGACAGGTTGAAACAGCGCCTCCTACTTTTCTCTGCCATCTTGCCTCCTCTGGGTTGTTGTTGTTGTTGTTTTTAAGATTTTATCTATTTCTGCATTTATTTATTTATATCATATGAGTGGGACAAGGGGCATTCTGCCCCCACCTCCCCTTCCACAACCCTCAGTTTGTTTCCCAGAGTCAAGAGTCTCTCATGGTTTGTCTCTCTCTCTGATTTAAGAAGATGTGGTTTATATACACATTGTATTACTCAGCCATAAAAGTGAATGAACTCTTGTCATTTGCAATAACACAGATGGAGCTAGAGAGTATAATGCTAAGTTAAAAAAAGTCAGTGAAAGATAAGTACCATATGATTTCAATCATATGTGCAATTTAAGAAACAAAATAAACTAGGAAAAAAGAGACCAAAATCTAGAGTAACTATATAGAAACAAACACGTTGACAGATGGTAGGTGGATGGGGAATGGGTCAAACAGGTGAGGGTGATTAAAAGCACACTCATCCTGATGATCACTGAATAATGTATGGAATCGTTCAATCATTATATTGTACACCTAGAACTATAAAACTGTATGTTAATTATACTGGAATTTAAAAAATAATAATAAAATAAGGAATATGATGAATTGGTTTCACAGAATAAAGTCTTTGAAATAATTATAAAATAAGAAAGTAGTACAGGAAGGTAATGGTAAGGGGAAAAAACTGGCTAACCTTACAGAAAAATGTGCCTAAGGACAATGTGTATGTGAGGCTGCTGAAAAAACTCTTCTAAGAGAGAGAAAAAGACCAATAGGCACAGTAATAAATACTCTAAGGCAAGAAAATATGATTGTAGAATAGACATGGCAACTCTATTTAATGATAAGCACTTCTATAAACAGGTAAAGTAGACAAAAAAACAGGCTGCCTATTAGGAAAACCTAAATCCATCATAATAACATGTCCATAAAAACATGACTGTTTTGGGCCCCTTGGTGGTTTAGGTGGTTTAGCATCTAACTCTTTTTTGGTTGTTTTTTTTTTTTTTTTTTTTTTTTTAAAGATTTTACTTATTTAAAACAGAGCAAGAGAGGGAATACAAGCAGGGGGAGTGGGAGAAGGAGAAACAGACTCCTCACTGTGCAGGGAGCATGATGCAGGGCTCAATCCCAAGACGCTGGAATTATTACCCAAGCCAAAGGCAGACGCTTAACGACTGGGCTACACAGGTGCCCCAGCATCCACCTCTTGATTTCAGCTCAGGTCACAATCTCAGGGTCATGAGATCAAGCCACATGTTAGGCTCGTGCTGAACACAAAGTCTTCTTGAGATTCTCTCCCTTTCTCCCTGCCCCTCGTCCCACTCCCACTCACATGATGTAAATAAATAAATAAACAAATACATAAAGTCTTAAAAAAAAACCTTCTTAAAAAAAAAAAGCTATTGTTTCCCATGGGAAAAGAGAAGAGTACCTGCCTAGCTATCCATGACATCACCAATGGACACAGCCTTACATTCTTCAATCTCCTAAACAAAATTCTGTAACAAGAAATTTAAAGTTATAGAACAGAATGATACCATGTGCCTCTTTACACAATATACTGAGAAACAGACATCAATTCAGTCATATCCTTGACAAAAGTGTATAAATTGAATGTAATCATGAAAAACCATCAAACTGAAATTCAAGGACATTCTAAAAAATGATTGTTTCTTCAAAACTATATTTCTACATAAAGAAAATCTAAGAAACTACTGCAGATTGAAGAAAACTAAGCAAACATGATAGTTCAATGCGACATGATTATAGATTGGACCCTGGACCAGATTATTTTCTTTTTTTTTTTTTAAATAAATGACATTTAATGGTATAATGGGTGAAAAATGAATACAGTTTTAGGAAATACATACTGAATTACACAGGATTCATGAGGCAACTTATTGTCAAATTGTTTAGAAAAATATATGTACATGTATATACATATACAATATGTACATAAAAATATATAAGTATAAATATGAAAAACCAAATATAAACAATTATATTTCCTGATATTTACCCAAAGGAGTTGAAAACATGTCTACATGTAGGTATTTATAGCACTTTATTCATAACTGCCAAATCTTAGATGCAACCAGTGTCCTTCAGTAGGTGAATGGATAAATAAACTGGTACAAACAATGGAATGTTACTCTGAAATGAAATGTGCTATCAAATCATTAAAAGACGTGGAGAAACCCTAAATGCATATTACTAATGGATATAAGTAAATTTGAAAGGCCATATACTGTATGATTTCAATTATTAACTTTCTGGAAAAGGTAAAACTATGGACACAGTAAAAAGACCAGTGGTTGCCAGAGGCTTGGAGGAAGGGGCAAATAGGCAGAACACAGAGGTCTTTTGAAGCAGTGGAAATACTCTATATGATATCATAATGAGATTAAATGTCATTATTCATTTTTCTAAGCTCACAAAATGTTTAACAGTAAGACTGAAATAACGTAACTATGGACTGTGTGTGATTATTGTATGTCAGTATAGTTTCATTAATTGTGAAAAATGTACCACTCTGATAGGGAATGTTAACAGGAAAGGCTATGCATGTGTAGGGGTGGGGATATATGAGAAATCTCTATATGTTCTCAAATTTGCTGTGAATGTAAACAGCTCTTTAAAAAATCTTTTAAAAAGATCAAACTTAGCACCATCAATAATGAGTTGGATAAAACAGGCTTTTGTGCTTTCTGATGTGATGCAAGGACACAGCATCACCTATGTAGTCCTTTGCTAAAAATGCTTAAATTAATCATGGGGAAACAGACAAGCTCAAATTGTGACACACTTGTAGGATAACTGCCTGGACCCATCAGAGCTGCCAATATTTTGAAAAATTTTTAATAAAAGATGAGTTAGTTCTTTTCTAGATTTACATTAAAGGCACAACGGCAACAAAATACAGTACATGATCCTTGACTGGATCCTGTACCAAAACAAACAAAAAGCTTTGAAGGACACTCTTAGGACAATTTTAAAATTTTGATCGGGATAGTTATGTTAGATAACAGAATTGTATCAGTGTTAAATTTCTCTAAATGTGATGAAAGTAATGCCCTTGTTCTTGAGAAGTAACGGAGTGAAGTGTTCGAGGCTGAAGTGTCATAGTATCTGCACGTTACTTCCAAATGGTTCAGCAACACTTATAATTATATATAACATATAATATTAATATATAACATAAAAACATGTATACATTTATAAACAAAGAAATTATATGTAACAAAATAAACAATGGATGAATCTACATGAAGGATGTCTTTTGACTTTTCTGAAGAGTTGAAATTTTATAAAAAAAAACTGAAGAAAAATGTTTTCATATATAAAGCTTATCCTTATTGCTCATTATAAAATCTGTTGATAAATTCACAAATAAATCAATGCATCCAGTTTTATTTTTATAGAATATATTCTGAAAAATAAAGAAAAAAAAGAAAGTGAGTAATCAAAAGAACTGAGAAAGAAATACCATCCATAGAAAAGTATAACAACCAAAATAGACTTTAAGTGCAAAAAGAGGTAAAATGGGTCATTGGAATGATAAAAGATGCATGTATTTTAGACTTGTATGGACATAACAAAGTGCCATGTATAAAAAGCAAAAATTTAGAGAACTACAATAATTTGACAAATCCACCATTATAGTGGGGTATTTTAAATTTACCTCTTTCAGGAACTGACAGATCTAACAAACAAACAAAATTAATAGAGATATAGAAGACAGATAAATGATACAATGAATTCAATGGGCACTTACAGAACACCACATTCAAGAGGTAGAATATACAAAATCTTTTCAGGCACATATGAAATACGTAAAAATTGATCATGTTCTCTAGAATATAAATAAAATCTCAGTACTAAATAAATAGTATCATAGTGTCTGTACTAAGTATAATTAAATGAGAATAACAAAATGTGAAACTAAAATATATCCATGTACCCATGCCTTGGTTTCTAAATATCACCTCCCACTAAAAGTAATTGCAGCTCCACACAGAAATGGTCCATAAGGCGGGAATAAAAAACAAGCCTGAAAGTAAGGAAGTGAAGGAAATGTTGATGTCAAAATATGTATCAGAATGATGGGAGTAGATTGAATGGACAGAGAAGCCAGCTTGAATTGGTTGCCACTGGTTAAATCTGAGATAATCTGAACATTAAAATAAATAACGATAGCTGTAAGATATTCATGAAAGAATCAAAATGAATGTGTCCAAACTAACGTAAATAAGTAAACAAATAGAGAATAAAGCTCTTCCTTAAAGCAGAATTCAAATTTATACCTGTAGCAAAAATGATGGAGCTTCAAAATTATCATACTGCAGCCATCATACTAATAAGTGTTTCAGTCCAGATTTACCAATGGATAATAAAACCAGGGGATTTCAGAGGGAAGAGTTAAGATGATGGAAGAGTAGGGGGACTCTAAGCTTGTGTCCTCCCTCAAAATATAGCTAGATACTTATCAAATCATTACGAACACCCACAATGTCACTCAGAGGTCCGAGAGAACAAAAACTGCAAATCTTCAAGTAGAAAAGTGACCACCTTTTGGTTGACCTGGGGGAGATATAGCTGTGGATACAGTGGCAGGGAGGGAGCCCTGTTTACAGGGGCAACTGCAAAGTATTACAATCAACAGAGTGCAAAATCTGAACCTTTAGAAGTCCACTTAAAGGTGCTAAGGTGGGGAAGTAGGCCAGAATCCCAGCAGTGACAATGTGGTCTGAGGATCCCCTGGGTCACAAGAAGAACAGGTGATACCAACATACTGCACTGTTCCCAGAAATAGGACAGGTGAATCTTGCTTAGGCAGTCTTTGTACTGGCTTTCTGCTATTTTGCTATAAGCTACAAACCACAGAGTGGTTGTGTGACTACATACTTGGATTGACTGGCAAACAACAAAAGTGCAGCAAGACCCTCCCCTGGAGGAACAGGATAGGTGCACAACACAGATGTCCCTAAAATTTGGAATTCTGAAACTGAGTCGTGCACCTGAGATTAAAAAAAAACTTGGACACAGATGGGGTGAACACAGGGTTCTGACGAAAACTGAAGACACCAGAGGGGTGACTGACTGCTCTTCCTTGAAGGCTCACTGAAGAGTGGGAGGCTTGAACATTCAGCTCCAAGGCTAGATATCAGGACACCACCATTTTCATCTTGCCCATCAGCACTGTAAGCCTTCATGAAGAAAAGCAACACCACATAGTGGAGGCCAGAATCACCTGCACAAAGCCCCAACCCCCAGCTACGCCGGAGGCAAATTTCTGCTAGGTCAAGTCCACCTGAAGATCAGCACAATAGGCACCTTCCCCAAAGGACAAACACAAACACCTTCTTCTCACCAAATCTACTGATCACTGAGTACTGCAAAGGTTTAGCTCTAAGGGAAATAAGATCTTGCTTCCTTTTTACTTTTATTCTGTATTAATTCTTCATTTATTTTCTTATTTTTTCAATATCTTCTCTTTTTATTATTTTTAAATTTTATTTATATATATTATATAAATGTTTCCTTAATTTTTTGTTTACTTTCATTTTATCTTATTAATTTCGGGGGGGGGGATCTTTTAACAATGAGACCAACACATCCAGGATCTAGTTTTTATGTTTTTTGGTTTTTGCTTTGGTTTTCTTTCTTTTCTTTTCAGAACAAAATGAGGAGATGGAGAAATTCACCAAAGAAAAGCAGGAAGTATAACTCATGTCCAGGGATTTAATCAAGAGACATAAGGAAGATGTCTGAACTAGAATTTAAAACATCAATTATAAGGATAGCAACTGGGCTTGAAAAAAGCATAGAAGACAATAAAGACTATTTTACAGCAGAGATAAAAGAATTAAAATCTAGTCACTCCCCCAAATTAAAATGTTATAACTAAGGTTCAAACCAGAATGGATGCCAAGAAAGTGAGGAAGGATGAAGCAGAGGAAGGAGTCAGTGATACAGAAAATAAAATTATGGAAAATAATGACACTGACAAGAAGAGGGAAAGAAAGTAATGGACCATGAAGGTAGGCCAACGAAGGTAGACTTAGGGAACTCGGTGACTTATTAAAAGCTGGTAACATTTTTATCATAGGAGACCCAGATGATGAAGAAAGAGAAAAATAGGGAGAAGGATTGTTCAAATTGTAGCTGAAAAACCTCCCTCATCTGGGGAAGGACGCAGACCTCAAAATCCAAAAAGGACAGAGAACTCCCATTAAATTAAAATACTCAACATCACCCAGGCATATAATACATTCATAAAATACACAGGTAAGGAAAGAACCCTGAAAACAAGGGAAAGAAAAAGCCCTTAACCTACAAGGAAAGACAGCTCAAGTTCACAACAGATCTGCCAGAGAAACCTGGAAGGCCAGAAGATAGTGGCAGGAAACATTCAACATGCTAAATGGGAAAAATATGCAGCCAAGAATTCTCTACCCAGCAAGGCTATCACTGAGAATAGAAGGAGAGACAGCCTCCAACACAAAAACTAGAGGAGTTCATGGCCACTAAGCCAGCAGTGTGAGAAATTTTAAGGGGGACTGTTTGAGTGAAGGAAAAAACAACAAAAGCAACAAAGACTAGAAAGGACCAGAGAACATCAGCAGAAATATGAACAGTACAGATAACACAATAGCACTAAATTCGTATCTTTCAATAATCACTCTAAATGTAAATGGACTGAATGCTCCAATCAAAAGATACAGGGTAACAGAATGGATTAAAAAAAAAAGACCCATCTATATGCTACTTTTAAGAGACTCATTTTAAACTTAATGACACTTGCAGACTGAATTTTAGAAGATGGAGAACATTCTATCATGCTAATGGACATCAAAACAAAGCTGGAGTAACCATACTTATATCAGACACACTAAATTTTAAACCAAAGACTTTAATAAGAGATGAAGGACACCATCTAAAAATTAAGGGGTCTACTGAACAAGAAGATCTAACGATTTTAAATATTTATGCCCACAACTTGGGAACATCCAAATATATATATCAACTAATAATCAACAAAAAGAAACTCAATGCAATGGCAAAAAAAAATGCAAGGGCAATAAGGGGTTTTAACACCACAATAACAAAAGCATACAGATCATGTAAGCAAATAATCAACAAGGAAAGAATGGTTTCAAATGACACACTGGAGTGGATGCACTTAACATATATATTCAAACCCTTTCAACCTCAATCAGCAGAATACAAATTCATTTCGAGTGCCCATGGAACATTCTCCAGAATAGATCACATACTGGGTCACAAATCAGGCCTCAACAAGTACAAATAGATTAATATCATATACTTATTTTCAGTTGACAATTTTATAAAAGTTGAAGTAAACCACAAGAAATACTATAAAAAGATCATCAATACTTTGAGGTTAAAGAACATCTTACTAAAGGATGAATGAATCAAACAGGAAATTAAAGAAGACATTAAAGTACATGGAAGCTAATGAAAATGAAAACACAACAGTCCAAAACCTTGGGATGCACCAAAGGCAGCCCTAAGAGAGAAGTATACTGCAAGATAAGCCTATCTCAGGAAGTAAGAAACGTCTCAAATACATGACCTAACCTAACATCTAAAGGAACTACAAAAAGAAAAGCAAGTAAGGCCTAAAGCCAGGAAAATAAGGGAAATAACAATGATTAGAACAGAAATAAATCATACAGAAGAAAACAAGACAAAACCCAAGTAAAACAGATGAAGGAAAATAAGAGATGATTCTCTGAAAAAAAAAACTAATAAAATTGATAAGTGCTTAGCCAGCCTTATTAAAAAAAAAAGATAAAAGGATCCAAATAGAAAAAAGTCATGAAAGAAAAAGGAGAGATAGTACCCCAAACCACAAAAATACAAATAATCATAGATTATATTATGAAAAACTGTATGCCAACAAAATGGGCAATCTGGAAGAAATGGACAAATTGCTAGAAACATAGAAATTACCAAAACTGAAACAGGAAGAAATAAAAAATTTATGAAGACCCATAACCAGGAAAGAAATCAAAAGAACACTGAAAATTTTGAAAGTAATCAAAAATCTCCAACAAACAACTCCAGGGACAGATGGCTTCCCAGGGGAACTCCACCAGACATTAAAGAAGAGATAATACCTATACTTCTCAAATTCTTCCAAAAAATAGAAATGAAAGGAAACTTCTACACTCCTTCTACAAGGCTAGCATTACCTTGATTCCAAAACCAGACAAAGACTCCAGTAAAAAGGAGAATTATAGACCACTATCCCTGGTGAACAGGGACGCAAAAATTCTCAAGAAGATGCAAAAATTCTTAAGAAGATCACTGGGTGTGGTGCATAAACACTGAATCTTGGACCATGAAAAAAATAAAATAAAATTAAGATGTTAAAAATAAAGAAGACGGGGCGCCCGGGTGGCTCAGTGGGTTAAAGCCTCTGCCTTCGCTCAGGTCATGATCCCAGGGTCCTGGGATCAAGCCCCGCATCACACTCTCTGCTCATCGGGGAGCCTGCTTCCTCCTCTCTCTCTGCCTGCCTCTCTGTCTACTTGTGATCTCTGAGTGTCAAATAAATAAATAAAATTTTTAAAAAAAGAAGATACTAGCAAATTGAATCTAACAGTACATTATAAGGACTATTTACCACAATCAACTGGAACTTATTTCTGGGTTTCTGGGGTAGTTCATATTCATAAATCAATCAATATGATACAACACCTTAATAAACAAAAAGATAAGAACCAGATAATCCAGTTAATAGAGCCAGAAAAAGCAAGACAAAATACAGCAGCCACCATTTTTTATAAAAACCCTCAACAAAGTAGGGATAGAAGGAACATACTTCAACATCATAAAGGCCATATGTTAAAGACACAGTTAATATCATCCTCAAAGAAGAAAAACAGAGTGTTTCATCTATGGTCAGGAATAAGATACAGATTTCTACTCTCACCATATTTAACATACTGGAAGACTTAGCCTCAGCAATCAGAGAAGAAAAAGAAATAAGGTATCCAAATCAGTAAGGAAGAAGTCAAACTTTCAGTATTTGAGACAACATGATATTCTATGTAAAAAACACAAAAGACTCCACCAAAAAATTGCTAGATCTTGTATACAAATTCAGCAAAATCATAGGCTATGAAATAAAAATACAGAAATCTGTTGTATTTCTATACAACAATAATGAAGAAACAGAAAAAGAAATCAGGGAATCAATCCCATTTACAATTGCACCAAAAAGCATATGATATGATAAGTAGGATGAAACTTAACCAAAGAGTTCAAGAATTTATACTCTGGAAACTACAGAACACTAATGAAAAAACTGGAGAGTACACAAAAAAATGGGAAATAATTCCACATTCATGGACTGGAAGAACAAACACTGTTAAAATGTCTGTGCCAGGGTGCCTGGGAGGCTCAGTTGGTTAAGGGTCTGCCTTTGGCTCAGGTCATGATCCCAGGATCCTGGGACTGATCCTTGATTCATGTTCCCTGCTCAGCGGGGAGTCTGCTTCTCCCTCTCCCTCTGCCCCTCCCTCTGCTTGTGCTCTCTCTCTGTCTCTCTCTCAGCCTCTCTTTCTGACAAATAGAGAAAGAAAGAAAGAAAGAAAGTCAGTCTATACTTCCCACAGCAACGTACACATTCAATGCAATCCCTATCAAAATACCCTCAGCATTTTTCACAGAGCTGGAACAAACAATCATAAAATTTGTATGGAACCACAGAAGACTCAGAAGAGCCAAAGGAATGTTGAAAAAGAAAGCCAAAGTGAGAGGCATCAATTCCAGACTTCCAGGTGAATTATACAGCCGTAACCATCAGAACAGTGTGGTACTGGCACAAAAACAGACACAGAGATCAACTGAACAGAACAGAAAACCCAAAAATGGACCCTCAACTCTACGGTTATCTAATCTTTGATGATACAGGAAAGAATATTCAATGGAAAAAATATAGACTCTTTAAAAAATTGCGGTATGAAAATTGGACAGCCACATGCAGAAGAATAAAACTGGGCCACTCTCTCATATCATACCTAAAAATAATCAAAATGGATGAAAGACCTAAATGTGAGACAGGAACCCAACAAAATCCTAGAGAACACAGGCAGCATCCTTTGACCTCGGCCATAGCAAATTCTTACTAGTCATGTCACAGGAAGCAAGGAAAATAATAGCAAAAATGAACTAATGGGACTTCTTCAAGAAAGAAAAAAAAATCAAGAAAATTAAATGGCAGCCTACAGAGTGGGAGAATATACTTGCAAATGACAGACAAAAAAGCATTAGTATCCAAAATCTATAAAGAAATTATCAAACTCAATACCCAAAAAATATTTCATGGGCAGAAGACACTAACAGATACTTTTCCAATGAAGACAACCAAATGGCCTACAGACACATTAAAAATGCTCAGCATCACTCATCATCAGGGAAATACAAATCATCACTATGAGATATCAACTCTCACCTGTCAGAATGGCTAAAATTAACAAAACAAAAACCAACAGGTGTTGGTAATGCTGTGGATAAAGGGGAACCCTCTTTCCACTGATGGTGGGAATGCAAAGTTGTACAGTCATTCAGGAGAACAGTATGGAGGTTCCTTAAATAGTTGAAAATAGAACTCCCCTATAATCCAGCAATTGCACTACTAGGTATTTAACCAAAGGACAGAGAAACACAGATTCAAAGGGACACATGTACCCTGATGTTGATAACAGCATTATCAACAATAGTCAAACAATAGAATGAGTCCAAATGTTCATTGACTAATGAATGGGTTAAGAAGATGTGGTGGAATGGAATGTTATTTACATTGGAATGGAATGTTATTCCAATGGAATATTATTTATCCATCAAAAAGCATGAAATCTTGCCATTTGCAATGAAATGGATGGAGGTAGTGTATATTATGCTAAACAAAATAAGCCAGTCAGAGAAAGATCAGTAGCATGATTTCACTCATATGTGGAATTTAAGAAACAAAACAGCTGAACATATGGGAGGGACAATTAAAAAGTAAAAAGAAGGAGAGAAACAAACCATAACAGTCTCTTAAAGATAGAGAACAAACTGAGGGTTGATGGAGGAGGTGGGTGGGGTATGGGCACTTACGATGAGCATTGGGTGCTGTACATAAATGATGAATCACTGAATTGTATTTCTTTTTTTTTTTTTTAAAGATTTTATGTATTTATTTGACAGATCACAAGCAGGCAGAGAGGCAGGCAGAGAGAGAGGGAGGAGGAAGCAGGCTCCCTGCTGAGCAGAGAGCCCAATGCGGGGCTCGATCCCAGGACCCTGGGATCATGACCTGAGCCGAAGGCAGAGGCTTTAACCCACTGAGCCACCCAGGCGCCCCTGAATTGTATTTCTGAGACCAATACAGCACTGTACATTGACTAACTAGAATTTAAATAAAAATTTGAGAAAAAAAGTATTATATGATTCAGCAAGTCCCTTTAGGTATATATCTGAAAAAAATAAAATCACTAATCTTGAAGAGACGTCTGCACCCCCAGTTCACTGCATCATTATTTACAATAAGCAAGACATGGAAACAATCTAGGTCTCCACTGACAGATGAAAAGATAAAGAAAATATGATGTAAATATAAAATGATGTGTTATTCAGCCTTAAGAAATCCTGTCATTTCCAACCCAATGGATAAAACTTGAGGGCATTATACTAAGTGAAAGACATTAGATAGAGAAAAACACTGCATGAACTTACACATGGAATCTTACTAAAAAGAAAACAAACTCATCAATACAGAGTACATTGGTAGTTTCCTGAGGTTGGAGGGTGGGAGAAATTGGTGAAAGTGCTCAAAGGGTATAAATATTCAGTTATTAACATGACTAAGTTTTGGATATCTACTACATATATAGCATGATATACATTGTATTACAGTTAATAATATAGTTATAGTATATGTATTTATACAATTATAGTTATAATATAATTAAAACTATAGTTTGACTATAATTAATGACACTATATTGTATACTTAAAAGTTGTTGAGAGTAGATATTAACAGTTCTCGCCACACATGGGTCACCGGGTTGGCTCAGCTGGTTAAAAGTCCAACTCTTGTTTTCGATTCTCAGGGTCAGGAGGTTGAACCCTGCTTTGGGCTCTTTGTAGAGCATGGAGCCTGCTTAAAATTCTCTCCCTCTCTCTCTGTCCCTCCTGCTCATGTGCTCTCTATCTCTAAAGAAATAATTAAAAAAAAAAAAAGTCTCACCACAGAGAAAAAAAAGATAACTGCGTGAGATGACTGTGAAAACTTGTGGTAATTATTTTGTAACATATAGATATAGCAAATCACCTTATTGTATACCATAAGCTTGCAACAATGTTATATGCCAAATATATTTCAATAAATCTAGACAAAAAAGAACTATTAATATAGCTTACATCATCCATTTAAAATATATGTTCTTCCAAACACATCCCCTTTTCAGTGATTATAAGTGGAATAATCTTGAAAATAAAACTTTAGGTAAAAAAAACTGGAACAATATAAAATTTCTATTTTGACACATGTAGTAAGATTATTTAAGAGAAAGTCATCTTTCTGAGGAAGTATGCACTGACGTACTTACAGTACTGAAATATTTCCAAGTAAAGGAGCATGATATCTGCTAGAGACTCTTAAACAGCTCAGAGAGAGAGAGGAAGAGTGGAAAGGGCCGAGGAAAGGGTAAGGTAGAGAAGAGGAGAATGGATAAGTGAGGAGGAAAGGAAAAAAGAGCAGGTAGAGGGAGAAGGGGTATAAGAGGGAGAAAAAGAAATAGAGAATATAAAAGCAAACATGGAAAAATGTTAATTGGTGAATCTGGGTAGAGCGTATGGGAGTTCTTTGTAATAGTCTAACAATTTCTTTGAATTGCAAAATTAGATAAAAATAAAGTTTAGAGGACGATGAGTTAAGATGGTGGAGTACATGGGGAACCCTATGCCTGCCTTGTCCCTTGAACACAGATAGGTTAATATCAAATCATTCTGAACACCCAAGAAATTGATCTGAGGACTGAGAACAAACTGTACATTTAAAGGGAGAAAAGCAACATCATGGAAGGTAGGAGCTGTAGACAGGTGATTTGGGGGAGAAGAGAACTTCAGATGCTTCAGAGGGGAAGGAGACCTTCTCACAGAGAAGACTGAGAGAGGAAGAGAAAGAGGGAATCCAACATGCAGGGGATTATGCAAGAAAAACACTTCCCCAAAACCACTGACTGTGAAAAGGAGAGGGGCTGACTATTTTATGTTTTTACAAGCAGTGGAGCTCAAAGTCTGATGTTTAAGAAGTCTGTGCCATTGCTGGGGCTGTGTCAGGTGGGTACAGTTGTGTTCATCTAGGGAAGAGTTCGGAGCCCCAGAAGTGGACAGCATGGTCTGAGGATACCCTTAGTTGTACCGGGAGAGACAGTTCCCTTCTTTGGAGTGAATTTGGGAAAGATGGCATATCCTGAGAGGAGATGAAACAGAAAATGGGCACTACTGAGCAGCACTGTTAATTAGCAAATCAGCAGAGGGACCTGCTGAAGGCAGGTTACCTGGATGCCAGCTTTTGTCTAAGGTTTATCATAAATGCTGAACCCCTGCATAGTCATGCAACTGCTTTTCTGGGACAAACTGACATGAGCCACAGTGCAGCAAGACCCTCTCCAGAGAATTAATGTAGGTTTGCACCTTATGAGGTTCCTAAAATTTGGAGTTTTGAAACCCAGCTGCACCCCTGAAATAAAACACAGGAACACAGTGCCACCATGCAGACAGACTGTGCAGACACAGACAGGGTTCTGAAGGAATCCTGGGACACAGAGGGGGAGATTGTTCATTCTTCTGTGAGGGCTTCCTGAATAGGAGCAGGCACAAACTCCCCTCTTTAGGGACATGAGAGTAAAGTAAGGCCATTTCCCTTCCATCCATCAGCACAGACAGACTTGTGAACAACACAGCACCCACAGTGGTGGCTACAGTTGCTGATAGTAATCCTCACCCCACCATACCTTAAAGATGCATCTCCACTAGGCCAAGTTGACCTGAGAACCAGCACGGCAGGCCCCTTCCCCAGAAGACCAGCATAAACCCCATGCACAAACTAAGTCTACTGATCATAGAGTACTGGAAAACTTCAGCTTTGGGGGAAATGAAATAGAATCTAGCCTTTTCTAACAAGCACACCAAAAGGTACCAAGTTAAAACCCACCACACAATGTCCAACGTCTGAATACTCCCTACTGCGGGAAGGAGAAACTCTGTAGAGGACTGACCTAAGGGAAGGAGCAGCAAAAACACAGCAGCAGAGTACACATAAAATACACCAAAAAACTTCCTGAAATGCCAAACTCTGGACAGTATATGATCTTTCTTAATTTGCCTATTACTCTCAGGAACAGGAAATGTAACAGATTTTCTGAAAATGCAGAAGACAGAGATCTAAGCAAAATGCCAAGTTGGAGGAATCTATCCCACAAGAAACACCAAGAGGTAATGGCTAGTGATCTAATCAAAACAGTTATAAGTAATATGCCTGAACAAGAATTTAAAACACAATCTAAGGGATGCTAGCTGTACTTGAGAAAAGCACAGAATACACTAAGGAGTACCTTACTGCAGAGATAAAAGTTCTAGAAACTACTCAGGCACAAATAAAAAGGCTATAACCAAGATGCACAACAGACTGAATGTAGTGACCACAAGGGTGGAAGAAGCTGAGGAGCAAATCAGTCATACAGAAGTTAAAATTATGGAAAATAATAAAGTTGAAAAGAAGAAGGAGAGAAAAATATTGGATCACGAATGTAGACTTAGGGAACTAAGCGACTCCATAAAGTGTAATAACTGTATCATAGAGTCCCAGAAGAAGAGGAGAGGGGAAAGGGGCAGAAGGTTTATTTGAGGGTATTATAGCTGAAAACTTCCTAATTTGGAGAAGGATGCAGACATCGAAATCCAGGAGGCAAAAAGAACTCCCATCAAGGGATGCTTGGGTGGATCAGTTGGTTAAGCAGCTGCCTTCAGCTCAGGTCATGATCCCAGGGTCCTGGGATCGAGTCCCATATCAGGCTTCTTGCTTGGCAGGGAACCTGCTTCTCCCTCTGCCTCTGCCTCTGCCTGCCCCTCTACCTACTTGTGATCTCTCTCTCTCTCTCTGACAAATAAATAAATAAAATCTTTAAAAAAAAAAAAAGAACTCCCATCAAAATCAACAAAAGCAACCCAACACCAAGACACAGCATAGTAAAATTTACAAAATACACAGATAAGGAAAGAATCTTGTAAGCAACATGGGAAAAAATTCCTTAACCTAGAAGAGAAAACAAATCAGGTTTGCATCAGATAGATCCACAGAACCTTAGCAGACCAGAGAGAGTGGCATGATATATTCAATGTACTGAATGGGAAAAATATGCAGCCAATAATTCTTTACCTGGTAAGGCTGTCATTCAGAATAAAAGGAGAGAAAAAGAGTTTCCAAGGCAAACAAAAACTAAAGGAGTTTGTGACCATTAAGCCAGGTGTGAAATAAATTTTAAGAGGTCCTGAGTAGAGAAAAAAAAACCAAAAGCAACAAAAACTAGAAAGTAACAGAGAAAATATCCAGAAATACCAACTTCACAGTTAATACAATGGCACTAAATTCATATTTATCAATAATCAGTCTGAATGTAAATGGACTAAATTATTCAATCAAAAGACAAATGGATTAAATGGATGGATCAAATGGATTAAAAAACACAGGACCTATCTATATGCTGCTTACAAGAGACTCATTTTAGAACTAAAGACACCTACAGATTGAAAGTGAAGGGATGGAGAGCCATTCATTGTCAAAAGAAGGCCACAGTGACAATACTTATATAAGAAAACTAGATTTTAGGGGCATCTGGGTGGTTCAGTGGGTTAAGCTGCTGCCTTTGGCTCAGGTCATGGTCTCAGGGTCCTGGGATCAAGCCCCACATTAGGCTCTGTGCTCAGCAGGGAGCTTGTTTCCCCTTCTCCCTCTGCCTGCCTCTCTGCCTACTTGTGATCTCTCTCTCTGTCAAATAAATAAATAAAATCCTTAAAAAAAAGAAAAGAAAACTAGATTTTAAACCAAAGACTGTAAGAAGAGATGAAGAAGGGCACTATATCATAATTAAGGGACCTATCAAACAAGAATTTCTAACAATTGTAAATATTTATGCCCCCAACTTGGGACCTAAATATGTAAATCAAACAACATGAAGAAGCTCAGTGACAATAATACAATAATACTAGGGGACTTTAATACTCCTACTTAGAACAATGGACAGATCATCTAGGCAGAAAATCAAAAGTAAACAATGGCTTTGAATGACACACGGACCAGTGGACTTAACAAAGATATTCATAACATTTCATCCACAAGCAGCAGAATACACATTCCTTTTGAGTGCAGACAGAACACTCTCTACAATAGATGGCATACTGGGTCACAAATTAGGCCTCAACAAGTACAAATAAGATTGAGATCATACTGTGCATAATAGACGACAATGCTACAAAATTTAGAGTCAACCAGAAGAAAAAATTTGGGAAGACCACAAATTCATGGAGGTGAGAAAACATCCTAATAAGAATGAATGGGTTAACTAGGAAATAAAGAGGAAATTAAAAAGTACACGGAAGCAAATGAAAATGAAAACACACAGCAAAGGCAGTCTTAAGAGAAGTATGTTATAATACAGGCCTACCTCACCAAACAAGAAAAGTCTCAAATATATAACCTATTCTTATATCTAAAGGAGCTACAAAAGGAGAAGGAAATAAAGCCTAAAGTCAACAGAAGAAGAGAAATAATAAAGATTAGAGCAGAAATAAATGATATAGAAACAGAAAGCAAAACACAGTAGAACAGATCAATGAAACTAAGAGCTGGTTCTTTAAAAGAATTAAGAAAATTGGTAACTCCCTAGCCAGACTTATCAAAAAGAGAAAGGAGCAAATAAATAAAATCACAAATGAAAGAGATGACAACCAATACTGCAGAAATACAAACAATTATAAGAGAATATTATAAAAAGCTATATGCAGTAAATGGGCAATCTGGAAAATATGTAAAAATTCCTAAAAACATACAAATTACCAAAATTAAAATAGGAAGAATTAAAAAATTTGAATAGACCATAATCAGCAAAGAAATTATATCAGTAATAAAAAATATACCAACATCAAGGCATCAATCCCATTTGCAACTGCACCAAAAAACACAAGATACCTAGGAATAAACCTAACCAAAGAGGTAAATGTTCTGTACTCTGAAAAGTATAGAACACCTATGTAAGAAATTGAAGAGGACATAAATAAATGGAAAAACATTCCATGCCCATAGAGCGAAAGAAACATTGTTAAAATGTCTATACTACCCAAAACAACCTACAATTTTAATGCAATCCCTATCAAAATACCACCAGCATTTTTCACAGAGCCAGAACAATTATGGAACCACAAAAGACCCGGAATACCCACAACACCCTGAAAAAGAAAAGCAGAGCTGGACTTCGAGTTTTATGAAGTTGTAGTCATGACAGTATGGTACTGGCACAAAACCAGACATATACATCAATGGAACAGAATAGAAACCCTAGAAATGGGCCTTCAATTCTATAGTCCACTAATCTTAGAAAAAGCAGGAAAGAATATCCAATGGAAAAAAGACAGTCTCTTCAATAAATGGTGCTGGGGAAATGGGACAGCCACATTGCAGAAGAATGAACTAGACCATTATCTCACACCATACACAAAGATACACTCAAAATGGATGAAAGACCTCAATGTGAGACAGGAATCCATCAAAATCCTAGAGAAGAACACAGGCAGCAACCTCCATGACCTTGGCCATGGCAACTTCTTGCTAGATAAATCCCCAAAGGCAAGGAAAACAAAAGCAAAAATGAACTACTGGAACTTCATCGAGATAAAGACCATCAGCACAGTAAATGAAACAACCAAAAAAACCACTAAAAGGCAATGTATGTTATGGGAGAAGATTTTTGCAAAGGACATATCAGATAAAGCACTATTATCAAAAATCTATAAAGAACTTATCAAACTCAACACCCAAAAAATAATCAGTTAAGAAACGGGCAAAAGACATGAACAGATTCTCCAAGGAAGACATACAGGTGGCTAACAGACACATGAAAAGACGCTCGATATCATTCATCATCAGGGAAATACAAACCACAACCATGATGATACACCACCTCACAACTGTCAGAATGGCTAAAATTAACAACACAGGAAATAAGAGATATCGGTGAGGATGTGGAGCAAGGGGAACCCTCCTACACTGTAGATAGAAATGCAAAGTGGTGGGGCGCCTGGGTGGCTCAGTGGGTTAAGCCACTGTCTTCGGCTCGAGTCATGATCTCAGGGTCCTGGGATCGAGTCCCGCATTGGGCCCTCTGCTCAGCAGGGAGCCCGCTTCCCTCTCTCTCTCTCTGCCTGCCTCTCCATCTACTTGTGATTTCTCTCTGTCAAATAAATAAATAAAATCTTAAAAAAAAAGAAATGCAAAGTGGTGCATTCACCGTGGAAATTAGTATAGAGGTTCCTCAAAAAGTTAAAAATAGATCTACCCTATGATCCAGCAATTGCACTACTAGTTATTTAATCACAGGATACAAAAATACAGATTCGAAGAGGCACACGCTCCTCAATATTTAGAGCAGCATTATCAACAATAGCCAGACAAGAAAAGCCCAAATGTCCATCTACTGATGAATGGATAAAGAAGATGTGGTATATGTATATATATCACATATACTGTACATGTATATAATGGAATATTACTCAGCTATCAAAAAGAATAAAATATTGCCATTTGCAATGATGTAGATGGAGCTACAGTATATTATGCTAAGTGAATTAAGTCAGGGAAAGACAAATACCATTTGCCATTGATTTCACTAATATGTAGAATTTCTTTTTTTTTTTAATTTATTGACAGAGAGATCACAAGTAGGCAGAGAGGCAGGCAGAGAGAGGAGGGGAAGCAGGCTCCCCGCTGAGCAGAGAGCCCGACGCGGGGCTCGATCCCAGGACCTTGAGATCTTGACCTGAGCCGAAGGCAGAGGCTTTAACCCACTGAGCCACCCAGGCGCCCCTAATATGTAGAATTTAAGAAAGAAAACAGATAAACATATAGAAAGGGGGAAAAAAAAAGAGAGGGAAGCAAACCATAAGAGAATCTTACCTATAGAGAATAATAATCTGAAGGTTGATGGAGGGAGGTGGTTGGGGTATGGGCTAAATAGTTGATGGGTATTAATGAGGGCACTTGTGATGAGCACTGGGTATTATTATATGTAAGTGATGAATCACTAAATTCTTTTCCTAAAACTAATGTTTTACTATATGTTAACTAACATATATTTAAATAAAAATTTAAATCAATTTAAATAAAATTTAATTTTTTTAAAGATTAAAAAAAGAACAACAACAAACAACAAAAAAATATACAAAAAGTTTAAAAACTCAAATATAAATACCAGGAATAATTCCATCATTCAATAGCATGCACATACATTTCCATGTAGTTAATGAAAGAAATATCTTATATGGCTAAAATCTTTTAGAATGAGAAGCTCATATATAATTTTGCTTTTTCTTATCAGAAAGATATTTTAAAGCAGAAAATAAGTTGAAGTTTTGTGGGATTTTTTTGGAAAATAAGATGAAGTTAATTGTAATTGGACTAATGATTTCATGATCTGATTTTTACAAAAGAGCCCCATGTATCTGCAAATTAAACAAATTTATGAGTCAAATAAGAAGTCATAAGAGAAATTACAACTGAATGACAATAAAGCACTACATATAAAAATCTGTGAAATCCTTTTAACATGATATGCAGTGGAAGATTTATAGTCATAAATTCTTATTTTGAAGAAGAACTTGATGATTACTGGGCTAAAAGTCCAGAAGATAAATTTGAAAAAGAGCAAATATAATGCAAGTAAAGAAAATAATAAAGATTAAAGCAAAAAATTTAAAAACAAAATATTCAATGGTGAGGGTGATGAAACCAATATCAGAAAATACATTAGAAAATTGATTACTGTAGTTTATCACATGGTCACACTCTCAAATTAATGGAGAAAAACTCCATATTCCTTCATAATTAAAAAGTCTCAGCATACTAAGGCTACAAATGAACTTCCTTATCCTGAAGAAACAAATCTAAAAATGGTGAAACAATTTGTGTAATTCCGTTGAAAATTCAAAAGCAAGAGAAGAAAATCCGCTATCACTGTTACTCTTTCTCATTGTAGTGAAGATCCTAGCTTCATAGTAAGACAAGCTAAAAAATAAATATTGATGAGAAATTGCCATTATTCACAATATAATAGATAATCTCAGAAAATCGGTAAATTATTAGAAAAAAACAGAATTCAGAAAGATCGTGGCATATAAAATCAATATACAAAAATATCAATTATTCCCATTTACTTTTTTATTTTTTTATTTTCTTTTATTTATTTGACAGAGATCACAAGTAGGCAGAGAGGCAAGCAGAGGGAGAGAGAGGGGGAAGCAGGCCTCCTGCTGAGCAGAGAGCCAGACGCGGGACTCGATCCCAGGACCCTGAGATCATGACCCGAGCCGAAGGCAGAGGCTTTAACCCACTGAGCCACCCAGGTGCCCCATTTACCAGCCAAAAATTAAAAAATGTGGGGTTTTAAAATTTTTTCTTAAAGATTTTACTTATTTATTTGACAGACAGAGATCACAAGCAGACGGGGGGGGGGGGTGCCCGCGGCATAGAAGTAGACTCCCTACTGAGCAGACAGCCCGATGGGGTGGGGGCTCGATCCCAGGACCCTGAGATCATGACCTCAGCAGAAGGCTAAGACTTAACCCACTGAGCCACCCAGGCACCTCAGAAAATGTGGTTTTAAACACATTTATACATTTCCCAGTAACAACAAAAACTGTAAGGTAATTAGGAGTGAATCTAACAAAGGAGCTTATAAGTTACATTATTATTATATGGTATATATGGTTTCATATAATGTAGAAAGTAAGTTTCTATTTTACCATTTGGTGCTAGCTTTGTTGTTTGTTTGGCTATTTCTTTTTATAACTCTTATTACTCTTCCTCCCTTACTAAGTTTTTTTGTAAACAAATAACCTTAAAAAACACAATTACCTGGTGCAGGACATCAGAAAAAAGCAGGGCAGCAGTGTCAATAATCTTCATTTTCTTCACTAGATGAAGCATTTTATGAATGCACCAAGGAAATGGAGTCATTCTGCAATCCCTCAGAGACTGAAAAATAATAAAGTAAGGCAAAATGGTTTCTTCTGTTATGGTCCATCTCTTTCCCCTGGCCTCAAGTCCTTATTATCCACCATGCTCTCATTTCTATATAATAGAAATATTATTCTATATTTCTGTATAATAATATTCCTGTATAACAGTTAAATGGATATTATTAAGAGAGGTCTATTGTAAATTAAGAACATAAATATTGGAAGTATTTTAGAACAGGGTCTAGCACATAAAAATGTTCAGTAAATATGTGCTATTATTACTATTTTCAATGATTTGAATCACTAGAGGAAATTATGTAGCTCTTGAACTTTTTGCCTTGCACAACCTCCTTTGTTTTGAATCTGAGCACTGCTATTCCTATGTCCTACCCCCTACAACCATTATCCTTTTGGACATTGAAGTAGAGTTGAGGCAAATCAGAGTGTAAACGAATGAATGACTGGATGATGCTTTCAAGCAAAACCAGAGCTCATTTTTTTTCTATGCACTATCTCTAAGTCCTAAATCCAGAGCCTCCTTAGTTTCCACTGTTAACCTAGCACTTATTGACCTTTTTATTCAAATATCTGTTTCACTCCTACTATTCACCAGGCATTATGCCTTGTCATCCATTCCCTACAGTTTCCCGCACAATGCCTAATCCTTTTCAAGGGCTCCGTAAAGGTTTATTGCATGAATGAAGAAAGGATGCCCTGTTTCCTTGGATTACAAGAATCTGTGAGGCTTGGGTCAGATTTGGTTTTCTTTTTTGCATTCTAGGTCATCTAAATAAAAGGTTGTTTCTCTGATAGTAAAAACTGGACTCCTAAAATATATCGTTTGATTGAAAATCTTCAACGGTTACCACCACTTTTGGACTAAACTACATACTCTTTAGCATAACATTAAAGGTCCTACAACACTCTGTTGCACCTCCAAGTCTTTCTCCTTGCTTCTTGCTTCTCCAAGCTTTTCACAGAAGGCTGCTTTGGGGCTTTTGTACTGGAAACACCAGGCCTGAAAAGCATTCTCTCGCTTTCCACAAGACAGATGTCACTCATCCTTTAAGGCCCACCCAAAGTTTCCCTTTCCTTTTTGATTGGTCATGATTACCACCAGGCAGAATGGCTTTGTCCATCCTGAGTGATCCCTGCATACCCCAAACAAGCACTTGGGTTTACACAGCGTAACTTTTTTTTTTTTTTTTTAAACTTGGTAAATTTTCCTGCCACACACAGAGACACATACATTCCTTGAGACTTTAAGAATACTGTCACCACAGGAATTAGGCCTGTTAGCACATGAATGAGGCCTTCCATATGTTATTGATCTTGAACCAATGACTTTAAAATGGGAAAGTTTCAGATATACACAAAAATAGTGGGAACAGCATAATGAATCACCCAGTTTCATGATCAAATCATGAACATTTTGTTTGTAAAACCCCACTTCGGCCCCACTGAATTACTTTTAAGCATATCAAAAGATTTAAATCTAGTTCTTAAAAAATATAATAATTATCACAGTTAATATATTAAAAATAACTACTTAATGTCCATAAATATCCATAATTTCACCCAAACATATTTCGTGAAAGAGCTATTTAATGCCCCCTTTTTTGTTGTTGTTTGTTTTGTTTTTCCACTTTGAAATCGTGGAAAGAATAGAGAAAGAGGGAAGAGATCTGGGAAATTGCATAATTAAGTTGCAGAGAGCCTGGATGTTTAAGATGAGAAAGACTCTGACCTGGTTTGGGGTGGGAGAAGTATATTCTACTACTTCTCCGGAGGAGGAGGGTGAGATTTCAGGCCGGGTGATGCAGGAGAGGGTGCGGAGGGGAGAGGGTTACTACCTCCGTTGGGGGTTCCTTCAGGATAATCCCACCGTGGAGCTAGGAGACAGCGCTTTTTTGGAGGCCTGGTTTCTCGCGTATTTCCAGGTGGGAGCGTGGATGTCCCGGAGGCGCAAGGTTGGTCCCCCATAAGGATTATAATACGGGGCGTCCGCTCTCTCTGGTGGGCCCAGCGAGGCCGAAACCTGAGATGGCGGCCGGTCCCTTCCAGGCACAGAGCTTCCTCCCGGTTTCGCGTTTACCGTATTTCCTGTATCCTGAAACGCATATCCCCTCTCCGCCTCCGCCCTCCCCTTTCTACTCCACCCTATTTTAACGTTTCTACAGGGGAGGGTCTTAAGACGAGGCGTATATTTAATATTTAATGTTTTTCCTCTGCTCGTCCCCCCCAAGTGTAACTAAATCTATGTTCTGTTTAATACAATCTATGCCATTTTAAGATTAAAAGAAATTTAGATTTACTTCTAAACGGTAAACTCTGCATAGATTGTGGAAAAGCGCGGAGCGGGGAGGGAAGTTGCGCAGGTGTGGGGGAAGGGGGAGAACAAAGAAATTATTCAAAAGCTAAGGGCTTTACTATAGAGTTGCCTATGCGCAACACAGAGCCATGAAACTATTTAGGACAGTTTAAAAAGCAATATGCGAACCTGATAGTTGACTGAAGTGCCAAATAGCACACCAGCATTGACCATGGTAATTGAATGTGTAAAATAAATTCACCGTATGTCATAGAATGTAATGTCACTTATTCCTTTGTATTTTAACAATTTAGAAATATCTGAAGGCTTACTTTTTAAAATGTCTAATATTTTTAAATATTTCAACATCTACAAAATTTCAGTTGATGAATCTCAGTCTTAATTGATGGAATGTCATACTTTAATTGGCAATATTTTTGTTCTGTTTCCCAGAGTTATGGAAAATTATAATTCACCTTATTATATGGTGTATTATATTCTATGATATATGGTAAGCAATCAGAAAAGGGTGCACTGTGGTTTAGAAGAAAAGGCTACTGGAACTACTTAGACCTTTCTCATTCACATCCATCCACCTTTGGCTATGCACAAACTAGACCACAATTTTACATCATTGTCCTTAGTGTTTTATAATAGAGAGAGTTGAATCCTTAATGTCAAAATAGAACTGACTTTTAAAATACCCTGTTAGGGACACCTGGGTAGCCCAGTGGTCTAAGCCTCTGCCTTTGCTTAGGCCCTGGTCTCAGGGTCCAGGGATCCAGCTCTGCATCAGGCTCTCTTCTCAGCCGGGAGCCTGCTTCCCCCTCTTTTTCTGCCTGCCTTTTTGCCTACTTGTGATCTTTCTCTGTCAAATAAATAAATGAAATCTTTAAAAAAATAAAAATAAGTAAAATACTCTGTTATTTATAAGCTCTGTGATCTTTAAGTAGTCGATTAAACACTTAGAGCTATAATTTCCAGGAGATATTAATTTCTTCCTTTTAAAACTGTTGCCATAATCAGGCTTCATGTATTTAAAATACTTGTTAACCATCATCGCCTCTATCTTCACCATCACTGCCTTCCTCTAAGTACCAGTGCAGCCCTTTACACAAACTAGATACTAAATAAAAGTTTAGGAAATAAATGACCCTGTGGTTTTCTATCAAATGTTACCAATAAAGAAAAATACTGTAGCAGTGGGTTAATGAAAACATATGAAGGGAAATCAAGGGAAGCAATACTTTAGATTTAGAAAAGCTGTTGGGACTAGACATAGCATGTGGGAATCACCAACATAAATCTGGTAGTTGCACAGAGATGGATGTTATCCTCAAGAGAAAATATAAAGAAAAAGGAAGCAGGCTAAAGACAGAATATTGAGTAATTATAGACAGAGGAAGAGTAGTCTACTGCAAAGAATGAGAAAGAGTAGCCAAAGTCAAAGGAGAGGACTCTAACCTAGTGTTTCTCACTTTTGGCACTACTGACATTTGAGGCCAGATTCCTATCTGTGGGAGGGGCCTGCCCTGTGCTTTGTAGAATGTTTAGCAGTGTACCAATGTAGGGCAGTAGCACATCCTCACCACCTGTAAAACGAAAAATGTCTCCATACACTGCCAAATGTCCTCTGGGAGACAAAGTCATCCCCACTAAGAACCATTGGCCTATTCCTAATCTACCAAGCTTGCTCCTTTTCTAGTCTTCTTTATTTCAGTGACTGTCATCCCTTCTACCCAGTTGTACAAGTCAAACCTTATAACTATGCTTTATACTTCAGACTATTTCATTATTTTCCAAAGTAAGTTAAGTAACATTTTTGCAATCTTTTCAGATCTGCTTCTCAATCTGTAAAACTAGAGACTTTAAGAGCAAAAGTTGAAATTAAGTTGTTTTATAGCCACTACTTTAGTAAATTAAGATAAATGTTGCCTATTTTAGTAAAATAACAAAAATTAAAAATTGTATCAAATCCAGATGTGTTATATTTATGGTAAACATTTGACTTGTGAAAACAGTCTCAATGTAAAGCTGCTGCCATCAACCTGGATTATTTATATCTCAACTGGATTTATTTATTTTTATTTTTAATTGTAGTAAAATATAAAATATTCCATCTTAATCATTTTTAAGTGTACAGTTCAGTATTTGAGTATATTCACAATGTTGTACAACCAATCTCCAGAATTTTGTCATACTCATTAAACAATGCCTTCCCTTTCCCCCTCTCCCAGTCCTTGGTAACTACCATTATACTCCCAACTGGATTTTGTTTGTTTATTTTTGTTATACTAAAATGGAGAAATAAAACCTTTTACAGCTAGGTCTCAAAAGGATTTTGCCCCATCAGCTTTTCCAAGTTAAACGTTTTTTTTTTTTTTAATTTTATTATTTATTTGACAGAGAGAGATCACAAGTAGGCAGAGAGGCAGGCAGAGAGAGAGGAGGAAGCAGGCTCCCTGCTGAGCAGAGAGCCCGACGTGGGACTCGATCCCAGGACCCTGAGATCATGACCTGAGCCGAAGGCAGCGGCTTAACCCACTGAGCCACCCAGGCGCCCAAACGTTTTTTTTTTTTTTAAACATTGTTGAAATAGGTGAATGTGAATCATAAAACCAAAAGAGGACACCTTTAGGCTGAAGGGCTAGCATACCAGATTTGAAAAGTGTTACAGATCTGAATTTCTTTCATAATTTAAAGTGCTCAAAAGATGACAACAGATGTGCAAGAGGGGAGTGTTTTCTATAAATGGTGATGGAAAACCGGATAGCCACATGAAAAAGAATGACAAAAGGTTTCCAGGATCTATAATGAACTCCTCAAACTCAACACACACGAAACAGGCAAACATATCAAAAAATGGGAAGAAGGAGGTTGGGGTACCAGGTGGTGGGTATTATAGAGGGCATGGATTGCATGGAGCACTGGGTGTGGTGAAAAAATAATGAATAATGTTTTTCTGAAAATAAATAAATTGGGAAAAAAATGGGAAGAAGATATGAACACACACTTCTCCAATAAAGACATACAAATGGCTATCAGACACATGAAAAAATGCTAATCATCACTAGCCCTCAGGAGATTCAAATTAAAACCACATTGAGATATCACCTTACACCAGTTAGAATGGCCAAAATTAACAAAACAGGAAACAACATGTGTTGGAGAGGATGTGGAGAAAGGGGAACCCTCTTTCACTGTTGGTGGCAATGCAAGTTGGTGCAGCCTCTTTGGAGAACAGTGTGGAGATTCCTCAAGAAATTAAAAATAGAACTTCCCTATGACCCTGCAATTGCACTCCTGGGTATTTACCCCAAAGATACAGATGTCGTGAAAAAAAGGGCCATCTGTACCCCAATGTTTATAGCAGCAATGGCCACGGTCGCCAAACTGTGGAAAGAACCAAGATGCCCTTCAACGGACGAATGGATAAGGAAGATGTGGTCCATATACACTATGGAGTATTATGCCTCCATCAGAAAGGATGAATACCCAACTTTTGTAGCAACATGGAGAGGACTGGAAGAGATTATGCTGAGTGAAATCAGTCAAGCAGAGAGAGTCAATTATCATATGGTTTCACTTATTTGTGGAGCATAACAAATATGGAGAACAAGGGGTGTTAGAGAGGAGAAGGGATTTGGGGGAAATTGGAAGGGGAGATGAATCACGAGAGACTATGGACTCTGAAAAACAATCTGAGGGGTTTGAAGTGGCGGGGGGGTGGGAGGTCGGGGTACCAGGTGGTGGGTATTATAGAGGGCATGGATTGCATGGAGCACTGGGTGTGGTGAAAAAATAATGAATACTGTTTTTCTGAAAATAAATTAATTAATTAAAAAAAAGAATGAAACTGGATCACTGTTTTATACCATACACAAACATTTACTCAAAACAGAGTAAAGTCTTGAGTGCAAGACCATAAACCATAAAACTCCTTGAAGAAATCATAGGCTGTAAGCTCCTTGACATCAGTCTTGGTGATACTTTTTTTTTTTTTTTAATCTGGCTCCAAAGGCAATGAGAACAAAAGCAAAAATAAACAAATGGGACTAAATCAAACTAAGAAGCTTCTGCATAGTGAAGGAAACCATCAACAAAATAAAAAGGCATTGTACTCAATGGAAGAAAATATTTGCAAATTGTATATCTGATAAGGAGCCAATATCCATAAGTGTATAAAGAACTCATAGGACTCAATAGCAAAAACAAAAATCTGATTAAAAAATGGACAGAGGATCCTAATAGACATTTTCTGATTTCTTTTGGAAATTAACTTTCATCTCAAGGCCAAGAAGTTTTCTCTTACATGTGCAATTATAAAGGACTTCTTTCTTAATTGTTTTCAAGTACCAATGTCAGGAAAAAACCATGGAGTTTTTGTAAGATTTTCATAAAATGGAAAATAAGAATGATTTGGAGTGAGACTAGACATATGATTTATTTTGTTTTATTTTATGTTTTTAATATAATGTTAAACTAGAATTTTTAAAAGTATTCTATAAAATAAAAATAATGAAGCAAAAAGATCTATTAGCTCTTTGCCTAGAAAACCTCCTTAATTCTTGGGGGAGATGAACAGAGTGTAAATTAGTATATGTTGACATATGCAGATGCATGTGTGTGAGATGTACGTACCTGTATATGTGTTGTTTTTTTATTTCAAAAAGGGGATCATATAATCACAGCTTTTGAACATAGGTTTTTGGTGTTTTTAACTTCACCATATAGTTTGCTGCTTTTTCCACATAATCTTGCTTCTCATTGTTAAATTTTTTTAATGGCTGTACACAATCCCATTATATGCACTTACATTGATTTTTTATCCATATTCCATAAAATTCACCTTTTTATAGTATGTAATTTGACACGTTTAAGTATATTCACAAAATTGTGCATCTATCTCCACTGTTTAATTCAAGAACATTTTCATCAATCCAAAAAGAAAATATGTACACTTTAATGGTCACTTCCAATCCTCCCCACCCCAGCCCCTGGAAACTACTAATTTATTTTCTCTGTCTATGGATTTGTCTATACTGGACATTTCATATGAATAGAATCATATGATAAATGGTCTTATGCATTTGGATTCTTTCACTAAGCATATTTTTCAGGTTCATGATTTTGTACAATGAATCAGTGTTTCATTTTTAAAATTAAAAAAAATTATTATGGTACATACACATAACAAAGTTTATTTTTTATTTTGAAAAATCTTAATCATCTTAATAATTTTGAAGTGTACAGCTCAGAAGCGTTAGGTGTTATGCAATGATGTCCAGAATTCTTCACCTTGCTAAATGGAAATGCTGTAACCATTAAGCAACAACTCCTCACTCACCACTTCCCCTAACCCCTACAACCACCTTTCTACTTTCCATCTTTATGAGCTTAATTACTCTAGTACCTCATTAAAATAGAATCATACAATATTAGTCTTCTTATGAAGGATTCATTTTGCTTTTATAATGCCCTCAAGGTTCATTCATGTTGTAGCATGTGTCAGAAATTCTTCCCTTTAAAAGGTGAGCATGTGCCAGGATTTCCTTCCTTTGAAAAGCTGAATAATATTCCAATGGAAGTATATACTACAGTTTATTCATCCATTCCCCCGTTATTGTACATTAGGGTTGCTTCCTTGTTTGGACTATTGAGAATAATGCCTCCAAGAACATGGGTATACACATATTTCTCGAAGGTCCTGCTTTCAAGTTTTATGGATATGATCCAGAAGTGGAATTAATGGATCATGCAGTAATAATTCAATATGTAATTTTTTGAGGAAACACCAAAGTATTTTCCATAGTGGTTGCACCTTTTGACATTTTCACCGAGTGCACAAGGGCTTCTATATCACCAGGGCAATATCACCTTGCCAAGGATTTATTATTATTATTATATTTTTATTTATTATTATTTGATATGCATCATTTTTTGGCTGTTTCTTCACAATCATTTTTGAAAAATGAAGCACGATTAGGGTGCCTGTGTAGTTCAGTCAGTTAAACATCAGCCGTCAGCTCAGGTCATGATCCCACAGTCCTGGGATCAATTCCCACATCGGGCTCCTTGCTCAGCAGAGATCCTGGTTCTCCCTCTCACTGTGCCTGGTTTTTCCTCTCCCTCTGCTTGCTCCTCCCGTTGCCTGCCGCTCCCCCTGCTTGCTTGTACACATGTGCTCTCTCTCTCTGTCAAATAAATAAATAAATCTTAAGAAATTTAAAAATATCCCCATACATATTAGAGAATTAATTTTTTTTCCCAATTTATTTATTTTCAGAAAAACAGTATTCATTATTTTTTCACCACACCCAGTGCTCCATGCAAGCTGTGCCCTCTATAATACCCACCACCTGGTACCCCAACCTCCCACCCCCCCACCACTTCAAACCCCTCAGATTGTTTTTCAGAGTCCATAGTCTCTCATGGTTCATCTCCCCTTCCAATTTACTCCAAAGCACATACCCTCCCCAATGTCCATAACCCTACCCCCCTTCTCCCAACCCCCCTCCCCCCAGCAACCCACAGTTTGTTTCGTGAGATTAAGAGTCACTTATGGTTTGTCTCCCTCCCTATCCCATCTTGTTTCATGGATTCTTCTCCTACCCACTTAAGCCCCCATGTTGCATCACCACTCCCTCATATTAGGGAGATCATATGATAGTTGTCTTTCTCCGCTTGACTTATTTCGCTAAGCATGATACGCTCTAGTTCCATCCATGTTGTCGCAAATGGCAAGATTTCGTTTCTTTTGATGGCTGCATAGTATTCCATTGTGTATATATACCACATCTTCCTGATCCATTCATCTGTTGATGGACATCTAGGTTCTTTCCATAGTTTGGCTATTGTGGACATTGCTGCTATAAACATTCGGGTGCACGTGCCCCTTTGGATCACTACGTTTGTATCTTTAGGGTAAATTCCCAGTAGTGCAATTGCTGGGTCATAGGGCAGTTCTATTTTCAACATTTTGAGGAACCTCCATGCTGTTTTCCAGAGTGGTTGCACCAGCTTGCATTCCCACCAACAGTGTAGGAGGGTTCCCCTTTCTCCGCATCCTCGCCAGCATCTGTCATTTCCTGACTTGTTGATTTTAGCCAATCTGACTGGTGTGAGGTGATATCTCATTGTGGTTTTGATTTGTATTTCCCTGATGCCGAGTGATATGGAGCACTTTTTCATGTGTCTGTTGGCCATCTGGATGTCTTCTTTGCAGAAACGTCTGTTCATGTCCTCTGCCCATTTCTTGATTGGATTATTTGTTCTTTGGGTGTTGAGTTTGTTAAGTTCTTTATAGATTTTGGACACTAGTCCTTTATCTGATATGTCATTTGCAAATATCTTCTCCCATTCTGTCAGTTGTCTTTTGGTTTTGTTAACTGTTTCCTTTGCTGTGCAAAAGCTTTTGATTTTGATGAAATCCCAAAAATTCATTTTTGCCCTTGCTTCCCTTGCCTTTGGCGATGTTCCTAGGAAGATGTTGCTGCGGCTGAGGTCGAAAAGGTTGCTGCCTGTGTTCTCCTCAAGGATTTTGATGGATTCCTTTCTCACATTGAGGTCCTTAATCCATTTTGAATCTATTTTTGTGTGTGGTGTAAGGAAATGGTCCAATTTCATTTTTCTGCACGTGGCTGTCCAATTTTCCCAATACCATTTATTGAAGAGGCTGTCTTTTTTCCATTGGACATTCTTTCCTGCTTTGTCGAAGATTAGTTGACCATAGAGTTGAGGGTCTATTTCTGGGCTCTCTATTCTGTTCCATTGATCTATGTGTCTGTTTTTGTGCCAGTACCATGCTGTCTTGATGATGACAGCTTTGTAATAAAGCTTGAAGTCTGGAATTGTGATGCCACCAACTTTGGCTTTCTTTTTCAATATCCCTTTGGCTATTCGAGGTCTTTTCTGGTTCCATATAAATTTTAAAATTATTTGTTCCATTTCTTTGAAAAAGATGGATGGTACTTTGATAGGAATTGCATTAAATGTGTAGATTGCTTTAGGTAGCATAGACATTTTCACAATATTTATTCTTCCAATCCAGGAGCATGGAACATTTTTCCATTTCTTTGTGTCTTCCTCAATTTCTTTCATGAGTACTTTATAGTTTCCTGAGTATAGATTCTTAGCCTCTTTGGTTAGGTTTATTCCTAGGTATCTTATGGTTTGGGGTGCAATTGTAAATGGGATTGACTCCTTAATTTCTCTTTCTTCTGTCTTGTTGTTGGTGTAGAGAAATGCAACTGATTTCTGTGCATTGATCTTATATCCTGACACTTTACTGAATTCCTGTATAAGTTCTAGCAGTTTTGGAGTGGAGTCTTTTGGGTTTTCCACATAGAGTATCATATCATCTGCGAAGAGTGATAATTTGACTTCCTCTTTGCCGATTTGGATGCCTTTAATTTCCTTTTGTTGTCTGATTGCTGAGGCTAGGACTTCTAGTACTATGTTGAATAGCAGTGGTGATAATGGACATCCCTGCCGTGTTCCTGACATTAGTGGAAAAGCTTTCAGTTTTTCTCCATTGAGAATGATATTTGCGGTGGGTTTTTCATAGATGGCTTTGATGATATTGAGGTATGTGCCCTCTATCCCTACACTTTGAAGGGTTTTGATCAGGAAGGGATGCTGTACTTTGTCAAATGCTTTTTCAGCATCTATTGAGAGTATCATATGGTTCTTGTTCTTTCTTTTATTGATGTGTTGTATCACATTGACTGATTTGCGGATGTTGAACCAACCTTGCAGCCCTGGGATAAATCCGACTTGGTCGTGGTGAATAATCCTTTTAATGTACTGTTGAATCCTATTGGCTAGTACTTTGGTGAGAATTTTTGCATCTGTGTTCATCAAGGATATTGGTCTATAGCTCTCTTTTTTGATGGGATCCATGTCTGGTTTGGGGATCAAGGTGATGCTGGCCTCATAAAAAGAGTTTGGGAGTTTTCCTTCCATTTCTATTTTTTGGAACAGTTTCAGGAGAATAGGAATTAGTTCTTCTTTAAATGTTTGGTAGAATTCCCCCGGGAAACCATCTGGCCCTGGGCTTTTGTTTGTTTGGAGATTTTTAATGACTGTTTCAATCTCCTTACTGGTTATGGGTCTGTTTAGGCTTTCTATTTCTTCCTGGTTCAATTTTGGTAGTTTATATGTTTCTAGGAATGCATCCATTTCTTCCAGATTGTCAAATTTGTTGGCGTAGAGTTGCTCATAGTATGTTCTTATAATAGTTTGTATTTCTTTGGTGTTAGTTGTGATCTCTCCTCTTTCATTCATGATTTTATTTATTTGGGTCCTTTCTCTTTTCTTTTTGATAAGTCTGGCCAAGGGTTTATCAATTTTATTAATTCTTTCAAAGAACCAGCTCCTAGTTTGGTTGATTTGTTCTATTGTTTTTTTGGTTTCTATTTCATTGATTTCTTCTCTGATCTTTATGATTTCTCGTCTCCTGCTGGGCTTAGGGTTTCTTTCTTGTTCTTTCTCCAGCTCCTTTAGGTGTAGGGTTAGGTTGTGTACCTGAGACCTTTCTTGTTTCTTGAGAAAAGCTTGTACCGCTATATATTTTCCTCTCAGGACTGCCTTTGTTGTGTCCCACAGATTTTGAACTGTTGTATTTTCATTATCATTTGTTTCCATGATTTTTTTCAATTCTTCTTTAATTTCCCGGTTGACCCATTCATTCTTTAGAAGGATGCTGTTTAGTCTCCATGTATTTGGGTTCTTTCCAAATTTCCTCTTGTGGTTGAGTTCTAGCTTCAGAGCATTGTGGTCTGAAAATATGCAGGGAATGATCCCAATCTTTTGATACTGGTTGAGTCCTGATTTAGGACCGAGGATGTGATCTATTCTGGAGAATGTTCCATGTGCACTAGAGAAGAATGTGTATTCTGTTGCTTTGGGATGAAATGTTCTGAATATATCTGTGATGTCCATCTCATCCAGTGTATCATTTAAGGCCTTTATTTCCCTGTTTATCTTTTGCTTGGATGATCTGTCCATTTCAGTGAGGGGAGTGTTAAAGTCCCCTACTATTATTGTATTATTGTTGATGTGTTTCTTTGATTTTGTTATTAATTGGTTTATATAGTTGGCTGCTCCCACGTTGGGGGCATAGATATTTAAAATTGTTAGATCTTCTTGTTGGACGGATCCTTTGAGTATGATATAGTGTCCTTCCTCTTCTCTTATTATAGTCTTTGGCTTAAAATCTAAGTGATCTGATATAAGGATTGCCACTCCTGCTTTTTTCTGATGTCCATTAGCATGGTAAATTCTTTTCCACCCCCTCACTTTAAGTCTGGAGGTGTCTTCGGGTTTAAAATGGGTTTCTTGGAGGCAACATATAGATGGGTTTTGTTTTTTTATCCATTCTGATACCCTGTGTCTTTTGATTGGGGCATTTAGCCCATTAACATTCAGGGTAACTATTGAGAGATATGATTTTAGTGCCATTGTATTGCCTGTAAGGTGACTGTTACTGTATATTGTCTCTGTTCCTTTCTGATCTACCACTTGTAGGCTCTCTCTTTGCTTAGAGGACCCCTTTCAGTATTTCCTGTAGAGCTGGTTTGGTGTTTGCAAATTCTTTCAGTTTTTGTTTGTCCTGGAAGCTTTTAATCTCTCCTTCTATTTTCAATGATAGCCTAGCTGGATATAGTATTCTTGGCTGCATGTTTTTCTCATTTAGTGCTCTGAAAATGTCATGCCAGCTCTTTCTGGCCTGCCAGGTCTCTGTCGATAAGTCAGCTGCCAATCTAATACTTTTACCATTGTATGTTACAGACTTCTTTTCCCGGGCTGCTTTCAGGATTTTCTCTTTTTCACTAAGGCTTGTAAATTTTACTATTAGGTGACGGGGTGTGGGCCTATTCTTATTGATTTTGAGGGGCGTTCTCTGAACCTCCTGAATTTTGATGCTCGTTCCCTTTGCCATATTGGGGAAATTCTCCCCAATAATTCTCTCCAGTATACCTTCTGCTCCCCTCTCTCTTTCTTCTTCTTCTGGAATCCCAATTATTCTAATGTTGTTTCGTCTGATGGTGTCACTTATCTCTCGAATTCTCTCCTCATGGTCCAGTAGCTGTTTGTCCCTCTTTTGCTCAGCTTCTTTATTCTCTGTCATTTGGTCTTCTATATCGCTAATTCTTTCTTCTGCCTCATTTATCCTAGCAGTGAGAGCCTCCATTTTTGATTGAACTTCATTAATAGCTTTTTTGATTTCAACTTGGTTGGATTTTAGTTCTTTTATTTCTCCAGAAAGGGCTTTTATATCTCTGGAGAGGGTTTCTCTAATATCTTCCATGCCTTTTTCAAGCCCGGCTATAACCTTGAGAACTGTCATTTTGAACTCTAGATCTGACATATTACCAATGTCTGTATTGATTAGGTCCCTAGCCTTTGGTACTGCCTCTTGTTCTTTTTGTTTGTTGTGAATTTTTCCGCCTTGTCATTTTGTCCAGCTAAGAGTATGTGAAGGAGCAAGTAAAATACTAAAAGGGTGGCAACAATCCCAGGATAATATGCTTTAACCAAATCAGAAGAGATCCCAAATCGTGAGGGGGGATTTCTCCTCCCTCACGATTGGGTGAGGGATCTCCTCTGATTGGGATCTCCTTTGATTGGGATCTCCCAATCTCTTCTGATTGGGATCTCTTCTTATTTGGGGATAAAAAGAGGTTCAAAAAGAAAGAAAGAAAAAAAAAAGAATTTAAAAAAAGAGATTGAATTAAAAATTCAATCAAGAATTTAAAAAAGAATTAAGAAAAAAAAAGATTGAAGAGATTACGATGTCTTCTGATTTGGGGATAAAAAGAGGTTCAAAAAGAAAGAAAGAAAAAAAAGAATTAAAAAAAAGAAAATGAATAAAGAAAAGTATAAAAAAGAAAAAATATATATATTAGATAATCTAGTTTAAAAACGTTAAAAAAGAAAAGGGTAAAAGTTATAAAAATTTTTAGCAGAAGAAGTGAAAAAAAAATGAAAAAGAAAAAAATTAAATTAACTGGAAGACTAAAAAATCACAGGCAGAAAGCCATGAGTTCTGTGGTTTGTTTTCTCCTCCTCTGGAATTCTGCTGCTCTCTCCTTGGTATTGAAACTGCACTCCTTGGTAGGTGAACTTGGTCTTGCCTGGATTTCTTGTTGATCTTCTGGGGGAGGGGCCTGTTGTAGTGATTGTCAAGTGTCTTTGCCCCAGGCGGAATTACACCGCCCTTAGCAGGGGCCGGGCTGAGTGATCCGCTTGGCTTTGCTTTCAGGAGCTTTTGTTCCCTGAGCGCTTTCCGTAGACTTCCGGAGGACGGGAATACAAATGGCGGCCTCCTGGTCTCCGGCCCGGAGGAGCCGAAAGCCCGGGGCCCCGCTCCCCAGTGCGCCCTCAGCGAACAGCTCCTAGTAACTCGCGTCTGCCTAACCTCCGGCCGCGCTCCGAGCTCACCGAGCCTGCGACCGGTTCAAGGCAACTCCGAGCTGCGAGCTTACTGTCGGCTCTGTCTCTGTAGCCGGCTTTCCCGTTCCAATATCCGCAAGCTCTGCGACACTCAGACACCCCCGATCCTTCTGTGACCCCACGGGACCTGAGGTCACGCCGACCCCGTGTGGGCTTCGCCCCGGTTTAGCCTCCGGAGCGATGTCCCTCAGCAGAGCAGACTTTTAAAAGTCCTGATTTTGTGCTCCGCTGCTCCGCCGATTGCCGGGAGCCGGCCCCTCCCCCCGCGGTCTATCTTCCCGTCGCTTTGGATTCACTTCTCCGCCAGTCCTACCTTTCAGAAAGTGGTTGTTTTTCTGTTTCTAGAATTGCTGTTCTTCTTCTCTTCGATCTGCCGATGGATTTGCAGGTGTTTGCAATCTTTAGATAAGCTCTCTAGCTGATCTCCTGCTAGCTGAGGTAGTCTCAGCCTGCTACTTCTCCGCCATCTTGACTCCTCGAGAATTAATTTTTTTGTCATGAGAACTTTTGAGATTTACTCCATTTAACAACACTACTAAAGTATAGTCGACAAGTAACACATTATGTACCCAGGACTGACTGAGTGACTGACTAACTTTAGTTAGCTAGTTGGTTTCAAGTTCTTTAAATTTATTTAAATTTCTTTTTTAAAATTTAAAATCAATTAATTAAAATACAATGTACTACTAGCTTCAGAGGTAAAATTAAGTGATTCACCAATTGCATGTAACGCCCAATGTTTACTGCATCAAGTGCCCTCCGTAATGCCCATTACCCACATACCCCATCTGCCTACCCACTTTCCCACCAGAAATCTTCAGCTTATTTCTTATAGTTAAGAGGATTTTTTATGGTTTTTAATCCTACTTCAATTTCATCTATATTTTATTTTTCCTTCCCATCCCCTATGCTGTTTTGTTTCTTAAATTCCTCATACGACTGAAATTACATGGCACTTTTCTTTCTCTAACATACTTCTCTTAGCCTATTACCTTCTAGTTCCACCCGTGTTGTTGCAAATGGTAAGTTTTCATTATTTTGATGGCTGAGTAATAGTCCATTGTATATATATACACACCACACCTTCTTTATCCGTTCATTTGTCTAGGGACTTCTGGGCTCTTTCCATATTTTGGCTATTGTGTACATTGTTGGTATAAACATTGGGGTGCATGTGTACCTTTGAATCACTATGTTGTATCTTTTGGATAAATAGCTAGGAGTAAAATTGTTAGGTTGTATGGTAACTCTATTTCATATTGTTTTCCAGAGTGGTGATAGCAGTTTGCATTCCCACCGACAGTATAAAAGGCTTCCTCTATGTCCACATCCTCACCAACATCTGCTGTTTCCTGACTTGTTAATTTTAGTTATTCTGATTCATGTAGCAGTGGTGTGTCATTGTATTTTGATTTCTATTTCCTTGATACAAAGGGATGTAGAACATTTTCTCATGTGTCATGTTGTGTCATTTCTTCATTGGAAAAATGTCTGTTCATGTGTTCTGTCTATTTCTTGACTGGTTCATTTGTTTTTGGGGTGTTGAGTTTGATAAGTTCTTTATAGATGTTGGATACTAGCCCTTTATGCGATAATACATTTGTAAATATCTTCTCCCAGTGTGTAGGTAGCCTTTTAGTTTTGTTCACTGTTTCCTTTGCTGTGCAAAAACTTTTTATCTTGATGAAGCTCCAATGATTCACTTTTGCTTTCATTTCCATTGCCTTTGAGATCTGTCTAGCAAGAAGTTGCTGCAGCCAATGTCAAAGAAGTTGCTGCCTATGTTCTCCTCTAGCATTTTGTTGGATTTTTGTCACAAATTTAAGTCTTTCACCCATCTTGACTTTATTTTTGGGTATAGTGTAACAAAAATAGTCCAGTTTCATTCTTCTGCATGCGGCTGTCCAATTTTCTCACACCATTTCTTCAAGAACTATTTTCCATTGGATGTTCTTTCTTGCTTTTCCAAAGATTAGTTGACCATAAATTTGAGGGTCCTTTTCTGAGTTCTTTATTGTGTTCAATTGATCTATGTCTCTTTTTTTGTGCCAGTACCATGCTGTCTTTCTCACTACAGTTTATAATACAACTTGAAGTCTGGAATTATGATGTTCCCAGTTTATTTTTTTGCTTTTTCAACATTCCTTTGGCTACTCGGGGTCTTTTCTGGTTCCATACGATTTTTTAAAAAAGATTTTATTTATTTATTTGACACAGAGAGAGAGAGAGATCACAAGTAGGCAGAGAGGCAGGCAGAGAGAGGAGAAAGCAGGCTCACTGCTGAGCAGAGAGCCCGATGTGGGGCTCGATTCCAGGACCCTGAGACCATGACCTGAGCCAAAGGCAGAGGCCTAACCCACTGAGTCACTCAGGCACCCCTCCATACGAATTTTAAGATTATTTGTTTCAGCACTGTGAAAAATGTTTATGGTATTTTGATAGGGATTGCATTGAATGTGTACATTGCTCTGGGAAGCATACAGATTTTAACATTTGTTCTTCCATTCCATGAGCATAGAATGTTTTTCAATTTCTTTGTGTCTTCCTCCATTTCTTTTTTAAAAATATTTTATTTATTTATCTGAGAGAGAGAGAGAGAGACAGAGAGTGAAAGTGGGGAGGGGTAGAGGGAGAAGCAGGTTCCCCGCTGAGCAGAGAACCTAACAAAGATCTTGATCCCAGGACATGGGATCATGACCTGAGCCAAAGGCAGATGCTTAATGACTGAGCCACCCAGGATTCCCTCTTCCTCCATTTCTTTCATAAGTATTCTATAGTTTTCAGAGTACAGATCTTTTAACTTGGTTAGGTTTATTTGTAGGCATAGTAAGGTTTTGGGTGCAATTATAAATGGGATCAATTATTTCATTTCTTTCTTCTCTCTCATTGTTAATGTATAGAAATACAACTGACTTCTCTGCATTGATCATATATCCTGACACTTTGCAAATTCCTGTATGAATTCTAACAGTTTTGGAGTGGACTCTTTTGGTCTTTTGGTGGACTCTTTGACTTCTTGCTTGCTGATTTGGATGCCATGTATTTCTTTTTGTTGCCTGATTGCTGAGGCTAGGACTTCCAGTAGTATGTTGAATGATAGTGGTGAGAGTGTACGTCCCTGCTGTGTTCCTGACCTTAGGGGAAAAGCTCTGTTTCATTCTATTGAGGATGATATTTGCTATAGGTTTTTAGTTTATGGTTTTTATGATATTGAGCTATGTTCCTTCGATCTCTACATTGAACAGAGTTTTAATCTAGAAAGGATGCTATAATTTGTCAAATGCATTTTCTGCATCAATTGAGAGGATCATATGATTCATATCTTTTCTTTTCTTAATGTGGTGTATCACATTAATTGATTTACAGATGTTGAACCACTCTTGCATCCCAGGGATAAATCCCACCTGGGTGTGGTGGATAATCCTTTTAATGCACTGTTGGATCCTATTAGCTAGGATCTTGTTGAGAATTTTGGCAACCATATTCATCAGGGATATTGGTCTGAAATTCTCCTTTATGATGGAGTCTTTGCCTGGTTTGGGGATCAAGGTAATGCTGGTCTCACAGAATGAGTTTGGAGTTTTCCTTTCATTTCTCTCTTTTAAAAACTGCTTCAGAGAGATAGGTATTAATTTTTTTTAATGTTTGGTTGAATTTTTCTGTGACGCCATCTGGCCCCAGACTCTTTTTTGTTGGGATATTTTTGATAACTGCTACAATTTCTTTGCTGGTTATTAGCCTGTTCATGTTTCCTATTTCTTCCTGTTTCAGTTTTGGTTGTTTATATATTTCTAAGAATGCACCCATTTCTTTAAATTGCCTAATTTGTTGGCATATAGTTGCTCATAATATGTTCTTAAAATTATCTGTATTTCCTTGCTGTTTGTTGTGATTTATCCTATTTCATTTATGATTTTATTTGTCTGGACTCTTTCTCTTTTCTTTTTCAAAATCTTCCTAGGGGTTTATCAATCTTACTCTTTCAAAGAACCATCTCCTAGTTTTGTAAATCTACTACAAAACTGTTCTACTGTTCTTTTAATTTGTATTTCATTGATTTCTGCTCTAATCATTATCATTTCTCTTCTTCTGCAGGATTTATGTTTTATTTGCTGTTTTTGTTCCAGCTCCATTAGGTGTAAGATTACGTTGTGTATTTGAGACTTTTCTTGTTTCTTGAGAAAGACCTGTAGTGCTGTATACTTCCCTCTTTGGACTGCCTTTGCTCCATCCCAAAGGTTCTGAACTCTTGTGTTTTCATTTTCTTTCCATGAATTTTTCAAATTCTTCTTTAATTTCCTGGTTGTCCCATTCATTGTTTAGTAGGATGCTCTTTAACCTTTATATATTGGTGTTCCTTCCAATATTCTCCTGTAATTGAGTTCAAGTTTTAAAGCATTGTGGTCTGAAAATGTGCAGGGAATTATCCCAATCATTTGGTATTGGCTAGACATTATTTGTGACCTAGTATGTGATCTATTATGGAGAATGTTCCATCTGCACTCAAGAAGAATGTGGATTTTGTTGCTTTAGGATGAAACACTCTGAATAATCTGATAAGTCATTCTGGTCAAGTGGGTCATTCAAAGCCCTTGTTTCCTTGTTGATTTTCTGCTTACATGATCTGTCCCTTGCTGTGAGTGGGGTTTTAAAGTCCCAACTATTATTGGATTATTTTCAATGTGTCTCTTTAATTTCATTCTTAATTAGTTTATCTAATTGGCTGCTCCAAAGGTAGGGGCTTAAATATTCACAAGTGTTAGATCTTCCTGTTGGACAGGCCCCCCCTTTTTTTAAGATTTTATTTATTTGAAAGAGAGAAATCACAAGCAGACGGAGAGGCAGGCAGAGAGAGAGGGAAGCAGGCTCCCCGCCAAGCAGAGAGCCCGATGCGGAACTCGATGCCAGGACCCCAAGATCATGACCCAAGCCGAAGGCAGCGGCCCAACCCACTGAGCCCCCCAGGCGCCCCAGGCCCCCTTTTTTGATACAGAGTTCTTCCTCATCTCTTATTACAGGACTGGTTTAAAAATCTAACTTGTCTGGGGGGAGGAGTCAAGATGGCAGAGAAGTAGCAGGCTGAGACTACTTCAGCTACCAGGAGATCAGCTAGAGAGCTTATCTAAAGAGTGCAAACACCTGCAAATCCATCGGCAGATCGAAGAGAAGAAGAACAGCAATTCTAGAAACAGAAAAACAACCACTTTCTGAAAGGTAGGACTGGCGGAGAAGTGAATCCAAAGCGACGGGAAGATAGACCGCGGGGGGAGGGGCCGGCTCCCGGCAATCGGCGGAGCAGCGGAGCACAAAATCAGGACTTTTAAAAGTCTGTGCCACTGAGGGACATCGCTCCAGAGGCTAAACCGGGGCGAAGCCCACGCGGGGTCGGCGTGGCCTCGGGTCTCGCAGGGTCACAGAAGGATCGGGGGTGTCTGAGTGTTGCAGAGCTTGCGGATATTGGAATGGGAAAGCCGGCTACAGAGACAGAGCCGACAGTAAGCTCGCAGCTCGGTGTTGTCTTGAGCCAGTCGCGGGCTCGGTGAGCTCGGAGTGCGGCCGGAGGTTGGGCAGACGGGAGTTACTAGGAGCTGTTCGCTGAGGGCGCACTGGGGAGCGGGGCCCCGGGCTTTCGGCTCCTCCGGGCCGGAGACCAGGAGGCTGCCATTTGTGTTCCCGTCCTCCAGAACTCTACGGAAAGCGCTCAGGGAACAAAAGCTCCTGAAAGCAAAGCCAAGCGGATCACTCAGCCCGGCCCCTGCTAAGGGCGGTGCAATTCCGCCTGGGGCAAAGACACTTGAGAATCACTACAACAGGCCCCTCCCCCAGAAGATCAACAAGAAATCCAGGCAAGACCAAGTTCACCTACCAAGGAGTGCAGTTTCAATACCAAGGAGAGCAGCAGAATTCCAGAGGAGGAGAAAAGAAACCACGGAACTCATGGCTTTCTCCCTGTGATTTTTTAGTCTTGCAGTTAATTTAATTTTTTTCTTTTTCATTTTTTTCTCTTCCTCTGCTAAAATTTTTTTAAACTTTTACCCTTTTCTTTTTTAACGTTTTCTAACTAGTTTATATAATATATATACATATATTTTTATTTTTTATACTTTTTAATTCTTTTTTTTAAATTCTTTTTTTTCTTTCTTTATTTTTGAACCTCTTTTTATCCCCAAATCAGAAGAGATCCCAATCTCTTCAATCTCTTTTTTTTAATTCTTGATTGAATTTTTAATTCAATATCTTTTTTAAATTCTTTTTTTTTCTTTCTTTCTTTTTGAACCTCTTTTTATCCCCAAATCAGAAGAGACCCCAATCAGAATAGATTGGGAGATCCCAATCAGAAGAGATCCCAATCAGAGGAGATCCCTCACCCAATCGTGAGGGGGGAGAAATGCCCCCTCACGATTTGGGATCTATTCTGATTAGGTTAAAGCATATTTTCCTGGGATTGTTGCCACCCTTTTAGTATTTTACTTGCTCCTTCATATACTCTTAGCTGGACAAAATGACAAGGCGGAAAAATTCACAACAAAAAAAAGAACAATAGGCAGAACCGAAGGCTAGGGACCTAATCAATGCAGACATTGGTAATATGTCAGATCTAGAGTTCAAAATGACAATTCTCAAGGTTCTAGCCGGGCTTGAAAAAAGCATGGAAGATATTAGAGAAACCCTCTCCAGAGATATAAAAGCCCTTTCTGGAGAAATGAAAGAACTAAAATATAACCAAGTTGAAATCAAAAAAGCTATTAATGAGGTGCAAATAAAAATGGAGGCTCTCACTGCTAGGATAAATGAGGCAGAAGAAAGAATTAGCAATATAGAAGACCAAATGACAGAGAATAAAGAAGCTGAGCAAAAGAGGGACAAACAGCTACTGGACCATGAGGGGAGAATTCGAGAGATAAGTGACACCATAAGACGAAACAACATTGGAATAATTGGGATTCCAGAAGAAGAAGAAAGAGAGAGGGGAGCAGAAGGTATACTGGAGAGAATTATTGGGGAGAATTTCCCCAATATGGCAAATGGAACGAGCATCAAAATTCAGGAGGTTCAGAGAACGCCCCTCAAAATCAATAAGAATAGGCACACACCCCGTCACTTAATAGTAAAATTTACAAGCCTTAGTGACAAAGAGCAAATCCTGAAAGCAGCCCGGGAAAAGAAGTCTGTAACATACAATGGTAAAAGTATTAGATTGGCAGCTGACTTATCGACAGAGACCTGGCAGGCCAGAAAGAGCTGGCATGATATTTTCAGAGCACTGAACGAGAAAAACATGCAGCCAAGAATACTATATTCAGCTAGGCTATCATTGAAAATAGAAGGAGAGTTTAAAAGCTTCCAGGACAAACAAAAACTGAAAGAATTTGCAAACGCCAAACCATCTCTACAGGAAATACTGAAAGGGGTCCTCTAAGCAAAGAGAGAGCATACAAGTGGTAGATCAGAAAGGAACAGAGACAATATACAGTAACAGTCACCTTACAGGCAATAAAATGGCACTAAAATCATATCTCTCAATAGTTACCCTGAATGTTAATGGGCTAAATGCCCCAATCAAAAGACACAGGCTATCAGAATGGATAAAAAAACAAAACCCATCTATATGTTGCCTCCAAGAAACTCATTTTAAGCCCGAAGACACCTCCAGATTTAAAGTGAGAGGGTGGAAAAGAATTTACCATGCTAATGGACATCAGAAAAAAGCAGGAGTGGCAATTCTTATATCAGATCAATTAGATTTTAAGCAAAAGACTATAATAAGAGATGAGGAAGGACACTATATCATACTCAAAGGGTCTGTCAACAAGAAGATCTAACAATTTTAAATATCTATGCCCCCAACGTGGGAGCAGCCAACTATATAAACCAATTAATAACAAAATCAAAGAAACACATCAACAATAATACAATGATAGTAGGGGACTTTAACACTCCTCTCACTGAAATGGACAGATCATCCAAGCAAAAGATCAACAGGGAAATAAAGGCCTTAAATGATACACTGGATGAGATGGACATCACAGATATATTCAGAACATTTCATCCCAAAGCAACAGAATACACATTCTTCTCTAGTGCACATGGAACATTCTCCAGAATAGATCACATCCTCGGTCCTAAATCAGGACTCAACCGGTATCAAAAGATTGGGATCATTCCCTGCATATTTTCAGACCACAATGCTCTGAAGCTAGAACTCAACCACAAGAGGAAGTCTGGAAAGAACCCAAATACATGGAGACTAAACAGCATCCTTCTAAAGAATGAATGGGTCAACCAGGAAATCAAAGAAGAATTGAAAAAAATCATGGAAACAAATGATAATGAAAATACAACGGTTCAAAATCTGTGGGACACAACAAAGGCAGTCCTGAGAGGAAAATATATAGCGGTACAAGCCTTTCTCAAGAAACAAGAAAGGTCTCAGGTACACAACCTAACCCGACACCTAAAGGAGCTGGAGAAAGAACAAGAAAGAAACCCTAAGCCCAGCAGGAGAAGAGAAATCATAAAGATCAGAGAAGAAATCAATGAAATAGAAACCAAAAAAACAATAGAACAAATCAACGAAACTAGGAGCTGGTTCTTTGAAAGAATTAATAAAATTGATAACCCCCTGGCCAGACTTATCAAAAAGAAAAGAGAAAGGACCCAAATTAAATAAAATCATGAATGAAAGAGGAGAGATCACAACTAACACCAAAGAAATACAAACTATTATAAGAACATACTATGAGCAACTCTATACGAACAAATTTGACAATCTGGAAGAAATGGATGCATTCCTAGAAACATATAAACTACCAAAATTGAACCAGGAAGAAATAGAAAGCCTGAACAGACCCATAACCAGTAAGGAGATTGAAACAGTCATTAAAAAATCTCCAAACAGGGGGGGGGGGGTCAAGATGGCGGGGTACTAGGAAGAGGCGTCTTTTCAGCTGGTACCCCAAAGTGAGCTGATTACCTACCAAAGAACTCTGGTCACCCATGAAATCAGCCTGAGATCAGAATTATACACGTCTGGATCTCTACAGGGGCAGAAGACGCCAGTGAGCAGGTAAAGCGGAATGGAACAGCGGACTGATATCGGAAGATAAACAAAAGGGGGAGGGAGCCACCAGAGGCGACCGGTGGGAGAGTAATACCCCGATACGAGCGAGATTGCCCTGCGTATGGGGACCAGCATTAACTTGGAGACTGGTTGAAAGCACTCCAAAAGAGCAAAGGATTCGGGGGGAAATTGTGGGAATCGGGGCGGCTAGGGACAGGGGCTTAAGTCCCCGGTCCCAGACGGCCTCCCCTGCGCGGAGGCAGAGAGAGTGCGGCGGAGAAACCGGCTCCTGGTCCCTAAGCCACCAGCGGGCCCCAGAGCGCAGGGGTTCCGGCTCCTGTGAGGGGATGGGAGCCTCACCGGTCTGCAGAACGCGCGCTCGCCCTACCACAAAGCTCGAGATGCGCGCGCACGTCGCTCCAGCTCTCCTGGGTTTCTAAGGCCCGGGGGGCGCTTCTTGACCCGGGCCATTGTTTCAAAGTCTAATCAGCACGCGCACGAAACTCTTCCCTGGACAGAGGCGCGCAAAAGCCCAGCCTGCGACTTACGGACCAGCGCCCCATTCTCAGTGCCCCAGACGCGCGCCCGACCCACAGCCGCCTCTGAAAAGAGGTGCGCGCAAGCCGGGCACTCCAAGCCCTGGCCGGCGGCAAAATCTCAGTGTGCAATCACTGCTTGGAACCTCTCTGGCGGTCAGGAGCTCCCAGACAGCCGCCACTGCCTTGGCTTTGGGGACAAGCAAAAGATCCTGCGCCCCCAGGGTCTTTAACTTGTAACCTGCACTGCCAGCGTCCAAGGGGGAATTTATTCAGCTTCTGCACCCAGACTGAGGCTTCTCTCTGAGACGGAGATCAGGAAGTGTTCCAGGGTGCACCTTGACTGCACCAGAGTTGATACATCCAGCTACATCTGTTCAGTCTTCTCCCACCAAAATGACGAGGAGGAGGAATGCCCAACAGAAGAAAAATACAGAGGATGGACCTTCTGAAATAGAGCTAACGGCTATCAACATAGACAATATGTCGGAAAGAGAATTCAGGCTAACAATTATCCAGGCAATAGCTAGGTTGGAGAAAGCCATGGATGACCAAACAGAATTGATTAGGGCCGAACTGAAAGCGACCAGACAGGATGTTCACAATGTTAGGATGGAGCTTAAAGCTACCAGGGAGGAGGTCCACAATGCTCTCAATGAGTTCCAATCCAATCTAAACTCTCTCAAAGCTAGGGTAACTGAGACAGAAGATAATTAGTGATCTGGAAGACAAACAGATAGAGAGAAAGGATAAGGAGGAAGCCTGGAACAAACAGCTTAGATCCCACGAAAGCAGAATTAGGGAAATAAGTGATGCCATGAAGCGTTCCAATGTCAGAATTATTGGAATTCCTGAAGGGGAGGAGAAAGAAAGAAGTCTAGAAGATGTCGTGGAACAAGTACTTCATGAAAACTTTCCGAATCTCGCGAATGAAACCAGCGTTCATGTACTAGAGGCTGAACGGTCTCCACCCAAGATTATACACTCCAAAAAAACATCACGACACCTGATAGTCAAATTGAGAAATTATAATTGTAGGTATAATCTCTTGAAAGCTGCCAGGGCAAAGAAGCTCCTTACTTACAGAGGGAAGCCCATCAGAATAACGTCAGACCTGTCCACAGAGACCTGGCAAGCCAGAAGAGGCTGGCAAGATATATTCAGGGCACTAAATGAGAAGAATATGCAGCCAAGAATACTTTATCCAGCAAGACTGACATTCAAAATGGATGGAGAGATAAAGAGTTTCCAAGACCGGCAAGGATTAAAAGTCTATGCAACCACCAAGCCGATACTGCAGGAAATATTAAGGGGGGTGCTATAAAAGAGGAAAAATCCCAAGAATAGCATTGAACAGAAATATAGAGACAGTCTACAGAAAGAAAGACTTCAAAGGTAACTTGATGTCAATAAAAACGTATCTGTCAATAATCACTCTCAATGTGAATGGCCTAAATGCACCCATAAAATGGCACAGGGTTGCAGATTGGATAAAACGACAGGACCCATCCATATGCTGTCTACAAGAGAGCCATTTTGAACCGAAAGATACACGCAGACTGAAAGTGAAGGGGTGGAGAAGCATCTTTCATGCCAATGGGACTCAAAAGAAGGCTGGGGTAGCGATTCTCATATCAGATAAATTAGACTTCAAACTAAAGACTGTAGTCAGAGATACAGAAGGACACTACATAATCCTTAAAGGGACTATCCACCAAGATGATCTAACAATTGTAAATACCTATGCTCCCAATATGGGAGCAGCCAATTACTTAAGAAAACTGTTAATCAAGATAAAGAGTCATATTGATATGAATACACTAATCGTAAGTGATCTTAACACGCCTCTTTCATAATTAGACAGATCATCGAAGCAGAAAATCAATAAAGAAACAAGAGCATTGAATGACACATTGGACCAGAAGGACCTCATAGATATATACAGAACATTCCACCCTAAAACAGCAGAATACTCATTCTTCTCAAGTGCACACGGAACCTTCTCCAGAATAGACCACATACTGGGTCACAAATCAGGACTCAGCCGATACCAAAAGACTGAGATGATTCCCTGCATATTCTCAGATCACAATGCTTTGAAACTGGAGCTCAATCACAAGGAAAAGTTCCGAAGGAACTCAAACACCTGGAAGCTAAAGACCACCTTGCTTAAGAATGCTTGGATCAACCAGGAGATCAAAGAAGAACTGAAAGAATTCATGGAAACCAATGAGAATGAAGACACTTCGGTCCAAAACCTATGGGATACAGCAAAGGCGGTCCTAAGGGGAAAATATATAGCCATCCAAGCCTTGCTCAAAAAAATTGAAAAATCCAGAACACACCAGCTGTCTCTACACCTTAAAGAACTGGAGGATCAACAACAAATCAAACCAACTCCACACATAAGAAGGGAAATCATCAAGATTAGAGCTGAGATCAATGAGGGAGAAACCAGAGATACAGTAGAACGTATCAATGAAACTAGAAGCTGGTTTTTTGAAAGAATCAATAAGTTCGATAAGCCACTGGCTACACTAATCCAAAAGAAAAGAGAGAAAGCCCAAATTCATAAAATTATGAATGAAAAGGGAGAGATCACAACTAACACCAAGAAGTAGAAACAATCATCAGAAGTTATTACGAACAGTTATATGCCAATAAGCTTAGCAACCTAGATGAAATGGATGCATTCCTGGAAAAATATAAACTCCCAAAACTGAACCAGGAAGAAATCGACAACCTGAATAGACCGATATCTAATAACGAGATTGAAGCAGTGATCAAAAATCTCCCAAAAAACAAGAGCCCAGGACCTGACGGATTCCCTGGAGAATTCTACCAATCCTTCCAAGAAGAAATAACACCTATTCTCCTGAAGCTGTTTCAAAAAATTGAAGCAGAAGGAAAACCTCCAGACTCTTTCTATGAAGCCAGCATTACCCTGATCCCCAAACCAGGCAAGGACCATACCAAAAGGAGAATTTCAGACCAATATCACTGATGAATATGGATGCTAAGATTCTCAACAAGATCCTAGCCAACAGGATCCAACAACACATTAAAAAGATTATCCACCATGATGAGGTGGGATTCATCCCTGGGCTACAAGGATGGTTCAACATTCGTAAATCAATCAATGTGATACAAGAAATTAATATGAGAAGAGAGAAGAACCACATGGTCCTCTCAATTGATGCAGAAAAAGCATTTGACAAAATCCAACATCCGTTCCTGATTAAAACGCCTCAAAGCATAGGGATAGAGGGAACATTCCTGAAACTCATCAAATCTATCTATGAAAGACCCACAGCAAATATCATCCTCAATGGGAAAAAGCTTGCAGCCTTCCCGTTGAGATCAGGAACAAGACAAGGATGCCCACTTTCACCACTCTTGTTCAACATAGTATAGAAGTCCTAGCAACAGCAATCAGATAACAGAGAGAAATAAAAGGTATTCAAATTGGTAATGAAGAAGTCAAACTCTCTCTCTTCGCAGATGACATGATTCTTTATATGGAAAACCCAAAAGACTCCACCCCCAAACTACTAGAACTCATACAGCAATTCAGCAGCGTGGCAGGATACAAAGTCAACGTGCAGAAATCAGTGGCTTTCTTATACACTAACAATGAAAATACAGAAAGGGAAATTAGAGAATCGATTCCATTTACTATAGCACCAAGAACCATAAGATACCTGGGAATAAACATAACTAAAGAGGTAAAGGATCTATACTTGAGGAACTATAGAACACTCATGAAAGAAATTGAAGAAGACACAAAAAGATGGAAGACCATTCCATGCTCTTGGATCGGAAGAATAAACATTGTTAAAATGTCTATACTGCCTAGAGCAATCTATACTTTTAATGCCATTCCAATCAAAATTCCACCGGTATTCTTCAAAGAGCTGGAGCAAATAATCCTAAAATTTGTATGGAATCAGAAGAGACCCCGAATCGCTAAGGAAATGTTGAAAAACAAAAATAAAGCTGGCGGCATCACCTTACCTGATTTCAAGCTTTATTACAAAGCTGTGATCACCAAGACAGCATGGTACTGGCATAAAAACAGACACATAGACCAGTGGCACAGAGTAGAGAGCCCTGATATGGACCCTCAACTCTATGGTCAATTAATCTTTGACAAAACAGGAAAAAATATACAGTGGAAAAAAGAGAGTCTCTTCAATAAATGGTGCTGGGAAAACTGGACAGCTATATGTAGAAGAATGAAACTCGACCATTCTCTTACACCGTACACAAAGATCAACTCAAAATGGATAAAAGACCTCAACGTGAGACAGGAATCTATCAGAATCTTAGAGGAGAACATAGGCAGTAATCTCTTCGATATCAGCCACAGCAACTTCTTTCAAGATACGTCTCCAAAGGCAATGGAAACAAAAGCGAAAATAAACTTCTGGGACTTCATCAAAATCAAAAGCTTCTGCACAGCAAAGGAAACAGTCCACAAAACAAAGAGGCAACCCACGGAATGGGAGAAGATATTTGCAAATGACAGTACAGACAAAAGGTTGATATCCAGGATCTATAAAGAACTCCTCAAACTCAACCCACACGAAACAGACAAACACATCAAAAAATGGGCAGAAGATATGAACAGACACTTCTCCAATCAAGACATACAAATGACTATCAGACACATGAAAAAATGCTCATCATCATTAGCCCTCAGGGAGATTCAAATTAAAATCACATTGAGATATCACCTTACACCAGTTAGAATGGCCAAAATTAACAAAACAGGAAACAACATGTGTTGGAGAGGATTTGGAGAAAGGGGAACCCTCTTCCACTGTTGGTGGGAATGCAAGTTGGTGCAGCCTCTTTGGAGAACAGTGTGGAGATTCCTCAAGAAATTAAAAATAGAGCTTCCCTACGACCCTGCAATTGCACTCCTGGGTATTTACCCCAAAGATACAGATGTCGTGAAAAGAAGGGCCATCTGTACCCAATGTTTATAGCAGCAATGGCCACAGTCGCCAAACTATGGAAAGAACCAAGATACCCTTCAACGGATGAATGGATAAGGAAGATGTGGTCCATATACACTATGGAGTATTATGCCTCCATCAGAAAGGACGAATATCCAACTTTTGTAGCAACATGGACGGGACTGGAAGAGATTATGCTGAGTGAAATCAGAAGCAGAGAGAGTCAATTATATGGTTTCACTCATTTGTGGAGCATAACCAATAGCATGGAGGACAAGGGGCGTTAGAGAGTAGTAGGGAATTTGGGTAAATTGGAAGGGGAGGTGAACCATGAGAGACTATGGACTCTGAAAAACAGTCTGGGGGGTTTGAAGTGGCGGGGGGGTGGGAGGTTGGGGTACCAGGTGGTGGGTATTATAGAGGGCACAGCTTGCATGGAGCACTGGGTGTGGTGAAAAAATAATGAATACTGTTTTTCTGAAAATAAATAAATTGTGAGGAAAAAAAAAATCTCCAAACAAACAAAAGCCCAGGGCCAGACGGTTTCCCGGGGGAATTCTACCATCATTTAAAGAAGAACTAATTCCTATTCTCCTGAAACTGTTCCAAAAAATAGAAATGGAAGGAAAACTTCCAAACTCAGTTTATGAGGCCAACATCACCTTGATCCCAAAACCAGACAAGGATCCCATCAAAAAAGAGAGCTATAGACCAATATCCTTGATGAACACAGATGCGAAAATTCTCACCAAAATACTAGCCAATAGGATTCAACAGTACATTAAAAGGATTATTCACCACGACCAAGTCGGATTTATCCCAGGGCTGCAAGGTTGGTTCAACATCCACAAATCAATCAATGTGATACAACACATCAATAAAAGAAAGAACAAGAATATGATACTCTCAATAGATGCTGAAAAAGCATTTGACAAAGTACAGCATCCCTTCCTGATCAAAACTCTTCAAAGTGTAGGGATAGAGGGCACATACCTCAATATCATCAAAGACATCTATGAAAAACCCACCGCAAATATCATTCTCAATGGAGAAAAACTGGAAGCTTTTCCACTAAGTTCAGGAACACGGCAGGGATGTCCATTATCACCACTGCTATTCAACATAGTACTAGAAGTCCTAGCCTCAGCAATCAGACAACAAAAGGAAATTAAAGGCATCCAAATCAGCAAAGAAGAAGTCAAATTATCACTCTTCACAGATGATATGATACTCTATGTGGAAAACCCAAAAGACTCCACTCCAAAACTGCTAGAACTTGTACAGGAATTCAGTAAAGTGTCAGGATATAAGATCAATGCCCAGAAATCAGTTGCATTTCTCTACACCAACAACAAGACAGAAGAAAGAGAAATTAAGGAGTCAATCCCATTTAAAATTGCACCCCAAACCATAAGATACCTAGGAATAAACCTAACCAAAGAGGCACAGAATCTATACTCAGAAAACTATAAAGTACTCATGAAAGAAATTGAGGAAGACACAAAGAAATGGAAAAATGTCCCATGCTCCTGGATTGGAAGAATAAATATTGTGAAAATGTCTATGCTACCTAAAGCAATCTACACATTTAATGCAATTCCTATCAAAGTACCATCCATCTTTTTCAAAGAAATGGAACAAATAATTTTAAAATTTATATGGAACCAGAAAAGACCTCGAATAGCCAAAGGGATATTGAAAAAGAAAGCCAAAGTTGGTGGCATCACAATTCCAGACTTCAAGCTCTATTACAAAGCTGTCATCATCAAGACAGCATGGTACTGGCACAAAAACAGACACATAGACCAATGGAACAGAATAGAGAGCCCAGAAATAGACCCTCAACTCTATGGTCAACTAATCTTTGACAAAGCAGTAAAGAATGTCCAATGGAAAAAAGACTTCCTCTTTAATAAATGGTATTGGGAAAATTGGACAGCCACGTGCAGAAAAATGAAATTGGACCATTTCCTTACACCACATACAAAAATAAACTCAAAATGGATTACGGACCTCAATGTGAGAAAGGAATCCATCAAAATCCTTGAGGAGAACACAGGCAGCAACCTTTTCGACCTCAGCCGCAGCAACATCTTCCTAGGAACATCGCCAAAGGCAAGGGAAGCTAAGGCAAAAATGAACTGTTGGGATTTCATCAAGATCAAAAGCTTTTGCACAGCAAAGGAAACAGTTAACAAAATCAAAAGACAAGTGACAGAATGGGAGAAGATATTTGCAAACGACATATCAGATAAAGGACTAGTCTCCGAAATCTATAAAGAAGTTAACAAACTCAACACCCAAAGAACAAATAATCCAATCAAGAAATGGGCAGAGGACATGAACAGACGTTTCTGCAAAGAAGACATCCAGATGGCCAACAGACACATGAAAAAGTGCTCCATATCACTCGGCATCAGGGAAATACAAATTAAAACCACAATGAGATATCACCTCACACCAGTCAGAATGGCTAAAATCAACAAGTCAGGAAATGACAGATGCTGGCGAGGATGCGGAGAAAGGGGAACCCTCCTACACTGTTGGTGGGAATGCAAGCTGGTGCAACCACTCTGGAAAACAGCATGGAGGTTCCTCAAAATGTTGAAAATAGAACTGCCCTATGACCCAGCAATTGCACTACTGGGAATTTACCCTAAGGATACAAACGTAGTGATCCAAAGGGGCACGTGCACCCGAATGTTTGTAGCAGCAATGTCCACAATAGCCATACTATGGAAAGAACCTAGATGTCCTTCAACAGATGAATGGATCAGGAAGATGTGGTATATATACACAATGGAATACTATGCAGCCACCAAAAGAAACGAAATCTTGCCATTTGCGACAACATGGATGGAACTAGAGCGTATCATGCTTAGCGAAATAAGTCAGCAGAGAAAGACAGCTATCATATGATCTCCCTGATATGAGGAAGTAGTGATGCAACATGGGGGCTTAAGTGGGTAGGAGAAGAATCCATGAAACAAGATGTGATATGGAGGGAGACAAACCATAAGTGACTCTTAATCTCACGAAACAAACTGTGGGGTGCTGGGTGGAGGGGGGTTGGGAGAAGGGGGGTAGGGTTATGGACATTGGGGAGGTTATTTGCTTTTGGGTAAATTGGAAGGGGTGGTGAACCATGAGAGACTATGGACTCTGAAAAACAATCTGAGGGGTTTGAAGTGGCGGAGGTGTGGGAGGTTGGGGTACCAGGTGGTGGGTATTATAGAGGGCACAGCTTGCATGGAGCACTGGGTGCGGTGAAAATATAATTAATACTGTTTTTCTGAAAATAAATAAATTGGAAAAAGAAAAAAAATCTAACTTGTCTGATATGGATATGCCTACCCTAGATTTCTTTTGATGTCCATTAGCATGATAAATGTCTCTCTACCCACTCACTTTCAATCTGGAGGTGTCTTTGAGTCTAAAATGATTCCCTTGTAATCAGCATATCAAGGGCTCTTTTTTTTCTTTACTTTAATTTAATTTTTTTCAGCGTAACAGAATTCATTGTTTATGCACCACACCCAGTGTTCCATGCAATACGTGTCCTCCATAATACCGACCACCAGAATCCCCCAACCTCCTACCCCCTGCCCGTTCAAAACCCCAGATTGTTTTTCAGAGTCTATAGTATCTCATGATTCATCTCCTCCTCCAACTTCCCTCAGCTCCCTTCTCCTCTCCATCTCCCCATGTCCTTCGTGTTATGTCTTATGGTCCACAAATAAGTGAAACCATATGATAATTGACTCTCCCCGCTTGACTTATTTCACTCAGCATAATCTCTTCCAGTCCCATCAATGTTGATACAAAAGTTGGGTATTCATCCTTTCTGATGGAGGCATAATACTCCATAGTGTATATGGACCACATCTTCCTTATCCATTCATCCGTTTAAGGGCATCTTGGTTCTTTGCACGGTTTGGCGATCGTGGCCATTGCTGCTATGAAAATTGGGGTACAGATGGTCCTTCTTTTCACGACATCTGTATCTCTGGGGTGAATACCCAGTAGTGCAATTGCAGGATCATAGGGAAGTTCTATTTTTAATTTCTTAAGAAATCTCCACACTGTTTTCCAAAGTGGCTCCACCAACTTGCATTCCTACCAACAACATAAGAGGGTTCCCCTTTCTCCACATCCTCTCCAACACACGTTGTTTCCTGTTTTGCTAATTTTGGCCATTCTAACTGGTATAAGGTGTTATCTCAATGTGGTTTTAATTTGAATCTCCCTGGTGGCTAGTGATGATGAACATTTTTTCATGCGTCTGATAGCCATTTGTATGTCTTCATTGGAGAAGTGTCTGTTCATGTCTTCTGCCCATTTTTTGACATGATTATCTGTTTTGTGTGTGTTCAGTCTGAGAAATTCTTTATAGATCCTGGATATCAGCCTTTTTTGTCTGTACTGTCATTTGCAAATATCTTCTCCCAATCGGTGGGTTCCCTCTTTGTTTTGTTGACTGTTTCCTCTGCTTTGCAGAAGTTTTTGATCTTGATGAAGTCCCCAAAATTCATTTTTGCTTTTGTTTCCTTTGCCTTTGGAGACATATCTTGAAAGAAGTTGCTGTGGCTGATATCGAAAAGGTTACTGCCCATGTTCTTCTGTAGGATTCTAATGGATTCCTGCTTCATGTTGAGGTCTTTCACACATTTCGAGTTGATCTTTGTGTACGGTGTAAGAGAATGGTCGAGTTTCATTCTTCTACACATAGCTGTCCAATTTTCCCAGCACCATTTATTGAAGAGACTTTTTTCCACTAGATATTTTTTTTCCTGCTTTGTTGAAGATTATTTGACCATAAAGTTGAGGGTCCATATCTGGGTTCTCTACTCTGTTCCACTGGTCTATGTGTCTGTTTTTATGCCAGTACCATGCTGTCTTGGTTATCACAGCTTTGTAGTAAAGCTTGAAATCAGGTAGCGTGATGCAAGCCATTTTTGTTTTTTTCAACATTTTCTTAGCGTTTCGTGGTCTCTTCTGATTCCATACAAATTTTAGGATTATTTGCTCCAGCTCCATGAAAAGTAGCGGTGGAATTTTAATCGGAATGGCATTAAAAGTACAGATTGCTCTAGGCAGTGTAGACATTTTAACAATGTTTATTCTTCTGATCCAAGAGCATAGAATGGTCTTCCATTTTTTTTGTGTGTCCTCTTCGATTTCTTTCATGAATGTTCTGTAGTTCCTTGAACACAGATCCTTTACCTCCTTGGTTAGGTTTATTCCCAGGTATCTTATGGTTCTTGGTGGTATAGTAAATGGAATTGATTTTCTAAATTCTCCTTCTGTGTTTTCATTGTTAGTGTATAAGAAAGTAACTGATTTCTGTGCATTGAGTTTGTATCCTGCCACAATACTAAATTGCTATATGAGTTCTAGTAGTTTGGGGGTGGAGTCATTTGGGTTTTCCATATAAAGTATCATGTCATCTGCGAAGAGAGAGAGTTTGACTTCTTCATTGCCAATTTGAATACCTTTTATTTCACTTGTTATCTGATTGCTATTGCTAGGACTTCTAATACTATGTTGAACAGGAGTGGTGAGAGTGGGCATCCTTGTTGTGTTTCTGATCTCAGTGGGAAGGCTGTGAGCTTTTTCCATTGAGGATGATATTTGCTGGGTTTTTCATAGATAGATTTCATGAAGTTGAGGAATGTTCCCTCTATCCCTATACTTTGAAGCGTTTTAATCAGGAATGGATGCTAAATTTTGTCAAATGCTTTTTCTGCATCAATTGATAGAGCCATATGTTTCTTCTCTCTTCTCTTATTGATTTGTTCTATCACACTGATTGATTTGCGAATGTTGAAGCATCCTTGCAACCCAGGAATGAATCCCACCTGGTCATGGTGGATAATCTTTTTAATGTGCTATTGGATCCTATTTGCTAGGATCTTGTTGAGAATCTTAGCATCCATATTCATCAGGGATATTGTTCTGAAATTCTCCATTTTTGGTGGGGTCTTTGCCTGGTTTGTGGATCAGAGTAATGCTGGCTTCCTAAAAAGAGTCTGGAAGCTTTCCTTCTGCTTCAAATTTTTGAAACAGCTTCAGGAGAATAGGTGTTATTTCTTCTTTGAAAATTTGGTAGAATTCCCCAGGAAATCCATCAGGTCTTGGGCTCTTGCATTTTGGGAGGTTTTTGATCACTGCTTTTTTTTTTTTTTTTTTTTTTAAAGATTTTATTTATTTATTTGAGAGAGAGAGACAGTGAGAGAGAGCATGAGTGAGGAGAAGGTCAGAGAGCGAAGCAGACTCCCCATGGAGCTGGGAGCCTGATGTGGGACTCGATCCCGGGACTCCAGGATCACGCCCTGAGCTGAAGGCAGTCATCCAACCAACTGAGCCACCCAGGCGTCCCTTGATCACTGCTTTAATATCATTACTAGGTATCAGTCTATTCAGGTTGTCAATTTCTTCCTGGTTCAATTTTGGAAGTTTATAGTTTTCTAGGAATGCATCCATTTCATCTAGGTTGCTTAACTTATTGTCATATAACTGTTGATAATAACTTCTGATGATTGTTTCTATCTCCTTGGTGTTAGTTGTGGTCTCTCCCTTTTCATTCATAATTTTATTAATTTGGGCCTTCTCTCTTTTCTTTTGGATTAATTTGGCCAATGGTTTATCGATCTTATTGATTCTTTCAAAAAACCAGCTTCTAGTTCTATTGTTTTATTCTACTGTATCTCTAGCTTCTATTTCACTAATCTCTGTTCTAATCTTGTTATTTCCCTTCTTGTGTGTGGAGATGGCTTAATTTGTTGTTGATTCTCCCGTTCTTTAAGGTGTAGAGATAGCTGGTGTATTCTGGATTTTTCAGTTTTTTTGAAGGAGGCTTGGATGGCTATGTACTTCCCCCTTAGGACTGCCATAGGTTTTGGACTGAAGTGTCTTCATTTTCATTGGTTTCCATGAATTGTTTCAGTTCTTCTTTGATCTCCTGGTTGATCCAAGCATTCTTAAGCAAAGTTTTCTTTAGCTTCCAGGTGTTTGCATTTCTTCCAAACTTTTCCTTGTGGTTGAGCTCCAGTTTGAAAGCATTATGATCTGAGAATATTAGGGAATAATCTCAATCCTTTGGTATCAGTTGAGCCCTGATTTTTGTCCCAGTATGTGGTCTATTCTGGAGAAGGTTCCTTGTGCTCTCGAGAAGAATGAGTATTCTGTTGTTTTAGGGTGGAATGTTCTGTATATATCTATGAGGTCCATTGGGTCCAATGTGTTGATCAATGCTCATGTTTCTTTATTGATTTTCTGCTTGAATGATCTGTATATTGCTGAAAGTGGTGTGTTACGATCTCCTACTATTAATGTATTCATATCAACGTGACTCTTTAGCTTGATTAACAGTTTTCAGTTGGCTGCTCCCATATTGGGGGCATAAATATTTACAATTGTTAGATCTTCTTGGTGGGTAGTCCCTTTAAGAATGACGTAGTGTCCTTCTGTATCTCTGACTATAGTCTTTAGTTTAAAATCTAATTTATCTGATATGATAATCATTTCCCCAACCTTCTTTTGAGGCCTGTTGGCATGAGAGATGCTTCTCCATTCCTTCACTTTCAGTCTGTGTGTATCCTTAGGTTTGAAATGGGTCTCTTATAGACAACATATGGAAGGGTCCTGTTGTTTTATCCAATCTGCAACCCTGTGTCATTTTATGGACACATTTAGGCCCTTCACATGAGAGTGATTATTGAGAGATACGTTTTTATTGACATCGTCTTACCTGTGAAGTCTTAGTTTCTATAGATTGCCTCCATATATTTCTATTCAATGATATTCTTAGGATTTTTCCTCTTTCATTACCCCCCCCTTAATATTTCTTGCAGTGTCGGCTTGATGGCCGCAAACTCTTTTAAAACTTGTGGGTCTTGGAAGCTCTTTATCTCTCCATTCATTTTGAATGCCAGTCAAAATGGCATTCTTGCTGGATAAAGTGTTCTTGGCTGCATGTTCTCCTCATTTAGTGCCCTGAATACGTCTTGCCAGCCCCTTCTGGCTTGCCAGGTTTCTGTGGACAGGTCTTACCTTATTCTGATGGGCTTTCCTGTGTATATAAGGAATTTCTTTGTCCTAGCTGCTTTCAAAAGCCCTGTCTACAATTATGATTCATCATTCTCACTATCAGGTGTCTTGAGGTCTTTCTAGGTTCTATAACCTTGAGGGGAGACCATTCTGCCTCTAGTACACGAATACTGGTTCCATTCGCAAGATTGGGAAATTTTCATGGAGAATTTGTTCAACTATATCTTCTAGTCTTCTTTCTTTCTCTTCCCCCTCAGGGATTCCAATAATTCTGACGTTGGGACGTTTTATGGCGTCATTTATTTCCCTAATTCTGTTTTCATGGCTTCTAAGCTGTTTGTTCCAGACTTCCTCCTGATCCTTTTTCTCTATCTGTTTGTTCTCCAGATCAATATTCCTATCTTCTGTCTCTGTTACCCTAGCTTTTAGAGAATTTAGATTTGATTGGAACTCTTTGAGAACATTGTGAACATCATCCCTGGTGGTTTTCACTTCTGCCCTAATCAATTCCATTTTTTTCATCCATGGCTTTCTCCAACCTAGCTATTGCCTGGATAATTGTTAGCCTGAATTCCCTTTCCAACATATTACCTATGTCCATAGCCATTAGCTCTGTTGCAGAAGGCCCAGTCTCTGAATTTTTCTTCTGTTGGGCATTCTTCCTCCTAATCATTTTGGTGAGAGATGACTGAACAGATATAGCTGAATGTATCGACTATGGTGCAGTCAAGGTGTACCCTGGAACACTTCTGAGCAATCACGTGTCCCCACCCAAAAGAAGGAAAAAAGAAAGAAAAAGAGAGAGAGAGATACAGAAAAAGAAAGATAAAATAAAGAGAAGGCCCAGCCCAAATGGGCCGCAAGGTAAAATTTATGAAGTATACAAACAAAAATAGAGAAATAAAAAGAATGATAAAAGTACATGACAAGAAAAAAAAAGAACTCTATCCAAAAGAACCCCAAGTGTAAGATTTATATACTACCAGGACAAAAACAAATACCTAGAAACACTGGTGGAGGAAAAAGCTTGGTGAGTGGTTGTAAATTCTCAGTGTGGGTGAGGAAGTTTATTTTGATTCTTCCTGGATGTATCTTGATATCTTTGTTAAAGGACTCACCTTTCCTAAGATAAAGGGGGATTAAAAACTGGTTTTTAATAGGTGTAGCATTGATTGGGGGAAGGGGATTACCTTGAAGTTTAGCTCTATATGAATATTAAAAAATATAAATAAATAAATAATAAACTAAAGTAAAATTAAATTTAAAAAATTTTATAAATAGAAAAGCAGAAAAAAACCACAGATATATGTATCAAAAATTTCAGGTTAAAAGGTTATTATGGAATTTGATGTACTGGACATCTCACTGTGATGCTAAATATTTTAAAAAATTATCTATATAGGGGCGCCTATAGAAGGCAGTGGCTTAACCCCCTGCCTCAGTGGGTTAAGCCACTGCCTTCGGCTCAGGTCATGATCCCAGGGTCCTGGGATCGAGTCCCGCATCGGGCTCTCTGCTCAGCGGGGAGCCTGCTTCCTCCTCTCTCTCTCTGCCTGCCTCTCTGCCTACTTGTGATCTCTCTATGTCAAATAAATAAATAAATTCTTTAAGAAAATTATCTATATAAACACCTCCTCCCCCCGAGAGAGGTGTATGCAGGCACCAGCTGGAGCTCTCTTGGACCTGGAGAGTCTGAGCACTTCTAGCCAGGGCCAACAAGAAAATCTCAGTGCGCTATCACTGCTTGGAACCTCTCTGGTGATCTGGAGCTGCCCAGACAGCTGTGGCTCTTGTGGTTTTGGGTACAAGCAGGAGTTGCTGTGACCCCAGAGACCATGACTGGGAACATGCTCTGCCAGCAGCCGAGAGGGAATTTATGTCCTCTGGAGCACCCAGAGGGGAACAGACTGAGGCTTCTCTCTGAGAGGGAGGTCTGGAGACAGTTTGCTTTCCTCTAAACCTCCAAAAACTGTCAAAAGTTACCAAGGTGAGAGAAAACAAAGGAACAAACAAAAAACCCTCCAGAGAACAAAAGCCTGAAAAAGGGGTTTCGTCAGAGCCCACCCCCTTGATGGGGGCAGGAGGACTTAATTCAGGGAACACTGCCTGAAAAACCACACATCAGGCCCCTCCCCCAGATAGCCAACCAAAAAAAAAAAAAAAAAAAAAAAGACAAGAGAACAACCACCACTACTTCATAGTTAAAACTTTTATTTTTAATTCATTCCCACTACTCCAGTTTACTTTTTTATACATAATCTTTTAACCTATTTACCATCACAGTGAGATGCATATTCCATCATTTTAATGTTTTATATAAATGATTCACTCTTCTGCTTTGTTTATCTTCATTTTTATGGCCTCCACTTGGGGCTGCATCTCAGTGAGATAATTTTTTATTTCAGCTTGTGTAGATTTCGGTTCTTCAATCTCTACTGCAAGGGATTCTCTAGAGTCTTCTATTCTTTTTCAGGCCTAGCTAGTATCTTTATAATTGTTACTTTATATTCTAGCTCAGACTTCTTGTATCTGTACTGATTAAATTCCTTGCAATGAGTGGTACCTCCCATCATTCCTTTTTGGTGAACTTTTCTTCTCATTTTGTCCAGAAAAGAACAGAAGAAAGAAAGAGGAAACAATAATAAATCCAACAAGACCAACAACGGAATTAAGGAGAGCATAGATTGTGTGGAGCATTGCGTATTATATGCAAACAATGAATCATGGAACACTACATCAGAAACTAGTGATGTATGATATGGTGACTAACATAACATAATAAAAAAAAATAAAGTACAGAGTAGTCTAGAGACAAAAAAATAAAAAGAATAACAACAACACAAAAAGAAAAACAGTGAAAACAACAACAAAACCCTAGATCCTGTGTGTGTTTTGAACTACTTATTAAAAATAACTAGATCCCAAAATAGAAAGAAAGAATGAACGAAAGAGAAAGAAAGAAAGAAAGAAAGAAAGAAAGGAAAAGAAAGATGAAATAACATACAATGAAATGGAGAGGAGAAGTGAGTTGGGGAAAATAGGAGGGGGAGACAAACCACAAGAGACTGTGGACTTTGAGAAACAAACTGAGGATTTTGGAGGGGAGGAGGGTAGGGGATTGGGTGAGCCTGGTGATGGGCATTAAAGAGGGCACATAGGTGTGGTTCATAAATAATGAATTTTGGAGCACTGAAAAAAATAAAGTAAAATAAAATGAAGAGAAAAAACATACAATGAAATGAAACAAAAAATAATATATAAGTATATAAAAATGATAAAATAATTGCAAAAAGGAAATAACCAAAAAGTATACTAAAAAAACTAAAGAATAAGAATAGAAAGAATGCTATATACTGTTTTTCCCAAGACCTGAACTTTGCGACCCTCTATGATCAGCAAACTTGGTGAGAGTGAGGTGTTTGTGCTGGTTTTGTGGGGAACAGGTATACTGCATTGATTCTTTGTGTTTGTGTGTATCATTGATTCTTTTATTTCTCTGAAATCTATAATTAATTTCCATTCTTGATAGAATTTTTTGATATGTTTAGTTAGCCATTCTATAGTACATCATTACTTTTTGATACAGTGTTCAATGATTCATTATTTGCATATAACACTCAGTGCTCATCACAGCATGTGCCCTCCTCACTACCCATCACCAAGCTACCCATTCTTCCCACCCCCTCTGAAACCTTCAGTTTGTTTCCTGGAGTCCATAGTCTTTCATTATTTGTCTCCCTCTCTGATTCCTCCCCCTTCAATTTTCCCTCCCTTCCCCTATGGCCCTCCATGCTGTTCCTTATGTTTCACATCTGAGTGAAACCATACAATAGTTGTCTTTCTCTGACTGAGTTATATCACTTAGCACAATCCCCTCTAGTTCCATCCATGTCAATGCAAATGGTGGGCATTCATCCTTATTGATGGCTGAGTAATATACCATTGTATATATGTACCACTTCTTTATCCATTCATCTGTTGAAGGACATCTCAGCTCCTTCCATGGTTTGGTTGTTGTTGACATTGTTGCCATGAACATATGGATGCATGTGCTCCTTCTTTTCACTTTGTCTGTATCTTTGGGCTAAATACCTAGTAGAGCAATTGCTGGGTCATAGGCTAACCCTATTTTCAACTTTTTGAAGAATCTTGATACTATTTTCCAGAGTGACTGCACCAGCTTGCATTCCCACCAACAGCATAAATGTTCCACTTTCTCACATCCTCACCAACATTTGTTTCCTGTCTTATTAATTTTTGCCATTCTAACTGGAGAAAGTTGGTATCTGATTGTGGTTTTGATTTATATTTCCCTGATGGCAAGTGATGTGGAAGTTTTTTTCATGTGTCTGTTTGCCATTTGTATATCCTCTTTGGAGAAGTGTTCATGTATTCTGCTCACTTTTAGACTGGATTATTTGTTCTTTGAGTGTTGAGTTTGATAAGTTATTTATACATTTTGGATACCAGCCTTTTTTCTGTAATGTTATTTGCAAATATCTTCTCCCATTCTCCCATTTTTGTTGTTGCATTGATTCTAAGGTGGTTTTTCCTAGTGGAAAAACGTCTCCAGTGAGTTAGGGCCAGGGTTTGGCATATGTGGCTCTGGACTCCTTTAGGTTGTGTTCTTTTGCTCCCTGAAGTTTTCCAGAACTCATGAGACAGATGAATATGGCTGTGCCAGGGTCTCTAGCTAGGAATTGAAAATGTGCCCTGTACTCTTCAGTAAGCCCTCAAAGAATAGCAATCAATCACTCTGGTCTCCCTGGTTTCCGTCAGAACTCTGTGTTCTCCCTGCTTGTGACTGAGGGTTTTTATCTTAGACATGTGACTGAGTTTCAAAACTACAAATTTTAGAGACTTCCAAGTTGAGAACCTGTACTGTTACTCCCAGGGGAGGAACATGTTGCTATGCTTCTGCCTTTTTCTGAACCCTTCCCAAGAAAGCAGTCTCATGACCATGCAGTGGTTCACAGTTTACAGCAACACAGAGCAGAAAGCTGGCACCTAGGCTCACAGGTCTCAGCTGTCTTCCCTAATCCTATGCCAGGGAACTCTGCCGCATTTCAGGCACCACCCATTCTTCTTGTGATGCTGGAGATCTTGAGACTACTCTGTCACACCTGGGACTTCTCCCTGCTTCACCACCTGAGCACCTTTAATCCAGGCACATACCCCACTACAGAAGACTTGTAAAAGTACTGGTTTTCTACTCTGATGCTTATAATACCTTGTGGTTGCCCACCTTAAACAAGCTCCCTCCCCTCCACCATTTCCTCAGCTATACCACCTCAGATCAAGTCTCTGACTTTCCCACCTTCCAAATGATGGTCCTTTTCCTACTGGTCAACTTGTAGCATTTGTTTTCTCAGATCTCTGACTGATTTCTTGTGCTTTCACTAGGATTTGCTAACTATTAGTTGTATTTGAAGGACAAGACAAACTTAGTGTTCCCCTACTTCCCCACTATCCTAACTCCTCCCGTGGAAGGCTTTTGATTACTGATTTAATTTCCTGCTGGTTATTGATCTATTCACATTTTTTTACTTCTTCCTGTTTTGGTTTTGGTATGTTTCTAGGAATTTATTTCTTCTAGATTGCCCAATTTGTCAACATGAAATTGTTTCATAATATTCTCTTATAATTGTTTGTATTTCTGTGGTTGGTCGTGATCTTTCCTTTCTCATTCGTGATTTTACTTGTTTGGGTCCTTTCTATGATTTTGATAAGTCTGGCTCAGGGTTTATCAATTTCATTAATTCTTTTAAAGAACAATCTCCTGGTTTCATTGATCTGTTCTATTATTTGTTTGTTTTTTTTCCTGTACCATTTGTTTCTGCTCTAATCTTTATTTCCCTTCTTCTACTGGCTTTAGGTTTCATTTCTTATCTTTTTCTAGCCTCTTTTGATGTATGTTTAGGCTGTGTATTTGAGAGTTTTCTTGCTTCTTGAGGTAGGCTTGTTATAATATATACTTCCCTCTTATGACCACTTTTGTTGCAGCCCAAGGAGTTTGGATTGTTGTGTTTTCACCTTTATTTGTTTCCATGCTGTTGGTCTTCTGGAGGATCTGCCCACTGATCTGGTTTTTGGTCACACTTGACTAAAAAAGCAGCACCTGCAGAGCTCAGGGGGGCAAGGCTTGGTGTAAGGGTCTTAGGCTGATAATGTTCATGCTGTGATGCTTAGTTAGTTTATACTGAGGGACTGGGGAGAGAAATGGCACCAGCTCCCCCACCCCATGTCTCTGGAGAGGGTGTTCATACGGCCTTTCCCAGGAAATCCCTCCCACAAGACTGAGTAATCTCCAATCATGTGTCCAAAACTTCCCTCAGATCTTTGCCTTGGCCCTGTATGTGCTCTGGGCTGTCTTCCCACCCAGCAGCACAGTGCACCTATGTTCTATCCCAGGCATGCCGGCTCAGTTTAAAAACTCCAATCTTTAGGGAGCTGGCATTGCCCAGAACTACACTGGTCCTCCAGGGGAGGTTGTCCCTGTGCTGGGATTCATGCAGATTTGTCTCAGGAGGGCAGTCACACTAAAGTGCAAGGGTATGGGATTTGGAATAAATCACTGCAAAGAACCATTGTGCAGGTTATCTGCTCTCAGCAGGTATCTCTGTGCCTATGCTGAAGGGCAGGTGAGGAAAATGTCACCTGCAGTCTCCTTTGTTCCCCAGAGAGGCAATGCTGCTTCTCTCAAATTCACTCCAAGAAGGGCGAAGCTTCTCTACCAGTGTGTATCAGGCAATCTTCAGATTGTGCCCTCTGCCCCCTAGTTACCTGCCTGCCTTCTCTACAGGAGCTCTGCAGTATGCTTAGGACTTTTAAAGCAGCCATACCACAGACCTCTAAAATTTTGAGACCTGCTGGTTGCAGAAAACTCACAAAAATAGGCCCCTCTCGTTTTTCCCCATCAATGTCTTTAGAGAAGTGTTTTCCTTGTGTGATCCCGTGTGGTCCTCTCTGTCTCTCGCCTGTCTTGTGACCAGGGTTCCCTCCTGCAGAAAGATGCAGCACCCTTCTTCCCTTTCTTCCCCAAAGTAAATCTCTGCACCTCCTACCTACCTCAATGTGGCCTCTTCTCTCCCTCTAGTTGTGCAATTTAGTCTGTCAGTCCTCAGATCAATGTCTTGGGTATTCAGAATGATTTGATGTTTATCTAGCTGTGTTCGAGGGACAATGCAATGTTAAAGCTCTCCTACTATTCCACCACCTTAGCTTCTTCTACCTCATGACTTATTTATTTCATAACTAGAAGTTTTTATCTTTTCACTTCCTTTATCCATCTGGCCCACCCCTTTCTTCTGCCTCTGGGAACCACCAATCTGTTGTCTGCATCTATGAGTTTGGTAAGGTATCTCTTTGTTTGTTTTTTAATTCCACGTGTATTTGAGATCACATGGTATCTGTTTTTCTCCTGTCTGACTTATTTGACTTAGCATTACACTCTCTAGGTCCATCAATATTGTTAAAGATAGCAAGGTTTCATGCTTTTTTATTGTTGAGTAGTATTCTGTTGTGTGTGTGTGTGTCTGTACACACACACATATGTGTATATATAGACATATCTATATGTGTATATATATCTATATATGTATATAGATATATCTATATACATATATCTCCACACCATTTATTTTTCCATTCATCCATTGATGCATACTTGTGTTGTTTTCATATCTTGGCTATTATAAATAATGTTGCAGTGAACACGGGTACATATATCTTTTCATGTTAGTGTTTTTGTTTTCTTTGGATAGATACCTACTAGTGAAATTTTTGGGTCATATGGCAACTCTATTTTTAATTTTTTGAGGAACATCCATGGTAGACATCTTTTTTAATATAAATTAATTTATTTATTTTCAGAAAAACAGTATTCATTATTTTTCCACCACACCCAGTGCTCCATGCAATCCGTGCCCTAAATAATACCCACCACCTGGTACCCCAACCTCCCACCCCCCGCCACTTCAAACCCCTCAGATTGTTTTCAGTGTCCATAGTCTCTTGTGACTCACCTCGCCTTCCAATTTACCCCAACTCCCTTCTCCTAACACCCCTTGTCCTCCATGCTATTTGTTATGCTCCACAAATAAGGGAGACCATATGATAATTGACTTTCTCTGCTTGACTTATTTCAATGAAACTTTTTTTTTTAAGATTTTATTTATTTATTTGACAGACAGAGATTACAAGTAGGCTGAGAGGCAGGCAGAGAGAGAGGAGGAAGCAGGCTCCCTGCCAAGCAGAGAGCCCGACATGGGGCTCGATCCCAGGACCCTAGGATCACGACCTGAGCCGAAGGCAGAGGCTTTAACCCACTGGCCACCCAGGTGCCCCTTGACTTATTTCACTCAGCATAATCTCTTCCAGTCTTGTCCATGTTGCTACAAAAGTTGGGTATTCGTCCTTTCTGATGGAGGCATAATACTCCATAGTGTATATGGACCACATCTTCCTTATCCATTCGTCCGTTGAAGGGCATCTTGGTTCTTTCCATAGTTTGGCGACCGTGGTCATTGCTGTTATAAACATTGGGGTACAGATGGCCCTTCTTTTCATAGCATCTGTATCTTTGGGGTAAATACCCAGGAGTGCAATGGCAGGGTCATAGGGAAGTTCTATTTTTAATTTCTTGAGCAATCTCCACACTGTTCTCCAAAGAGGCTGCACCAACTTGCATTGCCACCAACAGTGGAAGAGGGTTCCCCTTTCTCCACATCCTCTCCAACACATGTTGTTTCCTGTTTTGTTAATTTTGGCCATTCTAACTGGTGTAAGGTGATATCTCAATGTGGTTTTAATTTCATGGTAGACATCTTAATGTGTGTTAGGGATCATTTTATTGTGGTTTACATTTGCATCTCACTAATGACTAGTGATATTAAGCATTTTTTCATGTGCTTATTGGATACTTGTGTGTCTTCTGGGGAAATATGCCTTTTTGAAACTGACCATTTTAAAATTAGTTATATATATTTTTTATTACTGAGTTATAAGTTTTCTTTATATTCTGGATATCAGACTCATCAATTGTACGATTTGCATTCTGTAGGTTATTTTTTCACTTTTTAAAATTTTTTCACTTTTATGATAGAGTTCATTCATCCACAAATTTTTAAAATTTAGATGAAGTCTAATTAATCTTTTTGTTGTTGTTTTGCTTTGAATGTAATATCTCTGGAACCATTACCAAATTCAATGTGATAAAGATGTGCCCTTTTTTTTTTTAGTAAGTGTGTTGTAGATTTAGATATTATTGAGTTAATTTTGACATATGGTGGAAGGTAGAGATATAACTTCTTTTTTTTCATATAGATATTCAGTTGTTTTCAGCATTAATTTTGGAGATACTGTTTCCCACCCCCACTGAATGGTTTTGGCACCCTTGTTAATATTCAGTTGACCACAAATACATGGATTTATATCTGTACTCTTCATTTTGGCATTTTAAAAAAATTTTTTATTTTTTATAAACATATATTTTTATCCCCAGGGGTACAGGTCTGTGATTCGCCAGGTTTACACTCTTCACAGCACTCACCAAAGCACCTACCCTCCCCAATGTCCATAACCCCACCCCCCTCCTTCCAACCCCCCTCCCGCCAGCAACCCTCAGTTTGTTTTGGGAGATTAAGAGTCACTAATGGTTTGTCTCCCTCCCAATCCCATCTTGTTTGATTGATTCTTCTCCTACCCACTTAAGCCCCCATGTTGCATCACCACTTCCTCATATCAGGGAGATCATATGATAGTTGTCTTTCTCCGCTTGACTTATTTCTCTAAGCATGATACGCTCTAGTTCCATCCATGTTGTCGCAAATGGCAAGATTTCACTTCTTTTGATGGCTGCATAGCATTCCATTGTATATATATACCACATCTTCTTTATCCATTCATCTGTTGATGGACATCTAGGTTCTTTCCATAGTTTGGCTATTGTGGACATTGCTGCTATAAACATTCGGGTGCACGTGCCCCTTTGGATCACTACGTTTGTATCCTTAGGGTAAATTCCCAGTAGTGCAATTGCTGGGTCATAGGGCAGTTCTCTTTTCAACATTTTGAGGAACCTCCATGCTGTTTTCCAGAGTGGTTGCACCAACTTGCATTCCCACCAACAGGGTAGGAGGGTTCCCCTTTCTCCGCATCCTCGCCAGCATCTGTCATTTCCTGACTTGTTGATTATAGCCATTCTGACTGGTGTGAGGTGATATCTCATTGTGGTTTTGATTTGTATTTCCCTGATGCCGAGTGATATGGAGCACCTTTACATGTGTCTGTTGGCCATCTGGATGTCTTCTTTGCAGAAACGTCTGTTCATGTCCTCTGCCGATTTCTTGATTGGATTATTTGTTTTTTGGGTGTTGAGTTAGCTAAGTTCTTTATAGATTTTGGACACTAGTCCTTTATCTGATACGTCGTTTGCGAATATCTTCTCCCATTCTGTCAGTTGTCTTTTGATTTTGTTAACTGTTTCCTTTGCTGTGCAAAAGCTTTTGATCTTGATGAAATCCCAACAGTTCATTTTTGCCTTTGCTTCCCTTGCCTTTGGCGATGTTCCTAGGAAGATGTTGCTGTGGCTGAGGTCGAAAAGGTTGCTGCCTGTGTTCTCCTCAAGGAATTTGATGGATTCCTTTCTCACATTGAGGTCCGTAATCCATTTTGAGTCTGTTTTTGTGTGTGGTATAAGGAAATGGTCCAATTTCATTTTTCTGCATGTGGCTGTCCAATTTCCCCAGCACCATTTATTGAAGAGGCTGTCTTTTTTCCATTGGACATTCTTTCCTGCTTTGTCAAAGATTAGTTGACCATAGAGTTGAGGGTCTATTTCTGGGCTCTCTATTCTGTTCCATTGATCTATGTGTCTGTTTTTGTGCCAGTACCATGCTGTCTTGATGATGACAGCTTTGTAATAGAGCTTGAAGTCTGGAATTGTGATGCCACCAACTTTGGCTTTCTTTTTCAATATCCCTTTAGCTATTCGAGGTCTTTTCTGGTTCCACATAAATTTTAGGATTATTTGTTCCATTTCTTTGAAAAAAATGGATGGTACTTTGATAGGAATTGCATTAAATGTGTAGATTGCTTTAGGTAGCATAGACATTTTCACAATATTTATTCTTCCAATCCAGGAGCATGGGACATTTTTCCATTTCTTTGTGTCTTCCTCAATTTCTTTCATGAGTACTTTATAGTTTTCTGAGTATAGATTCTGTGCCTCTTTGGTTAGGTTTATTCCTAGGTATCTTATGGTTTGGGGTGCAATTTTAAATGGGATTGACTCCTTAATTTCTCTTTCTTCTGTCTTGTTGTTGGTGTAGAGAAATGCAACTGATTTCTGTGCATTGATTTTATATCCTGACACTTTACTGAATTCCTGTCCAAGTTCTAGCAGTTTTGGAGTGGAGTCTTTTGGGTTTTCCACATAGAGTATCATATCATCTGCGAAGAGTGATAATTTGACTTCTTCTTTGCCGATTTGGATGCCTTTAATTTCCTTTTGTTGTCTGATTGCTGAGGCTAGGACTTCTAGTACTATGTTGAATAGCAGTGGTGATAATGGACATTCCTGCCGTGTTCCTGACCTTAGCGGAAAAGCGTTCAGTTTTTCTTCTTTGAGAATGATATTTGTGGTGGGTTTTTCATAGATGGCTTTGATGATATTGAGGTATGTGCCCTCTATCCCTACACTTTGAAGAGTTTTGATCAGGAAGGGATGCTGTACTTTGTCAAATGCTTTTTCAGCATCTATTGAGAGTATCATATGGTTCTTGTTCTTTCTTTTATTGATGTGTTGTATCACATTGACTGATTTGTGGATGTTGAACCAAACTTGCAGCCCTGGGATAAATCCCACTTGGTCGTGGTGAATAATTCTTTTAATGTACTGTTGAATCCTATTGGTAGTATTTTGGTGAGAATTTTTGCATCTGTGTTCATCAAGGATATTGGTCTGTAATTCTCTTCTCTTTTTTGATGGGATCCTTGTCTGGTTTTGGGATCAAGGTGATGTTGGCCTCATAAAATGAGTTTGGAAGTTTTCCTTCCATTTCTATTTTTTGGAGCATTTTCAGGATAATAGGAAATAGTTCTTCTTTAAATGTTTGGTAGAATTCCCCGGGGAAGCCGTCTTGCCTGGGCTTTTGTTTGGAGATTTTTAATGACTGTTTCAATCTCCTTACTGGTTATGGGTCTGTTCAGGCTTTCTCTTTCTTCCTGGTTCAGTTGTGGTAGTTTATATGTTTCTAGGCATGCATCCATTTCTTCCAAATTGTCAAATTTGTTGGCGTAGAGTTGCTCATAGTATGTTCTTATAATAGTTTGCATTTCTTTGGTGTTAGTTGTGATCTCTCCTCTTTCATTCATGATTCTATTTATTTGGGTCCTTTCTCTTTTCTTTTTGATAAGTCTGGCCAGGGGGTTATCAATTTTATTAATTCTTTCAAAGAACCAGCTCCTCGTTTCAATGATTTGTTGTATTTTTTTTGGTTTCTATTTCATTGATTTCTGCTCTGATCTTTATGATTTCTCTTCTCCTGCTGGGCTTAGGGTTTCTTTCTTGTTCTTTCTCCAGCTCCTTTAGGTGTAGGGTTAGGTTGTGTACCTGAGATCTTTCTTGTTTCTTGAGAAAGGCTTGTACCACTATATATTTTCCTCTCAAGACTGCCTTTGTTGTGTCCCACAGATTTTGAACCGTTGTATTTTCATTATCATTTGTTTCCATGATTTTTTTCAATTCTTCTTTGATTTCCCGGTTGACCCATTCATTCTTTAGAAGCATGCTGTTTAGTCTCCATGTATTTGGGTTCTTTCCAAATTTCCTCTTGTGGTTGAGTTCTAGCTTCAGAGCATTGTCGTCTGAAAATATGCAGGGAATGATCCCAATCTTTTGATACTGGTTGAGTCCTGATTTAGGACCGAGGATGTGATCTATTCTGGAGAATGTTCCATGTGCACTAGAGAAGAATGTGTATTCTGTTGCTTTGGGATGAAATGTTCTGAATATATCTGTGATGTCCATCCGGTCCAGTGTGTTGTTTAAGGCCTTTATTTTCTTGTTGATCTTTTGCTTGGATGATCTGTCCATTTCAGTGAGGGGAGTGTTAAAGTCCCCTACTATTATTGTATTATTGTTGATGTGTTTCTTTGATTTTGTTATTAATTGGTTTATATAGTTGGCTGCTCCCACGTTGGGGGCATAGATATTTAAAATTGTTAGATCTTCTTGTTGACAGACCCTTTGAGTATGATATAGTGTCCTTCCTCATCTCTTATTATAGACTTTGGCTTAAAATCTAATTTATCTGATATAAGGATTGCCACTCCTGCTTTCTTCTGATGTCCATTAGCAAGGTAAATTCTTTTCCACCCTCTCACTTTAAATCTGGAGGTGTCTTCGGGCTTAAAATGAGTTTCTTGGAGGCAACATATAGATGGATTTTGTTTTTTTATCCATTCTGATACCCTGTGTCTTTTGATTGGGGCATTTAGCCCATTAACATTCAGGGTAACTATTGAGAGATATGATTTTAGTGCCATTGTATTGCCTGTAAGGTGACTGTTACTGTATATTGTCTCTGTTCCTTTCTGATCTACCACTTGTAGGCTCTCTCTTTGCTTAGAGGACCCCTTTCAGTATTTCCTGTAGAGCTGGTTTGGTGTTTGCAAATTCTTTCAGTTTTTGTTTGTCCTGCAAGCTTTTTATCTCTCCTTCTATTTTCAGTGATAGCCTAGCTGGATATAGTATTCTTGGCTGCATGTTTTTCTCTTTTAGTGCTCTGAAACTATCATGCCAGCTCTTTCTGGCCTGCCAGGTCTCTGTCGATAAGTCAGCTGCCAATCTAATATTTTTACCATTGTAAGTTACAGACTTCTTTTCCCGGGCTGCTTTCAGGATTTTCTCTTTGTCACTAAGACTTGTAAATTTTACTATTAGGTGACGGGGTGTGGGCCTATTCTTATTGACTTTGAGGGGCGTTCTCTGAACCTCCTGAATTTTGATGCTCATTCCCTTTGCCATATTGGGGAAATTCTCCCCAATAATTCTCTCCAGTATACCTTCTGCTCCCCTCTCTCTTTCTTCTTCTTCTGGAATCCCAATTATTCTAATGTTGTTTCGTCTTATGGTGTCACTTATCTCTCGAATTCTCCCCTCATGGTCCAGTAGCTGTTTGTCCCTCTTTTGCTCAGCTTCTTTATTCTCTGTCATTTGGTCTTCTATATTGCTAATTCTTTCTTCTTCCTCATTTATCCTAGCAGTGAGAGCCTCCATTTTTTATTGCACGTCATTAATAGCTTTTTTGATTTCAACTTGGTTAGATTTTATTTCTTTAATTTCTCTAGAAAGTGCTTTTATATCTCCGAGAGGGTTTCTCTAATATCTTCCATGCCTCTTTCGAGCCCAGCTAGAACCTTGAGAATTGTCATTCTGAACTCTAGATCTGACATATTACCAATGTCTGTATTGATTAGGTCCCTAGCCTTCGGTACTGCCTCTTGTTCGTTTTTTTGTGGTGAATTTTTCCGCCTTGTCATTTTGTCCAGATAAGAGTATATGAAGGAGCAAGTAAAATACTAAAAGGGTGGCAACAACCCCAAGAAAATATGCTTTAACCTAATCAGAAGAGATCCCAAATTGTGAGGGGGGATAAAAGGGGATAAAAGGAGGTTCAAAAAGAATGAATGAGAAAAAAAAAGAATTAAAAAAAGAAAATGAATAAAGAAAAGTATAAAAAAGAAAAAATATATATATATTAGATAAACTAGTTAAAAAAACATTGAAAAGGAAAAGGGTAAAAGTTAAAAAAAAATGTTAGCAAATGAAGAGAAAAAAAAATGAAAAAGAAAAAATTACTTTAACTGCAAGACAAAAAAATCAGAGGGAGATAGCCATGAGTTCCGTACTTTGCTTTCTCCTCTTCTGGAATTCTGCTGCTCTCCTTGGTATTGAAACTGCACTCCTTGGTAGGTGAACTTGGTCTTGGCTGGATTTCTGTTGATCTTCTGGGGGAGGCACCTGTTGTATTGATTCTCAAGTGTCTTTGCCTCAGGCGGAATTTCACCGCCCTTACCAGGGGCCGGGCTGAGTAATCTGCTGGGGTTTGCTTTCAGGAACTTTTGTTCCCTGATCGCTTTCCGTAGAGTTCCGGAGGATGGGAATACAAATGGCGGCCTCCTGGTCTCTGGCCCGGAGGAGCCGAGAGCCCGGGGCCCCACTCCTCAGTGCGCCCTCAGATAACAGCGCCAGTATCTCCTGTCTGCCTGACCTCCGGCAGCGCTCTGCGTTCACCGAGCCTGCGACCATTTCAAGGTAACCCTGAGCTGCGAGCTTACTGTCAGCTCTCTGTAGCTGGTTCTTCTGTGACCCTGCGGGATCAGAGGCCACGCTGACCCCGCATGGGCTTCGCCCCGGTTTAGCCTCTGGAGCGATGTCCCTCAGCGGAACAGACTTTTAAAAGTCCTGATTTTGTGCTCCGTTGCTCAGCCACTTGCCAGGAGCCGGCCCCTCCCCCCGGGGTCTATAGTGAGCCGGCCCCTCCCCCCGGGGTCTATCTTCTCGTCGCTTTAGATTCGCTTCTCTGCCAGTCCTACCTTTCAGAAAGTGGTTGTTTTTCTGTTCCTAGAATTGCTGTTCTTTTTCTCTTCGATCTGCCGATGGATTTGCAGGTGTTTGCAATCTTTAGATAAGCTATCTAGCTGATCTCCTGCTAGCTGAAGTAGTCTCAGCCTGCTACTTCTCTGCCATCTTGACTCCTCCCTCATTTTGGTATGTTTAATGGTGTCCCACATGTCTCTGAGCCTCTGTTTATTTTTAATTTTTTTCCTTTTATGTGTCTCAGAATGAGCAATCCCAATACATCAACTTTATCAATTATTTCTTCAGCCTGCTCAAATATTCTGTTGAGCCCCTCTAGTGCCTTTTAAAAAAAATTTTAGTTACTGCACTTTTCAACCTCTTAATTTCTATTTGACTCTTTAAAAAAATTTCTACCTCTTTACTGATATTCTTTATGAGATACCAATCTCATAATTTTCTCATTTTTTCCAATTTTTTATTTAAATTCCAGTTTGTTAACACACAGTGTGATATTTGTTTCAGGTGTAGAATTTAGTCATTCATCACTGATCTACAACACCCAGTGTTCATCACAACAAGTTTCCTCCTTAATCCCTATCACCTATTTAACCCATCCCCCTGCCCACCCCACCTCCAATAACCCTCAGTTTTTTTCTCTCTGGATAAGAGTTTGTTTCCTGGACTTCATCTCTCCCTCAACCGCATTCATCTGTTTTGTTTCTGAATTTCCACATATGAGTGAAATTATATGGTATTTATCTTTCTCTGACTAACTTATTTCACTTAGCATAATACTCTATGTCTCCATCTATGTCATTGCAAATGGAAATATTTCAGGTTTTTATGGCTGAGTAATATCCCACTTTGTGTATATATACACCACATCTTCTTTATCCACTCATCAGTTGATGGACATTTTCTTTAGTTCTTTAGAAATGATTGTCTTATTTCTCTGTGTATAGCTTATTATTTTCTGTGTGAGGAACACACTTTCCTTATTTATTTGCATGCCTTATAATTTCGTTGGAAACAGTATATTTTAAATAATACAATCTGAAAAATTTTGCAGATCAAATTTTCTGTTCCTAGGATTTATTGTTTTCGTTATTTCTGATAGCAGTTTATCTTGTTTGTTGAGTGACTTTTTGAAACTAATTCTGTATACTCTTGTATTTTGTCATGTGTGCAGTCACTAAAGTCTCCGTTCCATTAGTTTAGGTTGGGTAATTATTGCAGAAATATTTCCTTACATGTCTGTAATCAATAGGTCTCCCAGGAGTTCTGTGTACATGTTTGTGCATGCCTTCACCATTCAAACAGGAGTCGACAATTCCTTCATCTTCACTTCCTGCTTGCACAGAGCTTCAAAGTCAGCCAGAGGTAGGACTCTGCCTCTTTGGTTGGTATCCACACAACCCTGGGCATATGCACATGTGTATGTATATGTGTGGTCTTCTAGGTTACCAGGAATACGGTAAATCTTTCCTTTTCTTTTTTTTTTTTCTTGAAGATTTATTTATGTATTTGAGAGCAAGAAAGGGAGGTGGGAGGGGCAGGGAGAAAGGCAAAGAGAAACTTAAACAGACTCTGCACCAAGCAGAGTGTCAGATGCATGACTGAGTTCATGACCTGAGCTGAAACTGAGTCAAATACTAAACCTACTACACCACCCAGGGACCCCTATTAGAAAATTTCAAATCCCAAATGGAAATGTCCTTTCTGAGCTTTTACTTCTAACATTTTTTATTATCCTATTTTTTGCAACATTGTTTTTTTAATAACATTTTTATTTATTTGAGAATGAGAGGGGAAGAGAAAGAGAATGAGCGGCGAGGGGTGGGGATGCAGAGGAAGAAGCAGACTCCCTGCTGAGCAGGGAGCCTGGACTGGGGCTTGATCCCAGGACCCTGGAATCATGACTTGAGCCAAAGGCAGGTGCTCAACTTACTGAGCCACCCAAGCACCCCTGCAACATTGTTTGATTAGTGATATTGAATTCCTTTCCATGTGCTTATTTGTCATTTATATATCTTCTTTAGAGAATAGTGTATTCAAGTCCTCTGACCAGTTTTTAATTAGTTTGCTTATGATTTGTTGACTTCATAAGAGTTTTTGATATATTTTGGGTATGAACCCCTTATCAATAATGCATATATTTTTCCCAATATGTAGGTTGCCTTTCACTTCATTGTGTCCTTTGATGCATAGAATTATAAAATTTCAATATAGTGCATTTTATCTGTTTTAATTTTGGTTACCTATGGTTTTTGGGTTGAATTAATGAAATTGTTCCTCTATTCCCCACTCCCTCATATACCCAATGATTTCTTCTAAGAATTTTATAATTTTAGCTTTCATATTTAAGTCTTTGATTCATTGAAATTTACATTTTGCATGTGGTTTTAGGTAAGAGTCCAACTTAATTATTTTGCCTTTGGATATCCAGTTTTTCAATGTAATTTGTTGAAAAGATTGTCCTTTCTCCATTGTATGGTGTTAGTACCTTTGTTGAAAATTATTTGAGCATTTATGCAATAGTTTATTTCTTAGCTTTTTATTCTACTGCATTGGTCTATATAAATGTCTTTAAGTTAGTATCATAAACCTTTATGTTAATGTTACTTTGTAATGTATTGAATTCAGGAAACATGGGATCACTGACTACATTATTTTTCAAGACTATTTTAGGATCTGTTGATATCCTTGATATTGAAATTTAGAACGGATTTTTCTATTTTTGTAAAAAAGACCACCAGGATTTTGATAAATGTTGCATTAAATCTGTATATTGCTTAGTGTAGTATTTATATTTTTCAATCTTTATTGAGATATAACTAATATACAGCACTGTATAAGGTATAGAGCATAATGACTTCAATTATATATATTAAAAAATCATTACCAAAATAAGTTTAGTTAACATCATAAAATATAGATATAAAAAAAGAAAAAAAATTCCCTTGTGATGAGAGATCTTGGAATTTCCTTCTTAACAACTTTCAAAAGTAGCATAATGTTAAATATAGCCATGATGTACACTACATCCCCAGTACTTATTTACCTTATAAATGGAAGTTTGTACTATTTGGTACCTTCTTCACACATTCCCAGTTACCACCCCCGACACTGTAATCACAAATCTGAACTATTTTTTCAAAGATTTTATTTATTTATTTGACAGACAGAGATCACAAGTAGGCAGAGAGGCAGGCAGAGAGAGAGGAGGAAGCAGGATCCCCACCGAGAAGAGAGCCCAATGTGGGGCTCGATCCCAGGACCCTGGGATCATGACCCGAGCCCAAGGAAGAGGCTTTAACCCACTGAGCCACTCAGATGCCCCTGAACTATTTTTATATATTTTGATTTTGCTTTACAGATCCTATATACAAATTAATTCATATACCGTTTGTCTGACAAGTTTCACTTACTGTAATGACTTGAGGTCTATTCTTATTGTCACAAATATCATGTGTTCCTTCTTATTGCCCTAAATATTACACGGTATATATACCACAATTTCCTTATCCATTCATCCATTGATGGACATTTTTTTTTCTTTCAAGATTTCACTTAAACTTTAGTTAGTTAACATATAGTGTAGTATTAGTTTCAGGGATAGAATTCAATGATTCATCACTCGCATATAACACTCAGTGCCCATTACAGCAAGTTCCAATCTTAATATCCATCATCCGTTTACCCCGCCTCTCCACCTCCCCTCCAACAACCCTCAGTTTGTTTCCTGTTAAGAGTCTCTTATGAAGCTGCTTGGTAACAATGGGGAAGATAATGGCTGCCTGAGCAACGTCTCTGAGCAGGCACTGGGCTAGATGCGGGTCTCCACCAGCGACTCATTGGAGGCGGGCTTGAGAGCAGCTGCAGGGAAGGCGCGCAGGAGCCTCCGCGGCTGCAGTGGTGGCAGCCGCCGAACCGACAGAGTTGGACCCGACACCAAAACCGAATTATCTTCCACTTGTTCATCAAGATGGAAAGCTCAGATTCTAATGATAAAGGAAGTGGTGATCAGTCTGCAGCACAGTGCAGAAGTCAGATGGACCAATTGGATCGGGAAGAAGCTATCAATTTGTAAATAACCTGAGTGAAGAAGGTTATAGACTTATGAGGGATAACAATTTGCTAGGCACCCCAGGTGAAAGTACTGAGGAAGAGTTGCTGAGAAGACTACAACAAATTAAAGATGGCCCAGCACCACAAAACTCAGATGAAAACAGAGGTGGAGACTCTTCAGATGATGTGTCCAATGATGACTCTATAATAGACTGGCTTAACACCGTCAGACAAACTGGAAATACAACAAGAAGTGGTCAAAGAGGAAACCAGTCTTGGAGAGCAGTGAGCCGGACTAACCCAAACAGTGGTGATTTCAGATTTCAGTTTAGAGATCAACGTTAACCGTAATAATGGGAGTCAAAATCCAGAGAATGAAAATGAGCCATCTGCAAGACACTCTGGTGGAGAAAATACAGACAACAGCAGCCAAAGGCACGTGGAAAATCCACGATCTGAATCAACATCTGCAAGACCCCCTAGATCAGAACGAAATTCAACTGAGGCATTAATGGGAGAAGTCGCATCCACCAGAGGTCAGAGAAGGGCAAGAAGCAGGAGCCCAGACCATCGGAGAACCCGAGTGAGAGCTGAAAGAAGTAGGTCACCTCTGCATCCAATGAGTGAAATTCCACGGAGATCTCATCATACTATCTCATCTCAGACTTTTGAGCATCCTTTGGTAAATGAGACTAAGGGAAGTTCTAGAACCCGACACCATGTGACATTGAGACAGCAAATAAGTGGACCTGATTTGCTAAGTAGAGGTCTTTTTGCAGCTTCTGTAACAAGAAATGCCTCACAAGGAGCAGGTTCTTCAGACACAACCAGCAGTGGTGAATCTGCAGGATCAGGACAGAGACCTCCAACCATAGTCCTTGATCTGCAAGTAAGAAGAGTTCGTCCTGGAGAGTACCAACAGAGAGATAGCATAGCTAGCAGAACTCGGTCAAGGTCTCAGACACCAAACAATACTGTCACTTATGAAAGTGAACGAGGAGGTTTTAGGCGTACATTTTCACGTTCCGAACAGGCAGATGTGAGAACCTATGTCAGTACCATCAGAATTCCAATTCGTAGAATCTTTAATACTGGTTTAAGTGAGACTACATCTGTTGCAATTCAGACCATGTTAAGGCAGATAATGACAGGTTTTGGTGAGTTAAGCTACTTTATGTACAGTGATAGTGATTCCGAGCCCAGTGGCTCAGTCTCAAGTCAAAATGTGGAAAGGGCAGAGTCATGGAATGGAAGAGGGGGTTCTGGTGGTAGTAGCAGTTCTGGTTCCAGTTCCAGTTCAAGTTCAAGTTCCAGTTCAGTTCCAGTTCCAGTCCTAGCTCCAGTTCTAGTGGTGAAAGTTCAGAGACTAGCTCAGAGGTGTCTGAAGGCAGTAATGAAGGAAGCTCATCATCAGGCTCATCAGGTGCCAGACGAGAGGGTCGACACAGAGCCCTGGTAACATTTGATGAAAGTGGCTCTTTGCCCTTCCTTAGTCTGGTTCAGTTTTTCCTCTTAAATGAGGATGATGATGACCAACCTAGAGGACTCACCAAAGAACAGATTGACAACTTGGCAATGAGAAGTTTTGGTGAAAACGATGCATTAAAAACCTGTAGTGTTTGCATTACAGAATACACAGAAGGCAACAAACTTCGTAAACTACCTTGTTCCCATGAGTTCCATGTCCACTGCATCGATCGCTGGTTGTCTAAGAATTCTACCTGTCCTATTTGTCGCAGAGCAGTGTTAGCTTCTGGTAACAGAGAAAGCATTGTGTAATTAAGTTCTGAACTCTCAGCTATGTAGCTGGTATTGTGATGGGCAAAGAAGAATCACTTGCTTTCTGCCCACTTTTTGAGTGGTGCTTAAATGTAAAGTAGTAACCTGAATTGAGTCATTGCTTTCTGAGTGAATCATTGTCCTTTTTCCAGTTTCTGTTCCAGAATAAAAGGAAATATTTAAAAAGCAAAAAAAAAAAGTCTCTTATGATTTGCTTCCTTCTCTGTTTTTATCATATTTTATTTTTCCTTCCCGTTCACTGATGGACATTTAATTTGTTTCCATGTCTAGGGTACATAAGACTGCAATGAACAGGAACATGCCAATGTCTGATATTTTTTCAACAAAATGTATTCATTTCCTTCAGCTGTTTCCTCAGAAGTGCAATTACTGTATTGTATGGTAGTTCCTTTTGAATTTTTTCACTTTTATTGAGAAATAATAGACATAATCTTTGTATGGGTTTAAAGAATACATCATAATGGGGGATGCCTGGGTGCCTCAGTTGGTTGGACGACTGCCTTCGGCTCAGGTCATGATCCTGGAGTCCCGGGATCGAGTCCTGTATCGGGCTCCCGGCTCCACGGGGAGTCTGCTTCTCTCTCTGACCTTCTCCTCGCTCATGCTCTCTCTCACTGTCTCTCTCAAATAAATAAATAAAATCTTAAAAAAAGAATACATAATAATGGTTTGATACACATATATTGTGGAATTATTACTACAATAAGTTTAGGTGGCTTCCATCTTTTCTTAAAGATGCAATGAGAAGAAAACAAGAACAGAAGGAAAAATTTTTTAAATCTTCCTGAAGAGAAGTCATGATTTACTCTAGTACTTTCATATATATCATACAACAGTGTTAGCTATAGTTATCACATTATATAATATATCCCTAGTAATCTAGTACTTACTTATTCTATATCTGGAAGTTTGAACCTTTCGAACACATTTTTATAGTTACCCTTCTTCCACCCTCTGACTCTGGTAACCAAAAGTCAAAGAGATTATTGTTTATGGTTTCCTTAGGATTTTATTTCAGGTCTTACATACAGATTTTTAATCTAATTTGAGTTTATTTTTGTGTATGGTATAAGAAAGTGTAACACATTCATTATTTTTCATCTTGCTATCAGGTTTTTCCCAGCATTATATATTGTAGAGACCATCTTGCTCCATTATATATTCTTGCCTTCTTTGTCATAGATTACTTGAGCATACAAGCATGCATTTATTTTTGGGCTTTCTATTCTATCCCATTGATATGTGTATCTATTTTTGTGCTATGACCACATATTTTGACTACTACAGCTTAGTATATTTGGAAATCTGGGACTGTGAAACCACCAGCTTTTTTCTTTTTACTCTTTCTTTCTCAAGACTACTTTGGCTATTCAACATCATTTGTAGTTTCATGCAAATGTTAGTATTATTTGTTATAGTTTTTTGATGAATGTGGTTGGTTTCTTTTTTTAATTTTTAATTCACTTTTTATATTATCATGTCCAGTTAGCTAACATATAATACATCATTAGTTTCTAAAAAATTTTTTCAATTTATTTATTTTCAGAAAAACAGTATTCATTATTTTTTCACCACACCCAGTACTCCATGCAATCCGTGCCCTCTATAATACCCACCACCTGGTACCCCAACCTCCCAACACCCCCCCGCCACTTCCAACCTCTCATATTGTTTTTCAGAGTCCATAGTCTCCTATAACTCACCTCCCCTTCCAATTTACCCCAACTCCCTTCTCCTAAAACCCCTTGTCCTCCATGATATTTGTTATGCTCCACAAATAAGTGAAACCATATGATAATTGACTCTCTCTGCTTGACTTATTTCACTCAGCATAATCTCTTCCAGTCCCGTCCATGTTGCTACAAAAGTTGGGTATTCATCCTTTCTGATGGAGGCATAATACTCCATAGTGTATATGGACCACATCTTCCTTATCCATTCATCCGTTGAAGGGCATCTTGGTTCTTTCCATAGTTTGGCAACTGTGGCCATTGCTGCTATAAACATTGGGGTACAGATGGCCCTTCCTTTCACAACATATGTATCCTTGGGGCAAATACCTAGGAGTGCAATTGCAGGGTCATAGGGAAGCTCTATTTTTAATTTCTTGAGGAATCTCCACACTGTTCTCCAAAGAGGCTGCACCAACTTGCATTGCCACCAACAGTGGAAGAGGGTTCCCCTTTCTCCACATCCTCTCCAACACATGTTGTTTCCTGTTTTGTTAATTTTGGCCATTCTAACTGGTGTAAGGTGATATCTCAATGTGGTTTTAATTTGAATCTCCTGAGGGCTAGTGATGATGAACATTTTTTCATGTGTCTGATAACCATTTGTATGTCTTGATTGGAGAAGTGTCTGTTCATATCTCTGCCCATTTTTTTTCGTTTTTTTTTTTTAAGATTTTATTTGTTTATTTGACAGAGATCACAAATAGGCAGAGAGGCAGGCTCTTCTGCCCATTTTTTGATATGTTTGCCTGTTTTGTGTGTGTTGAGCCTGAGGAGTTCATTATAGATCCTGGATATCAACCTTTTGTCTGTACTGTCATTTGCAAATATCTTCTCCCATTCCGTGGGTTGCCTCTTTGTTTTTTTGACTGTTTCCTTTGCTGTGCAGAAGCTTTTTATTTTGATGAAGTTCCAGAAGTTTATTTTCGCTTTTGTTTCCTTTGCCTTTGGAGACATGTCTTGAAAGAAGTTGCTGTGGCTGATTTCGAAGAGATTACTGCCTATGTTCTCCTCTAGGATTCTGATGGATTCCTGTCTCACATTGAGGTCTTTTATCCATTTTGAGTTGATCTTTGTGTACGGTGTAAGAGAATGGTCGAGTTTCATTCTCCTACATATAGCTGTCCAGTTTTCCCAGCACCATTTATTGAAGAGACTGTCTTTTTTCCACTGTATATTTTTCTCGTTTTGTCGAAGATTATTTGCCCATAGAGTTGAGGGTCCATATCTGGGCTCTCTACTCTGTTCCACTGGTCTGTGTGTCTGTTTTTATGCCAGTACCGTGCTGTCTTGGTGATCACAGCTTTGTAGTAAAGCTTGAAATCAGGTCGCGTGATGCCGCCTGTTTTATTTTTGGTTTTCAACATTTCTTTAGCGATTCAGGGTCTCTTCTGATTCCATACAAATTTTTAGATTATTTGCTCCAGCTCTTTGAAAAATACCAGTGAAATCTTGATCGGAATGGCATTAAAAATATAGATTGCTCTAGACAGTAGAGACATTTTAACAATGTTTATTCTTATGATCCAAGAGCATGGAATGGTCTTCCATCTTTTTGTGTCTTCTTCAATTTCTTTCATGAGTGTTCTGTAGTTCCTTGAATACAGATCCTTTACCTCTTTGGTTAGGTTTATTCCCAGGTATCTTATGGTTCTTGGTGCTATAGTAAATGGAATCGATTATCTAATTTCACTTTCTGTATTTTCACTGTTAGTGTATAAGAAAGCCACTGATTTCTGTACATTGACTTTGTATCCTGCCACGTTGCTGAATTGCTGTATGAGTTCTAGTAGTTTGGGGGTGGAGTCTTTTGGGTTTTCCATATAAAGAATCATGTCATCTGCGAAGAGAGAGAGTTTGACTTCTTCATTGCCAATTTGGACACCTATTATTTCTCTTCGTTGTCTGATTGCTGTTGCTAGGACTTCTAATACTATGTTGAACAAAAGTGGTGAGAGTGGGCATCCTTGTCGTGTTACTGATCTCAATGGGAAGGCTGCAAGCTTTTTCCCATTGAGGATGATATTTCCTGTGAGTCATTCATAGATATATTTGATGCAGTTCAGGAATGTTCCCTCTATCCCTATACTTTGAAGCATTTTAATCAGGAACAGATGTTGGATTTTGTCAAATGCTTTTTCTGCATCAATTGAGAGGACCATGTGGTTCTTCTCCCTTCTCATATTAATTTGTTCTATCACACTGATTTATTTGCAAATGTTGAACCATCCTTGTAGTCCAGGGATGAATCCCACCTGGTCATGGTGGATAATCTTTTTAATGTGCTGTTGGATCCTGTTGGCTAGGATCTTGTGGAGAATCTTAGCATCCATATTCATCAGTGATATTGGTCCGAAATTCTCCTTTTTGGTAGGGTCTTTGCCTGGTTTGGGGATCAGGATAATGCTGGCTTCATAGAAAGAGTCTGGAAGTTTTCCTTCTGCTTCAATTTTTTGAAACAGCTTCAGGAGAATAGGTGTTAGTTCTTCTTTGAAGGTTTGGTAGAATTCCCCAGGGAATCCGTCAGGTCCTGGGCTCTTGTTTTTTGGGAGTTTTTTGATCACTGATTCAATCTCGTTATTAGATATTGGTATATTCAGGTTGTCGATTTCTTCCTGGTTCAATTTTGGTAGTTTATATCTTTCCAGGAATGCATCCATTTCATCTAGGTTGCTAAGCTTATTGGCATATAACTGTTGATAATAACTTCTTATGATTGTTTCTACTTCCTTGGTGTTCGTTGTGATCTCTTCCTTTTCATCCATAATTTTATGAATTTGGGCTCTCTCTCTTTTCTTTTGGATTAGTGTGGCCAATCGTTTATCGATCTTGTTGATTCTTTCAAAAAACCAGCTTCTAGTTTCATTGATACGTTCTACTGTATCTCTGGCTTCTCCCTCATTGATTTCAGCTCTAATCTTGCTTATTTCCCTTCTTATGTGTGGAGTTGGTTTCATTTGTTGTTGATTCTCCAGTTCTTTAAGGTGTAGAGACAGCTGGTGTGTTCTGGATTTTTCAGTTTTTTTGAGCGAGGCTTGGATGGCTATGTATTTCCCCCTTAGGACCGCCTTTGTGTATCCCATAGGTTTTGGACCGAAGTGTCTTCTTTCTCATTGGTTTCCATGAATTGTTTCAGTTCCTCTTTGATCTCCTGGTTGATCCAAGCATTCTTAAGCAAGGTGGTCTTTAGCTTCCAGGTGTTTGAGTTCCTTCGGAACTTTTCCTTGTGATTGAGCTCCAGTTACAAAGCATTTTGATCTGAGACTATGCAGGGAATAATCTCTGTCTTTTGGTATCGTTTGAGTCCTGATTTGTGACCCAGTATGTGGTCTATTCTGGAGAAGGTTCCGTGTGCACTTGAGAAGAATGAGTATTCTGTTGTTTTAGGGTGGAATGTTCTGTATATATCTATGAGGTCCATCTGGTCCAATGTGTCATTCAATGCTCTTGTTTCTTTATTGATTTTCTGCTTCGATGATCTGTCTAATTCTGAGAGAGGCGTGTTAAGATCTCCTACGATTAGTGTATTCATATCTCTTTATCTTTTTTTTCAATTTATTTCTTTTCAGAATAACATTATTCATTGTTTTTTCACCACACCCAGTGCTCCATGCAAGCCTCGCCCTCTATAATACCCACCACCTGGTACCCCAACCTCCCACCCCCCCGCCACTTCAAACCCCTCAGATTGTTTATCAGAGTCCATAGTCTCTCATGGTTCGCCTCCCCTTCCAATTTACCCAAATTCCCTACTCCTCTCTAAAGCCCCTTGTCCTCCATGCTATTTGTTATGCTCCACAAATAAGTGAAACCATATGATAATTGACTCTCTCTGCTTGACTTATTTCACTCAGCATAATCTCTTCCAGTCCCGTCCATGTTGATACAAAAGTTGGGTATTCATCTTTTCTGATGGAGGCATAATACTCCATAGTGTATATGGACCACATCTTCCTTATCCATTCATCCGTTGAAGGGCATCTTGGTTCTTTCCATAGTTTGGCGACTGTGGCCATTGCTGCTATAAACATTGGGGTACAGATGGCCCTTCTTTTCACGACATCTGTGTCTTTGGGGTAAATACCCAGGAGTGCAATTTCAGGGCCATAGGGAAGCTCTATTTTTAATTTCTTGAGGAATCTCCACACTGTTTTCCAAAGAGACTATACCAACTTGCATTGCCACCAACAGTGGAAGAGGGTTCCCCTTTCTCCACATCCTCTCCAACACATGTTGTTTCCTGTTTTGTTAATTTTGGCCATTCTAACTGGTGTAAGGTGATATCTCAATGTGGTTTTAATTTGAATCTCCTGAGGGCTAGTGATGATTAGCATTTTTTCATGTGTCTGATAGCCATTTGTATGTCTTTATTGGAGAAGTGTCTGTTCATATCTTCTGCCCATTTTTTGATGTGTTTGACTGTTTCGTGTGGGTTGAGTTTGAGGAGTTCATTATAGATCCTGGATATCAACCTTTTGTCTGTACTGTCATTTGCAAATATCTTCTCCCATTCCGTGGGTTGCCTCTTTGTTTTGTGGACTGTTTCCTTTGCTGTGCAGAAGCTTTTGATTTTGATGAAGTCCCAGAAGTTTATTTTCGCTTTTATTTCCTTTGCCTTTGGAGACGTATCTTGAAAGAAGTTGCTGTGGCTGATATCGAAGAGATTACTGCCTATGTTCTCCTCTAAGATTCTGATGGATTCCTGTCTCACGTTGAGGTCTTTTATCCATTTTGAGTTGATCTTTTTGTACGGTGTAAGAGAATGGTCGAGTTTCATTCTTCTACATATAGCTGTCCAGTTTTCCCAGCACCATTTATTGAAGAGACTGTCTTTTTTCCACTGTATATTTTTTCCTGTTTTTGTCAAAGATTAATTGACCATAGAGTTGAGGGTCCATATCAGGGCTCTCTCCTCTGTTCCACTGGTCTATGTGTCTGTTTTTATGCCAGTACCATGCTGTCTTGGTGATCACAGCTTTGTAATAAAGCTTGAAATCAGGTAAGGTGATGCCGCCAGCTTTATTTTTGTTTTTCAACATTTCCTTAGCGATTCAGGGTCTCTTCTGATTCCATACAAATTTTAGGATTATTTGCTCCAGCTCTTTGAAGAATGCCGGTGGAATTTTGATTGGAATGGCATTAAAAGTATATGTTGCTCTAGGCAGTATAGACATTTTAACAATGTTTATTCTTCCGATCCAAGAGCATGGAATGGTGTTCCATCTATTTGTGTCTTCTTCAATTTCTTTCATGAGTGTTCTGTAGTTCCTCGAGTACAGATCATTTACCTCTTTGGTTAGGTTTATTCCCAGGTATCTTATGGTTCTTGGTGCTATAGTAAATGGAATCGATTCTCTAATTTCCCTTTCTGTATTTTCATTGTTAGTGTATAAGAAAGCCACTGATTTCTGCACAGTGACTTTGTATCCTGCCACGTTGCTGAATTGCTGTATGAGTTCTAGTAGTTTGGGGGTGGAGTCTTTTGGGTTTTCCATATAAAGAATCATGTCATCTGTGAAGAGAGAGAGTTTGACTTCTTCATTACCATTTTGGATACCTTTTATTTCTCTCTGTTGTCTGATTGCTGTTGCTAGGACTTCTAATACTATGTTGAACAAGAGTGGTGAAAGTGGGCATCCTTGTCTTGTTCCTGATCTCAATGGGAAGGCTGCAAGCTTTTTCCCATTGAGGATGATATTTGCTGTGGGTCTTTCATAGATAGATTTGATGAGGTTCAGGAATGTTCCCTCTATCCCTATACTTTGAAGCGTTTTAATCAGGAACGGATGTTGGATTTTGTCAAATGCTTTTTCTGCATCAATTGAGAGGACCATGTGGTTCTTCTCTCTTCTCATATTAATTTGTTGTATCACATTGATTGATTTGCGAATGTTGAACCATCCTTGTAGCCCAGGGATGAATCCCACCTGATCATGGTGGATAATCTTTTTAATGTGCTGTTGGATCCTGTTGGCTAGGATCTTGTTGAGAATCTTAGCATCCATATTCATCAGTGATATTGGTCTGAAATTCTCCTTTTGGTATGGTCCTTGCCTAGTTTGGGGATCAGGGTAATGCTGGCTTCATAGAAACAGTCTGGAAGTTTTCCTTATTCTTCAATTTTTTGAAACAGCTTCAGGAGAATAGGTGTTAGTTCTTCATTGAAGGTTTGGTAGAATTCCCCAGGGAATCCGTCAGGTCCTGGGCTCTTGTTTTTTGGGAGGTTTTTGATCACTGCTTCAATCTCGTTATTAGATATTGGTATATTCAGGTTGTCGATTTCTTCCTGGTTCAATTTTGGTAGTTTATATTTTTCCAGGAATGCATCCATTTCACCTAGGTTGCTAAGCTTATTGGCATATAACTGTTCGTAATAACTTCTGATGATTGTTTCTACTTCCTTGGTGTTCGTTGTGATCTCTCCCTTTTCATTCATAATTTTGTGAATTTGGGCTTTCTCTCTTTTCTTTTGGATTAGTGTAGCCAGTGGCTTATCGTTCTTATTGATTCTTTCAAAAAACCAGCTTCTAGTTTCATTGATACGTTCTACTGTATCTCTGGATTCTCCCTCATTGATTTCAGCTCTAATCTTGCTTATTTCCCTTCTTATGTGTGGAGTTGGTTTCATTTGTTGTTTATCCTCCAGTTCTTTAAGGTGTAGAGACAGCTGGTGTGTTCTGGATTTTTCAATTTTTTTGAGCGAGGCTTGGATGGCTATGTATTTCCCCCTTAGGACCGTCTTTGATGTATCCCATATGTTTTGGACCGAAGTGTCTTCATTCTCATTGGTTTCCATGAATTGTTTCAGTTCTTCTTTGATCTCCTGGTTGATCCAAGCATTCTTAAGCAAGGTGGTCTTTAGCTTCCAGGTGTTTGAGTTCCTTCGGAACTTTTCCTTGTGATTGAGCTCCAGTTTCAAAGCACTGTGATCTGAGAATATGCAGGGAGTAATCTCAGTCTTTTGGTGTCGGTTGAGTCCTGATTTGTGACCCAGTATGTGGTCTATTCTTGAGAAGGTTCCATGTGCACTTGAGAAGAATGAGTATTCTATTGTTTTAGGGTGGAATGTTCTGTATATATCTATGAGGTCCATCTGGTCCAATGTGTCATTCAATACTCTTGTTTCTTTATTGATTTTCTGCTTCGATGATCTGTCTAATTCTGAAAGAGCCATGTTAAGATCTCCTACGATTAGTGTATTCATATCAATATGACTCTTTATCTTGATTAACAGTTTTCTTAAGTAATTGGCTGCTCCCATATTGGGAGCATAGATATTTACAATTGTTAGATCATCTTGGTGGATAGTCCCTTTAAGGATTATGTAGTGTCCTTCTAAATCTCTGACTACAGTCTTTAGTTTGAAGTCTAATTTATCTGATATGAGAATCGCCACCCCAGCCTTCCTTTGCGGCCCATTGGCATAACGATGCTTCTCCATCCCTTCACTTTCAGTCTGCATGTATTTTTTTTTTTTCTGGTAAGAATTCTGTTTTTATTAGTAGGTCTGTTCTTCTTTTTTTTTTTTTTTTGGAATTTTTTTCCAATTTATTTATTTTCAGAAAAACAGTATTAATTATATTTTCACCACACCCAGTGCTCCATGCAAGCTGTGCCCTCTATAATACCCACCACCTGGTACCCCAACCTCCAACCCCCCCGCCACTTCAGACCCCTCAGATTGTTTTTCAGAGTCTATAGTCTGTCATGGTTCACCTCCCCTTCCAGTTTACCCAAAAGCACATACCCTCCCCAATGTCCATAACCCTACCCACTTTCTCTCAACCCCCCTCCCCCCAGCAACCCACAGTTTGTTTCGTGAGATCAAGAGTCACTTATGGGGCGCCTGGGTGGCTCAGTGGGATAAGCCGCTGCCTTCGGCTCAGGTCATGATCTCAGAGTCCTGGGATCGAGTCCCGCATCGGGCTCTCTGCTCAGCAGGGAGCCTGCTTCCTCCTCTCTCTCTCTGTCTGCCTCTCTGCCTACTTGTGATCTCTCTCTGTCAAATAAATAAATAAAATACTAAAAAAGAAGAGTCACTTATGGTTTGTCTCCCTCCCTATCACATCTTGTTTCATGGATTCTTCTCCTACCCACTTAAGCCCCCATGTTGCATCACCACTTCCTCATATCAGGGAGATCATATGATAGTTGTTTTTCTCTGCCTGACTCATTTCGCTAAGCATGATACACTCTAGTTCCATCCATGTTGTCGCAAATGGCAGGATTTCGTTTCTTTTGATGGCTGCATAGTATTCCATTGTGTATATATACCACATCTTCCTGATCCATTCATCTGTTGATGGACATCTAGGTTCTTTCCATAGTTTGGCTATTGTGGACATTGCTGCTATAAACATTCGGGTGCACGTGCCCCTTTGGATCACTACGTTTCTATCTTTAGGGTAAATTCCCAGTAGTGCAATTGCTGGGTCATAAGGCAGTTCTCTTTTCAACATTTTGAGGAACCTCCATGCTGTTTTCCAGAGTGGTTGCACCAGCTTGCATTCCCACCAACAGTGTAGGAGGGTTCCCCTTTCTCCGCATCCTCGCCAGCATCTGTCATTTCCTGACTTGTTGATTTTAGCCATTCTGACTGGTGTGAGGTGATATCTCATTGTGGTTTTGATTTGTATTTCCCTGATGCCGAGTGATATGGAGCACTTTTTCATATGTCTGTTGGCCATCTGGATGTCTTCTTTGCAGAAACGTCTGTTCATGTCCTCTGCCCATTTCTTGATTGGATTATTTGTTCTTTGGGTGTTGAGTTTGATAAGTTCTTTATAGATTTTGGACACTAGCCCTTTATCTGATATGTCGTTTGCAAATATCTTCTCCCATTCTGTCAGTTGTCTTTTGATTTTGTTAACTGTTTCCTTTGCTGTGCAAAAGCTTTAGATCTTGATGAAATCCCAGTAGTTCATTTTTGCCTTTGCTTCCCTTGCCTTTGGCGATGTTCCTAGGAGGATGTTGCTGCGGCTGAGGTCTAGAGGTTACTGCCTGTGTTCTCCTCAAGGATTTTGATGGATTCCTTTCTCACATTGAGGTCCTTAATCCATTTTGAGTCTATTTTTGTGTGTGGTGTAAGGAAATGGTCCAATTTCATTTTCCTGCATGTGGCTGTCCAGTTTCCCCAGCACCATTTATTGAAGAGGCTGTCTTTTTTCCATTGGACATTCTTTCCTGCTTTGTCAAAGTTTAGTTGACCATAGAGTTGAGGGTCTATTTCTGGGCTCTCTATTCTGTTCCATTGGTCTATGTGTCTGTTTTTGTACCAGTACCATGCTGTCTTGATGATGACAGCTTTGTAATAGAGCTTGAAGTCCGGAATTGTGATGCCACCAACTTTGGCTTTCATTTTCAATATCCCTTTGGCTAATCGAGGTCTTTTCTGGTTCCATATAAATTTTAAAATTATTTGTTCCATTTCTTTGAAAAAGATGAATGGTACTTTGATAGGAATTGCATTAAATGTGTAGATTGCTTTAGGTAGCATAGACATTTTCACAATATTTATTCTTCCAATCCAGGAGCATGGGACATTTTTCCATTTCTTTGTGTCTTCCTCAATTTCTTTCATGAGTACTTTATAGTTTTCTGAGTATAGATTCTGTGCCTCTTTGGTTAGGTTTATTCCTAGGTATCTTATGGTTTGGGGTGCAATTTTAAATGGGATTGACTCCTTAATTTCTCTTTCTTCTGTCTTGTTGTTGGTGTAGAGAAATGCAACTGATTTCTGTGCATTGATCTTATATCCTGACACTTTACTGAATTCCTGTCCAAGTTCTAGCAGTTTTGGAGTGGAGTCTTTTGGGTTTTCCACATAGAGTATCATATCATCTGCGAAGAGTGATAATTTGACTTCTTCTTTGCTGATTTAGATGCCTTTAATTTCCATTTGTTGTCTGATTGCTGAGGCTAGGACTTCTAGTACTATGTTGAATAGCATTGGTGATAATGGACATCCCTGCCGTGTTCCTGACCTTAGTGGAAAAGCTTCCAGTTTTTCTCCATTGAGAATTATATATGCGGTGGGTTTTTCATAGATGGCTTTGATGATATTGACGTATGTGCCCTCTATCCTTACACTTTGTAGGTTTTTGATCAGGAAGGGATGCTGTACTTTGTCAAATGCTTTTTCAGCATCTGTTGAGAGTATCATATGTTTCTTGTTCTTTCTTTTATTGATGTGTTGTATCACATTGACTGATTTGTGGATGTTGAACCAAACTTGCAGCCTTGGGATAAATCCCACTTGGTCATGGTGAATAATTCTTTTAATGTACTGTTGAATCCTATTGTCTAGTATTTTGGTGAGAATTTTAGCCTCTGTATTCATCAAGGATATTGGTCTATAGCTCTCTTTTTTGATGGTATCCGTGTCTGGTTTTGGGATGAAGGTGATGCTGGCCTCATAAAATGAGTTTGGGAGTTTTCCTTCCATTTCTATTTTTTGGAACAGTTTCAGGTGAATAGGAATTAGTTCTTCTTTAAATGTTTGGTAGAATTCCCCGGGGAAGCCGTCTTGCCTGGGCTTTTGTTTGGAGATTTTTAATGACTGTTTCAATCTCCTTACTGGTTATGGGTCTTTTCAGGCTTTCTATTTCTTCCTGGTTCAATTTTGGTAGTTTATATGTTTCTAGGAATGCATCCATTCTTCCAAATTGTCAAATTTGTTGGCGTAGAGTTGCTCATAGTATGTTCTTATAATAGTTTGTATTTCTTTGGTGTTAGTTGTGATCTCTCCTCTTTCATTCATGATTTTATTTATTTGGGTCCTTTCTCTTTTCTTTTTGATAAGTCTGGCCAGGGGGTTATCAATTTTATTAATTCTTTCAAAGAACTATCTCCTAGTTTGGTTGATTTGTTCTATTGTTTTTTTGGTTTCTATTTCATTGATTTCTTCTCTGATCTTTATGATTTCTCTTCTCCTGCTGGGCTTAGGGTTTCTTTCTTGTTCTTTCTCCAGTTCCTGTAGGTGTAGGGTTAGGTTGTGTACCTGAGACCTTTCTTGTTTCTTGAGAAAAGCTTGTACCGCTATATATTTTCCTCTCAGGACTGCCTTTGTTGTGTCCCACTGATTTTGAACCGTTGTATTTTCATTATCATTTTTTTCCATGATTTTTTTCAATTCTTCTTTAATTTCCCGGTTGACCCATTCATTCTATAGAAGGATGCTGTTTAGTCTCCATGTATTTGGGTTCTTTCCAAACTTCCTCTTGTGGCTGAGTTCTAGCTTCAGAGCACTGTGGTCTGAAAATATGCAGGGAATGATCCCAAACTTTTGATACCGGTTGAGTCCTGAGTTAGGACCGAGGATGTGATCTATTCTGGAGAATGTTCCATGTGCACTAGAGAAGAATGTGTATTCTGTTGCTTTGGGATGAAATGTTCTGAATATATCTGTGATGTCCATCTCATCCAGTGTATCATTTAAGGCCTTTATTTCCCTGTTGATCTTTTGCTTGGATGATCTGTCCATTTCAGTGAGGGGAGTGTTAAAGTCCCCTACTATCATTGTATTATTGTTGATGTGTTTCTTTGATTTTGTTATTAATTGGTTTATATAGTTGGCTGCTCCCACGTTGGGGGCATAGATATTTAAAATTGTTAGATCTTCTTGTTGACAGACCCTTTGAGTATGATATAGTGTCCTTCCTCATCTCTTATTATAGTCTTTTGCTTAAAATCTAATTGATCTGATATAAGGATGGCCACTCCTGCTTTTTTCTGATGTCTATTAGCATGGTAAATTCTTTTCTACCCCCTCACTTTAAGTCTGGAGGTGTCTTCGGGTTTAAAATGAGTTTCTTGGAGGCAACATATAGATGGGTTTTGTTTTTTTATCCATTCCGATACCCTTTGTCTTTTGATTGGGGTATTTAGCCCATTATCATTCAGGGTAACTATTGAGAGATATGATTTTAGTGCCATTGTATTGCCTGTAAGGTGACTGTTACTGTATATTGTCTCTGTTCCTTTCTGATCTACCACTTGTAGGCTCTCTCTTTGCTTAGAGGACCCCTTTCAGTATTTCCTGTAGACCTGGTTTGGTATTTGCAAATTCTTTCAGTTTTTGTTTGTCCTGGAAGCTTTTAATCTCTCCTTCTATTTTCAATGATAGCCTAGCTGGATATAGTATTCTTGGCTGCATGTTTTTCGTTTAGTTCTCTGAAAATATCATGTCAGCTCTTTCTGGCCTGCCAGGTCTCTGTGGATACGTAAGCTTCCAATCTAATACTTTTACCATTGTATGTTACAGACTTATTTTCCCGGGCTGCTTTCAGGATTTTCTCTTTGTCACTAAGGCTTGTAAATTTTACTATTAGGTGACGGGGTGTGGGCCTATTCTTATTGATTTTGATGGGTGTTCTCTGAATCTCCTGAATTCTGATGCTCGTTCCCTTTGCCATATTGGGGAAATTCTCCTCAATAATTCTTTCCAGTATACCTTCTGCTCCCCTCTCTCTTTCTTCTTCTTCTGGAATCCCAATTATTCTAATGTTGTTTCGTCTTATGGTGTCACTTATCTCTCGAATTCTCCCCTCATGGTCCAGTAGCTGTTTGTCCCTCTTTTGCTCAGCTTCTTTATTCTCTGTCATTTGGTCTTCTATATCGCTAATTCTTTCTTCTGCCTCATTTCCCTAGTAGTGAGAGCCTCCATTTTTGATTGATCCTCATTAATAGCTTTTTTGATTTCAACTTGGTTAGATTTTAGTTCTTTTATTTCTCCAGAATGGGCTTTTATATCTCTGGAGAGGGTTTCTCTAATATCTTCCATGCCTTTTTCAAGCCCGGCTAGAACCTTGAGAATTGTCATTTTGAACTCTAGATCTGACATATTACCAATGTCTGTATTGATTAGGTCCCTAGCCTTCGGTACTGCCTCTTGTTCTTTTTTTTTGTTGTGAATTTTTCCGCCTTGTTATTTTGTCCAGCTAAGAGTATATGAAGGAGCAAGTAAAATACTAAAAGGGTGGAAGCAGTCCCCCCTCACGATTGGGTGAGGGATCTCCTCTGATTGGGATCTCCTCTGATTGGGATCTCCCAATTCTTCTGATTGGGGTCTCTTCTGATTTGGGGATAAAAAGAGGTTCAAAAAGAAAGAAAGAAATAAAAAGAAAAAAAAAGAATTAAAAAAAGAGACTGAATTAAAAATTCAATCAAGAATTTAAAAAAGAATTAAAAAAAAAGATTGAAGAGATTGGGATCTCTTCTGATTTGGGGATAAAAAGAGATTCAAAAATAAAGAAAGAAAAAAAAGAATTAAAAAAAGTAAACGAATAAAGAAAAGCATAAAAAAGAAAAAAATATATATATTAGATAAACTAGTTAAAAAACGTTAAAAAAGAACAGGGTAAAAGTTAGAAAAAATTTAGCAGAAGACGAGAAAAAAAAATGAAAAAGAAAAAAATTAACTGCAAGACTAAAAAATCACAATGAGAAAGCCATGAGTTCCGTGGTTGGTTTTCTCTTCCTCTGGAATTCCGCAGCTCTCCTTGGTATTGAAACTGCACTCCTTGGTAGGTGAACTTGGTCTTGCCTGGATTTCTTGTTGATCTTCTGGGGGAGGGGCCAGTTGTAGTGATTCTCAAGTGTCTTTGCCCCAGGCGGAATTGCACCATCCTTACCAGGGGCCGGGCTGAGTGATCCGCTCGGCTTTGCTTTCAGGAGCTTTTGTTCCCTGAGCGCTTTCCGTAGAATTCTGGAGGACGGGAATACAAATGGCGGCCTCCTGGTCTCCGGCCCGGAGGAGCCATGAGCCCGGGGCCCTGCTCCTCAGTGCGCCCTCAGCGAACAGCTCCTAGTAACTCGCGTCTGCCTAACCTCCGGCCGAGCTCCGAGCTCACCGTTCTTGCAACCGGTTCAAGGCAACACCGAGCTGCGAGCTTACTGTCGGCTCTGTGTCTGTAGCTGGCTTTCCGTTCCAATATCCGCAAGCACTGCAACACTCAGACAGCCCCATCCTTCTGTGACCCTACGGGGCCTGAGGTCACGCCGACCCCTCGTGGGCTTCGCCCCAGTTTAGCCTCCGGAGCGATGTCCCTCAGCGGAATAGACTTTTAAAAGTCCTGATTTTGTGCTCTGTTGCTCCGCCGCTTGCCGGGAGCCGGCCCCTCCCTCCGGGGTCTATCTTCCCGTCGCTTTGGATTCACTTCTCCGCCAGTCCTACCTTTCAGAAAGTGTTTGTTTTTCTGTTTCTCGAACTGCTGTTCTTCTTCTCTTTGATCTGCCGATGGATTTGCAGGTGTTTGCAATCTTTAGATAAGCTCTTTAGCTGATCTCCTGCTAGCTGAAGTAGTCTCAGCCTGCTACTTCTCCGCCAACTTGACTCCTCCCCCCCCAGTTTGCGTGTATCTTTAGTTTCAAAATGGGTCTCTTGTAGACAATATATGGATGGGTCCTGTAGTTTTATCCAATCTGCAACCCTGTGCCATTTTATGGGTGCATTTAGGCCATTCACATTGAGAGTGATTATTGATAGATACGTTTTTATTGACATCGAGTTACCTTTGAAGTCTTTCTTTCTGTAGACTGTCTCTATATTTCTGTTCAATGCTATTCTTGGGATTTTTCCTCTTTTATAGAACCCCCTTTAATATTTCCTGCAGTGTCGGCTTGGTGGTTGCACAGTCTTTTAAGCCTTGCCGGTCTTGGAAACTCTTTATCTCTCCATCCATTTTGAATGTCAGTCTTGCTGGATAAAGTATTCTTGGATGCATGTTCTTCTCATTTAGTGCCCTGAATATATCTTGCCAGCCTCTTCTGGCTTGCCAGGTCTCTGTGGACAGGTCTGACGTTATTCTGATGGGCTTCCCTCCGTAAGTAAGGAGCCTCTTTGCCCTGGCGGCTTTCAAGAGATTATACCTACAATTATAATTCCTCAACTTGACTATCAGGTGTCGTGATGTTTTTTTGGAATGTATAATCTTGGGTGGAGACCGTTCAGCTTCTAGTACATGAACGCTGGTGTCATTCGCGAGATTCGGAAAATTTTCATGAAGGACTTGTTCCACGATATCTTCTAGACTTCTTTCTTTCTCCTCCCCTTCAGGGATTCCAATAATTCTGACGTTGGAATACTTCATGGCATCATTTATTTCCCTATTTCTGTTTTCATGGTTTCTAAGCTGTTTGTTCCAGGCTTCCTCCTGATCCTTTCTCTCTATCTGTTTGTCTTCCAGATCACTAATTCGATCTTCTGTCTCAGTTACCCTAGCTTTGATAGAGTTTAGATTAGATTGGAACTCATTGAGAGCATTGTGGTCCTCCTCCGTGGTAGCTTTAAGCTCTGCCCTAACATTGTGAACATCCTGTCTGGTCGCTTTCAGTTCGGCCCTAATCAATTCCGTTTGGTCATCCATGGCTTTCTCCATCCTAGCTATTGCCTGGATAATTGTTAGCCTGAATTCTCTTTCCGACATATTGCCTATATTGATAGCCGTTAGCTCTGTTGCAGAAGGTCCATCCTCTGGATTTTTCTTCTGTTGGGCATTTCTCTTCCTAGTCATTTTGGTGGGAGATGACTGAACAGATGTAGCTGGATGTATCAACTGTGGTGCAGTCAAGGTGCACCCTGGAACACTTCTGCGCCTTCAGGATTCCGCCACCCAAACGAGAGACAAAAGAAAAGAAAAAGAAAAAGAAAAAGAAAAGAAGAAAAAGAAAAAGAAAAGAGAGAGAGAGAGAGAGTGAGAGAGAGGAAAGAAATGAAGATGAAAAAGAACGTTCAGCCCAGATTGGCCAAGGTAAGATTTATGAAGTAGACAAACAAAAAGAGATAAAAAGACTTCCCACTGGCGTCTTCTGCCCCTGTAGAGATCCAGACGTGTATAATTCTGATCTCAGGGTGATTTCATGGGTGATTGGAGTTCTTTGGTAGGTCATCAGCTCACTTTGGGGTACCGGCTGAAAAGGCGCCTCCTCATACTCCCCCGCCATCTTGTCTCCTCCCCATCATTAGTTTTTGATGTAGTAGTCAATGATTCATTAGTTGTGCATAACAGTGCTCATCACCACATGTGCCCTCTTTAATATCCATTACTCAATAACACCTTTCCCCCTCCCCTCTGTAAGCCTCAGTTAGGTTCCTGGAGTCCAGAGTCTCTCACAGTTTGTCTCCCTGACTGATTTCTTCTCTTTCAGTTTTCCCTCCCTTCCCCTGTGGTCCCTACACTATTTCATGTTCCAGGTATGAGTGAAACCATATGATAATGGACTTTCTCTGCTTGATTTATTTCACTTGGCATAATCCCCTTCAGTTCTATCCATGTTATGAAAATGGTAGGTATTCATCTTTTCTGATGGCTGAGTAAAATTCCATTGGATATATGAACCACATCTTCTTTATCCATTCATGCATTGAACATCTTGGCTCCTAAAACAGTTTAGCTATTGTGTAAATTGCTGCTATGAACATTGGGGTGCATGTGGCCCTCCTTTCCACTACATCTGTGACTTAGAGATAAATACCTAATAGTGCAATTAATGGGTCTCTTCTGTGTATAGCTGTCCAATTATCCAGCACCATTTACTGGAGATACTGTCTTTCTTCTATTTGCATTTTTTTTTCTGCTTTGTCAAAGATTATTTGAGCAAAGAGTTGAGAGTCCATATCTGGGCTCTCTACTCTGGTCTATTGGTCTATATGTCTGTTTTTGTGTTAATACCATGCTGCCTTAGTGATTACAGGTTTGTAATAAAGCTTGAAATCATGCAATGTGATGCCCCAAGCTTTGTTTTTCTTTTTCAACATTTCCCTAGCGATTCGGGGTCTTTTCTGGTTTCACACATATGTTAGGATTGTTTGTTCCAACACTTTGAAAAATACCATTGGTAGTTTGATAGAGATGGCGTTGAAAGTTTAGATTGCTCTGGGCGGCATAGATTTTTCTTTTTAACTTTATTTTTTCAGTGTTCCAAGATTCATTGTTTATGCACCACACTCAGTGGTCCATGCAATGCAATACATGCCCTGCTTATTACCTACCATCAGGTTCACCCAACCCCCCACCTTTCTCCCCTACAAAACCCTGAGTTTGTTTCCCAGAGTCCACAGTCTCTCATTGTTCATCTCCCATTCCGATTTCCCCCAGCATCCCCCTCCTCTCCTCCTCCCAATGTCCTCCGTGTTATCCCTTATGCTCCTCAAGTAAGTGAAACCATATGAAAACTGACTCTCTCTGCTTGACTTATTTCACTCAGCATAATCTCTTCGAGTCCTGTCCATGTTGATACAAAAGTTGGGTATTCATCCTTTCTGATGGAGGCATAATATTCCATTGCATATATGGACCATATCTTCTTTATCCATTCATCTGTTGAAGAACATCATGGCTCTTTCCACAGTTTGGCGACTATGGCCATTGCTGCTATGAACATTGGGGTACAGATGGCCAATCTTTTCACTCCATCTGTATCTTTGGGGTGCAACATAGACATTTTAACAATGTTTATTCTTCCCATCCATGAGCATGGTATGTTTTTCCATCTTTTTGTGTCTTCTACAATTTCTTTCATGGGTGTTTTGTAGTTCCTAGATTGTATATGTTTTACCTCTTTGTATAGGTTTATTACAAAGTACCTTATGGTCTTTGGTGTGATTATAAATCAAATTGATTCTCTAATTTCCCATTCTATAATTTCATTGTTAGTGCATAAGAAAGCAACTGATTTCTATGCATTGATTTTATATTCTGCCCCATGACTGAATTGCTGTATGAATTCTGGTAATTTAGGAGTGGAGTCTTTGGGTTTTCCATATAAAGTATCATGTTATCTGCGAAGAGAGGGAGTTTGACCTCTTCTTTGCCAATTTGAATACATTTTATTTCTTTTTGTTGTCTGATTGCTGTTGCTAGGACTTCTAGTACTATGTTGAATGGTAGTGGTGAGAGTGGTATCCTTGTCATGTTCCTGATTGAGAATGGGAAGATTCAGCTTTTCCGCATTGAGAATGATTTTCACTGTGGGTTTTCCATAGATACACTTAATGAAATTGAGGATTGTTTCATCTATCCCTATACTCTGAAGAGTTTTAACCAGGAAATGATGCTGTATTTTATCACGTGCCTTTTCTGTATCAATTGAGAGGACCATGTGGTTCTTCTCTCTTCTTTTATTGATTTGTTCTATCACATTGGTTGATCTGTGAATGTTGAACCAACCTTGCATCCCAGGAATAAGTCCCACCTGGTCCTGGTGGATAATCTTTTTAATGTACTGTTGGATCCTGTTAGCTAGAATCTTGTTGAGAATTTTGGCATCCACATTTATTAGGGATATTGGTCTGGAATTCTCCCTTTTGTTGGGGTCCTTGCCTGATTTGGGTATCAGGGTAATGATAGCTTCATAGAAAGAGTCTGTAAGTTTTCTTCTCCTTCTATTTTTTTGAAACAGCTTTAGGAGAATAGGTATTATTTCTTCTCTGAATGTTTGGTAACCTTCCCCAGGGAATCCATCAGGTCCTGGAATCTTGTTATTTGGAAGGTTTCTCATCACTGCTTCCATCTCCTTACTAGTTATTGGTCTATTCAGGTTGTCAATTTCTTCTTGCTTCAGTCTTGGAAGTTTATAGGTTTCCAGGAATGCATCCTTTTCTTCTAGGTTGCCCAACTTATTTGCATATAACTACTGATAATAATTTCTGATCATAGTTTCTATTTCCTTGGTGTTAGTCATAATCTCTCCCCTTTCATTCATAATTTCATTAGTTTGGGTCCTTTTTCTTTTTTGAATTAGCCTGCCAGTAGTTGATAGCAATCTTATTAAATCTTTCAGGGAACCAGCTTCTAGTTTCGTTCATGTGTTCTACCATATCTCTGGTTTCTAATTCATTCATCTCTGCTCTAAATGGATTATTTCCCTCCTCATGTGTGGGGTACACTTAATTTGTTGATTCTCCAGTTCTTTACATTGTAAAGAGGGCTTGTGTATTCAGAATTTTTGTATTTTTTTAAAGTGAGGCTTGGATGGCTATGTACTTTCCCCTTAGGACTGCCTTTGCCATATCCCATAGGTTTGGGACTGAACTGTCTTCATTCTCATTAGTTTCCATGAATTGTTTCAGTTCTTCTTTGATCTCCTGGTTGATCCAAGCATTCTTAAACAAAGTGGTCTTTAGCTTCCAGGTGTTTGCATTTCTTCCAAACTTTTCCTTGTCGTTGAGCTCCAGTTTCAAAGTATTATGATCTGAGAATCTGCAAGGAATAATCTCAATCCTTTGGTATCAGTTGAGCCCTGATTTTTGTCCCAGTATGTGGTCTATTCTAGAGAAGGTTCCTTGTGCTCTCGAGAAGAATGAGTGTTCTGTTGTTTTAGGGTGGAGTGTTATGTATATATCTTTGAGGTCTATCCAGTCCAGTGTGCATTCAAAGTTCTTATTTATTTGTTGATTTTCTCCTTAAATGATCTGTCTTTGCTGATAGTGGTGTATTAAGATCCCCTACAGTTAACATATTCATATCAATATATCTTTTTCTTTGATTTACAGTTGGCTTAAGAAGTTGGATGTTCCCATGTTGGAGGCATAGATATTTACAATTGCTAGATCTTCTTGTTGGATAGACACTTTAAGAATGATACAGTGTCCTGGGGTGCCTGGGTGGCTCAGTGGGTTAAGCCTCTGCCTTTGGCTCAGGTCATGATCCCTGGGTCCTGGGATTGAGCCCCACATCAGGCTCTCTGCTAAGCAGAGAGCCTGCTTCTCCCCCTCTGCCTGCCTCTCTGCCTACTTCTGCCTACTTGTGATTTCTCTCTCTGTCAAATAAATTAAAAAAAAATTTAAGAATGATATAGTGTCCTTCTGGATGTTTAGTTACAGTCTTTAGCTTAAAATCTAATGGTTTAATATGAGATTTGTTACCTCAGCTTTCTTTTGACATCTGTTGACATTCTCCATCCATTCACTTTCAGTCTGGATATATTTTTAGGTTCAAAATGCATCTCTCGTAGACAGTATATGGATGACTCATCTTTTCATTGAATCTGCAGCCTTGTGTCATTTTAATGGGAGCATTTAGGTCATTCATGGTAAGAGTGGTTATTGAAAGGTATTTTTTTTATTGTCATCATGTTGCCTGTGAGAACCTTGTTTCTGTAGATTGTGTCTGTAAATTTCTGTTCTATATCAGTCTTGGAGTCTTTCTTCTTTTATGGACCGCCCCCCCCAATATTTCTTGTAGTGCCGACTTCGTGGTCACATAATCTTTTAGTCTTTGCCATTCTTGGAAGCTCTTTATCTCTCCATCCAGTCTAAATGTCAGCCTTTCCAGATAAAGTATTCTTGATTGCATGTTCTTCTCATTTAGTGCCCTGAATATGTCTTGCCAGCCCTTTCTGCTTTGCCAGGTTTCTGTGGACAGGTCTGACATTATTTTGATATTCTTCCCTCTGTAGTTAAGGAATCTCTTCCACCTAGCTGCCATTAAGATGATTTCTATGAATTACAATTCACAAACTTCACAATCTCATGTCTGGAGGTCTTTTTACCCTAGTTGATTCTGGGGGGCATCCTTTCTGCATCTAGTACATGAACACTTGTTTCATTCCCCAGATTAGGGAAATTCTCAGCTAGGATTTACTCACCTATATCTTTTAGACCTCTCTCTCTCTTCACCCCATCAGGGATTCCAATAATTCTGACATTGGAATGTTTCATGGCATCATTTATTTCCTTAATTCTGCTTTCTGGCTTCTAAGCTGTTTGTTCCAGACCCCCTCCTGATCCTTCTTTTCTATCAGTTTGTGTTCTAGACCATGAATTTGATCTCTGCTTCATTTACCCTAGCTGTTAGAGTGTTAAGATAAGATTGGATCTCACTGATAACATTTTTAAGTTCTGCCAGATTAGCTCTCACTTTTGCCCTTACTGAGTCTATGTTTCCACTTATGGTTTTCTCCAACCTAGCCATTTTCTGGATAACTATTACCCTGAATTTAATTTCCAACACCTTGCTTATATCCATATCCAACAGTTCAGTAAAAGTGGTCACAGTCTCTGAATTTTTCCTCTCTTGGGGGCTCCTCTTCCTTGTCATTCTGGTGAGAATTGGTTGAGGGAATGTATAGATTCCAAACTATGGACCACAATCCATGAAAGATGGACCTGTTTTATAGGGACTTTGGGCTTCTTGGCCTCTTGTTCTTTCAGCCTGTCTTCTGGGGGAAGGGCCTGTTGCACTGTACTCAAGGAACCCTAGTTTGGCAGAATTGCCTTGTCCACTGTCGTTGGGGATGGCCTCAATAATAACTAGTTTTGGGGGGGTTTTCTTCTCTGGTGGCTTTCTCTGGTGGATTTCTGGGTCCCTTCCAAGAGTCAGAGCAGAAGTGGTTGCGTCCAAACTTCTGTCTTAGAACATAGAGATCATAGACTGTTCCCCAAAAACACTCCAGGCCATACAGCTTCATGGATTTTCTCTGTAAACTTCTTTTCTACATCACTGTTGGGGTCTTTCTCCTTTTAGAAAATCCCCCTTAATATTTCTTGCAGGGACAGCTTGGTGGTCACATATTTTTTTAGTTTCTGCAGGTCTTCAAAACTCCTTGTCTTGTCATCCATTCTGAATGACAACTTGGCTGGATAAATTACCCTTGACTGGATGTTCTCATTTAATACCCTGAATATGTCTTATCATTAGTACTCTTTCTGGCTTACCAGGTCTCTGTGGATAAGTCTAACATTATTATGATAGTCCTCCCTCCATATGTAAGAAATCTCTTCCTTTAATCCACATTTATGATTGTTTCCTTGGATCTTGCAAATTATACTACTATATGTCAGGACATTGGTCTGTCCTCATTGATCTTGAGATTGGTCCTCTCCACCTCTCAGACACGAATTCTTGTTTCCTTCTCCACATTAGGGAAGTTCTCAGGCATGATTTGTTCAACTGTATCTTCTAGACCTGTCTTTCTCTCCATCCATTCAGAGATCACAATAATTCTAACATTGTAACATTTAAATCTGTCACTAAATCTCTCAGTTTGATTCCTTGGGTTTTAATTTGTTTCCCCCATGCTGCCTCAATTTCCATCTTTTCTATCATCTTATCCTCTATATCATAAATTCATTCTTCTGACTCATTTACCCTGTCAGTCAACGTATCCAGCTTAGACTGCATTTCATTCATAGCATTTTTACATTCAGACTGATTATATCTCATTTCTCCCCTTACAGATTCTATATTTTCATTAATATTTTCCTCAAGCCAAGATTTGGCCCTGATAATTTTTACTCTGAAGTCAATATCTGACATCTTGGTTATATACATATTTAGTAGTTCTGTGGCAGAGGCCACATTCTCTGGTTCTTTCTTTTTTGGGGGTGTTCCTTTTCTAGTCATTCTGTTGAGGGATGGTTGAGTGAAAAAGCAGAGTCCCAACTATCACCCACCCAGGGCACAAGCAAGATCCAACCTAGGAAAATCCAGAGTAGTTGGAATTCACCACCAAAAGTTTGAGGTCCTGGGGAGAGGCAAGAATCTGGAGAAGTAGGAGACCCTATTTCACCTCATCCCTTAAAGTGAGCTAAATATCTACTAGAACACTCTGAATACCCATGAAATCAGCTTGAGGTGTAGGATTATACTCTGCTGGATCTCTATGGGGTCAGAAGACACCAGTGGAGAGGTAAAGTTGAGTGGGAATGCTTGGACTGGTATCAGAGGATAAGCAGAAGGGGGAGGGAGCCACCTGAAGTGAACCATTGGAAATTAATACCCCAAAACGAAAGTGCCCTGTGGTTGGGGACCAGCATTAACTTGGAGTCTGGTTAAAAATACTCAAAAAGAGCAAAATATCTTAAGGGGCAACTGGTGGAATTGGGTGGTCATGGGCACAGACCTAAGCTCATGGACCCAGGATGGCCACCACCAGTGAACTCTCATGCCAGAGAGAGTGAGGCAGAGCCTCCAGTTCCTGGTCCCTGAGCACCCAGCTATGCACTTCTTACACCACCATCAGCTGGCCTCACTCCCACCCACATTTAAAGGAGTCTGGTGGGTGCTCTCTAGAACCACACCTTTTTGCATTCTGCCCATACTGGGCAACTGGGGTTTGAACACACTCCCCACCAGTGCCTGAGAAAGCTTGGTGTTGATGCTACCTGGTGGTCTCTAGGAATAGCCAAGGGTCTGGGCACTTCCAGTCTGTGCCTGAAGAAAATCAGCATGATCTCTGGTCAGGATCCCTCGGTGCACCTGGCGGCATGGGCCTGGTACCCAGATAGCAGTCCCCTCAAAGGCAGCTACCAGAAACGGGCTGCCTGGACGAATATTGCTCGCACTTTTAGTGGCACAGGATACAGTGACAAGTGGGTGCTTTGGGCGACCCCTGAGACAGTAGCTGGGGTGCACACATGGCCTGTGGGAGGTGGCATGGTTCAGCAGAGTTTGCAAAAGGGGAGTCGTGTGTTCTGAACCACCCAGAGGGGAGCAGACTGATGCTTCTCTCTGAGGTGGAGGTCTGGGTGCAGTGTGCATTCCACTAAAACTCTGAAAAGTCACAAAAAGCTGCCAAAAAAATCCAAAAAAGCCAACAAAACCAAAAAGCCTCCAGAGAACATGGGCCTGAAAAACTTGTTTCCATAGAGCTCAGCCCCTTGTTAGGGGGCAGGACGACTCAACCCAAGCAAGACTGACTGAAAAACAATGCAGCAGGCCCCTCCCTCAGAAGAGAAGCCAAAAAAAATGAGAAGACAATTGCCACAGGGTCCCCATAAAACAGGAAAACCTCAACATCAGGAGAAAACAATATATTAAGCTCCCAGGATTGCCCTAAAAGCTGTATATTTCATAGATATAACTTTTAAAAAAATTCGTTCTCATGATTGTTGTACTTTTGATTTCTTTAACTTACCTACCATTACAACTAGAGGATTAATATAACATACTCCACAATAACATTTTAACTTGAAGTTTTTTCATACACATATCTGTGTTTTTCTTTTTCTTTTCTTTTTTTTTAAATACATAGATATAAACTTGAAGGTAATCCATTTTCCCTATTCAATACTACCCCTATGTATAAACCAGTTTTAATCTCCCTTTATCTTGGTGACGTTGAGCCCTTTAACAAAGATAACAAGATAAACCCAGGAAGGACCAAAATAACCTTCCTCACCCACATCGAGTATTTATAACCACCTTTCCATCTTTTTCTTCTGTCAGTATTTCTGTGTATCTGTTTTTGTACTGGTATTATATAAAACTTATTTTGGGGGTTCATTTTGACTGGATTCTTTTCTTTTCCTTGTCATGTACTTTTTTTTTTACTTAAAAAATTTTTTAAAAGATTTTATTCATTTATTGGAGAGAGAGAGGGAGAGAGCATGAGAGGAGAAAGGTCAGTGGGAGAAGCAGACTCCCTGCCAAGCAGGGAGCACTTAAATTTTTTTTTAATTAACATATAATATATTATTAGGCCCAAGGGTACAGGTCTGTAAATTGCCAGGTTTACACACTTCAGAGCAATCACCATAGCACATACCTTCCCCAAAGTCCATAAACCAACCACCCTCTCCCTATACCCCTTCCCCTGGGCAATCTTCAGTTTGTTTTCTGAGATTGAGTCTTTTATGGTTTGTCTTCCTCCCAATCCCATCTTGTTTCATTTCCTCCTTTCAAATCCCTCAAGCTCCCCACATTGCTGTTCAACTTCCTCATATCAGGGAGATCATATGATAATTGTCTTTCTCTGACTGACTTATTTTGCTCATCATAATACCCTCTAGTTCCATCCATGTCATCGCAAATGGCAAGATTTCATTTCTTTTGATAGCTGCGTGGTATTCCATTGTATACATATGCCATATCTTCTTTATCCATTCATCTGTTGATGGACATCTAGGTTCTTTTCATAGTTGGCTATTGTGGAGAGTGCTGCTATAAACATTTGGGTGCACATGCCCCTTCAGATCACTACATTTTTTTTCCCAATTTATTTATTTTCAGAAAAACAGTATTCATTATTTTTCACCACACCCAGTGCTCCATGCAAGCTGTGCCCTCTATAATACCCACCACCTGGTACCCCAACCTCCCACCCCACCACCACTTCAAACCCCTCAGACTGTTTTTCAGAGTCCATAGTCTCATGGTTCACCTCCCCTTCCAATTTACCCAAATTCCCTACTCCTCTCTAATGCCCTTTGTCCTCCATGCTATTGGTTATGCTCCACAAATGAGTGAAACCATATGATAATTGACTCTCTCTGCTTGACTTATTTCACTCAGCATAATCTCTTCCAGTCCCGTCCATGTTGCTACAAAAGTTGGATATTCATCCTTTCTGATGGAGGCATAATACTCCATAGTGTATATAGATCACTACATTTTTATCTTTAGGGTAAATACCCAGTAGTACAATTGCTGGGTCATAGGGTAACTCTATGATCAACTTTCTGAGGAACCTCCATGCTGTTTTCCAGAGTGGATGCACCAGCTTGATTTCCCACCAACAGGTAAGAGGGTTATCCTTTCTCCACATCCTCACCAGCATCTGTCATTTCCTGACTTGTTAATTTTAGCTATTCTCACTGGTATGAGGTGGTATCTCATTGTGGTTTTGATTTGTATTTCCCTGACGCCGAGTGATATGGAGCAGTTTTTCATGTGTCTGTTGGCCGTCTGGATGTCTTCTTTGCGGAAATATCTGTTCATGTCCTCTTCCCATTTCTTGATTGTATTATTTGTTCTTTGGGTGTTGAGTTTGATAAGTTTTTTATAGATTTTGGGTACTAGCCCTTTATCTGATATGTCATTTGCAAATATCCTCTCCCATTCTATCAGTTGTCTTTTGGTTTTGTTAACTGTTTCCTTTGCTGTGCAAAAGCTTTTGATCTTGATGAAGTCCCAATAGTTCACTTTTGCCCTTGCTTCCCTTGCCTTTGATGATGTTCCTAGGAAGAATTTTCTGTGGCTGAGGTCAAAGAGTTGCTGCCTGTGTTCTCCTCAAGGATTTTGATGGATTTCTTTCTCACACTGAGGTCCTTCATCCATTTTGAGTTTATTTTTGTATGTGGTGTAAGGAAATGGTCCAGTTTCATTCTTCTGCATGTGGCTGTCCAATTTTCCTAACACCATTTGTTGAAGAGACTGTCTTTATTCCATTGAACATTCTTTCCTGATTAGTCAAAGATTAGTTGACCATTGAGTTGAGGGTCTATTTCTGGGCTCTTTATTCTGTTCCATTGATCTTTGTGTCTGTGTTTGTGCCAATACCATACTGTCTTGATGATGACAGATTTGTAATACAGCTTGAAGTCCGGAATTGTGATGCCATCAACTTTGGCTTTCTTTTTCAATATTCCTCTGGCTATTTGAGGTCTTTTCTGGTTCCATATAAATTTTAGGAATATTTCTTCCATTTCTTTGAAGAAAATGGATGAGATTTTGATAGGGATTGCATTAAATGTGTAGCTTACTTTAGGTAGCATAGACATTTTCACAAATATTTGTTCTTTCAATCCATGAGCATGGAACATTTTTCCATTTTTTATATCTTCCTCAATTTTTTTCATGAGTACTTTATAGTTTTATGAGTACAGATTATTTGCCTCATTGATTAGGTTTATTCCTAGGTATCTTATGGTTTTGGGTGCAATTGTAAATAGGATTGACTCCGTAAATAGGATTTGTAAATTTGTAAATTGTAAATAGGATTTCTTTTTCCTCTGTCTTGTTGCTGCTGTATGAAATGCAACTGACTTCTGTGCATTAATTTTATATCCTGACACTTTACCGAATTCCTATACAAGTTCTAGCAGATTTGGAGTGGAGTCTTTTGGGTTTTCCACATATAATATCATTATCCACTGCAAAGAGTGAGAGTTTGACTTCTTCTTTGCCAATTTGGATGCCTTTAATTTCTTTTTGTTTTCTGATTGCTGAGGCTAGGACTTCAGGTACTATGTTGAATAGCAGTGGTGATAATGGACATCCCTGCCATGTTCCTGACCTTAGTGGAAAAGCTCTCAATTTTTCTCTATTGAGAATGATATTTGCTGTAGGTTTTTCATAGATGGCTTTGATGATATTGAGGTATGTACCCTCTATCCTTACACTTTGAAGAGTTTTGATCAAGAAAGGATGCTGTACTTTGTCAAATGCTTTTTCAGCATCTATTGAGAGTATCATATGGTTCTTGTTCTTTTTTTGATTAATGTATTGTATCACATTGATTGATTTGAGGATGTTGAAACAACCTTGCAGCCCAGGAATAAATCCCACTTGGTCATGGAGAATAATTCTTTTAATGTACTGTTGGATCCTATTGGCTAGTATTTTTGGTGAGAATTTTCGTATCTGTGTTCATCAAGGATATTGGTCTGTAATTCTCTTTTTGGATGGGAGCTTTGGTTTTTGGATCAAGGTAATGCTGGCCTCATAAAATGAGTTGGGAAGTTTCCCTTCCATTTTATTTTTTGGACCAGTTTCAGGAGAATAGAAGTTAATTCTTCTTTAAATATTTGGTAGAATTCCCCCGGGAAGACATCTAGCCCTGGGCTCTTCTTTCTTGGGAGATTTTTGATGACTGTTTCAATACCTTTACTGGTTATGGGTCTGTTCAGGTTTTCTATTTCTTCCTGGTTCATTGGTAGTTAATATGTCTCTAGGAATGCATCCATTTCTTCCAGATTGTCAAATTTGCTGGTGAATAGTTGCTTATAATATGTTCTTCTAATTGTATTTCTTTGGTGTTGGTTGTGATATCTCCTTTTTAATTCATGATTTTATTTATTTGGGTCCTTTCTCTTTTCTTTTGGATAAGCCTGGCCACAGGTTTATCAATCTTATTAATTCTTTCAAAGAACCAGCTCCTATTTACATTTATTTGTTCTATTGTTTCTTTGGTTTCTATATAATTGATTTCTGCTCTGATCTTTATTATTTCTCTTCTCCTGCTGGGTTTAGGCTTTCTTTCTTGTTCTTTCTCCCTTTCCTTTAGGTGTAGGGTTAGGTTTTATATTTAAGATCTTTCTTATTTCTTGAGAAAGGCTTATATTAGTATAAATTTTCCTTTCAGGGCTGCTATTGCTGTGTACCACAGATTTTGAAACATTGTGTTTTCATTATCATTTGCTTCCATGATTTTTTTTTCATTTCTTCTTTAATTTCCTGGTTGACCCATTCATTCTTTAGAAGGATGCTCTTTAGCCTCCATGTATTTGGGTTCTTTCCAAATTTTTTCCTGTGATTGATTTCTAGCTACAGAACATTGTGATCCAAAAATATGTAGGGAATGATTCCAATTTTTGATATCTGTTGAGACCTGATTTGTGACCCAGGATGTGATCTATTCTGGAGAATGTTCCATGTGCACTAGAGAAGAATGTGTATTCTATTGCTTTGGGATGGAATGTTCTGAATGTATCTGTTATGTCCATGTGGTTCAGTGTGTCATTTAAGGCCTTTGTTTCCTTGTTGATCTTTTGCTTGGATGATATGTCCATTTCAGTGAAGAGGGTGTTAAAGTCCCCTACTATTATTACTATTATTGTATTATTGCCAATGTGTTTCTTTGATTTTGTTATTAGTTTATACAGTTGGCTGCTCCCATGTTAGGGGCATAGATATTTAAAACTGTTAGATCTAATGTGGGCCAGTTAGCTCAACTGGTTAAAGTATGGTGCTAATCATAATATTGTGAGATCTTCTTGTGGGACAGACCCTTTGAGTATGATAAAGTGTCTTTCCTCATCTCTTATTATAGTCTTTGGCTTAAAATCTAATTGATCTGATATAAGGATTGCCACCCCTGCTTTCCTGTGATGTCCATTAGCATGGTAAATTGTTTTCCACCACCTCACTTTAAACCTGGAGGTGTCTTTGGGTCTAAAATGAGTTTCATGTATTCAGAATATTGATGGGCCTTTAAAAAAATCCATTCTGTTACCCTGACTCATTTGATTGGGGACATTTAGCCCATTTACATTCATGATAATTATTGTGAGACATGAATTTAGTGCCATTTTATTGCCTGTAAAGTGACTGTTACTGTATATTGTCTCTGTTCCTTTCTGGTCTACTACTTTTAGCCTCTCTCTTTGCTCAGAGGACCCTTTCAATATTTCCTGTAGAGCTGGTTTGATGTTTACAAGTTCTTTTAGTTTTTGTTTGTCCTGGAGGTTTTTATCTCTCCTTCTATTTTCAATCACAGGCTAGCTGGATATAGTATTCTTGGCTGCATATTTTTCTCGTTTAGTTCTCTGAATATATCAGGCCAGTTCTTTCTGGCCTGCCAGGTCTCTGTGGATAAGTCTGCTGCCAATCTAATATTTTTTACTATTGTATGTTACAGACTTCTTGTCCTGGCCTGCTTTCAGGATTTTCTCTTTGTCAGTAAGACTTGTAAGTTTTACTATTAGATGATGGGTTGTGGACCTATTCTTATTGATTTTGAGGGCGGTTCTCTGCCCTTCCTGGATTTTGATCCTTGTTCCCTTTGCCATATTAGGGAAATTCTCTGCAATAATTTGCTCCAATATACCTTCTGCCCCCCTCTCTCTTTCTTCCTCTTCTGGAATCCCAATTATTCTAATGTTTCATATTATGGTATCACTTCTCTTGAATTTTCCCCTCATGGTCCAGTAGTTGTATGTTTCTCTTTTGCTCAGCTTCTTTATTGAATGTCATTTGGTCTTCTATATCACTAATTCTCTCTTCGGCCTCATTTATCCTAGCAGTAAGAGCCTCCATTTTTTATTGCACCTCATTAATAGCTTTTTTGATTTCAGCTTAGGTAGATTTTAGTTTTTTTATTTCTCCAGACAGCATTTCTTTAATATCTTCCATGCCTTTTTTGAGATGAGCTAGCACCTTGAGAATCATCATTCTGAACTCTAGATCTGACATATTACCAATGTCCATATTGGTTAGGTCCCTAGCCTTCAGTATTGACTCTTGTCCTTTATTTTTGTGGTGAGTTTTTCTGCCTTGTCAGTTTATCCAGATATGAATATATGAAGGAGAGAATAGAATACTAAAAGGGTAGAGAGACCACAGAAAAATGTGTGTTAACCAAATCAGAGGAGACCTCAAATTGTGGGGGACAGAAGGGGGATAAAAAGAAGTTCAAAAATATTTTTAAAAAGTATACACACACACACACACACACACACACACACACACATTAGACTGGTGAATAGAACAGAGCCACTCATTTAATTTTTGGAGTATTTTGGTCTCTTAGAAGAAGCTACCTCCAAAAATTTTAATGAAAGAAAACCATACACACACACACACACACACACGGTAAACATGAAGAACAGATGGGATATGACTATAAAGATGTAAATTTCAAGAAAATTCTAAAAAAGTAGTTGATAAGATAAGTTGGTTGGGAAAAAAAAGAAAAAGGAAAGGATGTGGAGAGAACTTGTTCAGGCTGGAGACTAGAACAAAGCCCTGTGCTAGATTTAGGGTATAATTTGGTCTATTTGAAGAAGTGTATCCCATAATTTTTTAGAAGAAAAAACCATATGTGTACACAAAAAATAAAGTTAGATACAATAAAGGTTAAGTATGACTATAATAATGACTGCTCAAAAAGATTTTTTATTGAAAGTTATTGTTAAGACAAACTAGTTAAAAATGTTAAAAGAAGAAAGTGTAAAAGTTAAAAAAATGATAATAAGAAAAAAAAATTTTTAAAATACTAATTAACTTTGCAAGACTAAATAATCATGGGGAGAAAGCCATGAATTCCATGTTTTGTTTTCCCCTTCTCTGGAATTCTGCTGTTCTCCTTGATCAGTGAGCTTGGTTTTGGCTTAATTTCTTGCTGATCTTCCATAGGAGGGGCCTGTTGTAGTGATTCTCAAGTGTTTTTTCCCAAGATGGAATTTCACCACCCTTGCCCAGGGCCAGTCTAAGTAATCTGCTCGGGTTCACTGTCTGGAGCTTTCTTTCCCTGAACACTCCCTGTAGAGCTCTGGAGGATGGTAATGAAAATGGAAGCCTCCCAATCTCTGGCCTGTAGGAGCCGAGAGTTCAGGGCCCCACTCCTCAGTGTGCCCTCTGAGAAAAGCACTCAATCACTCCCATCTCCCTTGTTTCCAGCCATGCTTCGAGCTCACGCAGCTTTTGACTGAGTATCTCCATCTGTGTCACACAACCCCGCCTGTAGTCTCCAAGCCCAGCAGATCCCTGCCACTCTTACAGGGGGTTCTCCCTGGATCTGCCACTTGGGGGGTCCCTGCTCAAAGAGCAGTGGTATGACTGTGCCACTGATCACAATTTAAGGTTACCCCAAGTTGGAGCTCACTCCTTGGCTCTGTCTCTGTAACCAGCTTCCCCCTCTAATACCTGCGAGCTCTGTGATACTCAGACACCCACAATCCTTCTGTAACCCTATGGGACCTGAGACCATGTTGTCCTAGCGAGGGATCCACACCTGCTTAGCCTCTGGAGCAATGTCCCTCAGTGGAGCAGATTTTTTAAAGTTCTGACTTTGTGCTCTGTTGCTCTGCCACTTGCCAGGAGCTAGCCCCTACCCCAACGGTCTATCTTCCCATCACTTTGGATTCTCTTCTCCACAGGTTCTACCTTTCAGAAAGTGGCTGATTTTCTGTTTCTAGAATTGCTGCTCTTTTTCTTTGATCTCCTGTTGCATTTGTAGGTGTCGGAATCATTTGATAAACTAGCTGATATCCTGCTTCCTGATGTCATCTCATCCTGCTACTCCTCTGCCATCTCACCCCTCCCGCTTGTCATTTACTTTTGTCGGTCTTTTTGTTTGTCCATTTTTGTTTATATACCTTATAAATCTTACTTGTTGGCCTCATAGTGCCTGGGCTTTCCCTTTTATCTCTCTCTCTTTTTCTCTCTTTCTTTCTTTCTTTCTCTCTTCTTTTCTTTTTTCTTTCTTTTTGGTGGTGACTTAAGATTGCTCCAAAGCATTCCAGGGTGAACCTTGCCTGGATCGTGGTTGATGTACTCAGTTATACATCCCCTCAACAAGCACTCACCAAAATGACTAGGAGGAGGAGCACACAAGACAGGAAAAATTCAGAGACTCACAAGAGAGAAAAATTCAGATATCCTCTCTGTCAGAACTATTGGATATGGACATGAACAGTATGGTAAAAAGGTAATTCAGGCTAAAATTATCCAGGCAGTGGCTAGGTTGGGGAAAGCCATTAATGACAACATAAAATCTTTAAGGGCAGCAGTGAGAGCCACCAGGGCAGAATTTAAACATGTTATAAATGAGATCCAATCTTATCTAAATACTCTAACAGATAGGGTAACACAGGCAGAAGACAGAATTAGTGATCTAGAGTACAAAATGGTAGAGAAAAAGGATCAGGAAGAGACATGGGACAAACAGCTTAGAAGCCATGAAATCAGAATTAAGGAAATAAATGATGAAATGAAATGTTCCAATGCCAGAATTATTGGGAACCATGATGGGGTGGAAAAAGACAAAAGACTAGAAGATATAGGTGAACAAATTCTGGATGAAAATTTTCCCAGTCTGGGGAATGGAAGAGCCTTCATGTCCTAGAGGAAGAAAAGTCACCCTCCAAGATCAACAAATCTAGGAAGACCTCAAGGCACTTAATTTTGGAACCAATGAATCATGATTTTAGACAGAAGCATCTGAGGGCAGATAGGGAGAAGAGTTTCCTTATGTACAGAGGATGGTCCAGCAGAGTAACATCAGACCTGCCCACAGAAACCTGGAAAACCAGAACGGCCTGGCAAGATATATTCAGGGCACTAAATGAGAAGAACATGCAACCAAGAATACTTTATCCAGCAAGACAGACATTCAAAATTGATGGATAAATAAAGAACTTCCAAGACTGGCAAGGTTTCAAAGAGTATGTGACCAACAAACTGGAACTACTAAATATTAATGAGGGTTTCTATGAGAGAAGAAAGAACCCAAGAGTGACATAGAACAGAAATTTACAGAGACAATCTATAGAAACAAGGACTTCACAGGTAACTTGATGTCCATCAAAACGTATCTCTCAATAATCACTCTCAATATAAGTGGCCAAAACCCTCACATAAAACAGCACATGGTTGCAAATTGCATAAAAATGACAGGGCCTGTCCATATACTGTCTACAAGAGACCCATGTGGAATCTAAAGATACATCCAGACTGAAGGTGAAGGGATGGAGAAGCATTCTTCATGTCAACGGGCTTCAAAAGAAACCTGGGGTTGCAATTCTCATATCTGATAAATTAGATTTTATACTAAAGGCTGTAGTCAGAGATAAAGAAGGACATTACATCATTCATAAATGGTCTATCCACAAAGAAGATCTAACAATTGTAAATATTTATGTCCCCAACATGGGAACAGATAACTACTTAAGACAACTGTTAATCAAAATAATTATATTGATATGAATACATTAATTGTAGAGGATCTTAACAGGCCACTCTCAGTAATAGACAGATCATCCCAGCAGATAATCAATAAAGAAACAAGAGCTTTGATGACACAAGGGACCAGATGGACCCCATAGATATATACAGAACATTCCACCCTAAAACTACAGAATACTCATTCTTCTCGAGTGCACATGGAACCTTCTCCAGAATAGACAACATACTGGGTCATAAGTCAGGACTCAAACTATACCAAAAGACAGATTTTTCCCTGCATATTCTCAGACCACAATGCTTTGAAACTGGAACTCAACCACAAGAAAATTTTGGAAGGGGGACGCCTGGGTGGCGCAGTTGGTTGGACGACTGCCTTCGGCTCAGGGCGTGATCCTGGAGTCCCGGGATCGAGTCCCACATCAGGCTCCCAGCTCCATGGGGAGTCTGCTTCACTCTCTGACCTTCTCCTCGCTCATTCTCTCTCACTGTCTCTCTCTCTCAAATAAATAAAAAATAAAATCTTTAAAAAAAAAAAAAGAAAGAAAAATTAAAAAAAAAAAAAAAAGAAAATTTTGGAAGGAATTCAAACACTTGGAAGCTAAAGACCACCCTGCTTAAGAATGTTCAGGTCAACCAGGAAATCAAAGAATTACTTAAACAATTCATGGAACCCAATAAGAATGAAGATAAATTGGTCCAAAACCTATGGGGTATGGCAAAGGCAGCCTTAAGGGGGAAATACATGGCCATCTGACCTTGCACAAAAAAACAAAACAAAACAAAAACCAACCAACCCTGAAAAATCCCAAATACCCCAGCTTTCTTTACACCTTAATGAACTGGAGAATCAACAACAAATTAAACCAACTCCACACAAAAGAAGGGAAATAATCAAGATTAGAGCAGAGATCAATGAGGTAGAAACTAGAGATACAGTAGAACGTATCAATGAAACTAGAAGCTGGTTTTTTGAAAGAATCAACAAGATCGATAAACCATTGGCCACACTAATCCAAAGGAAAAGAGAGAAAGCTCAAATTCATAAAATTACGAATGAAAAGAGAGAGATGACAACTAACACCAAGGAAGTAGAAAGAATCATCAGAAGTTATTATCAACAGTTATATGCCAATAAGTTAAGCAACCTAGATGAAATGGATGCATTCCTGGAAAACTATAAACTTCCAAAACTGAACCAGGAAGACTGACAACCAGAATAGACTGATATCTAGTAACGAGATTGAAGCAGTGATCAAAAACCTCCCCAAAACACAAGATCCCAGGACCTGACAGATTCCCTGGGGAATTCTACCAAACTTTCTTTCTTTTTTTTTTCCCCAATTTATTTATTTTCAGAAAAACAGTATTCATTATTTTTTCACCACACCCAGTGCTCCATGCAAGCTGTGCCCTCTATAATACCCACCACCTGGTACCCCAACCTCCCACCCCCTGCCACTTCAAACCCCTCAGACTGTTTTTCAGAGTCCATAGTCTCTCACGGTTCACCTACCAAACCAAACTTTCAAAGAAGAAATAACACCTCTTCTCCTGAAGCTGTTTCAAAAAATTGAAGCAGAAGGAAAACTTCCAGACTATTTCTATGAAGCCAGCATTACCCTGATCTCCAAACCAGGCAAAAACCCCATCAAAAAGGGGAATTTCAGGGGGACAAGATGGCAGGGTAGTAGGAAGAGGCGCCCTTTCAGCTGGTACCCCAAAGTGAGCTGATTACCTACCAAAGAACTCCGATCACCCATGAAATCAGCCTGAGATCAGAATTATACACGTCTGGATCTCTACAGGGGCAGAAGACGCCAGTGAGCAGGTAAAGCAGAATGGGAACCGTGGACTGATATCGGAAGATAAACAAAAGGGGGAGGGAGCCACCAGTGGCGACCGGTGGGAAAGTAATACCCCAATGTGAGCGAGAGTGCCCTGCGTCTGGGGACCAGCATTAACTTGGAGACTGGTTGAAAGCACTCCAAAAGAGCAAAAGATCACAGGGGGGAAATTGTGGGAATCGGGGTGGCTAGGGACAGGGTCTTAAGTCCCTGGTCCCAGACGGCCTCCCCGGCGCTGAGGCAGAGAGAGTGTGGCGGAGAAACCAGCTCCTGGTCCCTAAGCCGCCAGTGCGCCCCAGAGCGCGTGGGTTCTGGCTCCTGTGAGGGGATGGGAGCTGCGCCGGTCTGCAGAACGCATGCTAGCCCTACCACAAAGCTTGAGATACGCGAGCACGTCCCTCATGCTCCCCTGAGTTACTGAGGCCCAGCCGGCGCTCCTTGACCCACGCCATTGTTTCAAAGCCTAAGCCGCGCGCGTACGAAACACTTCCCCTGAAAGAGGCACGCAAAAGCCCAGCCTTCGGCTTACGGACCAGCGCCCCGTTCTCAGTGGCCCAGACGCGCGCCCGACCCACAGCCGCCTCTGAAAAGAGGTGCGCGCAAGCCGGGCACTCCCAGCCCGGGCCAGAGGCAAAATCTCAGTGTGCGATCGCTGCTTGGAACCTCTCTGGCGGTCGGGAGCTCCCAGACAGCCGCCACTGCCTTGGCTTTGGGGACGAGCAAAAGATCCTGCGCCCCCAGGGTCCGCAACTTGGAACCTGCGCTGCCAGCGGCCAAGGGGGAATTTATTCAGCTTCTGCACCCAGACTGAGGCTTCTCTCTGAGAGGGAGATCAGGGTGCGGTTTGATTTCTTATAATACTACAAAAACCATCAAAGGCAGTCAAGGTGAGAGGTAAAAAAGTGAACAAGCAAAAAAAACCCACCAGAGAACAAAAGCCTGAAAAAAAAAAAAAAGCAGTTTCCCCAGAGCCCACCCCCTTGAGGGGGGCGGGGGGACTCAACTCAGGAAACATCTTTGACTGACAACCCACGTGGCAGGCCCCTTCCCCAGAAAACAAACCAAGAAAGAAAAAAAAAGGACTATAAGAGAACCACCACTACTTCATAGGAAAACTTGTATTGTTCACTCGTTTCCACTATTCCGGTTCATATATATATATATTTTTTTTACACATAGGTAACTTTTTTAACCTATTAAGCATCACAGCGAGCTGTACAGTACATCAAATTCCATAATACCTTTCTAACCTGAACTTTTTGATATATACACCTATGTTTTTCTTTTGCATTTTTATTTTTTGAATTCCTTTTTTAAAAATTTTAGTTTAGTTTAGTCTAGTATATTCCTTTTTATTTTTATCCTCTAATATTCATATAGAGTTAACTTCAAAGTAATCCCCTTTCCCCAATCAATACTACCCCATAGGTAAACCAATTTTTAATCCCCTTTATCTTAGGAAAGTTGAGTCCTTTCAAAGATATCAAGATACATCCAGGAAGAATCAAAACAACCTTCCTCGCACACACTGAGAATTTATAAGAACTCTCCCATCTTCTTCCACCAGTGTTTCTGTGTTTTTTGTGTTTGTCCTGATAGCATATAAATTTTACACTTGTGGTTCTTTTTGATGAGGTTCTTTCTTTATTTGCATATATATATTTTTTTTTCTTTCTCTTGCCATATAATTGTATCAGTCTTTTTATCTCTTTTTGTTTGTCGACTTCATAAATCTTACCTTGGGGCCCATCTGGGCTGAACCTTCTCTTTCATCTTCCCTTTCTTTCCTGTCTCTCTCTCTCTCTCTTTTTTTTTCTTTTTTTCTTTTTCTTTTTCTTCTTTTCCTTTTTTTCTTTTTCTTTTTCTTTTCCTTTGTCTCTCGTTTGGGTGGGGAATCCTGATTGCTCAGAAGTGTTCCAGGGCGCACCTTGAATGCACCAGAGTTGATACATCCAGCTACATCTGTTCATTCTTCTCCCACCAAAATGACTAGGAGGAGGAATGCCCAACCTAAGAAAAATACAGAGGTTGGACCTTCTGCAACAAAGCTAACGGCTATCAACATAGACAATATGTCGGAAAGAGAATTCAGGCTAACAATTATCCAGGCAATAGCTAGGTTGGAGAAAGCCATGGATGACCAAACAGAATTGATTAGGGCCGAACTGAAAGCGACCAGACAGGATGTTCACAATGTTAGGGCGGAGCTTAAAGCTACCAGGGAGGAGGTCCACAATGCTCTCAATGAGTTCCAATCTAATCAAAACTCTCTCAAAACTAGGGTAACTGAGACAGAAGATAGAATTAGTGATCTGGAAGACAAACAGATAGAGAGAAAGGATCAAGAGGAAGCCTGGAACAAACAGCTTAGATCCCACGAAAGCAGAATCAGGGAAATAAATGATGCCATGAAGAGTTCCAACGTCAGAATTATTAGAATCCCTGAAGGGGAGGAGAAAGAAAGAAGTCTAGAAGATATCGTGGAACAAGTCCTTCATGAAAATTTTCCGAATCTCGCGAATGACACCAGCGTTCATGTACTAGAGGCTGAACGGTCTCCACCCAAGATTATACACTCCAAAAAAACATCACGACACCTGATAGTCAAATTGAAGAATTATAATTGTATGTATAATCTCTTGAAAGCCGCCAGGGCAATGAGGCACCTTACTTACAGAGGGAAGCCCATCAGAATAACGTCAGACCTGTCCACAGAGACCTGGCAAGCCAGAAGAGGCTGGCAAGATATATTCAGGGCACTAAAAGAGAAGACCATGCAGCCAAGAATACTTTATCCAGCAAGACTGACATTCAAAATGGATGGAGAGATAAAGAGTTTCCAAGACCGGCAAGGCTTAAAAGACTGTGCAACCACCAAGCCGACACTGCAGGAAATATTAAGGGGGGTTCTATAAAAGAGGAAAAATCCCAAGAATAGCATTGAACAGAAATATAGAGACAGTCTACAGAAAGAAAGACTTCAAAGGTAACTCGATGTCAATTAAAACGTATCTATCAATAATCACTCTCAATGTGAATGGCCTAAATGCACCCATAAAACGGCACAGGGTTGCAGATTGGATAAAACGACAGGACCCATCCATATGCTGTCTACAAGAGAGCCATTTTGAACCGAAAGATACACGCAGACTGAAAGTGAAGGGGTGGAGAAGCATCTTTCATGCCAATGGGACTCAAAAGAAGGCTGGGGTAGCGATTCTCATATCAGATAAATTAGAGTTCAAACTAAAGACTGTAGTCAGAGATACAGAAGGACACTACATAATCCTTAAAGGGACTATCCACCAAGATGATCTAACAATTGTAAATATCTATGCTCCCAATATGGGAGCAGCCAATTACTTAAGAAAACTGTTAATCAAGATAAAGAGTCATATTGATATGAATACACTAATCGTAGGAGATCTTAACACGCCTCTCTCAGAAGTAGACAGATCATCGAAGCAGAAAATCAATAAAGAAACAAGAGCATTGAATGACACTTTGGACCAGATGGACCTCATAGATATATACAGAACATTCCACCCTAAAGCAATAGAATACTCATTCTTCTCAAGTGCACATGGAACCTTCTCCAGAATAGACCACATACTGGGTCACAAATCAGGACTCAACCGATACCAAAAGACAGAGATTATTCCCTGCATAGTCTCAGATCACAGTGCTTTGAAACTGGAGCTCAATCACAAGGAAAAGTTCCGAAGGAACTCAAACACCTGGAAGCTAAAGACCACCTTGCTTAAGAATGCTTGGATCAACCAGGAGATCAAAGAAGAACTGAAACAATTCATGGAAACCAATGAGAATGAAGACACTTCGGTCCAAAACATATGGGATACAGCAAAGGCGGTCCTAAGGGGAAAATATATAGCCATCCAAGCCTTGCTCAAAAATATTGAAAAATCCAGAACACACCAGCTGTCTCTACACCTTAAAGAACTGGAGGATCAACAACAAATCAAACCAACTCCACACATAAGAAGGGAAATCATCAAGATTAGAGCTGAAATCAATGAGGGAGAAACCAGAGATACAGTAGAAAGTATCAATGAAATTATTAGCTGGTTTTTGGAAAGAATCAATAAGATCGATAAGCCACTGACTACACTAATCCAAAAGAAAAGAGAGAAAGCCCAAATTCACAAAATTATGAATGAAAAGGGAGAGATCACAATGAACACCAAGGAAGTAGAAACAATCATCAGAAGTTATTACGAACAGTTATATGCCAATAATCTTAGCAACCTAGATGAATTGGATGCATTCCTGGAAAAATATAAACTATCAAAATTGAACCAGGAAGAAATCGACAACCTGAATTGACCGATATCTAATAACGAGATTGAATCAGTGATCAAAAACCTCCCAAAAAACAAGAGCCCAGGACCTGATAGATTCCCTGGGGAATTCTACCAAACCTTCCAAGAAGAAATAACACCTTTCTCCTGAAGCTGTTTCAAAAAATTGAAGCAGAAGGAAAACTTCCAGACTCTTTCTATGAAGCCAGCATTACCCTGATCCCCAAACCAGGCAAGGACCCTACCAAAAAGGAGAATTTCAGACCAATATCACTGATGAATATGGATGCTAAGATTCTCAACAAGATCCTAGCCAACAGGATCCAACAGCACATTAACAGATTATCCACCATGATCAGGTGGGATTCATCCCTGGGCTACAAGGATGGTTCAACATTCGCAAATCAATCAATGTGATACAACAAATTAATATGAGAAGAGAGAAGAACCACATGGTCCTCTCAATTGATGCAGAAAAAGCATTTGACAAAATCCAACATCCGTTCCTGATTAAAACGCTTCAAAGTATAGGGATAGAGGGAACATTCCTGAACCTCATCAAATCTATCTATGAAAGACCCACAGCAAATATCATCCTCAATGGGAAAAAGCTTGCAGCCTTCCCGTTGAGATCAGGAACAAGACAAGGATGCCCACTTTCACCACTCTTGTTCAACATAGTATTAGAAGTCCTAGCAACAGCAATCAGACTACAGAGAGAAACAAAAGGTATCCAAATTGGTAATGAAGAAGTCAAACTCTCTCTCTTTGCAGATGACATGATTCTTTATATGGAAAACCCAAAAGACTCCACCTCCAAACTACTAGAACTCATACAGTAATTCAGCAGCGTGGCAGGATACAAAGTCAATGTGCAGAAATCAGTGGCTTTCTTATACACTAACAATGAAAATACAGAAAGGGAAATTAGAGAATCGATTCCATTTACTATAGCACCAAGAACCATAAGATACCTGGGAATAAACCTAACTAAAGAGGTAAAGGCTCTGTACTTGTGGAACTACAGAACACTCATGAAAGAAATTGAAGAAGACACAAAAAGATGGAAGACCATTCCATGCTCTTGGATCGGAAGAATAAACATTGTTTAAATGTCTATACTGCCTAGAGCAATCTATACTTTTAATGCCATTCCGATCAAAATTCCACCGGCATTCTTCAAAGAGCTGGAGAAATAATCCTAAAATTTGTATGGAATCATAAGAGACCCCGAATCGCTAAGGAAATGTTGAAAAACAAAAATAAAGCTGGGTGCATCACCTTACCTGATTTCAAGCTTTATTACAAAGCTGTGATCACCAAGACAGCATGGTACTGGCATAAAAACAGACACATAGACCAGTGGAGTAGAGTAGAGAGCCCAGGTATGGACCCTCAACTCCATGGTCAATTAATGTTTGACAAAACAGGAAAAAACATACAGTGGAGAAAAGACAATCTCTTCAATAAATAGTGCTGGGAAAACTGGACAGCTCTATGTAGAAGAATGAAACTCGACCATTCTCTTACACTGTACACAAAGATCAACTCAAAATGGATAAATGACCTCAACGTGAGACAGGAATCCATCAGAATCTTAGAGGAGAACATAGGCAGTAATCTCTTTGATATCAGCCACAGCAACTTCTTTCAAGATACGTCTCCAAAGGTAAAGGAAACAAAAGTGAAAATAAACTTCTGGGACTTCATCAAAATCAAAAGCTTCTGGACAGCAAAGGAAACAGTCAACAAAACAAAGAGGCAACCCACGGAATGGGAGAAGATATTTGCAAATGACAGTACAGACAAGAGGTTGATATTCAGGATCTATATTGAACTCCTCAAACTCAACCCACACGAAACAGACAAGCACGTCAAAAAATGGGCAGAAGATATGAACAGACACTTCTCCAATCAAGACATACAAATGGCTATCAGACACATGAAAATATGCTCATCATTATTAGCCCTCAGGGAGATTCAAATTAAAACCACATTGAGATATCACCTTACACCAGTTAGAATGGCCAAAATTAACAAAACAGGAAACAACATGTGTTGGAGAGGATGTGGAGAATGGGGAACCCTCTTACACTGTTGGTGGGAATGCAGGTTGGTGCAGCCTCTTTGGAGAACAGTGTGGAGATTCCTCAAGAAATTAAAAATAGAGCTTCCCTATGACCCTGCAATTGCACTCCTGGGTATTTACCCCAAAGACACAGATGTCGTGAAAAGAAGGGCCATCTGTACCCCAATGTTTATAGCAGCAATGGCCACGGTCGCCAAACTGTGGAAAGAACCAAGATGCCCTTCAACGGATGAATGGATAAGGAAGGTGTGGTCCATATACACTATGGAGTATTATGCCTCCATCAGAAAGGATGAATACCCAACTTTTGTAGCAACATGGACGGGACTGGAAGAGATTATGCTGAGTGAAATAAGTCAAGCAGAGAGAGTCAATTATCATATGGTTTCACTTATTTGTGGAGCATAACAAATAGCATGGAGGACAAGTGGTGTTAGAGAGGAGTAGGGAATTTGGGTAAATTGGAAGGGGAGGTGAACCATGAGAGACTATGGACTCTGAAAAACAATCTGAGGGGTTTGAAGTGGCAGGGGGGTGGGAGGTTGGGGTACCAGGTGGTGGGTATTTTAGAGGGCACGGCTTGCATGGAGCACTGGGTGTGGTGAAAAACTAATGAATAATGTTTTTCTCAAAATAAATAAATTAAAAAAATAAAAAAGGGGTATTTCATACCAATATCCCTGATAAATATGGATACCAGGATTCTCAACATGATCCTAGCTAACAGGATCCAACAGCACATTAAAAATATTATCCCCCTTGACCAGGTAGGATTTATACCTAGGGTGTAAGGGTGGTTCAACATTCACAAATCTATCAATGTGATAATAGAAATCAAAAAGAGAAAAGAGAAGAACCACATGGTCTTCTCAATTGATGCAGAAAAAGAATTTAACAAGATACACCATCAGTTCCTTATTAAAACTCTTCAAATATAGGGACAGAGGGAACATTCCTCAACTTCATAACATCTATCCATGAAAAACCCACAGCAAATATAATTCTCAGTGGGGGAGAAGCTGACTGCCTTCCCTTTGAGATCAGGAACACAACAAAGATGTCCACTCTTGCAAATTTTTTTCAACATAGTACTAGAAGTCCTAGCAACAGCCATCAGAAAAAAACAAAACCAAAACCAAAAAAGGATATAAAGTGTATTCAAATTGAGAAAGAACAAATCTAACTCTCTCTCTTTGCAGATGACATGATACTTTATATGGAAATCCCAAAAGACTCCAGCCCCAAACTAGTATAACTCATATAGCAATTCAGTAATGTGGAAGGATACAAAATCAATGTACAGTAATCAGTTTCTTTCTTGTACACTAACAATGAAAATATAGAAAGGGAAATTAGAGAATCAATTCCATTTTCTATAGCACCAAGAACCGTAAGATACCTGGGAATAAACCTAACCAAAGATGTAAATGATCTGTACTTAAGGAATTATAGAACACTCATGAAAGAAACTGAAGAAGATACAAAAGATGGAAAAGGATTCTATGTTCATGGATTGGAAGAATATATACTATTGAAATGTCTATACTGCCTAGAGCAATTTATACTTTCAGTGCCATCCCAATAAAAATTCCACTGGCATTTTTCAAAGAGGTTAAACAAACAATCTTAAAATTTGTATGGAAACAGAAGATACCCAAATAGCTAAGGAAAGGATGAAAAAGAAAAACAAACTTGTGAACATCATGCTCCCTGATTTCACACATTACTACAAAGCTGTGATCACCAAGACAGCATGGTACTGGCACAAAAACAGACACATAGACCAGTGGAGCAGAGTAGAGAGTGCAGATATGGACCCTCAACTAATGGTGAACTAGTCTTCAAAAAATATATACAGTGGAAAAAAGATAGTCTCTTCAATAAATGGTGCTGGGAATGTTGGACAGCTATGTATAGAAGAATGAAACTCGAAAATTGTCTTATACTTTGCACAAAGATAAACTCAAAATGGATAAAAGACGTCAATGTGAGGCAGGAGTCTATCAAAGTAGAGATGAATATAGACAGTAACCTCTTTGACATTGGTGTCTTCTTTGAAGACATGTATCCAAAGGCAAAGGAAACAAAAACAAAAATGAACTTTTTTGACTTCATCAAGATCAAAAGCTTCTGCACAGCAGAGGAAACAGTCAACAAAACAAAGAGGCAACCCACGAAATGGGAGAAGATATTCGCAAATGACACTACACACAATGAGCTGATATTCAAGATATATAAGGAACTCCTCACTCTGTACACACAAAACAGATAATCACATCAACAGTGGGCAGAAGACATGAACAGACACTTCTCCAAAGAAGACATACAAATGGCTAACTGACAGATGAAAAAATGTTCATTGTCATTAGCCATTAGGGAGATTCAAATCAAAACCACATTGAGATACCACGTTACATCAGTTACAATGGCCAAAATTAACAATACAGTAAACAGCAAGTGTTGGAGAAGATGTGGGGAAAGGGGAACCATCTTACAGTGTTGGTGGGAATGAAGTTGGTGCAGCCACTTTGGAAAACAGTGTGAAGATTCTCCTCCAGGATTTTGATGGATTCCTGTCTCACATTGAGGTCTTTCATCCATTTTGAGTTTATTTTTGTGTAAGGTGTAAGAAAATGGTCCAGGTTTGTTCATCTTCACTAGCCGTCAAGGAAATTTAAATCAAAACCACATTGAGATACCACCTTACACCAGTTAGAATGGCCAAAATTAACAAAGACAGTAAACAAAGTGTGTTGGAGAGGATGTGGAGAAAGGGGAACCCTCTTACACTGTTGGTGGGAATGCAAGTTGCTGCTGCCACTTTGGAGAACAGTGTGGAGATTCCTCAAGAAATTAAAAATAGAGCTTCCCTATGACCCTGCAATTGCATTACTGGGTATTTACCTCAAAGACACAGACGTAGTGAAAAGAAGGGCCATCTGTACCCCAATGTTCATAGCAGCAATGACCACAGTCACTAAACTGTGGAACGAGCCAAGATGCCCTTCAACAGATGGAAGGATAAATAAGATATGATCCACATATACAATATTATTATGCCTCCATCAGAAAGGATGAATACCCAACTTTTATATCCACGTGGTCAAGACTGGAGGAGATTATGCCGAGTGAAATAAGTCAAGCAGAGGGAGTCAGTTATCATATGGTTTCACTTTTGCAGCGTAAGGAATAACACGGAGGACATGGAGAGATGGAGAGGAAAAGTGAGTTGGGGGAAATTGAAGGCGGAGACGAACCATGAGAGACTATGGAGTCTGAGAAACAAACTGAGGATTTTTGAGTAGAGGAGGGTGGGGGGTTGCGTAAGCCTGGTGGTATGAATTAAGGAGGGCATGTATTGTATGGAGCATTGAGTGTGGTGCATACACAATGAATCTTGGAACACTGAAAGAAATTAAAATAAAATTTAAAAAATACAGACTGTGTAAGACAAGGCTATTTTCATATCCCTGCATACATTTTATGGAAGGAATATTACTTGATTTTGTTTATAATAAATTTTGTTTTGTGAATAAGGAAAAAACAGTAGTGACAGTGAAACAAACAAACAAACAAAGCCCTTATTCCTTAGATTAGGTGTTCCTAAACTTCTGCCTGAAGTGAGTGTCTGTTAGCCACATGCAGATGTTTCTATTATCTGAGTCCTGGAGTAAAGTGTGTGAGAACCATCAAATACACCTATATCTTCATGATCCATCAGCTCTGGTGCTATTCACCACTCACTATTTATTTATTTATTTATTTATTTATTTATTATTAATTTATTTTATTACTATTAGCATATAATGTATTATTTGTTTCAGGGGTACAGGTGTGTGATTCATCACTCCTACAGAATACATAGAGCTCACCACAACACATACCCTTCCCAAGGTCCATCATGCAGCTACCTCATCCTTCCCACCCCCTCCACTCCAGGAACCCTCAGTTTGTTTCCTGAGATAAAGAATCTCTTTTGGTTTGTATCTCTCTCTGGTTTCCTCTTGTTTTATATTTTCCCATCTTCCCCTATGGTCATCTGCCTTGTTACTCAAACTCCACATATCAGTTAGGTTATATGATAATTGTCTTTCTCTGACTGGCTTATTTCACTTAGCATAATACACTGTAGTTCCATCCATGAAGTTGCAAATGACAAGGTTTCATTTTATTAATGGCTGCATAATATTCCATTGTGTTTGTGTGTGTGTGTGTGTGTGTGTGTGTGTGTGTATACACATATCACATTTACTTTATCCTCTGATCCATTGATGGACATCTATGTTCTTTCTATAATTTGACTATTGTGGGCATTGCTGTTATAAACATTGTGGTGCAGGTGCCCCTTAAAATTACTGCATTTGTATCTTTGTGGTTAGGAGCCAGCAGTGCAATTGCTCAGTCACAGGGTAGCTCCATTTTGAACTTTTTAAGGATCCTACATACTGTTTTCCAGAGTAGTTACACCAGCTTGAATTCCCACTAACAGTGCAGGAGGGTTCCCCTTTCTACGTATCCTCGCCAACATTTGTTGTTTCCTGACTTCTTAATTTTTGCTCTTCTGTCTGGTGTGAGGGGGGAATCTCACTGTGGTTTTGGTTTGTATTTCCTTGATACTGAGTGATGTTGAGCAGTTTTTCAAGTGTCTGTTGGCAATTTGGATGTCTTCTTTGCAGAAATATCTGTTCATGTCTTCTGCCCCTTTCTTGATTGGATTACTTCTTCTTTGGGTGTTGAGTTTGATAAGTTCTTTATAGATTTTGGATACTAGCCCTTTATGTGATATATAATTGGCATTTATCTTCTTGAATTCTGTTGGTTGTCTTTTGGATTTGTTGACCATTTTCTTTGCTGTCCAAAACCATTTATTCTTGAAGTCCCAATAGTTCATTTTTGTCCTTGCTTTGCTTGCCTTTGGGGATGTTTCTAGGAAGAAGTTGTTGCATCTGAGGTCAAGGAGGTTACTGCCTCTGTTCCCCTCAAGGATTTTGATGGATTCCTATCTCACAGTTAGGTTTTTCATCCATTTTGAGTCTATTTTTGTGTATGGTGTAAGGAAATGGTCCAGCTTTATTCTTCTGCATGTGACTGTCCAGTTTTCCCAGCACCATTTGTTGAAGAGACTATCCTTTGCATTGGATATTCTTTACTGCTTCATTGAAGATTAGTTGACCATAGATTTTAGGGTCCATTTCTGAGTTCTGTATTCTGTTCCATTGACCTATATGTCTGTTTTTTGTGCCAGTACTATACTGTCTTGATTACAGCTTTGTAATAGAGTTTTAAGTCCAGAGTTGTGATGCCACTAGTTTGGTTTTCATTTTCAACATCACACTGGCTATTTGGGGTCTTTTCTGTTTCCATACATATTTTAAAATTATTTATTTCATTTCAGTGAAAAATGTTGATGGTTTATTGATAGGGATTGCATTAAATGTGTGTATTACTTTCTATTGTGTAGACATCTTTACAATATTTGTTCTTCCAATCTATGAGCATGGCAAGTTTTTCCATTTTCGTCATTTTTTTTCATGAGTATTCTGGAGTTTTCTGAATATAGATTCTTTGCCTCTTTGCCTCTTTGATTGGATTTATTCCTTTGCCTCTTTTATTAGATTTATTCCTAGGTAGCTTATGTTTTCAGGTGCAATTGTAAATTGGATTGACTACTTAATTTCTCTTTCTTATGTCTCATTGTTGGTATATAAAAATGTAACTGATTTCTGTGCACTGATTTTATATCTTGCCACATTACTGAAATCCTATATGAGTTCTAGCAGTTTTGGGGTGAGCTCTTTTGGGTTTTCCACAGGACGAATCACATAAGGACTGAGAGTCTGACTTCTTGCTTGCTGATTCAGATGCCTTTTATTTCTTTTTGTTGTCTGATTACTGAGGCTAGGTCATCCAGTACTATGTTGATGAGTGGTGGTGATAGTGGACATCTCTGCCGTGTTCTTAAACTTAGGGGGAAAGCTCTCAGTTTTTTACCATTGAGAATGATTTTCTTTATTTTTTTTTTATAAATATATAATGGTTTATCCCCAGGGGTACAGTTTTGTGAATCTCCAGGTTTACACACTTCACAGCACTCACCATAGCACATATCCTCCCCAACGTCCATAACCCCACCACCCTGTCCCGACACCCCTCCCCCCAGCAACCCTCAGTTTGTTTTGTGAAATTAAGAGTCACTTATGATTTGTCTCCCTCCCAATCCCATCTTGTTTCATTTATTCTTTTCTTATCCCCCAAACCCCCCACGTCACGTCTCCACTTCCTCATATCAGGGAGATCATATGATAGTTGTTTTTCTCCGATTGACTTATTTTGCTCAGCATAATACCCTCTAGTTCCATCCACGTCATTGCAAATGGCAAGATTTCATTTCTTTTGATGGCTTCATAGTATTCCATTGTATATATATACCACATCTTCTTTATCCATTCATCTGTTGACGGACATCTAGGTTCTTTCCATAGTTTGGCTATTATGGACATTGCTACTATAAACATTCGGGTGCACGTGCCCCTTATTGAGAATGATTTTTGATGTGTGTGTTTCATAGATCGCTTTTATGATTTGAGGTATGTACCTTCTATCACTACACTGTGAATAGTTTTAATCAAGAAAAGATGCTGTTCTCTGTCAAATGCTTTTTCTGCATCAATTGAGAGGATTATATTTTCCTTGTCCTTTTTTTTTTTCTTTGTGTAGTGTATCACAGTGATTTGTGGATGTTGAAACAAACTTACAGCCCAGGAATAAAGGACACTTGGTCATGTTGAATAATCATTTTAATGTACTTTTGGATCCTATTGGCTCATATTTTGGTGAGAATTTTAGCAGCCATGTTCATCAGGGATATTGGTCTGCAATTGTTCTTTTTGGTAGGGTCTTTATTTGGTGTTGACAAGATCAAGGTAATGTGGGCTTCAAAGAATGAGAATGGAAGTTTTTCCTTCCATTTCTATTTTTTAACAATTTCAGAAGAAGAGGTATTAATTCTTTAAATATTTAGTAGAAGCTGGGGTTACAAGATGGTGGAGAAGTAGGAGATGCTGTTTCAGCTGGTCCCCTAAAATGAGCTGATTATCTACCAAAGAACTCTGATCACCCATGATATCAGCCTGAGATTAGAATTATACATTTCTATATCTCTACAGGGCAGAAGACACCAGTGGACAGGTAAAGCTGAGTGGGAACATCGGACTGATATCAGAAGATCAACAAAAGGGGGAGGGAGCCACCAGAAGTGACCCATTGGTAAGTAATACCCCAATACGAGTGTGCCCTGTGATTGGGGACCAACATTAACTTGGAGTCTGGTTGAAAGCACTCAAAAAGAGCAAAAGATCTTAAGGTGAATTTGGTGGAATTGGCTGATTAGGGACAGGGGCTTAAGCCCACGTACCCAAGATGGCCACCGTTGGTGCTGAGCCAGAGAGAGTGCAGCAAAGAAACCAGTCCTTGGTCCCTGAAACACCCAGCCAGCAGGAGAGCATCTGGGTGGTGGCACGTGTGAGAGAGTCTGGTGTGGATGCCAGCCGGCGCTCTCTAGAACCACAGCCTTTTGCACTCTGCACGCATGCTGCGTTACCAGGGTCTGAGTCGTGCTCCACACTCTCCTCTGGGAGAGGTCTGTGCAGGTGCTAGCCAGTGCTCTCTAGGACCAGGAGAGTCTGAACATTCACAGCCTGGGCCAGCATGAAAATCTCAGTGTGCTGTCTCTGGCTGCGACCTCTCTTGTGGTCTGGACCTGCCCAGACAGCCATAGCGGAGGCAGCCACTGGAAGCCAGCTCTCTGGACTTCTTGTGGTTTTGGTAACACTATGGCACAAGTGGGAGCTCCTGCAACCCCTGAGACTGTGACTGGGGATGTGCTCTGCCAGAGGCAGAGGGGGAATTTATGTGCCCTGGAGCACCCAGAGGGGACAGACTGAAGCTTCTCTCTGAGATGGAGGCCTGGGTGCAGTTTGCTTTCCTCTAAACCTCTGAAGAACCACCAAAAAACACCAATGGGTGAAAAAAACTTCAGAGAACAAAAGCCTAAAAAACAGGTTTCCTCAGAGCCTAGCCCCTTGATAAGGGGCAGGAGGACACAATTCTAGCAAAACTGCCTGAAAAAACACGTGGCAGGCCCCTCCCCCAGAAAGCCAGCACCTCCCAAAACAAAAACAAAAACAAAAACAAGCAAAAAAAAAACAAGAGGATAACCAACACTAGATACAACTTTTATTTTTAATTTGATCCCACTATTCTCTTTCTTGTCAATTCCTTTTTAAAATTATTTAACCCATTTACCATCCAAATGAGATGTTCAGTACAACAAATTCCATAATAACCTTTTAACTTGAACTTTTTTGATAAGTATACCTGTGTTTTTCTTTCACTTTTCTATATTTTATTTTTTATTTTATTTTAAAAAATATTCATATAGAGATAAGCTTCAAGGTAATCCCCTTTCCCCAATCAATGCTACCCAATATATAAAACAATTTTAATCCCCCTTTATCTCAGGGAATTTGAGTCCTTTAACAAAGATATCAAGATGCATCCTGGAAGAATCAAAATAACCTTCCTCGCCCACATTGAGAATTTATGACCACCCTCCCATCTTTTTCTTCTCTCAATGTTTCTGTGTATTTATTTTTGTACTGGTAGTATCTCAATCATATACTTGGGGTTCATTTTGGCTGGGTTCTTTTTTGTTTTTTTTTTCTTGTCATGTACTTTTGTCAGTCTTTTTGATGATCTGTTTTTTTTGTTTGTATACTTTATAAATCTTACCTTTGGAGCCCATTTGGGCTGGGTCCTCTCTTTTCTTTTTTCTTTTTTTTTTCTCCTGTCTCTCTCTCTCTCTTTTTTTCTTTGTTCTTTCTTTTTGGTGGGAACTTCTGATTGCTCAGAAGTGTTCCAGGGTGCACCTGGCCTGCACCGTGGTTGATAAATTCAGCTACACATCCGTTCAACCATCTCTCACCAAAAAGACTAGGGGGAGGAATGTCCAACAGAAGAAAAATTCAGAGACTCTCCATCAGAGCTTTTGGATATGGACATAAACAGTATGTCAGAAAGGGAATTCAGGCTAACAATTATGCAGGCAATGACTAGGATGGAGAAAGTCTTTGATGACAAAATGGAATTAATTAGGGCAGAAGTGAAAGCCACCAAGGATGATGTTAACAATGCCCTCAATGAGTTCCAATCTGATCTAAATTCTCTAACACCTAGTGTAACTGAGGCAGAAGATAGAATTAGTGATCTAGAGGACAAACTGATAGAGAAAAAAGATCAGGAGGAGGCCTGGAACAAACAGCTTAGAAGGCATGAAAACAGAATTAATGGGAAATAAATGAAGCCATGAAACATTCCAACGTCAGAATTATTGGAATTCCTGAGGGAGAGGAGAAAGAATGAAGACTAGAGGATATAGTTGAACAAATTCTCCATGAAAATTTTCCCAGTCTGGCAAATGGAATGAGCGTTTGTGTCCTAGAGGCAAAAAGGTCTCCCCCCAAGATCACAGAATCTAGAAAGACCTCGAAACACCTGAGTGTGAAAATGATGAATCACAATTTTAGACAGGAGCTCTTGAGAGCAGCTAGGGTGAAGATATTCCTTACATACAGAGGAAGGTCCATCAGAATAAGGTGAGACCTGTCCACAGAAACCTGGCAAGCCAGAAAGGGCTGGCAAGATGTGCTCAGGGCACTAAATGAAAAGAACATGCAGACAAGAATATATTGACTGACAATATTTTGATTGACATTCAAAATCAATGGATAAATAAAGAGCTTCCAAGACCTGAAAGGCTTAAAAGAGCATGTGACCACTAAGCCAGCTCTACAAGAAATATTAACAGGGGTCCTATAAAAAAGGAAAAAAGAACTAAGAGTATCATTGAACAGAAATTTAGGGAGACAATTTATAGAAACAAAGACTTCACAGGTAACACGATGTCAGTAAAAATGTATCTCTCAATAATCACTCTCAACATGATTGGCCTAAATGTGCCCATAAAAAGTCACAGCGTTGCAGATTTTAAAAATGACAAAACCCATCTATATGTTGTCTCCAGGAGCCCCATTTTGAACGTAAGGATACATCCAGACTGAAAGTGAACGGACGGAGGAACATCTTTCATGCCAACAGGCCTCAAAAGAAGGCTGGGGTAGTGATTCTCATATCAGATAAATTAGATTTTAAAGTAAAGACTATCGTCAGAGATACAGAAGGACACTACAGCAATCTTAAAGGGTCTATACGCCAAGATAATCTAACAATTGTAAATATTTATGCCCCTACATGGGAGTAACCAACTACATAAGACAACTGTTAATCAAGATAAAGAGTCACATTGATATGAATACATTAATAGTATGGGAGCTTAACATGCCACTCTCAGTAATAGATCATCCAAGCAGAAAATCAAAAAAGAAACAAGAGCATTCAATTGCACATTGGTCCAGATGGACCTCATAGATATATACAGAACATTGCACCCCAAAACAACAGAATACTGATTCTTCTCGAGTGCATATGGAACCTTCTCCAGAATAGACAACATACTGGGACAAAAATCAGGGCTCTACCAGTAAAAAGATTGAGATTATTCCCTGCATATTCTTAGACTACAATGCTTTGAAACTGGAGCTCAACCACAAGAAAAAGTTTGGAAGGAATTCAAACACCTGGAAGCTAAAGACCACCTTGCTTAAGAATGCTTGGATCAACCAGGAAATCAAAGAAAAACTTAAACAATTCATGGAAACCAATGAGAATGAAGTCACTTTGCCCCCAAACCTATGAGATACAGCAAAGGTAGTCCTATGGGGGAAATACATAACCATCCAAGACTCCCTCAAAAAAAACTGAAAAATCCAGAATACACCAGCTGTCTTTAAACTTTAAAAAACTGGAGAATCAACAACAAAGTAAGCCAACTCCACATACAAGAAGGGGAATAATCAAGATTAGAGCAGAGATCAATGACATAAAAACTAGAGGTGCAGTAAAATGCATCAACAAAACCAGAAGCTGTTTTTTTGAAAGAATCAATAAGATCGATAAACCATTGGTCAAACTAATCAAAAAGAAAAGAAAGAAGACACAAATTAATAAAATTATGAATTAAAAGGGAGAGATCACAACTAACACCAAGGAAATAGAAACAATCATCAGAAATTATTATCAACAGATATATGCCAAAAACTTGAGCAACCTAGATGAAATGGATGAATTCCTGGAAACCTATAAACTTCCAAAACTGAATCAGGAAGAAATTGACAACCTGAATAGACCAATATCTAGTAACAAGATTGAAGCAGTGATCAAAAACCTCCTCAAGAACATGAGCCCAGGACCTCATGGATTCCCTGGGGACTTCTACCAAACTTTCAAAGAAGAAATAATACCTATTCTCCTGAAGCTGTTTCCTAAAATGGAAGCAGAAAGCAAACTTCCAGACTCTTTTTATGAAGCCAGCATTACCCTGATCCCCAAACCAGGCAACGACCCCATTAAAAAGGAGAATTTCCGACCAATAACCCCTCTGAATATGGATGCTAAGATTCTCAACAAGATCCTAGCTAATAGGATCCAACAGTACATTAAAAAGATTATCCAGTATGACAAGGTGGGATTTATCCCTGGATTGCAAGAGTGTTTCACCATTCTTAAATCAATCAATGTGATAGAAAAAATCAATAAGAGAAGAGAGAAGAACTACATGGTCCTCTCAATTGATGCAGAAAAAGCATTTGACAAAATCCAGCATCCGTTCCTGATTACAACGCTTCAAAGTATAGGGATAGAGGGAACATTCCTCAACTTCATAAAATCTATGAAAAACATAGCAACTATCTTCCTCAATGGGGAAAAGCTGACAGCCTTCCCTTTGAGATCAGGAACATGACAAGGATGCCCACTCTCACCACTCTTGTTCAACATTGTATTAGAAGTCCTAGCAATAGCAATCAGACAACAATGAGAAATAAAAGGTATTAAAATTGGCAATGAAGAAGTGAAACTCTCTCTCTTTGCAGATGACATGATACTTCATATGGAAAACCCAGAAGACTCCACTCCCAAACTACTAGAATTCATTCAGCAATTCAGTAATGTCGCAGGATACAAAATCAATTGCTTTCTATACAATAACAATGAAAATACAGAAAGGGAAATTAGAGAATCGATTCCATTTACTATATCACCAAGTACTGTAAGATACCTCTGAATAAACCTAACCAAAGAGGTTAAGGATCTGTATGCATGGAAATAAAGAACACTCATGAAAGAAATTGAAGAAGACACAAAAAGATGGAACCATTCCATGCTCATGGATCAGAAGAATAAACATTGTTAAAATGTCTATACTGTTTAGTATACTTATACTTCCAATGCCATTCCAATCAAAATTCCACTGGCATTTCTCAAAGATCTGGAGCAAACAATCCTAAAATTTGTATGGAATCAGAAGAGACCCTGAATTGCTAAGGAAATGTTGAATAAGAAAAACAAAACTGGGGACATCACTTTGCCTGATTTCAAGCTTTACTACAAAGCTGTGGTCACCAAAACAGCATGGTATTGGCATAAAAATAGACACATAGACCAGTGGAACAGAATAGAGAGCCCAGATTTGAACCCTCAAATCTATGGTCAAATAATCTTCAGCAAAGTAGGAAAAAATATACAATGGAAAAAAAGACAATCTCTTCAGTAATTGGTGCTGGGAAAATGGGACAGTTATGTGTAGAAGAATGAAAGTCAACCATTCTCTTACACCATATACAACGATAAACTTGAAATGGATAAAAGACCTCAACTTGAGGCAGGAATCCATCAGAATCCTAGAGGAGAACATGGGCAGTATCCTCTTCAACATCGGCCACAGCAAGTTCTTTCAAGATATGTCTTCAAAGGCAAAGGGAACAAAAGTGAAAATGAATTTTGGGGACTTCATCAAGATCAAAAGCTTCTGCACATGTTCATAGCAGCAATGGCCACAGTCGCCAAACTCTGGAAAGAACCAAGATGCCCTTCAATGGACGAATGGATAAGGAAGATGTGGTTCATATATACTATGGAGTATTATGCCTCCATCAGAAAGGATGAATACTCATCTTTTGTATCAACATGGATGGGACTGGAAGAGATTATGTTGAGTGAAATAAGTCAAGCAGAGAGAGTCAATTATCATTTGGTTTCGCTTATTTGTGGAGCATAAGAAATAACACGGAGAACATGAGGAGATGGAGAGAAGGGAGTTGAGGGAAATTGGAGGGGGAGATGAACCATGAGAGAAATGGACTCTGAAAAACAATCTGAGGGTTTTGAAGGGGCATGGGGTGGGAAGTTGGGTGAACCTGGTGGTGGGTATTATGGAGGGCACGTATTGCATGGAGCACTGGGTGTGGTGCCTAAACAATGAATTCTGGAACACTGAAAAAATTTAAAAAAATAAAAATTAAAAAAATAAAGCTTCTGCACAGCAAAGGAGACAGTCAACAAAACAAAGAGGCAACCCATGGATGGGAGAAGATAATTGGAAATGACAATACAGACAAAGGGCTGATATCCAGGATCTCTAAAGAACTCATTAAGCTCAACACACACAAAACAGGTAATCATGTCAAAAAATGGGCAGAAGAGATGGACAGACACTTCTCCAAAGAAGACATACAAATGGCTAACAGACACTTGAAAAAATGTTGTTCTTGGTTCAGATTTGATAGTTTATACATCTCTAGGAATGCATCCATTTCTTCTAGATTGTCTAATTTGTTGTTATATATTTGCTCATATATGTTCTTATAATTGTTTTTATTTCTTTGATGTTGGTTGTGATCTCTCCTCTTCCATTTATTATTTTATTAATTTGGGTCCTTTCTCTTTTCTTTTTAATAGGTCTGGCCAGGGGTTTATCAGTCTTATTAGTTCTTTCAGAGAATCAGCTCCAAGTTTTGTTGATTTGTTCTAATGTTCTTTTGGTTACTGTTTTATTGATTTCTGCTCTGATCTTTATTATTTCTCTTTTCCTGTTGGGTGTAAGGTTTAGTAAGGCATTCTTTCTCCAGCTCCTTTAGGTGTAGAATTAGGTTGTGTATTTGAGATCTTTCAGAAGAAATTCTGGTAGTTCTATATACTTTTCTCTTAGGACCACCTTTCCTGCATCCCAAATATTTTGAACAGTTGTTTATTTCCCCCTCTTTTTTGTTTACTTGAATTATTAAAAGTCTTCTTTAACATCGGTTGATGCATTCATTGTTTAAGAGGACTCTTATAGCATGGAGGACAAGGGGCGTTAGAGAGGAGTAGGGAATTTGGGTAAATTGGAAGGGGAGGTGAACCATGAGAGACTATGGACTCTGAAAAACAGTCTGAGGGGTTTGAAGTGGCGGGGGGGTGGGAGGTTGGGGTACCAGGTGGTGGGTATTATAGAGGGCACGGCTTGCATGGAGCACTGGGTATGGTGAAAAAATAATGAATACTGTTTTTCTGAAAATAAATAAATTGGAAAAAAAAAGAGGACTCTCTTTAGCCTCCACGTATCTGAGTTCTTTCCAAATTTACCCTGTGATTGAGTTCGAGTTTAAAAGCACTGTGTTCAGAAAATATACAGAGTATGATACCAGTCTTTTGGTACTGGTTGAGACCTGATTGGTGACCCAGGATGTCATCTATTCTGGAGAATGTTCCATGTGTACTAGAGAAGAATGTGCATTCTGGGATAAATGTTTTGGGTGTATCTATGAATTCCATCTGGTCCAGATTGTCATTTAAAGCCCCTATTTCCTTGTTGATATTTTTCTTAGATGATCTGTCCATTTTAGTGAGGGGGGTTTTAAAGTCCCCTACTATTATTTTATTATTGTCCATGTGTTTCTTTGATTTTATTATTAATTGGCTTATATAATTGGCTGCTCCCGTGTTAGGGACATAAATATTTACAATTGCTTGATCTTCCTGTTGGATAGAACTTTTAAGTATGATATAGTGTCCTTCCTCATCTTTTATTACAGTCTTTGGTTTGAAATCTATTTGGTGTGATATTAGGATTGCCACCCCAGCTTTCTTTTGATGTCCATAGTATGATAAATGGATATCCATCCCCTCACTTTAAATCTGGTGGTGTCATTGGGTCTAAAATGAGACTCTTGCAGAGAGCATATTGATGGCTCGTTTTTTAAAAATCTAAGCTAATGCTCTGTGTGTTTTGATTGTGACATTTAGCCCATTTATATTCAGGGTAACTATCAGAAGATATGAATTTAGTGTGATCATATTGCCTGTAAGGTGACTGTTACTGTACATTGTCTCTCTTCCTCCTGATCTATGTTAATTTTGGACTCTCTCTTTGCTTAGAGGACCCTTTCAATATTTCTTGTAGGGCTGATGTGGTATCACAAATTCTTTTATATTTGTTTGTCCTGGAAGCTTTTTAATCTCTCCTTCTATTTTCAATGACAACCTAGCTGGATAAAGTAATCTTGGCTGAATATTTTTCTCACTTATTAGCAACCACTCATTTACTTTTGCATGGTGGACCACCACTGAGAGATTACCAACTCAGGATAAGTGCTGATTGGTCCAGAGAAAGCCCTGTCACTAGCGCTCTTGCACTCCCTGGCATCTCTGTTTCTAAATAAATGGCTCTCAACATGAATACATATTAAAATATGCTTAGGGAGATTTTTCAAAATTCAGATACTCAGACCAGTGTCTAGGCCAATTAAGTCAGAATAGGAGTGGAGGATATGGGTTTCATATTTCAGGTATTAATATTTTTTCATTTTATTTTTTCAGTGTTCCAAGATTCATGGTTTTTGCACCACATCCAGTGTTCCATGCCATACGTGCCCTCTTAATACCCATCACCAGGCTCGCCTAAATCCCCACCCTCCAAAACCCTCAGTTTGTTTCTCAGAGTCCATTGTCTCTCATGGTTTTTCTCCCCCTCCGATTTCCCCCAATTCACTTTTCCCTTCCTTCTCCTAATGTCCTCCATGTTATTACTTATGCTCTACAAGTAAGTGAATCCATATGATAATTGACTTTCTCTGCTTGACTTATTTCACTCAGCATAATCTCCTCCAGTCCCGTCCATGTTGATACAAAGGTTGGGTATTTATCCTTTCTGATGGAGGCATATTATTCCATCGTATATATCGACCATATGGTCTTTATCCATAATATTTTTTTTAAATTAAAAAATTATGATCCAGGCCCAGTGTGGAGCCCAATATAGGGCTAGAACTCATGACACTAAGATCAAGGCCTGAGTTGGAATAAAAATCTGAATCTCAACCAAATGAGCCACCCATCCACCCCTAGGCACCAATATATTTTTGAAGGTCTCTATATACAATTCACATGTACAACTGAGGTTAAAAATAGCTTTTCTAAAATTTATGTTCTTTCCATTGTGTCCATTTTCTCCATTATAAAAACAAAGTAACAACAACAAAAGAAAAATAGCACTTAAGTTTTTGCTTTTACTGAGAAGTTTGATTTAATATGTTTAGCTGGGGTCCATAAGTCCTTTTTTTTAAACAAGCACTCCAGGTGGTTCTCATGATTAGGTAAGTTTGGGAAACACTGCAAGACAGTATACTTTTTCCTAGAACAGCCTGATGTACTATGCACTCCACAATTAGAGAACCAAGGCCAACTATTTGCAACATCCTTAAACAAACAAGGGGATCATAAATTCTGACTTGTGATGTTATGGCTATTTTTATATGTATTTTCTTATTAGAGACTGAAAGTTTCTAGTGAGTGAAGACTGTCTCTAATTTTTTAAATTCTTACCATATCTTTTCACTTAGTTATGATCCAAAATGTTTTCTTTTTTTAAAATTTTAAAAAAGATTTTATTTATTTATTTGACAGACAGAGATCACGAAGAGGCAGAGAGGCAGACAGAGAAAGAGGAGGAAGTAGGCTCCCCACTGAGCAGAGAGTCCAGTGTGGGACTCAATCTCAGGACCCTGAGATCATGAACCGAGCCAAAGGCAGTGGCTTAACCCACTGAGCCACCCAGGTGCCCCCAAAATGTTTTCTTAATGTTATTTATCAGTTACATGAATCTGATGGGGGATAGGTCAGATGAGTTAAGTGAGGCTCATTTTGTAGAATGTACATAGTAAAAGAGTATGAATCTGCAGCTCATGATTGTTGGGTCCATGGTCAAAGGAGCGAGACTGATACAAAGTGAAGGTCAAGCTTTATTTCACGCCAAGCATTGAGAATCAAACTGACCTGCCAGGGCCATCTCTTGCAAAGAGGCGACCCCTCCCAGCCTCACAGACTAACTTTTATAGAGTAAAGGCCATGTGGGTGAGCCTGGCCACACACAAGTAGCCAATTGAATTACAGTTCACCCTATAGTAGTTATTTGAACTAGCCTATCACTCTGGTCAGAATTGGCACCCAAAAGTCAGGGCCCACATTCTTGGGTGGTTAGGGAGGTATTTTCCTGATTGGATGTCTCCACCTGGCTTGGCTCATCCTTGTATTCTGGGCTCTGCTACCTCCCCCTGACCTGACACATCCTGGTATATGGGCTCTGTTATCAGGGGCTGGTCAGTCATATTTTACTGGTTTCCCATACTTGTTTCTAAGTAAGTTCCTCTTGGGGGGCAGAGTCAATCTAAGTTTACTGCATAAACAACAAAATGGCTCACTCTGGCTAAGCAGGCCCTTACAATGATCACCCTAACAATATTTAGAAAATACAAGACAGCATTATTAAGGAGACTGCAAAATCCTCTTTGGTGGTTTCATTGATAATCAAAATGTAATGTATAGCTATTAACACAATCCTCTTCCCAAAAGGAGAACTCATCCTCACACAAGGAAGTAGCTAAACTTATTCTGAGATATTTGTTAAAAATGTAGATTCTTAGGGAGGAGGAATTAAAATGGTGGAGGAATTGGGGGACCCTATGTTTTTCTTGTCCCTTGAATACAACAGGATAGTTATCAAATCATTTTGAACACTCAAGATATCAATCCACTCTCTGAGAAATCAAATGCTGCAAGGCTACAAGTAGAAAAGTGATCACCATTTGGAAGATAGGAAGTATAGGGACTTGAATCAAGTGTGATATAGCTGAGGATATGGCAGCAAGGAGAAAACCTGCTGAAGGAGGCTAACACAAAGTTTTATAAGCAGTGGAGTGCATAATCAGAACTTTTAGAAGTTCGCTACAGCAGGAGACACGCCTGGCTTAAAGGTGCTCTGGTGGTGAAGTAGGGTGGAATCCCAGTTGTGACAGTATGGTCTAAAGATAATCTGGGTCACAAGAATGAGTGGTGCCTTAGTGCAAGACACTTCCCAGGCGTAAGAGCATGGAAAGCAGTTGAGAATAGTGAGTCTAGGTGCCTGCACATTCTGCCTTATGTTGCCATAAACGGTGTTTGGCTGCCCAGTCATAATACGACTTTCCTAGGATTGTCTAAGAAAAGGCATAAGAGTGGCTAGACCCTCCCCTGGAAGAACAGAATGGGTCTGTGGCACAGGAGTCCCTAAGACTTGGGGGTTTTGAAACAAAGAAAACAAAACAAAAACAAGAACAAAAAATGCAGAGTTCTGATGGAAACCAAGGAGACAAGAGTGATTGGCTGCTCTTCTGTAAGGGCTCACTGAAGACTCAGAGGTAGGAATTTTCAGTTCCAGAGATAGAAAGTCCCATGCCTTCATTTTTATCCTGCCCATCAGTGCTGAAAGATTTCATGGAGCAAAACAGCACCACCTAGTGGAGTCTAGAGCCCCATACACTGAGCCCCACCTCCCTGTACATTGGGAGCGCATTTCCACTAGTGAAAGTCCACCTGAGAATCAGGGCAAAGACACATCTCCCAGAACTCCAGCACAACAAATTAAGTTTATTGAATACAGAGGGCTGCAAATATTCAGCTCTAGGGGGAAAACAGTATATGTACCACTTTTTGAATTTTTATTCTTTATTTTTATTATTTTTTTGTTATTTTCATATTTTTTCTATTCTTTCTTTTTTTTTAAAATTTAGTTTATTATTTCAGTGTTCCAAGAGTCATTGTTTATGCACCACACTCAGTGGTCTATGCAATATGTGCCCTCCTTAATACCCACCACCAGGCACACCCATCCCCTACCCCACTTCCTCCGAGAAAGTTTGTTTCTCAGAGTCCGCAGTCTCTCATGGTTCATCTCCCCCTCTGATTCACTTTTCCTTTCCTTCTCCAAATGTCCTCCATATTATTCCTTATGCTCCACAGGTAAGTGAAACCCTATGATAATTGACTTTCTCTGCTTGACTTATTTCACTCAGCATAATCTCCTCCAGTCCCATCCATGTTGATACAAAAGGTAGGTATTCATCCTCTCTGATGGAGGCATAATATTACATTGTATATATGGACCATATCTTTATCCATTCATCTGTTGAAGAACATCTTGGCTCCTTCCACAGTTTGGCAATGGTGGCCATTGCTGGTACAAACACTGGGGGTACAGATGGCCCTTCTTTTCACTACATCTGTATCTTTGGGGTAAATGCCCTGTAGCGCAATTGCAGGGTCATAGGGTAGCTTTATTTTTAATTTCTTAAGGAATCTCCACATTATTTCCCAAAGTGGCTGCACCAACTTGCATTCCCACCAACAATGTAAAAGGGTTCCCCTTTCTCCACATCCTCTCCAACACTTGTTGTTTATGGTCTTGTTAATTTTGGCCATTCTAACTGGTGTAAGGTGGTATCTCAATGTGATTTTGATTTGAATCTCCCTGATGGCTAATGATGATGAACATTTTTTCATGTGTCTGTTAGACATTTGTATGTGTTCTTTGGAGAAGTCTGTTCATATCTTCTGCTCATTTTTGACATGATTATCTGTTTTGTGTGTGTTGAGTTTGAGGAGTTGCTTAAAGATCTTAAAGATATCAGCTCTTTGTCTGTAGTGTCATTTGCGAGTATCTTCTCCCATTCCATGGGTTGCCTCATTGTTTTGTTGACTGTTTCCTTTGCTGTGCACAAGTTTCCATCTTGATGAAGTCCAAAAAGTTCATTTTTGCTTTGTTTCCCTTGCCTTTAGAGAAGTGTCTTCGAAGAAGTTGCTGTGTCCAAAGTCAAAGAGGTTACTGCCTGTGTTCTTTTCCAGGATTTTGATGGATTCTGGTCTCATATTGAGGTATTTCATCCATTTGAGTTTATCTTAATGTATGCTGTAAGAGAATGGTTCGGTTTCTTTCTTCTGCATGTGGCTGTCCAATTTTCCCAGTACCATTTATTAAAGAGACTGTCTTTTTTTTCCATCGGACATTTTTTCCTGCTTTGTCAAAGATTAGTTTACCAAAGAGCTGAGGGTCCACATCTGGGCTCTCTATTTCAGTCCGTTGAACTAGGTGTATAATTCTGTGTCAGCACCATGCTGCCTTGGTTATCAGAGCTTTGTAATAGAGCTTGAGGTCAGGCATTGTGACGTTCCCAGCATTTTTTTTTCCACCATTCCCCTGGTGAGTCAGGGCCTTTTCTTCTTCCAAACAAATTTTAAATTATTTGTTCCATCTCTGTGAAAAAAGTTGATGGTATTTTGATAGGGATTCCACTGAATGTGTAGATCACTCTCCTATGGGCATCATAGACATTTTAATGATGTCTCTTGTTCTAATCCAAGAACATGGAGTGTTTTTCTATATCCTGTGTCTTCCTCAATTTTTACCATAAGTGTTCTGTAGTTTCTAGAATATACATCCTTTATCTCTTTGGTTAGGTTTATTCCTAGGTTTCTTATGGTTGGTTTTTGGCGCAATTGTAAATGCCATCAATTCCTTAATTTCTCTTTCTTTAGTCACATTGTTAGTGTATAGAAATGCAACAGATTGATTTTGTATCCTGCCAAACTGATGAGTTATTGTATGAGTTCTAGCAATTTTAGGGAGTCCTTTAGTTTTTCCACATGAAGTATCAGATAATCAGTGACAAGTAAGAGTTTGACTACTTCTTTGCCAATTTGAATACATTTTATTTCTTTTTGTTGTCTGATTGCTGAGACTGGAATTTCTAGTACTGTATTGAGCAACAGTGGTGAGAGTGGGTATCCCTATCATCCTCCTGAACATAAGGGAAAATATATCAGTTTTTCCCAATTGAGAATAATATTCGCTATGGGCTTTTCATAATGGCTTTTATGATATTGAGGTATGTTTCCTCTATCTTTACACTTGGAGAGTTTTAATCAAGAAAGGATGTTGTACTTTGTCAAATGCTTTTTCTGAATCAGTTGAGAGGAGCATACAGTTATTGTACTTTCTTTTATTAATGTGCTCTATCACATTGATTGATTTGTGAATGTCAAACCACACCTGCATCCCAGGAATAAATACCACCTGGTCAAGGTAAATGATCCTTTTAATGAATTGTTGGATCCTATTGGCTACTATCTTGTTGAGTATTTTGACATCCATGTTCGTCAGGGATATTGGTCTCTAATTCCTCTTTTTGATGGGGTATTTGCATAGTTTGGGGATCCAAGTAATTCTGGCCTCATAAAAAGAGTTAGAAGTCTTCCTCCATTTCTTTTATCTGAAAAAACTTCCATAGAATAGGTATAATTTCTTCTATAAGTGTTTGGTAGAATTCCCCTGGAAGCCATCCGGTCCTGGAGTCTTCCTTTCTTGGCGGCGGGGGGTGGGAGTTCTGATTACCGCTTCAATTTCCTTACTGGTTATGAGTCTGTTCAGATTGTCTATTTCTTCATCTTTCAGTCTTGGTAGTTTATAAATTTCCAGGAACACATCCATTTCCTCAAGATTGCTTAACTTGTTGGCATATAGTTGCTGATAATTTCTAATGATTCCTTCTATTTCCCTGGTATTCATCATTATTTCTCCCCTTTCATTCATGATTTTATAGATTTGGGTCTTTTTTTCTTTTGGATAAATCTGGCCAGAGGTATATTGATCTTATTAATTCTTTCAAGTAAGCAGCTTCTAGTTTTGTTGATCCATTCTACCAGTTTTGTTTGTTTGTTTCTATTTCATTGATTTCTGCTCTAATATTTTTTATTTCTCTTCTCCTGCTTGGTTTAGGTTTCCTTTGCTATTTTTCTCCAGCTCCTTTAGATGCAAGGTTAACTTGTGTATTGGGGATTTTTCTAACTATCTGAGAGAGTTTGGATGGCTATGTATTTCCCTCATAGGACTGCCTTTGCAGTACCCCAAGATATTGAAGAAATGTGTTTTCATTTTAATTAGTTTGCATGAGTTATTTAAGTTCTTCTTTAATGTCCTGATTGGCCCATTCATTCTTTAGCAAGATGCTCTTTAACCTCCAAGCATTTGGGTTCATTCCAAATTTCTCTTTGTAATTGAGTTCCAGTTTCAAAGCATTCTGGTCCAAAATTACACAGGGAATAACCTCAATATTCTTGTACCAGTTGAGACCTGATTTGTGACCCAGTATGTGATTTATTCTGGAGAAAGTTCCATGTACACACAAGAAGAATGAGTATTCTGTTGTTATAGGAGGGAATATTCTGCATATATCTACGAAGTCCATGGGGTTCAGGGTGTCATTCAAAGTCCTTGGTACTTTGTTGATCTTCTGCTTAGATGATCCATCTATCCATTGCTGTAAGTGGAGTGCTGAAGTCTTCTAATACTAATGTATTATTATCAGTGCGTTTCTTTACCTTCAATATCAATTGGTTTATATAATTGTCTGCTTCCAAGCTGGGAGCACAGATATTTACAATTGTTAGATTTTCCCGTTGGATAGACACTTTAAGTATGATATAGTGTCCCTCTACCTCTCTTACTATAGACATTGGTTTAAAATATGATTTGTCTGATATGATGATTGCTACTCCAGGTATTTTTGAGATCCATTAGTGTGGTAAGTGGTCCTCCATCCATCCATTTTCACTCTGGAGAAATCTTTAGGTTCAAAATGAGTCTCTTATAGACAGCATATGGATAGATCCTCCTTTATATCCAATCTGACACCCTGTGTCTTTTGATGGAGGCATTCAACCCATTTATATTCACAGTAACTCCTGAAAGATGAATTTAGTGCCATTGTATTGCCTGAAAAGTCCCCGTTTCTGTAGATTGTCAGTTTCTTTCTGGTCTGTGTTAGTCCTCAGTTCTCTCTTCACTTACAGTATCCTTGGTAATATTTTTTGCAGGGCTGGCTTGGCGGTCACATAATTTTTTCAGTTTCTGTCTGCTTGGAAACTCTATTTCTCCTTCCACTCTGAATGATAGCCTTGCTGGATAAAGTATTCTTGACTACATGTTCTTCTCATTTAGTACCCTGGATATATATTTCCAGCTTTTTCTGTCCTGCCGGTTTTCTTGATAGGTCTAATGTTATTCTGATATCCACCAAGATCAAAGCAAAATCACCCTAGAAAAAATCTGAAGTGATTAGAAGCTACCACAGATAAGTTAACAAGCCAACATAATCCAAAACAATAAAAAATGTTAGGGGAGAGAAAGTACAACAAAGCAGAGAGAGAAAGTGGACAAAGTAGGGTGATCTGTCAGTTGATTGATTTTTGGCCTCTGTGTTAGAAAACACTGTATCTCAAAATTGTGAAGAAATCAGAATATATATGTATATGTATATATATATGTATATATATATATATAAAGAATAGAATTTAAAAGGGACTAGAATGGGGTCACTAGAATAGGAGATATATGTATATATATATATATATCTGGATATATATATATATATATATTCTATTCTGTTATAGAATAGAATGTAAATAGAAGGAAATAGAAGAAGGATAGAATAGAAGGAAAAGGGGACTAGAATGGGGCACTAGAATCTATAAAATCTAGATGTGGGGGCACCTGAGTGGCTCAGTCGGTTAAGCATCTGCCTTCGGCTCAGGTCATGATCCCAGGGTCCTGGAATCAAACCCCACATCAGGCTCCCTGTTCAGCGGGAAGCCTGCTTCCCCCTCTCCCACTCTCCCTGCTTGTGTGTCCTCTTTTAAAAATAATAATAATAAAATAAAATAAAGTAAAATGTAGACGTGAAAAAAAACAAAGTTAAAAAGCGACTTAAAAAGAATGTATTTCAAATGAGAAAAAGTTGAAGAAATAAAAAAGGGAAAATGAAAAATAAGAAGAAACACAACATTTTATCCTGATAGTTAAAAGAGTTGTTAAGAAACACTTGGAGCACAATATATTTTCCCCTGACGTAGGAGTTTTATGGTCTTGTAGGATCCATAAGCTTGTCATTCACCCGTTCTTCCAGTCGGTCTTCTGGGGGAAGGGCCTGCTGCTCAGCTTCTCAGGCATCCTGGCCTGCATGTTATTGCCCCACCCCTTGTCAGGGATGGCCCTTAAGTGAGATAATCATCACTGTGGCTTTTGTTCCCTGGCAGCTTTCCTCACCCTTTCAGAGGGTCAGAGCAAATATGGCCACTTAAAGATCTCCATTCTGGAGCCACAAGATTGCAGACCCCCCCTTCTCAATAAACCTTCCAGAACAAACCGTCTCCACCTCAGCGCATCCTAGACTCCACAGACTCATGTGGGTCGCCCCCAGTGCAACTCACCCAGTGGGAATCCCTGGGGCCCATGAGAGTCGCTGCACCTCCTGTCTCTGCAGCTGGGGGTGGTTCTGGGCTTATGCAAACCTCACTCTGATGCTTCCAGGTCACAGCTAGGTGCCACCCTACTGTCCTTTTTGGGACTGTTGCCACCCTGAGAGCTGTTGTCCAGTCATGGTCCCAGCCATTTCGTCTCTGCCAGGGGATGGTAAAAGGCCCCCACATTCCAGACCTTTTCAGGGTGTTCAGGCAAAGAACAATCTCCCTACTGGCCCTGTTCATGGTTTATGGTGCCCAGATCTCAGAGTCCTTTCTGGGCTTGCTGAACATAACCAGTTTCTATGCTCCACTGTTTGGGCAGTTTAGCAGTTCAGTCTCCCCCTTTCTTTTAGAGTGTCCTGGGATCCTAAGACCACAAAGACTCACCTTGAATTCTGCCCTATTCATCCCCTGCACCCTCCTCAGAAAGGGATGTCTCTCACTGGAGCAGATTTCTAAAGATTCTGGTTTTGCTCTCCGGTGTTATATCACTTTCCTGTAACTGACTTATGGAGGCCCCCTCCCCCCTTCATTTGTCTTCTGATCTTTCCCTGCAGATTTACAATTCTGCACCTCCTACTTTTCAAAAAGTACTCCTTTCTCTGCTTGTACAGGTCCAGATATATTTTCTTACATCTCAGGTTGAATTTGTGTGTGGCACGAATAGTTTGATCCAGCTAAATTCCAGGGACAAGATGAAATGAGGTCCCCTACTCTGCCACCATCTTGCTGGCCCTCTAGTATAGACATTTCAACAGTGTTTTTTATGCCAGTCCATGAAAATGAAATGCCTTTCCATTTCTTTGTGTCAACTTTAATTTTTTTCAGAGCTTTTATTTATTTATGTATTTGACAGAGAGAGAGAGAGAGAGAGAGATCACAAGTAGGCAGGCAGAGAGAGGGGGAAGCAGGCTCCCTGCTGAGCAGAGAGCCTGATGTGGGGCTCGATCCCAGGATGCTGAGATCATGATGTGAGCCAAAGGCAGAGGCTTAATTCACTGAGCCACCCAGATGCCCCAATCAACTTTAATTTTTAATCAGTGTTTTATAGCTCTATGAATACAGTTCTTTCACTTCTTTGATTAAGTTTATTCCTAGGAATCTTGTGATTTTGGTGTAATTGTAAATGGGATTATATCCTTAATTGATCATTCTGCTGTTATATTATTGTACAAAAATGGCACAGATTTCTCTACATTAATTTGTATCCTGAGAATTTACTGAACTTTTATGTAAGTTTTAACAGGGGTGTGTGTGTGTGTGTGTGTGTGTGTAGTCTGTCAGGTTTTCTATATATAGTGTTCTGTCATCTGTGAATAGTGAAAGTTTGACTTCTTCCCTTGCTGATTTAGATTCATTTGATTTCTTTTTGTTGTCTGGTTACTTTGGCTAAGACCGCCAGTATTATTTTCTTTTTAAGTCTTTAGAGTACTATTTTATATGACAGTGGTGAGAGTGAACATCCCTTCCTTGTTCCTTACCATAGAGGAAAATCTCTCAGTTGTTCCACATTGAGGATATTAGCTATGGGCTTTTGATAGATAGCCCTAATGATATTGAGGTATGTTCCTTTATCCTTAAATTGTTGAGGGTTTTTATCATGAAAGATCACTGTACTTTGCCAAGTGCTTTTTTTGGCATCCGCTGAGAAGATCATATGATTTTTATTCTTCACTTTATTAATGTGGTGTATCACACTGCGTGATTTGCAAATACTGAGCAAGCCTTACCACTCAGGAATAAACCCCACTTGACAGTGTTGACTGACTTTTTAAATGTGTTGTTGGATTCGATTTGCTAGCTTTTTTTTTTTTTTTTTTTAAGAATTTTTGCATCTGTGTTCATCAGGGATATTGGACTACTGCTCTGCTTTTTTGGTGTCTGTATCTGCTGTTGGTATCAGGGCCTCACAGAATGGATTTAGAATTATTCTTTCCTTCTGTTTTTTTCCTTTTTGTTTTTGTTTTTGCTTTTTTTAATAGCTGGGAAGAATAAGTATTAACTCTTCTTTAACTGTTTCATAGAATTTGCCTGTAAAGACATCTGGTCCTTTCCTTTTGTTGGGAGTTTCTTGGTTGCTCTTTGCTAGTTATCACGTTGTTCAAGTTTTCTATTCCTTCTGTTTTCAGTTGTGGCAGCTTGTATGATTTTAGGAATTTACCCATTTGTTCCAGGTTGTTGAATTTATTGGCACACAGTTTCTCAATATTCTCTTAGAATTGTTTGTATTTCTGTGATATTGTTACTTCTATTTTATTTGTGATTTTATTTATTTGGATCCTTTCTCTTTTCTTTTCAATAAATCTGTCTAGAGGTTTATAAATCATATTAAAATAAAATTTAAAAAAAAACAGCTCCTGGGGGTAGCTTAGTCAGTTGAACATCTGTCTCTTGATTTCACTTCAGGTTGTGATCACAGGGTCCTGGGATCAAGCCCTGCATCATGCTTTCCAATCATTGCAGAGTCTGCTAGAGATTATCAACCTGTCCCTTTTGCTTTTCTTCTTCTTTTCCCCCAGTGTGCACTCTCTCTCTCCCCCTTCCTCCCCCATTAAATTAGTTAGTTAGTTAGTTAGTTAGTTAATTAAATCTTTAAAAAAAAAAGGTCCTGGTTTAATTGATCTGTTCCATTTTGGTTTTGTTTTTACTTTTTTCTTTTTAGTTTTTGTATCATTTATTTCTGCTCTAATTTGTAGTATTTCCTTCTTTCTGATGGTTATAGGTTTTTCTACGTCCTTTGGGTATAAGGTTAGGTTGTTTATTTGAGATTTTTCTTTCTTATCGAGTTAGGCCAGCATTGCTATATACTTTCCTCTTAGGACCATTTTGCTACATCCCCCAAATTTTGGACTGATGTGTTTTCATTTTCATTTGTTTTCATGTACTTTTTATTTCTCCTTTGACTTCTTGGTTAAGCCATTCATTGTTTAGTGGAATGATATAAAACTTGCCCATACTGGTGGTCTTTCCAGATTTTTTTCCTGTGGTTGATGTCTACCTTCACAGAGCTGTGGTCAGAAAAGATGCATGGCATGACTGCTATCATGTTGTATTTGTTGAGACCTGTATTGTGATCTAATATGTGATCTATTCTGGAGAATGTTCCATGTGCACTTGAAAATAATGTGTGTTCTGCTGGTTTAGGATGGACTGTTCTGAATATATGTTAAGTCCATTTAGTCCAGTGTCATTCAAAGGAATGTTTCCTTGTTAATTTTCCTTAGATCATCTGTCCATTGACCAAAAGTGGGGTGTTAAAGTCTCCTATGATTATTGTATTATTATCAGTTAGTTCCCCTGTGTTTGTTATTAATTATTTTATATATTGGCAGGTTGCCATGTTGTGTAAATAAATATTTATGATTGTTAACATCTTCTTATTGTTTTGTCCCCTTTATGATTATATGGTGCCCTTCTTTGTCTCTTGTTACAGCCCATTTCTAAGTCTAGCTTGTCTGATAGATGTATTGCTATACTTTTTTTTTAACATCCATTTGTATGAAAATTTCTCCCCATCCCCTCACTTTCAATCTGCACAAGTCTTAAGGTCTAAAATCAATCTCTTGTAGAGAGTTTATAGATGGGTATTTTTTTAATGCATTCTGACACCCTATGGCTTTTGATTAGGCCATTTAATCTATTTACATTCAAAGTAATTATTGGTAGGTATGTATTTACTGTCATTTTATTAGTAGTTTTGTCATTGTTGCTGGAGATTTTCTCTGATCCTTTCTTCTTTTGTCTTTTGTGGCCTCGCCCCTCAAAGAGTCCCCTATAATACTCTTGCAGGACTGGTTTAGTGGTCATGATCTCCTTTATTCCTTTATTTTTGTTTATCAGAGAATCTATTTCTTCTTCTATTCTGGATAATAGCCATGCTGAATAGAGTATTCTTTGCTGCAGATTTTTCCCATTCAGCACTTTGGAAATATCATGGTATCCCTCCTGTTTTGCTACGTTTCTGTTGAGAAATCTCCAGGTACACTTACGTGTTTTCTCTTGTAACTTAAAGACTTCATTTGCCTTTTTTTTCTAAGATTTCTTCTTTACCACTATATTTTGCACATATAATTACAATATGTCTTAGTGTTGTCCTGTTTTTGTTGATTTGGTAAGGAGTTCTCTCTCTTTCCTAGTTCTGGATGTATGTTTTCTTGCCCAGATTAGGGAAATTTTCAGTTCTTCTTTCTTCAAATAAATTTTTGCCTCCTTTTCTCTCTCCCTTTCTTTAGGATTCTTATAATTTTAATGTTGTTACATTTAATGGAGTCACTGAGATCCCTAAGTGAATGAATGAAATAATATTCTCTTATTTCATAATTCTTCTTTCTCTCTTTTGTTCAGCTTCATTGCTTTCCATTACTTGGTCTTCTAGGTCATTAATTCCTTCCTCTCCTTCTTCCAGCCTGCTGTTCATTGCATCAAGTTTGTTTCTAATCTCATTTACTTTATTCTTCATCTCTGATTGGTTCTTTTTTTTTTTTAACTCTATTTCTGTGTAAGTGTCTCACTGGCGTTTTTTCTTCCTTTCTCAAGCCCAGTGTTTCTTTGGACTGTTCCTGTAAATTCCCATCAGGGATGTTACTTATAACTGTTTCACTTACATCTCTGTCTGTAGCCTTATCTGGTTATTTCATTTGGAATAATCTCCTCCAATATTGCATTTTATCTAAGTCTCGGCCTTTATCTCTGTTAGAAAAGCCAGTTATGTCTTATGCTTCTGAAGGAAATGGCCTTTTGTAGAAGAGGTCATGTACTGTCTAGGGCTTGGCACTTCAGGTAGTGTCTCTGGTGTGTGCTGCATGCACGCTGTTGTTTTGTTTTGTCTGCTATATGCTTCATGCTATTGGTCTACAAAAGGTCTCGTCTCCTGCTGTGGACAGTTTGGTCTCTGACTTGAATGTACTGAGCTTTAACTAGATTTGCTCTGATCTGTTTTTGAAATGAGATCTGTCACCACCTCTACCAGAACTGAGGCCCTGCAGAACTCTCTGGTCTGCATATGTGGTGTGGGCTTTCTTGCTTCCCACAAGTGGCTCTGTGTTTATGCTGAGAGCAGGGGAGTAAAACAGTGCCAGCCAGATCCTTTATTCTTAGAAAGGTGTCTTTGTGCATGTTGCTTATCAGGAATGCACTCCAAGAAGAGTAAATAATCTCCCCGCTATGTCATACAGTCACTCTTCAGATCGTTGTTTCTTTGGTGTCTGTCCCTGTCTTTGCCGGCCTTCTCTACTGGAACAGGACAGTGTCCTCTGTGCTCTATCCCCACTAAACAAACCCACTGACCTTAAAATTTCAGGCTTTAAGCCCTCCTATTTGCAAGAACTCATGAAATTCAGTCCTTCTTCTTTCCCAAGCCAGTGGCTTTGGGGAAATGTTCTCCTTTTGCAATCCATTATTTGCTTCTCTTCCCCACCCTACTATGTGACCACAGCTCCCTCCCCTCAGCAGCACACACAATCCATTTCTCTCCTTAGCCACATCTCCACACTTGAGATACTTCAATGTGACCTCTTCTCTCTCCTTATTTTTTATTATGTTATGTTAATAACCTGACAGTACATCATCAAGGGTTTTTGTTTTTGATTTTTAAAAACAATTTATTTTATTTTTTTTAATTTCTTTTAAACATTTTCAGTGTTCCAAGATCTATTGTTTATGCACCACACCCAGTGCTCCATACAAAACTTGCCCTCCTAAATACCCACCACCAGGCTCACCTAACCCCCCACCCCCTCCCTTCCAAGACCCTCAGCTTATTTCTCAGAGTCCACAGTCTCTCATGGTTCATCTCCCCCTCCAGTTTCCCCCCAATTCACTTATCCCTTCCTTCTCAGTGAAATAAGCCAAGCAGAGAGAGAGTCAGTTATCATATGGTTTCACTTACTTGTGGAACATAAGGAATAACATGGAGGACATCATTAGTTTTTGATGTAGTGTTCCATGATTCATTGTGCTCTGTGCAATACATGCCCTCCTTAATACCCATCACCAGGGTAACCAATCCCCGACCTCCCTCCCCTCTAAAAGCCTCAGTTTGTTTCCCAGAGTCCATTGTCTCTCTTGGTTTGTCCCCATCCCCCTTTTTCCCCCTCTTCATTTTTCCCTTCCTTCTCCTAAGGTCCTCCATACTATTCCTTATATTCTACAAATAAGTGAAGCCATTTGATAATTGACTTTCTCTGCTTGCCTTATTTCACTTAGCATAATTCCTCCAGTCTCATTCATGTTCTTGCACAAGTCAGGTAGTCTTCCTTTCTGATGTCTGAGTAATATTCCATTGTTATGTATGGACCACATCTTCTTACTCCATTTGTCTGTTGAAGAGCATCTAGGCTCCTTCCACAGTTTGGGTATTGTGGAAATTGCTGCTATGAACATGAGGGTGCATGTGCCCCTTCCTTTTACTACGTCTGTACCTTTATGGTAAATATCTAGTAGTGCAATCACTGGACCATAGGGTAGCTCTATTTTTAACTTTTTGAGGAAACTCCACATGGTTTTCCAAAGTGCTGGACTAACATGATTCCCACCAACAGTGTAAGAGGGTTCCCACTCCTCTACCACCACTCCAACATCTTTTATTTATTTTCCTGTCAAATTTTGCTATTATAACTGGTGTAAGGTGGTATCTCAATGTGGTTTTGATTTGAATATCCCTGATGGCTAATGATGATAAACATTTTTTCATGTGTCTGTTAGCCATTTGTATGTCTTCTTTGGAGAAGTGTCGTTCATGTCTTCAGCCCATTTTTTTACTTGATTATCTGGTTTTTGGAAGGTTGATTTTGAGGAATTCTTTATAGATCTTGGCTATCAGCCCTTTATCTTAAGTGTCATTTGCAAATATATTCTCTGATTGCGTGGGTGGCTCTCTGTTTTGTTGACTATTTCCTTCACTGTGCAGAAGCTTTTTCTCTTGGTGAAGTCACAAAAGTTCATTTTTGCTTTGGTTTCCCTTGCCTTTGGAGACGTGTCTGGAAAGAAGTTGCGGTGACTGATATTTAAGAGGTTACTGCCCATGTTCTTCTCTAGGACTTTGATGGATTACTGTCTCATATTGGGGTCTTTCATCCACTTCAAGTTTATCTTTGTTACGATGCAAGAAAATGGTTGAGATTCCTTCTTCTCTATATAGCTGTCCAATTTTCCTTGCACCATTAATTGAAGAGACTACCTTTTTTTCCTATGGATGTTTTCCCCTGCTTTGTGGGAGATTCGTTGACCATAGACTTGAGGGTCTATATCTGGGCTCACTGCTCTGTTCCACTGATCTATGTGTCTGTTTTTGTGCCAGTACCATGCTGTCATCATGATCAGAGTTTTATAGTATAGATTGAAATAAGGAAACATGATGCTCCCAGCTTTGTTTTTAGTATTCAACATTTTCTTGACAATTTTGTGTCTTTTCTGGTTCTATACAAAATTTAGGATTGTTTGTTGCAGCACTTTCAAAAATGCTGTTGGTATTTTTATCAAGATGGCATTGAAAGTATAGATTGCTCTGGGTATCATGGACATTTTAATAGTGTTTTAATAGTGTTTAATAGTGTTTATTCTTCCCATCCATGAGCATGGAATGTTTTTCCATCCTTTTGTCTCTTCCTCAGTTTCTTTCATAGTGTTTTGCAGTTTCTAGAGTATAGATTTTTCACCTCTTTCGTTAGTTTTATTCCAAGGAATCTTGTGGGCTTTGGTACTATTGTAAATGGAATCAATTCCCTAATTTCCCCTTCTGCAGTGACATTGTGAATGTATAGGAAAGCAACTGATTTCTGTGCATTGAATTTTTTTTCATCCTGTCACATTACTTAACTGCTGTACGAGTTCTAGGAATTAGGGGGTGGAGCTTTAGGGTTTTACACATGAAGTATCATGTTATCTGTGAAGAGAGAGAGCTTGACTTCTTCCTTGCCAGTTGAATACCTTTTATTTCTTTTTGTTGTCTGATTGCAGAGGCTAGGACTTCTAGCACTATGTTGAACAACAGTGGTGAGAGTGGGTATCCTTGTCGTGTTTCTGATCTTAAGGGAAAAGCTCTAAGCTTTTCCCCATTGAGAATGATATTTGTTGTGCGTTTTTCGTGGATTTCTTTTTTATGAAATTGGGGAACATTCCCTCTATCTCTACACTCTGAAGAGTTTTAATCAGGAAAGGATGCTGTGTTTTGTCAAATGCTTTTTTCTGCGTCAATTGAGAGGACCATATGGTTCCTGTCTCTCATCTTATTAATGTGTTCTATCACACTGATTGATTTGCAAATGTTGAATGACACTTGCATCCCAGGGATAAATGCCACCTGGTCGTGGTAGATAATCCTTTTGATGTACTGTTGGATTCTATTAGCTAGGATCTTGTTGAAGATATTGGCATCCATATTCATCAGGGATATTGGTCTGAAATTCTCCTTTTTGATTAGGTCCTTGCCTGGTTTTGGGATCAAGGTAACGCTGGACTCATAGAAAGAGTGTGGAAGCGTTCTTTCTGTTTCTATTTTTTGAAACAGCATCAGGAGAATAGGTATTATTTGCTCTTTGAATGTTGATAGAATTCCCTAGAAAATCCATCAGGTCCTGGATTCCTTTTGGGGAGTGGAGTTGATCACAGCTTCCAACTCGTTAGTGGTATTGGTCTATTCATGTTGTCAATTTCTTCCTGTTTCTTAGTAGTTTACAGGTTTCCAGGAAGGCATCCATTTCTTCCAAGTTGCTTAATTTATTAGCGTATGGTTACTGATAATTGTTTCTATTTTCTTGATATTACTAATGATAGGTCCTCTTTCATTCATAATTTTATTAATTTGGGTCCTTTGTCTTTTCTTTTGGATAAGTCTCACCGGTGGTTTACTATCTTATTAATTCTTTCAAAGAAACATCTTCAAGTTTCATTGATCTGCTCAACTATACTTCTGGTTTCTAATTCATTGATCTCTACTCTAATCTTAATTTTTTCCCCTTCTTGTGCATGGCTTAGGCTTCTTCTTCTTCTTCTTTTTTTTTTTCTTAAATACAGTTCTTTAAGGCATAAAGTTGGTTGGTGAATTCAGAATTTTTCTATGTTTTTGAGTGAGGCTTGGATAGCTATGTATTTCCTCCATACAACTGCCTTTGCCATATCCCATAGGTTTTGGACTAAAGTGTTTTCATTCTCATTGATTCCCATGAAATCTTAATTTCTTCTTTGATTTCCTGGTTTACCCCAGCACTCTGAAGCATGAAGGTCCTTAGCTTCCAAATCTTTGAATTTCTTCCTAACTTTTTTTTGTGATTGAGTTTCAATCTCAAAGCGCTGTGGTCTGAGAATATGCAGGGAATCATCTCAGTCTTTTGGTATTAGTTGAGACCTGGTTTGTGACCCAGTATGTAGTCTATTCTGGAGAAAGTCCCATGTGTGTTTGAGAAGTATCAGTAGTCTGTTTTTAGGGTGGAATGTTCTGTATATATCTATGAAGTCCATCTGGCCCAGTGTGTCATTCAGAGCTCTTCTTTCTTTTGCTGATTTTCTGCTTAGATGATCTGTCTACTGCTGAGAGTGGGGTGTTGAGGTCTCCTACTATTAACATATTATTTTTCAGTATTTCTCTTTATTTTGGTTGACAGTTGGCTTATGTATTTGGCTGCTCCCATGTTGGGGGCATGCATTTAACAATACTTAGATTCTCTTGTTGGATAGACCCCTTAAGAATGATGTAGTATCCTTTTGTATCTCTAACTACAGTCCTTAATTTAAAATCTAATTTTTCTCATATGAGAATTGGTACCCCACCTTTCTTTTGAGGTCAATTGGTATGAAAATCATTCCCTATCCTCTCACTTCCAGTCTGGATGTACCTTTATGTTCAAAATGAATCAGCATATAGATGGGTCCTTCCAATTTATCCAATCTGCAACCCGGTGCTGTTTCATGGGAGCATTTAGGCCATTCACATTGAGAGTGATTATTGAAAGTTGTGATTTTATTGTCCTCACGTTGCCTGTGAAGTCCTTATTTCTATAGATTGTCCTGTAAATTTCTGTTCTATATCACTCTTGGGTCCTTTCTTCTTTTATAGAACTCTCCTTATTTCCCGGAGGGCCAACTTAGTTAGTGGTCACATATTCTTTCATTCTCTGCCAGTCCTAGAAGTGCTTTATCTCTCCATCCATTCTGAATGACAGCTTTGTTGGGTAAAGAACTCCTGGGTGCGTGAATGCTTATTCCATACCACAGATTAAGGATGTTCTCAGCTATGATTATTCCAAATATATCTCTAGTCCTCTCTCTCTCTACCCTCTCAGGGATCCCAATAATTCTGACATTAGAACACTTCATGGTGTTGTTTATTTCTTTAACTCTGTTTTCATGGATTTTAAGCCGTTTGTTCCAGCCCTCCTCCTCTTCCTTCCTTTCTATCAGTTTGTCTTCTAGATCATGAATTCATTCTTCAATCTCATTTACCCTAGCTCTTAGAATATCTAGTTTTGACTGCATGTCATTTATAACGTTTTTAAGTTCGGCCTGATTAGCTCTCATGCAATCACAACTCCATTCTTTGTACCTCTGGTCTGAATATCCTCTTCCCCCATAGAGATCCAGATGTATGATCTTACATCTCAAGCTGATTTCATTTGTTCAGACTGGCTTGGTAGATATCCAGCTAAATTCAGGAAACCGGTTGACATGCCTGCACTCTGCCATCTTGCTCCTTCTCCCCTTTTCTCTCTTTCTGTTTTGTTTTGTTTTTTCCTTTCAGGCACAAGGTCTATCTCTTGGGTTTTAGGATGATTCGATAGTTATTTAGTTGTGTTAGTGGATGAGGTGAGCCAATTGTCCACCTACTCTGTGGCCGTCTTCCTCTCCCTTGTTTAGAATTGTTTTAAATAGAAGGGAGGAGCAAGATGGTGGGGGGGTAGGAGACCTAAATTCGGTCTTGTCCCAGGAGTTCGACTAAATAGTTATCAAACCATTCTGAACACCTACAAACCCAACAGGAGATCAAAGAGAATAACAACAATTCTATGAACAGAAAAGCAACCACTTTCTGGACACCAGGATGTTCAGAGAAGTGGATCCTAGGTGAAGTATGGGAAGATAGACTGCGGGGTTAGGGAGCCTCCATCAGCTGGCTCCTGGCAAGTGAGAGAGCAGTGGAACACAATATCAGAACCTTCAGAAGTCAGCCCCATGGAGGGATATCGTTCCAGTAGCTATGTGTGGAGTGGGATCCTCACTGGGTCAGTGTGGTCTCAGGAGACTCAGGGATCACAGAACAACCAGGTACCTGAGTGCGGCAGGGCTCCCAGGTATCTGAATGGGGCAGCTGGCTGCAAAGATGGAGCTGAGGAGGGGAGCGCTCAGCTCAGGGTTGCCATAAACCATGAGCAGATACAAAGCCAGACCACTATTCTTTGAGCAAGGATCCCTCAAGTGGCAGATCTAGGGAGAATTCCCTTGCACCACCAGGAGTGGCATGGGAGCATGCTGCAGGAATCTGTTGGGTATTGAGACTCCAAATGGGGCCATGTGCCAGAGATAGAAATGCTCCATCACAGACCAGTTGAGCATGGAGCACGCCCGGAGACCAAGGAGATAGGAGTGATTGTTTTCTCTGATGGCACACTGAAGAGGGGTCACCCTGAGCTCTTGACTCCTCTGGGGCTGGAGATTGGGAGGCCGCCATCATCATCCTCATCTTCCAAAGCTGTACAGAAACATTTCAGGGAACAAAAGCTGCCGAGAGCTAACCTGAACAGATTCCTTAGCCTGTCCTGTGCAAGAATAGTGCAATTGTGCCTTGGGCAAAGACATTTCAGAATCACTACAACAGCCCCCTCCCCCAGAAGATCAGCAAGAACATTCAGCCAAGACCCCTTTTACCGATCAGTGAGAACAGCAAAACTCCAAAGCTAGGGGAATACAGCACATAGAATTCATGGCTTTTTCCCAATGATTCTTTAGTATTTCAAATTTATTTTTTTAATTTTTGGTATTTTCTCTTTTTCTATTTTGTGAAGTTTTTTCTCTTTCCTATATTAACTATTCTATCTTATAAAATAAAAATATTTTTCAATTTTCATTTTATACGCTTATTCTATCCCTTCACTGTACTTAACCTTATTTCTTGTACACATATAAGTTTTTCTTTCTTTAAAATTTTGGGGTACAGTTTCTTCTAACAGACCAAAATACATCCTAAATCTAACATTCAGCTTTGTTCTAGTCTCCAGCCTGAGCATATTCCTTTTTTTAAATCATTTTTAACTTTCATTGTTAAAGTTATATTCCATACCATCATCAGGTATACATACACACACACACACACACACACACACACACACACATATATTTTTTTTCCTCAAAAATTGTGGAGACACCCAAAATCAAGTAGTATGTGGCTCTGTCTTCTTCACCATGTGATCATATTCTTTTTTGTTTTCTTTTTCTGCTTTCTTTCCTCCTTGGCTGCTGGTCTCTTCTGATTTGGTTAGTGTACATACTACTGGGGTTGTTGTTACCCTTTTAGCATTTTATTCTCTCATTTGTCTATTCACCTCTGGACAAAATGATAAGGCAGAAAAACTCACCTCAAAAAAAGCAACAAGTGGCAGTACCAACTGCTAGGGACTTAATCAATACAGGCATTAATAAGACGTCAGAACTAAAGTGCAGAATGATAATTATAAAGAAGCTAGCCGGGCTTGAAAAAAGCATAGAGGAAACTAGAGAATCCTTTTCTGGAGAAATAAAATTCTTTTCTGAAGAAATAAAAGAACTAAAATCTAACCACGTTGAAATGAAAAAAGCTATTAATGCGGTACAATTAAAAAAAATGGAGGCTGTTAATGCTAGAATAAATGAGGCAGAAGATAGAATTTGTGATACAGAAGACCAAAAGAGGAAAAGTAAAGAAGCTGAGAAAAAAAGAGAGATAAATATCTAATGGACCACAAGGGGAGAATTGGAGATATCAGTGATACCATAAGATGAAACAATATTGGAATAATTGGGATTCCAGAAGAAGAATAAGGGCAGAAGGTACATTGGAGCAAATTATAGCAGAAAACTTCCTTAATTTGGGATGGGAAACAAACATCAAAATACAGGAGGCAGGGGCGCCTGGGTGGCTCAGTAGGTCAAGCTGCTGCCTTCAGCTCAGGTCATGATCTCGGGGTCCTGGGATCGAGTCTCGAATTGGGCTCTCTGCTCAGCAGGGAGCCTGCTTCCCTCTCTCTCTCTCTCTCTGCCTGCCTCTCTATCTACTTGTGATCTCTCTCTGCCAAATTAAAACAAAACAAAACCAAAACGGGAGGCATATAGAACCACCTGAAATCAATAAAAATAGGTCCACGATCCTTCATCTAATAGTAAAACTTACAAGTCTCAGGACAAAGAGAAAATCCTGGAAGCAACTCTGAACAAGAGGTCCATAACCTACAATGGTAGAAATATTAGATTGGCAGCAGCACTATCCACAGAGACCTAGCAGGCCAGAAAGGACTGGCATGATGTATTCAGAGCACTAAACGGGAAAAATATGCAGCCAAAAATGCTATATCCAGCTAGGCTGTCATTGAAAATAAGAGGAAGAAAATGCTTCCAGGACAAACATAAACTAAAAGCATTTGCAAACACCAAACCAGCCCTACAGGAAATATTGAAAGGGGTCCCCTATGAAAAGAGAGAGCATTAAAGTAACAGACCAGAAAGGAACAGAGACAATATACAGTAACACTCACCTTACAGGCAGTAAAATGATACTAAACTCATATCTTTCAATAGTTACCCTAAATTTAAATGGGCTAAATGCCCCACTCAAAAGATACAGGGGATCAGAATGGATTAAAACAAAACAAAACAAAACAAAACAAAACAAACATAGGATTTATTGATATGCTGTCTGCAAGAAACTCATTTTAGACCCAAAGACACCTCCAGATTTAAAGTGAGGGGGCAGAAAACACTTTACCATGCTAATGGATATTAAAAAAATAATAATAATAATAATAAAAAGCTGGTGTGGCAATCCTTATATCAGACAAATTAGATTCTAAACCAAAGACTATAATTTGAGATGAGGAAAGACACCATATCATACCTAAAAGATCTCTCCAACAAAAAACAATCTAAAAATTTTAACATCTATACCCGTAACATGGGATCAACCAATTACATAAACCAATTAACAACAGAATCAAAGAAACACATGGACAATAATACAATAATTGTATGGGATTTTAACACCTCCCTCTCTGAAATGGACAGATCATCTAACCAAAAGATCAAAAAGGAAATAAACACTTCAAATGACACACTGGACCAGATGGACATCACAGACATATTCAGAACATTCTATCCCAAAGCAACAGAATGCACATTCTTCTCCAGTGCAAATGGAACATTCTCCTGAATAGATCACATCCTGGATCACAAATCAGGTCTGGTAACAAAAGACTGAGATCATTCCCTGCATATTTTCAGACCACAACGTTTTGAAACTAGAACTGATCCACAAGAGGGAGGTTGGAAAGAACTCAAATACATGGAGGCTGAAGAGCATACTATACAAGAATGAATGGGCCAACCAGGATATTAAGGAAGAATTAAAAACATTCATGGAAACAAATGAAAATGAAAACACAATGGTTCAAAATGAATACCCAACTTTTGTAGCAACATGGACGGGACTGGAAGAGATTATGCTGAGTGAAATAAGTCAAGCAGAGAGAGTCAATTATCATATGGTTTCACTTATTTGTGGAGCATAACAAATAACATGGAGGACAAGGGGCGTTAGAGAGGAGTAGGGAATTTGGGTAAATTGGAAAGGAAGGTGAACCATGAGAGACTATGGACTCTGAAAAACAATCTGAGGGGTTTGAAGTGGTGGGGGGTGGGAGGTTGGGGTACCAGGTGGTGGGTATTATAGAGGGCACGGCTTGCATGGAGCACTGGGTGTGGTGAAAAAATAATGAATAATTTTTTTCTGAAAATAAATAAATTGAAAGAAAAAAAAAAAAACCAAAATCCTTGGGATGCAGCAAAGATGGTCTTGAGAGGACAGTATATATCGATACAAGACTTTCTCAAGAAACAAGTACTCAAACACACAACCTAACCCTACACCTAAAGGAGCAGGAGAATGAACAGCAAAGAAAGCCTAAACCCAGCAGGAGAAAAGAAATCATAATGATCAGAGCAGAAATCAATGAAAGAGAAACCAAAAGAACAGTAGAACAGATCAACAAATCTAGGACCTGATTCCTTGAAAGAATTAATAAGATTGATAACCCCTTATCAATCTCAGACTTAACAGTGTGTGAGAGAGAGAGAGAGAGAAGACCCAAATTTAAAAATCATTAAAGAGGAGTGCTCACAATGAACACCAAAGAAATACAAAGAATTATAGGAGCATATAATGAGCAACTATACGCCAGTTAATTTGACAATCTGGAAGAAGTGGTTGCATTCTTAGAGAGTATGAACTACCAAAACTGAACCAGGAAGAAATAGAAAACCTGAACAGACTCACAACCAGTAAGGAGATTGAAGCAGCCATCAAAATCTCCCATCAAGCAAGAGCCTAGGGCCAGACAGCTTCCCAGGGGAATTCTACCAAACCTTTAAAGAAGAATTAATACCTATTCTCCTGAAATTGTTCCAAAAAAAAAAGAAAGAAAGAAAGAAAGAAAAAGAAATGGAAGAAAAACTTCCAAACTCATTTTATGAGGTCAGCATTACCTTGATCCCGAAATCAGACAAGGACCCCACTAAAATGGATAATTATAGACCAATATCCCTGATGAGCATGGATGCAAAAATCCTCACCAGAATTGTACCCAATAGGATTCAACAGTACATTAAAAGGATTATCCGCCATGACCAAGTAGTATTTATTCCTGGGTGGCAAGTTTGGATCAACATCACAAATCAATCAATGTGAAACAATACATTAATAAAAGAACGAACAAGAATGATATGATATTCTCAATTGATGCTGAAAAAGCATTTGTCAAAACACAGCATTCTTTCTTGATCAAAACTCTTAACAGTGTAAGGATGGAGGATACATATCTCAATATCATCAAAGCCATCTATGAAAAACCTACAGCAAATATCATTCTGAATAGGGAAAAACTGAGACCTTTTCCCATAAGGTCAGGAACATGGCAGGATGTCCACTATCACCACTGCTATTTAACATAGTACTAGAAGTCCTAGCCTCAGCAATGAGAACAAAAAGAAATAAAAGGCATCCAAATTGGCAAAGAAGTAAAACTGATTATTTGCTGATGATATGATACTTTATGTGGAAATCCCAAAAGACCCCACATCAAAACTGCTGAACTAATACAGGAATTTAATAAAATGTCAGGATATAAAATCAATGCACAGTAATCAGTTGCATTTCTATACACCAACAACAAGACAGAAAAAAGAGAAATTAAAAAGTCAATCCCATTTACAATTGCACCCATAACCATAAGATACCTAGGAATATATCTAACCAAAGAGGCAAAGAATCTGTACTCAGAAAACTATAGAGTACTCATGACAGAAATTGAGGACTACCCAAAGAAATGGAAAAATTTTCCATGCTCATGGATTGAAAGAAGAAATATTGTGAAAATGTCTATGTTACCTAGTGCAATCTACACATTTGATGCAATACCGATCAAAATACCATCAACTTTTTTCAAAGAAATAGAACAAATAATCCTAAAATTTATACGGAACAAGAAAAGACCCTGAATACCCACTGGAATGTTGAAAAAGAAAACCAACGTTGGTGGTATCATAATTCCAGACTTCAAGCTTCATTACAAAGATGCAATCAACAAGACAGTAAGGTACTGGCACAAAAACAGAGACATAGATCCATGGAACAAAATAGAGAGCCCAGAAATAGACCCTCAACTCTATGGTCAACCAATCTTTGACAAAGCAGGAAAGAATGTCCAATGGAAAAAAGACAACAAGTGGTTTTGGGAAAATTGGACAGCCACATGCAGAAGAATGAAACTGTACCATTTCCTTACACCACACACAAACATAGGCTCAACACGGATGGAAGACCGCAATGTGAGAAAGGAATCCATTGAAATCCATGAGGAGAACACAGACAGCAACTTATTTGACCTCAGCCGCAGCAACTTCATCCTAGAAACATTACCAAAGGCAAGGGCAAAAACGAACTACTGGGACTTCATCAAGATCAAAAGCTTTTCCACAGCAAAGGAAAGAGTCAACAAACAAATCCAAAAGACAACTGACAGAATGGGAGAAGATATTTGCAAAGGACATATCAGATAAAGGGCTAGTATTCAAAATTTATAAAGAACTTATCAGTCTGTTTTCAGAAGGAGGGGCAAGCAAGATGGCAGAGAAGTAGGAGACTCTGTTTCATCCAGTCCCTTGAAGTGAGCTAAGTATCTGCCAGAACACTCTGAACACCCAGGAAATCAGCTTGAGATGTAATATTATACACTTCTGGATCTCTATGGAGGGAGAAGACATCAATGGAGAGGTAAAGCAGAGTGGGGACACTCAGATTGATATTGGAGGATAAACAGACTGGGGAGGAAGCCACCAGAAGTGACCCTCTGGAAAGTAATACCCCAATAGGAAATTGTCATGCGATTTGGGACCAGCATTAACTTAGACTCCGGTTTAAAAAGACTCGAAAAAACCCAAAAGATCTTAAGGGGCAACTGGTAGAATTGGACAGTTATGGGCATGGGCCTAAGCCCATGTTCCCGGGACAGTCACCACTGGTGGCCTCCAATGCCAGAGAGAGTCCAGTGAGGACTCCAGTCCATGGCCCCTGAGCCCATGGCTTTCCACTGTATGCACCACCACTCGAGCTGGGTGCACATCCGCACTTGCCTGAGAGAGCCTGGTGTGGGCGCCAGCTGGCGTTCTCTAGGACTGCACCTTCTGAGACTGGCTGGGGGATCTGAGTGCACCCAGACCGCTCCTGAGAGAACCTGGCATGATCTCTGGTCGGAATCCCTTGGCTCACAGCCTTCTACGACCTGCCTGACTGCAGGGCCTGAGCACACCCAGCATGGCCCCGGACTCCAGACAGCAGTCCCGGCAAAGGCAGCCACCAGAAAGCGGGCTCCCTGGGCCAATATAGCTCACGGTTAGTGAGCTATATTAGTGGCATGGGGGTTCAGAGACAAGCAGGGGCCTCGGGAGACCACTGGGATGGTGGCTAGGGTGCTCACTGCCTGTGGGAGGTTGTGCTGTTCAGCGGAGTTTGCAGCGGTGGAGTCTGTGTATTTTGAACCACCCAGAGGGGAACAGTCTGAGGCTTCTCTTTCAGGTGGAGGTCTAGGTGCACACAGATTCTTTCTTTGCTCTGACGCTCTGAAAAGTCGCAAAAAGCTGCCAAAAAACAAAAACCTCCAGAGAACAAAAACCTGAAAAACTAGGTTCCACAGGTCAGCCCCTTGATGGTGGGCAAGGCGAATCAGCCCAAGCAAGATTGATGGCAAACAGTGCAGCAGGCCCCACCCCCAGAAGACAAGTCAAAAGAACAAGAGGACAACCACCACAGGGTCCCAATAAAAGTGTAAAACCCCAACATCAAGAGAAAACAATATACTAAGCTCCTGGTATTGCCCTAAAACCTGTATATATCATAGATACAACTTTTCTTTTTTAATATTTGTTCTCATGATTCTTGTTCTTTTAATTTTTTAATGTACTTTCCATTACAACTAGAAGTTTAATACAACATATTCTTTAATAACATTTTAACTTTAACTTTTTTCATACATATACCTATGTTTCTCTTTTTTATATATACATATACATATACGCTTCAAGGTAATCCTTTTTCCCTATTCAATACTACCCCTATATATAAACCACTTTCAATCTCCCTGCATCTCTGGAAAGTTGACTCCTTTAACAAAGTTAACAAGATACACCCAGGAAGAACCAAAATAACCTCCTTCACCCACATCGAGAGTTTATAACCACCCTCCCATCAAATTCTTCTGTCAGTGTTTCTGTGTATTTGTTTTTGTTTTGGTATTATATAAATCTTATTCCTGGGGTTCATTTTGGCTGGGTTCTTCTTTTTTCCTTGTCATTTATTTTGTTGCTCTTTGTATTTGTTTTTGTTTGTTTGTTTGTTTATGTACCTTATAAATCTCACACTGGGGAGTCATTTTTGTGGGGTTTCTTCTCTTTTTATTTTTTTTTCTGTTTCTCTTTTTCCTTTCTTTTTGATGGTGACTTCCGAGTGCTCCAAAACTTTCCAGGGTGCACCTTACCTGGATCGTGGTTGATATATTCAGCCAAACATCTCCTCAAACACCTCTCACCAAAATGACTAGGAAGAGGAACATCCAACAGAGGAAAAATTCAGAAACTGTGCCCTCTACCACAGAACTATTGGAAATGGACATAAACAGTATGTTGGAAAAGGAATTCAGGGTAACAATTATCCAGGCAATGGCTAGGTTGCAGAAAACCATTAGTGACAATATAGAACCTCTAAGGACAGAAGTGAGTGCTGATCTGGAAGAATTTAAAAATGTTATCAGTGGGATCCTATCTAATCTAAATACTCTAACAGTTAGGGTAAATAAGGCAGAAGAAGAAATGCATGATCTAGTTGACAAACTGGTAGAAAAGAAGGATCAAGAGGAGGCCAGGAACAAAAAGCTTAGAAGGCATGAAAACAGAATTAGGAAAATAACACCATAAAACATTCCAATGTCAGAATTATTGGGATTCCTGAAGAGGTGGAGAGAGAGAGAGAGAGGAATAGAAGACATAGTTAAACAAATCCTAGGTGAAAATTTCCCTAATCTGGGGAATGGAACCAGTGTTTGTGTCATAGGAGCAGAGAGGACACCTCCACCCCAAGATCAATGAGGACAGAAAGACATCCAGGCACTTGGTTGTAAAATTCATGACTCATAAATTCAGAGAACATTTCCTAAGGGCTGCTAGGGGGAAGTGATTCCTTATGTACAGAGGGAGGACAATCAGAATAATGTCAGACCTGTCCACAGAAACCTGACAAGCCAGAAAGGGCTGGCAAGACATACTAGGATACTAAATGAGAAGACCATTCAGCCAAGAATACTTTATCAAGCAAGGTTGACATTCCAAATGGATGGAGAGATAAAGAACTTCCAAGACCAGCAAGGTTTAAAAGAGGAGGTTGGGGTACCAGGTGGTGGGTATTATAGAGGGCACAGATTGCATGGAGCACTGGGTGTGGTGAAAAAATAATGAATACTGTTTTTCTGAAAATAAATAAATTGAAAAAAAAAAAAAAAGAGGATGTGACCACCAAGCCGGCACTAGAAGAAATATTAAGGGGGTTCTATAAAACAAGAAGGAACCCAAGAGACAATTTACAGAGACAATCTATAGAAACAAGGACTTCATAGGCAACATGATGACAATGAAAACTTATCTTTCAATAATCACTCTCAACATGAATGGCCTAAATGCTCCCATAAAAGGGCACAGGGTTGCAGATTGGATAAAATGACGGGACCCATCCATATGCTGTACAAGACACACACTTTGAAAATAAAAATACATCCATACTGAAAGCAAAGGGATGGAGAAGCATCTTTCATGCCAATGGGCCTCAAAAGAAAGCTGGGGTAGCGACTCTCATATCAGACAAACTAGATTTTAAGCTACAGACTGCAGTCAGAGATGCAGAAGGGCACTAAATCGTTCTTAAAGGGTCTATCCACCAAGATTATCAGAGAGTTGTAAATATTTATGCCCCAACATGGGAACAGCCAACTACATAAGCCAATTGTTAATCTTATAAATAAAGAGTCCTACTGATATAAATACATTAATTGCAGAGGATCTTAACATGTCACTCCAGCAATAGAAAGATCATATAAGCAGAAAATCAACAAAGAAACAAGAGATTTGAATGGTACCTTGGTCCAGATAGACCTCATAGATATATGCAGAACATTCCACCCTAAAACAATGGAGTACTCTTTCTTCTCAAGCACACATGGAACTATCTCTGGAATAGTCTACATACTGGGTCACAAAACAGGGCTCAACTGATACCAAAATACTGAGATGATTCCCTGCATATTCTCAGAACACAAGGTTTGAAATTGGAACTCAATCACAAGCAAAACTTTGGAAGGAATTAAAACACTTAGAAGCTAAAGACCATCCTGGTCAAGAATGTTTGGATCAACCAGGAAATCAAAGAAGAACTTAAACAATTCATGCAAACCAATGAGAATGAAGACACATTGGTCCAAAATCTATGAGATACAGGGAAGGCTGTCCTAAGGGGGAAATACATAGTCATCCAAGCCTCAATCAAAAAAAAAAAGGGGGGGGGCGCCTGCGTGGCTCAGTGGGTTAAAGCCTCTGCCTTTGGCTCAGGTCATGATCCCAGGGTCCTGGGATTGAGCCCCACGTCAGGCTCTCTGCTCAGTGGGGAACCTACTTCCTCCTCTCTCTCTGCCTGCCTCTCTGCCTACTTGTGATCTATGTCTGTCAAATAAATAAATAAAATCCTTTAAAAAAATGAAAACTCCAGCATACACCAGCTCTCTTTACACCTTAAAGAACTGGAGAATCAACAACAAATCAAGGAAAATAATTAGAGATACAGTAGAACAATGGAACTAGAAGCTGGTTCTTTGAAAGAATTAATAAGATGAATAAACTACTGGCCAAACTAATCCAAAAGACAAGAGAGAGAACCAAATTAATAGAATTATTAATGGAAGGGGACAGTTCATGACTAACACCAATAAAATAGAAACAATCATCATAAATTATTATCAACAGTTATATGCCAATAAGTTAAGCAAATTAGAAGGAATGGATGCATTCCTGGAAACTATAAACTTCTCATACTGAAACAGGAAGAAATTGACAACTTAAATAGACCAATATATGGTAATGATATTAAAACAGTGATCCAAAACCTCCCAAAAAATCAAGAGTCCAGGACCTAATGACTTCCCTGGGAAAGTCTACCAAACATTCAAGAAAGGAATAGTTGCTATTCTCCTAAAACTGTTTCAAAAAATAGCAACATAAGCTAAACTACCAGACTCTTTCTATGAAGCCAGCATTACCCTGATCCCCAAACCAGGAAAAGACCCCATCAAAAAGGAGAATTTCAGACCAATATCCCTGATGAATATGGATGCTAAGATTCTCAACAGGATCCTAGCTAATAGGATTCAAGTGTACATTAAAAAGATCATCCACGATGACCAGGTTGGATTTATCCCTGGGATGCAAGTGTGGTTCAACATTCTCAAATCAATCAATGTGATAGAATGAATCAATAAGAGAATAGAGAAGAACCACATGGTCATCTCAGTGGATGCAGAAAAAGCATTTGACAAAATATAGCATCCTTTCCTCATTAAAACTCTTCAAAGAATATGGATAGAGGGAACATTCCTCAACATCATAAAATCTATGAAAAACCCAAAGCAAATATCATTCTCAATGGGGAGAAGGTGAGAGCCTTTCCACTGAGATCAGGAACACGACAAGGATACCCACTCTCACCACTGTTGTTCAACATAGTACTAGAAGTCCTAGCAACAGCAATCAGACAACAAAAAGAAATAAAAGGTATTCAACTGGCAAGGAAGAAGTCAAACTCTCTCTCTTTGCAGATGACATGATACCTTATATGGAAAACCCAAAAGACTCCACACGTAAGCTAGTAGAACTCATACAGCAATTTAGTAGAGTGGCAGGATATAAAATGAATTCACAGAAATCACTCGCTTACTTATACAATAACAATGAAAATATAGAAAATGAAATTAAAGAAACGATCCCATTTTCTATAGCACCAAGAACCCTGAGGCACCTTGGAATAAACCTCACCAAAGAGGTAAAGGATCTGTACTCGGGGAACAACGGAACACTCCTGAGAGAAACGGAAGATACAAAAAGATAGAAGTCTTTCCATGCCCATGGATCAGAATAACAAACATTGTTAAAATGTCTATACTGCCTAGAGCAATCTACACTTTCCATACCACCCCATTCAAAATACCAATGACATTTTTCAAAGTGCTGGAACAAACAATCCTAACATTTGTATGGAGGCAGAAAAGACCCCGAGTCACTAAGGAAATGTTCAAAAAGAAAAACAAAGCTAGAGTCATCACATTGCCTGATTTCAAGCTTTATTACAAATCTGGGATCACCAATCAGCATGGTATTGGTACAAAAAAGGACACATTCACCAGTGGAACTGAGTAGAGACTGGAGATAGAGACCCCAGACCCCTCAACTCTATGGTCAAATAATCTTCGACAGAGTAGGAAAAAATATCTTGTGGAAAAAAGAGAGTCTCTTCCATAATCTGCACTGAGAAAATCGGACAGCTATGCATAGAAGAATGAAACTCGACCATTCTCTTACACCATACACAAAGATAGACTCAAAATGGCTGAAAGACCTCAACGTGAGACAGGAATCTATCAAAATCCTATAGGAGAACATCCTTCACAGAGAAAAGGCTGAAATCTAATCATGCCCATATCAATCTTATGCTTTCCCAATAACTGTTTCTTTGCAAAGCAATTAATGTAATTTTCTTCCAGTGGTTTGTAAATACTTTGGGGCAGTATATATTTCCTTTAATCTCTTCAGCAAATAAAAACCTCAGAGTGATTTTCAAAAAAAAAAAAAAAAAAAAAAAGAACATAGGCAGCAACCTCTTCAACATCAGCCACAGCAGCTTCTTTCAAGACACATCTCCAGAGGCAAAGGAAACAAAAGCAAAAATGAACTTTTGAGGCTCCATCAAGATCAAAAGCTTCTGCACAGCAGAGGAAACAGTCAACAAAACAAAGAGGCAACCCACAGAATGGGAGAAGATATTCACAGATGACACTACAGAAAATGGGCTGATATCCAACATCTATAGAGAAATTCTCAAACTCAACGCCCCCCCCCCCCAAAAAAACAGATAATCCAGTCAAGAAGTGGGCAGAAAACACTGTATCCAGACACTTCTCCCAAGCAGACATACAAATGGCTAGCAGACACATGAAAAAAATGTTCATCATCATTAGCCATCAGGGAAATTCAAATCAAAACTACATTGAGACACCACCTTACGCCAGTTAGAATGGCAAAGATTAACAAGACAGTAAACAACAAATGTTGGAGAGAGGATTTGGAGAATAGGGAACCCTCTTACACTGTTGGTGGGAATGCAAGTTGGTGGTGCAGCCACTTTGGAAAACAGTGTGGATATTCCTCAAAAAAGTAAAAATAGAGCTACCCTGTGACCCAGATATTGCACTACTGGCTATTTATGCCATCGATACAGATGCAGTGAAAGGAAGGGCAAGTGCACCCTAAAGTTCATAGCAGTGAAGGCCACAGTTGCCACGCTGTGGAAAGAGATGAGATACCCTTCAACAGATGAATGGATTAAGAAGATGTGGTCTATATATACAATGGGATATTAGTCAGCCATCGGAAAGGATGATTACCCAAATTTTGAATCAATATGGATGGGACTGGAGGAGATTATTCTTTTTTTTTTTTTTTTTTTTTTTTTTAAAGATTTTATTTTTATTTATTTGACAGAGAGAAATCACAAGTAGGCAGAGAGGCAGGCAGAGAGAGAGAGGGAAGCAGGCTCCCTGCTGAGCAGAGAGCCCGATGCGGGACTCGATCCCAGGACTCTGAGATCATGACCTGAGCCGAAGGCAGCGGCTTAACCCACTGAGCCACCCAGGTGCCCCTGGAGGAGATTATTCTGAGTGAAATAAGTCAAACAGAGAAAGTCAATTATACAGTTTCACTTACTTGTGGAACATAAGGAAAAACATGGAGGACATTGGGAGAAGGAAACCCAAGGGGAAGGGATGGAAATCAGAGGGAGAGAGGAACCATGAGAGACTGTGGGCTTTGAGAAACAAACTGAGGGTATTAGAGGGGATGTGTGAACCTGGTGGTGGGAATGTGTGAACCTGGTGTTGGCTGGAGGCCTGGAGGGCACGTATTGCATGGAGCACTGGGTGTTATACGTGAACTTGAATCTTGGAACACTACATCAGAAACTAATGATTTATTTTATGGTGACTAACATAACACAGTAAAATTTTTAAGAAACCACAAAAGCCAAAGAACCAAACCAAACAAAAAAAAAAATTAGTGTTAGCCTCTCCTTTGAGTCTTTGAAGCCATACATTGACTTCTCTCCAGCGATGAGAGTCCTGGATGCAAATTCGTCTCATAGAAAGCTGCTTCATTTAAACTGAGACTTTATTTAGTGTATCCACCTTTATTAGTTTTCTTAGCTAGATCTTTTGGATAACTTGCTGCCACTTCTACATCAGCACTTGCTGCTTCACTCTTCACTTTTATGTTATGGAGATAGATTATTTCCTTAAATGTCATGAACCAAACTTTGCTAGCTTCAAGCTTTTCTTTTACAGTTTCCTCACCACTCTTGGCCTTCACAGACCCGAATAGAGTCAAGGTCTTTCTCCAGATTAGGTTTTGGTTTAAGGGAATGCTGTGGCTCATTTGATCTTCTATCCAGACCACTATAACGTTCTCCAAATTAGCAGTAGGGCTGTTTTGCTTTCTTATTATTTGTGTTTTCACTGGAGTAGTACTTTTAAGTTCCTTCAAGGACATTCACTTTCCATTCCCAATTTGACTAACTGATATAAGAGGCCTAGGTTTTGACCATTCTTGACTCTCTAGCTTTTGATTTAAAGTGAGGTATGTAAAGCTCTTTCTTTCACTTGAATGCTTAGAGGCCATTATTAAATGGCCTAATTTTAATACTGATGTATCATAGGAAATAGGGAGGCCTGCTGAGAGGGAGGTAGATGTGGAGATGGTCAGTTGGTAGAGCAGTCAGGACATAGAACATGTATTGATTCAGTTTACCATTGTACATGGGTGTGGTTTCTGGTGTCCCAAAAACAATTACAATAATAATATCAAAGATCATTGATTACAGATCTCCATACTAGATATAATAATAATTAAGAAGTTTAAAATACTGTGAGAATTAGTGAAATGTGACACAGAGAAGCACAATGAACAAATGCTTTTGGAAAAATGGTGCAGTGATGCTGCCTTGACACTAACCTTCAATATGTGAAAAACTCAGTATCTGCAAAATTCAATAAAGTACAGTGCAATAAAATGAAGGATGCCTGTATTTGTATGTTGATTGAGATGCAACTCCATGGTTTTAAGTTATATCTTTTGTTTCCAACAGAGCAAAGCTCTCCAGTGTGGGGTGGGTGTCCCTCAGTTGTGGAGGCACGAGGTTATCTGCTAGATTGTGGGAAGAAAATACTAAAAACTTTGTTTGTGTTACTTTATTTAATGTTTATACAATTTATATTTCTGAGAATATTTTATAATAGACAAAAATATAGTTACATTGTATGTAATTTATACATAAATGATCATATATTGTCGACATATGCTTTTTATCACTTTCTCCCTTGCGCATTCAGCTGAAGATAGCCTGCCCTCCTTATTGTTCCTTGAGCATAAGAAATGCATTCTTTTTTTTAAACCTTTCCAACTCTTCTGTAACTCTTTTTTTTAAAAAAAAGATTTTATTTATTTATTTGACAGAGATCACAAGTAGGCAGAGAGGCAGGCAGAGAGAGAGGAGGAAGCAGGCCCCCTGCTGAGCAGAAAGCCCGATGTGGGGCTCGATCCCAGGGTCCTGGGATCATGGCCTGAGCCAAAGGCAGAGGCTTTAACCCACTGAGCCACCCAGGTGCCCCAAGAAATGCATTCTTGAGGACCGTTGCACTTGCTGTTTCTTCTGTGTGAAAGGGACACATTTTAGATCTTCTTCTAGTTCATTTCCTCAATTCATTTAGGTCTCAACTCAGATTGCATTCCCCCCAAAATGCTTTCTCAACCATCCTCTATGAAATAGCAACTCCTGACAGATTCATCACCTTACCTTAATTTTTGTTTATTCAAAGCATATTTATGCATTAGTTTATCTGCCCATTGGTTGTTTTGCCCATTACAATACCAATGTACAAAGGCACAGACTCTGCCCATTTTCTCCATCATTGGTTCCTCAGTGATACAGTAGACTCTCAATAAATGTTTAAACAATGAATTCTCACTTTTTAAAGTGATTAGTGTTCATGGCTTAAAAGTTTGACTATCACTACTTTTGTGGCAAGAGAGGGGGACTTTAATAAGTAGTTAAAAATCTTTATTTAAATACTTAATCGTTCATTCATTCATTCAAATAAACAATAAATTGTTTATTTATTCATCCATTTTCTTTTATTCTACATACATTATTTATTTCTTAGTTTTCCTTTTTATTCTTTTTTTTTTCATTGTTTACAAGTACTGGGTGTACCACACCCAGTGCTTCCAGCCCTTCCTAGTGTACTGGGTGTCTGTGGATAGGTCTGCTGCCAGTCTGATGTTTATACACCTACATGTTAAAGACCTTTTCTCTTAAGTCACTTTCATGATTTTCTATTTATCTCTGAATATTGCACGCTTCACTTTTAGATACTGGGGTGTTGATCTGTTTGAATTAATTTTGAGGTGGGTTTTCTATGCCTTTTTGAAATTAATGTCTGTTTCCTTCCCCAGGTTAGGGAGGTTCTCAGCTATGATTTGCTCAAACATACCTTCTGCCCCTCTTTCTTCTTCCTCTGGGACCCCAATTACTCTAATATTGTTTCACTTTATGGTATCACTGATTCTTGAAAACCCTTCTAATTTTCCATCTGTTATTTTTCTTTTGTCTTCAGCTTCCTTTTCATCATTTTGTCTTGTATGTCACCAAGTCTCTTTTCTGCCTCATTTGCTCTAGCTGTTAGAGCATCCATTTATGTCTTTCTTTCTTTCTCTCCTTCTTTCTTTCTTTATACTTTTATTATTAGCATTTAATGTATTATTTACTTCAAGGGTACAGGTCTGTGAATCATTAGTCTTACAAAATTCACGGAACTCACCATGGTACATATCCTCCCTAATATCCATAACTCAGCCACCTTATCCCTCCCTGCCCACCTCCTAACAACTCTCAGTTTGTTTCCTGATATTGGGAGTCTCTTATAGTTTGTCTCCCTCCCCGGTCCCATCTTGTTTCATTTTTTTCCCTCCCTACCCCCACCCAAATGCACGCCCTGCCTCTCAAATTCTACATATCAGAGATCATATGATAATTGTCTTTCTCTGATTGACTTATTTCGCTTAGTATAATACTTTCCAGTTCCAGCCACATTGTTGCAAATGCTAAGATTTCGTGGTTTTCTGTTGTTGTTGGCTGCATAGTATTCCACTGTGAATATATATACCCTATCTTCTTTATCTATTCATCTGTTGATGGACATCTAGCTTCTTTCCATAGTTTGGCTCTTGTGGACAATGCTGCTGTAAACATTTGGGTGAGCATGTCCCTCAGATCATTATATTTGTATCTTTAGGGTAAATACCCAGTAGTGCAATTGCTGGGTCATAGGGTAGTTCTATTTTCAACTTTTTGAGGAACCTCTATCCTATTTTCCAGAGTGGCTGCACCAGTATGCATTTCCACCAACAGTGTAGGAGGATTCCTTTTTCTCTGCATCCTCGCCAACACCTGTCATTTCTTGACTTGTTAATTTTAGCCATTCTGACTGGTGTGAAGTGGTATCTCATTGGGGTTTTGATTTGTAATCCCGTGATGCCAAGTGATGTGGAGCACTTTTTCATGTGTCTGTTGGCCAGCTGGATGTCTTCTTTGCAGAAAGGTCTGTTCATGTCCTCTGCCCCTTTCTTGATTGGATTATTTGCTTTTTGAGTACTGAGTTTGAAAAGTTCTTTATAGATTTTGGATATTTGCCCTTTATCTGAAATGTAATTTCCAAATAACTTCTCCCATTCTCTCAATTGTCTTTTGGTTTTGTTGCATGTTTCCATTCCTGTGCAAAACCTTTTGATCTTGATGAAGTCCCAGTAGTTAATTTTTTCCCTTGCTTCCCTTGCCTTTGAATGTGTTTCTATGAAGATGTTGCTGTGGCTGAGGTCGAAGAGATTGCTACCTGTGTTCGCCTCCAGGATTTTGATAGATTCCTATCTCACATTGAGGTCTTTCATCCATTTTGAATCTATTTTTGTGTGTGGTGTAAGGAAATGGTCCAGTTTCATTCTTCTGCTTGTGGCTGCCCAATTTTCCCAAAACCATTTGTTGAAGAGACTGTCTTTTTTTTCCGTTGGACATTCATTCCTGATTTGTCAAAGATTAGTTGACCGTAGAGTTGAGGGTCTATTTCTGGGCTCTCTATTTTTTTCCACTGATTGGTGTGTCTGTTTTTATGCCAGTACCATACTGTCTTGATGATGACAGCTTTGTAATAGAGCTTGAAGTCTGGAATTGTGATGACACCAATGTTGGCTTGGTTTTTCAACATTCTTCTGGCTATTTGAGGTCTTTTCTGCTTCCATATAAATTTTAGGATTATTTGTTCCATTTCTTTGAAAAAAAAAAGATTGGATTTTGATAGGAATTGCATTAAATGTGCAGATTGTTCTTCTTTCTTTGTTCTTCCAATCCATGAGCATGGAACATTTTTCCATTTCTTTGTGTCTTCCTCAATTTCTTTCAGGAGTACTTTATAGTTTACTGAGTACAGAGTCTTTGCCTCCTTGGTTAGGCTTATTCCTAGATATCTTGTGTTTTGGGTGCAACTGTAAATGGGATTTACTCCTTAATTTCTCTTTTTTTCTGTCTTATTGTTGCTGTATAGAAATGCAACTGATTTCCATGCATTGATTTTATATCCTCACACTTTACTGAATCCCTGTACATGTTCTAGCAGATTTGGAGTGGGGTCTTTTGAGTTCTCCACATAAAGTATCATATCATCTGCAAAGAGAGAACGTTTGACTTCTTCTTTGCTGATTTGGATGCTTTTAATTTCTTTTTGTTGTCTGATTGCTGAGGTTAGGACTTCAGGTACTATGTTTAATAGCAGTGGTGATAATGGACATCCCTGCCGTGTTCCCGACCTTAGCAGAAAAGCTCTCAGTTTTTCTGCATTGAGAATGATATTAGCTGTGGGTTTTTCATAGATGGCTTTGATGATACTGAGGTATGTACACTCTATCCCTACACTTTGAAGAGTTTTGATCAAGAAAGGATGCTGTACTTTGTCAAATGCTTTTTCAGCATATATTGAGAGTATCATATGTTTCTTGTTCTTTCTTTTATTAATGTATTGTGTCACATTGATTGATTTGTGGATGTTGAACCAAACTTGCTGCCCTGGAATAAATCCCACTTGGTCGCAGTGAATAATTCTTTTAATATACTGTTGGAGCCTATAGGCTAGTATTTTGGTGAGAATTTTTGCATCTGTGTTCATCAAGGATATTGGTATATAATTCTCTTTTTGGATGGGAACTTTGGTTTTTGGATCAAGGTAATGCTGGCCTCATAAAATGAGTTGGGAGGATATCCTTTCATTTTATTTTTTGGAACAGTTTCAGGAGAATATGTACTAATTCTTCGTTATATATTTGGTAGAATTCCCCTGGAAAGACTCCAAGCCTGGGCTCTTCTTTCTTGGGAGATTTTTTTCATTACTTATTTATTTATCATATTAACTATTTATTTATTTTTTAATCTTGGGAGATGTTTGATGACTGCTTCAATATCCTTACTGGTTATGGGTCTGTTCAGAATTTCTGTTTCATTCTGTTTCATCCATGTCTCTAGGATTGCATACATTTCTGCCAGGTTGTCAAATTTGCTGGTATATAGTTTCTCATAATATGTTCTTATAATTGTATATCTTTGGTGTTTGTTATGATCTCTCCTCTTTCTTTCATTATTTTATTTATTTAGGTCTTTTCTCTTTTCTTTTTGATTAAGTCTGGCCGGGGGTTTATCAATCTTATTAATTCTTTCAGAGAACCAGCTCCCAGGTTCATTGATTTGTTCTTTTTTGTTTGTTTGTTTGTTTCTACTTCATTGATTTCTGCTCTGATTTTTATTATTTCTCTTCTCTTGCTCGGTTTAGGCTTTCTTTGTTGTTCTTTCTCCAGCTCCCTTAGGTATAGGATTAAGTTATGAACTTAAGACCTTCCTTGTTTCTTGAGAAAGATTTTATTGCTATATATTTTCCTCCCAGGACTGCCTTTGTTGTGTCCCATAGATTTTGAACCACTGTGTTTTTGTTATCATTTGTTTCCATGATTTTTTTCAATTCTTCTTTAATTTCCTGATTGACCCATTCATTCTTTAGTAGGATGCTCTTTAGCCTCCATGTATTTGGGTTCTTTCCAATTTTCCACTTGTGATAGAGTTCTAGCTTCAGAGCATTGTGGTCTGAAAATATGCAGGGAATGATCCCAATCTCTTGGTACCAGTTGAGACCTGATTTGTGACCCGAGATTTGATCTATTTTGGAGAATGTTCCATGTGCACTAAAGAAGAATATGTATTCTGTTGCTTTGGGATGGAATGTTCTGAATACATCTGTGATGTCCATCTGGTCCAGTGCATCATTTAAGGCCTTTATTTCCTTGTTGATCTTTTGCTAGGATGATCTTTCCATTTCAGTGAGGGGGTGTTAAAGCCCCCTACTATTATTGTATTATTGTCAATGTGTTTCTTTGATTTTGTTATTAATTGGTTTATGTAGTTGGCTGCTCCCATGTTAGGGACATAGATATTTAAGATTTTAGATCTTCTTGGTGGACAGACCCTTTGAGTATGATATAGTGTCCTTCCTCGGGTCTTATGATAGTCTTTGGCTTAAAATCCAATTTTTCTGACATAAGGATTGCCACCCCAGCTTTCTTTTGATGTCCATTAGCATGGTAAATTGTTTTCCACTGCCTCACTTTAAATCTAGTGGTGACTTTGGGTCTAAAATGAGTTTCTTGTAGACAGCATATTGATTTTTTTTTTTTGGTTGTTGTTGTTTTTTTGTTGCTTTTTAAAAAATCCATTCTGATACCCTGTGTCTTTTAATTGGGGCACTTAGCTATTTTACATTCAGGGTAACTATTGAGAGATATGAATTTAGTGCCATTGTATTGCCTATAAGGTGAGTGTTACTGTATCTTGTCTCTGTTCCTTTCTGGTCTATCACTTTTAGGCTCTCTCTTTGCTTAGAGGATCCCTTTCAAAATTTCCTGTAGAGCTGGTTTGGTGTTTACAAACTCTTTTAGTTTTTGTTTGTCCTGGAAGCTTTTTATCTCTCCTTCTATTTTCAATGATAACCTAGCCAGATATAGTATTCTTGGCCACATGTTTTTCTCACTTAGTGCTCTGAATATATCATGCCAATTCTTTCTGGCTTGCCTGTCTCTCTGGATAAGTCTGCTGCCAATCTAATATTTTTACTATTGTATGTTATAGGCTTCTTGTCCGGGGTCCTTTCAGGATTTTCTCTTTGTCACTAAGACTTGTAAATTTTACTATTAGATGACAGGGCATGGACCTATTCATATTGATTTTGAGGGGGGTTTTCTGTACCTCCTGGATTTTGATGCTTATTTCCTTTGCCATGTTAGGGAAATTCTCTACAATAATTCACTCCAATATACCTTCTGCCCCCCCTTTCTTCTTCTTCTGGAATCCCAATTATTCTAATATTGTTTTGTCTTATGGTATCACTTATCTCTCGAATTCTCCCCTCATGGTCCAGTAGTTGTTTGTCTCTGTTTTGCTCAGCTTCTTTATTCTCCATCATTTGGTCTTCTATATCACTAATTCTCTCTTCTGCCTCATGTATCTTAGCAGTGAGAGCTTCCATTTTTTATTGCACCTCATTAATAGCTTTTATGATTGCAGCTTGGTTAGATTTTAGTTCTTTTATTTCTTCAGAAAGGGCTTTTATGTCTCCAGACAGGGTTTCCCTAATATCTTCCATGCTTTTTTTGAGCCCAGTTAGCACCTTGAGAATCATCATTCTGAATTCTAGATCTGACATATGACCAAGGTTCGTATTGATTAGGTCCCACACTTCAGTACTGCCTCTTGTTCTCTCTCTTTTTTTGTGTGTGTGTGGTGTTTTTCTGCCTTGTCATTTTATCCAGATAAAAATACATGAACGAGAGGATAAAATACTAAAAGGGTGGCAAAGACCCCAGAACAATGTGTGTTAGCCAAACCACAATAGACCCCATATCGTGGGGAGGAGAAAGGGGGTAAAAAGAAATTTAAAAACATTTAAAAAAGAAAAAAAGAAAATAAATATGTTAATCTGGTGAACAGAACAGAGCCACCTACTTGATTTTGGGAGTATTTTGGTCTCTTAGAAGAAACTACCTCTAAAAAGTTTAAGGAAAGAAAACTATATATATATATATATATATATATATATATATGGGTAAACACAATGCAGGGATGGAATATCACTGTAAACATGAACATTTTAAAAAATTCTAAAAATGGAGTTGATAAGTTGGTTGGGAAAAGAAATAAAAAGAAAGTGGAGAGAATTTGTTCAGGCTGGAGACTAGAACAAACCCTGTGCTAGATTTAGGGTATATTTCAATCTATTAGAAGTAGTTGTATCCCAAATTTTTTAGAAGAAACAACCCTATATGTATACAAAAGATAAAGTTAGATACAATGAAAAATAAAATATGACTATAATAATAACCCTGAAAAAGACTTAAGAAAGTTATTGTTAAAATAAACTGGTTAAAAAACGTTAAAAGGTGAAAGAGTAAAAGTTTAAAAAAATAGAGTAAGAAAAAAACAAAATTAAAAAATTCAATTAAATTTGCAAGACTAAAGAATCATGGGGAGAAAGCCATTAATTCCTTGCTTTGCTTTCCCCGCCTCTGGAATTCTGCTGTTCTCCTTGATCAGTGAGCTTGATCTTGGTTGGAATTTTTGCTGATCTTCTGGGGGAGAGGCCTGTTGTAGCAATTCTCAGGTGTCCTTGCCCGAGGTGGACATTACCATTCTTACCATTCTTGCCAGGGGCTGCGCTAAGTAATCTGCTCCAGTTCACTCTCAGGATCTTTTGTTCCCTGAATTCTTTCCATATAGCTCTGGAGGACTGGAATGAAATTGGCGGCCTACAGTCTCTGCCTGGAGGAGACAGGAGCTCAGGGCCCCACTCCTTAGTGCACCCTCTGAGAAAAGTGCTCAATCACTCCCATATCCCTGGTCTCCGGCTGCACTCTGAGCTCACCTGGCCTGTGACCAAGTATTTCTTTCTCTGGCACACAGCTCCATTTGGAGTCTCCAAACCCAGAAGATCCCTGTCCCTCTTCCAGGGGGTTCTCCCAAGATCTGCCACTTGGAGGGTCCCTTCTCAAAGAGGAGTGGTCTGACTGTGCCACCGATCACAGTTTAAGGTAACCCCAAGCTCAGAGGTCACTCCTCTGCTCCATCTCTGTAGCCAGCTTCGCTGTTCTAATACCTGCGAGCTCTGCCACACTCAGACACCCCTGATCCTTCTGTGACCCCACAAGACCTGAGACCTCAGTGTCCCCACGAAGGCTCCAACCCCACTTAGCCTCTGGACCAATGTGCCTCAGTGGAGCAAACTTTTAAAAGTTCGAATTTTGTGCTCCATTGCTCTGCTGCTTGCTGGGAGCCAGCCCCTCCCCCCATGGTCTATCTTCCCATCGCTTTGAATTCACTTCTCCACAGGTCCTACCCTTCAGAAAGTGGTCAATTTTCTATTTCTAGAATTGCTGCTCTTCTTCTCTTCAATCTACAGTTGGATTTGTAGGTGTTCAGAATGGCTTTATAAATACCTAGCCTAACTCCTGCTACCTGATGTCATCCCAGCCTGCTACTCCTCCCCCATCTTGACTCCTCCCCCTGAAAAGTATAATTTTTTATTTTTTAATTTTTTAAAAAAGATTATTTATTTATTTATTTGACAGACAGAGACCACAAGCAGGCAGAGAGGCAGGAGGAGACAGAGAGATGGGGAAGCAGGCTCCCTCCTAAGCAGAGAGCCCGATGCTGGGCTCAATCCCAGGACCTCGGGATCATGACCTGAGCTGAAGGCAGAGCCTTTAACCCACTGAGCCACCCAGGCACCCCACAAAGTATAATTTTTCAACAGAGATGCTGTGTATTTGACTAAATGGCTACTTAGGGCGAAATGTAGAAAATAACCGTCTACAAGTGCACCTAGAATCCTCTTCCCAGCTGTGTGTCTGGATTTTTCAATTTTATTGAGGGAGGTTTGGAAAGCTATACATTTTCCTGTTAGAACCACCTTTGCCATATCCCATAGGTTTTGTACCAATGTTTCTTCATTCTCATTGGTTTCCATGAATTGTTTAAGTTCTTCCTTGATTTCCTGGTTGATTCTAACATCTTTTTTTTTTTTCACAACGAATTTTTATTTATTTATTTTTTTATTTTATTTTATTTTTTAAAATTATTATTAATTTATTTATTTTCAGAAAAACAGTATTCATTATTTTTTCACCACACCCAGTGCTCCATGCAAGCCGTGCCCTCTATAATACCCACCACCTGGTACCACAAACTCCCACCCCTCCCGCCACTTCAAACCCCTCAGATTGTTTTTCAGAGTCCATAGTCTCTCATGGTTCACCTCCCCTTCCAATTTACCCAAATTCCCTACTCCTCTCTAACACTCCTTGTCCTCCATGCTATTTGTTATGCTCCACAAATAAGTGAAACCATATGATAATTGACTCTCTCTGCTTGACTTATTTCACTCAGCATAATCTCTTCCAGTCCCGTCCATATTGCTACAAAAGTTGTGTATTCATCCTTTCTGATGGAGGCATAATACTCCATAGTGTATATGGACCACATCTTCCTTATCCATTCATCCGTTGAAGGGCATCTTGGTTCTTTCCATAGTTTGGCGACTGTGGCCATTGCTGCTATAAACAAGGGGTACAGATGGCCCTTCTTTTCACGACATCTGTGTCTTTGGGGTAAATACCCAGGAGTGCAATTGCAGGGTCATAGGGAAGCTCTATTTTTAATTTCTTGAGGAATCTCCACACTGTTCTCCAAAGAGGCTGCACCAACTTGCATTCCCACCAACAGTGGAAGAGGGTTCCCCTTTCTCCACATCCTCTCCAACACATGTTGTTTCCCGTTTTGTTAATTTTGGCCATTCTAACTGGTGTAAGGTGATATCTCAATGTGGTTTTAATTTGAATCTCACTGAGGGCTAATGATGATGAGCATTTTTTCATGTGTCTGATAGCCATTTGTATGTCTTGATTGGATAAGTGTCTGTTCATATCTTCTGCCCATTTTTGGATGTGTTTGTCTGTTTCATGTGTGTTGAGTTTGAGGAGTTCATTATAGATCCTGGATATCAACCTTTTGTCTGTACTGTCATTTGCAAATATCTTCTCCCATTCCGTGGGTTGCCTCTTTGTTTTTTTGACTATTTCCTTTGCTGTGCAGAAGCTTTTGATTTTGATGAAGTCCCAGAAGTTTATTTTCGCTTTTGTTTCCATTGCCTTTGGAGACGTATCTTGAAAGAAGTTGCTGTGGCTGATATCGAAGAGATTTCTGCCTATGTTCTCCTCTAAGATTCTGATAGATTCCTGTCTCCCGTTGAGGTCTTTTATCCATTTTGAGTTGATCTTTGTGTACGGTGTAAGAGAATAGTCGAGTTTCATTCTTCTACATATAGCTGTCCAGTTTTCCCAGCACCATTTATTGAAGAGACTGTCTTTTTTCCACTGTATATTTTTTCCTGTTTTGTCAAAGATTAATTGACCATAGAGTTGAGGGTCCATATCTGGGCTCTCTACTCTGTTCCACTGGTCTATGTGTCTGTTTTTATGCCAGTACCATGCTGTCTTGGTGATCACAGCTTTGTTGTAAAGCTTGAAATCAGGTAAGGTGATGCCGCCAACTTTATTCTTGTTTTTCAACAGTTCCTTAGCGATTTGGGGTCTCTTCTGATTCCATACAAATTTTAGGATTATTTGCTTCAGCTCTTTGAAGAATGCCGGTGGAATTTTGATCGGAATGGCATTAAAAGTATAGATTGCTCTAGGCAGTATAGACATTTTAACAATGTTTATTCTTCCGATCCAAGAGCATGGAATGGTCTTCCATCTATTTGTGTCTTCTTCAATTTCTTTCATGAGTGTTCTGTAGTTCCTCAAGTACAGAGCCTTTACCTCTTTAGTTAGGTTTATTCCCAGGTATCTTATGGTTCTTGGTGCTATAGTAAATGGAATCTATTCTCTAATTTCCCTTTCTGTATTTTTATTGTTAGTGTATAAGAAAGCCACTGATTTCTGCACATTGACTTTGTATCCTGCCACGTTGCTGAATTGCTCTACGAGTTCTAGTAGTTTGGGGGTGGAGTCTTTTGGGTTTTCCATATAAAAAATCATGTCATCTGCAAAGAGAGAGAGTTTGACTTCTTCATTACCAATTTGGATACCTTTTATTTCTCTCTGTTGTCTGATTGCTGTTGCTAGAACTTCTAATACTAAGTTGAACAAGAGGGGTGAAAGTGGGCATCCTTGTCTTGTTCCTGATCTCAATGGGAAGGCTGCAAGCTTTTTCCCATTGAGGATGATATTTGCTGTGGGTCTTTCATAGATAGATTTGATGAGGTTCAGGAATGTTCCCTCTATCCCTATCCTTTGAAGCGTTTTAATCAGGAACGGATGCTGGATTTTGTCAAATGCTTTTTCTGCATCAATTGAGAGGACCATGTGGTTCTTCTCTCTTCTCATATTAATTTGTTGTATCACATTGATTGATTTGCGAATGTTGAAACCATCCTTGTAGCCCAGGGATGAATCCCACCTGATCATGGTGAATAATCTTTTTAATGTGCTGTTGGATCCTGTTGGCTAGGTTCTTGTTGAGAATCTTAGCATCCATATTCATCAGTGATATTGGTCTGAAATTCTCCTTTTTGGTAGGGTCCTTGCCTGGTTTGGGGATCAGGGTAATGCTGGCTTCATAGAAAGAGTCTGGAAGCTTTCCTTCTGCTTCAATTTTTTGAAACAGCTTCAGGAGAATAGGTGTTATTTCTTCTTGGAAGGTTTGGTAGAATTCCCCAGGGAATCCGTCAGTTCCTGGGCTCTTGTTTTTTGGGAGGTTTTTGATCACTGATTCAATCTCGTTATTAGATATCGGTCTGTTCAGGTTGTCGATTTCTTCCTGGTTCAATTTTGGTAGTTTATATTTTTCAAGGAATGCATCCATTTCATCTAGGTTGCTAAGCTAATTGGCATATAACTGTTCGTAATAACTTCTGATGATTGTTTCTACTTCCTTGGTGTTAGTTGTGATCTCTCCCTTTTCATTCATAATTTTATGAATTTGGGCTTTCTCTCTTTTCTTTTGGATTAGTGTAGCCAGTGGCTTATCGATCTTATTGATTCTTTCAAAAAACCAGCTTCTAGTTTCATTGATACGTTCTACTGTATCTCTGGTTTCTCCCTCATTGATCTCAGCTCTAATCTTGATGATTTCCCTTCTTATGTGTGGAGTTGGTTTGATTTGTTGTTGATCCTCCAGTTCTTTAAGGTGTAGAGACAGCTGGTGTGTTCTGGATTTTTCAATTCTTTTGAGCGAGGCTTGGATGGCTATATATTTTCCTCTTAGGACCGCCTTTGCTGTATCCCATAGGTTTTGGACCAAAGTGTCTTCATTCTCATTGGTTTCCATGAATTGTTTCAGTTCTTCTTTGATCTCCTGGTTGATCCAAGCATTCTTAAGCAAGGTGGTCTTTAGCTTCCAGGTGTTTGAGTTCCTTCTGAACTTTTCCTTGTGATTGAGCTCCAGTTTCAAAGCATTGTGATCTGAGAATATGCAGGGAATAATCTCAGTTTTTTGGTATAGGTTGAGTCCTGATTTGTGACCTAGTATGTGGTCTATTCTGGAGAAGGTTCCGTGTGCACTTGAGAAGAATGAGTATTCTATTGTTTTAGGGTGGAATGTTCTGTATATATCTATGAGGTCCATCCGGTCCAATGTGTCATTCAATGCTCTTGTTTCTTTATTGATTTTCTGCTTCAATGATCTGTCTAATTCTGAGAGAGGCGTGTTAAGATCTCCTACGATTAGTGTATTCATATCAATATGACTCTTTATCTTGATTAACAGTTTTCTTAAGTAATTGGCTGCTCCCATATTGGGAGCATAGATATTTACAATTGTTAGATCATCTTGGTGGATAGTCCCTTTAAGGATTATGTAGTGTCCTTCTGTATCTCTGACTACAGTCTTTAGTTTGAAGTCTAATTTATCTGATATGAGAATCGCTACCCCAGCCTTCTTTTGAGTCCCATTGGCATGAAAGATGCTTCTCCACCCCTTCACTTTCTGTCTGCGTGTATCTTTAGGTTCAAAATGGGTCTCTTGTAGACAGCATATGGATGGGTCCTGTCGTTTTATCCAATCTGCAACCCTGTGCCGTTTTATGGGTGCATTTAGGCCATTCACATTGAGAGTGATTATTGATAGATACGTTTTTATTGACATCAAGTTACCTTTGAAGGATTCTAACATCCTTAAGCAGGGTGGTCTTTAGCTTCCAAGTGTTTGAATTCCTTCCATACTTTTTCCTGTGGTTGAATTCCAGTTCAAAACATTGTGGTCTGAGAAAATGCAGGGAATAATCTCAATCTTTAGTTATCAGTTGATCCCCGATTTGTGAACCCAATATGTGGTCTATTCTGGACAAAGTTCCATGTGCACTTGAGAAGAATGCATATTCTCTTGTTTTAGGGTGGACTGCTCTGTATATATCTACGAGGTCCTAATGGTCCAGTGTTTCATTCATTGCTTTTGTTTCTTTACTGATTTTCTCTTTGGATGATGTATTACTGAGAGTGATGTGTTAAGATCCCCTCCTATTAATGTATTCATATCAATATGTCTCTTTATCTTGATTAATAGTTGGCTTACGTAGTTGTCTTCTCCCATGTTGGGGGCATAAATACTTACAATTGTTAAATCTTTTTGGTAGATAGACCATTTAAGAATGCTGTAGTGTCCTTCTTTATCTCTGACCACAGTCTTTAGTTTCAAATCTAATTTATCTGATATGAGAATTATTACCCCAGCTTTCTTTTGAGGCCCATTGGCATGAAAGATGCTTCTCCATTCCCTTCACTTTCAGTATGGATGTATTCTTAGGTTCCAAATGGGTCTCTTGTAAATGGCATATGGACGAGTCCTGTTGTTTTATCCAATCTGCATTTGCTGTTTTATGGGAGCATTTAGGCCATTCACATTGAGAGTAGTTACTGAAAGATATGTTTTTATTGACATCATGTTGCCTGCAAAGTCCTTGTTCCTATAGGTTGTCTCTGTAAATTTCTGTTCTATGTAATTCTGGGGTTCTTTCCTGTTTTATGGAACTCCCGTTCATATTTCTTGTAGTGCCAGTTTGGTGGTCACATGCTCTTTTAAACCTTGCTGGTCTTGGAAGTTATTTCTCCATCCATTTTGAATGTCAGCCTTCCTGGATCAAGTATTGTTGGCTGTATGTTCTTCTCATTCAGTGCCCTGGGTATGTCTTGCTAGGCTGTTCTGGTTTTCCAGGTTTTTGTGGACAGGTCTGATATTATTCTGATGGACCTTCCTCTGTACATAAGGAATCTCTTCCCCCTAGTTGCCCTCAGGAGCTCTCGTCAAAAATTTTGATTCATCAGTCTCACAATCAAGTGTCTCAAGGTCTTTCTAGATTACTTTCTAGATTACTTTCCCCCAAGGGGGGAAACCTTTCTGCCTCTAGGACACAAACGCTGGTTCCATTCCCAAGATACAGAAAATTTTCATCAAGAATTTGTTCAACTCTATCTTCTAGTCTTCTTTCTTTCTCCTTCCCCTCAGAGACCCCAATAATTCTGACATTGGAACGTTTCATAACATCATTTATTTCCCTAAGCCTATTTTTATGGTTTCTAAGCTGTTTCTTCCATGCCTCCTCCTGATCGTTTTTCTCTATCAGTTTGTCTACTAGATCACTAATTCTATCTTCTGGCTCAGTTACCCTTGTTATTAGAGTAGATTAGATTGGATCTCATTGATAGCATTATTAACTTCTTCCCAGGTGGCTATTACTTCTGCCCTTAGAGATTCCATATTGTGAATAATGGTTTTCTCCAACCTAGCCATTGCCTGGATAATTTTTACCCTGAATTCCATTTGCTGACATACTCTTTATGTCCATATCCAATAGTTTTGTTGGAGAGGGCACAGTCTCTGAATTTTTCCTCTGTTGGATGTTTCTACTCTTAGTCATTTTGGTGAGAGGTGGTTGAGGGTATGTGTAGCTGACTATATCAACTGTGATCCAGTCAAGGTGCACCCTGGAACGCTTCTGAGTAATCAGAGACCACCACTGAAAAGAAAGAAAAAAAGAGAGAGAAAAGAGAAGATTCAGCCAGAACGGGCCCCCAAGGTAAGATTTATAAGGTATAGAAACAAAAACGGACAAACAAAAAGACTGACAAAATTAAATGATAAGAATAAAAAGAACCCAGTCACAATGAACCCCATGAATAAGATTTATACAATACCAGAACAAAAAGAAATACACAGAAACACTGACAGAAGAAAAAGATGGGAGGGTGGTTATAAATCCTCAATGTCAGCAAGGAAGGTTATCTTTATTTTTCCTGGGTGTATTTTGATATCTTTGTTAAAGAATTCAACTTTCCAGAGATAAAATGTGATGAAAACTGGATTATATATAGGGGTAGTATCAATTAGGAAAAGAAGATAACCTTGAGGCTTATATCTATATGTATACTAAAAAAAATAGAAAAGAAAAATAAAAGCACAGGTATATGTATGAAAAAAGTTCAAGTTAAAGGGTTATTATGGAATATGTTGTATTGAACCTCTAGTTGTAATGGTACGTAGGTTGAAAAATTAAAAAGAACAAAAATAGTGAGAATGAATTAAAACTAAAAGTTGTATCTATGAAATATACAGGTTTTATGGTAGTACCTGGAGCTTAATCTCTTGTTTTCCCCCAGTGTTGGGGTTTTACAGTTTTATGGGGACCCTGTGGTGGTTGTCCTCTCATTCTTTTGGCTGGCTTCTGGCAGAGGGACCTCTCGGGTCAATTTTTATGCACTCTTGCTTGGGTTGAGTCCTTCTCTCTCTTATCAAGGGGCTGGGCTCTGTGGAAACCAGTTTTTCAGGCTTTTGTTCTCTGGAGGTTTTTGTGTTTTTTTGTTTTGTAATTCTAGTACTTTGGCGGCTTTTTGTGGTTTTTTGGAGGTTTAGTGGAAAGCAAACTGCACCCAGACTTCTGTCTCAAAGAGAAGCCTTAGTCTGCTCCCCTCTGGGTGGTCCAGAACACACAGACTCACCCTCTGCAAACTTCACTGACTGGTGCAACCTCCACAGGCAGTGCCCTTCTCCAGCTACTGTCTCAGCGGTTGCCCAAAGCGCTCACTTGTCACTGCATCCCTGTGCCACTAAAACCGTGACAAATTTTGGTCCAGGAAGCCCTCTTCCAGTGGCTGCTTTTGCCAGGACTGCTGTCTGGAGTCTAGACCTCAGAACTTCATAGGTCACTGCCCGCTTAGAGATCCCATCCAGAGATAGAATGCTAAGTTTTTCAAGCCGGGGCTGGGAGTGTTCAGACTCTCAGCCAGTCCTAGAGACCATATGGAGCTCTCTCAGATGTGGGTGGGGAGTGTGGTTCAGACCCTGGTAGCATGCTAGTAGTGCAGTGTGTGCAGAGCACAAAAGGCTGTGCTTCTAGAGAATGCCGGCTGGCATCCACATCAGACTACATCATGCAGTGGGATTGAACTTAGCTGAGTGGTGGTGAAAGCAGTGGAAAGCTGGGGGCTTAGGGACCATGGCCTAAACGCTTCACCACTCTCTTTGGCATGGGTGTTCGCTGGCAGTGGCCATCCTGAGTCTGTGGGCTTAGACCCATGCTCATGACCGCCAAATTCCATCAGTTGCCCTTCAGATTTTTTGCTCTTTTTGAGTGCTTTTAAGCAGACTCCAAGTTCATGCTGGTCCCCAATCCAGGGCACTTTCGTATTGGGGTATTACCTTTCAATGGGTCAGTTCTGGTGGCTCCCTTCCCCTTCTGTTTATCCTCTGACATCAGTCTAATTGTTTCTACTCTGCTTTACCTCTCCACTTGTGTCTTCTACCACTGTAGAGATCCAGAAGTGTATAATCTTACATCTCAGGCTGATTTCATGGGTGTTCAGAATGATCTGGTAGATAATTAGCTCACTTTAGGGGACCGGTTGAAACAGGTCTCCTACTTCTCCACCATCTTGCCCCTCCTTTCAACATATTAGTATTTAGAAAAAGGAACACATGATTATTCTGATAGATGCCAAAAAACACATTTAATAAAATTAAACTATTTTACTTGACTTGTAAAAAGGTAACTTGTGTTGAGAAGCAAATTCCATAACTTGATAAATAACATTTATAAGAAGCTAAATGCATATATGTTTAAAGATGAAACAGGAAATCCATTTCTAACAAAATCAGTGTATCTCCTATTCCCACCACTATTCTGAGTGTTCAAACCCTAACAATAAAAGTACAATAAGTATATAAAGAACATTTTAAAATTTAACTGAGTGACATAAAATAAGTCTAGAAACAATGCACTCCCTGGGAGAAAACCCAATTCTGCAAAAATGTCAGTTTTCCCTACATTAATCTACACATTTAATATAATTCCTTTGAAAATCCAATGGGATGTTTTTAGCATACACATTTGCTCCAAAATTCCTCTAGAAGAAAAAAAAAAGTGAAGCATGGCCACGATTTAGCAGATCTACTACTAAGAGGGGACTTCCCTTACCAGATATTAATATCTGGTATCACATATCTGGTGATCTGGTATCACAATAATGATAGTTGTCTTCAGCTGGGAGAAAAACAGACAAAAATCACTAGAAGAGAACAGAAACTGCAAAAATAGACACACACACAAACACACAAACACACACATTAATTCAATATAAGATGAATATGGGATTTCAAATCAGTAGAGAAAAGATAAGTTGTCCAATAATTTATGTAAAGAAAACTGGTTATACATTTGGAACAAATATTAACTTCCCAATTCTCTCAACACACACAGACACACACACAAATAAAAAGGAAAACTTTAAACTTAAAAAAGCCTCTAAATGAAAATGTATTATGACTATATAACTTGTAGTGCAAAGGGTTTAAAAACAAAACAGAAGAAACAAAAAACATGATCTAAAACCCACATGCTTTAAAGGAGGAAATTAAAATAAAAAATGAATGATACATTTCCACAAAGTAAGTAGTCAGATGATAGATGGGGATGAAAAAAGATGAAGCTAGCATGAGAGACAAAGAACTAATATATTTAATATATGAAGATCATTTTTTAATAGGAAAAAATGCCCTAACATGAAAATCGGCTCAATATAAACAGCTTATTTATATAAGAAGAAATAGATATGGTCATTAAACATACAGAAAATTCTTAACTTCAGAGTTTGGATGTCAGAGTACTAAGGGGAACCTATGCTTGCTTGTCCCTTGAACATAGCCAGGTAAGTATCAAATCACTCTGAACATCCAAGGAATTGATCTGAGAACTTAGAGAACAAACTGCACATCTAGAGAAAGAAAAATAGCCACCTTGTGGAAGGTGGGGGGAGAAAGAATGGTGAGTTCTGCAGAGGGGAGGGAGTCCTGATCATGGAGAACAAGAGAAGCAAAAAAAGAAAGGGGGGCAGGGGGGAGAGAGAGAGAAAAAGAGAGAGAAAGGACTGTATACATGGGAGATTTCACAAGAAAAACTCTTCCCCAAAAACACTGACTGGGAAAAGGAGAGGGCCTGACTATCACAGCTATTTATAAACAGTGGAGAGTCCACGCCATTGCTGTAGTCATGCCTGTCAGGCTTAGCAGTGTTACTGCGGGTAAGAGGGCAGATGCCCTGGGGTGGACGGTGTGTCTGAGGATCCCCTGGGTTACATGGGAAAAAAAAAACAGTTCTCTTTTTGGAGTACTTATGGGAGAGATGGCATGGCCTGTCTGGGAAAAAAGAGCTGACAGGCACCAATGTGTTGCCCTGTCCATTAGCATAGGAACAGAGACACCTGCTGAGGGCAGCAACCTTGGTACCTTCCTTTTGCTGTGCTTTACAGTAAACTCTGAACTGCTGTGTGGTTGTGTGACTGCTTTTCTGAGACAAACTGGCAACAGCCACAGTACAGTGAGACCTTCCCCCAGAAGATCAGTGTGGGTAAAGACCATGTAGGGTCCCTAAAACTTGGAGTCTTGAAACCCAGCTGCACACCTGACATAAAACACAGGAGAACTATGCTGCCTGGCAGGCAGACAGCTTGGACATAGAGTGAAGGCAAGGATCCAAAGGAAGCAAATCGTAAAAAGAGGAAATTTTTTGCTCTTCTGTGAGGGCTCTCCTGAAGAGTGGCAGGCACAAACTCCCCACTCCCAAGGATAAAAGAGTAGGATGATGCCATTTTCTCCCCCAGCCCAGCAGCACTGACTGAATTCAGTGTACTACACAGTGACTCTAGTAGAGGCTGGAGCCAGTTACAACAAATCTCAACCTCCTGTGCCCACCAGTTTCATTTTTGCTAGGGAAAATACACCTGAGAAGCAGTTCAGCCGACCCCTCCTCCAGAAGACAACACAAAACACTTGCACGCACCAAGTCTACTGATCGTAGAGTGCTTTAAAACTTCAGCTCTAGGGGAAATAGGATCTAGATTATTTTAACAAACAGAACAAAATACACATAGTTAAACCTTGCTATACGGTGGACAAGGTCCAAACCCACCCCACTGTAAGCAAGGAGAAATTTTAGAGTGGACTAACCTGAAGGAAGGAGCAACCAAAACACAACACCAGAGTGTACACTCTGAAGCACTAACCCCAGGACAGGACTGAAATTCTTTATAAGATAGTCATTACTCTCAGGAGCTGGAAAAATAACAGGCTTTCCTAACACACACACACATAGGAATGCATTAGTGACAGAATAAATTATGGAAAATAATTAAGTTTAAAAAGGAAAATAAAATATAGGGAATTCAGTGACTCCTTATACTGTATGAACATTTGTATCATTGGAGTCCCAGAAGAAGAGTGGGGAAAAAAAGGTTTATTTGAGCAAATTACAGGAGAAACAAATCCTGAAAGTAGCAAGGGAAAAAAGTCCTTAACCTAAAAGGGAAGACAAATCAGGTTCACAGCATATCTGTACACAAAATCTTCACAGGCCAGAAGAGAGTTCCATGATACATTCAATGTACTGAATAGGAAAAATACATAGCCAAGAATACTTTATCCAATAAGGCTGTCATTCGAAATATAAGGAGAGGTAGAGTTTCCCAGATAAACAAAAACTAGAGGAGTTTGTAGCCATTAAACCTGCTCTGCAAGAGATATTAAAGGGGACTGTTTCAGTGGCAAAGAAAGACCACAAGCAACAAAGACTAGAGAAGAATAGAGAACATCACCAGAAATACCAACATTATAGGTAACACAATGGCACTAAATTCCTACCTATCAATAATCACTCAGAATGTAAGTGGACTGAATGCTCCAATTAAAACATGCAGGGTATCAGAATGGATAAAAGAACAAGACTAACCTACATGTTGCCTCCAAGAGGCTCATTTTATTATTTTTATCTATTTTTTAATTTGTTTAAAGTAGGCTCCACGTGCAGCATGGAGCCCAACACATCACTTGAACTCACAACCCTGAGTTCAAGAACTGAGCTGAGATTAAGAGTCAAACACTTAACCACCTGAGCCAACCAGGTGCCCCAAGAGACTCATTTTAGACCTAATAACAGCTGTATATTGAAAGTGAGGGGATGGAGAGCCATCTCTCCAGCTAATATCATCAAAAGAAAGCCAAAGTACCCATTCTTTTTTTTTAAGATTTTATTTATTTATTTGACAGAGAGAGAGATCACAAGTAGGCAGAGAGAGGGAGGAAAAAGCAGGCTCCCTGCTGAGCAGAGAGCCCGATGTGGGACTTGATCCCAGGACCGTGAGATCATGACCTGAGCCGAAGGCAGTGGCTTAACCCGCTGAGCCACCCAGGCGCCCCAAAGTATCCATTCTTAAATCAGACAAACTACATTGTAAACCAGCAAGTGTAACAAGAATGGAGAAGGGCACTATGTCAAAATAAAGGGGTCTATCTCTCAAGGAGATCTAACAATTGTAAATATTTATGGCCCCAACTTGGTACCACCCAAATATATAAATCAATTAAAAACAAACATAAAGGAACTCACTGATAATAATACAATAATGGTAGGGGACTATAAACACCTGACTCATAGCAATTGACAGATCATTTAAGCAGAAAAGCAGCAAGGAAACAATGAATTGGAATGACACACTGAATGAGATGGACTTAACAGATTATTAAGAACATTTCATTCTAAAACTGCAGAATACACATTCTATTCAAGTGCACATGGTACATTGTCCGGAATAGATTACATACTGGATCACAAATCAGGATTCAACTGGTACAAAAAGACTGAGATCATACCATGCATATATTCAGGCCTAAACCCTATGACTGGAAGTCAATCACAAGAAAAACATCAGAAAAAATAAAATTTCATAAAGGTTAAAGAACATCCTACTAAAGAATGAATGGTTTGACCAACAAATTAAAGTATATATGAATATATATATGGAAGCATATATATCTACATCTATATCTAATTTGTGTCTAAATATTTGAAAATAAAAAGGCAACTGTCCAACTCTTTGAGATTCAGCAAAGGTGGTCCTAAGAGGGAAGAATGTAGAAATACAGTCCTACCTCAAGAACCAAGAAGTCTCAAATACCCAACCTAAACTTACACCTAATGGAGCTAGAACAGGAACAGCAAATAAAGCCAAAAGTCAGGAGAAAAAGGCAACCAAAAATTGAAAGAACTAATACAAAAATTCAGTAAAGTCACAGGAGATAAAATCAATGTATGGAAATCAGTTGCATTTGTATACAATAATGAAGTAGCAGAAAAAGAAACGAAGGAAATGATCTCATTTACAATTGCACCAAAACAATAAGATTCCTGGGAATAAACTTAACAAAAGAGATAAAATATCTGTACTCTGAAAACTAAAATACTTACGAAAGAAATTAAAGATGACATAAGGAAATGGAAAAATGTTCCATGCTCATGGACTGGAAGAACAAACATTGTTAAAATGTCTATAATACTCAAGGTGATCTACATATTTAATGCAATCCTTATCAAAATACCAAGAGCAGGGGTGCCTGGGTGGCTCAGTGGGTTAAAGCCTCTGCTTTCGGCTCAGGTCATGATCCCAGGGTCCTGGGATCGAGCCCTGCATCGGGCTCTCTGCTCAGCAGGGAGCCTGCTTTCCTTCCTCTCTCTCTGCCTGCCTCTCTGCCTACTTGTGATCTCTGTCTGTCAAATAAATTTAAAAGAAATTTAAAATACCAAGAGCATTTTTCACAGAGTAGAAGAAAGAATCCTAAAATTTGTATGGAACCCATAAGGACCCCAATAGCAAACGAAACCCTGAAAAAGAAAAGCAAATCTGGACATATCATGATTCAGGTCTTCAAGCTATATTACAAAGATGTAACCATCAAGATAGTATGGTACTGACACAAAAACAAACACATAGATCAAAGAAACAGAATAGAAAACCCAGAAATTGATCCACAACTGTATGGTCAAGTAATCTCTGATAAAGCAGAAAAGAATATCCAATGGGGCGGGGGGAAACATTGTCTTCAAAAAATAGTATCAGGAAATTTGGACAGCAACATATGAAAGAATGACACTGGACCAATTTCTTACACCATGAGTAAATTCAAAATGGATGGATGACATATATGTGAGATAGGAATCCATCAGAATTCTAGAGGAGAACACAAGCAGCAACCTCTTTGACCTTGGCCACAGAAACTTCTTGCCAGAAACATCTCCAAAAGCAAGGGAGGCAAAAGCAAACTTCATCAAAATAAAATCTTCTGTACAGTGAAGGGAAAAATCCATAAAGCTAAAAGGCAACTTACAAAATGGGAGAAAATATTTGTAAGTGACATATCTGATAAAGGGTTAGTATCCAAAATCTATAAAGAATTTATCAAACTCACCACCTCCAAAATTAATATTACAGTCAATAAATGGGCAGAGTATATGATCAAACATTTTTTCAAAGACATACAGGTGGCTACCAGACGCATGAAAAGTTGTTCAACATCACTCATTATCAGGGAAATACAAATGAAAACCATGAAGAGATACTACCTTACACATTGTTAGAATGGTGAAATTGGGCAACATAGGAAACAGCAGATACTGGCAAGGATATAGGGAAAACAGAATTCTCTTACACTATTGGTGGGAGTGCAAACTGGTGCAGCATTCTGGAAAACATATGGTGGTTCCTCGAAAGTTAAAAATAGAATTACTCTATGATCCAGCAATTGTACTACTAGGAGTTTACCCAAAGGATACAGAAATACAGATTCAAAGGGACACATGCCCCCAATGTTTATAGCAGCAGCGTTATTAACAATAGGCAAACTACATAAAGAGACAAATGTCCATTGACTAATGATGGATAAAGATGATGTGATATATAGTGTGTGTGTGTGTGTGTTTACATATGTACATGTGTGTATGCATATATATGGATATTAGTCATCAAAAAGAATGAAATCTTGTCATTTGCAATAATGTGGATGGAGCTAGAGTGTATTATGCTAAGTGAAATAAGTCATTAAGAGAAAGACCAATGCCATATGATTTCATTCATATCTGTAATTTAAGAAAACAGATGAACATATTGGAAAGAAGAAAAAGAGAAAGGAAAGCAGGAGGGGGCAAGACTGTGGCAGAGTAGGGGACCTCATTTCATCTGGTCTTTCGAATTTAGCTGGATTATCTATCAAACAATTCTGAACATGCTCAAATTCAACCTGAGATGTAAGAAGATTTATCTGGATCTCTATAAGCAGAAAAATGACTACTTTTTGCAAGGTACAAGGTGCAGAACCTTGAATTTTTGAAGGAAAGAGTCAGAAGGTAAATGGAGGGGGAGGGAGCCTCCAAAAGCTGGCTGCCAGGGAGTGATATAATGCCAGAGCAATAAATCAGGACCCTTGGAATTCTGCTCCAGTGAGAGTCATCTGTTTCTAAAAAGGGCACAGGGAATGCATAGGGCAGAACTCTAGGTGGGTCATTGTACACTCAGAATCCCAGGAGACACAAAAAGAATGGGGGTGGCAGAACTGATAGAGTGCCCAAGCAGTGGAGTGGCAAAACTGGTTAGGTCAGTGAGCCCAGGAAGCATTCTCAGCTCCAGTTGCCATAACTGGGAGATGGGCAGGTCAGGAGACCACTCATCGCCTGAGCACCCCAAAAAGGACTGAAACTTATGGGCTTTTTACCATCCCCTGGGAGGGGCAAAATGGCTGTAAAGCAGGGTGTGCATGCAAGCCCACAACTGCTCAACGTTGCAAAGACACTCCCTGGGACTCACCCAGGGTGGACTGCAGAACCACGGGAGTCTTAGGAGTTTGTGATGCACAAAAGTGGAGACTTTTTAACTTGGAGGGTTTATTGAAGATGCAGGGACTGTGCTCTTGCAGTCCTGGGCCAGAGATCTGGGGGCAGCCATTTGTGCTCTGACCCTCTGCAGAGTCATGGAAAACCCCCAGGGAAAGAAAGCCACACTGACCACAAGCATACATTGACCCCATCCCCTAACAAGGGGTGGGGCAACTCCACTCAGGCAAAGACATCTGAGAAGCAACACGGAGGCCCCTCCTCCAGAAGACTAACTGGAAGAACAGGGGAATGACAAGCTTATGGATCTCACAACATTTTTAAAACTCCAGGACCAGGGGAAAAGTGTGGCAGGTGTTTCCACAGGACTCATTTATCCTTCAGTCTAAAATTTTCCATTGACTACTGTTTTTTACCTTTTTCCTGATCCAACTAGATTCTTACTTTACCAAATTGTTTTTAGAGTAACTTTTCAACTTTCGTTTTTTTCACATCTACATTTTATGGATATAGGCTTCATTTTTGTCCTTCATTCTACTAAATTTTATTTATATACATATATATAATAAGTAAATTAAATGTATATATATATGTAAAATGCTTTGCAATTTTTGGATGTAGTTTTTTCGAGCACGCAGACCAAAAACTGAATCAGAAACAGGTGGATTATCCTGCTTTGTCCACGCTGCTAGAGTATAGTCTCTATATCCACCCATTTTTATTGTTTTGTTTCATTTAGGCTTTGTTTGATTTTTGGGGTGTCTTCCCAACCACTTTGGATTTTTTCTTGGGTGCATTTTGCTTGGTCATTGTCAATACTTCGGACTTGTTCACTTGCTCCCCCATCCTTCCTTGGAAAGAATGACTAGAAGTAGGAATTCACAACAAAGGAAAGAACCAGAGGAAATGTTCTCTGCTACAGAGTTAATAAACATGGATATAAGTAAAAGGTTAGAGATAGAATTTGGGATAAAAATCTTTTTAAATGTTTTTAATTAATTAATATTATTATTATTTTGACAGAAAGAGAGACACAGTGAGAGAGGAAACACAAGCAAGGGGAGTAGGATCAGGAGAACAGGCTTCCCATGGAGCAAGGAGCCCAACGCAGGGCTCGATCGCAGGACCCTGGGATTATGACCTGATCCAAAGGCAGATGCTTAATGACTGAGCCACTCAGGCACCCCCAGGATAACGATTATAAAGTAAATAGTTAGGTTTGAAAACAACATACATGACAATTCAGAATGTCTAAGGGCAGAAAAGAGATCTAATCAGGCCAAACTTTAAAATGCTTTTAACGAGATGCAGTCTAAATTGGGTGTTCTAATAGCTGGGGTGAATGAGGCATAAGAGAGAATAAGTGATTTAGAGGACAGGCTGATGGAAAGGAAGGAAGTTGAGGAAAACAAAGAAAGACAACTCATAGCCCATGAAGAAAGGCTTTGACAATTTAATGATGCCTTGAAATGAACCAATGTCAGTATTATTAGGATCCAGAGGGGGTGGATAGAGAGAGAGGGCTAGAAGGTATATTCAAACAAATCATGGCTGAGAACTTCCCTAATCTGGGAAAGGAAGCAAGCATTCCTGTCTAAAAGGTAGAAAGGACTCCTTCCGAAGTCAATAAAAAAGATCAACACCTCAACATATCATAGTGAAGATTGGAAGTCTTAGACCCAACGAAGTTATCCTGAGAGCAGCTAGGAAGCAGAGGTTTCTTAAGTATGGAAGGAGGGACATTAGAATAACATCAGACCTATCCACAAAAACCTGGCAGGTCAGAAAGGACTGGCAAGTTATATTCAGGATACTAAATGAGAAGAACATGCAGCCAAGAATACTTTATCCAGCAAGGCTGTCATTCAAAATAGAAGGAGATATAAAGAGCTTCTAGGACAGACAGAAACTGAAAAAATATGTAACCACCAAGCCAGCCATGCAAGAAATATCAAGGGGGACTCTGTAAGTGAAGAGAGAGCCCAAGGGTAACATAGGCCAGAAAGTAATACAGACAATCTACAGAAACAGGGTCTTTACAGGCCATACTATGGCACTAAATTCTTTCAGTAGTGACTATGAATGTAATAGAGCTAAATGCCCAATCAGCAAGACTCATCCATATACTGTCTACAAGATATGCATTTTAGACCTAAAGAAGCCTCCAGACTGAAGTGAGGGTATGGAGAACAATCTACCATGTTAATGGACCTCAAAAGAAAGATGGGGTAGTGATCCTCATACCACACAAATTAGTTTTCAAACCAAAAATGGTAGTGAGAGACGCAGAGGGACACTATATCATACTTAAAGGGTCTATCCAACAAGAAGATCTAACAATTATAAATATCTATGCCCCCAACATGGGAGCAGCCTATTATATAAACCAATTGATAACCAAATAAAGAAACACACTGATAATAATAATTAATAGTAGGGTACTACAACACCCCATTCACAGTAATGGACAGGTCATCTAAGCAGAAGATCAACAAAGAAACAAGGGCTTTGAATGAAATACTGGACCAGATGGACCTAGCAGATATATACAGAATATTCCATCCTAAATCAACAGAATACTCATTCTTCTGGAGTACATATGGAAATTTCTCCAGAAGAAATCACATACTAGGTCAAAAATTAGGTCTCAACCAATACCAACAGACTGAGATTATTCCCTGTATATTTTCAGACCACAATGCTTTGAAACTGGAACTCAATCACAAGAAGAAAATTGGAAGAAACTCAAGTATTTGGAGGTTAAAGAGCATCCTGCTAAAGAATGAATGGGTCAACCAGGAAATTAAAGATAAACTTAAACAATTCATGCATGCAAACTAATGAGAATGAAACCACATTGGTTTCAAAACCTACAGGGTCCAGCAAAGGTGGTCTTAAGAGGGAAGTACATAGCAATTCAAGTCTCTCTCAAAAATTAGAAAAATCCCAAATACAAAAGGTAAACCTACACTTAAAGGACCTGGAGATAGAATAGTAAATAAAGTGAAAACCAAGGAGGAGGGGGAGACAAGATGGCGGGGAAGTAGGAGAAGGTGCCCGTTCAACCTGCACCCTAAGGTGAGCTGATTACCTTCCAAAGATCTCCAATCACCCACGAAATCAGCCTGCGATCAGAATTATACACGTCTGGATCTCTACTGGAGCAGAAGACGCCAGTGGGCAGGTAAAGTGGAGTGGGAAAGTCGGACTGATATTGGAAGATAAACAAAAGGGGGAGGGAGCCACCAGAGGTGACCCATTGGAAAGTAGTATCCCAATACAAGAGTGCCCTGCGCCTGGGGACCAGCATTAACTCGGGAATCTGGTAGAAAGCACTCAAAAAGAGGAAAGGATCATGGTGGGGGGGGAGGGGATTGCGGGAATCAGGGTGTTAGGGTCAGGGCTTAAGTCCCCAGACCCAGGACAGCCAGCCCTGGCGCAGAGCCAGAGAGAGTGCAGCAGAGAAACCAGGTCTCGGTCCCTGAACCACCAGCGAGCCTGAGAGTGCATGGCAACCGGCTCCCGTGAGGGGCTGGGAGCCTCGCCAACCAACAGAAGCACAGCCTTTTTGCAGTTCCCACGCAAGTGCCCTGCTGTGCCATCAGAGTCCCAGTAGTGCCCCACGCCCTCCCCTGAGAGAGGTGCACACAAACACCAGCCAGGTGCTCTCAGACCAGAAAGACCAGGCACTCCCAGCCCGGGCCAGCAGGAAAATCTCAGTGTGTGATCACTGCTTGGAACTTCTCTGGCAGTCTGGAGCTGCCCAAACAGCCACCGCTGCTGTGGTTTTGGGTACAAGCAAAAAATCCTAAGTGTCCAGGGACTGCGACTGGGAACCTGCTCTGCCAGCGGCCAAGGGGGGATTTATATGGGCTCTGCAGCCAGACTGAGGCTTCTCTCTGAGAGGGAGGTCAGGGTGCAGTTTGCTTTCCTCTAAACCTACAAAAACCATCAAAAGCGGTGAAGGCGAGAGAGAAAAACAAAAGTAAACAAATATAAAAACCTCCAGAGAACAAAAGCCTGAAAAAAACAGTTTCCTCAGAGCCCACCCCCTTGAGGGGGGGCGGGAGGACTTAGCTGAGAGAACTTCAGGGACTTAAAACCCACGTGGCAGCCTCCTCCCCCAGAAAACCAACGGGGAAAGGAAAAAAAAAAAGACGGCAAGAGAACAACCACCACTACTTCATAGGACAATTTTTATTATTAATTTGATCCCACTATTCTTGCTCATTTTTTATATTGTTAATTTTTTATTATTATATAGATAAATTTTTAACCTATTTACCGTCACAGTGAGATGTCCAGTACATCAAATTCCATAATAACCTTCTAACCTGAACTATTTGATACATACACCTGTGTTTTCCTTTTGCATTTCAATTTTTTAATTTCTTTTTTTTTTATTTTAGTTTAGTTTAGTTTAGTTTATTCCTTTTTTTAATTTTTATTTTCTAATATTCATATAGAGTTAAACTTCAAGGTAATCCCCTTTCCCCAATCAATGCCACCCCTATAGGTAAACCAATTCCTAATCCCCTGTTATCTTAGGAAAGTTGAGTCCTTTAACAAAGATATCAAGATACATCCAGGAAGAATCAAAACAACCTTCCTCACCCACACTGAGAATTTAAAACCACTCTCCCATCTTTTTCTTCCACCGGTATTTCTGTGTTTTTGTGTTTGTCTGGATAGTATATAAATCTTACACTCAGGGTTCTTTTTGACGAGGTTCTTCCTTTATTCGCATATATATATGCAAGAGCCCAGGACCTGATGGATTCCCTGGGGAAATCTACCAGACTTTCAAAGAAGAAATAATACCTATTCTCCTGAAGCTGTTTCAAAAAATTGAAGCAGAAGGAAAGCTTCCAGACTCTTTCTATGAAGCCAGCATTACCCTGATCCCCAAACCAGGCAAAGACCCTACCAAAAAGGAGAATTTCAGACCAATATCACTGATGAATATGGATGCTAAGATTCTCAACAAGATCCTAGCAAATAGGATCCAACAGCACATTAAAAAGATTATCAACCATGACCAGGTGGGATTCATCCCTGGGCTACAAGGATGGTTCAACATTTGCAAATCAATCAGTGTGATAGAACAAATTAATAAGAGAAGAGAGAAGAACCACATGGTCCTCTCAATTGATGCAGAAAAAGCATTTGACAAAATCCAGCATCCGTTCCTGATTAAAACGCTTCAAAGGATAGGGATAGAGGGAACATTCCTGAACTTCATCAAATCTATGAAAGACCCACAGCAAATATCATCCTCAATGGGAAAAAGCTGGCAGCCTTCCCGTTGAGATCAGGAACAAGACAAGGATGCCCACTCTCACCACTCTTGTTCAACATAGTATTAGAAGTCCTAGCAACAGCAATCAGACAACAGAGAGAAATAAAAGGTATCCAAATTGGTAATGAAGAAGTCAAACTCTCTCTCTTCGCAGATAACATGATACTTCATATGGAAAACCCAAAAGACTCCAACCCCAAACTACTAAAACTCATACAGCAATTCAGCAACGTGGCAGGATACAAAGTCAATGTGCAGAAATCAGTGGCTTTCTTATACACTAACAATGAAAATACAGAAAGGGAAATTAGAGAATCGATTCCATTTACTATAACACCAAGAACCATAAGATACCTGGGAATAAACCTAACCAAAGAGGTAAAGGATCTGTACTCGAGGAACTACAGAACACTCATGAAAGAAATTGAAGAAGACACAAAATGATGGAAGACCATTCCATGCTCTTGGATCGGAAGAATAAACATTGTTAAAATGTCTATACTGCCTAGAGCAATCTATACTTTTAATGCCATTCTGATCAAAATTCCACCGGTATTCTTCAAAGAGCTGGAGCAAATAATCCTAAAAATTGTATGGAATCAGAAGAGACCCTGAATCGCTAAGGAACTGTTGAAAAACAAAAATAAAGCTGGGTCATCACGTTACCTGATTTCAAGCTTTACAACAAAGCTGTGATCACCAAGACAGCATGGTACTGGCATAAAAACAGACACATAGACCAGTGGAACAGAGTAGAGAGCCCAGATATGGACCCTCAACTCTATGGGCAAATAATCTTTGAAAAAACAGGAAAAAATATACAGTGGAAAAAGACAGTCTCTTCAATAAATGGTGCTGGGAAAACTGGACAGCTATATGTAGAAGAATGAAACTCGACCATTCTCTTACACCGTACACAAAGATCAACTCAAAATGGATAAAAGACCTCAACGTGAGACAGGAATCCATCAGAATCTTAGAGGAGAACATAGGCAGTAATCTCTTTGATATCAGCCACAGCAACTTCTTTCAAGATACGTCTCCAAAGGCAAAGGAAACAAAAGCGAAAATAAACTTTGGGGACTTCATCAAAATTAAAGCTTCTGCACAGCAAAGGAAACAGTCAAAAAAACAAAGAGGCAACCCACGTAATGGGAGAAGATATTTGCAAATGACAGTACAGACAAAAGGTTGATATCCAGGATCTATAATGAACTCCTCAAACTCAACACACACAAAACAGAAAATCATATCAAAAAATGGGCAGAAGATATGGACAGACACTTCTCCAATCAAGACATACAAATGGCTATCAGACACATGAAAAAAATTTTCATCATCACTAGCCATCAGGGAGATTTAAATTAAAACTACATTGAGATATCACCTTACACCAGTTAGAATGGCCAAAATTAGCAAGACAGGAAACAACATGTGGGAGAGGATGTGGAGAAAGGGGAACCCTCTTACACTATTGGTGGGAATACAAGTTGGTGCAGCCTCTTTGGAGAACAGTGTGGAGATTCCTCAAAAAATTAAAAATAGAGCTTCCCTATGACCCTGCAATTGCACTCCTGGGTATTTACCCCAAAGATACAGATGTCGTGAAAAGAAGGGCCATCTGTACCCCAATGTTTATAGCAGCAATGGCCACGGTCGCCAAACTGTGGAAAGAACCAAGATGCCCTTCAACAGATGAATGGATAAGGAAGATGTGGTCCATATACATGATGGAGTATTATGCCTCCATCAGAAAGGACGAATACCCAACTTTTGTAGCAACATGGACGGGACTGGAAGAGATTATGCTGAGTGAAATAAGTCAAGCAGAGAGAGTCAATTATCATATGGTTTCACTTATTTGTGGAGCGTAACAAGAAGCATGGAGGACATGGGGAGTTAAAGAGAAGGGGGTTGGGGTAAATTGGAAGGGGAGGTGAATCATAGAGACTATGGACTCTGAAAAACAATCTGAGGGGTTTGAAATGGCAGGGGGTGGGAGGTTGCGGTACCAGGTGGTGGGTATTATAGAGGGCACGGATTGCGTGGAGCACTGGGTGTGGTGAAAAAATAATGATACTGTTATGCTGAAAATAAATAAATGAAAAAAAAGGAAAGAAAACCAAGGTAGAGAAGAGAAACAATAATGATCAGAGCAAAAATCAATGAAATAGAAACAAAAAAAAACCAGTAGAACAGATTAACGAAACTCGAAGCTTTGAAAGAATTAACTAGATCTGTAAACCTATCACTAGAATTATCAAAAAGGAAAGAGAAAGGACCCAAATTAATAAAATCATGAATGAAAGGGGAGAGATCACAGCCAATACCAAGGAAATACAGACAACTGTTAGAACATATGAGTAACTATATGCCAACAAAGTAGGCAAGCTGGAAGAAATAGATGCATTCCTAGAAATTTATAAACTACTAAGACTGAAACAGGAAAAAGCAGGCAATCTGAACAGACTAATGACTAGCAAGGAAATTGAAGCAGTAATCAAAAACCTCCCCAAAAAATAAGAGTCCAGGGCCAGAAGGCTTCCCAGGGGAATTCTACCAAACATTTAAGGAAGAACTAATACCTATTCTACTGTAGTTGCTTAAAAAAATAGAAATGGAATGAAAACTCCTAACTCGTTCTATGAGGCCAGCATTACCCTGATCCCAAAACCAGACAAAGACCCCATCAAAAAGGAGATTTACAGACCAACATCCATGATGATTTTTGGATGCCAAAATATTCACCAAGATACTAGCCAATAGGATCGAAGAGTCCATTAGAAGGATTATCTACCACAGCCAATTGGGATTTATTCCTGGGATGCAGGTGTGGTTTGACATTCAGAAATCAATCACTGTGATACATCACATTAATAAAAGAAGGACAAAAACGATGTGATCCTCTCAGTTAATGCAGAAAAAGCATTTGACAAAATACAGCATCTTTCCTGATTAAAACTCTTCAAAGTACAGAGATAGAGGGATCATACATCAGTATCATAAAAGCCATCTATAAAAAGTCCACAGGAAATACCATTCTCAATGGGTAAATGCTGAGAGCTTTTCCCTTAAGGTTAGGAACATGACAGGGATGTCAATTCTCACCACTATTGTTCAACATAGTACCAGAAGTCTTAGCCTTAGCAGTCAAACACAAAAAGAAATGAAAGGCATTTCAACTGTCAAAGAAGTCAATCTCTCTCTCTTTGCAGATAAGATGATACTTTATGTGGACTCTACCCCAAAAGACTCTACCCCAAAATTGCCAGAAGTCATACAGTGATACAGCAACATAGCAGGATACAAAATCAATGCAATGAAATCAGGGCATTTCTATACACTAACAATGTGACTGAAGAAAGGGAAATTAAGGAATCAGTTCCATTTACAATTGCACCAAAAACCATAAGACACCTAGGAACAAACCTAACTAAAGAAGTAAAGGATATGTACTCTAGAAACTACAGAAAACTTATGAAAGAAATTGAGAAAGAAATGAAGAGATAGAAAAGATACCCCTTGCTTATGGATTGGAAGAAAAAAACATTGTGAAATTGCCTATGCTTCCCAGAGCATGTGAATCTACAGTTCAGTGCAATCTCTATCAAAACACCATTGACATTTTTCACAGAGCTGGAATAAACAATCATAAAATTGTATGGAACCAGAAAAGATCCTGAATCACCAGGGGAATGCTGAAAAAGAAAAGCAAAGCCGGGGCATCATAATGCTCTATTACAAAGCTATAATCATCAAGACAGTATGGTACTGGCACAAAAACAGACACACAGATCAATGGAACAGAGTAGAGCGCCCAGTTATGGCCCCCCAAATCTATGGTCAACTAATCTTCAACAAACCAGGAAAGAATATCTAATGGCTAAAAGACAGTCTCTTCAATTAATGGTGCTGGGAAAACTGGACAGCCACATGCAGAAGAATGAGACTGGACCATTCTCTTATACCAGACACAAAGAAAAAATCAGTGAAAGACCTCAATGTGAGACAGGAATCCATCAGTATCCTAGAGGAGAACACAGGCAGCAACATCTTTGACCGAGGTTGCAACAAATTCTTGCAAGACACATCTCTAAGATAAAATCATCAAGATAAAAACTTCTGCAGGGTAAGGGAAACAGTCAACAGTCAACAAAACTTAAAGGCAGTCTACAGAATTAGGAAAGATATTGGAAAATGACATACCAGATAAAGGGTTAACATCCAAGATCTATAAAGAACATATGAAGCTCAACACACACACACACACACACACACACACACACACACTCCAATGAAGAAATGGGCAGAAGATGTGAACAGACACTTCTCCAAAGAAGATGTACAGATGATCAACAGATGCAAGAAAAAGTTCTCCACATCACTTATCATCAGGGAGATACAAATCAAAACCACAATCAGATACCACCTTACACTAGTTAGAATGGCAAAAATTAACAAGACAGGTAACAACAAATGTTAGCAAGGATATGGAGAATGGGGAACCCTACTACATTTTTGGTGGGAATGCAAGCTGGTACAGCCACTCTGGAAAAACAGTGTGGAGGTTCCTGAAGACATTAAAAATAGAACTACCTTATGACCCAGTAATTGCACTATTAGGTATTTACCCCAAAGATACAGAAGTAGTGAAAATAAGGGGCACACTCCCCCAAATGTTCATAGCAGCAATGTCCACAATAGCCAAAGTGTTGTAGGAGCTGAGATATCCTTCAACAGATGAATGGATAAAGAAGATGTGGCTCATACATAAAATGGAATATTACTCACCCGTCAGAAAGGATGAATACCTACCATTTACACTGACATGGGTGGAAACAGAGAGGATTAAGCTAAGTGAAATAAATAAATCAGAGAAAGGCAATTATGATATTGTTCCACTTATATGTGGAATATAAGAAATAGTGCAGAGGATCATAGCGGAAGGGAGGGAAAACTGAATGGGAAGAAGTCAGAGTGGGAGACAAACCATGAGACTCTTGACTTGGGAAACAAACAGGGTTGTTGAAGGGATGTGGGTGGGTGGATGCTGTATCTGGGTGATGGATATTAAGGAGGGTACATGATGTGATGAGCACTGGGTGTTATACACAACTAATGAATCACTGAACATGACATCAGAAGCCAATGACATACTATACAGCAGCTGACTGAACATAGTAAGAAAAAAAATATTATTATGTTGGGTAATTGAATTTAAATATAAATAAATAAATAAACAAACAAATAAAATGTACTAGTAGATTAAAAAATAAAGAAATGTATGCCACTTCTAAAATGTTAAAGTGAAAATCTTTAACTTCTAAAATGTTAAAGTGAAAATCTAACTAAAATGTTAAAGTGAATGAAACAAAAATGTAACAAAAAGTTCATTTAAAAGATTCAACAGTGAGGTGCCTAGGTGGCTTAGTCATTAAGCAGCTGCCTTTGGCTCAGGTCATGATCTCTGGGTCCTGGGATCAAGCCCTACTTCAGGCTCCCTTGCTCAGTGGGAAGCCTACTTCTCCCTCTCCCACTTACCCTGTTTTTATTCCCTCTCACTGTCTCTCTCTGTGAAATAAATAAATAAAATCTTAAAAAAATAAATGAAAGATTCAACAGGCACCTGGGTGGCTCAGTTGGTTAAGCAACTGCCTTCAGCTCATGTCATGATCTCAGGGTCCTGGGATTAAGTCCCACATCAGGCTCCCTCTGATCTGTGCAGAGTCTGCTTCTCCCTCTCCCTGCCAGTCCCCCTGCTTGTCTCTCTCCCTCTCTGTCAAATAAATAAATAAATCTTTATAAAGAAAAAGATTAAGCAAAACTGTATCTATAGTGTATCAAGTTTAAAAATTGCATATACTAAAAATATATAAACCTGGGTAAAGCAGTAAGATTCTATTGGCTATCTGTGGCTATGAGGGATTTTTCTTATTTTCTTCATTATATTTTTCATTTTAATTTTATTTTATAAGTATATGTTACTTTTATAATAATTATTTTTTAAATATTTTATTTATTTATTTGACAGACAGAGATCACAAGTAGGCAGAGAGAGAGAGGAAGGGAAGCAGGCTTCCTGCTGAGCAGAGAGCCCGACGTGGGCCTTAATCCCAGGACCCTACGATCATGACCAGAACGAAGGCAGAGGCTTTAGCCCACTGAGCCACCTAGGCACCCCCTTTTATAATAATTATTTTTTAAGGCTAAAGGGTAAGTATGAATTTGGAAAATGAGGGACAAAATCAGAAAGAATATGTGCACATGAATATTTATAGCAAATTTATTCATAACCGCCAGCTAGAAGCAACCAGTATGTCCTTCAATAAGTAAATGGATAAACTGTGGTATACTAATACAATGAATGTTATTCACTGATTTGAAGAAATGAGGTTTCAAAAGCCAGAAAATGTCATCAACATATCTTGAATATAAATTGCCACATGAAAGAAACCACACTGAAAATGGTATGTACTGTCAATTATATGACTACAGTGATGACAAAACGTTCAGTGGTTACCAGGGTTTAGAGGTTTGAATAGGTAAAGCACAGAAAATATTTTAGGACTATAAAGCTATTCTAATTTTATTGTAATGGTACATCTTAATGTAAGCAACTTAAAATAATTATTTAGTAAGTTAGGGGATGCCAGGATGGAATGTAGAATATGACAAAACAATATAACTACATTATAAATGTATAAAACAACTTCACTGAAGGGTATGGGGAGAATGGTGCTGACTTAAATAACTTTAGAAGTGAATAGAGTCCCTAAGATTAAAAGCAAAATAAACCATATAAAGCATTGTACTTCAGTTGATAATGTTGTTTCCTACAGTGGTAGGGGTTAACAATTCAGACACTGCTATACACGTATGCTGGAATTTAACAATTGAGTAAATGGATGGCAGGTAATGGGAGCCAAGTTTTTCACTCTTGTAGTGGGATGTTATAAATAAATAAGACAAGGAGACTTGAATTATCAAAACATGGATTACGGGGCACCTGGGTGGCTCAGGTCATGGTCCCACGGTTTTGGGATCAAGCCCCACATCAGGCTCTCTGCTCAATGGGGAGTCTGCTTCCTCCTCACTCTCTGCCTATCTCTTCTGCCTACTTGTAATCTCTGCCTGTCAAATAAATAAATAAAAATCTTTTAAAAAATGGATTACAATGGTCCTTTTTGTAATGGATTAGAATTGGAGACATCACCAAGATCTCACATTTAGCTTAATTTAGATAGTGATGATTATATATATAAGAAATACTTATATAGATAGATAGATAGATAGATAGATTAGTATGCACACATATTTTCCTTGCTCTGTCAGCTGAGAGGGTCCAGAAGCAATATAGTCCCAGGGGATAAAAGCATATCTAGGACCCAGGTCTTGGTTTCTAATACCATTCTCCAGTTAGTAGAACCATGGTCCCCAGGAAAAGAGAGCCAAGAAATATACAAATGGACTGGAAGCACTTTGTGGTGTCACAAAGTAAGGAAATTGTCAAAAGTATGTTGGAGTCAACAAATAGCAAAAGCAATCTTGACAAAGAAAAGCAAAGTTGGAGGCATCACCATTCCAGACTTCAAGCTATATTACAAAGCTGTAGTAACCAAAATAGTATGGTACTGGCACAGAAATAGACACATAGGTCAATGGAACAGAACAGAAAACCCAGAAATCAACCCATAACTATATGTTCAATTAATCTTTGACAAAGCTGGAAAAAATATCCAATGGGGAAAAGGCTGTCTTTTCAATAAATGGTGTTGGGAAAACTGGTCAGCTATATGCAAAACTATGAATCTGGACCACTTTCTTACAACATAAACAAAAATACATTAAAAATGGAATGGACAAAATTAACAAAACAGGAAACAACATGTGTTGGAGAGGATGTGGAGAAAGGGGAACCCTCTTACACTGTTGGTGGGAATGCAAGTTGGTGCAGCCTCTTTGGAGAACAGTGTGGAGATTCCTCAAGAAATTAAAAATAGAGCTTCCCTATGACCCTGCAATTGCACTCCTGGGTATTTACCCCAAAGACACAGATGTCATGAAAAGAAGGGCCATCTGTACCCCAATGTTTATAGCAGCAATGGCCACAGTTGCCAAACTATGGAAAGAACCAAGATGCCCTTCAACGGATGAATGGATAAGGAAGATGTGGTCCATATACACTATGGAGTATTATGCCTCCATCAGAAAGGATGAATACCCAACTTTTGTAGCAACATGGATGGGACTGGAAGAGATTATGCTGAGTGAAATAAGTCAAGCAGAGAGAGTCAATTATCATATGGTTTCACTTATTTGTGGAGCATAACAAATAGCATGGAGGACAAGGGGCATTAGAGAGGAGTAGGGAATTTGGGTAAATTGGAAGGGGAGGTGAACCATGAGAGACTATGGACTCTGAAAAACAATCTGAGGGGTTTGAAGTGGCAGGGGGGTGGGAGGTTGGGGTACCAGGTGGTGGGTATTATAGAGGGCACGGCTTGCATGGAGCACTGGGTGTGGTGAAAAAATCATGAATACTGTTTTTCTGAAAATAAATAAATTGAAAAAAATAAAATAAAAAAAAATGGAATGGATACCTAATGATGAGACCTGAAAACATACAAATACTAGAAGAGAACACAGGCAGTAACTTCTTTGACATTAGCCATAGCAACTTTTTTCTACAGATGTTTCCTGAGGCAAGGAAAAAAAAAGCAAAAATAAACTGTTGGGACTTAACAAAGTAAAAAGCTTCTGCACAGTTCAACAATACTAAAAGGCAACCTACAAAATGGGAGAAGATATTTGCAAATGACATATCCAATAAAGGGCTACTATCCAAAAATATATGAAGAATTTACAAAACTCAATACCTTACAAACCAAGAAGCTAAGTAAAAAAATGGGCAGAAAACAAGAACAAAGATTTCTCCAAAGACGTACAGATGGCCAAGAGACACATGAAAAGATACTCATCATCTGTTACCAACAGGGAAATGCAAATCAAAACTACAATGAGATGTAAACTTGCACCTGTCAGAATGACTAAAATCAACAACACAAGAAACTAGGTTGCTGAGCATGTAGGGAAAAAGGAACACTCCTACAGTTGCTAGGAATGCAAACTAGTGCAGCCACTGTGGAAGAGAGTTTCAAGGTTCCTCAAAAAGTTAAAACTAGAACTACTTTAAAATCCAGGAATTGCAGTAGTGTGTATTTACCCAAAGAATAGAAAAACATTAATTCAAAAGGATACATGCACCCAGATGTTTATAGCTGCATTATGACAATAACCAAAATTATGGAAATTGCCCAAGTGTCTGCTGACTGATGAATGGATAAAGAAGATATACACATACACCAAAATGGAATATTCCTCAGTCATAAGAAAGAATGAAATCTTGCCATTTGCTAGGACATGGACAAAGTTAGAGTGTTATTATGCTAAGCAAAATAAGTCCATCAGAGAAAGACAAATACCATATGATTCCACTTCTATGTGGAATTTAAGAAACAAAACAAATGGGGGTGTCTGGGGGGCTCAGTCAGTTAAGCGTCTGCCTCTGTCTCAGGTCATGGTATCAGGGTCCTAGAATCAAGCCCCTAGCTGGCTTCCTGCTCAGCGAGGAGTCTGCTTCTCCTTCACCCTCTGCCCTTCCCTCCCTCTGCTTGTGCTTGCTCTTAAATATACAAAATCTTTAAAAAAAAAAAAAAAAGAAAACAAAGGAGCAAAGGGGGAGAAAGAGAGGCAGAGATGTAAACCAAGAAACAGATTCTGGGGGCGCCTGGGTGGCTCAGTGGGTTAAAGCCTCTGCCTTCGGCTCAGGTCATGATCCCAGGGTCCTGGGATTGAGCCCCACGTCGGGCTCTCTGCTCTGCGGGGAGCCTGCTTCCTCCTCTCTGCCTGCCTCTCTGCCTACTTGTGATTTCTCTCTCTGTCAAATAAATAAAATCTTTAAAAAAAAAAAAAAGAAACAGATTCTGAACTATAGAGAACTGAGGGTTACCAAAAGGGAGGTGGGTTGGGGAATGGGTTAAGTAGGTGATGGAAATTAAGGCATTCACTTGTTGTGATGAGCACTGGGTGATATATGGAACTGTTGAATAACTCTATTGCATACCCGAAACTAACATAACACTGTATGTTAACTAGCTGGTATTGAATAAAAACTTATTTATAATTTATTTAAATTCAATTAGCCAAGCTATAGTACATCATTAGTTTTTGATATAATGTCCAATGATTCATTCGTTGAATTTAATACCCAGTGCAAAACTTGGGATCATGACCTGAACCAAGGGCAGATGCTTAATGACTGAGCCACCCAGGCACCCTGAACATCTTTGTTAAAGGGCTTCAGTTAAACAGCTCCAGAGAGGAGGGTATTTTCAATGAATGGGTAGAAAGTTCCTAACACTAAGCCAAAATTCTGAATTCTTTTAACATTTGAAGTGCTCTGCCCTTTGTAGCTACATAAGTAAATGTTACCCTTCTCCTGACAAGGTTTTCAATTATTTGAAGAAAGTATCCATAAACCCCAGTCCTTTGACTAAAACATTCTTAACCTGTTCAATAACTGTGGTGTGTCTATAAATGAGTCACCACCTTGATAACTTTCCAGATTGTCTGTGTCCATTTTAATTGTAGCACTCTGAAATAACTGAAATCTCCCAAAATAAGCTATCAAATATTGATAATATTTATTTATCAAATAAAATATTACAAAGGAGTTCTTTGTTCTGGACACCATGCCTCTATTAACGGAACCCAAGATTTCATTACATATGTGTGTGTGTGCACTAGAACCTCTCACATAGCTGGTGCATGTTGAACTCATGGTAAATTGAAACCACTGAGTCTGGCACATATGCTATTTTTAGGCCACATCATCATTGACCTTTGGTAATTTCAATTTTTTGATACAAGACTTCACATTTGATCTTATTCAATTTAACTGTGCTAAATTTGGCTTTTTTCTTCAGCATACGAAGGAGTTTTAGGATATTGCTAACAACATCTAGTGCATTTATTCTACTAATTCTATACTACTTGCAGCAGGATGAGCAAGCAGTTTTATGCTTTCATGATAGTCACTGAAACATAACGTCAATGGATAGTCACTGAAACATAACGTCAACACCATGTATATTGGGGCAAACAACTCTTATTTGAGGGTAGCTTACCCACTTTTGAATTTGCTGGCTTAGAGTAGCTTTTGCCAAGGTTTTTAATCTCACCAAAGTGTCTAAAGCCTAGGTAAGCATGTATACCATCTGATGAAGCTGCTTATCTTATGTCTGCCAAATTGTACTTTTCTATTTTTAGAAAATTGCTTTAGACTTTGAAGAGACAGAACTGAAATTGGAAACTTCTTGTCTACACTGACACATTAACAATCAATTTAAATTTCTAACCCATCTACTGTCCTGTCTTTATCTTCTAGCTCATGTTACTCCATTTTATTCTCAAGGACATTTTGAGAAACTATCAAATGCTGTGGTGAGGTACACAATGTTTATTGCCTTCTGAGGTCTCAGGAGGCAGCTCAATAAAAGACAGGCATCCTCCAGAGCAGCTGAAGCACAAGTGGCCCATGTGATTGCCAGTTTGGAGACATACCATATGTATTAGGCCACTGTGGACAGAAGGATTAAAGGGCAGTTTCAAATATTAGCCACAATTCAAAAGTCAGGAAGGCAAAACTCTATTCTAATTATTGACTGTGTCTCAGTTGATTCTCACACATTCATTTTTACGTAACCTGCTCCAGAATGAATAGCAGCAGAGATGTATTCATTTAAAAAACAGCTAATGTGTCTCCTCAGCAACACCCAGGCGGCAAGCAAGTATTTAATTTATTATAATATCTCTATGATAAATAGGCCAGTATAATTTAATAGTCTCAGGAGAAAGCAGAATAGTGAACTGGTCACATGCACATTCTGCAATCTCAGAAGTAGGCTCAAATTTTTACTCTGTCATTTAATAGTGATACGACCCTGTAAAATTACTTACATTGTTTTAGCTTTTTTCCTTAACTGTAAACTAGGGAAGATTAAATAATAGTGCTTCCTTATAGGATTATGAAAATTGAACATTACTATGAATACATTAGCTATTATTGCTATCCCAGTGTGAGAAATTTAGTTTGGTAAGACAATCTTGTGAAATGCATACCAGGGCCAACTAATCATTTTTTTCTTTTTTTCACATTTATCAACCATTCTTTTAATAATGAATTATAGAATCTTTTCTGAAATTATCTTACATATGCTAATCTACACATTGGGTCAAGAAGCTATGAAGTTGGATTTTGAAAGTACTCTTAGGAAGCCCAAATCTGTGCTCAGATACCTCAATACAGCTAGAGCTATATGCTGTAATACATACTCATTTGAAGAATGCTGCCCATGTATATTGGGGCAAACAACTCTTATTTGAGGGTAGCTTACCCACTTTTGAGTTTGCTGGCTTAGAGTAACTTTTGCCAAGGTTTTTAATCTCACCTAAGTGTCTAAAGCCTAGGTAAGCATGTATACCATCTGATGAAGCTGCTTATCTTATGTCTGCCAAATTGTACTTTTCTATTTTTAGAAAGTTGCTTTAGACTTTGAAGAGTCTCCTAACAGACTTTTAAGAAGATGGTAGCATTAGAATAGGTCCCAAATTCTTGCCCTTCCTCCCACAAATCAACAAAAATGACTACAGAGAAAAAAAAATACTGAAGAAAACCTGTATAATGAAAGCAGCAGAACTCTAAAGGAATTTCTCTAAGACATGATGCTGATGGGGAAAAATTGAAGAATATCACCAATCTGTAGAAATTATGTAACATACTAACAAATCAAGAAAATCCTGACAGAAACCCACTAATACCATGTAGTTTAAAAGAGCAATAACTGGAGGCAGGGGCTGGCAGTGAAAAAGACAGAGATGAAAACCTCATAAACTGAGGGATGTCTGACTAACTTTCCTTTTATTTAAGTTCCCTAATATATTTTTAAAATAACACCAAATTAGGAATATCAAAATTGCTGCAGTTTAAAATTTCTACATTTAGTAGATTAAGCTGTATGAACATTTTCCATCATTGTCAGTCTGGCTCTGAGGCTAGAGTAATCACTTCATTTGAGGATAATGTAAAAATTCTAAATTAAGAGCCTTTGTGAACATGAGACACAGGCCAAATGGCTCTCCTGATACCCTAAACCCAATCCCTAGGCTAGGCCCTGACAGGAATCATTTCATTTGTTGCTATTTTAGAGCAGGATAGCCCCTCAAAGGGCAAACTCAATCTCTGATAATGGTTTCTCAATAAACATAGTGGGCTGGACTTGATACAAGTCCTCTTTAATGAACCAGGAAGGCTTGTTCCAATGCTGTGCATCTACTTCTCTGCCCCCACACAAATGGTGAGAGTATATATGATATCATGTATCTGAAGTAGAGGCCAAAAGAGCAAACATACAAGGAGGTCTTGAGGTGAACTTCTGCTAGAATTGCCCCTGGCCCTACTTCTGACCCCATTACCTCATCCTCCTGGATCAGAGTCAGCAATGTACAGTTACACTATCTAGCCCTCCAGTATAAACTTAAGGAAAGAGTGAGAACAAAGTAAACAATAAAATCATGTAAGAATTGCTCCACTTTTATTGGAGGGAAGGAGACACCAGGTCAGGCTATACCTTTCTTGATTCAATATTGAATAAGTAGCTAAACTGTCAATAAATATTAGATGAAGAAAACCCAAAAAAAATTTTTTTTAAAAAGAACTTGTAAGATAGTATTACATGTAAGAGACAAAGAACAATTAAAATTAAAAAAGAGTAGTGTGGGGACGCCTGGGTGGCGCAGTTGGTTGGACGACTGCCTTAGGCTCAGGGCGCGATCCTGGAGTCCCGGGATCGAGTCCCACATCAGGCTCCCAGCTCCATGGGGAGTCTGCTTCGCTCTCTGACCTTCTCCTCGCTCATGCTCTCTCTCACACTCTCTCTCTCTCAAATAAATAAATAAAATCTTTAAAAAAAAAAAAAAAAAGAGTAGTGTGCCTGGGTGGCTCAGTTGGTTAACTGACTGCCTTGGGCTCGGGTCCTGATCCTGGAGTCCCACATCAGGATCCCTGCTCAGCAGGGAGTCTGCTTCTCCTGCTGACCTCTGTCCTCTCATACTGTCACTCTCTCCCTCTCAAATAAATAAATAAAATTTTGAAAAATTTGAAAAAGAGTAAATGTTATAAACAAAAATTATTGAACTAGAAAGAAAAAATAGTTTAAAAACCTAGATCTATTCAGGGAGAAAACAAAATGTATTAAAAAATAGATAAATTGCTTCTCGGCTTTTTGGTTAAGATCAAATGTAAAAAACAGATTAAACACTTGGCAAAGGTAGTTAAAGAATTCTATCCCTCTTCTGTTTTGAAAGAAATTTACTTGCCAAACTGTCTGAGCCAGGCCTCAGACAACATCTTTTTCCTATGGCTATTGATTTATTGCCATTTCCTGTGCCAGTGTCTTAATTCTGGCATTTATTTCCCTATAAAATCATCCATGTCATTAAAATTATTAAATTTATTATGGCAGACTCTGTCTTTGTAATTATCTTAAACACCCAACATCATATAGCACTGAAATAATAAATCAACATTTCCTAATTTGGCGATCTGAGGAACACCAATAGCCCAAATGTATTAAATGTATTAGGTGTGTTTAAAAGAAAAAAAATGTATTTCTTAGGGAAATGTTGAATTAGACAAAGTTAAATACTTTTTATTCTTTTAAACTGAAGAACATTCTCCTTTAAAAAATACTACTAATCAGTATTTATTGCAGAATGACTTTCTAAGAGGGGCTACAGTATACAGCACTTTGCAAATTTATTTGACCATTTCCTATAGGAATACTTTTTCTTTTTTAAAAATGCAATTTAGAATTGCTGCAGCAAACATAGTTAAATGTTTAACTATGGTTAAAATGACAAACGAGAATGCCATTGCCACTTCTATTATTTAGGACTGTTCTGAAAGTGTTAATTAACCCATGCAGTCAGAAACAATTTTATAAATTTTGAAAAGGAGAACATATTATTATGTTATAATTGACATGACTACTTACCAGTAATAATTCAAAGGATCAACTGAACATCTCCACAATTAATATATTTCAGTAAACTGCCAATTTAAACTTAATTAATAAAAATATATTCTTGCCCTATACAGCAAAAATGGCCATATAGGTAACACACTGAAAAAGAGCTCTCAATCACAGTGTTGTTTCCTATGTCTTTCCTAGGAATATATTTATCATAAATTATATAGGACATAAATACATAAAGCTTTGTTGAAGGACATAAAACTTTTTAAAAATGAAGCAACATATCATGTCTCTGAAAAGCATTACAATTCTATAGTTCTTACCATCAATTTAAGATAATACCAATCAATTTTTTTTTACCAATCAAATTTTATTTGGGGGGAGCTACTAATTGTAAAGTTATTCTGGTAAAATAAACATGTCAGGATCACCAGAAAACTGTGAAAGATAAAAATAAAAAAAGATCAATAAGAGGACTTATCCAAAAAGATATGAAGTCCTATATCTAACTTAGTAACTATAGCTGATGGACTGGGACTACAATATTCAGCGGTACTAAAGAGCATTTAAACACAGAAGTGTTTGTGTCTACACACACACACACACACACACACACACACGAGACACAACAAATGGGTGGTGGGCAGTGAAACAAAATTTTAGCTAACAACTGACTAACCCTTTGGGGATAAAAAAAAAGTTAGAATACCTAAACCCACACATCAGAAAAGTTCCAGACAGGCAAAGGAATTCTTTTAATAAAACCATAAAAATTAAAGAAATACAGGATAAGATTTATATAATCTTGGGGTGGGGCAATCCTGCTAAATATGATCCTAGAGCCAGAAGGCAAAAAAAAAAGATATATCCATTTTTAATTTTTTTATTTTTTTAGTCATTTTTAATGCATTTTTCCCTGTGCACAAGAGAAATAACTGAGTCAAAAGATACAGTTTCCTTTATACATAGCAAGTAAAAGTAATGCAAACATCACATGACACTTTTCAGTGAAAGTTACATTTCCAATTACAGATCAAAATGCTTATTAGGGTCTCTTTATGGGAAAAGCTGAGAAGGAAGTCTTAGGTAAAAAGCACTTTCCTGGCATTACTACACTGATCCTTCAGGCTGCACAAAAATTAAGGTCATATACAGTTAATTTGAAAATGTTGACACAATGTCACACTGTAAGTTTTCTGTACAATTAAATGTATACTTAGAAATACCAGGATAAACATTTCTACTATATTTTAACTGAACTTGCCTAGCCAACATTTTCACTGAGTTATCAAAGATGCTGTAAGATTCTACAAAACTGTGAGACACACCTAGCTCCAGGAAGATTACTTATATTCTTTCTCATTTTGGTTACACATATTCTGCTTAGATTCTGTTGTAATAATTCGAGATGTACCGTTCCAATTGTGCTTACTGTACTGTGTACAAACATAGCAAAAAGAGCAAATAATGGTATAAATCTTACAGCATTTTGCTAGCAAAAATACATGCCAAAGTCACAATAAGCAATATTGTACCACAAATTAGAGAGCTTCAGTAATTTGCTTGTTTTTAATATTTTCATTCTACATTAAATTACTATCATAGGCTAATGTTTAAAATGCAAATAAACTGGACATCTGTAGGACAAAACTTATTTACCCAACTGTGAAGGCTGAACCGGTTTCCAAAAATCACAATAAATGCAGAATAAAGAGAAGTGTTTGCATGCAACACCTTTGAGTGAAACAGCATTGAATACAATTACTACCATTCAAAACAGGGAAGGAAGGAAGGAAGGAAGGGAGGGAGGAAAAAAGGAGGGAGGGAGGGGAGGGAAGAAGGAAAGGGAAGAGAGAGGAGAGGAGGGAGGGGACGGGAGGGGGAAGGATGGGTAGATACAGGAGGGAGGGACAGAGGGATGGACTCCACCTTAAAATGCATATTAGACTTATAACTAGACAGATTTTAAAAGAATCAAAATGAAAGCAAAGCACAATTTTGTGTGTGTTTAAAGATTTAAGAGCCATTATCAAAAATAAGATACATTTTTTCAAGGTACAGAAATGTAATTACGATGGCTGGGAGCCCAGCAGCCTCTCAATGGCAGCATTGATGTCGCCTCCTGTTGCTATTAGAGCCTGCAAGTTTGCCTCACGGTTTAAGAACCCCATTGCGTTGAGCTGTTCCAGTTGTTGCTGAAATCTGACTTCTGGATTCGGCAGCTGTGGAGGACTTGCCCCAGCCAGAGCCTGCACCATTTGCTGAATGAACTGCTGGTTGGGTCCAGATTCTGATGTTGGGCTAGTGGTTTCACTGGGTGTAGAACTAGAAACAGTGGGCCCAGGGGGACCACCAGAGCCAGTGGAGCCAGGGCCTGCAGGGCCAGTGGGTCCTATGGGCCCAATGGGGCCTATGGGAGTGAACGGGACTATGGGGCCTATGGGGCCTATGGGTGTGACTGGGCCTACAGGGCCTATAGCGGTTCCCAGCACCCCTACCCCCACACCTGGAGTGAAGCTTGGAATGAGGCCAGGAGCTTCAGTGGCTAATGTCTGTAGCCCCTGCTGGATCTGCATTAAAGCCTGCATTGCTCTTGGGTTTGACATGGCTGACAGTGTGTCTGGATTCTGCATCTGCTGCAGGAAAGCTGGGAGCTGTGGACGCATCTGCTCCTGCAACTGAGGATTTGCAGTAAACACGGGGCTATTCAGCATCATCTGTGCAGCCAAATCTGGATTCTGGCTCAGTGACTGCATCATGCTTCTCATGTAGGGTGCAGACAGCATATTCTGGATCAGTTGGGGATTTTCAGTTATCTGTTGCAGCAAGCTCTGCATTCCTGGGGTACTGAAGATGCTGGCGACATAGTTCGCTGCAGCCACAGTGTTCCCGGTAGCACTGCTGGAGCTACTGCCAGACCCACTGCCACTGCTTGTGGTTGTGCTGGTGGTTGCAGAACTCTGGGTAGCCTGTGGTGGTGCCCATGGATTGGGTAGTGGATCCCGATTTTCTGTGCGGGAAGGCTGTGTACCTTCCCCAGAGGTGGAATTGCTCCCCACTGAAGCAAATGGATTACCCCCAAACTGCTCTTGTGCAGCATTCAGCATGGGTTCTTGAATGTCAGTGTACATGCGTCGTAGGGCATTGTAGCCACCTGGGATGCTTTCAAGATTGCTGAGAGCCAGATCTTGATTTCTCATCATCTCTTGCATCATGGCCGGATTCCTGGCAATTTCGAGGGTCTGCCTCATTATATCTGGGTTGTTGAGCAGGTGACTGATTTCTGGGTTTCTCTGAATCAATTGCTGCATCTGTGGATTGGCCATAATGAGCTGCCTCATTAGATCGGGGTTTGAAAGCATGCTCTGAACAAAGGGATTTTCCATGATTTGAATCATCATCTCAGGGCTGGACAGGAGCTGCTGCTGCATCTGGTTCTGGAGCTCAGAGAAGTTGGTCGAGCTCAAGCCCAGGCTGCTAAGGCCTGCAAGTCCTCCCAAGCTCCCCAGCCCAAACGGGTTGCTATTTGTGGAGATAGATGTGGAGTTACTCCTGGGAGTCGACGCGGAGGTAGTGTTAGTTCCCGCGGCATTACTAGGCTGTGTGGACTGGCCCTGAGGTCGGTTCTGGCTTTTAATTACAAGATGAACAGTCAGTCCATCATGGATGCCATGCTGGATCAGGGTATCTTGATCTTTCAAGATTTTTCCGGCAAAAATCAACACTAGCTGATCGGTTTGGGATTTGAAGCGTTTCGAAATCGCTTCCTTAAACTGCTGGACTGAGCTATTCTCGGGCACCGCGAACTCCTCTTTCTCTTTGGGGGTCTTCACAGTGACTTTGATGATTTTGGGCTCGGCCGGGGCAGAGGCAGGGCCTTGGGCCGCAGCAGGGCCGCGGGAGGGGCGCGGGGGGCCGCTACTCTCGCCGTTCTCAGCCATGGCGGACGCGGTGACGCAGGCAGACAGGGAAGGCGCGGGCGGGCGAGAGAGAGAGCGAGGGAAGAAGGAAGGAAGGAGGCGCCGCCACAGCAGGCTGGGCCGGGCCAGGCGGGGAACGCAGAGCACGGTACCTCTGTGATGAAGACTGCGGTTTCCCGGTCCGCTGATGGGGAGAAGACTCTGTAGGCCGCGGGAGAAGAGTCGGCGTTCAGGTCCCTGGGCCTCCTCCGCCGCCGAGTGATCACACCGCGCGCGTTCCCAGCAACTCCTGCAACGGCTCTGCCCGCTCCTCCCCGCTCCTCCCCTCCCCCAGTTCCGCGCTCGCCTCCCCGCCCCCTCTGCTGACGCGGCGCCAGGCCCAGAATGATAGATTCGACTCGTTCAAAATTAAAAACTTCTGAACTGGGGGGAAAAAAAGAGGGAGAGAGACAGACAGAGAGAGAGAGAGAGATAGAAACAAAGAGAAAAAAGAGGAAGGAGGGAGGGAGAGAGAAAAGGAGCCAGCTTCTAAGGACATTAAAAGACCAATGGAGAATATATTAAATACGAAAATACATATGCCGTCTCTTGGGCGAGAAAGGATGGAAGCCTGAATCAAATTCGCCCCATGTAAAAGACGAAAAATGAAAAAGAACTCTGACTAAGCAAAAAGGAAAAGAATAACAGCCCCCCAGTGGGGGAAGGGGCTAGAGCATGCATAGCAGGCTGGGCTAGAGCATGCATTCTACAAAAGCCCAAAGCCAGTGGGTGAAAAATGAATGCTTAAGCTCACTAATAATAAAAGAAATTCTATTAAAATAACGAGATTCTAATTCTGCCTTATCATCTGTAAATATGAAAAATAATGATAAACCTTATTGTCATCTGAGAGCTGAGAAAATACACTCTCATGTCAGTCGAAGTGTAAATTACTGTAATCAGAACACAATTTGAAAATATATATCATTTAACATATTTCCACCTTTATTTAGAAATGCCTTCTTTCGATACCTCCCCTATGAAATAATGAGATAAGAATGCAAAAATATACATGTATAAAATATATATGCACTGTTAGCATCTTAAAATTATTTTTAAAGATAATCAGCGTGTTTACACAACATTGGTGAAATATATACAACAAAATACTATGTATTGTGTGTAAAAAGAGTGGTTAATTCATCCGATATAAAGTATCCTTAAAGGTATGCATGGAATAAATAGTAATTATAAGGGAAATCGCAGTATTTTCATTTTCAGCTTTGTGTATTTCTGTTTATTTAGAAATGATACAAGGTTGTATGCTTCAATACCAAAAGATAAAATAAATACATTTTTATTTTAAAATTCATTTTAAACAGTTTGTATAGGTAAATTCTCTTTCAGTGTATGTGCAAATAGAAATCTGGAACGCTATGCACCGATACATTAATTGTGGGTATTACTTAGTGCTGAAATTATGAATACCTATTCCTTTCATTTTTAAAATAAAAATTTAAATTTTCTGATAGCTTTTATAGAATGGTGTGCATTTGTAAGTTTTTAAAAATAAGAAGGTATTTTGGGGAGATACTAAAGGTAGAGATTGATGAGAACACTATTTTGGTGGCAGACATTAAGATATTTACCCAATTTAAGATTAAGAAAGAAAAATAAATAGACATAGCCCTGGAAAAATAGAACAAATAATTTCAAATTAGTATATAATTTCTAAGTCTGATTTATACCATGCATAAAATACATTTTACCCTTCAGTATCCAGCCAACATTTAACAGCACTTGAAAGTCATTAGGCTGCAAATACCTTAATAAATCTCAAAATAAGAAAATATATTCATCAAGATGATGTCTATCAATAGGGGAATGGATTTATATAGTATGATTAACCTGAGTATTTTGTTTTGTTTGGTTTGGTTTGGTGTTGAGTTCTACAAGTTCTTTATATATTTCGGATACTAATCCTTTATCAGATATATCATTTGTAAATATCTTCTCCCATTCCATAGGTTGTCTTTTAGTTTTGTTGGTTGTTTCCTTTGCTGTGCAGAAGCTTTTACTTTGATGGAGTTCCAATAGCTTACTCTTTTTTTCCCCTTACTTCAGGAGACCTATCTAGAAAGAAGTTGCTATGGCCCATGTCAGTGAAGTTACTGCTTGTGTTCTCTTCTAGGATTTTTATGGTTTCAGGTCTCACATTTAAGTCTTTAATCCGTTTTAAACAATCCAATTAAAAATAGGCAGAAGACATGAATAGACATTTTGCAAAAAAAGACATGCAAATTGTCAATGAACACATAAAAAAAATGCTGAACATTACTGATCATCAGGGAAATACAAATCAAAACTACAATGATTTATCACCTCACACCTGCCAGAATGGCTCACATCAACAACACAATAAACAACAGGTATTGGTGATCATGTGAAAAAAGGTAAACCCTCTTGCACTGTTGGTGGAAATGCAAATTGGTGCAGCCACTGTGGAAAAAGGTATGAGGATTCCTCAAAAAGTTAAAATGGCTCAGTGGGTTAAAGCCTCTGCCTTCGCTCGGGTCATAGTCCCAGGGTCCTGGGATCGAGCCCCGCATCGGGCTCTCTGCTTGGCAGGGAACCTGCTTCCTCGTCTCTCTCTGCCTGCTGCTCTACTTGTGATCTCTGCCTGTCAAAGAAATAAATAAAATCTTTAAAAAAAAAAAAAAAGTTAAAATGGAATTACCCTATGATCCAGCAATCTCACTACTGAGTATTTACCCAAAGAATACAAAAATACTAATTCAGAGGGATACATGCACCCCACTATTTATGGCAGCACTCTCTACAATAGCCAAATTATGGAAATAACCCAAGTGTCCATTGACAGTTGAATGGATAAAGAAGAAATGAAAAGAATGAAATCTTGCCATTTGCAATGATGTGGATGGAGCTAGAGAAATTATGCTAAACAAAATAAGTCAGTTGTCAGTAAAGGACAAGGGCCATATGATTTCACTCGTACGTGGAGTTTGGGAGAATCAAATGAGCAAAGGGAGGAAAAGAGAGAGGCAAACCAGGAGACAGACTCTTAACTGTAGAGAACAGGCTGATCCTTGCTGGAGGGGAGGTGGGTGGGGGGAATGGGTGAAATAGGTGATTGAGATTAAGGACTGTGTTTGTGCAGTATTGTATGGAAATGTTGAATCACTATATTGTATACACAAAAGCAATATTACCCTGTATGTTAACTAACTGGAATTTAAATAAAAACTTAAATAAACATAGTATGGTTAATAGGATACAAAAGATAGGAGGAACAAACTATACAGACAGCCTAAATGTTCATTGACTGATGAATGGACATTTTAAAAAGACATATAAAGGGGGCGCAGGGGTGGCTCAGTAGGTTAAACCTCTGCCTTCAGCTCAGGTCATGGTCTCAGGATCCTGGGATTGAGCACCCCCACCACCCCACATCATCACATCATTGGGCTCTCTGCTCAGCAGGGAGCCTGCTTCCCCCTCTCTCTCTGCCTGCCTCTCTGCCTACTTGTGATCTCTCTCTGTCAAATTAAAAATAAGCATATAAATAAGATATAGTATATATGCATATACAATGGAATATTACTCAGCCAAAAGAATAATGCAATATTGCTATTTGCAATGATGTGGTTGGAGCTAGAGAGTATTATGTTAAGGGAAATAAATCAGAGAAAGACAAATATCATATGACCTCACTCATATGTAGAATTTAAGAAAACAGAAAACACAGGGGAAAAGAGAGAGATACAAACCATGAAACAGACTCTTGCCTACAGAGAAAAAACTGAGGATTGCCGGAGGAGAGGTGGGTGGGAGGAATGTGTTAAATGGGTGATGGTTATTAAGGAGAGCACTTGCTGTGATGAGCACTGGGTGTTATTTGTAAGTAATGGATCATTAAATTCTACACCTGAAAATAATGTTACTGACTAACATTAACTAATGTAACTAACTCTAATTTAAATAAAAACTTGAGGAAAAAAATAAATTCTTTGAAGAAGCAAGTCAAATAAATAAACCATTACTATGTGATTCTCTTACAAGTCCCTTACCAAAGAGCACAGTAGGGCAAAAGCACACTCATACTCTTCCTGGTGTCTCCCCAAAGCACATTTTTTTTCTATCATAAATTCTTTATTAAGAAAGCAGAATTAACAATCCATAGGAATCATCCAAAAGTTCCTCCATATAAGGATAGTTTCTGAGAAACTGTAAGAAAGACATTACCAAAGAGGGGCTCCCCCATAGGGACAACAGTTGAGGCACAGCAGACAGAGATTTAGTGTTGTATTGACCATTGCTGTTTTCCCCACTTCCCCACCTTAATTGAACTATAACTGACACATAACATTGTGTAAAATTAGGTATAAAACTCATTGGTTTAATATACTTACATATTTTTAAAAAATGACAACCATAACATTAACAAACACCTCCATCCTGTCACAAAATTGCATTTTCTTTTGTGATTAAAATTCACTCTTTTAGCAACTTCCCTTTTTAAATTATTTTTTATTATTATGTTCAGTTAGCCAACATATACTACCTCATTAGATTTGATGTAGTGGTCAAAGATTCATTACTTGTGAATAACACCCAGTGCTCATCACAATGTGTGTCCTCTTTTTAAAAATTTTATGTGCATATTTATTAAGATTAGTCTCACTCAGTACATTAACAATTGCTATTGCCTTTCCATTCCATTAGGCACATATCAGAGTAAAAGCTGATATTCTTTTTTTTTATTTTATTTTTTCAGAGTTCCAAGATTCATTCTTTATGCACCACACCCAGTGCTCCATGCAATAGGTGCCCTTCTTAATACCCACCACCAGGCTCACCTATCCCCACACTGCCCTCCCCTCCAAAACCCTCAGTTTGTTTCTCAGAGTCCTTAGTCTCTCATGGTTCATCTGCCCCTCCAACTTCCCCCAATTCACTTTTCCTTTCCTTCTCTAATGTCCTCCATGTTATTCCTTATGTTCCACAAGTAAGTGAAACCATATGATAATTGACTGTCTCTGCTTGACTTATTTCACTCAGCATAATCTCTTCCAGTCCTGCCCATATTAATACAAAAGTTGGGTATTCATCCTTTCTGATGGAGGTGTAGTATTCCATTGAATATATGGACCGTATCTTCTTTATCCATTTGTCTGTTGAAGGGAATCTTGGCTCTTTCCACAGTCTGGTGATTGTGGCCATTGCTGCTATGAACATTGGGGTACAGATGGTGCTTCTTTTCACTACATCTCTATCTTTAGGGTAAATACCCGGTAGTGCAATTACAGGGTCATAGGGTAGCTCTATTTTTAATTTCTTAAGGAATCTCCATGCTGTTTTCCAAAGTGGCTGCACCAACTTGCATTCCCACCAACAGTGTAAGGGGGTTCCCCTTTCTCCACATCCTCTCCGACACTTACAACACGTGCTTTCCTTAATACCCATCACCAAGTTTCTCCACGCCCAACCCCTCCCCTCTGTAAACTTCAGTTTGTTTCCTGGAGTCCAGAGTCTCTCATGGTTTGTCACCCTCTCTGATTTCTTCAGATTTCCCTTCCTTCCCCTATGGTCCTCTGTGCTATTCCTTATGTTCCCCATATGAGTGAAAACATATGGTAATGGTCTTTCTCTGCTTAACATATTTCACTTAGCATAATCCCCTTCAGTTCCATCCCTGTCAATGCAACTGGTGGGTACTCATTCGTTCTGATGGCTGAGTAATATTCCATTGTATATATGAACCATAGCTTCTTATCCATTCATCTGTTGAAGGACATCTCGTCTCCTTCCACAGTTTGGCTATTGTGGACTTTACTGCTATGAGCATTGGGGTGCATGTGCCCCTTCTTCTCACTATACCTGTATCTTTGGGGTAAATGCCTAGTAGTGCAGTTGCTGACTAGTAGGGTAACTTTAGTTTCAACATCTTGAGGAACATCCATAATGTTTTTCAAAGTGGCTGTATCAGCGTGCATTCCCACCAAAAGTGTAAGAGAATTCCCCTTCTCCATATGCTCACCAACATTTGTTGCATCCTGTTTTGTTAATTTTTGCCATCCTAACTGGTGTAAGGTGTTATCTCATTGTGGTTTTGATTTCTAATTTCCTGATGGCTAGTGATGTTGAATATTTTTATGTGTGTCTATTAGCCATTTCTATGTCTTCTTTGGAGAACTGTCTGTTCATGTTTTCTGCCCAATTCTTGACCGGACTTTTTGGTTTTGGGGTATTGAGTCTGGTAAATCCTTTATAGATCTTTCATACTAGCCCTTTATCTGTACTGTCATTTGCAAATATCTTCTATTCCATGGGTTTCCTCTTTGTTTTCTTGACTGTTTCCTTTGCTGTGCAGAAGATTTTAATCTTGATGAAGTCCCCAAAATTCCTTTTTCACTTTTGTTTTTCATGTCTGAAGAGACATGTCTTGAAAGAAGTTGCAGTGGTGGATGTCAAAGAGGTTACTGCCTATGTTATCCTATAGGATTTTGATAGACTCCCATCTCACATTGAGGTCTTTCATCCATTTTGAGTTTATCTTTGTATATGGTGTAACACAATAGTCCAGTTTCATTCTTCTGCATGTGGCCGTCCAATTTTCCCAGCATCATTTATTGAAGAGGCTTTCTTTTTTCCAGTGAGAATTATTTCCTGGTTTGTCAAAGATCAGTGGACCATAGAGTTAAGGGTCCATTTCTGGGGTCTCTAGTCTGTTCCATTGATCTATGTGCCTGTTTTTGTGCAAATACAATGCAGTCTTCTTGATCACAGGGTTGCAATATAGTTTGAAGTTAGGCATTGTGAGGTGCTCAGCTTTGATTTTCTCTTTCAACTGTCCCCTTGAGATTTCTGGTTCCAACCAAATTTTAGTATTGTTTGTTCCACCTCTGCAAAAAAATGCTGATGCTATTTTCATAAGGATTGCACTGAATGTGTAGATTGCTCTGGGAAGCACAGACATTTTAAAAATGTTTATTCTTCCAATCCATGAGCATGGAATGTTTTTCCATGCTCTTTGTGTCTTTCTCAATTTCTTTCATAACTGTTTGGAAGTTTCTAGAGAATAGCTCCTTTACCATTTTAGTTAGGCTTATTCCTGGGTATCTTATGTTTTTTGGTGCTAGTGTAAATGGAATTGATTCCTTAATATCGCTTTCTTCAGTTACATTGATAGTGTACAGAAATGCCACAGATTTTTCTGCATTGATTTTGTACCCTGCCATGTTACTGAATTGCTGTATGACTTTAGTGATGAAGGAGCAGGAGGCTGGCTGAAGACAAAGCAAAAGCTGGCACCTTGCACCCCCTCTCCATCCGCTCCCCTTGGGTAATATGTGTAGCATTCCTCAGGCACCCCTGACTGCCATAGATGAGAAACAAATAGTTAACTCAAAGAGATCACAATCCTGCAAGACTGGAGTCTCCCTTGGCTTACAAATGTCCTAGAGATCTACAAACAAAGAAGTTACCTTATCAATAGCCCAATTTCCAGAGGCAAATAACTCAATTCCTCAAGCCTTAATGTCTCCCTCCCCACCATAAACAAAACTGAAGGAGGTTGAGGTAGAAGGAAATGTAAATATAGTTAAATCTCTTCTGAACCTAAATCTCACTAACAAAGACGCTTGATAGCAGAAATATGACATCCCTCCAGGAATCTCCCAACTGTCTTGATGTTAATGGCTTGCCAAAAGACAACACTGATCAAGCCACAAGACATCCAGTATCCTTGTAGGCCCTCTTTAGCATATGAAAGCTCCGTTGAAACCCCCTTCCCCCAACAGCAGGGTACATAACCTGCCATCCCTCACAACCTGGGGTAGCAGCTCTTTCTGCCCAAGGGTCCTGTCCCTGTGCTTTAATAAACCACCATTTTGCACCAAAGATGTCTCAAGAATTCTTTCTTGGTCATTGGCTCTGGACCTCACCACACCAAACCTCGCCTAGGTTCTAGAACTTCATCACTAAGGCTAGGACTTCTAGTACTATGTTGGACAATAGTGGAGAGTGGGCATCCCTGTCATGTTCCTGACCTTAAGGGAAAGGGTCTCAGCTTTTCCCCATTGACAATGATATTTGCTAAGGGCTTTTCATAGATTCTTTCAAAAAACCAGCTTCTAGTTTCATTGATGCATCTACTATATCTCTAGTTTCTATCTGATTGATTTCTGCTCTAATCCTGATTATTTTCCCTTCTTGTGTGTGGAGCTTGCTTAATTTGTTGTTGATTCTCCAGGTCTTTAAGGTGTAGAGACAGCTGGTGTATTCTAGATTTTTCAGTTTTTTTGAGGGAGGCTTGGATAGCTATGTATTTCCCCCTTAGGACTGCCTTTGCTCTATCCCATACGTTTTGGATCAAACTGTCTTCATTTTCATTGGTTTCCATAAATTGTTTAAGTTTTCCTTTAATATCTTGGTTTATCCAAGCATTCTTAAGCAAGGTGGTCTTTAGCTTCCAGGTGTTTGCATTTCTTCCAAACTTTCCCTTGTGGTTGAGCTCCAGTTTCAAAGCATTGTGATCTGAGAATATGCAGGGAATAATCTCAATCTTTTAGTATCAGTTGAGTCCTGATTTGTGACCCAATATGTGGTGTATTCTGGAGAAGATTCCATGTTGTTTTAGGGTGGAATGTTCTGTATATATCTATGAGGTCCATCTGGTCCAATGTGTCATTCAATGCTCATGTTTCTTTATTGATTTTCTTCTTGGATGATCTATTACTGAGAGTGGTGTGTTAAGATCCCCTACTATTAATGTATTCATCTGAATATGGCTCTTTGTCTTGATTAACAGTTTTCTTATGTAATTGACTGCTCCCATATTGGGGGCATAAATATTTACAATTGTTAAATCTCTTTGGTGTATAGTCCCTTTAAGAATTATGTAGTGTCTTTCCGTATCTCTGACTACAGTCTTTAGTTTAAAATCAAGTTTATCTGATATGAGAATCACTACCCCAGCCTTCTTTTGAGGTCCATTGACATGAAAGATGCATCTTCATCTCTTCACTTTCTGTCAGGATGTATCCGTAGGTTCAAAATGGGTCTCTTGTAGACAGCATATGGATGGGTCCTGTCATGTTTTCCAATCTGCAACCCTATGCCATTTCATGGGTGCATTAATGCCATTCATGTTGAGAGTGATTACTGAGAGATACCTTTTTATTGACATCGTGTTACCTGTGAAGTCTTTGTGTCTATAGATTGTCCCCATATATTTCTGTTCAATGATATTCTAGGCTTTTTTTCCTTCTTTTATAAAACCCCCTTAATATTTCTTGCAGTGTTGTCTTGGTGGTCACATACTCTTTTAAACCTTGCCAGTCTTCAAAGTTCTTTATCTCTCCATCCATTTTCAATGTCAGTCTTGCTGGATAAAGTAGTCTTGGCTGCATGTTCTTCTCATGCAGTGCCCTGAATACATTTTGCCAGCCCTTTCTGGCTTTCCAGGTTTCTGTGGACAGGTCTGACATTATTCTGATGGGCTTTCCTCCATACATAAGGGATTTCTTCCCTCTACTTGCTTCCAAGAGCTCCTGTCTAAAATTATGATTCATAATTTTCACAATCGGGTGTCTTGAGATCTTTCTAGATTCTATAATCTTGGGGGCAAACCTTTCTGCCTCTAGGACTGGAACGCTGGTTTCATTTGCCAGATTTGGTAAACTTTCATGGAGAATTTGTTCAACTATATCTTCTAGTCTTCTTTCTATCTCCTCTGCCTCAGGGATTCCAAATTTTGATGCTGGAACATTTTGTGGCATCATTTATTTCCCTAATTCTGTTTTCATGGCTTCTAAGCTGTTTGTTCCAGGCTTCTTCCTGATTCTTTTTCATCTTTTGGTGAGACATGTCATCACCTCCAGAACTGAGGTATTGTGGAATTAATGTTATGGGCAGGGGTTTGTGCTGGTCTTCTGGGGCAGAGGCCTTCTGCACTGGAAGTGAAATAATTATGACTGAGAGTGACAGTTCTACTGGAATGCAGGGGAGTGAGAGTTAGTGTAAGCAAATTGGCAACCAGTGTCCACTCTGTACTGTGTTGTGCAGGTACCTCTGTGTTTATTCTGAGAGGTGGGGGAGGAAAAGGTCATTTGCTAACTCCTTTGTTCCCAGAGAGTTTTCTCCATGAATGGTTCCTTTCAGGGACCTACTCAGAGAAAAGTAAATAATCTCTCAAGTGTGTGCACCAGGTGCTGTTCAATTCACTGTTTACAGGGTATATGCCACCTAGGTGATTGCCTGTTTTCTATCCAGGTGCAGTCCAGGTTTTATTCCAGCTAGTGTGTCTGGTCTTTAATACTCCAGTATCTAAGCCATTCTGGTTGAAAGAACTCTGTAAAGTCAGGCTCTCTCACTTTCTAAACCAATGGTTATGGGGAAGCATTCTCTTTGCGCATTCCTCTATGTGTTCTTCCCTCTCTTGCCCTTCTTCTTGACCAAGGCTTCCTCCTCTCCACAGTACCCAGGATCCATTCCTCCCATAAATCATGTCTTGCACTTACCACCTTCTTTGACATGGACTCTTCTCTTGTGGGGTTTGTTCTGTGAATCCTTAGGTCAATTTCTAAGGTATTAGGATGTTTTGATAGTTATCTAGTTGTATTCTTTGGATGATGTGATCCTAGAATCTTCCTACGCCACCACCATCTTTCTGTGTCTTTTTGCATTTGTGATTTTTCCAGATTATTTCTTGTACTTAATTTCCGGTTTTATAGTTGCTGTGGTCAAAATGTGAATGATATAACTTTGATGGTTTTGAGTTTGTTGAGGCTTGTTTTGTGGGCTAATATGTGATCTATTCCAGAATAGTACCTTTAACAAATGATTTGAAAAAACTGGAAGTCCACTTGTAGAAAAATGAAACTGGTTCCTCAAAAAGTTGAAAACAGAGCTACCCTATTGATGAGGGAGCAGGAGGCTGGCTGAGGAGGGAGCAGGGGCTGGCGCCTTGCACCCCCTCTCCACCCACTCCCCTTAATAATATGTGTGACATTCCTCAGGCACCTCTGACTGCCCTGAAAGAAGAACAAATGGTTATATTGCAGAGATCACAATCCTGTAAGGCAGGAGTCTCCCTTTGTTTGCAAATGTCCTTGAGATTTACAAACAAAGAAGCTACCTTATCAATAGCCCAATTTCCAAGGACACATAACTCAGTTCCTCAAGCCCTAATGCCACCCTCCCCTCCATAAGAAACCAAAGGAGGCAGAGGTAAAAAGAAATGTAAATAAAGTTAAATTTCTTCTAAACCTAAATCTCACTCACAAGGATGCTTGATAGCAGGAATGTAACATTCCACCAGGGAACTCCCAATTGTCTTTATGTTAATGCCTCATTAGAAGGGAAGTGGCCTTGACTTGATAGTAACCAGGCCTTCAATATCCTGATAGTATTCTTTGCCCCAATAGCTCTTCTGAACACCCCTTTGTCCTCACCTACCCAACTCCTGTGTATATAACCAGACACTCCTCACAGGCTCGGGGCAGCTGCATCTCTGCCTGCCCACGGGTCCTGTCCCCGTGCTCTAATAAACCACCTTTTTGCACCAGAGACGTCTTAAGAATTCTTTCTTTAGCCGTCGGCTCCGAACCTCACCCTACCGAACCTCACCTAGGTTCTGGGACTTCATCACTATGACCCAGCAATTGTACTATTAGATATTTATCCCAAAGATACAAATGTAGGAGCAGGGGCAAGATGGTGGAGAAGTAGGAGACCCTATTTCAATTGAACTCCTAAAGTGAGCTAAATATCTACCAGAACACTCTGAACACCCATGAAATCAGCCTGAGATGTAAGATTATGCACTTCTGGATCTCTATGGGAGCAGAAGACATCAGTGGAGAGGTAAAGCAGAGTGGGAATGCTTGGACTGATATTGGAGGATAAGCAGAAGGGGGAGGGAACCACCAGAAGTGACCTTTGGAAAGTAACAACCCAACACAAAAGTGCCCTGTGATTGGGGACCAGCATTAACTTAGAGTCTGGTTGAAGGCACTCTAAAAGAGCAAAAGAGCTTAAGGGGTAACTGGTGGAATTGGGCAATCATAGGCATGGGCTATGGGTCCATGGACCCAGGACCCATGGGCTTAAGGGGTAACTGATGGAATTGGGCAATCATAGGCATGGCCTATGGGTCCATGGACCCAGCTAGGCCACCACTGGTGACCACCTGTGCCAGAGAGAGTGCAACAGAGCATTCGTGGTCCCTGAGCTCACAGCTATCAGATGCTTGCACCACTGCTGGGCTGGGCCCACTCCTGCCCATGTTTGAGAGAGTCTGTGCTCTACATATCCTGTGCCACCTCAGGCTGTGAGCACACTCCCCTCCCCACCCCCCCCACCCTGTGCCTGAGCAGCCTATGGCTGAGAGGACACGGTGCAATCTCTGGTAGGGATCCCTCGGGGGTGGCAGCCCTCTGTGACCCGCACAACCATGAAGTCTGGACTCCAGACAGCAGTCGCGGCAAAGGCAGCCATGGGAAGTGGGCTTCCTGGACCAGTATCACTCATGGTTTTAGTGGCATGGGAGTACAGAGACAAACAGGCGCTTTGGGCGACCCCTGGAACAGTGGCTGGGGGCATGCACAACCTGTGTGAAGTTGTGGTGTTCAGTGGAGTTTGTAGATGGGGATTCTGTGTGTTCTGGACCACCCAGAGGGGAGTGGACTGAGGCTTCTCTCTGAGGTGGAGGTCTGGGTGCAGTGTGCTTTCCACTAAACCTCTGAAAAGCCAAGCCACAAAAAGCCACCAAAGAACAACGAACTTCAGAGAACAGAAGTCTGAATAACCAGTTTCCACAGAGCCCAGCCCCTTGATAGGGGGCAGAATGACTCAACCCAAGTAAGACTTATTGAAAAACAATGAAGCCGCACCCCCCCCCCCCGGCAAGGCAAGCCAAAAGAATGAGAGGACTACCACAGGATCCCAATTAAACTGTAAAACCCCAACATCAGGGGAAAACAATATATTAAACTCCCAGTATTGCCCTAAAACCTGTATATTTCATAGATACAAATTTTTTTTAAAAATTCGTTCTCACAATTCTTGTTATTTTTACTTTTTTTACCTTCTTATATTACAACTAGAGGTTTAATACAGCATATTGCAGAATAACCTTTTTTTAAAAGATTTATTTATTTATTTGACAGAGATCACAAGTAGGCAGAGAAGCAGGCAGAGAAAGAGAGGGGAAGCAGGCTCCCTGATGAGCAGAGAACCCGATGCAGGGCTCGATCCCAGGACCCTGAGATCATGATCTGAGCTGAAGGCAGAGGCTTTAACCCACTGAGCCACCCAGGCACCCCCCAGAATAACCTTTTAACTTGAATTTTTTCATACATATACTTGTGTTTTTCTTTTTCTTTTATATTTTTTGTATTTTTTCAATATACATATAGATATAAGCTAAGGGTAATCCTTTTTTCCTAATCAATACTACCCCTATATATAAACCAGTTTTAATCTCCCTTTATCTCTGGAAAGTTGAGTCCTTTAACAAAGATATCAAGATACACCCAGGAAGAACCAAAGATACAAATGTAATGATGTGACAGGGCACATGCATGCCAATGTTTATGGCAGCAATGTCTGTGGACAATGTATGTAGCCAAATTATGGAAAAGGCTGGGATATCCATGAACAGATGAATGGATAAAGAAGATGTGATCGATATATATATATATATACACACACACACACATATGATGGAATATTACTGAACTATCAGAAAGGATGAGTATATACCATTCACAACGACTTGGATGGTGCTAGAGGTTATTTTGCTGAGAGAAATAATTTAATCAGAGAAAGACAATTATATAGTTTCACTCATATTTGGAAAATAAGAAACAGTTCAAAGGATCATAGGGGAAGGGAGGGAAAAGTGAACAGAAACTCATCAGAGAGGGAGAAAAAGCATGAGAGACTCTTAACTATAGAAAACAAACTAAGGGTTGTTGGAAGGGAGGTAGGTTAGGGTATGGGGTAATTGGGTGATAGGTATTAAAGGGGGTACATGATTATGAGCCTTGGTTGTTATATGCAGCTGATGAATTATTGAACTCTACATCTGAAACTAATGATAAGATTAAAGTAATTAATTGATTAATGATGATAATGATATTCACTGGACTTCAGAAAAGGGTACAAGACATCAGTGAAACCCTTGACAAAGATAAATAATAATACATCAGAGATGAAGAACTCAATAAATAAAGTTAAAAATATTAAAATGGAATAAAAAGTAGGCTACAAGAAACAAAAGAATGTAACAGTGACTTGGTGGATAGAATAATGGAAAGCAACCAACTTAAATAGGTGACAGACAAACAAATACTGCATAATGAGAATAGACTTTGAGTATTCAGTGACTACAACAAATGTAATAATATTTGCCTTGTAGGAATCCAAGAGGAAGAAGAGACTGTCATTTTTCCATTGGACATTCTTTCCTACTTTGTTGAAGATTAGTTGACAATAGAGTTGAGGGTCCATTTCTGAATCTATTCTGTTTCATTGATCTATATGTTTGTATTTGTGCCAGTACCATAATATCTTGATGACTATAGCTTTAAAATACATCTTGGTGTCCAGCATTGTGATGCCAACAGATCTGGTTTTCTTTTTTTTTTTTTTTAAGATTTTATTTATTTGACAGACAGAGATCACAAGTAGGCAGAGAGGCAGGAAGAGAGAGAGGGAGGAAGCAGGCTCCCCACTGAGCAGAGAGCCTGATGCGGGGCTCGATCCTAGGACCCCGAGATCATGACCTGAGCTGAAGGCAGAGGCCTTAACCCACTGAGCCACCCAGGCGCCCCCAGATCTGGTTTTCTTTTTCAGCATTCCTCTGGCTATTCAGGGTTTTCTCTCCTCATGTACAAATTTTGGGATTATTTTTTCCAGCACTGTAAAAAAATGTTGATGTTATTTGGATACAGATTGCATTGAAAGTGTAGATTATTCTGGGCAGCATAGACATTTTAACAATATTAATTTTCCAATCTATGAGCATGGAACATTTTCCCAACTCTTTGGGGCTTCCTTAATTTCATTGATGAGTGTTCTGTAGTTTCTAGAGTACAGATACTTTACATCTTTGTTTAGGTTTATTCCTAGGTATCTTAGGAATTTGGGTGCAACTGTAAATTGATCAGTTCTTTCTCTTTCTCCTGTCTCTTTGTTAGTGTAAAGAATGCAACTGATTTCTGTGAATTGATTTTGTGTCTTGCCATGTTGCTGAATTCTTGTACGAGTTTTGGAAGGGTTTTTAAAAAATTATTTAATTTTTAAAATAAATGTATAATGTATTATTAGCCCCAGGGGTACAGGTCTGTGAATCACCAGGTTTAAACACTTCACAGCACTCGCCATAGCACATACCCTCCCCAATGTCCATAACCCCACCACCCTCTCCCTACCTCCTCTCCTCCCTGTCACCCTCAGTTTGTTTTGTGACAGTAAGAGTTTCTTATGGTTTGTCTCCCTCCCGATCCCATCTTGTTTCATTTATTCTTTTCCTACCCACCCCAAACCCCCACATTGCATCTCCACTTCCTCATATCAGGAAGATCATATGATAGTTGTCTTTCTCCGATTGACTTATTTTGCTAAGCATAATACCCTCTAGTTCTATCCACGTCATCACAAATGGCAAGATTTCATTTCTTTTGATGGCTGCATAGTATTCCATTGTATATATATACCACTTCTTCTTTATCCATTCATCTGTTGATGGACATCTAGGTTCTTTCCATAGTTTGACTATTGTGGACATTGCTGTTATAAACATTAGGGTGCACATGCCCCTTCGGATCACTACATTTGTATCTTTACGCTAAATACCCAGTAGTGCAATTGCTGGGTTGAAAGGTAGCTCTATTTTCAACTTTTTGAGGAACCTCCATGCTGTTTTCCAGAGTGGTTGCACCAGCTTGCATTCCATCCAACAGTGTAGGAGGGTTCCCCTTTCTCTGCATCCTCACCAGCATCTGTCATTTCCTGACTTGTTAATTTTAGCCATTCTGACTGGTGTGATTTGGCATCTTATTGTGGTTTTGATTTGTATTTCCCTGATGCCGAGTGATGTGGAGCACTTTTTCATGTGTCTGTTGGCCATCTGGATGTCTTCTTTGCAGAAATGTCTGTTCGTGTGCTCTGCCCATTTCTTTTTTTTTTTTTTTGTGAAAATGAGACTTTTATTATTAATTCGGGTTTTTTTGAGGGTGTCAATCTTAAATACAGTTAAGTAGCTAGATCAGGAATAGGGTTAGCAGAACATTCCTTTATGAATCATGATAAAGAATAATAATTATTTGATATGTAGATTTAAGTGCAAATTCACAGAACTTCTTTTTTTTCCAATTTATTTATTTTCAGAAAAACATTATTCATTATTTTTTCACTACACCCAGTGCTCCATGCAAGCCGTGCCCTCTATAATACCCACCACCTGGTACCCCAACCTCCCACCCCCCCGCCACATTTCTTGATTGGATTATTTGTTCTTTAGATGTTGAGTTTGCTAAGCTCTTTATAGATTCTGGACACTAGCCCTTTACATGATATGTCATTTGGAAATATCTTCTCCCATTCTGTCAGTTGTCTTTTGGTTTTTTAACTGCTTCCTTTGCTGTGCAAAAGCTTTTGATCTTGATGAAATCCCAATAGTTCATTTTTGCCCTTGCTTCCCTTGCCTTTGCAATGTTCCTAGGAAGATGTTGTTGCAGCTGAGGTCGAAGAGGTTGCTGCCTGTGTTCTCCTCAAGGATTTTGATGGATTCCTTTCTCAGATTGAGGTCCTTTCTCACATTGTGTCTATTTTCATGTGTGGTGTAAGGAAATGGTGCAATTTCATTTTTCTGCATGTGGTTGTCCAATTTCCCTAACACCATTTGTTGAAGATTATGTCTTTTTTCCATTGAGTTCTTGCAGTTTTGAAGAGGAGTCCTTTGGGTTGTCCACATAAAGTAACATGTCATCTGCAAAGAGTGAGAGTTTGACTTCTTTCCCAATTTTAATGCCTAATATTTCTTTTTTTGCTGTCTGATTGCTGAGGCTAGGACTTCTAGTACTATGCTGAATAGCAGTGGTGATAGTGGGCATCCTTGCTGTGTTCCTGACCTTAGAGGAAATGCTCTTGTTTTTTCCCTATTGAAGATGATATTTGCTGTGGGTCTTGTGTATATGATCTTTATGATGTTGCAGTATTTTCCCCCTATCCCTACACAGTGAAGAGTTTTAATCAAGAAAGGAAGCTGTGTTTTTTCAAATGTTTTTTCCACGTCAATTGAGAGGATCATGTTTCTTGTCTTTTTTTTGTTAACATGATGTATCATGTTGTTTGATTTGTAGATATTGAACCTCCCTTGGTCATGGTGATGAATTTAACTGGATTGTAGTGAATAATCCTTTTAATGTACTGTTGGATCCTGTTGACTATTATCTTGGTAAGAATTTTGGCATCCATGTTCATCAGGGATATTGATCTGTAATTCTCCTTTTTGATGGGGTCTTTGGTTTTGGGATCAAGGTAAAGCTGCCCTCATAGAATGAGTTTGGAAATTTTCCTTCCATTTCTGTTTTTCCAAAAAGCTTCAGAAAAAATAACTATTAGCTCTTCTTTAAATGTTTGGTAGAATTCCCCTGGGAAGCCATCTGACCCCGTACTCTTGTCTTTGGGAGATTAAAAAAAAATATGTTATTTTAGTCATCATACATGGGTCATCATTAGTTTTTTATGGGCCTGTTCAGGTTTTCTATTTCTTCGTGTTTCAGTTTTGGTAGTTTGTTTCTAGGAATGCATCCATTTCTTCTAAATTGCCTAATTTGTTGACATATAGTTGCTCATAACATGTTCTTAAAATTGTTTTTATTTCCTTGGTGTTTGTTGTGATCTCTCCTGTTTCATTCATGATTTTATTAATTTAGATCTTTTTTTTTCTTTTTGATGATTCTGGCTAGGGGTTTATGAATCTTAGTCATTTTTTTTCCAAAGAATCAGTTTTGTTGATTAGTTCTACTGTTCTTTTGGTTTTTATTTCATTTATTTCTGTCCTAATCTTATTATTTTTCATCTCTTTCTTGGTTTAGGCTTTACTTGATGTTCTTTCTCCAGCTCCTTTAGGTGCAAGGTTAACTTGTGTATTTGAGACTTTTCTAGTTTCATGAGAAAGGTTTGTAGTGCTATGTGCTTCCCTCTTAGGTGTGCTTTTGTTGCATCCCAAAGGTTTTGAAAAGTTGTTTTCATTTTTATTTGTTTCCATGAATTTTTAAAGGATTTTTTTTAATTTGAGAGAGAGTGAATGATAGAGTGAGCACAAGCTGTACAGGGATATAGGCAGAGGGACAAGCAGTCCCCCCATTGACCAAGAAACCTGATGTGGGGCTCAATCCCAGGACCCTGAAATCATGACCTGAGCCAAAAGCAGACACTTAACTGACTGAGGTACCCACATGTCTTTGTTTCCATTAATTTTTAAAATTCTTCTTTACTTTCCCAATTGACCCATTCATTCTTCAGTAGAATGCTCTTTAAACCCCAAGTTTCTGAGATCCTGAAAAACAGATTTCCTGTTGTGATGGAATCCAAGTTTCAAAGCATTGGTACCTGAAAATATGCAGGGAATAATCCTAATATTTTGATACCAGTTGAGACCTGATTTGTGACCTAATATGTGACCTATTGTGGAGAAAGTTACATGTGCACTCGAGAGGAATATGTATTCAGTTGCTTTAGGTTGCAATGTTCTGTATATAGCTCTGAAGTCCATCTGGTCCAGTGTGTCTTTCAAAGCCCTTGTTTCCTTGCTCATGTTCTCCTTAGATGATCTGTCCCTTGCTATGAGTGGGGTGTTAATGTCCCCTACTATTCTTTGTATTATTATCAATGTATTTCTTTACTTTCAGTATTGATTGGTTTACATAATTGGCTGCTCCTATGTTAGGACCACACATATTTATAATTATTAGGTCTTCCTGTTGGATATACCCTTCGGGTATTATATCCTCATCTTCTTCATCTGTTACTACAGGCTTTGGCTTAAAATCTAATATGTTTGATATATGCATTTCTACCTCAGCTTTCTTTTGAGGTCCATTAGCATGATAAATTTTTCTTCACCCTCTTACTTTCAATCTGGAGACATCTTTGGGTCTTAAATGAGTCTCTAGTAGACAACATTTGGAAGGGTCTTGCTTTTTTATCCAATCAGATACCCTCTGCCTTTTGATTCAGGCATTTAGCCCATTCACATCAAAGTAACTATTGAAAGATACGAATTTAGTGTCTTGTATTACCTGTAAAGTCACTGCTTATGTAGATTTTCTCTGTTACTTTCTGCTCTATGTTACTTCTGGGCTCTCTTTTTGCCTACAGGATCTCCTTTAATATTTCTTTCAGGGCTCACTTGGTGATCATAGATATTTTTAGTTTATTTTCTTTTTCCTGGAAGCTCTTCATCTGTCCTTCCATTCTGAATGTCAGCCTTGCTGGATAAAGTTTTCTTGGCTGGATGTTTTTTCTCATTTAACACCCAGAATATATCATGCCAGACATTTCTGACCTGCCAGATCTCTGTGAATAGGTCTGCCAATCTAATGTTTCTACACTTATAGGTTAAGGACCTCTTTTCTTGAGCTGCTTTCTGGATTTACTCTTTATCTCTGAAATTTGCAAGCTTCAGTATTATGTGTCAGGGTGGTTTTTTTTTTTTTTTTTTTCCCAATTTATTTATTTTCAGAAAAACAGTATTCATTATTTTTTCACCACACCCAGTGCTCCATGCAAGCTGTGCCCTCTATAATACCCACCACCTGGTACCCCAACCTCCCACCCCCCCGCCACTTCAAACCCCTCAGACTGTTTTTCAGAGTCCATAGTCTCTCATGGTTCACCTCCCTTCCAATTTACCCAAATTCCCTACTACTCTCTAACGCCCCTTGTCCTCCATGCTATTGGTTATGCTCCACAAATGAGTGAAACCATATGATAATTGACTCTCTCTGCTTGACTGATTTCACTCAGCATAATCTCTTCCAGTCCCGTCCATGTTGCTACAAAAGTTGGATATTCGTCCTTTCTGATGGAGGCATAATACTCCATAGTGTATATGGACCACATCTTCCTTATCCATTCATCTGTTGAAGGGCATCTTGGTTCTTTCCATAGTTTGGCGACTGTGGCCATTGCTGCTATAAACATTGGGGTACAGATGGCCCTTCTTTTCACGACATCTGTATCTTTGGGGTAAATACCCAGGAGTGCAATTGCAGGGTCGTAGGGAAGCTCTATTTTTAATTTCTTGAGGAATCTCCACACTGTTCTCCAAAGAGGCTGCACCAACTTGCATTCCCACCAACAGTGTAAGAGGGTTCCCCTTTCTCCACATCCTCTCCAACACATGTTGTTTCCTGTTTTGTTAATTTTGGCCATTCTAACTGGTGTAAGGTGATATCTCAATGTGGTTTTAATTTGAATCTCCCTGAGGGCTAATGATGATGAGCATTTTTTCATGTGTCTGAGAGCCATTTGTATTTCTTGATTGGAGAAGTGTCTGTTCATATCTTCTGCCCATTTTTTGATGTGTTTGTCTGTTTCGTGTGGGTTGAGTTTGAGGAGTTCATTATAGATCCTGGATATCAACCTTTTGTCTGTACTGTCATTTGCAAATATCTTCTCCCATTCCGTGGGTTGCCTCTTTGTTTTTTTGACTGTTTCCTTTGCTGTGCAGAAGCTTTTGATTTTGATGAAGTCCCAGAAGTCTATTTTCGCTTTTGTTTCCTTTGCCTTTGGAGACGTATCTTGAAAGAAGTTGCTGTGGCTGATATCGAAGAGATTACTGCCTATGTTCTCCTCTAAGATTCTGATAGATTCCTGTCTCACGTTGAGGTCTTTTATCCATTTTGAGTTGATCTTTGTGTACGGTGTAAAAGAATGATCGAGTTTCATTCTTCTACATATAGCTGTCCAGTTTTCCCAGCACCATTTATTGAAGAGACTGTCTTTTTTCCACTGTATATTTTTTCCTGTTTTGTCGAAGATTAATTGACCATAGAGTTGAGGGTCCATATCAGGGCTCTCTACTCTGTTCCACTGGTCTATGTGTCTGTTTTTATGCCAGTACCATGCTGTCTTGGTGATCACAGCTTTGTAATAAAGCTTGAAATCAGGTAAGGTGATGCCGCCAGCTTTATTTTTGTTTTTCAACGTTTCCTTAGCGATTCGGGGTCTCTTCTGATTCCATACAAATTTTTGGATTATTTGCTCCAGCTCTTTGAAGAATGCCGGTGGAATTTTGATCGGAATGGCATTAAAAGTATAGATTGCTCTAGGCAGTATAGACATTTTAACGATGTTTATTCTTCCGATCCAAGAGCATGGAATGGTCTTCCATCTTTTTGTGTCTTCTTCAATTTCTTTCATGAGTGTTCTATAGTTCCTCAAGTATAGATCCTTTACCTCTTTAGTTAGGTTTATTCCCAGGTATCTTATGGTTCTTGGTGCTATAGTAAATGGAATCGATTCTCTAATTTCCCTTTCTGTATTTTCCTTGTTAGTGTATAAGAAAGCCACTGATTTCTGCACATTGACTTTGTATCCTGCCACGCTGCTGAATTGCTGTATGAGTTCTAGTAGTTTGGGGGTGGAGTCTTTTGGGTTTTCCATATAAAGAATCATGTATTCTGCGAAGAGAGAGAGTTTGACTTCTTCATTACCAATTTGGATACCTTTTATTTCTCTCTGTTGTCTGATTGCTGTTGCTAGGACTTCTAATACTATGTTGAACAAGAGTGGTGAAAGTGGGCATCCTTGTCTTGTTCCTGATCTCAATGGGAAGGCTGCAAGCTTTTTCCCATTGAGGATGATATTTGCTGTGGGTCTTTCATAGATAGATTTGATGAGGTTCAGGAATGTTCCCTCTATCCCTATACTTTGAAGCGTTTTAATCAGGAATGGATGTTGGATTTTGTCAAATGCTTTTTCTGCATCAATTGAGAGGACCATGTGGTTCTTCTCTCTTCTCCTATTAATTTGTTGTATCACATTGATTGATTTACGAATGTTGAACCATCCTTGTAGCCCAGGGATGAATCCCACCTGATCATGGTGGATAATCTTTTTAATGTGCTGTTGGATCCTGTTGGCTAGGATCTTGTTGAGAATCTTAGCATCCATATTCATCAGTGATATTGGTCTGAAATTCTCCTTTTTGGTATGGTCCTTGCCTGGTTTGGGGATCAGGGTAATGCTGGCTTCATAGAAAGAGTCTGGAAGTTTTCCTTCTGCTTCAATTTTTTGAAACAGCTTCAGGAGAATAGGTGTTATTTCTTCTTGGAAGGTTTGGTAGAATTCCCCAGGGAATCTGTCAGGTCCTGGGCTCTTGTTTTTTGGGAGATTTTTGATCACTGCTTCAATCTCGTTATTAGATATCGGTCTATTCAGGTTGTCGATTTCTTCCTGGTTCAATTTTGGTAGTTTATATATTTCCAGGAATGCATCCATTTCATCAAGGTTGCTAAGCTTATTGGCATATAACTGTTCGTAGTAACTTCTGATGATTGTTTCTACTTCCTTGGTGTTAGTTGTGATCTCTCCCCTTTCATTCATAATTTTTATGAATTTGGGATTTCTCTCTTTTCTTTTGGATTAGTGTAGCCAGTGGCTTATCGATCTTATTGATTCTTTCAAAAAACCAGCTTCTAGTTTCATTGATACGTTCTACTGTATCTCTGGTTTCTCCCTCATTGATCTCAGCTCTAATCTTGATGATTTCCCTTCTTATGTGTGGAGTTGGTTTGATTTGTTGTTGATCCTCCAGTTCTTTAAGGTGGAGAGACAGCTGGTGTGTTCTGGATTTTTCAATTTTTTTGAGCAAGGCTTGGATGGCTATATATTTTCCCCTTAGGACCGCCTTTGCTGTATCCCATAGGTTTTGGACCGAAGTGTCTTCATTCTCATTGGTTTCCATGAATTGTTTCAGTTCTTCTTTGATCTCCTGGTTGATCCAAGCATTCTTAAGCAAGGTGGTCTTTAGCTTCCAGGTGTTTGAGTTCCTTCGGAACTTTTCCTTGTGATTGAGCTCCAGTTTCAAAGCATTGTGATCTGAGAATATGCAGGGAATAATCTCAGTCTTTTGGTATCGGCTGAGTCCTGATTTGTGACCCAGTATGTGGTCTATTCTGGAGAAGGTTCCGTGTGCACTTGAGAAGAATGAGTATTCTGCTGTTTTAGGGTGGAATGTTCTGTATATATCTATGAGGTCCATCTGGTCCAATGTGTCGTTCAATGCTCTTGTTTCTTTATTGATTTTCTGCTTCGATGATCTGTCTAATTCTGAAAGAGGCGTGTTAAGATCACCTACGATTAGTGTATTCATATCAATATGACTCTTTATCTTGATTAACAGTTTTCTTAAGTAATTGGCTGCTCCCATATTGGGAGCATAGATATTTACAATTGTTAGATCATCTTGGTGGATAGTCCCTTTAAGGATTATGTAGTGTCCTTCTGTATCTCTGACTACAGTCTTTAGTTTGAAGTCTAATTTATCTGATATGAGAATCGCTACCCCAGCCTTCTTTTGAGTCCCATTGGCATGAAAGATGCTTCTCCACCCCTTCACTTTCAGTCTGCGTGTATCTTTAGGTTCAAAATGGGTCTCTTGTAGACAGCATATGGATGGGTCCTGTCGTTTTATCCAATCTGCAACCCTGTGCCGTTTTATGGGTGCATTGAGGCCATTCACATTGAGAGTGATTATTGATAGATACGTTTTTATTGACATCGAGTTACCTTTGAAGTCTTTCTTTCTGTAGACTGTCTCTATATTTCTGTTCAATGCTATTCTTGGGATTTTTCCTCTTTTATAGAACCCCCCTTAATATTTCCTGCAGTATCGGCTTGGTGGTTGCATAGTCTTTTAAGTCTTGCCGGTCTTGGAAACTCTTTATCTCTCCATCCATTTTGAATGTCAGTCTTGCTGGATAAAGTATTCTTGGCTGCATGTTCTTCTCATTTAGTGCCCTGAATATATCTTGCCAGCCTCTCCTGGCTTGCCAGGTCTCTGTGGACAGGTCTGACGTTATTCTGATGGGCTTCCCTCTGTAAGTAAGGAGCCTCTTTGCCCTGGCAGCTTTCAAGAGATTATACCTACAATTATAATTTCTCAATTTGACTATCAGGTGTCGTGATGTTTTTTTGGAGTGTATAATCTTGGGTGGAGACCGTTCAGCCTCTAGTACATGAACGCTGGTTTCATTCGCGAGATTCGGAAAGTTTTCATGAAGGACTTGTTCCACGACATCTTCTAGACTTCTTTCTTTCTCCTCCCCTTCAGGAATTCCAATAATTCTGACGTTGGAACGCTTCATGGCATCACTTATTTCCCTAATTCTGCTTTCGTGGGATCTAAGCTGTTTGTTCCAGGCTTCCTCCTGATCCTTTCTCTCTATCTGTTTGTCTTCCAGATCACTAATTCTATCTTCTGTCTCAGTTACCCTAGCTTTGAGAGAGTTTAGATTGGATTGGAACTCATTGAGAGCATTGTGGACCTCCTCCCTGGTAGCTTTAAGCTCCGCCCTAACATTGTGAACATCCTGTCTGGTCGCTTTCAGTTCGGCTCTAATCAATTCTGTTTGGTCATCCATGGCTTTCTCCAACCTAGCTATTGCCTGGATAATTGTTAGCCTGAATTCTCTTTCCGACATATTGTCTATGTTGATAGCCGTTAGCTCTGTTGCGGAAGGTCCATCCTCTGTATTTTTCTTCTGTTGGGCATTCCTCCTCCTAGTCATTTTGGTGGGAGAAGACTGAACAGATGTAGCTGGATGTATCAACTCTGGTGCAGTCAAGGTGCACCCTGGAACACTTCCTGATCTCCGTCTCAGAAGCCTCAGTCTGGGTGCAGAAGCTGAATAAATTCCCCCTTGGATGCTGGCAGTGCAGGTTCCAAGTTAAAGACCCTGGGGGCGCAGGATCTTTTGCTCGTCCCCAAAGCCAAGGCAGTGGCGGCTGTCTGGGAGCTCCTGACCGCCAGAGAGGTTCCAAGCAGCGATCGCACACTGAGATTTTGCCGCTGGCCGGGGCTGGGAGTGCCCGGCTTGCGCGCACCTCTTTTCAGAGGCGGCTGTGGGTCGGGCGCGCGTCTGGGGCACTGAGAACGGGGCGCTGGTCCGTAAGCCACAGGCTGGGCTTTTGCGCGCCTCTGTCCGGGGAAGAGTTTCGCGGGCGCGAGGCTTAGACTTTGAAACAATGGCCCGGGTCAAGAAGCGCCCCAGGGCCTTAGAAACCCAGGAGAGCTGGAGCGACGTGCACGCGCATCTCAAGCTTTGTGGTAGGGCTAGCGCGCGTTCTGCAGACCGGCTCCCATCCCCTCACAGGAGCCGGAACCCCGCACTCTGGGGCACGCTGGCGGCTTAGGGACCAGGAGCCGGTTTCCCCGCCGCACTCTCTCTGCCTCCGCGCCGGGGAGGCCGTCTGGGACCGGGGACTCAAGCCCCTGTCCCTAGCCGCCCCGATTCCCACAGTTTGCCCCCGCGATCCTTTGCTCTTTTGGAGTGCTTTCAACCAGTCTCCGAGTTAATGCTGGTCCCCAGACGCAGGGCACTCTCGCTCGTATCGGGGTATTACTTTTGCACCGGTCGCCTCTGGTGGCTCCCTCCCCCTTTTGTTTATCTTCCAATATCAGTCCGCTGTTCCCATTCCGCTTTACCTGCTCACTGGCGTCTTCTGCCCCTGTAGAGATCCAGACATGTATAATTCTGATCTCAGGCTGATTTCATGGGTGATCAGAGTTCTTTGGTAGGTAATCAGCTCACTTTGGGGTACCAGCTGAAAAGACGCCTCTTCCTAGTACCCTGCCATCTTGTCCCCAGGGTGGTTTTTTTTTTTAATATTTTTTTAATTATTTTATTTATTTATTTGACAGAGAAAGATCACAAGTAGGCAGAGAGGCAGGCAGAGAGAGAGAGAGGGAAGCAGGCTCCCCACCAAGTGGAGAGCCCGATGCGGGACTCGATCCCAGGACCCCGAGATCATGACCTGAGCCGAAGGCAGCGGCTTAACCCACTGAGCCACCCAGGGTGTTGATCTATTTTTATTGATTTTGAGTGGAGTTCTGTGTGCCTCCCAGACTTGAATGTCTGTTTCAGTCCTCAGATTAGGGAACTTCTTACCTTTGATTTGCTCAAATACACTTTCTGCCTGTTTGTGTATCTGTCTCTCTCCTTTATCTGGGACCCTAATTGTTCTAATATTGATTCATTTTGTGTTATCACTGATTTCCTGACACCTCCTTTAATTATCCATTAGCTGTTTTTCTCTTTTCCGCAGCTTTCTTCATTTCCATCATTTTGTCTTCTATGTCCCTGACTCTCTCTTCTGCCTCATTTACCTTAGCCACTAGAATGTCCATTTTAGGCTGCATCTGAGTTAAAGCATTTTTAACTTCAGCCTGATGAGATTTTACTTCTGTTATTTGTGCACTCTGAGATTCTCTGGTATCCTTTATGTTTTTTTCAAGCCCACCTAGTATTTTTATAGTCATTCTTCTGAATTCTAGGTACAACATTTTCCTTATATCTAGATCAATTAAAATCTATGGCAGAGAGTTTTCCTCTGGTTCTTTCTTTTGTTGTGAATTTCCCCTCCTAGTCATTTTGTCCAGAGAAATAGATGAGGGGGAGAATCAAAAGTATCTACTACAACCCTAGAAAAATACACCCTAGGAAAATCTGAAGAGATCTAAAACCAAAAAAAAAAAAAAAAAGAAAAGAAAAGAAAAAGAAAAAGAGAGAGGAAAAAAAAAAAAAGGGAGAGTTTATAATTTCACAGGTGGCCATAACAGGGTGATCCAGTTGATCTTAAGTGGATTTTGTTCTTTTGTTACAGGACACAACATCCCAATATTGTAAATAAAGAAATATATATATATATATATATATATATATATATATACAAACATAAAATGACTACTGTGAAAGGAAGCCAAAAATGAAGAATATATCTATAAAATGTAAATGTAAAAATGAAAATTAAAAATGCCTCAAAATCAAGTCGATAAAATAAGAAACTAGTTGAAAAGGGACAAAAAGAAAAAAAGAGAAGTAAAAGAAAATATTAAACTGAAAGACTAGACTCATGAGAAAAAAAATCTCAAATCCCATGTAGTATTTTCCCCTAGTGCAGGAGTTTTTCAGTTCTATGTGATCCATAATCTTATTATTCATCTGATGTTCCTGTTGGTCTTCTGGGGGAGGAGACTGTTGTTCTGATTCTTTGGTCTCTTTGTCTAAGCAGAGTTACACTGCTCCTTGTCAGGGTGCCTGGCTCAGTGTAAGCTGCTTTGTGTTGCTTTTTGTGGCTCTAGATCCCTGAAGGCTTCCTGAACCACTTTAGAGGATGGAAAAATTGAAAATAAAGATGGTGGCACCCCAATCTCCAGCACCGGAGGTGAATGATCCTGACCCCCAGTCCAGTGCACCTTCAGCAACAAACTTTCATTCCCTTTTGTGTTTGTCATAATCTGCAGACTCCTGTGGTGCACACCCGTGCTGATATATTTGGGAGAAAGAGTTTCTCCATGGTTCTGTCACTGGCTGGGCCCTTGCTTGGAAAGTAGTCACTCCATTGAGGCTTGGCTGGTGGTTTATGGGAATCTTGGGAACTCTGCCACAGTCAGGCACCCCCATTATTTCTGTGACTCTGGGGATGCCAAGACCATACATTTCCACCTAAAATTCTTTTTTTTAAATATTTTATTTATTTATTTGACAGACAGAGATCACAAGTAGGCAGAGAGGCAGACAGAGAGAGAGGAGGAAGCAGGCTCCCCGCTGAGCAGAGAGCCCGATGCAGGGCTCGATCCCAGGACCCTGGGATCATGACCTGAGCCGAAGGCAGAGGCTTTAACCCACTGAGGCACCCAGGTGCCCCTCCACCTAAAATTCTGTCCCTCTTTGCCACCTAAACAACTTTCAGGCACGAAAGTCCCTCACAAAGCAGACCTCTAATAGTTCTGTGCTCTTTCTTGTAGCCAGCTTACAGAAGCTCCCTCCCTCTGTGGTTTATCTTGTAATATATTCCCTCAGATTCACTCTCCACACCACTTACCTTGTAAAAAGTGGTCACTTTCCTATTTATAGAGTTGCAGCAATTCTTTTCTTAGATCTTAGATCTCAGGTTGAATTCACAGGTGTTCAGAATTGTTTGATAGGTATCTCCCTGAATTCAAGGCACCAGATGAAACGAGGGTCCCCTACTCTTTTGCGATCTTCCCTCTGACTCATCATCATTACTTTAAGTTCCATATTGGACATATTATTTGTTTCTCTTCCTCTTTGATTTCCTGCTATGATTATGCCTTTTTCTTTAATTTTGGACACATTTTGCTGTTTCCTCATTTTGTCTATCTATTTGTGCCTTTTTCACAAGGCACAAATTTGTTAGGAAAGTTAGCTACATCTTCTGCTCCAGAATGTAATTGCTTTATGAAAAAAATTTCCTGTAGTTCCCCACAGTGCAATGTCCCCTGTCCACCAGAATCTGGCACTTATCTGGAATCTCTGATTGTGTTTCCATCCTACTAGTGTGTCTGCATTGTTTTTACTTTCAATCCAGATGGATACATTGACTAAGTTCCTGTTGTATGCTTTCTCTCTGTGATGGTAGTAAGACCCAGGAAGGCTGACTCTCAGTGGGTATAACCACAGATGGTCTTTGGGGTGGGGTGGCCCTGTTAGTGAAATTTGTACTGAGCCTCTCTTCCTAGGACTGGTGGCTTCATGGGGCTGAGCACATATGTGCAGCAACTCAGCAGGGCAAGTGAAGCATTAATAAAATTTGTGCTGAGCCCAAGACCAAGGCCAAAGCCAGCAGAATTGGAGTGGGCAAGTCCTTGGGCACACTATTAGTAAGTTAAGTAGCAGCTGTCTGTGCAACATGACCTGTCACAGGTGGTCTATGTTTATACCGGAGTTCAGTAGAGGAAAATGCTGTCTTCCAGCTCCTTCATTCCCAGAAAGTCCTCAAATAATCTCTGAAATCAATATAAACAACTCTCCTTCCCATAGTGCAAGCTTTTACTTCTAAATTGCCTCTTCTTGGCCTGTTGTTTCCTTATAGGCAGGGACCTATCACTTGTCCTCCAGTACACAGTGTTGAATCAGCTAACTTTAATACTTCAGGCTCTACAACCTGCTGGTTATACAAATTGCACAAAATTAAGCCCCCTTTTATTTCATGGTCAGACCTTATGGGGCTTTGTTTTACATGTCTGGGGTCACTGGTGTTTTCCAGTCTCTGAGACAGCAGCTCCCTCCTTCCTTCAGGCTGTTCCTCACCACTATTTCTACCTTTCCTAACATGTCCCATGAACCTACTACTCTACATTTAGTTGTGGAGTTTGTTCTGCCAGTCCTCCTATCCTTCTCCTGTTTATTTTCTCAAATGTGAGTGATGTATAGTTGTAAATCTAGGAGAAGGTGAGTTTAGTGTCCTCTTAATCTGACATATTCTCAAAACGTAAACAAAACTTTTATTTTGATGAGGTCCATATAGCCTATTTTTGCTTTTGTTTTTGTCATTTTAGGGATATATCTTGAGAAATGTTGCTATGGCCAATTTCAGATAAGTTACTACTCATATTCTCTTCTAAAAATTTTATGATTTCAGATCTCACATTTAGGTCTTTAATATATTTGGAGTTTTATTATTTTGTACAGTATAAGAAAGTGGTCCAGTTTCACTCTTCGCATTTTTTCCAGTTTTCTCAAAAGGATTTTTAAAAGAGACTCTTTTTTCCCTATTGCATAATCTTGCCTTCTTCATTGTAGATTAATTGACTGCATAATCAAGTGTTTATTTCTGGGCTCTCTATTCTTTTCCACTGGACTATGTGTACATTTTTGTTACTGTACCATAATGTTTGGGTAACTACCATTTTTTAGTACATCTTGAAATATGAGATTGTGATATTATAATTTTGTACTTCTTTTTCTTTTTAATTTAATTTTATTTTTTCAGTGTTCCAAGATTTGTTGTTTATGCACTACACCCAGTGCTCCATGCAATACATGCCCTTCTTAATACCCACCACCAGGCTCACCTATCCCCCCACCCCACCCCTCCAAAACCCTCAGTTTGTTCCTCAGAGTCCTTCTCATGGTTCATCTCCCCATCTGATTTCTCCCAATTCACTTTTCCTTTCCTTTTCCTAATGTTCTCTGTGTTATTCCTTATGCTCCACAAGTAAGTGAAACCATACAATAATTGACTTTCTCTGCTTGACTTATTTCACTCAACATAATTTCCTCCAGTCCCGTCTATGTTGATACAAAAGTTGGGTATTCTTCCTTTCTGATGGAGGTGTAATATTCCATTGTATATAAGGACCATATCTTCTTTATCCATTCATGTGTTGAAGGGCTTCTTGACTCTTTGTACAGTTTGGCCACTGTGGCTATGAACATTGGTGTACAGATGGCCCTTCTTTTCACTGCATCTGTATCTTTTGCATAAATACCCAGGAGTGTAATTGCAGGGTCATAGGGTAGCTCTACTTTTAATTTCTTTTTTTTTAATCATCTATTATTATTATAATTTATTAAGAGCAATGTCATTTGGCATCAATTATGAGTTATCACCTTAGAATAAAAAATAAGCCTATGAGTTATTCAAATTAGATTTATGAAAGTTCACTACCTTTTTTTTTAAGGTGTGTTCTTTTTTTTTCCAATTTATTTATTTTCAGAAAAACATTATTCATTATTTTTTCACCACACCCAGTGCTCCATGCAAGCCGTGCCCTCTATAATACCCACTTTTAATTTCTTAAGGAATCTCCACAATGCTTTCATTTTATACTTATTTTTCAAGATGACTTTGGCTATTCAGGGCTGTTTGTAGTCTCATACAACTTTCAACTATTAGTTCTACTTATATGAAAAAATTCTGCTGATAGTTTGATAGAAGTTACATTAAATCTGTAGATTTCTTATGGTAGGTATGGATATTTTAGCATTATTTCTTCTTCCAATTCATAAGCATGGGATATCTTACCATTTCTTTGTGTTATGTTCAATCTCTTTCATTAATATTTTCTAGTTTCAGTCTAGTCTAACTTTTCCAGTCTAGTTTTTTTTAACTCCTTCATTAAGTTTATTCTTGGTATTTTATTTGTGTATGATTGTAAATAAGATTGTTTTCTTAATTTCTCTTTCTCTTTATTATTATTTTATAGAAATGCAACAGATTTCTGCATATTGATTTTGTGGCCTGTGACATTACTGAATTTATCATTTCTAGCTTTTTTTTTCATAGATGCTTCAGAGTTTTCTATATTTAGTATCATGTCACCTGCAAATAGTAATCATTTCCTTTTCCTTACCAGTTTGTGTGCCTTCTTTTATTTTTCTTGAATGCATGCTGTGGCTAGAACTTCTAGTACTATACCGAATAAATGTGGTGAGATTGGACATTCTTGTATTTTTCCTGTCCTTAGGGGAAAAGCTTTCAGTTTTTCACCACTGAGTATCATGTAAGCTATGGGTTTTTTATACAAGTCCTTTATTATTTTGAGTTATGGTTCCTCTAATCCAACTTTATCGAAGGCTTTTTATCACGAATTGAGTTTGCACTTTGTCAAATTTTTTTACTACATTTATTGATGTAATCATATGGTTATTATTCTTTCTCTTATTGATATGGTGTATCAAGTTGATTGATTTGTGAATATTGAGCTACCTTTCCAACTCAGGGATAAATTTCACCTTATCATGGTGAATGATTTTTAATGTATAGTTGATTTCCATTTGTTAGTATTTTTAAGGATATTTGAATCTATGTTCATCAGAGGTATTGGCCTTATAGTTCTTTTTAAAATGTTTTTAATCTGGTTTTACTGTAATTATTCTCTTAGAAGAGAAACAGCAAGGAATATCACAGAAAGACAAATATTACAACAGCATATTATGAAAAATTGCATGCAAATAAATTTGACAAATTAGAAAAGAATAAATTCCCAGAAACATTATAACCTCCTAAAACAAAAACAGGGAAAAATGAAATATTTGAACAGACTGATAACCAGCAGTTAAGTGGAATTGGTAATCAAAAAATTCCCAACAAACAGTAGTACAGAGGCAAATGGCTTCACAGGTCAATTATATTAAACAATGAAGAATTAATACCTAGCCCCTAAAACTGTCCCAAAAATTATAAAAGAAACAAAAACTTCCAAATACATTGTATAAGGGCAGCATTACCCTGATAACAAAACTGGACAAGCACAGTACAGAAAGAAAGACAATGAAAAGAAGAAAACAACAATAGCACAGTATCCCTAATGAACATTATTCCAAATATTTCCAACCAAATATCTGCAAACCACATTAAAAGATACCTTAACATGTTTATTTATGTCTATGATGTTGGATTTCTTCTGGGAATTCATATATGTTAATCATCCAACATGATAAACCATGTTTACAAAGTGAAGGATTATCAGGATACATGCATAAAAAAGCATTTGATGATATTCAGTATCAATTCATGATAAAAGCTTTTGACAAAGGGCGTTTAGAGGGAACATATCTCGCCATGATAAAAGGCATATATGGGAAAACAGGACAACTACATGTCAGAGAATAAAACTGGAATTCCTTACACCATATAAAAAAATAATGTTCAAATGAATTAAGGACCTAAATGAGGGACACAAAGTAATATAAACCCTAGAGGAAATTATAGGCAGTAATTTCTTTGACAACAGTGGTAGAAAGATTTTTTTCTAGATATGTCTTCTTAGGTAAGGGATACAAAACCAAAAATAAACTATTGGGATTTGATCAAAATAACAGTTTTTGAATAAAAAGGGAACCTTCAATAAAATGACATGGTAATCTATTGAATGGGAAAAGATATTTGAAATGATACACCTGAGAAAGGGTTAATACAAAAAATATATTAAAAAGTCATGTAACACTATACATCATAACACAAGCAATGTAATTTAAAAATGGATAGACCTTAGTAGATGTTTTTCCACTGGTAACGGGTCAACAAAAATAGATAAAGGTTCTCAATATCGCTAAGCATCAGGGAAATACAAATTAAAACCAAACTGTTATATCCCCTTACAGTAGTCAGAAAGGTAGTATCAAAAAGGGTAAGAAATAACAAGTGTTGGTGAGGAAATAGAGAAAAAGGAATTCATGTAGTGTTTCTCAGAAAGCAAATTGGTGCAGGTATTGTAGAAAACAGTATGGAAGTTCCTCAAAAAATTAAAAATAGAAATAACATATGATCTAATATTTCCACTTCGGTTATATACCTACAGAAAATGAAAACAGAATATTTCACATATGTATGATATTTTATATATTGTGGAATATTACTCAGCCATAAAAAGGAATGGAGCCTTGTCACTTAATACAAGATGAATGGACATTAGAGGGTATTATGTTAAGTGAAATAAATCAAATAAAGACAAATTGCATGTGGTTACATTTATATGTTAAATATGGAAACAAAACAAACAAAATAAAAAAATAAAGAGTCATGGACAGTCTCTTCAATAAATGGTGCTGGGAAAACTGGACAGCTATAAGTAGAAGAATGAAACTCGACCATTCTCTTACACCGTACAAAAAGATCAACTCAAAATGGATAAAAGACCTCAACGTGAGAAAGGAATCCATCAGAATTCTAGAGGAGAACATAGGCAGTAATCTCTTCGATATCAGCCACAGCAACTTCTTTCAAGATATGTCTCCAAAGGCAAAAGAAACAAAAGCGAAAATAAACTTTGGGGACTTCATCAAAATCAAAAGCTTCTGCACAGCAAAGGAAACAGTCAAAAAAACAAAGAGGCAACCCACGGAATGGGAGAAGATATTTGCAAATGACAGTACAGACAAAAGGTTGATATCCAGGATCTATAATGAACTCCTCAAACTCAACACACACAAAACAGGCAAACATATCAAAAAATGGGCAGAAGATATGAACAGACACTTCTCCAATGAAGACATACAAATGGCTATCAGACACATGAAAAATGTTCATCATCACTAGCCCTCAGGGAGATTCAAATTGAAACCACATTGAGACATCACCTTACACCAGTTAGAATGGCCAAAATTAACAGAACAGGAAACAACATGTGTTGGAGGGGATGTGGAGAAAGGGGAACCCTCTTCCACTGTTGGTGAGAATGCAAGTTGGTGCAGCCTCTTTGGAGAACAGTGTGGAGATTCCTCAAGAAATTAAAAATAGAGCTTCCCTATGACCTTGCCATTGCACTCCTGGGTATTTACCCCAAAGATACAGATGTCGTGAAAAGAAGGGCCATCTGTACCCCAATGTTTATAGCAGCAATGGCCACAGCCACCAAACTATGGAAAGAACCAAGATGCCCTTCAACAGATGAATGGATAAGGAAGATGTGGTCCATATACACTATGGAGTATTATGCCTCCATCAGAAAGGATGAATACCCAACTTTTGTAGCAACATGGATGGGACTGGAAGAGATTATGCTGAGTGAAATAAGTCAAGCAGAGAAAGTCAACTATCATATGGTTTCACTTATTTGTGGAGCATAACAAATATCACGGAGGACAAGGGGTGTTAGAGAGGAGAAGGGAGTTGGGGGAAATTGGAAGGGGAGGTGAACCATGAGAGACTATGGACTCTGAAAAACAATCTGAGGGGTTTGAAGTGGCAGGGGGGTGGGAGGTTGGGGTACCAGGTGGTGGGTATTATAGAGGGCACGGATTGCATGATGCACTGGGTGTGGTGAAAAAATAATGAATACTGTTTTTCTGAAAATAAATAAATTAATTTAATTTAAAAAAAAGACTCATGGATATAGGAAATTAAAGGCTAATTACCAGAGAGGGAAGATTAGTGGCTGAAGAAAGAGTTGAAGGTGATTAACAGGTACAAATAAGTGTCCAGTTATAAAATAAATAATCCATAAGTATGTATTATACAACATACTCTATATTGTCAATATTATTGTAATAACTGTGTGTGGTTTCTCATATTAATTAGACTTATCATGGGGATCTTTACATAATGTATGATAACATCAAATAATATATATACATCATATATTAATATATGTTAATATATTGAATATTAATTATACTTCTATAAAAATATTGACAAATCCACAGGTAGATAGGCCAAGAAGTGAAGAGATTCAAATTAAAAACTATATACAGGGGCGCCTGGGTGGCTCAGTGGGTTAAAGCCTCTGCCTTCGGCTCAGGTCATGATCCCAGGTCCTGGGATCGAGCCCCGCATCGGGCTGTCTGCGGAGAGCCTGCTTCCTCCTCTCTCTCTCTCTCTGCCTGCCTCTCTGCCTACTTGTGATCTCTGTCTGTCAAATAAATAAATAAAATCTTAAAAAAACCCCACAAACCTATATACATATATAAACAAATATATGTATATTTTATATGTATACCTATATAAATATGTATATTTATTTGTATATATATGTGTGTGTATATATACATATATATGTACAAATAAAAGAGGTACATAACCATTACCATGGAAACATGAAGACATATAATTCTACTTTTAAAATATTCAGAAGGGTACAAAATGGATAGAAAGAAGAAATGGATTTTTTTTCCTTTAAATATAACTGGCCAAGATTCAATTTGAGAAATTAGGTAAAGGATCAGGAATAAAACAAAATATCTACTCTCTCTATTTTCTTAAAATTTTATTTATTCTTCTTTTATTTATTTTAATTAATTAATTATTAATTTATATTTTCAGTGTTTCAAGATTCATTGTTTATGCACCACACCCGGAGCTCCATGCAATTCATGCCCTCCTTAATACCCACTACCAGGCTCAACAAACACACACATGCCTCCTGAACAAAACCCTGTTTGTTTCTCAGAGTCCAGTCTCTCATGGTTTCTCTCCCCCTCTGATTTCCCCAAACCCATTTCTCTCCTTCTCTAAATGTCCTCCATGTTATTCCTTATGCTCCACAAGTAAGTGAAACTATATGATAATTGACTCTCTTTGCTTGACTTATTTCACTCAGCATCATCTCCTCCAGTCCTGTCCATGTTGATACAACAATGGGTATTCATCCTTTCTGATGGAGGAACAATACTCCATTGTGCATAATGACCATATCTTCATTATCCATTCATCTACTGAAAAGCGTCTTGGCTCTTTCCACAGTTTGGCGACCATGGCCATTGCTGCTATGAATATTGGGGGTGCAGATGGCCCTATTTTCACTCCCTCTGTGTCTATGGGGTAAATACCCAGTAGTGCAATTGCAGGGTCATAGGGTAGCTCTATTTTTAATTTCTTTTTTTTAATTTTTTTTCAGTGTAACAATATTCATTGTTTTTGCACAACACCCAGTGCTTCATGCAATCCGTGCCCTCTCCAATATCCATCACATGGCTCCCCCAACCTCCCACCCCCCCACCCCTTCAAAATCCTCAGATTGTTTTTCAGAGTCCATAGTCTCTCATGGTTCACCTCCCCTTCCAATTTACCCCAACTCCCTTCTCTCAATCTCCCCATGTCCTCCATGCTATTTGTTATGCTCCACAAATAAGTGAAACCATATGATAATTGACTTTCTCTGCTTGACTTATTTCACTCAGCATAATCTCTTCCAGTCCTGTCCATGTTGCTACAAAAGTTGGGTATTCATCCTTTCTGATGGAGGCATAATACTCCATAGTGTATATGGACCACACCTCCCTTATCCATTCGTCTGTTGAAGGGCATCTTGGTTCTTTCCACAGTTTGGCAACCGTGGCCATTGCTGGTATAAACATTGGGGTACAGATGGCCCTCCTTTTCACTACATCTGTATCTTTGCGGTAAGTACCCAAGAGTGCAATTGCAGGGTCATAGTGAAGTTCTATTTTTAATTTCTTAAGGAATCTCCACACTGTTTTCCAAACTGGCTACACCAACTTGCATTCCCACCAATAGTATAAGAGGGTTCCCCTTTCTCCACATCTCCTCCAACAGTTGATTACTGTTTTATTAATTTTGGCCACTCTAACTGGTGTAATGTGGTATCTCAGTGCAGTTTTGATATGAATTTCCCTGATGCCTAAAGATGATGAACATTTTTTTTATGTGTATGTTAGCCATTTGTATGTCTTCTTTGGAGAAGTGTCTGTTCATGTCTTCTGTTCATTTTTTGACATGATAATCTGTTTTATGAGTGTTGAGTTTGAGGCGTTCTTTATAGATCCTGGGTATCAGCCCTTTGTCTGTAGTGTTAATTGCAAATATTTTTTCTCATTCCGTGGGTTGCCTTTTTGCTTTGTTGATTGTTTCTTTTGCTGTGCAGAAGCTTTATATCTTGATAAAGTCTCAAAAGTTCATTTTTCTTTTTGTTTCCTTTGCCTTTGGAGACGTGTCTTGAAGGAAGCTGCTGTGGCTGATGTCGAAGAGGTTACTGCCTATGTTCTCCTCTAAGATTTTGATAGATTCCGGTCTCACTTTGAGGTCTTTCAATAATTTTGAATTTATCTATGTGTATGGTGCAAGAGAATGGTCAAGTTTCACTCTTCTATACATAGCTGCTCAATTTTCCCAGCACCACTTATTGAAGAGACTCTTTCTCCACTGGATATTTTTTTCTGCTCTAACAGAGATTATTAGACCATAGAGTTGGGTCCATATCTGGACTCTCTACTCTGTCTCACTGGTCTATGTGTCTGTTTTTGAGCCAGTACCGTGCTGTCTTAGTGATCACAGCTTTGTAGTAAAACTTGAAACGAGGCAACGTGATGCCCCCAGTTTTGTTTTTCTTTTTCAAAACTTCCTTAGCAATTCTGAGTCACTTCTGGTTCCATACAAATGTTAGGATTGTTTCTTCCAGCACGTTGAAAAATGCCAGTAGAATTCTGATCAGATGGCACTGAAAGTATAGATTGCCTTCAGCAGTATAGACATTTTTGTAAAGTTTGTTATTCTGATCCATGAGCATGAAATGCATTTCCATCTTTTGTATCTTCTTCAATTTGTTTCATGAGTGTTCTGTAGTTCTTAGAGTATGGATCCTTCTCCTCTTTGATTAGGTTTATTTGCAGATATCTTATGGTTCTTGGTGGTATTGTAAATGGAATTGATTCTTTGATTTTCCTTTCTATAGTTTCATTGTTAGTGTATAAGAAAGCAGCTGATGTCTGTGCATTGATTTTTGTATCCGGCCTCATTGCTGAATTGCTGTATGAGTTAAAGTAGTTTGGCGGTGGACTCTTTTGGGTTTTCCATATAAAGTATCATGTCATCTATGAAGAGAGAGAGATTGACTTCTTCATTGCCAATTTGAATACCTTTTATTTCTTTTTGTTGTCTGATTGCTTTTGCTAGGACTTCTAGTACTATGTTGAACAAGAGTGGTGATAGTGGGCATCCTTGTTGTGTTACTGATCTCAAAGGGAAGGCTGTCAGCATTTCCCCACTGAGGATGATATTTGCTGTGGGTTTTACATAGATTTTATGAAGTTGAGGAATGTTCCCTCTATCCCTATACTTTGAAGTGTTTTAATCAGGAATGGATGCTGCATTTTGCCAAATGCATTTCTGTATCAATTGAGAGGACCATGTCATTATTCTTTCTTCTCTTATTGATTTGTTCTATATGAATTGATTGGTTTGCTAATGTTGAACTACCCTTACATCCCAGGGATAAATCCCACCTGGTCCTGGTGGATAATCCTTTTAATATACTGTGGGATCATATTAGCTAAGATCTTGTTGAGAATTTTAGCATCCATATTCATCAGGGTTTTTGGCCTGAAATTCTCCTTTTTGATGGGGTCTTTGCTGGGTTTGAGGATCAGGGTAATGACGGTTTCTTAAAAAGAGTCTGCACATCCTCTCCAACACATGTTGTTTCCTGTTTTGTTAATTTTGGCCATTCTAACTGGTGTAAGGTGATATCTCAATGTGGTTTTAATTTGAATCTCCCTGAGGGCTAATGATGATGAACATTTTTTCATGTGTCTGATAGCCATTTGTATGTCTTGATGGGAGAAGTGTCTGTTCATATCTTCTTCCCATTTTTTGATATGTTTGTCTGTTTCGTGTGGGTTGAGTTTGAGGAGTTCATTATAGATCCTGGAAATCAACCTTTTATCTGTACTGTCATTTGCAAATATCTTCTCCCATTCCGTGGGTTGCCTCTGTTTTTTTGACTGTTTCCTTTGCTGTGCAGAAGCTTTTGATTTTGATGCAAAACAGGAAACATGTGTTGGAGAGGATGTGGAGAAAGGGGAACCCTCTTCCACTGTTGGTGGGAATGCAAGTTGGTGCAGCCTCTTTGGAGAACAGTGTGGAGATTCCTCAAGACACTAAAAATAGAACTTCCCTTTGACCCTGCCATTGGACTCTTGGGTATTTACCCCAAACATACAGATGTCGTGAAAAGAAGGGCCATCTGTGCCCCAATGTTTATAGCAGCAATGGCCATGGTCGCCAAACTATGGAAAGAACCAAGATGCCCTTCAACGGACAAATGGATAAGGAAGATGTGGTCCATATACACTATGGAGTATTATGCCTCCATCAGAAAGGATGAATACCCAACTTTTGTAGCAACATGGATGGGACTGGAAGAGATTATGCTGAGTGAAATAAGTCAAGCAGAGAAAGTCAATTATCATATGGTTTCACTTATTTGTGGAGCATAACAAATATCATGGAGGACAAGGGGTGTTAGAGAGGAGAAGAGAGTTGGGGGAAATTGGAAGGGGAGATGAACCATGAGAGACTATGGACTCTGAAAAACAATCTGAGGGGTTTGAAGTGGCAGGGGGGTGGGAGGTTGGGGTACCAGGTGGTGGGTATTATAGAGGACATGGATTGCATGGAGCACTGGGTGTGGTGAAAAAATAATGAATACTGTTTTTCTGAAAATAAGTAAATTGAAAAAAAATTTTAAAAAAGAGTCTAGAAGTTTTCATTCTGTTTCTATTTTTAGAAACATCTTTAGGAGAATAGGAATTATGTCTTCTCCGAATGTTTGGTAGATTTCCACATGGAATCCATCATGTCCTTGGCTCTTGTTTTTTGGGAGGTTTTTGATCCCTGCTTCAATCTCGTTACTAGATATTGATCTATTCAGGATGTCAAATTCTTCCTGATTCAGTCTTGGAAGTTTATAGATTTCCACAAGTGCATCTATTTCATCTAGTTTGCTTAACTTATTGACATATAACATATAACATAATAATTTCTGGCGATTGTTTCTATGTCCTTGGTGTTAGTCATGATCTTTCCTCTTTCATTCATAATTTTACTAATTTGGGCCTTCTCTATTTTCCTTTGGATTAGTTTGGCCAGTGGTTTATCAATCTTATTAATTCTTTCAACAAAAAGAAAATTAGTTCTGTTGATTGTTCTACCGTATCTCTAGTTTCTATCATCGATCTCTGCCCTAATCTTGTTTATTTCCCTTCCCTTGGGTTGGCTTAATTTGTTCTTCGTTTTCCAGTTCCTTCAGTTGTATACAGAGCTAGTGTATTCAGCATTTTTCAATTTTTTCCTCAATTTATTTATTTTCAGAAAAACAGTATTCATTATTTTTTCACCACACCCAGTGCTCCATGCAAGATGTGCCCTCTATAATACCCACCACCTGGTACCCCAACCTCCCACCCCCCCACCACTTCAAACCCCTCAGATTGTTTTTCAGAGTCCATAGTCTCTCATGGTTCATCTCCCCTTCCAATTTACCCAAAAGCACATACCCTCCCCAATGTCCATAACCCTACCCCCCTTCTCCCAACCCCCCTCCCCCCAGCAACCCACAGTTTGTTTCGTGAGATTAAGAGTCACTTATGGTTTGACTCCCTCCCTATCCCATCTTGTTAGCATTTTTCAATTTTTTGGGGGACACTTGGATGGCTATGTAGTTTCCCCTTAGTGCTCCCTTTGCCATTTCCCATAGGTTTTGGACTGATGTGTCTTCATTCTCATTGGTTTCCGTGAATTGTTTAAAATCTCCTTTGATTTCCTGGTTGACCCAAACATTGTTGACCAGGATGGTCTTTAACTTCCAACTGTTTGAATATTTTCCAGACTTTTTCTTGAAGCTGATTTCCAGTTTCAAAACATTGTCGTCTGAGAATATGCAGGGAATAATCTTAATCTTTTGGTATGGTTGAGCCCTGATTTTTGACCCAATATATAGCCTGTTTTGGAGAAAGATCCATGTTCACTCCAGAAGAATGAATATTTGTTGTCTTATGGTGGAATGTTCTGTGTACATCTGTGAAGACCCATGTGTCATTCAAAGCGTTTGTTTCTTTATACATTTTCTTCTTGGATGATCTGTCTGTTACTGAGAGTGGTGTGTTAAGATCACATAATATTAATATATTCATATCAATATGACTATTTTCTTTAACAGTTGGCTATATTTGGCTGCTCCCTTATAGGGGGCATAAATATTTACAAGTTTCATATCAATATGACTCTTTATTTTGATTAACAGTTGGCTCAGAGGCTGCTCTCATAAAGGGGGCATAAATATTTACAATTATTAGATCTTCTTGTTGGATAGACCATTTAAGAATGATGTAGTGTCCTTCTGTATTTCCTACCACAGTCTTTAGTAAAATCCAATTTATCTGATATGAGAATTGCTACCCTAGCTTTCTTTTTAGGCCCATTGTCATTAATGATGCTTCTCCAACTCTTCACTTTCAGTTTGAATGTATCTTTTGGTTCTAAATGTGTCTGTTGTAGACAGCATATAGATGGGTCCTATCATTTTATCCAAATTTCAACCCTGTGTCATTTTAAGGGAGCATTTCAGCCATTCACATTGAGAGTGATTTTTGAAAGATGTCCTATTGACATCATTTTTTCTGTGAATACTTGATTCTATAGATTGTCTCAGTAAGTTTCTTTTCTATGTCACTCTGGGTTCTTTCTTCTTTTATAGAACCCCACTTAATATGTTTTTGTAGTGCCAGTTTGGTGGTCACATACTCTTAATCCTTGCTGGTCTTGGAAGCTCTTTATCTCTCCATCCAGTTTCAATGTCAACCTCACTGGTTAAGGAATTCTTAGCTGCATGTTCTTCTCGTGTAGTGCCCTGAATATGTCTTGCCAGCCCTTTCTGTCTTGCCAGGTTTCTGTGGAGAGGTAACATTATTCTGATGGAACTTACTCTGTAAGTTACTCTGAACTTTCCTCAGAAGCTCTTGTATAAAATTATGATTCATGAATTTCACAATCAAGTATCCTTTTTTTAGATTTTATTTATTTTTTGACAGATATCACAAGTAGGAGGAGAGGCAGGCAGAGAGGGAGAAGCAGGCTCCCCACTGAGCAGAGAGCCTGATGCAGGGCTCGACCCCAGGACCCTGAGGTCATGACCTGAGCCGAAGGTAGAGGATTTAACCCATTGAGCCACCCAGGCGCCCCCACAATCAAGTGTCTTGAGGTCTTTCTAGATTTGTTGATCTTGGTCAGTGTTCCCTCTGCCTCTAGGACACGAACACTTGTTCCTTTCCCCACATTGAGAACATTTTCATGGAGAATTTGCTCAACTACATCTTCTAGTCTTCTCTCTTTCTCCACTTCCTCAGGGATCCCAATAATTCTGACATTGGAACGTTTCATGGCATCATTTATTTCCCTAATTCTGTTCTCATGACTTCTAAGCTCTTTGTTCCTGGCCTCCTCTTAATCCTTTTTCTCTATCAGTTTGTCCTCTAGATCACTAATTCTATCCTCTGCCTTGGTTACCATGGCTGTTTATTTAGATAAGTTAATTAGCGGAGTATTTCGATTAGGTTGGATCTCATTGATTGCATTTTCAAATTCTACCAGGTCAGCTTTCATGTCTGATCTTAGAGATTCTATGTTGTCACCAATGGTTTTCTCTAACCTAGTCATTGCCCGGATAATTGTTACCCTGAACTACTTTTCCAACATAATGTTTATGTCTATATTCAATTGTTCTGATGGAGAAGGCATAGTTTCTGAATTTTTCCTCTCTTGTGTGTTCCTTCTCCTAGTCATTTTGGTGACAGGTGGTTGAGGGGATGTATAGCTGAATATATCAACCATGATCCAGGCAAGGTGCACCCTGGAACGTTTTGGAACAATCAGAAGTCACCACCAAGGGGCACCTGGGTGGCTCAGTGGGTTAAAGCCTCTGCCTTCGGCTCAGGTCATGATCCCAGGGTTCTGGGATCGAGCCCCATATTGGGCTCTCTACTTAGCGGGGAGCCTGCTCCCCCCTCTCTCTCTGCCTGCCTCTCTGCGTACCTGTGATCTCTGTCTGTCAAATAAATAAATAAAATCTAAAAAAAAAAAAGTCACCACCAAAAAGAAGGAAAAAAGAAAAAAAGAGAGAGAGAAAGAGAGAGTGTGGGGAAATGAAGAGAATACCAAGCCAGAATGAAACACAAAAGTAAGATTTATAAGGTATATAAACAAAAACAGACAAAGAAAAAGACCAACAAAAATAACTGACAAGAAAAAAAACAGCCAAAATCAACCCCATGAATAAAATTTATATAATACCAAAACAGAAACAAATACACAGAAACACTGACAGAAGAAAAAGTTGGGAGGGTTGTTATAAATCCTTGATGTCAGCGAACAAGGTTGTTTTTTGTCTTCTTGGGTGTGTCTTGCTATCTGTGTTAATGGACTCAACTTTCCAGAGATAAAGGGGATTAAAACTGGTTTATAGATAGGGGTAGTATTGATTAGGTAAAAAAAGATTACCTTGAAGCTTATATCTATATGTATATTTTTTTTAAAAAAGGAAAGAACAATAAAAAGATATCCAGGTATATGTATTAAAAAGTTCTAATTAAAATGTTATATGGAATATGTTTTATTAAACATCTAGTTGTAATGGTAAGTAGGGTAAAAAAAATTAAAAGAACAAGAACCATGAGAATGAATTTTTAAAAAGCTGTATCTATTAAATATACAGGTCTTTGGGCAATACTGGGAGGTTAATATATTTTTTCCCCTGTTATTGGGGTTTTACATGGGGACCCTGTGTTTGTTGTCCTCTTGTTCTCTTGGCTTGCCTTCTGGGGTAGAACCTGCCCCATTGTTTTTCAGTCAGTCTGCTTGGGTTGATTTATTTCTGCCCCCATCAAAGGTCTGGGTTCTGTGAAAACCATTTTTTCAGGCTTTTGTTCTCTGGAGGCTTTTGTACTTTGGGGGCTTTTTTTTTTTTTTTGGCTTTTTGGAGGTTTAGTGGAAAGCGAACTGCACCCATATCTCCACCTTAGAGAGAAAGCTCAGTTTGCTCCCCCTGGGTCCAGAACACACAGACTCCCCCCTCTCCAAGCTCCTCTGTTCAGAGCAAAGTGCCATAGGTGATGCACACCCCCAGTCACTGTTTCAGTGGTCACCTGAGGTGCCCGCCTGTTTCTGCACCCGCTTGCCACTAAAGCCATGACAATTTTGGTCGAGGGTGCCTGCTTCCAGTGGCTGCATTTGCTGGGACTGCTGTCTGGGATCCAGGCCCACACAGCTTGTGCTCAAACCCCATGCTCACACAGGTCACAGAAGGCTGCACAGAGAGATCCTGACCAGAGATTGTGCCAGGTTGTCCCAGGTAAGGGCTGGGAGCATCCAGACCCTCAGCTGGTGGCAGGAGGCTGTGGTTCTAAAATGTGCTGGTTGGCACCCATATGAAGCTCTCTCAGGTAGGGGTGGGAATGGACTCAAACCTCGTGGTCATGCAGGACTCACAGGGTGCAGAAGACAGTGAACCTAAGGAGTGCTTGTTGGTGCCCACACCAAACTCTTTCAGGCACAGGCAGGAGTGTGCTCAGACCCCACAGTTGCACAGGGTGCACAGAGTGCAAAAGGCCATGGACCTAGAGAGCAGGGGCTGGATCCCGCACCAGACTCTTTCAGATGTGAGTGAGAATTCGCCCAGCTGAGTGGTGGTGCAAGCAGCAGAAAGCTGGGGTCTCAGGGACCACGGACTGTAGTCTCCACCACAATCTCTCTGGCATGGGCATTCACCTGTGGGGGCTGTCCTAGGTCTGTGAGCTGAGGCCTGTGCCCATGAATGCCCAATCCCACCAGTTTACCCCCAAGACCTTTTACTCTTTATGAGTGCTTTTACCCAGTCTCCAAGTTAATGCTTGTCCCCAGTCACAGGACACTTTCATATTGGAATTTTACTTTCCAGTGTGTCACTTGTGGTAGCTCCCTCCCCATTCTGTATACTCTGATATCATTCCAGGCATTCCCACTCTCCTTTACCTCTTCACTGACATCTTCTGCCCCTGTAGAGATCCAGAAGTGTATAATCTTACATTTCAGGCTGATTTTCTGGGTGTTCAGAGTGTTCTGGTAGCTATTTAGCTCACTTGAGGGCACCAGTTGAAACAGTGTCTCCTACTTCTCCACCATCTTGCCCCTCCCCTCACAATCTCCAAATGTCTACTCTCCTTACTTGTAGTTCACATAGTATTGAACTGTTCTAACCAGAAAAAATTAAATGGAAAGGAAATACACGTAGTCACATTGGAACAAGAGAAATTAAGTGGCTTCTGTTTGCAAGTGGCATGATTTTATGTATACAAAACTGTAAGGCAATTAAAAAACTGTTAAAAGTAATAAATTAAGGAAATATAACACCGTAGGAGTATCCTAAGCATACCTTGCCCCACTAATAACACTAGATAATGGCCACACCAATGCAGTAACCTAGAAAACAAGCTAAAAGCTGTCAGAAAAGACTCTCCATCCTTAACTGTACATAAGAGGCCAAATTGAAAAGGGTAGGAAAAGTGGAGACATAGCCAGAAACCAAACTCCCAGGAGACTAATCACAAACAGATGGACTCCACAAGCCCAGAGAAGAAGGAGGATTGAAACCCACATTAGGCCTTCCAGAAATGAAGGATCAACACTGGGAAGAGGTGTCCCTATAACTTTGATTTGCATACTTAGGGTATAACTTTACAGGGTTTTACAATCGATAGGGCTTAATTCTAGGTACTTTAAAAATCAGGAGCATTTGCCCTGTGAGAATCAGAGGGCAGTAGGTGATAGAGCTCCACCATTCAAAAGAAAAAATATATATATAATAAACCAAGCTGCAGAGATACAGAATTGAAACAGCAGTTTGGTGGAGGAAGAGCAAGATGGTGGAGAAGGAGACCCTATTTCAACAAGTCCCCTAAAGTGAGCTAAGTGTCTACCAGAACATTCTGAATACCCGTGAAATCAGCCTGAAATGTAAGATTATACACTTCTGGATCTCCATGGGGGCAGAAGACATCAAAGGAGAGGTAAAACAGAGTGAGAATCCTCAGATAGATATTGGAGGATAAACAGAAGGGGGAGGGAGCTACCAGAAGTGACCCACTGGAATATAACACTCCAATAAAAAAGTGACCTGTGATTGGGGACCAGCATTAACTGGGAGTCTGGTTAAAAGCACACAAAAAAGAGCAAATGATCTTAAGGGGAAACTGGTGGAATTGGGCAGTCACAGAAATGGGCCGAAGTGCATGTGTCCAGGACAGTCACTGCTGGCGACCATCCATGCCAGAGGCTGTCCTGTTGGGCCTTCAGTCTGTGGTCCCTGAACCCATAGCTTTCCACTGCATGCACCACCACTCAGTGTGGGTGCACTACCATCCCTACCTGAGAGAGCTTGTTTGGGCTGATGCCAACAGGTATTCTCTAGGATGGCAAGCTTCCAAGACCTGTGCAACCATGGGGTCAGAGCACAGCTGGCGTGGGCATCCACTCCAAAGAACAGTCTCAGGAAATGCAGCCCCTGGAAGTGGGCTCCCTGGACTAATATTGCTCGTGGTTTTAGTAGCACAGGGAGCAGAAACAAGCGAGGACCTCAGGTGACTAGTGAGACTATGGCTAGAGGTGTGCACCTGGGGTGATTGTGCTGTTCAGTGGAGTTTGCAGTGAGGGAGTCTATGTCTTCTGGACCACCTAGAGAGGAACAGTCTGAGGCTTCTCTCTGAAATGTAGGTCTGGGTGCAGATTCTTTCTTTGCTCTGACCCTCTGAAAAGTCACAAAAAGCCACCAAAGAACAAAAACCTTCAGAGAACAAAAGCCTGAAAAACTGGGTTCCACACAGCCTAAGTCCATGATAGTGGGCAGGGCGACTCAACCCAAGCAAGACTGATGGGAAAACAATGCAGCAGGCCCCTTCCCCAGAAGACAAGTCCAAAGAATAAGAGGATAACCACCACAGCATCTCCATAAAACTGTAAAATCCCAACATCAGGGGAAAACAATATATTAAGCTTATTGCCCTAAAACCTGTATATTTCATAGATACAACTTTTATTTCATTCTCCCTTTCTAAAATTCGTTCTCATGATTCTTATTCCTTTAATTTCTTTAATCTGTTTACCATTGCAACTAGAAGTTTAATACAACAAATTCCATAACTTTTTAACTCGAAGTTTTTTCATACATATACTTGTGTTTATTTTTCTTTTCTTTTTTTAAATATACAGAAAGATATAATCTTCAAGGTAATCCTTTTTCCCTATTCAATAGTACCCCTGTGTATATATATATATATATATATATATATATACACACACACACATATATATATATGTGCTGCCAAAATGAGCACAATACTACCACTATATATAAACCACTTTTAATCTCCCTGTGTCTCAGGAAAGTTGACTCCTTTAACAAAGTTAATAAGATACACCCAGGAAGAACTGAAATAACATTCCTCACCCACATTGAGGATTTATAACCCCCCTCCCATCTTATTCTTCAGTCACTGTTTCTGTGTATTTGTTTTTGTTCTGGTATTACATAAATCTAATTCTTGGGATTATTTTGGCTTGGTTCTTCTACTTTTTTGTCATTTAGTTTTGTTGGTCTTTTTGTTCATTCATTTTGTTTATGTACCTTATAAATCATACTTTGGTCGTTCATTTTGGTTGACTTTTCTCTTTTTTTTCTGTTTCTCTCTTTTTTACTTTTTTATTTCTTTTTTGGGGTGACTTCTGATTGCTCCAAAACTTTCCAGGGTGCCCTTTGCCTGGATTCTGGTTGATCTATTCAGCTATACATTTCCTTAGCCACCTCTCACCAAAATGACTATGAGGAGGAACACCCAACAGAGGAAAAATTCAGAGACTGTGCCCTCTACCAGAGAACTATAGGATATGGACATAAACAATATGTTGGAAAGGTAATTCAGAGTAACAATTATCCAGGCAATGGCTAGGCTGGAGAAAATCATTGGTAACAACACAGAATCCCTAAGGGTGGACATGAGAGCCTACCTGGCAGAATTTTAAAATGCTATCAATGAGATCCAGTCTAACCTAAATTCTCTAACAGCTAGGGTAACTGAGGCAGAAGATAAAATTAGTGATCTAGAAGACAAAGTGATAGAAAAGAAAGATTAGGAGAAGGACTTGAACAAACAGCTGAAAAGCCATGAAAAGAGAATTAGGAAAATAAATGATGCCATGAAACATTTCAACGTTACAATTATTGGGATCTCTTGGGGGGGAGGAGAAAGAGAGTAGACTAGAAGATATAGTTGATCAAATTCTGGATGAAAATTTCCCCCATCTTGGGAATGGAACAATTGTTCATGACCTAAAGGCAGAAAGGACACCCACCCACCAAGATCAATGAATATAGACAGACCTCCAGACACTTAGTTGTGAAATTCACGAATCATGACTTCGGACAAGAGGTCTTAAGGGCAGCTAGGGGGAAGAAATTTTTTTATGTACAGAAGAAGGTCCATCAGAATAATGTCAGATGTGTCCACAGAATCCTGGCAAGCCGGAACGGACTGGAAAGACATATTCTGGGCAGTAAATAAGAAGAACATGCAGCCAAGAATACTTTATCCAGCAAGCCTGAATTCAGAATGTATGGAGAGATAAAGAGCTTCCAAGACAGGCAAAGTTTAAAGCATTAAAGTGACCACCAAGCCGGCACCACAAGAAACATGAAGGGAGGCTCCATAAAAGAAGAAAGGACACCAGAACAACATAGAACAGAAATTTACAGAGACAATCTATAGAAAAAAGGACATCGCAGGCATCATGATGTCAATAAAAACATATCTTTCAATAATTACTCTCAATGTGAATGAACTAAATGCTCCCATAGAAAAGGACATGGTTGCAGATTGGATAAAAAAAATAGGACTCATCCATATGCTGTTTACAAGAGACCCATTTGGAAGCTAAGGATACAACCAGACTGAAAGTGAAGGGATGGAGAATCATTTTTCATGTCAATGGGCCTCAAAAGAAAGCTGGAATAGTGATTTTCATATTAAGTAAATTAGATTTTAAACTAAAAACTGTACTCAGAGATACAGAAGAACAATACAACATTCTTAAAGTGTCCATCTACCAGGAAGATCTAACAATTGTAAATATTTATGCCCCCGATATGGGAGCAGCCAATTACATAAGAAAACTGTTAATCAAGATAAAGAGTCATATTGATATGAATACATTAATATTAGGTGATCTTCACACACCACTCTCAGTAATAGATCATCCAAGCAGAAATCTAAAAAAACAAAAACAACAGCTTTGAATGACACATTGGACCAGATGGACTTCATAGATATATACAGAACATTCCACCCTAAAACAACAAAATACTTATTCATATAAAGTGCGCATGGAACTTTCTCCAGAGTAGACCACATACTGGGTCACAAATCAGGCCTCAATTGATAGCAAAAGATTGAGATCATTCCCTGCATATTCTCAGACCACAATGCTCTGAAACTGGAACTCAACCAAAAGAAAAATTTGGGGAGGAATTTAAGCAGTTTGAAGTTAAAGACCATCCTGCTTGGGGCTCCTGGGTGGCTCAATGGTTTAGGCCTCTGCCTTCGACTCGGGTCATGATCTCAGGGTCCTGGGATCGAGCCCCACATCGGGCTCTATGCTCAGCGGGGAGCCTGCTTCCCCCTCTCTCTCTGCCTACCTCTCTGCCTACTTGTGATCTCTCTCTGTCTATCAAGTAAATAAATAAAAATCTTTGAAAAAAAAAAAGATCATCCTGCTAAAAAATGTTTAGGTTGACCAGGAAATCAAAGAAGACTGTAAACAAATCATGGAAAGCAATGAGAATGGAGACACATCAGTTCAAAACCTATGGGATATGGGAAAGGCAGTCCTAAGGGGAAAATACATAGCCATCCAAGTGTCTCCCGGCCAAAATTGAAAAATCCCAAATATACCAGCTCTCTTTACAGCTTAAAGAACCTGAAAATGAAGAATAAATTAAAAGAACCCAACACAGAGGAAGGTAAATAAACAAGATTGGGGCAGAGATTGATGAAATAGAAACTAGAGATACACTAGAACATATCAACAGAAATAAAACTTTTTCTTGAAAGAATTAATAAAATCGATAAACCACTGTCCAAACTAATCCAAAAGAAAGGAGAGAAGACACAAATTAGTAAAATTATGAATGAAGGGGGAAAGATCAGGACTAACACCAAGAAAATAGAAGCTATCATCAGAAATTATGATCAACCATTATATGCCAATAAGTTAAACAACCTAGAAGAAATGAACGCATTCCTGGAAACCTATAAACTTCCGGGACTGAGGGACGCCTGGGTGGCGCAGTTGGTTGGACGACTGCCTTCAGCTCAGGGCGTGATCCTGGAGTCCCGGGATCGAGTCCCACATCAGGCTCCCAGCTCCATGGGGAGTCTGCTTCGCTCTCTGACCTTCTCCTCGCTCGTGCTCTCTCTCACTGTCTCTCTCTCTCTCTCAAATAAATAAAATAAAAATCTTTAAAAAAAAAAAAAAAAAAACTTCCGGGACTGAGTCAGGAAGAAACTGACATCCTGAATAGACAAATACCTAGTAACAAGATAGAAGCAGTGATCAATAACCTCCCCAAAAACAAGATCCCAGGACATGATAGATTCCCTGTGGGATTCTCTAAACATTCCAAGTGGACGTAATACCTATTCTCCTAAAGCTGTTTCAAAAGAAACAGAATGAAAACTTCCAGACTCTTTCTATGAAGTCAGCATTACCCTCATCCTCAAACCAGGCAAAGATCCCAACAAAAAGGAGTTTTCCAGACCAATATCCTTGATGAATATGGATGCCAAGATTCTCAACAAGATCCTAGCTAATAGGATCCAAGAGTACATTAAAAAGATTATCTACCATGACAAGGTGGGATTTATCTCTGGGTTGCAAAGGTGGTTCAACATTCACAAACCAATCAATGTGATAGAACAAACCAATAAGAGAAGAGAGAAGAACCATGTGGTCCTCTCAATTGATGCAAAAATGCATTTGACAAAATATAGCATGGACCCATTCTTGATTAAGATGCTTCAAAGTATAGGGATAGAGGGAACATTCCTCAATTTCATAAAATCCATCTATGAAAAACCCAGTGTGAATATCATTCTCAATGGGGAAAAGATGATGACATTCCCTTTGACATTACGAACATGACAAGGATGCCCTCTCTCACCACTCCTGTTTAACATAGTATTAGAAGTCCTAGCAACAGCAATCAGACAACAAAAAGAAATAAAAGTTATTCAAATTGTCAAAGAAGAAGTCAAACTCTATCTCTTCGCAGATGACGTGATACTTCACTTGGAAAACCCCAAGGACTCTACCCTCACACTATTAGAAATCATATATCAATTCTGTAATGTGGCAGGATACAAAATCAATGCACACAAATCCATTGCTTTCTTATACACTAAAAATGAAACTATAGAAAGGGAAATTAAATAATTGACTCCATTTACTACAGCACCAAGAACCATAAGATATCTGTGAATAAACCTAACCAAAGAGGTAAAGGATCTGTACTGAAGGAAGTACAGAACACTCATGAAAGAAATTGAAGACAAAAAAATGGAAAAGTATTCTATGCTCATGGAATGGAAGCACAAACATTGTAAAAATGTCTATACTGCCGAAGGCAATCTTTACTTTCAATGCCATCCTGATCAAAATTGCATTACCACTTTTCAAAGTGCTGGAAGAAACAATCCTAACATTTGTATTTAACTGGAAGGGACCCTGAATTGCTAAAGAAATGTTGAAAAAGAAAAATAAAACTGGGGGTATCACGTTCCCTGGTTTCAAGCTTTACTACAAAGCTGTGATCACCAAGACAGCCTGGTACTGTCACGAAAACAGAGAAATAGTCCAGTGGAACAAAGTAGAGAGTCTAGATATGGACCCGCAACTCCATGGTCAGTTAATCTTTGACAAAGCAGGAAAAAGTATCCAGTGGAAAATAATCCCCTTCAATAAATGATGCTGGGAAAATTGGGCAGCTGTGTATAGAAGAATGAAACTTGACGATTCTCTTACACCATGCACAAAGATAAACTTGAAATGGATAAAAGACCTCAACGTGAGGCAGGAATCTATTGAAATCCTAGAGGATAACATAGGCAGTAACCTCTTTGGCATCGGCCACAGCAACTTCATTCAGATGTCTCCAAAGGCAAAGGAAAAGAAAGTGAAAATGAAGTTTTGGGACTTCCTCAAGATCAAAAACTTCTGCACAGCAGAAGAAACAGTCAACACAACAAAGAGACAACACAAAGAATGGTAAATGATATTCACAAATGACACTACAGACAAGGAGCTGATATCCAAGATCTATAAAGAACTTCTCAAATTCAACACCCCAAGAAACAGATAATCACATCAGAAAATGGGCAGAGAACATGAACAGATACTTCTCCAAAGAAGACATACAAATGGCTAACAGACACATGAAAAAATGTTCATCTTTAGCCATTCGGGAGATTCAAATCAAAACCACATTGAGATTCCACCTTACACTGTTTAGAATGGCCCAAATTAACAGGACAGTAAACAACAAATGTTGGGGGGAATATGGAGAAAGGGGAACTCTCTTACATTGTTGGTTGAATGCAAGGTGGTGCAGCCACTTTGAAAAACAGTATGGTGATTCCTTAAGAGAATAAAAATAGAGCTAACCTATGACCCTACAATTGCACTACTGGGTATTTATCCCAATGATACAGATGTACTGAAAGGAAGGGTCATCAGTACCCCAATGTTCATATCAGCAATGGCCACAGTCACCAAACTGTGGAAAGAGCCAAGATGCCCTTCAACAGATGAATGGATAAAGAAGATACGGTCCTTATATACAATGGAATATTACGCCTCCAACAGAAAGGATGAATACCCAACTTTTGTATCAACATGGACGGAACTGGAGAAGATTATGCTGAGTGAAATAGGTCAAGCAGAGAAAGTCCATTATCATATGGTTTCACTTGTGGAGCATAAGGAATAATATGGAGGACATTAGGATAATAAAAGGACAAGTGAATTCAAGGAAATTGGTGGGGTAGGGAGCATGGAAGACTGTGGACTCTGAGAAACACTGCGGGTTTTACAGGAGAAGGTTTGGGTGAATGTGGGTATTAAGGAGGGCAGGTATTGCATTGAGCACTGGGTGTGGAAAAAATAAAAAAATAAAAATAATTAAAATAAAAATAAATATATATCCCAAGAATAGCATTGAACAGAAATATAGAGACAGTCTACAGAAAGAAAGACTTCAAAGGTAACTCGATGTCAATAAAAACGTATCTATCAATAATCACTCTCAATATGAATGGCCTAAATGCACCCATAAAACGGCACAGGGTTGCAGATTGGATAAAACAACAGGACCCATCCATATGCTGTCTACAAGAGACCCATTTTGAACCTAAAGATACACGCAGACTGAAAGTGAAGGGGTGGAAAAGCATCTTTCATGCCAATGGGCCTCAAAAGAAGGCTGGGGTAGCGATTCTCATATCAGATAAATTAGACTTCAAACTAAAGACTGTAGTCAGAGATACAGAAGGACACTGCATAATCCTTAAAGGGACTATCCACCAAGATGATCTAACAATTGTAAATATCTATGCTCCCAATATGGGAGCAGCCAATTACTTAAGAAAACTGTTAATCAAGATAAAGAGTCATATTGATATGAATACACTAATCGTAGGAGATCTTAACATGCCTCTTTCAGAATTAGACAGATCATCGAAGCAGAAAATCAATAAAGAAACAAGAGCATTGAATGACACATTGGACCAGATGGACCTCATAGATATATACAGAACATTCCACCCTAAAACAGCAGAATACTCATTCTTCTCAAGTGCACACGGAACCTTCTCCAGAATAGACCACATACTGGGTCACAAATCAGGACTCAACCGATACCAAAAGACTGAGATGATTCCCTGCATATTCTCAGATCACAATGCTTTGAAACTGGAGCTCAATCACAAGGACAAGTTGCGAAGGAACTCAAACACCTGGAAGCTAAAGACCACCTTGCTTAAGAATGCTTGGATCAACCAGGAGATCAAAGAAGAACTGAAACAATTCATGGAAACCAATGAGAATGAAGACACTTCGGTCCAAAACCTATGGGATACAGCAAAGGCGGTCCTAAGGGGAAAATATATAACCATCCAAGCCTTGCTCCAAAAAATTGAAAAATCCAGAACACACCAGCTGTCTCTGCACCTTAAAGAACTGGAGGATCAACAACAAATCAAACCAACTCCACACATAAGAAGGGAAATCATCAAGATTAGAGCTGAGATCAATGAGGGAGAAACCAGAGATACAGTAGAACATATCAATGAAACTAGAAGCTGGTTTTTTGAAAGAATCAATAAGATCGATAAGCCACTGGATACACTAACCCGAAAGAAAAGAGAGAAAGCCCAAATTCATAAAATTATGAATGAAAAGGGAGAGATCACAACTAACGCCAAGGAAGTAGAAACAATCATCAGAAGTTATTACGAACAGTTATATGCCAATAAGCTTAGCAACCTAGATGAAATGGATGCATTCCTAGAAAAATATAAACCACCAAAATTGAACCAGGAAGAAATCGACAACCTGAATAGACCGATATCTAATAACGAGATTGAATCAGTGATCAAAAACCTCCCAAAAAACAAGAGCCCAGGACCTGACAGATTCCCTGGGGAATTCTACCAAACCTTCCAAGAAGAAATAACACCTATTCTCCAGAAGCTGTTTCAAAAAATTGAAGCAGAAGGAAAACTTCCAGACTCTTTCTATGAAGCCAGCATTACCCTGATCCCCAAACCAGGCAAGGACCATACCAAAAAGGAGAATTTCAGACCAATATCACTGATGAATATGGATGCTAAGATTCTCAACAAGATCCTAGCCCACAGGATCCAACAGCACATCAAAAAGATTATCCACCATGATCAGGTGGGATTCATCCCTGGGCTACAAGGATGGTTCAACATTCGCAAATCAATCAATGTGATACAACAAATTAATATGAGAAGAGAGAAGAACCACATGGTCCTCTCAATTGATGCAGAAAAAGCATTTGACAAAATCCAACATCCGTTCCTGATTAAAACGCTTCAAAGTATAGGGATAGAGGGAACATTCCTGAACCTCATCAAATCTATCTATGAAAGACCCACAGCAAATATCATCCTCAATGGGAAAAAGCTTGCAGCCTTCCCATTGAGATCAGGAACAAGACAAGGATGCCCACTTTCACCACTCTTGTTCAACATAGTATTAGAAGTCCTAGCAACAGCAATCAGACAACAGAGAGAAATAAAAGGTATCCAAATTGGTAATGAAGAAGTCAAACTCTCTCTCTTCGCAGATGACATGATTCTTTACATGGAAAACCCAAAAGACTCCACCTCCAAACTACTAGAACTCATACAGCAATTCAGCAACGTGGCAGGATACAAAGTCAATGTGCAGAAATCAGTGGCTTTCTTATACACTAACAATGAAAATACAGAAAGGGAAATTAGAGAATCGATTCCATTTACTATAGCACCAAGAACCATAAGATACCCGGGAATAAACCTAACTAAAGAGGTAAAGGATCTGTACTTGAGGAACTACAGAACACTCATGAAAGAAATTGAAGAAGACACAAAAAGATGGAAGACCATTCCATGCTCTTGGATGGGAAGAATAAACATTGTTAAAATGTCTATACTGCCTAGAGCAATCTATACTTTTAATGCCATTCTGATCAAAATTCCACCGGCATTCTTCAAGGAGCTGGAGCAAATAATCCTAAAATTTGTATGGAATCAGAAGAGACCCCGAATCGCTAAGGAAATGTTGAAAAACAAAAATAAAGCTGGCGGCATCACCTTACCTGATTTCAAGCTTTATTACAAAGCTGTGATCACCAAGACAGCATGGTACTGGCATAAAAACAGACACATAGACCAGTGGAACAGAGTAGAGAGCCCTGATATGGACCCTCAACTCTATGGTCAATTAATCTTTGACAAAACAGGAAAAAATATACAGTGGAAAAAAGACAGTCTCTTCAATAAATGGTGCTGGGAAAACTGGACAGCTCTATGTAGAAGAATGAAACTCGACCATTCTCTTACACCGTACAAAAAGATCAACTCAAAATGGATAAAAGACCTCAACGTGAGACAGGAATCCATCAGAATCTTAGAGGAGAACATAGGCAGTAATCTCTTTGATATCAGCCACAGCAACTTCTTTCAAGATACGTCTCCAAAGGCAAAGGAAACAAAAGCGAAAATAAACTTCTGGGACTTCATCAAAATCAAAAGCTTCTGCACAGCAAAGGAAACAGTCCACAAAACAAAGAGGCAACCCACGGAATGGGAGAAGATATTTGCAAATGACAGTACAGACAAAAGGTTGATATCCAGGATCTATAAAGAACTCCTCAAACTCAACCCACACGAAACAGACAAACACATCAAAAAATGGGCAGAAGATATGAACAGACACTTCTCCAATAAAGACATACAAATGGGTATCATACACATGAACAAATGTTCATCATCATTAGCCCTCAGGGAGATTCAAATTAAAACCACATTGAGATATCACCTTACACCTGTTAGAATGGCCAAAATTAACAAAACAGGAAACAACATGTGTTGGAGAGGATTTGGCGAAAGGGGAACCCTCTTCCACTGTTGGTGGGAATGCAAGTTGGTGCAGCCTCTTTGGAGAACAGTGTGGAGATTCCTCAAGAAATTAAAAATAGAACTTCCCTATGACCCTGCAATTGCACTCCTGGGTATTTACCCCAAAGACACAGATGTCGTGAAAAGAAGGGCCATCTGTACCCCAATGTTTATAGCAGCAATAGCCACAGTCACCAAACTATGGAAAGAACCAAGATGCCCTTCAACGGATGAATGGATAAGGAAGATGTGGTCCATATACACTATGGAGTATTATGCCTCCATCAGAAAGGATGAATACCCAACTTTGCAGCCACATGGACGGTACTGGAAGAGATTATGCTGAGTGAAATAAGTCAAGCAGAGAGAGCCAATTATCATATCTTTCACTTATTTGTGGAGCATAACAAATAGCATGGAGGACAAGGGGAGTTAGAGAGGAGAAGGGAATTTGGGTAAATTGGAAGGGGAGTTGAACCATGAGAGACTATGGACTCTGAAAAACAGTCTGAGGGGTTGAAGTGGCGGGGGGTGGGGGGTTGGGGTACCAGGTGGTGGGTATTATAGAGGGCACGGATTGCATGGAGCACTGGGTGTGGTGAAAAAATCATGAATACTGTTTTTCTGAAAATAAATAAATTGAAAAAAAAATAAATATATAAAATAAAAATAAATATAAAATAAAATTGAATTACTCAAAAAATAAAATTAAATTAGAGAAAAAATAAGAAACATCAGTTTGGAAAACAAATCTCAGGTATTTGGGAAGGAGATTTATTTAATAATCTGTGAGTAAGCTCTGGAGGAGCAGGGATCTTTGTATTTTTCCTTAGAAGAAAAAATATGGTGGGTTTCACTTCTCTCCTCCATAGGATACCAGACATCTGTGGGAACAAGATAAATCCCCTCCCACATAGCTTGTTAGCAAGGCATGCCTTGCCTTTATGTTCCATTGCAAAGTTGCTCCATCCAACTCTCTCAAGTAGAGGAATTCCTATAAAATTGCTCCATCCATGGCCCACTGTGCACACTGCTACAACAGCAATCAATGCCATTCCAAAATGCCTATTGCCTTGAGCAGAGGCAAACACAACCAGATACACCAATTTGACTGCATCCCCAGAAGTGGGATCAGGGAAAGCATGTCATCTTACTGCTGGCCCCATCCATCAACAAAAGCATTTCGGGGACAAATAGAAAGACTGACTATCACTTGTTATCACCACCGCCCTGGCAAACAGGTTGAGAGCAAGCATCTGCTCTGATCTGACTACAATTTCAAGATGGCCCCACAATGGCTCCTCAACAGCAATATCCCAGCCCACAACAGGCAAAGTGGAACTTTGCAGCTGACTGAACAGAAGGCAAATATGGTTCAAACACAGTATTAGGGCACACACAAAATTTACATAGGAGATGCCCCTCTAGGGCCTGATTCTGGCAAACACGGAACATTGCACTACATAGCATGAGAAGACCTCTTCTTCATAAGACTGCTACTTTCAAACTCAGGAGATGTAGAAGACTTTCCTAATACACAGAAACAAACACAAAGAATTAGACAAAATTAGGAGACAAAAAATATGCTCCAATGAAAGAATAGGACAATATTACAGCAAAGAAATAAATGAAAGAGAGATCCGCAATATGATTGACAGAGAATTTGAAGTGATGGTCATAAAGATACTTATGCAACTTGAGAAATAAGAGGAAGATCTCAGTGAGACCTTCAACAGAGCTAGAAAATTTATATTACAAAATGAATCAATTAGAGATGAAGAATTCAATAACTAATATAAAAAATACACTAGGTGGATTTATTAGCAAATTAGAGAAAACATAATAATATATCAGTGATCTGGATAACAGAGTAATGAAAAGCTACCAGGCTGAAGAAAAACAAAAAGTCTTAAAAAATGAGACTAGTTTAAGGGAACTAATTGACATTATCAAAAAAAATAACATGCACATTATAGTGATCCTTAAATGAAAAGAGAGTGAAAAGAGGATAGAATATTTATTTTAAGTAATAATCTCTGAAAAGTTCCCTAATCTGGGGAGGAGAACAGACATCTAATTCCAAGAGGTACAAAGACTCTAATCATCCAAAGGAGGTACGCGCCAAGACATAAAAATGGCAAATGTCATCATAAAGAGAAAAATTTTGAAGTAGCAAGAGAAAAGATAACAATTATATACAAGAAAAATTCCAGCAGGATATTAGCTGAATTTTCAGTAGACAGTTTGTAAGTCAGAAGGGAGTGGCATAATAGATGCAAAGTTCTGAAAGGAAAACAAACAAACAAACAAAAAAACCCACAACAACCCTGTAACCAAGAATACTCTATACAGCAAGGCTATGATTCAGAGTAGGAGATAAGGAGTCTCCCATGTAAACAAAAGTTAAAGGAGTTTATCACCACTGAACCGGACTTATAAGAAATGTTAAAGGAACTCACCTATGTGCAAATGAAAGACAATAATGAGGAGTAAGAAAGCTAGGAAAGGAAAATTCTTAACAGAAAAATAGAAACACAATAAAAATAATAAATAGGACACTAAGCTTACCTTGCTCCCATGGATAAGACTAAGTAACACTCATATCACAACATACTACTCAGAAAAGGACACAAATACCTAAATGTAGAGAAAAGGTCACATTAAAAAGAGTAAGAAGACTATGGACTCTGAAAAACAATCTGAGGGGTTTGAAGTGGCGGGGGGTTGGGAGGTTGGGGTACCAGGTGGTGGGTATTATAGAGGGCACGGATTGCATGGAGCACTGGGTGTGGTGAAAAAATAATGAATACTGTTTTTCTGAAAATAAATAGCTTAATTTAAATAAAAAAGTAAGAAGGGCAAGGACTCAGTGGGAAACTAGTCCCCTCACTCTACATTGGTCTGCCTGCCAGAAGGAGGGGGCTGCATGTGTGGGTATGGGTGAAAAACAGATTATCATACCTGTGAGACTACAAAGGGAAGAGAAATTGCCACAGCATTTGACTTTGATAATCTAAGGGGTCAAATGTCATTACTGCTTGCAACCAGCAAGACTGAAATATTAGAGCTTTAAAAATCAGAAGACTTGGCTCTGAGAGAGGCTGGAGGGGGTAATAAAGATGAATTTCTGCCCTTAAGAAAACAGCACAGAAAAGAACCCATAGAGATACAGTTTGGAAATAGTAGGTTGAAAAATCCGTGGGGATTATGGGATATGAGAGTTAGTTACTAGTCTTAGATTCCTGAGTGATTTTCCTGGAATAAAGGAGCTGTCAGGCACCATTTTCTACCCTGACCCCTCATCATAAACACACAATCACCCGTGGAATCAAGCACAGCACTCACATTCATTCACTACCTAACTTACTTACACCAAGTTCTGTCCCCTTCACCCAGGCTTGCCTTAGACCTAGTACTGTGGATCCCCTCCACAGAACTCCTGTACAAAACCTGCCAACACTGTATCTTTCTCCCACAGAAGGGGCTCTTACCTTGATAAAACTGCACCCACTGCCAGAATGTGCTTTGTGGGGCAGTCACCAATGAACCCAGTATCTGTAGTGTCTGTGTGCCCACACCAGATGAGGAAGCAGGTGCACAATTTCAGGCACCATGCCCCCACCTACCCCATGCACTTTGCAAAGTGGTCTCTACCAGACTGGTCTTGTACATTCCATGTGGAGGAGGACCTCAATATCTAGTTAAAAATGCATCTATCACACACGACTTTTAACATCAGATATAGCTGACTAACATACAGAAACATACACAGAGAGGGAAAATGAAAACACAAAGGAATATGTCACAAATGGAAGAACAAGAAAAAAGCACAGCAAGATACTGTACTTTGTAAATGTATCAAAACAAATGGTACCTGGTACTTATAAAAAACAAATAGTACTTGGAAAATGGTACTTGCAAAATGGATATAAGTGAAATGGCTCATAGAGAATTTGAAGTAGTGATCATAAACATACTCACTGGACTTGAGAAAAGAGTGGAGGATATCAGTAAGATCCCTAAGAAAGAGATAGAAAACACAAAAAAAGAACTCAGAGATGAGGAACACAATAAATCAAATTATGATTACATTGATGGAATCATTAGCACACTGGAAGAAGCAGAGTAACAAATTAATGACACAGAAGACAGAGTAAATGGAAAGTAATCAAATTTTAAAATTGAGGGAAAGAGGATTATGCAGAGTGAGAATAGACTTAGGGAAATCAGTGACTCTGTCATGTATAATAACATTTACATTAATGGATTGAAGAGAAAGAAAAGTGGGCAGAAAATTTATTGAAGAAATAATATCTGAAAACATACTTAATTTGCTTTTTTTTTTTTTTGCAAAAGGAAACAGATATCTGGATCCAAGAGGCAGGGATACCTTATTAAAAAAAAAAGAATGTAAAGAGGTCCACTAAAAGACACATAGTAATCAAAATGGCAAAAAGTTCTGATAAAGAAAGTACTTTAGAGGAAGCAAGAAAAAAGAAAACAGTTACATACAAGGAAAACCCCATGATGCTATAAAAATTTTTAATAAAAAAATAAAGTATTTTTAAGAAATTGGAAAGGAAAGACCATTAGTGAGATTATGAAAAGTAGGAAAAACATGGGTAATTAAAGTAAGTATTTCTGTAAAAGAATAAACCAATCAACCAAAAACAAAAGGCTGTTCCATTAATCTATACATCTGTTTTTTTTTTTTTCTGCCAGTACCATACTACCTTGATAATTACAGCTCAGAACAGAGAACTCAGAAATAGACCCTTAACTCAATGGCCAACTAATCTTTGATAAAGCAGGAAAGAATATACAATGGAAAAAAGTCCCATCAACAGATGGTACTTGGAAAATTGGACAGCCACACATAGAAGAATGAAACTGGACCATTTCCTTACACCACACACAAAATTAAACTCAAAATGTATGAAAAATCTAAATGTGAGAGAGGAATCCATCAAAATCTTAGAGGGAACACAAGCAGCAAAATCTTCCACCTCAGTCACAGCAACTTCTGGTTAGACACTTCTCCAAGGGCAAGAGAAACAAAAGCAAACATGCTCTTCTGTTACTCAATCAAGATAAAAAGCTTCTGCATAGCAAAGGAAACAGTCAACAAAACAAAGAGACAACCTACAGAAAGCAAGACTATATTTGCAAATGTTTTACCAGATAAAGAGCTAGTATCAAAGATCTATATAGAACATATGAAACTCCACACCCAAAAAACAAATAATCCAGTCAAGAAGTGGGCAGAAGACATGACCAGATATTTCTCCAAAGAGGACATATGAATGGCTAACAGTCACATGAAAAAAATGTTCAACATCACTCAGCATCAGGGAATTACAAAACAAGGTAGGAGTATGGAAAGATGGAGGAGGAGTAGGGTACCTTATTTCAACTGGTCCCCTGAATTGAGGTGGATATCTGCCAGACCACTTTGAACTCCTATTAAATCAGACTGAGATTTAAGATATACCTGGATCTCTACAAACAGAATATTTCCAGCAGTTGGTTTAGAGATATGAAGCAGGGAGCCTTGATTTTGTGGGCAGAATTGGAAGGCAGTGTCTTGGATATGGGGATGGGGTGTCTTGGATCTTGCACCACCAGAGCACAAAAGCCTCTTACACCAGGGACTGGGCACAGACTTGCAGACCAGTAATAGCAGGGAAAAGACTTTAGGGCAGCCCCTCAGACTAAAACCTGGAGCTGTGGGGGCACATGTGTGAACTGGGAGTAGCTGGTGGTTTTCGAAGTACAAAGGGCAGAGACATATCTGGACCTGGAAGCAAGGCCTGGGAGTGTTGCTGTGGGACATACAACCCAGGACACTGTGGTTTATAGGAGAACAGACAAAAATGAAGTCAGTGTGGCTTGGAGGGCTCTCTGGAGACCAGACTGCAATCTCTCTGTTCTAAGACAAAAGTTTGGATACAGTTACTTCTGCTCTGACTCTTGGAAGAGATAAGCAAACCTACCAGGGAAAGCCCACAGAGAACAAAAGCCCTAAAAAAAAACCCCAAAAAACAAAAAATGGCTTTCACTGAGCCAATCCCCCCACAGGGGGTAGGGCAACTGCCCAAACAGGGTTGCCTGAGTAACAGTGCAGCTTGCCCCTCCTCCAGAAGATAGGCTGGAAGAACAAGAGGCCAACAACTCTAACGTCCCTATAAAACAGCTGCATCTTGCTTAGATTGTGGTTAATAATCTGGAAAATACACAACCCCTCAATTACCCATTAACAGAATGACTATGAGTAGGAACCCCCAACAGAAGAAAAATTCAGAGACTGTGACATCTGCCACAGACCTAATGGATATGTGTATAAGCAAGATGTTGGAAATAGTCTTGAGAGTAACAGTTATGCAGACAATAGCTAGGATAGAGAAAACCATTAATAGAAATGTGGACTCTTTAAGGGCAGAAACAAGAGTAGATCTGGCAGATCTTAAAAATGCTATCAGTGAGATCCAATCTAATCTAAATACTTTAACAGCTAGGGTAAATGAGGCAGAAGAACGAATTAGTGATCTAGAAGAAAAAACAATAGAAAAGAATAACAACAGGAGGAAACCTAGAGCAAACAGCTTAAAATTCTTGAAAACAGAAATAGAGAAATAAATGACACCATGAAAGTTTACAATGTCAAAACTATTGGGATCCTTGAGCGGGTGGAGAGACAGAGAGGGACAAGTAGAAGATATCTCTGAGCAAATCGAAGCTGATAATTTCCCTAATCTGAGGAATGCAACAAGCATTCATGTTCTAGAGTCAGAGAGGACCCATCCCAATCTCAAGGAGAACAGACCAACCCCTAGAAATGTAATAGTGAAACTTGTAAATCTTAAAACTACGGAAACCATCTTAAGGGCAGTCAGGGGAAGAAATTCCTTTTGTACAGAGAGAGGAACATCAGAATAATTTCACACTTGTCCACAGAGACCTGGAAAACCAGAAAAAAGTGACAAGAAATATTCAGGGTACTTAATGAGAAGAACATGAGGCTAAGAATACTTTATCTAGCAAGGCTGTCATTCAGAATTGATGGAGAGTTAAAGAGCTGCCAGAACCAGCAAAGACTGAAAGAATATGTGACCACTAAGCCATCCCTGAAAGAAATATTAAATAGGGTTCTATAAAAGGAGAAAGAACCCAAGAGTGATAAAGAACAGAAATTTACAGAGAAAATCTATACAAATAAGGACCTCACAGGCAGCATGATGACAATAAAATAATATCTTTCAATAATGACTCTCAAAGTGAACAGTCTAAATGCTCCCATGAAACACCACAGAGTTGTAGAGTGGAGAAAAAGACAGGACCCGTACATACGCTGTCTAAAAGAGATGCATTTTGAACCTAATGAAACATCCAGACTGAAAGTGAAGGGATGAAGAACCATATTTCATGCAAATGGGACTCAAAAGAAAACTGGGGTAGCAATTCTCATATCAGATAAATTAGATTTTAAACTAAAGACTATTCAGAGATACAGAAGGACACTGCATCATTCTTAAAGGGTCTCTCCACCAAGAAGATCTAACAATTGTAAATACCTATGCCCCCAATATGAGAGCAGCCAACTACATAAACCAACTGTTAAAATAAAGAGATGTATTGATGTGTGTGTGTGTGTGTGTGTGTGTGTGTGTGTAACATTTATACAAGAATAATTGTAGGGGGGCCCCTGGGTGGCTCAGTGGGCTAGGCCTCTGCCTTCGGCTCAGGTCATGATCTCAGGGACCTGGGATCAAGCCCCACATCAGGCTTTCTGCTCAGCGGGGAGCCTGCTTCCCTCCCTCTCTGCCTGCCTCTCTGCCTACTTATGGTCTCTCTCTGTCAAATAAATAAATAAAATCTTAAAAAAAATAGAATAATTGTAGGGGATCTGCACACATCACTCTCAGCAATAGACAGATCATCTAACCAGAAAATCAACAAAGAAACAAGAGCTTTGAATGACACATTGGACCAGATGGACCTCATAGATATATACAGAATAATCTACCCTAAAATAAGAGAATACTCATTCTTCTCAAGCACACATGGAACTTTCTCCAGAATAGACCACATACTGGGTCACAAATCAGGTCTCAACCAATACCAAAAGATTGAGATAATACTCTGCATATTGTCAGACCACAGTGCTTTGAAACTGGAACTCAATCACAAGAAAAAGCTTGGGAAAAATTCAAACACTTTGAAGGTAAACACCATCCTGCTCAAGAATGTTTGAGTCAACCAAGAAATCAAAGAATATCTTTTAAAAAATCACAGAAACAAATGAGAGTGAAAACACTTCAGTCCAAAACCTATGGGAGATGGCAAAGGCAGTCTTAAGGGGGAAATACATAGGCACCCAGGCTTCACTAAAAAAAAAAAAAAAATAGAAAAAACCTAAATACACAAACCCTTTTTACACCTTAAAGAACTGAAGAATCAACAAGAAATGAAGCTTAACCCATGCATGAAAAGAGATATAATTAAGATTAGAGGAGAGATCAATAAATTAGAAAACAGAAATACAGTAGAGAAGATCAATGAAACTAGAAGCTGATTCTTTGAAAGAATTAATAAGATAAAAAAAAAAAAAACATTGGCTTCCTGATCAAAGTACCAACAGCAGTTTTCAAAGTGCTGGAACAAGCAATCCTAAAATTTGTATAGAACCAGAAAAGACCCAAAATCGTCAAGGAAATGTTGAAAAAGAAAAACAAAGCTGGGGGCATCACATTGCCTGATTTCAAGCTCTATTGCAAAACTGTGATCACCAAAACCGCATGGTACTGGCACAAAAAAGACACACAGATCAGTAGAACAGTGAGGCCAGATAAGGACCCTCGACTCTATGGTCAAGTAATCTTTGAGAAAGCAGGAAAAAATATCTGATATAAAGTCTCTTCAATAAATGGTTCTGGGAAAACTGGACAGCTGTATGTAGAAGAATGAAACTCGACCATTCTCTTAAACCATAAACAAAGATAAACACAATGTGAATGAAAGACCTCAATGTGAGATAGGAATCCATCAAAGATGTAGAGGAGAACATAGGCAGGAACAACTTTGACTTTGGCCACAGCAACTTCTTTCAAGACACATCTCCAAAGGCAAGGGAAAGAAAAGCAATAGTGAACTTTTGGGACTTCAAGATAAAAAGATTCTGCACAGTAAAGAAAACAGTCAACAAAACAAAGAGTCACTTCACAGAATGGGAGCCAATGTTTGTGAATGACACTACTGACAAAGGGTTGATATCCAAGATCTATAAATAACTTCTCAAACTCAACCCCCAAAAAACAAATAATGAAGTAAAACAAAAACAAAAATGGACAGAAGACATGAACAGGCACTTCTACAAAGAAGACGTAGAAATGTCCAACAAACATATAAAAATTGTTCATCATCACAAGGGGCACCTGGGTGGCTCAGTGCGTTAAAGCCTCTGCCTTCAGCTCAGGTCATGATTCCAGGGTCCTGGGATCAAGCCCCGCATAGGGCTCCCTGCTCAGCAGGAAGCCTGCTTCCTCCTCTCTATCTCTCTGCCTGCCTCTCTGCCTACTTGTGATCTCTGTCTGTCAAATAAATAAAAAAATAAAATAAAAATGTTCATTATCACTAGCCAACAGGGAAATTCACATAAATACCGCAATGAGGTACCACCTTACACCAGTTAGAATGGCAAAACATGAAAAAGAAAGAAGCAATAAATGTTGGAGAGGCTGTAGAGAAAGGGCAACACTTGTACACTGTTGGTGGAATTGCAAGTTGGCACAGCACTTTGAAAAACAGTGTGGTGATTCCTCCAAAAATGAAAAATAAAGCTACCCTGTGATCCAACATTTGCATTACTAGGCTTTTACCCCAAAGATACATATGTAGTGAAAAGAAGGGACATGTGCATCCCGATGTTCATAGCAGCAATGTCCACAATAATGAAACTGAAGAAGGAACCAAGGTGCCATTCTACAGATGAATGGATAAAGAAGATGTGACCTAAATATATAATGAAATATTACTCAGCCATCAGAAATGATGAATACCCAACTTTGCATCACCATGGTTGGGACTGGAGGAGATTATGCTGAGTGAAATAAGTCAAGCAGTGAAAGTTATTTATCATGTGGTTTCACTTACTTGAGGAATGTAAAGAATAGCATGGAGGACATTAGGAGAAGGAAGGGAATATTGAAGGGGGGAATTGGAGGGGGGAGGTCTCATGAGAGAATGTGGACTCTGAGAAACAAACTGAGGATTTTAGAGGGGAGGGAGGAAAGGGGATGGTTTGGACCAGTGATGAGTGATGATGGCATGGATTGCATGGAACACTGGGCGTTATATGCAACAAGAATCATAGAACACTACATGAAAAACTAATTATGTATTGTATGGTGACAAACATAACATAAAGCACAAAAAGAAACAAACATCAAAACCACAATAAGGTACACCCTCACTCCAATCTGAATGGCTAAAATTAACACATCAGGAAACAATGGATGTTGGAGACGATGTGGAGAAAAGGGAACCTTCTTACACTGCTGGTGAGAATGCAAGTTTGTACAACCACTCTGAAAAACAGTATGGAGTTTCCTCAAGAAGTTTTAAAAAGATCTGTCCTATGTCTCTGCAATTGCACTACTAGATATGACCCAAAGTTACAGATGCACCCCAATGTTTATAGCAACAATGTCCACAATAGTCAAACTATAGAATAAGCCCTGATGTCCACTGACAGATGTATGGATAAAGAAGATGTGGTATACATATACTGGACTATAACTCAGACATCAAGAAAATGGAATTGTACCATTTGAAATGACATGGATGGGACTAGAAGAGGGCATTATGGTAAGCAAAATAAGTTGACCATGGAAAGTCAAGTATTATATAATTTCAATTATATGTGGAATTTAAGAATCAAATCAGAGGATCATAGGAGAGTGGAGGGAAACATAAAATGGGGTGAAATCAGAGAGTGAAACAAACTATAAGATACCTTAACTATAAGAAAAATACTGAGGGTTGCTAGAGGGAAGGTGGGTGGGGGTGGGGTAACTGGGTGATGGGCATTAAGGAGGGAATATGATATAAGAAACACTGGATGTTATATGCAACTGATGAGTCTCTCAACTCCACCTCTGAAGCTAATAATACAACATAAGTTGATTAATTAAATTTAAATAATGTAAAAAAATTTTAAAAACCATAAAATATGACAACATATACCTAAAACATTAGGATAAAGGAGTTAAGAATGGGTTTGAACATAAGCAATCATTAACTTCATATAGACTGGAATATGCAGGAGATATCATATACAAACCTAATGGTAACAAATCAAAAACCATTAATAGATATATAAAGAATAAAGAAACCCCAATATATCAGTAAAGAAAAGTAAAAACCATGAAAGAGAAGAAGAGAAGAAAGTAGGAGAGAAAAACTACAAAAACAACCACAAAGCGAAAAATATGAGCAAATTAACATATCTATGAATAACTATTTCAGGTATTTTTTTAAAAGATTTTATTTATTTGACAGAGTGAGAGCACAAGCAGGCAGAGAGAGACAGGGAAGCAGGCTACCCGCTAAGCAGATAGCCCGATGCAGGGCTCGATGGAGGACCCCAAGACCATGACCCGAGCTGAAAACAGAGGCTTAAACCACTGAGCCACCCAGGTGCCCCTATTTCAGGTATTTTTAAGATTCTATTTACTTATTTGACGGATAGAGAGACAGAGGGCTTGAGTGCACAAGCTGGGGGAATAGCAGGCAGAGGTAGAGGGAAAAGCAGACTTCCTGTTCAGCAGAGAGCCAGAAGACATGGGCTTTGAACCCAGGGTTCCCAGATCATGACGTGGGCCAAAGTCAGGTGCTTAAAAGACTGAACTGGCCAGGAGTTCCTATCAAACACTACTTTGAGTACAAATAGACTAAATACTCCAATTAAAAGAGAGAAAGTGAATGAGTGTTTTTAAAAAACTCTATATGCTGCCTACAACAGACTCATTTCACACCTAAAGACACCTGCAGATTGAAAGTGAGGGGATAGAGGGGCACCTGGGTGCAACAGTGGGCTAAAGCCTCTGCCTTTGGCTCGGGTAATGGTCTCATGGTCCTGGGATTGAGCCCTGCATTAGGCTCTCTGCTCAAGAAGGAGCCTGCTTCTTCCTCTCTCTCTGCCTGCCTCTCTGACTATGTGTGATCTCTGTCTGCAAATGAATAAATAAAATCTTTAAAAAAAGAAAGTGAAGGGATAGAGAAATAGTATCATGCAAATGTATGTCAAAAGAAAGCCAGACACAAAAACAGATACATAGACCAATGTAGAGTAGAGACCCCAGATATGGACCCAGAACACTATGGTCAATTATCTTCGACAAAGCAGGAAAAAATATCCTGTGTGTGTAGGGGGGAAACATTATCTTCAACAAGTGATACTGGGAAAGTTGGACAGCTATGTATACAAAAATAATACTCGAACATTCTCTGATAGCATTCACAAGGATAAATTCAAAATATATGAAAGACCACAATGTGAGACAGGACTCCATCAATATACTAGAAGAGAACATAGGCAGTAACCTCTTCAATATCAGCCACAGCAGCTTCTTTCAAGACACGTCTCCAGAGGCAAAGGAAACAAAAGCAAAAATGAACTTTTGAGGCTCCATCAAGATCAAAAGCTTCTGCACAGCAGAGGAAACAGTCAACAAATCAAAGAGGCAACACACAGAATGGGAGAAGATATTCACAGATGACACTACAGAAAATGGGCTGATATCCAACATCTATAGAGAAATTCTCAAACTCAACGCCCCCCCCAAAAAAAACAGATAATCCAGTCAAGAAGTGGGCAGAAAACACTGTATCCAGACACTTCTCCCAAGCAGACATACAAATGGCTAGCAGACACATGAAAAAAATGTTCATCATCATTAGCCATCAGGGAAATTCAAATCAAAACTACATTGAGACACCACCTTACGCCAGTTAGAATGGCAAAGATTAACAAGACAGTAAACAACAAATGTTGGAGAGGATTTGGAGAATAGGGAACCCTCTTACACTGTTGGTGGGAATGCAAGTTGGTGGTGCAGCCACTTTGGAAAACAGTGTGGAGATTCCTCAAAAAAGTAAAAATAGAGCTACCCTGTGACCCAGAGATTGCACTACTGGCTATTTACGCCATCGATACAGATGCAGTGAAAGGAAGGGCAAGTGCACCCTAAAGTTCATAGCAGTGAAGGCCACAGTTGCCACGCTGTGGAAAGAGATGAGATACCCTTCAACAGACGAATGGATTAAGAAGATGTGGTCTATATATACAATGGGATATTAGTCAGCCATCGGAAAGGATGATTACCCAAATTTTGAATCAATATGGATGGGACTGGAGGAGATTATTCTGAGTGAAATAAGTCAAACAGAGAAAGTCAATTATCATACAGTTTCACTTACTTGTGGAACATAAGGAAAAACATGGAGGACATTAGGAGAAGGAAACCCAAGGGGAAGGGATGGAAATCAGAGGGAGAGAGGAACCATGAGAGACTGTGGGCTTTGAGAAACAAACTGAGGGTTTTAGAGGGGAGGGGGTGTGGGGATGTGTGAACCTGCTGGTGGCTATTGATAAAAAGCAAATAATCCAATCAAGAACGGGGCAGAGGACATGAACAGACATTTCTGCAAAGAAGACATCCAGATGGCCAACAGACACATGAAAAAGTGCTCCACGTCACTTGGCATCACAGAATTACAAATCAAAACCCCAATGAGATACCACTTCACACCAGTCAGAATGGCTAAAATTAACAAGTCAAGAAATAACAGGTGTTGGTGAGGATGCAGAGAAAAAGGAATCCTCCTACACTGTTGGTGGAAATGCATACTGGTGCAGCCACTCTGGAAAATAGGATGGAGGTTCCTCAAAAAGTTGAAAATAGAACTACCCTATGACCCAGCAATTGAACAACAGGGTATTTATCCTAAAGATACAAATATAAGGGGCCCATGGGTGGCTCAGTGGGTTAAGCTGCTGCCTTCGGCTCAGGTCATGATCTCAGGGTCCTGGGATCGAGTCCCGCATCAGGCTCTCTGCTCAGCAGGGAGCCTGCTTCCCTCTCTCTCTCTCTGCCTGCCTCTCCATCTACTTGTGATTTCTCTCTGTCAAATGAATACATAAAATCTTTAAAATGCAAACTATTTAAAAAATAAAGATACAAATATAATGATCTGAGGGACATGCTCACCCAAATGTTTACAGCAGCATTGTCCACAAGAGCCAAACTATGGAAAGAAGCTAGATGTCCATCAACAGATGAATAGATAAAGAAGATAGGGTATATATATTCACAGTGGAATACTATGCAGCCAACAACAACAAAAAACCACGAAATCTTAGCATTTGCAACAATGTGGCTGGAACTGGAAAGTATTATACTAAGCGAAATAAGTCAATCAGAGAAAGACAATTATCATATGATCTCTGATATGTAGAATTTGAGAGGCAGGGCGTGCATTTGGGTGGGGGTAGGGAGGGAAAAAAATGAAACAAGATGGGACCGGGGAGGGAGACAAACTATAAGAGACTCCCAATATCAGGAAACAAACTGAGAGTTGTTAGGAGGTGGGCAGGGAGGGATAAGGTGGCTGAGTTATGGATATTAGGGAGGATATGTACCATGGTGAGTTCCGTGAATTTTGTAAGACTAATGATTCACAGACCTGTACCCTTGAAGTAAATAATACATTAAATGCTAATAATAAAAGTATAAAGAAAGAAAGAAGGAGAGAAAGAAAGAAAGACATAAATGGATGCTCTAACAGCTAGAGCAAATGAGGCAGAAAAGAGACTTGGTGACATACAAGACAAAATGATGAAAAGGAAGCTGAAGACAAAAGAAAAATAACAGATGGAAAATTAGAAGGGTTTTCAAGAATCAGTGATACCATAAAGTGAAACAATATTAGAGTAATTGGGGTCCCAGAGGAAGAAGAAAGAGGGGCAGAAGGTATGTTTGAGCAAATCATAGCTGAGAACCTCCCTAACCTGGGGAAGGAAACAGACATTAATTTCAAAAAGGCATAGAAAACCCACCTCAAAATTAATTCAAACAGATCAACACCCCAGTATCTAAAAGTGAAGCGTGCAATATTCAGAGATAAATAGAAAATCATGAAAGTGACTTAAGAGAAAAGGTCTTTAACATGTAGGTGTATAAACATCAGACTGGCAGCAGACCTATCCACAGACACCCAGTACACTAGGAAGGGCTGGAAGCACTGGGTGTGGTACACCCAGTACTTGTAAACAATGAAAAAAAAAAGAATAAAAAGGAAAACTAAGAAATAAATAATGTATGTAGAATAAAAGAAAATGGATGAATAAATAAACAATTTATTGTTTATTTGAATGAATGAATGAACGATTAAGTATTTAAATAAAGATTTTTAACTACTTATTAAAGTCCCCCTCTCTTGCCACAAAAGTAGTGATAGTCAAACTTTTAAGCCATGAACACTAATCACTTTAAAAAGTGAGAATTCATTGTTTAAACATTTATTGAGAGTCTACTGTATCACTGAGGAACCAATGATGGAGAAAATGGGCAGAGTCTGTGCCTTTGTACATTGGTATTGTAATGGGCAAAACAACCAATGGGCAGATAAACTAATGCATAAATATGCTTTGAATAAACAAAAATTAAGGTAAGGTGATGAATCTGTCAGGAGTTGCTATTTCATAGAGGATGGTTGAGAAAGCATTTTGGGGGGAATGCAATCTGAGTTGAGACCTAAATGAATTGAGGAAATGAACTAGAAGAAGATCTAAAATGTGTCCCTTTCACACAGAAGAAACAGCAAGTGCAACGGTCCTCAAGAATGCATTTCTTGGGGCACCTGGGTGGCTCAGTGGGTTAAAGCCTCTGCCTTTGGCTCAGGCCATGATCCCAGGACCCTGGGATCGAGCCCCACATCGGGCTTTCTGCTCAGCAGGGGGCCTGCTTCCTCCTCTCTCTCTGCCTGCCTCTCTGCCTACTTGTGATCTCTGTCAAATAAATAAATAAAATCTTTTTTTTAAAAAAAAGAGTTACAGAAGAGTTGGAAAGGTTTAAAAAAAAGAATGCATTTCTTATGCTCAAGGAACAATAAGGAGGGCAGGCTATCTTCAGCTGAATGCGCAAGGGAGAAAGTGATAAAAAGCATATGTCGACAATATATGATCATTTATGTATAAATTACATACAATGTAACTATATTTTTGTCTATTATAAAATATTCTCAGAAATATAAATTGTATAAACATTAAATAAAGTAACACAAACAAAGTTTTTAGTATTTTCTTCCCACAATCTAGCAGATAACCTTGTGCCTCCACAACTGAGGGACACCCACCCCACACTGGAGAGCTTTGCTCTGTTGGAAACAAAAGATATAACTTAAAACCATGGAGTTGCATCTCAATCAACATACAAATACAGGCATCCTTCATTTTATTGCACTGTACTTTATTGAATTTTGCAGATACTGAGTTTTTCACATATTGAAGGTTAGTGTCAAGGCAGCATCACTGCACCATTTTTCCAAAAGCATTTGTTCATTGTGCTTCTCTGTGTCACATTTCACTAATTCTCACAGTATTTTAAACTTCTTAATTATTATTATATCTAGTATGGAGATCTGTAATCAATGATCTTTGATATTATTATTGTAATTGTTTTTGGGACACCAGAAACCACACCCATGTACAATGGTAAACTGAATCAATACATGTTCTATGTCCTGACTGCTCTACCAACTGACCATCTCCACATCTACCTCCCTCTCAGCAGGCCTCCCTATTTCCTATGATACATCAGTATTAAAATTAGGCCATTTAATAATGGCCTCTAAGCATTCAAGTGAAAGAAAGAGCTTTACATACCTCACTTTAAATCAAAAGCTAGAGAGTCAAGAATGGTCAAAACCTAGGCCTCTTATATCAGTTAGTCAAATTGGGAATGGAAAGTGAATGTCCTTGAAGGAACTTAAAAGTACTACTCCAGTGAAAACACAAATAATAAGAAAGCAAAACAGCCCTACTGCTAATTTGGAGAACGTTATAGTGGTCTGGATAGAAGATCAAATGAGCCACAGCATTCCCTTAAACCAAAACCTAATCTGGAGAAAGACCTTGACTCTATTCGGGTCTGTGAAGGCCAAGAGTGGTGAGGAAACTGTAAAAGAAAAGCTTGAAGCTAGCAAAGTTTGGTTCATGACATTTAAGGAAATAATCTATCTCCATAACATAAAAGTGAAGAGTGAAGCAGCAAGTGCTGATGTAGAAGTGGCAGCAAGTTATCCAAAAGATCTAGCTAAGAAAACTAATAAAGGTGGATACACTAAATAAAGTCTCAGTTTAAATGAAGCAGCTTTCTATGAGACGAATTTGCATCCAGGACTCTCATCGCTGGAGAGAAGTCAATGTATGGCTTCAAAGACTCAAAGGAGAGGCTAACACTAATTTTTTTTTTGTTTGGTTTGGTTCTTTGGCTTTTGTGGTTTCTTAAAAATTTTACTGTGTTATGTTAGTCACCATAAAATAAATCATTAGTTTCTGATGTAGTGTTCCAAGATTCAAGTTCACGTATAACACCCAGTGCTCCATGCAATACGTGCCCTCCAGGCCTCCAGCCAACACCAGGTTCACACATTCCCACCACCAGGTTCACACATCCCCTCTAATACCCTCAGTTTGTTTCTCAAAGCCCACAGTCTCTCATGGTTCCTCTCTCCCTCTGATTTCCATCCCTTCCCCTTGGGTTTCCTTCTCCCAATGTCCTCCATGTTTTTCCTTATGTTCCACAAGTAAGTGAAACTGTATAATTGACTTTCTCTGTTTGACTTATTTCACTCAGAATAATCTCCTCCAGTCCCATCCATATTGATTCAAAATTTGGGTAATCATCCTTTCCGATGGCTGACTAATATCCCATTGTATATATAGACCACATCTTCTTAATCCATTCATCTGTTGAAGGGTATCTCATCTCTTTCCACAGCGTGGCAACTGTGGCCTTCACTGCTATGAACTTTAGGGTGCACTTGCCCTTCCTTTCACTGCATCTGTATCGATGGCATAAATAGCCAGTAGTGCAATCTCTGGGTCACAGGGTAGCTCTATTTTTACTTTTTTGAGGAATCTCCACACTGTTTTCCAAAGTGGCTGCACCACCAACTTGCATTCCCACCAACAGTGTAAGAGGGTTCCCTATTCTCCAAATCCTCTCTCCAACATTTGTTGTTTACTGTCTTGTTAATCTTTGCCATTCTAACTGGCGTAAGGTGGTGTCTCAATGTAGTTTTGATTTGAATTTCCCTGATGGCTAATGATGATGAACATTTTTTTCATGTGTCTGCTAGCCATTTGTATGTCTGCTTGGCAGAAGTGTCTGGATACAGTGTTTTCTGCCCACTTCTTGACTGGATTATCTGTTTTTTTGGGGGGGGGGCGTTGAGTTTGAGAATTTCTCTATAGATGTTGGATATCAGCCCATTTTCTGTAGTGTCATCTGTGAATATCTTCTCCCATTCTGTGGGTTGCCTCTTTGTTTTGTTGACTGTTTCCTCTGCTGTGCAGAAGCTTTTGATCTTGATGGAGCCTCAAAAGTTCATTTTTGCTTTTGTTTCCTTTGCCTCTGGAGATGTGTCTTGAAAGAAGCTGCTGTGGCTGATGTTGAAGAGGTTGCTGCCTATGTTCTTTTTTTTTTTTTTTTTTTTTTTTTGAAAATCACTCTGAGGTTTTTATTTGCTGAAGAGATTAAAGGAAATATATACTGCCCCAAAGTATTTACAAACCACTGGAAGAAAATTACATTAATTGCTTTGCAAAGAAACAGTTATTGGGAAAGCATAAGATTGATATGGGCATGATTAGATTTCAGCCTTTTCTCTGTGAAGGATGTTCTCCTATAGGATTTTGATAGATTCCTGTCTCACGTTGAGGTCTTTCAGCCATTTTGAGTCTATCTTTGTGTATGGTGTAAGAGAATGGTCGAGTTTCATTCTTCTATGCATAGCTGTCCGATTTTCTCAGTGCAGATTATGGAAGAGACTCTCTTTTTTCCACAAGATATTTTTTCCTACTCTGTCGAAGATTATTTGACCATAGAGTTGAGGGGTCTGGGGTCTCTATCTCCAGTCTCTACTCAGTTCCACTGGTGAATGTGTCCTTTTTTGTACCAATACCATGCTGATTGGTGATCCCAGATTTGTAATAAAGCTTGAAATCAGGCAATGTGATGACTCTAGCTTTGTTTTTCTTTTTGAACATTTCCTTAGTGACTCGGGGTCTTTTCTGCCTCCATACAAATGTTAGGATTGTTTGTTCCAGCACTTTGAAAAATGTCATTGGTATTTTGAATGGGGTGGTATGGAAAGTGTAGATTGCTCTAGGCAGTATAGACATTTTAACAATGTTTGTTATTCTGATCCATGGGCATGGAAAGACTTCTATCTTTTTGTATCTTCCGTTTCTCTCAGGAGTGTTCCGTTGTTCCCCGAGTACAGATCCTTTACCTCTTTGGTGAGGTTTATTCCAAGGTGCCTCAGGGTTCTTGGTGCTATAGAAAATGGGATCGTTTCTTTAATTTCATTTTCTATATTTTCATTGTTATTGTATAAGTAAGCGAGTGATTTCTGTGAATTCATTTTATATCCTGCCACTCTACTAAATTGCTGTATGAGTTCTACTAGCTTACGTGTGGAGTCTTTTGGGTTTTCCATATAAGGTATCATGTCATCTGCAAAGAGAGAGAGTTTGACTTCTTCCTTGCCAGTTGAATACCTTTTATTTCTTTTTGTTGTCTGATTGCTGTTGCTAGGACTTCTAGTACTATGTTGAACAACAGTGGTGAGAGTGGGTATCCTTGTCGTGTTCCTGATCTCAGTGGAAAGGCTCTCACCTTCTCCCCATTGAGAATGATATTTGCTTTGGGTTTTTCATAGATTTTATGATGTTGAGGAATGTTCCCTCTATCCATATTCTTTGAAGAGTTTTAATGAGGAAAGGATGCTATATTTTGTCAAATGCTTTTTCTGCATCCACTGAGATGACCATGTGGTTCTTCTCTATTCTCTTATTGATTCATTCTATCACATTGATTGATTTGAGAATGTTGAACCACACTTGCATCCCAGGGATAAATCCAACCTGGTCATCGTGGATGATCTTTTTAATGTACACTTGAATCCTATTAGCTAGGATCCTGTTGAGAATCTTAGCATCCATATTCATCAGGGATATTGGTCTGAAATTCTCCTTTTTGATGGGGTCTTTTCCTGGTTTGGGGATCAGGGTAATGCTGGCTTCATAGAAAGAGTCTGGTAGTTTAGCTTATGTTGCTATTTTTTGAAACAGTTTTAGGAGAATAGCAACTATTCCTTTCTTGAATGTTTGGTAGACTTTCCCAGGGAAGTCATTAGGTCCTGGACTCTTGATTTTTTGGGAGGTTTTGGATCACTGTTTTAATATCATTACCATATATTGGTCTATTTAAGTTGTCAATTTCTTCCTGTTTCAGTATGAGAAGTTTATAGTTTCCAGGAATGCATCCATTCCTTCTAATTTGCTTAACTTATTGGCATATAACTGTTGATAATAATTTATGATGATTGTTTCTATTTTATTGGTGTTAGTCATGAACTGTCCCCTTCCATTAATAATTCTATTAATTTGGTTCTCTCTCTTGTCTTTTGGATTAGTTTGGCCAGTAGTTTATTCATCTTATTAATTCTTTCAAAGAACCAGCTTCTAGTTTCATTGTTCTACTGTATCTCTAATTATTTTCCTTGATTTGTTGTTGATTCTCCAGTTCTTTAAGGTGTAAAGAGAGCTGGTGTATGCTGGAGTTTTCATTTTTTTAAAGGATTTTATTTATTTATTTGACAGACATAGATCACAAGTAGGCAGAGAGGCAGGCAGAGAGAGAGGAGGAAGTAGGTTCCCCACTGAGCAGAGAGCCTGACGTGGGGCTCAATCCCAGGACCCTGGGATCATGACCTGAGCCAAAGGCAGAGGCTTTAACCCACTGAGCCACGCAGGCGCCCCCCCCCTTTTTTTTTTTTGATTGAGGCTTGGATGACTATGTATTTCCCCCTTAGGACAGCCTTCCCTGTATCTCATAGATTTTGGACCAATGTGTCTTCATTCTCATTGGTTTGCATGAATTGTTTAAGTTCTTCTTTGATTTCCTGGTTGATCCAAACATTCTTGACCAGGATGGTCTTTAGCTTCTAAGTGTTTTAATTCCTTCCAAAGTTTTGCTTGTGATTGAGTTCCAATTTCAAACCTTGTGTTCTGAGAATATGCAGGGAATCATCTCAGTATTTTGGTATCAGTTGAGCCCTGTTTTGTGACCCAGTATGTAGACTATTCCAGAGATAGTTCCATGTGTGCTTGAGAAGAAAGAGTACTCCATTGTTTTAGGGTGGAATGTTCTGCATATATCTATGAGGTCTATCTGGACCACTTGTTTCTTTCAAATCTCTTGTTTCTTTGTTGATTTTCTGCTTATATGATCTTTCTATTGCTGGAGTGACATGTTAAGATCCTCTGCAATTAATGTATTTATATCAGTAGGACTCTTTATTTATAAGATTAACAATTGGCTTATGTAGTTGGCTGTTCCCATGTTGGGGCATAAATATTTACAACTCTCTGATAATCTTGGTGGATAGACCCTTTAAGAACGATTTAGTGCCCTTCTGCATCTCTGACTGCAGTCTGTAGCTTAAAATCTAGTTTGTCTGATATGAGAGTCGCTACCCCAGCTTTCTTTTGAGGCCCATTGGCATGAAAGATGCTTCTCCATCCCTTTGCTTTCAGTATGGATGTATTTTTATTTTCAAAGTGTGTGTCTTGTACAGCATATGGATGGGTCCCGTCATTTTATCCAATCTGCAACCCTGTGCCCTTTTATGGGAGCATTTAGGCCATTCATGTTGAGAGTGATTATTGAAAGATAAGTTTTCATTGTCATCATGTTGCCTATGAAGTCCTTGTTTCTATAGATTGTCTCTGTAAATTGTCTCTTGGGTTCCTTCTTGTTTTATAGAACCCCCTTAATATTTCTTCTAGTGCCGGCTTGGTGGTCACATCCTCTTTTTTTTTTTTTTCAATTTATTTATTTTCAGAAAAACAGTATTCATTATTTTTTCACCACACCCAGTGCTCCATGCAATCTGTGCCCTCTATAATACCCACCACCTGGTACCCCAACCTCCTCTTTTAAACCTTGCTGGTCTTGGAAGTTCTTTATCTCTCCATCCATTTGGAATGTCAACCTTGCTTGATAAAGTATTCTTGGCTGAATGGTCTTCTCATTTAGTATCCTAGTATGTCTTGCCAGCCCTTTCTGGCTTGTCAGGTTTCTGTGGACAGGTCTGACATTATTCTGATTGTCCTCCCTCTGTACATAAGGAATCACTTCCCCCTAGCAGCCCTTAGGAAATGTTCTCTGAATTTATGAGTCATGAATTTTACAACCAAGTGCCTGGATGTCTTTCTGTCCTCATTGATCTTGGGGTGGAGGTGTCCTCTCTGCTCCTATGACACAAACACTGGTTCCATTCCCCAGATTAGGGAAATTTTCACCTAGGATTTGTTTAACTATGTCTTCTATTCCTCTCTCTCTCTCTCTCCACCTCTTCAGGAATCCCAATAATTCTGACATTGGAATGTTTTATGGTGTTATTTTCCTAATTCTGTTTTCATGCCTTCTAAGCTTTTTGTTCCTGGCCTCCTCTTGATCCTTCTTTTCTACCAGTTTGTCAACTAGATCATGCATTTCTTCTTCTGCCTTATTTACCCTAACTGTTAGAGTATTTAGATTAGATAGGATCCCACTGATAACATTTTTAAATTCTTCCAGATCAGCACTCACTTCTGTCCTTAGAGGTTCTATATTGTCACTAATGGTTTTCTGCAACCTAGCCATTGCCTGGATAATTGTTACCCTGAATTCCTTTTCCAACATACTGTTTATGTCCATTTCCAATAGTTCTGTGGTAGAGGGCACAGTTTCTGAATTTTTCCTCTGTTGGATGTTCCTCTTCCTAGTCATTTTGGTGAGAGGTGTTTGAGGAGATGTTTGGCTGAATATATCAACCACGATCCAGGTAAGGTGCACCCTGGAAAGTTTTGGAGCACTCGGAAGTCACCATCAAAAAGAAAGGAAAAAGAGAAACAGAAAAAAAAATAAAAAGAGAAGAAACCCCACAAAAATGACTCCCCAGTGTGAGATTTATAAGGTACATAAACAAACAAACAAACAAAAACAAATACAAAGAGCAACAAAATAAATGACAAGGAAAAAAGAAGAACCCAGCCAAAATGAACCCCAGGAATAAGATTTATATAATACCAAAACAAAAACAAATACACAGAAACACTGACAGAAGAATTTGATGGGAGGGTGGTTATAAACTCTCGATGTGGGTGAAGGAGGTTATTTTGGTTCTTCCTGGGTGTATCTTGTTAACTTTGTTAAAGGAGTCAACTTTCCAGAGATGCAGGGAGATTGAAAGTGGTTTATATATAGGGGTAGTATTGAATAGGGAAAAAGGATTACCTTGAAGCGTATATGTATATGTATATATAAAAAAGAGAAACATAGGTATATGTATGAAAAAAGTTAAAGTTAAAATGTTATTAAAGAATATGTTGTATTAAACTTCTAGTTGTAATGGAAAGTACATTAAAAAATTAAAAGAACAAGAATCATGAGAACAAATATTAAAAAAGAAAAGTTGTATCTATGATATATACAGGTTTTAGGGCAATACCAGGAGCTTAGTATATTGTTTTCTCTTGATGTTGGGGTTTTACACTTTTATTGGGACCCTGTGGTGGTTGTCCTCTTGTTCTTTTGACTTGTCTTCTGGGGGTGGGGCCTGCTGCACTGTTTGCCATCAATCTTGCTTGGGCTGATTCGCCTTGCCCACCATCAAGGGGCTGACCTGTGGAACCTAGTTTTTCAGGTTTTTGTTCTCTGGAGGTTTTTGTTTTTTGGCAGCTTTTTGCGACTTTTCAGAGCGTCAGAGCAAAGAAAGAATCTGTGTGCACCTAGACCTCCACCTGAAAGAGAAGCCTCAGACTGTTCCCCTCTGGGTGGTTCAAAATACACAGACTCCACCGCTGCAAACTCCGCTGAACAGCACAACCTCCCACAGGCAGTGAGCACCCTAGCCACCATCCCAGTGGTCTCCCGAGGCCCCTGCTTGTCTCTGAACCCCCATGCCACTAATATAGCTCACTAACCGTGAGCTATATTGGCCCAGGGAGCCCGCTTTCTGGTGGCTGCCTTTGCCGGGACTGCTGTCTGGAGTCCGGGGCCATGCTGGGTGTGCTCAGGCCCTGCAGTCAGGCAGGTCGTAGAAGGCTGTGAGCCAAGGGATTCCGACCAGAGATCATGCCAGGTTCTCTCAGGAGCGGTCTGGGTGCACTCAGATCCCCCAGCCAGTCTCAGAAGGTGCAGTCCTAGAGAACGCCAGCTGGCGCCCACACCAGGCTCTCTCAGGCAAGTGCGGATGTGCACCCAGCTCGAGTGGTGGTGCATACAGTGGAAAGCCATGGGCTCAGGGGCCATGGACTGGAGTCCTCACTGGACTCTCTCTGGCATTGGAGGCCACCAGTGGTGACTGTCCCGGGAACATGGGCTTAGGCCCATGCCCATAACTGTCCAATTCTACCAGTTGCCCCTTAAGATCTTTTGGGTTTTTTCGAGTCTTTTTAAACCGGAGTCTAAGTTAATGCTGGTCCCAAATCGCATGACAATTTCCTATTGGGGTATTACTTTCCAGAGGGTCACTTCTGGTGGCTTCCTCCCCAGTCTGTTTATCCTCCAATATCAATCTGAGTGTCCCCACTCTGCTTTACCTCTCCATTGATGTCTTCTCCCTCCATAGAGATCCAGAAGTGTATAATATTACATCTCAAGCTGATTTCCTGGGTGTTCAGAGTGTTCTGGCAGATACTTAGCTCACTTCAAGGGACTGGATGAAACAGAGTCTCCTACTTCTCTGCCATCTTGCTTGCCCCTCCTTCTGAAAACAGACTGATAAGTTCTTTATAAATTTTGAATACTAGCCCTTTATCTGATATGTCCTTTGCAAATATCTTCTCCCATTCTGTCAGTTGTCTTTTGGATTTGTTTGTTGACTCTTTCCTTTGCTGTGGAAAAGCTTTTGATCTTGATGAAGTCCCAGTAGTTCGTTTTTGCCCTTGCCTTTGGTAATGTTTCTAGGATGAAGTTGCTGCGGCTGAGGTCAAATAAGTTGCTGTCTGTGTTCTCCTCATGGATTTCAATGGATTCCTTTCTCACATTGCGGTCTTCCATCCGTGTTGAGCCTATGTTTGTGTGTGGTGTAAGGAAATGGTACAGTTTCATTCTTCTGCATGTGGCTGTCCAATTTTCCCAAAACCACTTGTTGTCTTTTTTCCATTGGACATTCTTTCCTGCTTTGTCAAAGATTGGTTGACCATAGAGTTGAGGGTCTATTTCTGGGCTCTCTATTTTGTTCCATGGATCTATGTCTCTGTTTTTGTGCCAGTACCTTACTGTCTTGTTGATTGCATCTTTGTAATGAAGCTTGAAGTCTGGAATTATGATACCACCAACGTTGGTTTTCTTTTTCAACATTCCAGTGGGTATTCAGGGTCTTTTCTTGTTCCGTATAAATTTTAGGATTATTTGTTCTATTTCTTTGAAAAAAGTTGATGGTATTTTGATCGGTATTGCATCAAATGTGTAGATTGCACTAGGTAACATAGACATTTTCACAATATTTCTTCTTTCAATCCATGAGCATGGAAAATTTTTCCATTTCTTTGGGTAGTCCTCAATTTCTGTCATGAGTACTCTATAGTTTTCTGAGTACAGATTCTTTGCCTCTTTGGTTAGATATATTCCTAGGTATCTTATGGTTATGGGTGCAATTGTAAATGGGATTGACTTTTTAATTTCTCTTTTTTCTGTCTTGTTGTTGGTGTATAGAAATGCAACTGATTACTGTGCATTGATTTTATATCCTGACATTTTATTAAATTCCTGTATTAGTTCAGCAGTTTTGATGTGGGGTCTTTTGGATTTCCACATAAAGTATCATATCATCAGCAAATAATCAGTTTTACTTCTTTGCCAATTTGGATGCCTTTTATTTCTTTTTGTTCTCATTGCTGAGGCTAGGACTTCTAGTACTATGTTAAATAGCAGTGGTGATAGTGGACATCCTGCCATGTTCCTGACCTTATGGGAAAAGGTCTCAGTTTTTCCCTATTCAGAATGATATTTGCTGTAGGTTTTTCATAGATGGCTTTGATGATATTGAGATATGTATCCTCCATCCTTACACTGTTAAGAGTTTTGATCAAGAAAGAATGCTGTGTTTTGACAAATGCTTTTTCAGCATCAATTGAGAATATCATATCATTCTTGTTCGTTCTTTTATTAATGTATTGTTTCACATTGATTGATTTGTGATGTTGATCCAAACTTGCCACCCAGGAATAAATACTACTTGGTCATGGCGGATAATCCTTTTAATGTACTGTTGAATCCTATTGGGTACAATTCTGGTGAGGATTTTTGCATCCATGCTCATCAGGGATATTGGTCTATAATTATCCATTTTAGTGGGGTCCTTGTCTGATTTCGGGATCAAGGTAATGCTGACCTCATAAAATGAGTTTGGAAGTTTTTCTTCCATTTCTTTTTCTTTCTTTCTTTCTTTCTTTTTTTTTTGGAACAATTTCAGGAGAATAGGTATTAATTCTTCTTTAAAGGTTTGGTAGAATTCCCCTGGGAAGCTGTCTGGCCCTAGGCTCTTGCTTGATGGGAGATTTTGATGGCTGCTTCAATCTCCTTACTGGTTGTGAGTCTGTTCAGGTTTTCTATTTCTTCCTGGTTCAGTTTTGGTAGTTCATACTCTCTAAGAATGCAACCACTTCTTCCAGATTGTCAAATTAACTGGCGTATAGTTGCTCATTATATGCTCCTATAATTCTTTGTATTTCTTTGGTGTTCATTGTGAGCACTCCTCTTTAATGATTTTTAAATTTGGGTCTTCTCTCTCTCTCTCTCTCACACACTGTTAAGTCTGAGATTGATAAGGGGTTATCAATCTTATTAATTCTTTCAAGGAATCAGGTCCTAGATTTGTTGATCTGTTCTACTGTTCTTTTGGTTTCTCTTTCATTGATTTCTGCTCTGATCATTATGATTTCTTTTCTCCTGCTGGGTTTAGGCTTTCTTTGCTGTTCATTCTCCTGCTCCTTTAGGTGTAGGGTTAGGTTGTGTGTTTGAGTACTTGTTTCTTGAGAAAGTCTTGTATCGATATATACTGTCCTCTCAAGACCATCTTTGCTGCATCCCAAGGATTTTGGTTTTTTTTTTTTTCTTTCAATTTATTTATTTTCAGAAAAAAATTATTCATTATTTTTTCACCACACCCAGTGCTCCATGCAAGCCGTGCCCTCTATAATACCCACCACCTGGTACCCCAACCTCCCACCCCCCACCACTTCAAACCCCTCAGATTGTTTTTCAGAGTCCATAGTCTCTCATGGTTCACCTTCCTTTCCAATTTACCCAAATTCCCTACTCCTCTCTAACGCCCCTTGTCCTCCATGTTATTTGTTATGCTCCACAAATAAGTGAAACCATATGATAATTGACTCTCTCTGCTTGACTTATTTCACTCAGCATAATCTCTTCCAGTCCCGTCCATGTTGCTACAAAAGTTGGGTATTCATTTTGAACCATTGTGTTTTCATTTTCATTTGTTTCCATGAATGTTTTTAATTCTTCCTTAATATCCTGGTTGGCCCATTCATTCTTGTATAGTATGCTCTTCAGCCTCCATGTATTTGAGTTCTTTCCAACCTCCCTCTTGTGGATCAGTTCTAGTTTCAAAACGTTGTGGTCTGAAAATATGCAGGGAATGATCTCAGTCTTTTGTTACCAGACCTGATTTGTGATCCAGGATGTGATCTATTCAGGAGAATGTTCCATTTGCACTGGAGAAGAATGTGCATTCTGTTGCTTTGGGATAGAATGTTCTGAATATGTCTGTGATGTCCATCTGGTCCAGTGTGTCATTTGAAGTGTTTATTTCCTTTTTGATCTTTTGGTTAGATGATCTGTCCATTTCAGAGAGGGAGGTGTTAAAATCCCATACAATTATTGTATTATTGTCCATGTGTTTCTTTGATTCTGTTGTTAATTGGTTTATGTAATTGGTTGATCCCATGTTACGGGTATAGATGTTAAAATTTTTAGATTGTTTTTTGTTGGAGAGATCTTTTAGGTATGATATGGTGTCTTTCCTCATCTCAAATTATAGTCTTTGGTTTAGAATCTAATTTGTCTGATATAAGGATTGCCACACCAGCTTTTTATTATTATTATTATTATTTTTTTAATATCCATTAGCATGGTAAAGTGTTTTCTGCCCCCTCACTTTAAATCTGGAGGTGTCTTTGGGTCTAAAATGAGTTTCTTGCAGACAGCATATCAATAAATCCTATGTTTGTTTTGTTTTGTTTTGTTTTGTTTTAATCCATTCTGATCCCCTGTATCTTTTGAGTGGGGCATTTAGCCCATTTAAATTTAGGGTAACTATTGAAAGATATGAGTTTAGTATCATTTTACTGCCTGTAAGGTGAGTGTTACTGTATATTGTCTCTGTTCCTTTCTGGTCTGTTACTTTAATGCTCTCTCTTTTCATAGGGGACCCCTTTCAATATTTCCTGTAGGGCTGGTTTGGTGTTTGCAAATGCTTTTAGTTTATGTTTGTCCTGGAAGCATTTTCTTCCTCTTATTTTCAATGACAGCCTAGCTGGATATAGCATTTTTGGCTGCATATTTTTCCCGTTTAGTGCTCTGAATACATCATGCCAGTCCTTTCTGGCCTGCTAGGTCTCTGTGGATAGTGCTGCTGCCAATCTAATATTTCTACCATTGTAGGTTATGGACCTCTTGTTCAGAGTTGCTTCCAGGATTTTCTCTTTGTCCTGAGACTTGTAAGTTTTACTATTAGATGAAGGATCGTGGACCTATTTTTATTGATTTCAGGTGGTTCTATATGCCTCCCGTTTTGGTTTTGTTTTGTTTTAATTTGGCAGAGAGAGATCACAAGTAGATAGAGAGGCAGGCAGAGAGAGAGAGAGAGGGAAGCAGGCTCCCTGCTGAGCAGAGAGCCCAATTCGAGACTCGATCCCAGGACCCCGAGATCATGACCTGAGCTGAAGGCAGCAGCTTGACCTACTGAGCCACCCAGGCGCCCCTGCCTCCTGTATTTTGATGTTTGTTTCCCATCCCAAATTAAGGAAGTTTTCTGCTATAATTTGCTCCAATGTACCTTCTGCCCTTATTCTTCTTCTGGAATCCCAATTATTCCAATATTGTTTCATCTTATGGTATCACTGATATCTCCAATTCTCCCCTTGTGGTCCATTAGATATTTATCTCTCTTTTTTTCTCAGCTTCTTTACTTTTCCTCTTTTGGTCTTCTGTATCACAAATTCTATCTTCTGCCTCATTTATTCTAGCATTAACAGCCTCCATTTTTTTTAATTGTACCTCATTAATAGCTTTTTTCATTTCAACGTGGTTAGATTTTAGTTCTTTTATTTCTTCAGAAAAGAATTTTATTTCTCCAGAAAAGGATTCTCTAGTTTCCTCTATGCTTTTTTCAAGCCCGGCTAGCTTCTTTATAATTATCATTCTGCACTTTAGTTCTGACGTCTTATTAATGCCTGTATTGATTAAGTCCCTAGCAGTTGGTACTGCCACTTGTTGCTTTTTTTGAGGTGAGTTTTTCTGCCTTATCATTTTGTCCAGAGGTGAATAGACAAATGAGAGAATAAAATGCTAAAAGGGTAACAACAACCCCAGTAGTATGTACACTAACCAAATCAGAAGAGACCAGCAGCCAAGGAGGAAAGAAAGCAGAAAAAGAAAACAAAAAAGAATATGATCACATGGTGAAGAAGACAGAGCCAAATACTACTTGATTTTGGGTGTCTCCACAATTTTTGAGGAAAAAAAATATATGTGTGTGTGTGTGTGTGTGTGTGTGTGTATGTATACCTGATGATGGTATAGAATATAACTTTAACAATGAAAGTTAAAAATGATTTAAAAAAAGGAATATGCTCAGGCTGGAGACTAGAACAAAGCTGAATGTTAGATTTAGGATGTATTTTGGTCTGTTAGAAGAAACTGTACCCCAAAATTTTAAAGAAAGAAAAACTTATATGTGTACAAGAAATAAGGTTAAGTACAGTGAAGGGATAGAATAAGCGTATAAAATGAAAATTGAAAAATATTTTTATTTTATAAGATAGAATAGTTAATATAGGAAAGAGAAAAAACTTCACAAAATAGAAAAAGAGAAAATACCAAAAATTAAAAAAATAAATTTGAAATACTAAAGAATCATTGGGAAAAAGCCATGAATTCTATGTGCTGTATTCCCCTAGCTTTGGAGTTTTGCTGTTCTCACTGATCGGTAAAAGGGGTCTTGGCTGAATGTTCTTGCTGATCTTCTGGGGGAGGGGGCTGTTGTAGTGATTCTGAAATGTCTTTGCCCAAGGCACAATTGCACTATTCTTGCACAGGACAGGCTAAGGAATCTGTTCAGGTTAGCTCTCGGCAGCTTTTGTTCCCTGAAATGTTTCTGTACAGCTTTGGAAGATGAGGATGATGATGGCGGCCTCCCAATCTCCAGCCCCAGAGGAGTCAAGAGCTCAGGGTGACCCCTCTTCAGTGTGCCATCAGAGAAAACAATCACTCCTATCTCCTTGGTCTCCGGGCGTGCTCCATGCTCAACTGGTCTGTGATGGAGCATTTCTATCTCTGGCACATGGCCCCATTTGGAGTCTCAATACCCAACAGATTCCTGCAGCATGCTCCCATGCCACTCCTGGTGGTGCAAGGGAATTCTCCCTAGATCTGCCACTTGAGGGATCCTTGCTCAAAGAATAGTGGTCTGGCTTTGTATCTGCTCATGGTTTATGGCAACCCTGAGCTGAGCGCTCCCCTCCTCAGCTCCATCTTTGCAGCCAGCTGCCCCATTCAGATACCTGGGAGCCCTGCCGCACTCAGGTACCTGGTTGTTCTGTGATCCCTGAGTCTCCTGAGACCACACTGACCCAGTGAGGATCCCACTCCACACATAGCTACTGGAACGATATCCCTCCATGGGGCTGACTTCTGAAGGTTCTGATATTGTGTTCCACTGCTCTCTCACTTGCCAGGAGCCAGCTGATGGAGGCTCCCTAACCCCGCAGTCTATCTTCCCATACTTCACCTAGGATCCACTTCTCTGAATATCCTGGTGTCCAGAAAGTGGTTGCTTTTCTGTTCATAGAATTGTTGTTATTCTCTTTGATCTCCTGTTGGGTTTGTAGGTGTTCAGAATGGTTTGATAACTATTTAGTCGAACTCCTGGGACAAGACCGAATTTAGGTCTCCTACCCCCCCACCATCTTGCTCCTCCCTTCTATTTAAAACAATTCTAAACAAGGGAGAGGAAGACGGCCACAGAGTAGGTGGACAATTGGCTCACCTCATCCACTAACACAACTAAATAACTATCGAATCATCCTAAAACCCAAGAGATAGACCTTGTGCCTGAAAGGAAAAAACAAAACAAAACAGAAAGAGAGAAAAGGGGAGAAGGAGCAAGATGGCAGAGTGCAGGCATGTCAACCGGTTTCCTGAATTTAGCTGGATATCTACCAAGCCAGTCTGAACAAATGAAATCAGCTTGAGATGTAAGATCATACATCTGGATCTCTATGGGGGAAGAGGATATTCAGACCAGAGGTACAAAGAATGGAGTTGTGATTGCATGAGAGCTAATCAGGCCGAACTTAAAAACGTTATAAATGACATGCAGTCAAAACTAGATATTCTAAGAGCTAGGGTAAATGAGATTGAAGAATGAATTCATGATCTAGAAGACAAACTGATAGAAAGGAAGGAAGAGGAGGAGGGCTGGATCAAACGGCTTAAAATCCATGAAAACAGAGTTAAAGAAATAAACAACACCATGAAGTGTTCTAATGTCAGAATTATTGGGATCCCTGAGAGGGTAGAGAGAGAGAGGACTAGAGATATATTTGGAATAATCATAGCTGAGAACATCCTTAATCTGTGGTATGGAATAAGCATTCACGCACCCAGGAGTTCTTTACCCAACAAAGCTGTCATTCAGAATGGATGGAGAGATAAAGCACTTCTAGGACTGGCAGAGAATGAAAGAATATGTGACCACTAACTAAGTTGGCCCTCCGGGAAATAAGGAGAGTTCTATAAAAGAAGAAAGGACCCAAGAGTGATATAGAACAGAAATTTACAGGACAATCTATAGAAATAAGGACTTCACAGGCAACGTGAGGACAATAAAATCACAACTTTCAATAATCACTCTCAATGTGAATGGCCTAAATGCTCCCATGAAACAGCACCGGGTTGCAGATTGGATAAATTGGAAGGACCCATCTATATGCTGATTCATTTTGAACATAAAGGTACATCCAGACTGGAAGTGAGAGGATAGGGAATGATTTTCATACCAATTGACCTCAAAAGAAAGGTGGGGTACCAATTCTCATATGAGAAAAATTAGATTTTAAATTAAGGACTGTAGTTAGAGATACAAAAGGATACTACATCATTCTTAAGGGGTCTATCCAACAAGAGAATCTAAGTATTGTTAAATGCATGCCCCCAACATGGGAGCAGCCAAATACATAAGCCAACTGTCAACCAAAATAAAGAGAAATACTGAAAAATAATATGTTAATAGTAGGAGACCTCAACACCCCACTCTCAGCAGTAGACAGATCATCTAAGCAGAAAATCAGCAAAAGAAAGAAGAGCTCTGAATGACACACTGGGCCAGATGGACTTCATAGATATATACAGAACATTCCACCCTAAAAACAGACTACTGATACTTCTCAAACACACATGGGACTTTCTCCAGAATAGACTACATACTGGGTCACAAACCAGGTCTCAACTAATACCAAAAGACTGAGATGATTCCCTGCATATTCTCAGACCACAGCGCTTTGAGATTGAAACTCAATCACAAAAAAAAGTTAGGAAGAAATTCAAAGATTTGGAAGCTAAGGACCTTCATGCTTCAGAGTGCTGGGGTAAACCAGGAAATCAAAGAAGAAATTAAGATTTCATGGGAATCAATGAGAATGAAAACACTTTAGTCCAAAACCTATGGGATATGGCAAAGGCAGTTGTATGGAGGAAATACATAGCTATCCAAGCCTCACTCAAAAACATAGAAAAATTCTGAATTCACCAACCAACTTTATGCCTTAAAGAACTGTATTTAAGAAAAAAAAAAGAAGAAGAAGAAGAAGCCTAAGCCATGCACAAGAAGGGGAAAAAATTAAGATTAGAGTAGAGATCAATGAATTAGAAACCAGAAGTATAGTTGAGCAGATCAATGAAACTTGAAGATGTTTCTTTGAAAGAATTAATAAGATAGTAAACCACCGGTGAGACTTATCCAAAAGAAAAGACAAAGGACCCAAATTAATAAAATTATGAATGAAAGAGGACCTATCATTAGTAATATCAAGAAAATAGAAACAATTATCAGTAACCATACGCTAATAAATTAAGCAACTTGGAAGAAATGGATGCCTTCCTGGAAACCTGTAAACTACTAAGAAACAGGAAGAAATTGACAACATGAATAGACCAATACCACTAACGAGTTGGAAGCTGTGATCAACTCCACTCCCCAAAAGGAATCCAGGACCTGATGGATTTTCTAGGGAATTCTATCAACATTCAAAGAGCAAATAATACCTATTCTCCTGATGCTGTTTCAAAAAATAGAAACAGAAAGAACGCTTCCACACTCTTTCAATGAGTCCAGCGTTACCTTGATCCCAAAACCAGGCAAGGACCTAATCAAAAAGGAGAATTTCAGACCAATATCCCTGATGAATATGGATGCCAATATCTTCAACAAGATCCTAGCTAATAGAATCCAACAGTACATCAAAAGGATTATCTACCACGACCAGGTGGCATTTATCCCTGGGATGCAAGTGTCATTCAACATTTGCAAATCAATCAGTGTGATAGAACACATTAATAAGATGAGAGACAGGAACCATATGGTCCTCTCAATTGACGCAGAAAAAAGCATTTGACAAAACACAGCATCCTTTCCTGATTAAAACTCTTCAGAGTGTAGAGATAGAGGGAATGTTCCCCAATTTCATAAAAAAGAAATCCACGAAAAACGCACAACAAATATCATTCTCAATGGGGAAAAGCTTAGAGCTTTTCCCTTAAGATCAGAAACACGACAAGGATACCCACTCTCACCACTGTTGTTCAACATAGTGCTAGAAGTCCTAGCCTCTGCAATCAGACAACAAAAAGAAATAAAAGGTATTCAACTGGCAAGGAAGAAGTCAAGCTCTCTCTCTTCACAGATAACATGATACTTCATGTGTAAAACCCTAAAGCTCCACCCCCTAATTCCTAGAACTCGTACAGCAGTTAAGTAATGTGACAGGATGAAAAAAAATTCAATGCACAGAAATCAGTTGCTTTCCTATACATTCACAATGTCACTGCAGAAGGGGAAATTAGGGAATTGATTCCATTTACAATAGTACCAAAGCCCACAAGATTCCTTGGAATAAAACTAACGAAAGAGGTGAAAAATCTATACTCTAGAAACTGCAAAACACTATGAAAGAAACTGAGGAAGAGACAAAAGGATGGAAAAACATTCCATGCTCATGGATTGGAAGAATAAACACTATTAAACACTATTAAAACACTATTAAAATGTCCATGATACCCAGAGCAATCTATACTTTCAATGCCATCTTGATAAAAATACCAACAGCATTTTTGAAAGTGCTGCAACAAACAATCCTAAATTTTGTATAGAACCAGAAAAGACACAAAATTGTCAAGAAAATGTTGAATACTAAAAACAAAGCTGGGAGCATCATGTTTCCTTATTTCAATCTATACTATAAAACTCTGATCATGATGACAGCATGGTACTGGCACAAAAACAGACACATAGATCAGTGGAACAGAGCAGTGAGCCCAGATATAGACCCTCAAGTCTATGGTCAACGAATCTCCCACAAAGCAGGGGAAAACATCCATAGGAAAAAAAGGTAGTCTCTTCAATTAATGGTGCAAGGAAAATTGGACAGCTATATAGAGAAGAAGGAATCTCAACCATTTTCTTGCATCGTAACAAAGATAAACTTGAAGTGGATGAAAGACCCCAATATGAGACAGTAATCCATCAAAGTCCTAGAGAAGAACATGGGCAGTAACCTCTTAAATATCAGTCACCGCAACTTCTTTCCAGACACGTCTCCAAAGGCAAGGGAAACCAAAGCAAAAATGAACTTTTGTGACTTCACCAAGAGAAAAAGCTTCTGCACAGTGAAGGAAATAGTCAACAAAACAGAGAGCCACCCACGCAATCAGAGAATATATTTGCAAATGACACTTAAGATAAAGGGCTGATAGCCAAGATCTATAAAGAATTCCTCAAAATCAACCTTCCAAAAACCAGATAATCAAGTAAAAAAATGGGCTGAAGACATGAACGACACTTCTCCAAAGAAGACATACAAATGGCTAACAGACACATGAAAAAATGTTTATCATCATTAGCCATCAGGGATATTCAAATCAAAACCACATTGAGATACCACCTTACACCAGTTATAATAGCAAAATTTGACAGGAAAATAAATAAAAGATGTTGGAGTGGTGGTAGAGGAGTGGGAACCCTCTTACACTGTTGGTGGGAATCATGTTAGTCCAGCACTTTGGAAAACCATGTGGAGTTTCCTCAAAAAGTTAAAAATAGAGCTACCCTATGGTCCAGTGATTGCACTACTAGATATTTACCATAAAGGTACAGACGTAGTAAAAGGAAGGGGCACATGCACCCTCATGTTCATAGCAGCAATTTCCACAATACCCAAACTGTGGAAGGAGCCTAGATGCTCTTCAACAGACAAATGGAGTAAGAAGATGTGGTCCATACATAACAATGGAATATTACTCAGACATCAGAAAGGAAGACTACCTGACTTGTGCAAGAACATGAATGAGACTGGAGGAATTATGCTAAGTGAAATAAGGCAAGCAGAGAAAGTCAATTATCAAATGGCTTCACTTATTTGTAGAATATAAGGAATAGTATGGAGGACCTTAGGAGAAGGAAGGGAAAAATGAAGAGGGGGAAAAAGGGGGATGGGGACAAACCAAGAGAGACAATGGACTCTGGGAAACAAACTGAGGCTTTTAGAGGGGAGGGAGGTCGGGGATTGGTTACCCTGGTGATGGGTATTAAGGAGGGCATGTATTGCACAGAGCACAATGAATCATGGAACACTACATCAAAAACTAATGATGTCCTCCATGTTATTCCTTATGTTCCACAAGTAAGTGAAACCATATGATAACTGACTCTCTCTCTGCTTGGCTTATTTCACTGAGAAGGAAGGGATAAGTGAATTGGGGGGAAACTGGAGGGGGAGATGAACCATGAGAGACTGTGGACTCTGAGAAATAAACTGAGGGTCTTGGAAGGGAGGGGGTGGGGGTTTAGGTGAGCCTGGTGGTGGGTATTTAGGAGGGCAAGTTTTGTATGGAGCACTGGGTGTGGTGCATAAACAATAGATCTTGGAACACTGAAAATGTTTAAAAGAAATTAAAAAAAAATAAAATAAATTGTTTTTAAAAATCAAAAACAAAAACCCTTGATGATGTACTGTCAGGTTATTAACATAACATAATAAAAAATAAGGAGAGAGAAGAGGTCACATTGAAGTATCTCAAGTGTGGAGATGTGGCTAAGGAGAGAAATGGATTGTGTGTGCTGCTGAGGGGAGGGAGCTGTGGTCACATAGTAGGGTGGGGAAGAGAAGCAAATAATGGATTGCAAAAGGAGAACATTTCCCCAAAGCCACTGGCTTGGGAAAGAAGAAGGACTGAATTTCATGAGTTCTTGCAAATAGGAGGGCTTAAAGCCTGAAATTTTAAGGTCAGTGGGTTTGTTTAGTGGGGATAGAGCACAGAGGACACTGTCCTGTTCCAGTAGAGAAGGCCGGCAAAGACAGGGACAGACACCAAAGAAACAACGATCTGAAGAGTGACTGTATGACATAGCGGGGAGATTATTTACTCTTCTTGGAGTGCATTCCTGATAAGCAACATGCACAAAGACACCTTTCTAAGAATAAAGGATCTGGCTGGCACTGTTTTACTCCCCTGCTCTCAGCATAAACACAGAGCCACTTGTGGGAAGCAAGAAAGCCCACACCACATATGCAGACCAGAGAGTTCTGCAGGGCCTCAGTTCTGGTAGAGGTGGTGACAGATCTCATTTCAAAAACAGATCAGAGCAAATCTAGTTAAAGCTCAGTACATTCAAGTCAGAGACCAAACTGTCCACAGCAGGAGACGAGACCTTTTGTAGACCAATAGCATGAAGCATATAGCAGACAAAACAAAATAACAGCGTGCATGCAGCACACACCAGAGACACTACCTGAAGTGCCAAGCCCTAGACAGTACATGACCTCTTCTACAAAAGGCCATTTCCTTCAGAAGCATAAGACATAACTGGCTTTTCTAACAGAGATAAAGGCCGAGACTTAGATAAAATGCAATATTGGAGGAGATTATTCCAAATGAAATAACCAGATAAGGCTACAGACAGAGATGTAAGTGAAACAGTTATAAGTAACATCCCTGATGGGAATTTACAGGAACAGTCCAAAGAAACACTGGGCTTGAGAAAGGAAGAAAAAACGCCAGTGAGACACTTACACAGAAATAGAGTTAAAAAAAAAAAGAACCAATCAGAGATGAAGAATAAAGTAAATGAGATTAGAAACAAACTTGATGCAATGAGCAGCAGGCTGGAAGAAGGAGAGGAAGGAATTAATGACCTAGAAGACCAAGTAATGGAAAGCAATGAAGCTGAACAAAAGAGAGAAAGAAGAATTATGAAATAAGAGAATATTATTTCATTCATTCACTTAGGGATCTCAGTGACTCCATTAAATGTAACAACATTAAAATTATAAGAATCCTAAAGAAAGGGAGAGAGAAAAGGAGGCAAAAATTTATTTGAAGAAAGAAGAACTGAAAATTTCCCTAATCTGGGCAAGAAAACATACATCCAGAACTAGGAAAGAGAGAGAACTCCTTACCAAATCAACAAAAACAGGACAACACTAAGACATATTGTAATTATATGTGCAAAATATAGTGGTAAAGAAGAAATCTTAGAAAAAAAAGGCAAATGAAGTCTTTAAGTTACAAGAGAAAACACGTAAGTGTACCTGGAGATTTCTCAACAGAAACGTAGCAAAACAGGAGGGATACCATGATATTTCCAAAGTGCTGAATGGGAAAAATCTGCAGCAAAGAATACTCTATTCAGCATGGCTATTATCCAGAATAGAAGAAGAAATAGATTCTCTGATAAACAAAAATAAAGGAATAAAGGAGATCATGACCACTAAACCAGTCCTGCAAGAGTATTATAGGGGACTCTTTGAGGGGCGAGGCCACAAAAGACAAAAGAAGAAAGGATCAGAGAAAATCTCCAGCAACAATGACAAAACTACTAATAAAATGACAGTAAATACATACCTACCAATAATTACTTTGAATGTAAATAGATTAAATGGCCTAATCAAAAGCCATAGGGTGTCAGAATGCATTAAAAAAATACCCATCTATAAACTCTCTACAAGAGATTGATTTTAGACCTTAAGACTTGTGCAGATTGAAAGTGAGGGGATGGGGAGAAATTTTCATACAAATGGATGTTAAAAAAAAAGTATAGCAATACATCTATCAGACAAGCTAGACTTAGAAATGGGCTGTAACAAGAGACAAAGAAGGGCACCATATAATCATAAAGGGGACAAAACAATAAGAAGATGTTAACAATCATAAATATTTATTTACACAACATGGCAACCTGCCAATATATAAAATAATTAATAACAAACACAGGGGAACTAACTGATAATAATACAATAATCATAGGAGACTTTAACACCCCACTTTTGGTCAATGGACAGATGATCTAAGGAAAATTAACAAGGAAACATTCCTTTGAATGACACTGGACTAAATGGACTTAACATATATTCAGAACAGTCCATCCTAAACCAGCAGAACACACATTATTTTCAAGTGCACATGGAACATTCTCCAGAATAGATCACATATTAGATCACAATACAGGTCTCAACAAATACAACATGATAGCAGTCATGCCATGCATCTTTTCTGACCACAGCTCTGTGAAGGTAGACATCAACCACAGGAAAAAAATCTGGAAAGACCACCAGTATGGGCAAGTTTTATATCATTCCACTAAACAATGAATGGCTTAACCAAGAAGTCAAAGGAGAAATAAAAAGTACATGAAAACAAATGAAAATGAAAACACATCAGTCCAAAATTTGGGGGATGTAGCAAAATGGTCCTAAGAGGAAAGTATATAGCAATGCTGGCCTAACTCGATAAGAAAGAAAAATCTCAAATAAACAACCTAACCTTATACCCAAAGGACGTAGAAAAACCTATAACCATCAGAAAGAAGGAAATACTACAAATTAGAGCAGAAATAAATGATACAAAAACTAAAAAGAAAAAAGTAAAAACAAAACCAAAATGGAACAGATCAATTAAACCAGGACCTTTTTTTTTTAAAGATTTAATTAACTAACTAACTAACTAACTAACTAATTTAATGGGGGAGGAAGGGGGAGAGAGAGAGTGCACACTGGGGGAAAAGAAGAAGAAAAGCAAAAGGGACAGGTTGATAATCTCTAGCAGACTCTGCAATGATTGGAAAGCATGATGCAGGGCTTGATCCCAGGACCCTGTGATCACAACCTGAAGTGAAATCAAGAGACAGATGTTCAACTGACTAAGCTACCCCCAGGAGCTGTTTTTTTTTTAATTTTATTTTAATATGATTTATAAACCTCTAGACAGATTTATTGAAAAGAAAAGAGAAAGGATCCAAATAAATAAAATCACAAATAAAATAGAAGTAACAATATCACAGAAATACAAACAATTCTAAGAGAATATTGAGAAACTGTGTGCCAATAAATTCAACAACCTGGAACAAATGGGTAAATTCCTAAAATCATACAAGCTGCCACAACTGAAAACAGAAGGAATAGAAAACTTGAACAACGTGATAACTAGCAAAGAGCAACCAAGAAACTCCCAACAAAAGGAAAGGACCAGATGTCTTTACAGGCAAATTCTATGAAACAGTTAAAGAAGAGTTAATACTTATTCTTCCCAGCTATTAAAAAAAGCAAAAACAAAAACAAAAAGGAAAAAAACAGAGAAGGAAAGAATAATTCTAAATCCATTCTGTGAGGCCCTGATACCAACAGCAGATACAGACACCAAAAAAGCAGAGCAGTAGTCCAATATCCCTGATGAACACAGATGCAAAAATTCTTAAAAAAAAAAAAAAAAAAAGCTAGCAAATCGAATCCAACAATACATTTAAAAAGTCAGTCACCACTGTCAAGTGGGGTTTATTCCTGAGTGGTAAGGCTTGCTCAGTATTTGCAAATCACGCAGTGTGATACACCACATTAATAAAGTGAAGAATAAAAATCATATGATCTTCTCAGCGGATGCCAAAAAAAGCACTTGGCAAAGTACAGTGATCTTTCATGATAAAAACCCTCAACAATTTAAGGATAAAGGAACATACCTCAATATCATTAGGGCTATCTATCAAAAGCCCATAGCTAATATCCTCAATGTGGAACAACTGAGAGATTTTCCTCTATGGTAAGGAACAAGGAAGGGATGTTCACTCTCACCACTGTCATATAAAATAGTACTCTAAAGACTTAAAAAGAAAATAATACTGGCGGTCTTAGCCAAAGTAACCAGACAACAAAAAGAAATCAAATGAATCTAAATCAGCAAGGGAAGAAGTCAAACTTTCACTATTCACAGATGACAGAACACTATATATAGAAAACCTGACAGACTACACACACACACACACACACACACACACACCCCTGTTAAAACTTACATAAAAGTTCAGTAAATTCTCAGGATACAAATTAATGTAGAGAAATCTGTGCCATTTTTGTACAATAATATAACAGCAGAATGATCAATTAAGGATATAATCCCATTTACAATTACACCAAAATCACAAGATTCCTAGGAATAAACTTAATCAAAGAAGTGAAAGAACTGTATTCATAGAGCTATAAAACACTGATTAAAAATTAAAGTTGATTGGGGCATCTGGGTGGCTCAGTGAATTAAGCCTCTGCCTTTGGCTCACATCATGATCTCAGCATCCTGGGATCGAGCCCCACATCAGGCTCTCTGCTCAGCAGGGAGCCTGCTTCCCCCTCTCTCTGCCTGCCTACTTGTGATCTCTCTCTCTCTCTCTCTCTCTCTGTCAAATACATAAATAAATAAAAGCTCTGAAAAAAATTAAAGTTGACACAAAGAAATGGAAAGGCATTTCATTTTCATGGACTGGCATAAAAAACACTGTTGAAATGTCTATACTAGAGGGCCAGCAAGATGGTGGCAGAGTAGGGGACCTCATTTCATCTTGTCCCTGGAATTTAGCTGGATCAAACTATTCGTGCCACACACAAATTCAACCTGAGATGTAAGAAAATATATCTGGACCTGTACAAGCAGAGAAAGGAGTACTTTTTGAAAAGTAGGAGGTGCAGAATTGTAAATCTGCAGGGAAAGATCAGAAGACAAATGAAGGGGGGAGGGGGCCTCCATAAGTCAGTTACAGGAAAGTGATATAACACCGGAGAGCAAAACCAGAATCTTTAGAAATCTGCTCCAGTGAGAGACATCCCTTTCTGAGGAGGGTGCAGGGGATGAATAGGGCAGAATTCAAGGTGAGTCTTTGTGGTCTTAGGATCCCAGGACACTCTAAAAGAAAGGGGGAGACTGAACTGCTAAACTGCCCAAACAGTGGAGCATAGAAACTGGTTATGTTCAGCAAGCCCAGAAAGGACTCTGAGATCTGGGCACCATAAACCATGAACAGGGCCAGTAGGGAGATTGTTCTTTGCCTGAACACCCTGAAAAGGTCTGGAATGTGGGGGCCTTTTACCATCCCCTGGCAGAGACGAAATGGCTGGGACCATGACTGGACAACAGCTCTCAGGGTGGCAACAGTCCCAAAAAGGACAGTAGGGTGGCACCTAGCTGTGACCTGGAAGCATCAGAGTGAGGTTTGCATAAGCCCAGAACCACCCCCAGCTGCAGAGACAGGAGGTGCAGCGACTCTCATGGGCCCCAGGGATTCCCACTGGGTGAGTTGCACTGGGGGCGACCCACATGAGTCTGTGGAGTCTAGGATGCGCTGAGGTGGAGACGGTTTGTTCTGGAAGGTTTATTGAGAAGGGGGGGTCTGCAATCTTGTGGCTCCAGAATGGAGATCTTTAAGTGGCCATATTTGCTCTGACCCTCTGAAAGGGTGAGGAAAGCTGCCAGGGAACAAAAGCCACAGTGATGATTATCTCACTTAAGGGCCATCCCTGACAAGGGGTGGGGCAATAACATGCAGGCCAGGATGCCTGAGAAGCTGAGCAGCAGGCCCTTCCCCCAGAAGACCGACTGGAAGAACGGGTGAATGACAAGCTTATGGATCCTACAAGACCATAAAACTCCTACGTCAGGGGAAAATATATTGTGCTCCAAGTGTTTCTTAACAACTCTTTTAACTATCAGGATAAAATGTTGTGTTTCTTCTTATTTTTCATTTTCCCTTTTTTATTTCTTCAACTTTTTCTCATTTGAAATACATTCTTTTTAAGTCGCTTTTTAACTTTGTTTTTTTTCACGTCTACATTTTACTTTATTTTATTTTATTATTATTATTTTTAAAAGAGGACACACAAGCAGGGAGAGTGGGAGAGGGGGAAGCAGGCTTCCCGCTGAACAGGGAGCCTGATGTGGGGTTTGATTCCAGGACCCTGGGATCATGACCTGAGCCGAAGGCAGATGCTTAACCGACTGAGCCACTCAGGTGCCCCCACATCTAGATTTTATAGATTCTAGTGCCCCATTCTAGTCCCCTTTTCCTTCTATTCTATCCTTCTTCTATTTCCTTCTATTTACATTCTATTCTATAACAGAATAGAATATATATATATATATATATATATCCAGATATATATATATATATACATATATCTCCTATTCTAGTGACCCCATTCTAGTCCCTTTTAAATTCTATTCTTTATATATATATATACATATATATATACATATACATATATATTCTGATTTCTTCACAATTTTGAGATACAGTGTTTTCTAACACAGAGGCCAAAAATCAATCAACTGACAGATCACCCTACTTTGTCCACTTTCTCTCTCTGCTTTGTTGTACTTTCTCTCCCCTAACATTTTTTATTGTTTTGGATTATGTTGGCTTGTTAACTTATCTGTGGTAGCTTCTAATCACTTCAGATTTTTTCTAGGGTGATTTTGCTTTGATCTTGGTGGATATCAGAATAACATTAGACCTATCAAGAAAACCGGCAGGACAGAAAAAGCTGGAAATATATATCCAGGGTACTAAATGAGAAGAACATGTAGTCAAGAATACTTTATCCAGCAAGGCTATCATTCAGAGTGGAAGGAGAAATAGAGTTTCCAAGCAGACAGAAACTGAAAAAATTATGTGACCGCCAAGCCAGCCCTGCAAAAAATATTACCAAGGATACTGTAAGTGAAGAGAGAACTGAGGACTAACACAGACCAGAAAGAAACTGACAATCTACAGAAACGGGGACTTTTCAGGCAATACAATGGCACTAAATTCATCTTTCAGGAGTTACTGTGAATATAAATGGGTTGAATGCCTCCATCAAAAGACACAGGGTGTCAGATTGGATATAAAGGAGGATCTATCCATATGCTGTCTATAAGAGACTCATTTTGAACCTAAAGATTTCTCCAGAGTGAAAATGGATGGATGGAGGACCACTTACCACACTAATGGATCTCAAAAATACCTGGAGTAGCAATCATCATATCAGACAAATCATATTTTAAACCAATGTCTATAGTAAGAGAGGTAGAGGGACACTATATCATACTTAAAGTGTCTATCCAACGGGAAAATCTAACAATTGTAAATATCTGTGCTCCCAGCTTGGAAGCAGACAATTATATAAACCAATTGATATTGAAGGTAAAGAAACGCACTGATAATAATACATTAGTATTAGAAGACTTCAGCACTCCACTTACAGCAATGGATAGATGGATCATCTAAGCAGAAGATCAACAAAGTACCAAGGACTTTGAATGACACCCTGAACCCCATGGACTTCGTAGATATATGCAGAATATTCCCTCCTATAACAACAGAATACTCATTCTTCTTGTGTGTACATGGAACTTTCTCCAGAATAAATCACATACTGGGTCACAAATCAGGTCTCAACTGGTACAAGAATATTGAGGTTATTCCCTGTGTAATTTTGGACCAGAATGCTTTGAAACTGGAACTCAATTACAAAGAGAAATTTGGAATGAACCCAAATGCTTGGAGGTTAAAGAGCATCTTGCTAAAGAATGAATGGGCCAATCAGGACATTAAAGAAGAACTTAAATAACTCATGCAAACTAATTAAAATGAAAACACATTTCTTCAATATCTTGGGGTACTGCAAAGGCAGTCCTATGAGGGAAATACATAGCCATCCAAACTCTCTCAGATAGTTAGAAAAATCCCCAATACACAAGTTAACCTTGCATCTAAAGGAGCTGGAGAAAAATAGCAAAGGAAACCTAAACCAAGCAGGAGAAGAGAAATAAAAAATATTAGAGCAGAAATCAATGAAATAGAAACAAACAAACAAAACTGGTAGAATGGATCAACAAAACTAGAAGCTGCTTACTTGAAAGAATTAATAAGATCAATATACCTCTGGCCAGATTTATCCAAAAGAAAAAAAGACCCAAATCTATAAAATCATGAATGAAAGGGGAGAAATAATGATGAATACCAGGGAAATAGAAGGAATCATTAGAAATTATCAGCAACTATATGCCAACAAGTTAAGCAATCTTGAGGAAATGGATGTGTTCCTGGAAATTTATAAACTACCAAGACTGAAAGATGAAGAAATAGACAATCTGAACAGACTCATAACCAGTAAGGAAATTGAAGCGGTAATCAGAACTCCCACCCCCCGCCGCCAAGAAAGGAAGACTCCAGGACCGGATGGCTTCCAGGGGAATTCTACCAAACACTTATAGAAGAAATTATACCTATTCTATGGAAGTTTTTTCAGATAAAAGAAATGGAGGAAGACTTCTAACTCTTTTTATGAGGCCAGAATTACTTGGATCCCCAAACTATGCAAATACCCCATCAAAAAGAGGAATTAGAGACCAATATCCCTGACGAACATGGATGTCAAAATACTCAACAAGATAGTAGCCAATAGGATCCAACAATTCATTAAAAGGATCATTTACCTTGACCAGGTGGTATTTATTCCTGGGATGCAGGTGTGGTTTGACATTCACAAATCAATCAATGTGATAGAGCACATTAATAAAAGAAAGTACAATAACTGTATGCTCCTCTCAACTGATTCAGAAAAAGCATTTGACAAAGTACAACATCCTTTCTTGATTAAAACTCTCCAAGTGTAAAGATAGAGGAAACATACCTCAATATCATAAAAGCCATTATGAAAAGCCCATAGCGAATATTATTCTCAATTGGGAAAAACTGATATATTTTCCCTTATGTTCAGGAGGATGATAGGGATACCCACTCTCACCACTGTTGCTCAATACAGTACTAGAAATTCCAGTCTCAGCAATCAGACAACAAAAAGAAATAAAATGTATTCAAATTGGCAAAGAAGTAGTCAAACTCTTACTTGTCACTGATTATCTGATACTTCATGTGGAAAAACTAAAGGACTCCCTAAAATTGCTAGAACTCATACAATAACTCATCAGTTTGGCAGGATACAAAATCAATCTGTTGCATTTCTATACACTAACAATGTGACTAAAGAAAGAGAAATTAAGGAATTGATGGCATTTACAATTGCGCCAAAAACCAACCATAAGAAACCTAGGAATAAACCTAACCAAAGAGATAAAGGATGTATATTCTAGAAACTACAGAACACTTATGGTAAAAATTGAGGAAGACACAGGATATAGAAAAACACTCCATGTTCTTGGATTAGAACAAGAGACATCATTAAAATGTCTATGATGCCCATAGGAGAGTGATCTACACATTCAGTGGAATCCCTATCAAAATACCATCAACTTTTTTCACAGAGATGGAACAAATAATTTAAAATTTGTTTGGAAGAAGAAAAGGCCCTGACTCACCAGGGGAATGGTGGAAAAAAAAATGCTGGGAACGTCACAATGCCTGACCTCAAGCTCTATTACAAAGCTCTGATAACCAAGGCAGCATGGTGCTGACACAGAATTATACACCTAGTTCAACGGACTGAAATAGAGAGCCCAGATGTGGACCCTCAGCTCTTTGGTAAACTAATCTTTGACAAAGCAGGAAAAAATGTCCGATGGAAAAAAAAGACAGTCTCTTTAATAAATGGTACTGGGAAAATTGGACAGCCACATGCAGAAGAAAGAAACCGAACCATTCTCTTACAGCATACATTAAGATAAACTCAAATGGATGAAATACCTCAATATGAGACCAGAATCCATCAAAATCCTGGAAAAGAACACAGGCAGTAACCTCTTTGACTTTGGACACAGCAACTTCTTCGAAGACACTTCTCTAAAGGCAAGGGAAACAAAGCAAAAATGAACTTTTTGGACTTCATCAAGATGGAAACTTGTGCACAGCAAAGGAAACAGTCAACAAAACAATGAGGCAACCCATGGAATGGGAGAAGATACTCGCAAATGACACTACAGACAAAGAGCTGATATCTTTAAGATCTTTAAGCAACTCCTCAAACTCAACACACACAAAACAGATAATCATGTCAAAAATGAGCAGAAGATATGAACAGACTTCTCCAAAGAACACATACAAATGTCTAACAGACACATGAAAAAATGTTCATCATCATTAGCCATCAGGGAGATTCAAATCAAAATCACATTGAGATACCACCTTACACCAGTTAGAATGGCCAAAATTAACAAGACCATAAACAACAAGTGTTGGAGAGGATGTGGAGAAAGGGGAACCCTTTTACATTGTTGGTGGGAATGCAAGTTGGTGCAGCCACTTTGGGAAATAATGTGGAGATTCCTTAAGAAATTAAAAATAAAGCTACCCTATGACCCTGCAATTGCGCTACAGGGCATTTACCCCAAAGATACAGATGTAGTGAAAAGAAGGGCCATCTGTACCCCCAGTGTTTGTACCAGCAATGGCCACCATTGCCAAACTGTGGAAGGAGCCAAGATGTTCTTCAACAGATGAATGGATAAAGATATGGTCCATATATACAATGTAATATTATGCCTCCATCAGAGAGGATGAATACCTACCTTTTGTATCAACATGGATGGGACTGGAGGAGATTATGCTGAGTGAAATAAGTCAAGCAGAGAAAGTCAATTATCATAGGGTTTCACTTACCTGTGGAGCATAAGGAATAATATGGAGGACATTTGGAGAAGGAAAGGAAAAGTGAATCAGAGGGGGAGATGAACCATGAGAGACTGCGGACTCTGAGAAACAAACTTTCTCGGAGGAAGTGGGGTAGGGGATGGGTGTGCCTGGTGGTGGGTATTAAGGAGGGCACATATTGCATAGACCACTGAGTGTGGTGCATAAACAATGACTCTTGGAACACTGAAATAATAAACTAAATTTTAAAAAAAAAGAAAGAATAGAAAAAATATGAAAATAACAAAAAAATAATAAAAATAAAGAATAAAAATTCAAAAAGTGGTACATATACTGTTTTCCCCCTAGAGCTGAATATTTGCAGCCCTCTGTATTCAATAAACTTAATTTGTTGTGCTGGAGTTCTGGGAGATGTGTCTTTGCCCTGATTCTCAGGTGGACTTTCACTAGTGGAAATGCGCTCCCAATGTACAGGGAGGTGGGGCTCAGTGTATGGGGCTCTAGACTCCACTAGGTGGTGCTGTTTTGCTCCATGAAATCTTTCAGCACTGATGGGCAGGATAAAAATGAAGGCATGGGACTTTCTATCTCTGGAACTGAAAATTCCTACCTCTGAGTCTTCAGTGAGCCCTTACAGAAGAGCAGCCAATCACTCTTGTCTCCTTGGTTTCCATCAGAACTCTGCATTTTTTGTTCTTGTTTTTGTTTTGTTTTCTTTGTTTCAAAACCCCCAAGTCTTAGGGACTCCTGTGCCACAGACCCATTCTGTTCTTCCAGGGGAGGGTCTAGCCACTCTTATGCCTTTTCTTAGACAATCCTAGGAAAGTCGTATTATGACTGGGCAGCCAAACACCGTTTATGGCAACATAAGGCAGAATGTGCAGGCACCTAGACTCACTATTCTCAACTGCTTTCCATGCTCTTACGCCTGGGAAGTGTCTTGCACTAAGGCACCACTCATTCTTGTGACCCAGATTATCTTTAGACCATACTGTCACAACTGGGATTCCACCCTACTTCACCACCAGAGCACCTTTAAGCCAGGCGTGTCTCCTGCTGTAGCGAACTTCTAAAAGTTCTGATTATGCACTCCACTGCTTATAAAACTTTGTGTTAGCCTCCTTCAGCAGGTTTTCTCCTTGCTGCCATATCCTCAGCTATATCACACTTGATTCAAGTCCCTATACTTCCTATCTTCCAAATGGTGATCACTTTTCTACTTGTAGCCTTGCAGCATTTGATTTCTCAGAGAGTGGATTGATATCTTGAGTGTTCAAAATGATTTGATAACTATCCTGTTGTATTCAAGGGACAAGAAAAACATAGGGTCCCCCAATTCCTCCACCATTTTAATTCCTCCTCCCTAAGAATCTACATTTTTAACAAATATCTCAGAATAAGTTTAGCTACTTCCTTGTGTGAGGATGAGTTCTCCTTTTGGGAAGAGGATTGTGTTAATAGCTATACATTACATTTTGATTATCAATGAAACCACCAAAGAGGATTTTGCAGTCTCCTTAATAATGCTGTCTTGTATTTTCTAAATATTGTTAGGGTGATCATTGTAAGGGCCTGCTTAGCCAGAGTGAGCCATTTTGTTGTTTATGCAGTAAACTTAGATTGACTCTGCCCCCCAAGAGGAACTTACTTAGAAACAAGTATGGGAAACCAGTAAAATATGACTGACCAGCCCCTGATAACAGAGCCCATATACCAGGATGTGTCAGGTCAGGGGGAGGTAGCAGAGCCCAGAATACAAGGATGAGCCAAGCCAGGTGGAGACATCCAATCAGGAAAATACCTCCCTAACCACCCAAGAATGTGGGCCCTGACTTTTGGGTGCCAATTCTGACCAGAGTGATAGGCTAGTTCAAATAACTACTATAGGGTGAACTGTAATTCAATTGGCTACTTGTGTGTGGCCAGGCTCACCCACATGGCCTTTACTCTATAAAAGTTAGTCTGTGAGGCTGGGAGGGGTCGCCTCTTTGCAAGAGATGGCCCTGGCAGGTCAGTTTGATTCTCAATGCTTGGCGTGAAATAAAGCTTGACCTTCACTTTGTATCAGTCTCGCTCCTTTGACCATGGACCCAACAATCATGAGCTGCAGATTCATACTCTTTTACTATGTACATTCTACAAAATGAGCCTCACTTAACTCATCTGACCTATCCCCCATCAGATTCATGTAACTGATAAATAACATTAAGAAAACATTTTGGGGGCACCTGGGTGGCTCAGTGGGTTAAGCCACTGCCTTTGGCTCGGTTCATGATCTCAGGGTCCTGAGATTGAGTCCCACACTGGACTCTCCGCTCAGTGGGGAGCCTACTTCCTCCTCTTTCTCTGTCTGCCTCTCTGCCTCTTCGTGATCTCTGTCTGTCAAATAAATAAATAAAATCTTTTTTAAAATTTTAAAAAAAGAAAACATTTTGGATCATAACTAAGTGAAAAGATATGGTAAGAATTTAAAAAATTAGAGACAGTCTTCACTCACTAGAAACTTTCAGTCTCTAATAAGAAAATACATATAAAAATAGCCATAACATCACAAGTCAGAATTTATGATCCCCTTGTTTGTTTAAGGATGTTGCAAATAGTTGGCCTTGGTTCTCTAATTGTGGAGTGCATAGTACATCAGGCTGTTCTAGGAAAAAGTATACTGTCTTGCAGTGTTTCCCAAACTTACCTAATCATGAGAACCACCTGGAGTGCTTGTTTAAAAAAAAGGACTTATGGACCCCAGCTAAACATATTAAATCAAACTTCTCAGTAAAAGCAAAAACTTAAGTGCTATTTTTCTTTTGTTGTTGTTACTTTGTTTTTATAATGGAGAAAATGGACACAATGGAAAGAACATAAATTTTAGAAAAGCTATTTTTAACCTCAGTTGTACATGTGAATTGTATATAGAGACCTTCAAAAATATATTGGTGCCTAGGGGTGGATGGGTGGCTCATTTGGTTGAGATTCAGATTTTTATTCCAACTCAGGCCTTGATCTTAGTGTCATGAGTTCTAGCCCTATATTGGGCTCCACACTGGGCCTGGATCATAATTTTTTAATTTAAAAAAAATATTATGGATAAAGACCATATGGTCGATATATACGATGGAATAATATGCCTCCATCAGAAAGGATAAATACCCAACCTTTGTATCAACATGGACGGGACTGGAGGAGATTATGCTGAGTGAAATAAGTCAAGCAGAGAAAGTCAATTATCATATGGATTCACTTACTTGTAGAGCATAAGTAATAACATGGAGGACATTAGGAGAAGGAAGGGAAAAGTGAATTGGGGGAAATCGGAGGGGGAGAAAAACCATGAGAGACAATGGACTCTGAGAAACAAACTGAGGGTTTTGGAGGGTGGGGATTTAGGCGAGCCTGGTGATGGGTATTAAGAGGGCACGTATGGCATGGAACACTGGATGTGGTGCAAAAACCATGAATCTTGGAACACTGAAAAAATAAAATGAAAAAATATTAATACCTGAAATATGAAACCCATATCCTCCACTCCTATTCTGACTTAATTGGCCTAGACACTGGTCTGAGTATCTGAATTTTGAAAAATCTCCCTAAGCATATTTTAATATGTATTCATGTTGAGAGCCATTTATTTAGAAACAGAGATGCCAGGGAGTGCAAGAGCGCTAGTGACAGGGCTTTCTCTGGACCAATCAGCACTTATCCTGAGTTGGTAATCTCTCAGTGGTGGTCCACCATGCAAAAGTAAATGAGTGGTTGCTAATAAGTGAGAAAAATATTCAGCCAAGATTACTTTATCCAGCTAGGTTGTCATTGAAAATAGAAGGAGAGATTAAAAAGCTTCCAGGACAAACAAATATAAAAGAATTTGTGATACCACATCAGCCCTACAAGAAATATTGAAAGGGTCCTCTAAGCAAAGAGAGAGTCCAAAATTAACATAGATCAGGAGGAAGAGAGACAATGTACAGTAACAGTCACCTTACAGGCAATATGATCACACTAAATTCATATCTTCTGATAGTTACCCTGAATATAAATGGGCTAAATGTCACAATCAAAACACACAGAGCATTAGCTTAGATTTTTAAAAAACGAGCCATCAATATGCTCTCTGCAAGAGTCTCATTTTAGACCCAATGACACCACCAGATTTAAAGTGAGGGGATGGATATCCATTTATCATACTATGGACATCAAAAGAAAGCTGGGGTGGCAATCCTAATATCACACCAAATAGATTTCAAACCAAAGACTGTAATAAAAGATGAGGAAGGACACTATATCATACTTAAAAGTTCTATCCAACAGGAAGATCAAGCAATTGTAAATATTTATGTCCCTAACACGGGAGCAGCCAATTATATAAGCCAATTAATAATAAAATCAAAGAAACACATGGACAATAATAAAATAATAGTAGGGGACTTTAAAACCCCCCTCACTAAAATGGACAGATCATCTAAGAAAAATATCAACAAGGAAATAGGGGCTTTAAATGACAATCTGGACCAGATGGAATTCATAGATACACCCAAAACATTTATCCCAGAATGCACATTCTTCTCTAGTACACATGGAACATTCTCCAGAATAGATGACATCCTGGGTCACCAATCAGGTCTCAACCAGTACCAAAAGACTGGTATCATACTCTGTATATTTTCTGAACACAGTGCTTTTAAACTCGAACTCAATCACAGGGTAAATTTGGAAAGAACTCAGATACGTGGAGGCTAAAGAGAGTCCTCTTTTTTTTTCCAATTTATTTATTTTCAGAAAAACAGTATTCATTATTTTTTCACCATACCCAGTGCTCCATGCAAGCTGTGCCCTCTATAATACCCACCACCTGGTACCCCAACCTCCCACCCCCCCGCCACTTCAAACCCCTCAGACTGTTTTTCAGAGTCCATAGTCTCTCATGGTTCACCTCCCCTTCCAATTTACCCAAATTCCCTACTCCTCTCTAACGCCCCTTGTCCTCCATGCTATAAGAGTCCTCTTAAACAATGAATGCATCAACCGATGTTAAAGAAGACTTTTAATAATTCAAGTAAACAAAAAAGAGGGGGAAATAAACAACTGTTCAAAATATTTGGGATGCAGGAAAGGTGGTCCTAAGAGAAAAGTATATAGAACTACCAGAATTTCTTCTGAAAGATCTCAAATACACAACCTAATTCTACACCTAAAGGAGCTGGAGAAAGAATGCCTTACTAAACCTTACACCCAACAGGAAAAGAGAAATAATAAAGATCAGAGCAGAAATCAATAAAACAGTAACCAAAAGAACATTAGAACAAATCAACAAAACTTGGAGCTGATTCTCTGAAAGAACTAATAAGACTGATAAACCCCTGGCCAGACCTATTAAAAAGAAAAGAGAAAGGACCCAAATTAATAAAATAATAAATGGAAGAGGAGAGATCACAACCAACATCAAAGAAATAAAAACAATTATAAGAACATATATGAGCAAATATATAACAACAAATTAGACAATCTAGAAGAAATGGATGCATTCCTAGAGATGTATAAACTATCAAATCTGAACCAAGAACAACATTTTTTCAAGTGTCTGTTAGCCATTTGTATGTCTTCTTTGGAGAAGTGTCTGTCCATCTCTTCTGCCCATTTTTTGACATGATTACCTGTTTTGTGTGTGTTGAGCTTAATGAGTTCTTTAGAGATCCTGGATATCAGCCCTTTGTCTGTATTGTCATTTCCAATTATCTTCTCCCATCCATGGGTTGCCTCTTTGTTTTGTTGACTGTCTCCTTTGCTGTGCAGAAGCTTTATTTTTTTAATTTTTATTTTTTTAAATTTTTTCAGTGTTCCAGAATTCATTGTTTAGGCACCACACCCAGTGCTCCATGCAATACGTGCCCTCCATAATACCCACCACCAGGTTCACCCAACTTCCCACCCCATGCCCCTTCAAAACCCTCAGATTGTTTTTCAGAGTCCATTTCTCTCATGGTTCATCTCCCCCTCCAATTTCCCTCAACTCCCTTCTCTCCATCTCCTCATGTTCTCCGTGTTATTTCTTATGCTCCACAAATAAGCGAAACCAAATGATAATTGACTCTCTCTGCTTGACTTATTTCACTCAACATAATCTCTTCCAGTCCCATCCATGTTGATACAAAAGATGAGTATTCATCCTTTCTGATGGAGGCATAATACTCCATAGTATATATGAACCACATCTTCCTTATCCATTCGTCCATTGAAGGGCATCTTGGTTCTTTCCAGAGTTTGGCGACTGTGGCCATTGCTGCTATGAACATGTGCAGAAGCTTTTGATCTTGATGAAGTCCCCAAAATTCATTTTCACTTTTGTTCCCTTTGCCTTTGAAGACATATCTTGAAAGAACTTGCTGTGGCCGATGTTGAAGAGGATACTGCCCATGTTCTCCTCTAGGATTCTGATGGATTCCTGCCTCAAGTTGAGGTCTTTTATCCATTTCAAGTTTATCGTTGTATATGGTGTAAGAGAATGGTTGACTTTCATTCTTCTACACATAACTGTCCCATTTTCCCAGCACCAATTACTGAAGAGATTGTCTTTTTTTCCATTGTATATTTTTTCCTACTTTGCTGAAGATTATTTGACCATAGATTTGAGGGTTCAAATCTGGGCTCTCTATTCTGTTCCACTGGTCTATGTGTCTATTTTTATGCCAATACCATGCTGTTTTGGTGACCACAGCTTTGTAGTAAAGCTTGAAATCAGGCAAAGTGATGTCCCCAGTTTTGTTTTTCTTATTCAACATTTCCTTAGCAATTCAGGGTCTCTTCTGATTCCATACAAATTTTAGGATTGTTTGCTCCAGATCTTTGAGAAATGCCAGTGGAATTTTGATTGGAATGGCATTGGAAGTATAAGTATAAGTATACTAAACAGTATAGACATTTTAACAATGTTTATTCTTCTGATCCATGAGCATGGAATGGTTCCATCTTTTTGTGTCTTCTTCAATTTCTTTCATGAGTGTTCTTTATTTCCATGCATACAGATCCTTAACCTCTTTGGTTAGGTTTATTCAGAGGTATCTTACAGTACTTGGTGATATAGTAAATGGAATCGATTCTCTAATTTCCCTTTCTGTATTTTCATTGTTATTGTATAGAAAGCAATTGATTTTGTATCCTGCGACATTACTGAATTGCTGAATGAATTCTAGTAGTTTGGGAGTGGAGTCTTCTGGGTTTTCCATATGAAGTATCATGTCATCTGCAAAGAGAGAGAGTTTCACTTCTTCATTGCCAATTTTAATACCTTTTATTTCTCATTGTTGTCTGATTGCTATTGCTAGGACTTCTAATACAATGTTGAACAAGAGTGGTGAGAGTGGGCATCCTTGTCATGTTCCTGATCTCAAAGGGAAGGCTGTCAGCTTTTCCCCATTGAGGAAGATAGTTGCTATGTTTTTCATAGATTTTATGAAGTTGAGGAATGTTCCCTCTATCCCTATACTTTGAAGCGTTGTAATCAGGAACGGATGCTGGATTTTGTCAAATGCTTTTTCTGCATCAATTGAGAGGACCATGTAGTTCTTCTCTCTTCTCTTATTGATTTTTTCTATCACATTGATTGATTTAAGAATGGTGAAACACTCTTGCAATCCAGGGATAAATCCCACCTTGTCATACTGGATAATCTTTTTAATGTACTGTTGGATCCTATTAGCTAGGATCTTGTTGAGAATCTTAGCATCCATATTCAGAGGGGTTATTGGTCGGAAATTCTCCTTTTTAATGGGGTCGTTGCCTGGTTTGGGGATCAGGGTAATGCTGGCTTCATAAAAAGAGTCTGGAAGTTTGCTTTCTGCTTCCATTTTAGGAAACAGCTTCAGGAGAATAGGTATTATTTCTTCTTTGAAAGTTTGGTAGAAGTCCCCAGGGAATCCATGAGGTCCTGGGCTCATGTTCTTGAGGAGGTTTTTGATCACTGCTTCAATCTTGTTACTAGATATTGGTCTATTCAGGTTGTCAATTTCTTCCTGATTCAGTTTTGGAAGTTTATAGGTTTCCAGGAATTCATCCATTTCATCTAGGTTGCTCAAGTTTTTGGCATATATCTGTTGATAATAATTTCTGATGATTGTTTCTATTTCCTTGGTGTTAGTTGTGATCTCTCCCTTTTAATTCATAATTTTATTAATTTGTGTCTTCTTTCTTTTCTTTTTGATTAGTTTGACCAATGGTTTATCGATCTTATTGATTCTTTCAAAAAAACAGCTTCTGGTTTTGTTGATGCATTTTACTGCACCTCTAGTTTTTATGTCATTGATCTCTGCTCTAATCTTGATTATTCCCCTTCTTGTATGTGGAGTTGGCTTACTTTGTTGTTGATTCTCCAGTTTTTTAAAGTTTAAAGACAGCTGGTGTATTCTGGATTTTTCAGTTTTTTTTGAGGGAGTCTTGGATGGTTATGTATTTCCCCCATAGGACTACCTTTGCTGTATCTCATAGGTTTGGGGGCAAAGTGACTTCATTCTCATTGGTTTCCATGAATTGTTTAAGTTTTTCTTTGATTTCCTGGTTGATCCAAGCATTCTTAAGCAAGGTGGTCTTTAGCTTCCAGGTGTTTGAATTCCTTCCAAACTTTTTCTTGTGGTTGAGCTCCAGTTTCAAAGCATTGTAGTCTAAGAATATGCAGGGAATAATCTCAATCTTTTTACTGGTAGAGCCCTGATTTTTGTCCCAGTATGTTGTCTATTCTGGAGAAGGTTCCATATGCACTCGAGAAGAATCAGTATTCTGTTGTTTTGGGGTGCAATGTTCTGTATATATCTATGAGGTCCATCTGGACCAATGTGCAATTGAATGCTCTTGTTTCTTTTTTGATTTTCTGCTTGGATGATCTATTACTGAGAGTGGCATGTTAAGCTCCCATACTATTAATGTATTCATATCAATGTGACTCTTTATCTTGATTAACAGTTGTCTTATGTAGTTGGTTACTCCCATGTAGGGGCATAAATATTTACAATTGTTAGATTATCTTGGCGTATAGACCCTTTAAGATTGCTGTAGTGTCCTTCTGTATCTCTGACGATAGTCTTTACTTTAAAATCTAATTTATCTGATATGAGAATCACTACCCCAGCCTTCTTTTGAGGCCTGTTGGCATGAAAGATGTTCCTCCGTCCGTTCACTTTCAGTCTGGATGTATCCTTACGTTCAAAATGGGGCTCCTGGAGACAACATATAGATGGGTTTTGTCATTTTTAAAATCTGCAACGCTGTGACTTTTTATGGGCACATTTAGGCCAATCATGTTGAGAGTGATTATTGAGAGATACATTTTTACTGACATCGTGTTACCTGTGAAGTCTTTGTTTCTATAAATTGTCTCCCTAAATTTCTGTTCAATGATACTCTTAGTTCTTTTTTCCTTTTTTATAGGACCCCTGTTAATATTTCTTGTAGAGCTGGCTTAGTGGTCACATGCTCTTTTAAGCCTTTCAGGTCTTGGAAGCTCTTTATTTATCCATTGATTTTGAATGTCAATCAAAATATTGTCAGTCAATATATTCTTGTCTGCATGTTCTTTTCATTTAGTGCCCTGAGCACATCTTGCCAGCCCTTTCTGGCTTGCCAGGTTTCTGTGGACAGGTCTCACCTTATTCTGATGGACCTTCCTCTGTATGTAAGGAATATCTTCACCCTAGCTGCTCTCAAGAGCTCCTGTCTAAAATTGTGATTCATCATTTTCACACTCAGGTGTTTCGAGGTCTTTCTAGATTCTGTGATCTTGGGGGGAGACCTTTTTGCCTCTAGGACACAAACGCTCATTCCATTTGCCAGACTGGGAAAATTTTCATGGAGAATTTGTTCAACTATATCCTCTAGTCTTCATTCTTTCTCCTCTCCCTCAGGAATTCCAATAATTCTGACGTTGGAATGTTTCATGGCTTCATTTATTTCCCATTAATTCTGTTTTCATGCCTTCTAAGCTGTTTGTTCCAGGCCTCCTCCTGATCTTTTTTCTCTATCAGTTTGTCCTCTAGATCACTAATTCTATCTTCTGCCTCAGTTACACTAGGTGTTAGAGAATTTAGATCAGATTGGAACTCATTGAGGGCATTGTTAACATCATCCTTGGTGGCTTTCACTTCTGCCCTAATTAATTCCATTTTGTCATCAAAGACTTTCTCCATCCTAGTCATTGCCTGCATAATTGTTAGCCTGAATTCCCTTTCTGACATACTGTTTATGTCCATATCCAAAAGCTCTGATGGAGAGTCTCTGAATTTTTCTTCTGTTGGACATTCCTCCCCCTAGTCTTTTTGGTGAGAGATGGTTGAACGGATGTGTAGCTGAATTTATCAACCACGGTGCAGGCCAGGTGCACCCTGGAACACTTCTGAGCAATCAGAAGTTCCCACCAAAAAGAAAGAACAAAGAAAAAAAGAGAGAGAGAGAGACAGGAGAAAAAAAAAAGAAAAAAGAAAAGAGAGGACCCAGCCCAAATGGGCTCCAAAGGTAAGATTTATAAAGTATACAAACAAAAAAAACAGATCATCAAAAAGACTGACAAAAGTACATGACAAGAAAAAAAAAACAAAAAAGAACCCAGCCAAAATGAACCCCAAGTATATGATTGAGATACTACCAGTACAAAAATAAATACACAGAAACATTGAGAGAAGAAAAAGATGGGAGGGTGGTCATAAATTCTCAATGTGGGCGAGGAAGGTTATTTTGATTCTTCCAGGATGCATCTTGATATCTTTGTTAAAGGACTCAAATTCCCTGAGATAAAGGGGGATTAAAATTGTTTTATATATTGGGTAGCATTGATTGGGGAAAGGGGATTACCTTGAAGCTTATCTCTATATGAATATTTTTTAAAATAAAATAAAAAATAAAATATAGAAAAGTGAAAGAAAAACACAGGTATACTTATCAAAAAAGTTCAAGTTAAAAGGTTATTATGGAATTTGTTGTACTGAACATCTCATTTGGATGGTAAATGGGTTAAATAATTTTAAAAAGGAATTGACAAGAAAGAGAATAGTGGGATCAAATTAAAAATAAAAGTTGTATCTAGTGTTGGTTATCCTCTTGTTTTTTTTTTGCTTGTTTTTGTTTTTGTTTTTGTTTTGGGAGGTGCTGGCTTTCTGGGGGAGGGGCCTGCCACGTGTTTTTTCAGGCAGTTTTGCTAGAATTGTGTCCTCCTGCCCCTTATCAAGGGGCTAGGCTCTGAGGAAACCTGTTTTTTAGGCTTTTGTTCTCTGAAGTTTTTTTCACCCATTGGTGTTTTTTGGTGGTTCTTCAGAGGTTTAGAGGAAAGCAAACTGCACCCAGGCCTCCATCTCAGAGAGAAGCTTTAGTCTGTCCCCTCTGGGTGCTCCAGGGCACATAAATTCCCCCTCTGCCTCTGGCAGAGCACATCCCCAGTCACAGTCTCAGGGGTTGCAGGAGCTCCCACTTGTGCCATAGTGTTACCAAAACCACAAGAAGTCCAGAGAGCTGGCTTCCAGTGGCTGCCTCCGCTATGGCTGTCTGGGCAGGTCCAGACCACAAGAGAGGTCGCAGCCAGAGACAGCACACTGAGATTTTCATGCTGGCCCAGGCTGTGAATGTTCAGACTCTCCTGGTCCTAGAGAGCACTGGCTAGCACCTGCACAGACCTCTCCCAGAGGAGAGTGTGGAGCACGACTCAGACCCTGGTAACGCAGCATGCGTGCAGAGTGCAAAAGGCTGTGGTTCTAGAGAGCGCCGGCTGGCATCCACACCAGACTCTCTCACACGTGCCACCACCCAGATGCTCTCCTGCTGGCTGGGTGTTTCAGGGACCAAGGACTGGTTTCTTTGCTGCACTCTCTCTGGCTCAGCACCAACGGTGGCCATCTTGGGTACGTGGGCTTAAGCCCCTGTCCCTAATCAGCCAATTCCACCAAATTCACCTTAAGATCTTTTGCTCTTTTTGAGTGCTTTCAACCAGACTCCAAGTTAATGTTGGTCCCCAATCACAGGGCACACTCGTATTGGGGTATTACTTACCAATGGGTCACTTCTGGTGGCTCCCTCCCCCTTTTGTTGATCTTCTGATATCAGTCCGATGTTCCCACTCAGCTTTACCTGTCCACTGGTGTCTTCTGCCCTGTAGAGATATAGAAATGTATAATTCTAATCTCAGGCTGATATCATGGGTGATCAGAGTTCTTTGGTAGATAATCAGCTCATTTTAGGGGACCAGCTGAAACAGCATCTCCTACTTCTCCACCATCTTGTAACCCCAGCTTCTACTAAATATTTAAAGAATTAATACCTCTTCTTCTGAAATTGTTAAAAAATAGAAATGGAAGGAAAAACTTCCATTCTCATTCTTTGAAGCCCACATTACCTTGATCTTGTCAACACCAAATAAAGACCCTACCAAAAAGAACAATTGCAGACCAATATCCCTGATGAACATGGCTGCTAAAATTCTCACCAAAATATGAGCCAATAGGATCCAAAAGTACATTAAAATGATTATTCAACATGACCAAGTGTCCTTTATTCCTGGGCTGTAAGTTTGTTTCAACATCCACAAATCACTGTGATACACTACACAAAGAAAAAAAAAAAGGACAAGGAAAATATAATCCTCTCAATTGATGCAGAAAAAGCATTTGACAGAGAACAGCATCTTTTCTTGATTAAAACTATTCACAGTGTAGTGATAGAAGGTACATACCTCAAATCATAAAAGCGATCTATGAAACACACACATCAAAAATCATTCTCAATAAGGGGCACGTGCACCCGAATGTTTATAGTAGCAATGTCCATAATAGCCAAACTATGGAAAGAACCTAGATGTCCGTCAACAGATGAATGGATAAAGAAGATGTGGTATATATATACAATGGAATACTATGAAGCCATCAAAAGAAATGAAATCTTGCCATTTGCAATGACGTGGATGGAACTAGAGGGTATTATGCTGAGCAAAATAAGTCAATCGGAGAAAAACAACTATCATATGATCTCCCTGATATGAGGAAGTGGAGACGTGACGTGGGGGGTTTGGGGGATAAGAAAAGAATAAATGAAACAAGATGGGATTGGGAGGGAGACAAATCATAAGTGACTCTTAATTTCACAAAACAAACTGAGGGTTGCTGGGGGGAGGGGTGTCGGGACAGGGTGGTGGGGTTATGGACGTTGGGGAGGATATGTGCTATGGTGAGTGCTGTGAAGTGTGTAAACCTGGAGATTCACAAAACTGTACCCCTGGGGATAAACCATTATATATTTATAAAAAAAAAATAAAGAAAATCATTCTCAATGGTAAAAAACTGAGAGCTTTCCCCCTAAGTTTAAGAACACGGCAGAGATGTCCACTATCACCACCACTCATCAACATAGTACTGGATGACCTAGCCTCAGTAATCAGACAACAAAAAGAAATAAAAGGCATCTGAATCAGCAAGCAAGAAGTCAGACTCTCAGTCCTTATGTGATTCGTCCTGTGGAAAACCCAAAAGAGCTCACCCCAAAACTGCTAGAACTCATATAGGATTTCAGTAATGTGGCAAGATATAAAATCAGTGCACAGAAATCAGTTACATTTTTATATACCAACAATGAGACATAAGAAAGAGAAATTAAGTAGTCAATCCAATTTACAATTGCACCTGAAAACATAAGCTACCTAGGAATAAATCTAATAAAAGAGGCAAAGGAATAAATCCAATCAAAGAGGCAAAGAGGCAAAGAATCTATATTCAGAAAACTCCAGAATACTCATGAAAAAAAATGACGAAAATGGAAAAACTTGCCATGCTCATAGATTGGAAGAACAAATATTGTAAAGATGTCTACACAATAGAAAGTAATACACACATTTAATGCAATCCCTATCAATAAACCATCAACATTTTTCACTGAAATGAAATAAATAATTTTAAAATATGTATGGAAACAGAAAAGACCCCAAATAGCCAGTGTGATGTTGAAAATGAAAACCAAACTAGTGGCATCACAACTCTGGACTTAAAACTCTATTACAAAGCTGTAATCAAGACAGTATAGTACTGGCACAAAAAACAGACATATAGGTCAATGGAACAGAATACAGAACTCAGAAATGGACCCTAAAATCTATGGTCAACTAATCTTCAATGAAGCAGTAAAGAATATCCAATGCAAAGGATAGTCTCTTCAACAAATGGTGCTGGGAAAACTGGACAGTCACATGCAGAAGAATAAAGCTGGACCATTTCCTTACACCATACACAAAAATAGACTCAAAATGGATGAAAAACCTAACTGTGAGATAGGAATCCATCAAAATCCTTGAGGGGAACAGAGGCAGTAACCTCCTTGACCTCAGATGCAACAACTTCTTCCTAGAAACATCCCCAAAGGCAAGCAAAGCAAGGACAAAAATGAACTATTGGGACTTCAAGAATAAATGGTTTTGGACAGCAAAGAAAATGGTCAACAAATCCAAAAGACAACCAACAGAATTCAAGAAGATAAATGCCAATTATATATCACATAAAGGGCTAGTATCCAAAATCTATAAAGAACTTATCAAACTCAACACCCAAAGAAGAAGTAATCCAATCAAGAAAGGGGCAGAAGACATGAACAGATATTTCTGCAAAGAAGACATCCAAATTGCCAACAGACACTTGAAAAACTGCTCAACATCACTCAGTATCAAGGAAATACAAACCAAAACCACAGTGAGATTCCCCCCTCACACCAGACAGAAGAGCAAAAATTAAGAAGTCAGGAAACAACAAATGTTGGCGAGGATACGTAGAAAGGGGAACCCTCCTGCACTGTTAGTGGGAATTCAAGCTGGTGTAACTACTCTGGAAAACAGTATGTAGGATCCTTAAAAAGTTCAAAATGGAGCTACCCTGTGACTGAGCAATTGCACTGCTGGCTCCTAACCACAAAGATACAAATGCAGTAATTTTAAGGGGCACCTGCACCACAATGTTTATAACAGCAATGCCCACAATAGTCAAATTATAGAAAGAACATAGATGTCCATCAATGGATCAGAGGATAAAGTAAATGTGATATGTGTATACACACACACACACACACACACACACACACACACAAACACAATGGAATATTATGCAGCCATTAATAAAATGAAACCTTGTCATTTGCAACTTCATGGATGGAACTACAGTGTATTATGCTAAGTGAAATAAGCCAGTCAGAGAAAGACAATTATCATATAACCTAACTGATATGTGGAGTTTGAGTAACAAGGCAGATGACCATAGGGGAAGATGGGAAAATATAAAACAAGAGGAAACCAGAGAGAGATACAAACCAAAAGAGATTCTTTATCTCAGGAAACAAACTGAGGGTTCCTGGAGTGGAGGGGTTGGGAAGGATGAGGTAGCTGCATGATGGACCTTGGGAAGGGTATGTGTTGTGGTGAGCTCTATGTATTCTGTAGGAGTGATGAATCACACACCTGTACCCCTGAAACAAATAATACATTATATGCTAATAGTAATAAAATAAATTAATAATAAATAAATAAATAAATAAATAAATAAATAGTGAGTGGTGAATAGCACCAGAGCTGATGGATCATGAAGATATAGGTGTATTTGATGGTTCTCACACACTTTACTCCAGGACTCAGATAATAGAAACATCTGCATGTGGCTAACAGACACTCACTTCAGGCAGAAGTTTAGGAACACCTAATCTAAGGAATAAGGGCTTTGTTTGTTTGTTTGTTTCACTGTCACTACTGTTTTTTCCTTATTCACAAAACAAAATTTATTATAAACAAAATCAAGTAATATTCCTTCCATAAAATGTATGCAGGGATATGAAAATAGCCTTGTCTTACACAGTCTGTATTTTTTAAATTTTATTTTAATTTCTTTCAGTGTTCCAAGATTCATTGTGTATGCACCACACTCAATGCTCCATACAATACATGCCCTCCTTAATTCATACCACCAGGCTTACGCAACCCCCCACCCTCCTCTACTCAAAAATCCTCAGTTTGTTTCTCAGACTCCATAGTCTCTCATGGTTCGTCTCCGCCTTCAATTTCCCCCAACTCACTTTTCCTCTCCATCTCTCCATGTCCTCCGTGTTATTCCTTACGCTGCAAAAGTGAAACCATATGATAACTGACTCCCTCTGCTTGACTTATTTCACTCGGCATAATCTCCTCCAGTCTTGACCACGTGGATATAAAAGTTGGGTATTCATCCTTTCTGATGGAGGCATAATAATATTGTATATGTGGATCATATCTTATTTATCCTTCCATCTGTTGAAGGGCATCTTGGCTCGTTCCACAGTTTAGTGACTGTGGTCATTGCTGCTATGAACATTGGGGTACAGATGGCCCTTCTTTTCACTACGTCTGTGTCTTTGAGGTAAATACCCAGTAATGCAATTGCAGGGTCATAGGGAAGCTCTATTTTTAATTTCTTGAGGAATCTCCACACTGTTCTCCAAAGTGGCAGCAGCAACTTGCATTCCCACCAACAGTGTAAGAGGGTTCCCCTTTCTCCACATCCTCTCCAACACACTTTGTTTACTGTCTTTGTTAATTTTGGCCATTCTAACTGGTTTGATTTAAATTTCCTTGACGGCTAGTGAAGATGAACAAACCTGGACCATTTTCTTACACCTTACACAAAAATAAACTCAAAATGGATGAAAGACCTCAATGTGAGACAGGAATCCATCAAAATCCTGGAGGAGAATCTTCACACTGTTTTCCAAAGTGGCTGCACCAACTTCATTCCCACCAACACTGTAAGATGGTTCCCCTTTCCCCACATCTTCTCCAACACTTGCTGTTTACTGTATTGTTAATTTTGGCCATTGTAACTGATGTAACGTGGTATCTCAATGTGGTTTTGATTTGAATCTCCCTAATGGCTAATGACAATGAACATTTTTTCATCTGTCAGTTAGCCATTTGTATGTCTTCTTTGGAGAAGTGTCTGTTCATGTCTTCTGCCCACTGTTGATGTGATTATCTGTTTTGTGTGTACAGAGTGAGGAGTTCCTTATATATCTTGAATATCAGCTCATTGTGTGTAGTGTCATTTGCGAATATCTTCTCCCATTTCGTGGGTTGCCTCTTTGTTTTGTTGACTGTTTCCTCTGCTGTGCAGAAGCTTTTGATCTTGATGAAGTCAAAAAAGTTCATTTTTGTTTTTGTTTCCTTTGCCTTTGGATACATGTCTTCAAAGAAGACACCAATGTCAAAGAGGTTACTGTCTATATTCATCTCTACTTTGATAGACTCCTGCCTCACATTGACGTCTTTTATCCATTTTGAGTTTATCTTTGTGCAAAGTATAAGACAATTTTCGAGTTTCATTCTTCTATACATAGCTGTCCAACATTCCCAGCACCATTTATTGAAGAGACTATCTTTTTTCCACTGTATATATTTTTTGAAGACTAGTTCACCATTAGTTGAGGGTCCATATCTGCACTCTCTACTCTGCTCCACTGGTCTATGTGTCTGTTTTTGTGCCAGTACCATGCTGTCTTGGTGATCACAGCTTTGTAGTAATGTGTGAAATCAGGGAGCATGATGTTCACAAGTTTGTTTTTCTTTTTCATCCTTTCCTTAGCTATTTGGGTATCTTCTGTTTCCATACAAATTTTAAGATTGTTTGTTTAACCTCTTTGAAAAATGCCAGTGGAATTTTTATTGGGATGGCACTGAAAGTATAAATTGCTCTAGGCAGTATAGACATTTCAATAGTATATATTCTTCCAATCCATGAACATAGAATCCTTTTCCATCTTTTGTATCTTCTTCAGTTTCTTTCATGAGTGTTCTATAATTCCTTAAGTACAGATCATTTACATCTTTGGTTAGGTTTATTCCCAGGTATCTTACGGTTCTTGGTGCTATAGAAAATGGAATTGATTCTCTAATTTCCCTTTCTATATTTTCATTGTTAGTGTACAAGAAAGAAACTGATTACTGTACATTGATTTTGTATCCTTCCACATTACTGAATTGCTATATGAGTTATACTAGTTTGGGGCTGGAGTCTTTTGGGATTTCCATATAAAGTATCATGTCATCTGCAAAGAGAGAGAGTTAGATTTGTTCTTTCTCAATTTGAATACACTTTATATCCTTTTTTGGTTTTGGTTTTGTTTTTTTCTGATGGCTGTTGCTAGGACTTCTAGTACTATGTTGAAAAAAATTTGCAAGAGTGGACATCTTTGTTGTGTTCCTGATCTCAAAGGGAAGGCAGTCAGCTTCTCCCCCACTGAGAATTATATTTGCTGTGGGTTTTTCATGGATAGATGTTATGAAGTTGAGGAATGTTCCCTCTGTCCCTATATTTGAAGAGTTTTAATAAGGAACTGATGGTGTATCTTGTTAAATTCTTTTTCTGCATCAATTGAGAAGACCATGTGGTTCTTCTCTTTTCTCTTTTTGATTTCTATTATCACATTGATAGATTTGTGAATGTTGAACCACCCTTACACCCTAGGTATAAATCCTACCTGGTCAAGGGGGATAATATTTTTAATGTGCTGTTGGATCCTGTTAGCTAGGATCATGTTGAGAATCCTGGTATCCATATTTATCAGGGATATTGGTATGAAATACCCCTTTTTTATTTTTTTAATTTATTTATTTTGAGAAAAACATTATTCATTAGTTTTTCACCACACCCAGTGCTCCATGCAAGCCGTGCCCTCTAAAATACCCACCACCTGGTACCCCAACCTCCCACCCCCCTGCCACTTCAAACCCCTCAGATTGTTTTTCAGAGTCCATAGTCTCTCATGGTTCACCTCCCCTTCCAATTTACCCAAATTCCCTACTCCTCTCTAACACCCCTTGTCCTCCATGCTATTTGTTATGCTCCACAAATAAGTGAAACCATATGATAATTGACTCTCTCTGCTTGACTTATTTCACTCAGCATAATCTCTTCCAGTCCCGTCCATGTTGCTACAAAAGTTGGGTATTCATCCTTTCTGATGGAGGCATAATACTCCATAGTGTATATGGACCACACCTTCCTTATCCATTCATCCGTTGAAGGGCATCTTGGTTCTTTCCACAGTTTGGCGACCGTGGCCATTGCTGCTATAAACATTGGGGTACAGATGGCCCTTCTTTTCACGACATCTGTGTCTTTGGGGTAAATACCCAGGAGTGCAATTGCAGGGTCATAGGGAAGCTCTATTTTTAATTTCTTGAGGAATCTCCACACTGTTCTCCAAAGAGGCTGCACCAACCTGCATTCCCACCAACAGTGTAAGAGGGTTCCCCATTCTCCACATCCTCTCCAACACATGTTGTTTCCTGTTTTGTTAATTTTGGCCATTCTAACTGGTGTAAGGTGATATCTCAATGTGGTTTTAATTTGAATCTCCCTGAGGGCTAATAATGATGAGCATATTTTCATGTGTCTGATAGCCATTTGTATGTCTTGATTGGAGAAGTGTCTGTTCATATCTTCTGCCCATTTTTTGACGTGCTTGTCTGTTTCGTGTGGGTTGAGTTTGAGGAGTTCAATATAGATCCTGAATATCAACCTCTTGTCTGTACTGTCATTTGCAAATATCTTCTCCCATTCCGTGGGTTGCCTCTTTGTTTTGTTGACTGTTTCCTTTGCTGTCCAGAAGCTTTTGATTTTGATGAAGTCCCAGAAGTTTATTTTCACTTTTGTTTCCTTTACCTTTGGAGACGTATCTTGAAAGAAGTTGCTGTGGCTGATATCAAAGAGATTACTGCCTATGTTCTCCTCTAAGATTCTGATGGATTCCTGTCTCACGTTGAGGTCATTTATCCATTTTGAGTTGATCTTTGTGTACAGTGTAAGAGAATGGTCGAGTTTCATTCTTCTACATAGAGCTGTCCAGTTTTCCCAGCACTATTTATTGAAGAGATTGTCTTTTCTCCACTGTATGTTTTTTCCTGTTTTGTCAAACATTAATTGACCATGGAGTTGAGGGTCCATACCTGGGCTCTCTACTCTACTCCACTGGTCTATGTGTCTGTTTTTATGCCAGTACCATGCTGTCTTGGTGATCACAGCTTTGTAATAAAGCTTGAAATCAGGTAAGGTGATGCACCCAGCTTTATTTTTGTTTTTCAAAATTTCCTTAGCGATTCGGGGTCTCTTATGATTCCATACAAATTTTAGGATTATTTCTCCAGCTCTTTGAAGAATGCCGGTGGAATTTTGATCGGAATGGCATTAAAAGTATAGATTGCTCTAGGCAGTATAGACATTTTAACAATGTTTATTCTTCCGATCCAAGAGCATGGAATGGTCTTCCATCTTTTTGTGTCTTCTTCAATTTCTTTCATGAGTGTTCTGTAGTTCCACAAGTACAGAGCCTTTACCTCTTTAGTTAGGTTTATTCCCAGGTATCTTATGGTTCTTGGTGCTATAGTAAATGGAATCGATTCTCTAATTTCCCTTTCTGTATTTTCATTGTTAGTGTATAAGAAAGCCACTGATTTCTGCACATTGACTTTGTATCCTGCCACGCTGCTGAATTACTGTATGAGTTCTAGTAGTTTGGAGGTGGAGTCTTTTGGGTTTTCCATATAAAGAATCATGTCATCTGCAAAGAGAGAGAGTTTGACTTCTTCATTACCAATTTGGATACCTTTTGTTTCTCTCTGTAGTCTGATTGCTGTTGCTAGGACTTCTAATACTATGTTGAACAAGAGTGGTGAAAGTGGGCATCCTTGTCTTGTTCCTGATCTCAACGGGAAGGCTGCAAGCTTTTTCCCATTGAGGATGATATTTGCTGTGGGTCTTTCATAGATAGATTTGATGAGGTTCAGGAATGTTCCCTCTATCCCTATACTTTGAAGCGTTTTAATCAGGAACGGATGTTGGATTTTGTCAAATGCTTTTTCTGCATCAATTGAGAGGACCATGTGGTTCTTCTCTCTTCTCATATTAATTTGTTGTATCACATTGATTGATTTGCGAATGTTGAACCATCCTTGTAGCCCAGGGATGAATCCCACCTGATCATGGTGGATAATCTGTTAATGTGCTGTTGGATCCTGTTGGCTAGGATCTTGTTGAGAATCTTAGCATCCATATTCATCAGTGATATTGGTCTGAAATTCTCCTTTTTGGTAGGGTCCTTGCCTGGTTTGGGGATCAGGGTAATGCTGGCTTCATAGAAAGAGTCTGGAAGTTTTCCTTCTGCTTCAATTTTTTGAAACAGCTTCAGGAGAAAGGTGTTATTTCTTCTTGGAAGGTTTGGTAGAATTCCCCAGGGAATCTATCAGGTCCTGGGCTCTTGTTTTTTGGGAGGTTTTTGATCACTGATTCAATCTCGTTATTAGATATCGGTCAATTCAGGTTGTCGATTTCTTCCTGGTTCAATTTTGATAGTTTATATTTTTCCAGGAATGCATCCAATTCATCTAGGTTGCTAAGATTATTGGCATATAACTGTTCGTAATAACTTCTGATGATTGTTTCTACTTCCTTGGTGTTCATTGTGATCTCTCCCTTTTCATTCATAATTTTGTGAATTTGGGCTTTCTCTCTTTTCTTTTGGATTAGTGTAGTCAGTGGCTTATCGATCTTATTGATTCTTTCCAAAAACCAGCTAATAATTTCATTGATACTTTCTACTGTATCTCTGGTTTCTCCCTCATTGATTTCAGCTCTAATCTTGATGATTTCCCTTCTTATGTGTGGAGTTGGTTTGATTTGTTGTTGATCCTCCAGTTCTTTAAGGTGTAGAGACAGCTGGTGTGTTCTGGATTTTTCAATATTTTTGAGCAAGGCTTGGATGGCTATATATTTTCCCCTTAGGACCGCCTTTGCTGTATCCCATATGTTTTGGACCGAAGTGTCTTCATTCTCATTGGTTTCCATGAATTGTTTCAGTTCTTCTTTGATCTCCTGGTTGATCCAAGCATTCTTAAGCAAGGTGGTCTTTAGCTTCCAGGTGTTTGAGTTCCTTCGGAACTTTTCCTTGTGATTGAGCTCCAGTTTCAAAGCACTGTGATCTGAGACTATGCAGGGAATAATCTCTGTCTTTTGGTATCGGTTGAGTCCTGATTTGTGACCCAGTATGTGGTCTATTCTGGAGAAGGTTCCATGTGCACTTGAGAAGAATGAGTATTCTATTGCTTTAGGGTGGAATGTTCTGTATATATCTATGAGGTCCATCTGGTCCAAAGTGTCATTCAATGCTCTTGTTTCTTTATTGATTTTCTGCTTCGATGATCTGTCTACTTCTGAGAGAGGCGTGTTAAGATCTCCTACGATTAGTGTATTCATATCAATATGACTCTTTATCTTGATTAACAGTTTTCTTAAGTAATTGGCTGCTCCCATATTGGGAGCATAGATATTTACAATTGTTAGATCATCTTGGTGGATAGTCCCTTTAAGGATTATGTAGTGTCCTTCTGTATCTCTGACTACAGTCTTTAGTTTGAACTCTAATTTATCTGATATGAGAATCGCTACCCCAGCCTTCTTTTGAGTCCCATTGGCATGAAAGATGCTTCTCCACCCCTTCACTTTCAGTCTGCGTGTATCTTTCGGTTCAAAATGGCTCTCTTGTAGACAGCATATGGATGGGTCCTGTCGTTTTATCCAATCTGCAACCCTGTGCCGTTTTATGGGTGCATTTAGGCCATTCACATTGAGAGTGATTATTGATAGATACGTTTTAATTGACATCGAGTTACCTTTGAAGTCTTTCTTTCTGTAGACTGTCTCTATATTTCTGTTCAATGCTATTCTTGGGATTTTTCCTCTTTTATAGAACCCCCCTTAATATTTCCTGCAGTGTCGGCTTGGTGGTTGCACAGTCTTTTAAGCCTTGCCGGTCTTGGAAACTCTTTATCTCTCCATCCATTTTGAATGTCAGTCTTGCTGGATAAAGTATTCTTGGCTGCATGGTCTTCTCTTTTAGTGCCCTGAATATATCTTGCCAGCCTCTTCTGGCTTGCCAGGTCTCTGTGGACAGGTCTGACGTTATTCTGATGGGCTTCCCTCTGTAAGTAAGGTGCCTCATTGCCCTGGCGGCTTTCAAGAGATTATACATACAATTATAATTCTTCAATTTGACTATCAGGTGTCGTGATGTTTTTTTGGAGTGTATAATCTTGGGTGGAGACCGTTCAGCCTCTAGTACATGAACGCTGGTTTCATTCGCGAGATTCGGAAAATTTTCATGAAGGACTTGTTCCACGATATCTTCTAGACTTCTTTCTTTCTCCTCCCCTTCAGGGATTCTAATAATTCTGACGTTGGAACTCTTCATGGCATCATTTATTTCCCTGATTCTGCTTTCGTGGGATCTAAGCTGTTTGTTCCAGGCTTCCTCTTGATCCTTTCTCTCTATCTGTTTGTCTTCCAGATCACTAATTCTATCTTCTGTCTCAGTTACCCTAGTTTTGAGAGAGTTTAGATTAGATTGGAACTCATTGAGAGCATTGTGGACCTCCTCCCTGGTAGCTTTAAGCTCCGCCCTAACATTGTGAACATCCTGTCTGGTCGCTTTCAGTTCGGCCCTAATCAATTCTGTTTGGTCATCCATGGCTTTCTCCAACCTAGCTATTGCCTGGATAATTGTTAGCCTGAATTCTCTTTCCGACATATTGTCTATGTTGATAGCCGTTAGCTTTGTTGCAGAAGGTCCAACCTCTGTATTTTTCTTAGGTTGGGCATTCCTCCTCCTAGTCATTTTGGTGGGAGAAGAATGAACAGATGTAGCTGGATGTATCAACTCTGGTGCATTCAAGGTGCGCCCTGGAACACTTCTGAGCAATCAGGATTCCCCACCCAAACGAGAGACAAAGGAAAAGAAAAAGAAAAAGAAAAAAAGGAAAAGAAGAAAAAGAAAAAGAAAAAAAGAAAAAAAAAAGAGAGAGAGAGAGAGACAGGAAAGAAAGGGAAGATGAAAGAGAAGGTTCAGCCCAGATGGGCCCCAAGGTAAGATTTATGAAGTCGACAAACAAAAAGAGATAAAAAGACTGATACAATTATATGGCAAGAGAAAGAAAAAAATATATATATATGCAAATAAAGAAAGAACCTCATCAAAAAGAACCACAAGTGTAAAATTTATATGCTATCAGGACAAACACAAAAAACACAGAAACACTGGTGGAAGAAGATGGGAGAGTTCTTATAAATTCTCAGTGTGTGCGAGGAAGGTTGTTTTGATTCTTCCTGGATGTATCTTGATATCTTTGAAAGGACTCAACTTTCCTAAGATAAAGGGGATTAAAAATTGGTTTACCTATGGGGTAGTATTGATTGGGGAAAGGGGATTACTTTGAAGTTAACTCTATATGAATATTAGAGGATAAAAATAAAAAGGAATATACTAGACTAAACTAAACTAAAATTTTTAAAAAAGGAATTCAAAAAATAAAAATGCAAAAGAAAAACATAGGTGTATATATCAAAAAGTTCAGGTTAGAAAGGTATTATGGAATTTGATGTACTGTACAGCTCGCTGTGATGCTTAATAGGTTAAAAAAGTTACCTATGTGTAAAAAAAATATATATATATATGAACCGGAATAGTGGAAACGAGTGAACAATACAAGTTTTCCTATGAAGTAGTGGTGGTTCTCTTATAGTCCTTTTTTTTTTCTTTCTTGGTTTGTTTTCTGGGGAAGGGGCCTGCCACGTGGGTTGTCAGTCAAAGATGTTTCCTGAGTTGAGTCCCCCCGCCCCCCTCAAGGGGGTGGGCTCTGGGGAAACTGCTTTTTTTTTTTTTTCAGGCTTTTGTTCTCTGGTGGGTTTTTTTTGCTTGTTCACTTTTTTACCTCTCACCTTGACTGCCTTTGATGGTTTTTGTAGTATTATAAGAAATCAAACCGCACCCTGATCTCCCTCTCAGAGAGAAGCCTCAGTCTGGGTGCAGAAGCTGAATAAATTCCCCCTTGGCCGCTGGCAGCGCAGGTTCCAAGTTGCGGACCCTGGGGGCGCAGGATCTTTTGCTCGTCCCCAAAGCCAAGGCAGTGGCGGCTGTCTGGGAGCTCCCGACCGCCAGAGAGGTTCCAAGCAGCGATCGCACACTGAGATTTTGCCTCTGGCCCGGGCTGGGAGTGCCCGGCTTGCGCGCACCTCTTTTCAGAGGCGGCTGTGGGTCGGGCGCGCGTCTGGGCCACTGAGAACGGGGCGCTGGTCCGTAAGCCGAAGGCTGGGCTTTTGCGTGCCTCTGTCAGGGGAAGTGTTTCGTACGCGCGCGGCTTAGGCTTTGAAACAATGGCGTGGGTCAAGGAGCGCCGGCTGGGCCTCAGTAACTCAGGGGAGCATGAGGGACGTGCTCGCGTATCTCAAGCTTTGTGGTAGGGCTAGCATGCGTTCTGCAGACCGGCGCAGCTCCCATCCCCTCACAGGAGCCAGAACCCACGCGCTCTGGGGCGCACTGGCGGCTTAGGGACCAGGAGCTGGTTTCTCCGCCACACTCTCTCTGCCTCAGCGCCGGGGAGGCCGTCTGGGACCAGGGACTTAAGACCCTGTCCCTAGCCACCCCGATTCCCACAATTTCCCCCCTGTGATCTTTTGCTCTTTTGGAGTGCTTTCAACCAGTCTCCAAGTTAATGCTGGTCCCCAGACGCAGGGCACTCTCGCTCACATTGGGGTATTACTTTCCCACCGGTCGCCACTGGTGGCTCCCTCCCCCTTTTGTTTATCTTCCGATATCAGTCCACGGTTCCCATTCTGCTTTACCTGCTCACTGGCGTCTTCTGCCCCTGTAGAGATCCAGACGTGTATAATTCTGATCTCAGGCTGATTTCATGGGTGATCGGAGTTCTTTGGTAGGTAATCAGCTCACTTTGGGGTACCAGCTGAAAGGGCGCCTCTTCCTACTACCCTGCCATCTTGTCCCCCTGAAATTCCCCTTTTTGATGGGGTTTTTGCCTGGTTTGGAGATCAGGGTAATGCTGGCTTCATAGAAATAGTCTGGAAGTTTTCCTTCTGCTTCAATTTTTTGAAACAGCTTCAGGAGAAGAGGTGTTATTTCTTCTTTGAAAGTTTGGTTTGGTAGGTGAACCGTGAGAGACTATGGACTCTGAAAAACAGTCTGAGGGGTTTGAAGTGGCAGGGGGTGGGAGGTTGGGGTACCAGGTGGTGGGTATTATAGAGGGCACAGCTTGCATGGAGCACTGGGTGTGGTGAAAAAATAATGAATACTGTTTTTCTGAAAATAAATAAATTGGGGAAAAAAAAAAGAAAGAAAGTTTGGTAGAATTCCCCAGGGAATCTGTCAGGTCCTGGGATCTTGTGTTTTGGGGAGGTTTTTGATCACTGCTTCAATCTCGTTACTAGATATCAGTCTATTCTGGTTGTCAGTCTTCCTGGTTCAGTTTTGGAAGTTTATAGTTTTCCAGGAATGCATCCATTTCATCTAGGTTGCTTAACTTATTGGCATATAACTGTTGATAATAACTTCTGATGATTCTTTCTACTTCCTTGGTGTTAGTTGTCATCTCTCTCTTTTCATTCGTAATTTTATGAATTTGAGCTTTCTCTCTTTTCCTTTGGATTAGTGTGGCCAATGGTTTATCGATCTTGTTGATTCTTTCAAAAAACCAGCTTCTAGTTTCATTGATACGTTCTACTGTATCTCTAGTTTCTACCTCATTGATCTCTGCTCTAATCTTGATTATTTCCCTTCTTTTGTGTGGAGTTGGTTTAATTTGTTGTTGATTCTCCAGTTCATTAAGGTGTAAAGAAAGCTGGGGTATTTGGGATTTTTCAGGGTTGGTTGGTTTTTGTTTTGTTTTGTTTTTTTGTGCAAGGTCAGATGGCCATGTATTTCCCCCTTAAGGCTGCCTTTGCCATACCCCATAGGTTTTGGACCAATTTATCTTCATTCTTATTGGGTTCCATGAATTGTTTAAGTAATTCTTTGATTTCCTGGTTGACCTGAACATTCTTAAGCAGGGTGGTCTTTAGCTTCCAAGTGTTTGAATTCCTTCCAAAATTTTCTTTTTTTTTTTTTTTTAATTTTTCTTTCTTTTTTTTTTTTTAAAGATTTTATTTTTTATTTATTTGAGAGAGAGAGACAGTGAGAGAGAATGAGCGAGGAGAAGGTCAGAGAGTGAAGCAGACTCCCCATGGAGCTGGGAGCCTGATGTGGGACTCGATCCCGGGACTCCAGGATCACGCCCTGAGCCGAAGGCAGTCGTCCAACCAACTGCGCCACCCAGGCGTCCCCCTTCCAAAATTTTCTTGTGGTTGAGTTCCAGTTTCAAAGCATTGTGGTCTGAGAATATGCAGGGAAAAATCTGTCTTTTGGTATAGTTTGAGTCCTGACTTATGACCCAGTATGTTGTCTATTCTGGAGAAGGTTCCATGTGCACTCGAGAAGAATGAGTATTCTGTAGTTTTAGGGTGGAATGTTCTGTATATATCTATGGGGTCCATCTGGTCCCTTGTGTCATCAAAGCTCTTGTTTCTTTATTGATTATCTGCTGGGATGATCTGTCTATTACTGAGAGTGGCCTGTTAAGATCCTCTACAATTAATGTATTCATATCAATATAATTATTTTGATTAACAGTTGTCTTAAGTAGTTATCTGTTCCCATGTTGGGGACATAAATATTTACAATTGTTAGATCTTCTTTGTGGATAGACCATTTATGAATGATGTAATGTCCTTCTTTATCTCTGACTACAGCCTTTAGTATAAAATCTAATTTATCAGATATGAGAATTGCAACCCCAGGTTTCTTTTGAAGCCCGTTGACATGAAGAATGCTTCTCCATCCCTTCACCTTCAGTCTGGATGTATCTTTAGATTCCACATGGGTCTCTTGTAGACAGTATATGGACAGGCCCTGTCATTTTTATGCAATTTGCAACCATGTGCTGTTTTATGTGAGGGTTTTGGCCACTTATATTGAGAGTGATTATTGAGAGATACGTTTTGATGGACATCAAGTTACCTGTGAAGTCCTTGTTTCTATAGATTGTCTCTGTAAATTTCTGTTCTATGTCACTCTTGGGTTCTTTCTTCTCTCATAGAAACCCTCATTAATATTTAGTAGTTCCAGTTTGTTGGTCACATACTCTTTGAAACCTTGCCAGTCTTGGAAGTTCTTTATTTATCCATCAATTTTGAATGTCTGTCTTGCTGGATAAAGTATTCTTGGTTGCATGTTCTTCTCATTTAGTGCCCTGAATATATCTTGCCAGGCCGTTCTGGTTTTCCAGGTTTCTGTGGGCAGGTCTGATGTTACTCTGCTGGACCATCCTCTGTACATAAGGAAACTCTTCTCCCTATCTGCCCTCAGATGCTTCTGTCTAAAATCATGATTCATTGGTTCCAAAATTAAGTGCCTTGAGGTCTTCCTAGATTTGTTGATCTTGGAGGGTGACTTTTCTTCCTCTAGGACATGAAGGCTCTTCCATTCCCCAGACTGGGAAAATTTTCATCCAGAATTTGTTCACCTATATCTTCTAGTCTTTTGTCTTTTTCCACCCCATCATGGTTCCCAATAATTCTGGCATTGGAACATTTCATTTCATCATTTATTTCCTTAATTCTGATTTCATGGCTTCTAAGCTGTTTGTCCCATGTCTCTTCCTGATCCTTTTTCTCTACCATTTTGTACTCTAGATCACTAATTCTGTCTTCTGCCTGTGTTACCCTATCTGTTAGAGTATTTAGATAAGATTGGATCTCATTTATAACATGTTTAAATTCTGCCCTGGTGGCTCTCACTGCTGCCCTTAAAGATTTTATGTTGTCATTAATGGCTTTCCCCAACCTAGCCACTGCCTGGATAATTTTAGCCTGAATTACCTTTTTACCATACTGTTCATGTCCATATCCAATAGTTCTGACAGAGAGGATATCTGAATTTTTCTCTCTTGTGAGTCTCTGAATTTTTCCTGTCTTGTGTGCTCCTCCTCCTAGTCATTTTGGTGAGTGCTTGTTGAGGGGATGTATAACTGAGTACATCAACCACGATCCAGGCAAGGTTCACCCTGGAATGCTTTGGAGCAATCTTAAGTCACCACCAAAAAGAAAGAAAAAAGAAAAGAAGAGAGAAAGAAAGAAAGAAAGAGAGAAAAAGAGAGAGAGATAAAAGGGAAAGCCCAGGCACTATGAGGCCAACAAGTAAGATTTATAAGGTATATAAACAAAAATGGACAAACAAAAAGACCGACAAAAGTAAATGACAAGCAGGAGGGGTGAGATGGCAGAGGAGTAGCAGGATGAGATGACATCAGGAAGCAGGATATCAGCTAGTTTATCAAATGATTCCGACACCTACAAATGCAACAGGAGATCAAAGAAAAAGAGCAGCAATTCTAGAAACAGAAAATCAGCCACTTTCTGAAAGGTAGAACCTGTGGAGAAGAGAATCCAAAGTGATGGGAAGATAGACCGTTGGGGTAGGGGCTAGCTCCTGGCAAGTGGCAGAGCAACAGAGCACAAAGTCAGAACTTTAAAAAATCTGCTCCACTGAGGGACATTGCTCCAGAGGCTAAGCAGGTGTGGATCCCTCGCTAGGACAACATGGTCTCAGGTCCCATAGGGTTACAGAAGGATTGTGGGTGTCTGAGTATCACAGAGCTCGCAGGTATTAGAGGGGGAAGCTGGTTACAGAGACAGAGCCAAGGAGTGAGCTCCAACTTGGGGTAACCTTAAATTGTGATCAGTGGCACAGTCATACCACTGCTCTTTGAGCAGGGACCCCCCAAGTGGCAGATCCAGGGAGAACCCCCTGTAAGAGTGGCAGGGATCTGCTGGGCTTGGAGACTACAGGCGGGGTTGTGTGACACAGATGGAGATACTCAGTCAAAAGCTGCGTGAGCTCGAAGCATGGCTGGAAACAAGGGAGATGGGAGTGATTGAGTGCTTTTCTCAGAGGGCACACTGAGGAGTGGGGCCCTGAACTCTCGGCTCCTACAGGCCAGAGATTGGGAGGCTTCCATTTTCATTACCATCCTCCAGAGCTCTACAGGGAGTGTTCAGGGAAAGAAAGCTCCAGACAGTGAACCCGAGCAGATTACTTAGACTGGCCCTGGGCAAGGGTGGTGAAATTCCATCTTGGGAAAAAACACTTGAGAATCACTACAACAGGCCCCTCCTATGGAAGATCAGCAAGAAATTAAGCCAAAACCAAGCTCACTGATCAAGGAGAACAGCAGAATTCCAGAGAAGGGGAAAACAAAACATGGAATTCATGGCTTTCTCCCCATGATTATTTAGTCTTGCAAAGTTAATTAGTATTTTAAAAATTTTTTTTTCTTATTATCATTTTTTTAACTTTTACACTTTCTTCTTTTAACATTTTTAACTAGTTTGTCTTAACAATAACTTTCAATAAAAAATCTTTTTGAGCAGTCATTATTATAGTCATACTTTACCTTTATTGTATCTAACTTTATTTTTTGTGTACACATATGGTTTTTTCTTCTAAAAAATTATGGGATACACTTCTTCAAATAGACCAAATTATACCCTAAATCTAGCACAGGGCTTTGTTCTAGTCTCCAGCCTGAACAAGTTCTCTCCACATCCTTTCCTTTTTCTTTTTTTTCCCAACCAACTTATCTTATCAACTACTTTTTTAGAATTTTCTTGAAATTTACATCTTTATAGTCATATCCCATCTGTTCTTCATGTTTACCGTGTGTGTGTGTGTGTGTGTGTATGGTTTTCTTTCATTAAAATTTTTGGAGGTAGCTTCTTCTAAGAGACCAAAATACTCCAAAAATTAAATGAGTGGCTCTGTTCTATTCACCAGTCTAATGTGTGTGTGTGTGTGTGTGTGTGTGTGTGTGTGTATATACTTTTTAAAAATATTTTTGAACTTCTTTTTATCCCCCTTCTGTCCCCCACAATTTGAGGTCTCCTCTGATTTGGTTAACACACATTTTTCTGTGGTCTCTCTACCCTTTTAGTATTCTATTCTCTCCTTCATATATTCATATCTGGATAAACTGACAAGGCAGAAAAACTCACCACAAAAATAAAGGACAAGAGTCAATACTGAAGGCTAGGGACCTAACCAATATGGACATTGGTAATATGTCAGATCTAGAGTTCAGAATGATGATTCTCAAGGTGCTAGCTCATCTCAAAAAAGGCATGGAAGATATTAAAGAAATGCTGTCTGGAGAAATAAAAAAACTAAAATCTACCTAAGCTGAAATCAAAAAAGCTATTAATGAGGTGCAATAAAAAATGGAGGCTCTTACTGCTAGGATAAATGAGGCCGAAGAGAGAATTAGTGATATAGAAGACCAAATGACATTCAATAAAGAAGCTGAGCAAAAGAGAAACATACAACTACTGGACCATGAGGGGAAAATTCAAGAGAAGTGATACCATAATATGAAACATTAGAATAATTGGGATTCCAGAAGAGGAAGAAAGAGAGAGGGGGGCAGAAGGTATATTGGAGCAAATTATTGCAGAGAATTTCCCTAATATGGCAAAGGGAACAAGGATCAAAATCCAGGAAGGGCAGAGAACCGCCCTCAAAATCAATAAGAATAGGTCCACAACCCATCATCTAATAGTAAAACTTACAAGTCTTACTGACAAAGAGAAAATCCTGAAAGCAGGCCAGGACAAGAAGTCTGTAACATACAATAGTAAAAAATATTAGATTGGCAGCAGACTTATCCACAGAGACCTGGCAGGCCAGAAAGAACTGGCCTGATATATTCAGAGAACTAAACGAGAAAAATATGCAGCCAAGAATACTATATCCAGCTAGCCTGTGATTGAAAATAGAAGGAGAGATAAAAACCTCCAGGACAAACAAAAACTAAAAGAACTTGTAAACATCAAACCAGCTCTACAGGAAATATTGAAAGGGTCCTCTGAGCAAAGCGAGAGGCTAAAAGTAGTAGACCAGAAAGGAACAGAGACAATATACAGTAACAGTCACTTTACAGGCAATAAAATGGCACTAAATTCATGTCTCACAATAATTATCATGAATGTAAATGGGCTAAATGTCCCCAATCAAATGAGTCAGGGTAACAGAATGGATTTTTTTAAAGGCCCATCAATATTCTGAATACATGAAACTCATTTTAGACCCAAAGACACCTCCAGGTTTAAAGTGAGGTGGTGGAAAACAATTTACCATGCTAATGGACATCACAGGAAAGCAGGGGTGGCAATCCTTATATCAGATCAATTAGATTTTAAGCCAAAGACTATAATAAGAGATGAGGAAAGACACTTTATCATACTCAAAGGGTCTGTCCCACAAGAAGATCTCACAATATTATGATTAGCACCATACTTTAACCAGTTGAGCTAACTGGCCCACATTAGATCTAACAGTTTTAAATATCTATGCCCCTAACATGGGAGCAGCCAACTGTATAAACTAATAACAAAATCAAAGAAACACATTGGCAATAATACAATAATAGTAATAATAGTAGGGGACTTTAACACCCTCTTCACTGAAATGGACATATCATCCAAGCAAAAGATCAACAAGGAAACAAAGGCCTTAAATGACACACTGAACCACATGGACATAACAGATACATTCAGAACATTCCATCCCAAAGCAATAGAATACACATTCTTCTCTAGTGCACATGGAACATTCTCCAGAATAGATCACATCCTGGGTCACAAATCAGGTCTCAACAGATATCAAAAATTGGAATCATTCCCTACATATTTTTGGATCACAATGTTCTGTAGCTAGAAATCAATCACAGGAAAAAATTTGGAAAGAACCCAAATACATGGAGGCTAAAGAGCATCCTTCTAAAGAATGAATGGGTCAACCAGGAAATTAAAGAAGAAATGAAAAAAAAATCATGGAAGCAAATGATAATGAAAACACAATGTTTCAAAATCTGTGGTACACAGCAATAGCAGCCCTGAAAGGAAAATTTATACTAATATAAGCCTTTCTCAAGAAATAAGAAAGATCTTAAATATAAAACCTAACCCTACACCTAAAGGAAAGGGAGAAAGAACAAGAAAGAAAGCCTAAACCCAGCAGGAGAAGAGAAATAATAAAGATCAGAGCAGAAATCAATTATATAGAAACCAAAGAAACAATAGAACAAATAAATGTAAATAGGAGCTGGTTCTTTGAAAGAATTAATAAGATTGATAAACCTGTGGCCAGGCTTATCCAAAAGAAAAGAGAAAGGACCCAAATAAATAAAATCATGAATTAAAAAGGAGATATCACAACCAACACCAAAGAAATACAATTAGAAGAACATATTATAAGCAACTATTCACCAGCAAATTTGACAATCTGGAAGAAATGGATGCATTCCTAGAGACATATTAACTACCAATGAACCAGGAAGAAATAGAAAACCTGAACAGACCCATAACCAGTAAAGGTATTGAAACAGTCATCAAAAATCTCCCAAGAAAGAAGAGCCCAGGGCTAGATGTCTTCCCGGGGGAATTCTACCAAATATTTAAAGAAGAATTAACTTCTATTCTCCTGAAACTGGTCCAAAAAATAAAATGGAAGGGAAACTTCCCAACTCATTTTATGAGGCCAGCATTACCTTGATCCAAAAACCAAAGCTCCCATCCAAAAAGAGAATTACAGACCAATATCCTTGATGAACACAGATACGAAAATTCTCACCAAAAATACTAGCCAATAGGATCCAACAGTACATTAAAAGAATTATTCTCCATGACCAAGTGGGATTTATTCCTGGGCTGCAAGGTTGTTTCAACATCCTCAAATCAATCAATGTGATACAATACATTAATCAAAAAAAGAACAAGAACCATATGATACTCTCAATAGATGCTGAAAAAGCATTTGACAAAGTACAGCATCCTTTCTTGATCAAAACTCTTCAAAGTGTAAGGATAGAGGGTACATACCTCAATATCATCAAAGCCATCTATGAAAAACCTACAGCAAATATCATTCTCAATAGAGAAAAATTGAGAGCTTTTCCACTAAGGTCAGGAACATGGCAGGGATGTCCATTATCACCACTGCTATTCAACATAGTACCTGAAGTCCTAGCCTCAGCAATCAGAAAACAAAAAGAAATTAAAGGCATCCAAATTGGCAAAGAAGAAGTCAAACTCTCACTCTTTGCAGTGGATAATGATATTATATGTGGAAAACCCAAAAGACTCCACTCCAAATCTGCTAGAACTTGTATAGGAATTCGGTAAAGTGTCAGGATATAAAATTAATGCACAGAAGTCAGTTGCATTTCATACAGCAGCAACAAGACAGAGGAAAAAGAAATCCTATTTACAATTTACAAATTTACAAATCCTATTTACGGAGTCAATCCTATTTACAATTGCACCCAAAACCATAAGATACCTAGGAATAAACCTAATCAATGAGGCAAATAATCTGTACTCATAAAACTATAAAGTACTCATGAAAAAAATTGAGGAAGATATAAAAAATGGAAAAATGTTCCATGCTCATGGATTGAAAGAACAAATATTTGTGAAAATGTCTATGCTACCTAAAGTAAGCTACACATTTAATGCAATCCCTATCAAAATCTCATCCATTTTCTTCAAAGAAATGGAAGAAATATTCCTAAAATTTATATGGAACCAGAAAAGACCTCAAATAGCCAGAGGAATATTGAAAAAGAAAGCCAAAGTTGATGGCATCACAATTCCGGACTTCAAGCTGTATTACAAATCTGTCATCATCAAGACAGTATGGTATTGGCACAAACACAGACACAAAGATCAATGGAACAGAATAAAGAGCCCAGAAATAGACCCTCAACTCAATGGTCAACTAATCTTTGACTAATCAGGAAAGAATGTTCAATGGAATAAAGACAGTCTCTTCAACAAATGGTGTTAGGAAAATTGGACAGCCACATGCAGAAGAATGAAACTGGACCATTTCCTTACACCACATACAAAAATAAACTCAAAATGGATGAAGGACCTCAGTGTGAGAAAGAAATCCATCAAAATCCTTGAGGAGAACACAGGCAGCAACTCTTTGACCTCAGCCACAGAAAATTCTTCCTAGGAACATCATCAAAGGCAAGGGAAGCAAGGGCAAAAGTGAACTATTGGGACTTCATCAAGATCAAAAGCTTTTGCACAGCAAAGGAAACAGTTAACAAAACCAAAAGACAACTGATAGAATGGGAGAGGATATTTGCAAATGACATATCAGATAAAGGGCTAGTACCCAAAATCTATAAAAAACTTATCAAACTCAACACCCAAAGAACAAATAATACAATCAAGAAATGGGAAGAGGACATGAACAGATATTTCCGCAAAGAAGACATCCAGACGGCCAACAGACACATGAAAAACTGCTCCATATCACTCGGCGTCAGGGAAATACAAATCAAAACCACAATGAGATACCACCTCATACCAGTGAGAATAGCTAAAATTAACAAGTCAGGAAATGACAGATGCTGGTGAGGATGTGGAGAAAGGATAACCCTCTTACCTGTTGGTGGGAAATCAAGCTGGTGCATCCACTCTGGAAAACAGCATGGAGGTTCCTCAGAAAGTTGATCATAGAGTTACCCTATGACCCAGCAATTGTACTACTGGGTATTTACCCTAAAGATAAAAATGTAGTGATCTATATACACTATGGAGTATTATGCCTCCATCAGAAAGGATGAATATCCAACTTTTGTAGCAACATGGACGGGACTGGAAGAGATTATGCTGAGTGAAATAAGTCAAGCAGAGAGAGTCAATTATCATATGGTTTCACTCATTTGTGGAGCATAACCAATAGCATGGAGGACAAAGGGCATTAGAGAGGAGTAGGGAATTTGGGTAAATTGGAAGGGGAGGTGAACCATGAGACTATGGACTCTGAAAAACAGTCTGAGGGGTTTGAAGTGGTGGGGGGGTGGGAGGTTGGGGTACCAGGTGGTGGGTATTATAGAGGGCACAGCTTGCATGGAGCACTGGGTGTGGTGAAAAATAATGAATACTGTTTTTCTGAAAATAAATAAATTGGGAAAAAAAATGTAGTGATCTGAAGGGGCATGTGCACCCAAATGTTTATAGCAGCACTCTCCACAATAGCCAACTATGAAAAGAACCTAGATGTCCATCAACAGATGAATGGATAAAGAAGATATGGCATATGTATACAATGGAATACCACGCAGCTATCAAAAGAAATGAAATCTTGCCATTTGCGATGACATGGATGGAACTAGAGGGTATTATGATGAGCAAAATAAGTCAGTCAGAGAAAGACAATTATCATATGATCTCCCTGATATGAGGAAGTTGAACAGCAATGTGGGGAGCTTGAGGGATTTGAAAGGAGGAAATGAAACAAGATGGGATTGGGAGGAAGACAAACCATAAAAGACTCAATCTCAGAAAACAAACTGAAGATTGCCCAGGGGAAGGGGTATAGGGAGAGGGTGGTTGGTTTATGGACTTTGGGGAAGGTATGTGCTATGGTGATTGCTCTGAAGTGTGTAAACCTGGCAATTTACAGACCTGTACCCTTGGGCCTAATAATATATTATATGTTAATTAAAAAAAAATTTAAGTGCTCCCTGCTTGGCAGGGAGTCTGCTTCTCCCACTGACCTTTCTCCTCTCATGCTCTCTCCCTCTCTCTCTCCAATAAATGAATAAAATCTTTTAAAAAATTTTTTTAAGTAAAAAAAAATGTACATGACAAGGAAAAGAAAAGAATCCAGTCAAAATGAACCCCCAAAATAAGTTTTATATAATACCAGTACAAAAACAGATACACAGAAATACTGACAGAAGAAAAAGATGGAAAGGTGGTTATAAATACTCGATGTGGGTGAGGAAGGTTATTTTGGTCCTTCCTGGGTTTATCTTGTTATCTTTGTTAAAGGGCTCAACGTCACCAAGATAAAGGGAGATTAAAACTGGTTTATACATAGGGGTAGTATTGAATAGGGAAAATGGATTACCTTCAAGTTTATATCTATGTATTTAAAAAAAAAGAAAAGAAAAAGAAAAACACAGATATGTGTATGAAAAAACTTCAAGTTAAAATGTTATTGTGGAGTATGTTATATTAATCCTCTAGTTGTAATGGTAGGTAAGTTAAAGAAATCAAAAGTACAACAATCATGAGAACGAATTTTTTTAAAAGTTATATCTATGAAATATACAGCTTTTAGGGCAATCCTGGGAGCTTAATATATTGTTTTCTCCTGATGTTGAGGTTTTCCTGTTTTATGGGGACCCTGTGGCAATTGTCTTCTCATTTTTTTTGGCTTCTCTTCTGAGGGAGGGGCCTGCTGCATTGTTTTTCAGTCAGTCTTGCTTGGGTTGAGTCGTCCTGCCCCCTAACAAGGGGCTGAGCTCTATGGAAACAAGTTTTTCAGGCCCATGTTCTCTGGAGGCTTTTTGGTTTTGTTGGCTTTTTTGGATTTTTTTGGCAGCTTTTTGTGACTTTTCAGAGTTTTAGTGGAATGCACACTGCACCCAGACCTCCACCTCAGAGAGAAGCATCAGTCTGCTCCCCTCTGGGTGGTTCAGAACACACGACTCCCCTTTTGCAAACTCTGCTGAACCATGCCACCTCCCACAGGCCATGTGTGCACCCCAGCTACTGTCTCAGGGGTCGCCCAAAGCACCCACTTGTCACTGTATCCTGTGCCACTAAAAGTGCGAGCAATATTCGTCCAGGCAGCCCGTTTCTGGTAGCTGCCTTTGAGGGGACTGCTATCTGGGTACCAGGCCCATGCCGCCAGGTGCACCGAGGGATCCTGACCAGAGATCATGCTGATTTTCTTCAGGCACAGACTGGAAGTGCCCAGACCCTTGGCTATTCCTAGAGACCACCAGGTAGCATCAACACCAAGCTTTCTCAGGCACTGGTGGGGAGTGTGTTCAAACCCCAGTTGCCCAGTATGGGCAGAATGCAAAAAGGTGTGGTTCTAGAGAGCACCCACCAGACTCCTTTAAATGTGGGTGGGAGTGAGGGCAGCTGATGGTGGTGTAAGAAGTGCATAGCTGGGTGCTCAGGGACCAGGAACTGGAGGCTCTGCCTCACTCTCTCTGGCATGAGAGTTCACTGGTGGTGGCCATCCTGGGTCCATGAGCTTAGGTCTGTGCCCATGACCACCCAATTCCACCAGTTGCCCCTTAAGATATTTTGCTCTTTTTGAGTATTTTTAACCAGACTCCAAGTTAATGCTGGTCCCCAACCACAGGGCACTTTCGTTTTGGGGTATTAATTTCCAATGGTTCACTTCAGGTGGCTCCCTCCCCCTTCTGCTTATCCTCTGATACCAGTCCAAGCATTCCCACTCAACTTTACCTCTCCACTGGTGTCTTCTGACCCCATAGAGATCCAGCAGAGTATAATCCTACACCTCAAGCTGATTTCATGGGTATTCAGAGTGTTCTAGTAGATATTTAGCTCACTTTAAGGGATGAGGTGAAATAGGGTCTCCTACTTCTCCAGATTCTTGCCTCTCCCCAGGACTTCAAACTTTTGGTGGTGAATTCCAACTACTCTGGATTTTCCTAGGTTGGATCTTGCTTGTGCCCTGGGTGGGTGATAGTTGGGACTCTGCTTTTTCACTCAACCATCCCTCAACAGAATGACTAGAAAAGGAACACCCCCAAAAAAGAAAGAACCAGAGAATGTGGCCTCTGCCACAGAACTACTAAATATGTATATAACCAAGATGTCAGATATTGACTTCAGAGTAAAAATTATCAGGGCCAAATCTTGGCTTGAGGAAAATATTAATGAAAATATAGAATCTGTAAGGGGAGAAATGAGATATAATCAGTCTGAATGTAAAAATGCTATGAATGAAATGCAGTCTAAGCTGGATACGTTGACTGACAGGGTAAATGAGTCAGAAGAATGAATTTATGATATAGAGGATAAGATGATAGAAAAGATGGAAATTGAGGCAGCATGGGGGAAACAAATTAAAACCCAAGGAATCAAACTGAGAGATTTAGTGACAGATTTAAATGTTACAATGTTAGAATTATTGTGATCTCTGAATGGATGGAGAGAAAGACAGGTCTAGAAGATACAGTTGAACAAATCATGCCTGAGAACTTCCCTAATGTGGAGAAGGAAACAAGAATTCGTGTCTGAGAGGTGGAGAGGACCAATCTCAAGATCAATGAGGACAGACCAATGTCCTGACATATAGTAGTATAATTTGCAAGATCCAAGGAAACAATCATAAATGTGGATTAAAGGAAGAGATTTCTTACATATGGAGGGAGGACTATCATAATAATGTTAGACTTATCCACAGAGACCTGGTAAGCCAGAAAGAGTACTAATGATAAGACATATTCAGGGTATTAAATGAGAACATCCAGTCAAGGGTAATTTATCCAGCCAAGTTGTCATTCAGAATGGATGACAAGACAAGGAGTTTTGAAGACCTGCAGAAACTAAAAAAATATGTGACCACCAAGCTGTCCCTGCAAGAAATATTAAGGGGGATTTTCTAAAAGGAGAAAGACCCCAACAGTGATGTAGAAAAGAAGTTTACAGAGAAAATCCATGAAGCTGTATGGCCTGGAGTGTTTTTGGGGAACAGTCTATGATCTCTATGTTCTAAGACAGAAGTTTGGACGCAACCACTTCTGCTCTGACTCTTGGAAGGGACCCAGAAATCCACCAGAGAAAGCCACCAGAGAAGAAAACCCCCCCAAAACTAGTTATTATTGAGGCCATCCCCAACGACAGTGGACAAGGCAATTCTGCCAAACTAGGGTTCCTTGAGTACAGTGCAACAGGCCCTTCCCCCAGAAGACAGGCTGAAAGAACAAGAGGCCAAGAAGCCCAAAGTCCCTATAAAACAGGTCCATCTTTCATGGATTGTGGTCCATAGTTTGGAATCTATACATTCCCTCAACCAATTCTCACCAGAATGACAAGGAAGAGGAGCCCCCAAGAGAGGAAAAATTCAGAGACTGTGACCACTTTTACTGAACTGTTGGATATGGATATAAGCAAGGTGTTGGAAATTAAATTCAGGGTAATAGTTATCCAGAAAATGGCTAGGTTGGAGAAAACCATAAGTGGAAACATAGACTCAGTAAGGGCAAAAGTGAGAGCTAATCTGGCAGAACTTAAAAATGTTATCAGTGAGATCCAATCTTATCTTAACACTCTAACAGCTAGGGTAAATGAAGCAGAGATCAAATTCATGGTCTAGAACACAAACTGATAGAAAAGAAGGATCAGGAGGGGGTCTGGAACAAACAGCTTAGAAGCCAGAAAGCAGAATTAAGGAAATAAATGATGCCATGAAACATTCCAATGTCAGAATTATTGGAATCCCTGATGGGGTGAAGAGAGAGAGAGGTCTAAAAGATATAGGTGAGTAAATCCTAGCTGAGAATTTCCCTAATCTGGGGAATGAAACAAGTGTTCATGTACTAGATGCAGAAAGGATGCCCCCCAGAATCAACTAGGGTAAAAAGACCTCCAGACATGAGATTGTGAAGTTTGTGAATTGTAATTCATAGAAATCATCTTAATGGCAGCTAGGTGGAAGAGATTCCTTAACTACAGAGGGAAGAATATCAAAATAATGTCAGACCTGTCCACAGAAACCTGGCAAAGCAGAAAGGGCTGGCAAGACATATTCAGGGCACTAAATGAGAAGAACATGCAATCAAGAATACTTTATCTGGAAAGGCTGACATTTAGACTGGATGGAGAGATAAAGAGCTTCCAAGAATGGCAAAGACTAAAAGATTATGTGACCACGAAGTCGGCACTACAAGAAATATTGGGGGGGGCGGTCCATAAAAGAAGAAAGACTCCAAGACTGATATAGAACAGAAATTTACAGACACAATCTACAGAAACAAGGTTCTCACAGGCAACATGATGACAATAAAAAAAATACCTTTCAATAACCACTCTTACCATGAATGACCTAAATGCTCCCATTAAAATGACACAAGGCTGCAGATTCAATGAAAAGATGAGTCATCCATATACTGTCTACGAGAGATGCATTTTGAACCTAAAAATATATCCAGACTGAAAGTGAATGGATGGAGAATGTCAACAGATGTCAAAAGAAAGCTGAGGTAACAAATCTCATATTAAACCATTAGATTTTAAGCTAAAGACTGTAACTAAACATCCAGAAGGACACTATATCATTCTTAAATTTTTTTTTAATTTATTTGACAGAGAGAGAAATCACAAGTAGGCAGAAGTAGGCAGAGAGGCAGGCAGAGGGGGAGAAGCAGGCTCTCTGCTTAGCAGAGAGCCTGATGTGGGGCTCAATCCCAGGACCCAGGGATCATGACCTGAGCCAAAGGCAGAGGCTTAACCCACTGAGCCACCCAGGCACCCCAGGACACTGTATCATTCTTAAAGTGTCTATCCAACAAGAAGATCTAGCAATTGTAAATATCTATGCCTCCAACATGGGAACATCCAACTTCTTAAGCCAACTGTAAATCAAAGAAAAAGATATATTGATATGAATATGTTAACTGTAGGGGATCTTAATACACCACTATCAGCAAAGACAGATCATTTAAGGAGAAAATCAACAAATAAATAAGAACTTTGAATGCACACTGGACTGGATAGACCTCAAAGATATATACATAACACTCCACCCTAAAACAACAGAACACTCATTCTTCTCGAGAGCACAAGGAACCTTCTCTAGAATAGACCACATACTGGGACAAAAATCAGGGCTCAACTGATACCAAAGGATTGAGATTATTCCTTGCAGATTCTCAGATCATAATACTTTGAAACTGGAGCTCAACGACAAGGAAAAGTTTGGAAGAAATGCAAACACCTGGAAGCTAAAGACCACTTTGTTTAAGAATGCTTGGATCAACCAGGAGATCAAAGAAGAACTGAAACAATTCATGGAAACTAATGAGAATGAAGACAGTTCAGTCCCAAACCTATGGGATATGGCAAAGGCAGTCCTAAGGGGAAAGTACATAGCCATCCAAGCCTCACTTTAAAAAAATACAAAAATTCTGAATACACAAGCCCTCTTTACAATGTAAAGAACTGGAGAATCAACAAATTAAGTGTACCCCACACATGAGGAGGGAAATAATCCATTTAGAGCAGAGATGAATGAATTAGAAACCAGAGATATGGTAGAACACATGAACGAAACTAGAAGCTGGTTCCCTGAAAGATTTAATAAGATTGCTATCAACTACTGGCAGGCTAATTCAAAAAAGAAAAAGGACCCAAACTAATGAAATTATGAATGAAAGGGGAGAGATTATGACTAACACCAAGGAAATAGAAACTATGATCAGAAATTATTATCAGTAGTTATATGCAAATAAGTTGGGCAACCTAGAAGAAAAGGATGCATTCCTGGAAACCTATAAACTTCCAAGACTGAAGCAAGAAGAAATTGACAACCTGAATAGACCAATAACTAGTAAGGAGATGGAAGCAGTGATGAGAAACCTTCCAAATAACAAGATTCCAGGACCTGATGGATTCCCTGGGGAAGGTTACCAAACATTCAGAGAAGAAATAATACCTATTCTCCTAAAGCTGTTTCAAAAAAATAGAAGGAGAAGAAAACTTACAGACTCTTTCTATGAAGCTATCATTACCCTGATACCCAAATCAGGCAAGGACCCCAACAAAAGGGAGAATTCCAGACCAATATCCCTAATAAATGTGGATGCCAAAATTCTCAACAAGATTCTAGCTAACAGGATCCAACAGTACATTAAAAAGATTATCCACCAGGACCAGGTGGGACTTATTCCTGGGATGCAAGGTTGGTTCAACATTCACAGATCAACCAATGTGATAGAACAAATCAATAAAAGAAGAGAGAAGAACCACATGGTCCTCTCAATTGATACAGAAAAGGCACGTGATAAAATACAGCATCATTTCCTGGTTAAAACTCTTCAGAGTATAGGGATAGATGAAACAATCCTCAATTTCATTAAGTGTATCTATGGAAAACCCACAGTGAAAATCATTCTCAATGCGGAAAAGCTGAATCTTCCCATTCTCAATCAGGAACATGACAAGGATACCACTCTCACCACTACCATTCAACATAGTACTAGAAGTCCTAGCAACAGCAATCAGACAACAAAAAGAAATAAAATGTATTCAAATTGGCAAAGAAGAGGTCAAACTCCCTCTCTTCGCAGATAACATGATACTTTATATGGAAAACCCAAAGACTCCACTCCTAAATTACCAGAATTCATACAGCAATTCAGTCATGGGGCAGAATATAAAATCAATGCATAGAAATCAGTTGCTTTCTTATGCACTAACAATGAAATTATAGAATGGGAAATTAGAGAATCAATTTGATTTATAATCACACCAAAGACCATAAGGTACTTTGTAATAAACCTATACAAAGAGGTAAAACATATACAATCTAGGAACTACAAAACACCCATGAAAGAAATTGTAGAAGACACAAAAAGATGGAAAAACATACCATGCTCATGGATGGGAAGAATAAACATTGTTAAAATGTCTATGTTGCACCCCAAAGATACAGATGGAGTGAAAAGATTGGCCATCTGTACCCCAATGTTCATAGCAGCAATGGCCATAGTCGCCAAACTGTGGAAAGAGCCATGATGTTCTTCAACAGATGAATGGATAAAGAAGATATGGTCCATATATGCAATGGAATATTATGCCTCCATCAGAAAGGATGAATACCCAACTTTTGTATCAACATGGACAGGACTCGAAGAGATTATGCTGAGTGAAATAAGTCAAGCAGAGAGAGTCAGTTTTCATATGGTTTCACTTACTTGAGGAGCATAAGGGATAACACGGAGGACATTGGGAGGAGGAGAGGAGGGGGATGCTGGGGGAAATCGGAATGGGAGATGAACAATGAGAGACTGTGGACTCTGGGAAACAAACTCAGGGTTTTGTAGGGGAGAAAGGTGGGGGGTTGGGTGAACCTGATGGTAGGTAATAAGCAGGGCATGTATTGCATTGCATGGACCACTGAGTGTGGTGCATAAACAATGAATCTTGGAACACTGAAAAAATAAAGTTAAAAAGAAAAATCTATGCCGCCCAGAGCAATCTAAACTTTCAACGCCATCTCTATCAAACTACCAATGGTATTTTTCAAAGTGTTGGAACAAACAATCCTAACATATGTGTGAAACCAGAAAAGACCCCGAATCGCTAGGGAAATGTTGAAAAAGAAAAACAAAGCTTGGGGCATCACATTGCATGATTTCAAGCTTTATTACAAACCTGTAATCACTAAGGCAGCATGGTATTAACACAAAAACAGACATATAGACCAATAGACCAGAGTAGAGAGCCCAGATATGGACTCTCAACTCTTTGCTCAAATAATCTTTGACAAAGCAGAAAAAAAAATGCAAATAGAAGAAAGACAGTATCTCCAGTAAATGGTGCTGGATAATTGGACAGCTATACACAGAAGAGACCCATTAATTGCACTATTAGGTATTTATCTCTAAGTCACAGATGTAGTGGAAAGGAGGGCCACATGCACCCCAATGTTCATAGCAGCAATTTACACAATAGCTAAACTGTTTTAGGAGCCAAGATGTTCAATGCATGAATGGATAAAGAAGATGTGGTTCATATATCCAATGGAATTTTACTCAGCCATCAGAAAAGATGAATACCTACCATTTTCATAACATGGATAGAACTGAAGGGGATTATGCCAAGTGAAATAAATCAAGCAGAGAAAGTCCATTATCATATGGTTTCACTCATACCTGGAACATGAAATAGTGTAGGGACCACAGGGGAAGGGAGGGAAAACTGAAAGAGAAGAAATCAGTCAGGGAGACAAACTGTGAGAGACTCTGGACTCCAGGAACCTAACTGAGGCTTACAGAGGGGAGGGGGAAAGGTGTTATTGAGTAATGGATATTAAAGAGGGCACATGTGGTGATGAGCACTGTTATGCACAACTAATGAATCATTGACTACTACATCAAAAACTAATGATGGGGAGGAGACAAGATGGCGGGGGAGTAGGAGGAGGCGCCTTTTCAGCCGGTACCCCAAAGTAAGCTGATGACCTACCAAAGAACTCCAATCACCCATGAAATCACCCTGAGATCAGAATTATACACGTCTGGATCTCTACAGGGGCAGAAGACGCCAGTGGGAAGTCTTTTTATCTCTTTTTGTTTGTCTACTTCATAAATCTTACCTTGGCCAATCTGGGCTGAACGTTCTTTTTCATCTTCATTTCTTTCCTCTCTCTCACTCTCTCTCTCTCTCTCTTTTCTTTTTCTTTTTCTTCTTTTCTTTTTCTTTTTCTTTTTCTTTTCTTTTGTCTCTCGTTTGGGTGGCGGAATCCTGAAGGCACAGAAGTGTTCCAGGGTGCACCTTGACTGCACCACAGTTGATACATCCAGCTACATCTGTTCAGTCATCTCCCACCAAAATGACTAGGAAGAGAAATGCCCAACAGAAGAAAAATCCAGAGGATGGACCTTCTGCAACAGAGCTAACGGCTATCAATATAGGCAATATGTCGGAAAGAGAATTCAGGCTAACAATTATCCAGGCAATAGCTAGGATGGAGAAAGCCATGGATGACCAAACGGAATTGATTAGGGCCGAACTGAAAGCGACCAGACAGGATGTTCACAATGTTAGGGCAGAGCTTAAAGCTACCACGGAGGAGGACCACAATGCTCTCAATGAGTTCCAATCTAATCTAAACTCTATCAAAGCTAGGGTAACTGAGACAGAAGATCGAATTAGTGATCTGGAAGACAAACAGATAGAGAGAAAGGATCAGGAGGAAGCCTGGAACAAACAGCTTAGAAACCATGAAAACAGAAATAGGGAAATAAATGATGCCATGAAGTATTCCAACGTCAGAATTATTGGAATCCCTGAAGGGGAGGAGAAAGAAAGAAGTCTAGAAGATATCGTGGAACAAGTCCTTCATGAAAATTTTCCGAATCTCGCGAATGACACCAGCGTTCATGTACTAGAAGCTGAACGGTCTCCACCCAAGATTATACATTCCAAAAAAACATCACGACACCTGATAGTCAAGTTGAGGAATTATAATTGTAGGTATAATCTCTTGAAAGCCGCCAGGGCAAAGAGGCTCCTTACTTACGGAGGGAAGCCCATCAGAATAACGTCAGACCTGTCCACAGAGACCTGGCAAGCCAGAAGAGGCTGGCAAGATATATTCAGGGCACTAAATGAGAAGAACATGCATCCAAGAATACTTTATCCAGCAAGACTGACATTCAAAATGGATGGAGAGATAAAGAGTTTCCAAGACCGGCAAGGCTTAAAAGACTGTGCAACCACCAAGCCGACACTGCAGGAAATATTAAAGGGGGTTCTATAAAAGAGGAAAAATCCCAAGAATAGCATTGAACAGAAATATAGAGACAGTCTACAGAAAGAAAGACTTCAAAGGTAACTCGATGTCAATAAAAACGTATCTATCAATAATCACTCTCAATGTGAATGGCCTAAATGCACCCATAAAATGGCACAGGGTTGCAGATTGGATAAAACTACAGGACCCATCCATATATTGTCTACAAGAGACCCATTTTGAAACTAAAGATACACGCAAACTGGGGGGGGAGGAGTCAAGTTGGCGGAGAAGTAGCAGGCTGAGACTACTTCAGCTAGCAGGAGATCAGCTAAAGAGCTTATCTAAAGATTGCAAACACCTGCAAATCCATCGGCAGATCAAAGAGAAGAAGAACAGCAGTTCGAGAAACAGAAAAACAAACACTTTCTGAAAGGTAGGACTGGCGGAGAAGTGAATCCAAAGCGACGGGAAGATAGACCCCGGAGGGAGGGGCCGGCTCCCGGCAAGCGGCGGAGCAACAGAGCACAAAATCAGGACTTTTAAAAGTCTATTCCGCTGAGGGACATCGCTCCGGAGGCTAAACTGGGGCGAAGCCCACGAGGGGTCGGCGTGACCTCAGGCCCCGTAGGGTCACAGAAGGATGGGGCTGTCTGAGTGTTGCAGTGCTTGCGGATATTGGAACGGAAAGCCAGCTACAGACACAGAGCCGACAGTAAGCTCGCAGCTCGGTGTTGCCTTGAACCGGTTGCAAGAACGGTGAGCTCGGAGCTCGGCCGGAGGTTAGGCAGACGCGAGTTACTAGGAGCTGTTCGCTGAGGGCGCACTGAGGAGCAGGGCCCCGGGCTCATGGCTCCTCCGGGCCGGAGACCAGGAGGCCGCCATTTGTATTCCCGTCCTCCAGAATTCTACGGAAAGCGCTCAGGGAACAAAAGCTCCTGAAAGCAAAGCCGAGCGGATCACTCAGCCCGGCCCCTGGTAAGGATGGTGCAATTCCGCCTGGGGCAAAGACACTTGAGAATCACTACAACTGGCCCCTCCCCCAGAAGATCAACAAGAAATCCAGGCAAGACCAAGTTCACCTACCAAGGAGTGCAGTTTCAATACCAAGGAGAGCTGCGGAATTCCAGAGGAAGAGAAAACCAACCACGGAACTCATGGCTTTCTCATTGTGATTTTTTAGTCTTGCAGTTAATTTTTTTCTTTTTCATTTTTTTTCTCGTCTTCTGCTAAATTTTTTCTAACTTTTACCCTGTTCTTTTTTAACGTTTTTTAACTAGTTTATCTAATATATATATTTTTTTCTTTTTTATGCTTTTCTTTATTCGTTTACTTTTTTAATTCTTTTTTTTCTTTCTTTATTTTTGAATCTCTTTTTATCCCCAAATCAGAAGAGATCCCAATCTCTTCAATCTTTTTTTTAATTCTTTTTTAAATTCTTGATTGAATTTTTAATTCAGTCTCTTTTTTTAATTCTTTTTTTTTCTTTTTATTTCTTTCTTTCTTTTTGAACCTCTTTTTATCCCCAAATCAGAAGAGACCCCAATCAGAAGAATTGGGAGATCCCAATCAGAGGAGATCCCAATCAGAGGAGATCCCTCACCCAATCGTGAGGGGGGACTGTTTCCACCCTTTTAGTATTTTACTTGCTCCTTCATATACTCTTAGCTGGACAAAATAACAAGGCGGAAATATTCACAACAAAAAAAAAGAACAAGAGGCAGTACCGAAGGCTAGGGACCTAATCAATACAGACATTGGTAATATGTCAGATCTAGAGTTCAAAATGACAATTCTCAAGGTTCTAGCCGGGCTTGAAAAAGGCATGGAAGATATTAGAGAAACCCTCTCCAGAGATATAAAAGCCCATTCTGGAGAAATAAAAGAACTAAAATCTAACCAAGTTGAAATCAAAAAAGCTATTAATGAGGATCAATCAAAAATGGAGGCTCTCACTACTAGGGAAATGAGGCAGAAGAAAGAATTAGCGATATAGAAGACCAAATGACAGAGAATAAAGAAGCTGAGCAAAAGAGGGACAAACAGCTACTGGACCATGAGGGGAGAATTCGAGAGATAAGTGACACCATAAGACGAAACAACATTAGAATAATTGGGATTCCAGAAGAAGAAGAAAGAGAGAGGGGAGCAGAAGGTATACTGGAAAGAATTATTGAGGAGAATTTCCCCAATATGGCAAAGGGAACGAGCATCAGAATTCAGGAGATTCAGAGAACACCCATCAAAATCAATAAGAATAGGCCCACACCCCGTCACCTAATAGTAAAATTTACAAGCCTTAGTGACAAAGAGAAAATCCTGAAAGCAGCCCGGGAAAATAAGTCTGTAACATACAATGGTAAAAGTATTAGATTGGAAGCTTACGTATCCACAGAGACCTGGCAGGCCAGAAAGAGCTGACATGATATTTTCAGAGAACTAAACGAAAAACATGCAGCCAAGAATACTATATCCAGCTAGGCTATCATTGAAAATAGAAGGAGAGATTAAAAGCTTCCAGGACAAACAAAAACTGAAAGAATTTGCAAATACCAAACCAGGTCTACAGGAAATACTGAAAGGGGTCCTCTAAGCAAAGAGAGAGCCTACAAGTGGTAGATCAGAAAGGAACAGAGACAATATACAGTAACAGTCACCTTACAGGCAATACAATGGCACTAAAATCATATCTCTCAATAGTTACCCTGAATGATAATGGGCTAAATACCCCAATCAAAAGACAAAGGGTATCGGAATGGATAAAAAAACAAAACCCATCTATATGTTGCCTCCAAGAAACTCATTTTAAACCCGAAGACACCTCCAGACTTAAAGTGAGGGGGTAGAAAAGAATTTACCATGCTAATAGACATCAGAAAAAAGCAGGAGTGGCCATCCTTATATCAGATCAATTAGATTTTAAGCAAAAGACTATAATAAGAGATGAGGAAGGACACTATATCATACTCAAAGGGTCTGTCAACAAGAAGATCTAACAATTTTAAATATCTATGCCCCCAACGTGGGAGCAGCCAACTATATAAACCAATTAATAACAAAATCAAAGAAACACATCAACAATAATACAATGATAGTAGGGGACTTTAACACTCCCCTCACTGAAATGGACAGATCATCCAAGCAAAAGATCAACAGGGAAATAAAGGCCTTAAATGATACACTGGATGAGATGGACATCACAGATATATTCAGAACATTTCATCCCAAAGCAACAGAATACACATTCTTCTCTAGTGCACATGGAACATTCTCCAGAATAGATCACATCCTCGGTCCTAAATCAGGACTCAACCGGTATCAAAAGTTTGGGATCATTCCCTGCATATTTTCAGACCACAGTGCTCTGAAGCTAGAACTCAGCCACAAGAGGAAGTTTGGAAAGAACCCAAATACATGGAGACTAAACAGCATCCTTCTATAGAATGAATGGGTCAACCGGGAAATTAAAGAAGAATTGAAAAAAATCATGGAAAAAAATGATAATGAAAATACAACGGTTCAAAATCTGTGGGACACAACAAAGGCAGTCCTGAGAGGAAAATATATAGCGGTACAAGCTTTTCTCAAGAAACAAGAAAGGTCTCAGGTACACAACCTAACCCTACACCTAAAGGAACTGGAGAAAGAACAAGAAAGAAACCCTAAGCCCAGCAGGAGAAGAGAAATCATAAAGATCAGAGAAGAAATCAATGAAATAGAAACCAAAAAAACAATAGAACAAATCAACCAAACTAGGAGATAGTTCTTTGAAAGAATTAATAAAATTGATAACCCCCTGGCCAGACTTATCAAAAAGAAAAGAGAAAGGACCCAAATAAATAAAATCATGAATGAAAGAGGAGAGATCACAACTAACACCAAAGAAATACAAACTATTATAAGAACATACTATGAGCAACTCTACGCCAACAAATTTGACAATTTGGAAGAATGGATGCATTCCTAGAAACATATAAACTACCAAAATTGAACCAGGAAGAAATAGAAAGCCTGAAAAGACCCATAACCAGTAAGGAGATTGAAACAGTCATTAAAAATCTCCAAACAAAAGCCCAGGCAAGACGGCTTCCCCGGGGAATTCTACCAAACATTTAAAGAAGAACTAATTCCTATTCACCTGAAACTGTTCCAAAAAATAGAAATGGAAGGAAAACTCCCAAACTCATTTTATGAGGCCAGCATCACCTTCATCCCAAAACCAGACACGGATACCATCAAAAAAGAGAGCTATAGACCAATATCCTTGATGAATACAGAGGCTAAAATTCTCACCAAAATACTAGACAATAGGATTCAACAGTACATTAAAAGAATTATTCACCATGACCAAGTGGGATTTATCCCAAGGCTGCAAGTTTGGTTCAACATCCGCAAATCAGTCAATGTGATACAACACATCAATAAAAGAAAGAACAAGAAACATATGATACTCTCAACAGATGCTGAAAAAGCATTTGACAAAGTACAGCATCCCTTCCTGATCAAAAACCTACAAAGTGTAAGGATAGAGGGCACATACGTCAATATCATCAAAGCCATCTATGAAAAACCCACCGCATATATAATTCTCAATGGAGAAAAACTGGAAGCTTTTCCACTAAGGTCAGGAACACGGCAGGGATGTCCATTATCACCAATGCTATTCAACATAGTACTAGAAGTCCTAGCCTCAGCAATCAGACAACAAATGGAAATTAAAGGCATCTAAATCAGCAAACAAGAAGTCAAATTATCACTCTTCGCAGATGATATGATACTCTATGTGGAAAACCCAAAAGACTCCACTCCAAAACTGCTAGAACTTGGACAGGAATTCAGTAAAGTGTCAGGATATAAGATCAATGCACAGAAATCAGTTGCATTTCTCTACACCAACAACAAGACAGAAGAAAGAGAAATTAAGGAGTCAATCCCATTTAAAATTGCACCCCAAACCATAAGATACCTAGGAATAAACCTAACCAAAGAGGCACAGAATCTATACTCAGAAAACTATAAAGTACTCATGAAAGAAATTGAGGAAGACACAAAGAAATGGAAAAATGTCCCATGCTCCTGGATTGGAAGAATAAATATTGTGAAAATGTCTATGCTACCTAAAGCAATCTACACATTTAATGCAATTCCTATCAAAGTACCATTCATCTTTTTCAAAGAAATGGAACAAATAATTTTAAAATTTATATGGAACCAGAAAAGACCTCGATTAGCCAAAGGGATATTGAAAATGAAAGCCAAAGTTGGTGGCATCACAATTCCGGACTTCAAGCTCTATTACAAAGCTGTCATCATCAAGACAGCATGGTACTGGTACAAAAACAGACACATAGACCAATGGAACAGAATAGAGAGCCCAGAAATAGACCCTCAACTCTATGGTCAACTAAACTTTGACAAAGCAGGAAAGAATGTCCAATGGAAAAAAGACAGCCTCTTCAATAAATGGTGCTGGGGAAACTGGACAGCCACATGCAGGAAAATGAAATTGGACCATTTCCTTACACCACACACAAAAATAGACTCAAAATGGATTAAGGACCTCAATGTGAGAAAGGAATCCATCAAAATCCTTGAGGAGAACACAGGCAGTAACCTCTAGACCTCAGCCGCAGCAACATCCTCCTAGGAACATCGCCAAAGGCAAGGGAAGCAAAGGCAAAAATGAACTACTGGGATTTCATCAAGATCTAAAGCTTTTGCACAGCAAAGGAAACAGTTAACAAAATCAAAAGACAACTGACAGAATGGGAGAAGATATTTGCAAACGACATATCAGATAAAGGGCTAGTGTCCAAAATCTATAAAGAACTTATCAAACTCAACACCCAAAGAACAAATAATCCAATCAAGAAATGGGCAGAGGACATGAACAGACGTTTCTGCAAAGAAGACATCCAGATGGCCAACAGACACATGAAAAAGTGCTCCATATCACTCGGCATCAGGGAAATACAAATCAAAACCACAATGAGATATCACCTCACACCAGTCAGAATGGCTAAAATCAACAAGTCAGGAAATGACAGATGCTGGCGAGGATGCGGAGAAAGGGGAACCCTCCTACACTGTTGGTGGGAATGCAAGCTGGTGCAACCACTCTGGAAAACAGCATGGAGGTTCCTCAAAATGTTGAAAAGAGAACTGCCTTATGACCCAGCAATTGCACTACTGGGAATTTACCCTAAAGATAGAAACGTAGTGATCCAAAGGGGCACGTGCACCCGAATGTTTATAGCAGCAATGTCCACAATAGCCAAACTATGGAAAGAACCTAGATGTCCATCAACAGATGAATGGATCAGGAAGATGTGGTATATATACACAATGGAATACTATGCAGCCATCAAAAGAAACGAAATCCTGCCATTTGCGACAACATGGATGGAACTAGAGTGTATCATGCTTAGCGAAATGAGTCAGGCAGAGAAAAACAACTATCATATGATCTCCCTGATATGAGGAAGTGGTGATGCAACATGGGGGCTTAAGTGGGTAGGAGAAGAATCCATGAAACAAGATGTGATAGGGAGGGAGACAAACCATAAGTGACTCTTCTTTTTTAGTATTTTATTTATTTATTTGACAGAGAGAGATCACAAGTAGGCAGAGAGGCAGACAGAGAGAGAGAGGAGGAAGCAGGCTCCCTGCTGAGCAGAGAGCCCGATGCGGGACTCGATCCCAGGACTCTGAGATCATGACCTGAGCCGAAGGCAGCAGCTTATCCCACTGAGCCACCCAGGCGCCCCATAAGTGACTCTTGATCTCACGAAACAAACTGTGGGTTGCTGGGGGGAGGGGGGTTGAGAGAAAGTGGGTAGGGTTATGGACATTGGGGAGGGTATGTGCTTTTGGGTAAACTGGAAGGGGAGGTGAACCATGACAGACTATAGACTCTGAAAAACAATCTGAGGGGTCTGAAGTGGCGGGGGGGTTGGAGGTTGGGGTACCAGGTGGTGGGTATTATAGAGGGCACAGCTTGCATGGAGCACTGGGTGTGGTGAAAATATAATTAATACTGTTTTTCTGAAAATAAATAAATTGGAAAAAAATTCCAAAAAAAAAAAAAAAGAAGAACAGACCTACTAATAAAAACAGAATTCTTACCAGAAAAAAAAAAAATACATGCAGACTGAAAGTGAAGGGATGGAGAAGCATCGTTATGCCAATGGGCCGCAAAGGAAGGCTGGGGTGGCGATTCTCATATCAGATAAATTAGACTTCAAACTAAAGACTGTAGTCAGAGATTTAGAAGGACACTACATAATCCTTAAAGGGACTATCCACCAAGATGATCTAACAATTGTAAATATCTATGCTCCCAATATGGGAGCAGCCAATTACTTAAGAAAACTGTTAATCAAGATAAAGAGTCATATTGATATGAATACACTAATCGTAGGAGATCTTAACATGGCTCTTTCAGAATTAGACAGATCATCGAAGCAGAAAATCAATAAAGAAACAAGAGTATTGAATGACACATTGGACCAGATGGACCTCATAGATATATACAGAACATTCCACCCTAAAACAATAGAATACTCATTCTTCTCAAGTGCACATGGAACCTTCTCAAGAATAGACCACATACTGGGTCACAAATCAGGACTCAACCGACACCAAAAGACTGAGATTACTCCCTGCATATTCTCAGATCACAGTGCTTTGAAACTGGAGCTCAATCACAAGGAAAAGTTCCGAAGGAACTCAAACACCTGGAAGCTAAAGACCACCTTGCTTAAGAATGCTTGGATCAACCAGGAGATCAAAGAAGAACTGAAACAATTCATGGAAACCAATGAGAATGAAGACACTTCGGTCCAAAACATATGGGATACATCAAAGACGGTCCTAAGGGGGAAATACATAGCCATCCAAGCCTCGCTCAAAAAAATTGAAAAATCCAGAACACACCAGCTGTCTCTACACCTTAAAGAACTGGAGGATAAACAACAAATGAAACCAACTCCACACATAAGAAGGGAAATAAGCAAGATTAGAGCTGAAATCAATGAGGGAGAATCCAGAGATACAGTAGAACGTATCAATGAAACTAGAAGCTGGTTTTTTGAAAGAATCAATAAGAACGATAAGCCACTGGCTACACTAATCCAAAAGAAAAGAGAGAAAGCCCAAATTCACAAAATTATGAATGAAAAGGGAGAGATCACAACGAACACCAAGGAAGTAGAAACAATCATCAGAAGTTATTACGAACAGTTATATGCCAATAAGCTTAGCAACCTAGGTGAAATGGATGCATTCCTGGAAAAATATAAACTATCAAAATTGAACCAGGAAGAAATCGACAACCTGAATATACCAATATCTAATAACGAGATTGAAGCAGTGATCAAAAACCTCCCAAAAAACAAGAGCCCAGGACCTGACGGATTCCCTGGGGAATTCTACCAAACCTTCAATGAAGAACTAACACCTATTCTCCTGAAGCTGTTTCAAAAAATTGAAGAATAAGGAAAACTTCCAGACTGTTTCTATGAAGCCAGCATTACCCTGATCCCCAAACTAGGCAAGGACCATACCAAAAGGAGAATTTCAGACCAATATCACTGATGAATATGGATGCTAAGATTCTCAACAAGATCCTAGCCAACAGGATCCAACAGCACATTAAAAAGATTATCCACCATGATCAGGTGGGATTCATCCCTGGGCTACAAGGATGGTTCAACATTCGCAAATCAATCAATGTGATACAACAAATTAATATGAGAAGAGAGAAGAACCACATGGTCCTCTCAATTGATGCAGAAAAAGCATTTGACAAAATCCAACATCCGTTCCTGATTAAAACGCTTCAAAGTATAGGGATAGAGGGAACATTCCTGAACCTCATCAAATCTATCTATGAAAGACCCACAGCAAATATCATCCTCAATGGGAAAAAGCTTGCAGCCTTCCCATTGAGATCAGGAACAAGACAAGGATGCCCACTTTCACCCCTCTTGTTCAACATAGTATTAGAAGTCCTAGCAACAGCAATCAGACAACAGAGAGAAATAAAAGGTATCCAAAATGGTAATGAAGAAGTCAAACTCTCTCTCTTCACAGATGACATGATTCTTTATATGGAAAACCCAAAAGACTCCACCCCCAAACTACTAGAACTCATACAGCAATTCAGCAACGTGGCAGGATACAAAGTCACTGTGCAGAAATCAGTGGCTTTCTTATACACTAACAATGAAAATACAGAAAGGGAAATTAGAGAATCGATTCCATTTACTATAGCACCAAGAACCATAAGATACCTGGGAATAAACCTAACCAAAGAGGTAAATGATCTGTACTCGAGGAACTACAGAACACTCATGAAAGAAATTGAAGAAGACACAAATAGATGGAACACCATTCCATGCTCTTGGATCGGAAGAATAAACATTGTTAAAATGTCTATACTGCCTAGAGCAACATATACTTTTAATGCCATTCCAATCAAAATTCCACCGGCATTCTTCAAAGAGCTGGAGCAAATAATCCTAAAATTTGTATGGAATCAGAAGAGACCCTGAATCGCTAAGGAAATGTTGAAAAACAAAAATAAAGCTGGGTGCATCACCTTACCTGATTTCAAGCTTTATTACAAAGCTGTGATCACCAAGACAGCATGGTACTGGCATAAAAACAGACACATAGACCAGTGGAACAGAGGAGAGAGCCCTGATATGGACCCTCAACTCTATGGTCAATTAATCTTTGACAAAAACAGGAAAAAATATACAGTGGAAAAAAGACAGTCTCTTCAATAAATGGTGCTGGGAAAACTGGACAGCTATATGTAGAAGAATGAAACTCGACCATTCTCTTACACCGTACAAAAAGATCAACTCAAAATGGATAAAAGACCTCAACGTGAGACAGGAATCCATCAGAATCTTAGAGGAGAACATAGGCAGTAATCTCTTCGATATCAGCCACAGCAACTTCTTTCAAGATACGTCTCCAAAGGCAAAGGAAATAAAAGCGAAAATAAACTTCTGGGACTTCATCAAAATCAAAAGCTTCTGCACAGCAAAGGAAACAGTCCACAAAACAAAGAGGCAACCCACGGAATGGGAGAAGATATTTGCAAATGACAGTACAGACAAAAGGTTGATATCCAGGATCTATAATGAACTCCTCAAACTCAACCCACACGAAACAGTCAAACACATCAAAAAATGGGCAGAAGATATGAACAGACACTTCTCCAATAAAGACATACAAATGGCTATCAGACACATGAAAAAATGCTAATCATCACTAGCCCTCAGGGAGATTCAAATTAAAACCACATTGAGATATCACCTTACACCAGTTAGAATGGCCAAAATTAACAAAACAGGAAACAACATGTGTTGGAGAGGATGTGGAGAAAGGGGAACCCTCTTCCACTGTTGGTGGCAATGCAAGTTGGTATAGTCTCTTTGGAAAACAGTGTGGAGATTCCTCAAGAAATTAAAAATAGAGCTTCCCTATGGCCCTGAAATTGCACTCCTGGGTATTTACCCCAAAGACACAGATGTCGTGAAAAGAAGGGCCATCTGTACCCCAATGTTTATAGCAGCAATGGCCACAGTCGCCAAACTATGGAAAGAACCAAGATGCCCTTCAACGGATGAATGGATAAGGAAGATGTGGTCCATATACACTATGGAGTATTATGCCTCCATCAGAAAAGATGAATACCCAACTTTTGTATCAACATGGACGGGACTGGAAGAGATTATGCTGAGTGAAATAAGTCAAGCAGAGAGAGTCAATTATCATATGGTTTCACTTATTTGTGGAGCATAACAAATAGCATGGAGGACAAGGGGCTTTAGAGAGGAGTAGGGAATTTGGGTAAATTGGAAGGGGAGGCGAACCATGAGATACTATGGACTCTGATAAACAATCTGAGGGGTTTGAAGTGGCGGGGGGGGTGGGAGGTTGGGGTACCAGGTGGTGGGTATTATAGAGGGCGAGGCTTGCATGGAGCACTGGGTGTGGTGAAAAAACAATGAATAATGTTATTCTGAAAAGAAATAAATTGAAAAAAAAGATAAAGAGATATGAATACACTAATCGTAGGAGATCTTAACACGCCTCTCTCAGAATTAGACAGATCATCGAAGCAGAAAATCAATAAAGAAACAAGAGCATTGAATGACACATTGGACCAGATGGACCTCATAGATATATACAGAACATTCCACCCTAAAACAACAGAATACTCATTCTTCTCAAGTGCACACGGAACCTTCTCCAGAATAGACCACATACTGGGTCACAAATCAGGACTCAAACGATACCAAAAGACAGAGATTATTCCCTGCATAGTCTCAGATCACAATGCTTTGTAACTGGAGCTCAATCACAAGGAAAAGTTCCGAAGGAACTCAAACACCTGGAAGCTAAAGACCACCTTGCTTAAGAATGCTTGGATCAACCAGGAGATCAAAGAGGAACTGAAACAATTCATGGAAACCAATGAGAAAGAAGACACTTCGGTCCAAAACCTATGGGATACACAAAGGCGGTCCTAAGGGGGAAATACATAGCCATCCAAGCCTCGCTCAAAAAAACTGAAAAATCCAGAACACACCAGCTGTCTCTACACCTTAAAGAACTGGAGAATCAACAACAAATGAAACCAACTCCACACATAAGAAGGGAAATAAGCAAGATTAGAGCTGAAATCAATGAGGGAGAAGCCAGAGATACAGTAGAACGTATCAATGAAACTAGAAGCTGGTTTTTTGAAAGAATCAACAAGATCGATAAACGATTGGCCACACTAATCCAAAAGAAAAGAGAGAGAGCCCAAATTCATAAAATTATGGATGAAAAGGAAGAGATCACAACGAACACCAAGGAAGTAGAAACAATCATAAGAAGTTATTATCAACAGTTATATGCCAATAAGCTTAGCAACCTAGATGAAATGGATGCATTCCTGGAAAGATATAAACTACCAAAATTGAACCAGGAAGAAATCGACAACCTGAATATACCAATATCTAATAACGAGATTGAATCAGTGATCAAAAAACTCCCAAAAAACAAGAGCCCAGGACCTGACGGATTCCCTGGGGAATTCTACCAAACCTTCAAAGAAGAACTAACACCTATTCTCCTGAAGCTGTTTCAAAAAATTGAAGCAGAAGGAAAACTTCCAGACTCTTTCTATGAAGCCAGCATTATCCTGATCCCCAAACCAGGCAAAGACCCTACCAAAAAGGAGAATTTCGGACCAATATCACTGATGAATATGGATGCTAAGATTCTCCACAAGATCCTAGCCAACAGGATCCAACAGCACATTAAAAAGATTATCCACCATGACCAGGTGGGATTCATCCCTGGACTACAAGGATGGTTCAACATTTGCAAATAAATCAGTGTGATAGAACAAATTAATATGAGAAGGGAGAAGAACCACATGGTCCTCTCAATTGATGCAGAAAAAGCATTTGACAAAATCCAACATCTGTTCCTGATTAAAATGCTTCAAAGTATAGGGATAGAGGGAACATTCCTGAACTGCATCAAATATATCTATGAATGACTCACAGGAAATATCATCCTCAATGGGAAAAAGCTTGCAGCCTTCCCATTGAGATCAGTAACACGACAAGGATGCCCACTCTCACCACTTTTGTTCAACATAGTATTAGAAGTCCTAGCAACAGCAATCAGACAACGAAGAGAAATAATAGGTGTCCAAATTGGCAATGAAGAAGTCAAACTCTCTCTCTTCGCAGATGACATGATTCTTTATATGGAAAACCCAAAAGACTCCACCCCCAAACTACTAGAACTCATACAGCAATTCAGCAACGTGGCAGGATACAAAGTCAATGTACAGAAATCAGTGGCTTTCTTATACACTAACAGTGAAAATACAGAAAGTGAAATTAGATAATCGATTCCATTTACTATAGCACCAAGAACCATAAGATACCTGGGAATAAACCTAACCAAAGAGGTAAAGGATCTGTATTCAAGGAACTACAGAACACTCATGAAAGAAATTGAAGAAGACACAAAAAGATGGAAGACCATTCCATGCTCTTGGATCATAAGAATAAACATTGTTAAAATGTCTCTACTGTCTAGAGCAATCTATATTTTTAATGCCATTCCGATCAAGATTTCACTGGTATTTTTCAAAGAGCTGGAGCAAATAATCTAAAAATTTGTATGGAATCAGAAGAGACCCTGAATCGCTAAAGAAATGTTGAAAACCAAAAATAAAACAGGCGGCATCACGCGACCTGATTTCAAGCTTTACTACAAAGCTGTGATCACCAAGACAGCACGGTACTGGCATAAAAACAGACACACAGACCAGTGGAACAGAGTAGAGAGCCCAGATATGGACCCTCAACTCTATGGGCAAATAATCTTCGACAAAACGAGAAAAATATACAGTGGAAAAAAGACAGTCTCTTCAATAAATGGTGCTGGGAAAACTGGACAGCTATATGTAGGAGAATGAAACTCGACCATTCTCTTACACCGTACACAAAGATCAACTCAAAATGGATAAAAGACCTCAATGTGAGACAGGAATCCATCAGAATCCTAGAGGAGAACATAGGCAGTAATCTCTTCGAAATCAGCCACAGCAACTTCTTTCAAGACATGTCTCCAAAGGCAAAGGAAACAAAAGCGAAAATAAACTTCTGGAACTTCATCAAAATAAAAAGCTTCTGCACAGCAAAGGAAACAGTCAAAAAAACAAAGAGGCAACCCACGGAATGGGAGAAGATATTTGCAAATGACAGTACAGACAAAAGGTTGATATCCAGGATCTATAATGAACTCCTCAGGCTCAACACACACAAAACAGGCAAACATATCAAAAAATGGGCAGAAGAGCCTGCCTCTCTGCCTATTTGTGATCTCTGTCAAATAAACAAATAAAATCTTAAAAAAAAAAAACGAAAAAAAATGGGCAGAGATATGAACAGACACTTCTCCAATCAAGACATACAAATGGTTATCAGACACATGAAAAAATGTTCATCATCACTAGCCCTCAGGAGATTCAAATTAAAACCACATTGAGATATCACCTTACACCAGTTAGAATGGCCAAAATTAACAAAACAGGAAACAACATGTGTTGGAGAGGATGTGGAGAAAGGGGAACCCTCTTCCACTGTTGGTGGCAATGCAAGTTGGTGCAGCCTCTTTGGAGAACAGTGTGGAGATTCCTCAAGAAATTAAAAATAGAGCTTCCCTATGACCCTGCAATTGCACTCCTAGGTATTTGCCCCAAGGATACATATGTTGTGAAAGGAAGGGCCATCTGTACCCCAATGTTTATAGCAGCAATGGCCACAGTTGCCAAACTATGGAAAGAACCAAGATGCCCTTCAACGGATGAATGGATAAGGAAGATGTGGTCCATATACACTATGGAGTATTATGCCTCCATCAGAAAGGATGAATACCCAACTTTTGTAGCAACATGGACGGGACTGGAAGAGATTATGCTGAGTGAAATAAGTCAAGCAGAGAGAGTCAATTATCATATGGTTTCACTTATTTGTGGAGCATAACAAATATCATGGAGGACAAGGGGTTTTAGGAGAAGGGAGTTGGGGTAAATTGGAAGGGGAGGTGAGTTATAGGAGACTATGGACTCTGAAAAACAATATGAGAGGTTGGAAGTGGCGGGGGGGTGTTGGGAGGTTGGGGTACCAGGTGGTGGGTATTATAGAGGGCACGGATTGCATGGAGTACTGGGTGTGGTGAAAAAATAATGAATACTGTTTTTCTGAAAATAAATAAATTGAAAAAATTTTTTAGAAACTAATGATGTATTATATGTTAGCTAACTGGACATGATAATATAAAAAGTGAATTAAAAATTAAAAAAAGAAACCAACCACATTCATCAAAAAACTATAACAAATAATACTAACATTTGCATGAAACTACAAATGATGTTGAATAGCCAAAGTAGTCTTGAGAAAGAAAGAGTAAAAAGAAAAAAGCTGGTGGTTTCACAGTCCCAGATTTCCAAATATACTAAGCTGTAGTAGTCAAAATATGTGGTCATAGCACAAAAATAGATACACATATCAATGGGATAGAATAGAAAGCCCAAAAATAAATGCATGCTTGTATGCTCAAGTAATCTATGACAAAGAAGGCAAGAATATATAATGGAGCAAGATGGTCTCTACAATATATAATGCTGGGAAAAACCTGATAGCAAGATGAAAAATAATGAATGTGTTACACTTTCTTATACCATACACAAAAATAAACTCAAATTAGATTAAAAATCTGTATGTAAGACCTGAAATAAAATCCTAAGGAAACCATAAACAATAATCTCTTTGACTTTTGGTTACCAGAGTCAGAGGGTGGAAGAAGGGTAACTATAAAAATGTGTTCGAAAGGTTCAAACTTCCAGATATAGAATAAGTAAGTACTAGATTACTAGGGATATATTATATAATGTGATAACTATAGCTAACACTGTTGTATGATATATATGAAAGTACTAGAGTAAATCATGACTTCTCTTCAGGAAGATTTAAAAAATTTTTCCTTCTGTTCTTGTTTTCTTCTCATTGCATCTTTAAGAAAAGATGGAAGCCACCTAAACTTATTGTAGTAATAATTCCACAATATATGTGTATCAAACCATTATTATGTATTCTTTTTTTAAGATTTTATTTATTTATTTGAGAGAGACAGTGAGAGAGAGCATGAGCGAGGAGAAGGTCAGAGAGAGAAGCAGACTCCCCGTGGAGCCGGGAGCCCGATACAGGACTCGATCCCGGGACTCCAGGATCATGACCTGAGCCGAAGGCAGTCGTCCAACCAACTGAGGCACCCAGGCATCCCCCATTATGATGTATTCTTTAAACCCATACAAAGATTATGTCTATTATTTCTCAATAAAAGTGAAAAAATTCAAAAGGAACTACCATACAATACAGTAATTGCACTTCTGAGGAAACAGCTGAAGGAAATGAATACATTTTGTTGAAAAAATATCAGACATTGGCATGTTCCTGTTCATTGCAGTCTTATGTACCCTAGACATGGAAACAAATTAAATGTCCATCAGTGAACGGGAAGGAAAAATAAAATATGATAAAAACAGAGAAGGAAGCAAATCATAAGAGACTTTTTTTTTTTGCTTTTTAAATATTTCCTTTTATTCTGGAACAGAAACTGGAAAAAGGACAATGATTCACTCAGAAAGCAATGACTCAATTCAGGTTACTACTTTACATTTAAGCACCACTCAAAAAGTGGGCAGAAAGCAAGTGATTCTTCTTTGCCCATCACAATACCAGCTACATAGCTGAGAGTTCAGAACTTAATTACACAATGCTTTCTCTGTTACCAGAAGCTAACACTGCTCTGCGACAAATAGGACAGGTAGAATTCTTAGACAACCAGCGATCGATGCAGTGGACATGGAACTCATGGGAACAAGGTAGTTTACGAAGTTTGTTGCCTTCTGTGTATTCTGTAATGCAAACACTACAGGTTTTTAATGCATCGTTTTCACCAAAACTTCTCATTGCCAAGTTGTCAATCTGTTCTTTGGTGAGTCCTCTAGGTTGGTCATCATCATCCTCATTTAAGAGGAAAAACTGAACCAGACTAAGGAAGGGCAAAGAGCCACTTTCATCAAATGTTACCAGGGCTCTGTGTCGACCCTCTCGTCTGGCACCTGATGAGCCTGATGATGAGCTTCCTTCATTACTGCCTTCAGACACCTCTGAGCTAGTCTCTGAACTTTCACCACTAGAACTGGAGCTAGGACTGGAACTGGAACTGAACTGGAACTTGAACTTGAACTGGAACTGGAACCAGAACTGCTACTACCACCAGAACCCCCTCTTCCATTCCATGACTCTGCCCTTTCCACATTTTGACTTGAGACTGAGCCACTGGGCTCGGAATCACTATCACTGTACATAAAGTAGCTTAACTCACCAAAACCTGTCATTATCTGCCTTAACATGGTCTGAATTGCAACAGATGTAGTCTCACTTAAACCAGTATTAAAGATTCTACGAATTGGAATTCTGATGGTACTGACATAGGTTCTCACATCTGCCTGTTCGGAACGTGAAAATGTACGCCTAAAACCTCCTCGTTCACTTTCATAAGTGACAGTATTGTTTGGTGTCTGAGACCTTGACCGAGTTCTGCTAGCTATGCTATCTCTCTGTTGGTACTCTCCAGGACGAACTCTTCTTACTTGCAGATCAAGGACTATGGTTGGAGGTCTCTGTCCTGATCCTGCAGATTCACCACTGCTGGTTGTGTCTGAAGAACCTGCTCCTTGTGAGGCATTTCTTGTTACAGAAGCTGCAAAAAGACCTCTACTTAGCAAATCAGGTCCACTTATTTGCTGTCTCAATGTCACATGGTGTCGGGTTCTAGAACTTCCCTTAGTCTCATTTACCAAAGGATGCTCAAAAGTCTGAGATGAGATAGTATGATGAGATCTCCGTGGAATTTCACTCATTGGATGCAGAGGTGACCTACTTCTTTCAGCTCTCACTCGGGTTCTCCGATGGTCTGGGCTCCTGCTTCTTGCCCTTCTCTGACCTCTGGTGGATGCGACTTCTCCCATTAATGCCTCAGTTGAATTTCGTTCTGATCTAGGGGGTCTTGCAGATGTTGATTCAGATCGTGGATTTTCCACGTGCCTTTGGCTGCTGTTGTCTGTATTTTCTCCACCAGAGTGTCTTGCAGATGGCTCATTTTCATTCTCTGGATTTTGACTCCCATTATTACGGTTAACGTTGATCTCTAAACTGAAATCTGAAATCACCACTGTTTGGGTTAGTCCGGCTCACTGCTCTCCAAGACTGGTTTCCTCTTTGACCACTTCTTGTTGTATTTCCAGTTTGTCTGACGGTGTTAAGCCAGTCTATTATAGAGTCATCATTGGACACATCATCTGAAGAGTCTCCACCTCTGTTTTCATCTGAGTTTTGTGGTGCTGGGCCATCTTTAATTTGTTGTAGTCTTCTCAGCAACTCTTCCTCAGTACTTTCACCTGGGGTGCCTAGCAAATTGTTATCCCTCATAAGTCTATAACCTTCTTCACTCAGGTTATTTACAAATTGATAGCTTCTTCCCGATCCAATTGGTCCATCTGACTTCTGCACTGTGCTGCAGACTGATCACCACTTCCTTTATCATTAGAATCTGAGCTTTCCATCTTGATGAACAAGTGGAAGATAATTCGGTTTTGGTGTCGGGTCCAACTCTGTCGGTTCGGCGGCTGCCACCACTGCAGCCGCGGAGGCTCCTGCGCGCCTTCCCTGCAGCTGCTCTCAAGCCCGCCTCCAATGAGTCGCTGGTGGAGACCCGCATCTAGCCCAGTGCCTGCTCAGAGACGTTGCTCAGGCAGCCATTATCTTCCCCATTGTTACCAAGCAGCTTCATAAGAGACTCTTAACAGGAAACAAACTGAGGGTTGTTGGAGGGGAGGTGGAGAGGCGGGGTAAACGGATGATGGATATTAAGATTGGAACTTGCTGTAATGGGCACTGAGTGTTATATGCGAGTGATGAATCATTGAATTCTATCCCTGAAACTAATACTACACTATATGTTAACTAACTAAAGTTTAAGTGAAATCTTGAAAGAAAAAAAAATGTCCATCAATGGATGAATGGATAAGGAAATTGTGGTATATATACCGTGTAATATTTAGGGCAATAAGAAGGAACACATGATATTTGTGACAATAAGAATAGACCTCAAGTCATTACAGTAAGTGAAACTTGTCAGACAAACGGTATATGAATTAATTTGTATATAGGATCTGTAAAGCAAAATCAAAATATATAAAAATAGTTCAGGGGCATCTGAGTGGCTCAGTGGGTTAAAGCCTCTTCCTTGGGCTCGGGTCATGATCCCAGGGTCCTGGGATCGAGCCCCACATTGGGCTCTCTTCTCGGTGGGGATCCTGCTTCCTCCTCTCTCTCTGCCTGCCTCTCTGCCTACTTGTGATCTCTGTCTGTCAAATAAATAAATAAAATCTTTGAAAAAATAGTTCAGATTTGTGATTACAGTGTCGGGGGTGGTAACTGGGAATGTGTGAAGAAGGTACCAAATAGTACAAACTTCCATTTATAAGGTAAATAAGTACTGGGGATGTAGTGTACATCATGGCTATATTTAACATTATGCTACTTTTGAAAGTTGTTAAGAAGGAAATTCCAAGATCTCTCATCACAAGGGAATTTTTTTTCTTTTTTTATATCTATATTTTATGATGTTAACTAAACTTATTTTGGTAATGATTTTTTAATATATATAATTGAAGTCATTATGCTCTATACCTTATACAGTGCTGTATATTAGTTATATCTCAATAAAGATTGAAAAATATAAATACTACACTAAGCAATATACAGATTTAATGCAACATTTATCAAAATCCTGGTGGTCTTTTTTACAAAAATAGAAAAATCCGTTCTAAATTTCAATATCAAGGATATCAACAGATCCTAAAATAGTCTTGAAAAATAATGTAGTCAGTGATCCCATGTTTCCTGAATTCAATACATTACAAAGTAACATTAACATAAAGGTTTATGATACTAACTTAAAGACATTTATATAGACCAATGCAGTAGAATAAAAAGCTAAGAAATAAACTATTGCATAAATGCTCAAATAATTTTCAACAAAGGTACTAACACCATACAATGGAGAAAGGACAATCTTTTCAACAAATTACATTGAAAAACTGGATATCCAAAGGCAAAATAATTAAGTTGGACTCTTACCTAAAACCACATGCAAAATGTAAATTTCAATGAATCAAAGACTTAAATATGAAAGCTAAAATTATAAAATTCTTAGAAGAAATCATTGGGTATATGAGGGAGTGGGGAATAGAGGAACAATTTCATTAATTCAACCCAAAAACCATAGGTAACCAAAATTAAAACAGATAAAATGCACTATATTGAAATTTTATAATTCTATGCATCAAAGGACACAATGAAGTGAAAGGCAACCTACATATTGGGAAAAATATATGCATTATTGATAAGGGGTTCATACCCAAAATATATCAAAAACTCTTATGAAGTCAACAAATCATAAGCAAACTAATTAAAAACTGGTCAGAGGACTTGAATACACTATTCTCTAAAGAAGATATATAAATGACAAATAAGCACATGGAAAGGAATTCAATATCACTAATCAAACAATGTTGCAGGGGTGCTTGGGTGGCTCAGTAAGTTGAGCACCTGCCTTTGGCTCAAGTCATGATTCCAGGGTCCTGGGATCAAGCCCCAGTCCAGGCTCCCTGCTCAGCAGGGAGTCTGCTTCTTCCTCTGCATCCCCACCCCTCGCCGCTCATTCTCTTTCTCTTCCCCTCTCATTCTCAAATAAATAAAAATGTTATTAAAAAAACAATGTTGCAAAAAATAGGATAATAAAAAATGTTAGAAGTAAAAGCTCAGAAAGGACATTTCCATTTGGGATTTGAAATTTTCTAATAGGGGTCCCTGGGTGGTGTAGTAGGTTTAGTATTTGACTCAGTTTCAGCTCAGGTCATGAACTCAGTCATGCATCTGACACTCTGCTTGGTGCAGAGTCTGTTTAAGTTTCTCTTTGCCTTTCTCCCTGCCCCTCCCACCTCCCTTTCTTGCTCTCAAATACATAAATAAATCTTCAAGAAAAAAAAAAAAGAAAAGGAAAGATTTACCGTATTCCTGGTAACCTAGAAGACCACACATATACATACACATGTGCATATGCCCAGGGTTGTGTGGATACCAACCAAAGAGGCAGAGTCCTACCTCTGGCTGACTTTGAAGCTCTGTGCAAGCAGGAAGTGAAGATGAAGGAATTGTCGACTCCTGTTTGAATGGTGAAGGCATGCACAAACATGTACACAGAACTCCTGGGAGACCTATTGATTACAGACATGTAAGGAAATATTTCTGCAATAATTACCCAACCTAAACTAATGGAACGGAGACTTTAGTGACTGCACACATGACAAAATACAAGAGTATACAGAATTAGTTTCAAAAAGTCACTCAACAAACAAGATAAACTGCTATCAGAAATAACGAAAACAATAAATCCTAGGAACAGAAAATTTGATCTGCAAAATTTTTCAGATTGTATTATTTAAAATATACTGTTTCCAACGAAATTATAAGGCATGCAAATAAATAAGGAAAGTGTGTTCCTCACACAGAAAATAATAAGCTATACACAGAGAAATAAGACAATCATTTCTAAAGAACTAAAGAAAATGTCCATCAACTGATGAGTGGATAAAGAAGATGTGGTGTATATATACACAAAGTGGGATATTACTCAGCCATAAAAACCTGAAATATTTCCATTTGCAATGACATAGATGGAGACATAGAGTATTATGCTAAGTGAAATAAGTTAGTCAGAGAAAGATAAATACCATATAATTTCACTCATATGTGGAAATTCAGAAACAAAACAGATGAATGCGGTTGAGGGAGAGATGAAGTCCAGGAAACAAACTCTTATCCAGAGAGAAAAAAACTGAGGGTTATTGGAGGTGGGGTGGGCAGGGGGATGGGTTAAATAGGTGATAGGGATTAAGGAGGAAACTTGTTGTGATGAACACTGGGTGTTGTAGATCAGTGATGAATGACTAAATTCTACACCTGAAACAAATATCACACTGTGTGTTAACAAACTGGAATTTAAATAAAAAATTGGAAAAAATGAGAAAATTATGAGATTGGTATCTCATAAAGAATATCAGTAAAGAGGTAGAAATTTTTTTAAAGAGTCAAATAGAAATTAAGAGGTTGAAAAGTGCAGTAACTAAAATTTTTTTTAAAAGGCACTAGAGGGGCTCAACAGAATATTTGAGCAGGCTGAAGAAATAATTGATAAAGTTGATGTATTGGGATTGCTCATTCTGAGACACATAAAAGGAAAAAAATTAAAAATAAACAGAGGCTCAGAGACATGTGGGACACCATTAAACATACCAAAATGAGGGAGGAGTCAAGATGGCAGAGAAGTAGCAGGCTGAGACTACTTCAGCTAGCAGGAGATCAGCTAGATAGCTTATCTAAAGATTGCAAACACCTGCAAATCCATCGGCAGATCGAAGAGAAAAAGAACAGCAATTCTAGGAACAGAAAAACAACCACTTTCTGAAAGGTAGGACTGGCAGAGAAGCGAATCTAAAGCGACGAGAAGATAGACCCCGGGGGGAGGGGCCGGCTCACTATAGACCCCGGGGGGAGGGGCCGGCTCCTGGCAAGTGGCTGAGCAACGGAGCACAAAATCAGGACTTTTAAAAGTCTGTTCCGCTGAGGGACATCGCTCCAGAGGCTAAACCGGGGCGAAGCCCATGCGGGGTCAGCGTGGCCTCTGATCCCGCAGGGTCACAGAAGAACCAGCTACAGAGAGCTGACAGTAAGCTCGCAGCTCAGGGTTACCTTGAAATGGTCGCAGGCTCGGTGAACGCAGAGCGCTGCCGGAGGTCAGGCAGACAGGAGATACTGGCGCTGTTATCTGAGGGCGCACTGAGGAGTGGGGCCCCGGGCTCTCGGCTCCTCCGGGCCAGAGACCAGGAGGCCGCCATTTGTATTCCCATCCTCCGGAACTCTACGGAAAGCGATCAGGGAACAAAAGTTCCTGAAAGCAAACCCCAGCAGATTACTCAGCCCGGCCCCTGGTAAGGGCGGTGAAATTCCGCCTGAGGCAAAGACACTTGAGAATCAATACAACAGGTGCCTCCCCCAGAAGATCAACAGAAATCCAGCCAAGACCAAGTTCACCTACCAAGGAGTGCAGTTTCAATACCAAGGAGAGCAGCAGAATTCCAGAAGAGGAGAAAGCAAAGTACGGAACTCATGGCTATCTCCCTCTGATTTTTTTGTCTTGCAGTTAAAGTAATTTTTTCTTTTTCATTTTTTTTTCTCTTCATTTGCTAACATTTTTTTTTAACTTTTACCCTTTTCCTTTTCAATGTTTTTTTAACTAGTTTATCTAATATATATATATTTTTTCTTTTTTATACTTTTCTTTATTCATTTTCTTTTTTTAATTCTTTTTTTTTCTCATTCATTCTTTTTGAACCTCCTTTTATCCCCTTTTATCCCCCCTCACAATTTGGGATCTCTTCTGATTAGGTTAAAGCATATTTTCTTGGGGTTGTTGCCACCCTTTTAGTATTTTACTTGCTCCTTCATATACTCTTATCTGGACAAAATGACAAGGCGGAAAAATTCACCACAAAAAAACGAACAAGAGGCAGTACCGAAGGCTAGGGACCTAATCAATACAGACATTGGTAATATGTCAGATCTAGAGTTCAGAATGACAATTCTCAAGGTTCTAGCTGGGCTCGAAAGAGGCATGGAAGATATTAGAGAAACCCTCTCGGAGATATAAAAGCACTTTCTAGAGAAATTAAAGAAATAAAATCTAACCAAGTTGAAATCAAAAAAGCTATTAATGACGTGCAATAAAAAATGGAGGCTCTCACTGCTAGGATAAATGAGGAAGAAGAAAGAATTAGCAATATAGAAGACCAAATGACAGAGAATAAAGAAGCTGAGCAAAAGAGGGACAAACAGCTACTGGACCATGAGGGGAGAATTCGAGAGATAAGTGACACCATAAGACGAAACAACATTAGAATAATTGGGATTCCAGAAGAAGAAGAAAGAGAGAGGGGAGCAGAAGGTATACTGGAGAGAATTATTGGGGAGAATTTCCCCAATATGGCAAAGGGAATGAGCATCAAAATTCAGGAGGTTCAGAGAACGCCCCTCAAAGTCAATAAGAATAGGCCCACACCCCGTCACATAATAGTAAAATTTACAAGTCTTAGTGACAAAGAGAAAATCCTGAAAGCAGCCCGGGAAAAGAAGTCTGTAACTTACAATGGTAAAAATATTAGATTGGCAGCTGACTTATCGACAGAGACCTGGCAGGCCAGAAAGAGCTGGCATGATAGTTTCAGAGCACTAAAAGAGAAAAACATGCAGCCAAGAATACTATATCCAGCTAGGCTATCACTGAAAATAGAAGGAGAGATAAAAAGCTTGCAGGACAAACAAAAACTGAAAGAATTTGCAAACACCAAACCAGCTCTACAGGAAATACTGAAAGGGGTCCTCTAAGCAAAGAGAGAGCCTACAAGTGGTAGATCAGAAAGGAACAGAGACAATATACAGTAACAGTCACCTTACAGGCAATACAATGGCACTAAAATCATATCTCTCAATAGTTACCCTGAATGTTAATGGGCTAAATGCCCCAATCAAAAGACACAGGGTATCAGAATGGATAAAAAAACAAAACCCATCTATATGTTGCCTCCAAGAAACTCATTTTAAGCCCGAAGACACCTCCAGATTTAAAGTGAGAGGGTGGAAAAGAATTTACCTTGCTAATGGACATCAGAAGAAAGCAGGAGTGGCAATCCTTATATCAGATAAATTAGATTTTAAGCCAAAGTCTATAATAAGAGATGAGGAAGGACACTATATCATACTCAAAGGGTCTGTCAACAAGAAGATCTAACAATTTTAAATATCTATGCCCCCAACGTGGGAGCAGCCAACTATATAAACCAATTAATAACAAAATCAAAGAAACACATCAACAATAATACAATAATAGTAGGGGACTTTAACACTCCCCTCACTGAAATGGACAGATCATCCAAGCAAAAGATCAACAAGAAAATAAAGGCCTTAAACAACACACTGGACCGGATGGACATCACAGATATATTCAGAACATTTCATCCCAAAGCAACAGAATACACATTCTTCTCTAGTGCACATGGAACATTCTCCAGAATAGATCACATCCTCGGTCCTAAATCAGGACTCAACCAGTATCAAAAGATTGGGATCATTCCCTGCATATTTTCAGACGACAATGCTCTGAAGCTAGAACTCAACCACAAGAGGAAATTTGGAAAGAACCCAAATACATGGAGACTAAACAGCATGCTTCTAAAGAATGAATGGGTCAACCGGGAAATCAAAGAAGAATTGAAAAAAATCATGGAAACAAATGATAATGAAAATACAACGGTTCAAAATCTGTGGGACACAACAAAGGCAGTCTTGAGAGGAAAATATATAGTGGTACAAGCCTTTCTCAAGAAACAAGAAAGATCTCAGGTACACAACCTAACCCTACACCTAAAGGAGCTGGAGAAAGAACAAGAAAGAAACCCTAAGCCCAGCAGGAGAAGAGAAATCATAAAGATCAGAGCAGAAATCAATGAAATAGAAACCAAAAAAAATACAACAAATCATTGAAACGAGGAGCTGGTTCTTTGAAAGAATTAATAAAATTGATAACCCCCTGGCCAGACTTATCAAAAAGAAAAGAGAAAGGACCCAAATAAATAGAATCATGAATGAAAGAGGAGAGATCACAACTAACACCAAAGAAATGCAAACTATTATAAGAACATACTATGAGCAACTCTACGCCAACAAATTTGACAATTTGGAAGAAATGGATGCATGCCTAGAAACATATAAACTACCACAACTGAACCAGGAAGAAAGAGAAAGCCTGAACAGACCCATAACCAGTAAGGAGATTGAAACAGTCATTAAAAATCTCCAAACAAAAGCCCAGGCAAGACGGCTTCCCCGGGGAATTCTACCAAACATTTAAAGAAGAACTATTTCCTATTATCCTGAAAATGCTCCAAAAAATAGAAATGGAAGGAAAACTTCCAAACTCATTTTATGAGGCCAACATCACCTTGATCCCAAAACCAGACAAGGATCCCATCAAAAAAGAGAAGAGAATTACAGACCAATATCCTTGATGAACACAGATGCAAAAATTCTCACCAAAATACTACCAATAGGATTCAACAGTACATTAAAAGAATTATTCACCACGACCAAGTGGGATTTATCCCAGGGCTGCAAGTTTGGTTCAACATCCACAAATCAGTCAATGTGATACAACACATCAATAAAAGAAAGAACAAGAACCATATGATACTCTCAATAGATGCTGAAAAAGCATTTGACAAAGTACAGCATCCCTTCCTGATCAAAACTCTTCAAAGTGTAGGGATAGAGGGCACATACCTCAATATCATCAAAGCCATCTATGAAAAACCCACCACAAATATCATTCTCAAAGAAGAAAAACTGAACGCTTTTCCGCTAAGGTCAGGAACACGGCAGGAATGTCCATTATCACCACTGCTATTCAACATAGTACTAGAAGTCCTAGCCTCAGCAATCAGACAACAAAAGGAAATTAAAGGCATCCAAATCGGCAAAGAAGAAGTCAAATTATCACTCTTCGCAGATGATATGATACTCTATGTGGAAAACCCAAAAGACTCCACTCCAAAACTGCTAGAACTTGGACAGGAATTCAGTAAAGTGTCAGGATATAAAATCAATGCACAGAAATCAGTTGCATTTCTCTACACCAACAACAAGACAGAAGAAAGAGAAATTAAGGAGTCAATCCCATTTAAAATTGCACCCCAAACCATAAGATACCTAGGAATAAACCTAACCAAAGAGGCACAGAATCTATACTCAGAAAACTATAAAGTACTCATGAAAGAAATTGAGGAAGACACAAAGAAATGGAAAAATGTCCCATGCTCCTGGATTGGAAGAATAAATATTGTGAAAATGTCTATGCTACCTAAAGCAATCTACACATTTAATGCAATTCCTATCAAAGTACCATCCATCTTTTTCAAAGAAATGGAACAAATAATTTTAAAATTTATATGGAACCAGAAAAGACCTCGAATAGCCAAAGGGATATTGAAAAACAAAGCCAAAGTTGGTGGCATCACAATTCCGGACTTCAAGCTCTATTACAAAGCTGTCATCATCAAGACAGCATGGTACTGGCACAAAAACAGACACATAGATCAATGGAACAGAATAGAGAGCCCAGAAATAGACCCTCAACTCTATGGTCAACTAATCTTTGACAAAGCAGGAAAGAATGTCCAATGGAAAAAAGACAGCCTCTTCAATAAATGGTGCTGGGGAAATTGGACAGCCACATGCAGAAAAATGAAATTGGACCATTTCCTTATACCACACACAAAAACAGACTCAAAATGGATTACGGACCTCAATGTGAGAAAGGAATCCATCAAATTCCTTGAGGAGAACACAGGCAGCAACCTTTTCGACCTCAGCCGCAGCAACATCTTCCTAGGAACATCGCCAAAGGCAAGGGAAGCAAAGGCAAAAATGAACTGTTGGGATTTCATCAAGATCAAAAGCTTTTGCACAGCAAAGGAAACAGTTAACAAAATCAAAAGACAACTGACAGAATGGGAGAAGATATTCGCAAACGACGTATCAGATAAAGGACTAGTGTCCAAAATCTATAAAGAACTTAGCTAACTCAACACCCAAAAAACAAATAATCCAATCAAGAAATCGGCAGAGGACATGAACAGACGTTTCTGCAAAGAAGACATCCAGATGGCCAACAGACACATGTAAAGGTGCTCCATATCACTCGGCATCAGGGAAATACAAATCAAAACCACAATGAGATATCACCTCACACCAGTCAGAATGGCTATAATCAACAAGTCAGGAAATGACAGATGCTGGCGAGGATGCGGAGAAAGGGGAACCCTCCTACCCTGTTGGTGGGAATGCAAGTTGGTGCAACCACTCTGGAAAACAGCATGGAGGTTCCTCAAAATGTTGAAAAGAGAACTGCCCTATGACCCAGCAATTGCACTACTGGGAATTTACCCTAAGGATACAAACGTAGTGATCCAAAGGGGCACGTGCACCCGAATGTTTATAGCAGCAATGTCCACAATAGCCAAACTATGGAAAGAACCTAGATGTCCATCAACAGATGAATGGATAAAGAAGATGTGGTATATATATACAATGGAATGCTATGCAGCCATCAAAAGAAGTGAAATCTTGCCATTTGCGACAACATGGATGGAACTAGAGCGTATCATGCTTAGAGAAATAAGTCAAGCGGAGAAAGACAACTATCATATGATCTCCCTGATATGAGGAAGTGGTGATGCAACATGGGGGCTTAAGTGGGTAGGAGAAGAATCAATCAAACAAGATGGGATTGGGAGGGAGACAAACCATTAGTGACTCTTAATCTCCCAAAACAAACTGAGGGTTGCTGGCGGGAGGGGGGTTGGAAGGAGGGGGGTGGGGTTATGGACATTGGGGAGGGTAGGTGCTTTGGTGAGTGCTGTGAAGAGTGTAAACCTGGCGAATCACAGACCTGTACCCCTGGGGATAAAAATATATGTTTATAAAAAATAAAAAATTTTTTTAAAATGCCAAAATGAAGAGTACAGATATAAATCCATGTATTTGTGGTCAACTGAATATTAACAAGGGTGCCAAAACCATTCAGTGGGGGTGGGAAACAGTATCTCCAAAATTAATGCTGAAAACAACTGAATATCTATATGAAAAAAAAGAAGTTATATCTCTACCTTCCACCATATGTCAAAATTAACTCAATAATATCTAAATCTACAACACACTTACTAAAAAAAAAAAGGGCACATCTTTATCACATTGAATTTGGTAATGGTTCCAGAGATATTACATTCAAAGCAAAACAACAACAAAAAGATTAATTAGACTTCATCTAAATTTTAAAAATTTGTGGATGAATGAACTCTATCATAAAAGTGAAAAAATTTTAAAAAGTGAAAAAATAACCTACAGAATGCAAATCGTACAATTGATGAGTCTGATATCCAGAATATAAAGAAAACTTATAACTCAGTAATAAAAAATATATATAACTAATTTTAAAATGGTCAGTTTCAAAAAGGCATATTTCCCCAGAAGACACACAAGTATCCAATAAGCACATGAAAAAATGCTTAATATCACTAGTCATTAGTGAGATGCAAATGTAAACCACAATAAAATGATCCCTAACACACATTAAGATGTCTACCATGAAATTAAAACCACATTGAGATATCACCTTACACCAGTTAGAATGGCCAAAATTAACAAAACAGGAAACAACATGTGTTGGAGAGGATGTGGAGAAAGGGGAACCCTCTTCCACTGTTGGTGGCAATGCAAGTTGGTGCAGCCTCTTTGGAGAACAGTGTGGAGATTGCTCAAGAAATTAAAAATAGAACTTCCCTATGACCCTGCCATTGCACTCCTGGGTATTTACCCCAAAGATACAGATGCTATGAAAAGAAGGGCCATCTGTACCCCAATGTTTATAACAGCAATGACCACGGTCGCCAAACTATGGAAAGAACCAAGATGCCCTTCAACGGACGAATGGATAAGGAAGATGTGGTCCATATACACTATGGAGTATTATGCCTCCATCAGAAAGGACGAATACCCAACTTTTGTAGCAACATGGACAAGACTGGAAGAGATTATGCTGAGTGAAATAAGTCAAGGGGCACCTGGGTGGCCAGTGGGTTAAAGCCTCTGCCTTCGGCTCAGGTCGTGATCCTAGGGTCCTGGGATCGAGCCCCATGTCGGGCTCTCTGCTTGGCAGGGAGCCTGCTTCCTCCTCTCTCTCTGCCTGCCTCTCAGCCTACTTGTAATCTCTGTCTGTCAAATAAATAAATAAAATCTTAAAAAAAAAGTTTCATTGAAATAAGTCAAGCAGAGAAAGTCAATTATCATATGGTCTCCCTTATTTGTGGAGCATAACAAATAGCATGGAGGACAAGGGGTGTTAGGAGAAGGGAGTTGGGGTAAATTGGAAGGCGAGGTGAGTCACAAGAGACTATGGACACTGAAAACAATCTGAGGGGTTTGAAGTGGCGGGGGGTGGGAGGTTGGGGTACCAGGTGGTGGGTATTATTTAGGGCACGGATTGCATGGAGCACTGGGTGTGGTGGAAAAATAATGAATACTGTTTTTCTGAAAATAAATAAATTAATTTATATTAAAAAAGATGTCTACCATGGATGTTCCTCAAAAAATTAAAAATAGAGTTGCCATATGACCCAAAAATTTCACTAGTGGGTATCTATCCAAAGAAAACAAAAACACTAACATGAAAAGATATATGTACCCGTGTTCACTGCAACATTATTTATAATAGCCAAGATATGAAAACAACACAAGTATGCATCAATGGATGAATGGAAAAATAAATGGTGTGGAGATATATGTATATAGATATATCTATATACATATATAGATATATATACACATATAGATATGTCTATATATACACATATGTGTGTGTGTACAGACACACACACACACAACAGAATACTACTCAACAATAAAAAAGCATGAAACCTTGCTATCTTTAACAATATTGATGGACCTAGAGAGTGTAATGCTAAGTCAAATAAGTCAGACAGGAGAAAAACAGATACCATGTGATCTCAAATACACGTGGAATTAAAAAACAAACAAAGAGATACCTTACCAAACTCATAGATGCAGACAACAGATTGGTGGTTCCCAGAGGCAGAAGAAAGGGGTGGGCCAGATGGATAAAGGAAGTGAAAAGATAAAAACTTCTAGTTATGAAATAAATAAGTCATGAGGTAGAAGAAGCTAAGGTGGTGGAATAGTAGGAGAGCTTTAACATTGCATTGTCCCTCGAACACAGCTAGATAAACATCAAATCATTCTGAATACCCAAGACATTGATCTGAGGACTGACAGACTAAATTGCACAACTAGAGGGAGAGAAGAGGCCACATTGAGGTAGGTAGGAGGTGCAGAGATTTACTTTGGGGAAGAAAGGGAAGAAGGGTGCTGCATCTTTCTGCAGGAGGGAACCCTGGTCACAAGACAGGCGAGAGACAGAGAGGACCACACGGGATCACACAAGGAAAACACTTCTCTAAAGACATTGATGGGGAAAAACGAGAGGGGCCTATTTTTGTGAGTTTTCTGCAACCAGCAGGTCTCAAAATTTTAGAGGTCTGTGGTATGGCTGCTTTAAAAGTCCTAAGCATACTGCAGAGCTCCTGTAGAGAAGGCAGGCAGGTAACTAGGGGGCAGAGGGCACAATCTGAAGATTGCCTGATACACACTGGTAGAGAAGCTTCGCCCTTCTTGGAGTGAATTTGAGAGAAGCAGCATTGCCTCTCTGGGGAACAAAGGAGACTGCAGGTGACATTTTCCTCACCTGCCCTTCAGCATAGGCACAGAGATACCTGCTGAGAGCAGATAACCTGCACAATGGTTCTTTGCAGTGATTTATTCCAAATCCCATACCCTTGCACTTTAGTGTGACTGCCCTCCTGAGACAAATCTGCATGAATCCCAGCACAGGGACAACCTCCCCTGGAGGACCAGTGTAGTTCTGGGCAATGCCAGCTCCCTAAAGATTGGAGTTTTTAAACTGAGCCGGCATGCCTGGGATAGAACATAGGTGCACTGTGCTGCTGGGTGGGAAGACAGCCCAGAGCACATACAGGGCCAAGGCAAAGATCTGAGGGAAGTTTTGGACACATGATTGGAGATTACTCAGTCTTGTGGGAGGGATTTCCTGGGAAAGGCCGTATGAACACCCTCTCCAGAGACATGGGGTGGGGGAGCTGGTGCCATTTCTCTCCCCAGTCCCTCAGTATAAACTAACTAAGCATCACAGCATGAACATTATCAGCCTAAGACCCTTACACCAAGCCTTGCCCCCCTGAGCTCTGCAGGTGCTGCTTTTTTAGTCAAGTGTGACCAAAAACCAGATCAGTGGGCAGATCCTCCAGAAGACCAACAGCATGGAAACAAATAAAGGTGAAAACACAACAATCCAAACTCCTTGGGCTGCAACAAAAGTGGTCATAAGAGGGAAGTATATATTATAACAAGCCTACCTCAAGAAGCAAGAAAACTCTCAAATACACAGCCTAAACATACATCAAAAGAGGCTAGAAAAAGATAAGAAATGAAACCTAAAGCCAGTAGAAGAAGGGAAATAAAGATTAGAGCAGAAACAAATGGTACAGGAAAAAAAACAAACAAATAATAGAACAGATCAATGAAACCAGGAGATTGTTCTTTAAAAGAATTAATGAAATTGATAAACCCTGAGCCAGACTTATCAAAATCATAGAAAGGACCCAAACAAGTAAAATCACGAATGAGAAAGGAAAGATCACGACCAACCACAGAAATACAAACAATTATAAGAGAATATTATGAAACAATTTCATGTTGACAAATTGGGCAATCTAGAAGAAATAAATTCCTAGAAACATACCAAAACCAAAACAGGAAGAAGTAAAAAAATGTGAATAGATCAATAACCAGCAGGAAATTAAATCAGTAATCAAAAGCCTTCCACGGGAGGAGTTAGGATAGTGGGGAAGTAGGGGAACACTAAGTTTGTCTTGTCCTTCAAATACAACTAATAGTTAGCAAATCCTAGTGAAAGCACAAGAAATCAGTCAGAGATCTGAGAAAACAAATGCTACAAGTTGACCAGTAGGAAAAGGACCATCATTTGGAAGGTGGGAAAGTCAGAGACTTGATCTGAGGTGGTATAGCTGAGGAAATGGTGGAGGGGAGGGAGCTTGTTTAAGGTGGGCAACCACAAGGTATTATAAGCATCAGAGTAGAAAACCAGTACTTTTACAAGTCTTCTGTAGTGGGGTATGTGCCTGGATTAAAGGTGCTCAGGTGGTGAAGCAGGGAGAAGTCCCAGGTGTGACAGAGTAGTCTCAAGATCTCCAGCATCACAAGAAGAATGGGTGGTGCCTGAAATGCGGCAGAGTTCCCTGGCATAGGATTAGGGAAGACAGCTGAGACCTGTGAGCCTAGGTGCCAGCTTTCTGCTCTGTGTTGCTGTAAACTGTGAACCACTGCATGGTCATGAGACTGCTTTCTTGGGAAGGGTTCAGAAAAAGGCAGAAGCATAGCAACATGTTCCTCCCCTGGGAGTAACAGTACAGGTTCTCAACTTGGAAGTCTCTAAAATTTGTAGTTTTGAAACTCAGTCACATGTCTAAGATAAAAACCCTCAGTCACAAGCAGGGAGAACACAGAGTTCTGACGGAAACCAGGGAGACCAGAGTGATTGATTGCTATTCTTTGAGGGCTTACTGAAGAGTACAGGGCACATTTTCAATTCCTAGCTAGAGACCCTGGCACAGCCATATTCATCTGTCTCATGAGTTCTGGAAAACTTCAGGGAGCAAAAGAACACAACCTAAAGGAGTCCAGAGCCACATATGCCAAACCCTGGCCCTAACTCACTGGAGACGTTTTTCCACTAGGAAAAACCACCTTAGAATCAATGCAACAACAAAAATGGGAGAATGGGAGAAGATATTTGCAAATAACATTACAGAAAAAAGGCTGGTATCCAAAATGTATAAATAACTTATCAAACTCAACACTCAAAGAACAAATAATCCAGTCTAAAAGTGAGCAGAATACATGAACACTTCTCCAAAGAGGATATACAAATGGCAAACAGACACATGAAAAAAACTTCCACATCACTTGCCATCAGGGAAATATAAATCAAAACCACAATCAGATACCAACTTTCTCCAGTTAGAATGGCAAAAATTAATAAGACAGGAAACAAATGTTGGTGAGGATGTGAGAAAGTGGAACATTTATGCTGTTGGTGGGAATGCAAGCTGGTGCAGTCACTCTGGAAAATAGTATCAAGATTCTTCAAAAAGTTGAAAATAGGGTTAGCCTATGACCCAGCAATTGCTCTACTAGGTATTTAGCCCAAAGATACAGACAAAGTGAAAAGAAGGAGCACATGCATCCATATGTTCATGGCAACAATGTCAACAACAACCAAACCATGGAAGGAGCTGAGATGTCCTTCAACAGATGAATGGATAAAGAAGTGGTACATATATACAATGGTATATTACTCAGCCATCAATAAGGATGAATGCCCACCATTTGCATTGACATGGATGGAACTAGAGGGGATTGTGCTAAGTGATATAACTCAGTCAGAGAAAGACAACTATTGTATGGTTTCACTCAGATGTGAAACATAAGGAACAGCATGGAGGGCCATAGGGGAAGGGAGGGAAAATTGAAGGGGGAGGAATCAGAGAGGGAGACAAATAATGAAAGACTATGGACTCCAGGAAACAAACTGAAGGTTTCAGAGGGGGTGGGAAGAATGGGTAGCTTGGTGATGGGTAGTGAGGAGGGCACATGCTGTGATGAGCACTGAGTGTTATATGCAAATAATGAATCATTGAACACTGTATCAAAAAGTAATGATGTACTATAGAATGGCTAACTAAACATATCAAAAAATTCTATCAAGAATGGAAATTAATTATAGATTTCAGAGAAATAAAAGAATCAATGATACACACAAACACAAAGAATCAATGCAGTATACCTGTTCCCCACAAAACCAGCACAAACACCTCACTCTCACCAAGTTTGCTGATCATAGAGGGTCGCAAAGTTCAGGTCTTGGGAAAAACAGTATATAGCATTCTTTCTATTCTTATTCTTTAGTTTTTTTAGTATACTTTTTGGTTATTTCCTTTTTGCAATTATTTTATCATTTTTATATACTTATATATTATTTTTTGTTTCATTTCATTGTATGTTTTTTCTCTTCATTTTATTTTACTTTATTTTTTTCAGTGCTCCAAAATTCATTATTTATGAACCACACCTATGTGCCCTCTTTAATGCCCATCACCAGGCTCACCCAATCCCCTACCCTCCTCCCCTCCAAAATCCTCAGTTTGTTTCTCAAAGTCCACAGTCTCTTGTGGTTTGTCTCCCCCTCCTATTTTCCCCAACTCACTTCTCCTCTCCATTTCATTGTATGTTATTTCATCTTTCTTTTCCTTTCTTTCTTTCTTTCTTTCTTTCTTTCTTTCTCTTTCGTTCATTCTTTCTTTCTATTTTGGGATCTAGTTATTTTTAATAAGTAGTTCAAAACACACACAGGATCTAGGGTTTTGTTGTTGTTTTCACTGTTTTTCTTTTTGTGTTGTTGTTATTCTTTTTATTTTTTTGTCTCTAGACTACTCTGTACTTTATTTTTTTTTATTATGTTATGTTAGTCACCATATCATACATCACTAGTTTCTGATGTAGTGTTCCATGATTCATTGTTTGCATATAATACGCAATGCTCCACACAATCTATGCTCTCCTTAATTCCGTTGTTGGTCTTGTTGGATTTATTATTGTTTCCTCTTTCTTTCTTCTGTTCTTTTCTGGACAAAATGAGAAGAAAAGTTCACCAAAAAGGAATGATGGGAGGTACCACTCATTGCAAGGAATTTAATCAGTACAGATACAAGAAGTCTGAGCTAGAATATAAAGTAACAATTATAAAGATACTAGCTAGGCCTGAAAAAGAATAGAAGACTCTAGAGAATCCCTTGCAGTAGAGATTGAAGAACCGAAATCTACACAAGCTGAAATAAAAAATTATCTCACTGAGATGCAGCCCCAAGTGGAGGCCATAAAAATGAAGATAAACAAAGCAGAAGAGTGAATCATTTATATAAAACATTAAAATGATGGAATATGCATCTCACTGTGATGGTAAATAGGTTAAAAGATTATGTATAAAAAAGTAAACTGGAGTAGTGGGAATGAATTAAAAATAAAAGTTTTAACTATGAAGTAGTGGTGGTTGTTCTCTTGTCTTTTTTTTTTTTTTTTTTTTTTTGGTTGGCTATCTGGGGGAGGGGCCTGATGTGTGGTTTTTCAGGCAGTGTTCCCTGAATTAAGTCCTCCTGCCCCCATCAAGGGGGTGGGCTCTGACGAAACCCCTTTTTCAGGCTTTTGTTCTCTGGAGGGTTTTTTGTTTGTTCCTTTGTTTTCTCTCACCTTGGTAACTTTTGACAGTTTTTGGAGGTTTAGAGGAAAGCAAACTGTCTCCAGACCTCCCTCTCAGAGAGAAGCCTCAGTCTGTTCCCCTCTGGGTGCTCCAGAGGACATAAATTCCCTCTCGGCTGCTGGCAGAGCATGTTCCCAGTCATGGTCTCTGGGGTCACAGCAACTCCTGCTTGTACCCAAAACCACAAGAGCCACAGCTGTCTGGGCAGCTCCAGATCACCAGAGAGGTTCCAAGCAGTGATAGCGCACTGAGATTTTCTTGTTGGCCCTGGCTAGAAGTGCTCAGACTCTCCAGGTCCAAGAGAGCTCCAGCTGGTGCCTGCATACACCTCTCTCGGGGGGAGGAGGTGTTTATATAGATAATTTTCTTAAAGAATTTATTTATTTATTTGACATAGAGAGATCACAAGTAGGCAGAGAGGCAGGCAGAGAGAGAGAGGAGGAAGCAGGCTCCCCGCTGAGCAGAGAGCCCGATGCGGGACTCGATCCCAGGACCCTGGGATCATGACCTGAGCCGAAGGCAGTGGCTTAACCCACTGAGGCAGGGGGTTAAGCCACTGCCTTCTATAGGCGCCCCTATATAGATAATTTTTTAACCTATTTAGCATCACAGTGAGATGTCCAGTACATCAAATTCCATAATAACCTTTTAACCTGAAATTTTTGATACATATATCTGTGGTTTTTTTCTGCTTTTCTATTTATAAAATTTTTTAAATTTAATTTTACTTTAGTTTATTATTTATTTATTTATATTTTTTAATATTCATATAGAGCTAAACTTCAAGGTAATCCCCTTCCCCCAATCAATGCTACACCTATTAAAAACCAGTTTTTAATCCCCCTTTATCTTAGGAAAGGTGAGTCCTTTAACAAAGATATCAAGATACATCCAGGAAGAATCAAAATAAACTTCCTCACCCACACTGAGAATTTACAACCACTCACCAAGCTTTTTCCTCCACCAGTGTTTCTAGGTATTTGTTTTTGTCCTGGTAGTATATAAATCTTACACTTGGGGTTCTTTTGGATAGAGTTCTTTTTTTTTCTTGTCATGTACTTTTATCATTCTTTTTATTTCTCTATTTTTGTTTGTATACTTCATAAATTTTACCTTGCGGCCCATTTGGGCTGGGCCTTCTCTTTATTTTATCTTTCTTTTTCTGTATCTCTCTCTCTCTTTTTCTTTCTTTTTTCCTTCTTTTGGGTGGGGACACGTGATTGCTCAGAAGTGTTCCAGGGTACACCTTGACTGCACCATAGTCGATACATTCAGCTATATCTGTTCAGTCATCTCTCACCAAAATGATTAGGAGGAAGAATGCCCAACAGAAGAAAAATTCAGAGACTGGGCCTTCTGCAACAGAGCTAATGGCTATGGACATAGGTAATATGTTGGAAAGGGAATTCAGGCTAACAATTATCCAGGCAATAGCTAGGTTGGAGAAAGCCATGGATGAAAAAAATGGAATTGATTAGGGCAGAAGTGAAAACCACCAGGGATGATGTTCACAATGTTCTCAAAGAGTTCCAATCAAATCTAAATTCTCTAAAAGCTAGGGTAACAGAGACAGAAGATAGGAATATTGATCTGGAGAACAAACAGATAGAGAAAAAGGATCAGGAGGAAGTCTGGAACAAACAGCTTAGAAGCCATGAAAACAGAATTAGGGAAATAAATGACGCCATAAAACGTCCCAACGTCAGAATTATTGGAATCCCTGAGGGGGAAGAGAAAGAAAGAAGACTAGAAGATATAGTTGAACAAATTCTCCATGAAAATTTCCCAATCTTGCGAATGGAACCAGTATTCGTGTACTAGAGGCAGAATGGTCTCCCCTCAAGGTTATAGAACCTAGAAAGACCTCAAGACACCTGATAGTGAGAATGATGAATCATAATTGTAGACAGGGCTTTTGAAAGCAGCTAGGACAAAGAAATTCCTTATATACACAGGAAAGCCCATCAGAATAAGGTAAGACCTGTCCACAGAAACCTGGCAAGCCAGAAGGGGCTGGCAAGACGTATTCAGGGCACTAAATGAGGAGAACATGCAGCCAAGAACACTTTATCCAGCAAGAATGCCATTTTGACTGGCATTCAAAATGAATGGAGAGATAAAGAGCTTCCAAGACCCACAAGTTTTAAAAGAGTTTGCGGCCATCAAGCCGACACTGCAAGAAATATTAAGGGGGGGGTAATGAAAGAGGAAAAATCCTAAGAATATCATTGAATAGAAATATATGGAGGCAATCTATAGAAACTAAGACTTCACAGGTAAGACGATGTCAATAAAAACGTATCTCTCAATAATCACTCTCATGTGAAGGGCCTAAATGTGTCCATAAAATGACACAGGGTTGCAGATTGGATAAAACAACAGGACCCTTCCATATGTTGTCTATAAGAGACCCATTTCAAACCTAAGGATACACACAGACTGAAAGTGAAGGAATGGAGAAGCATCTCTCATGCCAACAGGCCTCAAAAGAAGGTTGGGGAAATGATTATCATATCAGATAAATTAGATTTTAAACTAAAGACTATAGTCAGAGATACAGAAGGACACTACGTCATTCTTAAAGGGACTACCCACCAAGAAGATCTAACAATTGTAAATATTTATGCCCCCAATATGGGAGCAGCCAACTGAAAACTGTTAATCAAGCTAAAGAGTCACGTTGATATGAATACATTAATAGTAGGAGATCGTAACACACCACTTTCAGCAATATACAGATCATTCAAGCAGAAAATCAATAAAGAAACATGAGCATTGATCAACACATTGGACCCAATGGACCTCATAGATATATACAGAACATTCCACCCTAAAACAACAGAATACTCATTCTTCTCGAGAGCACAAGGAACCTTCTCCAGAATAGACCACATACTGGGACAAAAATCAGGGCTCAACTGATACCAAAGGATTGAGATTATTCCCTAATATTCTCAGATCATAATGCTTTCAAACTGGAGCTCAACCACAAGGAAAAGTTTGGAAGAAATGCAAACACCTGGAAGCTAAAGAAAACTTTGCTTAAGAATGCTTGGATCAACCAGGAGATCAAAGAAGAACTGAAACAATTCATGGAAACCAATGAAAATGAAGACACTTCAGTCCAAAACCTATGGCAGTCCTAAGGGGGAAGTACATAGCCATCCAAGCCTCCTTCAAAAAAACTGAAAAATCCAGAATACACCAGCTATCTCTACACCTTAAAGAACGGGAGAATCAACAACAAATTAAGCCATCTCCACACACAAGAAGGGAAATAACAAGATTAGAACAGAGATTAGTGAAATAGAAGCTAGAGATACAGTAGAATAAAACAATAGAACTAGAAGCTGGTTTTTTGAAAGAATCAATAAGATCGATAAACCATTGGCCAAATTAATCCAAAAGAAAAGAGAGAAGGCCCAAATTAATAAAATTATGAATGAAAAGGGAGAGACCACAACTAACACCAAGGAGATAGAAACAATCATCAGAAGTTATTATCAACAGTTATATGACAATAAGTTAAGCAACCTAGATGAAATGGATGCATTCCTAGAAAACTATAAACTTCCAAAATTGAACCAGGAAGAAATTGACAACCTGAATAGACTGATACCTAGTAATGATATTAAAGCAGTGATCAAGGGACGCCTGGGTGGCTCAGTTGGTTGGATGACTGCCTTCAGCTCAGGGCGTGATCCTGGAGTCCCGGGATCGAGTCCCACATCAGGCTCCCAGCTCCATGGGGAGTCTGCTTCGCTCTCTGACCTTCTCCTCACTCATGCTCTCTCTCACTGTCTCTCTCTCTCAAATAAATAAATAAAATCTTTAAAAAAAAAAAAAAAAAAAAAAGCAGTGATCAAAAACCTCCCAAAATGCAAGAGCCCAAGACCTGATGGATTTCCTGGGGAATTCTACCAAATTTTCAAAGAAGAAATAACACCTATTCTCCTGAAGCTGTTTCAAAAATTTGAAGCAGAAGGAAAGCTTCCAGACTCTTTTTAGGAAGCCAGCATTACTCTGATCCACAAACCAGGCAAAGACCCCACCAAAAATGGAGAATTTCAGAACAATATCCCTGATGAATATGGATGCTAAGATTCTCAACAAGATCCTAGCAAATAGGATCCAATAGCACATTAAAAAGATTATCCACCATGACCAGGTGGGATTCATTCCTGGGTTGCAAGGATGCTTCAACATTCGCAAATCAATCAGTGTGATAGAACAAATCAATAAGAGAAGAGAGAAGAAACATATGGCTCTATCAATTGATGCAGAAAAAGCATTTGACAAAATTTAGCATCCATTCCTGATTAAAACGCTTCAAAGTATAGGGATAGAGGGAACATTCCTCAACTTCATGAAATCTATCTATGAAAAACCCAGCAAATATCATCCTCAATGGAAAAAGCTCACAGCCTTCCCACTGAGATCAGAAACACAACAAGGATGCCCACTCTCACCACTCCTGTTCAACATAGTATTAGAAGTCCTAGCAATAGCAATCAGATAACAAGTGAAATAAAAGGTATTCAAATTGGCAATGAAGAAGTCAAACTCTCTCTCTTCGCAGATGACATGATACTTTATATGGAAAACCCAAATGACTCCACCCCCAAACTACTAGAACTCATATAGCAATTTAGTATTGTGGCAGGATACAAACTCAATGCACAGAAATCAGTTACTTTCTTATACACTAACAATGAAAACACAGAAGGAGAATTTAGAAAATCAATTCCATTTACTATACCACCAAGAACCATAAGATACCTGGGAATAAACCTAACCAAGGAGGTAAAGGATCTGTGTTCAAGGAACTACAGAACATTCATGAAAGAAATCGAAGAGGACACACAAAAAAAATGGAAGACCATTCTATGCTCTTGGATCAGAAGAATAAACATTGTTAAAATGTCTACACTGCCTAGAGCAATCTGTACTTTTAATGCCATTCCGATTAAAATTCCACCGCTACTTTTCATGGAGCTGGAGCAAATAATCCTAAAATTTGTATGGAATCAGAAGAGACCACGAAACGCTAAGAAAATGTTGAAAAAAACAAAAATGGCTTGCATCACGCTACCTGATTTCAAGCTTTACTACAAAGCTGTGATAACCAAGACAGCATGGTACTGGCATAAAAACAGACACATAGACCAGTGGAACAGAGTAGAGAACCCAGATATGGACCCTCAACTTTATGGTCAAATAATCTTCAACAAAGCAGGAAAAAAAATATCTAGTGGAAAAAAGTCTCTTCAATAAATGGTGCTGGGAAAATTGGACAGCTATGTGTAGAAGAATGAAACTCGACCATTCTCTTACACCGTACACAAAGATCAACTCGAAATGTGTGAAAGACCTCAACATGAAGCAGGAATCCATTAGAATCCTACAGAAGAACATGGGCAGTAACCTTTTCGATATCAGCCACAGCAACTTCTTTCAAGATATGTCTCCAAAGGCAAAGGAAACAAAAGCAAAAATGAATTTTGGGGACTTCATCAAGATCAAAAACTTCTGCAAAGCAGAGGAAACAGTCAACAAAACAAAGAGGGAACCCACCGATTGGGAGAAGATATTTGCAAATGACAGTACAGACAAAAAAGGCTGATATCCAGGATCTATAAAGAATTTCTCAGACTGAACACACACAAAACAGATAATCATGTCAAAAAATGGGCAGAAGACATGAACAGACACTTCTCCAATGAAGACATACAAATGGCTATCAGACGCATGAAAAAATGTTCATCATCACTAGCCACCAGGGAGATTCAAATTAAAACCACATTGAGATAACACCTTATACCAGTTAGAATGGCCAAAATTAGCAAAACAGGAAACAACGTGTGTTGGAGAGGATGTGGAGAAAGGGGAACCCTCTTATGTTGTTGGTAGGAATGCAAGTTGGTGGAGCCACTTTGGAAAACAGTGTGGAGATTTCTTAAGAAATTAAAAATAGAACTTCCCTATGATCCTGCAATTGCACTACTGGGTATTCACCCCAGAGATACAGATGTCGTGAAAAGAAGGACCATCTGTACCCCAATTTTCATAGCAGCAATGGCCACGATCGCCAAACCGTGCAAAGAACCAAGATGCCCTTAAACGGATGAATGGATAAGGAAGATGTGGTCCATATACACTATGGAGTATTATGCCTCCATCAGAAAGGATGAATACCCAACTTTTGTATCAACATTGATGGGACTGGAAGAGATTATGCTGAGTGAAATAAGTCAAGCGGGGAGAGTCAATTATCATATGGTTTCACTTATTTGTGGACCATAAGACATAACACGAAGGACATGGGGAGATGGAGAGGAGAAGGGAGCTGAGGGAAGTTGGAGGAGGAGATGAATCATGAGATACTATAGACTCTGAAAAACAATCTGGGGTTTTGAACGGGCAGGGGGTAGGAGGTTGGGGGATTCTGGTGGTCGGTATTATGGAGGACACGTATTGCATGGAACACTGGGTGTGGTGCATAAACAATGAATTCTGTTACGCTGAAAAAAATTAAATTAAAGTAAAGAAAAAAAAGAGCCCTTGATATGCTGATTACAAGGGAATCATTTTAGACTCAAAGACACCTCCAGATTGAAAGTGAGTGGGTAGAGAGACATTTATCATGCTAATGGACATCAAAAGAAATCTAGGGTAGGCATATCCATATCAGACAAGTTAGATTTTTTTTCTTTTTCCAATTTATTTATTTTCAGAAAAACAGTATTAATTATATTTTCACCGCACCCAGTGCTCCATGCAAGCTGTGCCCTCTATAATACCCACCACCTGGTACCCCAACCTCCCACACCTCCGCCACTTCAAACCCCTCAGATTGTTTTTCAGAGTCCATAGTCTCTCATGGTTCACCACCCCTTCCAATTTACCCAAAAGCAAATAACCTCCCCAATGTCCATAACCCTACCCCCCTTCTCCCAACCCCCCTCCACCCAGCACCCCACAGTTTGTTTCGTGAGATTAAGAGTCACTTATGGTTTGTCTCCCTCCATATCACATCTTGTTTCATGGATTCTTCTCCTACCCACTTAAGCCCCCATGTTGCATCACTACTTCCTCATATCAGGGAGATCATATGATAGCTGTCTTTCTCTGCTGACTTATTTCGCTAAGCATGATACGCTCTAGTTCCATCCATGTTGTCGCAAATGGCAAGATTTCGTTTCTTTTGGTGGCTGCATAGTATTCCATTGTGTATATATACCACATCTTCCTGATCCATTCATCTGTTGAAGGACATCTAGGTTCTTTCCATAGTATGGCTATTGTGGACATTGCTGCTACAAACATTCGGGTGCACGTGCCCCTTTGGATCACTACGTTTGTATCCTTAGGGTAAATTCCCAGTAGTGCAATTGCTGGGTCATAGGGCAGTTCTATTTTCAACATTTTGAGGAACCTCCATGCTGTTTTCCAGAGTGGTTGCACCAGCTTGCATTCCCACCAACAGTGTAGGAGGGTTCCCCTTTCTCCGCATCCTCGCCAGCATCTGTCATTTCCTGACTTGTTGATTTTAGCCATTCTGACTGGTGTGAGGTGATATCTCATTGTGGTTTTAATTTGTATTTCCCTGATGCCGAGTGATATGGAGCACTTTTTCATGTGTCTGTTGGCCATCTGGATGTCTTCTTTGCAGAAACGTCTGTTCATGTCCTCTGCCCATTTCTTGATTGGATTATTTGTTCTTTGGGTGTTGAGTTTGTTAACTTCTTTATAGATTTCGGAGACTAGTCCTTTATCTGATATGTCGTTTGCAAATATCTTCTCCCATTCTGTCACTTGTCTTTTGATTTTGTTAACTGTTTCCTTTGCTGTGCAAAAGCTTTTGATCTTGATGAAATCCCAACAGTTCATTTTTGCCTTAGCTTCCCTTGCCTTTGGCGATGTTCCTAGGAAGATGTTGCTGCGGCTGAGGTCGAAAAGGTTGCTGCCTGTGTTCTCCTCAAGGATTTTGATGGATTCCTTTCTCACATTGAGGTCCGTAATCCATTTTGAGTTTATTTTTGTATGTGGTGTAAGGAAATGGTCCAATTTCATTTTTCTGCACGTGGCTGTCCAATTTTCCCAATACCATTTATTAAAGAGGCAGTCTTTTTTCCATTGGACATTCTTTCCTGCTTTGTCAAAGATTAGTTGACCATAGAGTTGAGGGTCTATTTCTGGGCTCTCTATTCTGTTCCATTGGTCTATGTGTCTGTTTTTGTGCCAGTACCATGCTGTCTTGATGATGACAGCTTTGTAATAGAGCTTGAAGTCTGGAATTGTGATGCCACCAACTTTGGCTTTCTTTTTCAATATCCCTTTGGCTATTCGAGGTCTTTTCTGGTTCCATATAAATTTTAAAATTATTTGTTCCATTTCTTTGAAAAAGATGGATGGTACTTTGATAGGAATTGCATTAAATGTGTAGATTGCTTTAGGTAGCATAGACATTTTCACAATATTTATTCTTCCAATCCAGGAGCATGGGACATTTTTCCATTTCTTTGTGTCTTCCTCAATTTCTTTCATGAGTACTTTATAGTTTTCTGAGTATAGATTCTGTGCCTCTTTGGTTAGGTTTATTCCTAGGTATCTTATGGTTTGGGGTGCAATTTTAAATGGGATTGACTCCTTAATTTCTCTTTCTTCTGTCTTGTTGTTGGTGTAGAGAAATGCAACTGATTTCTGGGCATTGATCTTATATCCTGACACTTTACTGAATTCCTGTACAAGTTCTAGCAGTTTTGGAGTGGAGTCTTTTGGGTTTTCCACATAGAGTATCATATCATCTGTGAAGAGTGATAATTTGACTTCTTCTTTGCTGATTTGGATGCCTTTAATTTCCTTTTGTTGTCTGATTGCTGAGGCTAGGACTTCTAGTACTATGTTGAATAGCAGTGGTGATAATGGACATCCCTGCCGTGTTCCTGAACTTAGTGGAAAAGCTTCCAGTTTTTCTCCATTGAGAATGATATTTGCGGTGGGTTTTTCATAGATGTCTTTGATGATATTGAGGTATGTGCCCTCTATCCCTACACTTTGAAGAGTTTTGATCAGGAAGGGATGCTGTACTTTGTCAAATGCTTTTTCAGCATCTATTGAGAGTATCATATTCTTGTTCTTTCTTTTATTGATGTGTTGTATCACATTGATTGATTTGTGGATGTTGAACCAACCTTGCAGCCCTGGGATAAATCCGACTTGGTCGTGGTGAATAATCCTTTTAATGTACTGTTGAATCCTATTGGCTAGTATTTTGGTGAGAATTTTCGCATCTGTGTTCATCAAGGATATTGGTCTATAGCTCTCTTTTTTGATGGGATCCTTGTCTGGTTTTGGGATCAAGGTGATGTTGGCCTCATAAACTGAGTTTGGAAGTTTTCCTTCCATTTCTATTTTTTGGAACAGTTTCAGGAGAATAGGAATTAGTTCTTCTTTAAATGATGGTAGAATTCCCCCGGGAAACCGTCTGGCCCTGGGCTTTTGTTTGTTTGGAGATTTTTTTTTTCCTCACAATTTATTTATTTTCAGAAAAACAGTATTCATTATTTTTTCACCACACCCAGTGCTCCATGCAAGCTGTGCCCTCTATAATACCCACCACCTGGTACCCCAACCTCCCACCCCCCCGCCACTTCAAACCCCCCAGACTGTTTTTCAGAGTCCATAGTCTCTCATGGTTCACCTCCCCTTCCAATTTACCCAAATTCCCTACTACTCTCTAACGCCCCTTGTCCTCCATGCTATTGGTTATGCTCCACAAATGAGTGAAACCATATGATAATTGACTCTCTCTGCTTCTGATTTCACTCAGCATAATCTCTTCCAGTCCCGTCCATGTTGCTACAAAAGTTGGATATTCGTCCTTTCTGATGGAGGCATAATACTCCATAGTGTATATGGACCACATCTTCCTTATCCATTCATCCGTTGAAGGGTATCTTGGTTCTTTCCATAGTTTGGCGACTGTGGCCATTGCTGCTATAAACATTGGGTACAGATGGCCCTTCTTTTCACGACATCTGTATCTTTGGGGTAAATACCCAGGAGTGCAATTGCAGGGTCGTAGGGAAGCTCTATTTTTAATTTCTTGAGGAATCTCCACACTGTTCTCCAAAGAGGCTGCACCAACTTGCATTCCCACCAACAGTGGAAGAGGGTTCCCCTTTCTCCAAATCCTCTCCAACACATGTTGTTTCCTGTTTTGTTAATTTTGGCCATTCTAACTGGTGTAAGGTGATATCTCAATGTGATTTTAATTTGAATCTCCCTGAGGGCTAATGATGATGAGCATTTTTTCATGTGTCTGATAGTCATTTGTATGTCTTGATTGGAGAAGTGTCTGTTCATATCTTCTGCCCATTTTTTGATGTGTTTGTCTGTTTCGTGTGGGTTGAGTTTGAGGAGTTCTTTATAGATCCTGGATATCAACCTTTTGTCTGTACTGTCATTTGCAAATATCTTCTCCCATTCCGTGGGTTGCCTCTTTGTTTTGTGGACTGTTTCCTTTGCTGTGCAGAAGCTTTTGATTTTGATGAAGTCCCAGAAGTTTATTTTCGCTTTTGTTTCCATTGCCTTTGGAGACGTATCTTGAAAGAAGTTGCTGTGGCTGATATCGAAGAGATTACTGCCTATGTTCTCCTCTAAGATTCTGATAGATTCCTGTCTCACGTTGAGGTCTTTTATCCATTTTGAGTTGATCTTTGTGTACGGTGTAAGAGAATGGTCGAGTTTCATTCTTCTACATATAGCTGTCCAGTTTTCCCAGCACCATTTATTGAAGAGACTCTCTTTTTTCCACTGTATATTTTTTCCTGTTTTGTCAAAGATTAATTGACCATAGAGTTGAGGGTCCATATCAGGGCTCTCTACTCTGTGCCACTGGTCTATGTGTCTGTTTTTATGCCAGTACCATGCTGTCTTGGTGATCACAGCTTTGTAATAAAGCTTGAAATCAGGTAAGGTGATGCCGCCAGCTTTATTTTTGTTTTTCAACATTTCCTTAGCGATTCGGGGTCTCTTCTGATTCCATACAAATTTTAGGATTATTTGCTCCAGCTCTTTGAAGAATACCGGTGGAATTTTGATTGGAATGGCATTAAAAGTATAGATTGCTCTAGGCAGTATAGACATTTTAACAATGTTTATTCTTCCGATCCAAGAGCATGGAATGGTCTTCCATCTTTTTGTGTCTTCTTCAATTTCTTTCATGAGTGTTCTATAGTTCCTCAAGTATAGATCCTTTACCTCTTTAGTTATGTTTATTCCCAGGTATCTTATGGTTCTTGGTGCTATAGTAAATGGAATCGATTCTCTAATTTCCCTTTCTGTATTTTCATTGTTAGTGTATAAGAAAGCCACTGATTTCTGCACGTTGACTTTGTATCCTGCCACGCTGCTGAATTGCTGTATGAGTTCTAGTAGTTTGGGGGTGGAGTCTTTTGGGTTTTCCATATAAAGAATCATGTCATCTGCGAAGAGAGAGAGTTTGACTTCTTCATTACCAATTTGAATACCTTTTATTTCTCTCTGTTATCTGATTGCTGTTGCTAGGACTTCTATACTATGTTGAACAAGAGTGGTGAAAGTGGGCATCCTTGTCTTGTTCCTGATCTCAACGGGAAGGCTGCAAGCTTTTTCCCATTGAGGATGATATTTGCTGTGGGTCTTTCATAGATAGATTTGATGAGTTTCAGGAATGTTCCCTCTATCCCTATGCTTTGAGGCGTTTTAATCAGGAACGGATGTTGGATTTTGTCAAATGCTTTTTCTGCATCAATTGAGAGGACCATGTGGTTCTTCTCTCTTCTCATATTAATTTCTTGTATCACATTGATTGATTTACGAATGTTGAACCATCCTTGTAGCCCAGGGATGAATCCCACCTGATCATGGTGGATAATTTTTTTAATGTGTTGTTGGATCCTGTTGGCTAGGATCTTGTTGAGAATCTTAGCATCCATATTCATCAGTGATATTGGTCTGAAATTCTCCTTTTGGTATGGTCCTTGCCTGGTTTGGGGATCAGGGTAATGCTGGCTTCATAGAAAGAGTCTGGAGGTTTTCCTTCTGCTTCAATTTTTTGAAACAGCTTCAGGAGAATAGGTGTTATTTCTTCTTGGAAGGATTGGTAGAATTCTCCAGGGAATCCGTCAGGTCCTGGGCTCTTGTTTTTTGGGAGATTTTTGATCACTGCTTCAATCTCGTTATTAGATATCGGTCTATTCAGGTTGTCGATTTCTTCCTGGTTCAATTTTGGTAGTTTATATTTTTCCAGGAATGCATCCATTTCATCTAGGTTGCTAAGCTTATTGGCATATAACTGTTCGTAATAACTTCTGATGATTGTTTCTACTTCTTGGTGTTAGTTGTGATCTCTCCCTTTTCATTCATAATTTTATGAATTTGGGCTTTCTCTCTTTTCTTTTGGATTAGTGTAGCCAGTGGCTTATCGAACTTATTGATTCTTTCAAAAAACCAGCTTCTAGTTTCATTGATACGTTCTACTGTATCTCTGGTTTCTCCCTCATTGATCTCAGCTCTAATCTTGATGATTTCCCTTCTTATGTGTGGAGTTGGTTTGATTTGTTGTTGATCCTCCAGTTCTTTAAGGTGTAGAGACAGCTGGTGTGTTCTGGATTTTTCAATTTTTTTGAGCAAGGCTTGGATGGCTATATATTTTCCCCTTAGGACCGCCTTTGCTGTATCCCATAGGTTTTGGACCGAAGTGTCTTCATTCTCATTGGTTTCCATGAATTCTTTCAGTTCTTCTTTGATCTCCTGGTTGATCCAAGCATTCTTAAGCAAGGTGGTCTTTAGCTTCCAGGTGTTTGAGTTCCTTCGGAACTTTTCCTTGTGATTGAGCTCCAGTTTCAAAGCATTGTGATCTGAGAATATGCAGGGAATCATCTCAGTCTTTTGGTATCGGCTGAGTCCTGATTTGTGACCCAGTATGTGGTCTATTCTGGAGAAGGTTCCGTGTGCACTTGAGAAGAATGAGTATTCTGCTGTTTTAGGGTGGAATGTTCTGTATATATCTATGAGGTCCTTCTGGTCCAATGTGTCATTCAATGCTCTTGTTTCTTTATTGATTTTCTGCTTCGATGATCTGTCTAATTATGAAAGAGGCGTGTTAAGATCACTTACGATTAGTGTATTCATATCAATATGACTCTTTATCTTGATTAACAGTTTTCTTAAGTAATTGGCTGCTCCCATATTGGGAGCATAGGTATTTACAATTGTTAGATCATCTTGGTGGATAGTCCCTTTAAGGATTATGTAGTGTCCTTCTGTATCTCTGACTACAGTCTTTAGTTTGAAGTCTAATTTATCTGATATGAGAATCGCTACCCCAGCCTTCTTTTGAGTCCCATTGGCATGAAAGATGCTTCTCCACCCCTTCACTTTCAGTCTGCGTGTATCTTTCGGTTCAAAATGGCTCTCTTGTAGACAGCATATGGATGGGTCCTGTCGTTTTATCCAATCTGCAACCCTGTGCCATTTTATGGGTGCATTTAGGCCATTCACATTGAGAGTGATTATTGACAGATACGTTTTTATTGACATCAAGTTACCTTTGAAGTCTTTCTTTCTGTAGACTGTCTCTATATTTCTGTTCAATGCTATTCTTGGGATTTTTCCTCTTTTATAGCACCCCCCTTAATATTTCCTGCAGTATCGGCTTGGTGGTTGCATAGACTTTTAATCCTTGCCGGTCTTGGAAACTCTTTATCTCTCCATCCATTTTGAATGTCAGTCTTGCTGGATAAAGTATTCTTGGCTGCATATTCTTCTCATTTAGTGCCCTGAATATATCTTACCAGCCTCTTCTGGCTTGCCAGGTCTCTGTGGACAGGTCTGACGTTATTCTGATGGGCTTCCCTCTGTAAGTAAGGAGCTTCTTTGCCCTGGCAGCTTTCAAGAGATTATACCTACAATTATAATTTCTCAATTTGACTATCAGGTGTCGTGATGTTTTTTTGGAGTGTATAATCTTGGGTGGAGACCGTTCAGCCTCTAGTACATGAACGCTGGTTTCATTCGCGAGATTCGGAAAGTTTTCATGAAGTACTTGTTCCACGACATCTTCTAGACTTCTTTCTTTCTCCTCCCCTTCAGGAATTCCAATAATTCTGACATTGGAACGCTTCATGGCATCACTTATTTCCCTAATTCTGCTTTCGTGGGATCTAAGCTGTTTGTTCCAGGCTTCCTCCTTATCCTTTCTCTCTATCTGTTTGTCTTCCAGATCACTAATTATCTTCTGTCTCAGTTACCCTAGCTTTGAGAGAGTTTAGATTGGATTGGAACTCATTGAGAGCATTGTGGACCTCCTCCCTGGTAGCTTTAAGCTCCATCCTAACATTGTGAACATCCTGTCTGGTCGCTTTCAGTTCGGCCCTAATCAATTCTGTTTGGTCATCCATGGCTTTCTCCAACCTAGCTATTGCCTGGATAATTGTTAGCCTGAATTCTCTTTCCGACATATTGTCTATGTTGATAGCCGTTAGCTCTATTTCAGAAGGTCCATCCTCTGTATTTTTCTTCTGTTGGGCATTCCTCCTCCTCGTCATTTTGGTGGGAGAAGACTGAACAGATGTAGCTGGATGTATCAACTCTGGTGCAGTCAAGGTGCACCCTGGAACACTTCCTGATCTCCGTCTCAGAGAGAAGCCTCAGTCTGGGTGCAGAAGCTGAATAAATTCCCCCTTGGACGCTGGCAGTGCAGGTTCCAAGTTAAAGACCCTGGGGGCGCAGGATCTTTTGCTTGTCCCCAAAGCCAAGGCAGTGGCGGCTGTCTGGGAGCTCCTGACCGCCAGAGAGGTTCCAAGCAGTGATTGCACACTGAGATTTTGCCGCCGGCCAGGGCTTGGAGTGCCCGGCTTGCGCGCACCTCTTTTCAGAGGCGGCTGTGGGTCGGGCGCGCGTCTGGGGCACTGAGAATGGGGCGCTGGTCCGTAAGTCGCAGGCTGGGCTTTTGCGCGCCTCTGTCCGGGGAAGAGTTTCGTGCGCGTGCTGATTAGACTTTGAAACAATGGCCCGGGTCAAGAAGCGCCCCCCGGGCCTTAGAAACCCAGGAGAGCTGGAGCGACGTGCGCGCGCATCTCGAGCTTTGTGGTAGGGCGAGCGCGCGTTCTGCAGACCGGTGAGGCTCCCATCCCCTCACAGGAGCCGGAACCCCTGCGCTCTGGGGCCCGCTGGTGGCTTAGGGACCAGGAGCCGGTTTCTCCGCCGCACTCTCTCTGCCTCCGCGCAGGGGAGGCCGTCTGGGACCGGGGACTTAAGCCCCTGTCCCTAGCCGCCCCGATTCCCACAATTTCCCCCCGAATCCTTTGCTCTTTTGGAGTGCTTTCAACCAGTCTCCAAGTTAATGCTGGTCCCCAGACGCAGGGCAATCTCGCTCGTATCGGGGTATTACTCTCCCACCGGTCGCCTCTGGTGGCTCCCTCCCCCTTTTGTTTATCTTCCGATATCAGTCCGCTGTTCCATTCCGCTTTACCTGCTCACTGGCGTCTTCTGCCCCTGTAGAGATCCAGACGTGTATAATTCTGATCTCAGGCTGATTTCATGGGTGACCAGAGTTCTTTGATAGGTAATCAGCTCACTTTGGGGTACCAGCTGAAAAGACGCCTCTTCCTAGTACCCCGCCATCTTGACCCCCCCCCCCTGTTTGGAGATTTTTAATGACTGTTTCAATCTCCTTACTGGTTATGGGTCTGTTCAGGCTTTCTATTTCTTCCTGGTTCAATTTTGGTAGTTTATATGTTTCTAGGAATGCATCCATTTCTTCCAGATTGTCAAATTTGTTCGTATAGAGTTGCTCATAGTATGTTCTTATAATAGTTTGTATTTCTTTGGTGTTAGTTGTGATCTCTCCTCTTTCATTCATGATTTTATTTAATTTGGGTCCTTTCTCTTTTCTTTTTGATAAGTCTGGCCAGGGGGTTATCAATTTTATTAATTCTTTCAAAGAACCAGCTCCTAGTTTCGTTGATTTGTTCTATTGTTTTTTTGGTTTCTATTTCATTGATTTCTTCTCTGATCTTTATGATTTCTCTTCTCCTGCTGGGCTTAGGGTTTCTTTCTTGTTCTTTCTCCAGCTCCTTTAGGTGTCGGGTTAGGTTGTGTACCTGAGACCTTTCTTGTTTCTTGAGAAAGGCTTGTACCGCTATATATTTTCCTCTCAGGACTGCCTTTGTTGTGTCCCACAGATTTTGAACCGTTGTATTTTCATTATCATTTGTTTCCATGATTTTTTTCAATTCTTCTTTGATTTCCTGGTTGACCCATTCATTCTTTAGAAGGATGCTGTTTAGTCTCCATGTATTTGGGTTCTTTCCAGACTTCCTCTTGTGGTTGAGTTCTAGCTTCAGAGCATTGTGGTCTGAAAATATGCAGGGAATGATCCCAATCTTTTGATACCGGTTGAGTCCTGATTTAGGACCGAGGATGTGATCTATTCTGGAGAATGTTCCATGTGCACTAGAGAAGAATGTGTATTCTGTTGCTTTGGGATGAAATGTTCTGAATATATCTGTGATGTCCATCTCATCCAGTGTATCATTTAAGGCCTTTATTTCCCTGTTGATCTTTTGCTTGGATGATCTGTCCATTTCAGTGAGAGGAGTGTTAAAGTCCCCTACTATCATTGTATTATTGTTGATGTGTTTCTTTGATTTTGTTATTAATTGGTTTATATAGTTGGCTGCTCCCACGTTGGGGGCATAGATATTTAAAATTGTTAGATCTTCTTGTTGACAGACCCTTTGAGTATGATATAGTGTCCTTCCTCATCTCTTATTATAGTCTTTTGCTTAAAATCTAATTGATCTGATATAAGAATTGCCACTCCTGCTTTTTTCTGATGTCCATTAGCATGGTAAATTCTTTTCCACCCTCTCACTTTAAATCTGGAGGTGTCTTCGGGCTTAAAATGAGTTTCTTGGAGGCAACATATAGATGGGTTTTGTTTTTTTATCCATTCTGATAGCCTGTGTCTTTTGATTGGGGCATTTAGCCCATTAACATTCAGGGTAACTATTGAGAGATATGATTTTAGTGCCATTTTATTGCCTGTAAGGTGACTGTTACTGTATATTGTCTCTGTTCCTTTCTGATCTACCACTTGTATGCTCTCTCTTTGCTTAGAGGACCCCTTTCAGTATTTCCTGTAGAGATGGTTTGGCGTTTGCAAATTCTTTCAGTTTTTGTTTGTCCTGGAAGCTTTTAAACTCTCCTTCTATTTTCAATGATAGCCTAGCTGAATATAGTATTCTTGGCTGCATGTTTTTCTCGTTCAGTGCTCTGAAAATATCATGCCAGCTCTTTCTGGCCTGCCAGGTCTCTGTCGATAAGTCAGCTGCCAATCTAATACTTTTACCATTGTATGTTACAGACTTCTTTTCCCGGGCTGCTTTCAGGATTTGCTCTTTGTCACTAAGGCTTGTAAATTTTACTATTAAGTGACGGGGTGTGTGCCTATTCTTATTGATTTTGAGGGGCGTTCTCTGAACCTCCTGAATTTTGATGCTCGTTCCATTTGCCATATTGGGGAAATTCTCCCCAATAATTCTCTCCAGTATACCTTCTGCTCCCCTCTCTCTTTCTTCTTCTTCTGGAATCCCAATTATTCCAATGTTGTTTCGTCTTATGGTGTCACTTATCTCTCGAATTCTCCCCTCATGGTCCAGTAGCTGTTTGTCCCTCTTTTGCTCAGCTTCTTTATTCTCTGTCATTTGGTCTTCTATATTGCTAATTCTTTCTTCTGCCTCATTTATCCTAGCAGTGAGAGCCTCCATTTTTATTTGCACCTCATTAATAGCTTTTTTGATTTCAACTTGGTTATATTTTAGTTCTTTCATTTCTCCAGAAAGGGCTTTTATATCTCTGGAGAGGGTTTCTCTAATATCTTCCATGCTTTTTTCAAGCCCGGCTAGAACCTTGAGAATTGTCATTTTGAACTCTAGATCTGACATATTACCAATGTCTGCATTGATTAGGTCCCTAGCCTTCGGTTCTGCCTATTGTTCTTTTTTTTGTTGTGAATTTTTCCGCCTTGTCATTTTGTCCAGCTAAGAGTATATGAAGGAGCAAGTAAAATACTAAAAGGGTGGCAACAATCCCAGGAAAATATGCTTTAACCTAATCAGAATAGATCCCAAATCGTGAGGGGGCATTTCTCCCCCCTCACGATTGGGTGAGGGATCTCCTCTGATTGGGATCTCTTCTGATTGGGATCTCCCAATCTATTCTGATTGGGGTCTCTTCTGATTTGGGGATAAAAAGAGGTTCAAAAAGAAAGAAAGAAAAAAAAAGAATTTAAAAAAGAGATTGAATTAAAAATTCAATCAAGAATTAAAAAAAAGAGATTGAAGAGATTGGGATCTCTTCTGATTTGGGGATAAAAAGAGGTTCAAAAATAAAGAAAGAAAAAAAAGAATTTAAAAAAAAGAATTAAAAAGTATAAAAAATAAAAATATATGTATATATATTATATAAACTAGTTAGAAAACGTTAAAAAAGAAAAGGGTAAAAGTTTAAAAAAATTTTAGCAGAGGAAGAGAAAAAAATGAAAAAGAAAAAAATTAAATTAACTGCAAGACTAAAAAATCACAGGGAGAAAGCCATGAGTTCCGTGGTTTCTTTTCTCCTCCTCTGGAATTCTGCTGCTCTCCTTGGTATTGAAACTGCACTCCTTGGTAGGTGAACTTGGTCTTGCCTGGATTTCTTGTTGATCTTCTGGGGGAGGGGCCTGTTGTAGTGATTCTCAAGTGTCTTTGCCCCAGGCGGAATTGCACCGCCCTTAGCAGGGGCCGGGCTGAGTGATCCGCTTGGCTTTGCTTTCAGGAGCTTTTGTTCCCTGAGCGCTTTCCGTAGAGTTCTGGAGGACGGGAACACAAATGGCAGCCTCCTGGTCTCCGGCCCGGAGGAGCCGAAAGCCCGGGGCCCCGCTCCCCAGTGCGCCCTCAGCGAACAGCTCCTAGTAACTCCCGTCTGCCCAACCTCCGGCCGCACTCCGAGCTCACCGAGCCCGCGACTGGCTCAAGACAACACCGAGCTGCGAGCTTACTGTCGGCTCTGTCTCTGTAGCCGGCTTTCCCATTCCAATATCCGCAAGCTCTGCAACACTCAGACACCCCCGATCCTTCTGTGACCCTGCGAGACCCGAGGCCACGCCGACCCCGCGTGGGCTTCGCCCCGGTTTAGCCTCTGGAGCGATGTCCCTCAGTGGCACAGACTTTTAAAAGTCCTGATTTTGTGCTCTGCTGCTCCGCCGATTGCCGGGAGCCGGCCCCTCCCCCCGCGGTCTATCTTCCCGTCGCTTTGGATTCACTTCTCCGCCAGTCCTACCTTTCAGAAAGTGGTTGTTTTTCTGTTTCTAGAATTGCTGTTCTTCTTCTCTTCGATCTGCCGATGGATTTGCAGGTGTTTGCACTCTTTAGATAAGCTCTCTAGCTGATCTCCTGGTAGCTGAAGTAGTCTCAGCCTGCTACTTCTCTGCCATCTTGACTCCTCCCCCCAGACAAGTTAGATTTTTAAACCAGTCCTGTAATAAGAGATGAGGAAGAACTCTGTATCAAAAAAGGGGGCCTGGGGCGCCTGGGGGGCTCAGTGGGTTGGGCCGCTGCCTTCGGCTTGGGTCATGATCTTGGGGTCCTGGCATCGAGTTCCGCATCGGGCTCTCTGCTTGGCGGGGAGCCTGCTTCCCTCTCTCTCTGCCTGCCTCTCCGTCTGCTTGTGATTTCTCTCTTTCAAATAAATAAAATCTTAAAAAAAGGGGGGGCCTGTCCAACAGGAAGATCTAACACTTGTGAATATTTAAGCCCCTACCTTTGGAGCAGCCAATTAGATAAACTAATTAAGAATGAAATTAAAGAGACACATTGAAAATAATCCAATAATAGTTGGGACTTTAAAACCCCACTCACAGCAAGGGACAGATCATGTAAGCAGAAAATCAACAAGGAAACAAGGGCTTTGAATGACCCACTTGACCAGAATGACTTATCAGATTATTCAGAGTGTTTCATCCTAAAGCAACAAAATCCACATTCTTCTTGAGTGCAGATGGAACATTCTCCATAATAGATCACATACTAGGTCACAAATAATGTCTAGCCAATACCAAATGATTGGGATAATTCCCTGCACATTTTCAGACCACAATGCTTTAAAACTTGAACTCAATTACAGGAGAATATTGGAAGGAACACCAATATATAAAGGTTAAAGAGCATCCTACTAAACAATGAATGGGACAACCAGGAAATTAAAGAAGAATTTGAAAAATTCATGGAAAGAAAATGAAAACACAAGAGTTCAGAACCTTTGGGATGGAGCAAAGGCAGTCCAAAGAGGGAAGTATACAGCACTACAGGTCTTTCTCAAGAAACAAGAAAAGTCTCAAATACACAACGTAATCTTACACCTAATGGAGCTGGAACAAAAACAGCAAATAAAACATAAATCCTGCAGAAGAAGAGAAATGATAATGATTAGAGCAGAAATCAATGAAATACAAATTAAAAGAACAGTAGAACAGTTTTGTAGTAGATTTACAAAACTAGGAGATGGTTCTTTGAAAGAGTAAGATTGATAAACCCCTAGGAAGATTTTGAAAAAGAAAAGAGAAAGAGTCCAGACAAATAAAATCATAAATGAAATAGGATAAATCACAACAAACAGCAAGGAAATACAGATAATTTTAAGAACATATTATGAGCAACTATATGCCAACAAATTAGGCAATTTAAAGAAATGGGTGCATTCTTAGAAATATATAAACAACCAAAACTGAAACAGGAAGAAATAGGAAACATGAACAGGCTAATAACCAGCAAAGAAATTGTAGCAGTTATCAAAAATATCCCAACAAAAAAGAGTCTGGGGCCAGATGGCGTCACAGAAAAATTCAACCAAACATTAAAAAAAATTAATACCTATCTCTCTGAAGCAGTTTTTAAAAGAGAGAAATGAAAGGAAAACTCCAAACTCATTCTGTGAGACCAGCATTACCTTGATCCCCAAACCAGGCAAAGACTCCATCATAAAGGAGAATTTCAGACCAATATCCCTGATGAATATGGTTGCCAAAATTCTCAACAAGATCCTAGCTAATAGGATCCAACAGTGCATTAAAAGGATTATCCACCACACCCAGGTGGGATTTATCCCTGGGATGCAAGAGTGGTTCAACATCTGTAAATCAATTAATGTGATACACCACATTAAGAAAAGAAAAGATATGAATCATATGATCCTCTCAATTGATGCAGAAAATGCATTTGACAAATTATAGCATCCTTTCTAGATTAAAACTCTGTTCAATGTAGAGATCGAAGGAACATAGCTCAATATCATAAAAACCATAAACTAAAAACCTATAGCAAATATCATCCTCAATAGAATGAAACAGAGCTTTTCCCCTAAGGTCAGGAACACAGCAGGGACGTACACTCTCACCACTATCATTCAACATACTACTGGAAGTCCTAGCCTCAGCAATCAGGCAACAAAAAGAAATACATGGCATCCAAATCAGCAAGCAAGAAGTCAAAGAGTCCACCAAAAGACCAAAAGAGTCCACTCCAAAACTGTTAGAATTCATACAGGAATTTGCAAAGTGTCAGGATATATGATCAATGCAGAGAAGTCAGTTGTATTTCTATACATTAACAATGAGAGAGAAGAAAGAAATGAAATAATTGATCCCATTTATAATTGCACCCAAAACCTTACTATGCCTACAAATAAACCTAACCAAGTTAAAAGATCTGTACTCTGAAAACTATAGAATACTTATGAAAGAAATGGAGGAAGAGGGAATCCTGGGTGGCTCAGTCATTAAGCATCTGCCTTTGGCTCAGGTCATGATCCCATGTCCTGGGATCAAGATCTTTGTTAGGTTCTCTGCTCAGCGGGGAACCTGCTTCTCCCTCTACCCCTCCCCACTTTCACTCTCTGTCTCTCTCTCTCTCTCTCAGATAAATAAATAAAATATTTTTAAAAAAGAAATGGAGGAAGACACAAAGAAATTGAAAAACATTCTATGCTCATGGAATGGAAGAACAAATGTTAAAATCTGTATGCTTCCCAGAGCAATGTACACATTCAATGCAATCCCTATCAAAATACCATAAACATTTTTCACAGTGCTGAAACAAATAATCTTAAAATTCGTATGGAGGGGTGCCTGGGTGACTCAGTGGGTTAGGCCTCTGCCTTTGGCTCAGGTCATGGTCTCAGGGTCCTGGAATCGAGCCCCACATCGGGCTCTCTGCTCAGCAGTGAGCCTGCTTTCTCCTCTCTCTGCCTGCCTCTCTGCCTACTTGTGATCTCTCTCTCTCTCTGTGTCAAATAAATAAATAAAATCTTTTTTAAAAAATCGTATGGAACCAGAAAAGACCCCGAGTAGCCAAAGGAATGTTGAAAAAGCAAAAAAATAAACTGGGAACATCATAATTCCAGACTTCAAGTTGTATTATAAACTGTAGTGAGAAAGACAGCATGGTACTGGCACAAAAAAAGAGACATAGATCAATTGAACACAATAAAGAACTCAGAAAAGGACCCTCAAATTTATGGTCAACTAATCTTTGGAAAAGCAAGAAAGAACATCCAATGGAAAATAGTTCTTGAAGAAATGGTGTGAGAAAATTGGACAGCCGCATGCAGAAGAATGAAACTGGACTATTTTTGTTACACTATACCCAAAAATAAAGTCAAGATGGGTGAAAGACTTAAATTTGTGACAAAAATCCAACAAAATGCTAGAGGAGAACATAGGCAGCAACTTCTTTGACATTGGCTGCAGCAACTTCTTGCTAGACAGATCTCAAAGGCAATGGAAATGAAAGCAAAAGTGAATCATTGGAGCTTCATCAAGATAAAAAGTTTTTGCACAGCAAAGGAAACAGTGAACAAAACTAAAAGGCTACCTACACACTGGGAGAAGATATTTACAAATGTATTATCGCATAAAGGGCTAGTATCCAACATCTATAAAGAACTTATCAAACTCAACACCCCAAAAACAAATGAACCAGTCAAGAAATAGACAGAACACATGAACAGACATTTTTCCAATGAAGAAATGACACAACATGACACATGAGAAAATGTTCTACATCCCTTTGTATCAAGGAAATAGAAATCAAAATACAATGACACACCACTGCTACATGAATCAGAATAACTAAAATTAACAAGTCAGGAAACAGCAGATGTTGGTGAGGATGTGGACATAGAGGAAGCCTTTTATACTGTCGGTGGGAATGCAAACTGCTATCACCACTCTGGAAAACAATATGAAATAGAGTTACCATACAACCTAACAATTTTACTCCTAGCTATTTATCCAAAAGATACAACATAGTGATTCAAAGGTACACATGCACCCCAATGTTTATACCAACAATGTACACAATAGCCAAAATATGGAAAGAGCCCAGAAGTCCCTAGACAAATGAACGGATAAAGAAGGTGTGGTGTGTATATATATACAATGGACTATTACTCAGCCATCAAAATAATGAAAACTTACCATTTGCAACAACACGGGTGGAACTAGAAGGTAATAGGCTAAGAGAAGTATGTTAGAGAAAGAAAAGTGCCATGTAATTTCAGTCGTATGAGGAATTTAAGAAACAAAACAGCATAGGGGATGGGAAGGAAAAATAAAATATAGATGAAATTGAAGTAGGATTAAAAACCATAAAAAATCCTCTTAACTATAAGAAATAAACTGAAGATTTCTGGTGGGAAAGTGGGTAGGCAGATGGGGTATGTGGGTAATGGGCATTACGGAGGGCACTTGATGCAGTAAACATTGGGCGTTACATGCAATTGGTGAATCACTTAATTTTACCTCTGAAGCTAGTAGTACATTGTATTTTAATTAATTGATTTTAAATTTTAAAAAAGAAATTTAAATAAATTTAAAGAACTTGAAACCAACTAGCTAACTAAAGTTAGTCAGTCACTCAGTCAGTCCTGGGTACATAATGTGTTACTTGTCGACTATACTTTAGTAGTGTTGTTAAATGGAGTAAATCTCAAAAGTTCTCATGACAAAAAAATTAATTCTCGAGGAGTCAAGATGGCGGAGAAGTAGCAGGCTGAGACTACCTCAGCTAGCAGGAGATCAGCTAGAGAGCTTATCTAAAGATTGCAAACACCTGCAAATCCATCGGCAGATCGAAGAGAAGAAGAACAGCAATTCTAGAAACAGAAAAACAACCACTTTCTGAAAGGTAGGACTGGCGGAGAAGTGAATCCAAAGCGACGGGAAGATAGACCGCGGGGGGAGGGGCCGGCTCCCGGCAATCGGCGGAGCAGCGGAGCACAAAATCAGGACTTTTAAAAGTCTGCTCTGCTGAGGGACATCGCTCCGGAGGCTAAACCGGGGCGAAGCCCACACGGGGTCGGCGTGACCTCAGGTCCCGTGGGGTCACAGAAGGATCGGGGGTGTCTGAGTGTCGCAGAGCTTGCGGATATTGGAACGGGAAAGCCGGCTACAGAGACAGAGCCGACAGTAAGCTCGCAGCTCGGAGTTGCCTTGAACCGGTCGCAGGCTCGGTGAGCTCGGAGCGCGGCCGGAGGTTAGGCAGACGCGAGTTACTAGGAGCTGTTCGCTGAGGGCGCACTGGGGAGCGGGGCCCCGGGCTTTCGGCTCCTCCGGGCCGGAGACCAGGAGGCCGCCATTTGTATTCCCGTCCTCCGGAAGTCTACGGAAAGCGCTCAGGGAACAAAAGCTCCTGAAAGCAAAGCCGAGCGGATCACTCAGCCCGGCCCCTGGTAAGGGCGGTGTAATTCCGCCTGGGGCAAAGACACTTGACAATCACTACAACAGGCCCCTCCCCCAGAAGATCAACAAGAAATCCAGGCAAGACCAAGTTCACCTACCAAGGAGTGCAGTTTCAATACCAAGGAGAGAGCAGCAGAATTCCAGAGGAGGAGAAAACAAACCACAGAACTCATGGCTTTCTGCCTGTGATTTTTTAGTCTTCCAGTTAATTTAATTTTTTTCTTTTTCATTTTTTTTTCACTTCTTCTGCTAAAAATTTTTATAACTTTTACCCTTTTCTTTTTTAACGTTTTTAAACTAGATTATCTAATATATATATTTTTTCTTTTTTATACTTTTCTTTATTCATTTTCTTTTTTTTAATTCTTTTTTTTCTTTCTTTCTTTTTGAACCTCTTTTTATCCCCAAATCAGAAGACATCGTAATCTCTTCAATCTTTTTTTTTCTTAATTCTTTTTTAAATTCTTGATTGAATTTTTAATTCAATCTCTTTTTTTAAATTCTTTTTTTTTTCTTTCTTTCTTTTTGAACCTCTTTTTATCCCCAAATAAGAAGAGATCCCAATCAGAAGAGATTGGGAGATCCCAATCAAAGGAGATCCCAATCAGAGGAGATCCCTCACCCAATCGTGAGGGAGGAGAAATCCCCCCTCACGATTTGGGATCTCTTCTGATTTGGTTAAAGCATATTATCCTGGGATTGTTGCCACCCTTTTAGTATTTTACTTGCTCCTTCACATACTCTTAGCTGGACAAAATGACAAGGCGGAAAAATTCACAACAAACAAAAAGAACAAGAGGCAGTACCAAAGGCTAGGGACCTAATCAATACAGACATTGGTAATATGTCAGATCTAGAGTTCAAAATGACAGTTCTCAAGGTTATAGCCGGGCTTGAAAAAGGCATGGAAGATATTAGAGAAACCCTCTCCAGAGATATAAAAGCCCTTTCTGGAGAAATAAAAGAACTAAAATCCAACCAAGTTGAAATCAAAAAAGCTATTAATGAAGTTCAATCAAAAATGGAGGCTCTCACTGCTAGGATAAATGAGGCAGAAGAAAGAATTAGCGATATAGAAGACCAAATGACAGAGAATAAAGAAGCTGAGCAAAAGAGGGACAAACAGCTACTGGACCATGAGGAGAGAATTCGAGAGATAAGTGACACCATCAGACGAAACAACATTAGAATAATTGGGATTCCAGAAGAAGAAGAAAGAGAGAGGGGAGCAGAAGGTATACTGGAGAGAATTATTGGGGAGAATTTCCCCAATATGGCAAAGGGAACGAGCATCAAAATTCAGGAGGTTCAGAGAACGCCCCTCAAAATCAATAAGAATAGGCCCACACCCCGTCACCTAATAGTAAAATTTACAAGCCTTAGTGAAAAAGAGAAAATCCTGAAAGCAGCCCGGGAAAAGAAGTCTGTAACATACAATGGTAAAAGTATTAGATTGGCAGCTGACTTATCGACAGAGACCTGGCAGGCCAGAAAGAGCTGGCATGACATTTTCAGAGCACTAAATGAGAAAAACATGCAGCCAAGAATACTATATCCAGCTAGGCTATCATTGAAAATAGAAGGAGAGATTAAAAGCTTCCAGGACAAACAAAAACTGAAAGAATTTGCAAACACCAAACCAGCTCTACAGGAAATACTGAAAGGGGTCCTCTAAGCAAAGAGAGAGCCTACAAGTGGTAGATCAGAAAGGAACAGAGACAATATACAGTAACAGTCACCTTACAGGCAATACAATGGCACTAAAATCATATCTCTCAATAGTTACCCTGAATGTTAATGGGCTAAATGCCCCAATCAAAAGACACAGGGTATCAGAATGGATAAAAAAACAAAACCCATCTATATGTTGCCTCCAAGAAACCCATTTTAAACCCGAAGACACCTCCAGACTTAAAGTGAGGGGGTGGAAAAGAATTTACCATGCTAATGGACATCAGAAAAAAGCAGGAGTGGCAATCCTTATATCAGATCACTTAGATTTTAAGCCAAAGACTATAATAAGAGAAGAGGAAGGACACTATATCATACTCAAAGGATCCGTCCAACAAGAAGATCTAACAATTTTAAATATCTATGCCCCCAACGTGGGAGCAGCCAACTATATAAACCAATTAATAACAAAATCAAAGAAACACATCAACAATAATACAATAATAGTAGGGGACTTTAACACTCCCCTCACTGAAATGGACAGATCATCCAAGCAAAAGATAAACAGGGAAATAAAGGCCTTAAATGATACACTGGATGAGATGGACATCACAGATATATTCAGAACATTTCATCCCAAAGCAACAGAATACACATTCTTCTCTAGTGCACATGGAACATTCTCCAGAATAGATCACATCCTCGGTCCTAAATCAGGACTCAACCAGTATCAAAAGATTGGGATCATTCCCTGCATATTTTCAGACCACAATGCTCTGAAGCTAGAACTCAACCACAAGAGGAAATTTGGAAAGAACCCAAATACATGGAGACTAAACAGCATCCTTCTAAAGAATGAATGGGTCAACCGGGAAATTAAAGAAGAATTGAAAAAAATCATGGAAACAAATGATAATGAAAATACAACAGTTCAAAATCTGTGGGACACAACAAAGGCAGTCCTGAGAGGAAAATATATAGCGGTACAAGCTTTTCTCAAGAAACAAGAAAGGTCTCAGGTACACAACCTAACCCTACACCTAAAGGAGCTGGAGAAAGAACAAGAAAGAAACCCTAAGCCCAGCAGGAGACGAGAAATCATAAAGATCAGAGAAGAAATCAATGAAATAGAAACCAAAAAACAATAGAACAAATCAACCAAACTAGGAGCTGGTTCTTTGAAAGAATTAATAAAATTGATAAACCCTTGGCCAGACTTATCAAAAAGAAAAGAGAAAGGACCCAAATAAATAAAATCATGAATGAAAGAGGAGAGATCACAACTAACACCAAAGAAATACAAACTATTATAAGAACATACTATGAGCAACTCTACGCCAACAAATTTGACAATCTGGAAGAAATGGATGCATTCCTAGAAACATATAAACTACCAAAATTGAACCAGGAAGAAATAGAAAGCCTGAACAGACCCATAACCAGTAAGGAGATTGAAACAGTCATTAAAAATCTCCAAACAAACAAAAGCCCAGGGCCAGATGGTTTCCCGGGGGAATTCTACCAAACATTTAAAGAAGAACTAATTCCTATTCTCCTGAAACTGTTCCAAAAAATAGAAATGGAAGGAAAACTCCCAAACTCTTTTTATGAGGCCAGCATCACCTTGATCCCCAAACCAGACATGGATCCCATCAAAAAAGAGAGCTATAGACCAATATCCTTGATGAACACAGATGCAAAAATTCTCACCAAAGTACTAGCCAATAGGATTCAACAGTACATTAAAAGGATTATTCACCACGACCAAGTCGGATTTATCCCAGGGCTGCAAGGTTGGTTCAACATCCGCAAATCAGTCAATGTGATACAACACATCAATAAAAGAAAGAACAAGAACCATATGATACTCTCAATAGATGCTGAAAAAGCATTTGACAAAGTACAGCATCCCTTCCTGATCAAAACCCTTCAAAGTGTAGGGATAGAGGGCACATACCTCAATATCATCAAAGCCATCTATGAAAAACCCACCGCAAATATCATTCTCAATGGAGAAAAACTGAAAGCTTTTCCACTAATGTCAGGAACACGGCAGGGATGTCCATTATCACCACTGCTATTCAACATAGTACTAGAAGTCCTAGCCTCAGCAATCAGACAACAAAAGGAAATTAAAGGCATCCAAATCGGCAAAGAGGAAGTCAAATTATCACTCTTCGCAGATGATATGATACTCTATGTGGAAAACCCAAAAGACTCCACTCCAAAACTGCTAGAACTTATACAGGAATTCAGTAAAGTGTCAGGATATAAGATCAATGCACAGAAATCAGTTGCATTTCTCTACACCAACAACAAGACAGAAGAAAGAGAAATTAAGGAGTCAATCCCATTTACAATTGCACCCCAAACCATAAGATACCTAGGAATAAACCTAACCAAAGAGGCTAAGAATCTATACTCAGGAAACTATAAAGTACTCATGAAAGAAATTGAGGAAGACACAAAGAAATGGAAAAATGTTCCATGCTCCTGGATTGGAAGAATAAATATTGTGAAAATGTCTATGCTACCTAAAGCAATCTACACATTTAATGCAATTCCTATCAAAGTACCATCCATCTTTTTCAAAGAAATGGAACAAATAATTTTAAAATTTATATGGAACCAGAAAAGACCTCGAATAGCCAAAGGGATATTGAAAAAGAAAGCCAAAGTTGGTGGCATCACAATTCCAGACTTCAAGCTTTATTACAAAGCTGTCATCATCAAGACAGCATGGTACTGGCACAAAAACAGACACATAGACCAATGGAACAGAATAGAGAGCCCAGAAATAGACCCTCAACTCTATGGTCAACTAATCTTCGACAAAGCAGGAAAGAATGTCCAATGGAAAAAAGACAGCCTCTTCAATAAATGGTATTGGGAAAATTGGACAGCCACGTGCAGAAAAATGAAATTGGACCATTTCCTTACACCACACACAAAAATAGATTCAAAATGGATTAAGGACCTCAATGTGAGAAAGGAATCCATCAAAATCCTTGAGGAGAACACAGGCAGCAACCTTTTCGACCTCAGCCGCAGCAACATCTTCCTAGGAACATCGCCAAAGGCAAGGGAAGCAAGGGCAAAAATGAATTTTTGGGATTTCATCAAAATCAAAAGCTTTTGCACAGCAAAGGAAACAGTTAACAAAACCAAAAGACAACTGACAGAATGGGAGAAGATATTTGCAAATGACATATCAGATAAAGGACTAGTGTCCAAAATCTATAAAGAACTTAACAAACTCAACACCCAAAGAACAAATAATCCAATCAAGAAATGGGCAGAGGACATGAACAGACGTTTCTGCAAAGAAGACATCCAGATGGCCAACAGACACATGAAAAAGTGCTCCATATCACTCGGCATCAGGGAAATACAAATCAAAACCACAATGAGATATCACCTCACACCAGTCAGATTGGCTAAAATCAACAAGTCAGGAAATGACAGATGCTGGCGAGGATGCGGAGAAAGGGGAACCCTCCTACACTGTTGGTGGGAATGCAAGCTGGTGCAACCACTCTGGAAAACAGCATGGAGGTTCCTCAAAATGTTGAAAATAGAACTGCCCTATGACCCAGCAATTGCACTACTGGGAATTTACCCTAAAGATACAAACGTAGTGATCCAAAGGGGCACGTGCACCCGAATGTTTATAGCAGCAATGTCCACAATAGCCAAACTATGGAAAGAACCTAGATGTCCATCAACAGATGAATGGATCAGGAAGATGTGGTATATATACACAATGGAATACTATGCAGCCATCAAAAGAAACGAAATCTTGCCATTTGCGACAACATGGATGGAACTAGAGCGTATCATGCTTAGCGAAATAAGTCAAGCGGAGAAAGACAACTATCATATGATCTCCCTAATATGAGGGAGTGGTGATGCAACATGGGGGCTTAAGTGGGTAGGAGAAGAATCCATGAAACAAGATGGGATAGGGAGGGAGACAAACCATAAGTGACTCTTAATCTCACGAAACAAACTGTGGGTTGCTGGGGGGAGGGGGGTTGGGAGAAGGGGGGTAGGGTTATGGACATTGGGGAGGGTATGTGCTTTGGAGTAAATTGGAAGGGGAGATGAACCATGAGAGACTATGGACTCTGAAAAACAATCTGAGGGGTTTGAAGTGGTGGGGGGGTGGGAGGTTGGGGTACCAGGTGGTGGGTATTATAGAGGGCACAGCTTGCATGGAGCACTGGGTGTGGTGAAAAAATAATGAATACTGTTTTTCTGAAAATAAATAAATTGGGAAAAAAAATTAATTCTCTAATATGTATGGGGATATTTTTAAATTTCTTAAGATTTATTTATTTATTTGACAGAGAGAGAGAGCACATGTGTACAAGCAAGCAGGGGGAGCGGCAGGCAACGGGAGGAGCAAGCAGAGGGAGAGGAAAAACCAGGCACAGTGAGAGGGAGAACCAGGATCTCTGCTGAGCAAGGAGCCCGATGTGGGAATTGATCCCAGGACTGTGGGATCATGACCTGAGCTGACGGCTGATGTTTAACTGACTGAACTACACAGGCACCCTAATCGTGCTTCATTTTTCAAAAATGATTGTGAAGAAACAGCCAAAAAATGATGCATATCAAATAATAATAAATAAAAATATAATAATAATAATAAATCCTTGGCAAGGTGATATTGCCCTGGTGATATAGAAGCCCTTGTGCACTCGGTGAAAATGTCAAAAGGTGCAACCACTATGGAAAATACTTTGGTGTTTCCTCAAAAAATTACATATTGAATTATTACTGCATGATCCATTAATTCCACTTCTGGATCATATCCATAAAACTTGAAAGCAGGACCTTCGAGAAATATGTGTATACCCATGTTCTTGGAGGCATTATTCTCAATAGTCCAAACAAGGAAGCAACCCTAATGTACAATAACGGGGGAATGGATGAATAAACTGTAGTATATACTTCCATTGGAATATTATTCAGCTTTTCAAAGGAAGGAAATCCTGGCACATGCTCACCTTTTAAAGGGAAGAATTTCTGACACATGCTACAACATGAATGAACCTTGAGGGCATTATAAAAGCAAAATGAATCCTTCATAAGAAGACTAATATTGTATGATTCTATTTTAATGAGGTACTAGAGTAATTAAGCTCATAAAGATGGAAAGTAGAAAGGTGGTTGTAGGGGTTAGGGGAAGTGGTGAGTGAGGAGTTGTTGCTTAATGGTTACAGCATTTCCATTTAGCAAGGTGAAGAATTCTGGACATCATTGCATAACACCTAACGCTTCTGAGCTGTACACTTCAAAATTATTAAGATGATTAAGATTTTTCAAAATAAAAAATAAACTTTGTTATGTGTATGTACCATAATAATTTTTTTTAATTTTAAAAATGAAACACTGATTCATTGTACAAAATCATGAACCTGAAAAATATGCTTAGTGAAAGAATCCAAATGCATAAGACCATTTATCATATGATTCTATTCATATGAAATGTCCAGTATAGACAAATCCATAGACAGAGAAAATAAATTAGTAGTTTCCAGGGGCTGGGGTGGGGAGGATTGGAAGTGACCATTAAAGTGTACATATTTTCTTTTTGGATTGATGAAAATGTTCTTGAATTAAACAGTGGAGATAGATGCACAATTTTGTGAATATACTTAAACGTGTCAAATTACATACTATAAAAAGGTGAATTTTATGGAATATGGATAAAAAATCAATGTAAGTGCATATAATGGGATTGTGTACAGCCATTAAAAAAATTTAACAATGAGAAGCAAGATTATGTGGAAAAAGCAGCAAACTATATGGTGAAGTTAAAAACACCAAAAACCTATGTTCAAAAGCTGTGATTATATGATCCCCTTTTTGAAATAAAAAAACAACACATATACAGGTACGTACATCTCACACACATGCATCTGCATATGTCAACATATACTAATTTACACTCTGTTCATCTCCCCCAAGAATTAAGGAGGTTTTCTAGGCAAAGAGCTAATAGATCTTTTTGCTTCATTATTTTTATTTTATAGAATACTTTTAAAAATTCTAGTTTAACATTATATTAAAAACATAAAATAAAACAAAATAAATCATATGTCTAGTCTCACTCCAAATCATTCTTATTTTCCATTTTATGAAAATCTTACAAAAACTCCATGGTTTTTTCCTGACATTGGTACTTGAAAACAATTAAGAAAGAAGTCCTTTATAATTGCACATGTAAGAGAAAACTTCTTGGCCTTGAGATGAAAGTTAATTTCCAAAAGAAATCAGAAAATGTCTATTAGGATCCTCTGTCCATTTTTTAATCAGATTTTTGTTTTTGCTATTGAGTCCTATGAGTTCTTTATACACTTATGGATATTGGCTCCTTATCAGATATACAATTTGCAAATATTTTCTTCCATTGAGTACAATGCCTTTTTATTTTGTTGATGGTTTCCTTCACTATGCAGAAGCTTCTTAGTTTGATTTAGTCCCATTTGTTTATTTTTGCTTTTGTTCTCATTGCCTTTGGAGCCAGATTAAAAAAAAAAAAAAGTATCACCAAGACTGATGTCAAGGAGCTTACAGCCTATGATTTCTTCAAGGAGTTTTATGGTTTATGGTCTTGCACTCAAGACTTTACTCTGTTTTGAGTAAATGTTTGTGTATGGTATAAAACAGTGATCCAGTTTCATTCTTTTTTTTAATTAATTAATTTATTTTCAGAAAAACAGTATTCATTATTTTTTCACCACACCCAGTGCTCCATGCAATCCATGCCCTCTATAATACCCACCACCTGGTACCCCGACCTCCCACCCCCCCCGCCACTTCAAACCCCTCAGATTGTTTTTCAGAGTCCATAGTCTCTCGTGATTCATCTCCCCTTCCAATTTCCCCCAAATCCCTTCTCCTCTCTAACACCCCTTGTTCTCCATATTTGTTATGCTCCACAAATAAGTGAAACCATATGATAATTGACTCTCTCTGCTTGACTGATTTCACTCAGCATAATCTCTTCCAGTCCTCTCCATGTTGCTACAAAAGTTGGGTATTCATCCTTTCTGATGGAGGCATAATACTCCATAGTGTATATGGACCACATCTTCCTTATCCATTCGTCCGTTGAAGGGCATCTTGGTTCTTTCCACAGTTTGGCGACCGTGGCCATTGCTGCTATAAACATTGGGGTACAGATGGCCCTTTTTTTCACGACATCTGTATCTTTGGGGTAAATACCCAGGAGTGCAATTGCAGGGTCATAGGGAAGTTCTATTTTTAATTTCTTGAGGAATCTCCACACTGTTCTCCAAAGAGGCTGCACCAACTTGCATTGCCACCAACAGTGAAAGAGGGTTCCCCTTTCTCCACATCCTCTCCAACACATGTTGTTTCCTGTTTTGTTAATTTTGGCCATTCTAACTGGTGTAAGGTGATATCTCAATGTGGTTTTAATTTGAATCTCCTGAGGGCTAGTGATGATTAGCATTTTTTCATGTGTCTGATAGCCATTTGTATGTCTTTATTGGAGAAGTGTGTGTTCATATCTTCTTCCCATTTTTTTCCCAATTTATTTATTTTCAGAAAAACATTATTCATTATTTTTTCACCACACCCAGTGCTCCATGCAATCCATGCCCTCTATAATACCCACCACCTGGTACCCCAACCTCCTTCTTCCCATTTTTTGATATGTTTGCCTGTTTCGTGTGTGTTGAGTTTGAGGAGTTCATTATAGATCCTGGAAACCTTTTGTCATTCTTTTTCATGTGGCTATCCGGTTTTCCATCACCATTTATAGAAAACACTCCCCTCTTGCACATCTGTTGTCATCTTTTGAGCACTTTAAATTATGAAAGAAATTCAGATCTGTAACACTTTTCAAATCTGGTATGCTAGCCCTTCAGCCTAAAGGTGTCCTCTTTTGGTTTTATGATTCACATTCACCTATTTCAACAATGTTTAAAAAAAAAAAAAAACGTTTGGGCGCCTGGGTGGCTCAGTGGGTTAAGCCGCTGCCTTCGGCTCAGGTCATGATCTCAGGGTCCTGGGATCGAGTCCCACGTCGGGCTCTCTGCTCAGCAGGGAGCCTGCTTCCTCCTCTCTCTCTGCCTGCCTCTCTGCCTACTTGTGATCTCTCTCTGTCAAATAAATAATAAAATTAAAAAAAAAAAAAACGTTTAACTTGGAAAAGCTGATGGGGCAAAATCCTTTTGAGACCTAGCTGTAAAAGGTTTTATTTCTCCATTTTAGTATAACAAAAATAAACAAACAAAATCCAGTTGGGAGTATAATGGTAGTTACCAAGGACTGGGAGAGGGGGAAAGGGAAGGCATTGTTTAATGAGTATGACAAAATTCTGGAGATTGGTTGTACAACATTGTGAATATACTCAAATACTGAACTGTACACTTAAAAATGATTAAGATGGAATATTTTATATTTTACTACAATTAAAAATAAAAATAAATAAATCCAGTTGAGATATAAATAATCCAGGTTGATGGCAGCAGCTTTACATTGAGACTGTTTTCACAAGTCAAATGTTTACCATAAATATAACACATCTGGATTTGATACAATTTTTAATTTTTGTTATTTTACTAAAATAGGCAACATTTATCTTAATTTACTAAAGTAGTGGCTATAAAACAACTTAATTTCAACTTTTGCTCTTAAAGTCTCTAGTTTTACAGATTGAGAAGCAGATCTGAAAAGATTGCAAAAATGTTACTTAACTTACTTTGGAAAATAATGAAATAGTCTGAAGTATAAAGCATAGTTATAAGGTTTGACTTGTACAACTGGGTAGAAGGGATGACAGTCACTGAAATAAAGAAGACTAGAAAAGGAGCAAGCTTGGTAGATTAGGAATAGGCCAATGGTTCTTAGTGGGGATGACTTTGTCTCCCAGAGGACATTTGGCAGTGTATGGAGACATTTTTCGTTTTACAGGTGGTGAGGATGTGCTACTGCCCTACATTGGTACACTGCTAAACATTCTACAAAGCACAGGGCAGGCCCCTCCCACAGATAGGAATCTGGCCTCAAATGTCAGTAGTGCCAAAAGTGAGAAACACTAGGTTAGAGTCCTCTCCTTTGACTTTGGCTACTCTTTCTCATTCTTTGCAGTAGACTACTCTTCCTCTGTCTATAATTACTCAATATTCTGTCTTTAGCCTGCTTCCTTTTTCTTTATATTTTCTCTTGAGGATAACATCCATCTCTGTGCAACTACCAGATTTATGTTGGTGATTCCCACATGCTATGTCTAGTCCCAACAGCTTTTCTAAATCTAAAGTATTGCTTCCCTTGATTTCCCTTCATATGTTTTCATTAACCCACTGCTACAGTATTTTTCTTTATTGGTAACATTTGATAGAAAACCACAGGGTCATTTATTTCCTAAACTTTTATTTAGTATCTAGTTTGTGTAAAGGGCTGCACTGGTACTTAGAGGAAGGCAGTGATGGTGAAGATAGAGGCGATGATGGTTAACAAGTATTTTAAATACATGAAGCCTGATTATGGCAACAGTTTTAAAAGGAAGAAATTAATATCTCCTGGAAATTATAGCTCTAAGTGTTTAATCGACTACTTAAAGATCACAGAGCTTATAAATAACAGAGTATTTTACTTATTTTTATTTTTTTAAAGATTTCATTTATTTATTTGACAGAGAAAGATCACAAGTAGGCAAAAAGGCAGGCAGAAAAAGAGGGGGAAGCAGGCTCCCGGCTGAGAAGAGAGCCTGATGCAGAGCTGGATCCCTGGACCCTGAGACCAGGGCCTAAGCAAAGGCAGAGGCTTAGACCACTGGGCTACCCAGGTGTCCCTAACAGGGTATTTTAAAAGTCAGTTCTATTTTGACATTAAGGATTCAACTCTCTCTATTATAAAACACTAAGGACAATGATGTAAAATTGTGGTCTAGTTTGTGCATAGCCAAAGGTGGATGGATGTGAATGAGAAAGGTCTAAGTAGTTCCAGTAGCCTTTTCTTCTAAACCACAGTGCACCCTTTTCTGATTGCTTACCATATATCATAGAATATAATACACCATATAATAAGGTGAATTATAATTTTCCATAACTCTGGGAAACAGAACAAAAATATTGCCAATTAAAGTATGACATTCCATCAATTAAGACTGAGATTCATCAACTGAAATTTTGTAGATGTTGAAATATTTAAAAATATTAGACATTTTAAAAAGTAAGCCTTCAGATATTTCTAAATTGTTAAAATACAAAGGAATAAGTGACATTACATTCTATGACATACGGTGAATTTATTTTACACATTCAATTACCATGGTCAATGCTGGTGTGCTATTTGGCACTTCAGTCAACTATCAGGTTCGCATATTGCTTTTTAAACTGTCCTAAATAGTTTCATGGCTCTGTGTTGCGCATAGGCAACTCTATAGTAAAGCCCTTAGCTTTTGAATAATTTCTTTGTTCTCCCCCTTCCCCCACACCTGCGCAACTTCCCTCCCCGCTCCGCGCTTTTCCACAATCTATGCAGAGTTTACCGTTTAGAAGTAAATCTAAATTTCTTTTAATCTTAAAATGGCATAGATTGTATTAAACAGAACATAGATTTAGTTACACTTGGGGGGGACGAGCAGAGGAAAAACATTAAATATTAAATATACGCCTCGTCTTAAGACCCTCCCCTGTAGAAACGTTAAAATAGGGTGGAGTAGAAAGGGGAGGGCGGAGGCGGAGAGGGGATATGCGTTTCAGGATACAGGAAATACGGTAAACGCGAAACCGGGAGGAAGCTCTGTGCCTGGAAGGGACCGGCCGCCATCTCAGGTTTCGGCCTCGCTGGGCCCACCAGAGAGAGCGGACGCCCCGTATTATAATCCTTATGGGGGACCAACCTTGCGCCTCCGGGACATCCACGCTCCCACCTGGAAATACGCGAGAAACCAGGCCTCCAAAAAAGCGCTGTCTCCTAGCTCCACGGTGGGATTATCCTGAAGGAACCCCCAACGGAGGTAGTAACCCTCTCCCCTCCGCACCCTCTCCTGCATCACCCGGCCTGAAATCTCACCCTCCTCCTCCGGAGAAGTAGTAGAATATACTTCTCCCACCCCAAACCAGGTCAGAGTCTTTCTCATCTTAAACATCCAGGCTCTCTGCAACTTAATTATGCAATTTCCCAGATCTCTTCCCTCTTTCTCTATTCTTTCCACGATTTCAAAGTGGAAAAACAAAACAAACAACAACAAAAAAGGGGGCATTAAATAGCTCTTTCACGAAATATGTTTGGGTGAAATTATGGATATTTATGGACATTAAGTAGTTATTTTTAATATATTAACTGTGATAATTATTATATTTTTTAAGAACTAGATTTAAATCTTTTGATATGCTTAAAAGTAATTCAGTGGGGCCGAAGTGGGGTTTTACAAACAAAATGTTCATGATTTGATCATGAAACTGGGTGATTCATTATGCTGTTCCCACTATTTTTGTGTATATCTGAAACTTTCCCATTTTAAAGTCATTGGTTCAAGATCAATAACATATGGAAGGCCTCATTCATGTGCTAACAGGCCTAATTCCTGTGGTGACAGTATTCTTAAAGTCTCAAGGAATGTATGTGTCTCTGTGTGTGGCAGGAAAATTTACCAAGTTTAAAAAAAAAAAAAAAAAGTTACGCTGTGTAAACCCAAGTGCTTGTTTGGGGTATGCAGGGATCACTCAGGATGGACAAAGCCATTCTGCCTGGTGGTAATCATGACCAATCAAAAAGGAAAGGGAAACTTTGGGTGGGCCTTAAAGGATGAGTGACATCTGTCTTGTGGAAAGCGAGAGAATGCTTTTCAGGCCTGGTGTTTCCAGTACAAAAGCCCCAAAGCAGCCTTCTGTGAAAAGCTTGGAGAAGCAAGAAGCAAGGAGAAAGACTTGGAGGTGCAACAGAGTGTTGTAGGACCTTTAATGTTATGCTAAAGAGTATGTAGTTTAGTCCAAAAGTGGTGGTAACCGTTGAAGATTTTCAATCAAACGATATATTTTAGGAGTCCAGTTTTTACTATCAGAGAAACAACCTTTTATTTAGATGACCTAGAATGCAAAAAAGAAAACCAAATCTGACCCAAGCCTCACAGATTCTTGTAATCCAAGGAAACAGGGCATCCTTTCTTCATTCATGCAATAAACCTTTACGGAGCCCTTGAAAAGGACTAGGCATTGTGCGGGAAACTGTAGGGAATGGATGACAAGGCATAATGCCTGGTGAATAGTAGGAGTGAAACAGATATTTGAATAAAAAGGTCAATAAGTGCTAGGTTAACAGTGGAAACTAAGGAGGCTCTGGATTTAGGACTTAGAGATAGTGCATAGAAAAAAAATGAGCTCTGGTTTTGCTTGAAAGCATCATCCAGTCATTCATTCGTTTACACTCTGATTTGCCTCAACTCTACTTCAATGTCCAAAAGGATAATGGTTGTAGGGGGTAGGACATAGGAATAGCAGTGCTCAGATTCAAAACAAAGGAGGTTGTGCAAGGCAAAAAGTTCAAGAGCTACATAATTTCCTCTAGTGATTCAAATCATTGAAAATAGTAATAATAGCACATATTTACTGAACATTTTTATGTGCTAGACCCTGTTCTAAAATACTTCCAATATTTATGTTCTTAATTTACAATAGACCTCTCTTAATAATATCCATTTAACTGTTATACAGGAATATTATTATACAGAAATATAGAATAATATTTCTATTATATAGAAATGAGAGCATGGTGGATAATAAGGACTTGAGGCCAGGGGAAAGAGATGGACCATAACAGAAGAAACCATTTTGCCTTACTTTATTATTTTTCAGTCTCTGAGGGATTGCAGAATGACTCCATTTCCTTGGTGCATTCATAAAATGCTTCATCTAGTGAAGAAAATGAAGATTATTGACACTGCTGCCCTGCTTTTTTCTGATGTCCTGCACCAGGTAATTGTGTTTTTTAAGGTTATTTGTTTACAAAAAAACTTAGTAAGGGAGGAAGAGTAATAAGAGTTATAAAAAGAAATAGCCAAACAAACAACAAAGCTAGCACCAAATGGTAAAATAGAAACTTACTTTCTACATTATATGAAACCATATATACCATATAATAATAATGTAACTTATAAGCTCCTTTGTTAGATTCACTCCTAATTACCTTACAGTTTTTGTTGTTACTGGGAAATGTATAAATGTGTTTAAAACCACATTTTCTGAGGTGCCTGGGTGGCTCAGTGGGTTAAGTCTTAGCCTTCTGCTGAGGTCATGATCTCAGGGTCCTGGGATCGAGCCCCCACCCCATCGGGCTGTCTGCTCAGTAGGGAGTCTACTTCTATGCCGCGGGCACCCCCCCCCCCCCCCGTCTGCTTGTGATCTCTGTCTGTCAAATAAATAAGTAAAATCTTTAAGAAAAAATTTTAAAACCCCACATTTTTTAATTTTTGGCTGGTAAATGGGGCACCTGGGTGGCTCAGTGGGTTAAAGCCTCTGCCTTCGGCTCGGGTCATGATCTCAGGGTCCTGGGATCGAGTCCCGCGTCTGGCTCTCTGCTCAGCAGGAGGCCTGCTTCCCCCTCTCTCTCCCTCTGCTTGCCTCTCTGCCTACTTGTGATCTCTGTCAAATAAATAAAAGAAAATAAAAAAATAAAAAAGTAAATGGGAATAATTGATATTTTTGTATATTGATTTTATATGCCACGATCTTTCTGAATTCTGTTTTTTTCTAATAATTTACCGATTTTCTGAGATTATCTATTATATTGTGAATAATGGCAATTTCTCATCAATATTTATTTTTTAGCTTGTCTTACTATGAAGCTAGGATCTTCACTACAATGAGAAAGAGTAACAGTGATAGCGGATTTTCTTCTCTTGCTTTTGAATTTTCAACGGAATTACACAAATTGTTTCACCATTTTTAGATTTGTTTCTTCAGGATAAGGAAGTTCATTTGTAGCCTTAGTATGCTGAGACTTTTTAATTATGAAGGAATATGGAGTTTTTCTCCATTAATTTGAGAGTGTGACCATGTGATAAACTACAGTAATCAATTTTCTAATGTATTTTCTGATATTGGTTTCATCACCCTCACCATTGAATATTTTGTTTTTAAATTTTTTGCTTTAATCTTTATTATTTTCTTTACTTGCATTATATTTGCTCTTTTTCAAATTTATCTTCTGGACTTTTAGCCCAGTAATCATCAAGTTCTTCTTCAAAATAAGAATTTATGACTATAAATCTTCCACTGCATATCATGTTAAAAGGATTTCACAGATTTTTATATGTAGTGCTTTATTGTCATTCAGTTGTAATTTCTCTTATGACTTCTTATTTGACTCATAAATTTGTTTAATTTGCAGATACATGGGGCTCTTTTGTAAAAATCAGATCATGAAATCATTAGTCCAATTACAATTAACTTCATCTTATTTTCCAAAAAAATCCCACAAAACTTCAACTTATTTTCTGCTTTAAAATATCTTTCTGATAAGAAAAAGCAAAATTATATATGAGCTTCTCATTCTAAAAGATTTTAGCCATATAAGATATTTCTTTCATTAACTACATGGAAATGTATGTGCATGCTATTGAATGATGGAATTATTCCTGGTATTTATATTTGAGTTTTTAAACTTTTTGTATATTTTTTTGTTGTTTGTTGTTGTTCTTTTTTTAATCTTTAAAAAAATTAAATTTTATTTAAATTGATTTAAATTTTTATTTAAATATATGTTAGTTAACATATAGTAAAACATTAGTTTTAGGAAAAGAATTTAGTGATTCATCACTTACATATAATAATACCCAGTGCTCATCACAAGTGCCCTCATTAATACCCATCAACTATTTAGCCCATACCCCAACCACCTCCCTCCATCAACCTTCAGATTATTATTCTCTATAGGTAAGATTCTCTTATGGTTTGCTTCCCTCTCTTTTTTTTTCCCCCTTTCTATATGTTTATCTGTTTTCTTTCTTAAATTCTACATATTAGGGGCGCCTGGGTGGCTCAGTGGGTTAAAGCCTCTGCCTTCGGCTCAGGTCAAGATCTCAAGGTCCTGGGATCGAGCCCCGCGTCGGGCTCTCTGCTCAGCGGGGAGCCTGCTTCCCCTCCTCTCTCTGCCTGCCTCTCTGCCTACTTGTGATCTCTCTGTCAATAAATTAAAAAAAAAAAGAAATTCTACATATTAGTGAAATCAATGGCAAATGGTATTTGTCTTTCCCTGACTTAATTCACTTAGCATAATATACTGTAGCTCCATCTACATCATTGCAAATGGCAATATTTTATTCTTTTTGATAGCTGAGTAATATTCCATTATATACATGTACAGTATATGTGATATATATACATATACCACATCTTCTTTATCCATTCATCAGTAGATGGACATTTGGGCTTTTCTTGTCTGGCTATTGTTGATAATGCTGCTCTAAATATTGAGGAGCGTGTGCCTCTTCGAATCTGTATTTTTGTATCCTGTGATTAAATAACTAGTAGTGCAATTGCTGGATCATAGGGTAGATCTATTTTTAACTTTTTGAGGAACCTCTATACTAATTTCCACGGTGAATGCACCACTTTGCATTTCTTTTTTTTTAAGATTTTATTTATTTATTTGACAGAGAGAAATCACAAGTAGATGGAGAGGCAGGCAGAGAGAGAGAGAGGGAAGCGGGCTCCCTGCTGAGCAGAGGGCCCAATGCGGGACTCGATCCCAGGACCCTGAGATCATGACTCGAGCCGAAGACAGTGGCTTAACCCACTGAGCCACCCAGGCGCCCCACCACTTTGCATTTCTATCTACAGTGTAGGAGGGTTCCCCTTGCTCCACATCCTCACCGATATCTCTTATTTCCTGTGTTGTTAATTTTAGCCATTCTGACAGTTGTGAGGTGGTGTATCATCATGGTTGTGGTTTGTATTTCCCTGATGATGAATGATATCGAGCGTCTTTTCATGTGTCTGTTAGCCACCTGTATGTCTTCCTTGGAGAATCTGTTCATGTCTTTTGCCCGTTTCTTAACTGATTATTTTTTGGGTGTTGAGTTTGATAAGTTCTTTATAGATTTTTGATAATAGTGCTTTATCTGATATGTCCTTTGCAAAAATCTTCTCCCATAACATACATTGCCTTTTAGTGGTTTTTTTGGTTGTTTCATTTACTGTGCTGATGGTCTTTATCTCGATGAAGTTCCAGTAGTTCATTTTTGCTTTTGTTTTCCTTGCCTTTGGGGATTTATCTAGCAAGAAGTTGCCATGGCCAAGGTCATGGAGGTTGCTGCCTGTGTTCTTCTCTAGGATTTTGATGGATTCCTGTCTCACATTGAGGTCTTTCATCCATTTTGAGTGTATCTTTGTGTATGGTGTGAGATAATGGTCTAGTTCATTCTTCTGCAATGTGGCTGTCCCATTTCCCCAGCACCATTTATTGAAGAGACTGTCTTTTTTCCATTGGATATTCTTTCCTGCTTTTTCTAAGATTAGTGGACTATAGAATTGAAGGCCCATTTCTAGGGTTTCTATTCTGTTCCATTGATGTATATGTCTGGTTTTGTGCCAGTACCATACTGTCATGACTACAACTTCATAAAACTCGAAGTCCAGCTCTGCTTTTCTTTTTCAGGGTGTTGTGGGTATTCCGGGTCTTTTGTGGTTCCATAATTGTTCTGGCTCTGTGAAAAATGCTGGTGGTATTTTGATAGGGATTGCATTAAAATTGTAGGTTGTTTTGGGTAGTATAGACATTTTAACAATGTTTCTTTCGCTCTATGGGCATGGAATGTTTTTCCATTTATTTATGTCCTCTTCAATTTCTTACATAGGTGTTCTATACTTTTCAGAGTACAGAACATTTACCTCTTTGGTTAGGTTTATTCCTAGGTATCTTGTGTTTTTTGGTGCAGTTGCAAATGGGATTGATGCCTTGATGTTGGTATATTTTTTATTACTGATATAATTTCTTTGCTGATTATGGTCTATTCAAATTTTTTAATTCTTCCTATTTTAATTTTGGTAATTTGTATGTTTTTAGGAATTTTTACATATTTTCCAGATTGCCCATTTACTGCATATAGCTTTTTATAATATTCTCTTATAATTGTTTGTATTTCTGCAGTATTGGTTGTCATCTCTTTCATTTGTGATTTTATTTATTTGCTCCTTTCTCTTTTTGATAAGTCTGGCTAGGGAGTTACCAATTTTCTTAATTCTTCTAAAGAACCAGCTCTTAGTTTCATTGATCTGTTCTACTGTGTTTTGCTTTCTGTTTCTATATCATTTATTTCTGCTCTAATCTTTATTATTTCTCTTCTTCTGTTGACTTTAGGCTTTATTTCCTTCTCCTTTTGTAGCTCCTTTAGATATAAGAATAGGTTATATATTTGAGACTTTTCTTGTTTGGTGAGGTAGGCCTGTATTATAACATACTTCTCTTAAGACTGCCTTTGCTGTGTGTTTTCATTTTCATTTGCTTCCGTGTACTTTTTAATTTCCTCTTTATTTCCTAGTTAACCCATTCATTCTTATTAGGATGTTTTCTCACCTCCATGAATTTGTGGTCTTCCCAAATTTTTTCTTCTGGTTGACTCTAAATTTTGTAGCATTGTCGTCTATTATGCACAGTATGATCTCAATCTTATTTGTACTTGTTGAGGCCTAATTTGTGACCCAGTATGCCATCTATTGTAGAGAGTGTTCTGTCTGCACTCAAAAGGAATGTGTATTCTGCTGCTTGTGGATGAAATGTTATGAATATCTTTGTTAAGTCCACTGGTCCGTGTGTCATTCAAAGCCATTGTTTACTTTTGATTTTCTGCCTAGATGATCTGTCCATTGTTCTAAGTAGGAGTATTAAAGTCCCCTAGTATTATTGTATTATTGTCACTGAGCTTCTTCATGTTGTTTGATTTACATATTTAGGTCCCAAGTTGGGGGCATAAATATTTACAATTGTTAGAAATTCTTGTTTGATAGGTCCCTTAATTATGATATAGTGCCCTTCTTCATCTCTTCTTACAGTCTTTGGTTTAAAATCTAGTTTTCTTTTCTTTTTTTTAAGGATTTTATTTATTTATTTGACAGAGAGAGAGATCACAAGTAGGCAGAGAGGCAGGCAGAGGGAGAAGGGGAAACAAGCTCCCTGCTGAGCACAGAGCCTAATGTGGGGCTTGATCCCAGGACCCTGAGACCATGACCTGAGCCAAAGGCAGCAGCTTAACCCACTGAACCACCCAGATGCCCCTAAAATCTAGTTTTCTTATATAAGTATTGTCACTGTGGCCTTCTTTTGACAATGAATGGCTCTCCATCCCTTCACTTTCAATCTGTAGGTGTCTTTAGTTCTAAAATGAGTCTCTTGTAAGCAGCATATAGATAGGTCCTGTGTTTTTTAATCCATTTGATCCATCCATTTAATCCATTTGTCTTTTGATTGAATAATTTAGTCCATTTACATTCAGACTGATTATTGATAAATATGAATTTAGTGCCATTGTATTAACTGTGAAGTTGGTATTTCTGGATATTTTCTCTGTTACTTTCTAGTTTTTGTTGCTTTTGGTTTTTTTTTCTCTACTCAGGACCTCTTAAAATTTATTTCACACCTGGCTTAATGGTCACAAACTCCTTTAGTTTTTGTTTGCCTTGGAAACTCTTTTTCTCTCCTTTTATTCTGAATGACAGCCTTACCAGGTAAAGAATTATTGGCTGCATATTTTTCCCATTCAGTACATTGAATATATCATGCCACTCTCTCTGGTCTGCTAAGGTTCTGTGGATCTATCTGATGCAAACCTGATTTGTTTTCTCTTCTAGGTTAAGGAATTTTTTCCCATGTTGCTTACAAGATTCTTTCCTTATCTGTGTATTTTGTAAATTTTACTATGCTGTGTCTTGGTGTTGGGTTGCTTTTGTTGATTTTGATGGGAGTTCTTTTTTTTTTTTTAAAGATTTTATTTATTTATTTGTCAGAGAGAGAGAGAGAGATCACAAGTAGGTAGAGGGGCAGGCAGAGGCAGAGGCAGAGGGAGAAGCAGGTTCCCTGCCAAGCAAGAAGCCTGATATGGGACTCGATCCCAGGACCCTGGGATCATGACCTGAGCTGAAGGCAGCTGCTTAACCAACTGATCCACCCAAGCATCCCTTGATGGGAGTTCTTTTTGCCTCCTGGATTTCGATGTCTGCATCCTTCTCCAAATTAGGAAGTTTTCAGCTATAATACCCTCAAATAAACCTTCTGCCCCTTTCCCCTCTCCTCTTCTTCTGGGACTCTATGATACAGTTATTACACTTTATGGAGTCGCTTAGTTCCCTAAGTCTACATTCGTGATCCAATATTTTTCTCTCCTTCTTCTTTTCAACTTTATTATTTTCCATAATTTTAACTTCTGTATGACTGATTTGCTCCTCAGCTTCTTCCACCCTTGTGGTCACTACATTCAGTCTGTTGTGCATCTTGGTTATAGCCTTTTTATTTGTGCCTGAGTAGTTTCTAGAACTTTTATCTCTGCAGTAAGGTACTCCTTAGTGTATTCTGTGCTTTTCTCAAGTACAGCTAGCATCCCTTAGATTGTGTTTTAAATTCTTGTTCAGGCATATTACTTATAACTGTTTTGATTAGATCACTAGCCATTACCTCTTGGTGTTTCTTGTGGGATAGATTCCTCCAACTTGGCATTTTGCTTAGATCTCTGTCTTCTGCATTTTCAGAAAATCTGTTACATTTCCTGTTCCTGAGAGTAATAGGCAAATTAAGAAAGATCATATACTGTCCAGAGTTTGGCATTTCAGGAAGTTTTTTGGTGTATTTTATGTGTACTCTGCTGCTGTGTTTTTGCTGCTCCTTCCCTTAGGTCAGTCCTCTACAGAGTTTCTCCTTCCCGCAGTAGGGAGTATTCAGACGTTGGACATTGTGTGGTGGGTTTTAACTTGGTACCTTTTGGTGTGCTTGTTAGAAAAGGCTAGATTCTATTTCATTTCCCCCAAAGCTGAAGTTTTCCAGTACTCTATGATCAGTAGACTTAGTTTGTGCATGGGGTTTATGCTGGTCTTCTGGGGAAGGGGCCTGCCGTGCTGGTTCTCAGGTCAACTTGGCCTAGTGGAGATGCATCTTTAAGGTATGGTGGGGTGAGGATTACTATCAGCAACTGTAGCCACCACTGTGGGTGCTGTGTTGTTCACAAGTCTGTCTGTGCTGATGGATGGAAGGGAAATGGCCTTACTTTACTCTCATGTCCCTAAAGAGGGGAGTTTGTGCCTGCTCCTATTCAGGAAGCCCTCACAGAAGAATGAACAATCTCCCCCTCTGTGTCCCAGGATTCCTTCAGAACCCTGTCTGTGTCTGCACAGTCTGTCTGCATGGTGGCACTGTGTTCCTGTGTTTTATTTCAGGGGTGCAGCTGGGTTTCAAAACTCCAAATTTTAGGAACCTCATAAGGTGCAAACCTACATTAATTCTCTGGAGAGGGTCTTGCTGCACTGTGGCTCATGTCAGTTTGTCCCAGAAAAGCAGTTGCATGACTATGCAGGGGTTCAGCATTTATGATAAACCTTAGACAAAAGCTGGCATCCAGGTAACCTGCCTTCAGCAGGTCCCTCTGCTGATTTGCTAATTAACAGTGCTGCTCAGTAGTGCCCATTTTCTGTTTCATCTCCTCTCAGGATATGCCATCTTTCCCAAATTCACTCCAAAGAAGGGAACTGTCTCTCCCGGTACAACTAAGGGTATCCTCAGACCATGCTGTCCACTTCTGGGGCTCCGAACTCTTCCCTAGATGAACACAACTGTACCCACCTGACACAGCCCCAGCAATGGCACAGACTTCTTAAACATCAGACTTTGAGCTCCACTGCTTGTAAAAACATAAAATAGTCAGCCCCTCTCCTTTTCACAGTCAGTGGTTTTGGGGAAGTGTTTTTCTTGCATAATCCCCTGCATGTTGGATTCCCTCTTTCTCTTCCTCTCTCAGTCTTCTCTGTGAGAAGGTCTCCTTCCCCTCTGAAGCATCTGAAGTTCTCTTCTCCCCCAAATCACCTGTCTACAGCTCCTACCTTCCATGATGTGGCTTTTCTCCCTTTAAATGTACAGTTTGTTCTCAGTCCTCAGATCAATTTCTTGGGTGTTCAGAATGATTTGATATTAACCTATCTGTGTTCAAGGGACAAGGCAGGCATAGGGTTCCCCATGTACTCCACCATCTTAACTCATCGTCCTCTAAACTTTATTTTTATCTAATTTTGCAATTCAAAGAAATTGTTAGACTATTACAAAGAACTCCCATACGCTCTACCCAGATTCACCAATTAACATTTTTCCATGTTTGCTTTTATATTCTCTATTTCTTTTTCTCCCTCTTATACCCCTTCTCCCTCTACCTGCTCTTTTTTCCTTTCCTCCTCACTTATCCATTCTCCTCTTCTCTACCTTCCCCTTTCCTCGGCCCTTTCCACTCTTCCTCTCTCTCTCTGAGCTGTTTAAGAGTCTCTAGCAGATATCATGCTCCTTTACTTGGAAATATTTCAGTACTGTAAGTACGTCAGTGCATACTTCCTCAGAAAGATGACTTTCTCTTAAATAATCTTACTACATGTGTCAAAATAGAAATTTTATATTGTTCCAGTTTTTTTTACCTAAAGTTTTATTTTCAAGATTATTCCACTTATAATCACTGAAAAGGGGATGTGTTTGGAAGAACATATATTTTAAATGGATGATGTAAGCTATATTAATAGTTCTTTTTTGTCTAGATTTATTGAAATATATTTGGCATATAACATTGTTGCAAGCTTATGGTATACAATAAGGTGATTTGCTATATCTATATGTTACAAAATAATTACCACAAGTTTTCACAGTCATCTCACGCAGTTATCTTTTTTTTCTCTGTGGTGAGACTTTTTTTTTTTTTAATTATTTCTTTAGAGATAGAGAGCACATGAGCAGGAGGGACAGAGAGAGAGGGAGAGAATTTTAAGCAGGCTCCATGCTCTACAAAGAGCCCAAAGCAGGGTTCAACCTCCTGACCCTGAGAATCGAAAACAAGAGTTGGACTTTTAACCAGCTGAGCCAACCCGGTGACCCATGTGTGGCGAGAACTGTTAATATCTACTCTCAACAACTTTTAAGTATACAATATAGTGTCATTAATTATAGTCAAACTATAGTTTTAATTATATTATAACTATAATTGTATAAATACATATACTATAACTATATTATTAACTGTAATACAATGTATATCATGCTATATATGTAGTAGATATCCAAAACTTAGTCATGTTAATAACTGAATATTTATACCCTTTGAGCACTTTCACCAATTTCTCCCACCCTCTAACCTCAGGAAACTACCAATGTACTCTGTATTGATGAGTTTGTTTTCTTTTTAGTAAGATTCCATGTGTAAGTTCATGCAGTGTTTTTCTCTATCTAATGTCTTTCACTTAGTATAATGCCCTCAAGTTTTATCCATTGGGTTGGAAATGACAGGATTTCTTAAGGCTGAATAACACATCATTTTATATTTACATCATATTTTCTTTATCTTTTCATCTGTCAGTGGAGACCTAGATTGTTTCCATGTCTTGCTTATTGTAAATAATGATGCAGTGAACTGGGGGTGCAGACGTCTCTTCAAGATTAGTGATTTTATTTTTTTCAGATATATACCTAAAGGGACTTGCTGAATCATATAATACTTTTTTTCTCAAATTTTTATTTAAATTCTAGTTAGTCAATGTACAGTGCTGTATTGGTCTCAGAAATACAATTCAGGGGCGCCTGGGTGGCTCAGTGGGTTAAAGCCTCTGCCTTCGGCTCAGGTCATGATCCCAGGGTCCTGGGATCGAGCCCCGCATTGGGCTCTCTGCTCAGCAGGGAGCCTGCTTCCTCCTCCCTCTCTCTCTGCCTGCCTCTCTGCCTGCTTGTGATCTGTCAAATAAATACATAAAATCTTTAAAAAAAAAAAAAAGAAATACAATTCAGTGATTCATCATTTATGTACAGCACCCAATGCTCATCGTAAGTGCCCATACCCCACCCACCTCCTCCATCAACCCTCAGTTTGTTCTCTATCTTTAAGAGACTGTTATGGTTTGTTTCTCTCCTTCTTTTTACTTTTTAATTGTCCCTCCCATATGTTCAGCTGTTTTGTTTCTTAAATTCCACATATGAGTGAAATCATGCTACTGATCTTTCTCTGACTGGCTTATTTTGTTTAGCATAATATACACTACCTCCATCCATTTCATTGCAAATGGCAAGATTTCATGCTTTTTGATGGATAAATAATATTCCATTGGAATAACATTCCATTCCAATGTAAATAACATTCCATTCCACCACATCTTCTTAACCCATTCATTAGTCAATGAACATTTGGACTCATTCTATTGTTTGACTATTGTTGATAATGCTGTTATCAACATCAGGGTACATGTGTCCCTTTGAATCTGTGTTTCTCTGTCCTTTGGTTAAATACCTAGTAGTGCAATTGCTGGATTATAGGGGAGTTCTATTTTCAACTATTTAAGGAACCTCCATACTGTTCTCCTGAATGACTGTACAACTTTGCATTCCCACCATCAGTGGAAAGAGGGTTCCCCTTTATCCACAGCATTACCAACACCTGTTGGTTTTTGTTTTGTTAATTTTAGCCATTCTGACAGGTGAGAGTTGATATCTCATAGTGATGATTTGTATTTCCCTGATGATGAGTGATGCTGAGCATTTTTAATGTGTCTGTAGGCCATTTGGTTGTCTTCATTGGAAAAGTATCTGTTAGTGTCTTCTGCCCATGAAATATTTTTTGGGTATTGAGTTTGATAATTTCTTTATAGATTTTGGATACTAATGCTTTTTTGTCTGTCATTTGCAAGTATATTCTCCCACTCTGTAGGCTGCCATTTAATTTTCTTGATTTTTTTTTCTTTCTTGAAGAAGTCCCATTAGTTCATTTTTGCTATTATTTTCCTTGCTTCCTGTGACATGACTAGTAAGAATTTGCTATGGCCGAGGTCAAAGGATGCTGCCTGTGTTCTCTAGGATTTTGTTGGGTTCCTGTCTCACATTTAGGTCTTTCATCCATTTTGATTATTTTTAGGTATGATATGAGAGAGTGGCCCAGTTTTATTCTTCTGCATGTGGCTGTCCAATTTTCATACCGCAATTTTTTAAAGAGTCTATATTTTTTCCATTGAATATTCTTTCCTGTATCATCAAAGATTAGATAACCGTAGAGTTGAGGGTCCATTTTTGGGTTTTCTGTTCTGTTCAGTTGATCTCTGTGTCTGTTTTTGTGCCAGTACCACACTGTTCTGATGGTTACGGCTGTATAATTCACCTGGAAGTCTGGAATTGATGCCTCTCACTTTGGCTTTCTTTTTCAACATTCCTTTGGCTCTTCTGAGTCTTCTGTGGTTCCATACAAATTTTATGATTGTTTGTTCCAGCTCTGTGAAAAATGCTGAGGGTATTTTGATAGGGATTGCATTGAATGTGTACGTTGCTGTGGGAAGTATAGACTGACTTTCTTTCTTTCTTTCTTTCTCTATTTGTCAGAAAGAGAGGCTGAGAGAGAGACAGAGAGAGAGCACAAGCAGAGGGAGGGGCAGAGGGAGAGGGAGAAGCAGACTCCCCGCTGAGCAGGGAACATGAATCAAGGATCAGTCCCAGGATCCTGGGATCATGACCTGAGCCAAAGGCAGACCCTTAACCAACTGAGCCTCCCAGGCACCCTGGCACAGACATTTTAACAGTGTTTGTTCTTCCAGTCCATGAATGTGGAATTATTTCCCATTTTTTTGTGTACTCTCCAGTTTTTTCATTAGTGTTCTGTAGTTTCCAGAGTATAAATTCTTGAACTCTTTGGTTAAGTTTCATCCTACTTATCATATCATATGCTTTTTGGTGCAATTGTAAATGGGATTGATTCCCTGATTTCTTTTTCTGTTTCTTCATTATTGTTGTATAGAAATACAACAGATTTCTGTATTTTTATTTCATAGCCTATGATTTTGCTGAATTTGTATACAAGATCTAGCAATTTTTTGGTGGAGTCTTTTGTGTTTTTTACATAGAATATCATGTTGTCTCAAATACTGAAAGTTTGACTTCTTCCTTACTGATTTGGATACCTTATTTCTTTTTCTTCTCTGATTGCTGAGGCTAAGTCTTCCAGTATGTTAAATATGGTGAGAGTAGAAATCTGTATCTTATTCCTGACCATAGATGAAACACTCTGTTTTTCTTCTTTGAGGATGATATTAACTGTGTCTTTAACATATGGCCTTTATGATGTTGAAGTATGTTCCTTCTATCCCTACTTTGTTGAGGGTTTTTATAAAAAATGGTGGCTGCTGTATTTTGTCTTGCTTTTTCTGGCTCTATTAACTGGATTATCTGGTTCTTATCTTTTTGTTTATTAAGGTGTTGTATCATATTGATTGATTTATGAATATGAACTACCCCAGAAACCCAGAAATAAGTTCCAGTTGATTGTGGTAAATAGTCCTTATAATGTACTGTTAGATTCAATTTGCTAGTATCTTCTTTTTTTAAAAATTTTATTTATTTATTTGACACTCAGAGATCACAAGTAGACAGAGAGGCAGGCAGAGAGAGAGGAGGAAGCAGGCTCCCCGATGAGCAGAGAGTGTGATGCGGGGCTTGATCCCAGGACCCTGGGATCATGACCTGAGCGAAGGCAGAGGCTTTAACCCACTGAGCCACCCGGGCGCCCCGTCTTCTTTATTTTTAACATCTTAATTTTATTTTATTTTTTTCATGGTCCAAGATTCAGTGTTTATGCACCACACCCAGTGATCTTCTTAAGAATTTTTGCATCTTCTTGAGAATTTTTGCGTCCCTGTTCACCAGGGATAGTGGTCTATAATTCTCCTTTTTACTGGAGTCTTTGTCTGGTTTTGGAATCAAGGTAATGCTAGCCTTGTAGAAGGAGTGTAGAAGTTTCCTTTCATTTCTATTTTTTGGAAGAATTTGAGAAGTATAGGTATTATCTCTTCTTTAATGTCTGGTGGAGTTCCCCTGGGAAGCCATCTGTCCCTGGAGTTGTTTGTTGGAGATTTTTGATTACTTTCAAAATTTTCAGTGTTCTTTTGATTTCTTTCCTGGTTATGGGTCTTCATAAATTTTTTATTTCTTCCTGTTTCAGTTTTGGTAATTTCTATGTTTCTAGCAATTTGTCCATTTCTTCCAGATTGCCCATTTTGTTGGCATACAGTTTTTCATAATATAATCTATGATTATTTGTATTTTTGTGGTTTGGGGTACTATCTCTCCTTTTTCTTTCATGACTTTTTTCTATTTGGATCCTTTTATCTTTTTTTTTTAATAAGGCTGGCTAAGCACTTATCAATTTTATTAGTTTTTTTTTTCAGAGAATCATCTCTTATTTTCCTTCATCTGTTTTACTTGGGTTTTGTCTTGTTTTCTTCTGTATGATTTATTTCTGTTCTAATCATTGTTATTTCCCTTATTTTCCTGGCTTTAGGCCTTACTTGCTTTTCTTTTTGTAGTTCCTTTAGATGTTAGGTTAGGTCATGTATTTGAGACGTTTCTTACTTCCTGAGATAGGCTTATCTTGCAGTATACTTCTCTCTTAGGGCTGCCTTTGGTGCATCCCAAGGTTTTGGACTGTTGTGTTTTCATTTTCATTAGCTTCCATGTACTTTAATGTCTTCTTTAATTTCCTGTTTGATTCATTCATCCTTTAGTAAGATGTTCTTTAACCTCAAAGTATTGATGATCTTTTTATAGTATTTCTTGTGGTTTACTTCAACTTTTATAAAATTGTCAACTGAAAATAAGTATATGATATTAATCTATTTGTACTTGTTGAGGCCTGATTTGTGACCCAGTATGTGATCTATTCTGGAGAATGTTCCATGGGCACTCGAAATGAATTTGTATTCTGCTGATTGAGGTTGAAAGGGTTTGAATATATATGTTAAGTGCATCCACTCCAGTGTGTCATTTGAAACCATTCTTTCCTTGTTGATTATTTGCTTACATGATCTGTATGCTTTTGTTATTGTGGTGTTAAAACCCCTTATTGCCCTTGCATTTTTTTTTGCCATTGCATTGAGTTTCTTTTTGTTGATTATTAGTTGATATATATATTTGGATGTTCCCAAGTTGTGGGCATAAATATTTAAAATCGTTAGATCTTCTTGTTCAGTAGACCCCTTAATTTTTAGATGGTGTCCTTCATCTCTTATTAAAGTCTTTGGTTTAAAATTTAGTGTGTCTGATATAAGTATGGTTACTCCAGCTTTGTTTTGATGTCCATTAGCATGATAGAATGTTCTCCATCTTCTAAAATTCAGTCTGCAAGTGTCATTAAGTTTAAAATGAGTCTCTTAAAAGTAGCATATAGATGGGTCTTTTTTTTTTAATCCATTCTGTTACCCTGTATCTTTTGATTGGAGCATTCAGTCCATTTACATTTAGAGTGATTATTGAAAGATACGAATTTAGTGCTATTGTGTTATCTGTACTGTTCATATTTCTGCTGATGTTCTCTGGTCCTTTCTAGTCTTTGTTGCTTTTGTTGTTTTTTCCTTCACTCAAACAGTCCCCCTTAAAATTTCTCACACTGCTGGCTTAGTGGCCATGAACTCCTCTAGTTTTTGTGTTGGAGGCTGTCTCTCCTTCTATTCTCAGTGATAGCCTTGCTGGGTAGAGAATTCTTGGCTGCATATTTTTCCCATTTAGCATGTTGAATGTTTCCTGCCACTATCTTCTGGCCTTCCAGGTTTCTCTGGCAGATCTGTTGTGAACTTGAGCTGTCTTTCCTTGTAGGTTAAGGGCTTTTTCTTTCCCTTGTTTTCAGGGTTCTTTCCTTACCTGTGTATTTTATGAATGTATTATATGCCTGGGTGATGTTGAGTATTTTAATTTAATGGGAGTTCTCTGTCCTTTTTGGATTTTGAGGTCTGCGTCCTTCCCCAGATGAGGGAGGTTTTTCAGCTACAATTTGAACAATCCTTCTCCCTATTTTTCTCTTTCTTCATCATCTGGGTCTCCTATGATAAAAATGTTACCAGCTTTTAATAAGTCACCGAGTTCCCTAAGTCTACCTTCGTTGGCCTACCTTCATGGTCCATTACTTTCTTTCCCTCTTCTTGTCAGTGTCATTATTTTCCATAATTTTATTTTCTGTATCACTGACTCCTTCCTCTGCTTCATCCTTCCTCACTTTCTTGGCATCCATTCTGGTTTGAACCTTAGTTATAACATTTTAATTTGGGGGAGTGACTAGATTTTAATTCTTTTATCTCTGCTGTAAAATAGTCTTTATTGTCTTCTATGCTTTTTTCAAGCCCAGTTGCTATCCTTATAATTGATGTTTTAAATTCTAGTTCAGACATCTTCCTTATGTCTCTTGATTAAATCCCTGGACATGAGTTATACTTCCTGCTTTTCTTTGGTGAATTTCTCCATCTCCTCATTTTGTTCTGAAAAGAAAAGAAAGAAAACCAAAGCAAAAACCAAAAAACATAAAAACTAGATCCTGGATGTGTTGGTCTCATTGTTAAAAGATCCCCCCCCCGAAATTAATAAGATAAAATGAAAGTAAACAAAAAATTAAGGAAACATTTATATAATATATATAAATAAAATTTAAAAATAATAAAAAGAGAAGATATTGAAAAAATAAGAAAATAAATGAAGAATTAATACAGAATAAAAGTAAAAAGGAAGCAAGATCTTATTTCCCTTAGAGCTAAACCTTTGCAGTACTCAGTGATCAGTAGATTTGGTGAGAAGAAGGTGTTTGTGTTTGTCCTTTGGGGAAGGTGCCTATTGTGCTGATCTTCAGGTGGACTTGACCTAGCAGAAATTTGCCTCCGGCGTAGCTGGGGGTTGGGGCTTTGTGCAGGTGATTCTGGCCTCCACTATGTGGTGTTGCTTTTCTTCATGAAGGCTTACAGTGCTGATGGGCAAGATGAAAATGGTGGTGTCCTGATATCTAGCCTTGGAGCTGAATGTTCAAGCCTCCCACTCTTCAGTGAGCCTTCAAGGAAGAGCAGTCAGTCACCCCTCTGGTGTCTTCAGTTTTCGTCAGAACCCTGTGTTCACCCCATCTGTGTCCAAGTTTTTTTTTAATCTCAGGTGCACGACTCAGTTTCAGAATTCCAAATTTTAGGGACATCTGTGTTGTGCACCTATCCTGTTCCTCCAGGGGAGGGTCTTGCTGCACTTTTGTTGTTTGCCAGTCAATCCAAGTATGTAGTCACACAACCACTCTGTGGTTTGTAGCTTATAGCAAAATAGCAGAAAGCCAGTACAAAGACTGCCTAAGCAAGATTCACCTGTCCTATTTCTGGGAACAGTGCAGTATGTTGGTATCACCTGTTCTTCTTGTGACCCAGGGGATCCTCAGACCACATTGTCACTGCTGGGATTCTGGCCTACTTCCCCACCTTAGCACCTTTAAGTGGACTTCTAAAGGTTCAGATTTTGCACTCTGTTGATTGTAATACTTTGCAGTTGCCCCTGTAAACAGGGCTCCCTCCCTGCCACTGTATCCACAGCTATATCTCCCCCAGGTCAACCAAAAGGTGGTCACTTTTCTACTTGAAGATTTGCAGTTTTTGTTCTCTCGGACCTCTGAGTGACATTGTGGGTGTTCGTAATGATTTGATAAGTATCTAGCTATATTTTGAGGGAGGACACAAGCTTAGAGTCCCCCTACTCTTCCATCATCTTAACTCTTCCCTCTGAAATCCCCTGGTTTTATTATCCATTGGTAAATCTGGACTGAAACACTTATTAGTATGATGGCTGCAGTATGATAATTTTGAAGCTCCATCATTTTTGCTACAGGTATAAATTTGAATTCTGCTTTAAGGAAGAGCTTTATTCTCTATTTGTTTACTTATTTACGTTAGTTTGGACACATTCATTTTGATTCTTTCATGAATATCTTACAGCTATCGTTATTTATTTTAATGTTCAGATTATCTCAGATTTAACCAGTGGCAACCAATTCAAGCTGGCTTCTCTGTCCATTCAATCTACTCCCATCATTCTGATACATATTTTGACATCAACATTTCCTTCACTTCCTTACTTTCAGGCTTGTTTTTTATTCCCGCCTTATGGACCATTTCTGTGTGGAGCTGCAATTACTTTTAGTGGGAGGTGATATTTAGAAACCAAGGCATGGGTACATGGATATATTTTAGTTTCACATTTTGTTATTCTCATTTAATTATACTTAGTACAGACACTATGATACTATTTATTTAGTACTGAGATTTTATTTATATTCTAGAGAACATGATCAATTTTTACGTATTTCATATGTGCCTGAAAAGATTTTGTATATTCTACCTCTTGAATGTGGTGTTCTGTAAGTGCCCATTGAATTCATTGTATCATTTATCTGTCTTCTATATCTCTATTAATTTTGTTTGTTTGTTAGATCTGTCAGTTCCTGAAAGAGGTAAATTTAAAATACCCCACTATAATGGTGGATTTGTCAAATTATTGTAGTTCTCTAAATTTTTGCTTTTTATACATGGCACTTTGTTATGTCCATACAAGTCTAAAATACATGCATCTTTTATCATTCCAATGACCCATTTTACCTCTTTTTGCACTTAAAGTCTATTTTGGTTGTTATACTTTTCTATGGATGGTATTTCTTTCTCAGTTCTTTTGATTACTCACTTTCTTTTTTTTCTTTATTTTTCAGAATATATTCTATAAAAATAAAACTGGATGCATTGATTTATTTGTGAATTTATCAACAGATTTTATAATGAGCAATAAGGATAAGCTTTATATATGAAAACATTTTTCTTCAGTTTTTTTTTATAAAATTTCAACTCTTCAGAAAAGTCAAAAGACATCCTTCATGTAGATTCATCCATTGTTTATTTTGTTACATATAATTTCTTTGTTTATAAATGTATACATGTTTTTATGTTATATATTAATATTATATGTTATATATAATTATAAGTGTTGCTGAACCATTTGGAAGTAACGTGCAGATACTATGACACTTCAGCCTCGAACACTTCACTCCGTTACTTCTCAAGAACAAGGGCATTACTTTCATCACATTTAGAGAAATTTAACACTGATACAATTCTGTTATCTAACATAACTATCCCGATCAAAATTTTAAAATTGTCCTAAGAGTGTCCTTCAAAGCTTTTTGTTTGTTTTGGTACAGGATCCAGTCAAGGATCATGTACTGTATTTTGTTGCCGTTGTGCCTTTAATGTAAATCTAGAAAAGAACTAACTCATCTTTTATTAAAAATTTTTCAAAATATTGGCAGCTCTGATGGGTCCAGGCAGTTATCCTACAAGTGTGTCACAATTTGAGCTTGTCTGTTTCCCCATGATTAATTTAAGCATTTTTAGCAAAGGACTACATAGGTGATGCTGTGTCCTTGCATCACATCAGAAAGCACAAAAGCCTGTTTTATCCAACTCATTATTGATGGTGCTAAGTTTGATCTTTTTAAAAGATTTTTTAAAGAGCTGTTTACATTCACAGCAAATTTGAGAACATATAGAGATTTCTCATATATCCCCACCCCTACACATGCATAGCCTTTCCTGTTAACATTCCCTATCAGAGTGGTACATTTTTCACAATTAATGAAACTATACTGACATACAATAATCACACACAGTCCATAGTTACGTTATTTCAGTCTTACTGTTAAACATTTTGTGAGCTTAGAAAAATGAATAATGACATTTAATCTCATTATGATATCATATAGAGTATTTCCACTGCTTCAAAAGACCTCTGTGTTCTGCCTATTTGCCCCTTCCTCCAAGCCTCTGGCAACCACTGGTCTTTTTACTGTGTCCATAGTTTTACCTTTTCCAGAAAGTTAATAATTGAAATCATACAGTATATGGCCTTTCAAATTTACTTATATCCATTAGTAATATGCATTTAGGGTTTCTCCACGTCTTTTAATGATTTGATAGCACATTTCATTTCAGAGTAACATTCCATTGTTTGTACCAGTTTATTTATCCATTCACCTACTGAAGGACACTGGTTGCATCTAAGATTTGGCAGTTATGAATAAAGTGCTATAAATACCTACATGTAGACATGTTTTCAACTCCTTTGGGTAAATATCAGGAAATATAATTGTTTATATTTGGTTTTTCATATTTATACTTATATATTTTTATGTACATATTGTATATGTATATACATGTACATATATTTTTCTAAACAATTTGACAATAAGTTGCCTCATGAATCCTGTGTAATTCAGTATGTATTTCCTAAAACTGTATTCATTTTTCACCCATTATACCATTAAATGTCATTTATTTAAAAAAAAAAAAAGAAAATAATCTGGTCCAGGGTCCAATCTATAATCATGTCGCATTGAACTATCATGTTTGCTTAGTTTTCTTCAATCTGCAGTAGTTTCTTAGATTTTCTTTATGTAGAAATATAGTTTTGAAGAAACAATCATTTTTTAGAATGTCCTTGAATTTCAGTTTGATGGTTTTTCATGATTACATTCAATTTATACACTTTTGTCAAGGATATGACTGAATTGATGTCTGTTTCTCAGTATATTGTGTAAAGAGGCACATGGTATCATTCTGTTCTATAACTTTAAATTTCTTGTTACAGAATTTTGTTTAGGAGATTGAAGAATGTAAGGCTGTGTCCATTGGTGATGTCATGGATAGCTAGGCAGGTACTCTTCTCTTTTCCCATGGGAAACAATAGCTTTTTTTTTTTAAGAAGGTTTTTTTTTAAGACTTTATGTATTTGTTTATTTATTTATTTACATCATGTGAGTGGGAGTGGGACGAGGGGCAGGGAGAAAGGGAGAGAATCTCAAGAAGACTTTGTGTTCAGCACGAGCCTAACATGTGGCTTGATCTCATGACCCTGAGATTGTGACCTGAGCTGAAATCAAGAGGTGGATGCTGGGGCACCTGTGTAGCCCAGTCGTTAAGCGTCTGCCTTTGGCTTGGGTAATAATTCCAGCGTCTTGGGATTGAGCCCTGCATCATGCTCCCTGCACAGTGAGGAGTCTGTTTCTCCTTCTCCCACTCCCCCTGCTTGTATTCCCTCTCTTGCTCTGTTTTAAATAAGTAAAATCTTTAAAAAAAAAAAAAAAAACAACCAAAAAAGTGTTAGATGCTAAACCACCTAAACCACCAAGGGGCCCAAAACAGTCATGTTTTTATGGACATGTTATTATGATGGATTTAGGTTTTCCTAATAGGCAGCCTGTTTTTTTGTCTACTTTACCTGTTTATAGAAGTGCTTATCATTAAATAGAGTTGCCATGTCTATTCTACAATCATATTTTCTTGCCTTAGAGTATTTATTACTGTGCCTATTGGTCTTTTTCTCTCTCTTAGAAGAGTTTTTTCAGCAGCCTCACATACACATTGTCCTTAGGCACATTTTTCTGTAAGGTTAGCCAGTTTTTTCCCCTTACCATTACCTTCCTGTACTACTTTCTTATTTTATAATTATTTCAAAGACTTTATTCTGTGAAACCAATTCATCATATTCCTTATTTTATTATTATTTTTTAAATTCCAGTATAATTAACATACAGTTTTATAGTTCTAGGTGTACAATATAATGATTGAACGATTCCATACATTATTCAGTGATCATCAGGATGAGTGTGCTTTTAATCACCCTCACCTGTTTGACCCATTCCCCATCCACCTACCATCTGTCAACGTGTTTGTTTCTATATAGTTACTCTAGATTTTGGTCTCTTTTTTCCTAGTTTATTTTGTTTCTTAAATTGCACATATGATTGAAATCATATGGTACTTATCTTTCACTGACTTTTTTTAACTTAGCATTATACTCTCTAGCTCCATCTGTGTTATTGCAAATGACAAGAGTTCATTCACTTTTATGGCTGAGTAATACAATGTGTATATAAACCACATCTTCTTAAATCAGAGAGAGAGACAAACCATGAGAGACTCTTGACTCTGGGAAACAAACTGAGGGTTGTGGAAGGGGAGGTGGGGGCAGAATGCCCCTTGTCCCACTCATATGATATAAATAAATAAATGCAGAAATAGATAAAATCTTAAAAACAACAACAACAACAACCCAGAGGAGGCAAGATGGCAGAGAAAAGTAGGAGGCGCTGTTTCAACCTGTCCCCTAAAGTGAGCTGATTATCTACCAAAGAACTCTGATTACCCATGAAATCAGCCTGAAATTAGAATTATACACTTCTGGATCTCTACGGGGGCAGATGACACCAGTGCCCAGGTAAAGCGGAGTGGGAACATCGGACTGATACCAGAAGATCAACAAAAGGGGGAGGGAGTCACCAGAAGACCCATTGGAAAATAATACCCCAATACGAGAGTTTCCTGTGATTGGGGACCAGCATTAACTTGGAGTCTGGTTGAAAGCACTCAAAAAGAACAGAAGATCTTAAGGGGAAATTGGTGGAATCAGGTGGTTAGGGAGAGGGTCTTAAGCCCACGGACCCAGGACTACCACCGCTGGTGCTGAGCCAGAGACAGTGTGGCAAATAAGTCAGGTGTTGGTGCCTGAGCCGCTGGCACTTGTGAAAGGGTCTGGGTGGCGGCATGCATGAGAGTCTAGTGTGGAAGCCCGCAGGCGCTCTCTAGAAGCACAGCCTTTTGCACTCTGCAGGTGCACTGCACTACCAGGGTCTGAGTCATGCTCCACACGCTCCCGTGAGAGAGAACCATGCAGGTGCTAGCCAGTACTCTCTAGGGCTGGGAGAATCTGACCACTCCCAGTCTGGGCCAGTATGAAAATCTCACTGTGCTCTCTCTGGTTGGGACCTCTCCAGCGGTGTGGACCTGCCCAGAAAGCCACAGAGGAGGCAGCCACTGGAAGCCAGCTCTCTGGACTAGTACTTCTCATGGTTTTGGTAACAGCGACCCCTGAGTCTGTGACTGGGGACGTGCTCTGCTGGTGGCAGAGGGGTTGTTTATGTGCTCTGGAGCACCCAGAGGGGAACAGGCTGAGGCTGCTCTCTGAGATGGAGGTCTGGGTACAGTTTGATTTCCTCTATCCCTCCAAAGAACCACCAAAAATGGCCAAGGGGAGAGAAGAAAAAATTGGGGGGGGGGCCTCCAGAGAACAAAAGCTTGAAAAGACGGTTTCCTCAGAGCCCAGCCCCTTGATGGGGGCAGGAGGACTCTAGCAAGACTGCCTGAAAAACCATACAGCAGGCCCCTCTCCCAGAGAGCCATCCAAACAAAAAACCAAAACCAAAACCAAAAAAAAAAACCAAAAAAACAAAAGTACAACCACCACTACTTCATAGGTACTACTTTTATTTTTAATTTGTGCCCACTATTCTCATTCTTTGCAGTTTTCTTATAATTTTTTAACCTAGTTACCATCGCAATGAGATGTTCAGTACAACAAATTCCATGATAACCTTTTAACTTGAACTTCTTTGATACATATACCTGTGTTTTTCTTTTTCTTTTCTTTTTTTTAATATTCATATAGAGATAAGCTTCAAGGTAATCCTCTTTCCCCAATCAATACTACCTCTATATATAAACCAGTATAAATGACCGTTTATCTCAGGGAAGTTGAGTCCTTTAACAAAGATATCAAGATACACCCAGGAAGAATCAAAATAACCTTCCTTGCCCACAATGAGAATTTATAACCACTCTTCCATCTTTTTTTTTTCTGTCAGTATTTCTGTGTATTTGTTTTTGTTCTAGTAGTATCTAAATCTTACACTTGGGGTTCATTTTGGCTGGGTTCTTTTTTTTTTTTTCTTGTCATTTACTTCTGTCGGTCTTTTTGTTTGTTTTTGTTTGTATACTTTATAAATCTTATATTTGGGTCCCATTCAGGGTGGGTCTTCTCTTTTATATTTTTTTCCTCTCTCTTTCTTTTTCTTTTTTCTTTCTTTTTGGTGGGAACTCCTGATTGCTCAGTAGCGTTCCAGGGTGCACCTTCCCTGCATCATGGTTGATACATTCAGCTACACATCCCGTTAGCCATCTCTTACCAAAACGACTAGGAGGAGGAATGCCCAACAGAGGAAAAATTCATAGACTGTGCCCTCTCCATCAGAGCTATTGGATGTGGACATAAACCGTATGTTGGAAAGAGAATTCCAGGTAACACTTATCCAGGCAATGGCTAGATTGGAAAAAATCATTAATGACAAAATGTAATTGATTAGGGCAGAAGTGCAAGTCACCAGGGAAGATGTTAACAATGCTCTCAATGAGTTCCAATCTAATCTAAATTCTCTAACAGCTAGTGTAACTGAGGCAGAAGATAGAATTAGTGATCTAGAGGACAAAATGATAGAGAAAAAGGATCAGGAGGAGGCCTGGAACAAACAGCTTAGAAGGCATGAAAACAGAATTAAAGAAATAAATGACTCCATGAAACGTTCCAGTGCCAGATATGGGAATCCCTGAGGGGGAGGAGAAAGAAAGAAGACTAGAAGATATAGTTGAACAAATTTTCCATGGAACTTTTCCCAATCTGGTGAATGGAATGAGTATTTGTGTCCGAGAGGCAGAAAGGTCTCTCCCAAGATCACAGAATCTAGAAAGACCTCAAAACACCTGATTGTGAAAATGATGAATCATAAATCATGAATCATAAATCATGAATCTTGAGAACAGCTGGGGGGAAGAGATTCCTTACATACAGAGGAAGGCTCATCAGAATAAGGTGAGACCTGTCCATAGAATCCGGGCAAGCCAGAAAGGGCTGGCAAGATGTATTCAGGGCACTAAATGAAAAGAACATGCAGCCAAGAATACTTTATCCAGCAAGACTGACATTCAAAATGGATGGAGAGATATAGAGCTTCCAAGACCGGTAAGGTTTAAAAGACTATGTAACCACCAAGCCGGCACTACAAGAAATATTAAGGGAGGTTCTATAAAAAAGGAAAAAAAACAAGAATATTATTGAACAGAAATTATGGAGACGATCTGTAGAAGCAAAGACTTCACAGATAACACGATGTCAATAAAAATGTATCTCTCAGTAATCACTCTCAACATGAATGGCATTAATGTGCCCATAAAATGGCACAGGGTTGCAGACTGGATAAAATGACAGGATCCATCCATATGATGTCTACAAGAGACCCATGTTGAACCTAAGGATACATCCAGACTAAAAGTGAAGGGATGGAGAAGCATCTTTCATGCCAATGGGCCTCAAAAGAAGGCTAGGTAGTAATTCTCATATCAGATAAATTAGATTTTAAAGTAAAGACTGTCATCAGAGATACAGAAGGACACTGCATCATTCTCAAAGGGTCTATCCACCAAGAAGATCTAACAATTGTAAATACCTATGTCCGCAATATGGGAGCAGCTAACTGCATAATACAACTGTCAATCAACAAAGAGTCATATTGATATGAATACAGTAATAGTAGGGTGTCTTAACACAACACTCTCAGTAATAGATCATCCAAGCAGAAAATCAATAAAGAAACAAGAGCATTGAATGACACATAGAACCAGATGGACCTCATAGATATATACAGAACATTCCACCCTAAAACAACAGAATAATCATTCTTCCAGACTAAGCCACATACTGGGACAAAAATCAGGGCTCAACTGATACCAAAGGATTGAGATTATTCCTGAATATTCTCAGATCACAGTGCTTTGAAACTGGAGCTCAATCACAAGAAAAAGTTCGGAAGGAATTCAAACACCTGGAAGCTGAAGACCGTCTTCCTTAAGAATTCTTGGATCAACCAGGAAATCAAAGAAAAATTTAAACAGTTCATGGAAACCAATGAGACATTGTGAAGACATTTCTGTCCAAAACTATGGGATACAGCAAAGTTGGTCCTAAGATGGAAATACATAGTCATCCAAACCTCCCTCAAAAAAACCTGAAAAATCCAGAATACAACAGCTGTCTTTACACCTTAACAAACCAGAGAATCAACAACAAAGTAAGCCAACTCGACACACAAGAAGGGAACTAATCAAGTTTAGAGCAGGGATCAATGAGATAGAAACTAGAGGTACAGTAGGAGGATCAATGAAACTAGAAGCTGATTTTTGGAAAGAACCAATAAGATCAAAAACCATTGGCCAAACTAATCCAAAAGAAAAGATAGAGGACCCAAATAATAAAATTATGAATGAAAATGGAGAGATTACAACTAACACCAAAGAAAGAAGAACGATCATCAGAAATTATCAACAGTTATGCCAATAAATTAATGCCAATAAATAAATAAAGTAGATGCAATGGATGAATTTTTTGAAAACTATAAACTTCCAAAACTGAATCAGGAAGAAATTGACAACCTGAATAGACCAATATCTAGTAACGAGATTGAAGCAGTGATAAAAAAACAAGAGCCCAGGACCTGACGGATTCCCTGTGGAATTCTATCAGACTTTCAAAGAAGAAATAATACCTATTCTCCTGAAGCTGTTTCAGAAAATTGAAGCAGAAGGAAAACTTCAGACTCTTTTTAGGAAGCCAGCATTATCCTGATCCCCAAACCAGGCAATGACCCCACCAAAAAGGAGAATTTCAGACCAATATCCCTGATGAATATGGTTGCTAAGATTCTCAACATGATCCTGGCTCACAGGATCTAACAGCACATTAAAAAGATTATACACCGTGGGCGCCTGGGTGGCTCAGTGGGTTAAGCCGCTGCCTTCGGCTCAGGTCATGATCTCAGGGTCCTGGGATTGAGTCCTGCATCGGGCTCTCTGCTCAGCAGGGAGCCTGCTTCCTCCTCTCTCTCTCTGCCTGCCTCTCTGCCTATTTGTGATCTCTCTCTCTGTGTCAAATAAATAAATAAAATCTTTTTTAAAAAAAAGATTATACACTGTGACGAGGTGGGATTTATCCCTGGGTTGCAAGGGTGGTTCATCATTCGCAAATCAATTAATGTGATAGAACAAATCAATAAGAGAAGAGAGAAGAGCCACATGGTCCTCTCAATGGATGCAGAAAAAGCACTGGATAAGAAACGGCATCGGTTCCTGATTAAAACATTTCAAAGTATAGGGATAGAAGGAACATTTCTCAACTTCATAAAATATACCTCTGAAAACCCCACAGCAAGTATCATTCTCAATGGGGAAAAGCTGACAGCCTTCCCTTTGAGATCAGCAACACAACAAGGATGCCCACTCTTGCCACTTTTGTTCAACATAGTACTTGAAGCCCTACTCACAGCAATCAGACACCAAAGAGAAATAAGATGTATTCAGATATCCAAGATCTATAATGAACTCCTTAAACTGAACACACATACAATGGATAATCATGTCAAAAAATGGGCAGAAGACATGAACAGACACTTCTCCAATGAAGACATGCAGATGGCTAACAGACATATGAAAAAATAAATGTTCATTATCTTTAGCCATCAGGGAGATTGAAATCAAAACCACATTGAGATACCACCTTGCACTAGTTAGTATGGCCAAAATTAACAAGACAGTAAACAACGTGTGTTGGAGAGGATGTGAAGAAAGGGAAACCCTATTACACTGTTGGTGGGAATACAAGTTGGTGAAAGCACTTTGGAAAACAGTGTGGAGATTCCTCAAGAAATTAAAAATAGAGCTTCCCTATGACCCTGCAATGGCACTACTGGGTATTTACCCCAAAGATACAGATGTAGTGAAAAGAAGGGCCATCTGTACCGCAATGTTCATAGCAGCAATGGCCACAGTCCCCACACTGTTGAAAGAATGAAGAAGCCCTTCAATGGACAAATGGATAAGGAAGATGTAGTCCTTATTTACTATGGAGTATTATGCCCCCATCAGAAAGAATGAATACCTAACTTTTTGTCAACATGGACCGGACTGTAGGAGATTATGCTGAGTGAAATAAGTCAAGCAGAGAGAGTCAATTATATGGTTTAGCTTATTTGTGGAGTATAAGGAATAACACGGAGGACATGTGGAGATGGAGAGGAAAAGGGAGTTGGAGGAAATTGGAGGGGGAGATGAACCATGAGAGACTGTGAGGTCTGAAAAACAATCTGAGGGTTTTGGAGGTGTGGGGGGGTGGGAGGTTGGGTGACCCTGGTGGTGCGTATTATGGAGGGCGCGTATTGCATGGAGCACTGGGTGTGGTGCATAAACAATGAATTCTGTTATGCTGAAAAGAAATTTTAAAAAAATCTGTGGGGGCACCTAGGTAACTCAGTGGGGTAAGCCTCTGCCTTTGGCTCAGGCCATGATCCTAGGATAGTGGGATCAAGCCCCACATCAGGCTCTCTGCTCAGTGGGGAGCCTGCTACCACCCCCCCATCCCTGCCTGCCTCTCTGCCTACTTGTGATCTCTATCTGTCAAGTAAATAAATAAAATCTTTAAAAACAAAACAAAACAAAACAAACAAACAAAAAAACCACTGTTTTTTCTTGTGGGAAAAGAGAAAAGTACCTGCCTAGCTATCCACGACATCACCAAAGGACAAAGCCTTACATTCTTCAATCTCCTGAACAAAATTCTGTAACAAGAAATTAAAAGTTTAAGTTCTAGAACAAATTGATACCATGTACCTCCTGACACCATATACTGAGAAACAAACATCACTTCAGTCATATCCTTGACAAACATATATATACTGAATGTAATTTGGTGATAGGCATTAAGGAGGGCATGTGATGTGAATTGTGTTAAACACAATTGATGAATCATTGAACACTACATCTGAAACTAATGATGTACTATGTGTGGGTTCATTTAAGTTAAAAAAAAGAATTAAAAAAAAACATATTGTTTATCCACTCATCAGTTGATACACACTTGGGTTGCTTTCATATCGTGCTGCTGTAAATACTGTATTTTGCGATAAATCTAGGGGTGCAATATATCTTTTTCAAAATAATGTAATAACATAGGGGTGCATTTTTTTCAAAATAATGTTTTCATATTCTATTAGTAAATACCCAATGGAGAAATTATTGAATCATATGACAATACTATTTTTAATTTTTGGAGAAACCTCTACTGTATCCAGAGTGGATGCACCAGTGTGCATTCCCACCAACAGTGCATTAGTGTTCCATTTTCTGAATATACTTGTCAGCAATTCTTTCTGTTTTTGTTTTAGCCATTCTGACAGATCTAGTATTTCATTGTGGTTTTGATTTGCACTTCCCTGATGATGAGGGATATTGAGCATCTTTCCATTTGTCTCTTGACTATCAGTATGTCTTCTTTGGAGAAATGTATTTTCATTTCTTCTGTCCATGATTTATTTGGATTATTTCTTTTTTGGGTTACTCATAAGTTTTTTAGATATTTTGGAGAGTAACACTTTATCAGATGTGTCATTTTATTTTTCTGATTGTTTCCTTCATTGTGCAGAATCTTTTTATTTTGATGAAGTCCCAGTGGTTTATATTGGTTTTTGTTTCCCTTGCCTCAGGAGACATATATAGAAAGAAGTTGGTGATAGTCAATGTCAAAGAGATGACTGCTGGTATCTACTCTAGGGTATTTATGGTTTTATGTCTCACATTTAGGTCTTTAATACATTTTGAATTTATGTTTGTCTTTGTTGTAAGAAAGTGGTTAGTTTCATTGTTTTGCATGTTGCTGTCTGGTTTTCCCAGTCCCATTTGTTGAAGAGACTGTCCTTTTCCCACTAGTTATTCTTTCTTGCTTTGATGAAGATTAATTGACCATATAATTGTGGGTTCATTTCCGGGTATTCTATTCTCTTCCATTGATTTATGTGTCAATTTTGTGCCACTACAATACCGTTTTGATCGCTAGAGCAATTGTAATATATCTTGAAGTCCAGAAATGTGATGCCGCCAGCTTTCATCTTCTTTTTCAAGATTATTTTGGCTATTTGGCTTTTGTGGTTTCATACAAATTTTAGGATCATTTGTTCTAGCTCTTTGCAGAATGCTCTTGGTATTTTGATAGGGATCAAATTAAATATGTGTATTGCTTTGGGTAATACAGGTATTTTAACAATATTTGTACTTCAGATCCATACACATGGAATGTCTTGCCTTTTTTGTGTGTCATCTTCAATTTCTGTCTTCAGTGTTATGTACTTTTCAGAGGACGGGTCTTTTACCTCTTTCGTTAGGTCTATTACTAGGTATCTTACTGTTTTTGCTGCAGTTATAAATGGGATAGATCCTTTGACTTTCTGTTGCATAATTACTGATCTATAGAAATTCAAGAAATTTTTGTAGGTTGATTTTGTATCCTGCGTTTTTACTGATTCATATATCAGTTCTAGAAATTTTTTTGTAGAGTCTGTCAGGTTTTCTACATAGATTACCATGACTTTTGTAAATAGTAAAATTTTCACTTCTTCCTTGCTGAATGAATGCTTTCTATTTCCTTTTCTTGTTCAATTGCAAGGCTAAGACTTCCAGTACTATATTAAATAGTAATGGTAAGAGTGGACATTCCTGTCTTCTTCCTGACCATAAAGAAAATGCTCTCAGTTTTTCCCCATTGAGAATGATACTAGCTATGGGTCTTTCGTATATGGCCTTTATCAAGTAGAGATATGTCCTTTCTATCCTTACTTTATTGATGGTTTTTGTCATGAATGGATACTGTACTTTATCAAATGAGTTTTCTGCATCTCTTGAGAAGATCATATGGTTCTTGTTTCATTTACTAATGTGGTGTAACAACGTTGATTGATTTGTGAATATTGAACCACCCTTGTAATGCAGGAATAAATCCCACTTGGTTATGGTGATTAATTTTTCTAATGATTTGTTGGATTCAATTTGCTAATAATTTATTGACAATTTTTGCATCTCTGTTCATTAGGAATATTGGTCCTTTGTTCTGTTTTTCAGTGGAGTTTTTATCTATTCCTGATAGGAGGGTAATGCTGGCTTCATAGAATGAATATGGAAGTTTTCCTTCCCTTTTTATTTTATTGGAACAGTTTGAGAAGTTTAATTCTTCTTTAAATGTTTGCAAAAATGTACTTGTGAAGCCATCTGTTCCTGAACTTCTTTGTCTCAAGAGATTGTTGATTACTAATTCAGTTTTCTTGCTGGTTATCATGCTGCTTAAGTTTTCTGTTTCTTCCTGTTTCCACTTTTGTAGATTATGTTTCTAGGAATTAATTCGTGTCTTCCAGGTTGTCCAATGTGTAACCATATAGGTTTTCATAATCTCTTATACCTTTATTTCTCTGATATTGATTGTTATTTCTTTTCTCTTATTTGTGATTTTATTTATTTGTGTCCTTTCTCTTTTCTTTTTGAATAGTTTGGCTAGGTGATTAATTTCATTAATTTTTTTCAAAGAACCATCTCCTGATTCCAGTGACCTGTTCTAATGTATTTTTTGTTTGTTTATTTGTTTTAGTTTCTATTTCATTTCATTTTATTTCTACTCTAATATTATTTCCCTCCTTTAGCTGCTGTGAGGCTACTTTTATTGTTCTGTTTCTAGCTTCTTTAGGTGTAGGCTGAGGGAGTTTATTTGAGATTTTTCTTGGTTCTTGAGGTAGGACTGTTTCGCTACATACTACCCACTTAGAAAAACTTTTGCTGTCTTCCAATGGTTTTGGACCCTTGTGTGTTCACTTTTTTTTGTTTCCATGTTTTTTTAAAATTTCTTCCTTGATCTTGTGTTTTACAAATTCATTGTTTTATAGCATGTTGTTTAAACTCCATGTATTTGCTTCCAAATTTTTTTCTTGCATTTGACTTCTATTTTCATAACATTATGTTCAGAAAAGCTGCATGGTATGATTTCAGTTTTTATATTTGTTAAAACCTGTTTAATACGTGACCTAAATATTTTTAAAAGACATTTATTTGAGAGAGAGAAAGCATGAATAGAGGGAAAGAGCAGAGGGAGAGAGAAGCAGGTTCCCAACTGAGGAGGGACCCCGATATGGGACTTGATCGCAGGACACTGGGATGGTGACCTGAACCAAAGGCAGATGCTTAACTGAGGCACTTTCTCTCTCCATCTGTTCATAGCTGAGAACTTCCTTAATCTGGGGAAGGGAACAAGCATTCATGTCCAAGAGACAGAGAGGACCCTCCCAAAATCAATAAAAATTGATCAATACCCCAATATATAATAGTGAAGCTTGCAAATCATAGAGCTTAAGGATGCTACCTAAGAGCAGCAAGAAGGAAGAAATTTCTTATGTACAGAGGAAGGAACATCAGAATAACATCAGACCTATCCAGAGAGACCTGGTAAGCCAGAAAGGACTGGCAAGACATATTCAAGGTACGAGATGAAAAGAACATGCAGCCAAGAATACTTTGTCCATCAAAGCTGTGACTCAGAAGAGTTGGAGAGAGAAAGTACTTTCAGGAAAAACAAAAGCTGCAAATATGTGACCCCAAGCTAACCCTGCAAGAATTATAAAGCAAGGTTATTTAAGTGAAGAGAAATCTAAAGAGTCACATAGACCAGATATTAACAGAAACTACATGAACAGGGACTTTATAGGCAATACAATGGCACTAAATTCATATCTTTCTGTAGTTACTCTGAATGTAAACAAGTTAAATGGAGCCACGAAAAGACACAGGGTTTCAGATTGGATTAAAAAAAAAGAAGTAGGACCCAGTTGTATGCTGTCTACAAGAGATGCATTTTGAATTTAAAGACACTGCCAGATTGAAAGTGAGGGGATGAGGAAACATTACCATGCTAATGGACCTCAAAAGAAAGCTGGAGTAGGAATCCTTTTATCAGACAAATTACTTTTTATTTTTATTTTTTAAATTTATTTTATTTTATTTTCAGCATAACAGTATTCATTATTTTGCACCACACCCAGTGCTCCATGCAATCCGTTCCCTCTCTAATACCCACCACCTGGTTCCCCCAACCTCCACCCCCCACCACTTCAAACCCCTCAGATTGTTTTTCAGAGTCCATAGTCTCTCATGGTTCACCTCCCCTTCCAATTTCTCCCAACTCCCCTCTCCTCTCTAACTCCCCATGTCCTCCATGCTACTTGTTATGCTCCACAAATAAGTGAAACCATATGATAATTGACTCTCTCTGCTTGACTTATTTCACTCAGCATAATCTCTTCCAGTCCTGTCCATGTTGCTACAAAAGTTGGGTATTCATCCTTTCTGATGGAGGCATAATACTCCATACTGTATATATGGACCACATCTTCCTTATCCATTCGTCCGTTGAAGGGCATCTTGGTTCTTTCCACAGTTTGGCGACCGTGGCCATTGCTGCTATAAACATTGGGCTACAAATGGCCCTTCTTTTCACTACATCTGTATCTTTGGGGTAAATACCCAGGAATGCAATTGCAGGGTCGTAGGGAAGTTCTGTTTTTAATTTTTTGAGGAATCTCCACACTGTTCTCCAAAGAGGCTGCACCAACTTGCATTCCCACCAACAGTGTAAGAGGGTTCCCCTTTCTCCACATCCCCTCCGACACAAGCTGTTTCCTGTCTTGCTAATTTTGGCCATTCTAACTGGTGTAAGGTGATATCTCAATGTGGTTTTAATTTGAATCTCCCTGAGGGCTAGTGATGATGAACATTTTTTCATGTGTCTGATAGCCATTTGTATGTCTTCATTGGAGAAGTGTCTGTTCATATCCTCTGACATTTTTTGATATGATTATCTGTTTCGTGTGTGTTGAGTTTGAGGAGTTCTTTATAGATCCTGGATATCAACCTTTTGTCTGTACTGTCATTTGCAAATATCTTCTCCCATTCCGTGGGTTCCCTCTTTGTTTTCTTGACTGTTTCCTTTGCTGTGCAGAAGCTTTTGATTTTGATGAAGTCCCAAAAGCTTATTTTCGCTTTTGTTTCCTTTGCCTTTGGAGACATATCTTTAAGAAGTTGCTGTGCCTGATATCGAAGAGATTACTGCCTATATTCTCCTCTAGGATTCTGATGGATTCCGTCTCACATTGAGGTCTTTTATCCATTTTGAGTTTATCTTTGTGTACGGTGTAAGAGAATAGTCGAGTTTCATTCTTCTACATATAGCTGTCCAGTTTTCCCAGCACCATTTTTTGAAGAGACTGACTTTTTTCCACTGCATATTTTTTCCTATTTTGTTGAAGATTATTTGACCATAGAGTTGAGGGTCCATATCTGGGCTCTCTACTCTGTTCACTGGTCTATGTGTCTGTTTTTATGCCAGTACCATGCTGTCTTGATGATCGCAGCTTTGTAGTAAAGCTTGAAATCAGGTAACGTGATGCCCCCAATTTTATTTTTGATTTTTGAACATTTCCTTAGCGATTTGGGGTCTCTTCTGATTCCATACAAATTTTAGGATTATTTGCTCCAGCTCTTTGAAGAATGCCGGTGGAATTTTGATTGGAATGGCATTAAAAGTATAGATTGCTCTAGGCAGTATAGACATTTTAACAATGTTTATTCTTCTGATCCAAGAGCATGGAATGGTCTTCCATCATTTTGTGTCTTCTTCAATTTCTTTCATGAGTGTTCTGTAGTTCCTCGAGTACAGATCCTTTACCTCTTTGGTTAGGTTTATTCCCAGGTATCTTATGGTTCTTGGTGCTATAGTAAATGGAATCGATTTTCTAAATTCCCTTTCTGTATTCTCATTGTTAGTGTATAAGAAAGCCATTGATTTCTATACATTGACTTTGTATCCTGCCACGTTGCTGAATTGCTGTATAAGTTCTAGTAGTTTGGGGGTGGAGTCTTTTGCGTTTTCCATATAAAGAATCATGTCATCTGCGAAGAGACAGAGTTTGACTTCTTCATTGCCAATTTGGATACCTTTTATTTCTCATTGTTGTCTGATTGCTGTTGCTAGGACTTCTAATACTATGTTGAACAGGAGTGGTGAGAGCGGGCATCCTTGTCGTGTACCTGATCTCAATGGGAAAGCTGCAAGCTTTTTCCCATTGAGGATGATATTTGCTGTGGGTCTCTCATAGATAGATTTGATGAAGTTTAGGAATGTTCCCTCTATCCCTATATTTTGAAGCATTTTAATCAGGAACGGATGCTGGAATTTGTCAAATGCTTTTTCTGCATCAATTGAGAGGACCATGTGGTTCTTCTCTCTTCTCATATTAATTTGTTGTATCACATTGATTGATTTGCGAATGTTGAATCATCTTTGTAGCCCAGGAATGAATCCCACCTGGTCATGGTAGATAATCTTTTTAATGTGCTCTTGGATCTTGTTCGCTAGGATCTTGTTGAGAATCGTAGCATCCATATTCATCAGGGATATTGGTATGAAATTCTCCTTTTTGGTAGGGTCTTTGCCTGGTTTGGGGATCAGGGTAATGCTGACTTCATAGAAAGAGTCTGGAAGCTTTCCTTCTGCTTCATTTTTTTGAAACAGCTTTAGGAGTATAGGTGTTATTTCTTCTTTGAAAGTTTGGTAGAGTTCCCCAGGGAATCCGTCAGGTCCTGGGCTCTTGTTTTTTGGGAGGTTTTTGATCACTGATTCAATCTCGCTACTAGATATCAGTCTATTCAGGTTGTCAATTTCTTCCTGGTTCAATTTTGGGAGTTTTTAGTTTTCCAGGAATGCATCCATTTCATCTAGGTTGCTAAGCTTATTGGCATATAACTGTTTATAATAACTTCTGATGATTGTTTCTATTTACTTGGTGTTTGTTGTGATCTCTCCCTTTTCATTCATAATTTTATGAATTTGGGCTTTCTCTCTTTTCTTTTGGATTAGTGTGGCCAATGGTTTATTGATCTTATTGATTCTTTCAAAAAACCAGCTTCTAGTTTCATTGATACATTCTACTGTATCTCTGGTTTCTACCTCATTGATCTCAGCTCTAATCTTGATTATTTCCCTTCTTATGTATGGAGTTGGTTTGATTTGTTGTTGATTCCCCAGTTCTTTAAGGTGTAGAGACAGCTGGTGTGTTCTGGATTTTTCAATTTTTTTGAGGGAGGCTTGGATGGCTATGTATTTCCCCCTTAGGACCGCCTTTGCTGTATCCCATAGGTTTTGGACCAAAGTATCTTCATTCTCATTGGTTTCCATTAATTCTTTCAGTTCTTCTTTGATCTCCTGGTTGATCCAAGCATTCTTAAGCAAGGTGACCTTTAGCTTCCCGGTGTTTGAGTTCCTTCTGAACTTTTCCTTGTGATTGAGCTCCAATTTCAAAGCATTGTGATCAGAGAATATGCAAGGAATAATCTCAGTCTTTTGGTATCAGTTGAGTCCTGATTTGTGACCCAATATGTTGTCTATTCTTGAGAAGGTTCCATGTGCACTGTAAAACATGAGTATTCTGTTGTTTTAGGGAGGAATGTTTTGTCTATATCTATTAGGTCCATCTGGACTAATATATCATTCAATGCTCTTGTTTCTTTATTGAATTTCTGCTTCGATGATCAGTCTATTTCTAAGGGAGGTGTGTTAAGATCTCCTAATATTAATGTATTCATATCAATATGACTCTTTATCTTGATTAACAGTTTTCTTATGTAATTGGCTGCTCCCGTATTGGTGGCATAGATATTTACAATTGTTAGATCATCTTGGTGAATAGTCCCTTTAAGAATGATGTAGTGTTCTTCTGTATCTCTGACTACAGTCTTTAGTTTAAAATCTATTTTATCTGATATGAGAATCACTACCCTGGCCTTCTTTTGAGGCCCATTGGCATGAAAGATGCTTCTCCATCCCTTCACTTTCAGTCTGGTTGTATCTTTAGGTTCAAAATCGGTCTCTTGTAGACAACATATGGATGGGTCCTGTCATTTTATCCAATCTACAACGCTGTGCCGTTTCATGGGCACATTTAGGCCATTCACATTGAGAGTGATTATTGATAGATACGTTTTTATTGACATCGAGTTACCTTTGAATTCTTTCTTTCTGTAGACTGTCTCTATATTTCTGTTCAGTGCTATTCTTAGGATTTTTCCTCTTTTATAGAACCGCCCTTAATATTTCCTGCAGTGTTGGCTTGGTGGTTGTATAGTCTTTTAAGCCTTGCCGGCCTTGGAATCTCTTTATCTCTCCATCCATTTTGAATGTCAGTCTTGCTGGATAAAATATTCCTGGCTGCATGTTCTTCTCATTCAGTGCCCTGAATATATCTTGCCAGCCCTTTCTGGCTTGCCAGGTCTCTGTGGACAGTTCTTACATTATTCTGATGGGCCTTCCTCTGTAAGTAAGCAGCCTCTTTGTCCTAGCGGCTTTCAAGAGATTATACCTAAAATTATGATTCCTCAATTTGACTATCAGTTGCCTTGATGTTTTTTTGGAATCTATAATCTTGGGTGGAGAACGTTGGGCCTCTAGTACATGAACGCTGGTTCCAGTTGTGAGATTCAGAAAATTTTCATGAAGAACTTGTTCCTCTATATCTTCTAGACTTCTTTCTTTCTCCTCCCCTTCAGGGATTCCAATAATTCTGACGTTGGAACATTTCATGGCATCATTTATTTCCCTGATTCTGTTTTCCTGGCTTCTAAGCTGTTTGTTCCAGGCTTCCTCCTGATCCTTTCTCTTTATCTGTTTGTCTTCCAGATCACTAATTCTGTCTTCTTTCTCATTTACCCTAGCTTTGAGAGAATTTAGATTAGATTGGAACTCATTGAGAGCATTGTGAACCTCATCCCTGGTAGCTTTCAGCTCTGCCGTAACATTGTGAACATCATCTCTGGTCGCTTTCAGTTCGGCCCTAATCAATTCCGTTTGGTCATCCATGGCTTTCTCCATCCTAGCTATTGCCTGCATAATTGTTAGCCTGAATTTTCTTTCCGACATATTGCCTATATTGATAGCCGTTAGCTCTGTTGCAGAAGGTCCATCCTCTGTATTTTTCTTCTGTTGGGCATCCCTCCTCCTAGTCATTTTGTGAAAGATTACTGAACAGATGTAGCTCGATATATCGACCATGGTGCAGTCAAGGTGCACCCTGGAACACTTCTGAGCAATCAGGATTCCCCACCCAAACGAGAGAAAGAAGAAAAGAAAAAGAAAAAAAAGAGAGGGAGAGAGAGAGACAGGAAAGAAAGGGAAGATAAAAGAGAAGGTTCAGCCCAAATGGGCCCCAAGGTAAGATTTATGAAGTATAGGAACAAAAACAGACAAACAAAAAGACCGATAAAAGTATACGACAAGAGAAAAAATATATATATATGCAAATAAAGGAAGAACTTCATCAAAAAGAACCCCAAGTGTAAGATTTATATAATATCAGGACAAACACAAAACACAGAAACAGTGGTGGAAGAAAAAGATGGGAGAGTGGTTTTAAATTCTCAGTGTGGGTGAGGAAGGTTGTTTTGATTCTTCCTGGATGTACTTTGATATCTTTGTTAAAGGACTCAACTTCCCTAAGATAAAGGGGGATTAAAAATTGTTTTACCTATAGGGGCAGTATTGATTGGCGAAGGGGGATTACTATGAAGTTTAACTCTATATGAATATTAGAAAATAAAAATGAAATAGGAATAAACTAGACTAAACTAAACTTAAATTTAAAAAAAAAGAAACTTAAAAAATAGAAATGAAAAAGATAAACACAGGTGTATATATCAAAAAGTTCAGGTTAGAAGGTTATTATGGAATTTGATATACTGCACAGCTCACTGTGATGGTAAATAGGTTAAAAAACTATCTATATATTTAAAAAGTAGCCAGAATAGTGGGAACAAATTAAAAATAAAAGTTGTCTTATGAAGTACTGGTGGTGGTTCTCTTGTAGTCTTTTTTTTTTTTTTCTTTCCTGGTTGGTTTTCTGGGGGAGGGGCCTGCAACGAGGTTTTTCAGTTAGTGATGTTCCCTGAGTTAAGTCCTTCAGTCCCCCTCAAGGGTGTGGGCTCTGAGGAAACCGTTTTTTTCAGGCTTTTGTTCTCTGGAGGTTTTTATGATTGTTCCCTTTTTTTTTTTCCCTCTCACCTTGACTGCTTTTGATGGTTTTTGTAGGTTTAGAGGAAAGCAAACTGCACCCTGACCTCCCTCTCAGAGAGAAGCCTCAGTCTGTTCTTCTGTGGGTGTTGCAGAGCCCATATAAATTTCCCCTTGGCTGCTGGCAGAGCAGGTTCCAAGTCGCAGTCCTTTGGGACACAGGATCTTCTGCTTGTCCCCAAAACCATGGCAGTAGCAGCTGTCTGGGCAGCTCCAGACTGCCAGAGAGGTTCCAAGCAGCGATCGCACACTGAGATTTTCCTGCTGGCCCGGGCTTGGAGTGCCTGGTCTTTCTGGGTCTAAGAGCACCCGGATTGCATGCACCTCTCTCAGTGGGGGCTGCGGGTCACGTGCGCGTCTCATGCTCTGAGAGCGGGGCGCAGGTCCAAAAGTACCAGGCTGGGCCTTCACACACCTCTCTCAGGGAAGGGTTTGGGGCGCACGTCTTAGGCTCTGAAACAATGGCGTGTGTCTAGGAGCACCAGCTGGGCCTTTGTGTATCTCTTAGAGGAGGAGGAGAGGCGCGCACATCTCAGGCTTTGTAGCAGTGCTCGCGCCTTCTGCCCTCTGGCATGGGTCCCATCCCCTCACAGTTGCCAGACCCCACACAATCTCGGGTGCTCTGGTGGCTCAGGGTCCAAGACTTGGTTTCTCCGCTGCACTCTCTCTGGCTCAGCGCCAGAGGAGGCTGTCCTGGGACCGGGGAATTAACCCTTAAGCTAGCCCCAGTGTCCCTAGCCACCCTGATTACCACAATTTCCCCCCCACGATCCTTTGCTCTTTTGGAGTGCTTTCAACCAGTCTCCAAGTTAATGCTGGTCCCCAGATGCAGGGCATTCTCGCTCATATTAGGTGTATTACTTTCCAACCCATCGCCTCTGGTGGCTCCCTCCCCCTTTTGTTTATCTTCCGATATCAGTCCGCCGTTCCCCTGCCTCCGCTTAACCTGCCTTCTGGCATCTTCTGCCCCTGTAGAGATCCAGACGTGTATAATTCTGATCTCAGGCTAATTTCATGGGTGATCGGAGTTCTTTGGTAGGTAATCAGCTCACTTTAGGGTACAGGTTGAAAAGGCGCCTCCTCCTACTTCCCCGCCATCTTGGCCCCCTGACAAATTACTTTTTAAACCAAAAACTGTACTAAGAGATGTAGATGTAGATGTATCATACTTAAAGGGTCTATTCAACAAGAAGATCTAGGAGTTGTATGTATCTATGCACCTAACATGGGAGCACCCAGTTGTATAAACCAATTAATAACCAACGTAAAGATACATCAATAATAGTACATTAATAGCAAAGACCTCAACACTCCATTCACAACAATGGATGGATAACTAAGCAGAAGATCAACAAAAAAATCACTACTTTGAATGAAACATTGGGCCAGATGGACTTCGCAGAAATATACAGAACATTACATCCTAAAACAACAGAATATTCATTCTTCTCAAGTACACATGGAACTCTCTCCAGAACAGATCACATAACTAGGTCACAAATCAGGTCTTAACTGATATCAAAAGATTGGGATTATTCCCTGCATATTTTCAGATCAAAATGCCCTGAACTGGAAATCAATCACAGGAAGAAGTTTGGAAGGAACTCAATCACTTGGAAGTTAAAGAGCATCCTGCTAAAGACTGATTCTATTAACCAGGAAATTAAAGAAAAAAAGAAAAAAAACCACAAGTCATTGAAACTAATGAGAATGAAAACACACTGGGCCAAAACCAGTGGGATACTGCAAAGGAATTCCTAAGAGGGAAATACGTAGCCATTCAAGTCTCTCAAAAAACTAGAAAAATCCCAAGTGCACAAGCTAACCTTACACCTAATGGACCTGGAGAAACAATGTCAAACCATGCCAAAAGCAAGCAGTAGCACATGAATAATAAAGGTTAGAGCAGAAATCAATGAAATATAAACCAGAAAAATAGTAGAACAGAACAACGAAACTAGAAGCTGGTTCTCTGAAAGAATTAACAAGCTCTGTAAACCTCTCACCAGACTTATTTAAAAGAAAAGGGAAAGGACCCAAATTAGTTAAGTCTTGAATGAAAGTGGAGCCATCAGGACTGACACCAAGGAAATAGAAACAAGTATGAGAAATTATTACCAGCAACTATATGCCAACAAATTAAGCTATCTAGAAGAAATGGATGCATTTCTAGAAACTTAAAAACTACCAAGAATGGAACAGGAAGAAACAATCTGAACAGACTCATAAGCAGGAAGGAAATTGAGGCAGTAACCATAAAACCCCCAAAACACAAGAGTCCAGGACCACATGGCTTCCCAGGGGAATTCTACTAAACTTTTTTAAAATTTTTTTATTTATTTTTTTAAATTTTTATTATGTTATGTTAGACACCATGCAGTACACCACTAGTTCTTGATATAGTGCTCCATGATTCATTGTTTGCATATAAAACTCAGAGTGCCATGCAATCCATGCCTTTCTTAATACCCACCACCAGGCTCATTCATCCCCCCACTGCCCTCCCTTCATAATCCTCAGTTGGTTTCCCAGAGTCCATAGTTTCTCATGGTTCATCTCCTACTCCAATTATCCCCCTTTCATTTATCCTTTCCTTCTCCTAATGTCTTCCATGCTATTCCTTATGTTCCACAAATAAGTGAAACCATATGATAATTTACTCTCTCAGCTTGATTTATTTCACTCAGTATAATCTCCAACAGTCCCATCCATGTTGATGCAAATGTTGGGTATTCATCGTTTCTGATGGGTGAGTAATATACTATTGTGTATATGGCCCACATCTTCTTTATCCATTCATCTGTTGAAGGGCATCTCGTCACCTTCTCAGTTTGGCTATTGTGGACATTGCTGCTATGAACACGGGGGTGCATATGACCCTTGTTTTCATGACCTCTGTCTTTTTGGGGTAAATACCCAATAGTGCAATTGCCAGGTCATAAGGTAGATCTATTTTTTTTTTAATTTTAACTTATTATTTATTTATTTTTTTAAATTTCTTTTCAGTGTTACAAAGTTCATTGTTTATGTACCATGCAATACGTGCCCTCCCTCATACCCACCACCAGGAGCACCCAACCTCCCACCCTCTCCTCTTCAGAACCCTCAGATTGTTTTTCAGAGTCCACAGTTTCTCATGGTTTGTTTTGATGAATCTCCATAGTTTTCCAAAGTGGCTGCACCAACTTGCATTCCCACCAATAGTGTAAGAGGGTTCCCAGCCTTTCTCCACATCCTCTCTGACATTTGTTGTTTCTTGCCTTGTTAATTTTTTTTTCCATTCTAACTGGTGTAAGGTGGTATCTCAATGTGGTTTTGATTTGAATTTCCCTGATGGCTAATGATGAAGATCATTTTTGTTATGTCTGCTAGCCATTTATATGTGTTCATTGGAGAAGTGTCTGTTCATTTCTTGTGCCCATTTTTTTTACTTGATTATCTGTTTTTTGGGTGTTGAATTTGAGAAGCTCTTTGTAGATCTTGGATATCAGCCCTTGGTCAATAAACCTCTCACCAGACTTATCCAAAAGAAAAGAGAAAGGACCCAAATCAATAAAACCATGAATGAAAGGGAAAAGATCCCAACTAACACCAAGAAAATAAAAACAATTTTTAGAAATTATTACCAGCAACTGTATTCTAATTAAGCAATCTGGAAGAAATGGATGTATTCCTGGAAACATATAAACTGCCAAGACTTGAAACAATCTGGGTAGACCAGTAACCAGCAAGGAAACTGAAACAGTAATCAAAAACAAAAACAAAAATACAATGGTCCAGGTCAGCTTCCCAGGGGAATTCTACCAAACACTTAGAGAAGAAATCATACCTATTCTACTGAAGCTGTTTCACAAAAATAGAAATAGAGGGACAACTTCCAAACTCTTTCTATGAGGCCAGCATTACCCTGATACCCAAACCGGACAAAGACCCCATTAAAAAGGAGAATTAAGGACCAATCTTCCTGTGAATTTGGATTCCAAAATACTCAAGAAGTTCTTAGCCAAGAGGACTCAACAGTGCATTGAAAGGATTATTCACCATGACTAGGTGGAAGTTAATTTTGGGATGCAATGGTAGTGGTTCAACATTCACAAATCAATCATTGTCATAGAGCACATTGATAAAATAAAAGATAAGAATTATATGATCCTCTCAGTTGTTGTAGAAAATTCATTTGACAAAATATATCATCTTTTCCTGATTAAAATTCCTCAGGGTGTAGTGATAGAGGGAACATACCTCAATATTATAAAAACCATCTATGAAAAGGCCATAGTGAATATCATTCTCAGTGGGGAAAAATTTAGAGCCTTTCCTTTAAGGTCAGGAACACAACAGGGATACCCACTCTTCACCATTATTGTTCAACATAGTACTAGAAGTCCTAACCCCGGCAATCAGACAGCAAAGATAAATCAAAGGCGTTCAAATTGGTAAAGAAGAAGTCAAAATCTCTCTTCTTACAGATGATATCCTACTTTATGTGGAAAAGCCAAAAGACTCCACCCCCAAATTACTACAACTCCTACATCAATCAGTAATGTGGTAAGATACACAATCAATGCACAGAAGTCAGTGGCATTTCAATACACTAACAATGTAATTGAGGAAAAAGAAATTAAGGAATCAGCTCCTTTTACAATAGCACCAAAAACAATAAAATACCTAGGAATAAACCTAATCAAAGAGGTCAAGGATCTATATAAATTGCAGAACACCTATGAAAGAAATTGAGAAGACAAAAAGAGACGGAAAAACTTTCCATGCTCATGGCTTGGAACAGTAAACACTGTTAAAATGTCTCTGTTGCCCAGAGTAATCTACACACCCAGTGCAATCCTCATCAAAATACCATCAACATTTTTCACAGAGCTGGAACAAACAATCCTAAAATTAGTATGGAACCAGAAAAGACCCCAAATCACCAGGAGCATGTTGAAAAAGAAAACCAAAGCTTAGGGCATTATGATGCCTGATTTCAAGCTACATTACAAATTCGTGATCATTAAGAAAGCATGGTATTGGCAAAAGAAGTAACAGACTTATTTATTAGTGTAACAGAATAGAGATCCCAGATATGGACCCTTAACTCTATGGTCAAACTCTCTTCAACAAATCAGGAATGAACATCCCATTGATAAAAGGCAGTCTCTTCAATAAATGGTGCTAGGAAACCTGGACAGCCACATGCGGAAGAATGAAACTGAACCATTTTCTTACATCATACATAGAGATAAATTCAAAATGGTTGGAAGACCTCAATGTAAGACAGGAGTCCATCAAACTCCTAGAGGAGAACATAGGCAGTAACCTATTTGACATCGACTGCATTCACTTCTTTCAAGACTTGTCTCTAAAGGCGAGGGAAACAAAAACAAAAATGAACTCTTAGACCACATCAAGATAAAAAGCTTTCTCGCAGCAATGGAAACAGTCAACAAAAGAAAGAGGCAACCCACAGAATGGGAGAAGATACTTGCAAATGACATTCCAAACAAAAGGCTGGTATTTAAAATCTATAATTTTTTCAAACTCAACACCCAAAAAACAAATAATCCAGTTAAAAAATGGTCAGAAGACATGAATAGATACTTCTCCAAAGAAGACATACAGTATCCGTAGTGTAGTGGTTATCACATTTGCCTGACAAAGAAGACATACAAATGGCTAATAGGCTCATGAAAAAATGTTACATATCAGTAGCCATCAGGGAAATTCAAATCAAAACCTCAGTGAGATACCATCTTGCACCAGTTAGAATAGCTAAAATTTGCAAGACTGTTAACAACAAATGTTGATGAGAATGTGGAGAAAGAGGACCCCTCTTACACTGTTGGTGGAAATGCAAGCTGGTGCAGCCACTCTGGAAAAGAGTATAAAGGTTCCTCAAGACATTATGACCCAGCAATTGCAGTACTAGATATTTAGCTAAAGATATAGATGTAGTGAAAAGAAGGGGCACCTGAACCCCAGAGTTCACAGCAGCAATGTCTACTATAGCCAAACTGTGGAAGGAGCCTAGATGTCATTCAACAGATGAATGGAGTAAGAAGATGTGATTCATGTGAAATATTGCTCAGCCATCAGAAAAGAGGAATACGTACCATTTACATCTACATGGATGTAACTGAAGGGGATTGTGCTAAATGAAATAAGTCAAGCAGAGAAAGACATATTGTCATATGGTTTCACTCTTATGTGGAACAGAAGGAAGAGTGTGGAGGACCACAGGGGAAGGGAGGAGAAACTGAATGGTAAGAAATCAGAGAAGGGGACAAACCATGAAAGACTCTGGACTCCTGGAACCAAACTGAGGGGTACAGAATGGAGTAGGGTGCAGGGTTGGGGTAACTAGGTGGTGACTATTGAGGTGGTCTTGTGTTGTGAAGACCAGTGGATGTTATACACAACTAATGAATCATTGAACACACCATCAAAAACTAATGATGTAGTAAATGTTGGCTAACTGAACATAATAAAAAACAATAGAAAACAAAGTCAAAAAAGAATAAGAAGAAGAACAAAAACAGATGGCAATAAGCATTCCTCCACCTCAAAGAATAAACCCCCTCATTTGTGGACACCAAAAACAAAAACAAAAACAAAAAAAAAAAAACAGACAAACACAAAAATAGAAGTTGGTGAATTTAAGAATGTAGTTGAAACCAGAAAAAAAGGTAAAGAGAGAGAAAGAAATGAAAAATTTTATCCTGAAGGTTAAACGAGTCATGAGGAAACCCTGGGGTTCAATATACTATTTTACCATGGCGCTGGAGTTTTACCGTATTGTGGTATCCATAAGCTTTTCATTCATCTGTTCTTCCAGTCAGTCTTCTGGGGAAGGAGCTTGCTGTGCTGGCTCTCAGAATCTTTGCCTGAGCGTATTTGTCCCACCCTTTGTCAGAGGGATGTGCTCAATTTAAGCTGGTCATTTGTAAGGCTTTTTTCCCCTGGAGGCTTTCCATGCCTCTTCAGAATCAGAGCAAACATGGCCAGCCCAGAGCCATAAGATCGCAGTGCCCCCTCTTCAATAAACCCTCCAGGTCAAAGGGTCTCCACTTCTGTGTGGCACAAACTCCTCAGACTCTTGGGGTTCATGACCACTGCAATCCTCCTGCTGGGGGGAGGGGAGCAGGGACCTACTGTTGTTACCATGCTTTGCATCTTTGCGACTTTGAGTGGTTGTGGGCTCACACACACACCCTGCTCTTCAAGGTCATGGCTGGGTGCTGCTCTGTGGTCCTTTCGGGGCCACCAGTGCCCTGAGAGCTGTTGCCCAGTCCTGGGTGCAGCCATTTTGTCCCTCCCAGGGGATGGTAAATGGCCTGCAGGTTCCAGTCCTTTTCAGGGTGCTCAGGCAAACAGCAGTCTCCCTACTGTCTGTCTCACAATTTATGGCAGCCTGAGCTGAAAGTCCCTCCTAGGCTCAGTGACCATAATAATTTTTTCCTCTCCGCTGCTTGGGCACTGTATCAGTTCCAGCCCTCCCATTCCTTCTGCATCTCCTGGGATCCTGAGACCACAATGATCCACCTAGATTTCTGCCCTTTTCATCCCCTGACCTCCTTTCAGAAAGGGATGTCTCTCACTGGAGCAGATTTCTTAGGGTTCCAATTTTGCACTCTGATGTTATAGCACTTTCTGGTATCCAGCTTATATAGCCTCCCTGCCCCCTTGTGTTTATCTTCTGATATTTCCCCATAGATTCATGACTGCACCACCAGCCTTGCAAAAAGCAATTGTTTTTCTGCTTGTAGAGTTCCAGATAAATTTTCTTGCCATTTCAGGCTGAATTCATGGGTGTTTGGAATGGTTTGCTAGATATCCAGCGAAATTCGAGGGACCAGATGAAAGAAACCAGGCCCCTTACTCCTCTGCCATCTTGCCTCCCTTCTCATTCAATGTAATTATTGATGGATGTATATTTATTGCCATTCTATTACTTGTTTTCTCATTTCTGGAGGTTTTCTCTCATCTTATCTTTGTCACATTGGTGACAAATTGTTACCTTTGCACCCAAAGTGCCCTCTTTAATATTTCTTGCAGGACTGGTTTAGTGGTCACAATTTCCTTTAGATTTAGATTTTGTTTGTCTGGTAAACTGTTTCTCTCTCTTTCTATTCTGAATGACAGCCTTGTTGGATAGAGCATCCTTGGCTGTGGATCTTTCCCATTCAGCACTTTGAATATATTCTACTCCATTCTTATTTGGAAAGTTTCTTTGGGAAATCTCCAACTAAATTTATGAGTTTTTCCTTGTAAGTTAAGGGCTTCCGCTTTTAAGATTTATTTCTTTATCACTAAATTTTCAAATCTAATTGCAATATGTCTTGGTGTTGGCCTGCTTCTGTTAATTATGATAGGAGTTGTCTGTGCCTCCCAGATCTAGATTTTTGTTTCCCCCTCCAGATCAGGGACATTTTCAGTGGTTATTTCTTCAGATAAATTCTCTGTCTCTTTTTCTTTCTCTTCTTCTGGGACTCTTATTATACAAATGTTACTACATTTGATGGTCAGTGACTTCCATGTGTCTGTTCTCATACTGCATAATTTTTCTGTCTTTCCTCTTTAGTGTCATTACTTTCCTTTGTCTGTCTTCTTGGTCACTAATTCATTCATTTGCTTCTTCCAGCCTGGTGTTCATTGCATGAAGCCTGTTTACGAATCTTGTTTATTGAACTCTTTGTCTCTAATCAATTCTTTTATCTATTTTCTGTGTTAAGGGTCTAACTAATGTCTTCTATTCTTTTCTCAAGCCCACTGAGTATCCTTATGGTTGTCATTTAAAATTCTCCATCAGTTGTTTATATCAGCATTATCAACAATAGCCAAATTATGAAAGAGTCCAAATGACTTATGAATTGATAAAGATGATGTGCTATACATATATGTGTGTATTTTATGTGTATATACACATATGTGGGTGTGTTGTATACATTGGAATATTACTCAGCCTTCAAACTTTGCCGCTGCTGACATTGTGGGTGGATCTAGAGAGTATTATGCTAAGTGAAATAAGTTAGTCAGAGAGAAAAATACCATGACTTCACTCATATGTGGAATTTCAGAAACAAAAGAGATGAATATAGTTGGATGACAGAGAGGCAAATTATGAAACAAATACTTAACTACAGAGAGCAAACAGGATTACTGGAAAGGACATTCATGGGGGATGTGTTAAATAGGTGATGGATATTAAGGAAGACATTTGTGATGAGCACTCTTTAGTTTATGTAAGTGATGAATTACCAAATTCTATACATAAAGCTAATATTACACTGTATGTTAACTGACTGGAATTTAGATAAGAACTTGAAGGAATAAAAATTCTCCATCAGGTATGTTACTTTTCTCTCTTTTGCTTATATCTCTGGTTATGGCCTTGTTTTTTTCATTTGGGATAAATTCTTTCTTTGCGTTTTGTCAAAGTCTCTGTATTTTTCTCTGAGCTATGTTAAGGCAGATATGCCTCCTGCTTCTGAAAGTAAGGCCTTGTGAAGAAAAAGCCATGTAGTGCCCAGAGCATGGTGCTTCAGGGAGTTTCTCTGATGTGTGCCGCATGTTTACTGCTTTTGTGTTTTGGCTGCTTTATCCTTTAGGGCAGTTGGCAGAGGTTCTCTGTGCCTGCTGTGAGCAGTGTTTGGACTCTGGCCTGAGCATGGTTTGTTTCAACTAAGTGTGTTGTGTTCTGCTAATCAAATGAGTTTTGCCATCACCTCCGCCATAGCTGAGGCCCTGCAGAACTCTCTGTTTGGGAGACATGGCATGGGTGGGGGTTATGCTGTCTTCTGGGGGATGGGCCGACCATGCTGGGACTGAGGCAAGTTTGAGAAGTGCAGTCACACCAGAGTGGAAGGTGGTGGAGACTGGTGTATGCAAGCTATGCAGCCAGTTTGGGCACTGCTCTGCTTTTCCCAAGTGGCTCTGTGTTTATGCTGAGGGGTGAGGTTGGGAAATGGTGCCGCTCAGCTCCTGTGTTTCTGAAGAGGTGTCCTTGTGAACACTGCCTCTTACAGACATGCTCCAAGAAGAAGAAATAATGTCCCCACTGTGTGCCTCAGGTGCTCTTCAGATTGTTGTGTCCATGCTCTCTGCCCCTGTGTTGTTTGCTTGCCTTCTCTTCAAGCAGAGCCTACTGCCCTCTGGGCTTTATTCCATCCAAACCCACTAACATTTAAACTTCAGGCTTTAAGCCCATCTGGTTGCAAGAACTCACCAAATTTAGCCCCTCTCTTTTTCCAAGCCAGTGGCTTTAGGGAAACATTCTTGTTGTGTGTTCCCCTGTGTGCCCCCCTACCCCGCCATATCACCCTTCTCTGTGACTGTAGATCCTTCCCTTCTACATCCCCCATGATCTGTTTCTCCCTTAAACCATATATCCACACTTTCTACCTGCTTTGATGTGGCCTCTTATCTCTCTTTAGTTTTGGAGTTTGTTCTGTCAGAATTTAGATCAACTTCTGGAGTATTTAGAATGATTTGATAGTTATCTAAGTGTGTTCATGGGACGAGGGAAGCCTAGGGTTCTCCTACTGTGCCACCATCTATCTCTCCAAGCTTACTGTAGTATATTTTTAACTTCAGTTACTGAGTTTTTCACTGCTGATTGATTTTTTTTATCTTTTCTATCTCTTTTTGAGGATCTCACTGAGATCCTCCACTCTTCTTAAGTCCAGTGAGTATCTTTATGACCATTACTTCAAATTCTCCATTAAACATATTGCCTATCTAGATTTCATTTAGCTCTCTTGGTGGTTTTTTTTTTCAAAGATTTTTATTCATCCATTTGACAGAGAGAGATCACAAGTAGGCAGAGAGGGTAGGCAGAGAGGCAGGCAGAGGGAGAGAGAGGAGGAAGCAGGCTCCCCGCGGAGCAGAGAGCCCGATGCGGGACTCGACCCCAGGACCCCGAGACCATGACCTGAGCTGAAGGCAGCGGCCCAACCCACTGAGCCACCCAGGCGCCCTCTTGGTGTGTTTTTTTTCTTGTTCTTTCATTTGGGCCACATTCCTCTGCCTCCTCTTTTTATGTAACTCTCTGCATCTGTTTCTTTGTTTTAAGAAAGTCTTCTTATGTGCTTGTGTTCCCTGCTTTTCAAAATAGTGGCTTTATGAAGAAGTCCTGTAGTACCCTATAGCACAATATCCACTGTTCACTAGGACCTGGTGATTTAGGAGTATCTCCTATGTGTGTTGCTGCACTCTACTTTTGTAGATTAGCTGTGTTTGCCTTCAGACCCGTGTTTCACAGGGGCTCTGTTTGCCTGCTGTGGACTAGATTTATTCCCTGGTATATTGTATGGAGCCAGCCTAGGGACCCCTTGGGCTTGAATTTGTTCCAGCCAGATGTTTGCCAGACTTGTGGTTGCAGCAAACTACAGGGTGCTCTTCCTGTGTTGTTCCCTGAGAGGCTTTCACTGATGGGTGAGGACTGCAGTCAATCCAGGTGACTACCCCCAGTCCACTGCTGGGGCTTTTCTCCTTAGAGTGCTGCTTGGCACCTTTGGGGCTGGTTGCAGAATGTGACACTTGTGGTGTGGCTTTGGATAAACCCTAAATTTATTATGCTGAGTAGAGTGGGTTGAGTGAGGTATATCCAAAAGAGAATGCTAGGGTATGTTGCACTCTTAGGAAATTTTGCCCTTGTCTGCTTATGGGTGGTGACCTGGTGCTGCTTTGGAGAACTCCTGTGGAGAGCAGGTTGGATGAAGCAGGTCAGTATGAAAGCATGGAAGTATAGAACATTGCTAGCAGGCAAGTTGGAAAGTGTTTGTGCTGGTTCCTCCAGGTGTCTGTGCATGTAGGCTGGGTGTTGATGGAAAAAATGGCTCCTGCCAGTGCTTTCCTTTTGGAGAAGTCTCTAAAGACTCTTGCCTCTCCTACACATGTTCTGAGATTAGTAAACAAATCTCCTTCCCATATACTATGCAGGTATTTTTCGAAACTAATGCTCCTATACTTTATGTTAGTGGGATTGTTTGTTATGTTATTTCTTTAAGGGTGGGGACTCAGTTTCTTATTCTCCTCATATTCTCCCAGAGCTGACCCTACTGATTTTTAAAGTTTCTGTAAAATTCCTGGTGTTAAGCTTCATTGACTATAAAAACTCTCAAAGTTAAGCCCCTCTGGTTTATTTTTTTAAAGATTTTATTTATTTATTTGACAGATCACAAGTAGGCAGAGAGGCAGGCAGAGAGAGAGAGGGGGAAGCAGGCTCCCCACTGAGCAGAGAGCCCCGATGCAGGGCTCGATCCCAGGACCTTGGGATCATGACCTGAGCTGAAGGCAGAGGCCCCAACCCACTGAGCCACCCAGGCGCCCCAAGCCCCTCTGTTTTTCAAAGCCAAATGTTATACTGATTTGTCTTCCCAGCTGGGGGTGCCTGGTGTGGGGTCTTCTCCTTTCCCTTCTCTGTACTTGCACTGCTCCTCTTTCCCCTGGTCAGTCTCATAGGTCACTTTGTTTCATGACCAGTTCTGTGCCCTTCCTACTATTTTTGATGTTCTTCCAGTCTTCAGGTTGTGTTCTGAGTTACTTAAACTGATGTGGGTGTTACATAGGTGGATCTGTGGGGTGAGTTAGGTTTAGGATCCTCCTACTCTGCCATCCTCCCCAGAAGTCCTTCCTATACTACTTTAGATTGATCATTTTTAAAAGGAACACATGATATACTCAAGTTCTTGGTAATCTTCCTTCCTGATGTGTTATCACTTAATTTCAGTGTTTTGTTTTTCTTGGAAGTGCACCAACTTTTCTTGCATTGATTTCATGTAAGTTTTCTACTATTGCCTTAACAAATTTATCACAAGTGTAGGGGCTTAAAACAATACCTGCACTGTTTTACCATTGCGTATGTCAGAAATCTGGTTACAGGTCTCACTGGATGAAAATCAAGGTATTGGCAAGCTGCATTCCTTTCTAGAGGGTCTGGGGAAAATTCATGACTTACTCATTTGGTTATTGGCAGAACTCAATTTCTTATTACTGTAAGTCTAGAATTTCTGTTTCCTTGCTAGCCATAAACTGAGGACTGTTCTCGGTTTCAAGAGTTCACCTTCATTCTTTGGTCCATTGCATCTTTTTTCCATCATCAGAGCGAACAACAGATCTCCTTTTACCATAGAATTTCTCTACTTTATTTTTTCTTATTTCTGAGAGATATTTTGGAAATTTATATCACCTAGGATGTATGTATATGTTTGAAAAACATTGCACAAATATATATATATATAATATATATATTTACACTATATGTATACACACACACACTATATATATATATATATATATATATACTAAAAGAATGTGAAGTTATTTTTCTTTTAAAAATAATGGTTATATGACTCAGTTTTGAGGGAAAAAATAGGGAACAAAGGCATTTTTATATTGTTAAAAGACAATTTTTTCTGAAATCACAGAATCTGTGTTCAAATATGATTTCTTCATTTTCTGATTATAAGACCTGAGGCGTTGAACTTTTGAGTCCAATTTTCACTTCTATAAATGAGGATAATGAATACCTGTCACAGTTGATTTATAGGTTATGACTATTAAGTGACATAAATAATTTTTTTAAAAAGCTATGTGCATGTAATGATATATTAAAATGAACCCATTATAATTTTAATTTTGGCAGAGGTCCCAAATTGATGCATCATCTCCTCTAAGCTACCAAAGTCAGCCATGACACCATCACACTTGACCTGCAAAAAAGTGAAAGAAAAAATTTTTCTATTATCCTCAACTGCAAAGATATATAAAATTATTCTCATGGAAATAAGTAAATGAAATAAATAATAAATGAAATAAATAAATAAATAAATAATGAATCCATAGTGTCCTCATGGATAAGAGATGCAAAGATTTTTCTACATATGGAATGTATGTACCCCACACCCTCTAATAAGGATGGGTATTGATGGGGTTTTTAATCCTCATCTCACAATTTTTTTCATCTTTATTGGTGTTTGATTGACAAATAAAATTATAAGATATTTAAATTGTACCTTATGGTGATTTGGTATACATATACATTTTGAAAAGATTTCCACCATCTTGTTAATTAAGACACCCATCACCTCCCATATATTTATTGGGTCGTTTTGGTGAGAACATTTAAGTTCTACTCTCTTAGCAAATTTCAATTATACAGTACATTGTTATCAACTATAATCATCATGTTTTACATTTAATCTTCAGACCTTGTTCATCTTATAGTTCAAAGGTTGTACCCTTTGACCCACCTCTTCCTATTTCCCCCAGTTCCCAATCCCTGGCAACTAATTTTATAATTTTTGTTTCTAGGAGTTTGACTTTTTTTTTTTTTTTTTTTTTAGATTCCACATATAAATGACAACAAGCAGTATTTGTCTTTGTCTGGCTTATTTCACTTAGCATAATGCCCTCAAGGTTCATCCACATTGTCAAAATGGCAAAGTTTCCTTCTTTCTCATGACCAAATATTTATATGTATGTGTATTTATGTATCTGTGTATGTATTATGTCTTCTTTAGCCTTTTGACTGATTGACACTTGTTATTTCTGTATCTTGGCTATGATGAATAAAGCTGCAGTGAACACTGGAGTGCAGCTGTCCCTTCAGTATTCTGTTTTCACTACCTTTGGATATGTACCTGTAAGTTTTCATTTTCTTTTCTCTTTTCTTTTTGTCTTTACATCTCTCTCTGACTCAGCTGGGGAAAAAAAATCCTCTGCTTTTAAGGAATTATGCTGTTACTCTGTGTGCAGCCAGGTAATCCAGAATAATCTCCCCCATCTCAAGTCCCTTTTCTTTTTTTTTTTTTTTCAATTTATTTATTTTCAGAAAAACATTATTCATTATTTTTTCACCACACCCAGTGCTCCATGCAAGCCGTGCCCTCTATAATACCCACCACCTGGTACCCCAACCTCCCACCCCCCCGCCACTTCAAACCCCTCAGACTGTTTTTCAGAGTCCATAGTCTCTCATGGTTCACCTCCCCTTCCAATTTACCCAAATTCCCTACTCCTCTCTAACGCCCCTTGTCCTCCATGCTATTTGTTATGCTCCACAAATAAGTGAAACCATATGATAATTGACTCTCTCTGCTTGACTGATTTCACTCAGCATAATCTCTTCCAGTCCCGTCCATGTTGCTACAAAAGTTGGGTATTCATCCTTTCTGATGGAGGCATAATACTCCATAGTGTATATGGACCACATCTTCCTTATCCATTCATCCGTTGAAGGGCATCTTGGTTCTTTCCATAGTTTGGCGACTGTGGCCATTGCTGCTATAAACATTGGGGTACAGATGGCCCTTCTTTTCACGACATCTGTGTCTTTGGGGTAAATACCCAGGAGTGCAATTGCAGGGTCATAGGGAAGTTCTATTTTTAATTTCTTGAGCAATCTCCACACTGTTCTCCAAAGAGGCTGCACCAACTTGCATTCCCACCAACAGTGGAAGAGGGTTCCCCTTTCTCCACATCCTCTCCAACACATGTTGTTTCCTGTTTTGTTAATTTTGGCCATTCTAACTGGTGTAAGGTGATATCTCAATGTGGTTTTAATTTGAATCTCCCTGAGGGCTAATGATGATGAGCATTTTTTCATGTGTCTGATAGCCATTTGTATGTCTTGATTGGAGAAGTGTCTGTTCATATCTTCTGCCCATTTTTTGATGTGTTTGTCTGTTTCATGTGGGTTGAGTTTGAGGAGTTCATTATAGATCCTGGATATCAACCTTTTGTCTGTACTGTCATTTGCAAATATATTCTCCCATTCCGTGGGTTGCCTCTGTTTTTTTGCCAAGTCCCTTTTCTTAATCACATCATCAAAGTTCTTTTTTCCATGTAAGGAACATAGTAGTTGTAGGTTCTGGGAATTAGGGTGTGGCCATTTTTGGGTAGTCATCATTATGCTTACCTTTGGGTAGTCATCATTCAGCCTTTTCTTGTTGAAGGATGAAGATGGTTGGTGTGCAGATCTACACATCATATGATTTTCCTAGATCAGAGAGATGAAGCTAGATAAGCAAGTTGGAGCTTGAAACTTGTATTCCATGCTAGGTAGGTTTGAAATAAATCTAGGAAATGGAAAGTCATTGAAGATTTTTTTTAAGGAGGGTAGTATATTCACATTCATGTTTTATATAGATTATACTAGTGAGCCTATGGAAAATGGTGTAGAAGGTGTTTGGGGTAAGAAGATCATTTACGATGTTTTTGTAATAATCTTGACAAGTAATGATAAAAGCCTGAAGTCAGTCAGTCATAGTTGGGATGGATCACAGAGGAATGGATTTGAGAAAGTTTAAGGAAATATTACTGATTAGTTGATATAATCAACTAGGGATCAACTAGAAAAACAGAACTAGTAAGAGATATTAAAAATGTTTCGAGGAATTGGCTTATGTGATTGCAGGGACTGACTAGGCAAGTCTGAAATACATAGAACAGTCTCTCAGGAATGCAGACTGAAATTTTTCAGCATGGCCTGAAGCTAGTGTTCAGAGATAAAGTTTCTTCAGGGAAGCCCCATTTTGCTCTTAAGACCTATCAGCTGATTGAATTATTTCCGCCACAATATATGGGATAATTTCCTTTACTTAAGTGATATCACAGACATTAATTACATGTACCAAATGGCTTTACAGCAGCAGCTAGATGAGTGCTTGATTGAATAATTGGGGTATCTAGTCTAGCCAAGTTTACTTATAAAAGACCGTCACTGATCAATGGAGGCCAGTGGGGACGGAATAATAGGGAATGACTCAAGTATCTGGCATGAGTATTAAGTGAGATCACTAATATCGATAGAGAATACAAGAGAAGGAGCAGGTTTTCAACACTTTTAGTAAACTTTTAGTAAAGTTAAATAAAAAAAAAACTTTTAGTAAAGTTTTGATATTGCAAGAAAGGTTTCAACCAGATAAATACATTTAGAAGCCATCAGGTAAAAGTGATAGTTGAACCAGGGGACTAAATTAAATAATCTACAAGAGGACATATATAGGGAAAAGTTATGAGGAGGAAATTCTGAGGACCACCAACATTTAAGAATTATCTAGAAAAAAAATTTAGAAAAATAGGATGAAGAGAGAACCCAGAAGTGTTTGATGCCCAGTTCTAAGAAAAATGTAGTGAACAGCAGCATTATAGATACTAGAAGGTTCAATAAGTTTAGCTCAATGAGAAAAAAATCCATTAATTTGTGAATTAAGTTCATTAGTGAATTTAGCATGAACAGTTTCAGTGTTGTTAGAACAGAAGCAATACTGCAGTGGGTTGAAGAATGACTAGAAGGGGAGTGTCTGGGTGGCTCAGTCATTAAGTATCTGCCTTTGGCTCGGGTCATGATCCCAGGGTCTTAGGATCAAGGGAGCCTGCTTCTCTGTCTCCCACTCCCCCTGCTTGTGTCCCCTCTTTCGCTGTGTCTTTCTCTGTCAAACAAATAAATTTTAAAAATCTTAAAAAAAAAGAATGACTAGAAGGTGTCAAATTGAAGCCAATATAGATCACCCAGAGATGTGTAGATAAGGAGGAAAGATACAAAGTGAATGATATAAGAAAATGGATAATAATTATAAGAGGATTAAGTGCCAAGGAAGGATGTTAAAAATGGCAGAAACTTGAGAAAGTTTATTGGCAAACAGTAAGAAGAAAGGAGGGAGAGGTTGGTGTTCTAGAAGAGAAGAAAATTCCTAATAACTGAGAAAGAAAATAAATAACCCAGTTATTAAACAGGGATGCAATACTAAGGAAAGTCTTGTCTTCTTCTTTGCATGAGAATAAAGTAGTGGCTGTCAATTATGGTAGTATAAACCCAAGGAGATGGTTTGAAAGTTTGTGAGAGGTTTTGTAGACTATCGTAATGATTGGAGAACTTCCTTGCCTATTATGAACAGGGTTTTGTGTCAGGATAGGCTTCACAGAAAAAAAAATAATTTTTCTATATCTCCTGTAACTTTTGATTATCCCATTGGTTGTCTATATAGATAAAAAAAGCCTGTTTGTATTGATCTAAGCCTTGAATCAAACTTCCATTTTATATACAAAGAAGAAAGTTTTTAGTATACAGACTTCTCCAGGAATGTATCTACCATGTAAATCAACATACAACCTTACTTTGTTTTGTTCAGAATGTTACAAAGAATGTTCATCATTTTGGAAAATCATTTTACCTACAAAAATACTGCTCTTGGTTATTTGAAATAATAGTAATAACAGACCTGTACCAGTCAGCATTCATAGCTATTACATTTATAAGCATTCTCTGTATATTTGCCTACATATCTTTTAGTTTTGTCATGCCCCAGCATTTCCATGTTGAAATGCATTTTGATTCATCATAAACTACTTACTTTGTATTTCTCTTTCATGTTATATGTGTCATATATTTGGCATTATGTGTATTTTATTTCAGCATAGTAAAATAGGTATTAAAATGTTTAAGAAATAGGGTCAGATAGACTTGAGAACCACTAGCTTAGAGGAAAGAAGATAGGAATGGGCAAAAATGCTGAAAATTTTCATGTAGACATGCAGGAACTTGTTAGAATAGCTATGCATTATGCTTTATGGTAGAGGTTACCATAGCTCTGGTTGCCAGATTTTTAGCTTTTATCATGACTCTGTAGTATTTAAAATTCTCTCCTCTTTTTCTTTCTATGACGTCCTTCTTCTTCAGTTCTTCTCTTACATATCTGGGCTTCATTTCTGACTCCTTTTCTGAGTACTCCTCTGCCTGGATCTTTAGATTTGGTGATTTCTAAAGCTCCCTGTTTGAATTCTCAGTTCTGCTTGGCAGTCTCACTCATACCTTGATCTAATTAAACATACATATGCAGATGATTCCCAAATCTGTACTGCCAGCACAAGTCTTTATGCCAGGCTTCAGACTCATGAAGCCAACTGCCTGCTGATTTTTTTCTTTGTGGATGCCTTATCAGCACCTCAAACTGAATATAGCCAAAACTGAACTCTTCATTACTCCACCAGCAACACCATAAACCTCTTATTATTTTTGGTACTAATATTCCCAAGGTAAATGACTAGGGCATAATGTTGTATTTCTCCTTTTTTACCTCCACTTTTTAGTCTGATGCAAAATCATAATGATCCTTCCTTCAGAATATCTCATGAATTTGTCTTCTTTTCCATTTCCTAAACTCCATTCCAATATAGTTTAGACTCTTACCATTTCTCCTGATAACGATAGTAATCTAACTAAATCTGCTACCTCCACTACTGCCTGATGACTTTTGGTACAGTTTCTAGAATAAATATCTAACCATATTTTTTTCTACTTAAAACCCTTTAATGACTTTCTATTTCCAATGATAAAGTCTTACTGTGACCTAAAACATTCTCTGTGGTATGTCTCTTACTCAAACTTGTCTGTTACTGCTAATCCCTATACCCTACCCCAAATTTATATAATCCTTTTCTTGTATTTTCTGTTTCACCAGGGTTTTCTTGAACCTACTATGTTTGTCTCCCGTTTGTTTGCACATTTGTTTTCCTCTAATATCTTTATACGCTTTACCTCATGAACTTCATTTTTCAAGTCCTGCTCAGTTGTCTTAACCTTAACAAAATTTTCTTTTATTTCCTGTTATTTGTTCCTAGAGGCAATTACTTCCTCTCTGCTATTTCTCTGCCTGGTATTTATATATTATTGTACATATCATATACAGGCTGGGTAGATGCACATTGATACATATTGAAATCTCAGTATAGCATCTTTCTATCTTGTTGATTAGGAATGTAAAAAATAAAATATGCAACAGAAGTTCATAGGTTTGTTTCTTTTGTATTGCTTATTAATTGATATATAACAAATAGTAAAGCATATAAATCTTAAGTATATAGCTTTGGTAATTTTATACCCGTACTTATATGTTCATGTAACCACCACCTAGATCAAAACATAGAACATTTTAGTAACCCAGAAGATTCACTTGTACCATTTCCAAGTCAGTACCCTTAAGAAGTAACCATTATGGGGCACCTGGGTGGCTCAGTGTGTTAACGCCTCTGCCTTCAGTTCAGGTCATGATCCCAGGGTCCTGGGATGGAGCCCCGCATCGGGCTCTCTGCTCAGCAGGGAGCCTGCTTCCCTCTCACTCTCTGCCTGCCTCTCTGCCTACTTGTGATCTCTGTCAAATAAATACATAAAATCTTTAAAAAAGAAAAAAAGAAGTAACCATTATTCTGACTTCTGTCGCCATCTGTTAGTTTTCCCTGTGCTTCAACTTTATATACATGGAATCACAGAGTATGTGTTCTTTGGTCAGGCAGGTTTGTATAAAAACCTTGGAACGTTGGTGCATTCTAATGTTGTCAATGAGGAAAGAGATTCTGAAAGCCTGTGAGAGGATGTTCCAAGAATGAGGCAAGGCGTCAACCACTCCTGAGTCACAAAAATTAGAAAAGTCTATGAATATTTGGATGGGTGCCCTCATTGCAAAATAAAATGTCGTTACACATATATATTAACAAGAACAAGAAAAAATGAAATCTCAAGAATTTTGAAGAAACTGTAGAGGGAAGAGACCCTTAAAATTTTCTAGGAAAGAAAAGATGTTAATTTGAAACTAAGTCAGTTCTATTCAACCAGCACTTACTGAGAACGTCTGTGTATCAGGCACACAGAGTACTAAACTATGCACCTGCCATTGAAGACTACAGACTCTAGTGCTAGAGACAGAATCATCTTCTAAGGAAGAATTGAATTAAACATACGTTATAAGTGGGAGACACTCAAGAAAGTTGAAGAAGTACATTTCATTTTCAGCCATGATTAATCTGAGATTCCTGTGGAACATTTAAGTGTAGATGTTCTTTAGAATGTCAAAATTATAGATCAGGGATGCAGATTTGGATATTACCAGCATATAGATAGGAATTCAGATTACATAAATAGGAACTGAAGTCATGAGGAGTGTATTCTGTGAGACAAGACAGTGAAAATGGAATTCTGAAGGCTTCAACAACTCCTGAGTCACAAAGGATAGAAAGGAAAGTCTATGACTTTCCTCACTGCAAAATAAAATGTAGCACATATATATTAACAAGACCTGGGGAAAATGAAATCTCAAGAATTTTGAAGAAACTGTAGAGGGTCCTGAAAATGAAACTGCATAACCAAAGATGTAAGGAATGAGTATAGGACATGAAGTGTCCTTAAAAAAAAAAAAAAAAAAAGTGCCCTAGGTTACTAAGGGGAAAGAGTATCTCAAGAGGAGGTAATGAACAGTGTCAACAGGTTTTTGTTTTTGTAAAAGACTTTAAACTGTCCATTGGTGTTGGGAATGGAAGGGAGAGAACAATCATTGAATCTGTCAAAGAAGGTCCTTGATTTGGCATGTAAGAAATAAAAAAAAAAAATGTAGTGGTTTGAGTGCATGGAAGGAGAGTGGGGAAGTGGTCAAAGAGAGTACAGACTGTTTTCAAGAAACTGAGCTATGATACATAGGAAGAAGGAGAGAGATTTATAATGAAGGAAATATAAGGTTAAATCAAACTTTATTTTGAAGGAAAAGACTTGAGAATATTAAAATATTTATGGGAATGTCAAATAGGAAGCTGAAGGGACAGGAAAAAGTGGTTATAATTAATGGTTTGAGGGAGGTGAGATCAAGTGCAGAGATGGAAGGATATGCCTTAGGAAAGGAGAAAACTAAAGGGAGAAATACTCCACTCTCAGTTATGGGTAGAATATGTAGACAGATCAGTAAAGAAATAGCAGATTTACTCACAGATTGAAAGTGAGATAGAGAAGCATTTATCATAGACCTCAAAAGAAAGTGGGGTTAAGGGGCACCTGGGTGGCTCAGTTGGTTAAGCGGCTGCCTTCAGCTCAGCTCATGATTCCAGGGTCCTGGGATCAAGCCCCACAGCAGGCACCCTGCTCAGCAGAGCCTGATTCTCTCTCTCCGTCTGCCGCTCTGCTTAATTGTGTTCTCTCTCTCTGTCAAACAAATAAATAAAATCTTAAAAAAAAAAAAGGAGGTGGGGTTAACAGTACTTATATTTTAAACCAAAAGCTGTAATACATGAAGAAGACTACTATATCATAATAAAGGAAATTATCTAACAAGATATAACAATTGTAAATATTTATGTACCCAACATAGGAACATCCAAATATATAATATAGTTAATAATAAACATGATGGAACTCATTAATAATAATGCACTAATATTAAACAACAATAACAGTCCACATTAATCAGTGAATGGATCATCTAAACAGAAAATCAACAAGGAAACAGTGGCTTTGAATGATGCACTGGAACAGAGGGACTTAACAGTTATATTCAGATCATTCTATCCCCAAACTGCAAAATATGCATTCTTGTCAAGTTCACATGGGATATGCTCCACACTCAATCTCATATTAGGTCACAGATCACACCTCAAAAGGTACAAAAAGATTGAGATCAAACCATGTGTATTTTCTGACCATAATGCTATGAAACTTGAAGTCAACCACAAGAAAAAAAAATTAGAAATACCAAAAATACATGGGGTTAAACAGCATTCTGTGAAACAGTGAATGGGTCAATCAGTAAATAAATACAAGGAAATAAATGAAAATGAAACACAATGGTCCAAAATAATTGGAATGTAGCTAAAGCAGTCATAAGAGGAAAGTATATTGTAATGCAGGCCTACTTCAAGAAGCAAGAAAAATCTCAAATAAACTACCTAACTTTATACCTAAAGGAGTTAGAAAAAGAACAAATGAAGCCTAAAGCCAGCAGAAGAATAGAAATAATAAAGATTGAGGGGAAAAAAATGACATAGAAACTAAACAAACAAACAAAAAACCCCTCAGAACAGATCAATAGATTCAGAATGTGATCCTTTGAAAAAATTAAAAAAATTGATAACCCTCCAGCCAGACTTACCAAAAAGAAAAGACAAAGGACCCAAAATAAAATCATAAATGAGAGACAGAAATAACAAGCAACATTACAGAAATATATACGGTTATAAGATAATATGATGAAAAACTATATGCCAACAAATTGGGCAACATGGAAGAAATGGATAAATTCTTAGAAACATGTAAGCTACTAAAACTGAAACAGGAGGAAATAGAAAACTTGAACAGACTGATAACCAGCAAAGAAATTGAATCGACAATCAAAATTCTCCCCAGAAACAAAGTCAAGGACCAGATGGCTTAACAGGTGAATTCAAGAAAACATTAAAAGAGGAGTTAATATCTATATTTCTAAAACTATTGCAAAAAAAATAGAAATGGAAGTATAACCTAATTTAATTCTGTGAGGCCAGCATTACCCTTATAATAAAACCAGACAGACTCAACTAAAAAAGAGAACTGTATAGGCCAGTACCCTTGATGAACATAGATGCAAAAATTCTCAATAAATTACTAGTTGATCGAATCCAACAATACATTAACAGAATCATCATCATGATCTAGTGGCATTTATTCCTAGGCTGCAAGAGTGGTTCAGCGTTCAAAAATCAATCATGGTGATACATCAAATGAACAAAAGAAAGGACAAAAACCATATGATCCTTCCAACAGATGCAGAAAACTCATTCACAAAGTACAACATCCATTCATGATAAAAACTGTCCACAAAGTAGGGACAGAGGGAATATAGTTCAACATCATAAAAGCCATTTACAAGAGACCCATAGCTAATATCCCCTACAGGGAAAAACTGAGAGTTTTTCCTCTTTGTGCAGAAACAAGACAGGGATGTTCAGCCTCACCATTGTTATTTAACATAGCATTGGAAGTCCTTGCCACAGTAATCAGACAAATAAAAATACAAATTGATAAGGAAGAAGTAAAACTTTCACTATTTGTAGATGATATGATATGCTATATAGAAGACCCAGTGCTCTACCAAAAAACTGGTAGAAGTGATAAATGAATTTATTGAAGTTGCAGGACATAAAATCAACATACAAAAATCTTTTGCATTTTTATACACCACTTATGAAGCAGCAGAAAAAGAAATCAAAGATCAATCCCACTTATAAATCACCAAAAACAATGAGACATGTAGGCATATACATAACCAAATAGGTGAAAGGCCTTTATTCTGAAAACTAAAACTGATTTAAAAAAAAAAAAATTGTAGATGACACGAAGAAGAGGAAAGTCATTCATGCTCATGGATTAGAAGAACAAATATTTTTATAACGTCTACACAAAGCAATCTACATATTTAATGCAAGCTTTATCAAAATACCAACAGAATTTTTCACAGAGCTAGAAAAAAATCATAAAAATTGTATGGAACCACAAAAAATCCCTCAATAGCCAAAGCAACCTTGAAAAAGAAAAAAAAAAAACAGAAACAACAACAACAAAAAAGGCAAACATGGACGCATCACAGTTCTAGACTACAAGTTCTCTTACGAAGGTATAGTGATCAAAACAGTATGGCACTTGCACAAATATAGACACGTAGATCAGTGGAACAGTATAGAAGTCCAAGAAATGAACCTATAAGTATATGGTCAGTTAATCTTTGACAAAGCAGAAAAGACTATCCAATGGGCAAAAGACAGTCTCCTCAAAAATTTGTTTTGGGGAAACAGGACCACAACTTGCAAAATAATGAAAGTAGACCACTTTGTTACACTATACACAAACATAAATTCAAACTGAATGATATATCTACGTGTGAGACAAAAAAAATCCTTAAAATCCTAGAGATGACAGGCAGTAACCTCTTTGTCATTGGCAATAGCAACTTCTTAAATTGTGTCCTGAGGTAAGGGAAACAAAACCAAAAATAAACTATTGGGATTTCACTAAAATAGGAAGCTTCTGTATAGTGAAGTAGGCAATCAATAAAAGTAAAAGGCAACATTCAGAATGGGAGAAGATATTTGCAAATGACATATCTGATAAAACATTAGTATCCAAAATATGTAAAGGAATTATACAAGTCAACTAAAAAAAAAAAGTATAATCCATATTAAAATATTGGCAGAAGACAGCAGTACTTTTTTCCAAAGAAGACATAGAGATAACCAACAGACACATGAAAACATGCTTAACATTACTCATTATCAGAGAAATACAAATCAAAACTACAATGAGATATCACCTCACACCAGTCAGAATGGCTAAAATTAGCAACACAAGAAACAACAGGATTTGGAAAGGATGTGGAGAAAGGGCAACCTTCTTGCACTCTTGGTAGGAATGCAAGCTGGTGCAGCCACTGTGGAAAATAGTATGGCATTTCCTCAGAGAGTTACAAATACCAATGCCCTATGTTCCAGCAATGGCATTACTTGGTATTTATCCCAAGAAAAAAAAAACACACACAAAAATACTAATTCAAATGGATACATGTACCATGATATTTACAGAAGCATTATCTACAATAGCCAAATTATGGAAATCTCTCGTGTCCATTGACTTATGGATAGATAATGATGTGTATACAGTAGAATGAAACTTGACCCATCTCTTAAACCACACACAAAGATAAACTCAAAATTGAGGAAAGACCTTAGTGTGAGACAGGAATGCATTAAATTCCTAGAGAACATAGGCAGTAATCTTTTTGACATCAGCCACAGCAACTTCTTTCAAAACACATTTCCAAAGGCAAGAGAAACAAAACAAAAATGAACTTTTGGGACATCATCAAGATCAAACGCTTCTGCACAGCAAAGGAAGCAGTCAACAAAACAACGAGGCAACCCACAGAATGGGAGCAAATATTCGCAAATGACACTACAAAGGGCTGATATCCAAGATCTATAAAGAACTCCTCGGGCGCCTGGGTGGCTCAGTGGGTTAAGCCGCTGCCTTCGGCTCAGGTCATGATCTCAGAGCCCTGGGATCGAGTCCCGCATCGGGCTCTCTGCTCAGCAGGGAGCCTGCTTCCCTCTCTCTCTCTCTGCCTGCCTCTCTGTCTACTTGTGATTTCTCTCTGTCAAATAAATAAATAAAATCTTAAAAAAAAAAAGAACTCCTCAAACTCAGCACCCCAAAAAAACAAATAATCAAGTCAAAAATTGGCCAGAAGACGTGAACAGACACTTCTCCAATGAAGACATACAAATGGCTAACAGACACATGAAAAAATGTTCATCATCATTAGCCATCAGGGAAATTCAAATCAAAACCACATTGAGATACCTCCTTACACCAGTTAGAATGGCAAAAATTGACAAGCAAGAGACAACAAATGTTGGAGAGGTTGTGGAGAAAGGGGAACACCCTTACACTGTTGGTGGGAATGCAAGTTGGTGCAACTATTTTGGAAAACAGTGTGGAGATTCCTCAAAAAGTTAAAAATAGAGCTACCCTATGACCCAGCAAATGCACTACTAGTTATTTACCCCAAAGATACAGATATAGTGAAAAGAAGGGCCACATGCACCCCAGTGTTCATAGTAGCAATGGCCACAATAAACAAACATCTTCAATGGGAGGAATGGATAAATATATGGCATATATATATATATATATATATATATATATATATATGAATATTACTCAGCTATCAGAAAGGATGAATACCCAACTTTTGTATTAACATGGATGGAACTGGAGGAGATTATTCTTAGGGAAATAAATCAAGCAGAGAGAGTCAGTTACATGGTTTCATTTATTTGTGGAACATGCACAGAATGCTGGGGCAACCTGGGTGGGATAACTGGAGATTGGGTAGGTTGTGGGAGCTGTCTTGGAGGGATGACTGTGGCTACTATGAGCTAAGGGTTCAGGCCTCACCAAGGCAGGCAGCTGGTTAGATTGCCTGTTCCTGTCTCCATTATCAAGGTGGAAGGGGGTACAGTACTTTTTGGAGCTTAAGGAACTGAAGTGGAACATAAAGAATAGCATGGAGGACATTAGGGGAAGGAAGGGAAAAATTAAGGAGTGAGGAATCAGAGGAGGAGACAAACCATGAGAGATTGTGGACTCCAGGAAACAAACTGAGGATTTTAGAAGGGGTGAGGGTGAGGATCAATTAGCCCAGTGATGGGTACCAAGGAGGGCACAGGGTGTTATATGCAAACAATGAATCATGAAACATTACATCAAAAACTAATGATGTATTTTATGGTGACTAACATAACATCATCATCATCATTTTCATCATCATCATAAAAGAAATGGTATATATGTATATAAAGTAGAATATTATTCAGCCATAAAAATGAATGGAATCTTGCTATTTTCAATGCTATGGAGACCTAGAGTATTATGGCAAGTAACATAAGTGAGTCAGATAAAGACATATACCATATGATTCCACTCATATGTGTAATTCAAGAAACAAAGGGGAAAAAAAGGAGATGGGCAAATGAAGAAATAGACCCTTGACTATAGATTACAAACTGATGGTTTTAAGTCGGCATGGGTTAGATAGATAGGTGCTGAGGATTAAGGATTGTACTTGTGCTGAACACCAGGTGTTGTATGGAAGTATTGAATCACTGTATTGTATATCTGAAACTAATACTACACTGTTAGTTAACTAACTCAAATTTAAATAAGAACTTTAAAAGAAGTGTTAAAATATGTTAGTCTTTATAAGAAGATAAAATTTAGGGCAGGATCCAGAATACAACATAGGAAGACCCTGAACTCATTGCCACAGATAGACCAAATCACCTATATATAGATCAATTCCTCCAGAAGAATTGCAGGCTAACTGAACATCTTCTCCACAACAAAGGATAGAGGGACTACATAGATGATGACAGGAGAGAAAGACACAAGGAAACTATGAGAACCCTGTCCTCAATTCTGTGAACAGCAGTTATACCTTGGAGGTATAACACTGACAAGCTTGGAGCAGATTCTCTACCCTAGGTCACAGGGGAAGAACAAACAATCAAACAAACTGGTTTAAAAGAGCAACTAGAATTTAAAAGTTGAAGCCCTTAAGTACCTGCAAAATGCTGGAGGACCTGTAGAATGCTCTCTGGAATGAGAGTGGCTGATGAATACTACTGTTTATGCTCCCTCTCCACCTTGATAGCAAAGATAAAAACAGAATCTGGGCACTCTCACTGGCATGATGTTTTAATTATTCCCCAGATTCCTTGGCCAAACTATCTTTCACCAAAAAACTGTGATTTGAAAGAACAAGTGGGGCACCTGGGTGGGTCAGTCATTAAGCATCTGCCTTCGGCTCAGGTCATGATCCCAGTGTCTCAGGCTCCCTGCTTGGTGGGAAGCCCGATTCTCCCTCTCCCACTTGCCCTGCTTATGTTACCCTCTCTTGCTATGTCTCTGTCAAATAAATACAATCTTTAAAAATAGATAGATAAAAGAACAACTAACATATAAAGAAAACAACCCTAGAAGCACTGTGGGAACAGTGCTGTATTGGAGGGGCTGGTGAGTGCCATTGTTTATGCACCCCCTCCATCTTGATAATGGAGACAGGAACTGGCAATCCAACCAGCTGCCTGCCTTGGTGAGGCCTGAACCCTTAGCTCATAGTAGCTACAGTCATCTCTTCAAGACAGCTCCCACCACCTACCCAATCTCCAGTTATCCCACCCAGGTTGCCCCAGCATTCTGTGCATGAGGACCTTCCTGGCCACTGCTCACTACAGCTCCAGCCATCTCATCAAGGCAACACAGGAGCAAATCACCCCAGGACACCCCAAGTCTACATCCACTTTGGATCCAGGTGCCCTGCCAAAGTACTCTCTCTACTGAATGCACTAAGAACCCCCAGCCTGTACCTGCTGCAGCTCCAGCTGCTCTGCTAAAGCAAATCTGCACAGAATGCCAAGAGTCTCCCTGAGAACAGTCCTTTTAGTTTCACCTGTCCTATCAAGAAGCCCTATTTATGTAGTGCCCTGGGACCTTCCAGTCTGCACCCAGTTCGCCTCAAGCCATCCTACCAGGCAGCCCCTAAATGGACTTTCCTGGGTCATCTCACTTGTGCCTTCTACAGTGCCAGCCAGGCAACAAAAGGTGTTAAACTGGCTGAGCCACCCAGGTGCCTGGGTGGCTTAGTCATTAAGTGTCTGCCTTTGGCTCAGGTCATGATCCCTGGGTCCTAGGATTGAGTGCATCATCAGGCTCCCTGCTTAGTGGGAAGCCTGCTTCTCCCTCTCCCACTCCCCCTGCTTGTGTTCCCTCTCTCACTGTGTCTCTGTCAAATTAATAAATAAAATCTTTAAAAGCAAAACAAAACAAAAGCTACTAAACCAAAACTGTCAGCACAAGGGCAGTCCTTCAAGACTAGGAGAAATAGCTGATGCATTTAATTAATGGAAACAAAGTCAAATAAAATGAGGTAATAAAGGAATGAGGAAAGACTGAGGCAAAAGTTTAGAAAATAACTAAATGAAATGGAATTAAATGATCTTTCTAAAAAAAACAATTTAAAGTAATGTCATAAAAATGGTCACTGGACTGGAGAGGAGTGGATGAACTCAGAGTGAACTTCAAAAAAGCAATAGAAAGTATTTAAAAGAACCAATAGGGTGCCTGGGGCAGAGGCCTTTGGCTCAGGTCATGAACTTTAATTTTAAAAAATTAAAATGAGGAAAGATTAAGGGTCCTTCTGAGACAGCATCAAGTCTATTAATATTCTAATTATACAAGTTCCAGAAAGAGAAGTGAGAGAGAAAGGGGCAGAAAACTTATCTGAAGAAATAATGGCTAAAATTTTCCATAATCTGGGGAAAGAAACTGTGATCCAGGTCCGGGAAGCATGTATATCTCTAAATAAGGTGAATGGAAGGATGTCCACACTGAGACACATAATAATTAAAATGTCAATGATTAAAGATAAAGAGAGCAAGGGGAAAAGTAGCAAGGGAAAAATCAACTAGTTACATAAAAGAGAAACACCAGAAGGCTATCAGGCGATTATACAGCAGCAGCTTTGCTCAAGAGAAGGCAGTGACATGATATATTCATAATGCAAGAAGAAAAACCTACAACGAATAATCCCCTACCCAGCAAAGTTACATTCAGAGTGGAAGGAGAGTTTCCCAAACAAAAGCTAATGAAGTTTATCCCCACTGAATCTGTTTTAGAAAAAAATATATATGTGTGTGTGTGTGTATATATATGTGTGTGTGTGTGTGTGTGTATACACACATGTATATATTTTTTCTAAAGTGCCTTTTTTCTATATATATATATATGTATATAAAGGCACTTCATTATTTATTTTTAAAGTCACTTCATTAACTGGGAAAAGGGAAACATCATAATTAAAAGAAAACAAAGTTATGAGTAAAGGGAAACATACAATGAAAATTAGATTACTCACTTATAAACTAGTGTGAAAGTTAAAAAAACAAAAGCATTGAAATTAATTATATCAAAAAATACTTCAGAGAGTCACCAAATTTAAATACACACACACGTAAAAACTAGAGAGAGGAGAAGTAATGCAGTACTTTTGGAATGTGTCTGAACTTAAGTGACCATTAACATAACATAGATAAGACTACTACAGATTACTACAGATGTGGATCCTGAGAAGATATTAGAGTAGTGGAACCCTAAGCTTACCTTGTTCCATGGATACAACTAGTTAACACTCAAGTGTAAAGTAGAAAACAACCAGTAGACTAAATAAACACTACAGTGAAAGGTAAAGAGGCAACATCAAGCAAAGTAGGAAAGTTGGACACATAGTTTTGGTGCTAAATGGCCCTTAGCCATCTACAGAGGGAGGGAGCCTTGAGCCTTGAAAGGGGAGTGATCCAGACTATCACATCATGGACTCCACACTGGAAAGAATAATTCCTATAACATTTGGCTTTGAAAGCGAGAATGACCAAATTTCATGAGTTCTTAAAACCAGTGGGACTTAAAAGCTTAGAATTTTAAAGATTAGTGGGATTGGATCTGTAAAAACAGGCAGGACAAGAGGAAGTTGTGTCTCTACCCTTAGAGAGCACAACAAACAGACCCTAGAGGACCATCCCAGAAGCAGCTCTTTGAAAAAGAGCTGGGGAATACAGGAGAGAGAGTTATTTACTGAACTTACACCCTGTCATGGAGAGACAGAGATTACTGATGGACTTCTGCAGGAAACAAAGGAGCTAGCAGGTGTCTTCTACTCCCCCATTCCCCAGGATAAATATACTACCACCAGCAGGAATCAATCTGGCACCTACCTAACTTACTTACATCTAGTCCTGTATCTTGCACTGTAATGGACCTGCTCTTCACAGTCACCTTTCCTTCTATCATGTTGCTACAGTTCCTTTAACCAGAAGACCAGTACAGACCTTGTCAACACCATGTCTCCCAAACCACATTTTATATGGGGCTTTTGTCCTTGTGGCAGTGGCAACAGCAGCAGTGGCAGGCCATGTAGAAGCTTGAGGTGCACCTAGACAAAATTGTGTGCTGTGGCAGATTTGCATAGTTTCTGGATGAACCTAGGGTGACCCAAGTTCTGGGAGTGACAGCAGATCTCATTTTGTAAGCATCAGAGTGCACCTTGTTAAAACCGTGTGCCCCACCATGCCCTGGGACCAATTCACAACAGGCAAAGAGAGACTCTGTATATGATTGGACTAAAGGAGAAAGTGGACAGGACACAACTGCAGGGCACATGTAACACACATGAGACAGCCCATGAAGTACCATGTTCTGTGGAATAGGGCCTATGCACTGCAGGGCATTATAACACCTCTTCTTCATAAGGCCATTACCCTCAAAAAGAGAAGACATCTGACTTCCTAACACACACAAACACACAGAGTAAGACAAAATGAGACAGAGGAATATGTCCCAAATTAAAGAACAGGGCAGCACCACAGCAAGAGACCTATGTGAAACAGCTAAAAATAATATGCCTGATAGAGGACTTAAAGTAATGATCATAAAGTTACTCACTGGACTTCAGGAAAGGGTGGAGGACATCAGTGAGACCCTTGATAAAGAGATTAAAAAATAACATCAGAGGTTAAGAGCTCTATAATTTATATATAAAATACAATAAATGGAATTAATAGTGGACTATAGGAAGGAGAGGAACTTATAAGTGACCTAAAGGATAAAGTAATGGAAAGTAATCAAGGTGAAGAGGTTAAAGACAAATACTGCATAATGAGAATAGACGTAGGGAACTCAATAACTGCATCAAAAGCAATAGCATTCTCATTATAGGGTTCCCAGAAGAGAAGAGAGAGAAGTGGAGGGTCAAAAACTACTTAAATAATAGTTGAAAACAACCTGAATATGGGGGAAAAACAGAGATCCAGATTTAGAAGGCACAGAAATCCCCCAAGAAACTGAACCCAAGAAGATATATGTCAAGACACATAGTAATAAAAATGGCAAAAAGTAGTGAAAATGAGAGAATTTCAAAAACAACAAAAGAAAGGTAGTTACATACAGGGAAAACCACATAAGGATATCATTGGATTTTACAGCAGAAACTTTGAAGGCCAGAAAGAAGCAGTGTGATATATTCAAAGTGCTGTAAAGTGAAAATCTGCACACATGAATATTCTGTACACCAAAGCTATCATTCAGAATAGAAGGAGTGATAGTTTCTCAGGCAGACAAAGGTAAAGAAGTTTATGACCACTAAATGAGTCCCACAAGAAATATTAAAGGGGACTCTGGAAAGACCATAAGTAAGAGTATGAAAAGTAGTAAACACAAAACCAGTAGTAAGTATACCTGTAAAAATCAAAGGAATCACAGAATACAAGGATGTAAAATGTGACACCATATACCAAAAACATGGAGGGAAGAGGAATAAAGAGTGGGTTCAAACTTAAGCAACCATTGCTTTAATATAGGCTACTATATTCAGAAGATGTCATATACAAACCTATTGGTAACCAGAAATTAAAAAAAAAAAAAAAACAGTAACAGATATAAAGTAATAAAGAGAATGTACTCCAAGTAATATTACTAAAGAAAGGCAATAAACCATGAAAGCTATTAAAGGATCAGAGAACTATAAAAACAATAACAAAAGTGCCACAATGGTAATAAATAATTATCAGTAATTACTTTGAATGTAAATTAGGACTAAATACACCAATCAAAACACTTATGGTGACACAATGGATAAAAAACCTGATACCCATCTATATGCTGCTTAGAAGGGACTCATTTTAGATGAAGAATCCTGCAGATTGAAAGTGAGAGGATGGACAAAGATTTGTCATGATAATGGATGTCAAAAGAAAGCCAAAGTAGGCAGCATATATATTATTAAATATTCACTATATCAGCATATAGATGGGTATTGAGTTTTTTATCCATTTTGTCACCATAAGTGTTTCAATTGGTGTATTTAGTCCTAATTTACATTTGAAGTAATTATTGATAGATAATTATTTATTGCTATGGGGTATTCTCCAGGATAGATCACATACTTATATCAGACAGACTAAATTCGAACCAAAGACTGTAATGAGAGATGAAGAAGGACACTTTATTACAATAAAGTTGTCTACCCAACAAGAAGATCAATCAATTGTAAATATTTATGCCACCAACTTGGGACCATCCAAATATATAAATGAATTAACAACATACATAAAAGACATAATTATTAATAATCCAAAAATAGTAGGGGACTTTAACACCTCACTTATAGCAATGAACAAATGATTGAAACAGGAAATCAAGAAGGAAACATTGGCTTTGAATGACACATTGGATCACTTAACAGATCTATTCAGAACATCTCATCCTAAAGCAGCAGAATACACATTCTTTTTGAGTGCACATGGGCTATTCTCCAGGATAGATCACATACTAGGTCACATATCAGGCCACAAAAGATATAAATAGATGGAAATCATACCATGTGTATTTTCTCACCATAATGTTATGAAACTTGAAGTCAACCACAAGCAAAAATTTGAAAAAATCACAAATACATGGATGTTAAAGAACTAAACAGTGAAACAAATCAACCAGGAAGTAAAAAAAATAAAAACAACATTGGACAATGGTCCAAAGTCATTTGGATGCAGGAGAAGCGGTCTTAACAGGGAAGTATATAGCAATACACCTTATCTTAAGAAGCAAGAAAAATCTCAAACAGTCTAAATTTACACATAAAGGAGCCAGAAAAATAACAAATGAAGCCCAAAGCCAGAAGAAAGGGAATAATAAAGATGAGAGCAGACATAAGTGATAACGAACAAACAAAAAAAAAACCCCAGTAGAATAGAACAAATAAACCAGGAGATGGTTCTTTGAAAATCTCAGTAAAATTGATAACCTCTAACCAGATGCATCAGAGGGAAGAACAAGCATCCAAAGAAATAAAATCACAAATGGAGAGGAGAAATAGTAACCAACACCACAGAAATACAAACAGTTATAAGAGATTATTATGAAAAACTATGCACAAGAAATTGGGCAACACGGAAGAAGTGGATAAAATCCTAGACACATATAAACTGCTGAATCTAGGTTAAGATGGTGGAATAGTAGGAGGATGTTATGCTTCCCTCAACCCTTGAACACAGCAGGCAAATATCAAATCATTCTTAACACCTAGGAAATCAATCTGAGGACTGAGAGAATAAACACAGACAAGAAAAGATTCTTGAAAGCCAAAAGATGAAAAAAATTGTTAGCCTACCAAGGAAGACAGGTAAAGTTTGCAGCAGATCTGTCCACAGAAACATAGCAGGCCAGAAGAGAGTGGCAGGATATGTTCAACATGCTAAATGTGAAAAGTATTCAGCCAAGAATACTTTATACAGCAAAGCTGTCATTCATCATAGAAGGAGAATTAAAGAGTTTCTCAAACAAAAACCAAAGGAATTTGTGATCACTTAACCAGCCCTGCAGGAAATATTAAAGGGGACTCTTTGAGTACGGGATGAAAAAAAGACCAAAAGCAACAAATTAGAAAGGAACAGAGAAAATCTCCAGAAACACCAACTTTACAGGTAACACAATGGCACTAAATTAATATATTTGAATGATCACTCCAAAAGTAAGTGGACTAAATGCTCCAGTCAAAAGGCATAGGGTATTGGAATGGATAAAAAACACGACCCACCTCGATGCTGCCTACAAGAGAGTTGTTTTAGTCATAAATGCACCTACAGATTGAAAGTGAGGAGATAATTATTTATCATGCAAATGGATGTGAAAAGAAAGCCAGAGTTTCAATACTTATATTGGACAAAATAGACTTTAAAACAAAGATTTTAAGAATAGACAAAGAAGGAACCTATGTAGTAATAAAGGGGACATTCCAAAAAGAAAATATAACATGTAAAGATTTGTGCAGCAAACATGGGAGAAGCAAAATACATAAAATGGTTAACAAGAATCTTAAAGGCACTAGTTCATAGTAACACAGTGATAGTTGGGCACTTTAACACTCCATTTACATGAACTGATCATCCCCACAGAAAATCAACAAGGAAACAGTTGTGTTGAATGATACATTGGACCAAGTGGACTTAAATGTACTCAGAACATCTATCCTAAAAGAGTGGAATACACATTCTTTTCAAGTGCACGTGGAACATTCTTCAGACTAGATCACATATTAGACCACAAAGAAAGTTTCAACAAGTTTAACAAGATTGAAGTCATACCGTGCATCTTTTCAGACCACAATGCTATGAAGCTAGGAATCAATGACAAGAAAAACACTGGAAAGAGGGGCACCTGGGTGGCTCAGTGGGTTAAAGCCTCTGCTTTCGGCTCAGGTCATGGTCCCAGGGTTCTGGGATTGAGCCCTGCATCGGGTTCTCTGCTCAGCAGGGAGCCTGCTTCCCTTCCTCTCTCTGCCTGCCTCTCTGCCTACTTGTGATCTATCCGTCAAATAAATAAGTAAAATATTTTAAAAAAAAACACTGGAAAGAATGCAAATACATGGAGGTTAAATAACAGGCTACTAAACAATGAAACCAAGAAATCAAAGATGAAAGAAATACTACATGGAGAGAATTTAAAATGAAAGTACAGTGATCCAATGCTTTTTTGAAGCAGGAAAAGCAGCTCTAAGGGGTAGATTTATAGCAAATAAAGGTTAACCTCAGGAAGCAGGATAAGTATTTATTTAAACAACATAACCTTAACCTAAATGAGCTACAAAAGGAACAACAAACATAACCCCAAACTAGGAGAAGGATGAAAATAATAAGATTGGAGCAGAAATAAATGATATAGAGTAAAAATAATAATAATTTTAAAAGATCAATGAAACCAGGAGCTGGTTCTTTAAAGGAGCAACAAAATTGATAAACCTTTAACCAGACTCATAAAAAAATGAGAGAGATGATTCCAGTAAAATCATGTGTTAAAGAGGAGAAAAACAACTGACTTCACAGAAATACTAAAGACTGTAAGAGACTATTATGTGAAAAGTATATACCAACAAATTGGACAGCCTGGAAGAAATGCATAAATCCTAGAAAGATATAACCAACCAAAACTGACCCGGAAACAAACAGTCCAATTACCAGTAAAGAAATTGAAAACAGTAAACAACAAATCTACAACAGATATCTTCACAGTGAAATTCAAACATTTAAGCAAGAGTTGATACCTATTCCTACAAAACTTTTCGAAAACTTGGAAGTGGAATGAAGACTTCCAAATTCATTCCATGAGACCAGAATTACCCGGATAACAAACCAGGTGAAGACACCACAAAAAAAGAGAACTACTGGCCAAGATCCCTGAAGAACATAAATATAAATCTCTCAATAAAGTCGCAGTAAAATGCTAGCAAACCAAATCCAAGAATTCATTTTAAGAAAAAAATTCAAAAGGATCAAGTAGGATGTATTTCTGGTAGGGGGGGTTCAGTAAACAATGTTATGCATCCTGTCAGTAAGAGCAAGGGTAAAACTGATACAGTAATCTCAAATTTTTATTTATTTATGTATTTGTTTGTTTGTTTGTTTTGACAGAGAGAGAGAAAAGGAGATCATAAATAGGCCAGCAGAGAGAGGAGGAAGCAAGCTCCCTGCTGAGCAGAGAGCCCAATGTGGGGCTTAATCCCAGGACCCTGATATCATGACCTGAGCCGAAGGCAGAGGTTTAACCCACTGAGCCACACAGGTGCACCAGTACAGTCATTTCAAGAGATGCAGAAAAAGCAATAGAGAAAGTACAACATCCATTCATGACAAATACCTCAACAAAGTAGGTTTAGAGGGAACATACCTGAACATAATCAAGGGTGTATATGAAAAACACAGTTAACATCATATTCAATGAGGAAAAACTGAGAGCTTTTCCTTTATGGTCAGGAACAAGACAAGGATGTCCAGTCTTACCACAGCAATCAGAAAGCAAAAAGAAATAAAAGGCATCAAAATCAATAAGGAAATAGCAACACTTCACTATTTGCAGATGATGTGATACTCTAAATAAAAATAAATAAATAAAAAACATAAAAAACTCCAAGACTCCACCACAAAACTACTAGAATTGATAAATTAATTCAGTGATGTTGCAAGATGTAAAATCATTGTGCAGAAACCTATTACACTATTAGACACTTACTAATAAAGCAGCAGATAGAGAAATTAAGAAAATAATCTTGTTTACAATTGCACCAAAAATAATAAAATACCTAAGAATATAATTAACCAAAGAGGTGAAAGACCTGTATACTGATAACTATAAAACGCTAATGAAAGAAATTGAATGAGAAAGAGAAATGGAAAGACATTCCATGCTATGGATTGGAATAACAAATACTGGTAAATGTCCGTATTATGCAAAGGAGTCTACACATTTAATGTATACCTTATCAAAATACCAGAGCGTTTTTCACAGAAGTATAACAGACAATCCTAAAATTTCTATGGAACCGCAAAAGAACTGGAATGGCCAAGGCAATCTTGGGCGGGGGGTGGGGGTGGGGGTGGGGGCAAACTATGGGTATATAGGTATCCCATTTCGAGATTCCAAGTTATACTACAAAGCTGTAAAATTAAAGCAGTATGGTAGTGCCACAAAAATAGAAACATAGATCAATAGAACAGAATACAAAACCCAGAAATAAACCCACAATTACATGCTCAATTAACTTTCATATTTATTTTTTAATTTTTTAATTTTTTATAAACATATCATGTATTTTTATCCCCAGGGGTACAGGTCTGTGAGTCACCAGGTTTACACACTTCACAGCACTCACCATAGCACATACCCTCCCCAATGTCCATAACCCCATCCCCTTCTCCTGACCCCCCTTCTCCCTGCAACCCTCAGTTTGTTTTGTGAGATTAAGAGTCATTTATGATTTGTCTCCCTCCCGATCCCATCTTGTTTCATTTATTCTTCTCCTACCCCCCTAACCCCCCATGTTGCATCTCCACTTCCTCATATTAGGGAGGTTATATGATAGTTGTCTTTCTCCGATTGACTTATTTCACTAAGCATGATACCGTCTAGTTCCATCCACGTCGTCGCAAATGGCAAGATTTCATTTCTTTTGATGGCTGCATAGTATTCCATTGTGTATATATACCACATCTTCTTGATCCATTCATCTGTTGATGGACATCTAGGTTCTTTCCATAGTTTGGCTATTGTGGACATTGCTACTATAAACATTCAGGTGCACATGCCCCTTTGGATCACTACGTTTGTATCTTTAGGGTAAATACCCAGTAGTGCAATTGCTGGGTTATAGGGTAGTTCTATTTTCAACTTTTTGAGGAACCTCCATGCTGTTTTCCAGAGTGGTTGCACCAGCTTGCATTCCCACCAACAGTGTCGGAGGGTTCCCCTTTCTCCACATCCTCACCAGCATCTGTCATTTCCTGACTTGTTAATTTAACCATTCTGATAGGTGTGAGGTGATACCTCATTGTGGTATTGATTTGTATTTCCCTGATGCTGAGTGATGTGGAGCACATTTTCATGTGTCTGTTGGCCATCTGGATGTCTTCTTTGCAGAAATGTCTGTTCATGTTCTCTGCCCATTTCTTGATTGGATTATTTGTTCCTTGGGTGTTGAGTTTGCTAAGTTCTTTACGAATTTTGGACACTAGCCCTTTATCTGCTATGTTGTTTACAAATATCTTCTTCCATTCTGTCAGTTGTCTTTTGGTTTTGTTAACTGTTTCCTTTGCTGTGCAGAAGCTTTTGAACTTGATGAAATCCCAGTAGTTCATTTTTGACCTTGCTTCCCTTGCCTTTCACGATGTTCCTAGGAAGATGTTGCTGCAGCTGAGGTCGAAGAGGTTGCTGCCTGTGTTCTCCTCAAGGATTTGGATGGATTCCCTTCTCACATTGAGGTCCTTCATCCATTTTTAGTGTATTTTCATGTGTGGTGTTAGGAAATGGTCCAATTTTATTTTTCTGCATATGGCCATCCAATTTTCCCAACACGTTTATTGAAGAGGCTGTCTTTTTTCCATTGGACATTCTTTCCTGCTTTGTTGAAGATTAGTTGACCATAGAGTTGAGGGTCTATTTCTGGGCTCTCTATTCTGTTCCATTGATCTATGTGTCTGTTTTTGTGCCAATACCATGCTGTCTTGATGATGACAGCTTTGTAATAGAGCTTGAAGTCCGGAATTGTGATGCCACCAACTTTGGCTTTCTTTTTCAATATCCCGTTAGCTATTCGAGGTCTTTTCTGGTTCCACATAAATTTTAGGATTATTTGTTCCATTTCTTTGAAAAAATGGATGGGATTTCGATAGGGATTGCATTAAATGTGTAGATTGCTTTAGGTAGCATAGACATTTTCACAATATTTGTTTTTCCAATCCAGGAGCATGGAATATTTTCCCATTTCTTTGTGTCTTACTCAATTTCTTCCATGAGTAGTTTATAGTTTTCTGAGTATAGATTCTTAGCCTCTTTGGTTAGGTTTATTCCTAGGTATCTTGTGCTTTTGGGTGCAATTGTAAATGGGATTGACTCCCTAATTTCTCTTTCTTCTGTCTTGTTGTTGGTGTAGAGAAATGCATCTGATTTCTGTGCATTGATTTTATATCCGGACACTTTACTAAATTCCTGTACAAGCTCTAGCAGATTTGGAATGGAGTCTTTTGGGTTTTCCACATATGGTATCATATCATCTGCAAAGAGTGATAGTTTGACTTATTCTTTGCTGATTTGGATGCCTTTAATTTCTTTTTGTTGTCTGATTGCTGAGGCTAGGACTTTTAGTACTACGTTGAATAGCAGTGGTGATAATGGACATCCCTGCCATGTTCCCAACCTTAGCAGAAAAGCTTTCAGTTTTTCTCCATTGAGAATGATATTTGCAGTGTGTTTTTCATGGATGGCTTTGATAATAGTGAGGTTTTTGCCCTCTATCCCCTACCCTTTGAAGAGTTTTGATCAGGAAGGGATGCTGTACTTTGTCAAATGCTTTTTCAGCATCTGTTGAGAGTATCATATGGTTCTTGTTCTTTCTTTGATTAATGGGTCGTATCACATTGATTGATTTGCGGATGTTGACCCAAACTTGCAGCCCTGGAATAAATCCCACTTGGTCGTGGTGAATAATCCTTTTAATGTACTGTTGAATCCTATTGGCTAGTATTTTGGTGAGAATTTTCGGATTTGTGTTCATTAAGTATATTGGTCTGTATTTCTCTTTTTTGATGGAATCCTTGTCTGGTTTTGGGATCAAGGTGATTCTGGCCTCATAAAATGAGTTTGGAAGTTTTCCTTCCATTTCTATTTTTTGGAACAGTTTCAGGAGAATAGGAATTAGTTCTTCTTTAAATGTTTGGTAGAATTCCCCTGGGAAGCAGTCTGGCCCTGGGCTTTTGTTTGTTTGGAGATTTTTGATGACTGTTTCAATCTCCTTACTGATTATAGGTCTGCTCAGGTTTTGTATTTCTTCCTGGTTCAGTTGTGGTAGTTTATATGTCTCTAGGAATGCATCCATTTCTTCCAGATTGTCAAATTTGTTTGCATAGAGTTGCTCATAGTATGTTCTTATGATTGTGTGTATTTCTTTGGTGTTAGTTGTGCTCTCTCTTCTTTCATTCATGATTTTATGTATTTGGGTCCTTTCTCTTTTCTTTTTGATAAGTCTGGCCAGGGATTTATCAATCTTGTTAATTATTTCAAAGAACCAGCTCCTAGTTTCATTGATTTGTTCTATTCTTTTTTTTTTTTTGGTTTCTATTTCATTGATTTCTGCTCTGATCTTTATGATTTCTCTTCTCCTCCTGGGTTTAGGCTTTCTTTCTTGTTCTTTCTCCAGCTCCTTTAGGTGTAGGGTTAGGTTGTGTATTTGAGACCTTTCTTGTTTCTTGAGAAAGGCTTGTACTGCTTTATATTTTCCTCTCAGGAGGGCCTTTGCTGTGTCCCACAGATTTTGAACTGTTTTGTTTTCATTAACATTTGTTTCCATGACTTTTTTTCAATTCTTCTTTAATTTCCTGGTTGACCCATTCATTCTTTAGAAGAATGCTGTTTAGTCTTTATGTATTTGTGTTCTTTCCAAATGTCCTCTTGTGATTGAGTTCTAGCTTCAGAGCATTGTGGTCTGAAAATATGCAGGGAATGTTCCCAATCTTTTGATACTGGTTGAGATCTGATTTATGACCCAGCATGTGATCTATTCTGGAGAATGTTCCATGTGCACTAGAGAGGAAATGTGTATTCTCTTGCTTTGGGATGGAATGTTCTGAATATATCTGTGATGTCCATCTGGTCAAGTGTGTCATTTAAGGCCTTTATTTCCCTGTTGATCTTTTGCTTGGATGATCTGTCCATTTCAATGAGGGGAGTGTTAATGTCCCCTACTGTTAATGTATTATTGCCAATGTGTTTCTTTGATTTTGTTATTAATTGGTTTATATAGTTGGCTGCTCCCACTTTAGTAGCATAGATATTTAAAATTGTTAGATCTTCTTGTTGGACAGACCCGTTGAGTATGATATAGTGTCCTTCCTCATCTCTTATTATAGTCTTTTGCTTAAAATCTAATTGATCTGATATAAGGATTGCCACCCCAGCTTTCTTCTGATGTCCATTAGCATGGTAAATTGTTTTCCACCCCCTCACTTTAAATCTGGATGTGTCTTCAGGTTTAAAATGAGTTTCTTATAGACAACATATAGATGGGTTTTGTTTTTTTATCCATTCTGATAGCCTGTGTCTTTTGATTGGGGCATTTAGCCCATTAACGTTCAGGGTAACTATTGAGAGATGTGAATTTAGTGCCATTGTATGGCCTTAAGGTGACTATTACTGTATATTTTCTCTGTTCTTTTCTGACCTACTACTTCTGTGCTCTTTGCTTAGAGGACCCCTTTCTATATTTCCTGTAGAGATGGTTTGGTGTTTTCAAATTCTCTCAGTTTTTGTTTGTCCTGGAAATTTTTTTTATCTCTCCTTCTATTTTCAATGAAGCCTAGCTGGATATAGTAATCTTGGCTTCATGTTTTTCTCATTTAGTGCTCTGAATATATCATGCCAGTTCTTTCTGGCCTGCCAGGTCTCTGTGGATAAGTCTGCTGCCAGTCTAATATTTTTACTATTGTATGTTACAGACCTCTTTTCCCGGGCTGCTTTCAGGATTTTCTCTTTGTTGCTAAGACTTTTAAATTCTACTATTAGGTGATGGGGTGTAGACCTATTCTCTTTCATTTTGAGGGGAGTTCTCTGCACCTCCTGGATTTTGATGCTTATTCCCTTTGCATATTAGGGAAATTCTCTACAATAATTCTCTCCAATATACCTTCTGCTCCCCTCTCTCTTTCTTCTTCTAGAATCCCAATTATTCTAATGTTATTTCGTCTTATGGTGTCACTTATCTAATTCTCCCCTCGTGGTCCAGTAGCTGTTTGTCCCTCTTTTGCTCAGCTTCTTTATTCTCTGTCATTTGGTCTTTTATATCACTAATTCTTTCTTCTGCCTCATTTTTCCTAGCAGTGAGAGCCTCTGTTTTTTTATTGCACCTCATTAATAGCTTTTTTTATTTCAACTTGGTTAGGTTTTAGTTCTTTTATTTATCCAGAAAGGGCTTTTATATCTCTGGAGAGGGTTTCTCTAATATCTTCCATGCCTTTTCCGAGCCCAGCTAGAACCTTGAGAATCATCATTCTGAACTCTATATCTGATATATTACCAATGTCTGTATTGATTAGGTCCCTAGCCTTCGGTACTGCCTCTTGTTCTTTTTTTTTGTGGTGAGTTTTTCTGCCTTGTCATTTTGTCCAGATAAGAGTATATCAAGGAGCAAATAAAATACTGAAAGGGTGGCAAAGACCCTAGGAAAATGCACTGTAACCAAATCAGAAGAGACCCCAAATAATTGGAGGGAGAAAGGGGATAAAAAGATGTTCAGAAAAAATAAATTAAAAAAGAAAACAAATTAAAAAAAATACAAAAAAGAAAATACTTATATAGATAAACTAGTTAAGAAACGTTAAAAAAGAAAAGGGTAAAATTTAAAAAAAATTGGGAGAAGAAAAAAATTAAATTAAAAATAAATTAAATTAACCACAAGACTAAAGAATCATGGGGAGAAAGCCATGAGTTCCGTGCTTTGCTTTTACCTCCTCTGGAATTCTGCTGCTCTCCTTGGTAGGTGAACTTTGTCTTGGCTGGATTTCTTGTTGATCTTCTGGGGGAGGGGCCTGTTAGAGTGATTCTCAAGTGTCTTTGCCTGAGGCGTAATTGCACTGCCCTTACCAGGGGCCAGGCTAAGTAATCTCAGGTTTGCTTTCGGGAGCTTTTGTTCCCTGAACACTTACCCTAGAGTTCTGGAGGACGGGAATGAAAATGGTCGCCTCCCAGTCTCTGGCCCGGAGGAGCCGAGAGCTTGGGGCCCCACTCCTCTATGCGCCCTCAGAGAAAAGAGTCCAATCACTCCCGTCTCCCTGGCCTCTGGCCGCCCTCCAAGCTCACCCAGCCTGGAACTCGTTCAAGGTAACCCCGAGCTGAGAGCTCACTCCTCGGCTCTGTCTCTGTAGCCGGCTTCCCTGGTCTAATACCTGCGAGCTCTGCAACTCTCAGACACCCCCAATCCTTCTATGACCCCGCAGGACCTAGGGCCACGCTGGCCCCACGTGGGCTTCACCTCGGTTTAGCCTCTGGAGCTGTGTCCCTCAGTGGAGCAGACTTTTAAGAGTCCTAATTTTGTGCTCTGTTGCTCTGCCGTTTGCTGGGAACCCCCCCCCCCCCCACGGTCTATCTTCCCATTGCTTTGGATTCACTTCTCCGCCGGGCCTACCTTTCAGAAAGTGGTCAATTTTCTGTTTCTAGAATTGCTGTTCTTCTCTTCTATCTCCTGTTGGATTTGTAGATGTTTGCAATGGTTTGATAAGCTATCTAGGTAATCTCCTGCTACCTGATGTAGTCTCAGCCTGCTACTTCTCTGCCATCTTGACTCCTCCTCTCATATTTATTTTTTGATTAAAAATATTTATTTATTTGAAAGAGAGAGTGTAGGAGTGGAGGGAAGGAGCAGAGAAGAGGAAGAAGCAGGTTCCATGCTGAGCAGGGAGCCCAACATGGAGCTTAATCCCAGAATCCCAAGATCGTGACTTGAGCCAAAGGCAGACACTTAGCTGACTCAGCCACCCAGGCACCCCAGTCGATTAAATTTCAATAAAGGAGGCAATAATATGCAATGGGGAGAAGATAGTCTCTTTAACAAATGGTGTTGGGAATACTGGCTAGGTGCCTGCAAAATAATGAAACTGAGCCATTCTCATGCACCATAAACCAAAATGAGCTCATAATGTATTGAGGGCCTAAATAAGAGACCTGAAACCATAACAGTCCTAAAAGAGGACATAGTAGTTTCTTTAACATTGGTCATAGCAGCATCCTTCTGTATATGTTTTTTGAGAGCAAGGGGAAATAAAGGAAATAATCTATTGGGAATATATCAAAATAAAAAGCACAACAAAGGAATAAACCAAAAATACTAAAATTCAGCCTATCGATTGAAGGAGATACTTGCAAATGACATATCTGATAAAGGGGCAATATCCAAAATATACAAAGAGATACTCTTAAGCACCAAAAACCCCCTAAATAATCCAATTAAAAATTGGCAGAAGACATCAACAGACATTTCTCCACAAAGAAGACATCCAGATGGCCAACAGACACATAAAAAGATGCTTATCATCAGTTATCATCAGGGAAATACAAATTAAAAGCACAATGAGATATCACCTCACATCTGTCAGAATGGCTAAAAACAAGAAAAGAAAGAACCTTTTATCAAGTATGTGGAGGAAAGGGAACACTTGTGAACAGTTGGTGGTACAAACAGTTTGGAAAACAGTGTTGTGGTTTCTCAAAAAGTTAAATATAGAACTACTATGAGCCAGCACTCTAACGACTGGGATTTTATACAATTAATGCACATCTATTAATTCAAAGGGATACAGACCCACCCTGTGTTTATAGTAGCATTATTTCCAATAACCAAGATATGGAAGCTGCTCAGGTGTACATCAATTAATGATGGATAAAAAAGAAATGGTGTATGTATATATGATGTAATATTATTCAGTCATAAAAATGAAATTTTCCATTTGTAGCGACATGACTTGAGCTAGACAGTATAATGTTACGCCAAACGAGTCAATCAGAGAAAGACAAATACCATATGATTTCATTCATCTGTCAAATTTAAGGAACAATCAACATAGAGGGAAAAAAGGAGAGAGACAAACCATAAAATAGGCACTTAAGACAACAAAGCCAGGGTTGCTAGAGGGCCAAATGGATGATGGGCATTAATACCCATCCTTAAGGAGGACATGTGTGCTGAACACTGGATGTTGTAAGTGATGAATCACCAAATTCTACACCTGAAACTAATACTAAACTCTATGTTAAATAACTGGAATTTAAATAAAAATTTGAAACAGAACAAAAAGTGTGATATGTTTGTGTGGGAGGATGGGTGAAATAGGTTATGGATATTAAAGAGTATGCTTACCATGATGAAAAAAATAATAAAAAAATAATGTGGCAAAAATAAGAAATAAAAGGCATCCAGTTTGGTAAGTAAGAAGTCACACTCAATATTTGCAGAAGTCTTGATACTATATAATGAAAACTCTAAAGACTTCACCAACAAAGGATTAAAACCAATAAAGTTCAGTGAATTTATAAAATATAAAATTAATATACTGTAGTTCATTGTATTTTTAATGTTTTACCTTGTGGGGGTGTGGATGGGGGAGAGGGAGAGAATCCTCAAGCAGACTCCCTCTTGAGGGTGGAGACCAATATGGGGCTCAATCCATGACCCCGAGACCCTGACCTGAGCTGAAATCAAGAGTCAGATGCTTAACTGACTGAGCTACCCAGGTGCCCCTGTTGTGTTTTTAGACATTATTAAGGCAGAAATACCAGAAAGACAAATTAAGAAAATAATCCCATTTACAATTGCACCAAGAAGAATAATATTCCTAGGAATAAATTTAACCACAGAAGTAAAAAGGATATACTCTGAAAACTAAGATACTGATGAAAAAAATTGAAGACAACACAAATAAATGGAAACCTAGCCAATGTTCATGAATTGGAAGAATTCAGATTGTTAAAATGTTTATACTACTCAAAGCAGTCTAGAGTTTCAGTGAAATATAACAATGGCATTTTTCACAGAACTAGAACAAATAATAGTAAAATTTACATGGAACCACAATAAACCTTGAATAGCGGAAGCAATCTTGAAGAAGAAAAAAGCTGAAGGCATGACACTCCCAGATTTCAAGATAACTAAAATGCTATTGTAATCAAAATACTATGGTACTGGCATAAGAGTAGACCTATAGATCAATTGAAAGGGATAGGGAGGGGCACCTGGGAGACTTAGTCATTTAAGCATCTGCTTTCACCTCAGGTCATGATTTCAGGGCCTTGGGATGGAGCCCTGTATGCTCCCTACTCAGGGGAGTCTGCTTCTCTCTCTTCCTCTGCCCGTCCCTCCTAGTCGTGCTCTTTCTTGACCTCTCTCTCTCTATCTCTCTCTCAAATAAATAAAATCCTTAAAAAAATAAAAGGATAGGGAATCCAGAAATAAAATCACTTATATACATTAAATAATCTATGTTAATAGAGACATAAATATACAATGGGAAATGACAGTCTTCAACAAATGCTATTGGGAAAACTGGACAGCTACATGCATAGTAATGAAACTGTATTACCTTATTATACCATATACAAAATTAAATATAAAATGGTTTAAAGACCCAACATCTGAAAGCTGAAAGCATAAATATCTTCAAAGAAAAGGGGCGGTAATCTGTTTGACATCAGCCTTGACAAAATATTTATTGATGTGTCTCCTCTGACAAAGGAAAGAACAGCCAATATAAACTATGGGGACTCCACCATGATAAGAAGCTTTTGCACAGCAAAGAAAGTTATGAACAAAACAAAAAGTGAACCTATTGAATGGGAGAAGGTATTTGCAAATAATATTATCTGATAAGGGACTAATATCCAAAATCCCTTATAAAAACAGATTTTTAAAAACATGGGCAAAGGATGAAATAGACATTTTTCTAAAGAAGATGTACAGATGGCCAACAGTCACATGAAAAGTTGCTCAACATCACAAATCATCAGGAACTTGCAAATCAAAGCCAAGATGAGAGATCAGCTCACACCCAGCAGAAAAACTAGAATCAAAAAGAAATCACTAATGTTGATGAGATTGTGGAGAAAGGGGAACATTCCCTCATGCACTGTTGGAATGTAAATTGCTCTAACCACTGTGGAAAACAGTATGGAAGATACTTAAAAAATTAAAAATCAAAATACCGTGTGATCCAGTAATTTCAGTACTGGTTGTTGGTTCAAATAAAACAATAACACTGATTTGAAAAGATATATGCATTCCTTTGTTCATCACAGTGTCATATATGATAGTCAAAGCAACCTGGGCTATACCACCAATAGATGAATTATGAAGAGGGGCTGTACATATATACAATGGAATATTCCTTAGTCATAAAAAGAATGGCATCTTGACATTTGCAAAGACGCGGATGGACCTATAGGGTATTATGCATAGTAGAGTAATTAAGACAGAAAAACACTATATGATTTCACCTATATGTGGAATGTAAAAAACAAAAACAAATTTGCAAACAAAAGCAGACACAGAAATACATAGAACAAACTGATGGTTTTCAAAGAGGATTTGAGGATAAACACAACAGTTGTAGGGGATTAAAAGGTACAGATTTGCAGTTATAATATAAAAAAGTTACAGGTATAAAAAAAAAGTACATCATACTAACTATAGCCATTGATTTTGTAATAACATTGTTTGTTGACAGATGGTAACTACACTTACCATGGTTAACATTATGTAATGTATACAATTGTTGAATAACTATGTTGTGCACCTGAAACTAATATAATGTATGTTAGCTATATTTTAATAAAGGAAAATAGGGGTGCCTATGTATCGCAGTCAGTTAAGTTTCTGTCTTCAGGTCAGATCATGATCCCAGGGTCCTGGGATCGAGCCCCACATACAGCTCTCTGCTTAGTGGTGAGGTTGCTTCTTCCTCTCCCTCTGCCTACTGCTCTGAGTATTTGTGCTTGCTCTCTTTCAATTAAATAAATAAAATATTTCAATTTTTATTTTTTAAAAGATTTTGTTTATTTGTCAGAGAGAGAGAGAACACAAACAGGGGGAGGGGGAGCAGCAGACAGAGGGATAGGGAGCCTGATGTGGGACTCCATCCTAGGACCCTGGGATCATGACCTGAGCCACAAGCAGATGCTTAAATGACGGCGCCACCAAGGTGCTCCTAAATAAAAGCTTAAAAGAAAAATAAATTTTAAAAAAATGAAAATTTTTCAAAAGTGAAATTTGTAAGCACAAAGAGACAACACCGGTGCGTATACACAGAGAAAAGGCCGTCATCTGGGGACATAGGAAATGACCCATCACCCATCTGCAAACCAAGGATCAAGGCCTCAGAAGAACTCAGACCTGCCCACACCCCCATGTTTGACTTCTGGCTAGAAGTTTCTCTAACTGAGAAACAAATTTCTGCTGTATTTTTTTAAGTGTTAAAGTATATAAAAAATAACCTCTTCGTGAGATGGAAGTCAACAACACATAAACAGGCTATATGAGGAAAACAACAGATAAATAGAAAATGGAAAATATTTATATTCAGTTTGAAAAATGAAAGGATCTAGACTGCCTTGAAACAACAAGTGCTAGAGAAGTAAAAATGACATAATTGGAATTTTCTCAGTGACTCTTATTAAATTGACTGTTATGTTAAATGTAAATGATACCGTTTATTATTAGGAATGGTTTTCTCACACATGGGTAGTATAAGAAAATAATGATGATGAAATATTAGATGTAATTTGCTACAAATTTTTTTCAATAAACAAAGATGTTTATTTAGTAAACCTCTTTTTTTTTGTTTTTTTTTTCCAATTTCCAATTTATTTATTTTCAGAAAAACAGTATTCATTATTTTTTCACCACACCCAGTGCTCCATGCAAGCTGTGCCTTCTATAATACCCACCACCTGGTACCCCAATCTCCCACTCCCCCGCCACTTCAAACCCCTCAGATTGTTTTTCAGAGTCCATAGTCTCTCATGGTTCACCTCCCCTTCCAATTTACCCAAAAGCACATACCCTCCCCAATGTCCATAACCCTACCCACCTTCTCCCAACACCCCTCCCCCCTGCTACAAATTTTTGACATTTGTCTTGGCTCTCCACATAAGATACATTATATTTCATGTTGCATTCATTTTTATTTTTCCAAATTTTTTCATTATTTGGACAAAAATTATATATATTTAAAGTGTGCAAGTGATCTTTGTATACATTATGAAATGATTATTAAAAACATGCTAATTAACAAAATCATTACTTAACATAGTAACATTTTTGTTCATTTACAGATAATGATATAAAGTGTTTTAGAATATTCTAAAAGTTTACTTATTTAAGTTTTCAAGTTATTTTTTACTATTAGTAACTAGAGTCAAGAGTACACCCTATCATTGCACCTCTAGACCTTACAAAACTTATTAAAAAAAACTTGGAGGTAGTGAACATCTTGACATTGCTGATACTACAAGCATTTAATAAACACCATTCCATGCTCTGCTGTAAGACTTGTTGAAATTACTTATAACTGAAATTCTGCAGTATTTCCCATTTATTGTATATCATATGTCAATAAAATTTTATACTCCAAATCATCATTTTATTGAAACTAACATTTTTTTCAGTAAGATATATATTATTCTCTTACATACATATAACATAATTTTTGATTCTATGACTCCATTCACTGTGGGTTATGAACACAACGGGGCTAATATGAAAAATACTACAGAAATTGTGAAAAAATATGTATCTTTGAGAAACAGAAATCATTTGAGTTTTATATGTACTCAGATTTCTAAAAAAAGAGGTATTGATATCTGATATACTAGGTGGAAAATTTATGATAATTTTTCAATAGTTAACTGACTCTTTCTATAGAAACAAAAGATAACATGGGATTAAAAAAAAAAAAAGTTGCCTGGAAAAAAAATCTAAATCAAATTGTTACTAGAGAAAAAAAAATGTTACTAGAGAAAAAAAAATGTTTCCAATAGAAATAATGGTTAACCACATATAAATCCTTACTGAGTTTATAAACATATCTACATAACCATTAACAACACAAAAACATACTTCAATTATATTATATCCAGTTCATACAGAAAAATTCCACAGAAGAAAGTAATGAAAACAAAAACAGCCATAAATACTATGTATACTATAATTGATTCTACAACAGAAAGTAAGCTAAAATGTGTAAGACAATATATACTGAGTAATTAATTTAAAACAATGATCATTACTATGGAATATAAAACAAATCTGTGAACAGGCCTACTAAAACAAAGGCTGTGAATTCGGAGCCTGGCCTGTTTACCCAGATAGATGGGGACTCCCCCCCCTGGAGGAGAGTCAGGGGCCATCCATCCTCCACGGGAGGTGGCCCTGTGTGGGGCCTGCCCCCTGACTTCCTGACTGGGCAATGTCTGGTGGCTTTGCCAAGGGCCCTGGGTGAGAGCAAGGGCCGCCTGCCTGCCCAGAGTCGGGGCTTGTGTGAGTGCTGGGTTCCCCTTTCCAGGGAGTCTCCTGGATGTGGCCCTGTGGGCTGCAGGTGGGGCCAGCCATTTCTTTTGGTGGGGCTTGTCGGTCAGCCCAAGGTGGGGGTGACCTCAGCCTGTAGCCCCAGGCCTTGGGACGAAGCACAAAAGTGACTTGCGAGCCAGCAAGGTGGGTGGCCGCCAGCTTGTCCAGGAGAGGTCCTGTCCACGTAAAGCCTCAGGCAGAGTCACAGAGGCCGGTTCCTGTGTCCTTTGCCCTTCATTTCTCCCAGGAGCAGGAGCCAAGAAAAATGGGGCAGCACAAAAGGAAGGAAGAAGGCCTGCAGGGTGTGTGTCCTCCTGGGAGGTGGTCATTCGGCCCTGTGTATTTCTTTGGTGGTCCCCTTGGGTCCCCTTGGCTGGTTTGTTTCTCTTTGTCTGGTTCTTCATGCCCAGTTATGGTGTCTAGTGGTGGTGGTAGTGGTAGAGGTGGTCCTGGTGGTGGTGGGTTTTCGCGAGGGTGTTTTTGCCTTGTGGTGGGGGTGGGGGGGGCGGGCCGGTGGGAGGATGGTAGTGGTGAAAAGTCAGGTGGGAGGTGGCCGGGGTTTGTTTAGGTTGTCCTTTTTCTTTGTGCTTTCCCTTTCTTGGTTGGTGTGTGGGTGGGGTGGGGGCTGTGTGTAGGGGTTGAGATGTGTGTGTTGTAGTTGTTGCCGGTTTTGTCCGTTTTGACTTCAGAAGGTGCTGAGGCCCAAGGTCCGGAGGGGGCGGGCTACGGGTTCAGTTGGCATTCCTGGAGCCATACTGCCATCAAGCGGAAATCGTTTCTGTCCCGGGGAAGTGCCTGGGCTCTCCTGCTGAGGAGAGCCCAGGAGCAGGAAGGAGAAGGCTCCAGTGTGTCCCTGTGTGTTCGGTGGTGGGGAGGAGGGGGGTTGGCGCTGGGGCCGACCGGAAGCGGTGGGTCCTGTGCATGCACCTGGACACCTGGCTCCTGGTCCTGTCTTCCCCGCTCTGCTGGATCTGAGACTGGAGCTGAGGAAGTCACTCAGAAACCCCGGGGGCAGCTCATGATGGCTGCCTGGGAACCCCCTACATCTCCCCCCCACAGTCCCCACCCCCCCACCTCCACCCCCACCCCCCCACCCTCCCGCTGCTCTGCCCCGGAGCTGCCTGGGACTGCCAAGCACCAGTGGCCCCGAACCCAGGGCCTCTAAACGCCTCCGCTCCCGGGCAGGCCAGGGATGGCCCCAGGCAGGGCACCCTGCTACTCCCCAGAAAGGACAGCAGAGGAAATGTCCGCCTGGTCCCTGTGGACAGTGGTGAGTTGCTTCCCCTGGGCCCACCCCAAAATGGCTGACGGGGAAGCTCCGCCTCCCTGGGCTGTTTGGTCTTGGGGCTGCCTGCTGTGTCCCCAGGGCCCCTAGAGCTCCTGTTTCCTCACTGGGTCCCAGCATCAGGCACACTTCCCTCTAGGCCTCAGAGCCCAGGTCGGGGAAACCCTGGCTTGAGCCGAGCACAGCCCACCCAGCGCATCCCTTCTGACCCCTGTGCCTGGCGGAAGGCGCGGTGCTGCTGCTGGGCTTTTCAGAGACCGTTTCCGCTGGATGGCACTGTGGCTCCAGAAATGACAGTCACCCCTCTCCCTGCCCCCCACTGGGCTTTCTGCCCTCCACTCCGCTGCTCCCCACCTTTGCCGCCTGGCACAGAGAGGGGAACAGCAAGGAGCACCACACAAATCATCCATCCTCCTCCTGCAGCCTCCTCCAGCCTCTGCCTCTCCCCGCCCTCCCCCTCCCTAGGCTGGGCTCCTGGCCAACTTGACCACTTTGTGGCAAACCTGCAAGAGTATGCAGGCTTTGCTTTTTCTTTTTCTTCACGGGTTTAGTGTAATTGCGGTAACTGAACATGCGGTGTTCTATTGGTTTCAGGTGTCCAGTACAGGGATTCATCAGCTGCTTAGGTCACCTGCTGCTCAGCAGGACAAGTGCACTCCCTAATCCCCATCACCCCATTCAGGCAACACTCCCTCCCCGCTGGTAACCATCAGTTTTCTCTAAGACTTTAATTCTTGATCTCTCTCTCTCTCTCTGTCTCTCTCTCTTTCTGTGTGTGTGTGTGTGTGTGTGTGTGTGTGCGCGCGCGCGCGCTCAGGCGCTCATTTGTTTTCTTTTTTTGAAATCTGCATAGGAGTGAAATCATATGGTATTGTCTTTCTTTGACTGATTCATCTCACCTAGCATTATACTCTCTGTACCTCCCCTCCGCCACCACCGCCCCATCCCTGAGAATGGCAAGAAGATTATTTAACTTTCATTTCAAGGGTGAATAGTATTCCCCTGACTCTCTCTCTCTCTCTCTCTCTCTCTCTCTCTCTGTGTGTGTGTGTGTGTGTATCTTTGCTTGCATATGTACCACTTTGTCCATATGTCTTCTTTGTCCATTCGTCAATGCGAATGGCACTTGGGCTGCTCCTGTCTCTTGGCTTTTGTAATTAATACTGCTGTAACATGGGGGTGCACGTATCCCTTTGAATTCGTGTTCTTGTAGTCTTTGGGCAATTATCCAGTAGTGCGATTGCTGGGAGCATCGGGTGCTTGTAGTTTCACCTTTCCGAGGAACCTCCATAGTGTTTTGCACTGTGGCGGCCTTCTCAGTTTGTGTTGCCAGCAACAGTTTAGGAGTGTTCCTTTTCCACCACATCCTCGCCAACACCTGTTGTTTCTTGTGTTATTGCATTTTGGCTGGGCTTTTCTTGACCCTGTCCATCCTCTTAGGCTCCCTGTGAAGACAGACGGCCCTCAAGAGATCCCACCAGTGGGCTTGCAGATTTCTCTTTGACTTTGAATCTTCAGACTCCCCCGGCCGCTTGCTTGTCTCCACCGCACCTGTCCCTTGGCAGCAGACTCCCGTCTCTCCAAGCCTCATGGTTCAGGGCACCACGGATTGGACCAGCGGGCAGCCAGGTGCCACAGGGGTCCAGAACCTGGTGACCAGTCCTGCAGCACGGGGTCCTGCCAAGTGTCACCCGGCTGTGAGGGCCCCAGCTACCTCCCTCCATGGAGGCCCCAGGCACTGGTTTGTGCCCTGGGGTGGGCCCTTTCAGAGATGGGATGGGTTGCAGAGGTGGGTGTCCCGGAAGGCCACTTGGCATCTCTTAGGGAGCTCTGTGCTCGCCTTGCCTAGAATGCCTCTGTTCACAAGTTCCTGGCGTTGGGGTGGGGTGGGGGGGCCCGTTCTGCCCCCTGGCGTTGGTGGCCAGGCTTCCCTGGCTTCAGGTCTGCCCAGGGATCTTTTCCATAGGACTTGCTCAGCTTTCTTCCAGGGCCCCTGCAAATTTTGACCCTTGGGCATGGGTGATGGAGGTCAGGAGGCCAGTGGAGTTGGAGGTGGGGGCGGGGGCGTTGCGGTTTGGAGAGGGGTGTGTGGCGGAAGAGGGTTTGGGGACTTGGTCTGGTATGTAGCTCTCTCTGATTCTCAGCCTCACCTGTGGCTGATGCTCTAGTACCCAGGCCCGGTATTTTCCCGGGAAAACGAATGAGCTGGGGGACCGGCGAGCAGGGGAGGAGGAAGGAGGGGTGTGTGTGTGTGTGTGTGTGTGTGTGTGTGTGGCAGGAGGGTCCGGGATCCCCCTACCTCCAAACACCACCCCCTTCTGAGGAACCACGGAACACCTTAATGCTGCCCCGCGTTTCCTGCCTGCAGGCAGGCAGGCAACACCAGGGATAAGGGCCTTGCCTTGAATCCAGGAGCAGGCTGGGATGCAAAGTAAAGCAGTGGTCACCTCGGTGTGATGGTTTAAGGTCGTACCCTCCTAGCCATGCCACCCCGTGCCTGGACAACGTGATCCTGAGGCTTTCTACGGGTTTTCAGGTGGCTCCCTTCCTGGCCCTTTTGGGAAGGCTTCCTTGACGCCTGGGCCCATGAGAGCCCCGGTGGAGGGAAAATCCACACCCGCAGGGCAGGGAATTCCAACACGCCAACACTGGGTAGTATCTTAAGGACTCTTAGAATGGAGGACTCCTGTTTCGGACACTCTTCCACGCCAGGCTCTCCCAGGAATCGGGCAGACGTTTTGAAACTGGTGAGAGGAAAGAACACGCCGAAGACAACCCACAAACACTTTTGAAAGTCCCCACCGTCCTGCCAAGTAGGGCCTAAGGTGGATCTTCCGCACATATGCCAGGGCAGGGAGCGACCACAGCACAACTTCTTGGGAGCAATGCAGGGAGAAAGAAGGGCCGGGATTGGGTCCCCCAAGTGGTGGAATCCCCACTCTGCAGCATCTGGGGTCATCCTTGTTTTCTCACATCTGGATGCAGCCCCTCCACACCTTTCCCCGTAGTCCTGCCCATGCTTACCTTTGAAAACTCGGGCACATACCTACACGCCCGCACGCACCCGCACACCCGCACAGACATGCACATCCAGCCACACGGGGGCCAGGCACACAGGCCTGCGGGCGCCTGTTCACACACACACACACACACACACACACACAGAAACAGAGACACACAGGCCTACGTGCCTACGGGTAGACCCGTCTGGGCTGGCACCCACACTCGCACACCGAGAATCTCTGTGCAAGGAGGCTCAGTGGACCCCACGGACGCCCTTCCTTGTTTCCTTTCCTTCCTCCTTGCCCCTTTCTGTTTGGCATGCCCTTTGGACGCCCTTCCTTGTTTCCTTTCCTTCCTCCTTGCCCCTTTCGTAGAGCATGGCAAAACAGGCCTCTCTCTGGACAGGGTTCGTTCAAGTGGCTCGCCTAAGTGGCTGAGATTTTGTCTTGGCAGATGGCTCTTGCCCTAGGAGGCCACTGCTGGTTTCCCCCGGTCCCCCGGTCCCCCCGGGGCCGCGATGCCTTCCGAGGTCGCATTCGCTCTCCTCCTCCAGCAGGATTCCTTCTTTGCCTGCGCTTTGCTCTCCCCACTTTTGGCTCCTTACCTGGACGTCTTCATTGACCCTGCTTCCCCTGTGGCTGTCCCCAGATTCACCTTCACGTGTCCCATGGAAGGGAAAATGGCCCGCGTGGATTGGGGGAGCAAGGGGGCATCCCCTCACAACCATCCCTTTCTTACCCTGGGAGAGTAACTCACCCCTCTCCTCTCCTGTCACCACGCACGCCACCGCCCACCCGCCGCTCCCCGCCAGCCCCTGCGTTTTCAACCCACGCTGGTTTCCGGGGTTTCCTCCTACCCACTCTTGGCCCTGCGTGCGTAGCCGGGACTCTTTGGCTCTTTGGGCCCTGTGGAGTGAGCCCATGACATATTTAAGGTGCGGCTCAGCCTGCCCTTTTGCCCTCCTTATGCCCTACAGGCCGACCTCTGGGTCAGGACCCTTGATGGCCCTCAGGAGGGATCCTGAGGCAAGAGGCGGGCTGGCCAGGCCGTTGCGCCCTTCCCCGGCAAGGCCGCCTGTAGCTTGTGTCTCCTTGCTGTAGCTTGGGTCTCCTTGCCATTCCATGTGCCTGTTACCCCCCACAGTGAGGCGCGCCTGGACTGCGCCCACGTCCTCGAGGGCCCTGGCCCTGGCGCGGTGGCTGGTGGTGACATTGTGCTTCTCTCTTTTCCTTTCGCTTTGCATGCTAAGGCTAGTGGCCGGGATGGGTGGGCGAGAGGGGCGTGGTGGGAGGGGGAATGGGTGGGGATGGGTATGCTAGGGGCAGAGGGGAGGTGTGCGGGGAGGTGGGGGTGGGCTTGCGGGGCAGGGGCTGGGGGCG